>NC_142116.1:14962500-19762500 GCF_056152115.1 Neolamprologus brichardi
GACAGCTGATGATTCCGCTGTGTGGCATCTGCTTTGGAATCGCCTTCGTGGACACGGCACTTCTACCAACTTTGGGTTTCTTAGTGGATGTGCGCCACGTGTCAGTGTATGGCAGTGTGTACGCGATTGCAGACATCTCCTACTGCGTGGCGTATGCCCTGGGGCCCGTGGTGGCCGGACAGATAGTGCACGACCTGGGCTTCGTTCAGCTTAACTTGGGCATGGGTCTCGCCAACGTACTTTACGCACCGGCGCTGCTCCTGCTGAAGAACGTGACACAAATGAAGCCTTCTTTCTCCGAGCGAAACATGCTCCTAGAAGACGGTCCAACGGGATTGTATGATACGATTAAGATGGAGCAACGGGAGAAAAAGAGAAAGGGTTTGTGTACAACGATTGACGAGAATGGCATTGAGACCTTTGCTCAGCGCTCTTATTCAGAGGAGGAATCTTCTGGGGGAGAGTATGCGTAAAATACCTTTAGCTGGGTGTTAAACTATCCAAGTGCCAATGTAGAGTTGTCTGTATCATGTCCGATTCAATCAATTCCATAACACTATTATGATTGTGTAACAATATCAATTATTTACCGCTTCTGGTGACAAGTTCTCTGGGTTTTGTCAAATCGAGTAGGTTAAAGTTTTAGCAGAAAGGTGCTCGCTTGCGTTTCTTTATTTAAAGGTGAGATTCCTGTGAAAGATTTTGCTGAGATAAATGTATATTCATTAAGAGTATTTATCATTGTATCGGAAACTGACTCATATCGTGTTCAGGGATTGTGCAAATGTGTTTGAACAAAAGAAGAAATGTAATGCGTCTTTCACTGTAATCTGTATTGTGTGTCACACGGCAGATTGAGAAAGGTGGGGGGAAAGGTGAAATCTGCTTTTGCGTTTTATTAATTCTGTGTTTTTTTCTGGAATGCATAGGAATGTATAGCCTCACTGTATGATGATCCGCGACTGTACATAAATGTATATTCATGTACATAATTAAATCAACCTCATGCGAATGATATTGTTTATTGAAATGGTTTATTTAGGGTACAAATTGTAATTTTTATTCTGCAATGTTATTTTCCTCTATAAATGGAGATAATATATACTTAGAAAGTTATCGCAACTGAAGAGTGATATTTAAATGTGTTGTTAAAACACGAAAGTGTCTCATTTAAAGATTCTGACATGTTTTGCCCGTGGAAACAAATTGGTTTGGAAAAAAAATCTGAAATTAAAGTTTTTAAGGCCAACATATTTGTGGTGCTCTGATCCTTGACCGTGAATTTCAAATAAAGAGAAGCATTTGATTTTACAGTGAAAGTGTAACTGAAGATTTCTAGGGAAAATGTCATTGGTTCAAAATATTACTAATTTCAGAGGGTTTTATGGTTTATATGAATAATAGGCTCCATTGAAGCATCTTGTTGGTCACACAAATATCTGCTCATAATGTTAAATGGCGTCATCTGAATCGGTCAGGTGCAGTCAGGTGAAAGGAGTCGTGCGCCTAAACTGTTCTGCGTGTAGTGTTTGTAAATTCTGAAAGCCAAAGGGGGAAAAAATCCACGAAAAAAATGCGTCCTAATTGTTTTCCTGCAAAGTGCTTCAGCATCTGAGGAGCTCAGATGGCGTCTAAATAAGGTGGGGTGAGCATGTGAAGTGCCAAATAAACTTCCCGGCGAATAGCAGGACTTCTGGGAGGAGCCTGGCTGTCAAGAGGCTGAGGTACCCTCTTTTAGCGTCTCTCCTGAGCCAGCCAGGGAGTTGTGCTCATGCCGTGTAGGCAATTGAAAGATGCTTAAAATGAAGGATCGAAGCAGTGACATTTTAAAGAAATTCTGTTATAAACGGATTCAAGTAAAGATGGACCAACTAAAACTACCTTCTTGAGCTCCAGGAGGAGAGGGTGTTTTTTCCCTCGCTGGTGAGTAAAAAATTCAGTTGCACTCTATTTTTTTGTTGTTCTTGTTAGTTTCGCCTTAGTACTGGGAACATGTTTTCATCAAATGTGCAGTTTTGTAAGGCAATTTTCACTCACTTCATGAACCATCATTTTTCATCTGCAGATGAAAAATGATGGTTCTTAAATGGTTCTTCAGATGTCTTCATGGTTCTTTAAAGAGCCATCATACATCAAAGAACCTTTTTATTTTGTAGATGGTTCTTTAGCTATTACAAATGGTTCTTTAAAGAACAAAAGGTTCTTCATCCTTAGCTATCTAAGTTTGATGGTTTAAAATGGCATAAATATTTATTCACTATAATGAGGGTGTGAATTATACTGTGTGTTTTGTTTGTGTGCATGTGTGTGCGAAGGGGGAGGGCGGGTTACCTGGTGATTACCCTTTAAGAGCAGATGGTAGGAAACTGAATATTCAAATAAAGCTAGAAATACCTGCTTAAAAATATACTGGTGGCAGGGGTGGGGGCCAAAGCCTAATGAGCACACTTACCAACACACTTACTTAGTTTTGGCAAAGCACACTGCTTAGGTAAATGATCTGATGAATGAACTTGTTCATCAAATGTTTTTGAGCCGAATGACAGGAAGAGAGAGAGACGTTAGAATACGTTGTACTACGGCATCATCCCGGGAGCGGACGGAGGGGGTCAGTCGTTGGGATGTGCATGCGCAGGCAGATCGCGCGAGCGGTGGGCCTTGAACTTTCTAAGGGAAAAACACTTTCTCACGACCGGTGACAGCGAAGCGGATAACAGTCTTGAGCACCTGCTGGTCTTTGAAGATCTGGATTCTGGGAGACTGTTGGAAAAGGTAAAACATTTTCATTTCCACTGAAAGAAATGGTTCTTTAAAGAACCATTGTTTGAAAGGTTCTTTGTGGCACCAAAAAAGGTTCTTCTATGGCATCAGTCTAAAGAACCACTTTTGGTTCCAGTTGGCACCTTTATTTTTCTGAGTGTGAGTGAGGATTAAACTCGATTGGTTTCCGATTGTCACTGTGACTGACATTTATATTAATAAGTGTCGACTTTAAATAATGACTGTAGATTTTGTTTGTGGACAGAGAGTTCCTCTTGTGACTCCACCTGCTTGATTGCCCTTCTACACCGCCAACATGCCAGTTGTCGACCGAGACGCCTCCGAAGATTCAGGGGGCCGAGATGTAATTACATCTTCCATCTGCCTTATAAGTACACCGTATATGTTTTTCTCAATTCTGCAACAGATCAATTTACATTTTACGATTAAAGGTTGCAAAATCAAATAAGGCCTAACAACATTTCAGGACATAAAAGTGGCTTTCAAGGGATTACGCTGGAATTCATGGGCGATTTAATTGGAATGTGGTATTCTTACAAAAACTTAGAAATGACAGAAATTTAGAGATTAAATATTTAAGGAATTTTGTCGATTCCTTAAATATTTGCTTAATAGCATGCGCAATCCTTGCATGGGGAGACTTACGTCATGTTTAGTCAAGAATTTGGAAAAAGGAAAACTGGTGATGAGAAGTGAAAGCTTTTCATCCCGCCATGTTCTCCAGGCTCTGCCAAAGCTGCCGGTGCCCAACCTGAAAGACACACTAGACAGGTACCTGAGGTGCATGAAGCACCTGCTCACAGAAGAACAGTTCAACAAGACGCAAAACATAGTGACGCAGTTTGGAGCCCCTGGAGGAGTGGGGGAGCTACTACAGAGCAAACTCACGGAGAGGAGCGAAAACGCGGCAAACTGGGTAAATAAAAATTAAAAACATAATTTTAATGTTACAAGACGTTATTTAATAAATGAAATATATGTATTTAAGAAACAAAACTCTGTGTTTTGGATGCTTATACGTTTGAAAAGTTTTAAACCAAATGTTAAAGTTTTAAACCAAATCTTGAAGACATTACTGATGTCGATAAACCTTTTAGAAAGGTTGTGAAGCATGATTCTGTTTTATCTGCTTTTAATGGTCCAGTCCCTTTATTTACATTCAATCCTGTTTGGTTTTTGCTTTTTGTTTTTCCACCATAGGTTTATGACTACTGGCTGAATGATATGTACCTGAACAACAGACTTGCTCTACCTGTCAACTCAAGTCCTGCAATGGTCTTCCCACAGCAGAACTTCAAGGCTCCTATTGACTCTTTAAGGTATGCACACCTGAGACGAGTGAACCACGAAAAAAATCTCATAGTTTGATACAACGGGACAGACGAAGCCTCTGCAATCCACTAGTAGACAGAATCCTTTCTTCACTGGTGTAGAAACGGTCTCTGAAAGAAAAAAAATATCTAATTGCTCGTGTTACAAGTTGTAGGTGATTTTGGTTATTCCAGCACAAAGACTGACAAATAATAGTGAACTGTGAGAATTGCTTTTCTACCAGATTTCATTGATTATACAAATTTGAACACTTCCCTCTTGGCTGGACACTTTCAGAGGGGGTCATTACTCAGAATGCCTCGAGGTCCGAAAACTGTGGTTTGGTTGACATGGTATTGATCTGTTACCGGTTCCTTAACCACATGATTTACATGAAGCATTTATGTTGTGAAGCTACACAATTAATCAAGAAAAAAAGAGTGTGGTGGCAAAAGAGTGACCAAGTACAATGTGTGTGTTTTGTGAAGCATTAAAACTGAGCAAAGATATTCTTTCTAGATTTGCTGCACACTTAATATCTGGAGTTTTGGAGTACAAGACTCACCTTGATGAGTGAGTTAACATTTAATACAAATTGTCATAAAAGAATATTTTTCACTTTCAGTTCTTGTGTAGAGAAAAAGCCTGAAAAAGTTGTGTATGTCTGCGTGTAGCCGTGACCTGCCTGTGGACTATGCCCGGGGCCAGCTGGCAGGAACGCGTCTGTGTATGGAGCAGTATTATCGTCTCTTCACCTCCTACCGTCTGCCAGGACCTGAGAGGGACACTCTCGTAGCACAGGAGAGTAGCGTGATGCCAGAACCTGAACATATCATCGTGGCGTGCAAAAACCAGGTCAGACTTGGAGAAAACAGACCCAGGGCAAGAGCCATTTCTTAGTTCTCCACCATATTACATGGTCTTCATTCGACGAGAGATTGGTTAGCATGTAACACAGCACATTCCAGATTTCTCATAGATATGCATTACAATTTTGTTCTTTATGTTGGAATGCAAACTTGGCACACAATCTGGGCGTAACCCCTTAATGCCCAGTGTTTCAGATTTGATACATGAAGCTTTTTGTAAGTTTTCAGTGTGATCATCTTTCCCCTTAAAAAACCTAAATAAATTGTGAAATACATTTTTAGTCTTTTTTTTAAATGTAAATAAAACATCATATGTAGGCAATTAAATTTAATCAATTTTTTTAAACAAATTTGTCAACAAATTTGGTTTAATAAATTCTCAATTTTCAAAAAAATTGAATTTCTGGTAATTGTTTCACAGTTCACACCTTCAAGAGTTGAGGGAAACCAAATCTGTGGGCTTTTATCAGGGAGGTGAGACCTACGAAGATCAAGCATTATATTGCAGAATTTATTTAGAAGCCCAACATAGAACAAATGTCATCATGCTCTGAATGAAAACAGAACAGATCACTTCACAATAGGGGTGACACAGTGGTGCAGTGGTTAGCATTGTCACCTCACAGTAAGACTGTTACTAGTTTGAACCTACTATAGTAAGAAGAAATTCCTTTTGATGTAACTAGGTCGGGCTTTTTTGTGTGAAGTCTGCCTGTTCTCCTCATGTCTGTGCAGATTTCCTCCCACAGCCCACAAACAGACTTGTTAGGTTTGGTTGTTCTAAATTGGCTGTCTGTGATGGAAACTTGATGTTTACTCAAATTAAGATCATCAGATCCAACTAGATTTAATAAAGAGTGTAAATAAACTAAGACTTTATTATCAGTTGAGCTAATTCAAACAGCAATTAGAAAAGAAAGAAAGAAAGACGATTTTATAATAATAATGGATTGCATTTATATAGCGCTTTTCGGGGCCCTCAAAGCTCTTTATAATTCCACTATTCATTCACTCTCACATTCATACACTGGTGGAGGCAAGCTGTCAGTCTGCCTGGGGCAGACTGACAGAAGCGAGGCTGCCATATCGCGCCATCGGCCCCTCTGGCCATCACCAGTAGGCGGTAGGTGAAGTGTCTTGCTCAAGGACACAACGACCGAGACTGTCTGAGTCTCGGCCCTCGAACCGGCAACCTTCCGGTTACAAGACAAACACCCAACTCTTTGAGCCACGATCGCCCTTATATTATGTGACCCACTATTTGTTACACTTGCAGTTTTTCTATGGCTTTAAACTGCTTCTGTGGGAGTCATACCATCTGTGCAGGTTCTCCTTGTTCTTTGTGGCTCTGGCTAAATGAGCCTTTGGGGCTCAATGCTGCTAAAAGAATCACTTGGATGTTATTTCACAATGGCAGGAAATTCTGAAACAATGCATATGTCCACATCATTAGGAAAGTTAGTCAGTACCAAAGATTCCTAAAACTTTGTGGCTAATCTGAACCCTTTGTCCAGTTCTTTGTGCTGGATGTGATGATCAACTTCCGGCAACTGAATCAAAGAGATTTGTTGACTCAGCTGGAGAAGATTGTCAAGATGGCTGACAACGAAGAAGAGCAGCTCCCTCCTATAGGGCTTCTCACTTCAGATGGACGGACAGAGTGGGCTGAGTCTCGTAGTGTGCTAATGAGAGGTACATTTCAAAAGGAATTTTATATGGACTGCCAATAAAAACTCTCTTTTATATGAGGTGCCTCTCAGATTGACTTTTGTTTTCCTGTAGAGTCTACCAACAGGGACTCGCTGGACATGATTGAGCGTTGTCTGTGTCTCGTCTGTCTGGACGACGCAAGTGGACCTGAACTTAGTGACACCCAACGAGCCATGTTGATGCTGCATGGAGGTGGATTGACAAAGAATGGAGGCAACCGCTGGTATGATAAGCCAATGCAGGTAAGTGAACACATTTATCAACAAAAAAGGTTAAATTAATGTTTGTTTTATTAACTTTTTGTACATTGTGTGTGGAGACCAAAATTCTGAGTGATATTATTATTATTGTTTTTAAGGGAAAGAAAAGTGGATAACACGAGGTTGAAAAGGATTTAAAATCCATCAATCCAGCCATCTTCTTCCATTTATCCTACTCTGAAGAAAACGGGGGAACTGTCTAAAATAACAAAACACATGTAATGATACTAAAAGATAAGATACGATAAGATATCTAATGTCCAAAGTGAACAATATTTTTGGAGATAATTTATTTGAATTTCAGGCGCAGGACCACACCTCTACGCACACCCCTTTCAGTTCTCTGTCAGCCCACACTGTAAAATCTAATTAGTTCCCAGAACTCAAAAAAATTGAGGTAACTCGTTGCCTCAAAAAAATTGAGTAAAGCTTAGCTAAAAATGACTAAATTAGAACAACTTATTTATTTTGAGTTCTCTGTACAAGCTCATTTGTTCCCAGAAATCAAGAAATTTGGATCAAGTTTACGTAAGATGACCAAGTTAGGGCAACTTACTCATTTTGAGTACACTGTACAGCCTTGTTAGTTCCCAGAACTCAAAAAAAAAATTAAGGAAACTCGTTGCCTCAAAAAAACTAAGTAAAGCTTACTTAAGATGACTGTTAGGACAACTTATACAGTGCAAGTCTACAGTATTAAGAATAACTTGATATTTCTGACTGTACAATACTAATTGTTTACCTACTGACAAACATTTCAAGTTCAACTAAATGAAAAAACTATTTGTGGTAACCTGAATATGATTAAAAATAATTAACAACACTTTTTGTAATGATGTTAAAATCAGCCCAACTTTTATTTTCAAACACAACAAAGTATAACAGCCAACATACTGGACACTGTTCTGCTGAACAACAAACAATTATATTGCCATCACGGTTATAATCTTACAATGAAACAAAGTCTCAGATGTAATTATTCTGAAAATAAGTTTAGGCCTACCACAAGTTTGTTTTGTACTTACATTACTTATATAATCAAAATAAAATATTTGTAGTTCTGTCACAAGTGCAGTCTCTGATTTAAACAACATTTGTTTTTCATTCCAACACAGGAGCTGGAATGTTGTAATATTTTAAGGATGGCTTGTTTCCAGTCCAGGCATTACTGCCTGAATGACTGTCATGGATCGAGGTGATCCAAATGTAGGTGTAGAAGAAAGTCTTTAACTTCCCTTAAGTACAGTGTCAGTGGATGTGGGTTGGAGATGCAATGAGCTTGAACCTGCAGGTGACCATCTTCACTGACCACACCATCTGTGACAGAGGACTCATCTCTCCTGTTGTCCTGCAAGCAAACAATCATATTTTTTGGAACATGAACTTAATTGCTTTCCTAAAACATTTTTTCTGCATTTGGTATAAACAGACTCAAATTTAGACAATCTCAGGCTCCCTCCCCACCAGAGAGGTGACATTCAATGTCCCAATTGTCAGTCTGGATAGCCCTGACCACCACCCAACACACAATAATGTCATGAAAGCATCATTTTAAAAAGGGCTATGCAAACATGGCCAATAACTTTCATTCTAATGATGTGCAAAATGATTTGGGAACAAAACAAATTTTGCTGTTAGAAAACTTGCAGACTTCACTATATACAGTGTAGACCCTCTAAACTAAGTTTGGGGGATGTGATCTTTCAAGAAATGCAGACCAAACTGTTGTTGTTTGTTTACTTACACAGCATGTCTTGTAGAATTAACTGGAGTCAAAAGCAACAGCATAGTGCAGTCATATCTCAAGTCTAATAACAGAAGGCAGGAAAAGATCAGTAAAGAAACAACTTCCCCAAACCAAAGCGCAAATAAAACAATAAGTAAAACAGGCTGATCTAAAGTATGATTAAAGTTCAGTCTGATTAATATAAATGTCACTGACAGTTGCTAATATATTGGAAAACCAAAATACTAACTGATGTCTTTCTGTCCAACAGCAGGAGTGCTGGTCCCGAGCCTCAAAGACAGTAAGAAGCAAGCAGAGGGAGAAAAAACAGAACATTTTTCAGAAACTGATTTGATCCTTAATGGCTGTGCAATCATTGTAACATAGAGTTTGCTTATGTTGTTAAATAAAGGCTAGATTTGACATTAATAGATGCCACAGATGTTCAAAAGCTGCCACAAAGCATGAAAAAAATGGATGTCTCCGAAAACGTCTGAGCATTTTTGCAAATATGTGATGTCTTGATAAATCGAACAGATATTTGAACTTTACACAGCTACATTCTCGCCTGAAAATATCTTAAAAGTTTATTTTGTGACCCAGAAAAAGTAATAAGTGTGCAGTAATAAGTAATAAGTTTTTTAGCCGCGCTCCTCCGCCATTGCCGGGCTTACAAGTACGCACAGGCTCCAACAACCACAGCCGACAAATGCGATCCTCCTTTTCCCCAGACTACCCTTTCTGGGTCATAAAATAACCTTTTAAGATATTTTCAGGCGAGAATGTAGCTATGTAATGCTCAAATATCTACTTAATTTATCAAAATATCACATATTTGCAAAAGTGCTTCCACGTTTTCGGAGAGCTCTGTTATCCACCAGCGCCATAGCTGACCGGGGAGGTCAAGGCTTGATAGAGTCTGCGAGCACAGCTAACTCCTGGCTTATTGTTTTCAACCCCCTGCGGTCTTTTGCTACTCAGGTTAAACATGATATATATAATTAGTTAGTTAGTTAGTTATGGCTATGGATTGAAAATACCCCCCACACCACACCCCTAACGGCTGCACCTCCCGAAGAATTTTGTCTGGGCTCTTATCTCACTTTTTTATTTCAAACAATCAACAGAAAATTTCACCGACATAGTTTTATGTAAGGTTTTTAAGGCTGTGTTAATTTTTAAGTAACATGAGCCTAGCCACAACAGTAACGCTAGGCTAACACTAACTAGCTAGCAAGATTATAAACCTGGTGCTAAACTAAGAGCAGCCACAAAATCAGTTTGAATAAGAGTAAACATTTACTCACCAAGTCAGTGTATCAGGTAAAGATTCAGAGCAATGACAATCTCTTGAGCTGACGCTTCTCCAGGTTTGCTCAACATATTCCACAACAAATGCTAGCGCCATGAACATGCGGACTGATCCGAGAGGGAGGAGGATGGTAGTCACGTGGCATTTTCAAAACACATCTTTCATCCTTCCGCACTGAGAAGCAAAACTTCCAGCTTATTTAGTTTTTCTAAGTTAAGACAACTCAAATAAATTGAGTTTATCAGCGTTTTTGCATAAAAAGTACTTGTAACTTATTTAAATTGAGTTCTAATAACAAATTGATAAAAATTGAGTTCAGCCTATTTAATATTTTTAATTAAACACAATATTACATTTTACAGTGCAGCAACCACCACCAGTCCCCACTGAGGCCCCAAACCACAGCCTCAACTCATGATCAAAGCCATCTGCCATTATCTAATAGAAACACTGTCAAACCTTAGTGAGGAAGTTTTTTTGCCTTCTTAATGAGGAAAATGAAATGAACAAATTCATGTTGATTTCTCAAAGCATTAAAGGATATAACTAACCAGTTCCATAGCCAATTAAGGAAATGCAAACTAAAAGTGGACGTTCCACTGGATTTAAAGCCGTCATCTCACAAAATGGCAAAAGAATTTAGTTTACTCAGGATTTCTTCACTTTAGGGGGTAATGTATGGATGTAAGAACATGCATTTGGAGCAAACAGTAGAGTGCAGAGGTGCAGCAATCAAACTGCAATCAAAAATTAATATTATTAAACATTTCAGTCCAACTCAAGAAAACAACCCCTGAAAACAACCTTTTTGTAACAGTTTATTGTAGGAGCTGATGGCTGCTGTGGAGTCGTGTGTGAACACTCTGCATTTGAAGGAATTGTCCTTGTGCAGTGCACAGAGTATCTCCTCAAATGCATGTGAGAAATGACACACATCTGATTTTGGAAGTGTGCAGTATATATGAGTTACATGTTTTAAAATAAGACTATTATAAATAAATGCTCCATTTATTTCTACTCATAAGGATTGGGAGTCCATCAAAGCTGATCAGAGCTGCAAGTGTGAGCGAGCTGCCCGCGCCACGCAGACTCCGCTGGAAATGCACTCCTGAAATTCACAAGCTCATCACATCTGCTGCTGATAAACTCCAGAGGTTTGGTTTTCTTTAGTTCCTTGTCATTTGAAGAGATTAATTAATATGAGAAGCGCATGATTTAAAAAAAAATGTATTCTTATTTTGTCAGAATGGTAAAGAATCTGGATATAAATGTCCACAAGTTCCATGATTACGGGAAAGGGTTTATCAAGAAGCAGAAGATGAGTCCAGATGCCTACATCCAGCTTGCTATTCAGTTAGGCTTCTACAGGTAAAAAAAAAATAGTCATCTTACAGAACTGATTAAACTTACCTACATTTTGTTCTCCCTGTACATGACTGCAGGTGTCATGGCAGACCGGTGTCCACCTATGAGAGTGCTTCTCTACGTCGTTTTCAGCAAGGCAGAGTAGACAACATTCGCTCAGCAACACCTGAAGCCTTTGCCTTTGTCAAAGCAATGACTGAAGGGAAAAACAGCACAAGTGTAGGTTGTTTTTATGCAGAAACTAAAGTCATACTGTGACTCAAATAAAAGCTGCTACAGATTTAAATTAATTTTGAGTGGCTTAATCAGTTTGAGTTTTGGGTTTTTTTTCAGTTATGCTATTCTGTTTTCTATTGGATTTTGTCTTGATGTATTCAAGCATGAAAATCTACTTACTGTAAATTAATGACCTTAAAGACTAAGCACTGACTGTCAGTTGTTTACTTCTCCAGGACACAGAAAAGATGGAACTGTTGAAAGGAGCCATAACTGCACAGACCAGTTATACACGTCTGGTAACTATTCTCTTCGTCCAGATTTCTATGACAGAGACTCACATTAAATAAATGCAGTAACATACTTTCTATTTTTCAGGCTATTACAGGGATGGCAATAGACAATCACCTACTAGGGCTGCGTGAAATTGCACATGAAATGAAGATGGGGAAGCTCGAAATGTTCAAAGACGAAGCCTATCTCATCAGTAATCAGTTTGTTCTCTCTACAAGTCAGGTATGTGCATGTAATTTTGGAATAAAATGATTCATATTTTAAAATTCAGTTCAATTCAATTATATTTATACGGTGCCAATTCACAACAACAGCCACCTCAAGGCACTTCATACTGTAATATAAAAAAAATCAAACCATGACATGATCCTCTGTGAGCATGGACCTGGTGACAGTGGGAAGGAAAAACTCCATTTTAACAGGAAGAAACTAAAAGAAAGTGGGACAGCCATCTACCCTGACATTTGATCTGTATTAATACATTGTAACACTGCAGTTACTACAATGGTTATGCCCTTCTTGTTTATTCTTTATAAAATTTCTATATTGTAAAACAAAGATTGTAACTGGTTGTTTGAACTAAAACTACAGTTTAGGGTTTCCTTGTAATGAATGAGGAAAAACATAATAACACAAATCAGTCTCACTACCTACCTAAACCTTTCCTAGAGCAGTATTTCCTCACACCAGTAAAGCTTCTAGTAGTTTAGGACTGAAGCATTTACTCTTCCCTCAGGTTCCCACTACTGTTGAAATGTTCTGCTGCTATGGACCCGTGGTTCCAAACGGATACGGCGTGTGCTACAACCCTCAGTCAGACCATATTATCTTCTCCGTGTCCAGTTTCCATGAGAGCCAACAGACATGTTCAGCAGAATTTGTAAAGTGCTTGGCGCAGGGACTTCGGGACATAAGGGATCTGTGCGATAAATGCAACGCTGACTGCGCTGCCACAGAGGAAAGAAAGGGCCAGACACAGAAGGCACACACACAGACCGAAACAAAGTGGGAGGAAAAACCCCCCCAGAGACCATCTGATTTGACTAAAAACAAGCAAACAGTCCCACAGGTTCTGGTGAAGACAACAGACCAGAGTAGCGTGGAGGCCCAAACTCAGACGCTACCACACGGAGAGGCACAGCCTCTGAGAAAAATGAGTAAATCATAGGAAACTGTCAGTGCCTGTGGTAATAGTGGTGATGTGATATTAAATGTGTTTTCTGTGCTGCAATAATGTATTAGTAAGTCAATTTTAAAATATACACTGTACAAGCTGTGATACAAAATGTCATGTATATATTTATTGTTGTAGAGGATGCTTTTTCCAGGAATTGAAATGTGGCTACTACAGGATACATGTAGCTGAGAGTTAGTGCCAGACGAATGGGTAAACCTGAAAATGAATCAGCCAAAGAAAGAAGTTTATTTATTGCTGACCAACAGGCCTTAGAGTAAGGTTAGTGGGAAATATTGAAAAAAAGGAAAACGAGAGATGCAAACACTGGAGGTTCATTCGTATTATTACATCTCTGCATCATCTTTGCCGCCAGTCAGTTTGACAAAGCAAAAGCAGGCTGTGAGTTATGCCAAATGGCTGATTGTCTCACAGTGTCAACCTGCAAATTGCATGCTGCTATCTAATGATTTTCTGAAGACCAGAAAACAGCAATCTTCTCCTTGTGTTGTCTTCATAAATTCTTGTGTCTGTTGTACCAGTACCGTGTGCCAATACATCTGCTCAAAAAACAAAGTATCCTTTTATAAAATCCTCTTCATACTGTTCTGTACTCCTTATACTGGGACTCACACTGTGCTTGTGTACATAATAAATCCAATGTAGCCGTCCATGATTTTATAAGGATACTTTATAGTTAGCCTAAAGAATGTTAAGTTGAACCAAATGTGTAAAGTTTTGAGCAGAATATTTCAATTAAGTTATTTATTTTTGTATCATATACAAATATATCTATATATATATAATGTTATAGAGAAGTACTCTGAAAAGTAAATATATAAAGGTTACTAACCAAAGGTGTTCACTGTATTGATGACTGTCAAAGTACTGTAATTAAAAGGCGCTGCTAATGAACAAAAGGAACAATTTAAAATGGTATCTTGCTATTAAGAGTTGAAGCATATTTCATGTTAAGTTTTTTTTTTAACCTCATATGTTTTATTATCACATGCACTACACTGCACGACAAGTTTCTCACATGAAAATGGCAATCATTTTGACCGTAAACAATGATCAACATACAGTCAGGTCCATAATTCACTGAACAAGCTACATTTTTGCAGTTTTGCCTCAAACAATCAAGACGTGATTGAAGTGCAGAGTTTCAGCTTTAGTTCAAAGGGCTTTCATAAAGATTTGAAATAACTGTTTAGGAATTACACACATTTTCATACACAATCACCCATTTCCAGAGACTTCAAATTAATTGGACAATGGTTTGTTTAGCTGATTCCAAGTGTTAAACATGCATCAAGTAGCTTTACACTGGAATTCACAATTCAAGTTCCAACGGGGTGTCAATATAAGTGAAAGAGTCCATCATCAGGCTAAAAAACAAGAAAAAACAATTGGAGATACTTGAAAAGCTTTAGGATTGACCAAATCAACAATCTGATATAGTCTTTAAAAAAAGGAATGCACTGGCCAACAACACAAAAAGGCCTGAAATACCAGAAGCAATAACAGAATTGCATTTCATTGGTTAAAAAAAAAAACCCCAAGAACTTCACAACATCTAACAAAGTTAAGAACATTTTCAAGGAGGTAATCATTATCAAACCATAAATGTCCGCTGTTAGACCCAAAACTCAATCCTCTGATTTAATAAATCACATTTGTATAGCAATTTTTTTTTTTTACAGCAATGTTCCTTTTGGAATCATAACCTCTTTTAGAAAGGTTCCACTTAGCTTCTTAACAAAATCATTTATTGAAATACATACTGACCTTAAGAGGCTCCTGCAGACAACCAGTCGATTTGAGCCGAGTTTATGTAGTGATCAGTTGCTCCAGACCATTGTATGGTTGGGCCATCCTGGAGGAGCTACCTGTGCAACCTGATTGGGCTATAGGTAATGTCTCTTGATATCAGCAGTGAGAAGGACAACAGCAAAAAGCAAAACTAAAGTATAATCAGCCCAGATTGATAACGGGCTAATTTCTTTGAAAAGTATGTATGTCTTGGTGTGAACTTTTTTGTTTTTTTTAACCCTTTTCATTTTCTAACTTGAGCAGCAGGCAGTGGGCAGAAAGTTAGGACCACATTCTTAAATATGCAGCGAACATTTGTAATAAACACTGATCAGCAGTGAGTCTGCGGTGGCGCAGAAACCGATGGTTATAGATTGCTTCTCTTTCTTTGATCTGCCCACATAAGCTAACCATGTCAGCAATCGATGCATATTGAATCAGTTACCCAGGTGACACACAACAAACAATGCCAGCAAATGCGCGGGTCACACTTTGCTACGGACCTTATGAATCCAGCGGAGTAATACAACACAGGACCTTCCGCCTCCAGGGTCTCCAGGGTCTGTCTCATATCCAGCTCTATTGAGATTCATGCATGTCATGCTTGTCATCTGCCTTCGTCAGTGTTATAAAACGTTTCTTTTGTTTTGTTTTTTTTAATGACCGATCCAATATGTCTGCAGCCGCTCTGAGAGCGCGCGGGCACCTGTGCGTTTTGGAAGAAACACGCGAGTGGAATATTGTGGAGCTCGTGGTCAGCGGGGAGGTCGTTTTCACCTGTAACATAAAGAATCTGGAGTTTGGTAAGTTTGGTTGACTGGGATACATGTAAGGTTTGTGGGATTAACGTGGAGCTACAAATCAACTTAAAGTGATACGTCGTGATGACGTCACTCAGTCTGAAAACTTTCTGGTTTTTGTTTTTCTCAAAGGCGGAGATGGAAAACTGGATCCTGTTTGCAGAGAAGCTGTTGCTGCAGTGGAGAGTGCTTACTGAAAATAATTTATAAATGTCAAACCCATATTTAAAAAATGCAATTAAAAACTGTACATATTATGCAATTACACCACTGTATGGATTAATTTATAAACACCGGTCAATTTATTAGGTTCACATGTTTAACTTCTTGTTATGTGGGATTTTCCTGCACGCCTATCTTTACATTTACAGAGAATGCTCTGGAAAAGACGTAATATTCAATGACTAATATTTATCTGGGTGAAAATGTTTTGTCAATTCTAGAGGTCTGAGGAGAATGGCCAGCCTGCTTCGATTTGATAGGAAGATTACTCTAACTCGAATAACCAGCCATTACAACTGAGGTATGCAGAAAAGGGCCTCTGAATGTACAACATTTAAAGCATTAAAGCTGTAGATGGGCTACAGCTGCATAAGAAGTACCAGGTGCCACTTCTTTCAGCTAGGAACAGGAAAATGAGGCTACGGTTCAAACGGGCTCACCAACATTGATAAACAGAAGATTGGAAAAAGTTGCCTGGTCTTATGAGTCTCAATTTCTAATGGTAAGGTCAGAATATGAAAGCATGAGTCTGTGCTGTCTTGTGGCAGGGTAATGGTGGGGGATATTTTCTTGAGTTCTACATTTTGGGCCCATGAGACAACCTGCATGAGTGTTGTTGCTGATCATGTTCATCACTTTATGACCACATTGCACTCGGTGAGTGTAGATTGTCCTGCTGTTTATGGGTTTAACCATTAACAGACTGACAATTATCAACTGGCCGAACTGGTCAGTCCAACAAGGCTCCCAAAATTGTCCACATTCATTCTACTGCAGTGATTCTAAAATTATGATTTATGGCGTGAGCATAAAGCTCACGCCATAAATCATATTAACGTAAAGTTACGTTAATATGATTTGTCAAAAAAAAAAAAAAAAGGGTCACCCGACATGTTCCTCCTGACCTTTACCTCACTAACAATCTCTTTGGACTCTTCCTTAGATTTGGGTATAGACAAAACATTTTGAGTTTATGGCCATAATCCATTATAATTTTGTGGCTTCGATCGAAATTCCATTGTAATTTCTTTAATTACAGATTTGCATAAGAATTTAAATCACTAAGATAGGCAGAGTTTCAGTGATATAAAGCCTACATTTTAATTAAAACCTCCATGCCACTGCTTGATATTGCGTTCATCTATATTTGGTTCACATGACAGGACAGCCCACATATTTTTAAAGTCACATTTATGGAATTAATAGAAAATTAAGGACACACAAAATCTGGAAACAATTACAAAATAGCTCCAGTATCATTAAATCATTTGTGTCAATGAGCAAAATCCTATTTCAACCCATCATAGATTAACAGATGACCTGTAACTTTACTCATCAGTTCAAACTGTTGTATGTATGCAAGGTCATTCATTTATTAACACATATTTATTGCATATTTAAATTATTCCCTGTAGGTGCAGTTATATCATGTTGAGCACATATTTCAGCTCCCACATGAATATGTGGCTCTTTCCCTATTTACTAAACAGTCATGTATAAACCTCTTTTAAATCACTAAATATGCAAAACTGTGTTTCTGCATTACTGGTTAAATCTCCCAGCTCTACGTTGGAAAGGTAAACTAAAGCACAGCTAGACAAGAAGCATAATTTTAAGGAGCTTTTCTAATATCATTTGTGTTTGATATCTGGGGATTTTAATGTGACAACCAAGCATCAATATTGCTCTCTGAGCATCCAAGGCTGTTCTTTGTTTATGTGTGTGCGTGTCCCAGCGCTTCAGAAGAAAAAGCTGAGCCTTATGTCCTAAGTAGAAAACATGACTGCAAGTCTCTGTGCCAGCTGGCTCATGTCTCCTGGTGAAGTGATGTGTGACAATAAATACACACTCCTTCACTAACAGCTAAGGTAGCCAAACAATAACAGGCTATAAAATCTACTGGTGTGTTAAGTTTCAGCGCAGTTTTCATACCTGTGACATGTGATTCATAGTTATTGCTAAAGTGTACCTCTGGGGTGTTTTGGGTGTGTTTCATAGCTACAATCAAAATAAATATCAAAATAGTTATTAAGTAGTATTCAGCATAACAGCAAAAGAATATTTGAAGTAGTAAAACCACTCCAATAATGATTGTCACAGTTCTGTGTGGCTGTGTGAACAATACTGGTGTACAATACTCTACCACACAACAGAAGATGTAGGATTGACCATTCTGTGGCTCAGTGCTTATGCTTAATGTTCATAAGGAACTTTTTATTCTTAAACAATTGTGTAGAGATAGGTTTTTAATGACCCTCAACCTAAGACTAAGCCACATCAAAACAATGGGTTAGGAGATGAAATGACCTTCTCCTTTACGAGTTTCAGTCTTGGAAGGAGCTCATGTTGAAAGCAGTGTCCATAAACTTCCTCAGCTCATTAAGGTGAGTAGATTTGTTTCCTGTCGCCGGTGCAGCCGCGGGATCTCGTCCCACATACCTGAAACAAACACGTAAGGTTCATCACCTGCAACAAGAGCTCAAATGCTTTGACTAGTTCTCTAACTAGAAGTGAGATGATAAATAAACATTCTTACCAAATGGGTTTCTTGTTGGCAACCACTGTGAGGAAGCGTGGTCGGACATAATCATAGTAACCCATGTTCTTGTGCTCCTCCTGACACCAGACGAGCTCAGCGTTGGTGTATTTCTCCACCTCTTCACTGACCAGGTCAAACGGGAAAGGAGAGATCTGAGAGTTGGAGACCAAAAAATGACCGATGAAGAAATGACCACACAGTGTCAGTCTCATTTTAAAATCAGGGAAGAAGAACTAAAAACCTGTTCAAGCCTGATTATGGCAACATCTCTGTCCAAATTTTGCTGCTTCCTCTCCTTAGCTAGTTCATAGTAGACTTTGCCTGCGCAGAAGATAACCCTCTTCACTTGGCCTGGGCTTTGACTTGCAGGGCCCTCATCAGGAATCAGTCTCTTAAATTTAGTGCCTGCAAACATAATGCATATTGAACATTAGTAATAAATGCAAATAAATACACACATAAAACATTAAAAGTTATGTCACGCTTAAAGGTAAAGCTCTACCTTTGGCAAGGTCATCAAAACCTGACCTTGCGTCCGGATGCCTCAGCAGAGATTTAGGAGTGAAAATGATCAGCTGTTTGAAGGGGAGAAGAAAAGGGAAAAAGTTTCCGTCACTGACAAACAACAGATTTATCCTGTCAGCCGTATCTTCATTGTGTGCGCTGAAAAAACTCCAGAGGAAAAAAGTTTTTATCTCTTTTTTCACGCTAATTTATTACCAACATATAGCACGCAACATCAGCACTGGGAAAACAAAACAATTCTTTAACAATCAAATAAATAAAACCCTTTGTGCTCGGTCGACCAAGTCCAGAACTTCGAAGTTTTTCCATAAAAAACCAACAATATTATCCCCTGTAGGCTTCCTCCCTAATTTGCTCTGGAACTAATTTTCTCACGCTTCGCAAAGCATCGCATTTATGTACAACAGGGGATCAGTTAAGACATTCACTGTGCCTGAAAACTGTGAGACAAAAAAGAGCATATAGAAAAAAGAAAAGACAAATGCTTTACACTTTGAAACTTTAGAGCTGAGCTAATTCTACTTTCTTTTTTTTTTTTTTAAGTGCAGGAACATATAGACCGAATTTGCACCTAAATTATGAATATCGTCAAACTGAGCCTCTTATAATAGAAACATCACATCTCACACTTTCCCAACTAAGATTTTGATTTCAGTCGTGTAACAAAAATGACCCAAAGAAAACAAAATATTCTGCAGGAAATATCAGGTGTGCTCTCGATTTATCATCAGAGAAAAAAGTGGTTTATACGTGATGTGTGATTTGAAAGCTCTGATCTGATCTTTTTTTTTTTTTTTTAATTTAAAGTACTATATGACAAGCACAAAAGCAACCTAAGTGAGACATAAAGAAACCATACTGTAGTAATGATGATGTCACACTTTACCGGTTTTCTGAATGGCAGCAGAATCTGTCGCCTGAGCACATGACAGTAGTTAGCAGGAGTGGAGCAGTTGACCACAATCCAGTTACAGTCATACAGCTGCTGGACTTCAAAGTCTCCAGTGAATTCCTTCATGGAAATTAAATAAATGATATTAACTCTAAAGGTAATGACTTTGAAAAAAGAAATTGTAGTTCTATCTTGTGGCCATGCCACTTCTCATAAGTGGGCAGAAGATAGAGCACATAATTGTGTGAGTACACTGTATCTCTGCCCTGCATACACACATACACACACACACACACAAGTACAGTACACAGAGGACAGTGAATGTTAATCCTCACTCATAGTTCAATCAATAACCCCATCTGAAGATGAATCTGGTAAGCTTCTGCTGATACAGCCTCCGCTATGTTCCCTCTTTTATGTTCCCTCACAGCAACTGGTCACTGGGGACATGAACTGCTGCTGAATACCAACACTTAGAGGCTATGATGAATAGACTTTTCACCTCTACAGAAATGGGCAATCGTCACTTAAGCAATCACCTAAGTAGCTATGATGTCAGCACAGCCAGTGAAGCAGGAAGGTAAAGAATGCTAATCGCAGTGCAATGTTCAGAGAAATAAATGATAGACTAGAAATGATCTGAAATAAATCATGGCATTAAGAAGAGGAAACCACTCCTACTGCATGTGAACATACAGGGATGTGATCTGGATCATCTTTGGTCATTTGGAGGAAGCGTTCAGGCCGAGCTGATGAATGCTCTGGACCCTAAGGACAAATCAAGACAAACAATAAATACGCACAAAATACATGATAAATTGTGACAAATAACCCAGCAGTGTCCAAATTCTAACATGATCTCACCATTCCTTCCATTCCATGTGGCAGCAGTAGGACAATGCCATTATTGCGAACCCACTTGGCCTGTCCTGAGCTAATAAACTGGTCAATGATACACTGGGCTGTATTGTGGAAATCTCCAAACTGGGCCTCCCAGAGGATCAAAGCATTTGGGTTTGCCATGGCAAAGCCAAGCTCAAAACCTGAAGTCATAGACATGATTATTCAGAACAACCAAATATCCTCAGCATGATATTCAGCTGCTGAGTCCAGTCTTACCTACAACTCCATACTCTGATAAGGAGCTGTTGCAGACAGTGTAAGATGCCTGGTTCTCCCACAGGTGGTTCATGGGAACACAGATACGTTTGTCAACCTCTTGGTCATGTAGAACATGATGACGGTGACTACAAAACAGAAGATGTGAAACTGAGCCAGGACGGTAAGGACTCAAACAGAAAACAAGATTAGAACACACCCTTTGAAGCAGTCCATTCACCAGCTGTGCTTTTAGTTAAAGACTGAAATCAACATGCTAACAACCTGGGCTAGTTTTTAGAATGATAGCATTACAGTGTTCACCTTGTTTCCCTTGGTTTAGCATGCTAACATTATTAATTATAAGAAAAAGTCACCCATTTAGCAGTTGTGGGGATTTTTACTCAGGACCAAAGTGAGAGACTAACAAAAAAGTAAATAAATACAGAAAACAGATCCATGCCACCAGCCTGACTAAAAACACCACTGCTGTACTGAGTTAGGCACTTCTGTGTGAAACATAAAAACATTTACATTTAAATAATAAATTAATGAAACAATATTATATCTAACTGAGTATCTCACACAGCTAAAATGAATGTATCAATTTAAGAGGCTATGGCCCATATATATTTTTTAAAAGTAATAGTAACATATATTTTTAATTGCTGATTAATATTGCTTTTATCTGTAAATCAAAATTATTAACTTGTTTAGTATCTACAAAAGGAAGAATGAAAATTAAATAACAATTTGCAAGAACATATAGAAATGTGATTTAAATGACCTTGAACAGGGTTTTCGGTGCCAGATAGGTTAATCTGAGTATTTCAAATCGACGCTGATCTGCTGGGATTTTCCCACAAATCACCCCTTGGTTTTACAGAAAATGGTAGAAAAGAGAAAAAATATCCAGTGAGAGGAAAAGACGTTCTAAGGGTGAAAATGTCTTGTTGATGCCAGAGGTCAGAGGAGGATGGCCAGGCTGCTTCAAGTTGATAGGGAGATAAGGGCAACTTATCAAATAACCACTTGGTACAATCTATGGTATGCAGAAGAGCATCTCTGGATTCAAAACACATACAGCAGCAGAAGACCACACCAAGTGGCACTCCCGCCAGCTAAGAACAGGAAACTGAGGTTCTCTCCTACACAGACTCACCAACACTGGACAATAGAAGACTGGAAAAATGTTGCTGGGTCTGATGAGTTATAATTTCTACTGTAACATTTGGAGGGCAGGGTCAGAAACTGGCATAAAGAAGCATGGTTTCACCCTGCCTTGTATCAACAGTTCAGGCTGTTGCTGATGGTGGTGTAATGGTGTGGGGGATATTTTTGGGGGGTACACTTTAAGGGCCCTTAGAACCAACTGAGAATTACTCTACGGTCACCAGATCTACAGTAAATGTGTGACTCCATCATGTCAATACAGCTCAAAATCTGCAAGGAATATTTCCAGCACCTATGAACCTATAACATAAAGAATTAAGGCTGTTCTGAAGACCAAAAGAGGTTCAAGGGAGCCCAACCGCTAATAGCAGGTAGTGCCAGTAAGTTTATGCTGTCTTTAGTGATTGTGGTGAAAACAGCACTCTTCCAAGGAAATGTTCAAAGGTCTTTAATCCAGGAGATGCACTGCAAGCATTGAAGCCTGTGTTCCTAGCTCATAAAGGCACTTTCCTCTCTAGCGATCTTCTGTCAGTATGAAGCTCAACAAGAGTGGATGTGAGCAAAGACCCAAATCTTAACAAGTTTTGCCAGTCCGCTCAGTCCCACTAAGGAATCATCCTTCAAATCCAGCACGCTCAGACAGTCACTTAGACCCCTTTAAGATCACTTTCATGACATCTACACACATGCATATACTCTCTCACACAAACTCTCTCACACACACATACACACAGAGTGATGGATGTTATGTAATATTAAGGCAGAATAACTGCAGGAAATAACCCAAATCATTGTGCTGAATGTAATATAGTTCCTCCATGAAGACTAGATTATCATGATAGTAATCTTTTAAATAGTATTGTCCATAATTATGGGCTAATGAAGGCTCCAAATGTACTGCATAATTGTCTTGCTTGATCCTTAATCTACATTTGGAGAAGATACATTTTCTCTTCAAGAAATATGCTTATGAAATAACAACAGCATCTATTGTATTAATTAAGGTAGCACACATAATTTCACATTTCATTTTTCACAATTTGTTTGCACCCAATCCACAAAGGGAAAAAAAACTTTTAAGAGAGCTCTCTCTTAATTGCCTCATAAACAGCATGCCTACATTTATTCACTTTATTTTCACACACACTCACAAAAACACACACAGTTCCTCTGCCAGGGGGCCCCATTAGTCAGGGAAAGGGGCGCACGCTGAAGTGCATGCAACCTATCCAAACACAACGACTGAATCTATTAGTCCACGCTGTTACGTACATCACAGAAACGCAAGCAGGCCCACTCAACTGTAACATGCCAATATGCTCAGCTCCTAAGCACTATGAAAGGAACCAGACTAGTGGGGGATAAAAAAAAAAAAAACCGGAGTAAGAGGAAGAAAAAAGCTGTGAGGTAAATTACAGGTAGGAGAGCAAATACAAAAAACTGATCGGGGATTAACAGGTGATACATAGCTAAGAGTGGATCCAACATTTGACTGGGGTAATTTTTTCCCAACTAGGCGAACTGCATTGCTGAAGGGGACATCGGGGTGGGAGACGTAGATGTCATTGGTAAATGCGAAGCAAAAAGAAAAAGGCCTGTAGCCTCTGGTTAGTTAGCGTGATGTATGTCGCTGTAAACTGAGATGGGGAGTGTCAGTGAAGATGAGCTGGTAGAGAAATGATAGGGGACAGACGAGACAGGCACAGAGCAAGGGAGGCTGGTTTTGTTCATGTGTCACTCGTTCCCTCTATACCATGACAACACCATGTGGGCTTCAGCGTTCCCAGGAGACTGCACTGACGTCTTTTGTCTGGCAAACTCGATATGCCACTCTTCCCACACCCCTGCTTACTTAATTTACTATCTGTCAGAGAGTGCCATTTACCCTTTAACACTACTTGGAAATGTTGACAATGAAATATGATGGATCTTTAAAGATATGTAGTACACTTTAACAATTCAAGACCTATATCTAAAAAATGAAGATGTTCAAAATAATGAACGGTGCTCCTTATTCTTCTTAATTAAGCATGCAAGCTAATTTAGTTAGAGGACAGTTGTGTTTATGAGGACTACCCATCTACAAAAATCTATATAGCAAAAGTCAATATACCTAAACGTCTTTTGCACAAATGCGCAGAGCTCTGTAACAGACCATTGCAGCATGGTGAGCTCCTCCCAAGACAAACGTGACAATTTAAAAAATTAAAACAGTGACTTTTTACATCTTGATGCATGCTCAATCAACCAGGTAAGGAAATCCCAGAAAGTTCATTCTGTTCATCCTGAGTTTTTCAAAGTACTTTTTCAGCACGTGTTTTTCCTCCCACTGAAAATGCTACGTTCAGATGAATAGAATCAACTTTCTGGGAGGGACTTCTCACAGGCTCACCTAAAGGTTCCTCGTTCAACATCTTGCCCGCTCAGTCGTACATGTATGCCATCTTTCAGGAGGGAGCCAAAGGCTATGTACTCTCCTAGAGCCCAGTCCATCTGACGACTCTTCACTAGGTCAGCTCGACCACGCAGGATACGGGACACACCTGTAGAACCGAACACACAAACACACAGTAAAAGACACACATGACTAAAAATATTGTGTTGTGTGGATGGAAGAGTGGTGTGATGGTTAACACTGTCACCTCGCAGCAGAAAGGTCCTGAATTTGAGGCTAACTGGAGCTTTTTTGTGTGTGGGGTTTACATGTTAATCGCACAATCCATTGGAGATTCTTAAGTTGGCCATAGGTGTAAATGTGTCTTTTTTGTGTTAGCCCTACAACAGACTGGCGACGTGTCCATAGCATATGTCGGCTCTCACCTTATGGCAGGTAAAAGAGGCTCCGGCCTGCCAGCCACTAACTTAGATAAAAACAAATATGAATGGTATTAAATGGATGGACTGTGCTGTATATTGAATTTAAAAAAAAAATGTTACAGTCTCAATAATTCTTTAGATTTTTTGTTACATGAGCTTTCCCGCAATACTTTGTAATATGTAAATAACAACAGGGTGTAAGGCTTTACAAACTATTTAAATCCCTTTATTAATTTAAATAAACAGTACAAAAACCATTTAACTGTATCACTGCTTCTTTGTTTTGTCTATTAACAACAATTTTAAAACCAATTGCTTTACTAGGTTTACCTCAACCATGCAGGACATGGCACAGTGGCTTACAGAGGTTTCAAAACTTGGCCCTGTCACTGTGCATATATATTCCACAGTATATCAATGTTACTGCTACCACCACTACTACTATGACTGATCCTCTGTCTCACTGCTTTGTTCTCTGGCATAAAGCAACCAGACTCACCAGGGTGGATGTTAAAATCTTCCAGAGGCACTGAGCTGGCTATCTGCCCAATGTGCTGCAGAACCTCCTCGTCCAGTCCTGTAGGGAGGCAGCTCATGCTCTTGGGCTCTCCCTGCGCTGTGAAAAAATCTGCAGAAAGCAACACAATCACTCCATTGGGGAAACAGAAATTACTCACAAAAACAGTAAATAAAACATTAACTTAAAAACTAACTATAATTTTCATGGTTAACTCACTTTTTTTTCTAAGTGGATAATTTACCTGGCCATGGGGAGTCGAGCCAGTGCCGAATGTGTAAGATCTTTTCATCTTTAGAGCTGGTGTATGCCTCCTCACATATTTTGTCATATTTTGCAACTTCTTCCTGCAAATACATTTTTGTAATAATAAATGCTACAATTTCCCTAATGCTGACTAAAGTTTGCTTTAATCACAGACCTTCAGCTGACTAGCCTAAACAGTGTGTAGCAGTGATATAGTGATATAGAGGGGGAAAGCCTCCAGAAGCATTCGTGCCTTTGCTATATATTATAAATGGAGTGTGAGTCCAAATAGCAGGCCTCACAACAGAAAGCAGTGTCCATCAAAAGCCAGAAGGAAGGAGCTGTAGTATTACTCTGCCATGTGATATAAAAAAAAAAATCAGAATGGATGTTATGGTCAAAGTTTCTGTTGTGGATGAAAAACCTCTGCAATTGCATTGAATGGCGACAGAACCGCATACTTTAACTTCACTGGGCAATATATACTCTATGTGAGGGATTGTGAGGCTAGATGACTGAAGTGAGGCAGTAAATTGAAACTCAAATACAGCTGTGCTAGCATAACATATTTAGTTGAAGGCTAGGGTAATATCTAAGTGTGATTTAATGCACATAGCCCAGCAGATGGTGATATACCAAATAAAACTGCATACAGTAGCAGCAGCAATATACAGTATATTTAACAAGAGAAAACACTACTAGATCACAAACCTCAAATTCCTGCAGTGTCACCACTCCCTCAGCAATGAGTTTTTCAGAGTACTTTTTCAGCACATGCTCCTGCCGATGGATCTGTTTGTACATCAGCGGCTGGGTGAACATGGGCTCATCCATTTCATTGTGGCCAAAACGTCTGTAACAAACCTGCAAAAACAGACACTTTAAAAACAAAACTGCTACACATACGTAAGAAGCTGTTAATGTATTTAGACTCGGCTGCGGCTGACCAGGTCAATGACGACATCCTTGTTGAATGTGGCCCTCCACTCTGCAGCTACGCGGCACACATACATGACAGCCTCGGGATCGTCCGCATTCACATGGAAGATGGGCGCATTGACAACCCGAGCCACGTCAGTGGGGTAGGGAGATGAGCGGGCCACTCGAGGATCTGTAGTGAAGCCAATCTGACAACAACCACATGCCAAAATTGAGTACACTAATTTTGCTTCATTTTATGTAATACAATTTAACACACAGACAACAGGAGACAGACAAATTATTTTCCAGATATTTTTTAATAAGTGGGATTGTACTTAAGTGATGCCAAAGTTCCAATACCTGGTTGTTGACCACCACATGGATTGTACCATTTGTGGTATAAGAGGGGAGTTCACTCAAATGGAACGTCTCATAAACAACTCCTTGTCCCGCAAAAGCAGCATCGCCGTGCATCAAAATAGACATCACCTTAAAAATCACATTATAGGCTTAAAGGAAGCATTTTGCTATCATTTTTTAGACAGTAAAAGTATTGTGCAAAAGTCTTGAGCTACCCGTCATTTCTTTATATTAATAAACCTCTGTGCATTGTGGGGGTATTGAATGTTTAAATATACAAATATATGAGACTGTGGGATTTGTATAAAATATTTGTATATACTGTAGAGATGTCACTCACGGGCTCTATGTCTCAAATGAAGACCCACACATAGCACAGGGGTTTACTAGTATAAGGAAATAAAGGGTGGCTGAACACTGTTGCACAATGCTGTATCTGGTACAATAAGGGTTACCTTCTTTCCTTGAGTGTCTCCTCTGTAGAACTGCTCTGCTTTGGTCTTTCCCTGAACCACTGGATCCACTGCCTCGAGGTGCGAAGGGTTTGCCACGAGTGACAGCGTGATGTTCTTGTCAGTCTCACGGTTAATCCTCTCGTGGTACATCCCCAGGTGGTATTTGACATCACCCGAACCCTACATGCATAAAAAAATGGAGACTGAATAAAGCGTTGGCTGTAAGTCCAGACTTATCTTCTCTGAGAGTTTTCCACATATCACCTCATCAGCAGCCTCTAATTTGGGGTCAAACTGACAAAAGATCTGATCCAGGTCCTTACGGATCACATTAGCCAAGACGTTCAGTCGACCCCTGAAAGTACAGTTTATATATATATATAAACAGAAGGAAAAGACTTAGCTTTAAAAAAAGACTGATGTAAGAAATGAGAAATGCACATTACCGATGTGGCATCCCCATGATTACGCTGTCGATCCCTGCTGCGCTTGACTTGTCAATGATGGTTTTAAGAGCAGGAATGAGAACTTCGCAGCCTTCCAGACCAAAACGTTTCTCCGATGACCACTTTCTCGCCAGGAAGTCCTCAAACCTAGACACAATAACAGATCTTAACAGATTTCATATATGGACCACAGATGCTTGTGCTACTAACAGGTAGCTGTGAACAGCTGGTTATACAAAATATACTGGTTCTGACTGATGATAGCATATGCTCCATTACAGTAATTTATTTTTAGAATAATACTATGATGCCTTAAATACCTTGTACTCAAGCATTTAGAAAATGCATCTCACTACCAGTGTGTGTGTGTGTGTTTGTCATCAGAACAGGATAGCGACAACAGAATAAAACAAGCAAGGATACAATAAGACATATATTCACCCTAGCGAGATCATTTTAAGGACCCTGCAGTGACTTCTGAGCTAATTTATTAAAGATAAAAATGAGCTCACATGAAGAATAGGGTGTGTTAACTTCCTATTTTGTTTATGTTATGTGAGTCAGTGTTGTGAGCTATAACTGGAGGTGAGGTATTGCGCTGTCACCACAGTGTGAATTTGTTTATTCACTGCTGACCGTGTGGATCTGATCAGGCGCGCTAGCAGAGTTCTCTTCTCAGCATTAGTGAACTGCATGATTCCCGGAGTCTCGAACTTCTGACGAATCCACTGACACTGGTTCACATTATTAATGAACATAAATTCAACCCCTATGTGACTGCAGTAGGATGCCTGAAAGCAAAAAGTTGCAAAGTAAAAGAAATGCACAGAAAGGAAACAACATGACAGCTTCTCCTGTTCATCGGAGACACGTATGTGCAAATACCTCTAGTCTGCGTATGATTTCTTTAAGTGGAAGGGTAGTCTCTTGTCCACCGATGAAGGTGGTGTGGGGCAGCTGGAAGCTTCTATCCAAGTCAGACTCATCAAGACCATATAAACCTAAAACAAAACCACATGAAACAAATATCTAATTAAGACTCTTAAGAAAGGCACAAGATATAATTTACTGACTCACTTTGAGCACATGCTCCAAGCTTAAACAAAATACTTTCCACCCAAAATTAAGTGAATCTATTGCAATTTGTGTCCCACGTCACTGCAGACAAAGGCCTATACCCTATAATGGTTTTTAACAGGGATTAAGAAAGGAATAATCAATGACCTGGCAATTGAGTGTTGATCAATTTTCAGATCAATTTTCAGTTTATTGGAAGAATTAAAGTCCTCCCACTTTTTTTAATATCATGTAAGAAGAAATCGTAGTAAAGCGACCCAAAAAAATTATACAAATACATATTTAAAGTGTCTGATTCCATAAATTTCTCTTGTTGCTGTGGTGAGACTAGTTGAATTAAAAAAAAAAAAAACAATCTTTTTTTCTTTGTTTTTAAATGTGAAAAAAATGACAATATTTAAGTTTTAATATTTACGAGGTACTCTTATACTAAAGTTAAAGATTGAATGTATATGTGTGTGAAGCTGCATGTACATATGTGAAAGCTGTAAATACATAAACAACTCAGAAGACAAAGAAAGAAACAGAAAAGATGATCTTGTGTGAGCAATGTGAGCTACTTTCAGCTATCACTTATTCACAAGGGGTTGCCACAGCAGGTAGCTCTGCATGTATTATTTGGCAGATTGTTATGCTGGATGCGCAACACCCAAAGGTTTTGTGTCTCACGATGTGAGTAAGGTAAAGACCAAAAAACCATCCATCTATTTGTTTTCCGCCTATCCAATTCAGGGTGGGTGGGTGGGTGGGGTGGTTGGGGGTACTGAAGCCTATTATCCCAATCGTTACAGGGCAAAACTCTGGGTACACCCTGGACAGATTTCTAATCTGTTGCAGGGCTAACACATAGAGACAGAAAAACATTCATGCAGGAAGAAGCTGGAGTACCCAGAGAAAACCCACACATACGAGGGGAGAAGATGCAAACTTCCCACAGAAAGGCTTACCCTATTCCTGTGTATTTTTTCACCTCCTTGTATAATCTCTGTCTTTTCAGGTGCATGTTTATCTTACATCTTAATGTGTCACTACTCAGCTGGTGTAGTCATTACAAGAAGCAAGACAGGCACTGGTTTCAGTTCAGGGCAGAAGTTTCAATGGGTTAAGGTGAAGGGGAACAGGATTTCCACCGTGATTGAAAAAAATAATTGCAACGATGGTTGATACATTAAAGGAAGAAACTACTACTCCTCTAAAATATTGTAACTGTGATTGAAAAGAGGCAAACAAAGGATGTTAGATGGAACGACTGAGCAAGAAGGTATGTGGCGCATATCTCAGGTAGGTGTATATATTACAGCTTATGACGTAGTCATGGTAATGAATTATTCAACAATTAAAACAAACTGAAAAACTATACAATCATTTATTGTTAAAGCCAATTACCAACCATTCAAGCACATTAATGCATTAGTAATGATTTGCTAATTGTATCTAAGTCATGCTAATGCTAATTAAATATGCTTGGGTTTAGAACTGCTAGTCAGTCAAAACAAGCAATCTAAAGACATCCTATCAACCTATGGGGAATTGTAGTGCCCATTTTTCACATTTTATAAATTAAATGATTCATTGATCTATCAAAATATAATAAGCAAATGATTAATTGCTAATGAAAATAATGATTAGCTGGTCTAAATGAGATTGCAGAGCCCCCTCCAGCATGGCTTGCTAAGAATTAACTGACAAACTTCAGAAGTTTCATCTGAGATGATTGGTTTGATGGCAAAGACTTCAAAAAAAATTGAGTAGAAAATAAACAATAATACACTATAAATTTATAGATAGTAATGTAGAAGGGCCCATGGATGTAGTGGCCCCACATACAGGTACAATAAGGTTCTGTGGTAACAAAACCCACCTGAGAGAGCTGGTCAAGCTCAAGATTACTGGCAAACATAAGAGGAGACAGGTGCAAATCATATTAGGAACACAGCAAAGACAAAGGGGGCCAAGAATAGACTTGTGTACAATCAGCTGACCAAATAAGGGGCCATGGAGGCTGTCATTAGCTTTCATTGGGGAACTATAGCCCTGGTGATCATACATAATGCGATGCTATGTCATGACTCTCACTGATCACTGATAACACCAGCCAACAGAAACAACGTCTCTCTTTTCCTCCCTCTCACTCGCTCTCTCTCCTCCTTACTATCTATTCCTGTAGACTTCGATCGCTTTCTGTGGCCATCCCACATCCTCCGACCCTCAGTCCACTAAATGAAATGGAGAATGACAAGAGCTCAGCCTGAGATTAATGACAGCATCAGGCTGACCAACCAGTATACAGACTTGATAGAGGACGTGATAGGTGCTTTGTACTGAAAAACCACATCCACTCATCAGTGTGATCAGTTATATAACCTTGATCTTTAATGTAAGTGAAGCTGTACATGTATCTACTGTAAAAAATGCAAAAATGCAAAAATGTTGAAATACGGTCCAAGAAACAGACAAACACAATATTGTCACTATAAGCAAGGTAAGATTAAGCTTTTGAGACTGAAATCCTAAAACATGGGAAGCATCTTTAGAGTTAAATACAAGGGAAGATTTCTATAGTAGGATACTCATCAGCATATATACAGCCTCAGGGTTAAATCCATATATATTTCATCAGATGGGGTCTAAAACAAGGAGTCCCATACAACTTCCTCTTCAAAGCCTAAATCAGACATGACTCAAATGACTAAAAGACAGCATCTCACCTAATTTATCGATAGTGGTGATCAGGTCGGACGGAACAAAAGAGTCGAGGTCAGCATCCAGGATTCCTAAAGGGTCTAACTGAGCAACATGGTGACCACGGATCTAAACAGAGAGACAGATGGAAATGTGCAGTGGGGGTGAAGAAAAGATAGAGAATTAGATTTTAAAAAAATAAATGAGAGAATCTGACAGGCAGAAAAAAATAATAAGCAATTTGGTTTCCATCATCAAACTGAGTATGAACAGCTGGAGAATAAGCTAACACTCAGTTATAGGTCAACCTTTCAGAGAAAAGATACTCCTGGGAGAGCTTTTATGTCTGTGTACACACACAGACATAAACATTTCCACCAGGACTGCAACAAGCTGGGAATAAAAATGACGCCTTTGCCAAAAGACTGAATTTAATAAATCCCTTGGATAGTTCCTTGAATTAATTCGAGGGCGAGTGGAAATGTTACCACCTGCTTTGTTTAAGTAGTCTCTTTGATTTTTCCATTTTCAAAAAGCAGTCAGGGTAAGTAGGCTGGAGTTAATCTTGCAATTTGCATAACCTCGTGCAGTGACAAACAAGTTGTATATTCCTTTTAATACAAGGACACGCAGCACAAACAGCTTTCTTTGCCAATTGCATCTGCTTCTCCAAGTCCAAGCGGAATCTGTTTGATGTATTTTTCACATACTCGTCAGAGATGCAAATAGTCAGTTGCAGCTCGAGATGGATGACATCTTAATTCCATACACAGACACTGCCTTAAGATTTAAATGGATGGCTATGAGACTTAATTATATCATAAATCAGCATCACATCAAAATTAAATGTCTGTATATCTATGTGTGCGCGCATGTGTGTGTGTGTGTGTGTTATCCTCACAGCTGTGCCAGGTGAGTGTGGCCTACCTGGTAAGCTCTAATGAGGGTGTGCACAGCCAGGTGGTCCTCCACCACTTTCTCTGCCACGTCTAGTGAGTGGGACAACACTCGGCCCTGCAGCAGAGCAGAGGGACGTCTCTCATCCGCCTCGCCAGATGGACCGGAGGCCTGGATGTTATGGAAGAAACTGTCCCAAGACTACAGCAGAGACACAGACAGATCCATCAAAGGAACGCTGGTATATGTAACATGATTATTCAGTGACTAGTGAATGCTTGGACATGGGTGACAGAATAGGGAAAAGCTGGATGAGAATCCAGGACAACGTAACTACATCAGATGCCCCAGGCAGCTGAACTAAGAATAACATAATTTAACAAGAAAAACCTTAGTAAGGTCAGGGATATTCAGCTGTATTTCAGGACCAGCACTGGCACCAGCTTGCAATTTGAGTAACTTCTGCACAAATTCTCTAGGTGTCATAGTTTTCTCTTTAATTTTTCATTTATGGAAAGGTATATAGAACCGACCTTTTTTCTGTGTAACTTAAGATGCAGTTTGTGCTACACATTGTTACCTCGTGGACGTTTTTATGGTCATCCAGCCATGTCAAATACATCTCCTCCACATAGCTGGAGTTGCTGACCACTGCTGGAAGAGGATCAGTCCTAGAGGAGCAGCCTCTCTTTGGATGAGCCCAGCAGCGCCAGGTCAGCCCTCCCGCACGCCATCGAAGCAAGGGGCTCCCTCCACCTTTCAGCACACCAGCTAATACCCGAAACTGACTCATCTAAAAAAAAAAAAAAAAACTAAAAAAAAAAACTAAGATAACACTAAAGGTTAACACAGACATATCACGCAGGAATGTGAACATTACACATCTAGAGCTGAAATTTTTACCGCAAACTGAATGGGACATTTTTGTAAAAATCCCAGATAGACTGAAACTCATCTGTGTTTGGGAAAAGCGCAAATCACACCTAAAGGGACTACGTTTGCAACACAGGGTGGTTTTAACAGTTTGCACTGAGTTTCACTGAGATCAGCCTGAAGAAACAGTCCGTTTCTGCGTAGAACGTGTGCAGCTGCAAAACGCGAACAGCCCGTATGACGCTCCACTAAGTGCTGCAGTATGTGACCGACTGCTTCATTCTTCCTCACCTTTTTCCTGCATGACTTATTTTTGTTTCCTTCACTCAACATCGCAGGCATCAGTATCAAAACATTTTATATTTCATTCTGCGACTGTTCCACTTTCGGACCTCTAATCTCTCACCAAAATAAATCCTCATAATCTCCGCTCGTCCCTGACACTGCTCAAGCGCAACACGGAACAAAAACATACAGGGTTAAAATGTCACCTGCCTTTTATTTCTATAAAGTGCCTTTACCTTAGACTGCACTGTTCTTTGGCTTTACTGTCATCGCCGAAAGGTGCAAGTGGGACAGGTATCAATGAAGGTGACACAGATCCGAGGACAAAAGCAGCTGCTAGGCACGCCCCCTCGGTGTCAGGTGACGCTTCTCCGCACAGAGACAACTTGCTGCACCCAAAGGTGCCTAGGTAGCGACCTAAAATATCTGTTCATACAGAGGATTTAAAAAAGATAATTAAAAACAAATAGATGTAATCAAATAAGCATATATAGCATATATATATAGCAACCCTATTAGTTCTTGTGTTTGTGCTGTGAACTCAATTTTATAATCAGAGAACTTTCCTCAATCCTGTCACTTCAGGCACACGGTTAACATCCACCCAAGTAATTTTTCTTTCTAAGATGCATCACACATATGTCAGTGTTAATTACATAAACCAATTAAACTTTTATAAAGGCTGAACACGAGTCATTTGATCAAGGGCTTTCAGATTGATGGGCTTCTACCTTGAGTGGGTTAAACAATAAAATAATTGGCCTTCCTTCCCACCCCTTCTCCCTCCCTCACCCTCTTTCCTTCCCCATTTCTAAACCCGCTCTCCTCCTCATCTGGATTTTCATCTTTCATACTTGCTGCCACAGAAGGAACAGTATTATCAATCATGACAAACACACCACTGAAAGGGGGATAATGGAGTGAGCACTAGTCGCAAGAGGATCAAGCAGACAGAACAGGGTAGGTCTAAATATCAGAGCATCGCTAATCACAGCATCCCCGTTTTGTTGTTTTAAGCTCCTTTTAATGACACGAAAATGTCTGTTTCTTAACACACTTCATATAACAATGTATCAATAATTCTCAACCAGCAATAAGGCTCAGTGTCTCCTGAGAGTTTTTTTTCCCTTTTTTCTGTTATTTGCATTTGCTTAACATTTGAGTTTGCTGCTGCTCTGCAGGTGACCCGGACTTTGCAGGGTCAGGCAATTATGAACTGAAATGCCATTTTGTTGCAGTGACTTTGCCGCCTGACGGAGATGGAGTGAAGACCAGTTGCTTTTTGGCACGTTATTATTAATGTTCATTGATGAAACGACCTGTGCCGCTGGGTAACATTACAAGCTCGATGTTAAATAACTTCCCGTTTAGAATGATTACATCACCACACTGGGCAAAGCCGGAGCGGCTGTCTGTGTCTGCAGTGGTGAAAATCAGAAAGGAGCGAATATTCCATAAACTTCCATTTCTAGTGACATATAAAGATTAATTAAAAAAGGGAAAAGAGAAGAAAACAAAACAGTCTTAATATATCATAATTTCTGTTGACTAAGGTTATTCATTTGCAGGATCAGCCTGCCAAATTCAGTCAATGTTTAGTGTTGTTTGATTAAATCCAGCAGGCAACAGCAACCTGAATAATGTTCACATCCAGGTAACCCACGCTCACATCGACAGTTAGATCTGCTTAACCAAATTAACTTTATGCGTGAGTCCGCAGCTTGTTTGGGCAATGCAGGGCTCAGTACAAAGAGCAGAAGAAGCAGATAATGTGTAATCCACTTACCCCAGCCAAGCCTACACACCATTTATGGAAGTCCACGTCATGAGGTTATTTAGGAGCCCTAATTCATCTAATACAGCATGTTTGAAGGCGGAATTTAATTTTTCTGAAAGCCCTAGGTACACGTGCTATCACAAAAATCAATCAGATGATTAAATAATGTATGATTTCATGAAATTAAGTGACAGTGAAGTGCAGTGCCAAGACACTGTTCCAAACTGGACGAAGCCCAGAGATTGCAGCAAAATCTGTTATTTTTGATGGATAATTACATTACCCTGATGTATAGAAACTACATAATGTTACACTACAGAACGACCTCTTTAAAGAATTTTCGGTTCAATCATCGCGCCTAAATTTCACATTGTGATCACTTTAGTCAGTGAACCGTGTGTATTTGAGCAGGGAAACGCAACGCAGAGCAGAGAAATACATGTCATACTTTTATTAAGAAATTTTAATAAAACGTACAACCTAAAAGCCTAAATTACAGTTCTATGCAATACTCACAGGCTTTAATGTAACCAAACCCATTAAATAGAATCCACACTGCCAATCAGACAACACAGTAAATAATAGAAAACATGATCCCCAAAATAAATGTTGTGTAAAAACATTAACAAAAATATTGTTCGTGCCATTTTAACTTTATTTAATCCCCCTGTATGTAGCAAATGAAGTTGTTCAGAGTAAAATGAAACGTCTAGACTGTGAGCTTAAATTTCCTGTATGTTTAATTTGAGATGATTTACATTACTAGTGATTATTTTGATTGTTGTGATCCATAGTAAAATATGCCTTAAGGACAATATGTATGTTACACTTCGGTATCAGACAGGATATAAAAGAGCAGCATATATTTGTAGAATACTTGATAAATAAATGTTACCCATGCATAGACTACAGAATGGCATCTCATTCAGGCACCTCACCATAGCCCAGGTACAGTAAGTAGAGAACAAAACTCATCCAGAAAGTGTAGCAAACACAATACAAGACACGATAACCAGGGAGGATTATCATGTCCTGGATTATCAATGGTGAAATTTGTTCACAATCATGCATATGATGAATATTTGGGCATATTTGTATTTAGTGTGTAATAAAAACAAAAAAACAAACCCTCCACATTACATCTGGACTAAAGAAAGAACAGCAACCAGGATTTACTATTGCTATAAGTCTCTGAAAAAAGTCACCACATTTGGTGCCGTACTATGAGATTCCTATAATACCACCAGTGAGAAAGGCAGAAATGTGTTTTGATAGCTTGCATGTTGGGATCACAAACTTAAAGGGTGTGTGTGTGTGTGTGTGTGTGTGTCTGTGTGTGAGAGAGAGAAAGAGAGAGAGCGAGGGGAAAACAAGTGACCGTAACCACAATACTAAGGGCACACTGCCTCTTTTTCAAAGTGTGAAAGGAGAAGGGAGGTAAGATTAGGTTACAGTTGTTTTCCTGTTAATGAGAGTCTGAAGTCACAGGAGACATCCCAGAATCCTTAGCAGTGTTCAAGGTGTCGGAGGCTGCTGGGGAAGAGACTGTCTCATAGATGAATCTGTAGAGGCTGACGTCAGGTCGTGTCGTGCGGCAATTCTTGCACACCTCGTTGAAGTACTGGTTTAAAAGGTCGTACAGCTGCCCTGTGAGGGTAAAAAAGGGTGGTGGAGAGAGGAGAAGAGAGGTGGAGGAGAGACAAAAGGGATGCGGTCAAGAAACATGTAAGGAAGACGGGATTTAAGAGAATAGGACCAAAAGCACAAACGAATCGTGAACGAGAGAAACACAGACACTCAAGCAGGTAAGAAAAAAAAATGAAGGTGTACTCGGGCTCATTTATAAATCAAGCGCACATACGCACTCACATACTGCAACCTCCCCCTCCCCACCCCCCCACCCCGTAGCTCCACTTTAGGAAATGGATGGCTAGAGGGGAATTTCTCTGAAAGGCTTCAATAAATGTCAACAGAAGAAAAATGAAAAGAGGGGGAGGGAAGAGGCCGGGGCCAGTTTAGGCAGTAATCCACTCTGCGGCTCAGGCTGAATGGATGGGCTGAGGAGCGGGGAGATGGCCCATATGGTAGAGTACCTTAACATACCCATGGAGTGTGTGCTGTTATTTATACACACAGTCCTGTAATGACACCAAGAAGGAAAACCTCCTTGAGGTGCAAAAGCAAAGAGTTCCTGTTTCTAATAATTCTACTGAGTGACCACAGCTTAGCCACAAACGTCTTGTGTGTGAATCTTACCAACGGTGACCCGACTCTCGGTGAGGAAAGCGTGCATTTCATGAACATCTTTCATCAGCTGAGCATCTCCAAATGTGAAATACGCCACATCTCTCCCAGCCTCTGCTGCTGCCATGAATTGAATCAGCGCTGAAAAGGAGAGAAGGCGAATTTCAAGACGAAAATTCAGGCGACAACATTCACTCCATTGGTTCCAGAATAAAACTATAAAGGTGTAATTGAGCGCTGAAAAGCATGACAGACTAAATAATTGGTCAATAAGCCAGATAACGTACAGCCTGTGGCATAAAAGAACATGAGTGGCAATTTGTATTAGTGGAGTAAATAATCCAGTGTTGGTAGAATAGCCTCGTAAACAGCATTCAGTCTCTGAGCTCTTGCAAATTAGGTTTCATGATTTTTAAATATTTAACAGAATGGTTATACAGTTCAGATTAATGACATCATTTGCAAAAGCTCTGTAATCTTTACTTCAAAATACCCGCCTAGTGTTATGTAAATACCACATCTCAAGTCAGCTCCTGGACTTTCATGTAAAATACAGTTATTAGCTTCCAAAAATACTACCTATGCTAACACTGGAGCTAATGGGCGGGGCCCCCCCGGAAGCTAATATCATCCTTGGGGACTATGTGAAGTCCAGGGGATCTATTCATAGCATGCTGCAGAGGAAATTAGTAGCTTCCGTTTTAAATCCAACTGTCCAGAAGCACAGCCTTAAAGCACTGATGTGCACAGCAAAAACAGGGTACATGCGCCATGAATTTAGGCATACAGAAAACTCTGCACATCCAACACACAATTGGCCAAAAAACAACAGTAAGGGTCTCCCTGCTTATGAAGACTGATGTTGTGTAAGCCAACGGAGACCAGCATCAGCTGGATTTATGGTCATCTTTCTCTGTAATCAATCGCCCATTTAATGGAAAACATAAATGTGTCAGATGATCTATAAAAGACTGAAAAGGGACAGGAGAGTGACACCCTGGGAGAGCTTCTAATTGACTAGAGAGGCTTGAGAGAAACAGCATCTTGGAAATTGTGGTACACTATTAGCTACATAAATGCTGAAAGTCCTTCAGCAGGGGCTCTACTGACTGGGAGATGCCGTGATCAAGTCGGAGCTACTGATATTCACTGCAATCTTGGGAATCCAGCCTTAAAATTTTAACGTAAGAAATGTGACACAGATGCTAGCCTAGTTTATAGATTTTGTTGCCATAAATCATCCAATTATACCTTTGAGCCGTGTGTCTCCGCCAAAAGCTCCGCAGCCCCAGTTGCCTGTGGCCACCGCAGAGAGGTGCTTCCTGTTGGCATTATTTCGATGGAATCCGCAGTATGCCTGGAACGAAAACAAAAGAGGGAGAAGGATGTAAGAGTGGGGAAGACAAACAAACAGTACAGTCTTTTCTATGATCTCTCAGAGTCTATTAAAATTAATTAAAATCACATTAATGTATAATGTGGGGGCAAGTGTTAACCCTCAAGCTGAACCATAAGCAAATATAAAAATATGCAATAAAGTATTTACTCGACTGAGAAGAGAAAAAAGTCTGTTAACAAAGTGCATAATATATCTTTTTCTTAGTCATGTGGAGAAAAAAACTGCAGTAAATTGGGAGTAATACTATTGAGAGTTATGTAGTATTTAGCAGTTGAGTGGTTTTACATATCACTTAGATTTTAGCTGCTGTACCAGACAAAATGTCAAAGCTCATGGTTGTGAACATTTGATCAAAAACAATATAACATCGGCCGTGTTCAGCACCATCGCACTGACACCTTTAAAAAGGTACTACAAATTAGAGCAGTACTTTATAGGTTTCTTGCCACCTTTCACAAACACACGAAAAAGAACCGCTGAACTAAATCTTCCCTCACCTTGTTGAGTTCTCTGGTCATCTTCTCGGGGAGAAACTGTTCCAGGAAGTGCCTGTATTTAAGAGCATCAATGGCCACAATCTCTGTACATCTTCTCTGCCAGTCATCCCTGGAAATGAAAGAAAGATTTTACATTTAAAACATCAGCACAAGTACCAACAAACACAAAAATGATCCTATGGAGGGAAGAGAAAAAATTACCTGGGTGTCTCGTCTTTGTGGATACCCACCCATTTGTAACTCTCAGCATAGCCAGAGTATTTACTGTATTGTTCAGCTCCTGCAGTATAAGACGAGGGAAATACGATATTACTAATTGCTCAGCAGTCAAAGCACACTGCAGGTTCTAAAATCAAATTTAGCGCTTTCTATGCTCCACATGAGCATACAGAGTATCAGCTTATATTGAATTGTCATGAATAAAGCCCACTGATTTAATAAGTAATCTGCTATGGGGTTTTAAATGAAAAGCTTTGAGCTACAACTGGGAGAAAATGTAAGAACAGAACAAGCAAAAATTAATTACTGACACACCCGTGTTTTTAAGAGATTGAGTCCTTTGTAACACCTAGGGTTATGTCCTAAGGGTTAGAATAATACACCTGTGCTTCTTTCTGAAAAGGCTGCCCCTTAAAGGCTCCATACATTAGGAATGATGTGGTTATATAACACTTTGTTGAAGAGTAGAAGTTAAACATGTGAACTAAAGTTGTATGAGTAGAGTATGAGAAAGTGTTTCTTAAGTTAATGGGCAGAAGCCACTAGAACAAAAACCAACAATTACGGATAATTTTGCAAATATTTAATAAAAATATTTTAATGTACATTTTTTTCTGCATTACATATAAAACTTTTTTTGTTTCCACAGAAATTGCGTTTTCTAGTAAGGCACTGGCTGTGCAAACAAAAGGAGCAGTTGCTTTATTTAAAGCATACTGTGCAACTGCAGGTCCAGCACTGCAATTAAAGTGCTTTCTACAACACCAGCGACTCCTAACGTCAAAGAACAGGCTGCCCATATCACTGTGTCCACCAAAATTCTTCCTCCTCTCTATTCACCTTGAGCCACTTCAGTCTGGCAACCGCCCATAATGGCATCCCGCTATGCTGACGTCCATCAGGAGATTGCATCGCAGACCTTGCCTTCCGGTGTAAAACGCCAGTGGGCATTCAAACTTAGACTTGAGTTTTGTTTTACAAGTACTCTGACATTAAAGTTCCAGATGCACTTGTGCTAGGGCATCGCTAAAGATGAAGAAATATGATCAACTTGACAAAAGAGAAAAGAGTCTAGCAAGAGAAATGGGACTTTAAGAGGAAACACAGCATTCGTGCAAGGAATACTGAAGATTTTAATGAATCTATGGCATAAGTGGCCCATTCCATTAGTGCAGCAATGACCTTAGTTGGGCTATAAATTCTTTTCTGTCCAAATGTAATAAAGTTAAGTGGAGAGGAGGAGGATGGAAGAGGGAGGGAAGCACTATGAGGGGAGGGAAAGAGGGGGACAGTGACTAACCACCTGAAGGTCACTGGGGAGAGATAGGAATTTCAAGGAAGACAACATGGCGCCACATAAAAACAGACAACGATTGGCTTGCTGACAGAGTTCGTTTTTCTTTTTTTCATTGTGTGTGTTTCTTTGTTAAGTGGTCCAGCAGCATGAACGTCATCCTAACTATTTGTTTTTTCTACTTTTCAACCCCCCAAAATAACAAGCATATAAAGTATGCCGAGGGACATCCGACAATGCAAATGTATTTTAATTTTTTTCAGATTTGTGTCACGTTACAAAAAAGCTGAATCAATCAATAGCAGGCATTTTTGAGCGATTTAAGTCAAAAAGATATATTCTCATGCCAAAAAGATGAATTTATCAAACAGCATAGTGTCTCAAAATGATCATTTTATGAAATAAAAGCATCAAAACAGTAAAACAAAGTAAGTGTTTATATTATGTTTACTTTTTTCCACACGTCTGCATATCTTAATCTGCACATACTTCTTTCTGTTGACACTGTCGAGATGTGAGGCATGGAAAAAAAAGAAAAAAAGAAAAGGTAGGATGACCAGAATTGCAGGAGGGAGGCAAATGAGAGGAAAGAATAACCGAAACAGTGAGTTGGAGATTGAAAAATAGAGCAATTCTTCTTGGGAGAAATGAAGGATAACCAAGCAGTCCCATCTGAATCAATGCAATGGATTTACCTTCGGACTGGAAGGAAGTATGAGGGCAAAAATAAATGGAGCCCAATAAACACAAAGAGCTCAATGAACAGGAGAAAATAACTCAGTGATGGACGAAACACCGGTTTGAACCAAAATGTAATACTAGAAAGGCATGGGAGATACATAGATGTGTCTAGTTTCTATTGGAGAAAGAGGAAAGCCAACACAATACCAAGGAATAATTGCCAAATAATAGCCTATATACCCCATGGCATGAAGATAAATTAAATGTAGAGTATTTATAGTCTGGTTACACCATATATCAGTGTCTAGTGGTTCTATATGTTTTGTAATAGTGTTTACTTTCTACTTGAAATAATCCAGTACATGTACATTACATAAGGGGACAGCTTGCATTGATACTCAAGTATTATTACACAATCAATAAATCTATCTATCCATCTATCCATCTATTTCATGACAATGTTTCTATGTTGCAGGATCAGTACTCTAGATTTTCCTCTCCATAACCACCTCCTCAAGCTCTGAAAGGCGGTATAGAAGGGGGACACCAACAGCCAACCAACAGATGTAAGCTCTCAAGCACGTCCTGACTCCGCCACATCTTCTCCTGGTAGGCGATACCTGTAGAAGGTGCCTGTAAGTATCTTAGTCAGATGTCTAAACCACCTCGACCATGTCCTTTGATATGTAAAGGTACTATAGCAGCTCAATACTGAGCCCCTCCTAAATGACTCCTCATCCTATCTTTAAAGGAGAGCCCTTTCGGAGGAAGCTCACTTCCCCCACTTATGTCCACAAAATTACTCTTTCAGTCACTACCTAAAGCTACTGACTTATTAGTGTAGGAATGTAGATCAACCAGTAAATTGATAGCTTTGCTGTCTCTTCACCACCACCACAGATCCCACTGTACCCCACGCTGCACAGCTCCTCTACTCGAGACAGCAAGTGGAGTGAGCACTGAATGAGCCCTCCACCCATTTCCAGCCAACAACTACTATCTCAAAATTGACTTGCCAATTATCATTCCCACCATATCACATTCAGTTGCAAACCACCCCAGTATGACCAGGAGGTCATTAGTCATTGAATTTAAAAAAAAAAAACAAAAAAACCCACCTCATTCACAAAAAGCAAAGAGGTGATTCTGAGGCCCTCGAGCTAGAGACAAGCCGCTATTTGGCTATGCCTCAAAATTCTACCCATGAAAGTTATGAAGACAACCAGTGACAAAGGGCAGACCTGGCAGAGCCCAAACCCCACCACAAACAAGCCCAACTAAGTGCCAGCAATGCATAGCATGCTTTCACTTAGCTATAGCCCAAAACAAGAGGCCAAATACACAATACTCCTGAAAAAATCCCACAGGACATCCCAGGGGAAACCGTTAGTCAAACTCCCATAAATATCCTTGAGATGATCAAGACCTTTTCCAGTGTTTGACAACCAGGTTGAAACCACACTGTTCCTTCTGAATCAGAGGTTCTAACTAATAAATGGACTCTCTGGAGGATCATCAGGCTCTCATTGTTGTTGCCCAGGTGAGCATGGAGATCCCCTGGAGGGCAACAAAGTCCCCACATGGTGACTCTTACAGCGCCCTGCTCAGTGACTCCAAGAAAGCTTTTCAGCACATAAGCACAAACAAAAGTCAGGACCCATTCCCCAGGCAGAAAGAGCAGGGAGACAACCAACATTAAATCACTTTTTCTTTAACTAAAAAAAAAAAAAGATTGCAGTGATCAAGTTCCCAGTAAAAATGTCATACAAATCAAAGCCTCAAGACTTAAAAATACATATGTTTGTGTGAGAAAAAGAAAGAAACTACACACCTGTGATGATGAGGCATTCATTGTATTCAAGAGCTTCAGTAAAGAGGCGAGAGATAATGAGTTCAGGGTTGATAAGGAACCTGATTTCTTCTTGGACCAGTCCATGTCCTGTGACTCCACCACCTACAAACCTGTTGGCAAAGTCCACCTAGTGAAATACAAAAAAAAGAAAAAGAAAAGAAAAAAGAAGGACATTTGTTTGGCCTCAAACTTGAAATTAACATTTATTTAAAAAATACAGATTTCTATTTGGTTTGTTGCATGACATGACATGTACAGTATGACATACTGCCCTTTGACCTATCAGTGCAAATGAGAGAATCTGTGAAATTCTGTCACTGTCACTCCTGTTATTTAAACAAATACTTCAATTAGTGTCTCATTATCTATCCTTTTGTCCACTGTGGCCATTTATATCAGATAAATCTATAACGATCATTGCAATGATCCTTCCTGCATGGAAATAATCCAATCAGGAAACTGTAACAGAACACAACCCATGAAGTCTAAAGATGTACTTCAAATCTACAGTGCATGAATGTGTGCAGATTTTGCACATGTCTGAGTTTTGCATTTTCTAAGAGGCCTCACTATTCATTATCTATTCAGTGTTTATTCAACAAAGAGAAAAAGGAACCGGGCAATAAAAGGTCATTGATGTTCAGCAGTCTGCCAACTTTATCTGCGTTTTATCCCGTTGCATCTTTTATAACTTACTAAAAGTAAAGGACTTGTCCATCTGAAATTTTTAAGACTGAACAACATATTTGAGTTATGTCAAAAACTACAACCAAACCAATTTGACACCAATTCCTAGTGTCACAATCTACAGTCACAAACCCTGAGAATCAATATACAGTCAGGTAAAGAAAAGAAAAGTGCTACAGCTCTGATTCTACAGGCCTCAGCTACCATGTTAAAAATTTAAAGTTCAATACAATAAGAAAAAGACAATAGTATGGAAGGGTTGCCAAGGGAAACCCTCTTCTCTCTCTCTGCAAAGAACATGGCAGCACAGTGTAGGTTTGCCAAGTTGGATCTGAACAAACACCAAGACTTCTTGATGTCCTTTGGAGATGTTTGATGAAACCAACACAGCTTCTCAGCAGAAACACCTCAAACCATGTCCAGCACGGTGGTGGAGTGGTGATGAGTCAGGCTTCTTTTGTAGTCACATGACCTAAATATGTTTTTCAGTCTTAAAAAACTTCAACCCAATCCAGCTAAAAAAACCCAACATATATAATGTGATATAAAATGACCGAAATAACAGTCTGGACTGATATTAATGACATTTTCCACATTTCAAAATCCTCTCTGTTACCCACAAAGTTCAAGATCTACACTGAATAGAGTCCAAGAAATTAAATTTAAAAAAACAGCCCAGGGATTTGTTGAAATAAGATAAAGCCATACCAATAACCGATATGTTTGTGCTTATTTCTAGGACTCATGCTTCTTTGGGGAAGTATTTTCAGTGTGGTGCTTGAGCTTCATGCCATGAAAGACCAGATCTTGTTTTTGTGGCACGCATAAGAGAAAGAGAACATCCAATTCAAATCACAATGCGGATATTTAAACAGCTTGTCAGGGGTGAAGGTTCTGCTCAGTGGCCCACAGCTACGTCAATCTGTGTGACAGTGGGTTTGTGTATGTTTTCTAACCAGCCACTCAACTCCTCACCTTCACTGGTTTACCCCTAACCTCACCCCCCACCCTTCAATCTCACCTCCCGACAGGATGACAGCTCGCTCTGCCCTATCGAAACTCAACACACAACCAATATCCAGCCTGCTGAGGTAGCCATCAATCCGCCTACAGGACTCCAAGCTCACTGGGTCACCCCAGTGAGATGGATCCCCGACGTCATCTTTGTCTCTGTGTGCCTCCTTCTCCCTCATCCCCCACCCCAAGGTCCTCTCCTCCACCCTTGCCACTCGGAGCTACTCATGTGTATACATCAGCTGTCAACTAGAGTAAAATAAATGCGGCAGCTACACAGAAACAACAAGGGGGGTAAGAAGATGGGTGAGTCACTGCAGACAGAGATTCAATAACTTGCATTGATATGCACAAAAATCATACAACTGGTTTAAAGCTGAAGGTCATATTTTTTACTTTTTAAGCAAGAAAAATAGACAGATTGACAGAATCATACTCATTAGGTGTAACCACAGTAAAAAAACTGCAGAATACTATTTGTATTTACATTAAAAGAGAAAGATGCTGTTAAGAAATGCTTTTGATATTTTTAACAAGACATGGATGACATGGAAGTATTTAATTACTGAAGTCAGGTAAAACTGTGTGCTTAGTGTGTGGTAAAACATTCCTACCTGGAGCATTCCATATCCATGTTCCTCAATTGTCCCTTCACAAGTGATATGCAGACGTGTCAGCTGAGTCTGAGAGCTGGACAAAAAAAAAGGGGAGAAAAAAAACAACGATTACAAACACTTCAACATTCATGTGCTTGTTTAAGAAATAGTCATCCAGATAACATGTTTAAGTGGAATGCACTACACTGATGTATAAAATTTATATAAACTACCAGCTTAACCTGAGGACTTCTCATCCATATTGGGGCCCTTTACTCTTTCAAATCCACCCTTTAAAAACACTGTCCTACTACTACTTTCATTGTAGGAATTTATATAATGGCAATTATCTGTGCACATGAGCACCAAAGAAGCTATGAGGAGTTGATGGTCACTATCCCACTCAGACAAAATCAGCACACTTCAGAGTTATTCAGGAAAGATTTAGTGAAACTTTGATAGAATTTCAGGGTTTTACTTCCTGTTAAAATAACAATTACTCCCCTACAACAATTATATACCTTCACAGAATGCAGAATATACTATTTGTTTTGGACAGAGTATGCCATGAATCGCAAGATAATTTATTTTAAATGCACTTCATTAGTTCATTATGTTCATAAGGAACCAGAGAAGTAATTATTACCTTTCCCAGTCTGGTGGATTGTTTAGTGTTTGTCTTGTAAATGTAACAAGACCCTTGGGCGCTTAAAAATAAAGCAGACAAAAGGTTATTCAACTGAAAGACACAGTGAAGCGCAACAACTTCTACAACATTATGTTAGTTATTTTCATTACTTACTAGTCTGTGTAACTCTCCTGAAGTAACACAGCAGAGTTTTCAATTTCTCAATTTTTCTTGGTGAAGGACCTTCAAACAACCTGAAACCAAAAGAAAATGTATGTCTGAGTTAAAAACCACTTAATTTAAAACACTACATGAAAAGGTTTATACAACTTCTGAAAAAAAGGAGTAAAATGTACAGTATCTCCCCTTCAAAGTTGTGTCTGTATGCCGTTCAGGCATATAACAGTCTAACAAATTCAATGGTGGCACTTGGCATTATGCGATCCATCCAACTATCTAGTAGACCAACGGGAGGGGATGTAGAAGTGCAAGTCGTCACAGCAACACTTCCACAGCAATGCTGAAAGCATAACCTTTCCAGAATATTTACGATGGAACATGAAGCCAAATCTAATTCAGGTCTAATTTTAGATTTTTATGGGGCAAGTTCCAAAACTTTATAATAGCACCTGTATTTTTGACATTAAATAATGTGTTACATTTTAGAAGATGAGAGGCATGAATGTTTCACTCATTTATTATCTAAAGCTCACTGCACAACAGGAACATGAGTGAAGTCACGCTTTCAAACTGGCATGATGTCTCTCCCATCTACCCTCATCCTTCATACAATGGCACTGCCTGAGGCCCCGTTTCAGTTTTTCAGTTACTATTAAACTAGGGTGGAGGGATGGAGAGAGCATTGGATGGAAAGCTTAAATCACCCCCATTCTAGTACACTCCCTCCATTAAAAGCGACCTAAGCTGATGACTAACCATAGTTCAGCATCTCTCCCTCCCACCACTTTCTGCTCAGACCGGTAAAGAAATAAAAACAGAGGGAACAAATTAAATGAAAAGGTCATTTGCTAAAAGCCTTACTGTGAGTAAAGAAAAAAAGCAATTTATTTAAGATAATTTTTTCATGTCAGTTTTGGTTTTCTCTACACTATTCCTTACACAGCACCTTACTCATCCTCTGTGAACCCCTTCACCCCATCAGTTCCTTTAGTCAGTGTTAATTTGGCATAATGTATCCTGGAGGACAACATGACTATGAGAAAGTGTAAGTGAAACAAGTAAATTACAGTGGGATTTACAGTATAGCCACAAATTATACCACACTTGAGAAAGAAGGACTACTAACTATGAAGGATTTTGTTACAAAATATACTGCAGCAATTTTCATTTAAGGACAGTAATTAGTTGGTTCTTGTCGTCTATAACCGTACCTACTGCATAAAGTGCATATGGAGACAATATTTCTGACAGTTTTGCCATAACCTGTTCAGCTATTTTCTTGCAAACAAGGTAGACCATCTCACAATGACTTAAAAACAAAAACGGGTATTTATTTCTTACTAATGAGCCTTCATTGTTGATCAAACTGTTATTGGAATTCCCTATGTCATTTTCTTCTCAAACCCAGGAAAAGACAAGCCATAAAAAGACAAGTCTTCTGCTTTCTATCCTCTTCCTTGAATCTATCCATCACTTAACAGAGGACAAATCTCGACAGTTCTGCCAAAACAGCAATCAGCAGATTGCTTGCTGCTCTGTTTGCCCAAGACAGAGCGTTAGTGTAACCGATAAGCAAAGTGACGGACACTCCCTCAATTACTGCGAGAAGGGGAGGGCCTGTAACGATCCAGGACCCATTTTAGACTGCAGCGGTTGTCTCGTCTCGTTTCCTCAGAAACACGAAGACTTTTTTTTCCCCTCTCTTGGCCTTTCCTGTATTTTGCTCTAGGCAGAAATACTGACAGTGAAGGCAGACCCAAGTGGTCTGAAACAGCCAACGCTGCAACTGAAATCAATACTTACATCATTACAGACACAGATATCGTGCCCTCAAACAGATGACACACAGATGACACTGAAAGTGCACTTATGGTTTAGATAAAATACGGCAGCTGAAGGTTATATGGACCAAATCAAAGATAATTAGTAGGATGACAGGATTTGTAAAATAATTCTATCGAACCTTAAAGACAGAGCAGATGCATATTACTCTGAACTAGAGGAGGGAGTTATTTGCTGTATAATACTATGACAACTAGAAATATTTAGGCAGATAGCGGGAGACTATGTAAAGCTACAGAGTGGGATCACCAAGTGCTGGGGCGCAAAGTGGTTCCCAACACTCTGCTGACTCAGTAACTACAGAGTTGCAAACCTCCACTGGCACTGACATTAGTACAAAAACTGTGCGGCAGAAGCTTCATGGCATAAGTTTCCACTGTCAAGCAGCTCCTGTAGATGTGATGTGTAGGTGACCAGTACTTTGTCTATATAGTCTAAGATGCATAAATCAAGTTATATTGATATGAATGAGATGTTAGTGCTGTGAATTCAAATCATATTGTGCTTTTATAAGATGATAAAGGGAATAAATATATAGACAGTATAAAAGGTGGATTCAGCCTATGGTTGCTGAAGTCCTGTTTTGAAGATCTCTGGCTCTCTTCCACATTTTCTCTTCATTTACCCTCAACTGGTCGAACCAGATGGCTGTTTTTTTCCCCCACTGTCGCCAAGTGCTTGCTCATAGGGAATGGTCTGATTGTTTGCAGTTTTCCCTGTATTACTGTAGGGGTTTACCTGGCAATACAAAGCACCTTCAGGTGACTGTTGTGGTAATTTAGCCTTATATAAATAAAACCAAATGGAATTCGACTGAAAGATGAAATTGAGTGTTTCTGCTATTGCCTTGCGTCTGACTGTGAAACCGCACACTCTTCGGATAATGACTTGTGATTAACAGTCTATTAGCCAGTAAACATGTGGTTTCATAGCACAGATAAGCCTCCAGTTTTGAAAAATAATATAATGAAGATTTACAAATTCAAATGAATTTTTATTCAATATGATCAAAAAAGGAGTGACTGAGGCCATAAACTCAGATCAAAAGTGTTTACAAAGGTCAGATCAGAAAGCCGCTCTTTCGTAGACTTCTACAGGACCAGAAGTCTTTTTTTCAACTACAGCTATCGCCATCTGGTGGCTTTCAGATAGAATGTAGGCTTTTAGGCACTTCTACATTGGCCACATATATGTTTCACACAGTCTACACATAAATGTTACCAACGGGTCATTTTAACCTGTTAGTAGCTAGTTGCTAGGCAATGTCATGGCATCATAGTATCAGATACAGATAAGAAACATCAGGGGTCAAAAATGTACCTGTGTGCCCATTTTGATTGTTCAACTCCTGAACATGAAAGAGTTGTTTGTGGGCAGATTTTGTGTGTTATGCTAAGATTATTCCATTTTAATAATATCCATTTTCCACCTTTGAATTTCTTTTTCTCCACAGCAAGTTCATTTATTTTCCAATTTATTTTGACAAACACCACCATGACGAGCGATGAACTAGTCACTCTGGTGAGTCAAACTGGCGCGGGAATCCATTAAATGCCTAAAATGAATACAAATGTTGATATTTGGCAGCAGTGTATCAATAAAGCAAGAGGCAGCGTATACAATAAACTGAAAAATGTATTTTGTTCCATCTGGAAAATGACCAGCAATTAGAGCCCATGTAGATAGCAGGGAATGTCAAAATTCATAGCACTAAATGTTCATGTTCTGCAAAGAATATGGGAACTCATTATAAGGTATTACCGAACCAACGCCTTCAGTGTGTCAGGCAACAACCCTAAGGTATTGCAAATGTCACTAATGAGGAGAAAGGGCCTCATGGAAAGAGGGGAAAATTGAGTTGAGGTATTGTCTGGACAGTGTTCAGGATATACAGAGGCACTTACTGTCCAAACATGAAGTTAAAATAAATAAAATCTAATTAGAACTCTGTTACCAGCCATTCTCACCTATAAACAATATGTCAACTTTCTAGCCACTATCAAATGGGGGAAAAATACTTATGCCTATCTGATTCAATTAGCTACCTGTTCATAGTCATCATGTCATAACTTTTCACACTCAGACAAGTTTTGCTTTTTGTAATAGTTTCTTCTGTTCTGTTATACACAAAACTTTGCTTTGCGTCATAATTCATATGTCATCCACAGTTCTTGTCCTGTTTCACATAAATTCTTCTTTCTTGTTACCAATACTCAAAACAAAACATTGGGCAGGAAAACACAACAGTAAAAATCATTTTCAATTCAGATAAACTTCTAAATACACCTCCGGAAAAACAACAGCCACTATAAACAGAAGACGTGACTTAGATAAATGTAACCACATCTGTAATAGGATAAACCAGATCAATGACGTAGTAGCTCATCCAGGTCAAGATCCATCACAATTCACAGGTTACTGTTCATAAAACGAGAAACAAAATTTGGTTGAAAGCCTATTAGGCAATCATTGAGTGCAATAGGAACGAATAGAGAATCTTGTGAATTATGGATGACGGATGCTTCACTGTGACATAAAATCATCGGTCATTAAGCCGAATTAGTTTAAAAAAATTTTTTTATTCTTTTAAGGTGGAAAATTACATTCTCTCCATTTAGGTAGATCTTAAAAAGAAAGTAAGTAAGAAAGTAAGATATTTAGACTGGCAGTTTACTTTAACCTGCTATATCTTTACAATGTCAGCTGTCACCTACACTTCACACCTGGTATGTTCGGAGCAAAAGCACAACAGCACATCACTGTTATAAGTTTTGGGCTATATATTTGCATCACTTCCTTTTTCTTTTTTTTTTTTTTACAAATAAAGTGACACTTCAAGTTATGAGAAGCCAGTGGCACACAGACAAGCAGACAAGTGTTCACTTTAAAACAGTCTATTATAACAATTTGTTTCCATTAGCTAACCCGGGCTTTCTTAACACACCACTGGTTCTGAGTAGGTTGTAAGAAAGAACTCCAATTTAACACTCCTACTGGGATCTCCCTCCCACGCATGGGGTATAACATGGAGAAAGATCCTCAGCCCACAGCCCCATCCTCAAATCGATAACATGATATTTGCAGTTACACCACAAACTGCAATATAACAACTAAAAACAAATGACAAACCGTGGCTCCATTCATACAGAAATCAGTTCATTGTTTTTCCAACCACTGCAGCCAAGGTAAATTTCAACACTGAATGTGCAAGAAACAACAGGTACAGAAAGTAAGTAAAAACAAAATAATTCATCTATTAAGGGTTTTCAAGGCAGTAGTGCCCCCTGATGGATATTAGTTTATTTTGAATGGTAGGATCATTAAAAACAGAGTCGCTCCAAACAATCACACTGAGGCAGATAGCTGAAATTTATAAGAAAAAACCCCCATTACTGATATGTATTATAGATACTGAGGGACGGATTTGATCCTCAGTTATAGGGTAGAACAGCAACAGGGTTCAATCACCTTAGACGTCCTCTGTCCTGCTCTAAATAAAGGTTTACAAAGCAACATTGTGGGCAATAAAGGGGAAAACCTTTTTTTTGTATAAAATACTAATAACAGCAGGCTGCTGGTGATTTCTTTTGTTTTGTGTGCTTTCACCTGTAGAAGTTGATCTCAGGATAATTGCCATACTCGGACTTGCGGGAGTTGCGTCGAGGGAATGTGCAGAAGAAGGCGTTGGCCAAAAGACAGGCTATTTGCTCCTGAGAAAGGGTCAGAGACTGATTCATCCTTGACTTAAGTAAAGGAATTGGCTGTAAATAGAGAAAAAAAACTGAAAAATCAAACAATCCAATCAGTGATTTGATGATACAATGCCAATGCTACAGTGACAAAGCAAACAGTAAGAGAAGGGATTACAGTAACAAAAACAGATGCAGAAAAAACAGTAAACACTGCCACAGTAAGTAATATGGGTTTAGTGGTGTAGGCTAAAGAGCTAATGAGGATAGATAATTAGTTTAGCAATCTAGCAAACAGAGGAGACACTGAGAGTTCCATTAGCTAAATGGGTGGTAGCAATTAAGGTCCCAGTTCTCTTGCTCTCCCCCAGGTTTGTTCAGTCAGGCACACAGGGCCCATCCATCTTCACTGATTAAGGCTAAAGAGCCTCCCAAGGCTGCCCAGTTAGCAGATCAATACCAGCTCTAATAACGCACATATAAATATCAGGCTTGACGCTTAATACTGCCAAACAAACCTGAGAGAGTCAGAAAGCTTCATTATTCAATATCTGCAAATAATTCCCTTTAAAATGGAATCTGTAACAGAAACTCCATCCTCTAGTTAAAGTGGATAATACTTAAACCTCTGTCCCTGACTCTCAACGTAAACAGGAACTAGAGGGATTCCCCTATCCCGCAGTGCAAAGTGGGAGCTGAATTCTCTTTATTAAATTATACTGAAGACTGAAATAGATAACGTGATTACAAAAATACCAATCCTTTAATTCTCAGATAGCTAAAATTGATGACAGAAGAGGGAAACAAGGACAAATGGACATGACATTTAAAAGGACTCTGACATGGATCTCCATGTAATGTGAACTGCAAAAAGGCCTTCTGGGGTTCAAAGCGGCCAATTTCAAACCCGCACTACCAATGTGTCTTGCTTGGAACAGGAATACTTGTGAAAATCTAAAGCGATAGACTGCATTTTGAAATTCAGAAGTCCCAACTTAGTGCACCAAGTTCACAAAAAGTAAGTGGAGTTTCCTAAGTGCAAAAGCATAGCACATGAAATGGATGGCAGAACATGGACCTCTCCTCTCCCAGTCCTCTTTTCTAATGAAGCAGTTCCTGATATGGACCAAAGAGTTGGATTCATTAGCTGCGAGTTGTAACTCATAAGTTGATGCACCATCTAACCCGTACTGCTAACTTACCACACTTTTATTCGTCTTCCTGCATACCTCAAACACTGCTACTTTCACTAGTAACGCCTCACCTTTACACATTTCCAAAGCCCTTAAAAATAGATAATTTGGTATAAATACAGACAACAATCAATACCTACCATTGTGCACAGCCGAGGAGCTTTAAGTGCAAGATCAACCATAGCAGGTAGTACGGTATCAAACAGTTGCTGTACCTCACAATGCTCAAGACACTGAAAAGACAAAAAAAATACATGTAAGCTTAAGTATTGATAAATGAGATATGTGTCGAGCTGACTGCCTACTTAGGCAGTCAGTTACTCGGAGCCAGCAGTCAGAGTGACTGATTATATGTAAGTTGACATATTGTTTTGTCACACCACAGATTTCTCTTAACAAATGGAGAAAAAAAAAAACAACTTTTTGTTATTTATTTAAGAATCAAACCAGTGCTTGTTTTTGTGCTTTACATTTTCTGCTCATTGACTTGAGCATGATTTTCACTTGTTTTTGTCTAAACAAAAAACAAAATCTGTCTTTTTTTATGTATAAGTACAAGCTTAGAAGCTACGTCTTCATTTCTTGCACTTTAAAAACTTTCAACAAATATACTGGAACAACTCATTCATGTAATAAATATGAGTTTTAACATCAATCCATCCATTTTCTTCCCCTTATCTAGTTCAGAGTCCAGAGGGGCTGGAGCTTATCATAACTGCCCAAGTGTGAGAGACAGGATACATCGTAGCCCGGTCGCCAGTCTGTCACAGAGCTAACAAGGACAGACAACCATACACATGTGAATTCATGCACAGGGCTAATTAAGGCTCAAATTAACCTAAACCCACATATGTCACACATTGTTGATGTGTGTTGAATTTTATAAAGAAAAGAAAAGAAATTTTCCACGCATTGCTTTCCTCATTGAATATTAACAAAAGAAATGATGCACAGGTTTCATGCAATTAAAAAAGAGCCATAAATTATTCCTTGTTTTGTGCATTTGTTGTTCATTTTCCCTCAATTTTAAATGTGCCATTTTTTAAGGTTTAGTATTGTTTTCTTAAGCCCAGGACCCAGGATGTAACTGAAAATCTGAGGATGATGATGGTCTAAAAACAGCTTTACAGCAAGTCAGAGGTCATACACCCTACACCAGTAAGCAATATCTACGCAATTTTCTCTCATATCCAACAATAAAAACTCAAGTTTCAGTTTATTGTTGTTATAGGATGAACTCCCACTACTCAGATATCAATAATACTTAAACTTCACCGTTAAAAAAAAAAACACAGAAACAGAAATGCTGCAGAGGTGTTCACTACACAGAACCCTTTTCCAAAGAAACTACCATCAATCTAGGAATGAGCTCGCCACAGTGAGGCATCCATACTTCAGCTTGAAGCTTACCTCAGCATCCATCTGCAATTCCCCCTAAAATAAACACCCAGTTATTCCATCATACGCCCCAGATTTACAACGCAATCATTTATGAGTGTATTGGCTTCGAATGTCACTGTCATCAATCACATGCCTTATTCTATCAAGGTAAGCAGGGGAGCTTGTGCTGATTAAATGGATCTTCTGGGAGCAAATGCAAATGACCAATTGTGGAGAGAGTGGCAGGGTGGCTTGATTTTCCACAGGAAGTCTTTGGTGGTTGATTTGGCCAGGGGCATTTATATGGCTGCAGAGCAGGTCTGACTAAATGCTGTCAGGAGTAATGAGCTGGCAGACATCATAAAGCGCTCCTGTGGGACTAATAGATGGTAGCTGGTGATGCGGCAGGATGAGGGCAGAAAGACAACCCTCCCCCCCTTTCCACAGCTAGAGCAGCTCACCACAAGGTTAGGGTGGACACACAAACTATACATTTCACATCCATAAATATGACAGACCAAGTTTCATCAGGGCAGTCAGGATTTAGTGCTTCATAGCATAGTGATCGATTAGACATTGATCTTCCATACATTCTAGTCTTTACAAGTCATTTTAATTTTCTGGTAGCTCAACCTTCACAACTCTTGATTTGACTATTTAATTTACAGTTCTTCTAAGGGTGTTTCCCCAATACATTTAGTGTCAAACCCTGACATTTCAAGGCATTTTTAACAGTGAGAGAGACGGAAGCAAACAAGCAAGCAACAGGGCACAAAAATGAGAGGAACAGCCTTGTTGTCTTGCTGCTATATATGTTTGTGTACTGAAACATCACCTGTACTGTACTCCTGGACTGGGTTTGTGCTTAGCCCTCAGACATTCGTCAGAAAATGACACAGTGACAGTTTCATTTGGCAGAGGAGAAACACTAAGACAATTTACAGACAAGCCCTAATTTGGAAACCTCTTCTTTTTTTTTTTTACCTTATGGCTATTACATGCTGAGCGGACTGTCAGTCACAGGCCCAGGGGCAACGTATCCCTTCACTATTTTACCTCTGTGATACAAGATGTTGCACCACTTATAATTAGGTTGTACTGGCTTAGAAGTTCAGTGGTTAGCATTCATAATGACCACAAAAAATAAATATGACACTGAAAACTGTTATATCAATCAGCTGGTTTGGCCACTGTTACAGAATGGCTGACCGTGTGTTTCTTCACAACATTAGAGTGTGCATAACAAATAAATCGCTTTGCATGAAACAGGTCTGCCGTAGAAAGACAGCTGTTAATCATTTCTGCTTAAGTGTTGTCATGAAGGTCTGAATGCTTGATACTAGTCACAGCCAGCAGGTGTGCTGTACCTACGTCTTTCTATTCAAGAATATTCAGTGGGTGGATTCATCACTTGGCCAACTGTTGCTTATGTCAGCAGTCCCCAACAACCAGGCAACGGACCGGAGTCGTTTGGTATCGGGCTGGAACCAGTCCGTGAGTCGTTTGGTACCGGGCTGCGAGAGTTGAGGCTTGGGTGTGAAATTTATGGTTTTCAGGGTTTTTATTGATTTATTTTTTAAACGTTTTTATCGTTAACTCTGTTTCCCTGGGTCTTTTCCCATGTGTTATAAATAAATCTTCCTCTTTTTTTGGGTACCAGCACTGGTTTTATTTTGTTGTATTTATCCATGACACCTTAAAGGCCGGTCTGTGAAAATATTGTCGGAGATAAACCGGTCCGTGGTGCAAAAAGGGTTGGGGACCTCTGGCTTATGTAATCAAATTCTGGTTTCTACTGTATCATTTAAACACTGGTTTGTCCTTCTCTAGTGAGCGCCGCTTGCCTTTATAAAATGTCTTTGGAACATAAAAATGACAAAAGTGGGGGAATTGCTGGCGAGCAGGCAGTTGGAGTTGCTGATGAAATTGCTTCCGGGAAGAGCAACTTACTGCCTGGCCTTACTTAGCATCCTTACAGACTTAATGGGGGCTTTTAATTAAATTGGATTAAGCTATAAAAAGGCTTAGACAGCTATTGATCTGCCAAGCTTTCTGGCTTACTAAGAAAATATTTCAGAGAGAAGGAAAAAAACAATTCTGAATGGGATAAATTTAGCTGAGTAATCCACGATGAGAGGGAACAAGCATTAGGTTTAAATAACAATTTGGCTGGACTGTGCCGGATATCACAAGCACTCACTTAATTCTGAACACTGCATTGTTATAACGATTCTGTTCCTAATTGATATACCCAGGAAGAATTAAAGAATAAAACAAATGCTTCTAAATGCTAAACATAGCTATAAAATTAGGCCTCAAATTGAATTTGCTTTGCCATCTATCTTTAGGCTCTTTTGGGTGGTGGTGTAGTTAAAATATAAAGTTTCAGCCTGTGCAGTAGATTAATAAGTAATAAAGATCATACTTTATCTACAGTCTCTAAGGAGAGAAACTCTGTAAAAGGGCTGACACTTTAAAAAGTTATCTTGTAAAATTGAATGACAAGAAATCATTGCCCCATGTCTAAAAATGTTATCCTCATAACACGTGTGCAATTATAGCCCCTAACTGTCTGAAAAGAGGATAAGAAGTGTTTAAAAAGATAAAGAGGAAGACAATAAAAAAGAAGACATTCCCCTGGTTCACCTGAAACAGCTGGTGCTGCTATGCTCTGTGCTCATCTGTCCTAAATGTGCTCCCGGGAGACTCACAGGTACCGTGAGGGGATGACACACACTAATGGGCTTACAGTCAAACAAAGACAAGCAGATTCCCTTTGCGATAACAACTTTACTTTACTATCAGCTTTAGATTCATTCTTCATTAGACTAACATTTAACCAGATAATCATGGTGCCTTAAATTTTGCTGGGACTTACAAGTCTACAAGGCTCAATCAGATTCAAATAAATCTTTATAAGTTTTTTTTTCATGGTAAAGATCTTATAAAAGGATTCTTAGGTCTGCCATGTTCAGCAAACATGTCTGTACAGGACAAGTTGTTGGAATTAAAACATTTTCAGTAGTCCATTAGGAAGTTGTGCTAATATTATGCCTTTTCTTTTGTACAAGACAAGCCCACAAACATCAGGTAACAGTCGTATACTGAACATCATACCTCTGTACAAAGAAGGTTCAGGGCAGTGAAGTCCCATTTCTTTGCATGGGCTGTGTTATACCTAAGGATTGCATCCTGAAGAGAAGAATGAGAAGTTAGAAGTCAGACTAAACACAAAAAGTACAAATCTGGTTTTATAAATGGTGTAAACTACAACTGATGCAAACTCTGCCACCATGTGGTTGCTTATGGAATACGATTTGTATCTTTGCCATTGCTTTCACAATATAATTGGAAACAAATATGCCCAGAAATTCTTCAATATTGTGTAAACCACTTAAAAGCCTACTGTGGTCATTTGTTTGGCAACTCTGGCAACACGAATTTTTTCCGCTTTTTGAAACAGTTTACTGGAGTGTAAGCGTTTCAGGGTTTCAACTGCTTGGTTTCCATATTTTAGGTTTGACTAACCAGTCTCTCTGATCTCTTACCCTCACATCCAGACAACTTTTGAACCCCCTCTGCAAAGCAGTGCGGATCAGGTCCCATCGACTTTGGACGCCATTTCCATCCTACACAACATTAAAAAAAAATTAATAAATACAAACTTTTCTTACGTCAGTGTTCTTGCAGTAATTAACTTTATTGTACTGAAATGGCATGTCTGGATGGAGGGATGCTATATAACTATTATACCTCGGTCTCCATAGGAAACAGATTCTTCTCAGAGCAGGGCATCTTCACTGACAAATCATCCCATGCATCCTTGAACTTGGTAGGGTATGGGACAGGGACTTCTCCCTCCCTGAGGAGATCTGTCTGTAACAGGGAAATAAAAATGCAAGGGGAAAACATGTTCTTTACAGGTAACTGTTGTTTTTAGAGAAATTATGATGAAATTAACTGTTTTCCCTTTGCTCATTAAAAGAATGTCTTTTGGTTTAGCTTTAAAAGCCCCTGAAAGTTAGAGCACAGCTTGGTAGATAGTGTAAAACATTAAAGAATAAACTAAAATTTCTATATAGGCTTATCTTGTATAAGGTTTTTTTATTGCCTCACACTAAAGGTAAACGCATAGAAAATAAAAAAAAATACAAGCATTACATATTTTCAAGTCATACATTTCTTTGATGCATAATAAACTAAAAGACAACCAGTTTTCAGTGTACACATTAGATCTAATTAAAACATTAATTACAAATACATTTTCATTCTTGGAATTTAGTGATTGGCAGCATCTAGTTTTTGTGGCAGTGTTTGGTGATGGTAAGAGCAAGTTGTAGCAGTAAAGCAGCACTGACTATGTCCCTGTAGGACGAGCAGTAGAGGATAGTCTGATAGGACTGCTACTGACAAGAGCCCCTCGGGGGATCGTGGAGGACGGCTTCACTCGGCCCAGCACTGTCTCTCTCATTCTCATTCACCCTGTCTGCATCTCAAGAGCCATTCTTTACATCATCTTTGCCAATCCTCCCAGTCTTATTTTCTCTTATATAAACACATTTCATCAAGCGATGATACACATTCACCAGACACTTTATTAGGTACACCTTGCTAGTACTGAGTTGGACCTCCTTTTGCCTTCCAAATTGCTTTAATTACTGTAGCATTGATTCAACAAGGTGCTGGAAATATTCCTCAAACATTGTGGTCCATGTTGATATAATAGCATCACACAGTTGCTGCAGATTTGTCGGCTGTACAGCCATGATCCAAATCTCCTGTTCCACCACATCTCAAAGGTGCTCTGTTGAACTGAGATCTGGTGACTGTGGAGGTCATTTGAGTACAATGAACTCATTGTGATGTTCAAGAAATCAGTTTGAGATTATCTGAGCTTTATGACACATTGATGCATGATGCATTATCCTGCTGGAAACAGAAAGATGATAACCTGTGCACTGTGATCATTCAGAGATGAAAAGATAAACTTAGTCAGCAACAACACTCAGGTAGGCTGTCATGTTGAAACAATCCTCAGTTGGTACCAAAGTGTGCCTAGAAAAAATCCCATAGACTATTACAACCACCACCAGCCTGGACAGTTAATACAAGGAAGGATGGAGCCAGGTTTTCATGCAGTTTAATTCAACTTCTGAATCTACCACAGTACAAATCAACACTCGTCAGACCAGGCAACGTCTTTCCAATCTCCTATTGGATCATTTTAGTGAGCCCATGTTAACTGTAGCCTCAGTTTCTTGTTCTTAGCTGACAGGAGTTGCACTTAGTGTGGTCTGTTGCTGCCGTAGCCCGTCTGCTTCATGGTTCAACATGTTGTGTATTCAGAGCTGCTCTTCTGCATACTTTGCCTATAACAACCGGTTATGTGAGTTACTGTTGGCTTCCTATGAGACTGAAGAACTCTGGGCATTTAACTCTGACATGCCATTATTAGCCAGAGAACCGCCACTCACTGAATATTTTCTCTTTTTCACATTATTCTCTGTAAAACCCAGAGATGCCTGTGTAGGAAAATCCCAGTAGATAAGCATAAGTATTAAAAGACTGAAAGAGTGAGACAGTAACAAAGGAAGACATTCCCCTGGTTCACCTGAAACAGCTGGTGCTGCTATGCTCTGTGCTCATCTGTCCTAAACGTGCTCTCGAGAGACTCCCAGGTATCGGTGAGGGGATGACACACACTAATAGGCTTACAGCCAAACAAAGAAATGCAGATTCCTTTTGCAATAACAACCTTAGTTTACTATCAGCTTCAGCATCATCCTTTATTAGAATAACATTTGAACAGATAATTATGGTGAGTTCAACAAAATCTGCCTCATAGGTTAACAAGGCTCGGTAGTCAGCAATGTGATTTAAATAAATTGCTTTATTTCTTTAAGAGTCTTTTTTTTTTTCAAAGTAATACTTTTGAATTACAAATATTAAAGCATGTTGGATGGAAAACATTTTTTAAATTCCCCATAGCCAACATTCATGCCACGTTCAGATTCACTTAAATAACCTTTCTTCCCATTCTGATGCTTAGTTTGAACTTCAGCAGGTCAACATGCACATATCTGTATTAGCAAATACAAAGATCCACAAAAGAAGAAGTGGCTGTTGACTCACCCTGACTGTGACAGTGTGATGAGGTGCTGATTTCAGGTGGGACAGAGGAGGGGCACACTGGGGTAGTCTGTTCAGCTCATCTATGGGCGTCCCCTGCCATTTTGTCTCAATGTTATGTGATGGGCATGAAACACTATACAGAAAAAAGGCAGAACAGGTAAGCAGAGAGCAGATTAACTAAAGGACATTATGAATATAATGGCACTAGGGCACAAAAAAAAGTTGTAGTGAAAATCTTTCCAAGGACCTTTGCAAAATTGCATCTGGCTGGCTTTCAATTAAGTCCTGGCTCATATTAGATGACCCACTGTGGTCTGCTATTTCAGCATCCTCGGATCCGATTGCAGGAAGATGTTCTCTTTCTTTGGTTGAACTTCCTGGATCAGAGTCTTTGATAGTCTGCTGAGATTCCATTACCTGAGCCTTTGCAAAGGCAGAGTGCTCTGCACAAAAACCTCCATCACAATCCTGGTCTGCAGAGTTGTTGAACATGGTTTTACAGACTGGACTATCAGGACTGAGCATCTCCACATCAATGGGGGTACACACTGGGTTTTTGGAACTAAAACTAAGACAGGGATGGAGTTTTGTATTGGTAGTGTGTGCAGCAACACAGGTTGTCTTAGAGGGGTGAGGACCTGGTGAACTGGGCCTCTTAGATTTCTGCCCATTAGAACACTGTGTTGGAGCTGTGTTACTTTTGCTGCATGTGAGCACAGCTTCATCCGTGTCACCTGCAGACGTACAGTCCATCAAATTCTGGGAAGACACATCATCATGTGTGTTCTCTGTTTGTGCACTGTATCCTGTAGCGTCAGACGTTTGTGGTTCAAAACAGAGTTCATCTCTTTCATCTGTGAGGTTAGTTTTTGGAGCATCATTCTTTACATCTTCTTGATTAACCTCAGCATTTAAACTGCTGCAAAAAAGAAAGAAAATAAAACATAAAATATACTTATATCATAATCACACATTTTCCATCAATATGTTCTTTAATTAGCAGTACATTGGAAATTAATCATGCAAGACCAAGCAAACTGTTAACTTGGATACTTTACCTCGTTTGAGAATCCATAACTTCATCCACGTTTAACACGTCATACAAGACTAATCCGAACCAGCTGTATTAGAGAGAAAGAAAGTAAATATGCTGGCACAGTAAGAAAAGGCAGTTTATATACACTCATCATTGGCATGTCAGGGTAATTTGAGGCTTTTAATGGTTTCTTTGAACTTTTCCAGGGTGGCATGATTGTGCAACAAGATAATCACTTCAAACAACTGTACATAAGTACAAGTTATGCGGCTGTGTGTTTTCCAGCATCTGGAAATGTACTCAAAGTTTTAGAGAGGAATTGGTAGGATGTTGTTCAGTGATAACCCTGGAACTACAAAGGCTAAGCCTCCCGTGAAGTGTCGACTACTGGAACGCCAGCATCAATGTCCACATTGACAATGCCATGGACTGGAGGAGTATCTCCATATACTTCAACTTCATCTCAAATCAATAGCTAACTAAAAAAAATAATAAGGTGTTTATATATTTGAGCTTGTATATATACTTTTGACCAGGTGTGGATTAGAAAAAAACAAATTCACTTCATTTTTTGCACCCAATTCTTGTATTTTAAAGCGATTACAGATTTATGTTGTACAGTAGTTAAAAGAACTGTTCAAAGAAATCCTTACAAACCAGAAATAAACATGACATCCAGCCTTCGTAAGCAACAACATAGAAACAATAGAAATACACTGGTCTTGGTATGTATAACTGGACTTCTAATACAGTGAAATACAAACTTTGTTTATTCCTAGTACCGGGTGGAAGCTACAGTAAGACCTAAATAGGTGTTTTGGTCCACTTATTACATTCTGTGACTTCAGCGAAGATGGTCGTAGGTAGATGTTCACAGTAAGTTACAGATTCAGTTCATTTTACCTGTATATATGTGCATTAATTACAGACAAAGACGGCACACCGCGAAAAAAACGCACAGCTGACAGCTCCAACAAAGCTACGATGAGCTGGCCAAGCATATTTTCTTCATTTGACACGTCACTTTCACGCTAAAACGACAGATTTTTCTTTATCTTACTACCCTGAGCGCACTGCAAAAACACAGCATCTTTAGCTAACTTAGCTTTGATTGGCTATAAATGCTGAAGGTTAGCCTCGATTACTGTAGCTCGGATTAACCTATATAAGCTAACAGTGCGGTCGTCATTCAAATAAAGAAACGTAACTTACAAGCTTGTTCCTTGTTCAAGGGTTTTAAATATAAACTATTTTTCTCCACATTATTCACTTTCACTTCGAGAGGCTTATTCTTCTTCTTGTGCCTTTAAGGGCGGATAGCACACCAAATTACAAGTGCATTGCCGCCACCTGCTGGACCGGTGTTAATACACGTAATGCTAAGATGGTAAATGAAAGAAATCTGTCAATGTGACTCTCGAGGATTTAACTATAAGAAATAAATGTGTAAAATTACATTGCACAGGCTTTCCTGTATTATAAAACAATTAAACATACAATTAAACAATATAAAACAATATTTGTTAATTTGCAGATTTTTTTCATCTTTATTTCTATAGTAGATATAGCAGGAAAAAAGATGTTGCATGAATGGCCACAGAGGAAGTCTTTATCAGTTGGAAAAGCTGAAACATATACAAAAAATATAATAAAATATGCACCACCTATGCTCAAATTTATGCCCTGCTTCACATTTTCCAAAGTCTAATGGGTCCAACTGGAGTCTTTACTGGGGCGATTCTTGACCCTTGGGCCCTAAGGGTTTTAAATCCTTACTTCAGATTAGTATCGAAGTAGTAGTAACTCTGTTTTGACCAAGAATAAAAAGTTGGCTGTTTATCCATTTGTCAGTTTGTGCTTTCAAAGAACATGATTTGTGCTGTCATTGTGATATTTGAACCCAAACATGAGTAAAAAGTCAGAGAGCAATGCAGAAGCTGCAGACCTTTTCCTAACTGAAAAGAAGCATGCACAATGCTGTTTCTTCAAGCTAAGACTTAAAGTTTTGGAGCTGGAAGTTTGATGAAGTACATTTTTTCATCATTTTACCAAAGCAAATGTTATTAAGGCTGTCAAATGGTTCTCTGTCACAAAATTTGTGTGCACAAGCTGGTTATAACTGCCACAGTGACGAGGAAATAAAAAACTTGTGCAACAGCTGAAGACGAGGAAAACTGAGACTCCATCAGCAGGGAGGCCTAGCACGAACATCCAGTCTACAACTCCACCTGAGAGGAGAGACAGAAAAAAAGGAAAATTCCCCATTGCTTGGACCATTACACACAGAGCCAGCCTCTCTGATCAGATTATTCGGGCGGCTGGTGCCAACAGTTCTCTTGCTCAACCAACAGACCACAGCAAAGTATTCTCAGGGTGATTCCAGCTTTTTGGGGTTTTTTTTTTTAGCTCCAACAACCAGCCTGTAGGGGCTCATGGGAAATTATAAAATCAAAAATATAAAAAACCTTGAAAACCTACATATTGTATTTATGAATTTTACTGCTGCAAACAAAATATTATTTTATTAATATAAAAAAATTATATATTTATTTAGGCATCTCACTTAAAATTTAAACACTCAGGTGTTGTCTGAAAAATATGAACCAGAATTTAATGCATAATCATGACATTTTACATTTATGCTGTAAAAAAAACACAAAAAAAACTGTTATGCTAATTTTGACTGACGTTCAAACAGGTTTACACAGAATACTTGATGTTATCATGATTTTCATACAAACTATGTATGAAGATATGGATATCTGACTATGTATCTATCGATCTATCATCTATCTATCTATCGATTGATCGATCGATCAATAGATTGATAGATCCCTATGATTTATTGAAATGTCATTTCTGTTGCTCTTTTTTCATTTAACAGTCAGTGAAACAAATTTGATTTAATATACATGAGGTACAAAATAATACTGAGAGTGAAAAAATACAAAATTAATAGCAGTCATTGTGACAGGGAAATGCTTAGTGTCAGATTTCTAAGGCATCAGCAGAGACAGTTATTGCTTATTTCCATGGGATGGTAACAGAAAGCAGGTCTGTAGGTTGTGCTGCAGGTAGGTACAGAGCTTCTCTACAGTGCTTCTTAAGAGAAAGGCTTGACGATCTTCATGGAGATATAATTCTGCAGAGAGAAAAAATGGGCTTTTTAAATGCTGAATTAAATTCAGTATCCAAATATCCAAAGTGTTTTAGACAAAATACTTTAAGGGTTCTGATGGACACAACAAACTTGACTTCATTATCAGCAAAATGAGTGAACTTACGGGGAGGGAGTAGAAAAGGATCCCAAGGAACAAGAGTACAAGCAGGAGAAGAACTCCTAAAATGAAAATCCACTTGAATCTGCGCCACACTATGAACTTCATGGTCTTGCAAGGATTTGTAAACCAGAAGAACGAAGTGTCAGGGCGGCTGTTAGAGAATAGAGACACACAATTATTTTTAAATTAAGTATATTAATGTAAAACAGTTATTAATTTTTCTTTGGAGAGACATATTTTTACTTGGGTGGTTCCAGTCTGGGATTTATGTTGGGCTCTTCTCTGCCTTTCCCGGCTGGCTTTTCCTCCATCTCCTTCTCGTCCACTATTTCCAGTGTCATCTCGACTTTTCCCTGCAAATTTTTTAAAAACGAGGCCTTAAACAGGATCCCACAAAAATAACACATTTAAAAAATATGACAAATAAGTGTGCTGGAGACATGAACATACACCAAGTACAGGTTTTCCACCCTGCTCAATTGCACATGGCCACCAGCCTCGCACAGACTTCTGGGAGAAGAGTGAGGTGGGTTGTGATGCCATCATTCCTTGCAACATCTTCAGGCTGCACTTTTCTGGGGTCTTTGCAGGAGGGATGAGATTCAGTAAGTCCAGCTCAATTGACCCTGCAACATAAAAAATATACACGTCTTTCTGTGACAAAGCTGCAGAGTATATGTTATAGCAGTTGGCTCTTTTTAAGGCATTTCCTTCAAAATTTGGAATACTGTTTCACCTAAGTAGTCATCCAGGGAGAATTTGTCATTATCCCATATCTGGATGATCAATTTAGGAGGAATCCTAAATTCAGTTTTGTCCAGATTCCAAAAATGCTCCTGTATAAAAGATAAAAATGTATTTCATTTATTCAAATTATAACTGGTTACATTATTAGCAAGGAATAAATTGGGGTTTTGTTGCTCATCCATGGCTTTACACACCTTTCTAGAGACAACACACAGCTGCTCTGCAGGTAGGTAGTCAAAGCCAAAGATGAACCTCCAGTTGAAATTTCCATCTCCATCCAGAGATCTGTAGTGGACATCAGTCTTCTGCTTGTTGTCCTCCATTCCTGGCATCCATCTAAAGAACAAACAAAAGCAATATGTCGCCTTCTTGTTGAACACAGTACAAGTGCAGAGTACAAATAAAGGATTAAAGTGAGAGACGGGACATTTAATATACCCTTTAACGTAGATGTCGCTCATGTTTTCTCCAGTGATGCTTCGTTCATCCAGAGTGACATCACTTGTGTTCCAAATGACAGCTCGCAAGAAGTACCTGTTTCAAGTATGCAATTATATTTCACCCCTTGGTGCATTACGTTAAGATATATGACTATTTTGTAAAGAGTTTCTTACTTCTTAGCTTTGCGTGGAGTGATTTCACACGGAGGCCCGGGCAAACCGAGCCTCTTGGGGAAAATGTCTACCCACATCTGAATTCGTCCCTAGATTTTTGAGAAAAGGGTTAAACAAAGCACAGCACATAACTAAGTTGCTCAAATCAAAATGCATGAATGAGTGTTAACCTGTGATAGATTTGGTTGGTGGGAGCTGAATAGGGTCCTGGTCTCTACATGCTCTTGTACCAATCCCTGGTCTCTGAGGACATGCAGCGGCAGCCTTTCTCTGGCCGGGCCCAAGTGCTGATGTTGTTGTACAGTGTTGCCCTCTGCAAAGAATGCAGTCAGTGTTAATATCACTGAGAAAGCCTCCAAAGTAGCAAGGCAAAAAACAAACAGGACACAATTAAAACAACAATAGAGACAGCACACTCAATATGTGCTATGATAACAGGACTTTCAAGAATGGCTATACCAAATTCCTGCAGGTGGTATTCTCTTCCTGCGAAAGACAATGAGCTTCCATCACCCTCTATGCGTGGATTAGGGACGCCCCGTACTTTAGCCAGATTTTGGAGTATCTGAGAAGGCTTCAGCTGATCTCTCCACTGATTGATCCCAGATCTGCAAGACATTCGAACCGATGTTGATGTGTAACATCTCTTTTGATCAAAATGACTGGATACAAACAAAGCAGAGCTACAAAATTGTAGACTTAAGAAAATAAACAACTGAAGTGCACTTAAAGTACATACTTACACACAGTAAGTCTGTGGCAGGCCACAGCTAGGCCTGAAACGAGAGAGAAGCCTGTTTTCCAAATCGATGACTGTCTCACCCACTTTTTCATCTCTGCTCAGGAGGTCATAGTCATACACAGAAATCTTCAGATCCTTGTCTTGAGGTAGGAAGCAGGATAGCTCAAACATCCTGGAGAAAAGTATTTGAAATGCTTGAGTTTTCACTGTAAAATAATTAAATATCAAAAATTATTTTTTTTAAAAACAAAACATCTCAACAGCATCTCACCTTCCAAACACAGGATTGAGGGTGTTAGGTTTGTAGTTATCTCTATCATCCACTGTTTTCCTCCCCAGCATAATCTTAATGTACGGGTCGCACTGAACGGAGAATGGATAAATAAATAATGTTGAAAGTATTCATCTTTTTCACAATTGTGATAAGCTGTGAGGTAAAATGTGCACAGGATTAAAGCAACATGGCTTATCAGCTGCAGCTTCATGTATGAGACGCACCATGCCGTTTGTATCCTTAGGCTGCAGGTCAGTACAGGACACCACATATATTCTGATCAGGCACTCCTGTGGTCCACTCTCAGGAAGCTCTCTGAACTGCCGAGGTGGCGCTGGCACACCTGGGTCATCAGGCAGTGGGTAAATCTTGAATGAGCCCTGTACACCACCAAAGAGAAAAGCATTGTTAGTTAAATTAAAAATGCAGGTTTCTCCAATGGCATCACAAAGATATCAGGGTTGTTGAAGAAATGCTTTAGGGAAGCTCAATTCAGGGACTTATGGACTTACTTATTTCCTCACTAGTGTAGTTATAGCCTCTTTAGGCCTCTTTGGCCAGGGATCACTTATTGTTTCAGGCAAACCTGTTAATCTTAGTGGAGCCACCATCGGTTCCACCTTAAATTATTGTTTTAGTTTAACTGCAATTCCTAAATTGTCCACTAGATGTTACAAAAGGAGTATTGAAAATGGCTGTGAACTAAGGATGGGTATCATCACTGGTTTCTAGAATCAGTTTGATTCCGATTCACAAGGTCCTGTATCGATTTGATCCATGATTCGATTCGATTTGAATCAGGGAAATTTTGCCTCAGACAGTCAGAAATAGTATAATTCTGACCACTTATCAGTACATATCTATATTTTTATACCTATAAAAAGAAAGCTGACACTTGAGACTTTATCAAAGGTGTAAGCATCACAGCAGATGCCTTTGTGTCAAAGTAACTCAGGATAAAACACAGAAAACATGAAGATTTTCCTGGCCTGGGATTTTATAGCAGATGACCTTAAAAATATTGTGCAGTCAAAAACAAAGTGAAGCAGAGCAAAGTTACAGAGGTTTGTTCAGAGACACAGCTAAGCATTTTGCAATTTTGAATAATTTTAAAAAGTTTCAATTTATTCAGTATTGAACAGCAGAAATGAGGCTTTCTTGTCGGAAGTTAGTAAAAAAAAACACCAAAAAAACCAAAAGAAACAGCGGCTGACACCGTAGACTGGTGGGTAAAAAGTAGGGGTGGGTTTTGATTATCAATTTAGAGAGAGAGAGCTCTACATGAAGTGTGATTTTATTGTGGTGGAAGAAAAACAGCAAAAGTCGGAGGAAATTCCTGACGATGTTTATGTGAAGCAAAATGTGAAGTGTAGTTTGGATCGTCTTTGGCTGCTGGTTCAGTCAATATTGTTTGGAGAGAGATAAAAACCTGCAGCTTCAGAATCTAGCACAAAGAGGACGTAAACACAATGCGCCCGCCGACGCTTCAAAATCAGTGAGCTGTCGGCTTTCAGCCCCGACAGCGTCACCGCAGTCGGGTGAGAAAGGCGACAGCTCACTGATTCGGATGCGTTGGTTCCGCGTTTTGTGTTTACATCTTTGTGCAGAATCCGTGTACCTGCTCTCATTTACTGTTTTAGCTGTTTGGTGGTTGTAGAAATTCTGGCGTTTCGGGCAAAATAAATTTCTATTTAAAAATCGATTCAGGATTTTAATGAATTGATATCACGTTATCCAAGCCAGAATCGATTTTAATCGATAAATCGATAATCAAAACCCACCCCTACTGTCTACTAAATTTACAAAATTTCACACTTCTTTACCTTGAACTCTCCCACCACTGAGGGATCATCTTCTTCATCTTCACTCTTTCCTCTCTGAAGTTTGAAAGTGCTGCAGAAATCAGTCAGCCTGTGGAACTCTTTAACCTCTTCTAATTCACAATTGTAAACCTACAAAAACACAAAAAGCATTACAATTCACTGTTTGTTACAGCGAGTGAATTAAAAACTGGTCTATCACTTAGCTGTGGGGCTTCACAGAACACTCATGCTGGTTTTATTTAACAGAAAATGACTACAAAATCTTAAGTGCTTTCAGATCACAAGCCTGTCTGTCACAGTAATTTAGATGCAGGTTGTACACAAATTAGATCAGATTAGATCTTTTCTTTTTTCCACCGAGTGTAAAACACATCACCTGCAATTTGTCATATCCCTTTTTCAGGTAAGGTCCACACTTTTCCTGCTCCCCAGTGGAGGCATAAAACTTACTCCACCAGTCTACTGCCTCCTCCTCCTACACAACGCAAAAACAAATATCAATACATTTGGCATTTTTAAAATAGATGATGTTATCCATTGGTCGACAACGTGTGACAAGAGAATTCTGACCTTTTCTTCTTGAAGCTATAAAGATGGGAACAAAGAATACTTTTCATTAAAAAATATTATTTTTTAGATTTTTTGTTGTTTTGTTTATGTGACATTTTATTTACCTCTGTTTTTACAATGGGTCTCCCCTCCATGTCTATGACAACATCTCCTTGGGCAGCAGCTATCATTGCCACTGTAAAGGTAATGCAAATTATATATATATATAACAGACACTTATCTTATGAAGCTAAATATGCATGTGAGACTTCTGTGTCTGTGGATACCTCTAGCAGACATGCAGATTTCATTGTTAAGACGATACGGGTCACAGCGGAACTCCTCCAGACAGTCAATTGTGCACTGTCCCACGACAGGCTTCCTACCAAAAGGTCTGTGGTCGATCACCTTGAGCACGATGGGAGGGGCGTACATCTCATCTTTGGGAAGAAGCTAAGTGAACAGTGAGAAGACCGGCCAAATAAGGAAATATCTAAAGTTTATATATTTGAAGGTGTGTTATTCCTTCAAGGAAGACTTGGGTTATTACCACTTTGAGTAGCAGCACTGATCCAGGAAAGTTGGGGTTCTTTTTGAAGTTCTTAATCACAGCAGTTTGAACGGTCTCACCACCACATTCAACTATCAAACTTGGGGACGATACTGTGGCCAACTGATATGTCTTCATGTTCCTCAACCCCAAAGTCAAGACCTACAAGCAAAAACAAATATTTATATTACAAAAACTAGCAGAGGCAGATAAGGAGAGCAGCACACAAGAGGGCTTGAACAATTTAAAGATATACCTCAATCGCAGTGAGCTGCACAACTGGCCTGATTCCCTGAGGAACCATGTAGAGATTCTCCCCCCGCCGAGGAGGCACCAATGGAAAATCTCCATCATTAACCTGGAAGACAAGAACAGAGGGACCTCATTTATAAAACTTCCTAATGTTAAATTACAATTGAATCACTTAATTTTGGTGCTTTCTGTACCTTGTCCTTCAATATGAGCTCAGCAGCTAGCAATGCCTCTCCAGCACTGCGACCTTTTTTGGTGACTGGGAACCACAGCAGTTTAGGACCGACAGCCCCACTGGGGTTCAGTTTAACCACAGGGGGGCATGTGCAGCGGCCCATGGCCTCATCTTTACCCTAATGAATATAGTACAGACTTAATAAACCCGTATTATGTCGATTAGGGCCCAAAATGTGCTTTTCTAGGACACAGTTGTGTGTGTATGATTATGTAGTTTGATCAGAAGTTGAGCAGATTAAACACTGAACCTACCACTTGATCTTTGTCATACAACTCCAAGACTACATTGGGAGGGTTGCAGGCGATGGTCTGTGGGTCTCCGTAGATTTCAATGTCATCAAAAATGAGAGTCTGATCCCATGTGGGATTCAGCGTGGTCTTTATGACTTCTGTGGTCTTGCTCACATGCAGAAATGACACATGAGCATAGGGATCTAGAGAATCCAGAATACTCTTATTACCATACTTTCCAAAATTGTACCTCAGGAGTTGATTTTATTTATTGCTCCTTAATGGATTTACACTTTGTGTGCCTATCACAAGGCTTTGCTCTTACCCGAGAAGCTGTCTTTGTCCATGGCACAGAGATTTCTTGCCTGATAGACATAGACTCTCAGGTGGTAGATGTAAGATCCTGGGGGGGGATTATTTTCGTTAAAACTGGATAACTCCTGAAATGGTAAAACCCTTATGGAACATCTGATAAGGCAGTTTATATGTATTTGGATTTGGGATATCAGTGTAGTGTCACACTAAGAGCGGTCAGTCGGGATGTAGTTCGAAGAAAACCTCTGCCTTTAATCAGCAACAAACAGGAATTTATTTTATCTGATTCAGCTACTTACGGTTAAAGTGGCAGGAAACAGTGGGTGTGTTGGCACCAAACACTTTGGCTGCATCCGTTTTACTGGCCTTCTCATCAACATCGACCCCCTGTTAACAAAACAAAGGAGCTTAACAGGAGACTTTTCTAAATATTGGAGCAAACTTTAAGAAAAATTTAAAGCAACACAGCACAGCAACCCAAATAAAATTGATTTTACATCTGACAGAAATGGGTACAGAATAGAGATTTATATTAAGCAGTTTTACTCAGGGTGCTTAAACTAGACCTACTAAAGCTCCTTCCAGTCTGAAGATGGCAGAGGCCCCAATGCAGTCTGATGGGACCATCTTTCTCCTCCAACGTCGGCGGCGGAACGTGTCAGAGGAGCGCTCTTTCCTGTGGAACTTCCAGCCAATCAGGGAAGAGTATTCCCAACCTTCCCCTGATCCTCGTCTCTAAAGAAGGAACAAAAGCCAAAACATCCCGCAATGAGATTATACCTGTGTGCTGAATCTAGTCTTTTCCTAATCTATGTCTTCCTCACCTCAGCAATAGCAGTTTTCTCAGATATCTTCCTTCTTTTTCTCATGAGTCTCTTCCTGCGGTGGACATGGTACATCTTCTCTGCTGGAGCCCAGGACTTTGGTTTATCATCAGGGGGGATGGTAACCCCATATTCCCAACCTAGTGTCAAAAAATAGATATATAGTTAGACTCTTCATTATTTGTAAGATGACAGCAGTAGGAAGAGAAGATGTACATTGTTAGGCCCATAACTTGTTGAACAAAGACAAATTATGACATTTTGCCTATATATACCACAGAAGAGTTTAGAAAAACAGTCAATATGTAATTAAAGTGCAGGCTTTAAGTCAAGAGATTAAATAAAGTAGTATTAACTTTTTAGGAATTATAGACATTTTCAAACAGTCCCCCGTATTTACAGGCTGAAAGTGATTGCACAAACTAACATCATTTTAAATATAAGGATTGCTTCTGATTGATTGTCTGAAATCTAGAATCCATAAACATCACCAAACGATGTTTCCTCTTTGAGATGCTTTCTCAGGCCTTTACTGCAGCTACCAGCAGCTGCTGCTTGTTTGTGGGTCTCTCTCTGCCTTCAGTTTTGTGTTTAATACCTGAAAGGAGTGCTCTGCTGGGATGAGATCAGGTGATTGACTTGATCATTGAAGAATATCCCATTTCTTTGCCTTGAGAAACTCTTGGCACATCATCAATAAACGCCAGGGACCCAGTTCCACCAGGTGGCCATACATACCCATGTCATAACACGGAAAAGGTGAAACGCTTAGGACTTAGAGATTATTGCTTTTCTTAACCATGAAAAGAATTCCAACACTTCAGTTGTCTTCGGTGGTCTGTGCTGGCTGGTGCGTTTCTGTCCACTCCTATTGTTTTTGATGTCTCTTCTATAGGTTTATTTTATTTATATACTTTTTTATTTATTTTCTGTTTACTGATGGCTTGTGTTTCAGTTTTAATGTTCATGTTACCTCTCTCATCGACAGCTCTGTTGCTGTCGAAGCTCCAGCCATCCTCCCAGGTCCATCCAGGTGGACACTCAAAGTCCCCTGGGCTCTGAACCTTTTCACCATTCTACACAAAATAAAAAGGTTTTATTAAATGATACAGAAACTTAAAAATCCCAACTGATTTTATTAATGCTTCATATTATATACCAGTCGGTCTCTAATTCTGTAAAGTTTTTAACAGCTATGTGTTGCATTTGGAAGGAATAAAAGAGTTTAACATGTTTGGATACTCATGGGAACTACTCAAAAACTCAGACTGCAGCAGCTTTGAGGGTTTTGGGCTCTTATGCATCCCAAACACTCAATGTGGTGTCATTATCATTACTAGCAGGCCTGCTAAAAACTACAAATGGTGCCAGAAAGACAGCAAAAATCACGCCAATACAACCACAAAGAAATCCACCTGTCACAAGTACACAGTAGTAAAGTAGAAACTGATAACATTGGAAACAAGTATGCATAAACAGGCTTTGTCGTGCTATCTTCACCCACATATTTCAGATAGGGCTTTAAAAGCTAAACGTGTGTTTTATATGTCTGTGGGTAAGACCAGTATAGCATACCACGTCTGTGTAGGGCTCTGCAGCAGGTTTCCACTCACCACCAGGAAACCGTGTTTCATTCTCAAAAACCTCATCTGTGAACTCTGTGTGGCCTGCATCGGCTTCTGTCAACAGACTTTAGAAAACACCACCATAGCACTAAGGTTAATAAGAGGCTGTCTGACTCAGGCAAAAGTTATGTAGGTCCACGATAAACAGATCAGAAGAGATCAGGAAAGCAGGCTTCAGATAGCTAAGGCTATTACTCAAACTTCAGTATGAGGCTGTAAGCACTTTAGAGTCAGAAGGCACAAAGGAAAGGAAGGAGAAGAAACCAAAATGTTGGCTGATGCCAAATTCCTGTTCATTTCCTGTAATTGTGATGATAATTTGGTTCCTCCTTGGTACCCTCAGTCATTTGAGAGCACACAAGGGATTGTACCTGACAATTTGACCCACCAACAACAACAATCAAAAGCAGGAATAAACAGCTTCTCAGAGGAAACTGTGCAAAAATAACATTAGCCATGCAAAAAACCTGGTAATCGGATTCTGAGGAAAAGCAGGAGAGAAGACCAGATGGAAAATGAAGAAATATAAAAGAAAAAAAAGTTAGTAAAGAAACAGAGAGAAAGGGAGAGTTTGTATATGTAAGTGAAAATGTGGTATTTAACCTATTAAAAAAAACACTGGGCAGAGATTGTTTCTAATAATTTGTCTCATATCACTATTTTCTGCTGTGCAAAGACTGAGAGCAATTCTTGGAAATTCTTTCTCTGTTAATTAAGTAAGTAAGTAAAATGTTATTTATACAGCACCTCTTAAGATAGATATCACAAAGAGCTTCACAACAAAAAGTGCAAGAACATTAAAGTTTAATAGATGATGTTTTTTTTCTTCTTTTTAAAGAGACCACTGAGTCCACAGAGCTCAGGTACAGTGGGAGAGCGATCCAGAGTCTGGGGCCACTCCTACAAAAGCTCTGTAGCTTGTATGACAGACAGTCATCAGGCCCTGATCACATGATCTCAGGAACCTGCTGGGGACATTTGAATGCAGAGGTCTAAAAGCGGACCGAAACTACCAGCGGTATGACATGTGAGTACTTAGAAGACTTTGTTAGAAAGTGGTTCTGGGTTTTGGTTGAGACAGCTGAACAGCAAGTAAAAAGTTGGATTGCAAACTTAGAAAGCCCATATTTGTAGACAGAAAAACATAAATCTGAAGTTCACATCTGGGCGTGACTGCAAGTGTTGATTTATAACTGGAAGTGGAGCGTGGCATTTTGAGCACCATGTGACCCACTTTTAGCCACAACTGCCAAAATGAGTCCAGTCCAGGCCCAAACTTATCTGCTTTCTGATTGAAACAGGAAATCAAGATCAAACAAACAAGTGATGTTTTCACTTTGATTACATGCAGTTTTAGCTCCATAGTGTACTGGCTCAACCATTCAACTATCAAGTGAAAGCTCCCTAGTTTTGATCCTAGGAGGAGAAACGAATCCCTTTTGAGGTTGCTTCAGAAACGGCAACTAGTGTAAAAATAAGGGAGTAGCTGGAAATTCCTTTTTTTGACTTATATGCATTTTGTTTTTGTTATAGACAGGATAATAGTGTGTGGTTCTTAGCCTCGATGACATTCTTACATCCCTTACAGAACACACAGCTTGCTTGAGTCTTAACCTTTCCATAAAAGATACTGAAGTTTAAACAGGATAGTAGGATAGTATGTCCAAGTGCACTGCAACAGGATGTACGCAGTTGATTGAAAGGGCTGCGAGTGTGTGTGTACTCGTATGATTACTCACCATCGCTCAGGATCAACAAACCAGTCTCCCTCCCATTCCCATCCACGTGGCGGCAGAAAGCGTTCCTGCTTGAGCTTCACCTTTCCAGTTACATCGGAGAACTTATGACGTCCAACCAAGCCAGTGGTACCCCATTTGCCAAACACCTGAGCCTGGTTCTCATACTACAGAGGGGAAAAAAAGCAACAGTGTATTCAAGGGATAGTTTATACAATCCCCTCTAAAGTAAGCAGTCACAAATGTTTGTATTTATTTCTTCAGAAACAAATGTTTTGCATAGATACTGTACCATTTCAGCGTACACACTGAAGTTTCCCTCTGAGAAAGTATTGAACTTTTTCTCTTGTGCAGAGAGACCGAGCCACATGTTGATCCTCAGCTGAACTGGGATCTTCAGACCTTTTTCTTTGTCCATGGGATACTGAATACAAGAATTAAATGGCATACAAAATATACTGTAAAATCTGAATTATTGCAAGTTGTTAAAGAAACATTTATGACTTTTGCTTTACCTGCATGAAGACGGTCCGAGTCTTTCCACAATGTTTGCCACAGGCCTCGTCACTGAAGTTAGAGTACAGGATCTGGTTGGCTGGGACTCGGGCATAAGCCACACGCTTCTCTCCTCTCAACATCCATATGATCACATCTGGCATGCTGTTCTGAGGCTGAAGGAGACGTGAAACATTTCAATTACACAAAGTTTCGATCCTGTTTTAGAGCTGCACTATATTGTACTTTTGATAACAATGATGCCCTGGACATTCTTTAGCAGAGGAAACATTTTCTCACCTCCTCTGCCAGCTGCTTGAGTCTGTCCAACCAGTCTTCAATTTCACCAACAGTCGCCTTGACGTCTGTGGCTTCTTCTCTCACCCGAGTGGCCATCTGCCTGATACTTTCCACAGCGGCATCACGCAGGCTTTTTATTTGGAGATCCAGTTCTGTAATGTTTTGCTGTTCCTCCAAAACAGGAAGCTGCAAACTGTCACACGCACATCAGATTATTTAGCTTTAACAGCCACCTACAAATGTATCTGTCCTAACAGAAAAAAACACAGCCGTCTAACAATAATCTACATCAAACCACTACTTCATGCAACTGAAAGGACTAGTGTAGGATCTGCTTGGTCTCGTCTTACTTGCTAAGGTCCTCAATCAGGCAGTTGATGAGTTTAAGCCAAATTTCAGCTAGGTGTGTCTCAGGAATTTTGGCTAAGATGGCTGTTTTAAAAGAAATAAGGTGAGACTCCTGAAACAAATCACAAAGCGTAAAGGGGAGAGATTAATGAGCAGCAGAAATATTATGAAATATTATGTCTGTGTGCTATTCTCACCAGCCTCTCAGCAATGAAGAGGAGAATATTAACAGAGCACAGGCGGTAGCTGATGTCCTCCCAGTACGAAGTGAGAATCACAACAGGCTTAGTGTCAGCCCAGGGTAGGTAATAGTAGTGATTACCTGCACCATACACAGTAAATGTGCTGTTTTATTATTTATTTTACACACACATTAGGAGTTTATGTATTCCAAACACTTACAGTGAGGTTGACAGTTTAAGTAATTTAGTAATATATATTTGACTTAAATAACAATTAAAAAAAACACATGCCTACCTAAATTCCCTTAATGTCATGAAAATATCAAAACTACATCATAGTCCCTAAACAAGCTAAAAAAAACAACTAAGTACCATCAAAAACAGCAAAGCTGTACTGGGTGGTGGACGCCAGGGGCTTGCAGGTGGAATCCAGCTTGTTCCCATAATTACCGATGCTGACCTCAAACTGGATTGGTTCACCAGGCTCTTGGAGCATGCATGCGCTGTGGAAAACTGCGCACAGGGAGTACTTCCTCCTCCTCTGGTATTTCTGCAACCAATTAAAAATATGTGGGAGTGTTATAATTTAATTCCACACTGTTGGTTAGAGGTATTCTATCCCTGTTCAGGACCACATTTAGATTACGTAAATGAAAACAAACTGCTGGTTTTTGTTTCTGCTTAGGGATGTTCACACCATCAGTTTAAAAGCACCTTGCAGTTTACTGGAGTAAATACAGCATGACAGGGTTACGGTGAGCGGCGTGAGTACCTGTGCGACCAAGATGTCATCACTTGAGATGTCATCCACGTTTTTATCAGTCTTTCCATCCAGCTGAGTGGACAGTTGAACAAGGACTCTCCCCCTGTATGCGACCCCTTCTCCCTGAAAGAGTTGAAAATGCAAAAACATGAATATGAAATGAAATGAATACTAATGAGAGTGAAATATCATGCAGAAGTTCTGGTTGGTGCTACCTTTCCATGGTTGAGTTCATCGTATGGGTCAGGCAGACCTGAGTACTCTCTCGGGCTGCCATACAGGTTGACGTAGCAAGGCCCAAAAGCTGGGAGAAAACCAACTTCTGATGCAGCTGTGCTCATGGTAACACACAGAAAAAACAAAAATCCACCAGGAGGATTTACAGGTAAGGTTAGGTACATAAAGAGAAGGAGCGAGTTAAGCTCCTAGAAACTTAGAGTCTTTTTTTACATAAAAGAAGATAAATCAAGCCAGTAACTGTTTAGTACATACATTCGGTGACTGTGTTGGAATTTTCAACCTGTGTTTCTGTTTTGAATGAATGAAAAAAAAGCGGTATTACATTTCATATCACAACATGGACTTAAACCAGTGAGTGACAAAATATAAACAATACTGTATGATTACCTTCAATCTCTCCGCCAGAGGAAGATATCTTGCTTAGATTCAAAAATGCTGTTCCTATGGCATCATCCTTGGTTAGACGATCCCTGCAAAGAATATATATACATGTCAGATAGTGGTCATGTTATTGTTACCCATGTCTGTGAATGAATGTCAGTGCTTACCAGTCATACATAGTCAACTTGATGCATTCGCACATGGAGGGAAACTACAGAGGCAGAGGTTATTTATGATGGTGATTAAAGTCTCTTTCAATTTTGAATCAAAGCTTCTTTTTAATATGCATCTTTATTACCTTTACTTGAAGACTGATGAATTGGTTAAACTCTGGATTCGCATTTTTCTCAATTATTTTGGTTGAAGCCTAAAAAGACAAAATAATAATGTTAAATGAACTATAATACATTGAGGGAAATTTTTAAAAACTTGTTTTAATCTAACATGAAATACCTTCTTCCCAGCAAAGCTGACTTCCAAATATGGATCCACCAAGTTTTTCCTGTCTCCATCCCCTCCAAATACCTGTTTTACTGTCTGAACAAAGGCATCATCCACTGCAACATAAAACAGAAGCTTCTTAAATGGATTTCAATGCATCAGCCCATGAGATTTGCAGAAATTTAATCCCCGGTACACCACTTACTCTGTGGCATATCCTCGGCACGATAGACTTTAAGGTTCAGAGTGGCTGATCGCATCGTGACTCCAGCTGGCACCAAAAGATTGTTCTCTATGTCATCTTGCTCCTCATTTGACTCTCTCTTCTCAGTCTGTACGCAAGAAGCAGGAGCAGAGCAGAAGAGATGTTTATGTTATTAACACTGCATTAAGAGAAAGGTGTTTTGATTTGAGGAAGAAGGTACTCTTACCAATGGTTCATCTCCAGTAGCCACAACAATTATGCTGACTTTCAGGTAGCCTCTAGGCCCCAAGCTCGAATCATCAAGATCACTGAGGAGGAGCCATTTCCTCATTATGGCGTGACCTGGATATGTGGATATGGTGTTATATTCAACATGTTCAAACATCTACCTGCAGTGTATAGAAAGGGAACTTTCCCAAGACGTGCATACAATACCAAAATACTCACTAGGTTCGTCGTAGATGTAGCCAACATCAAGCTGGATAGGAAAGAAAAATGTCAGACTACTAATTCATCCTTGAACTGTGAAACAACAAATGCAAAGTTTAGTATTTAAAAGCCTTTTTGACACACCTTGAACTCTCCAATTAGACTGTCAGATCTGAGGGAGAAGGAGTCATAGACCTGTGGAGAAAAAATATGAGATGGAGAAATGATTTGATTGTAATATCGCATAACAGATGGTACAATATACTAATTTTCTTTAAAAACAAAACAAACAAACAAACAAAAAACAGTATTAAATTAAATATAACTTATCTGCATACCCGAATGTTGATGCTCTCATCAAACAGTTCTGAGGGTAGCATGTTAAGATTGTAGAAAAACGTCTGGAGAAGAGAGAGAGACAACTGTGTGTGCACAGTATATTTCTATGCCAGAAGCACGCTAATATAACTTTTTGTGGCAAATCACACAACTTACATTTGCTTTTAGCTGAGATTCTTACTGTACATTCTGGCAAAAGCTGAGATGAGGTAAATGCAAATGCAAATGAGAGGGATTAGTTATACTGCAAGAGAAAGCTGAAAGGACTCCTTCAGTATCTACAGAAGGCGACTCTAAAGCTGCTGATAAAGAGAGAAATATCACAGGAGGTTATTAAAGCTCACAGAAGTGGCGAGGAAAGTAGAAAAAGGAAGGTTAAAAATAGAAAAGCAAGGTCAAAAGCAAAAGTATGCAATCAGTAACAAACTTCTCAAGAGTCATTTCTGGACGAGTTGAGTATCTTTGCCTGGCCATAGATTAATTACCTCATCAAAGAACGGGTTGTTCCCTCTCCTAATTCTCGTCCTGTGGGTCTGTCCACATACACTCACTTTAACCACGGGCTTGATGTTGTTGCCAGGCAGCTGTCTACCCTCGACAACTCGAACACGGATCTGTTTGAAAAGGTAACACTTACTTTACTTTTTCTGCCAACTTTTAAAGTACAATCCAGCTCAATTAAATATTGGAAAACTGTGGATCAACAATATTGTCCCAGAGAAACTGAAGCAGAACCAGAAAAGTTGTTGACATGTCTGTTTCCTGTTTGTCTATTCCCTGGCACTGGCTTACGTGTTAAGCAGTACTGGTGAAACTTTCTGTCATTTATGTGATTAACAATAACATTTCCTTCTTAGAGTGATATTTGTCATTATCTAGGCGTAGATTAAAAATAATTGCAAGTCAAACAATACCTGGAAGTCCTGAGGCTTATTGGCCAGGGCTCTGTGCCTCTTACGCCTCAGACGGATAGATTGTCTGGATTTCCCAGGGTGGCCTGGTAAAGTGGGAGCTCCTGAGCCTCCACCCTGACCTCCCCCATCTGTGTCTGCTTCTCCCTCATCACCCTCATCACTCACTTTTTGGTGCAAAATCAGAAAGAAAAACATGAAATTCATAGTCTTTCATATTCATTATTATTCTACTCATGCTAAGCTTCAGTCCTGTGGTGACTAATATGTCTCGGCGTGCAACTGGTTATTTAACCCAAAGCAGTGAACAGCTCCGTTTTTTCTTAAACAACCATGTTTTAAGACATATCCCATAACTGTGGAAAATATGTTGCTCATTTTCAGATAGGTCATTTGAGCTATTGGCATCAAGTAGATAAAAGAACTAAGGAGATTGCTGAAACAACTAAAACTGTGTTACACACTGTCTAACATGTCATTAAAACCTACAAGGATCATGGTGAATTATCATTTTTATGTAAGAAACGTGGTCAGAAATAAATCTGGAATGATTGTGACCATAGATCACTTAAATGTTTAGTGATATCAGAGTGTAAAAAATCATCAGTAGAACGCACGGTTGTTTTTAACAGTGATAGCTGGAGCATTTTCACGCATTCAATGCAACGAGAACTCAAGGGATTGGGACTAAACTTCTGTGCAGCTTTAAGAAAACCATGCATCAGTGAGGTCTAAGGAGCCTGAAAAGAAGGCGACTGGATTTTTAAAAAGTATTTAAAGATGCTTCACCTCTTATCTGAGAAGTTTCTTCTGTTCTAAAACCACATGGTGGAGAGTTCAGGTTATTTAAACCCTAGTGGGAGTTGTCCCTTAAGACGGTTGCTGACCCACTATTAATCATCTCATGAGCCAAGGTATGAAGAAAAATGTTGCGTCATTACCACCAGCGGTTTTGGGTGACGCCATTGCGTACCCTTGCCTCACCATATCATGTGACCTACTGATGTCATCAAATGCAAGATGTCAGTGGGAGTTGAGGCGCCAGGAAAGGGATCTCAAGACTACATTGTTGGTGGGTAATCTTTGGTCTCATAAGCCACCCTCTCTGTGTGTCAGTTGACATTGATGGCCTAAAACTTTTCAAGCTCCTTTGACTACCATAACCTTGATGACTGAGAACCTACACAGACATGCATCATCAAGGCTAATCGGAGTGGGATGTTCTTCAGTTTCCTAGTGAACATGAACTTTGTTGCAATGATAAACAGTCATGTGGTATGATGAATCCAGATTTAGCATTTTCCAAAGTGATGAGATAGATAGACAGATAGACAGATAGACAGATAGACAGACAGACAGACAGACAGACAGACAGACAGACAGACAGACAGACAGACAGACAGACAGACAGACAGACAGACAGACAGACAGATAGATAGATAGATAGATAGATAGATAGATTTTAGTCTTCTTACCAGCATCCAAATGAGATATGTCTCCATCAGTTTGATCATTTAGGTTTGAAGTGGCATTGATAGGTGACTCATACCCAATGAGCAAATTAATGACTGCCTAAAAAAAGAATACATTCTTAATTACCACCCATCACGATGTAAATCTGTCCAGCTATATTGCATTTCACAAAAGCAAATGCACAATAAGTAGGATCACACTATTAATTAAAGGTATTCACCCCAAAAGACTGCTGCTTCTCATTGACAAGTGGTATGTTCTTGGATGGGAGGGATTTCGCATGACCACTGGCCAAGTCTTTCAGTGAGATTCTTGCAGAACCAATAAATCTGAAAAGCAATCACATTCATTTCCATTCACATTCACTCAAGTCATACGCCAATCAAAGAAACCATCAACCTCTTTCCAATCGATAAAACTAAGGATGCTAGGGATGCTTTGCTTCCACAATTTGTGCTGAAGAATTACCAAAGGCAGGAACTGGACTCACTGTTTGTGACTGTAATTGCTCGTTGCTGTGGATACCTAAAAGTTTCCACTTCCCAGTTTCACTTCTTCATATAAATATAACAAATCAAGCAACAACACCGACATTGTTACTTTATTAAAAGGAAATTATGTAATATATGTAATTATGACAATAGCTTGCAACACACCGGGCATTTTTATAAATCATAGCATGGGCGCATGGGCGCATGGGTACAGCTGTGGCTCAGAAGGTTGAGCGGTTTGTCTACCAGTGGAAAGGTTTGTAGTTCAATCCTTGTAGTTTGCATGTCAAAGCAATCTTGGGCAAGACTGAGATGCCCTCAGCTGGTCCATTGGAGAGTGAGCACGTCTGCGCTTGTGACATCAGGGTGTTGTGTTTATCTTGTCAACCCCATTAACCTGTTCTCTCACTTATCTGATCTATTCCTAATGCTGATTGGTTGTTGACGGCTTGCTGCACAAATATAAACCCAGAGAAGATGGGATTAGGATTGAACTTTATTATCATTACACGTGTATAAATACAGGGTAACAAAATACAGTACCATAAGTACAGCATGATGGTTGGCAACTGGTGTCTTTGACCTTTTCACTAGCTTTATCTTTCTATTGTTTTCTTAGCTTTGATTATTAAGTATAGTTAAAGTTGGGAGTTCTCAGCCCTAGTGTTTTTAGCTTTGGTTTATGTTAGTCTAGTTTTCCAGACCTAGTTTAGGGGAGAAGCCTGAATCCAATGCCCCGCTGTGTGGCTGATGTGGTTGGCTAATGGTCTTCTTCCTCTTTTGTTTGTTTCTAGTTGGGAATTCTGTGTCTTTTTGTTTCTGTTTGTCCTTTGGGAGTAACTATATTTCCGTTATTAGTAGCTTGTTGAATGGCAGCAGTGTTGTTGCATCTGATGTGCTGGGTTCCTTTGAACCATAAATTTAAGGACTATAACAGGGCGAATGTGGCTTTATAGTACAAAGAGCTAAATGCTAAGTTAGAGTAGAAACCACTATTTAGGTTCAATTACCAAATGACTGTAACTCAATTTGAACTCAAAGATTAATTCCAGAGCAAGTTTTCCTCTGATGTCACTTTACTCATTTTGTTAAAAGGGAGATTTGCATAAAGCAGTTGAACTAGTTTATGAGGAAAACCCATAAAGATGGAAACCATTAACATGTACCACAGGCATGTGCTCTATGCCCAGTTTAACAATGAACAAATGCAGAGCCAATGAGGTGGGAGAACAGTCTTATAGTAAGTAAAGAACATGAGAACGGTGGCTTTCATGAGTCGCTTTCACAATTTTCTCTGTGGTTCTCAACAGATGTGGGATTAGTTGAGACTGCATAGAGCTTAGAAAACTTGTTCTTGGCAGAAAGTGTCATCTGTGGAAAGAATCTGGGATGGTAAATTACTGCCCCTGGCAGACTGTGCAAGGAAAACACAGTATAAGGATAATGAGTATACATAACTTCTACTGCGAAAGAAAACTTTAAATTCTAGTGTCAAATATTTGTAGCTGCTCTACTAAAAAGAGGATTTTTACTTTAAAATGTCTAACCATTTTTTGGTATACACAGGTATTTTCCACTACTAATGTATGGCTTTTAAAGACAGCTGAGGAAATACCAAAATAAAATGTCCCAAAGGAAACTAGGTCTCAAAACTGCGGGTTGAGCAGCTGGATTTGCCTTCTTTTAATTGCAGTACAGATTTGACATCCCTCTTTGGTTCCCCAAATCACACTCCTCTTTCCTATTATGGATTTTAGATGGGGGTAACGGTTGGTTAAAAACAAAACAAAAAAAACACGTTTCCTGATTTTTGGCTTTACTGTCTGTTAACAATGATAAACGTGCCGGTGACAAGCCAGCACAAGCTTCCCCTCTCATGCAGCTTTGGAAAAGCATAAAGTGCTTGTGTAGCTAAGGCAGACAGTCTTCACCCACTACCCCCACCCACCCCACACCCCTTTTGCCTGCCTCAGAGGAATTTATACTGTGTACAATCAGTCACTGCAGTGACTCAATGGAAATTTTATTACTTGGTCTCCTTTCTTGTCTCCACTTTTTAAAAACAAAAGAACCCAGACTCTCTGTGTTATGTGCATATCTGTCAAACACATTAATGAGGATTATTGAAGTGACTAATAAGCAACAGTTTGAGTTTCAAGAAAGAAAAGTGAAAAGGAACAATTTTTTTCCCTTTTAAGGTAATATTTTTTTAAATGCTGGATCACCATTGTTCACCATAGCAAGTCTTAACATGGACGAGTCAGTCCTGGAGTTAAACATACCAGTGAAGTTTCAACATGCTGCTTTGCTCCTCGGGAAAAGATCATAATAACTGTTTTCAGCCACACGCTGGGAGTTATAATGTTGGTCATTGGTGCACAGCTACCATGAAACTCTGCTATACTGATTATAATTACATGTCAAAAGGAAAAACCACTGAGTTGGGATGAGGTTTTCCCTTTAAGTTATTACCAGAGCCATAAAATGCATGTATATCTGTAATGACTAGCTGCACTCAAATGAACTTGCTGACTCAGAGATTTTGTCATGATGGGTTAAGTACTGACTCAGTGCCACACGGCAGTCTGGTTTAAGACAACTAAGGCTGCCATCACTTTAAAACAGACACACATTCATGACTAAATCAACATGCAAATGTGATCATTTTTCCACCCATTGCTCTCCTTGCACGTACTTGTCTTTTCCGATTGTTTCGTAGTCTTTTACAACCACGTTGATGAATGAAGATGCATCCAGAGGGCTGCCTTTCAAATCAAATTCAAACACCTGTAATTACAAATAAGGGGCACTTGGAATCAATCACCAGCAGGTAGTCATGTTGACAACATACACATCAACATACTATCACGCCCAAACATTAAAGTTAACTTTCAGTTTACACTTACTTCATTCCAAACTGGATTGAGCTCATTATCAACTGCTTTGGTTTTCTTCTTTTCACCTGTAAAAAAAAAAGACAAAGCAATGATTTATATTCCTTTTTTAAAATATCTTCCTCCCAAGCATTTTGAAGTTTAACAGTGAATAGGAGCGACCCATAAACCTCTCAAACCAACCCCAAACTTATTTTTCAACTAAAAATAATTGTTGCACAAACAATTTTACAATCCTGAGGGAGTTTTTATTACAATAACAATGCAAGCCTTCTCTCCTTTGGGAGCCGTGGGTTATTCTGACCTTATAAGGATGCATCTTTGTTTTGTGAGTCACAGCCAAAATATTCAGCTGCAATAAACGTTTAAGTGATCACAACCAAAAGATGTTAACCTGACAGAAAGTGAAACACTGTATGCATGCTCAGTTTTACCTAGAAAAGAAGTGGCACAGCATACAGCAGGAAGAGTTAAGGTAATAGTTATCCTGAAGAATTTTCTCACCTCTAAATATCACCGAAGCTATTGGATCTGGGTTGCCAAGTTTCTTTTTGGGTATCCCGCTGGCGGATTCAACTATGACCCGCAGCATGTTGATAGAAGTCCCCCCCAAAAAAAATCACTCAAAGAAAAACTTTATATTCCGCTGAGAGAGAAGGTGCCATCATAGGAGGAACTGAGACAAAATTTAAAGCAGAGGAGGAGAGGGGCGGATACCAATCACCTTATGAGTCACAGCAGCCACCAGCAGCCTGAAGCGGCTTTACTGTACGGAGCACCAAAAAGAGACCCTCATCCTGTGCTGCAGCGCCACTCTGTGGTGATGCCTAAGTACTGCCATCTTCCCCTGCAGTCAATTTTTTTAAAAAAAAATACTTGCTTAAAGTAACGTTTCTTCTATTAAGTAAAGCCACACACTTTTATGTTAAATCTAAAAGTTAATAAGCTGCAAAAACATTCATATAGAAAGGCAATATCGTTATTATTTAACACCAGTTTTATCCGCTGAGCTCCTCCTCTTCTCTGTTTTCACGCTAGTGGGCGATGAAGAAGGGTTGCCATAATAATCCAACTTCACAATTTGACAGTCAACACCATCTTTAGGTAACAAAATATAAACCCAGTAGGTGTTTCAGCAGATTTGGTAAAACAATACCTTAAGAAAGTAAGATTTATTTTAAAATGAGCAGTCATATTTCAATACCGTTATAATAACGTTAGCTAAATGGTAACACTAGCTATTTAACGTTGGCTATCTAGCTAAGGTAGCTTTAATTCTGTCTAGCAAAAACCTTATAGATTATGGCAGTTATAAGCGTTTTTTTTTTACATCATTAATGTTATTTTATAGATATGAGAGACCAATATTCGGTATCCAGTTTAACTCTTAAGTAAGAGCGATTTTGTTAGCATGTTAACTGTTAGCTTGTTAACTAGCAATAGACACAAAAATATATTTTAACGTGTGTGTGTGTGTGTGTGGGGGGGGGGGGGGGGGGTAGCACTTATTTAATTATTTAATTAATAATTAAATTATTAATTATGTAATTCAATTTTTCTTACATGTAGTGGGATGTAGGTGCGTTGCTAATAAATTTAGAGACACCTTTAAATAAAATAAAGAATAAGTTAAAAATATATATATATATTTATATATATATATATATATATATATATATATATATATATATATATATATATATATATATTTAAAAATACACTAGGTTTCAAAGTCAAAAGCAACTAGCTGCAATGCAATACATTACAAACAAATGATAAAATTACTGCTTAGAAATCAAACCTTGGTGAAGTTGTCTTTGCTCATGAATATTAGGTAATGTAATCCTGCTCATATTGTTGATGTTTCATATGTTATATTCTAAGATGCATTGCTCCTGTGATACTTGTGAGCAGGTAACAGGGATGGCAGCATCTAAATACAAGCGCTCTCTCAAGAAAAAGCTCAACTCAGAGCTTGCCATGCTTGTTAGCAGCCTCAGGAAAGAGAACGCCTACCTGAAAAGGACCCTGGCTGAGCTGACCCATCAGCAGTCGCAGCATAATAAGCTTGTAGAGGTAATCTGCTCACACTGCTAAGTCTATTTATTTTTTACAATTTTTTTGTATCAATACATCCTGTCAATATTTAAAATATGTTTTGTTGTGTCTCCATGCAGAGATTCCTCTCTCTTGAAGCCATGAGGCTCGAGTGTACCCAGGAATTTAGGACGAAACGTGAGAAAACTGCTTCACCCTCTGAGCAGCTGTGTAAAAAAGAAAAGAGACCAGTGGATGCAGTGAGTAGCATATCCCGTTACTCCAGAGAGATTGAGGAAATCGAGGAGAAGCTTGAGGTCATCTCAACAAGGTGTCAGTATGTCGAGAACAAAGTTACAGGGAAGCAGGTATAGCAGATTTTCAAATTAGAGATTATAATGTCGGAAGCAGTAAAAACAAACTGTTCTGTTTAACCCAGTACATCTTTCTCTTCAAATCTATAGACCATATAGCATTGTCTGGTTAAAGCACAGAAAAAGGTCTGGAGCGTGTTAGGCATGCTTAATTGCTTGCCAGGTTTTTTTGCCCTGCTGATGCAGGGGACAGCCAGTGATGTCAATGCAAATAATTCCTTTCCCACAAGGGGTCACTGCTGAGCTTTCCAACACAGCTCCCCTTAAATGTCAGTCATGACTTTTATATTCATTTGGAAAGGCAGGCATCAGTGTCTGTCTCTTCCTCCGAAGCTTTGTATTTGGGAAGTTGTATTAGCTGAGTAAGTTTTATCTCAGACCTTTAGTTTAGCAGTCTGGATGCTCAACAGCTTCTCCTACCTCTATGATTGTTTCACTACCATTAATAAATAAATCTTCAAATGTCCTCCTCCTTTATCCTGACAAAACTGAGTATCTTGTGATGTCTGTCACTAATTTGTCCCCCTCGCCAACAACATCAAATCATCTTCTAAGCACCTTGGTATCATCCAGGGGGCCTAAAACAGTTTTGCCCAATTTTTGCCCAACTGGTCAACAGGATGAAGCTTAGTGGGTCATACTGACCAGCTTCCTATAGAGAGTCCTGGGAGTAGGAATTCTGGCTAAGTGGAGTGTTGTTTACAGACCAGTGTGTCATTGAGATAGTTCCACTCCATGCCACTAGCTGGTGACTGTTGTGGTCAGATATGTCCACTGTAGGTGCAATGGGAGCAACATTTTTCTGCACTGGTTTACTGGTGGAAGAAAGCTGTCTGAAAATAGTGGAAGCAGATTGGTTAGTACCATCACCTTAGACTAAGAAGGTCCTGGATTTGAATCCAGTAGCTGGGCCTTGATTGGCGATTCTAGCATGAATGTTTGTCAGTCTCTCTGTTATAATCCAGTAAACAAGAAAATGTCTCGTAAATGTGAGGCATTTTTAATTGCTTGTTAAATTTGCAGCTGTGCTGCTTCAGATGCAGTCATGTGAATGTGATTATTTCCTTCACATTGCTCACATTACTCTTAGACTTTCTAACATCTGTTTAGCTAATTAAGCCCCTCTTGCCCCAGTTATACCACTAGTTAGCAACAGGTATTTTTCAGTCTCACTAGCATTAGGATACTGAGAGCCATGATAGTCATCATAGAGATGTTATGGATCTTTTTTGAACTGTTCTGCCTGCCAGCTAGCTTTTGCTTTTTATCATAGCAACTAAGAGACTCTTAATATGAATTGCTCATTTTCAAATGTGCAGTATTGTTTTGTGTCTTTCTGATCTCTCTGGTAGGACTCCACAGCTGATGAACAGGTTTCCACAAGTAACGAAGCTGTGGCAGAGGTCCAAATTCATCTCAGAGATGTAAGTGTTTTCTTGGCACAGCTGGAAAATGCCCCCTGTGTTTTTCTATTCACTCCTAATTCCCCTTAATCTTCTTTTAGTCCGTTTTTATTTACAAGTCAGGCTACAGTATACATGTCGTACTAAGTGTTTGTGGTTTGGAGACATCTTTCTGGCAAAGATCTGTTTCTGTCTTTTCTTTTATGTGCTTCTCATTATTTCATTCAATGCCCTGAGGCCTTGGAAAAAAACAAGCAGTGGCTGGAGTATGACCAGCAGAGAGAGGCCTATGTGAGGGCGATTCTGGCCAGAATGTTATGGCTGGAGAAGCAGCTGAATGAAGCCAATCAGGCCCGTTCACAGCAGCACAATGAGGACCATTCAGACGGTGAGCCAAGAGAATAGTGGGCAGCGGACACTCACCACTGGGGCGACAAGGGGCAGCAGTCTGTCACAACAAGTTTTTAAGATATCAAGATTGTCCAATAGTAGCCCACTGTAACAGAATGTGTCCTCATGTGCTTCATTTATCTTTTTTTAATGCCACATGGCACACATCTGAGTAGACATGCTTTTGTTTCCCACTTCTGCTTTTTTTGATTTCTTTTTCTTATTATAGAGAAAGAGAAAATAAGCCAGATGCAGGAGCATTATGAAAGACTCCTCCAGAAAGCCAAGGATGAACTGGAGGTACTGAGGGAACGAGTTGAAGTGACCCACCAAAATCTGATGATCACCCAAAATTGGTATGTTTGAAAAATCAAGGCATAAAAAATAGCTCAGTAATAGACAAAGTGTGGACTGCAGCCTTCTGGTGGACTGTACCTGTATTGCAGGTGGGCTACCAGGAGTTACTTTTTACATTTTGAAAATATATTTTATAATTGTCAGTAGTTTTACTTATTTTATAATTCCAATTAAATAATCCATTAAAAATGGATTAACTTTAAGAACTACTTGATGAAAGCCACGCGATTTAAAACAGAATTCTTAATTTTCTTTTCTGCATTTTTTAGATACCAGAAACAAAAGCAGACGGGTTATCTTTATACTTTAAAATGGTCAGCAGTCTGAAGTTTGAGAATGGCTGTAATGATTATATGTTTCCATTTAAGTTGGTGGTTAGCTATTTGACAGGCAAAAATGATCTGTAGGTGCAAGGAAAGAGAAAGGGAAGTGGAGGAGCTGGAACAGCAGCTGCAAGCTGAAAGGTTGAGCAGAAGCACACAGGAAGTGCAGAATTGCCCTGAGGATGAAGAGCAACAACAGAGAGATGTGAGAGAAGTCCTCCAGGGCGTGCTGGATGATGAGAGAAGAAGGTCGGGAAACTCTGAGCTGCAGGTAAAAAGTAAAAATCTTAATGTGCTCACATGAGGGAAGAAAGAGCCAATGAAATCACAGAAAAATTACTCTCCAATCAGGCGAATCTCTTTCAGAGGTTTATGTTAAATCGTCACCATGCAGACCAGGAAAAGATTGCAGACCTAGAGCGACAGGTATGACAGGCACATTTACTTTCTGTTAGCTTTCGCAGTTTCGTGTTGCTGGTTTACCCATTGTTAATGATGGCGCAGATTAATGACAATGCACAGAGGATGGCCAGTTTGTGTTTTTTAATAAGTCTTTTGGAGATAAAAAGGTTGACTCATATAGGAATCAGAGCAGTATGCAAACACAGTGTGCTCTGTTTTGTCTGTGCCTGCCTTCTAAAGCCACACATTATCTCTTTTAATATAGTGTTATTCATTCAGTTCATCGCAGTGACAATTTTTTACATTTTAGATCCAGATTTCTTCACAAGACCTTGAGGATGAGAGGCAGAATTGCTCTTATTTAAAGAAGCAAATGGTCAAAGTTCTGAAGGCATTGCAAAAAGGAAAAGGCCATGTGGCAAAGCAGTTAAAGGTTGGCGTCAGTATCTAATCAGAGGATGATAAGATTGATCTGTGATCAAACTTAAAGCTGCATTAATAGAGTTTTTACCCCTCAGCCTTTAAAGGATAAAGAGTGCCCACCCCATCATGGTGTGGATGCCAACGTTTCTGAACATGATAACTCATGAACAAGGCAACACAGGATTTTGTCATCTCGACCTCAAGATCAGAGGTCAAGTTTTCTTAAAATCTTGTAATAACTTAAGAAGGAAATCACCTAGGAGTTTCAAATTGATACCATAGGTTTGTCTACTAGGAGGCTGAGAGGTAGCTCTAGCAGCTGCCAGTATTTTGTTTTCCTTTTTTAACCAATTCAGTGTTGCAGGCAACATTAATTTTCATTTGGAGCTGTGTTTTTATTTGCCTGGTCACTGAATATTCAGTACTTACTGCCTTTTGTTCACCTGAGCACACCAGGTGTTTCCTCACTTTGCATGAGTAAAAATCAAGTAAAAAGCAGCACCTTTCATACTCAGCCTACTCTGTTATTGTAAAAAATAGTGTAGCTTTAAGATTTACTTTGGAATAAATTTAGCAGTTTTCTTTTTTTTTTGTTAGTTTTTTTAAATCCCAGGACTAAAGTGTAACTGATGGATGATGTTGTTTATGTTAGAGAGAGGAGCCGGATCAGAGCTCAGGTGAAACGAACCCTCCCCTGTCCCAGTTCTCCAGACCCAGCCTGGCGTCCTCGCCTCACAGCAACTTGATGAATGAAAGCTTCCTGGAGTGTCCCGTCTGCCAGGCCGAGTATCCAGTCAGTCACCACCGAGAACTGATGAACCATCTAGAAATCTGTCTAAACTGAGCTGCGCCTCGAAGCTCTTTAATTCTGCATCTTCTTTAAGATGGATTGGTTGTTAAATTCAAGTTATTTTGATGAATTAAAGTGACAAGTTGCTTAAGCTGTGTTTGAAACGAATCCTCAAAGCTTTGATTAAACATAACAGCAAAGATTTCCCCAGAAATGTAACCGAGCTTGGAGCAATCTCTGCTTCATCCAGCACAGCCAGGCAGCTGCAGCTGCTTACAGCTCTTGGCAGAAATCTGTAATTAGCAATAAATGCACTATGTAAAGGGCTACATCTTGTCTTCATTCTATAGTATTTACAGATTGTCTCCCTAAACCGGCCTTGTATTATCTGGACTGGACTAGCACACCAGCTGTGCTGGATGCGGAGGGATTGCAGGGGAATAACACCTTGCATGTTTTTGTACAAAATAAACAACTATTAGATGGAAAATTGTTTGAAGTTTGGTTTAAGTACTCTGTAGAGACTGTGCTCCATGTAATAAATCTACTGATATTGATCTTTTTTTGATGCACTCAAATTATTTTTGGTTTCAACTGATATATACAAATATACAAGCAACTATTTGATGTTTTGAGTGTTGGTGCTTTTTAGCAGGAAGTGTTTTAGCAAACGGCAGTGGTAGGTTAATTTATATAGCACATTTTATTACATGTAAACTATGTGCTTAAAACAGAAGGCAGTGAAAAGAGCAAAATAAAATCAATTTAGAAAGAAATGTTTCCAAAGTGCAGCACTTAACAAATTTTTCAGACCACTTGTCATTAAAAACAAGAAAACACATATTTTAGAAATTTGTCAAAAAATAATTTAAAGCTAAAAAAGATATGTTATTTATTAGGTAAACAACAAACCAAATTCATGTTTTTATGTCCAAATTTGAGTAAGCACATCATCACGTCATCACTTAAAGTGAAAATGTAAATGCAAAGACTTCCTTTTAAGCACTGCAGAGCAAACAGCATCAGAAAGTCTAGTCTCTACCCTTTCTCCTCCCTTTTACTTCTTATCAGCATCTGTCAACATTCATTTTTCTGTTTGTCTGCAGGAGTGAGCAGTGTGTGCATTTCACATTTAGCACCTTTTCAGCCTGCATGGATACAGACCTTCACATTCATTCCCTTCACTTGAGAAACGTGACTTTTTTTTCTTTCTTCTCTGAGCTGCACCACTCAAATCCGGTTGCTACCACTATAATGGAAACCGCAGCTATCAGCGCAGTCTTTCTGGTCTCTGTAGCTGCAAATGCAGGAGCTGCAGTCCTGGTAACCTGTGGACGCAGGCTGCTGGCCAATAAGACCATCCTGACTCTCAACTTGTTCGTGGCTGATCTGCTGTTCGTCAGCATGATCCCGCTGATTGTGACAGTGCGTTGGACCGTGTCCTGGGAGCTGGGGTATGCAGCCTGCCACACATTGCTCTATGTCATCTGTATGAGTGGCTGTGTCGCCATCACAACCTTGGCCTCGATCAGTGTGGAGAGAGTCCAGGCTATTCTCCGGCTGCAGACTGTGCCAAGTCTGGCTCCCAGGATGGTGACTGTGACCCTCGTCTTCATCTGGGCTTTCTCTGCACTCACCTCCCTCCCCCTCAGTCTGTTCTTCACTGTGATGGAAGTGGATTTCCCAAAGCTGGTATGGATGAATTTAAAAAAGAGGAAATATTTGGACAATAAAGCCATGCCTATGTTTGTTATTATCTCCGCAGGAACACGGTCACATCTGTACTCTCAAGTGGTCTGACCCAGCTGGGGAGATTGTGTGGAATGTAGTCTTCACTGCCCTGAGCTTCCTTTTCCCAGGACTCATCATTCTGGTTAGTTACAGCAAAATATTGCAGGTGGGTTAATGCTGTCTTTGCTAAAGATGGCAGGCAGTGAGGAGAAGGACAGATCAGTTGTTGTCTGTTTTTATGCTTCTAACGCAAATTGTAAAAATCCAGCTCTGAATTTACCGTTTTCTCAATTTACAAGTTTCTTACAAGAAGACATAGAAATATACATGAGTTAACTTAATTTTTAAACTAAAAATGTTTTTTGGCCACTTCAATTTCTTTTTCCAGCTGTCATTATACTTATATTATTAATTAAATAAGCATTCCTCCTTGAATTAATGCATGGATATCCTGATTTCTTAGACATTTCTCTGTCCCTGTGGGGGAAAAAAATGTGTGCTTACTAATTTTTACCTTTGTGTGTACGTTCAGTGCTCTCCGCTATCAACTGTAAACACTAAACTGGGCAACCAGTTATGCCACTGTATCCATGTTCCACACAGAGAACAGAAGAACATGGTGACCAGCTGCAAATTGATTTTAGCGCTCAGTAGACTTTATGGATGAGACAAATAAAACTGTTTCTGTGCTTCATGTGTAAATCCATATACAGATCAATCAGGGTGTGTAAATGGTTTCATCATGTCTCTGTAACCACAGGTGTTTGCATTGTATCAAATATTGTATTTCTGTTCCAGATTGCTAAAAATTGCAGGTTAAGGCTCCGACCCAGAGACCATCAGCACCCCAATGGAGACTCTCCTAACTACTACATCTCCCGTCAGGATATGAAGCTGTTCCGTACTATGCTGGTCTTGATGCTTTCCTTCTTAGTCATGTGGAGCCCTATCTTCATTATCTTCTTCATCATACTGGCCCACAACATACAGGGTCACATATATGTCTCTTCCACCATGTTCTTCTGGGTGGTGACGTTCACTCTGGCAAATTCAGCGCTCAATCCCATCCTCTACTCAGTCTGCCAGTTCAAGAACAGCTGGCGCAAACGCTGCTGTGGCTCAGTTGTGTTTCCAGTGAGAAAAAGACCCACCAGTGGGTGAACACTGGGAATACATCCATAATCATGTCAAATAGAGCTGGGATGTCAAACTCATGTTACATTGCAGGGCCACATACAGCCCACTTTCACCTTTAGTGGGCCACACCAGTGAAACTCTTCTTTCTCTCTGTGTAAAGAAGTCTAAATACACATTTGAGATATCTTAATATAAGAAAAAGAAGTGCAATTTCAACCATATGTCTTATTTTCCTACATGACTAAGAAATGCTGCTGTATTAAATTGAAGGAATCTGTCAGCATGACATGGTCATGGTAAGAAATTGTAAGAAATAAATGTAAAGAATTACAGAAAACGTTCTAGTAGCTTGTTGTTCAGATTGTCTTGTAAATATAAAACAGAACATGTTTTTTTCTATAGTAGGGAAAAAACAGGGATTTTGTCAGTTCCTTAATTGTTCATATATTTGTTCATTACTTTACTGTAGTATGAATGGCTGTGGTGGAGGTCTTTTTCATTAGGCTATAAAGCTTGATTATTTTTACAAAGTTTTTAAAGCCTTCCAGTGGGCCAGATTAGAGTCTTTGCCAGGCCAAATTTGGACACCGGACATTAAGTTTGACATTCCTAAAATAGTGCAAAGCATGTATGCCTGGTGGCTTTTGATGTACAACATACCGTACACGTCACATATAAGACAAAGAGTGTGAATGCAACACCTACAGGATTCTGCATTACTGTCAAAAGCAGTGTTTCCAAAAGGTTATTGAGAGCTAAAGAAGGAAAACTGTGAAAACTGAAAATCTTATTTTGAAAACATCTTTTGTGTTTTTGTATTTTTCGGTCTACAAACATGTATCTTACAAAAAATACATAGGGGGTCATATAACTGCAATTGCAGCTGCGCACATTATTATTAGCTTTATAACAATATTATTATGCCAATTCTATCTATCTATCTATCTATCTATCTATCTATCTATCTATCTATCTATCTATCTATCTATCTATCTATCTAGTTATGTGGGGGGGGGGGGGGGGGGGTTTGTCTTGTTTGAATTGAATTCTGTCTCTCAGACCCAGCTCATGTTAACAAAGGTCTGTTTGTCTCCCTACAAGAGTTTTCAGAGTCCACTCTGCAGTTCTTGAGATGCCACTCAAGAACGTGGTCACACACTGGACTTGGTTTTATCACATGGTTTATCTGTCCGTAATGTACTCATCGAGGATGCGGTGTTCTCTGACCATATGCCTATTTTATGTGACATTGGTCTTTTTAACCCTGTTGTTAAACAGGCTGTACCTGCTCAATGTTATCGTGCTTTTGGCTCAGATACTGCCAAACGGTTTTTGCATATTGTTTGACCAACTTATTTCTTATCCTCCTGAGTTGTCCACCTGGTGTTTCACTGCATTTCTGACTTTTTTATGCTGTTGTCTCAAAGGTTGTAACAGCGTCATAACCCTTTAGCTGTTTCCCAAATGATTGATTCACTTGTTCTATATGAAAGACTGGAACTTTTCTTTGAACTGCACAGTATGAAATCAATTCTTGTAAAGTTTAATGACCATCTTTTACACCACATGCCCGTCCTGATGCAACCACAAAAGAATTTGTGCCTCCTTCCCAGGATTAAACTGAGGAATCTTTCTTTTAAACCATTGCACACATATTTCAAGTAGTGGAGTTTTTATTAACTGCACAAATTTATAATTTCAAAAAATACATAATTAATATACTGTATTTATCATTTTACACAATATTTTATGGAGAAACTTAATGGATGAAAGATATTGTTTTTGTCTTTTTCTCTTACAACAGGCTCTGACACCATTCTTTATCTATTCACTCTAAATAGTAAAAAAACAAAACTGAATAGTATAGGGTGGAGGAAAGATGTTTGTTAAGGAAATGCTCATGTGCCAGACAGAGTCCAAATCAAATGACATGCAAACTGTTCTGGTAAGCTGATGCACCACATAGATGATGTTGTTAAAGCCAGACTGAAACAGATCAGGATGTCAAGCTTCATTTCAGCTGTGATTTGTCCACAAAACATTTGTTTGGTTTCTGCATCCAAGGCTGAGCAAACTGCTGCAGACAGCTATGGTCTGACTGTTCTGTCTAAAAGAAATGAACAGTTATATTTATCTAGCTTTTTTCGAGGCAATCAAATGTTATTTATTCCTCTGCTTTTGTTTACTGAATATAAATATTTTTGCAGATCTCGTAAATCGTGATTTTAATTGTCTTTTCCCGCTCTTATGGTGGCAGCGTAAGTTTAACAGCAGGGAGGCCTTGGATGGGCAGTTCTTGAGCAGCAGCTGCTTGTAAAAGCTTTACGGGGTGTTTTTGGCACAGTGTACACTTTCATAATCATATCATCATAACAATAATTAGCATCTTCTACTTCTTCATCATTCAATCACTGATGGACAGGAAAGGATCCTAAGATGTAATTTCATCGTTCATCAAAACATAATTTTGAGCTTTATTTGTTTACATTTTTCATATAATTTAGGTATTATACTATATTTTCATATAGTAGGTATGCCTACTCTGTGGGCTGACAAGATGGCAGACCTGCAAAACAAGTGCATTCCCTCAGTTTGCTCAAGATCAGAGCGGGAGAGTCTCTAGCAATTTAAAATCTTGATAGTCATGCAGAAAAGCTCCCTGTGGATGATGCTCTCTTCCCCTTAAGGTGTAAATCTTAGAGAAAGAATTTATGAAGCTACTGAGTCCACCTGACAACTAAACATATCTACCTTGCTCGGCATTTCCCTCTAGTGGGGAGTTCAGCTCATTTGTGTAGACTGCCCTACAGAATGGCTCTATTTTACCCACAGCCAGTGGGTGAAGATTGAACATCTCCACAAATAATATAATTTTATTAATGCATCTTTAGGTAAAGGGGCAGATAAGTCAGGTCACAAGCTAATACAGGCCCAAACAATGATCAATAACAATATTTTAAAAAGCACTGAAAGGTGAAGTTAGTAACGCTGAATAATTTGTTACACGGGCATTATTCTGCTTGAGTCCTTGGATTCATCATGCTACAGTGACACTTACCACCCATGTAAACATTGTTCCAGCCCTTCATACCAGTGCCCAAAGGAACAGCATCTCCCATCAGGATGATGTCACACTGCTATAACTGTTATGGCATGGCTCAAATAACACAACAAAGGCCACCCCAGCTTCCAAACTCCTCAGATCTCAACGCAAGAGCATCTGGGGGATGTGCCAGAACAGGGCTGATCCACTGAGACTCCACCCCTAAACCACACAACACCCACAGAGGTCCTGTGTCAATGCCCTGACTTAGGAGAGGGGCTATTTGGGTGAAAAAGGGGAAATCTACAAAATATTACACAGTAGTCTAATGTAGTCAGTGATCAGTGTTTATTACAGGAAACTCCAAATACATATTAAAAAGTGAGAAACACTTGACTCACTGTGGTCATATTGTTACTGGAAAGTCTGTGTCCTACTCTGGTGATGAATGGTGACATTTATGAAGCACAGACACTACACAAGATCTTGCAGCACGCACAATAATATCCACTGTTCTCTCCCTGGTCCAGCAGCTGCTGATACTTCTTAGAAGCAGCCTAATAGCTTCATTCTTCCCAGCTTCATTTTTCAAACCTCCCAGAGGAGGATCACGCTCCTCTAATTCTCCTGCATTAGTAATATCACTGTAAACATGTGCAGGATATCAAGTATTGTAATCATGTGAGTATTTGTGCACTTTTCAAAAGCCCTGCGCATATTTGTACCAAGATGGGTCAGAAGTAAGAAATGAGATGATGACAGCCTTATAGGGCTCCAAGAGCACCCTCCTGAACAAGCAAATGTCTGGCACAGAAGATTAAGAGAAACCTGCAATAAAACTGTTAAGGTGGTGGCTTGCAGCAGTATTAAAGCATGAAAAGAGACGAGTGTATTTTAGGGACCGTTTAACCTGCCCTTTGTTTAAGAGGATGAGGGGGATGGTACTGAGGCAGAACAGATGTCAGAGTGACAGGAGGGTTTCCCCACACCCCTCCACCACAGGTCAGAAATACTTTGCATCCTCCAGTCGTCATGGAAACCGAGTGCAAACCAGGAAATATACCCACAACATTTTACAAATATGGGAATATTTAAGAAAGCACAAAGTTTCGGTGACTTTATCGGCACTAAAGAACGCGTGATTTGTAACGGCAGCGTTTTGACAGTCAACATCTGGTTTTGAGCCAAATGTTGCAGCTACATTTCCATAATCACAATTAATTGTCAGCGGGTTTCCCATCCGCTTCCCGCATAGAAAGCTCGTGTGCGTCTGCGCCACAGACGACAGTCCGCTGGCTCATGTCAGAGCTTCTTCTTCTCCCGCTGATTCACGAAAAAAAAATTGCACAATTCCGTTGCCCATTGGGCGGAATCCTCCAAGACCCTGACACGAAGAGAGTGGCGTTTGCTGAAATCATAGGCGTGGTTTTGGATGAAGATGCTCCGTCTGCTCCCGTTGGGATCCCCACCTGCCCTCACACCGCGTTTGTCACCGAGCCAGCTGGAATATTCCTGAGCTTCAAGACTCCACAGCAAGCGTCACATTATATATTTATTATTATTGCTTTTGTCTCGGAGGGTTTAGATTTCTTTTCGTCTGGAGGTTCGGTGTAATTACGGCGCTGTGGGCGCACGGGTCGCCCGGTTTTATCACCTCCAGAGCGGCGGTGGCGCACGGAGATAAACAAGAGCGGACATTCGCGTGGCCTCCAGGCAGAAGCGGCTGCAGCAGCGGTGGGAGAGGAACCACAGCGGAGACCCTGGTTCATGTGTAGGGCTGTTCGACGCGCAAGTTGTGCCCGCTGCGGATCTCAAGGATGGAACATACACACAAGATACCCAGCAGATCGCTCTGGCTCGGCTTACTTGTGGTGGCGTCAGTTATACTTCTAGTGGACAGCAGGAGACCCAAGCCGCCTCGCTGTCCCTTAGTGTGTACATGTTCCAAAGATAACGCGCTGTGCGAAAGCGCAGGACTCATCCCTCGCAGCTTTCCCCGAGAAATCACATCTTTGTAAGTTCTATTTAATATTGTTTTGAAATAAAAAAAAAACCCGGCCCACTGCAGCGATGAACGCAACATGCTTAGCTCTACCTGCTGGTTAAGACGTGGATTTTTCCGTCAGTGCTGCATAATAATTGCATATCCAAGGAACAGACTGCAATAAGTGCTCGTCAGTCTGTGCTGTAAGCCTAAACAGTATGCGTGTGTGTGTCGTGTTTTTCCCCCCACAGATCATTTGTCAAGTCTGAATTCACTGAAATTCCGAAAGAGAGCTTCATCCTCACGCCTGCTCTGCATCTCCTGTGAGAAATCTCTTATGAGTTTTTACTTTTTTCTTGCTTTTCTTGCACTCTGTCGGTCCCCAGTGAGCTGATCAACGCCATGTTTAATGTTCAAGACATTTCCCCCTTCAGTGATGCTACACATTATGATAGAATGGGTGTTGGGGTGGCTATTGATTAGGTTGGAGAAGCCTTAAACTCAAAAAATCATTTGTTGAAAACGTGGTTTTCCTGCATCCCTTTTCATGGCATGGTGATTTTAAATCTCTGCTAGGCTTTCTTCCAAGCCTTGCATTAAAATGTCTCTGTGTATAATAATGTGAATCCAGTAATTTACGGGTAATTCCTTCTTTTGATGAGGGAATTCATTTCCTCATTGGGTGGAGTACTGACAGAGACACTGTGTGTCTAAAATCAGACATGCAGGCCTGCAGGAATCCTCAGAGAGCACAGATCCGTGTCTTAAAAGTATGTGGTTTACAGTTAGCAACAATGGTTTTCTATTAGGCAAGTTGTATTTTTATTATCCACTCGCTGACCCTGAATAGTAAAAATATTAACTTGAGATTTCTCCATGCAGCCTCTTCACAGCCAACAACCTGGAATCTATAAATGAGGATGCATTCATTGGTCTTCCTCACCTAGAATATCTGTGAGTAGTTGGTACAAAATTATCCTTCAAGTTGGTTTTTTGTTTTTTGTTTTTGATTTTGTGATTGTTATGCTGCATTTGCCTGACATTATCTCCCGTCTCCTGCATTTTTACTTTTCAGATTCATTGAAAACAACCAAATCAATTCGATATCAGCGCATGCTTTTCGTGGACTGAAAACCTTAGTACACCTGTAAGTACTTTTTCTTTTTTTACTAGAGGTATTAAAGAAACAAAGACTACAGTTGCACGGGGATTTAATTTTGTGACCTATTTCATTTGAAAATCTAATCACTGGTGACCTCCTTTAAGAGGGAGAACAAGAGAAGCTCTCATTTGCATCAGACATTGTAATCTATGTGCAGGTGCAGACAAGCACTGTTCCAGTAAAACGCTGACAGTTTTTATTGCGCAACTTGTATTGCCACATAGACACTTCTCCCAACATTGTGCAGCTGTTATGAATATGATTACAAAGCAAATCCCGCCGCCGTCAATGTCCACTGTAAATGAAAGTATAATATTCTTTCATTACAGATTTGTGAAAGTACATTATAAGTAAAAACGCTCTGAGATTTTCTTTTATTGATGCAATAATATTTAAGATAAGGCTCTAAAGAAACTTATAAAATACTACACAAGTCTTCTCAACAGGAAAAAGCCTTTTTTCCACCGTCTTCATTGTAGCAGAGAAAGCCATAAAATGGCTGAGGAGGCAGTGCTAAAAATAGCTTAATGTTTCCTCAAACCCACAATAAGCAATGTTCCTGCTGTACTCTCCAGGGTGGCAATATGTGCCCCAAGCTTCTTAACAGATATCTGTGTACATACAGAAATTCTGCATAAACAGATTATTATTTAATAGTTTGAGATGGTGTGGCTATGGGGAGGGGGGATGCACATATAATCAATGTGGAAACCAGAAACTAAGCACAATTTCTTTTTAATCTATTTTCAGGAGTCTGGCCTACAATAATCTTCAGACGCTGCCCAAAGATTTGTTCAAGGGTCTCGAGGCCTTGACAAAAGTGTAAGTATGAATTTTACCTTTGCCTAACAAAGAGATTCATTGCATTTCAATTTACATGCGTGCTACTGAGATAAATGAGATTTCTGTGCAGCCTTCTATATATAGAACACTGTATCATTATTCCACTTCAGCCGAGGCTCGAAAAATGTGTGGGCAGCTGGTGCTTTTAACGCTATTAAAATTGCATGCAGCAGTGAGGAAAGAGATAAGTTTGCAATCTATCACCCACTGAAGATGTCCGGTTCTCCTTTATAGTCCCCCTTGATGATAATGAGGGCAAAGATTGAAGCTGTGAGGGCCACAGAGCAAAGATAACAGTAGTCACACTTCAGTAACTCCAGCTTTTGGGAATTAAATGCATTCATAAAGCAGAGGCCTTTCTGAATGCATTTATTTGGAGTTTAGTTTGGCGGTCTTTTCCCTTTAGAGACTTGAGGGGGAACCAGTTCACGTGTGACTGCAAGCTCAAATGGCTGGTGGAGTGGATATACAGCACCAATGCCACCGTGGATCAGATTTACTGTAAAGGCCCGGCCTCGCAGCTCGACAAAAAGATCAACGACCTCCTGCCACAGTCATTCGACTGCATCACCACAGGTGGAGTACAATAAATACAGTTGTTTTTATACAGTTGTTTTTTTTTTAATCCAGTTTCACTGGATTAAAAAAAAGTTATTTCAAGTGGGTGTTTTTTGTTTCACTTGCAGAGTTTGAATCCTACCAGTCCATGGATTTTAACTCCATATCAGTGGAAGCATTTTCTTTTGGGAATGACCAGTACGTTGTGTTCGCTCAGCCCTTCAGTGGGAAGTGCAGCTTTCTAGAGTGGGATCACGTGGAGATGGTCTTCAGAAACTTTGATTTTATTGAGAGTAAGTGAAAGATGCATTTTTTTGGAAAAGGGCTGTGCAAGTTTGAAAGGAGGGGTGATTCAGACCTCTCAATGGAGATAATTATTGGAGGTGAAGATATTTATTTGTTATCCTGTCTTCTGCTTCACCAGGTACATCCACGGTGGTCTGCAAACCCCTGGTCATTGACAACCAGCTTTTTATCATTGTGGCTCAGCTGTTTGGTGGCTCGCACATCTACAAGCGTGACACGTCCGCTAACAAATTCATCAAGCTCCAAGGCATCGACATCCTGCGAATCCGCAAACCAAACGACGTTGAGACGTTCCGCATCGATGGCGAATTCTTCTTCATCATAGCAGACAGCTCCAAGGCCGGGTCCACCACCATTTACAAGTGGAACGGCAATGGCTTCTACTGGCATCAGTCCCTCCACCAGTGGTATCGGGACACCGATGTGGAGTACATGGAGATCTCCTCCAAGCCTCACCTCATCCTGTCCAGCAGCTCCCAGAGGCCCGTCATCTACCAGTGGAACAAAGGCACCAAGATGTTTGACAGGCGCACCGACATCCCAGAGATGGAGGATGTTTACGCTGTGAAGCATTTCCAGGTCAAAAACGACCTGTATATCTGCCTGACGCGCTTCATTGGTGACTCCAAAGTGATGCGCTGGGACGGGGCCCTCTTTAGGGAATTGCAGACCATGCCTTCTCGTGGCTCCATGGTATTCCAGCCCTTCGCTGTGGGAAACTGGCAATATGCCATCCTTGGCAGCGATTACTCTTTCACCCAGGTTTACCGCTGGGATGCCAAGAAAGGCGAATTTGTTCGATTTCAGGAGCTGAACATACAGGCACCGAGGGCCTTCTCTCCAGTTTCCATAGACAACCGTCAATTCCTGCTGGCCTCCAGTTTCAAAGGGAAAACTCAGATCTATGAGCACCGGATCATCGATCTGAGCAACTGAGCTAATTTTTCTTCTGTTGCAGATTGGTTGGTTGGTGGGTGAATTTTGTGATTTTTTTTTGTCTAGACAGCAGGCTGTTGCAGCAGATGCAGTGCTGAACAACTCAGAAAGCGTTGATCCTAACTTGAGAACAGCAGCCATTACTCCTACTGATTTTAAAACTCTTCTAGTTAAATTAGTGCGCAGTAGATTAAAGGATAAATGTATGCATCTCAACCAAGCATATGTCTGAGATGCATTTTGAGTCCAGTGCATGCACCTCAAGTTAGGATTAGATCGCATATGTTGTCAAGTCATTAATGCATGACCAGGGCCTTACACGGGCCGTCCCATCCCAATAAATGCAGATCTATGTTCACTAATACATCTAACACTGGCCAGTAACTTTTTAATTTTTAATGTGTGTTCAGCCTTTTATGTCACTCAATGTTTATACATTTCTAATGTCATATATTTATCTACAGAAACAAATGAAATTGTACTTTTTAACCTATTAACATGTTTAACTGAAGAAATCTGCCAAAATGAAATGTTTACATTTTTCCTGTCTTTCCATTTGTAAATGAAGCTTTTAAGAGTTTTTAAGAGTTTACCAACGACCGCGACAGATTATTATTAGATAATTGTTGGAGAATGATTTGAAATGATGCCTTTGATTTGGAAAATATCAAAGGTTAGAGTCTACTTGTATATCCTTGCAGCTTATGCTTTTATTGTAATAGTTTGCATAATGTTTAAAGTATTGAAAATACAGCTGTTCACAACTGGGAACTATTGAAGGTATTTTCAACCATTTTTGGGCACTGAAATGAAGGAGGACATTTGTCATAATGCTTTACCTTTGACTAATGTGACTGACTGTGTCATAATTAGGATTGATATCATGCAATTTAGAGTCAATAAAGCTTAACATTTCATCGGCGCTCCCTGCTAGTGCTGTGTAGCATGATATGTCTTCAGTGTGACATACTTAAAGCCAAAAACACAACAGCATATCTAAAGTACTGTGCAAAAGTCTCAAGCCAATCCTCATTTCTTTATATTTTGATAGGAAAGGGCAATTTATTCAAACATACATGGAACTGATTATACATCAAAAATGGTTACGATTTTCAGTCCAGTTCTTGTGTAATTTGGCACACTTCACTCTTCCCCAAGAATGGTTTTCTCACAGCCATCCTTCCACTGAGACCATCTCTGATCAAGCTTCAGTTAAGAGAAAATGGATCAACTGAAGGGCCATTTGAATCTCTTTGGTCCTGTGTCGGGTCTTTGCTGGATTTCTTTTTCTGTTTCTTAATGACATCACACTCAGATACTGTTAATTAGTTAAATTATGCCTTCCATTTCTTTTGTCCTCCACATGTCTTAGAATTTTTCAAGGCCTTTTTAAAGTCATTTTTTCAAGCAATAACTGTTTGGGAAACATCTTATTTGTACACAAATACTATTTTATGCCTGTCAAACTGTGATCTTTGACATCGTTCATAGGCTCTATGGTTTCAGTGTCCAAATAAGGATGGCGAGGGACCTTCAGAAAGCCTGGAAAACTACTGCTCAAGACTACTTAAAAAAAACTGAAGAACATCTGGCTCCTTGGATGTAAAGAAATCAGTGGTGACTCGAGACTGTTGCACAGCACTGTACTTCCTCAAGCTAAATGAGGCAAACTGTCCTGAACCCTAGGTGTGTAATTATGCTAGACATGAAAAAAATAGGAGTAAAATAAATACAAACAAATAAAATCCTTTTTATTTTCTCCAACAAAGTGCACGCCTCAAATCTACAAAGCAGCACATTACAATGTAATGGAATAAATACAATAAAATCCGCTAAAATTAAAAAAAAAAAAATGAAAGAAATTAACACACAAGCAAGGAGATACACAAGTACCTGCACAATCACACTGGTGGCAGGACTAAATCAGGCTCTTTAGAAAGGCTCCATCAAAGAAAAAATAAAATGCCTCGTCGTGGCGATCAACACGTCATGTATCATCCTGTCAGGCGCTTTCTAAAGTAAACCAATTTAAACCCTGCTGTTCTTTTTTTTCTTCGCAATTGAGGACTACCAAACTAACATCAAAGAAATACAGGTGCATACTCTCATGTTCATACACATCACCCTGGAAAAGTTGTGCAATTGCAGCAGGACCCCGAAATCACCAACCTACTGCCGAGAGAAAATAAAGTGAACACAATTTCAGTTTTAACTGAACTTACTACTCAAGTCTATGTGGTGCAACTTAGTGTTTTTTTTCCATAGGCAAAAAAATATAACATAAAAGGCAAGGGAAAAAATCCCTCAATTTTCCACAAAATAATTTAGTGCTTTTTAAATAAAATTGAAAACACTATTTTCATATGGTGGCTCTTAAAAAAAAGAAAAAAAGAGAAGAGAAAAAAAAAATACAGAGTGAAAGATTAATGCTCCAAGAGACATCAATTATATTAGGAAAGAACTCAAATCCCATGAAAAAAAAAAAAGACAGTATTAACAATAAAAGTCTGTACAGAACGCTAAATTAATATACAGTACAATACAGTACCTGCAGATGTTATGCATACAGTACAATTCTCTTTTTACATATGGGCTCCAGCCTGATCTATATACTGACTTAACACAGGTGGAAAAGCGTCTAGTTTAGCATACGGTAAGTTTAATGGTTATTCAGCGAGGAGAGTAGATCTTGTAGTAGGCGTTTAGAAAAAGAAGACTGAAAACATTATTGCAGGATGGTCATCTTCAGTTGCATACTGCATGTGTTACATAAATGCGTCTTCTGACGTGGAGCAGCGGGCCGATGAGAGAGAGAAAGAGAGAGACAGAGGGCCGGACGGAAGGAGAAAATAAAAGCTGGGTTAGCTGTTTGTTTTTATGTTTTCTTTTTTGCTATCTCTCCGTCACAGACGTTAAACTTTGCAATATCTCTCTGATCCACTACCCTGTACAGTACATTCGTGGCCAGTATTGCACGTTTACCAGCCGAGTCCACCCTGATACTGCATGGCGAGGACCGTCAGTGCTGAATTTTGTCCTGCGAGTCGACACTAATCCAGTGATGAGATGAGACTGCGACCAGAGAAAAGACTGACTGGGGCTCCATCTGCTGTCACAGTTTGAGCTCGTTGGCAATTTTGCAGGCGATGTTCTTAAAGGCGATGGACGTGCCCGATATCCTCTTGAAGCGCACGCCGTTGAGCGAAAGGCGGGGCAGCTTACACACCTCCATCTCCCACTGGACCAGATTGTCCTGGCGAGCGTCGCCGTGGACACAGAAAAGCAGGAAGCGCTCGCGCTGCTCGTAGTCGCAGCTGTTGGCGTCCAGGACTTTTCTGATCTCCCTCATCATCTCCGAGGGCTCCATGGAGGAGGTGGTCTTCATGCTCCAGGTGAAACGCAGGGAGCGAGGCTTTGAATCCCGACTGCCGTCCTCCTTAGTTTCACCAGACGCACTCCTGAGCAAGAAACCATCAGGGAGAGAGTGAGAGCGGGGACAGGGGAAGTAGGCAGAGGTGGGTTTCACATTCTCTGTGAACTTGACATCTCACAAATTCTTACCTTGGTGTTTCTGTCCTGGCACTGGCCTCTCCCTCACTAGGCACCCTGAAATAAACCAGGAACAGACTCGTTATTCCCTTGGGATCATATCAACACATGCAGCCCCGCCCCGACTCACTACTAAACACCACCCCCATCATGACTGGACACAGAAAGGGGTGTCAGGCATCATGCCAGGAAAGAATCCACACTCCTGGGTATCAGGGTTCAGCACACAGTGAGGTGACTGTGACGGTCTTTGTTTTGAGGGTCATTCTATTATAGCTCACATTAACCAAATGCATCATCCCATCTACAATACGCTACCTTTCCTTAATCCCCACTGATCTGCAAAGAGCTGAAAAGCGTTTCTAGACAGTCCATTCGGCCTCTGGATTTTTGCCTGGTCTTTTCCGTTAAGCTCAGCCAAAGGATGGGGGAGAATAAGGAGAGGAAAGCTAGCAACTTGAGAAGCAGATATCTGGTGGCTTAGTACAGAAGAAGCTGGTGAGCCGTGAGGTTTGTTTAAGAGGCAGTGGACACAAGGGAAGGAAATACAACTGCATAACAAAGGGTGTCAGTAGGCAAGGACGTGGTGTAGTGGGCAAGTACGCAAGGGGTTAAGGAAACACGGGCCAAGGTCATAGTGGGCACAAAGAGGTTTGATTTATTTCGTACGGGGGTGACAAGTGCAGCAAGCGTTATGTTCTCCTACCTCTGGGTCGACCTGAAAGACAGAGCTCTAGGCGGGGAGAAAAGGAGAGAAAGCTGTGAGCCTCCACCAGATGGACCAGCGTGAAGGTGCTAACTGCTGTATGGATGACGAGGGGTGGCAGTGTGGATGTGTGATATTCACAGAGGACTGGGGGAAACTATGCAGCATTTATAGTAAACAGGCAGAGAGCGTGGCACTTCCTTCATTTTTATACCTGGAAAGTTCACATAAAGGAATCCGAACATATGTCGCAACTCCTTTAATCACTTCAGTAACTTTTACACAGAGACACACAGTATGTCCAGGGATGATTTTTGTTGTGTATCGAGATTTGAATGCATCTAATAATTTGTCCAATGACTGATACCTGCAACATAATTCACCTCACCTCAGCTGTACTTTTTATTTTGTTAAACTTACACAGTGACCATGATAAAGCTAACACCTGGTATTGTTAATGTGAGCCTGTTAGCATGTTTTTACCAAGTATAGCCTTACAGAGCTGCTAGCATGGAAGGAAACTCAAGTCCTTTTCTGAACTGCCTTGTAATCTATTTAAAAAAATAACTGTATATTAATTTGGTGTCAGACTAGAAAGAAAAGAGACTTTCTGATTTAGATCATTAATGTACAGTACTGTGCAAAAATCTCGAGTCACTGCTCATTTCTTTATAATTTGTTTCCAAGGAGCGTTTTGGTATAAATTGCCATCAATAAGTATAAAGGATGGCAGGAGAGAGTGTCTTCAGTCTTTTGTAAAACATGCTGGAGTCTCCTGCTGTGGTTTGGGGCTGCATTTCAGCCAGTGGGGTTTGGGATCTGGTCAATAATGGAATAATTTGCATGCAACAGCATCTGAAAAATGTCTGGTTGGCAGGGACTTCATTTTTCAGTGGTACAATGATCCCAAACACACAGTTAAAGAATACTTGAATAGAAAAACAAAACTGTTGTTCAGTTGTGGATTTGCCACCTCAGAGCATCAAACCCAACATTATTTCTACATGGCAGAAAAAAAGCAGCTAACAGCAAAAGAAGAGCTCTGAATGTCCTTTAGGAAGCCTGGAGAAATATTCCTCAAGACTACTTAAAGAAATTACAAGACAGAGGTTGTGTTGAAAAAATAAAAGTGGTCAAACCAGATGTTATTTCCATGTATGTTTGCACATTTAAGTAAATCACTGCACTTGTTTTCCATTATCCAAGCAAAATAGGAAGAAAAGAGCGGTGGTTCATGACTTTTGCACAGTACTGCAAGTTTGAACAAAACAAAGCAGGAAGAACGACTTCCTGATCTGGAAATGGGACTATACCAGGAGCACATGAATGTTTCTCCCTGTAGAACCTGCATTTCCGTTCAATAATACAAGCACCTTAGCACAAAGGAAGTATAAATTAGTAAAGTATGGCTTTACTTCCTGCAGTTTTGAAAGCGTTGAGCTGTTCTCAGTCAAATATTTGTTTAACATGTCGTTCTGAGTTTGAGACCATGGTGGTACAATAACTGTTGGGTGCAACGACTCTAAGGTACAAAGCACTGACCTGCGGACAAACTTGGAGGTGATCTTGCTAATGATCCCTGTAGAGGTGCCCCTGCGTTGTTGAGCGAGAGCCCCCGTATCATGAGACAATGTGGGTGAAGCTGGAGGTCCGTTGTAGGTGGCGCTGCGGCGGTCTCTGAGCTGGGCTCCGTGAAAAGTGCTGCGACTGGTGGTACCACGGGGGAAACGGTTCTTCTCTGGGGTGCTAATACTGTGTGCAGACGGAGAGGTGGAGGGGCCGCGTGGAGACGAGCTGCAGAATAAGAAACACGCGTTGGAGGAGATGAACATCTGGCACATTTCTGTTTGTACTTTAGAATGAAGTTATGGTATTTCTCAATGAAAAGTACATTTTTAACGCCATTGCTGAATCTGAATGACTGTGTGAGCGTGCAGGGTAAAACAGCAGTTTGTGATCATCAAACTGCTTTTAAAGACACAGACTGTAGATTTAATTGTTCCATTTGCTGAGTGAAATCAAAGCAATGAATAAAAAAAAATTAACTAAGGTGCAAAAATATATCTGTCCCAACAGATGTTTGTAATTTGTTTCTGAAGTGATGACCCAGGGACATTTGCTCAACATTGTGATTCTCATTGTTAAATGTTGAGGAGCACCTGCATGATGATCTGCGAAAATAAACATAATGATTATTTTTGTTTCATGATTATTTTTGAGCTACAGCTATCAAGGCATATACCAATTCTTACCATTTTTTGGACATACGTACAGCTATTGATTATTATTTCAGTAATCAAGTACTCTCAGTTATTCCATTGATTAGAATTACAACGTTTTGCATGTGTTTAAGAAAAAAGAATCATTTATGTGCCATATTAAATACAATTTTTAAAAGAAAACATTATGTCAAATGCAAAATTAAGTAACCACAGTACAATAAGTACAATAATAGCAAACACCTGAAACTAAGGACTAAAATAAATACCCTTTCCTCCGGAAATAATTCTTTCTTACATTGAGTCAAAAAAAAAAAAAGGTGTGTGTGTGTGTGTGTGTGTGTGTGTGTGTGTGTGTGTGTGTGTGTGTGTGAGATAGTACCAAATATCCTGAATGAGGTAGATCTGGTGTGTGTTCATGATGTGCATGTATTTTGTGCGTGTATCTGTGTGTGTTATATTCTATATTAAGTAAACCTGGAAAAACCTTAAACTAAATATGGTCTTTGCCCCCTTCGGAGTCATTCCTGCTTGCTACAGGTATCACTCCAATGAAAAGTAGTCATCCTACAGCAAGCTGGCTAAGTTAAACATTGCGCCAGGCTTTAAAAGTTAAAAGTTCATCTGTTCATCTCACTTTCTACACATGTGCTTTTATTTTAACCTCTGTAGCTTTACTGTAGAATTCATGCTGTGTAAAACAAACGGTGGTGGATGGGAGCAAAGTTCTCTTTTCTTCACAATGGCGCTTGATGAACACGTAGTTTGGTTAACGAGTGCTATCAGCTTTTTCCCAGTAAAGGTTTTAAAGTTGATTATAAGAACGAGCGGTGTCGTTTTGGATGCTAGAAAAACGTTTTATTTCACTCCACCTGAGCTCACCATAACACGATAACAGCTGTGTGTGCAGACCGATTCCGGCCCCACATTAAACTGGTTAGATGGTGACGACTGAGCACCATACAGTCATGGATTAAACAAAGCACTGAAAATTTCTTTTATAATTGAGTTTTTAAGTTACTTGAATCTTTGCAGCCCTACTATGGAGATTTATTTTCTTCCTTTTTAATTGTAAAATTTCAAAATAAATCTGAGATTTTAAATCATCATCTTGACATTTAACTTAAAAAAATACACCATTGTAATCTCCATCACCTACTCGGCTGCTCACCTGGCTTTAAGCTCTGTGTTGTCATCGATGGGGGGCAGTGTGCTCTTTGAAGGATGCCCTGATGATGACATAGACTTGGTGTGACGAGGTCGTGTGGAGCTCATTGCAGTCGACGGGGTACTCCCTGACACCTCGGTTAAACTGGAGACCGAAGCAGAGTACAGATAAAGATAAAATGTTCAATTCACATTATTTATACAGCATATTCACAAATGTGAAACCACAAGTTTCTCAGGCATAGTGATGCTCATAAGCATGGAAAAACATGCATCACAGTGTTTTCACACCTGCCCCGCTTAAAATCAAACTCTGGTTTGTTTTGCTCCTTGTTGAGGGAGGGCGGCTGGTGGCCGAGCCTTAGCCCTAGCCCATGGAGCCCAGTCAGTTGACACCCAAAGAGAAGACATTGGCGTGCCTTCTTGTAGACCAGGGGTGGGCAATTCCAGGCCTCGAGGGCTGGTGTCCTGCAGGCTTTAGATCTCACCTTGGGTCAACACAACAACTTCAGGACATGCTGAGGAGCTAATTTAGCCATTTAAATCAGCTGTGTTGGTTCAAGGACACATCTAAAACCTGCAGGGACACTGGCCCTCGAGGCCTGGAGTTGCCCACCCCTATTGTAGACCCACAGGAGGTGCTGTAGGGGTCATGTGCAGTGTGTGTCAGATGGATGGATAAATAGAGAAAGAAAACCTTTAAGCTGAGCTAGCTACCAGGTGTGCACTGCAACTTTGGGCTACATGCCTTCCTGTAGCCAGGTAAGCCTTGCATTCTGGGATGCAGCAGAGTACCATAGACATGCAGAGTGCACAAAATGTAGCAACTAAGCATAAAACGAACCCACTGCTTGCCAGCCCAGATCACAACTCTTCCATCCTGTTATTAGTTTTGTTGCTGTGCCCCAGGCACTTCTAACCAATAAGCAAGCTCAGCGTTCTCATGTGGTTTCTAGTGACGCATTTTAGTTCACTTGTATCTTTAAGTGTATGTGAAGAAACCAACACAAAACAGAGCAAAAGTACTACAGGTGTGACAACTGATCTGTAGATTGATCTAAATGTTAGCACGTACCTGCTGTCTTTGCCATTGGGAATAGCTGAATAGCGGTCAGTGGAGGATCGCTCACACACATATGTGTTCCTGCGAGTCATAGACCCGTTGGTCTGTTTGTGCAGAGAGACAACAAAAAAAAAATTACTGTGAATTATATAAAAAGGACAAAACGTTCTGTTGAGTATTAAACACGGCTCTGTCAAAAGTTGTTTATTCAGGAGTACGCAGTGTACAGTGCCCACTTCCTCACCCCCACAGCACTTGTGGTTTTCTTCCTCTCCTGCACCCCCAGGGGTGAGGCCGGAACGTCTCCTTTTGAAGTGCTGAGCTCTAGCCGGCGCGCTCCGTCCCACTCCTCCCTGTGGTCACTTTCCACACTCAAAGCCTGGCCACGCTTTGTATACGATACCGCCGGCGGCACAGATGGACCCACTAGGAGAGACGCACACACAAACACACGGGATTGGACTTACTTATGTTTAACCAAGCGCGTCGTTATTTCTACACCTCCAACATTTAAGCTTTCAGGAGAAAAAGAACAGACGAGGACAGTATCAAGCAAAGCCAATCAAAGCCAGGATTTATACATCATCGAATCTGTCAGAGGCAGCATCGACACTTTGTTTCTCGAGTTATACAGATACAGAAGCCAAGGTGAGCACATATCAAGCAGAGCTGTTCCCTCCACATGCTTTGAGGTGCTGCTCCTGAGGGAGCTGCAGGAAAGCAGCAAGCCAGAAGATGGCGCCAAACACAATGGCCCCACAAGACTTAGGAGGAAGCTGCTACACAACCAGTGCAGTGTGCAGGCTGAGTCACTGATTTTGAAATTTAAGTGTTGGTTCACTGTTTAGGAAAATTAGACCACACTAAGCAAACAAGTTAGTCTGTCGAGGTTTTAAAGACTTTTTTTCCCCCATCATAAATAAATCTGAGAGCTCAAGGAATGGAAAGTTCCTAAATTAGTGTCAACAGTGGGAAAATGTTTCTGTTGTAAAGCTTATTGAGGTCTATTCAGCAGTGTACACTCATTCGGCCAATCATCAGTGACTGAGAGTAACTTCCCTCTACACAACACGCAGCACTCTCAGAGCCGGGAAGGATGAGGTTACTTTACTTGGCTTCTCTACGACACCACCACCACCACCACCATCATCATCATCCCCACCATGATCACTGTAGCGGCGCTGCTTCTGATTGGTCGAGATGCTGCGCGTGACCTTGGGATGGGCGGGAGAAATGCTGGAGCTGTTGTTGATGTCACTGGTCGGCCGCTGTCGCTGACCCAGGATGCTGTTAGCCAGAGGCTCGCTCCCTTCGAACTGCAACGTGAAGGCGGATGTGGTCACATGACTCACTGCAGAGGTGATGTAGGCGATCAATGAGACGCAAGTCAAACAAACTCACCTCCGGGGCTTTTCTTCCCAGGAGCAGGTAAGTGGCCATGACTTCGTCATATTTTTGATTCTGCAGGGAATCGGTGATCTCATCTTTAGGGAAACCCATCGTCACCATGAGCTCTGAGTGATGGAGTCAGTTAACATTAGAGGCGAGAATCCCAGAAATTTAAATGACAAAGAATGAGATCAACACAAACACACACCTATTCTAGATGAATCACTGAAGTCCGCCTCAGGCTCGATGTAAGGTTTAAGCTCCTCCTCCTCGTGACCTACATTCATCCAGTGGTCTTTCATGATTTGCTGACAAAGAAAGAAGGCAATTAAAAATCATGTATGTCTTCTTTAACGGCTCGTAATTAATCAGTTATGCAACACGCAACAGGAATTTGACAAAAGTCTGACAACATGGCAATCAATTGTTATTATTACTGGAGAAATCTTTACTATTGAGCCTGGGTCTGAGTGCAGGGATGATATTGACCTGTAAACAATGAGTGTCCAAACACTATTTGCAAAGGAGAAAAACTCATAATCAGTGATGGGAATAACGGCATTACAAGTAATGGCGTTACTTTTTTCAGTAACGAGTAATCTATCTAATTACTTTCCTATCGTTACAACGCCATTGCAGTTACTGACAAGGAAACGCGGTCCGTTACTATTTTTCAACAAACAGACCGTTGAAGCTGTGTTCAGCTTACCGCATCTTATATCAGTTGCACGGAAGTAGCTGACTACGTAAGTAATCTGGACGCTACAGCTTTAAGCAGCTGCGCGTGCTCCTGCGGACGGTAATCACAATCACTGTCTAGCACAACACCTGGAGCTCAGGGGGCAAAACAATCGCATGAGAGCTGCTGTTTGACTGAGAAGAATAAAGTAGTCGTGGTAAGCCAATCACATGACCACTTAAAGACAAAGCAACAAGGTGAAATATACCAGTTTTTAAATTGTGTTGATAGGCCACGTAAAACCAGAGTCATGATAAAAATGACTGTTTTTTTCCTCAATAGCTTAGTCATGTTTACTGTCTAAGGACAGCGCAGCAAGCACTCTCTGCTTATGAGCAAAAAAAACAAAACAAAAAAAAACAGGGGAAGTTTTAGGAGTGACGGCGAGAGAGAGAGAGCAGAAAAAGAGAGAGCGCGAGTTTTGAGATGTGAGAGATTTGTGACGTTTAGCGTGTTTGGAGTGTGTAGTTAATGTGTTGTCTTGTGTAGTTAGTGTGTAGTGTTGTGGATAGTTTTGTGTTGTGTGTCAGAACAATGAGGCGACTGCTGTCTCCAGGTAGGAACAGGAGTGATACACCTGCTGCTGTCAGACCTGCAGGTATCAGGCTGTCATGTTCTCCTTATAGTGGACAGAAATTATTGTTTTGGAGTGGCACAAATAATTTGTGTGGCATCTTACTGAATGCAGAACAGCTGATTGTTCTGTAAATAGTTTGAAATGGTTATTTAAAAAAAATCAAGGTAAAAAACTTGTGCATATGATTTTAAAATTGACAATTTATATTTGCATTTAAAGTTATGAAATATGATTCATTAAACATGTTTGTGGGTGTTACAGTAAAAAATATAACTTTCTACTCAGATTTTATGTTTTTTGTCTGATTTTAGATCAGTTGTGTTAATACAGTTTGTCAAAATGAAAACATAACTGTAAATTCAGACACGTGAGGTTGTGCTGAAAAGAATGATACCAAACAAGACAAAGTAAATAGTTTTTAAAGGTGAAATGTGGAGGAAAAAATCAAAAGTAGTTAAAAATGGTCAACTATACCCTTGACCCCAGAGGGTTAAACATTTTTTTAAAGTAACGCAATAGTTACTTTTCAAGTAATTAATCACTTTTAGAATATTGTAACTCAGTTACTAACTCAGTTACTTTTTTGAAGTAGTAACTAGTAACTATAATTAATTACTTTTTCAAAGTAACTTGCCCAACACTGCTCATAATAAAGAATGCACATCGTATAAGGATTTTGCACACAAAATTAAGGATTATTTCCATTCCATTTAGTTTTTCTGTCGATGAAGGCTTTAGTGAAATCAAATTTTAAGTCCACTCTTTGAAGAATATCATTCCTCTGAGAGGCTATAAAATTAAAACCACTCTTTTGTTTTCCACCAACCAACAGTGGCAATTACCTGCTTCCATGACATAAAAACAATATTCCTCCACATGGTTACGACTGTCTTTTTGACTACTTGCTGGAGAGGAAATAACTGTTAAGCTGCATCAATGCAAACACAGGTATTACCTCCAAACTGCCTCGTTTCACGGGATTGAGCACGAGCAGTTTCTTTAGCAGGTTTTCACAGTCTGTGGACATGTAGAAGGGAATACGGTACTTTCCTCGCAGGACTCTCTCTCTCAGCTCCTGCACACCAAAGTCGCAGACAGACAGGAGGAGAATTTAGCAACAAAGTTTAACAATAAAAGGAACAGCATCATTTTTCCCCATGTAAGCCATTTGAAAGGAGCAGACCCCAGCGTGAACAACACAATCGCTCTATAATATTGCTTATTTACTCATCAAGTGTGCACTCAGTAGCTATTTAGAGTCAAGTGGTGAATGCCAGTCAAATATTTATTCTCCTATGGCTCCATTTTGTGCTGTGTTCACACGCTGTACTTGTGGCTGTAAAGATATTGATCAATGCGCCTATAACACTGCAGGTCATTCAGCCCTGCTGTGAACATTAGTGAATCTGACTAAATTTAGTCCAAACTGTTGCTTTATTAAAGGAACATGAATTCATGCACATGTCTCATTACACACAATACACAGTAAATTCCACCTTTAATTTTTTATGGTTGAAGTAACCACCTCTTGAGCATGTGAACATCATAAGTCTGTCAGAATGGCTCAGATTTCCTTTTGGCCCAACTTCATTTAATCAGGCTTTTTGGAGTTCAAGCTATTTCATACTCAAACAGAATTATTCAAACTGATAAATAAAAGATCTAATTACTGAAACTGTTACGGTTCAGCTATAATTATTTGGACAAAAAATATTTTTAATAAAATGCACATAAGTTCAGAGGAAAAATTGAACCCTGGCTGATTGGGACCCACACCCATTTTCACACCTTGGCTCAGGCGATGAGAGGACCATCAGGGGGGTCCTTTTGTCCCTCTTTGGGGGGATACTCCCACTAGGTTTAAATCTGGGACTCCCCACCATTTGACCTTAGAACGGAAGAAGCTTCTCGGATGAGAGGTGAAATGTCTTCAAGCAACTTAAAGAAGTCCAGATGCTTTTCTTTGCAAGCTCCTTTGACCTGGATGACTGAGAACCTTCACAGACATTTGTAGTTTTACTGTAGGTTTCTGTTTTTTCTTCTTTCTATACGACTTGTCTCTCAAAAAGCTTTTCCTCACTCTCAGCTGTGATGTGGACAATTAATAAAGGAATTTGTAACTCAACTCGAGAGCAACACCACAGTTGTACTAACCATGACGAAACCTGGTAGAAAAATAACTCCTCCCCTTATGTACACTGTATCAGTGTTTTCTATTGTCTGAATGCACACAACTGAGAATATCTGCAAGACCCAAGTGCAATATGATCTTAACATCAGATGATTACATAAGCATTTTATCTGAAACACACAGAGCACTTTATTGACATATGGACAGCCAGAGGTGGAAAGTGCTCACAAAGAAAAAACTTTTCCAAGCTTATCACCAGTTGCAACATTAAAATTTCCAAGTAGTTCCTGAGTCAATATGAACTACTTAAAGCAAACAAACAAACCAAACAGCTGCCCACCTTTAGGTTCTGCCCATCGAAGGGCAGTGAGCCGCTGACCAGTGTGTAGAGGATAACCCCTAGACTCCAGACATCCACCTCTGGACCATCGTACTTCTTCCCCTGGAAGAGTTCGGGAGCAGCGTATGGCGGAGAGCCACAGAAAGTATCCAGTTTGCTGCCCACAGTGAACTCATTGCTGAAGCCGAAATCAGCTATCTTGATGTTCATATCTGCATCTAACAACAGGTTCTCTGCCTGCAGTGAAGAGAAAAAGAGGCGAAGCACACCGTGGACTGTCAACACCGACAGGAAGTGACTGATGTGGATAATCGTGAGGAGAAATTGTCTCACAATCTTTCACCTTTAGATCTCTGTGTACTATCCTCCTCTGGTGACAGTACTGCACTGCAGACACAATCTGAAATATTAAAACAAACAAAACAGGCATCATGACAGTAATTAAATACATATACAATATCATGTACATTACATAGAAATGCACACAAACTGCAGCCTTTTCTTTATTGATTAATCTACCGGTGTTTGTTCACAAACTGTTTTCGTTGGACTAGCTGGTGATTCTAAGGGCGCTTTCACACCGATAGCTTGTTTACTCCGAATCAGTTGATGAGTTTGTAAACTAGCAGCTTCATCCCAGGGTTTGGTTTGGTTTCACACAGACAAAAATCCAAGTGAAATCCAAGTGAACCAAAACGCATCACAACTAACCACGTGAGAACATTCAGCGCACTCATTGGCTGGGGCGGGAGCAACAAAGGAAGAAGGTGTTGGGTGAGAAAACTGAATTTACGTTCATTTCAGTTAGTTGCTAGCCCTTTGCAGACCTTTGCACATTTATAGTATCTTCCTGCAGTTAGAATAAAAAACAAAACAAAAATAAGTTTCTACGGGATTTTTTTTTAACTTAAACTTGTAACATACACCAGGGTAGTTGGTTCAGATCGGGGTCGGATTACGTTCACACCATAAATGAACCGTTCTGGAATTTGTTTGGAACCGTTCCAGACTACCTCCCCCCAGTTGTCACGGTGCGGTTGTTTTGTCTGATCACACCTGCACAAACTAACCGCACAAAAGGGGAAAATTAACCAGAATCAGAGTTCGATTTCCACAGGTGTGGAAACCCCCTAAATTAGCCACAGATGTGAATATAACTGCAAAAGACTAGCTACCTGATCAGGTGCACCTCGCCTCTCATGCTATGCCAGCTGGAAAAGGCTTCAGACACTCCAGTGAAATTAATATTTGAATTAGCAGTTAAGAAAAATAGAAGACTGGATATTGTATAAGATTTTTGCAGTGACATTGTTTATCTCAAACCGTGAGACAAACAAACAAAGAGAGCTTTCATGCAAGCGAAACATTTTATTAGTATTTGCACATGATCTTTAATTTGGCGCTTTTTTCTAACTTTAGTATCGCTGGGCTGTTTTGAGCTTTACTTCAGGTTTATGACTTGTATTTGTGAAGTTTTTGAAAATCCTAATGTCTCTCATGCAGAGACCGCTGTTACTGTGTGACGACACAGGCTTACAGGCTACACGCAGGCTAGCATGTCTAAGGCTTACAGATTTAGACACGCTAGCACAGAAACGACATCAATCAAACAGAAAACCTGCTATTATCTAAAAGAGGCCACAAACCTGCATGCACTCAGACATACATGAACACATCTGGACTTTGACCCTGTCGACGTTACACCGAAGGAAAAAAATTAAAATAAAATTGAATTCTGTTCACTTTCAGGCCAAGCATGGAAGGAAACTAGTAATCCACAAACTACTGTAGATGCCTTATTGCTCCTGCAGCACCACTAGATGTCAGAGCAGCATCTAAAAGGAAGTTGTTCCCTCTTTCCTCTGCAGTCAGTGATAAAGCTTGATCTTGGTGCATGCAGTCTTCTCTCAAAAAACAGTAAGGGAATGACGACAGAGGCGTGAGCGCTGCGATACTGATGACTCACCTGTCTGAACTTGGCTCTGGCCTCCTTCTCCTTCATTCTGCCGTGAGCCACTAGATAGTCAAACACTTCACCTGTAGAAAGAAGAAATATATAATTATCAATAAGTATATTGATAAAAATCACATCATAATAACCATGTACTAATGCTTGCTTTGAGGTAACCCAACAAATAACATGTTTAATATTTAATTTGAAATGGTGACTAGCTGGAGTGACAGATTTATAAATAAGCATTTTTGCAACGAATATTAGAGTTAGACTAACACAACAGAGTGACACTCGAAAAAATTAACAAAATGTCACCTGTTTGGTGGACATGAATTAATGCTTCACTTACCACCACTGGCATACTCCATCACCAAATAAAGAGTCTTCTCTGTTTCAATCACCTCAAACAATTTCACTGCAGGAGAAAGTGGGGAAAGGAGGCTGAGATGAAGTAAATCAAAAGCTAATTGAAGGTTGTGATTTGGTGTAAGCTGAGCTTGCTGGTCTGGTCTATCCTAATGCAATAAAACTCTTAACAGAGTCTGAATGGTGCCAGCATGGTACAAAGTGGCATTAAACCATTTGCTAACTATGCTTGTACTTTTGTACAGTCAGATCAAGATGTGATCATTTCTTTATATTTTTCTAGGAAAATGGGAAGCAGGTTCTGCGATTTATTTAAACAAGTTCAAACATACAGTAGATAAGACAAAACAGAGTTTCTGCAACTCTAAGGAGCCTAAAAGTCAATATTTGGTATGACTACCTTCATTCTTTAACACAGCCTGAACTGTAGTTTAAGTAGTTGTCAGGAATAGTTCTCAAGACATCTTGATGGACATTTAAAGTTCTTCTTTGGATGTTGGCTGCCTCTTATTCTGTTTACTCTCAAGTTGATCCCACTCTGCTTTTTCACCCAGACTCTGGGGAGGCCAACATGACTGATAGTGTTCCTTTGTGTGTTTTTCTATTCCAGGTATGCTTTTACTGTATTTGGCAGTGTTTTGGGGATCACTGCCATGCTGACGAATGAAAACCTTTGCTTCAATCAGACACTTTCCAGGTGATATTGGATGGCATGGAGGAGATTTCCCTGTATCCAATGTTCCAAGAAAAACTTTAAAAGACCTTAAGAAAGCCTAGAAAACTATTGCTCAAGACCAGCTAAGAAGAAAAGAAAAAAAAATGAGGTGTGGATCATGAGTTTTTGGACAGTATTCTAAGTAAAAGAATAATTTGCAGAAGGAAAGTACAATCTTATCAAAGTGTGAGATGTTTTCATGGATAAGGCAGTGACTTAATGGGGATCACTTGTTACACAGTGTGCTTTCACGGGGAAATACTAATCCAAACTCACTGAGGGTCTTGTAGGTTGCTGTTTGGGCTTACCTATATTTGGATGATTCAAAATCTTCATTATTCTGACTTCCCTGAAGAGCTGTAGAGACAGACAGGAACATTTAATGCACCCACAAACATGTCAAATGAAATTACAATCAATGAGCACTTAGTGTCAGCTCGGGCTCTGCTGGGAAAGCACTTATTAAGCACTGATTAGAGGAGTTAAGTGAAGGGAACTCAGCCACAATAAATTACACGCATCTACGAAACCATAAGAGAACCTGAGGATGACAGGACAACTGGACTGTGTGAAGCAACATGGCGCAGCGACAACATTGTGCTAAACCCTGCCCTACGCAGACAGGGTAGAGAATTACATCTCCACCAACACGCTGCAGTCCAGCAAGCCGGCCAATCGGTTGTCCAAACAGCCAGTCAGCAGCATCACACGCACAGCCAGCCACTGCAGAGAGGCAGTACACAGGCTCAGAGCCAGTCAGACATCTGCTGCCTAATGTAATCATCTTAGCATGCAAAAAAGATGCAGAAATGATGCTGATGCCTTAGTCACATAACTGTAGAAAACAAAATGTAGAAGAAGGTTCCTCTACTGCAGAGGGAGAAAGTTTCTATCCAGCCACAGGAGGATAAAGGAAAATCTAATTTCCCTGAGCCCCCCTGTGCAACATCTGAGTGATGAGTCAGAAAGCAGAATCATTTAAAACTCAGTCTTGGCACGGCTGTTTATGTCAGTCGAGCTTCTGCAGCCACTTAGAGGTGCTGTTGAATCGTCTACATTCTGCCGATTCTCAGCAGAGCTCTGCTGAGGTTGTGTTTGAGTGTTAAATTTCAACGCCAACACGACTGGGATTTCACACCTGAGGCAGAGCACAGATTTTTGCCATTTGCTGGCTTCGACTCAGTGAAAACTGAGCGACGCTTTGATCCACGGTCTTTTCTAAAAACGAGGAAAAATATGTCGTTATTGAATGTGTCAAATTAAACGAAGAGAATAGATTCTGTACTGTGGTGTGTGTGTCTACATGAGCGTGTTTGTTCGACTTCTTTCAGTGGCCTTTTAGGTCTTACATAAGTGCCGGGATAGTCTATGTTTCTAGGTCATCAAACACAGCTATTACACCAGTGTGAGCAGGCCTGACTCTGTGGGACCTCTGAGCCACAGTCTGGTTCAACAACATGCAGGTACTCACTCTCACTCTAATTCTTTCTTTGGGTCCCTGTCTCTACTTGCTCACCTGCCTCACTTTTTCTTTTCTTCCTCTCATAACATCCAAAAAACACACCCACGCCCACACACGAATAATGCAAGAAAAAGTCTCAGGTTTTCTTAAACCTAAACAACACTTTTTCCCCCAAACAAGTGTGGTCTGAAGACTAGCACAGATTATTGCCCAGTGCCACAGAGCTCCGTTGTTGTCCGGAAACTATTAAAACCACATCAGTAAGGCACACTCTGTGACATTTTCCCTCTTTACAATGTAGATGGGCACTGTAGTTTATTCAGAGGCAAGCCCACACTCCTCCCACTGCTCTAAATGTTCTCAACAGTACAAAATAAGCAATCCAAGACAGTTTCAAAAATGTCCTTTTCATCATCATGTTAATGACATTTATTGACAATAGCAAAAAAATGTAATTATATTTCATCCCTATTAAGTAAGCGAGCTTCTTTGGCGTTTCATGACAGATGACAGTAATAAAGACATATCTGAATTTCATTTTATAGCTTTTCACTGTTTTAATTATCAGGCCCAAAAGAGATGCACTGGCCAGCTGAGCAGCACCAAAAGGCCCGAAAGACCACAGAAGACAACTAAACAGCATGCTAAAAGAATTATTTCCATTATTAAGAAGAACAACTTCTCAGCAACTAACCAAATCAAGAACACTCCTGAGAAGGCAGATGTATAACTGTCAAAGTCTACAATGAAGAGACGCCTTCATGAATGCAAATGTAGAGGATCTACAAGGTGCAAACCACTGGCTACACTCAAGAACAAGAAGGTCAGATTAGACTTAGGCAGGTCATACCACATGACCTGTCTAACATGGTGGAGGCGGTGTTATGCCGTGAACATGTATGGCTGCTAGTGGAAGGAGGTCACTGTTGGGTCACCGGTGTTTATTGATGATGTGACAGCTGATAGAAGTAGCAGGATGAATTCTGAACAAGTGCACAAGGCGATACTCTGTGTGCTCATTTCTGCTCATTTCGCCAAATCCTGCAAAACTGAATTAACAGCACTTTGCAGTGGGAATGGATAATGACCCGAAGCACACTGCAAAAGCAACCTAAGAGTTTCTCAAGGCAAAGAAATTGGATATTCTTCAATGCCCAAGTCAGTCGCGTGATCTCAACTCAACAGAGCATGGTTTTCAGGTACTGAAGGCAACTGAATGCAGATCGACCCACAAACAAGCAGCATCTGAATGTGGCTGCAGTGACGGGCCCTCACAGAGGATCTCATGGGAGGAAACAGCGTTTGGTGATCATTAGTGACTGACTGCAAAGGATTTTCATCCAACTATCAAAAACAGTCCTTATATTTAAAATTACGTTAGTTTGTCCAAATACTTGTGAGCAACTATGTATGAAAATTAAAGGGTTAGTAGGAAATTTTTGTTAAACATCTTTGCGTTAAAGCTGAAAGTCTGCACTTCCATTACATGTTGACTGATTTCAAATTCACTGTGCAAAAACCTTTAGCATCCCTCTCATGGCTTTGTACCTAATCTGTGTGATCTATTTCTGTACTAATATGAAAACACAGTTTTCAGCATATTAACAGGCACAAATATAGTTCCTACAGACTGAGTGTATGGTGTTCACTTGTACGATATATACGCTCGCGCTTATACATTAATGCAACTATTTTGAGATTGACATTTTAAAGGAATGTGTGTATGCAGATTTTATAGCCTGAATTTGTTATGGGACAAAAATCTTCCTGATCCAAGTGCCTCAGAATAGCAGGCCATCAGCTGCCATGTTGGCCTGAGAGGTTCCCCCATGGTAACAAAGTCAATTAGAGTGGAAACACACTGACACAATAACCAGAAGATCTACCGCACTACACAAGAATAAAAACAAGCCCCCCCACCCCAAAAAAGAAAAAGTTACAACCTCCGATACACATCCATCCATGCACGTGCTTTAACATCTGATGCATTGGTCAAGACAGAAAATCTGTAATATTCTAGATGAGTGATGAATTACAGAGGCAGTGCTTTATCTCAGTCTCTTATCTCTTCCCGTCTCTGCCTTGTTCCGCCTCTCTTTTTCTCTCTCGTTTGCGTCATTGCCCTAAAGCCCCTCACATGGGAAGCACGCGTGCAGCCACTTGGAAACAAAAATTAGAACAAATCTGAGAAGGGCAGTGGAAAACGACAACAACAAACACTGTGTCTGTCGATATAAGCTCAATAAGGATGTAGCCACCATGCAGGCTGACAGGAGATAATGAGTTAGTGGTCTTTGATCCAATCTACTATTAATATCAATAATATCTACAGAAAAAGGAAGGGGGGGGGGGGGGGTCACAGCCTGGCATAAAGCAGATTTTCAGGTAGACAAGGATTACAGAAAGAGCTACAAAAATAACAAATTTGCATCGCACACATCATTTGCAATGCGGTTGAATCTCAGTAGTCTGTGCCAGTGACCTACTTCCAGCCACCCAGAGGCACCCAGTCTCCCAAACTAGCCTTAATTACAGCAGTCCCCATACAGAAGGAGCAGATATCAGACTAGGAACACTTACAAGAACTGGCTGGACTATTTCAGTCACAGCAGCACAGCTGCTCATTCAACATGGAGATTATTGATAGGATGAGTAGTCTGGAAGCCTGGAAGCCCTCATCCCTCTAATGGGTACGTGCGTGCATGTTTAAAGTGCTCAAATATTACTTCAAACCACATATCAGTAAATAACCATAGCTTTCTGTTTTTCCAAGAAAGACAGTGAGAGACAAAGACAAACAGACAGGCATCACTGATATTCAGGAAACAATCCCATCCTTGACTCCCAAGGTACTAAAACCCAACAAGAAAAGGCACACATCCTTTTCAATCACTCTGCATCTATGAGCCACTCGTTATTCATAATCCACAAAACCAAAACTCACTTTACTTACACCAAACTCATTTTAACGCTTGTCAAATATGTCTTATGGAACAGAAGATATCCACAAACATGTAAATCTGTGCATATCTTAGCCAGCGTTTCAGTTGTGTTATGATTCACCTCAAACACAAGTGCTGCCCGTCCAATCACCTTCCGCTCATCTGAACAAGACCAAAGCTTCGCTAGCCCATAGGCTCAACAGCGTTTCATCGGCTAATGCAGAATGGCAGGCACAAGACAGACATCAACAACACCCATTTACAAGAGCTTGACCCCATAGTGAGCTTTTTGTACAATACACAAACAGAGTCACCGTGTATTGTTCGGAGCAGTTTCTCACACAGTCACACTCGGATATAAGAGTGAGGGTAAAGGTTGGTACTGCAGCTTTGAGCCATGTTAAAAATAATAACTAGAGAAGCTGCCAGTGTTTCTGGGGTTTAATTTACCCTCTTCATGCTCTTCAGTCTTTTACATGTCATGTGTAACAGAAGAGAACCACATGCCAATCATGCAACCTTCCATATTTCACTGGCGTCTTTTAAGCGATGAAAAAGAAAACAACTCTTATTTACAGATTACAAAGAGAAAGCGCTGGGATGATGGGATGAGCGCAGCGTTTGCTCGGAGGGGATTAGCGGAGAGGCCTATTTTAGGGCTAAAATGCCTAAAACCATGACAACGTCAACAACCCTGACCACAGATGACATGTGATGCATTTCCTGTGGCGAATCTCAGGAGGTGCTTTGGATGCTAAGCTGACCTCATTTCCTGTTGGGGCTGAAACCACCTCAAAGTCACATCAGGGCCAATGGGCCATAAAGAAAAAGAGTGGAGGTTCGGTGTAACCTCATGACTCATTTTGGCCTCTGCTAACCCCTCTTTAAAATCAAGTGATCGGGACACTGTGGGCTCACACAGATATGCTTAAGAAAATAAGTGTTAAAGTGCTGTTTGATGTGAAATAAAGTTAATTCTAATCAGAGAGGATGCTAGCTACACTAATGCATAAATGTGTGCATAATGTTGCCAAAAATGACAAATAAAATCCCCAGAGATTCTGCCAGCTAGAGCCTTCTGCATAAACCAAATATCTTCTGCTTATGTCTCTGTGTGTCATGCAGGTTTGTGTGTATCTGCATGCGTGTGGCAGTAAAAGATCTGACAGGGCGATGGTTGTGCCTACAGTGCCAGATGGTGAGCCCACAGCCGGGCTCCTGTGAGACCATAAAAAGAAATATTAGTGGCATTTTGACATGCTAACATGAAAGAGTGGCAGGGAGTGTAGGAATAATGTGGCCCAATCAGGCATCTCAAACCTCAGTCACCCACACTGAAACAGAGTCAGCATGAATGGCTCAAATTTTCTCCATGTTTGCCCTGCGTACAAAAGGTCTAATCAACTCCAGATCAGATTTATTTATTTATTTTTAAATGCACTGGACAATCCTTCTCGATCCACGTATTTACTGTTGCCTCCGGATATAGTTTACTTAGCTATGCAGACCAGCATTTTAACCATGAAAATCTACATCACACGATAATCAATTTGCTGTCCAGACAGCTGTGTAGTAAAAATACAAAAACTACTATGATACCGATGTCAAAAGGGGGGAATTTGTGTATAGCTGCTTAAATTTTGCATCTACTCATTGGTGAAGGGTCATAGAGCAGCCCAAACAGCCTCAGGCATTACAGTGAAATTCAGTCTAGACTTCTAATTTGAAGAGTGCCTCCAACAAAATCGCTTATTTTAATATACTCACTTTATTAGGTAGACACAAATTCCATTGCTCGCTAATGCAAATATGACATCATTAAATCAAATGGCAGCAACTCTGAGCATTTAGGACATTCAAAACCCAGTATAAGAATGAAGAAGAAAGGCGATTTAAATTACTTTAAATGGCCAGAAGACAGACGAAAAGCGACATTCTGTCTTGAGCTGAATATAACAGTAACTCAAATAATCACTTGTTACAACCACGTTGTGCAGAAGAGCATCTCTGAACGCACATGTCAGACCTTGAAGGAACTGGCTACAGCAGTAGAAGACCACAGCAGGTTCCACTCCTGTCAGCTAAGAACAGGAACCTGAGGGTACAATTTATACAGGCTCACCAAAATCGGACATTAGAAGATTGGAAAAATGTTTCCTGGTCTGATGAATCTCGATATCTGCTGCAGTGTTCAGAACCTAGAGTTCAAATTTAGCATGAACAAAAAAGCATGCCACATATCAGTGGTGGTGTAATGGTGTGGGGGATATTTCGTTGGCACACTTTGGGGTCTTTAATACCAAATGAGCATCATTTAAACACCACAGCATAGCTGAGTATTGTTGCTGACAATGTCAATCCCTTTATGACCACAGTGTAGCCATGGTCTGATGGTTGTTTCCAGTGGGATAACGCACCATGTCACAAAGCTCAGATTTCTTGAACATGACAGTGAGCTCACTGTACTCAAAAGGTCTCCACAGTCACCAGATCTCAATCCAATAGAGCACCTTTGGGATGTGGTGGAACAGGAGATTCATGGATCCTGGATGTGTGCTATCATGTCAATACAGACTAAAATCTCTGAGGAATGTTTCCAGCAGCAGAATTAATGGTTCTGAAGACAAAAGAGGGTCCAGCCATGCGCTAGTAACATGTACCCAACAAAGTGACCAGGATGAATATTTTGTATACCCAGGAAACATTTTTTAAGAGTGAATGAAAAATCAAATTATCATGACTGACCTTGGTAAGATCATGGTTTGTTTTGTTTTATTTTAATCTTAAATATTGTACAGGTTTTCTTTTTTTGTTCTTTTTTTAAAAACCTTAACTGTGTTTTCTTGAATTTTAATTATAACTGGACTGAAAAATAAATAAACAAACAAATGTGAACCTAACTGAACATGCGTCAGCCTGCCAGGGTGTGACTTGGGGGATTTTAATGGAGAACAGAACAGAAACATAAAGGGAAATGCTAGATTTATTAGACGACACAATACAAATGCATCATAGAAAAAAAGAATCTCCATAATCTTGTTTTCATCATCATTAAAAGCAAAAACCATGGCTGAAAATAAAATTAGATCTATGAAAAGCTCTGATAAAATGTAAATTATCCACACTACATATTATAGCACAGTGGGGATTTCTCATTTTTGCACTCTCGATGCCCACTTGTTATTATTTTTCCAGCCTTTCAATTGATAATCAGCAGCAATACAAACCTCCAAAAACCAGGAAACAGAGCAAATGACTGCAATGTTGCTTCTCTTTGGTTTTTCCAAGGCATTATTTGATCAGTCCAAGGTCGGAAGAGTGCCCAAGCAGAAAACTGTATATAAAAAGCGCATGTTCCCTTTAATGTATTCGTGATGGAGCTTTTACAAGGGTAGCATAGGACACTCTGGGTCAATGAGACAATCGATTCAGTCCAGGAGACGGCTGCTGCATTACAAGACGAGCTTCTGCATTGCAGATGGCATATCTGTATACTATTACGGGAATCTATAGTATGGAGCAGAGGGCGTGAAAATATATAACTGTGTATATGCTCCAAATAAGGATACAAAACACGACTCTACAGTTGATACAAATACAGAACATTTGACATCATCTGCCAATGTGAATGCAAACGCCAATGTACTGTATGATGTAATATTAAAAACACCTTATCCCCCATATATTAAAAAAAGCTGTATAAGTGCTGCAGCTCACATATGAAAGCCCACTGAATAATTGATCAACTGGGCTGCACGGTCACGTGATACATCTGTCCTGCTACATTCAACACTACACAGCGGACAACCCAACCCATCCGGTATGAAACTCCTCATGACCCAATCTGGCAATGTCCCAGTCAGTTTCTACGCAGAATATTAATCCACCACATACACACAAAACAAAATGTTCATTACCCTCACTTTGTGCACAGATTAGAAACCACACAATAGGCTGCGACACAAAAGAGCTCAAACAACGAGAATTATCTCGGTCAGATTAGATGAGCGTGGAACTGAGAGCTTGAAACTCTCACAGCAACTACACACTGATTGGCTAAAGAATTGCCGTCGGATCCCATTAAGATCCAAGACAATTGCAGGAATATAATCGTGTTAGAAATGCCCTGATAGGCGAAAAACCACCGTGTTTTACAGATGCCAAAGAAGGACTTCGGCAGTGAACCAGATTTGGTCTCACAATAGCCCTTTATGATTACACTCTGCTTGATTAGGCCAGCCTTCACTGACTCACTGAGTTCACTCATCTCATCTCCATTCAGACCAACACAAGGTGGAAGCACTATTTAGAAGCTAACCGCAATTATTTTGTCATTAAGAAGCTTGTAGGGGGCAACATTTTCCCACCCTGGTGGCCTACAAAGACACCATCAAGTGTCATTTATGTAGGTGTGGTTGTTATAATTGTCCATTATCAAAATGAGTCAGTCAGTTGCTAGGCAATTTTTTCATCGTTTACAAAAACCGGAAAGTAAAAGAGCAGCAGCGCTGGTGAGCCGCGCTACGATAATGTCATGATCATGAAAAGAATTCCTGTCAGTCAGCTGCACACCTGATTTATTTTTAGACTCGCAGTAGGTGATGTTGGCAGCTCTTGCTTTCCTTCCACATGTTCTAATCTGCGATGATGACTGTATGTGTACCGGTCTGTGCATTTATTTGGATAGCTATCTTTGTGAGGACTGGCTTAAGTTTAAAACCACTGGAGTGACGACATTTAGGGAAAGTGAGGAGCTTTTGAGCACTCCTTACCTTTTCACATATATTCAAAGACCTATTTGAAGATTAACCTGGATTAGCCTGGTTTGAGAGCTAATAATGCAATATATGGACAAAGAGCACAAAGATAACCACGTGTGTTTAATGGGAGTCAGTAATCAGGAAACAGTCCCACAGCCTTTTTTCTAATTGGTTATGACTGCTAGACAAGGGTAAGTGACAAACCGGCCAGCAAGTGTATTTTTAGCTGCCCGTAACCACAAACAACAGAGTCAGGAGTGAAGGAGGTTGTGGCTGGAGATTAAACAAGCCCTGTGGTCTCTCCTGAGTACATCTGATTACATTATGTAAAATAGCACATCCTGAGTTCAAAGAGCAAAGAACAGAGTGGGAAGAACTCGGGAAAGACTATCGGAAAAGCCCACGACCACTGTAACCAAGACATCAATGTTACCATGTGGTCATAAAACAAACTCACCTTCTGTAGGCTGGTTGGATTCAGCTGGGTTTTGTCTATTATCTTCACCGCCACCTAGAGAGAGAAAAGACAGGAAGACAGGGGAAGTAAAAGAAAGGGAGGGAAGGGGGAGAGGAAAAAAGATAACCAAGATGTCAAAGCTAATTCCAGTTTTGTATTTGTGCAGTTAAAACTCGCATTGAAATGAATTCTTATTATTTCACTATTGTGCGGTGAGGTGGCTTTGTCAAAACATGTCACAGCTGAATCATGCATTCAGCCTGAACACACCTAAAAGCTTCTCTATTCAGTAATTCGTTAAGACGTGAAGCATTGATTTGCAGAGATCAAAGCAGAAATACATATTCCCTCTTGACTATGACTATACTGTGAATCAAGAGCCTTTACACACTGAGAAAGGCAACTTAAAGCAGGGAGCAAGAAAGGTTTGGGTAAATACTCTCAATTGGCAATCATGTCAGCAGTCATTTGCATCCATCTCAATAATCACCCCAAAGTGCTTGAGGAAACGGACGGAGTCTCCTCACTTTGAGAGCTCAGCAGCTTTCACTGACTATCTGTGCCATACTGCAGAGTCAAAAGCAAGCCACTATATTATCTTGAGAAGTTTCAGTTTTTTCATATACTGATATGTTCCCCCCCACCCCTTACCCCCCATGTAGCACACATAAAGTCATCCTGTACTACTAAACTCTCAGGTTAAACGCCATTTAATGTCTGAGCTGATTGCTCACACACAAGTCTAGAAAAGTTCACAGCTGCATGTGTGAAAAAAGTGCTATGCTAAGCTTTTTTTATATGCGTAAATAAATAAGAATGACAGTTTTTATAGCCTAACCACAGGTAATTACCATAAAATCTTTTCTTAGCCTAACTACAGAGAGCAAAGGGGTCTAAGGATCAAACTAGTAGCTGTTTGCTGACTTGATATTTGAAATCCTTCACGAGTTTTACAGCCTCCATATGCCTCTTGAGACTCTTCAACCAACTGACAGTATCAAAGCTCTTAAACATGCGTTTGTTCCTTCTTTTTGCACTGTTCTTTGTACTGAATGGATGCTGCTGTCTCAATTCAGAATTGGAAAGGAGAAGCTGCTGTTGGCCTTGGTGCTAAGATAATATATTAACAAAATGCATTAATAAAGCAAACAGAAAAATACCAAACTAACATCTGTGCAGTTAAAAATTAACTTAATAGTCTGTCAAAGTTCCACTTTCCTGATCGAATAAACCAGTAGGTTACAGAACGCTATGTTGTTTGCCCAACTTTATTGCACCAAATGGCGCATGTAAATGTACATACTTTTTATTACATTGCACAAAGTTAGCATATCACACGTATGGGGACAGAGCATGAGTCCAGCTATAACTGTGAATGCTGTCCATGGCTGCAGTTTGGACTTAACCAAAAAAATCTGCATCTTGGATTTACACTAAGTAACGATACAGGAGAATTTAAGGATGCATAAACGTATTTGCTTGTCTGCCATTCTTATAGGGTTTAATGTGATGTCAGCCCACCCTTAGCAGCAACAACAACTTCAACTCTTCTGGGAAGATTTTCCACAAGGTTTAGGAGTGTTTCTGGGAATATTTGACCTTTCTTCCAAAAGTGCATTTGTGAGGTCAAACACTGATGTTGGACGAGAAACAACCCCACATCATAATTCCATCTCCACCAAAACTTTACACTTGGCACAACGCAGTCAGAACAGTACCATTCTCCTCCGAACCCCCAAACACAAACTCGTCCATTTGATTTTCATATGAACAAGCATGATTTGTCACTCAAGAGAAAAGGTTTCCAATGCTCTAGAGTCCAGTGATGGCGTGCTTTACACCACACCAAAACGTTGCATTCTGATGGAAAGTTTGGCTGCAGCTGCTTGACCATTGAAACTCGTCATACAAAAATCTCCATGTGCAGTTCTTAAACTACTTTATCTTTAATAGCAAGGACATCTCATGGCTGGACTTCTTGCACAGGTGGCATCGTATCACGGTACCATGCTGGAATTTACTGAGCTCCTGAGAGCAATTCATTCTTTCACAAATGTTTGCAGAAGCAGTCTGCAAACATGAGACAGGTGATTTTATACACCTGTGGCTATGGAAGTGAATAACTTCTGGAAATATAGTGAATGTATCACACAGTGACAAAGCCCTAGGTTTTAAAATTTTGTTGGGTATAGGAGTTGCACGACTCATCCCAAATCTAAAGTGATTTATACAACATTATTGTAGGATGTGTGCCCCCCCCCCCCCCCCACTCCCCCCACTCCCCCCACTCTACCCCCAGGGAGCTGTGCCTTAACCATGATCTCCAGTCATAACCATGTCTAACATTAGAAGTATTATAGGAGCGGATCTTGAAGAGATTTTGTCATCATCTATGTTCATCTGCTGAATTACATTCTAGCACAAAGATTGTAACCTCTGTAGAAGACACACTGATAACATTAAAGATGAATAATATCACAAAAACATAAATTTTTTCTAAAGCATTACTGTGCCTCTGGCCTTACAAGAGCTTAATAAGCATGCTTCAGTGGATGCAGTCTCTTGGTAAGCCTGGTAAGGGGGAAACCAGCAAGCAGATGCTGAGTCATGGTGATGAGAATGCAGGTTATTCATCTAAAACCACTTTCCCTAAGACCTATGGTACAAATTGTTTGTAATTTAATTTGATACAACCCCAGAAGCCAAACTTGATAATAACACCAAGAAACAGTCTAACAGGGAGAGGATGGAGCAAAGTGAAAGACTGCAGAAAGGCCTACTATTTGTAGAAAAACACAGTATGCAGGTGGTGTCTATTTGTAGCCCTTCTTAGGTGGGCAGGTGCACAGACAGACTCCCTTCCTCTCTGCTTCCTCCTGTCACGGACGAAGCTCAGGTTTAGGCACGTATTTGCGTGTCTGTTGATGTACAGTACGCCTACAGGTGTTGGAACGGTCCTCATGTGTCACTCTGCTGCATCAACTTCCACTATTCCCTTTGCATGAGTCAGTGAGATTCATTTAATTTCCTCGACACGATGCCGGGCAAATATTTTCATTTTTGTTAGCAGACAGAGATTTGATGAATGAGTGGACGGCACAGAAATTATACACAAGGCCTCTGTGTGCATGTGGGTGCGTGCGTGTTCACGCTAATGGATTTGAGGGTAAATAATTCAGTTTCACAGTGACAGAAGGGCACTGTGCATCAGTGTTAATTATTCAGCCCAGTCGTAACACAGGGGCCATATGCTCTTCACAGTATGCAGGACTTGTGATCGTGTGTGAATATTTAGACAGCGAGGACACAAAGGGGAAACTTTGCATCGCTCGTGCGCTCGAGTGCTTTACGCGTTTCCTCTACACTCTGATTTCCCTTTAGGCTCTTTTATCAAAACCACAGAATCATGATATCTGTGTGCTAAAGGGAAGTATTTTAGCATTGTATAAGGTCATATGCGATGAAAAGAAAGGCATGACTGTAATACAGGGAGCAGGGCTGGTGGGTGCGTTTGATGTATGAAATGTACGACAACAAAAGTTTTTTTTCATGTCACATCTATGCAAATAAATGCTCTGAATGTTGTATGCATATTTGCTTCTACACACTTCTATGCACTCTAAAACAAGAAGTACAGTTTATACCATACTCGCCATATAAGTGCTAATGAGTATGTTCATATTTGCAGTGCTTTGTTTTCCTCGTTTCTATATTTAGCTCTCCAAGTAAATTTGCTCTCTGCGGAGACTAAGAGGATACTGAGAGCTTCTAAGAACAAGGGTCAAATTCCTTCCATGTGTCAGCAAGAAAGCTGCAACATAGACTGAAAAAGATAAACAGATCAACAGATAATTTGATTGATTTGTTATTTACATTAAAACTATTTGTAAACATAATTCAGAATTAATGGAAAGTGACTATTTACTCTAAACCTAATGCCTTAAAAGCATTAAATTACCATGACATTAATGCTCATATGTAAACTTGATGGATGTAGCCTCCAGGTCTGTGAAGCAGTCCTAATGGCCAAATGGTGACTCTTCGTGGTAGAAAAAGTCATCTATGGTATACAAGAGTCTGAGAAAACAATTCTGCTTCTCACTTAAGTTTTTGCCTCAGTCAAGCAGTTTATAGCCTCAACAGATAGTTTCAAATCTTCTTTATTGCAGAAAATGTTGGTCATTTTGTAACTTACTGTCCTGTTTACTGTGAAATAGGCATGTCTGCCTTGTGAGTGTGCAATACAATTATCAGAATGAGTTAACCAAGCTAGCTAATGCTAACATTCGCTAACGAGTTCTGCTCTCTCATCCAGTTTTCAAAGACTGCAACAGAGAAAGCGACAAACCCAAGGCTTCAAACTTGGACAATAAAAGACAGGGTTCAACACTGGCTGCAAGTATATTTTATGTACAATCTATATCTGATTGGTTTCCCCCAATATTGCCACTATATGTATGATAAAACTACACTAATAATAAATTATATCGATCCCAGGTCACCAATAGGTGGACTGTGGATTTTGATGGACAGTTTCTATTTTACTCTCTCGTACAGTAAAGTTATTTTTCATCTGTGCGGCCTTTTCCTTTGTGATAGTCAATGTATGCACACAGAAAGCACACAGAAAGCACACAGAAAGAAACGGAGGGTTAAAGCTGAGATGGGTTTACACGTAAAATGTGGTTAAAGAAAACGAAGCAAAGAAGAAAGTCAAACTACACCTTTTAACATTTTAAATTGAGCACTTTATTTGAAGACATTTGAATTCAAAAGTTATTTTACTTGAAACGAGAAAATGACATTCTGTCATTATTATATTATTAGACTGCACGCCAGTTCATTAAAAAAAAAAAAAAAAAAAGAATAATAAACATTGTTGAAATAATGTCGAACGTTTTTAAGCTACTTAAAAATAAAACGTACTGGACTGTAATGTTTGTTTGAGGGAGTTTTAACTGGACCTCTTTAAATTTTAATTAAATACCCCTGATATAGAAAAGTCTACAAAATTATCACATTATATGACCACGTCTTAATTTCAGTTAAGTTTACAAATAATGTTGTCCGCTGAGTAAGTTCATAGGGGCGAATGGTAGAGGCAAATGTTACCATTAGTATAGCTCAGCATGCATGTGAATTGACGTGCGTGTTCGTTTGGGCAGACAGAGGACACTCTGTCACGTGGAAGTGAGTCTGCGCAACCTCCTTTTTGGTTCACAGGACCTTTTGTTGTTTTTCTACACAGTTAAACCTCTGTTTATCACATCTGGGAAATCTATGTCAGTAAGCGTCTTTCTAGGTTCCTGCTACGATAACATTCGTTTTAATGGGTCATGTTCTTTCCACCTGTTTTCTCCCTTACTCTGATCCATGTCTTTGCATTCTGATGAGCCAGCAAAGGCTCTCAGGCACACAAAGCGGCGCCTGACATTCTCGGCAAACAGCGGGTAGCACACTCAATGTGTCTGTTTTACACTTGCATTAAAGGACACAGAACAGATCAAACTGTTACCGGTTTATTCCCTGGGCACTCAATACCGATATGACCTGATGCTTTTTAAAACTCAGAGGATTAAAAGATGCAAGTGGCTAAGACAGACAAGAGAAGGACCTCTGAGGTGGATCGGGGCTGTCAGTGAGCCCTGCGGGTCCTACTGAGTGAAAGACAGCGAGCAGATCGCAGGTCATCGTTTTCTCCTTAGAGAAACAGGAGCTTTAATTACAACACATCAAAGCAGGGCATCTATCACTCTGACAAGGCAGCAGTGTATGACTGTGAGTGGGTGAAAGGGAGCGAGAGGTTGTCCTCACTGGGAAAGCTAACATGGTCAAGTACAACATTGTCATGACAGGAGATAATTTGTTCATCTGACAGCCAGAACACGGTCAAAAACTGGGTCTGACTGCAAGTAGATCAATGCCTTATCAACTAATTCATGTATAATATATTTGAGTTGATAAATAAATAGCGATACCATCATTTTGTCACATTGTGGTTTCTATGCGGCGAGGCATAACTTGAAAAAGATGCAAGTAATTCAGCCGTGAAGCTGAAATATTTTTCTTTTAAGTGAGCCTTCTTGCATTGTTACCAGAACTGAAACTATAAATGAAAAGGTCACTCAGAGTATTGAGTACAGTATGGCTTTGTTGGTTTCCTGTGAGGGTGAATTAAATATATTCATGTTTTAAATAGGTCGAATAAAACAAGAACACTCCTAAATAGGGATCTGAACTTAAATTAACCAACAATGAAAGAACAGCAAACTGCAGTCTTAATTGTTGCAGCAGGCTCTACTTATAGATTGTTTCAATACTTTGAAATGCAAAAGGTAACAAATAAATGAACACGCTATATGGACAAAAGTACAGAGTTTCTTAATCTTTGAATTCAGGTGTTTTCCCATCGCCGCAGGTGCCTTTACAAGCATTTATGAAAGAATGGGTTGTTCCAAAGAGCTCACTGAATTTGATCGTAATATTGTAATAGGATACCACTGTTGGAACAAGTCGGTTCATGAACCTTCTTACCTCCAAGATATTCAACATTTGACTCAGAGTGGTACTATTGCAAGGGGTTGAGGAACCGCTCATTTAAAGTTACAGAGCGTGGTTGCCGAGTGCTGATGCACATGGTGTGTAAAAGTTACCAAAGATTTGCTGACTCGGTGACTGCAGAGCTTCAAACCCCCTGTGACATTAATATCAGCACAAACAGTTTGTGCCAGGAGCTAACGCTGACTCCTTAATCCTAATTTTTTGATTTTGTTCAACATTTTTTATGCACAAACTTTAAAAGTGTTAGAGGGGGTCGATTTTGGTGGCTTCTAGATGATGTTTCTGCATTTTGCAGATAGGTTGGGTTCGTCATACAACAACCTCCAGCTTGCCCTGGGTTCCAAGTTATAGTTCAAGTGTAAGACCATGAGTCACAGTCAGAAAAGGGTGCCCACTCTAGATTGGGAATGAGTTGCTGGCCAAAAGTGGAGGATTTTAAGTATCTTGGGGGGGACTTGTTCAATAATAAGGGTGAGCAGTGCGGGAGATTAACAGGTGTTGGTACTGTGCCCACTTGGATGTGCACGCTATACTGGTGTGTCATGGTGAAGAGAGAGCTGAATGTGAAAGTGGAGCCGTTGATCTACGTTCCTGCCTTCACCTGTGGGAACGAGCTCTGGGTGGTGATGGAACAAATGAGACTGAATAGAAGTCTCCTCCATGAAGGGTGGCTGGGCTCACCTTAGAGACAGGGTGAGGAGCTCAGTCATTTGGAAGGAACTCAAAGTACAATTGCTCTAAGAAAAAAGCAGCGGGTTGAAGAGCTTCAAGCTTCTGACCAGGATGGGCATATCCTACTGGGAGGATTCCCTGGTGCAGAGTCAGGACATGCTGGAGAGATTACACATTTTGGCTGACTTGGGAACACCTTGGTGTCCCCCCAGAACAGCTGGAGGAGGTGGACTGAGAGAGGGAAGTCTGGGTGTCCCTGATTAGACTGCAGCTCAAATGACCCAGCAGTAGCAATTTGTGTTAAATAACTAATAATATTATTACTCATTTTATTCCAGCTTAGCATGGGAGCTTAGCGTATTGGTGTGATTTATTGTTGTGGTAGTTTGTCCTTTTTCCGTTCTCACCTTTACCGTTCATGCACCACAACATAAAAGAAAAAAGGCAGGTGGAGGTCATGATAACAAAAATCTGAGTCGATGACAACTCATGAACTAAAAACCTACTGCACAGAGTCTCGCAGAGAAAGAATCACCGACTGAGCTTTTCAGTCAACTTAGTGAGCACAGCTTGCGTTTAAGTCACAAACTACTTAAAACAGAGAAGTTGTTGGTGTAGCAGATTTAAAATACCTTAAACTGCTGACCCTTTGCTGTTAGCTGTCCTTTTAGCAAATAATGCACTGCTGCTGATCAATATCCCATATAAATATTGGATCAGTGCATCACTATATTATATAACACAAATAAAAACACACAGTATAAACGTTATAAAGCAAAGATTAAAAACTTGTCGCACCTCTCGTCCAGTCAGGACATGTCGTGCCAGCTTCACTTTGGCAAAATTCCCCTTCCCAATGGTCTTGAGGAGGCGGTAATTGCCAATGTGAGGGTGCTCCTCTGTGGAGGTGAAAGAGTTGCGGCATCGTGGCAGGCTGTGACGACTCGCGGACTTTGTTGGGGGGGCTTGGGGTTCAACAAAGCCGTCCACCGAAGAGTGCTGCAGGGAAAAAAAGTGGAGATCAGCAACATCCTTTGATTTACACAGACACCAATATTATTTAAGTAGTTTTGTGGCACATTTCCAAACTGATCATTTTGCTACACAGGCAAAACATACAGAAGCAATGCAGTACTGTTGAAGCTGAACTTTGAAAGAGATTAAACCAGTAACTTTGCCCCAATTCCAGAGTTGGTTTCACAATGAGGATCTATACAGAAGTATTTGGGGGAGAATCAAAATCTCGGTGCTTTAACGCCTTAACCTAATGACCCTATCATTCACAGTGTAAGAGTCAATATCAGAAGAAACTGAACTTCAGACTGTGTGTCTTTGACAAAACCTGCAAAAAAAAGTGTAACACACAGGCACATTTTGTGATAACAATGTTGCTGGTTCCACAGTCAAAACCAATAACAAGCGTCTCTGTGATACAGCAAGGTGAATTAGGAACAGCTTGCTATAAGTACTATGCTGGCACAGGCTATATGCAGTCTCCTCTGGTCCTCTCCTCTACAACAGCTGCTAATGTCAGTCCAGGTCAGAGATCCCATGATCCTCTGCTCCTGAGCACCACACCCAGCCAGAGAATAAAGCCTTGGTCTGGTTACCCGGGCTCCCCTGCTCCCATTTCACTGGGGAAACGCTACACCCTGCTGTGTGCGCAACACCTCAGCTAGCCTCACTGAGGGAGTGCTATGATGCATGTGTACATTTCACAGCATAAATTTATATTAAATCCCGACAAAGTCAGATGGTTTTGTTTGTAATGCCTCTTTTAGATCAGAGTAATGTGCATGTGTTGTTTTTGCAGTGGGTAAATGCCACACTAGTGCCTTTCAAGTCAATTTTAGATCGCACCTGTAATGAGGCCAGTTTGACCTTCAGCCACACAACTGTGTACACACACACACACACACACACACACTTGGCTTAGGTTCTCTAAATCAGCAGTGGAATATTTGGACAGGCAAACGACTCTGGGCTCTTGTGATTGATTAATGCACAAAATTTGTTTCATTTGTCCATCCATTGATCCCAGACACTGAGAGGATGTCTTCAGGGGGGCAAACATGAGGCATAACACACCTGTGCACATACACACACATTAATAAAAGAAGATGAAGAAGAAAGCCAGAAGAGAGCTACTTCTGTTTTGCTGCACTTAAAGCCACTTGTCTTTCTGAGTAATAAGCTGTTATGCAATGCAGTTCAGCTGCAAGTGGGCCCTGGGGCTGCGTGCTGGAGTCGAACAGAGGGAGCCTGGGCTGGCTGGCTACTGCCAGTGATGCTGAGGCAGTGCTTTAATAGCCACCCAGAAGTCTGTGTCTGTGTCTGAGAGTGCAGCATTAGACAGACAGTTACATTAGCACTCCTATAAGCTGATGCATTACTGAACACTGGCAGATCATTGTTCAGTAATGTATCGGACAATGAGAGCGAGAGAGGACCGATATCTTCATGTAAAAGTTAACAATAGGGTTTGTTAAGTTATGCAACTTTGCTGAAGAGGAAATGCATTTTCTCACTTGAATTTTAACCACCGCAACATGACAACCCGGGCAAACACGTGCTCAGAAATATAGAAGCAAAATAAAAGCCTTCTCTGTAAGTCTATGAATAGGTCAACCATTAAAAAAAAGACTGCCTGCAGCCTTAAAGGAGGCTTCTGTTTCCAGGAAAGAAAAAAAAATCAGACGAACCCAGATATGTCACAGCCTGTCAGCACACTCACACACAGACACACACACAGGAGGAGCAGCCCTCATCTGTTCTGATCTCTGAAGAGCTACATTATAGTGGATGTGCGCGCCATAATTGGGAGTGGGTGGTCGTTCATAAACATTCCTCCACACGGCGCATGAGAAATCTCCTGTGATTAATTCAAGTCGTTCTTCGCCCTGTTGTCTGCGTGTTGGTTCGCTGAACAACAACACGCTGCCTCCTCCTCAGCAGCACCGAGCGTGCTCCTACAGCAGGGCCCGATAGGTTATGGATGTAACATTGCGATGCTACCGAGCCTTGCAATTGAAAAGTAGGGCAACATCCCCCCTCTCTCACACACACACCCTCCCTATATATTGACGTCGTGGACTAGAAAATACCCCCCCAGCTGCACGAGTGGAGCAACACCATTTTCTCACAGGCCACACAGACACCTCATTCTCAGTGTTAACATTCAAGCCTCACTTGTGCCATTAAAAGCGGCATAATACTGACGCAGTGCGTTGTTCAGGCTAGCCTTGTTGTGTAGAGAGAGCGAGGCAGTCACAGCCGGGCCGCACTTTTATTCTAAGCTATTTCTACGCTCCATGCTTTCATTCCCATCAGAAAGGGGGGGTGAAAAAAGCTGCTGTGCTCATTGGTCGAGTCACTCTGCAACACTGTAGCCTCACGAAGAGCTGCCATTAACCTGCACCGGCCAGTGCGCAAAATAACCACATCCCTGGGTCGTTACCACTCCGTCCCCACGCCCGGTATCGCTCAGGTGTCTCCGGACAGCTGCACTTACGTTCTCGGTGTCACGCTCGTTCACTGTGGGCAATGGCGTTCTGGTCGACATCTTGTGTGCTTCATAGGCCGCTCAGCGATGCGGCGGGCTGGGCAGAGCAAAAGCAGACACGGCGCGGTCCGTGAGGGAGAGCGGCGCCTCTGTTCTTCTCTACATCCCCTGTGAACACCGCAAATAGCGGCCCTTTTACCGCAGCATAGCGCACACAGGGCCCCGCCGGCACGCCAGATTTTCTTATCGGCTTTGTACACTTCCCTTCAGGTAGGCTAGTGGCAGACAGAAAAGGAGGAAAGAGAGAGACTGAGAGAGGGAGCGAGCGGGAGGGAGGGAGAGAGAGCGAGAGAGGGGGGCAGGCCAGGAAGATGCGTCGGTAGCGGACGGGTCTGCGCAGCTCATCTCAAACCTCCCACCAGGAAGGATGATGGGATCTCTCGCCCTCTCTCTCTCTCTCGTGCACATACACTCTCTTTGTCTGCTCCAGAGCTCATCATTCAAGTCACCAGAAAGCAGTTAAGGGCACAGTTGGAACAGTCACCGGCAGATTTAGACCAAATCCAGCTACAGGGAGTGTGCTGCCTGCCAAACAGGTCTACACTGCTACTGAACAATGCCCTAAAGCCTGACAGTGGCTGTACAGACGTATTTTATCACGCAGTATCGTAGAGATGTTGAGGTAGACTCACTAAATAAGTGGCTCAAATGTGGCTGGAACAATCTAAATTAAATGGCTTATTTCTGTTATTTTATGCTATGGGTTTTAATTTAGTGCTCACTCCATGATGGGTTTGAAGAAGACAATGAGTTGGAGAGGCCTAGTTTAGGGATAACGCCCGTGTCACGGTATGAACTGGGCAGACTTTGCCATCTGTCGGAGAGTTACAGCACTGCACCCGTCATTGTTCTTATACTTAATCCTAAAATTGCAACAGGTATTTTTTATTTTTATTTTTTTTGAGTGGTCAGAGAGCAAATATATGAACAACCTTTAGATTCCTAGAAACATATTTTGTATTTTTCATGCTTTTACCTTTTTTTTGTTTGTTTTGTAGGGGTGTGGTTGTGACAGTGCGCACGCAGATGTGCGTGCGGAGTTCTTCCACTAGGGGTCATTATACGCCTGCAGTATCCTTCATATTTCCTTCGTGCAGCCCCAAACAAACGCCATGCCGTTGCTCGTTGATTTGCTTTCATCCTCTGAGTACATTAACATGTCATAATGTGATTGGGGAATAAGCAGGGCGGCAGGCGTTAAAGTCCATTAATGAGTGTCTTGTATGAGATGTCGTGGCTTCTTTGTCTCTGCAGTAATATTGTGGAATTCAGGCAGACAGTTGCATCTCACTGGATGTTACACGATTGATGATTTGTCTCACATAGTGTGTCACAATAACTGATGGATACAGAACATAAAAGCCGTCGAGAACATTAAGCCTGTTTTGGGGGGTTTTGAGGAATCTGTAGGTTGTTAGTTTTAGTGTTTGCCACTTCCATAACAGTTCAAAACTCCTTCCTCTGCAGTCACATTAGAGTTTTCAGATAAATGTCACTGAAACATGTTTTGCCTTTAATATATTTATGTATGTGTTTTGTTAGCAGTATCCAAATAATATGCAAAGAGATAAGGCGGTTCAGTGTAACCAAATGGGTCTAACACAGAATCTTGGCATGTAGATGGGCATTTTTGGAATTCTGCATCTTATCCCAGCATGGATCCAATCCCAGCATAGCAGATCTTATCCCCTCTGAGCCTTAACAACTTGGACCAGCTCAATTATTTCAGCCGAACACATCCTCTTACTACTGATTGTGAGATTTTTGGCAGGGTTATTCTGGGATCTATTTTAGATCCAATTATTAAATTTTATTTGTGTTGAATTCAATTTGTGTTTATGTTCATCAGAATGACTGAACAGTTCCCCTGGAGAGTTTAAACAGGAAAACACCCAAACCGATAATAATTCATGTTTTTCTTTTTGATCTGAGCTCCAAAGTGTTTTTCTTCTCGGCGCTGAAACATCCTGGGAGCACGCTCCGTTCCTGCCTGGGATTTGCATTCTACCTGAGTTGCACTCCTGAGGAATGTAATGGGCACTGACACCGGTTTAATGAGTGCATGTACACCCAAGGCCAAATGCAATTACATGCTCTCACAGGCAACTATCAAAAAAGAGGCAGCTGTTAACAGCCATTCATCGCGGATGGTCATGCAGCTAACTGTATTTGCAGGACAGGGGGTGAGAGGAAAGAGTAGGAAGACAGAGAAAGAGGGGGAGAGAGGCTAAACTCATTATAAGAGCGATAGTGGAGTAGCATCTGTCATCACTGGCAGTTTACCATATCTCCTTTTCCCTGACTCAGTCTCACCAGTGAGAGTCAAGCCATGCAGCCTCTCCAGTCAGTAAAAATCTTTGCCACACATCCTGCAGAAGTGTGGGAAATAACAGGAACTGCTTTTCAAAAAGGGAGATGTTTTATAAAGTTTTGCATGCGCCCCAGTATGTGCCTCTCATGCACTGCTATTATGTTCAAGTCATACACTAAATACCTGGTGATGTAAAAACAAAAAAACAACAGCATTTTTTAAAAAATCCTTAAAGGCCTTCCAAATATCTAGGTTATTGAAACTGGTAGACTTGACACAGTTCAACCTGTGTCAGGTCTTGCCCTGTGTCAACAACAAGAGGTTTTAAACATTTTTTCCTTCAGTATATGCAGTTCTATTCCCCAAGATTTTCATGTGTAACACAGTTATCCATTTAAATAAAGATGTGATTTGAGCATCTAGAAAACAAAATTAAGAAAGTTGGAATCTTCCTGCTTGCTGCAAGGAGAAACAGTCTGAAGAGTTTTGCTGGATTCAGGGTCTTAAGAATCACTAGATTGTTCAGAGAAATAGCTAATTGTGCTTGGTGACACTGGCTAACTCAACCGAGTCCTATGGTCAAAATTCTCTTGTATGAACATAAACCAAGTCCATTTTGTATTAAAAACTGTTCATCTGTGAGAGCTGATGTCATGTTTTCTCAGGACTCTAAACAGTCCTGTTAAAAACTACATACACCATTACTGCTTCTATAGGAATTAAGAGAATAAGTAGGAGTCATATCCTGCTCGCCAAATGCACTTGATTAATTGATCATCAGCAAGTGTGACTGTGTCCACAAAAGCAAAGGTTTTGGCAGTTTGCTGGTCCAGAGCATTCAAGTGTGTGTAAACACGATGCCACATTCTTACCAGGAATGGACATCCCAGGAAATTCTCCTCAAGGTCAGAGTGTACAACAATCCAAGCAACTGCAAAAAACCCAAGAGCTACATTTTAGACTCTACAGACCTCGGCTAGCATGTTAAATGTTAACAAGTAGACAAATACTGAACAAGTATGGGTTGTTTGGAAAAGTTGTCAAGAGAAAGCCTCTTCTCTCTAAAAGGAAAATAGCAGCATAGCTTATGTTTGCAAATTTGCATCTGAACAAACCATAAGATGTCTATAACAAACATCTTTGGACAGACGAGACCAAAGTGGAGATGTTTGACCATAATGCACAAGGCCACTGCTGGTGAAAACCGAAAATGGCATATGAGTTATAAAGCACCTGCCCACCTTGCAGTCACTGAGTCGACTGTGTGAGGCCATCTGTCTAACAGCTTGGCCAAAACTGGCTGAGGCAACAGGACAATGATCTCAAGCATAAGAACAAATCTACAAGATAATGTTTAGAATCAAGGTGCTGCGGTGACCCAAAGTCCTCAGCTCAACTGAAATGCTTAAAAGAGCTGTGCATAACAAATGCCTGCAAACCTCAATGAACTGAAGCAATGTTGTAAAGAAGAGTGAGCCAAAATTCCTCCACATTGTGGAGGAATTTTGGCTCACTCTTTATCTATTTGAAAGCCATACAGAAAACAGTTTACCTCAAGTTACTCTTGCTAAAGGTGGTTCTACAAGCTACTGAATCATGCGGTGTAAGCTTTTCACAGGAATGGATAGAGTCCTGTAAAAACTTTACATAATAACTTTATCTTCTAAATTGCTTTTCTCCCAGTGTGTGCTCTACAGCAGCTCTAATCACTGCCTTTACCTTAAACACACAAACGTATTACAAATGAAAAAAAGTGATCTGCAGACATTCCTGCTTTAAAACCTGTTAACTGCACACCTTACAAGGCAGAGCTTGCACTCTTGCTGTCTGCTCTGACAAGTCAATAAAACCCACTGGTATGCTGAACATTTTTGGAAGGCAACAAAGATATGGGGCTGCAGTGGAATTTGATCAGGCAGGGATCCATCCTTCTGTTCATTACAGAGATTTCCAGCAGTAACACACCCTCCAGGTGAGTACACCTCAACCTGAGGAAAAGTATTACTGACTGGCACACCAAGAGTTCATGCCCACCCTTGGCCTCCCCTCACCTGCCTGTCTTTGTGGCTGTCACACAAGCATGTGTTCACGCCCTCATGTGCTACGTACAGCTTGAGTTCTTCCATGTTGCCCTAGGAAGTCTGGCAGGGAAGTAGAAATTATGAAAACAGTTGAAAATCCAGGGCAGATGTCAAGCAACACAGTAGGATGGATGAAATTGGGTGTAAGTGAGTGCAAGCTCAAGACATATATGCAAAGTTGTGAATTTTCACAATCATGGTGAGCAGTTTTCTATAAATTTTCCTGCAGGTCTGTTTTACAGGCTCATTCGTACAGTTATACTTTAGATAATTACACTTGTGCTCAGGTCAGTGTAAATAATAATATGTGGTCACCAGTCTACATCACTAGCCACTTTATTAAGTATACCTGTTCAACGTGGAGCAGTTGAACAGGTGTACCTAATATTCAGCCAATCACATGGCAGCAGCTTCATGCATTTTACCACGTAGACATGGACAGATAACCTGGTTAAGTTCAAACTGAGCATCAAAAGGGGGAAGAAAGGTGATTTAAGTAACTTTGGTTGTTGCTGGTCTGACTGTTTCAGAAAAAGAGAATTTTTCTGGGTGCCTTGTTGATTCCAGTGGTCAGAGGAAAATGGCCAGACCGTTTTGAGCTGATAGGAAAGCTGAAAGTGATGCAGAAAAACAACACGTTGAACCGCAAGCAGATGAGCCACAGCAGCAGAAGACCAAACTGGGTGCCACTCCTGGTAGCTAAAAACAAGAAATCGAGGCATAAACAACATGAAAGCATGGATCCATCGTGCTTTTTGTCTAAAGTTCAGACTGTTGGTGTTGTTGTAATGGTGTGATATATATTTTCTTGGAACGCTTTGGGCTCCTTAGTACCAGTAGAGTATCATTTAAACACCACAGCCTTCCCGAGTATTTTTGCTGATCATGCCCATCCATTTATGATCACATCTTCTGATGGTGGCTTCGAGCATGATAATGTGCCATGTCATAAAGCTCAAATCATCTCAAACTGGTTTCTTGAGCATGGCAGTGTGTTTGCTGTACTTAAATGACCTCCGTAGTCATCAGATGTTAGTGCAGTAGAGCACCTTTGGGATGTGGTGGAACAGGGTATTTATATGTGGATGTGCAGCCTACAAATCTGCAGCAACTGTGTGATGCTAACATGTCAGTATGGACCAAAATATCTGAGGAATGTTTCCAGCATTTTGTTGAATCAGCACCACAAAGAATTAAGGCAGTTCTGAAGACAAAAAGCGGGGCCAACCCAGTACTAGCAAGGTATACCTAATGAAGTGGGTGTTAATGTGCTGTTTATTATGATAGAGATAGGTGTAAAATGATGTGCTGTCCTAAAGATTGCAACAGCACTTACAGGAAAATGAGAGACGTGCCAATCAAGGATAGTCTGCACATGCCCACACAGTCTGCAGAAGTCTGTTAAGGCAGTGGAAGTGAAAACACCGGTGTAGATGGAGAACAGGGAGTTTATTTGAGCATTTGTACTATACAGAACAAATACCGGGGCAGCTACTCCTTCTCCACAGTGTGGTAAGGGCTGCGGAATGACAGAGTGTACATCTTCCTCCAGAAAACGTCTTCAGTTTCTCCGCACATTCTCAGAAAACATAACAAGTCATATATTTTATTGCGGCATGTCATTTTTCAAATGTTTGTCTCTTATTTGCGTGCATGACCTGGTAGTTTTTTTTTTTTTTAGCTTTTTCTCTCCTGCCAGCAATTTAAATATGTGTGCTTGGCCAGTGTGCGTGTATACTCAGAGCATTAGCAACATATCAAAACTCCTCCGGATAAAGAAACATTTTCATGAAATTATCTGTGGCCACAAATGATGCATTCCAGGTCCAAGATATTTCCTCTTTTGGCCCAGCAGCTAATGTTAAACACTGTGCCGAGGAGAAATCTAAACTTTCCCCCTGTTATGAACTCGTATTCTAAAAGGTAGTGCCATTTACTGTTACTGTACTTGGGGATAATTATCATCCTTGTATATCATGTTTTCCCTTGTAATTATGTCATAATTCAAAGGCTTCCCTGGCGAGCTAAAAACGGTCAGGTGCGTCATCATATAACAAACTCTTCTCTGAGGACTGGGCCTATTAATTGTCAGGATATAATTACATTCACAACACCCCGAGGGCCCGTTTCATTCAGTCATCTCGGAGTTACTGCTCCAAACTATAATTAGAGAATGTAATCACACAGGTATGGACCTCCAGGATTTATTTTTCAGCCCGACTGAAGGCTTATTGAAACGACATCTGTGGTTGGGTACCAGGCAAGGAGTGTTTATGGCCTGGCACGTTTTCAACAGCCACATGCAGTGGCACTAAGCAGCATACCACACCAGCACAATTTACATAAACAGATATGCACACATTGGATGGGCGGTTCTGCTAATTAGTTTGAGTGTGTACATTCTTGTTGGATGAGTGGTTTCTTGAGTGGCATGCGTCTATATTATATGAATGCCCTTGTGTGGTTGTGCCACTTTCCCGTGGCACCTTTTGCCAGTGTTAACAACTGACCTCATCCTATTATGCGTTTCCAATCTCAAAGCCATCCAATAAACTACTCATTTCTCACCTCTTCATGCACTCGCTTTCACCATCAAAACACCTCTTACCTCTCCCCCTGACACCCAAAACAGGCCGGGGAGAACATAAAGTGACAGCACCATATGGAGTGACTTTGAGTGATTTCCCAGTAATATGCGATAAATTATTGAGGTTCAACAGCATTTTTTTTCCCGTTGTGAAGCTAGGGAATACCAAAATTTGTGTAGTGCTGCTTCACACCCACCATGTGTGCAGTTAGGGGTTTAGTTGTATTTGGTTCTTTATGGCCTCACTAGTGCCATGGCTTCAGTGACTTGGACTGAAATGTTTGTTAACGACAGAATACCTGCAAAACGAGAGACGATACAGTCAGCCTAAGCTGTACTTTCTTTTCTTTTTCTTTTAAGGGACATAGAAAAAGTGGCATTCACACAAAGTAAAGTCCTTCTATAAAGCACTGATTTTAGCAGTTTGTCCATTGATGTCTTTGGTTTTTGGAATTATATTTTAATGAGAAAGTGGATGTATGAATGCAACACTGAGAAATAGATGCATAATTATTAGTGCCTACTAACATGAACATCAGTCCATTAAAATGTAAAAAAAAAAAAAAAAAAAATGCACACAACGCTGTAATTATTTTTTGGATGAAATTTGGTATTGTAACCATAGAGTATATAAAAGAACTCTCCATATTTTGAAGCCCCAGTTTTGGCATTTTAAAAATTATTTGTTATTTATTCATTTTGGAGCCAAAAGTGAGTTTATTTAGGTACTAAATTACCAAAGCAAGCATGGTCAGAAACATAAACTGTACCGATGCAACACATGTCTGTTAATTTATGCTCAGTAACAGACCAGTAGGTGGCTAGAATCAGTAAAGGTGAATCCTAGCAGACTGACAGAAACTGACTTCAGCAGCCGGTGTCAGCCCACTTGTCATTCAAAACAGCCACATTCCTAGCTTTATGCCACACATATCTATACAACATCACCCATAGTCTGATTTAAAAACATCTAGATGGCAGTGACCATGTGGCTGTATCCATCTTTTATATAAAGTCTATAACATGGGGTTTTATTTTTGTTCATCAGTGGCTTTTAAAGGCTGGAAGTTTCTGCTTGTTGTGCCATCATTGAAAAAACAAACAAAAAAACATGTATTATGAACATTATGAACGGACTTACAGCTGCTAACACATTATTGTTGCTACATGTTTGGAAGCCAATGTAAACTCTCTTGCTGTTAAAACACATTTAGTTCTTTGTGTTACAGATGTCACAAAATCACATGATATGGAACCAACCGTATAAATTTATTATATATTTTAAAATAAAATTTCTACATTTTTGTCAGCTGTCCATTTGTGCTCAGAGGCTTTCTGGTGGATTCAGAGGCTGGGAAGACAACTGAACTCACTGAGTGCTTCTGCTTTGCATTATCATGCTGGAAGTAAGACATTAAGGGATAGTAAATCAAGGCCATGGAGTGATGCATAAGGTTAGCAACAGTTCTCAAATAAAACTATTCAAACCCTGACTTATTGGTATTAAGGAGACCAAAGTGTGGCAAACAAGTTATGAAAAAACAGTAAGAAAGAGGGGGAAGCTATTGCATCACTGGAATATTGTATGGAGGAGATGACAGAGGATAACAAACTTGGTGAACTTTCATGACTTTTTTCCTTTTGTGTGATCTTCAGCCAGTGGCTTTGGCTTTGATCAGTTCAATAAATCTAACAGTGATTAATGAAATGTCTAGCTATATGCAAGGAGATTAAGTTAATTATCCTCACTGTTACCCTGAGTGGAATATTAATCAAGAACAAGAACCGGAATATGTTGCCCTTCTGATGAGGTTCAGCTCCGGTTTAGTCACAGAAAAAGTGGGTGAGCAATGTTTTCTCATGGGGGTTGAATCATGCATGTGCAGCAAAAACACAACTCCAATGAGTGGGGAGCTAAAGATGGGGTTTGGGGAACAATGACACATCATGTATCATCTTACATGTCCCATTGCTGCTCTGACTAAAGCTCTAGACAGCAGCGTGATTGAGTAACAACTTACCATAAAACCCCTCCCAACCAATTTTACATCTAAATATGATGTGTGTGTGTTTGTGTGTGCAGGCTTCGCAGTAGTCCCTGAGCACACGTTTACTCAACACAGCATATTACCGTATCCCCTCTGGATCTCCTTAAATAAGATAGATATGATGGCTATGGCATCATGTTCACTGCATTTATCATTGTTAAATTCAGATGAAATCATCCTCACGTTTTCCCTAAAGCACGAGGGGAGCAGCAGAGCATTTCATCCAGCCGCTGCTTTTTCCATTACAATATATGTGAAGTCAGAAAATATTTACTTTGGTGCGTGACTCTTGCGATTAGTTTTCACACATCTTAAAGCCGTTCCTCTGCGCTGTTGGGCAAAAAAAGAGAGAACAACCTGACCCAATTTATACATCATATTTTATTCAACAATATAACTTTTAAACTCCAGAGTACAATCAATATAAGGTACATATGACAAAATATATATTTAAATAGAAAAGAAAAAAAACATTAAGGCATCTCATGGAAGAAAGTTAACATTTTTCTTGTTTTTTCTTTTGACAGCATAAATGATAAGATTAGTGTTACATTTTCATGTTTATACCTCTAAGGCACTACGGTATGATCACTGCTGAAACCACATTAAAGGGTTTTAGGAAAAGCTGGATAACTTTCTATAACTACAGAGTGGTGACAACATGGTGATTGTCCATGCGGTTTTCAGTGCTGTATATCTACAGTTTATAGTGTTTCAGCAATAAGCCAGAGTGGACACGTGGAATCATAAAAGGCAAAGCAGGTAGTGAAAGATTTCTCATTCTGCCAAAAGTCTGGTGGCATTGTATTAACACTTTAATAATCCCCCTGTGTCGCACATGAACCAGCTACAGGGCAAAACACTGTAATTATCTTTATCACGCAAGCCAGCCTGGTGCCAGCCTGGCTTCTTTGACTGGGACTGACATTAGAAAGTCCAGCTGTTCCTCTGGAGGATCACTGTGGCACCAACGAGTGGTCAATTCGCCAAGTTGTATTATGAAAACTGTCATTTCCTGTACATGTTCTCGAGTTCAAAAACCTCTGTTATTGCCTCTGTGACCGAAAGCTGTTAGGATGGTATCACAGAAACGCATAAACAGCTCGACCACATCCACCAAACCCGGGGGCAGAGAACAAGCTCTTTCTCACTCTTTCCCTTTCTATCCCCTCTGCGTTTCACACTTACATTTGCTTGCATGCATAAACAAAGGCAATCGCACACACAAACATACACACACACACACACACACACACACACACACACACTCACACCCTCTCACACGTCAGCACACTGATTTGTTACCTAGGTATGTACATGACTTAACTCCTGGGAGTAAATTGTACGAGTAGGCCTGCTGTAGCATAAAGTTAAGTATTCTCTCAACTTACAGGCTAATTCCCTCCCTTTACACTTTTGAACTGTTCCTGGACTCCTCTGGAAATTATTACTCATGAGGCAAACTATACAGAAACTTGCACAAATAGCGGGGCGCAGCAGTACTAACCCCTAACAATTAACAGAAGAGAGGATGTGATTTACAAGGTCAAAAGCTGCTCATACTGGATACGTGTACATGTACATTTCTATAGATTTTTCTCTCTTACTTACAAATGAGGCACACACTGGTTATTGTAAGCAATTCTAGTTTGAACAAAGGGATATATGAAGGTGCAGCTCCATCAAAAACCCATCGGGTTTAGGTTGTGTGTCCTATAGGCCTCGTTTCCTTAGTGCCACTGCTCTGTTCCTGATTTCTCAGGAAGGTGAGACAATCACGATATGGGGAAGACACTGCATTTATTCTTCAAGCACTCCAAAACTATGTCAAAATGATTAATCTTTCAAAATACTAAAGAAAAAGTACTACGTTTTAAGATTGGTGCTTTCTTAATCAACACCTTGATAGAAAAAGATGCCCAGTGGTCATGTTATAGCAGAAGGTGGTCTGACTTGAGCAACTGGAACTGCTGTGCTGCTGTTTGAGACTGAGGCAGCCTATATTATATACTGAATGTATATGAAAATGTAAAGTATGTTATGCTGATACAGGCATCTGCTGTGTTACATTGCCATGTTTACAGACTTGTGTGCGCTGTTGGGAACTGAGCCGCTCAGAAAGCGTAGGGCCCTACGATGATGGTGAGCCGCAGCAGTGAGCTGGAGCGGTAGTTCATGGTCAAATGGTGAGTGATCATCTCCAGGTCCACGACGTACTCTCTGGGGCCCGTCAATGGCTTGGTAAGCACCAGCATGGCACTCACATTGGTGGAACGCTGCAGAAAGTACAATCAATCCGTGTGTTAGCATGTGAGTGCAAATTGTATCTTTTTTTACACAGTTTTACATTAGTAATATAGACTCACCAGTCACTTTATTATGTACACCTGTTTAACTGCTTGTTTGTGCACTATCTAATCAGCCAATCACATGGCAGAAACACAATGCATGTAGGCACATAGCCTAGCCGGACCACTTCCGGCTGAGAGGAAGGCAACAGTGACTCAAATAACCACTTATAGCAGAAGAGTATCTCTGAGTGCATAACATGTCGAACCTTGAAGAAAGTCGGCTTTTTAACTTTCTTAAGATCACACTGAGTCCCTCTCCTATCAGCTGAGAACAGGAAATTGAAGCTACAGTTTTCACAGACTCACTAAAAGTAGAAAAAAGAAGACAGGCATATTGCCGTGTATAACGGGTCCTGATTTCCACTGCAACCTTTAGACCAGGGGTAGGGAACTCCAGGCCTCGAGAGCCGGTGTCCTGCAGGTTTTAGATTTGTCCTTGATCCAACACAGCTGATTTAAATGGCTAAATTACCTGCTCAACATGTCTTGAAGTTCCCCAGAGGCCTGGTAATGAACTAATCATTTGATTTAGGTGTTGACCCAGGGTGATATCTAAAACCTACAGGACACCGTCTTCCGAGGCCTGGAGTTCCCCACCCCTGCTTTAGATGGTAGGGCCAGAATTTGGTGTTAACAACATGAATGCAGTGATCCATCATGCCCTGTGTCAGTTGGTGCTGTATTGGTGTGGGGAGTATTTTCTTGGCACAAACTAATAAAGTTGCCAGTGAGTGTACAGTAGGTTCAACAGACTAAAACAAACCACCATATGTCTTTTAATAGTGACTATTTATCAAAATTAATTACAGAAGGTAACCGGGTATAGAAGTATAACAAATGCAGTTAATACTTCAAAGCACAGTGACTCAATCTTGAAAGATATCAGCAAACAGTTTTAAGTACTTTGCTTAACTTTCATCAAAAATGTTACCCTCGGACTACAGGCACACGAAACTAGCTACCCACTGCACCCATGGTGTCACAGTTAATAAAGCACAATATGAACAACTGGTAACAAAACATATAGCATGCTCAGCGTGCCTTCTCAATATGCTACTATAACTTTCTAACAGGTCTTTTTTATTGTGAAATACTTGCAGGTATATGCAACACAGCGAGACAGTCTTGTCCTAGTATTTAAAACATGTTGACCTCGACCCCGGACCACTATGGGAAATCTGGCTTTTAATTAGACATATGGATGCTAACTTTATTAGTTATTAATTAAATATCTTCACATCTACCAGACAGACAGATTCAATTAATTTTTTTCTTTTTGGGGGGGGACGGGACTGAAAAATGTAGTTAATTTCTACCAGCTTTAGTTACTATGATGACTGATGGTGACAATCAATGTGGATACTGCTAAGCATCAGGGAGGCTGTAGGTTCTCCAGTTTGTCCCCTTTGCCAACAGGCATCGTAACAATTATTTTACCCAGTTTTTGTTTTGTTTTTTTCCCCATCAACATACCCGAAGGAAAAACTCCCCTCCATCATTCCCAGATTTAATCCTGAAAGTGTTGTGTGTGTTGGCATATATGCTTGTGGCTTGAATTTGGAATATTTCCGCTGGCACAGTCCGCTCTGCCTGGATGCTCATGTATTTGTAGACAATTGATGGTGGGAGACCCTGGCAATCAGTCTGAGCCCGGCAGATGCAGCGACTGCAAGCAGACACAAAAATTAAGACAGACTTTTTGAAACTTCTTGTGCAAATGAGAGAGAATCAAAAGAGCCTGTGACGTTTACTGACTTTTCAGATGTTTGGGTGTAAGGTGGCTCGCAGGGGTTTCTGGGGTAGCAGCGGAAGCCTCCATAATAGTTCCAGCACATTTCATCATCTTGGCAGTTATGGGTTCCCGTCTCGCACTCATTTATGTCTGGTGATGATTGGAAGAGAGACAGAGAGAAAAGTAAGTGAAAAGTCAAACAGTTAGATAACAATTCAAAGCATTTTGAAAGAGAACTGTGTAAGCACAGTCAAAGTTCAGGTTATGTACAAGAGGTTTGGTTTTTTGTTTTTTGTTTTTTGCTGCAGCAGCATTTGTTCTGGCAGTGGAGACACAGAAGAAGGAACCCGCAGATCCATAAGGGAGGGAAGCCCCTTGTGCAACCCCACAGAGCTCTAACTAAAGCTCTTTCCGTTCAGTACCATGAAAATAGAGCCATCAAGTGTGCCCCAAACCACAGGGCTATTTCTGGCACAGCAACCTGGATTCATCACCAAAACGTCCCTCTGACACAACAGGCTAGATTCATGGCTCCATCTATAAAGCTTGCACCTGACTGAGGGGGAAAGGAAAAAATAACAGCTCTCCCTTTGAGAACATGCCGGACCTTCAAATAAATCCACTTCAAGAAACCAACATCATGCATATAAATTCACAGAGGTGGCTTAGCAAGGCAACACGAAGTTTGTGCGTATGCCTTGCCTAACCTCGGCATTCTTTCCATGACAGTACTGGTGGCTTTAAGGTCTGCTTTAGAGGTTAAACAGATGATGACAGGAAGAATAACCAGCAGTTATCCTCAAAGAGTTTATGTAGAGGAAGTTTGTTGTGTTGGAAAACAGAGACCGGGGTGTGAGATAGATAATAAACGAATGAACACAAAAAGTAAATAAAAAACTGATTTATGGGAGGAAGAAAAGGGGCGGACTGCCATACCTTGACACAACCGGTTTGCCTGGAGCTGATATCCTTGTGGACACTCACAAGAGTAACTTCCTGGATTGTTAACACACTGGTACTGACACATGTAGCTGGACAAACCGCACTCATCGATATCTGCGCAGAAAACATGCACACACAAAAGTAGACAATGAGTACAACAAGTCAGTGTGCGTTAACAACCGGGAACGTGTTTGCATGTGGGTGGTTACATTTATGCATGTAGTGTGCATGTGTGTGCACCTTGGCAGGAGACCGTGTCTTGAGCCAGCTCGTAGCCTTGGTCACACTGGCAAAGGAAGGAGCCAATCAGGTTGTAGCAGTGGTGATGACAGGGGCTTTCTGCATCACATTCATTCACATCTAAAACAAAAGAAGGGGTTTTACAAAGAGTACAGTATATGGACACAATCTTATCTTCACCTTCTAGTTGTTACCCTCCAGCATCCAGGCTCCTGGTTTTCCTTTGTTTGTAAATAGTGCTTTCTTCCCACCCGACCTTGTCTTGGTCTGTTAACTATCCTTCTGTGTTGACTGCATTTGGGTCCACAATCCTACACTTCATGACACTTTTTACCAAATCAAGTCATTTTTATAACCTGTCTAATAATCTGACCATTTTTTCCATGCAGAGTTGGAAATTTCCCAGAAGATAGCAGATCTGAACTGTCATAAACTTGTAATCGCTAAATCAGTTCAGTTCAAAAGAGGCAGAAAGACTGATACAGTCTGCACTGTTGCACACGCTCAACAGAAACAGACTTACACATGTTTCAGCTTGCGTATGTGTGTTTGTTAAATCACATACACATGTTTCTGCATAGATAGGAGCTGGCAGCCAGTCACAGGTTTTCTAAATATGCTTCAGAGATAAACATCTCTGTGACACACTCAACAGCTTCCTTTGACTTCAGGAGATTTACAGTGTGGATTCAGGCTGCTTGCACCTTTTGTTTGGTTGAGGTGACTTCCTCCAAGGGTCTGCATGTCAAAAAACTGAGGAGTGAGACAAACCCAGTCAGTGTGAACACTGGACTTTGATAGCTAACTCTTGAGCTAACATTCTTCTACTCACATCTACTAAGTTACTTAACTTTATTTAGGTCATTATTAGCCGTATATTTATATTAAACATCTATTAAATTGATCAGTCTAGAAGAACCACTCATCCAGTTCAAGGTCAAGGGGGCAGCAATGCAATCTAAGCAGAGATGGCTAGATTTCCCTCTCCCTAGCCACCTCCTGTAGCTCTTCTGGGATACACACACACACACACACACACACACACACACACACACACACACACACACACACACGTCTTTCTAGGACAACATCCCCAAAAACCATCACCCAGGAGACAGCCAGGGGATGGTCACATCCCCGAGCCACCTCTACTGATTATTGATTGTCTGGAGCAGTAGCCATAGTTATAAGTGCTATTAAAGGTCAGCTTGATAGTCTTTATTATATACATTACAAAAGTACAAAGTCTTGATATTGATGCCTCTGCAAATGAGAAAACGATGCACACACACACAGCATGGATTTTCAGTGGCTTACCAACACAGCTGTGGTTGTTGCTGACCAGCTTGTAACCTGTCTTGCACTCACAGTAGTATGAGCCCGGGGTGTTCACACACCTGTGCATGCAGTAGTGGGTCGTGGCACACTCATCTCTGTCTGGGGGTACACAAGAGTCATGCAGAATGAGTTTAAATCGGTTAATAAAAATCACATAAAAAAGCATTTTATATAATAAAGACTTACCGACACAGAGGTCTCCATTCCTTTGGTAGCCTTGAGCACACTGGCACATATAGGAGCCTCTGGTGTTGTAGCACACCTGTTCGGGACCACAACTGTGACTGCCTGTCACACATTCATCTATGTCTGCAAAAAACACACACACATGCACACACAAACTGAGACAAAGCTGCATGCAGTCGATTATACAAGAACATATGGAAGACAAAGCAAAGGGACGTGCCTGGACCGCATGAGCTCTGTGATGTGTAAACTGTTTTCCACAGGCAGCAAAATGTGTGACCACTGACACCATCACATTACACACATGGGCATAAACACACATGTTCACACAGAGAGCAGGCGATTACATAAAGACGGCTTTTATCAAGCAGCTCTGGGTGAGGGGAAAAACACAGATCATATCTTTAACTAACAAGACAGTTATTTGAAGAGGGAAGTATGCATGCGTGTGTGTGTGTGTGTGTGTGTCTGTGAGTATGAAAGAGGGAGAAACACCTCTACTGATAAGTCATGTGCTGTCTACCATAACGCTTTGCTCTCTCAACAGACATCCATCAACTTAAAACAGACCCAAACACATTCACTTTCTGTTTCTCAAACCATAATTCACATGTAGTGAGATGATAAAAGTACGGCGAGCTTTAAAGGGGGTGAGAATGAATTTCAGGAGCACAAGCCCACATTTACCTCCAAGATGTCTTAAATAAATGTTGTCATACGTACAATCTGCATGAGCTGTAATCTGAGCTTCTCTGTTTAATGTCTTGGTAGCAGCTCTGGCCGCACGTGCATGTTAATACATGTGAGTGCCTCCCTTGAAACTGTAGGCCTTCCTGGTGTTTATAAGGAGGATGAGAACGTGACCTCCCACACTGTGTGGTAAAAGGAAGATGGCAAAGTGCAGGCTGCGGTGTTCAGCTTCCAGAGGTGAATTTCCAGAGTTTACTCTATGGAAGAAACAAAAGCTAAAAGCGCCTTTCTGGCATAGATAAGGAGCAGAGGTATCACTGTCTAGATTTTGAGGCATAAAGAGCTACAAAAAGAGCTCCAAGTCAGTTTCAGTTTTGGTTCTTTTGTTTTAAGGCCGATGCTCTAGTGTGACATCCACTGGTTCTGAACATCATGTATAACACTTTAAAGAACTGATTAAACCTCCAAAATATGAGACGCCAGTGAGACGATTCTGCTGATTCTACGAACACATCTCCAACTTTGGATAGTTCAGAGCCAGATCTGCTTAAAAAAGGCTTTTCTCATGGTAACCTCCCAACATACACACACACACGCACACAAACTATTAATATGCCAATGGTGTATACTCTCATCTCTGAGGCCCACCAGCAGGCCTCTTGGGTGGTCTGATGCAACCCATCATATGCAGACAGCCACTGAGAATTGGTTTAACAGCATGACAGACAGTTATCCTCAATACCACACACAAGGGAAAAGAAGAGGGTACTATTACTGCATTGCTGTTTGGCACGTGTGTAACTTAACAGTAGTCACAGGAGCCTGGAAGGTATAAAGCTATATGAAAAACCTATAGTTGCACTGTGTCCTCTAGAAGACATGACATTAATAATCTCCCTGCAGCCTTTAGATGAAATCAAATACAACTGAAAAACAGAATAAATGATCAGTCGACACATTCAAATCAGTGCAGGACAGTTAAAAGTTCTGTTGAACAAATAATTCAACTCATATTTCCCTGGAAATGTTTCATGTGATAGACCTGAAGAGGATCATGCCCTTCCCTGAGTGCCTCAAATGCCTTATATTCCAGCCCCACAGCTTCCTCAACGAATGGGACTGATGCCGGTGAGAAATTGGCTTGATTTGCTGCCCATGAAAGAAAAGCCAGACAGAAGGTAAGTTGTCTTCACTCCCTAAAGGAAAGAAAGGGAAGAGGGCTGAAAGGTTCTCAGCTCTATGGGGGCGCAGTGATAGGATGAAGTACATTAGGGACAAAAGCAAGGCTTATCTAAAGGTCCACCTTAGAGACAACAGGTGCAAACTGCATAAAGTGTGGAATGCACACATAAGGATTGTTGCTCATTGACCCACTTAGTAGAGGACAAAGATGAAAGCAGTGATGCTCTGGAAAATCTGTGTTCTGATGTGGCTTGAAAGACATCTAGGAAAAGACATCCGAAAACAGCACCAAATGTCAGCAAGAAACCAAATGCCGGGATTGCTCAGTATCACACTTTGGGATACTGTCCCAATATCCCAACTCAAAGGCTCAATGACACTATTGTCATTATATTCCAATGCCTCTGTCACTGCTAGTGCAGCATCCAGGTTTAACCTGCAAATGAAATGTAACTCAACCGATTATGAACAGAAGATTTCACACATGCAATGTATGTAAACACCCCCGATTTGATCTTTGTGGCAATACCAGTACCAATGGTATTACCACAAAGATCCAAAGGTGATGGGTATAAATACTGGGAACAATATATAGCCTAAACCTGGCGGCCAGCTGGGGTTTGCATGAGTTCTCTCTGGGTACTCCGGCTTCCTCCTAAAGTCTAAAACCATGAAGCTGAATGGTTGTCTGGTGACCTGCCTAAGGTGTACACTGCCTTTTGCTCAGTGGCAGCTGGGATAGGCTCCAAGAAAATGGATGGATGGAGTAAAAAACAATCACCTTGCTATACTGTTTAAACCTGTGCTAAGTAGCGGGTTGATGGCAGACTACGAGCCTTGACAGGTAAATATGCAAAGTAGCAACACTGTGCAAGAAAAATGAGGTTGAAGTGGGTGTCAGAGAAATAATGGAAATGTAATCTTGCATATGTACAGCACGAAGAAAACGTCTGAACGAATGTCAACAATTACTTAGACAGAAGACAGCAGTCAGAAGCCAGGATCAAGTCCCTGTGACTCATAACCACACCTACTTACTGGAGGTATTTGGTGATTCATTTAGACTGGAAATGCCTTGCCTTCTGGCTATATAATAGATTCAGACAATACAAGTCTGAAAAAGCAGTCTTGTGTGTTCACGCTACCCTACTGCCAGACATCAACAAATCTGTGATATCAGCGAAATGCTCTGCGTGTAAATATGGCAACTTGCCACGTCACCACACAGATTCACTCAAGGTGCAAAAGCATAGCTGTGTTTGCTTAGAACTAAACACAAACTGGCAATGCCATTATTTTTACAATCATTTGAACATTAATAAATAATAATAACAAATCAGTTCACAGTTTAACCTCCTTCTGATTGGTCCACACCGCATCCCCAGACCCAAAGGTTTAATATTCAGGCCTGAAACATGCAGTTCCTCAATTGACCACTTGAAGCTGGCTCAAAAAGTGAGTTAATCCCCTACCTACAGACTGTCGTATTAAAATACTCTACTTTGAGTAGAGAAACCTGCAAACTTGAACTGAAACTTCTCCAAGGGGATGCCTACTGGATATGTCAGTATATCATTTGCAAACAGTGTATCCACAATGATTAAATAAGGAAATGTTGTTCTGTATTTTATAACTATTATATGGTGTGCACAAACATGTCTGTAGTTCCTTACCGGGGGTCCTAGGACGTGCATATAATTTCTGTACACACATAGTTCCATGCAATGTTTAACCTGTTTATGGGCTTTCAAATGTATACTTTGGTTATCTTTGAATGTGGATGAAGCACATTATCTCTTTTGTTAATGTTGTTGTATTGATGATTGTTGTATACATATATGTATCAGAAATGCCACGGACAGAAAACCACAGACTAAAACGCCTCCATTTTTTCTTATTGCCATGGCACATTAAATGTATTACATATGTATTTTGGAGTGCTTAGATTCTTATTAATAGTTCCTTAAAGATCCTTGTTTGAGACTGTATTAGAGTTTAACATTATAAGAAATTAAGGGAACAGCCACTGTGACTAACAAAGCAGTCGCTGTTCAGTATTTAATGGGAAATATATTTTATGGAAAGCCTGTTAATATCGGCATTGTATTTAACATCAAAGTGACTTAGGACCATACAAAGCTAACCACTGCAGCTAGCCAGTATTAGAACTACTTTCATGTTCAAATAATGTGACATTAGCGCCAAAATGTTAAACTAGAATCAAAACAGCAGTTCACAAACTAACTTCAGGGGATAAGCCAGTGCTCATGGGCAGAATGAGCACCTCTGACTGAACTTAATGTTGACTTTCTTCTGACTTAATTCAGGACAAATCTGAGCCTGAGCTGCTCCACATGTGCCAGCAGCTTCAAGGCGAGATGGCCACTCCTGATAGCAGCATTTGCTCATGTTCTGCTGCCAACCGGAATTACATCAGTGCATTTGGACTCGTTTTAGTGCGACTTAGCTGGCATGAGTCCAGCAACATCTATGCCACTGTTGGTCAGAGTGGCTCTGGCTACCTAAATCAATGAACAAGGTGTCAGGGGTGTACAGAACATATGTTTGATCTGTGTCCCAGCATTTTCCTCAGCAAGGTGTAGAGACCATGAACTCTTCTAGTAAATGGATATGACTAAGTAGTTTGAATGTGAACAGTGTAGCTCCTATGAAAATTCTGTGTGCGGAAAAGTCAGAGTCATCTTCCCTCTTCTGGAAGAAAGCTTGGAGAGGTCTAAATAAAAGCATATGTGCTGAACGCAATCCAAAGGTTCATTCACAGGAATATCTTGCGGTAACTGCTACTTTGTCACTAAACCTTTAAGGAGCTGCCAATACAAAGTTCCCCAAAACTTTGTGTAAGCATGTGCGTGTGGGTGTGTTTGGAGGGGGGGTGGTGGAGTGGGAGTTTATCCCACATTGGCTGGCTCCTAGGTCCCATAAAGTCTCCACAGTTTGCCATGCTGCACACTCGACAGGAAAACTGCAACAAGCCATCAAATGTGATGATGTGTTGCGTGTGGGGAGAAGTGACTGTTCCCCGAGGTCAGATTTTTGTCAACGTTTATTCAACATAGCTTGCAAGTTTCTTCCAAGAGCGAGCCTGCTGTAACATCACAGGGAAAGATAAGGCTGTCCAGCAAGAGAGTGGAAGATGTGGAAGGAAAGAATGAAGAAAAAGGGTGGAGTTTTTTTTTAAACAAAAACTGGCTTTTTTTAAGATTTGAAGTTAGATTTATGGCCGTGTGTGCATATGTGATGTCAGAGTTAAAACCTCCTTGCTTTTCAAGGAGATTAATTCTAAATGCCTTGTGGGAGCTGAGGGAGTAACGGGAATGGCGGCAGCTCAAAGAATGTGAGTGTGTGTATGTGTGTGTTTATGGATGAGTGGGTGTGCGTGCATCGGAGGTCCTGTTTGAGGTGCTCATTAAATGGCCTTTTTTAGAGCTGCTCATGTTTTATGGAACGGAGCGATGCACTCTAAAAAGGTGTATATATGAGTTTTACTGGGGGGGGAATTAATATATATCCAAAATGGGGGACTAAAATTTATTTGGCTTGAATTCAGAACAATGTGTGGCGTGCTCCAGATTTATACTGACATGATAGGGCTTGTTGTAATTATCACTTGAGAGCGTTTAATCTTGTTTTCACTGAACCACTGCAATGGAAAGCAGGAGCTGATCCAAAAAACAAAACAGTTGGAGCCATCCTGCTGTTGGACAGCATCTCTGTTTCCCTCTGATTATTGGATAATTCAATCTTTGGGCAAGCAGGGGACAAGACGTGTGATGTTAATGGCCCATAAAATTTTACAATGTCAGATTTATCAGCATGTCATACACCATCCATTGTAATATCATCCCTCGCTGCACGGCACATTGTTTCATTTGTGTATAGTTCTCTCTGCAATGCAGTGTGAAATGCAGCTATCGCTGGCTTGAATGCAACCCCAGGACGAATGGGAGTGGTGGTGTTCCCCTTTCAAAGCAAGTCCAAACACAAAGCAGATAAGAAATCAAAGAATTCAAGACACTAAAATCATATATTCCGTGTATTTTCATCCGTATTAGGGCATGAAATATTTCTATGCTCTTGCTGATAGCACCACTCCCAAGATTCCCCTCTCATCGCTCTCATTGTTCAGGAGAAATGGGAGTTTTAGTCATGCTGACACTCACTAACTGATTTGTGAGTTTGTTCCACAAAGGTCGGGCATGCTCTTGACGTTCTTGAAAATCCGTCCAGTGTGCCAGCCGCATTCCCTACTGATAATTATCCTTCCTGTTACTCTGAAAATGTCTAGAAAAACAACCAAAAAAAAGAAGTGCTGAGCAATTCTGCTGCTTTTCAGCGCGAAGAAGATCAGTCGCTCTGCTCGCCTGACATGCCAGGAGCTGGGTTGCAGTCATTTACAGCCCTTAAAGGTAATTTCCGACACTGAAGGAGTAAAGCTGCAAAAACGAAAAAAAAAAAAAACATGTTCAAAATAACAGCGGGATCATTTGAAGAAAAGCAGAAAAAGTGCGTTAAACATGGCTCGCGATTGCATGTGAGTGTCAACCAGCTGAGAGCGAAGAAGTGATTTATAGCAGCCCTGTGTCCCTTTCCATCATGAGGTAAACGGAAAGATCAACACATGTAAGCACATCAGAGGAGGAAGCAGCTGGCCGCTGGACAGGCACCGACCTCAGGGAGAATAATAACAACAACATTAAGCGCTTGCACCGAGGAGGCACGGCAAAGCTGCTTCCCCCTTTTCTCCTCTCTGCCATTGTTGATGTGATGGCAGCAAGGAGCCAGTAGCAAACCATAAGCAATAACAACATACTGTACAGCAACACGGCTGAGGCCAAAAACAGGGCTGCCTGCATGATGGTTTGATTATATTCACAGAGGCTGAAAGACACTCTCTGGCAGCGTAAGGAAGCTGATGAAATACTGTCACCATGGTATACCCATTAAAAGATAGAAAGGCTGGAAATCATTCTGCAAAGTGTATTTTTAGATTCCATATGTTTATTTTTCATGGAGAAAGGGGTGCACAAAACTAAGGCTGTAGCTGTTTAAATCGTTTCTATGATCGAGAAATAGAAACAGTGTTAAAGGAGCTTTGTGTCATTTATCCGAGGCTGAGAAGTTGCAACATCAGCAGGCCTCCTGGCACCGTTTGCTAATGGAAAGTGAGCTTTAACTGTCAGAAATCGAGCATCTCTGAATCACTTCTGCTGACTCTGAACCATAACTTGTGAAAGTTTTGTGCAGATCACATAAATTACCTGGCTTACACATATTGTGGCCATGGAAGAGCTCTCTGGTGGACACAGTATTTCATGGTTTCAAAACTGCCTTTGCCATTTCAGTTCTGACATTACTTCTTACTTAATAGCCAGGTGCTGAGCTTATATCCAGGATATTGCCCAATGTAGAGCAGTAACATGAGCTGGAGGACTGATCTCACCTCCAGGGAATAAATTGACTTCAGTTGTCACTCAACTTCCAGAAGAAGTCATATTTTCCCTCTATACAGCATAATGCAAGCAGATAAAGAATATATATGAAAGTCAGGAGAGTGATACAACAGTGAATGTCTACAGCTGTCTGTTAAACACGGTGGAGGCTCTGTCGTGGTTTGGGGTTGGATTTTATCCAATGGTGTTGAGAATGTTGTACTATTAGTTTTGGGTCCACCGTTTAATATCATCTGAAAGACATCTGATTGGCAGCAGCTTTATTTTTCAGAATGACAATGATTCCAGATACACTGGCAATGCAGTATAAATATACATAGATAGAAAATCACACAGTGGAACACAACCAGTCATGGATTGGCCTCCCCAGAACATTATTAAAGCCGTGTCGGATCATCTTGGCAGAGAACAGAACAAAAAGCACCTATATTTGGTCAGAGGGCCCGGTGGCGCCAGTGTCCGGCAGCCTCGCCTCTGTCAGTGCGCCCCAGGGCAGCTGTGGCTACAATGTAGCTTGCCATCGCCAGTGTGTGAATGTGTGTGTGAATGGGTTAATGACTGAATGTAGTGTGAAGCGCTTTGGGGTCCTTAGGGACTAGAAAAGCGCTATACAAATGCAGGCCATTTACCATTTACCATTTATTTCCTATTTTTCTAGGAAAATACTAAGAAATGAGGGTTGGCTCAAGACCTTTGCAGAGTAATATACAAATAATCATAAAGCTAATATGAAGTGAATAAAGTATTGAATGGCTCAACACTAAATAATCCATTTAGAGCCTGACTCTGTAATTCTGTAAGGCTGTACATGCAGGAAACACTTGCAACTGTAACAGAAATGCCAAAGTTATTACAGCTCATCCTGACAGGAAGTTGGAGCAAAATGTCTGTACCAAATTTCATGGTAATTCACCCATCTAATCTATCGCAACAACAAACTATTTTTGACCCAGAAAGCATGTGCAGTTCAAGAGCCCGAAGGTGCAGCTGCAGTGTAACAGGTGCAAAAGAGCCGGGCAGTAAAATCACAGGGCGCTAGAACAGCAGCATCGTGCAGACGAGCGCAAATCACGAGTCTGGGAACAGGTGGAAGGTATGAGCTTTGCTGGTAATAGATAGGTTCAACGGGGACAAAGGTGTGCTTCAGGTGTCTTACTGCCTGAGTAAACAAAAGCGGGTATGTTTTCATTAAACAAATCTTTTGTGTTTGATCCAGCGTCCTCCTGCTGAGCAACAAAATTGCTGCATAATGTTTTAATCTAACATCTGGCGTATACTGTATCCGTTTAATTTTAGAGTTGAAGGCTTCATTCTCTGTGAAAAAAATACAAAAACAAAACAAAAACAAGACGTTTTCCAAATTTCTGTCGCTTATTTTTGGAGAGGAAACAAACACTAACAAGATAACATCTAAAGGAATTTCCTGAGGAGGAAAAAAAGAAGAAAAGCATTACAGCAATCTGTTTATCTTCACATCTTTTTACATTGTCCGTGGCATGGCAAAGGCTCATGGTTGGGGCTTGTATCATCAACAGCAAATGCGAGGATGAGCCAACAATAAGTGGAACTGTAGGAATTAACCGTAAAGGTCAAATAGTGAAGCCTGTTGGCAGGGTCACGCTGTGCTTTGCAACCGCTGGGCTCTCTTTCTTCGCTCCGCTCCCTGCATTCCTGCTCCTCGCAGATCGATCCGATGCTTATCTGTCAAGGTGGTGAGTAATTCCTACCATCACAAAAGATGGGAGCAAACGGAAAAAACAACCACGGCTAACATTCCAGAGATATTCCTCCCAAGTGCATTGCATCTGTGTGGAAAAATGTTATTGCATGCGCTTGGCCTTGTTCGGAAAAATACACAAGTTCTCCGTCATGCGGGGCTTAACGGCCTTAATAGAACATATTTAGGAAAAATTTCCGGCCACTGCAGGTGAAGAGCGTACAGGCAAAGCTGAAATTAGTCAGGCATGTAGGTGGTAATGTGGCCTACATGACCTCAAGAAACCAGACAGGTAAACAGGAGTGGCATGTTGCTTCATACTGCAGCTCATGAGTATCTAATTTAGAGATGAAAAATAAATAGGCACCAGCCAAAGTATGTAAACTTAAGACCTGCGAGGAGAATAACACAACCCGCAAAGACATAAGGTATAATTATCTGTCAAAGATTATACTGAAGATGCAGTTAAGCTGGGATTTCTAAACTGCAAGGGTGTATTGTCATACAGTACACTTTAAAGAATCTAGAAACAAGAGCTTCACACTATTCTCCTGATTTATGACCGATTCAGCTGTCATTTGTCCAAGGAAGTGATCTCACTTGGAGGCATCACCTGGCGGGGTACACAAGTGAATGTATGTTGTGTGTTTTTGGAGGGTGGGTGGAGGTGGTGGAAACGTGAGGAATCATTAAGCTGTCATACATACAGTCAAGGTTCACAGCTTCTCTGCTTGGCTGGAGAAATGTGCCAAGTTCCCCTACACTGTGTCACTACAACAACAACAACACACGCTTAAGCCTCTGTTCTCACTCGGGACCAAAGGGCTTTATAGCCCCCTTTTGCAAACAGTTTTCCGCACAGGGATGACTGCTCAAGCTGCAGATCAAACAAAAACACGAGGCTGAAGAGTGTTATATAGTCTGTGGTCTGTTTTGCTTTTAATCAGCATAAAGAATAACGCACTTAAGAGAAGCTTTTCTTTTTTTTCCAGTTTAATTTGCGCTGTGGAAAATTGGCTTCATTTTTTGCAGCGCTGGTAGCTGACCTCTCTGCTATTCGCCACACACTCAGCAGTAAGTCACTGAAACAGCAAGCAGCTGCACAACCCATGACGCTGGTGCAACCTGGCTTGGTCAGTGCTCCGGCACTTCTGTGGTTATTTAGTCAGTGTCCGCCTTTCATCGTCCCCTTTGCCCTACCTGACTCTGCACTCCAGGTTTCCTCCACAGAGTGGTGAGTTTGCAGGGAAGGAGCCTGATGTAAGCGCTATTTGATACACTGAGGTTTCCCCCCATTGAAAGCTAATGGGAATTCCTTTGGTAGCAAGATACGTACATAGCTGTTCAGAAAGGCTGCTGCGGTGCAAAAAAGAAAAGATAATTCTGTGTCCAAGAACAATTGGCTCATTGTAGCTCTGTTAACTGTAATGACAGAGAAACTGGAGACTGATGTAAACATGGATTATATCATTCGAGCAGTGAAAATATACGCCCACATAACAGCATGAGACGCCTTCCAGTTAAAACTGCAGTCATTTCAAAGCAATAACACTGACAGCAACAGCCTATCATTGTTTAGCCCATGCACTGAAACAGCTCACCAGTGAATAGGTATTATACCCATGCCAGCTCGCTTATGTGGTTACTTTAACTGATATGCTGCCATGTTTTACACTCTAATAAACCCTAATTGGGTTCCAATTCAGAGAAACACATAAAGCACCTCACACATATCTTTGTCCCAGGTGTAAAATCAAATTTGTTACTTTCACTGGAGCGCTACGACCGCAAACCTCACCACACAGCCACACACCACATGGTGAGAGGAGTTTTTAATCACTGAACACATGAACTGTACTTTACTGCACTTTGTTTTTGCCTTAAATTTTAGAGGTGCGTCTATTCCACTAAACTCTCACACATTAAGACAGATGGTAACTAGATGTACTGTATAGGGTTACAAATGATTTCAAATATTCTCTCTCTTCTGTGTGGCACAAAGTAACAATTACGGGCACTAGTGTGTGTGTGTGTGTGTGTGTGTGTGTGTGTGCGTGTGTGCGTGCGTGTGTGTGTGTGTTAGTGAGACAAAGAATGAATCTCCCACCACTCCCTATTTGAGAAGATCAAAGAGTTTTTCTCAAACACAAGATCACACCCACGCAGTCTTTGCGCAGCTACCAAAACCACAACCTAGTAAAGGCGCAGAGGATATCTACTGTAGCTGTAAGGGGTACATGTGAGCACATAGCTCACCAGAATTTTACAAAAGCGGCTTGATTTTCCCCCCGAAGCGCAGGACTTCAACACCCAAAACAAGAAGAATTTAAGGAAGAAGCTGAACTCTGGCCAAAAACATCACGCTGCGAGCAACCAAAGGGTTTTGAAAACATGACATCAGAGTGGAAAAAAAACAACAAAAAAATGAGAAGCTTGCAACACATCTGGCAGCTATGCATAGTTAAGCTGTTGATGACTGTCAGACAGATGGATGAACAGTTCACCTTTTGAGCTCTCAGCTTACTGGGGCTCTAAAGTCGTTAGCAAGTAATTATCAAATACCTGCGAAGCCCTGCCAAGTGTAAAAAAGAGCATACTACTCTTTTTAAGGAGATAAAAACACTTTGAAAAACAATTCTGCCACTACACTGCAGAACACAGCAGCTAGAAAAAGGGGGTGGCTGAAAGTGTATCTATATTTTTAGGATGTAATCTGTCTCACAAAGGACAAAGACCTATAATATTCTGGAAGATTTAAAAACTCTTGAAAATAATGTGGCAACCATCCTTTTTAAACCTCTGGACTTTATTTCATGGTTACACCTCTAGTGCTGCTGACAGAGGCCAATTTCTCTCTTGAGGAGTATGTCAGCACCACTTCCTCAGATAACCGTGTGTTTACACCATGGGTTGCTGTAAAGCACTTTAAAACAAAAAAGGAAGCCAATTTTTCATGGTACCTCCCATAATCATATATCTGTACAGGGAGAGAGGGGGAAAAGTTTCTGGGCTGCTGATATTACCTTTGCAGAAGTTCTGCTCATCTGCAGCAAGTCCTGGTGGGCACCGAAAGCTTGGAGAAGGACCCCTCGGGGGCTGAGGCTGGTCTGGTGGGACAGCAGGGACAGGATTGTCCGGCAACGGCACCTGCTCACCGTCCTTACTAATATAGATGACGGCGCTCTTTGGAAGGCAGAGGTATCCACCAAAGTGGTTGATACACTGCATCCCTCCTTTGCATGCGTCGTCATACAAGGCACATTCATCAATGTCTGAAAGAAAGAAAGAAAGAAAGAAAGAAAGAAAGAAAGAAAGAAAGATTGCAGATATGCTATTTATGCTATTATTGTATTTGGATAAAGTACAACTTGCATTAAGCTTACATGGAAAAACGTTTTAAAAAAAACAGGAGTATAAAAAGCTACATAAATGTGCAATTTCTCACCTTTACATTGCTCTCTGACTCTGTCGTACTCATAACCCTCTGTGCACTGTGAAGGACATACAACAACGCATTGTTTAGTATCCTTTCAGGAACTCTCGAGCTGTACATCAATAAATGAAAAAAACTGAGCAGCATGCATATGTCAGGCTGTATTAAACACAGACTGACAGGTAGAAAAAAGGTACGCTTACTCACTGTAATAGAGACCGGCTCTTCAGCCTCCTGAGAGAGAACATGTGCAAAAACCGCACAAAGACACACACAGATCCCCAGCATGTCGACCAAACGTCGGAGAAGTACTGTAACGGGATGCGGAGACGTCAAGTGGATTGAGTGTGCAGGACCATTTTTGCCTGACATGCCTACGATTTTTAGTATCAATTATAACATTACTGATGGCATTACTCAACGAGTCCCAACATTTCCCCCTGCTGACGTGTTGTTTATGTTGGCACCGCTCCAGGTAAATCTGCGACTTCAACCGAGTGTTTTTTCTGTCGTTCCTTTCCTAAAGGATTAGTGCGTAACACGCGTAAAGATCGTGCGTAAACATGCCCCCTCTGTGCCAATCGGGGTTATGAAAATGAAGGCACGCAGACCTCGGGTTGATTCATATTTTGTACCAGACAAATACACGTCTTTCCTCACACAAGCTGCCTAATCACACGGTAACGGTGCGTGTCTATTCTTGATTTTGCTTTGTTCATCACAGTTCAAGATCCTGACACTTGTTACTGGACAACTCCCTGAAACAAGCGAACTACAAGAGAAACAAGTGCCACCGGAGTTTTACTCACTTGTTTCAAAAGTTTAACATTTTTCGCATTCGATGAATTGATTTCATTGTTGGTAAGAACGATGTGTGCAAGTGCTTCGTCATCCCGTGATGTCTTAGCTACATACCTGCAGTTACCTGCGGATATCCAAACTCTCCCGGCAAGCCGAACTAAACGTCCCCGGCGTCTTTGTTGTTGCAAGTCCTACTGTGCGCGAATTCAGGGTGGCCTTTATCGTGCAAACGGTGCAGTGGATGTCAGATGCTTGGCGGAGTGCAAGCAGCGCTTAAATGATGAACATGCGGTTAGTACAGTAAGACACACTGGGGGGCGGTGTACCGGGCAGGTTGACTCCGGGCTTTTCTCTCACCAGGGTGCAGTAAACCATCAGCAAGTTTCAGTGGCTCCCTCTATAGACTGATGTACAGTGAGGGAAGTGGATATTCTCAGAAAAACAGATAATACGGTAGTATTATCATCAGCCAGTCATCTATTAAAACTCTTTTGATTGTAAATTCATTAAGAAATGCCTTTCACATTTTAGGTTATATGCAAAAGTTTGTGTTCATGTAATAACATATTATACACATAAGGACATGGCGGTATCACCTTCATTTCTTAGTTTGTTTTTTTTTTCGGAGCCAATGTAGAGCTATAAGTCATTACATTTGTAGAGGCCTAAACTATTTCTATATTTTACTGTACAAATGAGCCTCAGTTACTTTGTTGGCTGTCACATGCAAACCCCTCTCATCCTGTGAGACCTCAGTGCCAGTGTTATGTACAGAATGTGTGAGCAGCAGGTGGTAAAATCAAATCTTGTGTTGAAGAACTCTGTCAGCAAGCACTACATTAGCCTCTAATACATTTCATGGTGTTTACAAGATGCCTGCGCTTTAGGAACATCTGCTGGATTGGCATGGCTGCTGGGATTTCCCATGGGGGAAGAGACAGCAAGCGATTGTGTTTGTGTGCATGTATGCATGCATGTGTGCCAGGAGCTTGCTGATATGAACAGGGCTAAAATGGACTTGGCACCAGCCCCTTTAATGCTGACCCCCTGACCCTTTCCTTAGAGGGTGTTCATAAAAGAATAGATATATTCTGCATGGCACAACATCCTCATCCTTCCTTTCTTTTGAAAAAAAAAAGTAGATTCTCCTCAACCTCAAGAAACTAATTATAGGAGTCATGTAATCACATTAAGATGTTCATATAAGAGCTGTATTATTTCCAGTAGGTATTTTCACAGAACTACTGATTTGTTCACAGATAATAATGCATTGGGGTAAACATTAGGATATGCACGCACACAACTTTACAAACATGGACAATCAAAAAAAAAAAAAAAACTGTACAAAATGTTTTACACTTCACTCGAATTTTATTGTACTTGGTAAGCTATTCAACACATGCACAAAAACAGTGAGATAAGACATTTCATTAGTAAGAAGCATTTTCAAACCGTTTATAGAGATTAATAGAAGATTTTATCCAAGACTGATGAAAGAGAGGATGAGAGAACATTCCCTTTGGTCCTGTTCCTCACTGGAACAAAATTAGACAGTCATGCTTGTAAATCACAGAGGCGAGGCTGAGCTGGTTAGATCTCTAGGTGTGACCAAGTCTCCCTGTGAATGTTACTGAAGTCAATAAGCCCACCCCTACACTCCCACCTACCCACACACACACACACACACACACACACACACACACACATTACAAAAGTATTATTCTAAGTAGTACAGTGCACAAATGCATTACAAGAGAACATGCTAAAAACAAGTATGACCTACACTGATGCAGGTATCCCGTTTGGACTCCAGCGAACAAGAGGGGAACATTATATGAACATAAACATACATTTAAATGCCAGAGTGATAGATTGGCCCTCAGCTTAACATAAGTACTGCTCTGAGTTTCACAACATCTCTGTGATCATTATTACCTAATCCCCAGCCCTCAGTGGTGACTAATATACATGGACCCACACACAAACATACACACATTCATTTTTGGGAACTGTGTGAAAACTACTAAGAATCTGCTTATTTTCCACATTTAAGAAGCGAAAAAAAAAGTAAGAAAAAAAATCTAATTTAAAACCATATTTTGAGTTCATAAACCAGAGGAATATTATTCCAGGGGAAAATAGAGAAGCCAGCACTTTGTGACGTTTCTTTCAATGCTGAAGGCAATGCATCAGGTACTGTTGGCAATTGAGCATTAGCCAATCAGTTCCTGATGCAGTATCATCCACATCAGAAAGCTCTTCCTTCACTCCGACATCAGTGTAGGGGTAGCTGAAGCTGAATAATTTACAACACATTTTGATCTCACGCCAATACGTCCTAGTGGTGAGAGGAGCAATGCAAAATAACCCAAACTCATAACAACAAGCCAATTATTATTCTTTTCATCCTATGATAATACAATAGCCAATACTGTACAGTACACATCATCGTAAGTCAAGATGGCAGCAGAAGCATCTGGAAAGTGAATTCATGCAAATTCCAAATGGGCATGCATTATGAAAGAGCTGCAAGAGATGAGGCTGCACTTCAAAAGACTGTCGAAAAGAAATTTTTAAAAAGTGGGGAAGGGGGATGTGAGAGAAGGAAGAGCAGACAGAGAGGGTGTCTGTGAAATGCGCTTGTGTAATTGCAGTGACATCTTCATTGAGAGTCCTCCATCTCTTTCCTGTGTGCTCCAAAGGGCGTCGTTGACGCCGGTCGATGTGCAGAGCAGCCGAGGCGCTGTGTTTAGCATAATCCCAGAGGCCATTGTGAGAGCAGCTAGTGAACGACTCACAGTTGCCAGCTGAGATTTCACCAAAACACAGCAGAACACAAGGAGAAGGGGATGAGACAAGAAAATCAGAGGTGGAGGAGGGGTACAGAGAGGGGACATGAGGGAAGGTAGGACTAATGAAGAAAAGAATGCATGTGCCAAATATTACATTACCCTAAATCTAAAGGGTGTTATTGTGTGCATTAGTGTTGAGGCTAAGGGTGGTGGTTTTCTGTACTGAGCATTCAGCTTTCACAGCATCAAAGAGGAAAAGTGTGAAACATGCTTTCCTCCAGGTGGACTGCACCTGTTGGCCCTTATTCAGCACTGCAATTCAGTGTTTGCCCAGTCACTAAGTGTTTTGACTTGTAACAGTCAGGCATACAAAGATTAAGCTAAACTATCGCATGCCCACATCTGTTGTGTTGTGCAGTGATCATCACCCAAAGCTAGAAAGCAAAACCTGCTTTGATCACAGGTTCAGGTAGGTGGACATTTTTGGGGCCAACCTTTGTGTAAACAATGTGGTGATTTGTGAAATGTTCAAAGAATATAGAATTTTTCTTAGTTTGCATTGTTATTCATATAAGGAGAAAGATGGAACAATGACACAGTTTTAGGGCTGCTTTTTAAAGGAATATTAGACAAACTGCAGAATCTCTCCAGGTGATTGTGAGAAAATAAAGCACCATCACAGTTGCCTGCAGAGATTACTCAGTCAGCCTCAGATTTTTCTCTCTTGAACACACATGCACACTCTTCTGTGGCGGGTATGTGTTATATCTATAAGAGTCAATTGGCAGCAGATGGTTAACACTGATCAGGATAAAGGATGAGGTTTGACCCCCCCCACCGTTTCCCCAAAGGTCTTGTGTTACCATAGTGACTAGTCCAGGGCACGTGCCTCCCATTGTTGAGCCGTATTCTCCGGGGTCAGCCACACACCCAGTTAGAGGTCAGATGTCACGCAAGCCTCTCGCTCCGGTCAGCACTCTGCAGCTTTCAGCCCCTGACCCCAACAAACACTGAAACAAATTAAGAGATGGGGAGAGGGGAGAAGACGATGACAAAATTAACCACATTTACTCAACAAATCTGCACGATCACATTCGGGTTCAGGTTATCCTGACAAAATCTGTTCTGAGTGCAGTGCAGTTTTCCGGGGGAGATGTACAGTGTAGGGGAGACTTCCTCTGCATGTTACAGTATGTCTCCCTCTTGTGGTGAAGTATGATAGTTTGAAATTTCTACATTTTATGTGGACTTGGTCTACACGATGAAACAAAAATGCACAATATGGGGACATTCGTGGCTGAGGGGTTAATGCCTCACATGTCCCTTTTCCTATGTTTCCCCTCTATACCAACACTGCACACACAAACAATAATAGTGATGGTGAGCTCTGAAGAAGTGTTGCATGAAAAGATGCATACGATACTTTTTGACAGTTATTTGACACTTGGTTCTTGCCATTTTACATGTACATCTCATTCATGCAGCCACAAGGCTGACAAGAACCTTATGTTTAATTATCAAATAGCTATCAAGCTAATGCACATTTACTGACCAGAATGGACACACTTTTGTTTTTTTGCCAGAGGTACCAGAGTCTGAGTCTGTGTTGGGATATTCAGGTCATCGAGTTGCAAAGTGTTGCTCGGGCGTTGACAAAAGAAAAATCTTAAGTTTATTAAACGGAACAGGCTGACAGTCCACACTTTGTTAGGCAGTGAATGAACAGAGTGGTTTTGACAGGCCTAACCTCTTAAGCTTCGGGTCCCACTGAGCTCGGCGCAGCTAGAGCTAAATGCCATCTGTCCCAACATCATGAGGCCCCCCAACCTGTCCCCCAACAGTTTAGCATAAAATCATGCATTGCTGCTATTAAGAAAGGACGCAAGATCATTCTAATCATCTGACATCAAAGTCCACAAATTAAAGAATTTAACCCATTGCCAGCAAAAGTTTAGAAAAAAGTTATATGGCTCTTCAGGTTAAAAGCTTTGCATACAGTAGTGCTTGTAATCCACTTAATTTGGTTTTCAAAAGAAAACACATATGGAATATGCACTATGGATTACAAGCAAAACAACTGTCTTTGAAGAATTCTTTTGTAAGTTAAATAATGTTGCTGTTGCATTTCCCTCCCTGCCTTCATCTGCAGCCTGGCTTTTGGGCGCCTGCTACCTCTGCTGTGGGTTTACATCTAAAAATAAAGGGCAGAAAAGTCAGAGATGTGGAATTAGAATAGTGATATGTTTTATTGATTAGCATTCAAATATCTCAGTGAAGACATTTTAGAAGGAAAACCCAAAGAAATAGTAGCTCTGAACAGATACCAGTGACCCCTGAATACAGTCTGTCCTGTTTTACGACTGCTGCACAAAAGTCTTCGCAAATAAATATTGTATTAAAAGCTTTTTTTTTTTTTTTTTTTTTTTAAAAATGGACATTTTAAAAAGTAAGGAAATAAAATGCAGTTCAGTTGTGTCAACTGCAAATGACTCTTTGCTTCAGTTAATCTCTGACTGTTTAACAGTTTTTCAAAAATAATTTTATGCTTTGCTGACTTTCACATACAGCACTGAACAATAAAATAATATCACGAGATGAACTTTGGTCCTCGTCCTTTCACAGTGTTGCCTGCTCCATTAGCTGTCATCTGATGTTAAGAGCAGAAACCAACCTTTGTGCCCTGTAGCTAGTGTGTGTGCGCTTTAGTACTTCATTAAGGTCTTGGACCTTAACTGTACAAGCAATTGTCCTCCTCCAACAAAAAGACTGACGCATTGCATCAGTTGGAGGTAAATTTATCAAAGGAGGCCCATACAATAGACACAGCAGCACAAATTATGAAACAGGTCTGTAAGGGGCCTCCTGGTGAGCCATATTGTACTGATTGTTGATGGTCCAGTTTGGACTGAATGACATGTAGTGACATTCAGATGGAAAATGACAGAAATAGTGCTATACATGTACAGCATGAGTCAGTAAATGTGCAGTACGGTGAGCGGTGTGAAACGATGTGCATTCGTGTACACGAAGCCATGCTGAGTGACACAGACAACCCATAGACCTCTTATAGTTACACATTGGCTAAAAACAATTGGGATCTCCATGAACTGAAGTGACATGAGTATTTGTTCCAGCCTTTCCATTAGGAGCTCTTCTGTAGAGGTGAAAGAAAAAAGAACAAAAAAAAACAGCACTGAGCGAGGGAGGGTAAGAGGGATAGTAGGATAAGGCGTGCGTACAACGAGGTCTGGCAGAGTAAAAGGGATCAAACTGCAATAGCACGAGCTGCACTGAATTTGAGGGTGGGTTTATCTACTTACACAGCCATTTTACTCCAGCCACATAGCAATGTTAAATATCATAAAACAGGCAGAACATGAATCATGGCACAAAAATGTAAATGCACAATTGATCAGTCCTGAGATATGTTTTTCCAGTGCTAGCTGTGAAATAATTATGTGCTTTTATAAAACAGGATTACCAATTTTAGAGCCGCAACAATCGGTCAATCCCTTCGCAAGTCCATTAGCTGAAAATTCAGCAATTATTCTGATGAATCTTTTTAGTAAAAATCACCAACAGTTCTCTCCATTAGGAAGATTTGCTGCTTTTCCCTATTCCATGACATTATTTTTTATACACTCTTTTAGACCAGACAAAAATAAATAAATAAAAGCAGTTAAAAAAATAAAACACAGATAACAAAACAATCTACTGTGAAGCACATTTACTAGACTAGTTACTTAATTTCAGATAATAAAAAAAAAAGCTCCTGTACAGTACTGTGGAGACCAGTTTTAATTTGCCTGTCGTTCACTTCAATATGAGCCTGGCTGCCATTTAGCCCCTGCACTGCAGTCTCACATGAAATGGACCGATGGCACATCAGACTGACTGTCCTCACCATATTTACATCCCATCTCCGTTATTGGATGCATAATTCCTCCACACATCTCTTCAATCTTGTATCACCCCCTGCTCCACAGACACACACACACACACACAACTGACGACAATTATAATTTCATATGCCCCAGTGTATCGGCCACCCAAGCAATTTTCTGCCATTTAAATGTGAATTTATGTCTCATGTAAATGCGCAGGGATTCGATTTAGGCCCATTGGAGAACTGGCCTTTTCCCCAAAGAGCTTACTGTTATAGACTTCTGGTCATTTCAAGGTCTCTGTTCATCACCTCGATTTCACAGATTGTATCGGCACTGAATGACATCACACCACCTTATCAGCTTCTCTTCTTACCCATAATACGGTTTCACCAAAAATCTGAATATTAAGTCAAACCATCTCTTACCTTGATCAATGCATCACCCTTCTGTTTTCAACCACCTGCTCTGCGGGTTTCCTATTAATGAAATGTAATTAGCTCTTATTTGTGACTGATTTTGAATAATTAAATAGATTTTCATTGTCTAATATCAATCCCAGACATGTTTATGATAAAACTTTCCTGTCAACTTAAGCACTGCACTCCCTGACTGCGTGTAAATAAAAATGTTGAGTCATGTTTTAGAACGAGCCAGAAAAAGGAGGATTCTCTAATGAAGAATATCATCTTCTCTCTCAGTGGGGATATATACTTTCAAGTCTGCACAATAAAACTAAAGCAAAAACAAGAACAGTCATTCCAAATCATCAGTTTATTTAATAAACTTCAAAATTATGGACTTCTGGTCAGGTAATTTCCCAAACCTATAGTTTCACCATTTTCAAATGAGGCTAGAAGAACGTTGCTATTTCTTTAAATGCCTGTTTTCCATGCTGACGATAAAATCTATGAAAAAACATTTCAATTAAGTTCACGTTTCACAGGCGGTAATTGGCTGTTTTATTGGCCACATCACAACATAGCAAGCAGTAATACATGACCTTTGTAAAGAGCATTTCTTGACAACGTGTTACTGTTTTGATTCAAATAAGTTTCTTCTTCATTCATTTAGAAAAACAAAGACTCAACAAACTTCTAACTATACACTGGGCAGTTTCAATTCCTTAATAAAATGTCTTCTCTACTAACACAATACAATGAGCACATTTAAGAAGGCAGGTATTTTTTACTTCATTTACGTGCGTGTGTGTGGTTAAATTTTCTGTGAAAATAAGTCAGCCACTGTTCTAGTTCAGGAGATAAATATGACGTGAACCTTTCAGCTGCTCAAACTATGAATCCAAGATAAGACCTTGACCACATGATCAATTTCCTGCTCTTATCACAATAATAACTAGTCCACCTGCTGCTGATCACATGCACCCTCCAAAACCCTCACAAATACTGCAAAATGCATAGCACCATCAGTCTACATTCCCTCATCTTATCCGAAACCCAAGGTCTTTACACTCAGTTATCAAATACAGCTGGCTGTTGCGCAAACCATTGAGTGACACTTCTTTTGATGGCACCTTTAGTTTCACTGTGAAGAAGAACGTTAATATTGATAATACTGGTCAAACCTAAGAGCAAAAATAATTGGTAGCTCATATTTGAGTCACTTTTTAGGCTGATGCCATGTTCAAGCAGACAAAAAAGCAGCACTGCATGGAGGCCAATAAAGGCCTACAGCAATAGTTAACGCCCCAGAAGCTGTACTCAGAAAGCTTACAGTACCTACAAGGAGGTGATGTTACAAAGCAGACACAAGAGGTCTCCTCCATCTTTTACTTTCTTTTCAGAGCTACTGAAAGACCCTTTGGACGCCACTCTAAACTGTTGTCTTCACTTTCATATTCAATACACATATTGCTTGTCATGTGTTTCTTTGGTGTATTAAGAGTTTTATTTTATGTGCTATGTGCAGAGGTGTTTTTTTCTGTTCTCAAACTGATCTCCCTGTTGGAGTTCAGTCTGGGGGGAGTTATTTTTTTCTCCTTATCTTTCCTCATGTGGTGCATTTGCCATTGTTATACCTCTCTGACCTGTCTTCTCCATGTGATGTTTTGCGTAATGTATGTATGGTCGGAGGGTAAGATGGCGCCGCCATTGCGTGCAATAGGTCGGCCGCCTTATGAAATTTCCCCTTGTGGGACTAATAAAGGTATATCAAATCAAATCAAATTATAAACAAGAAACTGGCTACCAACTTGGGCTGCTTTAAAAGTTACACCATATAATTGTTTAGTATAATACAGTGGACTTCAAACATTTTCTGGCAAGTACCATTTCAGACGGAAAAAAAGAAAAAAGAAAACTGAGCTCTACACCAATTTTTTATCAATACAATACAAAAAGAATTCAAGATGAATTTTACCTAAATAAAGGTCACACAGCAGCATCAGAAAACTCTTGTTTGTTTCACCATGAATTATTCAACTTAGTTTCACTTCATATTTTCACCTGGTTGTCTGCATCCCACCTGAAGTAGCTTTGTGCCCCACAGTTTTTAGAGCCGCTGGTTTAATAAGACATGGCACTGCACAAATGTGTTGCATGAGTTATGGTGCAGGGTTCAGACAATGTCCAGAAAAATGCAGTGTTGCAGGTAAAGTGCTGTGTAATTCCAACCCAGAGAGAGAGGACTTGAGGGACCAGCAAAAAAAAGCAATGCAGCTCACTGTGCATTTGTGATTGATGGTCTCTGTCTGTGCAATAGCTGACTGAGCAACATGTACATCTCTCTTATTCAAACACTTAATGCCATGCACACTTACAATAGTGTGCTCAGACGGGCACATATGTATCTCAGCCCAGTCATATGCGTCAGGCCTGCTATAGTGGCTAATTTAGAAGAGGGACCTACTACATTACTACCATGTCTTACGTTGGCGTCCGACTTGGGATCTTTGTTGCACGTTCTCTGTCATTCACTGCACCCTGATTCATCGTGGGACACCACTGAAAGAAAAAAAAAAAAAACATGGAGAAGAATATCTTTAATCTGATGAAACTCTTAAGAAATGTGTCCAGCATATATACTGTCATATTTTGTTGATCTATGGGTCAACAACACTGCATACTGTAAGAGCATATTTCTGCAAATTCTTGATCCTGTCACGTCTCTGTTGTCTGGTGCCAAGACATGTTCGGTCTGGCTTTTGGCCAGGCTGGGCTGGTCGCCACCACGGCCCCAGCAGCCTAGCAGGCAGGCCTAGCTTAATGCTGACACATCGCTAACATCAGCCAGGGAGAAGAGACCTCTGGGAGATGCTGAAACATCAGCACACCACCATTTCAGATATACAAGAAGGGATATACGTGCTATTCTACAGCAAAATATAAGAAGCTGCCACAGTAACACGTAGGGACATTATTTTAACACACAACATCCTCTTTGAACACTGAAGACTTGACAAGTGAGGCTGTTCACACTGCGTATTACGCACACTGACAGAGAAACTGTGGAAACGCACAGAAAAGGCCACACCCCTACAAATAAACCTATGATCATTCACATGAAAGCGTCCGATCATACTTTCGTTCCCCAACAAGAAAAACAGATGAAAATATTCACATGGACATAACCAGTCACATTTTGCTTAAACTGGTGCATTAGTGGTTTAAATGTGTGAATATTAAGAAAAGCATAATCTATTGCAATATTGTGACTTTAGGGACAAATAAACCTTAAAGATATTAACAACAACAACAACAACATATCACAGCACCTGATCCCAGAAAAGAAAATATATTTTCTTCTTTACGGGCATGTTTGGGGTAAACTAATCAAGCAGTGCTATTATTTCTAAAGGTAAAGGGCAATTCTAAACAATCACTATATTCTGTTTAAAAAAAACAAAACAAACAAACCTCGGAGCTTAATGAGGACAATATTGTGTAAACTAGAACAGAACTAAAGAAAACGGACAAGACCCAAACTCTTCACAATAGTGGTGTTTTTTTCATTCACGTTAATACTATCATAACGGCTGTCCTTTGTGCTTAGCAAGCCATGCAGATGAGATTGGCAGCAACGAGCATGTCATCGATATGCACAGATATAACCAGGAGTGCCGCTGATTGATGATGCAAACCTTCTCCCTATAGCCTTGTTTGTGACCTCTGACTTCTTACCCCTTGAGGGGTTAAACTTATTACCCTTTGACTCATGTGACCTCTTCTTTGAAAAGGGCTAGATTGAACGATGACCACAGCTCGGGTCCTATTGGCCACTCTGTCTCCAAACTGCGGCCAGAGGGCTGACCATCCAAACCCTACAGGGATGTGACCCTGGACCTGCCACACGCTCTGTGGATAATACTATTAACAGGTCAATACAAACCTTAAAAGAAGGGGGGAAGCAAATGCTGCTTTAACCTAAAGATGAGCAGAAGAAAGGGATGAGGGGGATATGTGGAAGGAACACATTTGCAGGACGTATATGGAGGTTATTTGTCAAGTCTGTTTGAACAAATGGTCGCCAATTTGATATGCAAACCGAGATAATGACCTCACCTGGACAAATTTTGGAAACCACTGAAAGTACATATCAGTATGGCTGCTCTGTTAAAAAAAACTGTATGGTCATTCACTGAAGGTGTGGCCAAAACTGTGTGCAGAAAAGCAACAGAAGTGAGCAAAATGTGTTCAGTTCATTAATTCTCAGCTTAAATAAACCTCAGTGAAAGAACATGAGTACTTTTATCGTATCCAATTTAATCGAAAACTCAGTATTTGATTATGTGTAAATTTAGGATTCAAGACTCTGTTAAAAACAAAGAAATTGTCCATGTGAACATTTAATTAGTGTATAATATGAATGCAATAATTAAATGTAGCTTGATCTCCAGCATGAACCGAGGAGGGGCGTATTGGATGTTTGCCAGTAAACCACGCTACATGCAAGACATGTGCTCTCCCTCTCATACACACCCTCTACACGAGGATTGTTAGCTGTTTAATACCCATTACTGTTATTTCTCTCTAAGAAAAAGCATCTAAATGAGCTTTTGTAGAGTGAAGCAGTTGACTTATTGGTAAAAGATTTATTAGGATTTTAACCAATATGTCTTTATACTACACTTAAACTTTTTATGATGAATCAAACCAATATGCAGCATCGCCTATCTGAAACTGTTGTTCTTAATTAGGATACTTCAAAATGAATGCTGTGCAATCTCAAAACCATTAGCTAACTAAAGAAAATCCTCTAAATTCACCGTGTTCATCTCCAACTCTTTGGAAGTCTCTGCGATCACTATCACAACCCCCCCAAAAAATGGAAAAAAATGAAAAAAAAAAATGAAGAAAAAAAATCCTATCGCTTTAAAGACAAGTATATCTACTAGACTTGATTTGACTGAAAGCCTGTACTTAAACATAATGAATAAGCATATAGAGGGTGTACACAGGGCATACATAATGTGCTTTGTCTACCTCCACCCTTAAGAGTTGAGTGCCAATAAAAATAATAAAATGCAAAAATAAATAATGCAACAAGCAGCCAAAGCCATGACCCCTATAAAATTTGTTTTGAAGAACGCATTACAGGATAATAAAATAAAATCGAGCTCAAACACATGGAGAGAATTCACTCTGCTAAACTTGTCAGACCTGCGGCTACAGTGGCGCTTGTAAACAACCATACCTACAAGCACACATTCAGCCTCATGCAAACGCACATGCAATCTCACACAAACAGCAGAGGCTCACGGATTACTCTGAAACATGAAGAGGGGGAAATCTTCAAACGGAGAGGGAGAAAGAGGAAACCCAAAGAAAATTTAAAAAGAATTTGCTCACAAGGCAGAAAGGGAAAAGAAAAATAATCAAATAGTACCTCCTATAGCATCCATGTCAGGAGAGAAGGGTGGGACACCTGCAGAACCTCGCATGTCTATCCAGAGCTCTTCAGCGACTGCTCCCTCACGGAGCAGAGTGTGTGTATGAGCCAGAGAGAGAGTATGTGTGTGTTGGTGGCTGAGGGAGGGGATCCTACCATCCTACCCCTCCTCCTTCGGACTGTGCCTCCTTAACAGGATGGAGGGGTAGGTGGGGCCACCGCAATAAAGCAAACACATACACACACATTTCTCTATGGTTGTTATGTCCTCGCATCTCTCACTCTTTCCCGCCTCCACACTTCCATCTTTCCGTCTCTTTCCAAGACTTGCTCTCTCCCTCCTTCCCTCGCACACTTGTTCTCGCGCTTCTCACCTCGTGTTTCCCTCTGAATCTTGGTCTGTCTGCCAGTCTCCTACACTCTCCCACTACCTTTCATCTCCCACCCCTCTCTACTCCTTGCCCCTATCCCCTCCTTTCTCACTGTATCGTAATACTAACATGCATGCTCTCGTTAATCTGGAGGGGAGAGGGACATATGCTGTTTCTGGCTGGTGGTCTACAACCTGCTAAACTCCTGGTGTGTATGGCATGTGTGTGTGCGTATCCTGTTGGTTTTTAGTCTCATAATACTACGGTGCTAGGATTAGGCGGGACAGTCAGAGAGCACTGCATGTTGGAGAGGTGAAAAGAGAGAAGAGGGACAGCAAAAAAAGAGGAGCGGCGCCACGATCAAGAGCAGCAAAACACACTTTTTTTTTTAAAAACCTTTTATAGTTCTTTTTCTGGGTCGCTGTGCCAGCACCCCTCCTTTCCTTCATTCATCCGGCCACACAAGTCCCATCTGATTCAGGGAGTACCCATCCCTACATAAATCATTCTCTTATTCCATTGGCCACACATTACATTCAAAGTATTGATTTCCCCCCTGCTGCAGCACTGATTGCAAGGAAACCCTGCACACTGGTCACAAACAGGAAGTGGAAAAACAAACCACGGGTGTGTTTCGATTGACCACAATGGCGGACTCAGAGCTTTGGTCACAACACTGACAAGGGGAATCTATGCCTTTCTGCACAAATAATGGAAATCCAACAACCAAGTAAAACAGAGAAAAAGGCAGGTAAAAGAAGTTCAGAATGATTTACAGCCACATTATCCTCAAAACAACCCAGAAAGCACCACTAGGAACAATGACGTACATCTGCTTTTCAATATTTTCAGTCTACAGAGTTAATGTCTTAAGATTATTTCTTGTTACATAAACCATGCACTTTTGAAAACAAAACTCAGTTTTAAACAAACCATTGTCCTTGAATTCAAACTGACCATCTAGAAGGGCAAATGCTGCTGTTTCCATGACAGCACAGCTGACGATACTTTGAACTCTGACCTTATACTCCTGCCTTTTGCTCGGAAGCAGTGACCAACCCAAAGGGTCAATCAAAACGAGGTCAGGAGAGGTCGAATGGTAACGACTTCTCTCTGGTTACGCAATCACACCGTATCAACCTCCACCAAACCGCATCTAAGCATCATTCATCCTAATCAGAGCAGTGCACCTTCCAGGAGCAAAGAAGGGGGGGATGCTGCATTCAGTATTACGAGACAGGTGAAAACCCCTGGGATCACACAGGGAAGAGCAAATATGAAAATCTGAAATAAGAAAAGAGGATAAAACCACAACAGAAAGGAATCACTTATACTTGTGGACTCCCATTCATTCATGCAGCAGGCCTGTATTGATGTATTAATCGGTCTGTCACAGACCACTTTATGTAGTCATTTAGAAGTAATTTTGATGTAATTATCTTATATTATTTTGCAATTATGTGCAAGAAATTGGATTAAAATAAGGGAATGAGGTCAGTCAGCATGATTCAGCTGCATTTTCAAGAGGAATATGTACAATGTAATAATGGCAGGAAGGCTCTTAACTCATGGCATGCACTGAAAAGCCTGATTATTCGCATTACTCCAGATGAGAAATATAAGAAGTTATAATAAGAACTATATAATAAATTATCCTGTAAGGTTCACACACAGGTATACCAGAGGCCTAAGATGAGTCAGCAGTTTTGTGTGATTTTGTGGGGGTTTTTTAAAGTGTAGCGACAGATCCCAACAACAAAAAGGTCTCATTCATCAGAGAGGATGGCGGACAAGTGCACCAACTGTATTTTATAGAGAATGTGGTCTCATCTTGAAAGACAGAGGGGTAAATCTTTAAGAAAGGATGATACCGTCTTCTGGTAGAGAAACTGGGTTGGAAGAGATGGGGGAAAGACAGATGAAGGGGTGGAGGGACTGATCAGAGGGGTGCCAGACACAAAGAGGCCAGGCCATGGCCAGTGGCACGCGATGGGCAGATTAACCAGCGTTTCCTCCCCTAACTGAAGCATTAGGACACCTGACTGAGTCCCGCCAATGGCAGCCAGCCAAGGATTTGTTGGGGGGGACAAGCTGAGGCTCGCCTTTCAGCACTCAGGCTCTGCAACTGCACAAAGACGGGTGGGGTGGTTTTCGCTTGGGGGGGGGGGGGGGGGGGGAGATGGAATAAGGGGTGATGGGCTGGTGGCTTGGAGTTGGGAGGGGGGCCTACAAGCCTTACCCCTCACCATCTGCTGAACAGGCTAAGTGAGGACAGGGGTAGGGCCAGAGAGCGGGTGGAGTATGTGAGCGCGTGCATGGAAACTACGCGTGTATCTGCGTGCACGCACCTGTTAGTGTGTCAGTGGGCGGGTGAGTGGGATGGCAGATGGACAGGGCATACTCCTGGCACTACAGCTTCAGTGTTAGTCATCCCAAATTAAGGAGTATCCCCCCTTCCCCCACATTCCTAACCCCTGCTACCTAATACACTGTGCCAGCCAATTCTTTATGTTTTGCTCAGTTTGATTAAGACATCCATGATTAGAGACATTATGAGCTGGGTGAGAGGGTGTGTGAACAGCTTATCCGTGCGGCTCTTTACTGTAATCAAAGCCAAACAGATGCAGTCTCATTGGTCCCCACGCCACTCAGCAATATCTCATATACTGACATTGCAGACACATTTTATCCAAATTTCATCTTGAGCAAAATGCAGCAGAAATATGGATATATTTATACACACACCACTGCTGCCCCAGACAACACATCTTCATACCATAATTTGATAATCCCCCTACCAACCCCCTTGTTGTTTGCCTGTATTTACTCTCACACATGGTGATCTGTTTATCCCCCCCACCCCCCATTTAGGGGGGGAAAAAAAAAAAAAAAAAAAAAGGGGGTCAGAGTGGCAGACAGTTCAGTCTTGCTGAGCAGTAATCTGAAAAAATGCCTGTAATCCTCCATACAGAGCCCTTCTGGAGACCGTGGTTATATGTGGAGGTGTAGCCTCGTCTCAGTTTAGCAGCCATGTGTCTGACCAAGCCTAACACGCAACTAGGTCCTTACAGCTGCCAGGACACACACTGAGAGATGAGGCACAGAAAAGCTGCCCCCGGTCACTCACTGGAATAATTATGCTTTTTTTTTTTTTTTTTTTTTTACCCCATACAATGCCGAGGGAGCGCAGGTCACTGAACTTAATCATCTCTGTGTTGGTACAAGTGACATAAATGAGAGCCAATGAAATCATGGTTTATGATCATGCTATTATAAATTTAGAGTGGCAGTACACCAACTGGCACTCTTTCTGAAAGTTGAGATGACCAGACTAAAACAACGCTCACTGATAACTCTTTACTTGGAAACACCAAAAGTGACAGTATGAGTGTATTAGCTTTTATTTTGGTGGCACTCATTTTTAGAGAGAACACGTGATTTCTCCCAGGGGACTTCTACAACGACGAAGTGGCACTGGTACTCCTGAAACAAATGGCAAATTAGTACATTTAACTACTATCCCATTTGAAAAATTTTTTTTTTTTTTAAAGGGGGGGGGGGGGGGGGAGGGGGAGTTAGTGGGGTTATGATGCATTGTGTTATGCACCACCCAGTTCTTGAACTTGCCTTGCGTCTAGACTGGAAAGCACATGGCTCGCTGTCCGCAGCAGCGTGGCTTCTGCTGCACACAGTCTGCCCCAGCAGCATGTCCAGAATGTACTTTATTCCCGCAACTACCTGCAGAAAACATCACCACCTATTCGTATATTTTAACTGAATATTGGGTTGTGACTTCTGAGGAAGTTTTACCTGAATTTTAGCCGATGTTATCGCCACAGTTTTATAAGCGAACATCTCTCCTGCGTTGACTTTGTTGAATTCAGCCACAGCAAAGTGAGCTGCCGTCAAAACCCTGGTGTCGTTAACCGGAACACTTCGGGGTTCCCCGGTCATGGTTTGTTCTGCGGCCGAAGCACAAACAAAAACAAAAAACCAGGCAAACATCTTGAATCAAAACATGTGGGTCCAAAGTTTATAAAAGAAAGTCTCGGCTCTGAGTGTCTAACTTCGCATTATATGCCGGGTTAAAACTTGCTCGGTAAACGCACACCTGCGTCCAATCTGCTGATTAACTGAACGTAAAAGAGACACGCGCCACTCAGAACAGTAGATTCGGTGTTGCGCGGCAACCACGTTGCTGAGCTACCGAGAAACACAAGCTACTACAGACTAGACTAAAAAAAAAAAATACAATGAATTTAAGAACTAATGGCATATTTATTATTTAAAACAACAATGTCACTGCTATAAAGACAAAGTATCAGTTATTATTTGAATATATGAAGGGTGACAAGGGGGAAAAAAATTAACAGAAACGCCAATAAAAGGGATAAAACCCCATTCTTCCTAAAGTTATTCACTCATTTTGTGTTTTGATCATGTGGGTAAGCCTAAAATCTTTCACGGGTGTTTCTCCTCAGACCTCTCCCCTTGAATCTGCAGGTCTGGATCAACTTAATCCTTATTTTCACAAGCTGACGAGAGATTTTATATTAGAACTACTTACTTCTATTTTTAACATTCTCTTTTCAAACTATGAGATCTTTGTCATATGGAAATCTGCCTATGTTCTCCTTTTATTAGAAGGAAATTACCAATCAGTTACAGGCCAATTTTACCAATGGTGTTTTAGCAAAGGTTTTTCAAAGACTTATCAATGAACAACTAAAATATTTTTTTTAACAAAGATTCTACTGTTTTCCAACATTAGTCAAGTTTTAGAAACCAGCACAGCAAAATAACAGCTGTTGTTAATGTGGTGAATGTATAATAGTGCAATGGACTGCACAAAACATTGTGCTGTTCTTTTTCGTGATCTGTTTTGACACATTTGATCATGACACCTAAATGGACAACCCAACATTGGCTTGTCTGCAAATGCTTAAGTTGGCTTTTACATTACTTGTCAGCTAGAACATAGTACGGCCCCTTTACTGCGTTTTCTTCTTCTTTTCTCCCAGTATCCAGTGGACTTCCCCAGGGCTCTATATTAGCACCACTCCTCTCTTTCTCTATGCAACTAACATTAGTGAAAATTTATAAAAATGTTGCATTTTCTTTTTATGCAGATGACACAGTTATCTTTGAGACCTTATATGACTCCTTGAGTCATATAAGCCCTCAAATTTCTGATGCTTGTTAAATGAAGGCAAATCCAAGGTGGTGATGTTCTCAAATAGCAAAGAGTTAACAAATTTGCCTAAAATCAAAACCACTCAAGGGGGTAAAATTGAAACGGACACAATTTAGGCAAGTATTTAGGCATCATTACAGATCAAAAATGTCTTTTAAACCCAAACTGAAAAGCTTGTGACCAAGCTGAAATATAATCAATTTTCTTTTAGGAATAAATCTTATTTCTTGCTCCTGGTGTGGAAACACCTGATTTCTGCAACTTTTTTTTTTTTTTTTTGTGATGGTAAGGTGTTCTTTATGACCAGTACCATTGTTCTTTATGTTTTATTATTAGCTTGGAAATCATGGACATCACTGCTTGGGCTAGTTATACACCCAGTGCACCTATTTGTGTGTGTATATGTGTAAAAATCACAACCATTATAGGCTATGCCCTTGCAATAATTTTGAGACAGAATATAATTAGGAAAAAATGCTTTTAAATACACTGTCCCTTTATCCTGAAATAATCTACAAAATGAGCTGAAACAATCAGAACTGAGGGAGTTAAAATCAATTTTAAAGGACCAAGTTGCTCTTGTAATGATCTGTTATTGTGTATGTTTAAAGATATTAGTGTTTGCCATTTTTTCTTTGTTATATTATCATATATTTCTCCTGCCTTCTTTGCCAGGTCTCTCTAAATAACATTTACCTAGGTAAATCAAGGATATATACGTAACCAAGCTGAATGAAGGTCTCTTGTGTAACATTTTACTGGTGTAGTAAGCGATTTTAGTTTAAATACTGCAGGGTCAGTTACTGGTTTCAAAAACTACTAAACATAAATCGTCAAACTCCTCTTAGGCCACATACAGCCCAGTGTGATTGCAAGTGAGACCAACCAGTAAAATAATTGCATAAAAATGTTTCCAATGTTTTTTCCTATTTGTTTAAACAAGTAAATACTAAAAATGTAAAAATAAATAAATAAATTAATACATTTTTAAAAAAAAAAAAAGTTTTAAAAGGAAAAGAAAAATCAATAAAACCAACCCCCAAGTGTAAGACACCCTTTATCCCACTCCTCCCAGTTTATGTTATTGCATAAGCCACAAAATATTGATATTTGGAACAAGAACATTATTTTATGTCTTTACTAATACTTTCCATATAGGTAAACTTCTATGTAGTAAAACTGGCAATACAAAATGAATAAAAGTGTTTTTTATTGAAAAATTGGAGTAGGTAATGACTTCACTGCACAAAGTTTTTACAATTTACAAAGCTATGCAGTGGGCCAAACTTAACCAGTTTCTAGCCTCTGGGTCGCATATCTGACGTGACTGTACTAAAACATTTACACAACAAGGTTATTAAAAGGCAGCCTCACCCAGGCACAGAAAATTCCTTGAAATGGGGATATCAAAGAGCATTGCTGTAAATCCATCCTCAAAATTTTGAAGTCTGTGTGAGAAAAGGTACAAGCGTGACAGTCCGACATAAGACATACTGCAGCTTTAAAGGGGCTGCAGGGTTACCATGTTAAATACAATATCTGATGGAAACACTGCAAAATAACGCAAAGCACACCTTGCCCAACCCGAAGCCTGGCAGCAGCATGTTCATGCTATGGAAACGCTTCTATGCTGCAGACCCTGTAAGGGTTTGTGAAGGTAGATGGATCCAAAGGATCAAAATATGGGTAGTAAAATATGCTTTTTTTGTAACAGGACAATTTTAAACATAATTTTGTATCCTTTTGCAAAGGTGTGTTTTAAAACCGAATCTATTTCTACACATACAGACACACACACGCAATGTAAACATGAACTCTCACACAAATTAGGCTTGCAGTAAGTCACCAAATTAAGATGAGAACAATATCAGCTAAATTGTAAGATGTGTTTATTTGTAATATGAATGGACATTCTAGGGGTTTTATAAATCTTATCATGTAATGTGACATAGTTTTTGAATTAACTGCAGACAAATAGTGAGAAATGTCGACTCGATGCAGAGTCACATTCATGAGAGGATCTTCGCCCAGAGAGTAGTGTGGGGTGTGTGTGTGTGTGGTGCTGCTATGGTCCTAGAAGACATTGGGAGGGGGGCATAAATGGACATAAAATACAGCGTTTGTGAGTTGCATTTAAAGATATTACCAAATTAATACCAAAATGTAAAAGAAATATTCCTTTGTTTCACTGTGAACTTCCCACAAGGCTGTGGTAATCCAAAATGTTGAGACAGTGTGTAGTGTGGGTGGGAAAACAGCATACTGAAGGTGGGTGCTGAGTTTATTTCACAGAAGCAAATGATCTTTTCAAGGCCAATATGAAAAAGATAAATAACTGTAGTAGTACTGCAACTAACCAGTGTTCCTATTTCCAGTTTATCTGCCGATTATCTCCCTCTAATCAATAAAGGTTTTTTCTTGATAAAATATCCGAAGATGGTAAAATGGTAAAGGGAACAGAACATGGAAAATCCCGACAACCAAAAACATGAAACCAGGTAAAGAAAACCAGGAAAATGGCATCTTTTCTTGTTAAATAAATGATTTAAATGACGAATTGCTTAACAAAATGACTGCAGAGTGATTTTCCTCTTGAACAACCAACCTCTTATTCCTGTCAGCTCTACATATATTGTATTAGGGTTCACTCAAAACCCAATCTATCATTTAATGAATCTATTCTCCTCCTTTTGAAGGAGAAAATGTTTTGCAGCTGAACTTTAAAAAGCTTTTAAAACTTGAAAATACTTCAGCAATTAGTCTCCAGAAAGAAATCATCCTGAATCAAAAGAAAAATTATAAAGTTAGGATGTTGTGTAAAATGTAAATGAAGCAGTTATTTTCAGAGCATTTAAATACTCTAATTGTAAATAGCATAAAAGATAACATTTGAAGGTAAGAGCAAAAAAAAAAGGGGAATTAAAAAAATGTATTTGATGCCGGCAACATATTTGTTTAGATAGAACGAGGTTGTGTAATGTTTAAAAATAACCACTGGCTGGAACATATCACAGCTAATCAGGTTAAACAGTAACATGACTGGGTGAAAAATTAACATGCCAGAGAGGCTGACGATTTTCAGAAGTAAACATGTGGAGGGGTTTACCGTCCCATGAAAGAGTACTCAGAAATTTTTAAAAATAAAATTTATAACTCAATTTAAACTTGCAAAGAATTCCCACATCTACGGTTCTCAGATAGCATCTCACAGGCAAGTAAATAGTGCACTTACTCACATTTTATTCATTCGGACACGCACTGTTCACTTTATTAGGTTCAATTGCTTGTTAAGGCAAATATCTATCTAACAACTCAGTGCATTTAGACATGTAAACATCATGATCAAGACGACTTGTTGAAATTAAACGGACTATAAGAAAAGTGATTTGAGTGATTCTTTACTTAAGATGGTTGTTGGTGTCAGATGGGTCTGAGTGTTTCAGAAACTGCTGATCTGCTGGGATTTTCCCACACAACCACTCCTAGGGTTTATAGCGAATAGTCTAAAAAAGAAAAAAAAAAAGAAAATATTCAGGGAGCAGCAGCTCTCTGTGTGAAAATACCTTGTTGATGCCAGAGGTCAGGAGAATGGCCAGGCTGCTTCAAGCTTATAATTAGGATACAGTAACTCAAATAACCTCAAATAATCTCTGAACACACAACATTCTGAAATCTGAAAGAGATGCGAACCATGTCCATCGCATTACCACAGCATTACCCATCTTCTGATAGCTACTTGCAGCATTTCACAATGCTTAAATAATCTCAAACTATTTTCTTTTTTGAACATGGGAATGAGTTCACTGTACTCAAATCATGTCCACAGTCATCAGAGCTCAATCCACATCATGGATTTACAGACAACACATCTGCAGCGACTGAGTGATGGTATCGTGCCAATATGGATGAAAAACTCAGAGCAAATTTTCCAGCACCTCGTTGAATCTATGCAAAGAATTGAGACAGCTCTTAAAGCAATGCAGTACTAGTGTGCTGTACCTAATAAAATCACCAATTAATGCATACTATGACATAGCAGCATGACATGATTGACAGTTATAAACATAAATGGCAATCATCTGAAGAGGCACATTAGCATTTTAAAAGTGTGGCTTTTTTTTCATGTTTCCTTGCTTCGTTATTTGGCATGTGATTAAGGGCCACACATGAAAAAGACAAGATAAAGAAATGTGTATATTCCCCTGATACACGCCATGTTAAACCATTAAAAAATTAAATAACTCACAGACTGTAGAGAGAACTCTATGCATAAGGACAAGGCCTAAAACCAGTATCAAATAGCTGTGACCTCTGGGTACTCAGAAGGCCCTGCATCAGAAAACAGATATAATTCTGTAGTGGAAATTGCTGCATGGGTACAAGAACTCTTTTGAAAAACTGCATTTACCTTCTCATTGATTGCACTTTGTCCCTACAACAAATGCAAGTTAAAAGCTTCATCATCATCTGATGACAGAAAACATAATACAAACATAATATAAACATGAAATAGAGCTCATTTAAGATGGACAGACACAAAGAGGAACTCTTTAATGTGGTTTATCCAAAGTTTTTTGTTTTTAAAAATCATGGACAAAACATCCTTGAGACTAAAGGAGAGGGACCATCTGGCTTGTCAACAGCCTTGGGTATGGAGAGGCTTTAGTGAACATGGGACATTTAACTTGCACATCTGTGAAGGCACCATTATTGCTAACGATGTACAGAGCTTTTACAGCAACATATGCCGCCATCTACATTATGTGCTTTTCAAGGATGGAGGCTGATGCCCCGTGACCCATTGAATTAGCCAAAAAGAATCAAACTTTAAGCAGTTAAAAGAGCAGAAGGGGTGATACGGCGCTGGTGGACATCCCAGTTTTGACATTTAAATGTGTTGCTGGTATTAAATAAAAAAAATGTACATATGTTATATGCACAAATAAAATACATGCCTTCAATGTTAAACAATTCAAAACTCTCTCAATAAATGCATTCTGTTTAAGCTGCCAATAACAGTCGAGCATGATTGGATTTAACCTGGCCAGCACTACCACAGTGAATGCATTATCCTGACAACAAAGCACAGAGGTGGCTGCATGAATGCAAAAGGTGTTGGGGAAATGTCGTCTATAGATGGCGTCATGAATCGATACACCTCACACGCTTCTGTTGGTCTACAGAAAACAAGAAGGTGAGGCATATTCAAGCACCCTAACGGTCCAAAGCAGACGGTTAAATTCATGAGAAGAAAAGTGAGAACTTTGACCTGGCAAGTGTGCGCTCTGCATGAATCCAGCAGAATGCCTATGGAGAGGAAAACAGAGCAACACAACCTCTCTAGCAAAGAGTAACTGAACAAGAAGAAATCTGTCATCAAGAATAAAGATGGACATAAAAAGTACTAAAGAAAAACGGAACTGTTGCCAAATGTGTGCTGACCTTAAAATACGCTTCTGCTGTGGAGTTTTACAAGGAAACGGTTTTTTTAATAGATATCCTACCGCTCATTGTCAAATTTTGCCATAAGACTTAAGTAGACATAAGTAGTTAAAAATAGTCACGCAGCAGCGGAAGCAGCTCTTTTAAGAGTACATGATCATATTTAGTAAGCTGTATTTTGGTGTTGTAGCTGGTTTAGTTAGAGGTAACTCTGACTAAACCGTTTTATGTAGACATTTTATTGTATGCAAAATGCTATTCTGTAAAGCTGTGAAAGAAAAAGAAGTGTGTTAAAAATTCGCTATGAAATTTAAAGGACTGGAAGTATGTGAATTAATGAAATAAATGTAAACAAACTCTTTCAAAACTGTTTAACGACGGTCTCGTGACAAGTTTGAGAAGTTGTTTTATATATATATGTGTGCGACATTAAACTCTTGGTGGCACAAAGTAGGCCTTTGTGCTACTCCTGACATATTAAACCCAAGTACGCTTATTTGTTCATTCCCAACAAACCTCATCAAAACGGTAGAAACCACAAAACGCAATGGGGCGGCTGCCATCGATTATTTACTGCTCTTCTTCTTTCCTCCTCAGTGAGTTGTTGTTTTTTTTTTACGGCAGCTGGTACATAGCAATTGCTGCTTTACCGCCCCCTACCGGTCTGAGCGTTAACTGCCTTTCCTTAAGCTGCTGAGGCCAGGTGGATTTGTCTAAATGTGACCGCGAAATATCTCCCGAATTGAATATATCTCCATATTACACGCACCAATAAGATTAATATAGCGACTGATAAATGAAAATGTTTAGGCAGTTTTGAAGGACTATAAAAGCAATTAAACTGACCAAAATAGTTTGATGCAGAATTGAAAAGTACAGATTTGGCAATTTAATGCGATTTGGGTGATTACAGTGTCTCGCTCTCTCCTTCTTGTGTTTTTGAGAATTAGTCTACAGCGTGAGCTTATCACCCTGCTTGTAAAAATCTTACACCCCTTAAGAGCAACTGCTAATAGTATATTGTAGTTTAATATGCATAACAGACATAAATGAAGGTCTAATGGGTCAAGTTATGGTCAATATCCACATGATTAAAGTATTTGCAGTATTTGTTCACCTCAGTTTACTGCTTTTGATACTAGACTTGAACGGAAGATTTAATTTTTTTTTAAAAAAATCTATCAATAGATCTTTAAACTCCAAGCACAACGAATATGGGAGTCTTAAAACATTCCCCATCTTTCAAGTATTTTCCCCCTTTCAAGATTTAGTTTCAGTTTTCAAAGCTACATCCCCATTAAGGTCATTCTAATGTTTTAGATGCTGCATCTGGAAATTAATTTATAGAAAAATATGTTTACGTGCTGTAATTGATATACTATAAATAGAGGGGAAAAGAAAATGAAGATACTGTTTTTTTGTTTTTATTCAAAAACCAAAATATAAACCACACTACACTTTAAAAAGCCTATTTTCTCATTTGTACATTACATTTTAGTGTTGAACACATTTTAAAACTAACCACATGTGAACAATCAGCACAAAGACAGGGAAACAGTTTGATGATAAAAGGAAAACAGTTTTGATAACTAACGAAGTACTTCAGCTTGCTTTAGGTTCAACAGCATTCAAGATGTAGAAAAAGGATGTGAAGAGTTTAATTTAAAAAAAACAAACAAAAAACAACACACAAAAAACAAAACAAAACTGCTTTGATGGCTCCATAAGAGCAAAACTCATCCAACAAATTATCCTGAAAAACAATCCCTTGGACAATAAAGGAATGTAGTGCTGGTTCACCTTTCTTCCTGGTTGGCAAAACCAGTATTGAAAATAAAAAAATAAAAACAAAATAAAAACCAGACAGCAAGAACACAACAGGAACACTTGGATTAAGCTACACATTAGTTGAGTCCACTGTTAAATACTCCTTAAGTTACATGTAATTAGATTTGTCAGACAACTGTCTGCTCACAAATTTACAATGAGTGTTTTGGCACAGACTGCGGTTGTATCATTTGTAGTATGATATGTGCTCTGCATTAAATTAACAATTCGAAACAGTACACGGGCTGTTTTCACATGTGGCGATATGAAGAACTGGCAAAAAATAACTGCAAAACAGACCGCTGTTCTGTTTACGTCTACAATAAATCATTCATATAATCCATTACTTTTTCCCCTCTTAGTTTATACATAGACAGAGGAACTTTACCCCATTATAAAGAACATCACACTTGAGGTACCATCAGCACATCCTTCAGAATCAGAAAATTAATTCAAGCTGGTCCAGTCAATAGAAAGAAAAAAAAAAAAAAAAAAAAAAAAAGTGAACAGAGAAATGTGCACCAGCAGTTTTTCCCCCATCGGATCTTTCTTTTCGACGCGGGATGCAACAACAGCATGGGTACCAACGTATCTGCCAACACTAACCTCCAAAATGTATTCTTTAAATTTTTTTGTAAAGAAAAAAAACCCAAAAAAACCAAAAACAAAACAAGTCCACCTGTCCACATGCCATAACACAAATGCACTCTTTCCCTCATCGTACCCCAACAGGGAAACTGCACGCCGACCTGTTTTACTTGCTTTGCTTACTTGGATATGATTAACTGCAAGTTGCTACACTTAATAGTTCCTCTTGTGTCCTGATGTTGGGAAATGGAAAAATACAGCGACTAAAAATAAAGAAGCCCAAAGTAAAATAAGAATGCAGAAAAGTCTTAAATAAAACTAGTCTTGTGGCTCTTTACAGCTTCTGCAGCCGTGCAAATATTAATGGTTAAATATTAAGTAAGAACTTCATTCTGAAATAATCCCTACAGATTCTGTAGAGTCTACAAATCTCATTTATGTGCAAAAGGATCTTAAAAAAAAAGTCTTCTACTTTGTGATACTTGACTGTACAAATGACTAGCAGTTATAAGGCATGAACGGCGGCATTGCACGATGTAGGTTAAAAGAAAAGACGACCTACTGAAGCAACACCAGTGTTGACAGATACGTTAGGTAGTGCCACACTGCCCCAGCTGGAGGATGTTTAGGAGAGACGGTGGTCCGTACACACAACTCCGTCTTCAATCAGTGTGAAGTCTTGACTCGCTTTGTGTTCCTACAGGGCATCATTCTTGGGAGAGAAGAGAGCTGCCAGGCCCAGAGGTTCATTGTTCATTATATCCTTATCTGGCTTCGGCTTTTTAAAGAGCGATGGAAGATTCCGGATATGAACCTCCTTCCTGAACTGCTGGCACAGAGCTTTCTGTTGGCAGGGGACAGGTAGAGGAAAGGTTAAACACAGCTATCCCAGACCTGCAGGAAAGAATTTCATTAGACTGTCCGGCCCTGTTGAGCTGCTGAACATTTTTCTGCTGCGGCGAACAGAAGATTTACAACACAGCCAGAATCACTCTGCTGAGTAATGACTTGCACTAAAAGGCCAGCGTCTATGGTTACTCCTAATGAGCCATCTACAGTGGGATATACTAGAGAAGCACTGCTCTCTAGTGGGGAAATGTAGCATTACCCCAACAGTTCCTGCAATAAGCTTCCTGAACTGGTCTTTTCTCTTCTTTTCTCCAAACTTCTGGGCACTGGGGTCCATGAGCCTGTGGTCATACTGGTCCAGAGCCTCCAAATTGATGTTTGGGATCTGGGTCATCACTCCTCTCAGCTCCATATAGCGAGGCCGCTAACAGGGACACAGACATTTAAAAAGGATACAATATAAGAAAGCAAGATGATATGAAACTTAAATTTTGGGAATGTATTACACCCGTCTCCAAAACAAGAGTAAATTTTACTTCATCCCAAAGACAGACATTATTTGTCATGCAAAACTTCGCCGATTCCAGCTTTGGAAATTGTTGTTTGTTTTTTTTGTAAGTTTACATCTTAAAAAATCTTTCTTTCTGATCAAGACTTTTTCACTATAATCTGTTGTTTTATAGGTCAAAGCAGAATATAGACAACAGATTAATTAGTAGTGAAAGTAAAATAAGTCCTCTAAAGGGCGGGGAAAAAAGGAGCAAATATGTAAATATGTCAGATATGTTCAAAATTTGCCTCACCAGGTTTTCATAGATGAGCATTGCCAACTGAGAGAGGGTAGAGCTGCAGACCTCATGCTGCCCATGAACTTGAAGGCCCCTGAGAACGCTGGTAAAGAACCACGTAACAGCTTCAGTAAGAAGATTACCCGCAACAACCTGGAGACAAGAGAAATATAAAGCTATGCAAGACATTTATTCAGCCACCTCCCAGGTCAAAGATTGTTAAATTTTAGGGATGTGTTTGTTAAATTCTGCTTTCATACGGATGCTACGTGACACCAGTACCAATGTCTTGTGTATTTTGTTTTGTTGGCATTTGTTATTGTTGGCACTCTCCTCTTTTGTTACAGAGAATCAAAGAAGTCTTCATTATACATGAATAACTTTAAGGTACTTTAGCCTTTTGTCACACCATCTTCAAGCACCCAAATGCAAAACTGACAGAAAAACACCAGATTAAAACATGAACATTTGGCCTATACTGATGTTAAGCTGATAATTCATCAGATCTTTACAAATCCATAAATATTGCTATTTAAAATCTTGCAATGTATTTTTTCGTAACCTCAAAAGGTAAAAAAAAAAAATGTACAGTTGATGCCAACCACCGTTTCCTGTGTAAGCCTATAGCACTTCAGTCCTTTGTGCTATAAACCGCCATCTTACTTAATAAAATCTCCTTAAATACACTAAGCACAGGCTTATGTTTTGGGTCATATATACACTGTGATGCTGAAATCAATCCTAAACAAATGCACAACTTATTCTTGCTTACGTAGCATTTCATTATAAAGTACAGTCCTCAGGAACCTGTTGTGCATACTTGAGTCCCACATTTAAAGACATCTGGGTTAAATATAGCCAGACAGCTTGTGCATAAAAGCAACGTGTGTGATGAGAGCATCAAAAAAAAGCTGCTGCCTTGTATTTAGGTTAGATTAAATGTGCTACCTGCCGCAGCAGAGTCCAGCAGACCAGGGAAGCAGTGCGATGACAGTTGGTGGCATCCTTCCAGGAAAGTGAGGTAAAGGACAGGGTCAGCAGGGACATGTAGAGGTTCTGAGAAATGAAAAAGAAGCATTACGTTTTTAATAATGTACAACTGTGCTTTTCTCTGAATGATACGTGATGCGTTTTAGGTCGACCTCGTGCTTCAGGAGACATTTCCCCAGCTCTGTCAGCTCCTCTGTGGGCTGAGCAGGAGACGCTGACTGCACTGAATCCATCATCACATCTTCCTCTGCAAGAGCATGTTTCAACAACAACAACAAATTTTAATTAAAAATAAAGAGATACGCCAGAATAAAAATCATCCAGTTAATTCAAATTCTCCAGTTTTACTCTTACCATCCATTTCCTCCTTATTGGCTGCAGGTTCAGATACCTTTCTGGAAATGCAGGTCACAGCTAAAACAAAAGGAAAACACAATTGTGATGTTTTGACAACTGAACTTCCATCTTTAAAAGCTAATCAGACAGCTAAAAAACAAACAAACAAACAAACAACCAAACCCACTACATAGACACAAAACCTTGGACATTCATTGCACAATGCACAGTAACAGCAAAAATCCTTAATTTCCCTAAGCCGCTATCAATTCACAAAAGCCTTCATGTTCAAAACAGAAGCTCTCTTTGAATTACACTTCAAAATTACCAGCATTTCTGCACTGATGAGTGATCAAACTAAACCAAACTAAAATACATGTTAAGCAGTCACTCACAATGCAGGCTGAAAAAGAGTGTGCACTCTTAAGTTTAGTGTCTTGATTAGATGCTCAGTCATCCAGGTAAGGAAATCCCCAAAACCTGATTCTGTTCATCTGGACGTAGCGTTTTCAGTGGGAGAAACATTTCCTTGATTCAGAGATGGTCTTTCCCTTTTTACTGAAAACGCTACGTCCAGATGAACAGATTCAACTTTTGGAGGGGATCTTAAATTTCGTACTTTAAATACCACTTTGGCAACAACATCCTCAATCAAATATTATCTGCCAATCAGACTTTGTATAACTTTTGTTTATAAGAAGGTGAAATTCTCTGCAAACACTTCCACTTTTAGCTTCTTAATTGGAGCACTTGACTCCAGAGAGCTCAGGGAGAAGTCATTAACGCAGAGTTTCACATCTTTTCTGCAGCCCTTCAGTGAGTGGCTCCTTGTTCAATAATGGCATAAAAAGTACAACTGTTTGTTATGTATGTATGCATGTATTGTGCTTTTATACTTCTCATAATCTGGATAAACTCAGACATAATCTTATCACTCACCAAAGACAAATCCTACTGGATAGAAAAATCTACCACAAAATGTAGAATTACAGCTTTGTCTTCGTGGCTGAGAGTTGCACTTTTCTGATGTGCTCTGAAACCAACATTAGCTCCAAAAGCTCAACTTTCACAACTTGGCAATAGTGCATTAGAATGAGCATGTATGCGAGTGGGAAGCGGTACTAAAGACACCACTTACTGAGAAGTTCCAGCACCTCCCTCGTCAGCAGGCGTACTACTTGCTCTTCCAACATCTCCTGGGTCACTTGGGTTTCCTGACAAACCAACTCCTCCTCCTCATGCTCACCACTGAGAAAAAAAAAAAAAAAAAAGAAAGAAAAAAAAAAACACCCAAAAAAGGTGAATTATGAGGAAAAACTAAGCAGTGATTTTTTTTAAACTGCAATTGAAAAATTTCCATTCCAGATAAAAGTCTTCATTATGGTCTATATTTGGGGTATATGTGTGTTATTTTTGTCTTATGGACTGAAAATTCATTTGATCACAAACACTGTGCCACAACTTACTTGATAGATGTCCGCTGGTTGATGACCTGCCACCTCATGTTGAGTCTCTGAAGCAGTAATAAGAAACAAAGCCATGATATTTAGCACATTTTAGGCTAAAAAGTTTAAAAGAAGAGAACAGTGGGTGTGGAGATCCTGACCTGCAGCATGTAGCCGAACAATGGTCCCAGCAGAGGGCAGAGTAGACTTTCATAGTACTCCTGGGGACAAGACAGCACCAGCTGCCTCAGAAACAGACGTACACTTGTCAAGGAAATGTAAAGTTTATATAAAGCTTTAGCTCAGTTTTAATTATGTCGGGTCTTGCAGGCCAGTGTGCATCACTGAATTGGAGCATGGAGGAGAAGGGGAAAAGAAGCTGACCAAATCAAATGGAGAAAAAAAAAGCAAATAAGGATATGAATCATTGGGCGAAGTCTGTGATCGGGCACATGGTCGAGGGAGACGAAAGCAGAGCCAGCTATTCCTTCAGCCAACTTGTCGATGTTGTAGAACTCCTGCTGCAGGGACACACCTGCACTTCCCAGGATTTGGTAGCTACATGGATAAAAACAGCAAAATTGGAGGTAAACTTAATATAACAACATGTAAGGTATATAAAAAGCCAAGAAAATTTTGGGTTAAAGCTGTCAAAGCCACAGTTCTCACCAGTTATCATATAATGTGCAGAAAAATCCCTGCATGCGCTCTATCGTGGTTTTACACACGGGAGAGTCGTAAATATCCAAAAGATGATGAGAGAGACCTGTAGACGGGATGCACTTAAGTTTGACCACAATCTTTTTTAAGGTGATTGCCGACTTCTGGTAAAAAATGCGGACAAAACTCCTCTTACCAAGAACCACTTTCTTCTCACTATCCATGATCTCATGAGCTCTGCTGAAGGTCTCACTGAGACGGGCCATGTTCTCAGGCAGGAAAAGACTGTTGTGGGTCCTGCAGTGAGGAATAACAAGAGGGGAAAGTCAATGATCAACATATCAGTACGGTAAAAAGGATAATTAATCATTTTTTTACAAATTTCTGTAACATCATGGTACAAGCGCACCTGATTAGTGCTAGTAAATTGGGCAGCAAAATCCGAAACTGGGCAGTGCAGGGGTTTCTGTACGTGGGAGCTCCAGCAGGAGTGTAGCCCACAACAAAGCCACCAGCCTTGGCCTCCTCCAGGTCTGCAGGCCAGTGTGCCCGCTTCACCACCGCCAATATGGCATACAAACAGAAGCTCAACTAGAGGAGGATTCAATTAAAAAGAAAATACAAAAAAAAGGATTAAACAGTTACAAGTTACCTTGTTACAACTAACTACAAGCAATTTTTATCCGTTCTTATAACTTTGAAATTTTGTGTCATATCTATCACCAGCATTTTTAGTTTGTCAAATAATTTTGTTTATCATCAAATAGCTAAAAAAAAAAAAGTTTTTCCATTTGCCACAGCTGCACTCTGTGTTTATTTCTAATCAGCAAATTTAACCATGCTGCGTTAGATTAGATTAAAAGCCTTGCTACACCTAGTTACAGTCACATAGCTGCTACAAAACCTCAGGGCCTACACCCAGATGGTTTTCAGCTTTGTTTATTAATAAAATATAAACTCCAACGACAAGCCAAAAACTGCGTCAGAATTTGAAATATGAGCTTTTGTGGCTGGTGCAAAAAATAAATAAATAAAAATTGGTGACATGGCACATTCTGTCTGGAAAGTTTTTCTTTGCTTACGTAATAAACAACTTACACAACGCAAAAAACAAGTTTCGTCAGTGAGCACACGTCCATGTGCAACGTCTTTAAAAGGTCAAATAACGTCTGTTTCCCTTCCGACATTTTGTCATTACACAAAAGTGAGACAAGCAAACCTACAGTGATCTCCAAAGGCAGTATCCCTCCACATAAATGAGTTCACGCCTATACACTTACTCTGCCTCTATTAATGGCTGCTGTATCTGCATCTTCATTTTGCTCCGTGACCACCTTATCTGCTCCAATAAAGGACAAGAATGTGTCTGGGTTCCACAACACACTGAAAAACAAAGAAGAGAAAACTATCATTTATCGCTATCGTGTTCAATTTGAGGCAAACTGAGAGAATTCAAACTCACTGCCTAATCTCATTTGAAGTCCACTCTGCAACCACTGAGGCCATCAGTTCATCTACAAACGCCTTCTGCTTCTCATAGTCTTTGAACTGGTTACTGATGAGAACCAGAGCTTCCATCAGGGCGCATTTCTCCATGTGAGTGAGCGCGACTCCGCTCGAAAACAGTTCCTTCACATGATTGTAAAACATCTCAAAACAAGGCTGTAGAAAGAAAAAAGGGCATCATTAAAGACACTGACTTACTTCTATACAGAAAAGTGTACTTCAGAAAGACCAATTATCATTAGTTATTAAGCTAACTGGAATAGAATAGTCCATTACCAGCATATACTGTGGGTAATCCCGGCAGATTTTTATGATGGAAGAACAGGCGTGCCTCCTCACATTCTTCACAGCTCGAGTCCAAGGTGCCTGAAGACATCAGGAGGAGAATACATTTATTGTTTTCCACAGTTGTCATGAAGATGAAGTAAAAATGACTCAGTGAAGGAAACTTACTTTGGGTTCGTGATCAATTTCAAATGTGACGGCCTTAAAGAGCTGCAGGACAAAACAAAATCATTCAAAATCCACATTATTAAAAGAAACTCCTCCAAATAAGCTGAAGGTGTGAATACAAGAAACATCACCACCGAGCAAAAATATGTGACAGGAGGAACTTTCTGATTGATTTTTGACAAACTACATTCACATAGTAAATGTTATTCAGGAACCAGTAACAGCTCAGCTTACCTTGATGAGGACCTGTGGCAGGAAGTGTGGTCTGTGTATGGCCAATGGGAAAAGGGCAGAGACGTTGGTGAGCACACAGGACAAAATGAGCGGGTCTCTGGTTTCGTAGTTCAGCACGGCTTGCAGGAGCTCCATGCTCTGATCAATGGGTAACTTCTACAAAGGCAGAAGGAGCGAAAGCCTTCATTATTAGTTTGACTACTATTACTTTTACACTGCTATTTTCATTCTGTTACAGAAAACTTGTTCCTTTACCTCCTCATCCACACTTTTAATGATCTGCGAGACCATGCATTCCATGAAGACCGTCATTGCATCCCACTGGACCACTGAAGGGGACAAGAGGGAACACAGGCCCTCTGCAGTCTTAGCTAGAGAGATGCAAAGGGAGAGGCGCCCATTCACAGCAGATTCAGCCATCAATATGGAAATGAAACTTGTGTTTAAGGTTTTGCTAAGGATGTGCTGCACAAAAAAGTTGCCATCAAAGTCAATATCAGCCAATAATATATCAGAGCTTCCCCAATTCTTGCTTAGTGTCCTTAAAAGACTCGAAAGGATACTGTAAAGCTTATATGTTAGTAGCAATATGAGTTTGCTATTCCCAAACTGACTGCTCTAGTTTCCCAATTAACTCCAGGCTTAAATTATTGCAATATTATTCCGTATTTTACATGATGAATTAACTATCGGCATATGGCCATAAAAATCCCTTCAAGTAGTAAACCAAAACACGTGTGAAAACAGCGATCATTTCCTCTTTGGTATTGTGTCAAAGACTACTTACATGCGTTATCTCCAGTATCTATTGGGCTAGTAATCTGATACTGTAACCATTCTGCTCCTATCCGGAAAGCCTCTAGAGGAACAATGCGGCATGTGCTCCTCAAAACTTCCCCCTGCTGCGCTCGGAAAGCTGCAAAGCACCAAAAGAAACAATGAAAACCATAAACCATGCACAAAATAAAAGAGTCAGAACTACTGAAGCAAAACTTGAATCCCCGGTACTTACAATTAAAAAAAGAGTTGAAGTCCTCATCACTGTCAAAGTCCACACGGGAGTACTCGCAGCTTGGGTTATTGTCTCTAGATGGGAACCCAGCCTAAGGAGGGGAAGATGAAAGTTATTAACACTTTGGCTTTAGGTCACACTGTTAATGATATTGCTGTCACCACGACCTCACCTTAACTAAGTTGGTCATAGAGGCTCTGAGAAATTTGACGGCCATCTTGACAACAGCTGCATCCTTTGAAAGAGCCTCATGTCTGAACAAAGCTCCCCATGTCGCCATGGTTGAGGACTTTAAAAACTGCAGTGAAATAAAGAGAAAAGTCATTTTCTTTAAACGCTGTTCACTCAAATGAAATTTTACTTCAAAAGGGTCCAATCTTTTTCCTGAGGTATCTCACCTGACTGGAATGCGTAGTAAAGGCTAAAAGGGCTTCCATGTACTTGCTGAGGTTTGCAGGTACTTCAACCTCTACGTCTGAACCCTGGGGAGAAAAGATGAGAAACTGTTACCCATCTTCAATCTTTAAAAACGAATATCTAAAGTGCTTAAAAATGGCCAAACTTACCACTAATGAGCAAAGCTGACCTCCCAAAGCACACAGGACCTGACAGAGCCTCTTCAGGAAAATGTAACGCCGCTCCACCACCTCCACTGCTCTAGAGGTACACATAGAGGGCTCTGAGTCACGGCTACTTAATGATGATTCTGCAGATTTCTGATATATCGCAAGTCCATCTGCTGTCCTGTAAGCAGACACACAAACCATTAAATTGCAGTAGAAGTGGTAGCATGAAGCCTGCAGAGACATGGAGAGAAGCTGTACTCACTGGGCTGCAGAAAGAATATACTGGATGGCCACATCATCAAACAGAAGCATGAATGGTTTCCTCTCTTCCAGCTTGCCCTGTGGCAGAATGACAGATTATTAATTGGTAGTAAAAAAAAACTATAGCTTACCATAATGTAGTATTACTGGTCTGATCTGCAAGACTACTCTAAATCCCCAAAAGAAAGCCTCTAAATTATCAAAAATAGAGTTATTTTAATAGTAAATTCTCTCAAAGTGTATAAGGATTTTTAAAAAGACAGATTAAACAAATATTTCCCATCCTCAACACTTATTTACTCATTGTATTCCCATTCATCCAAGGGGAGGATTGTGTCAAACAAGCATCCCGCGTGAAATTTCTGCCAAATCAAACATGCGGTTCTATCTGCTGCGAGGACAAAAGCACCTTCGTCATTATTGCTGAAAATATAACACTATTAATGATCATTAGAAATTCTACTCAAAGTTCTATTATGGCAGAAATTTTATGACTCATGGACTTGTTCAGACTCATACCTTGTTGTCATTGTATGATTCACGTGTCCTGATTAGACTTGTGCATTGCTCATGTAATTATGGTCATAATAGCACAATGCATATAAACGTTAAAGCAATTTAACTGCAAAAAACACAATTCTGCAGGACTTATTAGTATATTCAGTGGATCACACTGATGAAAGCTGCTGGGAAAAGAAACTGGAAAAGCTTGTCTGACAATTCTATCATCTCGTAAAAGAAGGTTGCATACAGCAGTGCCTACTTGACAAACCGAGACAAAATCTCTTGAAAGCCATCATGAATACTGTCCCAGCGACTCACCTTGCGGCTCATAGCAATGAGCAGACATTCCGCTGCCTCGAGCTGCAGCTCCGGCTCACTCAGCAGCAGACACAAAATCTCCAGCAGATGACAGTTTCCGGAGGTTATGTACACCAGAGCGACCCAGTCTATGTAGCCTGCAAGTGTATTCAGCGTAGCCACGGCAACTCGACAGTGAGCTCTCATCTGTGTGGATGAAAAATTAGAAGGGAACAATGGGAAGTAATCAAGTCGATTAACAAAGTTTAGAATATTAAAGCAGGCACACACTGATGCTTTCTTACCTGCAGTTCATTTCCAGGAGAACCTTTCTAGATGAAAACAAAAAGAAGACCAATATTGTAAAGTCAGTTTCCTCTTAAATTTCTACTTTCTTGCAACACAAATGAGGTCAGGACTCCACTAACCAGTTTACGATAGTCCTCCACATTAATTTGCAGAATGCCCATCATGAAAGTGAAGATGCTTTCCATGTTTTGGGTGAGTGTCTGCTGTATGTCTCTGCGTCGCTGGGTAGGCAACGTCTGGAAGGTGATCACATCCTCAGCCAGCCTCAAAAGGATCAGCATTACCAACTCTGTCTGGGCCTCCTGTGAAAGCAAAGAGGACGTTTTTTTTTTTTTCTTGATTTGCTTTTATCTAGCTTTAAGTGGCTGTGACAGCAGTTTTAAAGAAGTGATTTGTGACAAATCAGCTTGGATTATCAAGAATGTGTCTGAATGCTCACTTTTCCATAAAAGATGCAATGATAGTTTTATCAAGTCAGACCTAATAACATTTAAGCATCCATGAAAAACATGGTACAAGTTTGACTGCTTGTCATTACATTAAAGGATAAGCATGCACAAGCTTACAAATGCTTAAATCTCTCTAGCATTTTAAGTTGTTCACCCCACTGAAAGAAATTATTTTTAAAGAACGCCCCCATAAATGTGGGGACTGACAGATCTCAGGAAGCCTCAAAGCCATTTGCTGTTTCAGCATGAAAGAGTTGTATACATTTATCAAGCAGCGTATGGTGTTTATATGTGCTCAAGCTTTTTAGAGCACTTTTAATACTTTTTTAAAAAAAAATCTGGAAAATATACAGTCTTCAATGTGCTACAGACCATCCAAAAAGTCTGAGTGACATATAGTATTTTATTCATCTGTTACTTAGCACTAATAATGAGGAATCTGTTTCCTTCTACTGCAGCTGTAAGGTTTATAAATGCATTTTGCTAACCAAGTTTCTTAACCTCAGCTTATAAATAAGTACTCTGCCCCCTTGTTCAAATATGATTGCCTTTTTGGAGCTGACTCCAAAAAGGCAGTATGCAAATAAATGAATGTTGATGTTTTTAAAATGGCAAGTTCAAAACTAATGGGTGAAGCTGCAGTGGAATGGCTATGTCTGTCTTTTATATACAGCCTGTTAAGTTTATGCACATAGCACAGCAGCATTAACTCCTTTTTTTTCTAAAGGTGTAAAATTTAAAAAACAAAAAACAAAAGGAGTTTTAATAGTTATTACGACGTGCTGCGGGGAAAGCCTGTTCTGACGTTTGAGTCTAAGGTTTATTTTTTAGCACATGATGGCTCTTTTTGCTTCGCATCTCTGCATACTCTTTCACGTGATTCAGTTTATTTCGAAAAGTCTCAACAGGATCTTAAGCTTTATTGTGAAAGGTTTATGTGGAAGATAAACAAGCGGACACGCTAGGGTTTTACCCTCATTTTGCTAAAGACAACGCATAAAAAACAGGCGCTTGTCTGTTGGTAGTGTGGTTATAGTAAATATAAGAAAAAGAGAGAACTTTAAGAAATTAATATAGCCACTACAGTGACCATCAAAAAGGTGAAAAAAATATTGCCGTAAACAGTTTATTTTGCGACACCACGAAACAAACAATAGCGTAAAATGAAACGATTGACGTTTTTATATCGTCATCCGATATATATCGTTATATCGAACAGCCCTATGTGTACTCCATTTAGGTGCGCTGACAGACAACACCGCATTCAAGCAACTGCTTAATCAGTCTACCACATTCCCATAACTACACATAGGATGTAGCTGATTTTCTAAATATACAGCAACCAACTAAAAAATTATTTTCTTAACAATTGTATATCCTTTAATATACTATATATATATATATATATATATATATATATATATATATATATATATATATATATATATATATATATATACACACACACACACTACTACTATCACACTTAGATATTATTATAATACTGCACAAGTACTTTGTTCATCCCTTCAGAGTTCAGAGTGGGTATTAATGATAAAAGTAGGTCTACAGTTTAGTGATAAAACAAGGAAGTGGAAAGAGGGTTATTAGGTTCATATTTGGAAGGTGACGTTATCCCAGTGCCCAAGTTTACATGATGAGGCAATGGGAAAATTAATGAATAATCCACAACTGGCCCTTATTTGCATGCAAGTTATTCCATTCTCATATTGAATCCATGCTGGCTGAGGAAACAAGTGAGATGAGGAAAAATTGAGCTTCCTGTACCGCACAGGGTACTCACCCCTTGGCTAGTGAGAGTCTCCATCTCTTTCAGCATATCTGGCCAATGCTGAGGCCATTCTCTTTTTATCATTTCCACAACTATTCGTGACAGGGCATCTTTGATGTGGCTCTCCTCATCCAAGATCGAATGAGTACCCTGAAAAGGGACAATAGAAGGCATCAGAGCAGTACAACTGTGAACTGTGAAGTGAAGTGTCTTTCACAAATCACACTTACATTTGATAACAGCTGCATGGCGCACTCCTTCAGGTGGACTTTCTCCTGTTGCTGCATGTCGTTCCATCTGAATCTGCAGGGAGACATTAGCTTTCTGTCAAACATGGATCCCTTATCATGCGTTTTCTTTATTACATTTACTTCAGTCACCTTCAACTTACTTGATGATATGCTCCAGGATTTGCAAACCAAAGTGTCTCACTACTGCTGGCTGGGCTTTGTCAGCTAATTGTAAGCCACATGGGACACACAAGGAGCTCGTCTCTTTAAATTCTTCACAAAACTGAAGAGAAGAAAAAAGAAACCGCGTAATTTTAAAGATCAGGAAATGTTATAAGACTTTAAAGGAATACTTGTGTGAACTCACCACTACTATACACGTGTAATACGTCAGATAGCAACAGCTAATTTACAAACATTCATATAAATACTTGGATAGCAGAATGCTAATCTAGCAGCTAGGGTTAGAGTTATTCTTAGGGGCAGAATTACTCGGAATTGGTTAACTAGCCTCATTAAATCGAGCTCTGTCTTTTCACCATGTGGTTAATGGCATGAATATGAGTCCACAGTGGCTCTGGTGTTGAGGTGATAATTGTGGCATGCCGGCTAGCTCGTAAAGCATATGGCTATCATCATTGCAGGTTAAACCAACATACATGAACCGTATAAACAGCGCTGTTACTAGGAAACTACGTATAATAGCCCAATTTATCTGGCTAAGCCAGTACATTATTCTCCTTTCACAAATGAATGACAAGCTCAGCAAACTTAGCGGCTAGCTAGCAAGCGTTAACGATGCTACCTTTAGGGCCTCCAGTCGGTAAATTTGACTTGTTTCTGCGTCCATAATCACATTCACAGCTTTCACAAGCTGATCACACATGGCGGCCACCTGGTCAGCCATGACTTCAGGTAGCGTCTAGCACACTGTTGAGGCGAAAGCAACTCCCTTATGCAAAGCACCTCCAGTACAGTGAGACGAGCGATACACTCAGGGAGGTACCAACGTGTACAGAATGTGCTGCCGTTGCTTCTGCTGCCGCTACTCGCGCGTTTGAACACTTTGCTCGCCGTTGAGTGGGAATTCTGGGAGTTGTAGTCTAAGATTTTTTTTTTAAAGATCGTCTATACAAATCTAACCCATCACCTCTGAAACTGTTATATTCATTAGCTACTTGAATTAAAAAATGTAAAAATGAAGCAAACAGTATGGTTTACTTACAAAACTAAAAAAAATAAAATAAATCAAAGTACAGGAAATGTCTTCATCACGCATTAGAAGTCATTACATATATGTTTAATGAGACCAGGATGTCTAAGATAACATAAAAGATCTTCTATTAGTCCCACAGTTGGGAAATTCACATGATGACAGCAGCAAAATCAAAAGAGCAGGAATACAACAAATAGATTCCGTAATAAACAGTAATTAATTAATTACAAAAAATAATCTTTAACTATAATTCTACATAAAAGTACAGGAAAATTTTACACGTGTTTGGAAGTATGGTGATATATAGGAAAGAGGGGAGTGGGCTTTTTAACCAGAAAACACAATCCTGGAAAGTGTCCGAGGAGTGGGAAAAAAGTTTACTAATACTGAGTTTCAAGTTAAAGGGTGATGTGCAGAGCTGTAGCCGTAGACGGATAAGGTTGATGAGCTATAATACGAAGCTAGGGGATGGGGATGGGATTACATCAGAAATGTACGAAGTCCCAGTGGTAATGAACAGGATGACAGATGAGGTCAGGCAGGAGTCTCTGTAGACTATAATGTTTGAAGACGACAAGAGAAGAAAGAACTCTTCTGATTCATGATATACAGATATACAGCCACATGGGGTTTAGATGAAGCCAGGTAGAAATTTTTATTTCAGTATAAATCCTGATTACAGCTCTTATCTGAAGCAAGTTACATTAGGTGTTGCTTGTTTATATGCTATAATTCAGCTAACTGGTCATATTAACTTTAATAATCATTCTTTTTTCATTCGTTAAGTTGCCATCTTTAATAATTGATGCTTTTACTGAACCAAAAAGTTTCGCAGCTCTTTCACCTTCACCTTTCAGTTTGTGATTACTGACGGAGTGATACATCTTAAGTCTGTCCTGGCGAGGAATCATTCCTACCTCTGCTCTTTTAAGTTTAATCTGCTGCTGAGAAACTGCTGGACACACTGAATGGTTTTTTTTTTTGTTGTTGTTTTTGTTTTTTTGCACATGGTTTCAATATTAAGCGTGCGATTCTGATATTAAGACAGAAGTCAAGGCACAAAGTATACAAGTCTAGTTGGTGGGGGTGTTTTATACTCCGGCAGGGGCGGAGCCTGAATTCCAAAGTGGAATGAGTTTCCTCTCGCTACGTCACTCTGGGATAGGCTGCCTGAGGGCGACTGAGCTACGCTGTCATTCAACGGGGTTTCGAGACGATTACCTACGTATTTTCTTGGTGAGTAAAACCTTAAAAGAATATTATTAAGTATTTCCATTTAAACGCATGTGTGTATCCCCACTCACAAACCTTGTTTTTCTTTTTTATTTACGTCGATCCTCGCGCTCGCTTTTGCGAGCATTACAAAGTTTTAAAGCGATGCTCGCGCAACCACAACGGAAACTTTTGCCGTGAAGGCCTCGTTATCTGGTGCAACAGGTCTAAGACACGAGATGCAGTTAACTTTGGTGCCTTTTGTTTTTGTATTCTTTTTATTTTTTGTCGAATTTTAGAGCGTAACCATGTTTTGTTGTGTTGTCTTTTTTTTAACGCAGGACTGGATCCCCCCCTCCCTAAGAAGGAGAAAGTAGCCTTGCCTGCCGCGGCTTTAGGCTCTGGGATTACAGCGATCGCCAGTCCCAACAGCCTTCGTCGAAACTGCCAGCGGGGATTCATGCTGTGTGCGTTAGCTAAATGCGGTACGAAGCTAAAATGATGCCGGTGAGTTTTATTTTATTTTCATGGCTATAAGTTTTAACCTTGTCCCATTGCGCAATCCCCCTGTTTTCGATATTGTATCACGCTGCGGCGCTATCATTGTGAATTACCTGGGCATTTAAATTGAGGTGGTAAGTTGATGCGGTTGCTACTTTGTGTCATTACTATGTCGACACAGCCGTCTGTTGTGAAGTTTATTGGCTACCATAGATGCTTGTGTTTGCGTTAGTGTGTGTTTCCCTCATGTGATTTTACACTCATACAAGACTTAGTCACCTATAAACCAGTCAAATCTCAAGTATTGTCGGTATATAGGCAGGATTCACCTGTCAGTTCTTGGCTGGCACTGGACCCATCCTCAGCTCTGGACTCCTGCCATGTCATCCACATCATCTTCAACATCATCAGAGGTTCATTGCTTTTGCTGCAGTGCAAGGCTCTCTCTCTTTCTCAGCACTATCTTAGATGTGTGGATAGGGCAGCACACAGCAGTCTGCCTGCATGTGTGCAGTGTAGAGAAACAACCTTCCTAACAAGTAGAAATGGTGATTAATGAGTAACGACCCCCCCCCCCCCAAACTAGTAAACATTTAACCCTGGCAAATTTTATAATTACCCAAATGTTTCATGGAAAATAGAGCTGCAACTAAGAAACAGTTTCCTAATCAGTCTGTGGATATTTGTTTTGATTCTTGCAAGCTGAAATTATTATAGACTTTTTTCAATATTTTCTCCATAGAATACAATACAATACAGACTTTATAAACCAAAATAAGAAAACAATTAACCGTACTTCTCAAACCTCGCCCACTCTATCCCTGTAATACCAAATCAAGGATATGAACAGAGTTAGAGGTCACTGACATATTTTCTCAGTAAGGTATAAAAATAAATAGTAATTTTGTGACATACATGAAGTAAACTAATAACATTACAGTTAGGTGTTAGTAACAACAGTTGCCATGCTTTCAGCAAAGGATTTAATTGATTTCCAGGTAGCATAGGAAGTGATTTAATCTTTTATCAAAATAGTTTAGTTTTCTTTGTGTTATTTTATGAACAGACTGTTTTAGCACTGTCTACCACAATTTTCTTTAAAATTTACCTTGTTTCATTAAAATAAATTCTACTTTATTCATTCCCAATTTTGGGGGAAGAAAACTTGAGGTGGTAAGTTGATGCAAAATTGTTTAAGTAAAGTAAGATAACTGTAAAGTAACTACCATATGGCAAAACAAAACACCTCAGGGAAAAGGGATGATATAAAATAATATTAATAATAATAAGACCTGTTATTTCTATATTTTTTCCTTTAGTTTATGTCTTTAATTCTGATTTGAATAATTCAGATAACTATGTTACATGGTCATATTTTCATTTTGTCTTAACGTGAACAGCTGATGACACACTGTGTTTAATGTTGCTGTGTGTAGGATCTACTACTGTGGCCCATCTCTCCTCAAACCTGTGCTACCTGTGTTCTTTCATTGAATTAATCATCTTAGCAGTGGAGAGAGTCGTGTTCGGACGACTCCTGTCTGGCGCATGACCTCAGTCTGCTACTGGCACATACTTGTTTGTTATTGCCAAGCTCGTTTCTAGTGGATACTGATATAAACTGTCACCCTTACATAACAGAGCTGTTTCTTTATTGGCCCTTAATAATTACCCCGTTTGCTCCATCTCTGTCACCTGAGGATATCATTCTATGTGCTTTTGCTGTAAATGGGATACAGCTCCTGCTGCTCGCTGATAAACACAAACTGGTCTTTATGTAGATGTGTCTGATGTGAGGTATTGTTTTATAAATTACACCAATAGCCCATGACCCTGCTCGTGCAGGCTAGGGGCTTGGGGGGTAGTGAGAATGGAGTGTCGTAATTGCTTGCTGGGATGGTAAATAGGAGGTCACTGTTTCCTGAGCACAATGGGCTGCAGGGACTCTTTAGCAGCGTGCTGTGGTGGGTACATTGTGTGTTTGCCTGTGCTGTGCCAGTACCCTGATAAGTGATGTTCACCGTTAATTAAACCGTGGCATGGAATAACTCATTTACTCCTGATTTACTTTTATCTCTCCTGAAACCAGTCTTTGTTCTGCAGACATGAATTAATGTCACATTTAGGCTTGAATTCTCTGCTGGTTTATTAGCCCATATTTTCTCTTTGTCCACTTTTTGACAAGATTAATTGTACTCTATTGACAACATAAAATAACAGAAACCAAGCTGGAAGAATACATTTTGTTTATTTTGTTGTGGGGTTTTTTGTGTTTTTGTTTTTTTGTGTTTTGTGTTTTCTCTTCACATACCAAACACTTCCTCATTCTTCTCCCATGATGCATGTTGCTTCAGTTTTCACACAGATACAACTTTGTGCACATGGCTTACATTATTTAGTTTTTCATTCTTTCACTGCTCACATTTGTACCGTGTCTTGGTTCCACATCATCAAATCTCAGTGTGCCTAGACTTTATGGTGGTGCTTTGATGGTGGAAAAGTGAGCTAATGCTGTGGGAAGCCTGATTTTGCTGTATGTGTCAACAGAAACCTGAGCAGGCTTTCTCTTTGAGTGCCACAGGCTTTGTGTTTACTCTGTGGGAGAGTTGTGTTGGTTACATAAGCAGATAGTCACATGTGATAGACAAGGACGTTCATGTTTTGACTTTATCCTTAAGAAAAGATTGACAGGAAGACCTTTGTTAGCTGAGAACAGTTGTGTAAAAACACAGTAGGCCTGTAATATTTTGTTTTCTCATCAAAGGAGTGCACAAAATAATTTCTAAGGTGAAGAGGAAGTTCTTGTGAATGGTTGAACGCTCTGGTGAACATGTTGTTTACAACCACAGATCTTATAGAGAAGCTGAATAATCTTCTTGAATGCATACTGTTAGATTGTGCTGTGCACCAGTGCCTCAACCACAACTCTACATTCACCTGGTTTCTGAGAGGAATCACCTGAGCTGGTGTCAGATTACAGCAATTGAATATAAAGTCGCTCACTGGGAATGATCCATTTGAAAGGGATAAATGTACATTAAAGTGGTGCAAAATTTCAGTAGAACTCACTTTCACATTAGACAGTTCTCTGACTAATGTTGAGCTGCTGAATGAACAGGGAGGTCGTGTGGGGTATAGGTAACGTCAGGAAGCAAAATGTCCTTTTGCATAAATCGTTAATATAGCTGACCCCTATCTCAATGATAAGGAAAATGAATAAACAGGATGCAGTTCCTTTTTTTTGGACACAGGATGTTTTTTGTTTGATGGCAAACATTCATTTTGCTTTATCACCAGTACGGTACATAGATTTATTGATAATGGTAGTTATGACATGTGTGAAGGAACAAAAGACCTAAACAAAAGAAGTTTTGGTCAACTAAGAGAGAGCACTCGAATAACTGAATTTGAAAATTTTTCATCATTCACATTGCATTTACTTAACAGGTTTCCACACGGGAAGAGACTAGCAGCGAAGCTAAGACTGTAGATAATCAGTGACATTCAGTAACTTCAAGGAGCAATGGGTGGAGAAAAAAAATGGTGACAACCCAGATTGGATGGATCCAGCCTTAAGGGCGGTCTACACAGGAAGCTATTTGTCATGCAATTGTCCCTGACGGTTGGTTGCTATGTAGATACCCCCTATATAATGTATTTACCACCCCATCATATATCAATCACTGGTATTCTTTGCTCTCAAAATTGAACAAAAGTTTAGCTCGGGAATCCTCCACTGGCTTTTTGGTTGAAGTTGCTGAATACAAGTGATGCTCTATGGTCTCTGGTTGCCAAATTCCTGCTAGTCATCTACTTTGTTCAAGTAGTAATGTGTTGACCAGAGAACATACAACAACTTCAAGTGTTGATGGGCAAAATAGCTGATGACACAAAGCTCTCCGTTATTTCCGTTGCTGCAGGGACTTTTTGGTGGAAACTATAATTTAGTCCTGAAAAGTTCCTCTAGTAGCAAAGGTCTTCTGTACTGGTAAGACTACAGCCATTCACTCTGCTGCTTCACCAAGGTTTCATTTTTACATATGACTGATTAAAGGTCACAAAGGCATCATTCACTGCTACATTTTGAATCGCATTTGTTTTTCGCATAAAATAAGAGTTGATAAAGGGTAATTTTGCTTGCAGTTAAATCCCACACAGTGGGCATTTTTTATTCAGTTTTTGTTGCACTCTTCATATTTTAAGTATCTGTATTTTCTATAATAACTTTCAGGCCGTGACTAGTTCTCGGAATATCTTCACCCAAGAGTCATGAGGCATTGGAAAAGGGGAAAAAAAGGATACATCCTTTCCTTTCTGCTTAATTTTGACTCCCATTTCCCTTATCTCCCAGATAAGCCGAAAGTAGGAACTCTCTCATCACATAGACCAGAAATAGAAGAGCATTGCAAGACCGCAGATTATGAAGTGATAGGCTAAGTACTGCAGTGCAGACATAGAGAAGAGGCTTTTGTGATGGAAGCTTTCTGCAGCTTCATGTACTGTAAAAGCTGCTCCCCCCCCCCCCGAATGTTGCAGCTGAATAAGACTACTGTGCTTTTTGCTGTTTGTCACCCCTGACCTTTTCTCCCGTGCCACCTTATCCCTCTAATGCAACACAGAAAATGAGGGAGAGGGAACGCGAGATGAAGAGAAATAATGCATAGAGCCGTTTCAGTTTCATAGAGTTTTATCCTGCCTCGCCTTTTTGAAGAACTGCTAAGCTGGAACTGTGTCAGGCAGAGAGAACTAAGGCACCCGCACACAGGAAGATGCTGCTGCAGTGTCTTACAAACCTTTGCTAATTAGATTCAGAGGTGACTCCGTCAACAAGACTTAGTTGACTCATTCGCTTACTACAGCAATATCTGTAATTGAAAGTGTCTGTGGACAGAAGGTCCAGCACCCCTTAGGTGAAGTGCCCTCGGGCATACTTGAAGATATGGCTTCTGTTATCCTCTATTGCTATCATACTATCCACTTTCCCAGCCACTCCATTTCCCCTAAGGCATTGTGTTACATGTTGCATATGTTTATAAGGAACTGGTATTGCGTCTTAATATATATTTTTTAACCTGTCGGACAGTGTATCTTATTTATTTACTGATTTCATCCATATGAAATCAAGTCTTATACATGATTTTTTTTTTTTATATCAGTTAATATCATTGTGTATTATCATATAAATCAGATCACAACCTCACAAAAAGACAAAAAACTATTTACTCACTAGTGAGCAAAGAAACACTCTTAGGCTCCTACGAACACAAAAAAGGGGGCAACAAATGCAGTAGTGTCTCAGTAAAGTGAGCAATGAGGCTCATGTATAGTTTAGATGTGCGACTTGATAACAAATCTGATGTACTAAAGTATGACACAGCTGTTCAGCTCTGTGTACAACTGGAAAGGGATGTGCTCTGAGAGAAATGTTAGCACATATACTACTGTCAACTGTTCCTCCAACACTGAGGGCCAACCAAACCTGATGTTTTTCTAACTCTGTTCCAGCTGTCAGATTGGTTCAGCACAGCACTATTGTCATTGCCATTGGCCTTTCGTGCCAAAACGTGGATGGAATGAATTCTATTGACTTTATATTGACCGCGTCACGTTTTTCTATCAAGGAAAATTTACTTTGTGAAAACTGTCTTTATCTTTTTTCACCTAGCCCTATCCGAAGGCTAACCATGTCCAGTGTTGCTGTGGGTTTTTAGTTGTGCTGATGTAAACAAAATGTTTACTCTTCAAAAATCAATAATCTGGAAGTGGAGACGCTATGCATGTTTTCATCCATCCATTTTCTTCCTCCATTGCACGAGAGGTGGGGGTTACACCCCAGACAGGTCGCTTGTCTGCAGGGCTAACAGAGAAGAAACATTCTTGACTCTACTAGAGTATCTTTATATGACGAACAATTCAGAATAATGACTTTATATTTTATACTGGGTCCTTCTGCAGCTTCTGTCTGAAACTTTTTTCTCTGATTGGCTCCTCCTCTTAAACAGAACGCTTGACCAGCAGGTGGGTAGGGCTGCTGCTGTTTAAGGAAATGCTGTGTGTCCAAGATGACCATATTAGGAATATCCAATTTCAGTGACACCCTGTAGAACCAAGCAGTAACAAAACTGACCTAGTTGAAACAGAAACAGCTTTTGACTCTGGGATTACTTATTTAAACAGTGACCTTCTTCTTGTATACTTGCTATGTTTAATTTAAGGTTCTATAAGTGTGACAGTTAAAATACACGAGCAAGGAAAGTAATAATAGGTCCTTTTAATACTTCACCCATTAATAGTCATCAGGGGATGGGTGTGGGGATTTAACTTTGGTTATATGCTACTCTTTGCATTGACAGTACATGAGATACTGCGTTTTCTGTACTTGTCTATTGGAAGCTAATTATATAATAAATTCTCTGTGACAGGACTGACTTTTATTTGGTAGTAATTGTTATATTGCAGAGTCATTGAATTATAGTACAATCTCGTGTGTTATTCCCGGAAATTGGAAACTGCAGCGGCATGCAGTTTTGATCACTCTTAACTCAATATGTGAACAACTGCATCTGGACAATTACCTTAAGAGACTCTTGCAGGGGGATTGACCCTCAGATGGAGAGAGTGGATTTTCAAGGTGGGACATGAAGAATGATATGCTTTTAGGAGTCAAATTATCTAAGGAGTATTTTTCTAACTTCATTTTCCTTTGACCCGTCCTAACCTAACACATTGAACATCAAGAGACAAAATGTCTGTAAACTGTTCTCTCTTTTGCATGAACCTTATCTTAACAATCAGTGGGAGTGCCACAATCTCACTCACTCACTCTCTCACACACACACACACACACACACACACAACATTCCTTTGTGCAATTGGCTACAGGTAGAGGGCTGATATTTAAACTCAAGTCATCTCACAGTGCCCTGTCTGAACTGGAGAGGCTTGAAAAGCTTGTTCAGGTCTGCAGCCGGTGGCATCTGCTTTAAGGATCCAAATCACACTGCAAAAGGCAAAGAAAATCAGCATTTCTTTAAACTTCATAGCTTGTCTGTTCAGTACACAGAATTTGACAGAATTGTTCTCCACCGCCCTAAAGGGACTGGAGCTCATTTAACTTGGATGCAGGAGAATCGCAGACAAAGAAGCCACTTTCAGTGAAATAACCCAGGATAGCATATCTTTGTTTGTTTTTTTCCCCCTCTGTCTTTCTGAACCTTTTAGCTCAAGTGTTGCCAGCTGCAGTCACTCTCCTACTCTTAGATGTCTTCCTCTTGCAGTGTCTTTTGTCTGAGGTTTTGATGTTATAGCCTTTCATGTCAGAAAGAGACACAGTCTTGTCAGTGTTATTGCATCTTGAACAAAGGATCCTACGCCGACTCTTAAAATTGTGGCAGTTTATTATTATTTTTTAATTAATTAATTTTTTTGAGAATACATGGTCAGACTGTTTTGCACCTATTCACTGCAGGCCACTGTTCAACCTCCAAGAAAAAAACACGATCCTATAATATAGTAGGACATAATGGCCATAGCCTAGCTGCAAGCTAGCGTGTTTCAGCTTATTATTGTCCCCTGAGCCAGCAGGCTGTTAAAAGGCTATATTTTTATACAGCGGATTAACGTAATCCCTGCGATAAAATGACCTAACCATATAGCTGCCCCGCTTTGAGGGTATCTACAGTGTAGACAGCAGTATTATGGCCATATTTCTTTGCATTGGCTATAATTGTCTGTTTGCTATTCTGAGCTGCCACATCACCCTCAAAACCCTGGGAGCCAGGTTTGACTTAGCTGATGCTATGATGGAAATAGAAATCTTTTGCTATAATAGTGAGCCACAGCAGCCGAGGCAGCTTGTCCCTTCTCCTTCCCCAGGGCTCTTTACCCTCTCTAAAATAAAATAGGAAGGGAAGTGCAATTCAGCAATTGCTTCTGTCATCCTCTCCACACCTAATAGAAAGCAAGTGGAGCATATTTCTGTCAAACATTGTCACATAAAATCATGATATTGCCAGCTCCCTTCGAACTATATAAAGCTACACAAAGCAGTATTTTCTGGTAGGCTGTTGAGCTACTGTTTGTCTATTTTGCATTGTACCTATCAGGCTGTTACTGAGCTACTTAATTTTACTTGCTGCTGTATCGATGAATATTTAATGAACACTCAATTTGTTTGGCTGAGTCAAACACCTACTTACGGTAATCTTGCCTGTCTGAGTAGGTACGTTTCTTAAAACTTGAAGAGGGTCTGCGGTGTAATTGCTTATTGTTGAGTAGACCACAAATTATAAAGATGTAGACATAACAATGAAAACACTTTTCTGATATTTACTGCAGCACATAAAATAAATTCCTGTAATTTACCTTGCATCCACTGCTTTGTTTGTAATGAAAAGTCTACAAGACCTATCATTTTGAGACCTTAAAAGGTTTGCAAGGATCAAAGACAAAAAATGAATTAAAGGGAATGTGTTTCCACACGTCATTTTGAATGTTTCAAAGTTTCCAAAACAATATGAAAATTGGCCTCAGAGATTTTTGTATTTGTATTTATAGTTTATACAGCTTTTGTACCATGTGTGCTATATCATAGCGAATAAGCAGTGACCACATGCTTTAGGTGGATGAAGGTCAACTGCAAAGTGCCAAGTCATCTAGATGGATAGTTGAAGTGAATACTGGTGGTTTTGGATCATCAACTTTAGTGCTGCAGCAAACTGGATTTTAGTGGGGGCGTTGCCAGCGCCCGAGATTATATTCTCTTCCCATCTGTGGTTCTCTCTTTTCCTACTATCTGTCAGTGCTCTCTTTCACTCTCCAAATATTAATAGGTTCACTTTAGCACTTTGGATTTCTGGGAAGTTTTCATGATGTCACCGTCTCATTCTGAAAGATCTACGAATTGTTTTTTTTAAAATAATTTGATGAAGGCAGACTAGATGAGTGATTTTAATTGTGTTTTTAGCATGAATGCTCAAACTATTCTAATTAACAGACACAAAAAGCCCTTATTTTAGTTTTACTTTCCAGGGTAGTGTTCTGCCAGAGAGGGTGGTCTTTGGTTAGAAACACAGCTTTCTGTTTACAGCTTTCTCTTCTCTACATTACTGACAGGCATGACTCACAGCTGATTTGCTCTATTCATGAGAATCTTTCATTTGCATCCCCATTGATTCTGGCAGTTGAGTCAGGTCCTCTGACTCAGACCAGTGCCCGTTGATTCCACCTTCTGTGTGATAAAACAAACCTCTGGTTGTAGATGTTGCTTAGGAGATCTTCAGAGGGAACGTTTCACCTGCCCACTCACTTAGTAAGCTTCATTTGAGGAAGAAAAGGGGGATAAAGCCCCTTATCCTAAGGCTGTTGCTCTTTGGCGCAGTACACACCACAGTTAAAAAGCAACCCAAATACTTTTGTTTCTGCACCAGCTGCTCTGCATGCTCACCCCCTTCAAGTATTTTGTGCCTGTGACCTGGCTGACCTCATGTTCCCACAGTAGCCCCCGTAGGCATGGCTATTCACAGCAACTCAGAGTAGAAAAACCTGGCAGTGTAACCTGAAGGTTCTGGACATTTAAAACAATACCGCTCTTACAGTTACATGCTTTTCAGGATACTCTGCCTGAAGTCACTGTGAAGGCATGACACTGTGCCAAAACCTGGGTTTGAAACAAAACAGTTCAGTATGTTCAAGGCATGCAATATCCTAAGACACCTTTGTTATAAAATTGGTTTTATTGCTGCCTTATCAACTCCTATTATGTGCTCATATTACAGATTGGGGGCATATTCCATTACGAGCCTTAAGCTTCTTAGCACTTATCTTTTTATGAATGTATGATACTCGTACACTGACTTTTGATGTTTGTGTTTCCTGTCAGCGATTATATAGGTTTTGGAATATCACAGACATTTCAGATGCATATTTTTTTTAAATCATCTGTGAAGGCTTTTGTTTGACTCAGCCCTTCTTACTTGAATTGTTTTGACAATTGCTGCCTGTTATAGCTATAAAGATGAGTAATATCCCATATAAGTATTGATTTTTAGAGTTTATTTTAAAAGGTTGTAGGTGACTGTCTGCATTTGGATCCTTGCTGATAGACAGCTCAATTTTCTGCTCAGTGTCAGTGTGTTTATTTTCTGCAGTAGCTGGAGGCATACAAATTCCAATTTATTACAAACTGCTTCATTGAGATTGCCCATTTCTCTGTAGATTGATATAAACCAGCCTTGAGCAGCTGTCAGTCACACACTTGCATAAGAACCTAGCAGTTTGCTCATTCAGAGTGCTTGACGGGGTTTTTTAGTGTGTTTACATTGGGATGGAGGGATCTCTCACAGTGGTGACAGCACTAGTTAGTGAGTGAAATGGAATTTCAAGATCTGGCCTCTGGTTTTTCTGTTGACACAGAGGTATGAGGCCTGGGAAGCATATCTGCTATCAGTGAAGCTCACATATTATACAGTCTATACAAACAATGAACCAAGAGGAAATTGGACACCAATTCCAGAGAACTTTTATGTTTACCTTACTTCTACTAACTCTAACAGGATCCTCTTGCTTATGATCTTAATTAGCTCTATCTAATCTACCGGGTTATCTGCTTCTCTTGCCCGCTGTTCCAGATGTTCCTGACTGTATACCTCAGTAACAATGACCAGCATTTTACTGAGGTTCCTGTTACTCCGGAGACGCTGTGCCGGGATGTGGTGGACTTGTGCAAAGAGCCGGGGGAAACGGACTGCCACCTATCTGAGATGTGGCGTGGATCTGGTGAGTGACAGTGCTCTTTTGTTTGTGGAGTATCTGAAGGAACAGGAGTCGGTGTGTGGACACATTAGTTTTTATTTTATTTAGACAAAAAGTGCTTTTTCTCACGTTGACCACTTGTGGTTTGTGATTAGCTTTGTGGTCATCTGCTTGGCAGTTTTTAAAGTGTTTGTCTCTTTTGAGTCTACCATGTAAATAGCGTAGAGCCCCAATCTCTGCATCAAACACAAGCGCCTAAACATTTCTTACATCTCTCAGATGGGAGGTGAGGAGTGACGTTGAGATTTCATGCCTGCCTCATTTTCACCGTTTCTAAGAGTCAAGGAGTATACAACATCAGAACTCAAGGAGCCAGGCTTCATAGCCGTTTCCATGGTGATACTGGCATAATAGTGAAAAAGTGCCAATTATTGTGTTTGAGTACTTCCAGGAGTGGTCTGAAAGGAGATTGATGAATACTGAAGAGATTGTCTCATTTTGCACCCATTCACCTCAGACCACTTTTGAATCTCCTTGAAAACACAGCAGTGACATTTTGCATCCAAATTAGATGTAAAGTTATAAATTATATTTAGAATATTTTACGTACCTGCTTCATTTTGCATTTCTACCATTATTAAAAGATCAGTTTCACTCACCTCTACTTAAGCATAATGTGTCAGCTCATCTGTGTAATGAAATGCTCAAAGAAAATGTCTGAAGAACAGCTGATGAGCTCAGTGCCAAGAGGCATAATTGACAGCGCGTTATAGTTGTTTCCCCTGAAGTTATTGCTTAGATAGATCAACGGCATGCAAACTGTGTTGACAAAATGAATCATCCTTCAATTTGGGTTAGACTGGATTCACTGAGTAAATGGCATGTGCAAACTTGACATACATTTGTGTTTTGCCCAATCAAAGTGAAATATTATGAAAACTTTTCAATATTTATTTGTGGGCTAAAATGTTTTATTTCGACTTGCAGAGAGACCTGTAGGTGATGGGGAGAGGATGCTGGATGTGCTCCAACGATGGGGACAGCACAGATCAGAAGTGCGCTTCTTTCTGCGTCACAACAGAGCTCCTAGCAGGGAATCAGGTAAGCAACTGTTTGCAATACACAACAGATAGTGAAAAGAAGCTTTAATGTCTGATACTTCACACACACAAGAGTTATGATTGGGTGAGCACTGTCTCCAGAGGTGCCTGCTGTCTTTATAACGCACTATTCACTCAATAAACACTATGGCATTTTTCAAACGTTTATCCAGAAGAGGGCTTTATATTTGGAGCCCTCAGATCCTTCATCCTTGCTGGAATCAGAGTGTCCGAGTCCCACTATCAGAAGTCTGTTACTTTTCAATTTTCTTATTAACACAGAAAAGTCTAGTATTTTTTTCATAGACTATCCTCTCAACCCCGAGTTGCATAACTAAGCCCTTTTTACCTCTCACAGCTTGAGTCTGGCCCAGGGATTAGGTGGCTGTTTTCCCTTTGTGTTATCTTAGCCCGCTGTTGTTTTCCCACACTAAGAGCTTAGCTCTGATCATTATTTGCAACACAGCTCTGTATTAAATTTTTCAGTTACTGCATTTTTATGCAGGTTTATTTGGTCCTGTTGCCGTGTTTACATTAGTTACGGCAGTACGGATGTACTCTGTCCTGCCTTCAGGTTGCAGTTAGTTAAATGTTTATACTTCCCCGATACTGTTCGAGCACGTTCTTTTTCACATGTCGGAGGATAAAATGGAATGTCACCAATCTATTGGACTGCCAGTACATTTGAACTTCTTTTCATTAATCTAATGTTATGCCTGCGTCATGTCTGAGTAAGCAGCCACACTAATTATACTTTTTATAGACCTTTACTTTCAGCATAGCATGAATATGAAATGCAATCATTAACAAACAGGCACAGACAAAATTCTCAAGTTACTGGGCAAAAAAAACACAATTAGTTTGAAGACTGCCCTAAACATGAATAATCTTACTTTTCTACTATACTATTTTACTATAACACACAGACTCGGTAGTTAGTGACAAAGAACTAAACCTTTGGAAAGAAGGCTGAAAGAACTAAACCTTCAAAAGAGTTGTCACGCTTCACCAAATTCAGTGCCAGTGTGACAATAGTCAATGACACATAGGCAACAAAATGCCCCAGAAAATCATGGGTGTACTTCTGCTCTGTCATTGACTTGATATATCTAAATGAAGTGAGGAAAATTAATGGAAAATTAATCACTGTGTGAATGTCTGAATGCTGTGACTATAACAGTTTGCGTCACTCTTGAGCTTAGCGGTGTCTTACATTCCCATCAGCGATTAACCAGCATCTATTAAACCAGTTATTTAGCTTCTGGAGCAGCAGCCCATGAGGCTTTGATCTATGGGCTTGCATGAAGCTCTAATCGTGGTTGGTCAATCCTCTTTAAACCACATAAAGCTTCCTGTACTAACAATACTGAATGTTAAAAATTCTTCACATTTTTTTACAGACATCTGTTTATAGCGATTAGTTTGTATCTAGCATGCATACTGTATGCTAGCAGTTAAACTATATAGTAAAGCTATTATGGGCTTTCATCATGGGATAATACTTTAGGGACCCAGATTGTCAGACGTGCATGCCAAATGCCAGTAAAACGGTTGGCTATATGGTTATATCTTCCTAGACAAGCATATATACATGCAGTAGTGTACCCACCCCACTAATAAGTTAATATTGATGAGGTTGAATCCCAAGAGATTTTTTACAAGTTACAAAAAGCACTGAGGTAAAGAAGTTAAAATAATTCAGTACTAGCCTGTCATTTTTTCAGCTAGTGTACACCCTCCTCTATAGCATGTCAAAACAAACCTATAAGTCTAAATGTGTATGATTGTTTGTCAGAGACACTGAAGGGCAAAAGGACAACAGGAAGTTCCAGCCATTTTTTTTTCTTGTTGATCTTTCATTTCTTTTAAGGTGCTCTAAATTTTAATGTCTGACGAAATCTCCACTTATTTTCATTACTTAGGAGGATCAAGAGGCTCAGATTCAAAGAGAAATGGAGTGAAGGGTCCCCCAGAGAGAAGGATGGAGAATGGGGTGAGTTATTAACTTTTTTTCTGACAAGTGGTTGAAATGGTTTACACTATTTTACATTCATTCACTTTGAATGGTAGCTGATGTGAATAATTAGAAACATGTCAATTTGGAACAATGTCTATTTTTTTTATTATTATTTTATTTTACTAATAAGGGTCATGCATTTAGTATCGGCATAAAATCTTCACCCAAAATGTAATTTCTTTATACTTGACGAGTTGTAGTTAATTGTGTGCTCTGGGATACTGATTAGTTCCTTTCAGTTCTCACACCCTGCAGTGTTTTTCTGCAAAATTAATCAGTGGATCATAACATGGATATGACTGCAAAATGATTATTGTCTCCTTGGGGAATAAATATTGTACAATGAATTCTGAAATCCCCCCCCCCCCCCCCCCCCCACCCAAAATGCTTAAACTGCCCCCCCCCCTTTTAAGGAGTATAACTGAAACTAAATCTGATGTTTTAGTAATCACCCCGCATATGTTTTGCATTTTTTACTTTAGGCCTCCTGTTGTAATTTTATTTTAGACTTTTATAGTGGGAAAAATGCCTTCAGCTTGAACATATATTTAAAACATGAATGTGTTTCTTTTTGTGCTTTCTTTCTACACAGGTGGCAACGCCCCGGATGGACATGACGCTGGCTGAGCTACAAGAGATGGCTGCCAGACAGCAGCAGCAGATAGAAGCCCAACAGCAACTTCTTGCCTCCAAGGTGCATAAAAAAGTGCAGTAGAAAGAGATGGGTGCCTATAAGAGATTAAGGGGTTAAGTGGAGACAGTATTGAAGTCAGTACTGAACTAAAAATTAGTTCATTTAGTACATTAAATGAGTACATTCTATTGTACTTATATAATGCATGTTTATGTAGAGTTTGTGATAGACAGGTAAGGCATGGGTGGATGTGGGCATAGTTTCATTTGAGAAGCCTGAGACAGTTTACTGTGTCAGGTTCTCACTCTGCGGGACACATCTGATATCTAAACTTGTTTTTTTACTTTGCTCAGGATTGATTGACAACAAGAAAGATATGATAGAAAATAGGTGTGATATAATGAAATACTTAACTGAGTGCTTATTCCTTCTATGTTTTTGTTTTTTTTGTTGTTGTTGTTTTGTTTTTTTGCACTTTAAAATGTTTTTGTTCTTCTGAATCACCCACACAGTAAATGCAGTTTTATAGTAACTTTAAAAACTTTGAGTCTTCTTTTACTTCCTTAAATATGTGGTTTAGGTCCTTTAGGCATTTAAGCACTCACTTCCAAGCACTGTGTATACATCAGCACAGTATAACAAGTCCAGGAATGTGACTTCCAAGCAGTCAAGTACAAGCATTACATGTATACTTGACTGCTTGGAGTAAATAAAGGGGCATTGTCGTCATCATCACCTGACCCGTGGCTGGGATGTGCTTATCTTGGAACCTGCTGGGAGAGCTCTGTCATGTTTACAATATACCATGTCACATCTGAAGAGCGATGATTGATTCTGAAATCAACCAATTTTTAAATACCATTGCTAACATTTAAGCTTTCTAGTGTCAGAATTTGTTCGATTTTTTTTTTTTTTTTTTTGCTGGAACTATCTCTCCCCCCCCCCCCCCCCAATTTGTTTTCAGTACTTTCCACAGTTGCATCTGTTTCTGCTATTTAACTACCTGGGAATAGCTTCCCAAGGCTACCAGGAAAAGCAAGTTACTTCCTATTTTTTATTACAGCCAAGGACTTGTGGCAGGAAGTATTTTGCACTGAAAGCCAGGGTTATAGGCAACCCAGTTATCAGTGACTTCTTTTTTTTTTCAGTAGCATTGCATTGTGTAAACATCATAGAAGGTTTGTCTGTTCAGAGGAAGATGAACCAGGAAAAACTTCTATCAGTGGCCCTTAACATTTAGACATTTAAGCAGTGTACATAGTGCAGTCATGCATGAGGAAGGATGTGTTTGTTTAATTATATATTTTTTTAACAAGTGCTCTGCTTCCCCTTTGCTCTTTCTTGTCTCTAGGAACAGCGGCTGCGCTACTTGAAGCAGCAAGAGCAGCGTCAGCAGCAACAGGCATCTGAGCAGGAGAAGCTCCAGCGCCTCAGAGAGAACATTGAGAATCAGGAAGCTCGGCTCAAGAAGGTCCGGGCCCTCAAGGGTCAGGTGGAGCAGAAACGTCTCAGCAATGGCAAACTGGGTGAGTTCGTTAACTTTGAATTCACGACTGGATGCCTGCTAAGAGTATGGTGTGAACCATGAAAGTTTGAAATGTATTTTGGATTAAGATGCGCTGTATTTCTGTGACTGACTGTCAACATTATATTGTTTGTCTCTCTTTGCATTCTTTCTTCTTACCTCTGCCATCATCACACTCAATCCCTCTCCCTTTCCAGTGGAGGAGATAGAGCAAATGAATAACCTGTTCCAGCAGAAGCAGAGAGAACTAGTGATGGCTGCGTCCAAGGTGGAGGAGCTCAGCCGGCAGCTGGAGTTGCTCAAAAATGGCAAAATGGATAACTTCCATGACAACCAGAGCTCGGTTGCAGAGCTGGACCGCCTCTACAAAGAGCTACAGGTGTGAAATAATAAAGGAAAATCCAAGTCCAAACATATTACTTGCTTAAAATTAGCACAGTTTTTGATTTGTGTTTGTGCTGGTTGGTCAGCTGAGGAACAAGCTCAACCAGGATCAAAACTCAAAGCTCCAGCACCAGAGAGAAAGTCTGAACAAGCGCAACCTGGAAGTAGCTGCTATGGACAAACGGATCAGTGAGCTCCGAGACCGGCTGTGGAAAAAGAAGGCAGCCCTGCAGCAGAAAGAGAACTTGCCTGTAAGTATTATTGCACCAAAACTACATAAAAAAAACAACAACAAACAAACAAAAAAAACAAACAAACATCGCTTTAATTGTTATATGGCACCCTGACAATCTTTCAGGGTACTAATTTTAATTTCTGGTACTAACTAGTAGAAATGCTTTTGATCAGAACCCCCCCTAGTGGCCTTGTGATAAAAAGCTGTTTGTATCTCTACATCTGACGTTCTGAGCTCAAGCTTCTCACACTTTCTTTCCTCTGTTTGGAGATGGTCACGTAACACTCCACCCACCCCCACCCCTCCTCTCTCACTCAGAGCAATCAGTTCCTATCTGTCTTTTTCCAATATTGGATCTTGGTGGGAAAGGAAGGTTGTTCTGATCATATAAAGGAATTGAGTTTGATTTTTCACTCCCACTCCTTCACTCGGTTGTGTTTTCAGTCCCATTTGACAGAAACAAAGCCAGAAGATGAGAGAGGAATAGTATGTGCAGACTTCCTATCACAGACACGCAGGAATGTCAGTGAAGATGCTATCTATTTCTGGTGGGGCTTATAAACATGAAAAGTGGAAGAATTCAGTTTGAAGGAAACCCGCCTTTTTAAGAAAGACGTTGCCTTTTTAAACCGTCTTTTATGCAAACATTTATGGCAAGATTCAACACAGATTAAAAATCAGAAGGCTGAGTTAAGGCAGTCTGTGGTGGTAATCCTGTTTAGTGTTGAGGTATCAGTTCTGATCTCACTCTCTGGTGTCTTTCTACTCCTCTCCCCCCCTTCTAAAAGATGTTTGAAGGTTGCCATGGGACTGTAAATAAATCAACATAGATTTTTATGAAACAGACTGTGAGAAGAGAACTTACCATATTTACTGCTTGATGTTAAATCTGAGGGTGGACAAAATAAATGAAATAAATAAATAAAAAATCCTGATTGGTTGATATTGTGCTTTCACCTTCTCAATTACATGAGTCACTGTAATCTGTCCTCTATGCACTTATTTAATTATGTTCTCCTAATCGGGGCTTTATTGGCTTCCAGCACGAACTTTCTATTACAACTCAAACTTTTAACGACAAATATTATTTTTCATTAAAACCTGATACAGTCGTTTGTTATGTTTTATCGGTGTTTTTAGATTCAAAATACAGCCTTGTGAGTATTTGGTTTGCAGTATTTACTCAGCCAAAACAGTGTTGAAGATTAAAAGTTAAAACATAAATGATACATTTTAGAAGGAAATGTAAATCTATTTTAATTGTTTAGATAATGAGCAACTCGTGCATTACTTTATAGCCTTCTGGCCTCTTTTTTTAATGTCATATGTAACAAAGGAGAAGCAGTACATAGAAAGGTGTTTATGTGTGCATGTGTGTTTGAGAGGAAAGCTTGAATAGGGGCTCGTGAGGTGATTTACCCACACCCTGCCTAGAATCATAATGAGTGAGGCTTTTTCTCACCAGCACAAAGACACACTCCATCCAAGCTGCTCTCTCCTCCTACTAAACAGCAAGCGTCCGGCTAACATCACCCAGCAAACACGTCTGAACATACTGACCAAGAGGTAGTCTGAGAGCTGCCAGCTGAGAGTCATCTCACACCATCTTAGTCACATACTTCAGAAAACAGTGAAATAGGCTAATACTGGATAGGGGGGAAAAAGGGGGGGATTATTTGGTATTTTGAACTTCTGTTGCATGTTTGTGCTTTTGTTTTCTCAAGAATGGCTATCCTGGTAAAGAGAGGGCTTCAAAAGAAACTCACCTTCAGGTAACTAAACTAGTATTGCAGCTATACATATGTACCTGTTTGATTTCTAAACTGAATGTGATTTGGCTCTTCAGACTTTGTTAGTTTTTGCATTTGTTTAACTTTTGTTGCTCCGTTCATTTGATGGATAAAGCCTACAATGATCATTTTGTTTTAAAGGGAAACTATGAACTATGAACTATGAACTGAATTGCTGTGTTTATATTGAAGGTGCTGTTCTAACTTAATAAAGCAACAACATTTAGGAGACTGCTGCGCTGCTCTGGAGTCATTAGATCTTAAAATGTTTGGTTTTTTTTTATTTAAAACATTTTTTTAATTTTTAATTAGTAAACATTGTAAATATGCATGTGTGTGTGTGTGTGTGTGTGTGTGTGTGTGTGTGTGTGTGTGTGATATAGTAGTTCAGCAGTAACTTAACAGCCATTGCTGAGAAAGTAACTGGATATCTATGAAAGTGTTTTAAGACACTAAGGTTGGAGATGTCAACTCCTGCTCTGCTGCACCTATTCTTGGGTTTTTGCCTTCTTGTGGCATTTATCAACATTTGTTTCTATATGACAAATCACACTTGGACTCCTTGTCTGGCCATCTTTAGGTTTATACACCACCAACTGGCATAAATACAAAGGTCCCACACTAAGGTTCTTGAGAGTAAACTTCACAAAACAAATTATCATTCTGAAAAAGGCTGAACACTTCCTTGCTCACAAGAGTTAATCCATGTTTTTTTTCTATCTTTGGGTGGGGAGGAACCTTTCACCCACCAAGTAGAAAAAACTTGTACAGGAGAATATTCAAGTTTCCCATTTTTCATCCACTGTGTATTTGTTTAAGTAATCGACTTAAGTGCCTTTCATTTTTGAAAAATACATTTTTCAAAATTGTTGTCAGCGTGGACTCATTTCAGCAGTTTACAGTTTTGATTACCATTCTGTCATTTATGTTCATTTGTCTAAATATTGTATCCCTTTCTGTGGTTTACTGTAATACAGGCTCTTTAAATTGCTCTCTCTAACCAGTCTTCTTTTTACTTTCTCTACCCTTTCACTGTACAGTTGCCCTCTGATGCCCAAGCCGGACAGCAGTTGGGTCCGTCTCGTGTGGCAGCGGTCGGTCCGTACATCCAGTCGTCCACTATGCCGAGGGGCCCAGCGAGACACGATTTGCTTGTAAAACCTGCCTACCCAGACGGCACTGCCACCCTCCCAGCCCACGAGCCACAGAGCAAAGCGGGGACAGGTGAGCACCCAGACTGCACAGTCTGCTCTTAAAAGTTTTTCCTTTTCTGATTTTGACTCAAATATCAGGCTGTCATCTTTACATCACCAGCTAAATTATGTTTCTTGTTTTTTTGTTTTGTTTTTGTTTTTTCAGTTAAATACGTTTTGTTAATTTCAGCATGATGATAGGTAAAGGTCTTTTCACTCCTCAGTAAAGGAGTAGAAAAGTGCTGTATAAAGAGCAGTTCATTAACCATTTACCATTTACAGCAGGAGCAAAGGAGTCTGGGACACCTGCTGGTTGTGATGTCTTTTTGAGCTCAGAAGGTAGCTAGTTACTTCCTGGGTGCTGTGCTGTGATCTAGCATGGCTTAGCCTGAGCTTCACAGTCTTTTGTTTTTTAGGGATGTTTTTTTTTTTTTAAACACTTTTTTAGGTTTTGAGTAAAGTAGTTTGAGTTTTTGTTTTGCCAAAGTGTGTGTCTCGCATGCCTTTCTTAATATAGATTCAGAAACAGCTATACAGAAAATAATTTATACCATAAGAAATTAAAACTCCAAACAATGCTACTTGCCTTTATTTCAATAAGGCTGCAAATTTGTCCCTAATGTAGTTGCTCCTGTGCTGCTTTAAATCAATATGTTTCACATTTTGTTACATGGTAAACTGGGGACAGCACTAAGGTATGTTCTATGTAATGGAAGTGAAAGTGTGATCCAACCAATGAGAGACCAGAGCAACATATTGTTCTTTCTACCATCCTCCACACTGTAATTCCTTCTTATGTGCTTCATCTCTCTATCTTGTGGGATGAGAGAGTTACTCTCTCATCCTAAAATTGGTCCGTCAGTAAGACTTTGTGCCAGCAGTATGCTTCAGGTTATTAAAAATGAATGATCCAACACCAAAATTAGTCATTACAAAACAACAACAAAAGAAATCGTCATCTCATGTTTTCCTATTTAAAGCAATTTCACATACCAAAAGTGAATGGAACAGGCATCTCTCCAGTCTGTTGTGTTGTTGCATGCAATTATTTCTGCATGCTGAGTTGATTTGCAGTATGGAAAGAAGAGAGATAGGGATGGGCGGGGATGAGAAGGATCTGCTCTTTCTATACACCCATTCCCATTTCCTCTCTATCAGGGATGTTGTGCACAGTAACAGGCAGGCTCCTGGGGGTTGTGCTGTGGTCTGCATGGCCCCTTGGGGGGCCCAGGCTGGGCCCATCCAAAATCATGTTTAGAACCAGAGGAGATCTGGAGCTTTAAGGCTACTTTGTTTTTTGTTTTTTTATCTTTCGAATGCATCTTCCTCAGAAGCCATGTTCTTGCTTAAGCCTCTGAAAGAGCTGCGGGCTAAAAGAAAAGGTACACACTTGTGTTGTGTGTGTGTGTGTGCACGTATGCGCTTCCCAATATCTTTGCTTAGATGTTTTCATTTTTCATGACTGTTATCTTCACCAAAAATGAGGTTTTTTTTGTTTTTTTTTTTATCATTTCCTTGCTGGATCGTTGATCCCGTTTGCTTGTTTTGCTGCTGTTTGTTAAAGCGTGCTTGTTGAGTTTCCTCCTCAGTTCTTTCTCTGCAGCTCTAAATGGGTCAGTTGGAACAAACACATAACCTTCACTTGAACTGACATCCTGGGTGGACTGTGACCAACCCAATCTGGTCTGGACTGGTCTAGAAAAATATATGGGGCTGTTGGTGTATTTGTACAGCCCTTCTTCAGATGGACCATTTAACTAAAGTGTGTAGACACTGTGACGGAAGTCATGGTTTTGCTATGTGTTGCTACTTTTGCTAGTTGTAAGATACCCCTCCATGCTTTTGTGGCTTATCTGACCAGAGATTTCTGCAGACATGCAAGCGAATGAGCAAATGAAGAGCAATGCAAAATGCCACAAAATCTGTTGTTGTTTTTCAAAGAAGGTTTGTTATGTATGACACTGCACAACACAAAGCTCTATGAACTTTGTGTTTATAATGAATGAATTTCTGTGTTGATGCTTTAGTTCATTATTTCTTTAAAAACCCATTGCATCTCATTTTATACTTTATCTTCTCTGTCCTCTTCTGCTGGCTCACCAGGCCTTCAGCCAGGGAAACTGCCAGAGTGGAGTTCTTCAGGTCCAGAGCCCAACATCAATGGTCATGGTTCTGCTTCAACACTGCCACGAATGAACTCTCACTCCAGTTATAACACAGACCAAGGTAAAGACACAGGCACATACTGCACACGTGCAGAAATAATCCCTTCCTGTTCCTATAAAACGAAAAAAAAAATTTCCTTTTTTTTTTTTTTTTATCTCAAACTGTGTTGAAACTAATTTCTTCATCATCTTCTCCATGTGTTTTGTGGCTAGATGATTCAGAATTGAAGAGGGACAGGAAAGTGCGTCCATATTCCATGTTTGAGCCAACAGAGGTTCCGGCTACCTCCCTCCGCAAAAACCAGAGCAGTGATGACCTTGTCAGGGATGCTAAGGTGAGGGGGAATGAAAACACACTTTTTATATCATCATGAGAAAAAAAAATACTAGGATGATTTGTTAATACCTGTAGAAATAACCCTAGCTAATTTACTATCTTTCTCTTTCCTCAACTTCCATCAGTCGGCTCCCAAAGCTCCAGTCAAGGTACCTCCCCCTGTCCCCAGCAAACCGAAAGGCCCCGTTATTGTTCCCTATGGCAAACCAGGCCTCAACACAGGCACCTTCCCTAAAGCCAAGCCCCACAGCCAGCAGCCCCACACCGCCCAGAGCCGCAGCCCTCACCCACCGTCACAGAGCCAGACACTCCCTCTACCCTCCAAGCAGGACACTCCACCTGCAGCCACGGTACGGCCCTTCACGTCAGACCTCCCCTCCTCCAAAGAAGCCAACCTGAGTAAACCGCAAATCGTAGCTGCCAGCTCCATTTACTCCATGTACACACAGCAGTCGGGTTCAGGAAAGCCTTTCCTGCCTGTTGTGCAGGGTTCTCTCAACAGGGCTCAAAACCGCACCAACGGATTTGTCAGTGGTAAGAATATACATTCAGCATCTTTGCATACACAGTTGATGTAGATGGATTCACATATAAAAAATGAAAATGGAGTTTATCAAAGTCCTGAATCTGTCCTGAGAATCTTTTTGTATTCCACACTAACTCTGTAAAATAATATAGCCCATTCATTTAATGAGGAAGACGAAACGGGGGAAAAACCCTACTTGTTGTAATTAATGAATTAAAATACAAAAAAATCATCAAATACATTGTTATTATGAATTGCAATGTAATAATAGAAAGCATAATGATTATGCTGTGACATGGTGAAGGCTGCTGTAAAGAAGCTCCATCCTCTGAATATCAAGTTAGTAGTAGTAGAAGGGAGAGAAGTGGTGAAATTTGTCCAAAAAAGAGCTATGCACCAAAAAATTTCTTGTTTTCTTTTTTCTCCCGCTGTCTTAAACACTTGTTTCCTGTTTTTTGTTTGTAGTGTATGGTAAACCACTGATCTCCAGTGGAGGCTCCCCGCATCCAGAGAATCCATACTTAGAGCGTCGCTCCCCAGAAACTGAAGTTGACAACAATGGAACCAACAACGCAGGCTCCAGCTCATCTGAGGGGCAGCAGCCAGAGACAGAGCGCATCCCCCGGCCGCTCAGCCCTACCAAGCTGCTTCCCTTCATTTCCAACCCCTACAGGCAGAGCGATGGTGACCTGGAAGCCCTGAGAAAGAAACTCTACAATGCCCCTCGGCCTTTGAAGAAACGCAGCTCCATCACTGAACCAGAGGGTCCGGCAGGGCCCAACATTCAGAAACTCCTTTATCAGAAAACTACCCTGGCAGCTATGGAGACCACTGTGAACACACCAGCCACTACCACATTTACTGGAGAAGCAGCGAAAGCGGTGGAAGGATCAGCCGGACCACATGGTTCAAGCCTTCCGACTGGCACTGAAAACTACCCATCAGAGAGAGGACAAACTCAGGAACCCTCACAGACCACAGGTATCAACACTCCACTTCCAGCCTTTACTGAACAGCCCTACACACCACCGGCCATCCCGGAGACTGAGGAAATTATTCCCCCTCCTCCACCATCCCACCCAGCCCCAAGGCCAGATGATGCTCTTTTCCCACCGCCACCACCTCCTGGTCTGGAGGACACAGAACCTAGTTTGCCCCCTCCACCTCCAGAAGGCTTCCTGGAAGAATTCCCCCCATACCCACCACCTCCATACCCCAGCGGAGCAGAGCAGGACAGCTTTGGAGAGGACACCTTCAACATGAAAGCACCTGAGGTCACTGGACAGGTCACTCTGCCACCGGTATGAATCTTAATCCGTAGAATCTCAATTATAACATGGCTTTTAGCTATTTGTTTTTGAAAGAAGAACTAGTCATTGCAGTCCACAGGAGACACTACCTGTGTTTGTATTTGTGCTGCGTGCATTTTGTAAGTCCTCTCACATGTTTGTTAGGGGCACATCATGAGTTACACTTGGCCCTGCTGAACAGCAGTGACCTGCTCTGGTGTTATGTAATTGAATAATCACCATCAAGTACTGCTATTGTTTCAGGAGAAAATAGGCTTCATTCTGCTCTCTTTAAGCCGATATCCACCCTGCTTTGCACAGTTTACACATTCTCTTAAAAATAAACACCAGTTTACTTTTTCTTGTTGCTTAACTCCTTAAGCGGTTTTGATCTTAAAGTAGCAGGTTTTAACACTGAGAAATCAGTGTTATGACCCATTTTCCACCCCAGTCCCCTCCTTTTGTCACCTCAATTTGAAAGCTAAAGAACCTTTTTTTCCATATCGGGTTGCATAATCGTGGTGTTGGAGGAATTAATTAGTTTTTTTCAGCTTGTGTTCATAAACTGGATTAGCTTGCTGGAAGCACAAGTCCCACATTTGCTTTAAGCCCACACTGAGGGCAAGAGCAAGTGGACGTCTCTTCTCTCTGAGATTTATATTTCTTTTCTGTGCTGTTCGAGATCGTTTATGTGATACACTATTATGGTTGTGTCTTTAGGGAAAGAGGACCAATCTGCGCAAGCCTGGTTCTGAACGTATCGAGCACAACATGAGAGTCAAGTTCAACCCACTGGCTCTGCTGCTGGACTCTTCTCTGGAGGGAGAGTTTGATCTGGTTCAGAGAATCATCTACGAAGTAAGAAATCTCTCCCACAAGCTTGTTATATATTATATTGTCACTCCTGTTGGTAATCTGCTCTGGTATTATACTAGTATTTCACTTCTCGTGGTTTCTGAATCACAGGTGGAAGATCCAAGTCAGCCCAATGATGAAGGCATCACTGCTCTACACAACGCTGTCTGTGCCGGCCATACGGAGATCGTAAAGTTCCTGGTTCAGTTTGGTGTCAATGTTAATGCCGCTGATAGTGACGGCTGGTAAGTTCATGCTCGCTGCTGGGCACATTAATTTTATTTTTGCTTTTTTGGACATTTTTAAAGTACTTCTAGCAATCTTTACTGTTTTTCTTTTTTCCTAATACATCTCACATTTTCTCCTCTTTGTTTTTCCATTTATTTCTTTATTTTTTCAATTAAAAAAAAAAATAGGACACCTCTTCACTGTGCTGCATCCTGCAACAATGTGCAAGTGTGCAAGTTCTTGGTGGAGTCTGGAGCAGCAGTGTTTGCTATGACTTACAGCGACATGCAAACGGCAGCTGATAAATGTGAAGAGATGGAAGAAGGCTACACCCAGTGCTCTCAGTTCCTCTATGGTCAGTAAAAGCTGTTTTGTCTCTCCATTATTGTTTTCCTGTCTTGTGAATGTTGTTTTTTTTCCCCCTCCCTCTTTCAACAAAAACTCAGTGTTTAAAATGTCATTTTTCCTCAGGCGTGCAAGAAAAAATGGGTATCATGAACAGGGGTGTGGTCTACGCCCTTTGGGACTACTCTGCTGAAAACCCTGATGAGCTCTCGTTCCACGAGGGAGACTGCATGACCGTCGTCCGCAGGGAGGACGAAGATGAGATCGAGTGGTGGTGGGCGCGCATGGGCGACACTGAGGCTTACATTCCCCGCAACCTCTTAGGGGTGAGTTATGAATCGGCGTATTATCAGTCTAGTATTCTAGGTGTTAAAATGTGGATTATTAATATGTTTTTTGTGTCGTCCTCTACAGCTCTACCCCAGAATAAAACCAAGACAGAGGACGCTGGCTTAAAATACAGGAATCCCTGCACATTTCCACTCTGGCAGAACTTGGAACACACACATATACACAGGCTTTAATAGACTGGTGAAGAAAAGGACACCTTGTGAGACGATAAGATGAGGACAGACCAAACAATATGAAGGATCAAATGTTTCCGGCACTTTTCTGTATTGACAAAAGAGAGGGAGTCACCCTTTCTTATTATTTTTTTTCTTTTCCTTTCTTCTTTTTAATTACAGGTCACACTGTGTGCTTATGACACTAAAGGCTTTCTTTTCATTTATTTCCACTGCTTTTGTATTTAGTGTCTGGAATGTTGTCTGACGTCACAGTGGGATGTAAAAGGAACAAACAGTATTTTTTATTCACATTGAAAGTGATTTTTACACATTGGAGTAGTCTTTTAAATCTTATGTCTGGAATACTGGTTATTTTCTAACACACTTGGGACTCTGTGTTGCATGAGGTTAATGAGTGGAGGGTGATGATGATGCTTTTGAAACACTCTGTTACTGTGACAATCTTTCAGGGCGTATTTGTCATCGCCTGTGTTAAGTCACTGTGCCTCTGTACAACTGCCCTGGAGCTGTAAAGTTTCGGCCGTGACCACTGCTGTTCTGGCTAAACAATTAGAAGAAGAAATAACAGCTGGGGGGGGGATACAGCGCCGAAGCTGTTTGCTTTATCTCTTGCTGTACGTTCTGTGGTCAATGACACCTCAAAAGCTGGCCTGCTTTCCTGCAGTTGCACATGGTTGAGATGCCACAGATGATGTGTATACATGTGTTTCTGTCATAAAAGTTAGCTAAATGTCACTGTAGGAGTTATTTTATTACAGAACTTCATAAGAGGCTGTCTGAGGACACAGGAGAATAACATGCAGTATGAGTTTGATACAGCCATTCTGTGAAGACAAAGCTGTCACAAACCTTTTCCAAGTAAAATCGATTCCTAAAAGCAAAAATAATTAAAATAAGATGTAGCTTGAAATATCTCTAGACTCAGATCACCACATATCAATCAGTGCTGATGTATTTATTTTTTTTGTTACGTTTTTTTTCCCTTAGCCATTTTGTCAGAATTGTAACCATATATGTATTGTAGTATTTCAAACATTTACAATAAAAACTTTGTACTAAGTCGCTCTAATGTAATTTCTTTTCAGGTGTCTTACAATCAAAAGGAATCAAACATTAAGCCAGACATTTATATGCGCAACAAAAAAAAATATGTAACCGGTGTGGGGGAAAAAAAAAATTCTTATGGCCTTGTTACAAGTTATTCTCTGCCATCTGCTGGACAGTAGTTGACATTACATAGTGATTTTCTCGTCTTTACAGGCTCTGTTAGTCATTATAAAGCGTGGACACAAGATTTGAAACTGATGTTAACACAAGTATGTGCAGTGGTAAATAGATGAAGGATGAGTAACTTTCGCTGACTTGAGACAGAGACCTTTTTAGTGATTCTTTGTGAAGATGCCAACGAGGAGCTGTTTGTGTACATGCCCGTCTTGCATCCATATCAACACACAAAAACCGGTGTACCTGACAAAGTGGTTACCTATCTAATCAGCCAATCACATGGCAGCAAGTCGATGCATTTAGAAACAGAGCGTCAGAATGGGGAGAAAAAGGACAGAAGGGAAGAATGTGGCATGATTGTTGGTGCCAGAAGGGCAGATCTGAGTATTTCAGAAACTGCTGATCTAATGGGATTTTCCCACACATCTATCTCTAAGATTTTTGGGGAATCGTCCAAATATCCGGTGAACACAGCTGCTCTGGATGAAAATGCCTTGCAGAAGGGAGTCCAACCTGACCACTGCTCAGCCAAACCATTATGAAAGTCTGAAAGATGTAAAGGAAAGCGCAAGAGGGTATGGAGAGCTGATTTGTTTTTACCATGCCAATGATGTTTTCTTTTCTGGGTATTTTCTTACTAAAAGGCAGATGTGTGCCATCGGTACTGACTCATCTTAGGACTGACAAGAGAACAGTGTTCTATATCGTATTAATTATTCTACTGTGGAAGCAGCACAAACAAACATTATTAACAGTAACAACACATTAGGGACATTGGAAATCCCTCTTATATTACACTTCAGTGTGTTAAAAAAAATTACTGAATGTTGCAGTATAATGACTTCATTTCCTTTTAATCACCTTTCTCCAAATGAGAGCCGAGCGTATGGTCCCAACAGAGTGGAGCCAAGGAAAGAACATTATAGTTGGTGTACCAAGTGCTGTGTGTGCTATTTCTTCTTCTTCTGCATGGTGAACAAATAACAGGGCTGACGTACTGCTTATGAGGTAATGTTAAGCATACAGTGCATTTATATAACGTGCTAGTGAGATGCTTATTACATGTTTGTTACCTGATTATTACAGTCCAAAAGGGAGGAGCCATCAGTTCAAATTTAAACGGATGATGCTATTCAGTTTCGCTTTCTAAATTTCTTTATTGCTAAAAGTTGGAAAATCTGTCACAGTACATGTAAAACTGTCACATTACATTAGAAAAGTGCAACTAGTTAATTCCACAAAGAGAAGAAAACTTCAAAGCCACTGCAGCAGCACAGTTCAGCTGATCAAACAGCCTGTCCACAAAGAGAACAGGTCCAGCAGAGCTCAAAGTGCAAATCAACTTTGGTCATTAATTTGAGATGAGTCATTTTTTCCCCACAGTATTGGATTTTAGGTGCCTGGTAAATCCCATTTTAACAGTTATAACTCAATAATGTCTGTGGAAAATATTATTATAAAATATACATCAGTGATGGGCTTATATGGTATAATATACAGCCAGATCATCAGCTTCTTCAAGTAGCATGTGCTAATGACAGATAAAGATACCTGTTGAACGAAAACAAAAAAAAAAATCTGCTCTGTTTGTCTGCAGCTCTCTGGAAGGAAATTCCACACATAGTGAGGCAATTTCCATTCAAAGTCATATTTCTAAACCTTAAATTGGTATTGTAAACACTTAGTTAAACATTTTGAATCTTTGGAGTTAATGGAGCAGAGTGTGCAAAATCCTTGCTGAATTAAAACAAGGAGTTGAGATAAATGGCTGAATTCAGCAGCAACAGTGCCCTCTGAACATGACAAACTCCATCCATTATCGATGCATGCATTCATAATACATTCAAACTTCTGTATAAACAAGTGTATTATGACAGATAGCGTCTGCAGTTTTCTTTCATAATTCAGCTCCAATTGATCACTGCAGTCCAGCAGAATGAGCCCTTTGTGTTTTTATGTGAAGACCTGCAGGGCTCGTGCATTAGATTAAATACAGTCCTATGCATATCAATTCTTGGGATAGCAACAGGGGAGAGTGAAGGAACCGGTTTTCCTCAAAGACGTCTTCATTAAGTGTATAAAAAACATTTGCATTTCAGTTCTCACAAGAAGTGAAATCCTGCTCACCATGAATATTACCACATCTAAAAATGCTATTTTTAACCAGGGGTCTGGACGGGACCAAAAGCTATAGGCATGAGAGAAGAGATGGGGAGTCACAGGAGCAATTGCATCTGCATGCCTGGATGTGGGTAATGTGACTCTTCTAGTAGCACACAAAAAGGAATTTATTAATCGGGACAATTGTAGCAAAGACCTGCAGGAACATCTTTAGTTTCAAACACATGCTGTTCTCTGCAGTAGGCAAATATACATCTTGCGCAGCCACACAACTTTTAAAGGTGGTGAACCCACAACATATACTCAATGCACACTTTATTAGGTACACTTGTTCAACTGCTCATTAATGCAAATAATCATCGAATGCATCTAAACAGCAGTAATCAAATATATTTTGGCATGTATATTTTGCGGGTATAGGAAGAATGAGGAAGAAAAGGTTTGTTTTTTTTTATATCACTTTATATGTGGCGCACTTGATGGGGACAGATGGGCTGATCTGCTGGTATTTTCCCACTCAACCATCTTTAGGGTTTTACAGAGTGGTTAGAAAAAGATAAAATATCCACAGCAGCAGTTATCTGGGTGAAAATGCCTTGTTGATGTCAGATGTCAGAGAAAGGCCATACTGCTTCAAGCTGATGGGAAGGCAAGTGACTGAAACAGCCACTCCTTACAACCAAGGTATGTAAAAGAGGGCTTGGGCTAGAGCAGTAGAAGACCACACAGGGTGCCACTCCTTTGAACATTTTTCCATTGTCCTGATTGGAAAAACAATGCCTGGTCTGATGATTCTCAATTTCTGCTGAAACATTCAGATGGTCAGACTTTGGCACTTATACAGCATGGATCCACCCTGCCTTTTTCTGTTTTTTAAATTTATTTAATTTGATTCTTGAATGAGGTAATCAGCCACGTTAACCTAATCACTTTTCAGTTGAACTAATCAGTGTTTTGCATCTTTCTTCGTAGATTATATGTTAATGTATGCAGAACTGCATTTCTTGTACCTAACCAGGTCAGTCCTCCTCACTAAAAGTTGATGGGATTCAATTAGGGTCAGTATTCCTCCTAGTTCTGCAGTCATTATTAGAGCACAGGTCGGACTATCTGCTGATGTTTCGCTTCTTTAACCCTGAAACATCTCAGGGTGGTGGAGCAGCAGTTGAGATGTCTCCTTTCTACGCCCTGCAGCTGGCTGTGGGATCTAGAGGTGCTGCTCTGGTATAACCTCTGCAACCAACTTTTACCAGGAATGTGAAAAGCTCGATTTAAAGGAAGGATAAGTGATGACCGGGATGACAGTCTTGGTCAGAGAAGGTTCCCAGAGGCGATTTTCTCTGGGAACCTGAGAGCACGGTTGAGATCCACTCCCAAGATCAGCTTTCACCTCCCGTTAACACTAGGGACCGTGTCTACTGTGAGCTGACGTGGGCCTGATCCTCCTTCCTGATGAAATGGCTCTGCCTCTGGGATGTTACTGCACTGTTGCTATTTCCCTCCAGCCTTGTACCTCCAGTATTTCGGCCAGCTTATGCAGAACCTGGATGTGTTGCTGTCTATACCGGCAGCCTCAACAGAAAGGCCTGTTGAGTATCACTTCCCAGGCTGTCCATCTCCCTTGATGCTGGCCAACAGCCTTGATTTTGTATGAGTCCTCTTCCACCTGCATCACCTCAGAGATCACCAGATCTTTTCTCTTCTTCTTGGGGGCTTTGGACCAAAACTTGGGTGTGGGCGTGAAAATACCAAAAATACAAATATCTAACAAAATAACTTAAATTTTATATTAATTTTATTTACTGTGCACATCAATTAACACCAACACTTGTAAAAGTGCCAGATTTTTTTTTTTTTAATCTGCAGGCCACTTATAAAAGTAAACTTGTAAAACTTGTCAGCTCAGCTCTGTGTAATTTTCTCCATGTCCGCTAGGTGTCAGTGTGGAGCCACGGCACAACTTAAAATGAACTCTGTTGCTTTTTGTTGCCCACCTTTTTAACCTCCACTTTACCTCTGCATCGCAACTCCAAGTGGAGGTGTTTGATGGGATAGCAAAGCAGTATAACAGCAGTATAACCGGTGATAAAAAGCCAAAGATATCTCTTGATTCAACGTAAATAAAAAAATTAAAAAATAAGTAAGCGTCGCGGGAGGGCGGGCCACCTGTGACGGCAGCTGAGTGGACGAGCTGCGAGTCTGCGCCTCTGTCAGTGCTGCGTGTCTTTCAGCGGGTGTTTGCGAGAGTGCACAGGCAGGAGTGTAAAGTCCACTTGGATTATCTGAAGCTCGAGGGAACATACATATCCCTTTCTGCGCACGAATACAGGTAAGACAGCCGAAACACTACCCGATCTCTGCAGGGATACGAGATACCTACCAAATATATGATTTCGGCTCCCGTGTTAATACCTTTACATCTCTTTAGTGTCAACGGCGGTGCTGTAGTAAGAGTGTCTACAGCGTGATTCTCTATAAACAAATTACTCCTTTCAGTTATTGTTATACAGATGTCCTACATTATATTTCCTGCATGTTTAAGAATACTTACCTGTCTATTTTTCTTCTTTCTTTTTCTCATTTACATTAAAATAAATAATTTCGGTTCATTTCTGTGTTAAAATTGAGCCTTAATTGAGAGCATACGGTGTTATAACTTAGTGGATAAGTGCGAAATCTGTTTTGCATATGAAAAAAGCTAGCTGAGCAGTTGTGATCAGAGCAGTTTAAACACACCGTGATCGTGTTTAAGGTGCTGGAAGAGGTTGATCGATCTGATAAAGGTGTCCATCTCCTGTCCAGCCATGGTGATCTAATCATCATTAGGCCTGCAGTTAAATCTGTGTGGATCCGGTGGACCCGCTTATCTACCTGTCTATTTAAAAATAAAAAATAAAAATCATGACTTGTGAGGTAAGAGGAAGAAAACTGTTGGAAGACATGTGCAAAGAAAGGTGTTATTGTTATGCAGATAGTGTCCTCGATGGTCATTTCTTGTTTAACTCAAAGGATTGGTTAGCCGTTTTTTGTTTGTTTGTTTGTTTTTTGCTCCTGCATTATTAAAATGTTGATTTTTAGTCATTTCTAACCATGTTTTCTGTAATGCCTTCAGAAGCGGCCTAACTCAATATTTTGCTGTTATTGAGGTTTAGCTCAGTCCAAAGGGACTAACTTGATAAAGCTGTGTGAAAACAGGAAGCCCAGAATGAAGTCCCCACCCTTTATTAATGAAAATTAACAGATTAGCCTCCTGGTTCTTTCTGCATCAAGGATTTTGTGTGTTTTGTACAAAATTATGGTGTTTTTAAGTCTTGTTTTGCCTTTTTACTTGCATGCCTATGCATCCTATTTTCTTTAGGGCGGCTCCTCGTCAAATTTAAGTGCTCAGCGATAGAAAAGGTTGCCGGCAGAAAGATTGTTGAAGCTTTCTGATGCAAATCTGGATATTTTCCCCCTAAATACTAGATTAAAATTAATTGCAAGGCTGCTGCTGAGTTGAAAGATTCTGACAAATAGCACAAACAAGCTGCAGGGTTATCAATGATGGCAAACAAAATCTTAATAATACAAAGCATTGCTTCTGTCAGAATGACTCCAGTGTGTTAAAGGTGGGTTTAAAGGGCTCACTGTACCCCAATTGTACAAAGTGTAAATACTACAGTCCTCTGAACAAATGGAGTTCAGTTCAGCTGGCGTCCTTTTGTCACTCTGTGAAACAAGACTGTTTTAAAGCAGTCTGACTGCCAGTTGAAGCAGAGCTCAGTGGCTTTGACTATAATCTTTTCACCACACGCACACACATCCAGCTCAACAACCGAGAGTTTGGAGTCCTTTGGGACCAGTGTTGTCTATTGATGGAGCTGTCGCCACGGAGCTCCACTATTTTCTTTTCAAGCAGGTTTATGGACGCCTCAGTTGGCTGATAAAATCCATTTCCGTGAATGGATGTCATGGGACAGAAAGCCGGCAGCGAGATCAGGAGGAAGGCAGATTAGGAAGGTCGTGAGCGGTAGAGCCTCTGTGATTTCCCCTGGATTCGGCTCATTTCGTTTTCAGCATTTCATTCTCATTTCATTCTTTCAGCGTTTCCTCAAAGTTTTGATGGTGTGCTCTGTGGCCAATTAACAGCTGAAAGCTCCTGCATTCATGGGGTCTGAGGTACTTGGAGGAAATCAGGAATAATTGATTTTAGATGACAGAGAATTGGGAATGTGACAATTATGGGATTTTTCTCTGCACTGCTGAACTTTCTGACAGTATTTTACCTCCTTGCTGACTGCTTCCTCTCCTCTCTTTCATATTTTCTTTATCGTACTGTCACCTTAGGGTTTCATTTCTGCGTGAACAAACCTCTGCTCCTCTGAAGATTATTAGACCACATCAGGACCGCTGTGGCTGACTGATTGAAAGGATTTGCACCATGACAGCCCATTTGAGTGATTTTGTGTGCATGAGTCAGATGAATGACTTATTACGATCCCCTCGGCGCACCTCCTTCACCACCTTTTGAAAGGAGCTCAGACAAAAGTGGGAGCCAAGTTGACGCACCTTCAGTGTTTGACAGTTCCCACGAGGGCTAGCACATGCTCAGAGGGGACGCAACAGAAATAATCAGCTCTAGCCAAAGTAAAATTGGCATTAAGGGAGCAAGATAGAGCTGTGAAACCCTATAAGAACTTTAAGGTTGGTGGAAGTGTCGTATATCTCAAATGGATTAACTCCAGGAAGTAATAAAACATGGTTTATATTATTTATATAGATTTTCCCATTTATAGTTCTTGTCCACTGGCCATTCACTCAAGTTCAGCAGAAATACTTTAAAATCTGTCACTTTTGAAGATTTAATAGATTTTTTTTTGTCAAAAGAAAGAAGCATAAAGGACTTTGTTTCTTCTTTTTTGTCACGTTGAGGGAGTTTAGGAGTTTTCACGTTTAGGAATCTTTTTTTAATGCAGCCAACTTAAAAAAAAAAAAGCAGTTTTCATCAATCAAATATAATCTAGCAATATTTGTAACAGTTTGTTTTATGTTTGAATGTTATGAACCATTGAATGCTCGTCATTCTGAGTTTTAGTTGTGTAAGTCACATGGTTTTTAGTCATGAGTCTTGAGTTTATCATTGTGCAAGTCTGAGAGGCACTAAAACATCTTGGTTAGGTTAGGGAAAAATATGTTTGGTTTACTATATATAACATGCGCCTACGTGCACTTTTTCATATGATTGCCAGAAATCTCCTATAGCAACAGGGTTCCTTTATGTTTATCACCGATTACAGTGAATGATAACACGTCTGCTGGACTATCAGAGAGCTTCCAGGAGGGCTCCCACTGGATGTTCATATCTATGGAAGTGATTACAGTGCCATTCAATGGAATGACAACAATCAAAATGAGTGGTCTGACAAAGTACTGCATTTAGAATGATTAAAGAAACAAGCGCGAGCAATATATCCCCCACATATGAGTACATCTTCCAGAACATTTTTCATGTTTATTTATTGCTGCACCTTCTACATGCTGGTCAAACTTGTGGCTGCAAAACTTTTTGGCAGCTTTCCCAACACAGATTGTGTTTCAGAAACAATCCTGACTCAGAAGTGCATTAAACAAGTGCCGAGTTGTGTATTATCTGTTTCCCCATTATTTAAAGTGTCTGCGCTTTTGTTAACTTTCTACTGTGTTATTATAGACAATTACTTTTCTTTATTTGTATGTGTGTTATATGACTGTAATGTATGTTGTGTATGGTATATATAAGTTCACTCAGGCCCTATTTAGTAAAAAAAAAAAAAAAAAGAGTATTTTCAGTTATAGTCATTTATATTTGGTGGTATTGCTTTTTTCTGGGAATGCCTCGGCAAGATTATTCTATAGAATCACAGGACTCTTTGCAGGACAAGTTCAATTCTGACACGATGACTGTGCCAAAGGCTGCAAAACAAGCCCAAATCATCATCATCACACCACCACCGTGCTTGACAGCTGGTATGAGGTGTTTATGCTGCTATGCCGTGTTTGGACATTGTTCCAGACGTCTTGTGGTTTGCTCAGATGCAACTTTGCAATCCTAAGTCATGCTGCTATGTTCATTTTAGAAAGAAGAGGCCTTCTTCTGGTAGCCCTTCCCAACAAGTCATACTTGTTCAGTTTGTTTATAATTGGACTGTCTTAACCTTAAAATGCTAAATGAGGCGGGCAGAGTCTGACACGTTGCTCTTGGGGTTTAGGTTTTTTGCCATTTCCCTGAGCATTGTACGTTCTGATCTAGGGGGGGAATTTGCTGAGAAGTCCGCATCCACCTGAATGCTTCAGACCAGCAAACTGCCAAAATTTCTGTTTTTGTGATCACACTTGCTAATGATAAAGTCAAGTGCATTTGATTTGCAGCACCTGGCTGCTACTTGCCCCCTTAATAACTATGAAAGCAGTAATTTTTCACAGGATGGCATAAGGACCTGTGCAAACTTTGTTTTTCACATTACTACATGAAAATGGGGGAGCTGGGGTGGAGGTGGGTTGCAAAGCAGCTTGTAGAGACAGCAGCATCAGCAGCTCTAGAGGGGCTAAAGCAATTGATTGGATGAACTGTCTTTGTACATTAGCCTGTCTGAACTAATGCTAGGCACAATCAGTTCATGAAAGTCTAATTACCTGTGTGTACGTGTACCTACTGTTAGCCTTGCATTTCGTGTACTTTCTCTTTTGTCCGCACCCGCATGCTGCTGTGTTCATCTCTAATGTTATGCAACACCGAAGCCAGCTGTTGTCATGGTGTCAGCCTTGAGGGACTGCTGGTACTTTCTGTGAGAGCACACACACGGTTTCTCGTGCTAATGGCTTCACCTTTCTGCCCGTTTCTTACCGCAGCCTTGTATGTGTGTGTAAATAGATTTGTGTTGAGCATGCCTATGCTCATAATGTAAGGAACAAGCAGGCTCCCTGGAGAGTCACCTGTTTGCAGCACTGGAGGCAGGTTTTGTTTGAAAAGAAAGCGCTAAAGAGTGTGACTGTCTACATTTGGAATCAGGAAAGCAGTTCAAAAGGTTTTATTCGTGCGATTCTTTTTAAATGAGAAGCAGAGAAAGGGTGTAAGTGAAAGAATGGCATTACCATAAAATTGGATAATGCTGGTAATGAGTGTCTGTCAGTGTTTTCTCAGTGCCTGTGCGTGCACTGGCGCTTGGTATAGACACACACATATACACCACCTCCTTCTCCTCTGCTCACCGTCACTCCTTTCCCCCTCTGTAAGAGGGTCTGGCGGAACAACATTGGCATTCATATCACAACACACACACACACATATCTTTGAAATGATCATATTTCACAATCTTTCCACTCATGCATTTGACTCCTGTCAGGTATGTCTGCTGTTTTGAACTGGCTTCACACCTCATCGATCTGGATTGCTTCACGTCGCAAGTGTTTGCTCGTTATATCGGCACGTAGCTCTTGTTTGACAGTCGTTGTTTGGTTAATGATATTTTCAGCCCTATGTTTGTATCCAACAGCTGCTGCTCTCACACACCGCACTCTTTGCAACATGTTAAGCCAGACCGGTCTCGCAGGGCAACATTGATCTGCGAAAGCCTCCAATATTTTACTGAGCAAATCCACTTTGTATCTCTTTCATATCTCTGTCGTCATCCTTGTGAAATCCTTCCACATCAGCTCATCTAATGTGTTTGAACTCTGCTGTTTAACTTTACCGGCTTTTCTTCTTTCTCAACTTCTCTGACTTTTTTAAGGTGTCACATTTTTAATCACAGACTACTAACGCTGTTCGCTTTGTGTGTTTTCTTTCTTTCTCTTTTTTTCAGGTTCCTTCAGCGTGGCGAACAAGAGGCTGCCCGCTTTTGTCCGAGTGCGTCGGTGTGCTGTTTTGTGCGTGCGTATTTGTGTGCAGGGGTGTATGTGAGTCACAGGGTGAATATGCCAGTGTGAATGCCTGTATATACATATACATCCTGAACGGAGAGTGTTTGTCCCGTGAGGTGCTCGGCGGAGATGCAGCGAGGTGTGTCCTCTGTGGTGCAGCTGCTGCTGTTGCTGGGCTGCTTGTGTGCCGTGGCAACCGGCTACCTGTTCAGGACACCCCTGGACCTGGATGTGACTCCACGTGTCACTGTGCTAAACAGCGGTAAGGACAGACACGAACACGTGTTGCACCTTGCTTTAAAATCATCAGTACCGAAGTTTATTCCAACATTCATTAGTGAACTGTTAGAAGCTGTTTTTTTTAAACAAATTCAATAATCATGCAGAGTACAGGTTGGAAAATTGAACTTTTGAACTTTGTAACCTGTGGCGCCTGTTTCAACCAGCTGCTGAGACTTGGACAGCCTTCAGGAGAATTCTGGGATGTCGTAATTGACCAGCCCTGTTCAGGTCTAAATGGGGTTGAGGGCAGGGCTCTGACTTTGCCATTATAACACATGACTTTTCTGTGTTTTAAAGCATTCTGTTGTTGTTGTACTTACAGATTTTGGGTCATCTCCTTGTAGCATCACCTCAGGCCTAAGAAATCGCTTGATTTAGTTTTGAATTCGTTGTCCCATAAATTATAGCAAAGTGTCCAGCTTCTGAAATGGCAAGGGAACCCCAAACTGTGACATAGTGATGAGGTATTGGTTCTGGTGTGCAGTGCATTTCTTTTTTCCTGGTTTATGTGCAACTTTTTTTTTCTCATCATTATCTCAGAAATATTGCGATTGACACATAAACAAGTGAAGATTTCTGCCCTTTTTTTTGTTTTGTTTTTTACCTCTTTCAGAATTGCACATTGTGTTCTTGGTGTAATCTTTGCAAGACGCCCACTCCCAGGGAGAGTAGCAACACTCCTGGAGTTTCTTCATTTATAGACCAGTTTTTAGAAATGAAGAAGTAAGCTTTTAAGAAACTGCTAATCTCTCTAATGCTCCTTTAAGTGTCCTGTAAAAAATGTTAAATTTACCAGTTTTTCTTAATAAATGCTTTGTGTGCCCTTATTAATAGAAAAAGTGTTTTCAACAACCCAGCATAGGCTGGATATATAAAATATCCAGTCTTAATAGTAAAGGTGGGGTTTAAGGGCTTTAACTATCTGGCTGAAAAAAAGTTTGATCAGAATCAAAATACTTTATTAATCCCTAAGGAAGATGTGTTTACAGTTGCTCTAAGACAATAAGAACAGTAACAGACTGAACTAAATTAAATAATACAATATATTACAAAGTTTAAGAAAAGGGGTGTAACTACTGCTCTGTGTATGATAGAGGAGTCATGCAGGCAGGAATGATATAATAATGGAATTATAATATAAATATATATTTTTGTCTCATTGTGAACACACTAACAAGTTGCTACCATATTGTCAGATTCACCCCCAGCTTATCACTTATCTAATTTCCAAAAATGTCTCGAATGCTCATCTCAAGGCTTTGACTAAGAATTCCTAAACCAATGGGTGATATTTATGGAAGCCCGTTTCCGCCACTAAAAAAAAAAAATAGGATCCATAACTCAAAATTTCAAGTTATTTTCTCAAAATTTCGAGTTACTTTCTCGAAATTTCGACATATTATCTCGAAATTTCGATTTATTAACTCATAATTTTGAGAAAAGTAACTCGAAATTTCGAGTTAGCGCTGCCAATCAGTAATCTACGTCAATGACGTCATTTCCTTGTTACCCGGAAGCTGAAGCCCTCAGCTACAAATGCTACAGCTAAGCTACTGGTATTACATCCAGTCGTGAATGCACAGATTGCTGAGTGTTTTCAGCGTGGCTTCACAAATGATGAAATCCCTGTGCTTTTAGCTGAATCACATGGCGTTACTATTAGCAAACGTACTCGCAAAAGCGCCAATTTGTTGGGATCCGTTTTTGAGTGCGCGTTCCTCTGCGCCATATGCTTCCGGGTAACAAGAAAGCGACCTCATTCACGTAGATTTTTGATTGGCAGAGCTAACTCGAAATTTTGAGAAAATAACTCGAAATTTTGAGAAAATAACTCGAAATTTTGAGAAAATAACTCGAAATTTCGAGAAAATAACTCGAAATTTCGAGTTATGGATACTAGTTTTTTTTGTTTTTATTTAGTGGCGGAAACAGGCTTCCATAGATATTGCCTTGGCACAGGGGTTCACTTTTGTTATTCATCCTGAACTGATCACCTGTTGTAAAGATGTGAAAATGTACCACTGACTGAGATGTAAATCAGACCACATTTTAATGACTAATCGCTGCAGAAATCCTTGGATTTCCAAGCACTGCACAAACGTTTGAACTGTAGATAAATAGCTGAAGATGACTCATAAGTCCGTATTTATTTCGCTCTTTACATGCAGTCATCAGTCATCTTTTTATTAGAAAGCTGCTGATTGTTTTCTAAAAGTAGACTTTTACAAAAAACTCCTCACTTGTCCCTTTTTCTTTCTCTGCCCCTTTCTCCATCTAGTTTTCTTTCTTCTCTTTTATAGCATTTTATCCCTCATTATCTCCCGAAGCAATGCTTTTCTGTTTCTCTCCACTCGCTCCTCTATACCTCAATGTGTGCACAGAGTTTAATATACCCTCGCTTTCCTCTAACACCTGCTTCTTCTGTTAACCATGAGGATTTATTTTATCCGGCTGTGATTATTATTTACTTACCTCATGAGTGATGGCATGTAGCCTGAGGTGCTGCAGAGACAGAAGCAGATGAGTGTACGGTGTACGTTGGGCTCCCTGCGGAGCATCCAGAGCGCCCGACACTGCCGTAGGTAGTTGAGAAGCACCGTAACCATGACAACTGTTGTGGTATTGCACAAGTCGACGGTATAGAGCATTTTTTCCTTTAGTTCATGTATGGCAAAGCGTGCAGTGCCGTCTGATCCCGGACTTTATTTGTCGACGCACAGATGTGTGCAAGAAATTTTCTCACGTTTCCACTTTGAATGGCACCCACATTTCCTTCTTCTGCTAGAAATACTTGTAGAGCAGTATCACTCTTCTTCTTGGCCCTTTTTCTAAACAGTTGTACTTCACAAAGCACATCACCTGCTTACACTCATCCCATGCCCATCTTTTTACGATTCTTGATACGTATATATCTCACTTTCATCATCAGTTTAATCATCGGTTTGAGCTCACTCAAGCCCACAGGTCCTCCCACACAGCTCACCCCCTCACACTTCTATCCTCTCCCCCACCTCTCCTCCTTGCTCTGCCTTTACACTTAAGCTCTTTTGCCCAATTTTTCTTCATTAGTTTGTACTTTTTCTAGTTCACTGCCCTCTTTTTCCATTTCTTTATATTGCCTCCACCTCTTTTTTTTTTTTTTTTTTTCTTCCGCGTCCCTCCTACTGATGGGAAGCCTTCGATATGCAAACTTACCTCTAATCCTTTTAATCTCTGTGTTCCCTGGCAACCTAAAGTCAAAGCTACAGAAACAAGAGGGGCAAGAGAAGTTACACATACATCTACAGTGACTCCCAGTCTCTCATGCTTGGGCTTAAACGTTCCCTTTTTTCTCTTAAGCAAGGTTAAATCATTCAGGTGTGTTTAAAGATAATTAATTTGATGTCTTTCGGCACTCAGACAGTTTGGAGCAGCTGAAAGATTAAAAGTTGGCACCACAGTGAAGGGCCATGGTGCAAAAAACACTAATAAATTGGCAGTACATGTAAATACACTTTTATTACACCCACTGAGTTAACCTGTTGGGTATTTCGGGAATTTGCCTCCTCTTAGACGCTCATATTTAGGAATCTTGCACACATTTTATTTGCCTTCTCTCAGCCATAAACGCGCCTGAGACTTGAGTTTGAGTTTGTATGCAATTCGGTCGCCACGTCACAGTCCAGCGCCTTGATGTTCATAGAGTATGCTGGCGTCCCTGAACACAACGTGCTGTACAATCAGCTGAGATCCCTCCAAGTGTTTGCTGAGTGAATAACAGTATCTGAGCTCACATCTTTTCTTTCCCTGTAGACTAACTCAAATGTGCCTTTTCTCACCTGATCCTGTAAGCCGAGGCTAACCTGTGACTCGGGATGTTATTTCGTTGTGATAAATCCCAGATAAACCCTCCCTCTGCTGCTCTGTTTCCAGTTACCTGGCACGCCTGTCGCACAAGCTTACACACAAAGTTCATTGTGTGCCCTAATGCCTGGATTACACTCTTGAAACGTAGGCACTGTCTCTGCAATAACTCATTGTATTTACTCACAATGAGGTACTCATATCACATAGGAAAGGTTGTTACTCTGAAAAGACCGTACAGATGATAACCTTTCTCCTCCTGCTGAGAATAGGAGAGAAAAGCAGGCGCCTGATCACCTAGGAGCAGCTTGGGATGCCATCTGACTTTTGCTGCTGCTGAAGTGAGCAGAGTGGATTGTGTTTCGCAGCAGCTGATAGGAATCTTAATGACGGCTTACTTTGAGCTAACCATGCAATCTTCAGGGGATAGTGAATTGGCTGAGGATCCAGGAAGTCTGGCAATTTAAAATTTGTCTCTCGTAGTCAATAGCGGTCATAAAAAGCGGCTCACTTTTACTTAATTATTGTGCTGATTGTAAAACCTGCACAGGCACGTCAGATATCTTAATTAGATGTTAAATAAAAAAGGTGCATCACAATGGCAGTCATGTACTTGGGCTCTTTGTGTCCAAGAAGTGTAGGCATGTGCAAGGGTACTCCCAGTGGTGTTAGATTACTGATCAACTGCACCGTGCAGAAGCGTGAGCAAAACGTCTCCTCGTCCAGATCTAACTAACTGGCGAACTGTTCCTTTAAATACTTCAAAAAGTGAGGTCCCATTTATAAACAAACAAACAAATAAATTAAAAGAATACCTCAAGTATTTCATGAACAAGTCTGTGTGGTAGTTTATGAAAATTGTGACCATGTGTAATCATAATTTGTCTAACATTCATGCTTTAAAATTGATCAGAAAACATCAACGACTGAAAAATAGACAAGAAAAATCTGTTTTGCTTTAGGAAAGACTAATTTTCAACTTCATGCTTTTAATGACACCAAAATAAAATCTGGGACAACTGTGCCGCTCAGGGCTTAACCTGAGGATGGAAAGTGTTTAACAAATGATTTGAGTATAACGCGGTGACTATCACAGCTCATCCATTTGTGTGTATGAAAGTCACAACCGTCACCTTAAACCCTTTTATACCTCAGAGTAAAGATACAATTTAGTATTCAACGAGTGCAAGAAAACCTGTGAATTCTTACATTGATAATACTGCAACCACCAGATTTTTGGGGCTATTTGTTTTAGCAGACCTGGTGATAGGATTGTATAGTCTGTTGATCCATTGGTTTGCCGCAAGACTTATGAAGTATTCATGGTATTAAAGTGAAAGTATTTGATGTATTTTCTTAAAATTTGTTTTCTGTTTACGGCTATTTTAAGTATCATTCTCTTTGTGTGTGCTCTAGTGGTTTTTCTTAGTCACAGCTTGGCATAAAACTTCCCGAATAGATAAAGAGCTAGCGATCACTAGCTCTAAGATATATACCACAAAACGAATTTCTTTGTTTTGTGTTTTGTGGTATATATTTCTCATTAGATCACTAGATCACTAGATCAATCGCATATTGTCTCTGCTTAAACATTCACCATACCTGCTACACAACCAAAGCCTGATGCATGTCTTGTTGGTTGTATATACCAATATACTGTCAGTTTAAATCTATATACGGTATCTATAGCAACAAGTTATCCATCCTTCAATTATTCCATAATTTATTCCAACATCTTTGCAGTCTGGACTATGCTGTACATGTTGGTACTGTCTGTGAAGAAGGCAAAGAAGAACATGTAGCCCAATTCCTTGTATTTGTGCACATTCCTGGCTAATAAAGCCGATTCTGATTGCAAAGAAGTTTTTTTTCAGCCACGACACCAGCAGATTGAAATTTAACAGTTTTCTCTACCTCACTTTAAAAAAAAAAAATCAACGTTTTTCAAAGAACTCTCTCAAAAATCAAAGAACAAGGTCTTCTTACCACTTTGCCCCAGTGTTTGAAAAATCCCACAGCAAAGAAATCCATCAAAGAAGATGAAATTCTGTTTCACCTTTTACCTCAGACAGTCAGGTTTGATTGAAAACGCTATCACTCTACAGCTTTTAATATGTCCCGCTGTGATGGCCGCGACTTTCTAAAGGCTTTCAGGGACAGTGTGGCTTCATTCATTATTTTTGCTTCAATTTATCACCTAAACATCCAAATGGCACTCAAAATTGCTTGATTTTTGACATACAAATTACAGTAATTGGTTCTGAAAATACTTCAGGAGACAATTTTGCCCATTGCTGGGAATTTCAGGAGATGTAACTGTGCACAGAAGATGCCACTTTCTCTGAAAAGTGTACCTACAGTTGTTCCCATAGAGACGGATGGTGTTCATGCTGAGATGTACCCAGGTGGTAATACATAGGCATACATACACAGTTATGGTTGATATCACCCAGAAAAAAAGGTGGTTAAACCTACCAGTCCTCCAATGGATGGCAAATTATTCTTTGTGCCAAACTGCTGTTCATATAATAAAGAGTATGTTTGACAAATTAATGTCTCTAAAGAGTTTTTAAGGTCATTAGGAGCCGTTATACATTTAGAAAAAAAAAAGTAGTGTTAAGGAGTTATGGAAGGCCACAATCATTAACGTCCTCTCTCCTCTACTCTCCTAGGTCTCCGAGGCTGTAGGCATTTCCAGTCGTCTGCAGTCAACTACAGCACCATGTTGCTGGAGGCTGACAGTGAGCGTCTGTATGTCGGGGCCCGTGGGGCCGTATTCGCTCTCAATGCCTCTGACATCTCAGCCAGCTCTGCTCTCACTGTGAGTTTGTTTGTTTGTTTTCCATCTTGCTGCATGTTGTGTGCCTCAGCTGCCACATCCTTACCTCTGCCACAGCCTCATTTGCATTCAACATCGCAGGAACCTTTTGAGGCAACAATATTTCAGTCTGAGGCAAAAACATTCCTCTGTCACTAGTTTTGGTTCTGTATGTGTGTGTTTGTGTGTGTGTGTGTGTGTAGTTGTATTATTTTTAACACAATAACTCACAGGACTATCTTGCTGCATAAATGAATACATTAAAGAGAAAACGGTGAAGAATCAGCTGCTGGATCGTCTCACTTTAAATAGATCCAGAATTTATGGCGATACCACTGGTGTATGTTGACACAGAAATAGTTTCCTAATTCATGCAGTAATTAGCATAACCTATAGATCATTTCTGTGCTGCTTTTTACACTCGCAGACTTTAAAACTGTTCCAAATGCAAAATTGTGAATATTCATCTTTCGTTAGACATAAATTGCTATTACAGCCCGAACAAATGGTCTTTTTTGGACAAAGAAGCAAATTTAGATGCTAATTAATATCATAGGCTAATATAACTGTAGGGTTGGTGACTGTAAGAAGACATTTTCCTTTTATTATCAGCATCAAATTTGTAATTTCCGTGCTGCTAACCCCATTTTTTGCACCATTAACGACTGAAGTTAATTCATCTGTGAAAAAATATATCTACAGCTTTGTTAAATGGCTATACAGAATTTTACATGCTCAGCTATGGAGCACCCCGTTGCTTTGCTGCTTTCACAAAATAATGCAATTTTGTTCATATGTTAAGCAGTCTTGAAATATTTAAAAGCAGTAGGAAGCACATACGCTTTCACACAGGTACGGCGGCTGTTGTTCATAAAGAAGGCATCAAATTTTCATCATAGTCTCTTTTGTATTTCTGACAGGGAAGCTGCAGCGAGCGTATCTCCTGCCCTCTGTGAAATATCGAACATAACTCCGAGACCTGTATTCAATAAAATATTCTTAGCATTACCCCACCAGGACCACTAGAGTTAAAATCAGCACTCTTAAATATTGCCTTCAGTTTGTGTCGACTTTCAGCACTGTGTGCTCTAGAATAAAGTAATTAGTGTTGACTGTCCTCAGTAAGAACTGAAAACCCTGCTCCATATGTCATGTTACTTTTGCGCATCTAAAAAGGAGTTTACTGTTAATCATTTCATTAAATGTAAAACCTCATTCATCACTGCTGGACATTTGCAGGGTTGGTTAGCAGAGCACAAATATGCAAATATGCACAGGCAGTAGTAATTGCCCGTGGCTAGACACTACTTGGACTTCCTTAATAGTAACTCATCTACATTACAAATGGAATTGCTTTTCCACACAAAGAGGTGACTGACTGGTACGCTATGGGAAAAAAATTGAAAAAAGTCAAAATATCAAGGCAACATGTTTTAATAGATTTTTCAGCACTGGTGTTGACTTTACTTTGAAAGTGTTCAGGAAACTTGACTCGTCCTCTTCAGCTACTTGTTACTAATACTCCTGTGAGGTCAACAGTAAAATTCAAGCTTCAGCACCGCGTGTTATACCTTCACAAAACACATAAATTCTTGTTGAGTAAACAGACTCAACATGAAACCTTTTCCGTGTAATTTTCAACTCCTATTTGGACCATATTTATCTAGCAGGGGTTGCGACACCCTGCATAAACCTGTCTTTGTGTTTCCTCCCAGTTGTGAAAGGTGGGAATTTTGCTTCTGAGGTGAATGTGCTAACCCCTACACCAGTGCAAAACATAATGTTTCAGCTGACTTTCAGCAGTGTCCTCTTCAGTTTATTTATTCATTTCTTACATAATTATATAAAATTATAGCAACATAAATGTCTTTGGAAGGTTCATTTATTTTGACAGTGTAAGAGTTAGCATGCTTGTTAACATGTGAAGGGTTCCCTCTTTGCAGCTAGGAAGAAACACAAACCAAGCCTTGTGTGTGGGAGTCATAAAATAGTGTCTCTCACTGCAGGTTGGGAAGGGTGTCTGCTGTAAAAAATGAGCCAATCCCTAAAATTTATTGTTAACTTCAGATATATAGTGTAATTAGCTGAACAAGAAAATCCATATTTTACAGTGTACAGGGTACTAAATACCCTGGCTTAAATGACTCACCTTTACTGCTGTTTTATAAACCTTGTTTGAGGTGCAGTTATTGTCTGTGATCTATGCTATTGTGTGTTGTTTTTGATGTATAAAATTGATGAATGTTGTGGGCTTTATGCGGCCCTGGTGAAATATTCCACTATCACCTCAGATGGAATTTTGCCAATGGTGTGAAACCACAAGTGGAAAGTTCCTACTGGTGGAACACCAGTAAAAAAGACTCCTCAATGAGGGCTTGTATGTTATTTAAAAATTCTTTTCTTCAAGTTAAACACAACCATGTTATGAGAAAAAAGGCACTTGAAAGTTTATTGAAGCAAAAGTGTGCTTTGGAGTTCTTTGATGTTTTAGCTGCCATGCTACTTTGTTTTCTAGCTTGTGACAACCTGGCATTAAACTGGTTTGCTAATTATCCTAATACAGCAAAAGTTTGTGCTGTAAGGAGTGGCTGCAGTCATGTGCGTGCCACTCCTCTGTCTTGCTGTAAGAATTTACTTTCATTGTTAAAAAACAAACAAACTCGCAGCTGTCTAAGTACACAACAAATTCAGATGATGATAACATTCTTAATGCATGCACTGACGAAGCAAAAGTAACGTTATCAGAGTTTATCTGCTGTCACGTCTGTGGCACAGTCCAAAGGGGTTTATGTGGGTTTGTGATATAAAGCCATCCGTTTTTGGGAATCTCTGTCTTACTGTATGTTATCTGGTGTTATAGATTGACTGGGAGGCCTCCCCGGAGCAAAAACATCAGTGCCGGCTCAAGGGAAAAGACAATAAGGTAGGCATTTACAGCACTCGTTCTTCCACCCTCAGCCCTTTATTGTTTTTTTTTTTGTTTTTTTTGGGGTCTATTTTATGTGTTGATATTAGCTCGCTCTTTGCAATATGTTTTTTTTTCCATCTTCTTCTTTCAGACCGAGTGTTTTAATCACATCCGCCTTCTCCAGAGGTTCAACTCAACTCATCTCTACATGTGTGGTACTAATGCCTACAGACCCCTCTGTGCATACATAGTATGTACATATATGCATTTTTTTTTTTACAGCAGTGAAAATACAGCATATTTAGAAATTGCATTTTTTGCTTTATAGCCGTGACCTTTACTAAAAAAGAAAGCGTGTGCTGTCTGTTATTTTCCAGTGTTTTGTTTGTAAGTTTTCTGTGATTAAAAGATACCTTTTGTGCATGGAGTTTCCATATTCAAATCTTTGCTCCTGTACAGGACGTGGAGAGATTTGTGATTTCATCTCAGCCTGAAGAAGGCAGAGACAAATGCCCCTACGGCCCCACAACAGGCTACACTGCCCTCATTATAGGTAAGGCAGTTAAAATAAACCAGTCTCTTCTTGAGTTCCAATAAACAGCTGTATAAGCTGGTAAACTGTTTTTTTTTTCTTCCAGACCAGCAGATATACACAGCTTCCCAGTATGAGTTTAGGAGCTTTCCAGATATCCGCCGAAACTCTCCGTCTCCCACGCTGAAGACAGAAGATGCTCCCACACGCTGGCTGAATGGTGAGTTCATTGCACGATAAAAGCTCCTTTAGCGCGTTTGGGTGGCAGGATGGTGCAAGTGGACAGGGGTCTGAGCAAACAGCCAGCTAACGTCATGTTAAACCTCCACATGACCTTCTCTGCTGGAATATCCTTAGTGACTCACATACTCCTTCGGCTTCAGTGGATTGGTTATGTAATGGTTAACGTTACGACTGCTACTGATTGAGGTTTGTAGTCCAAGTTTGTAAATCGAACACTTTGGTTCGGGCTCAAATATCTCAGCAATCATCATGAAGTTAGCCTTCATGTCCCTGTCAGGATTAATCATTATGATAATTTATTAAAATTCTTATTAAAATACTTTGTGACAGATGCTCAACATCGCAGTGGTCTTGGACAAGATACCGTACTCCAGTTTATTCCTGATTTGTCTATCAGATTATGCATGTATGATAGTTAAAGTAGAAAAGCACTATATAAGTACTAGTTGGCATTGTGTGCCTGTTAGCATTTAACTTGGCACTAGATTAGTCGCACAAAGTAATTAGCAAGACTTTAAGGTTTTAAGCTGATCTCACACATGCACTGCAGCCCGGAACTTTTCTAGATATTTCCTTGCACAGAGCTGCCTGCTTCAATACAAATGCCACACTCAATTAATCTGACATTAAAAGGTATTTTAACCTGCCAGCTTCCTAGTAGAAAGTCCATGTGCTGTTCACTTGCTGTGAGTTGTGCCCATGTGAGAAGGTAGGGCAGGTATGTTGTGTGGGTGTTGTGTGTCCCGCCCCCTGCATGCCCTACCTAACTAGTTTTCAGTAGTGATAACAGAGTTCATACAGTCTCCTTGTTGTGTGCTGCATATCTATGAGAACAATGTTGGTTCACTATCCTGACTTGATTATTCTGACATTGTTTGGAGTTCATAGGTGAAAACTGCCAGGACCAAGATAATCCCAGATGCAGGTCAGAGATCAGGACAGGATTACAGCTGTTACATAGTGTCTTATCAATCAGGGCAGATGTAAGGCAGTGTCTTATGGTGCTTATTCCTTTCAATAATCAATGGGAATCAATGGGTAGTTATTACCTGGTTGGACACACAGGGGAAGTGGGGAGCCGAAGCCAAGGGATCCATAGCAACAGGTTGCTTAGGGTGGCCTCCAGAAGAAGTAATCACCAAGAGACTAGAGTAGCAGAGCCTACAACATGGCGTCGTGGTGGAGTTGAGAACAGAGTTGTGTTCAATGTTGTGTAATGTTCAAAAGACTTTTGTCACATTTACAATAAGTGCATCTCCTTTTCCCCCCGTTGCAGAGGCAGACTTTGTGGGTTCAGTTCTCGTGAGGGAGAGTGTGGGCAGCAGTATTGGCGATGACGACAAGATCTATTTCTTCTTCACTGAAATAAGCCAGCAACAGACACCAACCTACAGCCACAGCCGGGTGGCACGAGTTGCTCGGGTTTGTAAGGTGAGTGCAGATTGAAAGAGATGCGTGAGATATTTTTCATGTGGGAGTGAAAGATTGCGTCAGGCTAACTTGAGTGAAGGTTAGCTTATGATAGAAGAGAGGGCTGTAATAGATGAGGGGCTGGATAAAGAATAAATTTGGAACAAGGCCTCAGTGTAATTAGAAGAGCAGACTGTGTAGCTGATGAATTGGTTATAGAGGCAGTGTAACTCGGAGTGAGACGGGTGGATGGCTACAGGTAAGACATAGACTATTTAGCATCGTCTGCTGCCTGTATCAATAAAGTTTTAGATTTCCTGCTGCCTGGTAAAGTATCAAGAATGACATGAGCCAGCTGTACTGTTCTAACCTTGTTTTCTCCTTTGGCGCCTTAAAATTGAGTCAGCTCGCAAGTTCTCTCCTTGAAAGCAGGGCAAAGTATTCATCCTAATAGCAGTGCCTTGTGGCTACATGCGTGACACTAGCAATTTGCCTCAGGCTGAATACATTTTAAGGTTAAAATCAAAAAGCCAAATGGTGCCATTATTTGGATTTTCCAAAAGACCCGCAGCCTCGAGTGAAGCTTTTTTTATATAGTGAATGGGTGTTGAGATGTCTCTGTGTATGTGTGGCTGTCACATCCAATTAGAAGCTCACTCCACTGTGAGTGCTTTCAACCTGCTGAGGATAAACACACACGCATACACACAAATCTGTAAATTACAGTCTTACCTATGGGAAGCTACAACCTTATTGAATATATCGTTATTGCTTTCCCTTGCCATCTGTTGTGCTCATCAGGAGCTTCATATCCTTTCGTGTGCCACCTTGAGTGGTGTTCAGTCTATTTTTCTTTTATCTCACATCAACACCCCCCCCCACCCCGTTCTCCCTCCTCCACCCTCTTGTTTTTCTCCTTCCTCCTCACCTGTCATCCTACAGGAAGACCGCGGAGGCCATTTAACTCTCCAGAAACGGTGGACGTCCTTCCTCAAGACTCGGTTGACTTGTTCTCTTCCCGAGTATGATTTCCACTTCAACATGCTGCGCAGCGTTTTCGCTTTGCCTGGCCAAACGCCGCAGGACATGCTTTTCTACGGCATCTTTGGCCCTGAGTGGTGAGTGTGAATTTGGATGTTGCCAAGATCGCTGATCGACAGGGTCTTTGAGGATGCAAATGCAAATGAGTGAGATGGAGATGAAAGGCAGCAATCGATGCGCTGAGACAATCAAAGACGACGTGAAGGGACAGGATGAAAGACAGAAGGAATTTCTTTATCCAGGCGATGTGAAAAGAAGCTGATTGCAGAAGTTTAACAGCAGTTTGAGGAAAGAGTTGTACTCAAAATTTAACAAGTGACACTAAATCTATTTGTAATACTGCACATGGTTGGGATACTGCTCCTCACTGGCTCTCCTTTCTCTTACCTCAGGTCCGACTACACTTCTCTAAAACCACTTACTTCTCTCCTCCTTCTCTTTTATTCGTCCCAGACAGATATAACTTTTAATCAGCTTCATACCATCTCTCTCAGCGTTCGTCTCCCCCTCCCTCCCTGCCCCACGCTTTCATCCCATTTATCTTTTTCTATCATTTCATCGAGGTGACTCACTGATCTATTGTACTTCTACTGCTGTCACTATGGAAACCCTGGGTTTACTGCTGTTATTGTTCGTGGCTCGCGCTCTGGTCTTTCTCATTGTGTGAGTTGATGTCTTTAGGAAAAACGTGAAGGCGTCTGCAGTGTGTCGGTTCACTCTGTCTGAAGTCCAAGAAGCCTTTCAAGGACCGTACATGGAGAACCAGGACTCTGGTTCTAAGTGGAAGGAATACACTGGAAAGATCCCCGACCCGCGACCTGGAACGGTAAATGCACACACTGGCCAATGAATCCCTTAAACATACTATGCAGCACACAAATAACGTCTCCCTAACAGAGAGCAGATGAAACCGATGCAAAGCGAAGATTCATAAAGAGAGGACAGGAATAGATGAAGGGAAAATAATTGAGAAAATGAGTGGTGGCCTCAAGGATGAAGCTCAAAACACAACCAGCTTATGTCACTGAAAACCATTTCCATGGCGATTAACTGAAGCTCGCAGCTTGGGTGACAATGGCTTAGTGCAGCAGCCAGGGCCGTGTCATCGTTAGCAGGAGCAGACATCATCCACTGCAGTGTCACTTCAACACTTTGTGGGACTTAATTTTAACTTTGCTATTAAATGGAAAGGAGAAACGGTCAAGCGTTTTAACTTGGGAGCGTGAAAGCCTCTTAGAGGAGTTGGCTGAAATGATTTGAAAGGAACAAAGAGAGGAGGAAAGTCGTTCCCTTAGTCAGGTACAGAGGAAGCTGATTCACCCGCATGTCAGCACAAACCAGCTGCTGAACCCATGCAGGCTCATTGTAGTCAAAATAAAAAAGTCACATTTTCCCCAGACACAGTGTTTCACATTCTCACATTTTCGTCTTGATCCCGATTTTCCCACTAAACCATCTCTAAGCTCTCTGACACCCTCTCTGCCTTCCAGTGTTGGCCTCTATTACAAATCAGTCAAAAATACCGCTGTTCAGCCCACATCATGCCTTCCTACTTGCTCATCATCTCTTCTCTTGTTGTGCTCTTTGCCTTATTTTCCTGCAGTGTATAACTGATGCTCTGAGGGCCAGGAACATGAACTTCTCCACTTCCCTGCCTGATGATGTTCTGAATTTTGTCAGGAGGCATCCTCTGATGTCCAAGCAGGTCGAGCCTAAGGACCGACGCCCCCTTTTGTTTAGGAGGACCACAGACTACACACACATGGGTGTGCACACGGCCCAGGGATTAGATGGAAAAACTTACCATGTATTGTACATGGGCACAGGTGTGTATGAATTCAGATCAGGTATTAACTTTGCAGCCAGTTAATAATTATTTTTTCTGAATTGTTGTCAAAATAAATGTGTGATAACTTAAGCTTAGCTTGGTGTAAAAACTGAAAACACAAAGCTTGCCTTGTTCTAGAGGTGATGAGGTCCTTGTGGCTTACAGGGAGGTTCAAGACCCTTGCTGTCACTGGAACCAGTCCACCTACATATCATTTTAGACTTCCTGTAATTCTTGTTCAACCAGCTTTTCATTTGTTTCACAAGAAACAAGCAAAAATAACAAGTCATCCTGTCAGTGGTTTTTCAAGCACTGAGCAAGCAGCTCATATGGGAAATATAAGCAACATTTGAGTGGAATGAAAAAAAAAAAAATCTGTACTCAGCGGCTTTAAGGTTGAACACTGATTCTTGAACACAGTCTTGTGTCATCCTGGTCCACTGCCAACTGGATGTTGCAATTCTACTTGCATGTAACTACATTGTTTCAGTTTGCGAAACATTCTGACGTGGTCAAAAGTCCTCCTTCTCCTGCCTCTCCCTAGCACAATTCTAGCACACTACAGTAAATAAATTTTATCTGTTCATATATATATTTTTTTAGCCTTTTTGACATTAAAAACTGTATTACAGCACATAATTTTTATGCTGATGTTAATGCCAGAGGATGTTTTGAATGCTGATGCTCTTGATTCAGCAGAGCACTGACAACTGTCACCAGCTGTGCATGGCCACACTCAGCGAACCAGCTCTGTAGCTTTACATGGTCTTCCATTTCTTGGCTGAGTTGCTTTGGTAATAACTGCTTATAGCTGATCATGAAATATCTAGGGGTAAATACATTTCACACACTCATTGTAAAGGCAGACTGCGTGGCTAGCTGCTTAATTTTCAATACCTGCAGCAATGGGACTCAAAACACTTGAATTCAAAGATTAAGAGCCTGTGTGACCCAATATTTTTGTCCAAAATGATTTTATTTACCTGTATTCTAGCACTTGTGTCTGATAGGCATGCACATTTCATTCAGCTTGTATTACAGTGCGTTTTGTGTTATGTATAGTGCTTTATTTCTAATGATTCCCCTTTGTGTCACCCAGATGAAGGCTGGTTACACAAAGCCGTAGACATCAAAGGTCAGCTGCACATTATTGAGGAGCTTCAGCTGTTTGAAGAGCCACAGCCTGTTAACAATCTACTGATATCTGACAAACAGGTAGTGACCGATGCACAGACAGCCACATTTATTAGATCCAATTTCTGCTTTAAACAAAGTCATCTGTGTCCTACGTGTCCTATACAATATATGACTCTTGTTTCTCCCTCAGTGGAGTGTGTACGTGGGCTCTCCATCAGGCGTGGTTCAGCTGCCACTCTCTAGCTGTGGTAGATACACTTCCTGCTATGATTGCATCTTTGCCAGGGACCCGCACTGTGCCTGGAACGGAGCAGAGTGCGTGGACGTCATGATGCAAGCAGACAGGTCAGTTTGAAAGGTTGTGTGTGTGTGTGTGTGTGTGTGTGTGTGTGTGTGTGTGGTTAGATCAGGTGATTAAAGTGCCCTTTTGTACGTTTGATTTGAGTGAAGTTAAAGTATCAGCGTGTCCTGTCACACTCTCACACTGTTGTGTAATTCAGTGCTGGCAGACAGCAGATGGTTGTGATTGTAAACATAGCCTGTGTACTTTAGGTGTCCTGATTATTCAGGAAAGATACGCTTCCTCTCTAGAAAGCAGATATCGAAGCAATAAATAGCTGACATTCTTATGTTAAGGTGCCTGTTTATTCCTTGTACTGATGTACCTATTGTGATGATTTATCTCTCTTCACAGATCCACATTAATCCAGGATATCCAGCATGGCACCAAGGGATGTGAGAACACACAAGGCGGTACGCAGAAATCTCATCTGCTCCTCAGTGCTGCTGTTCCAAAAAAAAAAGAAAAAGAAAAAAAACTTAACGCTTGAAAGGGAGATTAAAAATAGAGAACGCATGGAAGGACTCGAAAGATGCATAGTTGTCATCAGATGGCATGAAGGCCTCTTTGAAAGTTGATTATGCGCACTGTGTTGGCAAAATCCTCTCCTCCCTTCTTTAATCACATTTTTGCCATCTCTGGAGAGAAATCTGTTTGATATTCAAGGCAGGCGAAGTCCTTCTCTCACTCCTCAATTTCAATCTGATAAAGTGTAGCTTCTTCTATCCCCCTCACTCCCTTGCTCTGTGCAAGGTAATGTGAGGGCAGGAATTAAAAGATTTGTAATTGGAGTTCATGCCTCAATAACTTTGGATGGCCTTTGATAAATGCAGTAGATGTAAAACAATGAACATATATATAAAACGTGTCTGTGGCTGATTTGTGGGTTTTCTTGTGAAATCTGTGTTTCAGCACATGTGGGCTTGCTTGTGTTTTTCAGATGTTGTTCACCGGAACCGCTCAGTGCGGGTCGGTGATGACGTGCTGCTGCAGTGTGAGCTCAGCTCCAATCTGGCGACGCCCCTCTGGATGCTGGACGGCAGACAGGTGCAGGGGTACGACCTCAACTCTGGTTTTAGAACCGGCACAGATGGCCTGCTGATCATCAATGCCCGGCAGGACCAAAGCGGCTTGTACACCTGCTACGGCGTTGAAAACGGTGTAAAGGTTGCAATAGTTACCTACAATGTCACCATCCGGTTGGACCTGCACCCTCCACCGCCTGTTGATCCAACTCATGGCTTTACCACCGTCAGAGGCCCCAGTGAGCATCCCCAGACAGAGAGGGGCAAGCCACCACTGCTGAGCCCTCTTCTCCCACACTCAGATCTGCTCTCCCCCAGGAACATGAAGGCCATCTACCTCTCTCTCATCACTATCCTCGGAGGCCTGTGCGTGGTTCTCACAGTGGTTCTTATCTATGTGGGCTTCTGTTTGCGAGTAGGCCAAAGAGGAAAGTACTCAATACGGGCTGCGGCTGCGGCCCACCAGAGTGGTAAGAAGCACCACAGGAACAGGAAACAGCACAGAAACTCCACCACCATGGAGCTGAAGACCATCTCGAGTCACTGTAATGGCAACGGCATTTGTAACGGAGGTTCAAATATGCATAACGGCAACATCCAGGACGGAGGCTTACTACAGATTGTCCCTGGCGAGGGTCACACTTCACCCAGTAATGAACCTCCTCCCCCAGCACCGCCTCTCCCTCCCACACCTCAACTTACCTCGCCTGGGTGTGACTTTTCCAACGGGCTGTCGGCAACGCTGCCTAGTGTCCTGAGGAGGATACATGGGAACAGCTATGTGCTCCTGAGACAGAGCGACTCTGAAAATATGTCACCACCTGGTTATTCCTTTGCTGAGGAGCTCAACAAGATCTTAGAGAAGAGGAAACACACTCAGCTGCTGCCCAGGCCGGATGAGAGCTCGGTGTAGACAGATGTAGCTTCCCCTATAGTGGGCGTACTGCTAAGTGTTCTTAGCTGGTGCCTGTCACGTGACTCATTATTGTTGTGGTCTAAAGCAGTGAAAGGGTCAGAAATGAGACATTCCTATTTTTGAACTGCTTGTCAAACTGAATTCCCCAATTTCCCAATGCGCGACAAATGAGAAGATAAATTCCAGTGAAGGGGCCGAGCATGAAACAACAAAAAAGAGCAATCTACCTCACCTCAAAACTGCCCATAAGAACAAGTGCAGTCAGTCCCCAGTCTGATCTGAGTGTCATGTCTGAGCCCTCTGATCCACAGAGCACAAAGCGGGATGCACAGGCTCCAACAAGTCAAATTGAGCCACACTGGAATATGAATACATGTGAAGAGTCGATTCAGACCGGAAAGCAGCTAGCCAGAGTTCGTTTGTGCACAGATGGCCTATGCATTTTTAAAAACATGAAGGGAGAGAGGGGAGGGAATGTGGTGCGCAATGTTTTTGCTTTTAACTAATTGCAATAACCAACACGAATTATTTTACAGTAATATAGGACCGGATGGCACATAACATTTACACCAGCCATCAATTGGTGAACTAATCATTATTTAATATTAACCCTGCTTAACTAAGTATTTCTTTATTTACTGATTTATATAATTACTAAACAAGTAATGCACCACTTTTAGTAGATAATTATCATATTAATCATTTATATGTATTGTTTAAATTGCAGAAAAAATAATTTGTGTTAATTTGTTGATAATCCAGGTGATGCTGTTAATGCATCATAAATGGTTAAAACATGAAGCAGTGTGTTAGCCTTTAATACTCCAGTTTAATTAATATCTACTAATTCCTACAAGTAGCCATTAGAGTCCACATTACATGCAAAATTCATGAGGGATTAAACTTATTAAACCCTTAGATGAAAATGTATTAAATAGTGATTATTTCACCAAGTACTGATGGACATCCCAAGATAATATGTGACAGTATTATAATTATTTTAGTGCACTTTAAATGCTAGTAATTTTAAAGTCATTGTTATTAACTCTGCAACCAGCCAGCCAGAGGAAGTTATTTTTCTTCCCCCCCTTGTCAGTGTGATGAGTTGCAACTGTGCAGACCTCAGCTGTGTCTGCTGGACCTTCTCTGACACAGTGGGTCAGGAGAAAAACACTGACTGAGCCTGAATCCACCGCTGAGTGACTCCCTGCATGAGACCATCACACAGAATGACAGACTGCGGGAAACAGAGTTCGCCAAGAGCGTTCCAAGGTTAATCGTCTTTATATTGCACTGATACATCTTCTACACAGGCTGTTAGCCAAACAGGTACTTAAGGCTATGGATCAGACAGATAAACACCCCTCATTCTTTATATTTTGTTTTCAAGGAGCCAGACTTTGTTGTAATTGTTTATAAGTGGTTTTTGAGGAATAGTTCTGAAGGTCTTCAAAGATTTTCTTTGGGCATTGGCTGCTTTTTTCACTCTTTCAGTCCAGTCCTTATACATTTTCAAAGGAATGCTTTTATGTTTGGTTCGTCCCTTGAATTTGGTGTCTTTTTATCAGTTATAGGTCACTGTTGTCTACACATAACAGATAACTTAGTAAAAACACATTTGTCTCCATTTCTTTACTTGAATCTATGAAAAATGCCAAAACACACAGCTGACAGGTGTAAATAGTAGTTTTACACCAGCAAGGTAATTCCCAAAGAGCTATTAGCCAAAAGCTTGGTGTATCTTGCCTTGGCATGCAGTGTGTGCCAGGAAGGGGCACAGTGAGGCTGAGGTATACCAAATTACGCAAGATCTGGACTGGAAATCAGTACCAACAGATTTAAAATCTTTGGTTCAGATCTTGTATAGAGGAGGTCAGAACAGAGGCAGTGTCTACAGCCATCTGTAAACACCGTGGAGTGGAGGCTATGTCATGGCTTGGGGTTGCATTTCAACCCTGGTGTTGGCAAGTTCTGAAGGCAGAAAAGTGCCATCAGATTTTGATCCAAAATCCAACAAAAAGGTTTGAATTTTTTTTTTTCAAAGACCTGGAAAACTATTCTTGAAGACAACTTAAGAAAATTACCGGAAAGTTTGGCTAAGATAGTTTAGGCTTGTCTGAGAATCATGGTGGTAACACCAAATATTGACCTTCAAGCTCATTAATTGTGCAAACTCTGTTTTTGCCCTATATACTTCATTTTCATTGATTCGTGAATGTTTCAATAAACCGCTGCACCCATTTCCCTAGCAAAGTTCAAAGAAATGAGGTTTGGCTCAGGACTTTTGCACAGTAGTGGACACACAGTTTCTACCCACCTGTATGCTCTAACAGCGTACCAATTAGATCAGCTTGGTTATTAATAATTTGTGGAGGAATGTAAGCTCACAGATTTCCGATTGAAAACATATGCTGTAAACTCATTCACAGCTGCATTGTCTTATCTCGAACAAATTACACTCTGACAGAATAATTCATTTATGGTAATAATCCAGCCATGCAGGAAATTAAAACTAATTTCTCTTACATCAGTGATTAATGTTTAGACTCATTTGGCCATTATGTTGCTCAGTCTCACTCTTAGTCCTTTTTATTTTCCTAATCCATCTTCTCTTGCTGCATCTTCAGCTCCCATGCCTGAGCGCAGTATTAATTAAACAGTCTACTTATGACGAGGATGGAGAAACTGAGTGAGAAGTCTCCCCGGACATTTACATTATGTAACGCGCCCAGGTTTATAATTATTTTTCTTATACCCCCGGGCATGGGGTGTGGTTTTCCATTTAATTGCTGTACGTCAAGAGTAGAAAAGCAAAAATAACTCGAATGTAAACAACATCATGATAAACACGAGTGACGAGCATGTAAAGTCGTACGTGTGATTGAACCTAACACGGCTGTGATGTCAGGACGCCAGCGTAGCTGTGGCTTGAGCTCGGCTTTCCAGTCAGCGTCAGTGATCAAAGACAAAAGGAGAAGAATGTAGCTTGAACGCTTCACACATTAAAAGCCTTCATTAAAACCATTTGACCTCGATTCAAAGCACAACACAAGGTGAACACAACTACAGGGGTTTGATGTGATTTGCAGTTTTATTCGCTGCAGTGGAAACGCTGAATATTTTTTGCCTTCTCTCTCGTTTGTAGGTGTGATGAGCGCAGGTCAGTTTGAAGCCCACTTAATTTCATTCCCGAGGATACCATCTCTCAACCAGTGTCAGATGGCAAAACTGGCTGCAAAGATATTCTTTAATGAGCACTGAAATCAAAATTTCTGTCGTTAGTGGACAGTGGAGCCTGAAGCAAGGCTGGATAAGGGCTACAGCATAAAAGTCTCTGCCCCAGCAGCAACAACTGGAAAGGAAATTGTTGGCTCCCGTGTCTTACCGAGCAGCATTTCTTCTTCAGAAAGCAGCTGGGTGTGTGTTTATGTGTGCGCAGAGTGCCCTTCCCTCCTTTTCATGTAATAACCTTTTTTTCCCCTCACTTGCTGCATGAATTGTTTCAACACTGTTTCTCTTTAAGTAAAGGACAAAGAAAACTCATTTTACTATTAATCGAAAGTGCCAAGTTTGTTGTTTTGTGCGCCTACTTTATCCCTCAAAGAAGCTGCATATTTATTTTGTAATTTTGTACATTGTATGTTTTGGAATTTACTGTCGATGTTTTGTGTCAAAGTGCCACTTGTTAAACAAATGCCTAACAAAAAGGAGGATCACACTTTGCCTGTGTTGCACAAAATGTAATAAATAGAAGCACGGTAGACAAACAAAAAGCATGCAGAAGCCGTACCAGCACCACAGAAGTGAGTATTTATAACCTACTAAGGGAAATGAAAATGCAGCAAATTATATATAAACCTCACAATATTCCTAATGTCTTAATTAGGGATCGTTAAGCTTTTTTTGTCACTGTAATTGTTTTGTTCTCTGTTTGCATGCTTGTGCACACAGCAAATCCAATTCTTTTATTAAGCTAACACAAAGAATTAAAAGGGACGTGGGTTCCTTCACATTTCAGTCATGATGAATTTGAATAAAACTTTCTACTTCAAAGACTTCTTCATTTTTGATTTTGCAGATACAAAGGTAGATGAAAGAAATCCTATCCTTGTCAAAGCTTTTTTATATGTAAGAGGAGAGAGAGAGCGAACTATGTAAGCCTGCAAATATTGTCAGTGAGGCATCTGCTTTGTAACTGGAAGCAGGCCTGAGTTCCTGCAGCAAGCGCAGACTGGTACGGAAAATTTTGCTGTGAGGTTGATGCCCGAGGACTGGTTCGGAGCCAGCAGGACAGTGCTGTTGATCAAAACCAACTGCATGATGTCCATCCTGTGTCCTGAAAAGGCATTAAAAGACAACGTCCAATGTTGGAGCTTGTATTAACGAGCTGCAGGTCTTACATTCATGATGCACCTTTTGAATTTACTCAATCCGAAATGCCACAGTGCAGAACTACCCTCCTCCCCTCCCAAACAGATTTCTCCGTCATCCAAAAGACCTATTCCTTCATTTCTAGGATTGAGAGGACAACACCCAGTTTTCACACAATGCATTTATTGTAACACATTACCAACAGCAAAACAAGACGCCCATAAATAGGACAGCCGTGTCGTACGCTCACACAAACACACCCATGGAGGATTTGTAAGAGTGCCAGGTACCTGCAGTGTGTACAGCTTGATGTGTGATTAACAAACTGTCATGGTTAGTGTGTTACTTGCGTAATGCTCCCGTGGATAATCAGTGTCAACAGGAGGAGCCTGTTCTCTCAAGTGGCACATTGGAATGAGTAGTGTAAAATTTACAGGTTAATTTCAAAGGGCCCGCTCTGAAATGTGGATATCACAAAGCGGTTTTATGTTAAACGACAGAAGTGCAGACTTAGTGGAGCTTTTTGTGTTTGACGGAATTTACACATTATCAAGACTCCCACATGGAGACATTTAGGATAAAGGGCTGCATTAAAATGAGCAGGAAAAAATGTGGTAATTTCATCATACCTTTTTCGGTTTTATCTTCTCTACTAGTAGCTAGAGAAGACTGCTTTGATAGACAGTGTGATGGGTGCAAGCCATTACTTTTCTAGACTACACATTTTGAAGCCTAAACATTAGTGTTTTGGCTGATGTAATGCCGGGTAAACTAAAAATTACCTTTACTGGAAAAGAGTAGTACAAATTATAATGGTTATAATGACAGACAATGCTCAGGTAGTCCAGTTAACAGCATGTTCCAAAGTTTGGCACTTTAGAAGCCACCATTCTCGTCTTTTGAAAAAAACAAAACAAAAAAAACAACCCAATAATAAATAAATTATAATAAATAAATTCTATCTATCTATCTATCTATCTATCTATCTCTGTAAAACTATAATTGAAGGAGAGGCTTACCTATGTTGGCCCTGAGAGGCCAAACGGATTGCAACTTAAGAAAACACCAGCAATAAGAAAACGCTGCAAAAGCACACAAAACACAACGGAAATAGGAAAAAACAAAACAGAAATAGGAAAAGCTACAACGGAAACAGGAAACAGAAAACAGCGCATATTTTGGTTCCTGTAACTGGTCCGTCTGGTTATTGTTTCCCCAGAAACACTTCACTTGTGCTTTTGGAAATCTGTTTTTTCCTATTTCCGTTGTCGTTTTTCCTATTCTGTTTTGTTCCCCTCCTATTTCCGTTGTGTTTTGTGTGCTTTTGTAGCGTTTTTCTTATTGCTAGTGTTTTCTTAAGTTGCAGTCCGTTTGGCCTCTCAGGGCCAACGTTAATCAGCTAATGTTGGTACTAGCTAGAAAAGTTGGTTATCAAGCCAACACAGAAGTGCCTTAAACCTGCATTTTTAAAAAAAGGTCCTTAATGTCATTATCATCTGAGCATTTTCAGAGAAACATGAAAATATACAAAAAAAGTTTTTCTCTAGCAAACGGGGGTTTATCACATCCAATATGACGGACAAATTGCAAGAAATGTGTGTATGATGTCACGTGAGAAACCTTGAAAGATGACGTGAACTCTGTTTACTCTCAATTGCTCGTTTTGGATCACACCCTATGAAAGCTGTGATAAACTCCAGCGCCCCCGGAGAATCTGATAAGAACAATTGGAAGACGATGGATGGATCTTCTTCCGTGTTTGAATGATGAAAATTATTTAAGCCTGTGAAGTCTGACTGCCTGGTAAGGTTACATTTTGCGGAGATCCTTCGGTCAGACTTCATCCACTCAGTCCTGTATGCATGTGTATAGTCCTCTCTATTGCCCTCTGTCTGTGCTACTTTTGCTAGTTTGCTGCAGCTTACTTTTGCATTCCCTCTCTTTATACACCTGACAGAAACACTGAAATCGCTTTATAAGCAACATAATTAAAACAAACAGCACTGTAGACATACAGACTATGACTGACATGGCCCTTGTTGGTTAGATTTGAACTGTGTTGTTGTTCAAACTCACTCATCTGTTTGTGCTCTGTGTAAAGTACTTACTCCCCTAGAAATAACCTGACAGGTGACTTAATCTGAGATTAAAACAACAATTCTATTCATAGACTCGATTTGCTTCTCAGGGGAAAATTATTTCCACAGATCTTTCTCCTTTCTGGTGAATCAAAGCTGTACATATTTGATAAATATCATCCAAGCAGACACAGATGAAAGGGATTTCAGTGACACATGAGGATAAAAAATAGATTTTAGCTTGCAGACATCAATCTTTCAGTATATCAAGGTAACCTTCAGAGCAGAATGTGTAGAGAGGTGCATGAATTGTCTAGGTGTGGTTGATAATTCCCTCTCCTCTTGTTCTTCTCTTTTGTTTCTGGTGGCTCTGCTGTCTCTGCTCCCCTTTCTCCTGTTTATTCGTCGCTTTAGACACGAGCAGCCCTGCTTTGTGTTTCTTGAAGAAGTGTGTCACTGAGCCAAGTGAGGAAAGGACAAATAGCTTTTACATGACTGTCTGCTGATTATTACTCACTGTTTTGTAAAGACAGTACAATATAACGATTATAGTGGCTGACAGTTTCACCTAACAATCAGAAGATCCCTGGTTTGATCCCTGGAGGAGACACAAATGTGTTTGAAGCTGTGCCAGAAAGTGCATCCAGTGTGAAAATCTGCAAAATATGCAGAGCTACCCACTATGGTGACCTCTTGTGACTATAGGAGAAGCTAAAAGTAGCTTTGGCTGAGGTGACTTTAAAGTTTTTCATCTAAAGGTTCCCCATCAATCCTCCTCATAGCTGCTCGACTGTCCATTTGAAGCCTCAGACTGTGATATTGAAAATGTCAGTCACACAGACAGAGATATGAGAGTTTTGACGGTCAGGATAAATTTAGAGAATCTAGCCTCACGCACACACACACACACACACACACACACACACACACACACTAAAACACAGTACAGACTATGCTGCTGAGACTGTCGCAGAGTCATCTTTGACTCCTTCACAGTAGTCAAGATTAAATGGCTAAAGAAAAGCGAACTCTTCATTGTGATGCCGCTCAGAGCATGCTGTTGTTTCTTTGTCCAGCCACTGTGTAGCAAATAATGCTCTAAATATCCAGCCTCATAAAAATGTTTCCACTCTGAAGAGGCTGTTTGGATGTCACCATTATAGAAAGCCTGTGTATTAGACTGACAAAAGGAAAAGCGTGACACACTGCACTTTTCTTCCCCAAAACAAACAGATACTGTGCTTGTTCAGGCCAACAAGCAGATCCCTTGCCTCCTCCCGGACCGGTTTGACGCCAGAAAAGCCACGCGTCTCTGCTGTCACACACGTAACACTGGCATATCAATCAGCTCTTTATCTGCTTCCTCCACATGACAGAAACAGAAAGACATGTGCCTGTCAAAAGTCAGAGAGGTTATTTTGCTCTGAATACCCCTTGAGATCATGATAGGAGATTAAATGATTGGTTGAATTATCCAACTGGCCTTTAAAGCCTATTGGTTATGTTGTAATGGGAGGTATGCTGAATAAACCACTGCCGGTGCTTGTTCTGGTTAAAAAGCAGCCAATTTTCTGATTTTTCTTGACAGCTGCCAACAAAATCAATGCAAAGGCAGCTTTTTTCTATTTTTTCTAACAACAAATTCATCAAAAGATCCCCCAGGGTTCTCTGTTCATGCAGTGGGAATGAAGGAAGTAACAGGAGACTGAAATTTGAGTTGCAGCTGCTACCAGAGAGAGTGCTAAGACACGCCCAGGTGTCCTAGTGACACATCACAATGACTTCTGACACACACACGCACACACACACACACACACACATATATACATATGTTGAAATGTCTTCTTAAGCTACATTTCCACTGCAGAGAGATGTTTTGATTGCAGCTCGCTCAAGTTTCACCTGAAACTCAGTGAGTAATGTGAGCAACACGTGATGCTGTTTATCTTGTTTTCATTATAACAGTTTCAGATTCAAACAAACACAGAGACTTCCTCTCAGGTGTTTATGTGTGATTGTGCTCATGTAAGAGGGGATTCATACACACAGGCAGCTGATATGTCCTGGACAAACGGAAACGAAATGTCTAATCTTTGACCTTTGGACTTTTTGGACTCTGTTGACACTTGGAATTGTTGACAGAGTGTAAACCAGCTCGGCACATGCAGTTAAGGCTATCTGTCTTTGATTTGATATGTAAAGCGCAACCAGCAGTAGTGAACACGTGTTTTAAACTGGAGATACATTTTATGGATGTGTAGTCATGATGCTTGGGTCAGTAATCAGTGAGATTTCTCTGTGTGTGTGTGTGTGTGTGGCTTAGAGCTATGAACCATGTCAGCCTTTGGACTGTGGGCTGGGCTCACGCCATGTGGTGATTCATTCTCACTCATGTGGCGCCATCTAGTGTTTTTCTCTTCTCTCGTATGTCAAATGCACCGAGCGCCGTTTACCACTAGAGGTCGTTGACAGCCTGCTTATAGAGCTTACACATCTGCCAGCACAAACTCTGATATTGTCTACCTTTACAAGTTTAATTGTAGTTTCTGATTGCAGAAGACAGACCTCGTACTTGTCTGAAACGATTAAATATCTAAAGAAAATGTAACAATCGGTGACGCCTTTCATTTTACTGGTTTGTAAAGACTTAAACTACTGTAGGTATGACCTCTTTCTATTTGTTTAGTTCAGCATGTAGTGAAAGTTGTAAAAGTCTTTGTTTTAACCCGACTTTATTGCTGAAGTGTGGCAGTTATGTCTGAGGCGATTTCCTCTGATTGTGCCAGTCTGTCATCATACCAACGCAACTCCGCTGGACAGAATGAAACAGGGCTGGCATAATGAATAACAGACTGACCTTGACCTGCCATCAATCCTTCATGTGTGCAAGCGTCCAAACTCATGAATGTGTCACTGAACCAAGGTGGAGCAGAACTCCTGTCAGCTTTGAAGGTGACCATGCCCTCCAACCTTCCTGTGCAAAAACACAATTAACCTTCCCCAGAAGCGGTAAAGAATCAACACAATGTGTTACTGTTTTGTCTCCTGAAACGTTTGCTGTTCGTTTCACATTAGGAATTAGACATTTTTACTGCAGACAAGGAATTTTCTTTACTTATGCAAGGCAGCAGCTAAAGTTTAAACAATATGTATGTGTGTGGCCACAAGTGACGACTAGGGTATGACATTGAACATTTTATGACATTAAAATGTAATGGTTCAGACTCTTTGTTTATTATATAACCATCTCAATGAGGTAATACAAAAAAAAATAGGACGCTGTGTAAAATATAAATCAAAACAGAATGCAATGATTTGATCAATTAAAATCATACTTTGTTGACAACAGAACACAGAAAACACAAGATGCTCTTTTTATACCCAATCATGTTACTGACCTGTGGAAAATTAACCGAACTAGTTGCAAAATGTTCTTCCAGCTGTTTCTTTTTAGCACCACTTACTTTTCCAGCCTTTTGTTACCTCCGTGTTGACTTTTTTTTTGTTCTATTGTAAATTAAAATATGAGATTTGCAAATCATTGTATTCTGTTTTTTTTAAGCTTAAATAAAAGCGTCCCAACTTTTTCTGTGCATGACTATACAATATATTGTAAAAAAAAACAAAGAACAAACAAACAATGAATTTGAATTTGTAAGGAACTACAGCTAAAACTACAGTTTTCCTTTAAAACATAGTGAATCAGAAAAAATACTCAAGGAGCTAAAAATGACACCACGTAAGTAAATTTACTTTCTGTGTTTTCTCCACTAAGAAGTAAAATTAGTGAACTAAACTAAGGAAAAAAAAGGCGAGGCTGTTTAGAAGGAAGCAGTGTTGTAGACAAATGATTGTGCAGTGTTGCACAGCCACAGCCACACCATGCTAAGAGGAGGCAAGTTGGACTGGTGGCTGGTTAACTAACCAGATCGCTCTCTTGTTGAACAGTGGGCGCCCTCCATTCATAAAAACAGTCTTACTGCCTGAATATAAAATCTCTTTCACGCTGGTGTGAGTGCAGCCCTAATGAGTAAGACTAGATACAGACATACATTGACACTGAAGTTGTGTCTGGGTCCTGGCTCTTGTTTCACTGAGTGTGAAACACAATCAACAGCAGGAGGGAAAAGGCAATTTCAGGCTTCAGCGACGAGAACACTTGTCTGTATTTCAGTGTCATTCTCGTTTAGGGTGGATGGAGAAATCAGACGCAGTGTTTGTCTGCGTGCTCACGCGCGTGCGTGTGGGTCTCATTTCTGCTGACTTACACCATTTCCTCCCTCTTTCCATCATATTGTGCGGCCATTTATTGGAAGACACGTGTTGCCAGCGCTGTCTAAACACTGTCAAATTATTTCACTGGAGCAATCTTTGCCCCTGACAGTCAGTGTCTCTCTGTATAATGCTGATGCACACTGACCTAATAGTCAGTGGGTAGTCTGATAGTCTTGTGGTACAGTCACATTAAATCACAAATATTCATTCATTTACTTTATTCTTTGCAGCAGCATAATTTTTTTTATACTTTTTAACTTGAGAATGAACATGTATTGCACCATTTAACCGATAAACAGAAAAGCTATACAAATATTTTTCACAATGCATTTCTACAATAATAATTTTGTTTCATTATTTAAGTTTCTAACAGGACATTTTGTCCACTCAGCAAATTTCTGTTTCAGTCTTATTTACCCTGAATCAAAACTGAAGCCACTCTCTCACCTTACCCCATTTACATTCCCTTGTATTCACAAAGATCACATTTTGCCACTAGGAGGAGTGCTAAAAAGTCAAAACTATTAATGTCTTCCTAAGAGCTTTATATAAAGCTGCTAAGAGAAAATCTTGGTAAAAAATCTAAAGCTTAGAGATGGCCAGGCTTGACTCCATCCGCTGTGAATGACATGTCTTTGGATGGTGGGATGAAGCCGGAGTACCCGGAGGGAACCCACGCAAACTCCACACAGAAAGACCCCGACCTGATGGTGGAATTGAACTCAGGACCTTCTCGCTGTGCGGCAACAGTGCTAACCACCATGCCGCCTCACTTATTCAGTCTTGTTTTTTAATTGTACTGTGATAAACTTTAACGTTTAACATGCTGACTGAGACCGCTAAAGATTCTGAGTGTTGCACGGTCTGATCTCGGGGGTGAATTTGCTGTAACGTTCACTCCTGGAAGAATCGTAGCGTTGTTTCAACTCACACCTGAATGCTCCAGATGGGCAAATTGCCAAAACGTCAGCTTTTTAAGAGGTGCTCACATTTTCTTGATGTTTAATTAATCAAATGATTTCTATTATGAGCACCTGGCTGCTACTTACCCCTTTAATTCCTATTGCACAGTCTTGATAAACCCTAGTCACAGTGTTTGAATACACCTACCACACTTAAACTTGCATGTTGGTTAAACAGTCTGCGTGGGAGTGAAATATTTTCAAAAATACAGAAAAACATATATTAACTCCAAATGCATAATGACATGAGATTCATATCCTCGCGGTGCTTTAAGAAAGGAAGGACAGAGTGCACGAGGAGCAGAGTACAACTAACTGCTGGTGTAACTCAACAGGAAAGGTGGCAGACCAGTCTTGTCGGCAGGCTGGCAGGGTCAAAAACACAGAAACCATTGCTTCCCGTGAAGTAAGACCCACTGCAGACTGAACCAAGTATGCAGAAAAGACTTTAAAAGGGTCTGTTGTAAAAGGCATCCAAAAATGCACATAGGATCCAAATACTATCTAACAGAGGAGTGAGGTCTGAAAACATAACTGTGTACATGGGAGTTAGTGGGAAATTGGAACCAGGTGAGTGTGGCAGGGAGGCGCCTAATGGAAGTCTGAGGACATCTGGTGGCAGGAAGGGGTGTTACAGCGTCATCCTGTTTGTTAATAGATCAGAAATATACTTTGAATTCTGCTGTTTGAAGTTGACTTTTTAACTGATAGATTTTTGAAATGAAAATGTATTTGTGATACAGTCAGTGCAGCTCTGTGAATTGTGTATTTAAAATATAACATTGAACATTTGCTGGTAAAATTCAGGTGCTGTTAAAACTGAGAAACCGAAAAAATAATGAAATGTGATACAGTCAAGTACCACATTACGAACAAATAAGTTGAAATGGATTTGAGATGATTTTAACAAGTCAAAAATAAACATTTAAACATTTTAATTACATAGAAAATTTGACAAAAACACGTCTTGCATCCCTTACCATCACACACAGACGCCAGAATAGAAACAGTAGAGGAAGGATGATGCAGAGATATCAGTTTGAAAACCCTCACTGACTCTGTGCACTCACCTGCACACACACAATTACCTATAGAACTTATGTTATAAGGACATAGTCAAGTGTTTGGACTTGCCTCTAATTTTGGAAATGCATAAATTCATGCATAAATCACCGTACATAAAAAAATTACCATGAAAACTCAGTTATGGTTATGAGTATTTTCAAGAAATTATTCCAAGTCATCTGCATGTGACAGGATAAGTTGGAGCGATGGTAGCGTTAGTTTAGGCGCACGTGTGTGTGTTTGTGTGTCCTATAAGACAGAGATGTTTAATTGAGTTAGAGGATCGTGCTTCAATCCTGCATTAATGTCCCAGTGGACTGTCTGAAAGGCAATGGAAGGGTTTGACCCAGTTAGACACACACACACACACACACACACACACACACACACACACACACACACACACACATACAAAGAAATACACACATGCAGCACAGCAGCGCACAGACAAAAGCCACACAAAACTGCGGCATAAAATGATGAATAAATCTGGGTGGGAGTTACCGCTCTGGTGATTGATTATCAGAAACAACAGTACCAGGTGCCCAGTCAGTGGGGAACAATTAATGACTTTGTGTGTGTGTGTGTGGTTAAGAGCCAGCATTGAGGAATCCACTTGTTACCTTCGCTTTAGGCTACAGTGACTGCATGTTCCTGTGAGATCTGCATTGCAGCAGTTGCAGCCGTCTCGTCACCATCTCAATACCTGGCTCAATAACCGACGATGCAGTTAGTCAACTGGCTAATGGGAACAAGCCCTGTGCTTCACTAGAGATCCATCGATTTTTATGAGGAAGCGAAAAGCCATCAACTTTAATCACCAAGATCTGTGGGGAGGTCTCACATTAAGCTGCTCTCATAAAAAAAGAAGAATAATTTGGAGAACACAACAGCAGAGGAACTGAAGGTGCCAGTAGTTCAAGTAGTTCTGAATCAAGACTCGTGCTTACTATGTTTTACTGTTTGCTGTTTTTCTGAAAGTGAAGGTCAGAGCATCCACGAGGTTAATATTAGTGCATTTCTGGGTTTTACAGCACCATAGAAACCTTTTTTTGTTTTTCCTTTATGAATTCTCTTCTTTCCTTGCTCTCTGATTAAGGTCTGTTATGAGCCCATGGCTGACCCTGAGGCTCCAGTAAAAACACGAGTATGTTCTTTTGTACTTTCCCAGTCCTTCTCTTGTGCTCCTTGGGTGAAATATGAAGCAGGATATGAAGATGAAATGATGTAGTCACCCAGAGGAGCCATTTGGAGGCTTCACCAGAGGAAAATAGTTGCAGGGTTCAGCGGAGGACATGGGAGGAGCATGACAAGCATGCTTTCAACAAATTCTTCTTTTCTGATGGAATTAGAGGAAACATGCAACTCCACATGAAGGGAGATTTTTTTTTTTTTTTTTGAGAAAAGCAAAGAGCAAGTGGCTGGATTCCAAGAGCTATTAAATAATCCTCGGATTTATTGAATGACATTCAGAGATTGAGGCTGATCGGCCTTTAATTATTTCCAGATTTCCTTTCTATTGGATGAAAATGAGAAATGAATGAGGACAGATGACTATAAAACCTCCCCTCAATTTTTTCCAGTCTTTGTTTCGGCATCCAAACCCACCCCACTCTTTCCTTTGCAAACACTTATGTAATAACGGTACACACACATATATGTGTACATGCTTTGAATTATTTCTCAGGCCTTGACTCTAATAACAATTCAATATTTTTATAGCCTTCTGTTATTGAATAGAATTGCCCGGACTGACCCTAAAATATCAAAATGCAAAGGCAGACTCGCTGTCTCCACTCGCCGTTATCCAACTCCCACGAGAGAAGCTCCTGGTCTTTGCTTTCTGATGGTGAAAAGAGGGCTGTTTAGAGCTCAGTGTGGTGTGGACACAAACAGAGAGGGAAAAAAAAGAAACTACAGGCTCTGGGAAAGAGATGTTGCTTAAAAAAAAGCAGAGGGGGTTTAGAAAAGGGGAGGGTGGATGGAGGGTTTATAGACTCTAAAAACAGATGCTCCCTTGACTGGCCCTGTCTCCCCACATTAGTGCAGTGTACCCTTTTTCCTCTCCTCCTGTGCCATCCCTCCATTCTCTTGTTTTTTTCCCTACTTCACCCATGTACCTCTTACCTCCTTCCATAAAAGCTATCTCTATGTCTCGCCTCCCCTCGCTTAAACCTTAAAACTCGTCGCAGCAATGTGTTACTGTTATCTAGCTTGTAATTCACTCACACGGAGAGAATAATGGATGTGAGTAATGAAAGTCAACTTCCTGATTCAGGAGGCCAAGTCCATCGAGAAGGGGGGTTCCAGGGGAACGCCCTGGTTTTAAAAAAATACAATTAAAAACTAGATGACATGATGAGCTCTCACATTAACTACAAAAGTGGCATAAGTGCAGCACAAAAAGCACCTACGACACTGCTGAGGTGGACTGAAAATTGTGTAAGAGTCCATTGAGCAAAACTCCTGGCACAGCCCAACCCACCATTACCCACAGGTTGCTGTTATGGTAATCAGTCAATCAGCTGCCTCTCTCAGTCATTCATCCGGTCAGAGAAAGTGGGCAAAACTCACCAGTAGAGCACACCACATTGCCTTGACGTTTTTGTCAAAATAACAACATTATTTCAGAGGAGACAGAGGTAAATTGATCCCTGGGGGAATATGAGCCACGCCTGCTAATCGCCTTCTTCCAAGAAAACGATAGCTGTTGGTGCCACAGATTTTTGACCCTTGAGCTGGTTTAAACCCATACATTTTACGGCTTTTGATTCTGAAGCATTTAGCTTCAACAGCAGAACAAAACATCCCCCAGGAGTAGATTTAGCCTGACAAGGTTTTCACAAATGTTCAGGGTGCATGACTTCATACGTCTGTCCTCAGAATGAGGTAGTGTAATATTATGATATATCTTAAAGAGTATTTAAAATTTCTGCTATATTTAAATTTAAGGTCTTTTTTTCTAAAAAAAAAAATATTGGACCTGCAAGATAAATGCACTGCAGGTGGAGTACTTTACACGATTGCTCAAGTTTCTCGTTATTCGGATGGGTCATCCTCTATTTGCTTATTGCCTTTTGAACACACTTAATGACAAGTGTATCAGTCGCAATTGCAACAAATGTTTAGAGAGGTTGTTTTATTGTATTATCGGAGAGAGTTGTGACTTTCTCCATCAAACTTTGCACTTTTTTCAAAGCAGAAGCACAAAGACGAGCAGCTCAGCAGACTGAATGGAATGTGCTTCACAAGACATGGAGACATGCCAAAGAGGTCAGTATTGACTGCAATATCTACAGGATACAGAGCAGTCACTCGAATCAAAGCTGTTTCCCCCAGAGATATGACTCTGCCTATGCCTATACTCTGCTGTCAGTCAAGACCCCAGTGGGGATATCATTTGCCATCATTCATTTTTACATTAAATTCACAGATAATCATGAATTAGCAATCTTAGCTCTTGTGTAGAACTCTATTGATCAAAAGCTGTGCAAAATCGCAAACCAAAAGATTAATTCAGATTTGAAAGCAAAACCAAGTCTTTCAGTCTAAAGATTTTACTAAATTTGTGCAGATTTAACAGGGAAAGAGCTAAAAAAGGAGATATCATTTGGAAGAACTGAATAGGATTTGAAATATATTGTTTAATTAAAAAACCTTTTGGAAAATAGACTCCAGTAAATCTAGATTGGACTCTAGATACCGGTGATAGTGAAGATAAAGACAAAGATAAAGATGGAGGCTTGGGGGTGTGGATGACTAAGGTGAAGAAGAGGTGGGAAGGATGTGGGTTGCATGAAGAAGAATCTGAAAAGCAGAATGACAGAAGAACGCTGAGATTTTTGATTGGCTTGCAAAAGTAAATGGCTGGACTAGAATAACGGTGTCAATATTGCGTTTGAAAGGATAGGAAAGAGAGAGTGATGTAAAGAACAGACTAGCCGCTTGAACAGTCAGGAAATCAAACAGATGAGTAATTACAGATCTTCCCTATTGAACTTACAGATAACCTTCATTTTGGTGCAGGTACGTGATAACAGCTGGCTTCTCTCTTCCAGAAACTGGATGGGACACCTACTGGAGAGGTTAGGGTTTGGCATGAGGAAGACTTGGAATTTGTGCAGGAATTACTCTTTCATACATAGTTGTTTGTGTTGTATTTACAGGTGGTGGGGGGCATGAACAGGTCAGTCATTTCCAGGTAGCAGAGCGGTGGGAAGTGGGCAGGCAGGTAGATAAGTGCAGGTAATGCTGTGTGTGTGTGAATGAAAACCTAAATGCAGACTCTCAGGCAGATATCAAATAAGAACAAACTTTTATTATAAGCGATGAAAGAGTCCAAAACACAAAGCCCATGAAAATCCCACTGTGAAGTATCCACAAGAAAGCTGAGAACCAACGAGGAGCACATGAGGATAATTACAGGGGGAAAAACAAAGTCTTAAAAAGGCTGGGAACCTAACACAAAACTACAATATGATGTAACAAAGAACTAAGGCAAACAGAGGTTTTAATACACAGAAACACAAAGGGCTAAAGGGCAATGAGACACAGCTGTGGAGCTTAACACATCTAAACTAAATCAGGGAAATGAGATGAGGGATGGAAACCAAAAATACACAAGAGGCAAATGGTGCCAAAATGAAACGGGAAATGACGCACAATAGCTAACAGGGAACCTGAGACAGAACTAAACATTGGGGGAACTGACAGAGAAGGAAACGGTGATAATGTAAAGAATAAGCAAATTAAGAATCTGTTACGATACGCTGTGTGGCAGGCAGATTTAGGACCCAATATGCAGGACTCCTGACACAACATAAACTTCACTGCTGGAGCGTACAGGGACAAATTACAAAACAAAACTTGGCTGCGGCCAGAATTTAAAAAACGTCAAACTTAAAAAGAAAACCAATGAGACAAAAGGATGCAAACTGAAGACAAAGAACACGACACGAAGAGCTGGCAAAATAAGAAAAAGTAGCAGGAGACTACAAATAATCCAAAGCAGAGTGCTCATTGAGAATAGACGTGAACAAAAGCTCCGAGATTCAATAATAACCAAAGACCTACAACTCCAGCACATAATCCAAACATAATTACAAGAACCTTGGAAATTATAAATGAGAAAACTCTTGACTGAGGACAAAGAATAACAAACTCAAAACACTGAGTCAACGACCGAGGAACCATGATAGAAACTGAAGATATTTAATAATAAACAGAACTCGATAGACTAAAAACACAAAACACTAAATCAAAGATTCAGGCATGACATTAAATCCTTTAGCAGGTTTGGCCAGGGAGTGAAGGAATGAGCTGATTCTTATATGCTGCAAGTAAATGAACTGATGGAGAATAGGTGTGCCAGCTGAAATGTAGGAATGACACACACAAACACACATAGAGACACAGCTCTGTCTACAGTGACAAAGAAACTGTGTATGACTCACAAGATGCTCCTCGGAGTTCAAGGATCCTGCAACAACATTTATGGCTCCCATTCTGACATACTGTAGCATATGGGATGACACTATAGATGGATATCTGTGTGTTCATGCACATCTCCAGAGTGTCTGGGAACTGTCACACTGTTTATATCACCACAGCCAACACAAACATTTCCACAGCTGCTGTTTGAAACTAAGGCGCCACATTCTGTTTTTCACCCAGACACACATCTGTTTGCACGGACAAATAGTCACGAGACAAAGTTTTGTTTTTTCTAGGCACATTTTGTGAAGGTGTGTAGATAATTTAAGAGTAAAGTGTTTCTGCTGCAAAGCCCTTGGCCCTCTTTGAAACATGCTGCAAGCTGTTCTCGGGTTAGTGGCAGGAAGCAATAAGTCACCCGCCATCAATGCATCATCAACCTTCAACACATCCACTTTTGTGAACAGGCACTCTTCCTGTAAAAGTCTGATGATAAATGCTTTTGGTTCTTGCTCAGACATTTTAAAGGTCAGTAAACTTTGAATCCACTAAGGTCACTGAGGCAAGAAATGTAATTATTCATGAAGTGCTGATGGCAATGAGCGGAAACCTATTGCAAGGCTCGCAGGATCTAAAATCGCAACTGCTCGGCTGACCGTTACATAATTTTAGTTTTCTTCACCACTCTTCTCATTCATCATTTCCCCAAATGTGCAGCTATCTCATCATTAACCTGGAGGGATAGACCATTTTCCTGCCACCGGATTTACACAACATGACAGTGCGCGGCCTGCAGCCTTCGCCTGACTAAAATAACCATCTGCACTCTGTTTTCTGGGACACGTGCATCCTAATTCACTCGCAGCCTTACTACTAACTACTAATACAGACACACGTATGCATGCTCTAATCTGGGTCAGAACGCTTACTGTGTGAGTACAACATTATTTCACTACTATACACTAACTACAGTTATTGTGCATGAGCTGATTTCTGCAGCAAGCACTCATGGATGTCATTGTGGATGCATGCATCTACGCCTATGTTGGAGTACTCGTGACACCGGTGACATTTATGAAGACTCCATAAGGAAGGTTAGGGCTATGTGTCTGCCATGTATGTGATGTGTGAACAAAGAAGGCTGGATCTCCCTCAGCGATGGACTGCAGTTTAGATAATGCAGTTTTATGTATCTATGAAGATAAAATGCGTGTATGCAAGTGTGGAAGGAGAATAAATTTTGCATTTCAGATTAGGAAGATGTTGTGTGAGACTCAAATATCTATTTGATTAATTTAAATTCTTATCAAAGAATTTAAACCTCAAACCTAAAAGCACTTCTCCTTTGCTCACACTCTGCATGTTCTCACATGTCTGTGGCACTTCTTTTTCTAGTTACTATGACATTTACTCACTGGTTTTCCCATATCAATAATGCAGGATTATAATTGCTCCCCTTTGAAGTGGCTGTTTAAATAATCCAGGGAGGATTGCTCTTGGCATCCCATTTTTGGCTCAGTGGGGGAAAATAAAAATCCTGAATTTAGAGGTTGGGGCTGAGAAGAAGTGTTAGCTACTGGAGGTAGTTAGCTTTAATCTTTTTGAGTGGAAATCTGCTTCGCTGTGATTAGTGTCTACAGTGTGTTCACATCGCAAGGAGATGCAGAAAAGGGGAGAATTCTGATGGAGCATTACATTAAAAATGAAAAAGTTAGCTCATTGATCTGTGAGGCTGTGCACTCTCTGGGAGAATGCTGCTTTATTGCAGTCCGAGTCGTGCACCATCTCTCAGTCTTAGATTGTGGCATTTAAACCACTGCTTAAATCAAACCTGCATTGCACTTCAGTCTAAAGATGTTACTGCTTACAAAGCAAATATAGCTGTGTTGATTCTTATGCACAACAATGACAGCCAGTCCTAAGATTCTCTACTTCCAGACCCCTCTGTACCACAGCTGCCCTTGAACTTCAGCATTATTTCACATCATTTATGGTTAATCGACCACAAAAATGCACCACTGAACTGCAAAACAGATCTTTAGAAATTCAAGCTGACTTTAAAAAATCCATCTGTTTTTTAAACAGAAATAGCTGTTTAAAAAACAGATGGATTTTGAGACTGGACTTTATTAATGTATATTTGTGATAATTATATCTTATTTGTATACACTGGGGGTTGGTTGAGGTCAGAGTTCAGTGCCAGTGCAGAGGGAGATGGATGAGCTTATGGGGCATCAATTGAAATGCATGAAAGTGCATCAGGATGGCGAATAAAGGGAACATCTAAGTGGTTGATGGTGAGTGAATAAATTATCAATGTAGGATTTTTTTGTTGCGCAGACATGCTTCTAATGAGCGTACTGAATAGCAGAATAGTGGTATTAAATAATCATCTTCAGAGCCTGGTCTGAGCGAGCTGGCCCTGCCAAAACCCTGACTGCAGCATTTCATAGAATTAGACAGAATCTGAGCTGTCATACTGGTTTACAACACCATCCTTGACAGCAAAGAGATGAGAGGCTCCGAACAGACAGCGGTATCAAAACAGAGATGAAGCTGTTTTCTGCCCCAGTTCTTTGCTTCCCAGCCACACTGATTCGTCTTGTAGACAAAGAGTTCAATATTGGATGAGCTTTCAGACTCAGACCCGAGCAGGAATCCGAGGGAGTGTTTCATGCTATACTGCACTCTCCTGATTTGACCATTATAGAAATATGTAAATAAACCTCAGCAGAGTGCCAGCCGTGCAGGAGAGTCTAATTGGGAACGTGACAGAGATGTCATAGGTCTTGATGAATTCTTCAGTGGCCAAAAACAAAGATAATGGCATCGTTCAAATTCCCACGCTGTCTCTCTTTTTGTTTGGCAGATTCATCTTGGATGCACTTTGAGCCTCATTGTTTATTGAACAACTAAAATTCATCCACTTGGCAAATGAGGCATAAACTATTCATGAGTCATTAAACTCAAAGGTTGGACAAGTAAACGGCACTTTATGTTGAAACGGAAGCAAACTGAAATGCACGTGAGGAACGTTCCCAGGTTCATGGGAATAATTTTAGCTCTTTCTTATCTCAGTCATCTTGCAGCTGAGGGTCGAGCTTTGGTCAGGTGTCTGGCGGTGGATGAAGACCCTGAGGGGACAGAGCATGTGAGTCATATGATCCAGGCTTTACACAGACAACTACAGACAGACTAAAGCACAGTAGAAACAAAGACCCGCAGTGTAGTATTTCTGCTTTGGCATGGCAGCGAGGAGTTCTCCATTAATCTCTTTTATGAAGCTATTTTGCTAAATTGTGCCAGTAGAGTCGTTTGTCAGAGCCCCCCCTCTGGGAGCCCTGTGCCTGTTCTCACAGTATAAGGATGCTGTGGAGGCACATGTATACTTGAGTCACACAGCATGTACACAGCGTATATTACAGAACACCTACAGCTGCAGAACAATTAGACGCAAACGCATTTTTGGCAGTTTGTGTAGAAACTTGAGTTTGGGGTGGATTACTTGCCTGTGGCACCCAAAAAAACTCAAAAAATCCATAATATCATTTTTCAGCACATTGTCATCAATCACTAGAAAGAAGGGATTTCAAGTGTACTGCCTCCTCTGTCTTTAGGCTTAAGAAAATCTAGCTTGCTGGGTGAGGTTGGCCATTCTCAGATCATTTAAGTGCAGCCATTTCACCCGGGAGAGTGAGGCTCAAATCCTGCATCAAGTCAAAACTGATCACTGAATCTGTAGCCATATTAATCACACATATATAGCTATTAATATCTGATGTTCTTGTGACATTTCTACACACTGCAACATTAGTATCTACACTCCTTAATCATTGTTTAAAAGTGCTTAATGTCCACTTAAGCATACAGTTAGTCTTAACAAGACACGATTTTAGGAGTCTACAGTCATGCTTTTAGCTGGTTTAAGTCAAACAGTATGCCAGCAGCATGTTTCAGTCTAACTCCACTCCAGCTTTCTCTGTTCACAAAAACCCCACCAGGCTGCTACTTTTCTGGGTTTATCCTATGTGTTGATATCAGATGGGCTTTCAGATTTTCCCTGTATGATTATCATGGCTGTTTTCACATTAATGTTGTTATTGAAACTATGACAGTTCATCCTGTTTACCATCTTAGTTTAGTGCGTTTGGATGTAACATTTTATAATTAGTACTGAGACTGACTCTTGACTTTTTCCTACACAGAAAGTTCAATGTTTTTATGTTTTTTTTTTATTTCTTTTTTTTCTTCTCCTTTTAGCTGTTCCGATCATTTGTCATGACAGCAGATCATTCACCTCCATCCAGGCCTCAACCAGTCCAGTATGGAATTATTTGGATCCACATATTGACTGGGCAGAAATTTTACTTGGAGCTTCCAGATGCAAATCTCCCCTTAAATCTCGACTTTGGGCCAGCACAAGGAACACACTAGCTTGGTTGTTTGATCCATTTCAGTCCACAAGCTGAAGTATTCTTGGGCAAGTTACTGAACCTTGAGTTTCCCACAATGTATCCATTGGAGAGTGAGTGTGTGTATGGATGAAAACACACTTAGCCATTGATAAAAGCGGTGTATGCATGTATGTAGGATTAGGTGAATAAGACTTCTAGTAGAAAGACTTCATGTGTTCATCTGAGTAGAAAGGGGCAATGTAATTACCAGTCAATTTACACTGGCTTGTGCCCCCTCCTTAATAGATGAGTTCCTTTTTCAGAGGGCCAGATATAACAGGCCTGTGCTCTGTGGAAAGTGATTGACCTTACACTATGTGTAGCCACCGCCCAAAAGGCCCATTCTTTAAAAAAAAAAGAAGAAAAAAAAATCAAGAACATCTGTTCTCCTTTGGTGGAGCTTCATTTAAACCTATTAGGATTTATCCTCTGGAGACCAAGCACAGCAACATTAATTTCAATTTGAAAAACAAAATGTGATGCTCTTCACAGTGAGGGTGTGGATCACTTCAGTCTTGACCAGTCAACAATCATCTGGAAAACATGAATATTCGAGCCAAATCTGCCTGTATCTTTCAGTCTGGACACAAACATGGATGTGGTGGACCCACCAGATTCCCTACAAGCACGCTTAAAGCAGTTTTTGTCAAAAGCATGAGAACAATAGCACGAGCGGGACTTCTTTCTGTCTTTGCACAGGCAGCAACCTCCTCCCTGTTATTATGAAATAAACAGTCTTGTCGTGTACAAACCTTGCTGCCTGCCGAGGGCAAGGACTTTTTTTAGAAAACACTCTTGGGCACACAGAGATCTGCAGAAACATACTGCTGCAGCGGGACACATACACACACTCGTACTCACACTCACACATATTCTTTGCATACTGCAAGAGACAATAAACTAACAGGGCTTTTTGGATGCTGGAAAAATAAGAAATACTCCACCCACAAACATCAAGCCTAGAAAAATATCCACTGTAATCCTCCGCAGTTCAAAAAAAGAAAAGAATCATAAATAAAATTTTAAAAACCCCTCCACCCACTCCAGTCAAATGAAGTGGACTTAAATGGGAACCCACTGGGGGGAAAGAGAGGCTACAGCACATTTGCACGATTCATTTCAGCTAGAAATCATATTAGCATTGCAGACTGCCGAAGCCTGAAGCTGAACTGAACCATGGAGATGATTTAAAGGAAAAAAGGGGTTGAGAAAAGGAGTGTTGTGGTAAATAGGGTATGTGTATAGGCTTGAGATGATGGTGGGCAGTTGTAAGGAGTCGTATTGAACAGATGAAAAGAAACAGACGTACCTGACAGTCTGAAGACAGATGAGCAGGAGAGGTGGGGGTTATGTACTTGGCATTGGAACAGAAAATAAATTGGTATGTTGTACGCAGAGGAGAGAGGTTAGCTGGAGTTCAGCAGTGACGGGAGTCCTCAATATCTTTGTCTTCTGGCAGGAGAGCTGGCTGGAGGTCAAAGACACAGGTTGATGCTGTTGAAGATGCAATCTAATAAAGAACTTTTTAAAGATTTTCTTCATAAACTACAAATTGAAGGCTCTTGTCTTCACTTTTTCATTCAGTAAAGTTCATTTTAACCATGATAGCATAAATGACAAAATACAATCATAAGAAATCCCATAAAAAATGGAAAATGTGTCGATAACACCTACCCCGATGCAACAATCAACATGTAAGGAACATTAATCCTAAAATACATCTGTAACCTAAGATTTAATAATAATAATAATAATAATAATAATAATAATAATAATAATAATAATAATAATAATAATAATAATAATAATATTTAAATACACAATCACAACAAAACAAATAAATAATAAAACCATTCATGCCAAGTCCAGCTACAGATAAAATCTCAGATTTTAAACCATCCTCACACTAAACCGTCATCACAATACTGGCTAAATATGTTGTTTCTGTGCCGTTTTTTAAACACTTTTAGTGTGCTTCAGAGTCCAAAAGTTAAACCTTTGTTTAACAGAAATACAGTGACATTTCATACTCTAACCTTGAGTTTTTCAAAAATATAATTTCCCCGTGATTTGTATTCGTTATCCCTCGTTTAAAAGAAGCTACGATGACTGGAGTGCAGTTCCTCATTTTGGCATCTGAGTAGTATAAGGAATTGAGGGTCTTGGCATTAAGGTTCCAGGAATTTTTCCAGGTCACACTTTTAGAGTGGAGAAGTAAACATCGGGAAGAATTACAGCCTCAAGCAGCAGTGGTTGGGGGTCCAAGTAAACCATGAGCATGGTAATTTGGTAGCACTGAATGCTGAAAATGTGACACGGGCACAATTTACAATAGAAAAGGTGACGTAGTGATTTTAGAGATATGTTTTTTTAACTCACACCTTCTCATAAGTGACACCAAACATGCAAAACCAGATGCAAATCTGATTTCACATATAGTTCTAATACTTTGCTTAAGTTTGATCAAGCAAATGTTTTGCATACAGCAGTAATTACTGGATGTCACTGCACACTTACTGACCCATCTTAACAGCATCTAAAACATGTGATTTCCAGTATGCAAAGGAAGCCTGTGCTGGTTTTGGTTCCAGTTAAACAATAACTTAAGGGGTTATTGATGTTAATTGACTTCCAGCGCTGTTCATAGGTTGCAGTGAAGACAACTTTTAGCACACATCAGTGGGTGTGCTGATATCTCGAAGTGATAGTGAGTTAGTCCATATTACGAATGCTCTGCTGCTTGCTCTGAATCGCTGGCAACATTTAAATAAACTGACATAAAGAAAACTACTGAGCAAGTTAAGACAAGCAAAAGTCTGTAGATAGTGCTCAATCATTTTTGGGGTAGTGAATGGTCTAAGAACTGACATTTTTAAAGGTGAAAAGAGTGGAGCAATGATGCAGATGAATTAAATTGATTAAAATAATAAATATATTAATATTAACTCCCTGCTAAGGAGTTTTCCTGCTTTTTTCCCCAAGTTACTGCAAAAATATTAAGTTGCTTATTACAGTGCAACATATGGTTTTAGGGTCTGAGTATTGGTGGAAGTTTCAGGTTTGCAGGTCCTTGGTTTTTGCTGTGCAAACACTTTTAGCAGCACTTTAATATAATCCCGCCCTGCAGATGGATGGATGCAGATGCACACACCTTAATGAGTTATTTAATCACACCAAGTTAAAAAAAAAAACAACTCAGGGAAGGAGCAAAAAAAAAGACCAAAAAGAAAAATCACAGACAACCTCATATAACCAAATATTTTAATGCATTTTATAAGTTCATAAGTGAATCAGCTGTAGATGAGGGTTTAAGAGAGCCAGGGTCACACTTCAGCATTACTAATTATAAGAGGCTCCTTATTTTCTTGACAACTGTGTGTGGGGAAAATGGATTATGCTTGCTTTCTTTAACCTTTAATGCTGTGGACCAGATGTCCCTACTAAAGTAAACTGACCCTGCTACCTGCAGTATATCACATAACATTACACCTTGACAGCTGCTCCTTTTGACTGGCACTGATTTCTGCATCTTAAGATCTGGTGGAAACCGACCCATATGTCGACGTCTAAGAAATTAGGACAGGCTTTCCTGCAGCTCCGGTTTCATGGATGAATTAAGCAGGTGGAAGTCTATTGTGATGAGAAGAGGAGACCCTATAGTGTGTTCCCAAGACATAAGAGGGGACAGAAGTAAGTAAGTGGGGGGCTCAGTGCAGACAAGCTGGCTCAGAGGTAGTATTTCAACTGTTGATGACTTTTTATAGCTAATATTCTTTTGTTTCATATATTGCCCATCACATGCTGTAAATATTAGTTGTTTAGACTGTGAAGCAATATCTGCATGGTCACATGCTAAGAAGATGGGGAGATTTTCCAAAATAAAGCACATTTTCATATTTATCTAAGTATATCTTAGAGAAAACTCACCAAACAGTTTTAAACACACTTTAAATCACAGGAGAATAGTTACAATACTTGCAAATTACTGTAGAGTATAACCTCAGTTACTTGGACACGAGGTTACAAGTGGGTTTGCAATCTGTTTTAATGTTAAAGCCATTCTTTAAGTTTATTTGTTGACTTTTTTGTTACTGCCTTACAGTAAGGTTTCAGGTTTCAACCTCTTGGCCCTCTTGGCCCTCTTGGCAGGGGCCTTTGTGTGTGGAGTTGTATGGTCTCCCTGTGCCTGAGTGGTTTTCTGACCACAGTCCAAAGACATGCACGTTAGGTTAACTGTTTTTTCCTAAATTGGACCTATGCGTGGAGGTGGAAATATGCAGTTGTCTGTTTCTCTCTGTGTTAGCCTTGTCCAGGGCCTTGCCTCCACACAGCTCCACAAAAGCCCACTGTGAGCCTAAGTTAAGAAGATACTGATGTATGTTCTTTTCTCATCAGACCAAGCAATGTTTTTCTCAATCTTCTGTTGTCAAATCTTGATGTGCCCATGCTAACTGTAGCTTCAGTTTCCTGTTCTTAGCTGGCATAAGTGGCACCAGATGTGGTCTTCTGCTGCAGTAGCCCATCTGCTTCAGTGTACATGTTTTGGGTTGAAAGATGCTCTTCCACATACCCTGGTTATAATCACTTCGAAACAGTCTGGTCATTCTCTGACCTCTGATTTCAGCAAAGCATTTTCTTCCAGAGAACTGCCACTCATTGAATATTTTCTCAATTCAATTATATATAAACTCTGGAGACAGATGTATGAGAAATATCCCAGAAAACCATCAGTTTCTGAAATACCCACACACTTCCCCTAAATCACCTTCTTCCCCATTCTGATGCTTGGTTTGAACTTGTCTTGATAACATCTGCATACCTACATGCACTGGTGTCATGTGATTGGCTGATTAGACCACTGACATCTTAAGCAGTGCAACTAACAGAGATCAGGGAATTTAAAATAACAATTAACTGTCCAATAAAGACAAAATGCACACAGTCTTTTGGTCTTTGCAGAATTTTACACGCACATTTGCATGTTGGAAAAACTGCTAATAAAACATTCTGTCTCAAATCAATGGCATAATAAGACACAAACATAAAACTCTATTAAGGAATGTCTTTTAAAGTGATTTATATAATTTAGAACAATATTCAAGTTAGCAAAACAACAAGCTCAGTAGTTACTTTCAAACACTAAACTAAAAATGTGCAGTTTTCTGAACTGTTGATTTTCTTCCGTTGAGCTTGAAAAAACTAGTTCGCACATGGATAGTGTTTACAAGTTTTAAATGAGGTTTTTATATCAGTATATCAACCCCACTGGCGCAAAGGCACGAGCGTGAAGGAATCATCGGATGTCGCGGCCCCCCCTCTCACAGCCCCTGCCTTCCCCGTGCCTGTCCTGAACCTTTAACTGTTGTGGATCGTTTCTCGAGCCCCCGCTGAAGCACAGAGTGAGCCCGCCTCGCAGAGCGCTAGATCGGGCTGTCCCGGTGACAGTACCAAACACCTTCAACCTGAGCAGCAGCCGTGGATCAGCAGCATATCAGAGCCGCCGTGGACTGCGCGGCTTTGGGAAAAGAAGCGGACTGTAACTACGGGGAACGGACGGCAGAGTCGATTTTTTTTTTTTTTTTGGCGTGTTGGTGCTCTGAAAAAGTTGTATCTACTTGAGACGCACAAGATACCCACTGCTGAAGGAAATATCCCCGCACGGGTTGGTTGTAAATAACATCTTTAAAGGTGAGCAGATCACGCAGTGTGCAACAGTGATTGAGTGGGTGTTGTGTTTTTGTGCTGTATTTTAACAGAAGGGTTAAGGACTTCTTGACTAAGATCAAGCGCCCTCAAAATGCTTTGTCCACGCATGCAAAGATAGAAATAGAAGTAGTTGTTGAAGTTTAGTTATAATTTTATCGTAAAATACGAATTTTGCTTAAACCTGCGTGGATATTTATGTAAAAGTGTGCTTTGATTGTGCTGAGTTGCGTGGCTAGAGTATGTATGGCTTACAGTGTAGCTGCATGATCATTTGATTTATTGATAGTTTGATCTGAGTACTTGTGCAGTTAATCTACTTGAATGCAGTGATTTGCTTTACACGAGTTTCCTCAGTTTTTCTTCCTCAGGAGCTGGTGTGTGTGTGTGTGTGTGTGTGTGTGTGTGAGAGAGAGAGAGAGAGAGAGAGAGAGAGACAAGAGAACAAGCTTTACTGTTATCTTCATCCAGCTGTGTCAGTGAATAGGGGGGCTGCCCCTTGGAAATGGCACACATGCACACTTATTCCTGCAAACCGCGTTTCCTGTTATGGCCGTTTTCCTCTCTGAAAATGCGCAGCCAGTTTTGTTTGTATTATAAAGACAGAAGTGGATGGGAGAGGATGAAGTGAAAATGATGAAAAAGAAAGGTCAGACAAAGAGAGAGGGAGAGCTCTCATGGCCATTTGTTTTATGCTCTCAAGGCCTACTTTAATTTATGGATTGGGTTTGAGTTGAATTGGAAACACCCAGGGTCTGATTGGACCATAAATAATCCCCACAGGAGTAGATATAAATGCTGAAGAAGCAGCATGCCTGAGATTCTCTCCATCTTTCTCATCTGCGGTGAACCCTCACAGATGATTGATGCGTTGGGTGTCCTGTTGTCACAGCTGTACGACTTTAGCTGAATGCAAACACGAGTACAACCACGCATGAATGAATGCATGCACGCTGCAAATGTGAATTTGTGAATGCTCGGCACGCACATACTCCATCCTCTCCTGCACAGACTAGTAGCATCACAGCACCATGATGTGCTCAAGCATCATGCTTCCTCTTTGGGAGAACCTATATCATACTGCTCTGTCACTGCAACATAACACAGCTAAAGAGAAGGGGGAGAGGGGGATTCGGTAGCAGTGGGAGGTAATAACCAACCTGTCAGGCCATTAGGATTGAAGTAGCTAAAGAGGTGGATGGGGGACAGGTAGGGGAGGATGCTTGTGATCATTTAAATCACATGTCCCCTTCACAGCAAGTGAAACCCTGAGGGGGTGAAATGTGAGGCAGCTAAGTGATGTCATGGTTGCTTTTACAGCATCTTGTCCTCAAATTGTTTTCCTTGTCTCCTTTCCTCCTCCCGTTTTCCCTTTTTAACAAGGTTATGAAAATCCTTCTGCCTCTGCGGTCGAATAACGCAACCTCCCATCTTTTTTATTACATTAACAATTAAGTGTGAAAAAAACTAGATCACAGCTGGAGGCGCAATCACAGCTGATGCACATCTGCCAGCACTTGAGGTGATGAAACATTAAAGACGCAACCCACTGCTCAAAATGTCGCTCCGGCTTTGGCAGCTTAATTTGCCCATTAGATAATCTCAGCCGAAAGTGACACTTACATGAACGTGCTCACACACGCGCGCACACACACACACACACACACACACACACACACACACACACACACACACACACACACACACACACACACACACTTACATAACATGTAAAGGAGAATCCCTCGTGAAGCAGCAAACATCATTATCCCACAACATTAAAACCACTCGCAGGTGAAGCAAAGTGTTTGGCTCCTGGCATTCATGTGGACATTGATCATTACCAATCTAAACATGGTTGTTGACTCAGAATCCCTCACAAATACCTTGTTCAACAACAGTGAGCCCGAGAAACAGCCCCAGCCTTTTAAACTGTGAAGAAGCCAGAATATAACTGAGCCACAAGATGCCACACCACAACCCTGAATGTACAACCTTGTACTGAATTTCCCAGAGGAACCCACCCGAGGGATTAATAAAGTTTGATCTAATCTAATCTAACCCACACACAGGCCCTACCAAACCTGAAGGTGCCAGACACCACAGGGGTCCCGATGGCCCCTGATCAGTCAGAAATACTGATCGGTGCCTATTAAGTATTAGGTTGGTGGTTTTATTGTTAAGGCTAATTTGGTGTATAAATACAGCACAATCTGATCCAGAAGACTATCACTCTGCAGTGGTGATGATGATAATGATGGTGATGTTATTAAAAAGTGTGCAAATAGTGTGTCAGCACTGTTATCTATTTAGATGTAATGCAGACTGCAAAAGCCTCGTGCAGCTCAAACTATCTCACGCTGCTCTTATTTAATAAACACTGCAAGTACATTTGAAAGAAAACAGGGAGTGTCTTTCTTTCTAACTTTCTAACATGTAAACTCCTCTGTGTGGAAGCACCACAGGAGCCTTGAATTCCTCAGAGAGAGTCAAACGCAGTCAGAGGAGCTCAACAGATACCTTTTCTCCATTTGATATTTTGTCTTTTCCTGTGCCTCCATTTCATGTCTTCAATTGCATGTCAGAGAGAAGCTCTGTTTGATTTTTATGTAGTAGTTCAGTGTTTAATATGCTTCTTTTTTTTTTGAGCATGTTGGTTCCAAGATTCAGTTTCCCCTCAGCTGTGATTTTTCTAGCAGTGCGTCACTAAGATTTCCATCACAGTTCCTCGCTGTCAGCCTATTAGAACAGGACATGAGCAGGAGCACAGCAGGGGAGAGACAAGCTGTCAGTCAGACACACACACAAGCACACACACACGTGCGCACAAAGACTGCCCTTGTATGTGAGACTGTAATTAGTAGCTGCCTGGGTTTGCAGTGACCTTTCTTTTCCTTTTTAAAAAAATCCTCATTCGGGACCATAAATGTTGCAGCACCGCTAATGACTTTACTTTACAGCATCTTCATGGAGTTTTCATTTTTAAAGTCACTTGAGGTGTTATACTGTAGATCAGGTTAGTTATTTAGACAGACTTATTATGGATCAACATATGAATCGCTCAGCATAGGCCAGCAGACTTCTGAAGTAATTTTAAATTAAGCCTTTATACGTGAAAGGTTTTAAAAAGCCTTTCCCCAGCTTGCAGTCCTGTGATTGCACCATTCTTATAGAAGAGAGTGCTAGATGAGATCATTCCTCCTCTGTTTGCTATTGTAATTTTCAGTGATTGATCATCAGATAACTTTCAGAGTTTAGCATTTAAAAATAATGTATGTACTAGTAATGTCTATACTGTTAAAGGCTGATTATAGACACTTCTAAGCTTCCTGCAGACGTATCATTGCTTTACACATTTCAGACTCTAAGAAAGAAATGAAAGAAAGTCACATTCATTTTAACTTTGACATTCTTTAAATTGCAGAATAAAATCAACATCACGAGTCATCATTTGAGGTAGTTCTGGTTCACATAATGATGACTACATTTTTCTGCTGCTACTGAAGTGAAGTTGTTGTAAGAAGCTTGACTACAGCAAATCTATATCATTTCCTTGTTAAATATTAAAGGAAATCAGGCTTTTCACAGTTAAGTTTAATTTTATTTCATGAAATCTTGAGTTACTGATGGCTTTAGTAAAATAAAAGGATTCTTGCAGTAGCAGTGCACTGTGAAATGTTGTAATGGGCAAGCAGAATTCTTATCAACAAGTGGCACTGGATCAGAAATCGCGTGCTGACTGTTTCCTGTAAACACTGTTGTGAGAAAGCCCTCGTCATTCCCCCCCCCCCCCCCCCCCCCCCCGAATCCTTTCTGTTGCATACTTTCAAAGCTTTTTTTTGAACCCATTAGAAAAATGAAAGCTGGGCCCTTTTGACTTTCTGACCCTGTAATGCTGACAAGAAATCCATGTGGTATTTTGGGTTTATAAAGCTCTTTACTAAATGAATCAAATCTTTGAATCTCACACTGCTGCATCTCGTCAGAGGAAAGCAAAAGAAGGAAGGAAATGGGTACACAGGAGGCGCAGTTGGTCTGCAAAATAAAGTCAGATTCGATTCTTCTGACTGTGACACTCGAAATAACCCACATTTATCAAGTCATGTATACATGCAGCAGGCTTATCCATCAAGCTGCAGGAGATCAGGTCAGATCTGCAGAGAGAGGCAAGGGTAGATGGGGGTAAATGGTACTCCCTTGCCTCTTTGCAACTCTTTTTTCTTGTAGATGCCAAAGTCTAAAACTAGTTCAAGATAACCTTGATGACATTACCCAGATTAGTTTTTGGAGGTTGGAGAGCTCACTTCACAAACACAGAAGACAACTGTTTTCTCAGCTGAAGTGGATGAGTAAAGCGACCTTTGGCTCCATTAGGTTTGAAGGTATGGCTACAGTATTCCCTTGATTATTGCGGGGGTTAAGTTCCACACAATAGGTGTAAAACCCACGCTCTTATAAACCCTTTTTACACTCTTAAACACACTTTGGAGACACATCCTTACGTATTCAGCAAGTCCACCTGGTAGTTTCACATATTAAGCGCCTTGATTGTGCGAATAACACCATGAGCCATTGGCTGGATCAGCGATGGGGTGTAGTTATTAATTTTTTAGGCAGAAAATACTTATTTTACTGCAAAAATAATTGAGATCTAAAAAATTTAAATAGGCAGCAGAAACCTGCGATTTAATTAAATTCCCACAATATAAATTTACAGGTAAATTTGGGATGTCAGCGAAAGGTGAACTGCAATATGGTGCAGGAGTTCTGTATGTGAAGCTGTACGAGCTCACAGGGACATATGTGGCCATACAGACTACTGGACCACTACTGCTCTCTCACTGTCAAACAGCCCATAGCCTCAGCTTGCCATTACCTCCTTTGAGTTTTTTTTTTTTTTTTTTTTTACAAAAGAAAAGCATCTATTAGATGGCCCATGAACATGCATGCAGCAGGTCAATTATCATACTCTTACAGAACCTTTCCAGCGCCAAAGGATACTCAAAATGTGTTCTTTTTTTCCCTTTTTTTTCTTTGCGTAAGTAGATTGCAGTTCAATTAAATTGCCATTGCAATCTGATAACTGAGATGGCAGGCGGAGATGGGCTCTGAAAGCCCTCGCAGTCTGTAAGAAGAGCCGGAATCAATGCAGGGTGGAGTAAGTCATGGTATAATGGACATTAGTAAGCAGAGCTCTGGCACAGATCACATTAGAACCAGCAGTGCTGAAGTCTGCCAAGTGCTCCAAACATCCATTAGTAGACCAATCAAACTGTGTTTGCTCAACACTTATGCATTTGTTCACAGTACCCCAAAGATCCCGTAGAGAAGCTTCTCAGTCACTGATTTTTGTCTGGAGCAACAAAAATCTGTTATTGCGTGCTCAACCTTCGCAGTGCACAAGTCCGTTGGCCGTCCCGTTAGGAAAGTGTCGTCATTGCACATGGAAATAGTTTTCATCTATCTGGGAACAGCAAGGCCTTTCTCCAGCTCTTTCTCTCTTTTTCTGAAGAGAAGGTAAAGTGGCATCATATGTCACTAAGCATCACTTCACTGCTGTCGGGAGGGTGATGTATGAGGACCGAAATGGCCAGTGCTGAAACAGCAGACCACACACACGCACGCAGACACACACACAAACGCAAGATTGATGGATGACACGAGTATTAGGTCCAGAATTGAGGCTCGTTGCCGGGTGGCTGATAAAAGATTTTAAGAGGTGGACAGGTGACGACCTGCAGCTGCAACAATTAGTTCTTAATGGTAGCAGTCTTTGTTTTTATGAGAAAACTCATTCAGGAGACTCTTTTTCCTTTTAGCTAGGCAAGAAATTGCCTGTTGGTTGCATAGTTCCTAACGTGACTAACAGAGGCCTGCTTCCATTTAAGCGTGAAAGTCATTGATTAAGCTGTTGGTTGATTTGTCTTTATTGGAAACCTGATTTGTGCCAGCAAGGGAAACAAAGCATGAGTTATTGATCCAGTATAAAAGCTCATCAGCGCCTGCCGGTGTGGAGTTTTAGATAGGAAAACACTGCATATTTGTTCTTAGCCCTGCCAAACCTCAGTCGAATTGAATCAGTGAATTTTCCAGCTTACAACTTACAGTGCGACACCCCTGAGCTAATAAAATAAGCAAAGATTTCGTGACACCCAGTTGTTTGGACATGTGTTGGATTTATAGATTAGATTTCCTCCACCCTCTTGGTCAGCCTTCTTCCCCATTGTGCGCTCGACGGAGTGAAGCCAGCCCGGAGGATGCATCTGCCAGATGACCCCTCTGCAGAATGCGTACCATGCAGCGTCCCACCCTCCTCCCCCTTTCCTGCATCAGCTGACTAGCTTGGGTAAACTGTGGTTGGCTTGTCTGTGGAAGCGGAGAGGGGACGAAGGCTGGGGGCTGGGAATTATTAACCATGAGAAAAGTGTTTACATCGTGACTCTAGAGTATCGCTGCATACTGTATCTCTCTGGCGTAACCTTGGGATCAATCCCTCCTTTTTAATTGGCGACAGATGTCGCCTCTCTCATCATCTGTGCCTCAATCGCTTTCGTTCTCATACGCACATGTAAGGCCCCGATGTTCCCAGAATTCTTCCGGGAACCTCTGGGATCCCATCCCAAATCTTGATAACATAACTCCCACCGCCCTCTCGTCCGAGCCAACACTTCATCCCTCAGTTTATGAAGCTGTCCTGTCACAAGTGGATTGCCAAGACTCAGCTGGCCTGGAAGCTGTCCTGCGCTTATGAAACATTTGGCATATTTTTAAACTTACTTGCAGTTTATGGAGTGATGCTGTTACTTGGTTTCTGCTTATTTTCAGTGAGGCTTGGGCTCAGACTGACAATGCTGAATCCTGGAGGTGCTGTCTGCGTCTTTGTCATGGTGTCTTTGTCTGCTTGGCATTATCCTGCAGAGGATTGTGTCCATCTGGTGGATGAGATTTCTTGGAAATGAAAGGCACGGATAGGATAAAACGAAGAAAGACAGGGCTTGTCTTGTGGCTGATCGGTGGAAAAGTAAAACCAAGTCCCTCAGCATGTGTCCGTGAGTGTGTGCCCGGCTAAAATTTAGAGGAACTGTATTAAACAATGAGTTCAGTCTTTCTTTGCTTATTTCACATGCACACGTCCTCAAGCGTCCCCCAGCTTCACTCTGTGATTTGACCTTCAAAAGATGTATTGTCCAAATAAACCTTTGATATTCATATTATTATTATTATTATTAACAGGCTTGATCAGCGTGAAGCTCGCTGTGTTTGAGGCCTTGGTGCCCCCACCTCCTCCTCCTCCTCCCAAAGCCCAGACTGATGGCAGACAGAAGTAGGTCAAAGTTCAGTGGAGCGTCCTGTCTGGGGAGGAGGATTGGAGAGCTGGAGGGGGAGTTAAAGGGCATTTTTGGTGCCAAGGACCTCCTTCCTACATGGTGGGGGCTTCTGTTTTTTCATATTAAAACTTTTAAAAAGTTTAACAAAGTTCAAAAACTGCTTAAAATAACAGCCTCGGTACTCATAAAGGAGTTAATTACCTCGCACTAATACTGAACGTTAAGAAACAGCTTATAAATACTCTACTGATCACAGACTGTATAAAATAAACATAGATTTCTTCATCGCCACATCTGTATATACACAGTCTGTGCTACAGATCAGTAATGATCCAGCTGATTGCATTAAAATGGGGTTTAGCCGGCGGTGATTTCATGCAGCACTCTCATGTACATGTATGAAATTCTGCTGTTGTCAAGGAAAAAAAGAAACTCCTTTTAGGAGGTAATAGAATTTAATTTATAAAAAGTTTACTACGTATGAATGAATGAGAATGACTTAAAATTTAATATATGTTCTTACATTTGTTTTTGGGGAACTCTTTAAAAAAACAATAAGTATCTATAAAAATATATTTTAGCAACCTCTTGATTTTTACGACCTGTAGTAATGGATTTGTTCACCTTGCTGTGGGGATGAAGAAAAGTACCCCATTATGTGTGGCTGTGACCGTGTTGGGTGGAGTTACAGGTCTAACGGACTCTGCTCATAAGTAATGGTGGGAGCAGGGTCTCTGTGTCACAGGTACACTGTAACCACAAACTCCCCTGAAACCCTGCACCATAACCTATACAATAACCTGACGTGCACCCCCCTAAAAATGTAACCATACACTGGTTTATCTTCTGTCATCTACTGCCTTATTTTCTGTTTCAAAGTGTTTAGAAGAGAATTGATCACCTCGAGTGGAGAAAATTCCCAGCAAACGACTCTTTTAGTGGAAAAATTGCAGAACACCACACATGAGTGTAAATGTTGACAACGGTTGCTATTTCAGTGATAATTAGTGTGTGATAATTAGCCTTAAAATGTGCTCAACACTGAACTATTAAACCAGAAACATTTAACTCATGAAAAGTTACACGTCCTTTGTTCATTAAGCCTGGTTGTTTGATATAGCCTGCTTCTCTAAACTAGAACTATGACTAAGACTCTTTAGCCATGCTAGTGGCCATTTGCAACTATGCTATGTGTTAAAGTGTCCATATGAACACAGTCTGTATATAAAAGATAGACGTAGCCACCAGGTCTGGAGCACAGGTTCAAAAGATGTTAGGTTATAAATTCCTATGACTTTCAGGTTTTTCTCTATACAGCATGGTGTTCATTTTGTCCAATTCAAAGTAAAATGAATGATGCAGGCAGTTTTAGGGTGTGGCTGTCTTGTGATTAATAAGTTGTTTGGTGTCTCTTGTGCTTGGTTGCACTAAGAGGCTCTAAGCAGTCAGAAATTCAGGTTTTTTTGGTTAGACATTTTTTTTTAAGCCTTTTTTTCTTTAGCCAAAATTAACATCCATGTTGGTATCACTGAAGTGCATGATCGACTCGACCCTCTCGCCTAAATTTAAGGACCTCGGGTTTCAAAATGCCCAGATCTCGATCACCAAAATGTGAAACTTAAGCTTCAAAGCAGCAGATCGTAAATCAGTCGGTGGGATTAGGTTTCTGTGTCTGACACAGTCTGAAGCAACACGCTGTTGTGCTACAGAGTCATGTGGTGTAATATTGATATGTGTCTCAGCATTAATAACATGTTTAAAATGGTCATGTTGACCCTTGTGAAGCATGCCTTTGCGGATGAGGATGTCTGGATCGAGGCAGGGTCAGACTGCTGGGTTTAAATTGAGAAGGGAAAGCTGCAGAGGACAGCACTTCAAAGGATTGTATCATAATCTTTGACATGTTATCATGGGCACTCCAAAAACATCAGGGGATCTGGTGGGTTTTTTTTTTTATTCTATTCTTGCTGTCTCGCATTGGCTTGTGTTATGCAAGAAGGCTTTCAAAAATCTGATGTTATCTTTGATATCGGGGGAAAAATAAAAGAGGAGGAACGGATGCCATTTTTCTTTTCTGGGAGCATTTTCCCAATTAAAACTTCAAATATCTTGTATAACTGCTGTTGAGCTATTATACAAGATATTTATACAAGATGCTTATACAATTATACAAGCTTTCAACATAGCAGGATTTGCTGGTGTGCGGAGTTCAAAATGAAGCCCTCGTCTGCTGTCAAAGATCAAACAGACAGATTAAGGTGGAGACGGAGCGGTTTGGAAGGCTAGTGCGGCAGATGCAGGGATGAACGGATGAAATGAGGCCAGTGTCATCCCGTCTCATTTATTATGCAGGGTTGGGAGGGGATTAGCTTCACTTACATAACTCCATCTCTCCCACCCACCCCTCACCCCCCTAACTAGCATATCTCCCCCTTTTCCCCACCCTCCCCAAACTCTCTCCCTCTCTTCTGAGACCATTCGATTGGTGTTGGCCTCTTTGTTATTCCAGTATTTTGTTTCTCTGTTCTTTTTTTTTTCTTCTTCAAGAGAAAAATGCATAAAGACAGGAGGCAGCTGGAGACTGAAAATGGAGGGACAACAGGGAGAGATGTTGGAGAGACATAACGAGAGAGACAACCATCAGGAATAGAAGGAAATGGAAGACACAATCTTTATTATCAGTGACAGTTATAAAGATCTGCAGATAAAGCAAAAGGAAAAGAGGAAACAGGAAGAAAAAGGGGGAATAGGGGAGCTTTGGGGGTGGATGAGAGAGTCTATTTATAGTTTATCCCTGCTGTTGGGTTAAACCGCATGGTCCAGTGCAGCACAGCTCAGTGTCCATGTCAGCCCTCATGTCAGTCTCCATTAGCTCCACGCACAAACACGCACTATATATATAAGTTATGTATATACCCCGAGGATGTAAACACAGGCTGTCACGAGAACATGGGTATGCTGACCTGCCACTGAAGTAAAGGAAAATTACACACCAGCAGATCTGAGCATGTGTGTGTGTGAAGCACTGACGTGCTGGAGATATTGGTTAAACAGCGTGTGACAGAAAATAGGCAAAAACTGCACACTATTCAGCTCAGCTCTTCGACAAAGGCTGCACTTCTGAGAGGATTCAAAACACACACACGGACTTTTTTTGTGTTCCTCTGACATTTCCTCCTGCCTTCACTTCTTAATCTTGGGAATAAGTTAATCACACCATCTCTTCAAGCTCCTTTTTGTTCCCAGATCACATTTGCATATGTGTTCACTTCCTCCCTCTCACGCTCTCCTTCGTACGTACAGCTATAGGTGCACATGCAGGTGAATGCATGTGTTTCAGAGCGAGAAGCATGTTCACTCGACCCAGTCTAACTGTGGTCTGAGTCTGATGTCATTGCTGCTGCAGGCAAACGCACACACACACACACACACAGGCAAAAATGCACATTCATTTAAATTGATTGAATGCAGGAGTGCAGTATTTCTGAAATACTGCAGCTCTGTTGCAAATATATAAATATATTTATTACATTTGGTCAGTAATATATATTTTGAGCACCTGCCATGTTGCATAGGAAGTAAGTTATTACTGGTGAGCTGAATGCTGTGAGAACAGGCCAGCTACTGTACACGTTTATGGATGATTCATGCAACAGTCTTGGGGTTGCACAGGACCTTGTTTGTTTCTTTTGTTCCTTCCCCCCCGGCTAACCCCGCTCCAATAACACACTTACTGTGACAGAGGGTACACATTCACGAACGCACATAAAACCAGCATTCACTACGTGCACATGTGCAGGCGTCTGCAGGAAGAGTGATCAGGTGCTTTCACTCCTGCAAAGTACACTAGCACATACTGGAAGAAGTTTTCAAGAGAATAATCTCTTGATTTGAGAAAAATGACAACTTTTATTGTGTCTTAATAATGCATTTTCATTGTGCAGTCAATAAAAGACTCTTAAACATGATAGATAACCAGTGTGAAGCAGCAGCCCCCATACTGAATCTGTGTGAAAATTGTGTTTGAAATAATGTAAGAAAAGCTAAAGATAGGGAGGATGGAAATAATAAGAGAGGAGAAAAAGCGTGTGAATGAAGAGAGATGATCCATATCCTCCAGACAGACAAATTGTTACAACAACAGTGGTGGGGCTGATAGAGCTGGAAACAGACAAAAGCAAGACAAAGCCTTTAGCTCCGGCTGTGATTTAAGCACTGAAAAGGAAAAGGAAAAATTTTCCTGCAGTCATTGTTTCTCATTTGTTAATCTTCCTCTGTGTGGTCACCTTTTGCTCATCCTGCCCATGTTGCATTGTTTCTGCATAGAAGACCCTCATTAGTCACCAGCTGTCGTCAAACATGCAAACTCATCATTTGTTCGGCCAAGATTTTCATAAGAGGTTGACTGTGTGCAGCTGTGGCCACACATCAGCTGCTGCTCTTGAGCTCGGTTACAGAGATAAACTTTACCCACCGCTGCTGCTGCTGCTGCTGCTGCGGCCATCCCCTCCAATCTCTTGTCATCTCATCTAATCTGACCACAGAGGAGGATGACTTATGATCCTTAGAAACATTATAGGAGTGGAGATAGGGGTCGAAGAGTCAAAGTGCATCAATTAGACCTTTCACTTTAGGCTGGAGAGTACTGATGAGGTCACTCCCCTCTGACATAACTAAATACTTTCATTCAAATATTGTAAATTTGTTTTTTGTTTCTTTTTTTCTACTCACAGATTTTATATTTTTGATTACACAAAAAAGAGGAGTGCATGGTTATCATGGTAACCAAACTGGATGTCTTGTCATACACTTACTGGCCACTTTATTAGGTACACGCTAGAAACATTCCTCAGTGATTTCAGTTCATACAGACATGATAGCGTCACACCGCTGCTGCGGATTTGTCATGTGCACATCCGTGCTATCAATCCCCTGTTCCAACACATCCCAAAGGTGCTCTACTGCTTTGAGATCTGGTGATAGTGGAGGCCATTTGAGCAGCCATCAGAAGATGGGCATGTGGTGGTCATAAAGGGATGAACATGATCGGCAATCATATTCATGTAGGCTGTGGTGTTTAACTAATGTTCATCTGGTTCTAAGGGGGCCAAAATGTGCCAAGAAAGGATCCTCTACTCCAGGCCTCGAGAGCCGGTGTCCTGCGGGTTTTAGATGTGTCCTTGATCCATCACAGCTGATTTAAATGGCTAAATGACCTCCCCAACATTTCTTGAAGTTCTCCAGAAGCCCGGTAATTAACTAATCATTTGATTCAGGTGTGTTGACCCAGGGTGTTATCTAAAACCTGCAGGACATTGGCTCTCGAGGCCTGGAGTTTGCCACCCCTGCCCTACACCATTGCACCACTACCACCCTAAACATTCATACAAGGCAGGATGGATCCATGCTTTCAGGCTGTTTACATTAAGTTTAGACCCTAAGATGTGAATTTCACAGCAGAAATCAAAACCCATCAGGCCGGACAACATTTCTCCAGTCCTTTATGGAATGATTTTGGTGACTGTGTGAACTGTAGCCTCCGTTTCATGTTCTCAGCTGACAGAAGTGACACCTGGTGTGGGCCATCTGCTTCAAGGTTCAATGTGTTGTGCATTCAGAGCTGCTCTTCTGCATACCTTGGTCGTAAATAGCGGTTATTTGAATTACCGTTTTCTGTCTGTCAGCTTCAAGATGATAAATAGCAAACGTTCTCTGGATAAACATTTTATGGCATCAACAAGACATGTTTACCCAGTGCAAAGCATTATTTCATAAGAAAAGCAAAGGTTAGAGAAAAGTCAAATGAACAGAGAATTATTGCTTTTTTAATCACCCTAATTATTCTCATGCACCACCGGAGGGGGCCAATCTCCGGTATGGGAAAGACTTAGCTTAGATAGATGATAAATGAATGGATTTCTGTTATAGCAGCAGAAACTGAAAAAAACCCAAACAAATATAAGTAAAATAAAGTGGCCCAGTGCAGTGAGGCAGCTCAGTGAACTAGAAAAGACCCAAAATATCTGAATAAGTAGCCAAATAAAGTAAAATAACTGAATTAATTCCAGCCAGAAAAACAAATTCCCCTTCGGGTTGCATTAGGAAGGAAATCCTGCATAAGTCTCCCAAGTGGAGCTACCAACTGTGGCAACTCCTTGTGACAAGTCTCAATAATGTGGCCGTGTGTACCTTTTTAAAGCAGTGTACATAGTGTACTGAATATAGGAAAAGCAATCAATCTGAATGAAGGTTAAAATAATCATTTAAATAGCTAGTGCAATAGTTTTGCACAGCAGATAATAAAATAACTTTATACTATATTATCTGTTCCTTCTGTTATTTGTTGCTACGAACAAGTTTCACTCAGGACTGAGTGTGAGCAGCCATCATTGCAGCTGCCAGATTTCACATCATTGCAGGCTGCCCTCTAGTGAACAATGCTGGATCTACAGTGATCCTGATCTGAGCTCCTTGGACTCACACGTGAAGTGCAAACTAACAGGACTGAAGCTCGAGAGCATCACGGGCACACACAGTCCCTGCTGGGGTTTTTTTTTTCTTAACCTGTAAGATGAATGGGCCTCATTAATCATGGCCATTTTTTTTTAGTTGTAAGTCTAGAGGTCAGTGATTAAACCTTGTTCTTTGAATCGTAGCCAGCTCTCTGTCTCCTTCTCTCCCTCTCTCTTTTCTTCCTCGCTCAGAGGATCAGAGGGAGAGCTGCATTTCGTCGCTGCTCCGCTCTGCTTTTCATGGCTCTGATGTTGTCTGCCACCAAATCCCAGCTGAATAAAAGTCAGAAATTGAAGCAGCAAATCATGTTTTATGTATGTGTGCTTACACAATGAAAGCAAGATGGAAAGTGGGCCAAGCATCACACAGGGCATATTATGGCAACAAAGCAGCTTTCCACTTTCTTGGGAAAACGGCAGCCGCAACAGCCAGAGTGCCAGACACCGAGTACAATATGGCTAATGACAGAGAAAATAGAAAGAAAGATACATAGAAACTGCATTACCCGACTGCTCTTTTCCTGGGAAGTGCTTTACGATTCCCATTGATTCTATTCTATTCTTACTCAATACGAGCATCCGAGGATGAGCAATGTGACAATGGATGCTACGAGATGCTCGACACCTGTCCCGATTTTTCACATTATGCAGAAGTAGTTTAGGCTTATATGTTTTCAGGTGTTTCGGGACACTTAAGTAGCAGCAGTTGTTCAATTTCATGATCAGCCAGTATTTATTTTCCTGGATATTGATGAATTAGATTAAAATTCTAGAAAATGGTGCAAAGGTGAAATTTTAAAAATGTTTTTATAATAGAAATGATGATGATTTTTTTTTTTTTTTTTTAAAACTCAGATTCACTTTTTTGTCTGAACAACAGTCCAAACTAAGATTAAATAGTTTACAAAGATAGTGGGAGTGTTATTTGGAAAGAGTCGCTTGCTATGGTGTATCTTGATTAAAACCCTTCTGTGTTGATATGAGCAGTGGCTCAAACTGATAAAATTCACTTTGTGTTATTGAACTGATGTGTAATCTGCTTGTTTAAACAAAATAGCTGATTGCTTTTCCCCTATTCCATTAATATATGTGCGTAATATTTGTTAGTTTTGGGCATAGAAGTTGGATGCTGACATGATGAATATCACCCACTGGTTTCTTGACTCCCATTTTAAAGCCGGGAGTTCAGTATTTTTGACATCACCCTCAAGGTATTTTGAAACGTCAGTGAGGTAACTGTGAAACTGAGAACACTGAGTGCTAATAGATTAGCAAACTGTTAATCACAAGCTCTAGCCTAAATTGTACCCTCATTTACTGTGTATTTTGCTCTAAATGGGAGGATAATTAACATAATTGTTATTATTATGCTGTAAAAAATAAATAGATACATATAATGGGGAACATGGTGGTGTAGCGATTAGCACTTTTCACATCAACAAGGTCTTAGGTATGAAGTAATCAGTCGGCTGAGGACTTTCTGTATGGGCAAACTGAACATGCATGTTCTCCTGCACAGTGTAAAGACATGTTTGTTAGGTTACTCAGTGATTGTAAATTAGTGTGAATGTGAGTTATATCTGTTAGGTCTATAATAGATAGGTGACCTGTACACTCTGTACCCTGGCTCTCACCTGATAGCTTCCATAGGCTCCAACCCACCCTGCAACCTAGCGTTGGATAAGCAGAAAAAACAGGATAAAAATAGCATCTGAAACTTACCAGGAAAGTATTTACTGCGCTATCAAGTCAGGTGAGAAGTTGGGTTATTTTCTCCTAGGCTGTGTTCACACCAGAATGAATAAGAATCTGGTCTTTGTCTGAGGTTATGCTTTCACACAAGCAGAACACAGTTGGTCACGCTGATGCTCGGTTTAGGTGAGGATGGTTTCTGAGTAGACTGTGCAGGAGGCGGGTGAGTCACTGAGTAGCTGTGAATTCAACCGGTTATTACCTGAGATATGCAAATCAGCATGTTTGGAAAAAGGTATAAAGCACCTATAATGCTGCTTTCCATTTACCTCAGAAGTCGGATGATTGAGGTGGAAGTGATGTCACTCCTGAGTTGCGTGTGTTTCAGTAGTGAAGTCAGAAAAACAAGGAATAACAGAATTTGTTTTGCTCTTTAGCAAGATAGAGTCAGTCATGCATCATTATCATATTAGTGCAAAGCATATTGTTTGTTTGTTTGTTTGTTTGTTTTTATAGCACTCAAAACCACCATTGCCACACGTTCGTGGATAGACCCAGACTTACTTAGCTGGTCACATGTCTTATGGTTTTACTGCTTTTTACATGCCCTGAAGCAATCTTGGATTGTCTTAGGATTGGTGGGGCTGCTCTGACTGTCTGATTTTGGAAGTCTGGCTTGAGGGGGCGTTCCAGTTAAAAATTCTGTCCTCCAGTGAAATGCATCATAAGTTCCTTGTTTTTTTTCCATCTTTTTAAAATTTTCAGATTTCCCATTTAACGCGGGAATCTGATAATGGTCAACTTTTCATGATTACCTGACTTTTTTTTTTTATTTACATGAACCAATCAAGAGAATAATTGCTGATATTGTATTATACAGTGATGTGTACAGTGACAAATTTCTCCCATTAATACACTTAGATACATCCAGTACGTGTATTAATGGACTGAACTGAACACTTCTCTGTCTCTCTTGCTTCATTGTGCAAGAGTCACCTTGGCACAGATTTAGCCGCGCCTTCTGGGTGACGCCAGCGACTTTCGCCTTCACCCTCCTTCGCTCCTCCCTCAACAGCACACCATACTGCATCTCTCCAGTAACCGAAAACTACTACTAACATAAGGATTGCTTTGATTTACAAAGTGAACCTAAGGCAGCCAAGCGCACACACAAGCTGCATGACCTTACCGCTACCCTCAGCTGAAGTTAATACTGCAGCACCGTGCAGGAGCCTCAGTCACAGTGTCATTGTCCTGACATACAGTGTCATCCCTGCAGTGAGGACATATGCTGCTATTGCGATGTAATCTATCTAGCAGTGATCTAAGGATGAATAATCTCTATCTAATCTGCACCCATGGGTTTACATCAGCCCATCATACTGGGTGAGATCTCATCGCCTGATTAGACAGAGAGCATCGAAGCGAGATTTTATGCCTGTGTGTGTATGTGTGTGTTGAAGCCTTTAAACCACTGCGGAGATCATTATAGCATCACAGGTCATGTTTTATTGCCTGGCAGTGGGTTTTATGACAATTAAAAGACAGGCAGACCAGGGTTAGATCTATAAATCTGTGTGTATATTGATGTATTTGCACATTAGTGTTTCTAAAAAAAAAAAGAATTCTTGTATTTGGCTGTGAGCTGGCCTTATGGGACACTGCTTGCACTCACTCTTCATTTATCTGTGAAGCTTAAAGAGGGTGAATAAATTTACCCACTCTCATGTTATCTCAACAAATCTTCCCCCGTGTCTCTGTGGAAAGGCCTTGACCCTCCTGCCACCCCGCCTCCGTGTTAGAACATGCTAGATGCCCTTGACCCACCCCGTTTCTCGCACCTTCTCCCTCACAACGTTTCCTTTACTATTTGTTTCGTGGTGTTAGCGGCTACAAATCATGTGTCCATCAAATCAGGCCTGAAGCACAATAATCATCTAATGGCAGAAATCCCAGACCCTGATTGCCACTTTAATCAGTCATACCTTGGCTTAAAGCCTTACTGACCTCTGTATTTCATTCAAATCTGGTTCTAAATTTGTGAGCTTTCCTGTTAATAGACACAGATGGACACCCGGTTTTGTTTCATTGTTGTTCCATGCTGATGATATTTGGGCTTCAGCTGGATGGAAGCCATATGGGAACCAAGTTAGTCAATAATTGTGTTTTATGTGGTCTTTTGATTGAATTAAATGGATCGTATGGATTTATATGAAACGTAATGCATTTGCATTTTTAAGCCAATGATGATCGCTGTTCTTTTCTAATTTTGTTTTGTTGGACACAAAATTACACAAACAATTAAGGACAAATGTTAAAAAATGTGACATATATGGTTTAGATTAATGTGAGAGCTATGTGATGCTCCGGTCCTTTTCGTTGTTTAAAGTTTGACCAGAAAAAACACCAAACTCCGGCTGGTCTCAGCAATTCTAGGAAAATCTGTCAATGTGATGGTCTGTGTCGGGTGATGTGGCATTACTGACCCCCTGGTGCACTGGGACATGGGGGCCAAAATCAATAGTCGTATCATATCGCTTCAGACTGTAACAAGCTGACTGATTACCTCATCAGCTGCCAGTGAAGATAGTGGAAAAGAAGAAAGAGGAAAAAAGGGTGCAATCAAAGGATTAGGAAAATTACAAATAAAACCCCCCAGCAAAGTAACATTTTTTGGTGGGGGTGGAGATAAAATCCTCCCATGTGCATGTACTGCAAACCACAAGAAAAATGCTATAGCTAATATTATTGGACACCAGAGGGTGGTAGTACTAATGGAACTACATTTACACTTTGAAGTTATGATAAGGTATTTACGCACAAGTGTATTCTGAGGAAGCAGAGTTGATATTATGGGCAAACACATATTCTTTATCTGCTCATATGTTTTCTTTCTCTTTTTCATTTCATTTTATAGCCTTAATGAGGATTTTTCCATTTCTCTTCCAAAGATTGGAACCACATTTAGTTTTAGGAAACTCGTGCAAAACTCCAGCTGTAAGAGCCGCAATACAAGATGACAGTTTAATTTAAAATTTGTACAAATTTCATGATTTGTTTTTTAGCTCTTGCACAAGAAAAGCGTGATGTATAAAGATAAATATTTGTGTATTTGCAGAAAAAACATCTACTGCCATACGTGTGAGACTTAAGTTACTATGCAAGCAGCTCAAAAGTGGCTTGTTTAAAGACAGAAGGAGGAAGGAAGAGATCAAGGATTGTAGATTTTATTGATCAAAAAGTGCATTTTCAGCTTCATGTTAGGACTGTGGTCACTGTGAGGTCATCACATTTGCTATTTCTGACTGTGTTTTTGTTTTCATATGCTAACCATTTTAGATACATTCAAATCCACACTGTAGATTTTAGATGTTTGGCCCTTACTGTTTCAGTTCACTCGTACCTGACGGACACAACTGGTCAGATTAGTTCATCTTAACTCTTTGTTTTTCCTCAGGCCACAGTCCACCTGAAGAGAATCCCAGAAAGAAGCAAAGTCCTGGGATGAAAGCTCTCTGCCATTTTCCTCTCTCCCCCAGACCACCAGGAGGAGGACACTGGGTAACACACTGAGGTAAAGAACCACGCTAAAAAACAAAAAATAAAACACCCTCTGCAGACAAAACCCTTCTCTGATAACGCTGACCTTCAGTATTTGCTGACTCAAGCATCCCCCACTCCTCCTACTACCCACTCTTGTTCTTTCTTGCCCTCCCTTTTGTGTTCTTTCTCCCTTCTGTTTTTTTTTCTTCTTTCTTTTCATGGGAGCCGTCAATGCTGATCAGTGGACTGACAAGGTGTGGGCTCATATTAGAGTGTCTTCATTTTGTCACACAGATGCAAGCACATTTATGGAAATAGGGGTCTTGGCCTCTTTGATGCTTCTGTTTAGGGACTAGATTTGGAGAAGGATAGCAGTTGGAGAATGTGACACAGGGGTTAGAGGGAGTAGAGGAAGAGATGAGGGGGTCAAGAGGTTAGAAATTTGCGGCTGAGCTCATGCTGTTCCATACTGTAGTCGAGTGCCTCACATAAGGCACCGAAGGTGCTGCTAATCAAATTGTCTCGTCCAGAAAACACAATTTTCTTTGACTTCACTTTTTTTTTTTTTACACACCTAATATAGCTAATGCAGAGAATATTATGCACTTTTTTGTGTTTGTTGTTCTTCCAAAGCAGTCACACAACACTCAATCCTGACATTAACCCCTTATCATTTCTATCAGCTAAAGAACAGTAAACGGCAGCACTTGTAAGATATTTGGGGTGATAATACTATGTTGTCAAGGCAGCAGCAGCTGTCTTCCTCTCTTCTTTCCCCTGTATCCATTACAGATCTGCTATCTCCGCTGCATTTTTGTCCTCCAGTCCTCCCTGTCTCAGCCCAGCTGTCTCCTTCCTTCATTATCTGTCCCAAAACACAACTCACCACCTGTGTTAGAAGGTCGTTTTCAGAATACAAAGTCCTACTTAATATTTAATTTTTTGGTTGATACCTGTTTAGTAAATGCTAACGCTTCACTGAACTGTATTTGGCTGGGTAAAATGAGATTTAATGTGATAAACCAAAGCATACTTTGTCCTCATCTCTATAGAGAGTTTCAGCATCTTTAGAAATGTTTTCTGGGTTTTAAGGTACAAGTTCACAGTAAAATTGGCCAGAGTGTATTCAAGTAATCCCTGTGGTCCAAAAGCTCTGGTTTCAGACTGCTCTAAACACTTAGTTTCAAACATTTTTTCTACTCTTGGACCTGTATGATGTCACTGACAGCAAATATCCCAGGCACTCAGCTGCTCCTCCCAAGTGCTGTTCAGAGTTTCTGTTTGAGAAGGGCAGCCAATTAGAAGAAAGGAAAGAAAGTCAAACTGCTTGTTTCAGAAAGTGGATGAACTCAGGGGCTGCAAAAAGTATATTGTGTATCATTTTGAACTGTGAAAACTACATTAGTAGAGTTCAGCAATGAAATATGGAGTTGAAAATGAGCATAATATGTCCACTTAAATGATTTATATTAGTTTTAGATACAAAGTATCTCACTTTTCTTTAATACGTCACAAGTCCTATTTTTCACTGACTCAAACTGAGCTGATACACTGGTTTTGTGGATTGTTATTACCTATTCAAAGGCTGAAATAGAAATTCTTGCTGACTCACACACACTCGCTCAGTGTCACACACATATAAAAGACTCAAAAGCTTTCTGGTGTTGTATTTTAAGCCCAGAGAGGTGGGCTGTGTTAGTGGTAGCAAAGTGCCAAGTCAGGGAGCAAAAGAGAACTCTTTTTTTTTTTTCTCTCTCACTTTACCACCGTGGGACTCAGAGGGGGGAATGGGGGAGTTCCAGTAAGGAGAGAGAAAGTGATGGCACACACACACACCATTATTCAGTCCTCTTATTGGTTTTCCACCACGGCAGCACACAACAACCAACCAAGAGTGCTAAGTGCTGGGTGCCACACAAGAGCCAAGTGTGTGATCTGAAAGTAAATTAGGGCTGAAACAGTCAGTGACTTAATTATTGATTAAATGATGAATTTATTTGTAAAAAGAAAAAATAACTCAACAATTGAGCTGTCCTGATCAATTAATTGCCTGTACCCACTGTTACGGCTGTATCAGGCTGGACTTAGCAATAGTGATGCTAACAATGATAGTGCTTTGATAACATTAGCACTTTAGCTTAATATCATAAAAGTTGAAGTAAATTTATGAGGAAATGAGAGACTTACATCTCTGACTCTAAAGTTGGTATGTTAAATGTTAAAGGTAATGACAGTAGTACTGGCTTGGAAGGGTTGCCAGGTTTGCAAAGTTGCATCTGAACAAACCACAAGATTTCTGGAACAACCTTGAAACCAAAGTAGATGTTTGGCCATAATACACACCGCCATGTCTGGAGAAAACCAAACAGAGTATATCAGCTCAAAGACCTTCTATCAGCTGTCAGTGTAGAAGTGAAGGGGTGATGAACTGGGCTTGTTTTGCAGCCACTGGACCTGGGCATCTTCCTAATACCTGGTGAACAATACCCACACTCACTTTCATGTGCACTGGAGAACATGAGGTGCACGCTGCCAGAAAGATGTTATATAATATACCCCAGCTGAGATAACTGACTCGCCCTCTTTCTTCCTCTGTAGCGACTGCTGCTCTTCATGTGGTGGATGATGTTTGTTAATTGGGTGTAACTAGGCCTAGTATTTAGCCAAAGGGGATAGGTGCTGCAAACCGTGTTGAAAGGGGTATTCCCCCGATGCCTGGGGCCATTGTGCTCGAACACAAATCCACTAAACACAAAAAGTGGATAAGATTTCCCAAAATGTCATATCCGACGCAGCACTGTGCTGATGCAGAGAGTAAATGTGAAAGAGGAGGGGGATGATTCTAAGGCTAAAAAGAGAAGGGGGAGGAGAAAAAGGGAGTCAGAAGAGAGTAGTGTGTGTGCTAAAAGAGGGAAACTAGAGGCAGACAAAAGTGGGAGAGGGGAGGGAGGAATGAGGAGGAGGAGGAGGCGGTGGGGGAGGCGGTGCTAAGGCAGACAGCAGGGAAGGAAAGCTGAGAAGAGAAACAGTGGAGTGAAGTAAGAAGACCAAGAAGGAGGTGGTGAGGGGACAGGAAAATAAAAGGGCTTCCATTTGAAAGTCCTTGTGTCAGGATATGAAGTCTGGGAGCGGCGCAGAGGCAACGGCAGGAAGCTGGAATGCTGTAGGGGAGAGCTAGTCGACAGAAGAAGGAAGGGGAGACGCGGAGAATCTGAGCCATCAGAGCACCGGACTGATTTTTTTTTTTTAACTTTTTTTTCCAAGAGAGACAAGTGAAGGCAGCGATGCAGGGCTCTCACTGGAGTGAGTATGGAGGGAAGGAGAGAGTGTGTGTGCTCTTACATGTGTCTGTATGAGAAACGTCAGTGCCTATGCCTCAGATTCTCCAAACTCAGGCTCTCCTCACCCTGCTTTCCATTGACGTTTGGCTTCGTTTAAATTTATGCAAATTCGCCTGAGAATAAACTTTGTATTCATGAGCACCTTGACTCTCTGTGTGAAGCCCCTTATGAGGGTGAGTTACATTTAACGAAAGGCGCAAGGGAGATGGACAGCGAGGCGCGTGCAACAAGGATTTTGCAACTAGAATGGAAACTAGTTTAGTAAAGAATAAATGCTGGTGACTTCTAAAAACTGAGTAATGAATAGTTAAATGATGATTCACAAACTTCAGTCAGCTGACAGACTCAGAAGCGTAAAGTTACTGCTCTTAAGTTGTCACTTTTTGTGGCTGGTCTAAATGACCCTGGAGAGTTTTTGTGCAGGGACAAACAAAACCGGTTGCCTGGATTTGTTGAGGTGGGATGATGAGGGTTTTTTGTGGTGTCTGAGCCCAGGTTTTCTAATCCTGACCCTGGCTAATCTACTCATTACACACTGTTGGGGGTATTGATTTGAAATTTCAGCCTTAAGAAAAGCTGCCCCCCTTTTTGGACAGTTGGCCTGGAGGAAGAAGGAGGAGGAGGAGGGTGTTATTCAATCTGTCTTAACACACACTTACAGTGAAGATAAGAAAAGCATGAGGCAGCAGGTACACTGGCACCAAAGCAGACAATTAGGCCACATCTCAAAAGTGTGACCTGCAAAAAAACATGTTTTCATCCAGAAGACTCAAAGGGAATCTTTGTGTTTCTTTTGATGACAAAGCACTGGGGGTAGAGCCCGCTGCTATTCCTCACATGTCTTCCCTATGTGTGTAATTACAAGACTCCTCGTGCGCCTCGGGCCACATATTGTAGTTTCTCATCAAGTTTGTTTTGGCCCGAGAGTGGTGCGTCAGCAGATATGTTTATAGACAGCTCGCAGTGCTGTCCATTCACTCAACTCTTTGTAGTATCTGTGTTTGATTGTATCATGTTAAGGCTTCATTTGAGGGCTTGCTGGGAGAAGACTGTAATTACCCAGAATGGGATTTGGCAGAGTTCGCAGGAGTGACGTTTTACTCTATAAATGCACAAACGCTGACGTGACGTTAACGGTAAGGTGAAGGGGAGTGAGAATGGGGGCAGAGATGGAAAAGAAGGGTTACCTCATCTTCTCTGGACAAAATAAATGAGGTAACGTGTCACATGTTGCAGCCGTGTTGACTAATGCTTCCTGTGTGCTGTGGGTGTGTATGCACAGTACTAAAAGGTAGTTAAGCAGCTTCAAAAAAAGGTATTGAGACCTTTTGTGGCTCTCTTTGTCTTTTGAAAGTCTTTTACCTTTTATCCTCTCTCTGTTTAGGCTGAGCTTAGGTGGGCTGGATTCATTTAAGATCACATTCCAGTTTGTTAAAGTCATGTTCTCACACAGAATGCCAGCAAAAACTTTAGATCATTTGTCATTTATCCTAAAGAAAGGATAGCCATAGCCACCATGATGTCACCCAACTGCTTCACAGTCACCATCTTCGTATTTTGAAATTGGATGTGATGAGAAGACAGTGGATCTACCTGAAAAACCGAGGGACACTCATGATAGATGCTAGTCAGTCAAACTGTAAAAGATACCCTGCTTTTTCCTTCTTTGTGACTCCAATCAAGCCAAATTCACAAAATAAATCTCACATTGTATTAAGTAAGACTTAAAAATAGTGATTGAGGCCATCCTTAAACTGTGTTACTGAGGCCACAGTCAAGAGAGCCAAAAGGGTCGTTTTCTCCATGACTTCTATACCAGCGGTGCCCAACCCCTGGGCCACGGACCGGTACCGGTACTTGTTTGGTACCAGGCCACGAGAGTTGAGGCTCGGGTGTGAAATTTATGGTTTTCAGGGTTTTTATCGTTAACTCTGTTTTCCTGGGTCTTTTCCCGTGTTGTAGTTGTAGAAATATTTACATGTTACCATAGCAACCAGAGAGCATTAAGGGCCAGAGAGGAGGATGTTGCTCTCGATGTTGTTGGCGAATTTCAGGAGGACGCTGCTAATAAAGTTACACAATTACTCAGTGAATTTGCATTTATTATTATATTTACAAAATACCACAGTTTTTGTCCTGGTTGTATCATTTTATTTTGTTGGATTTATCCGTGACACCTTGAAGGCCGGTCCATGAAAATATTGTCTGACATTAAACCGGTCCGTGGCGCAAATAAGGTTGGGGACCATGACTTCATTCCAAATTCAGTGTAGTCGCCCCCTGCTGGTCGATAAGAATGAATTGCTTTTTAAGGCTCGCTGCAGTTTCTTTACTCATCAGACATGCCTATGCCTATGTAGGTATGTCATAATTTCAAACCGTTTCTGAGAGACTATACCATAACCTGACACCTCTCTATAAATGTGCACCATTGATGCACCCACACAGGGATAAATGCTAGGAACAATCAGCATCTGAGAGGTACATGACTGGCCGAAATAACACCAAAGCCCCGTGTGCGAGAGGGTTAATATAAATAAAGGGGTCCTACAACAGCATTAGCAAGCTTCCAGTTTGACTTCAGCTGTCACACCAAAGGAAATGAGCTTGTTTCTGTTTACTTGGTGGAGGATATGCTATCAGTATCAACTTGTTGTGCAAGCATTTAAAGGTAAATGTATGGTAGGCTGCACATAACCTCTGAATATAACCAACATGTGCAACAATGACTTTTTAATGGCAGTAGCCTTAAAAAAAACAAGATACACTTAAAAAAAATGTTATTCAAAACTATTCAGTCTTTCTCAGATAAAGGCTTTTATTGCTTTTCATACTGGTTTTTGAGAGCACTCGCCCATGCAAAGAAACAAACTGTAGTGATTTACAATCTATGTGCTAATTGTGCACTAACATGACTGACTGAGAACAGCAAATGTTCCAAAGTCAATAAAACAACAGCAGAATGCTTTTAAAAAGCTGAACTGTCATTGTTCTTGTCTCATATTAGTTCAGGAACTTGTTTTTTTGGTTTCAGTAGTGCTACATCTTAGGCTTCCTAACCTTAGGGGGTTACATTGTCATGGTTCAGGTGATGACGAGTGCATCGTACCTGGAGAAAAATCTGTTATTTATATACCTTAGAATTACAGCTCTTTCCCATGTGTCCTTTATTACTTTTTCATCTCCAGCAGAGCAACAAAATGCCGTTTTTGTTAAAGCAATAGGACAAATTACATGTTGAAATACATGTACCCATTCAGCAGCGGTAGTCTCTTTGGTGTAGGGGCACCCAGTTCATCAGAAAGACCGAATTATAAGGATGGATTCAGATTCCATAAAATTTTACTAGCCCCTTTCACACTTTCTGTGCTCGGCTCCATTCTTTTGCAATGATCCCATTTAGCTACATCTCATGCCAGGTGTTTATGTAAAGCCTCTAGTTGAAGAGCAGGGTGGACGAATCCAGAAAGAGACAGACAGATATGCAGGAAGACAGAGAGACGGCAAGAGATTCGAAGTCGGCCTGGCTTGTGCTCAGTTTGCTGAATGAGTATTTTCCAAGCCAGCCTGTCCCCACTCTGTCTTTCTCGAGTTTGCAGCGGCACGGACAGTATGTCTGAATACGTCTGCACATGTGCTCCTTCGCCATGTCAGATATTTTCCCACATGAGTGGAGTTGAATTTACGCAGTGAGGCTGGCACAGTTAAAGTGAGGCGTTGTTGCTTATGTAATAGCTGCTGTGGAACTCATTTGCCTGGCTGTATTTAGTAGCACTCTGTGTTTTTTGTGTATGCGTGTGGGCGGCATTGTCTTTGTTATCTTCTGCTTCAGCTATGATTGCTGATTTCATTCTCGAGCTGTGACACTTTCTGAGAAACATAAGAAAAATTTGAGACTTTTCAGATATCGAGTCCTACTTTTCCTCATTGAAGGATGCCAGTAAAGAGAAAGTCATATCGCTCGCTACCCTGTCTTTGTTCTGCGTCGCATTATAGGTCACATTGTGTGCCAAAGTGTGGTTGCTTTCAGTGTAAGATAACAGGCCTTTTCTCTCTGCTTTCTACCCTCTTGTTAAACTGAAACAATGGCCCTCCACTGTCGTACAGCCAAAGCAGCAGGGGGGAAGGAAGGGAAGTTTAGGAGGGAAAACTTGCTCTTCTCACCACTGTTGGGACAATGAGGCTTCAAACAGAGCTTGGATTAGCCATGTTGTTAAAGACCAGATGATATGCTTTTCCCCTGATAAGATTTCATAAATTAAGTGAAATAGTTTAGTTTGAACTGGTCATTGATCCTGACAAACGGTAGTCCACTGGCCAGACTAATCCATGTGTCTCTACCACCGGCATTCTTGGTATTTCCAGTGTCTGTGGGTCTGACCGCTGACCACTGCTGGATAACTTTCAGTGGCTGGAAAACCTCCTGGAAAATCCAACATTTGGAGCAGACCAGGAATGTCAGCCATCTTCCCCTTTTTACACATACTGCTACCTCAGTTTCCTCCAGCGTCAGCTGACTGAAGCACTGTTAAAGGCTGGGTATTGAGTCCTCTGTCATTTCTAATACAAATTTAAATGTGTCAGACCTAAAATTTAATGCCATGTTAAATTCATATTCATACTCATGCTGCTATTTCTATCAGCAGTGATATCATCAATGAGCGCTGATGACCTAGCTCCACTGGCAGGCATGCATGCCCATGACATAACATTACCTCCGCCGTGTTTGTCGGATAACGTGGTATGCATTATCTGTCATGAGCTGTTTGATTCCTTATCCATGCTTTTTCTTTTTTTAAACTATCTATCCTTTATCTCTCATCTTGGTCTCACCTTTCCAAAGAATTTTTTTGGATCAGGACAGGGGTTGTTTTTTTTTAATGTTTTCTGGCAAAGTCTAACTAGTGCTTTGCTCCTTACTGTAAGCCCTCTGTGTTTTCATTCATGAGGGCATCTCTTGATTATGGACTACCTCCCAGAGAGTGGTTTTGACTTGGTTAGATTTTGTTTTTCTTAACCATGGAAATAAATCTGCGATCATGCACATTAGTTGTCTTCTTTGGTTTTTCAGACCTGTTAGTCTTTTTCACCGGGCCAGTTCATTCGTTTGCTGACTTGATCACTTTTGAACTTTTTGCTGTCTCTCTGAGGCTTATTTTAATAAAGGACTGTTAACTTTCATTGACATCTCTGAGCCTAATTGAGATTTCCAGTGAACAGCTACCAAATGCAAGTTAAGTACTTGCAATCCACTCTAGATCTTTTATGCCTTTTATCCTCTTCTTACAGTGGAATAATGAAGGAACAGCTCTCACTTGGCAGTGAATCTGCTTGTCAGTCAATTGTCCAGTTACTTTTGAGCCTAAATGGCGAACTATGTATCAAAATGTCTGTAATTCCTAAACAGTTAAGTCGCTACTTTTGTAAAACTCTCTTCACATCATGTATATCATTGTATGATTAAAAAAAATCCACTGTGTTGGTGTAACAGTGGTACACCACCACAGCCATAAACCCATCAAGGTTGAAGTGTATAAAAGGAGTAGCTGAGTAAACAAAACATGTGCATATACACACTAAAACTAGACTAGACTTGGTAATGGTAATGTAACTATTCTTCTAACTGCTCATCCATGTTGTTTGCAGCTGTCCACGTGTGCATCTGTAAGTAAGTATAATCCATTTATTAGTGACATACTGGCTGTGGAAGCTTGGTGTGTGTGTGACCACATGTATTGTCTGGTGCATCTTGACAAAATGTATGAGAAGATTCAGTTCTTAAGTCAGCTGTGGTTGTTTGTGGAGAACCTAACAGGCAGTGTGTTCCAAACTGAACTTAGAAATAATCTTCCCAAGGTCTATTCATGGCTATATGTCAACTTAAATGTCTTTCCATTTCCCATTTTCAGTAGTTTCAACCCCCACAAGAATTTTATGATTCACCCCTGCAGCTATATGTATGTGTGCGCGTCCCTGTGCGTGATAGGACAACAAGAAAATCTGGGCTTCGGTAAGCCCGTTCTCAAGTTCAAATTGAGGCCAGATGCTTTGAGATGCTAAAGAACCAAACCTGTCTGCTGCCAAACTGTCACAAATGCACAAAACACACTCCTTCACTCACCTATTCACCTATTCTATCACTCTTTCCCTTCCTTTCTTTTTTCACCACGCTTCCTGACTCTATCTCATTTCGCCATGCACATGAAAAATGTGGGCCTCAAATGCCATGGCAACGCTTCCAAACAGAGGGAGAGGCTAAGGTTTGCAACAGCAACAAGTTGGTTGTAAAAGCACAGAAGGAAAAAAATGGAGCAAAGGAGAACCTGTTGCCAGTTACTCCTGCACAGACTTGCACTTTGTTAGAAAACGTATTGCTCCAGTTTTTTTGTTTGTTTGGGGTTTTTTTTGACAAAGAAAATGAAAAAATGAAGTCAGAGCTCAACACGAAAAAAGTTAAGAGTGTCAAACAAAGAGGACAATATCTCTCCTGAGTGAAGAGAGATTTGGCTCTAGGGTGATGAGTTAATGAGGACTAAGAAAGTATGCACGCATTCAGCAAAACACACACTGAGACTGTAAAGCCTAGCCATGTGGGGGTAGGTGACAGTGAGCGCCCACTCAGACAGACAGTCATTGTGCAGGAATGATGGAATAATATAACCTCAGGTCTTCTGGCAAAACTTTAAAAGACGTGTCTCATTTTACAGTGGTGTCGGCTTACTTCATTATAATACCATTTCTTGCCCGTTTGAAGTTTTATTGCGGCGTTTCAGCGAATAGATGCGTGACAAATAAAGAGGTGAGCAGATTAGGGGTGAACTGATTGCCTTATTGTGTGTGCTTGTGTGTCGCTGCCTTGCCTGTACTTGTGGATCCTCTTTTGTTAGCAGCGATCGAGGATTATTGTGACTCACCTAGCCTGTTGATTTTCACTCTACCTCTGTCTCTCTCTGTTTCCATCCACTGCGATCACTTGTCTCAAGATTAATCAAGGCCACCCAGGATCTGTATACCAGAGTGGCATTTTTCTGCTGTGAGCGTTCAATTTCATGTTATGCACTCTCCCTGTCCTGCTGTGGAAGTACTTGAGTGCCACTGATCAAAATATACAGCTCAGCGGCCACCCATCATAATGTGTGGTTCTTATTACCACTTGCATACTGATATTTTTGCAGCACCGACTCTGATCTGGTGATTTTTATTCTTTCCACTTGTTGCTCTGATCTATACACTGGCTTTACCTTTGGTTAGTCACACTGTGGTGCTGCAGTTAAAGAATGGGCAGTTTAAAATCTAGCTGCATATAAAGAGTGACAGGAGAGAGATGGAGCAACGGTGAAGCGCAGGAAAGAAAGAAGTGAGAAAATCAGAGGGAAAATGGGTGAAATTGAGCAGAAATGCTAAAAAGGATGAAATGGGAGGAAGGAAGTTGAGGTCATCATTTATTCTCATGAATGCAACGTCCGAGGAACACCTTGAAATAATTTCTTTAAAATGTTAGCACAAACACCTACTTGGACTTAAATATGTATTAATTATAACTTAGTTGTCAAAGGTAGGATATGGATGTCAAAATCATACAGCCCACTTTAGCCTGGGCCAAACTTGTAAAACTGCCTTTTGTGTCAGTGTAAAGAAGCAAACTACACATTTAATTCCTGAGATATCTTAATATATGAAAAACAAGCGCAGTTTCCAAAGTACATCTCAGTTTTTCTACATGATAAAGAAACGCTGCTGTGGGAAATCGAAGAAATCTGTCAGCACAGTTCTTTGGACTTTAATCTTTACTGTAACACAACTATATAAAAAGCAGACATTTCTAGAGTTCATAGCAATACTCACTATCTTCTGTAATCTATTTGTTTATCTATTAATTAATTACTTTAACTTACATGAAAGGCCACAGGGGAGGATCTTATCAGTAGGGAAAGCTGTAAAACTTGTGAAATACAGTTACAAATCCAAAATTTGTGCCTAATTAAATTTTTCTGTAAAGCCGTCCACTGGGCTGCATTTGAGTCTTTGCTGGGCCCACTTTGGCCCCTGGGCCTTGTGTTTTTTATGTTTCCTCAAATTTCAAAACTTCTGCCTATTCTTGAATTTTATTTTGTGGCTCCATACTGTAGTGGTTTACACATTTTCTTGGAAAGCACTAGGGTTAGGGTTGCTAGTTCATAGGGGACACAAATCCACCTTTGGGGTAGCATCAGGAAGGGTATCAGTGGAAAATGCTGCCAAATCAAACATGCAAACTCCTTGTGATAAAGGGAGGAGACAAAAGTACCTTTGGTAACAATGTGAAATACATAAATATTCACTTGCAACACATTCTTATATGATTAAACACAGCGATGTTTACAATCCATGCAGCATTAGGTGGAAAAGTCTGCAGCATCATTGAAGGGGCAAACTTTGCTGGCTGGCTGGCAAGTCACACTAACAGGTGTTTTGAGGGTGTTCCACTTGCCTCGGAGGTCGGAGCTAGGAGTGACGTTGCTCATGAGTTGAGCTTATTCCAGTAGTAAATTTGGAAAAGCAAGGAAAAATGGTTTTGCTCCTTAACGAGGTGGAACAATGCACTTTAAACACCGCTGCAGCAGGTTTATGCATAAAGCCTGGTCAATGCTCAGTGTATGGCTTATTTATCCAGCTTTAACTCACAACAGTGGAAGTGGAAACAGTGGAAGTTTTTATTTCTGTTTATTTGCGATGCCACCATCTTGGATTGTGAAGTCAGGGTTGGTGGGGCTCCTCCAACTTTCTAAGGAGGCATTTCAGTTGAAAATGCGGACTGTGAACTCTGACTCTGTGAATTCTGACTTCCACTTTCAAATGAAATGCACATTTTCATCCTCATGCCTGAGACGTCTGCTGAGTGAAGATTTGGGGCCAAAAATAATGTGTTATTTTCAGTTTATTCATCAGAAACTGTTCAATAAATTACATTTTGACATACAGATATCAGAAATGTAGAAGATATTAAGATATTTAAAAACAAGAAGATATTTGGTGGAGAATAGACCTGAGATAAAAGCAGAATGAATACGGGATGTGCTTTAATTGGTCCGATCTAATGCAGGTGTAAATAAACAGAAAGCACACTGCAGTTTATGCATTTCCTTGTTCTACCTGCTCCAGTGTGAGCATTTGCTGTTTTGCTCTATTGAAATTAGTCTAAAACGGGGACTTTTGTGTCTTTTGTCAAAACATCTTCAAATTTTAAAGGATTAATTAAGCAAATTTAGCCCTGTGTGTCAGTAATGGATACGTTTATCATGATTACGGCATACGCTAGTTTTTTACAATGTCATCGAGCTGCATGTCCTGGATTACAAAGGAAAGCACTTTTTGCTAGTTGCAATATTTGAGTTTAAACAGAATGCCACACTCTGCTGCTTGACTGCATGTAATCATAAACCCTCGGGTTTTACAGGACCGAAGATGCTTCAGCATGACTTGTTTTCACAGCCATAACACAGCTGTGGCCTGCCGTGCAGATTTCACTGCATGTCGTTGCCGTCTTCGGCTTGTTGGGTTGAAGGAAAATTCCTGCAAGCCGACATGAGTAACAGCATTTTTGCTCGGTCAGCAGGAGGTGGTTCAGCAAAGACAAGTTGTCTCGGTTCACATTTGATTTGAGACATTAAGGTGCTCAGACGTCGGTGTCTCTGCACTGGCAAAATAATGATAAACAGGATTATGGATGCACGGTTCTCCCTGAAGCTCATTTCTGTTTGGCTCCTCTTTTTGGGCAACCTGATATTGGAAAATCCCCTAAAACCCCAGGCAACACTCACAGCTAGCCTTCCTTTGTGTGTTTACCCCTTATCCCCTTTCTTTTTCTTCCTTCGTGTTCTCACTTTTCTGAGTTTGCCCAGCAGAGTCTCCGGAACAGCTCTGAGGTTGCGTGGGATTGCAAGGGGCGATCTACTGCTGCTCAATAATGGGGTTTCCTCTCCTGGGAAGGACTGGCATTATTAACAGACTTATCATAACGGGATTATTTCCCCGTCACAGAACTGACTTCTGGATCTTGTTAGAGAGCTACCTGGGAACTTCTTTCTTCTATCAGCCCTGCTCTTGTTCATCCTGGGCCAGTTGGTACCATGTGGACGCTAAACTCTCACATCCACTTGAAGTATTTCCAGTTCCTGTCAGAAGCAGTAAGGCTGCCTTTAAGCGGTTCAGCATCATTTAATAGTTTTAGAGTGTCAAGATGTGGTGTAAAGTGCCCCTGGGTTGACCCCATCACAGCTAGCTGTAACACTATTGGAGTTTATTTTTGAACACCGAATCAAATGCCTCATGAAAGACTATCACAATGATTTCAGGCACTTGAGATGTTTCTATATTTAGTGGTGATGGCTGTTTTTTCTCTGCCTGTCTTGTGCTGCTGACAGCAGAGGAGGATGCGTGTAATGAGGAAGGTGGAGGAAGCGGTGAGGGCGGATGGAGCGGATTGTGAAAATATTTTCACTTTCTCAGAAGAACCAAGGAGGAGAGGAGGCCTTCAATAACTTTTAAGAACCAACCAGTGAGCAACATCAGAGGGGGAAATTAGCTTTTGAGATTTGTTGCCCGAGTAGCCAGAACAAAGCCCTGCCCTCGGAGGTCGCAGGGGTGGGAGGGGAGGGCAGAATCAGACCAGCCGCCCCCCACCCCATTCCTCAGGAGGAGGGGGTCACGGTTGACGGTCGCAGAGGCTTGTTAATTCTATTATCCCTGCCTGAGAGGTCCTTGTCAGGGCTGGGAGTGTAGAGGAGAAGGGTGGGGGTTAGTGGTGGCTGGATCAAAGAGGAAAGGAGGTTGTGTGGGGCTTGATTATTTTGGCATTGGAAATGATCACATACCACGCATATCTTTATCTCCTTGACTCACGAGTACTCACGAAGCCTGTCTCGTCTCTTTAACTCCCCGTCACTCTCCGCCACGTACTCACAGACGGTTTAGTCAGTATGGAGTGAACTGGCAGGAATCGAATCATCCTGCTTACTGATCATGAATGAATAGTTTGAGCCGTTACATATGCTTTTCTTCAAACTCCTATCCAGTGAGTTGTATTTTTTCAGCGATAAAATCAAAGCAGGATACTATAAACTTGATTGCTTGATCAGGATTCAATCATTAATGACAAATAAAATCCATTATGTCAACATACTTTCACAAACAATCAAAATATTTCAGCTTTTCTTACCCAACAGAGCTGCATGTGAAACATCTAAATCACACAGTATTTTCAATAATACAAACATGTCGGAGCTTGACTGTTTCCTGCTGTGTGTCATGTGTGAGGCAACCTCGAGCACACAAAATGTGGCCAACACTGAAGTGCCAAAAACCTCAGTTCCTCTAGTGACCCCTTGAAAATTTCATGCCACCATGATATAAACCTTTAATTTGTAGAGTCCCATTTTTAAGCCTTGAGATGAGCATTTTCACCATTGCCATCCTTTTGAAGCTAGATGTGACGAGAAAGGGGTGGAGGAGATAGTTTAGCTTTTCTTAATTCAGCTGTGTAGTCATTGCAGATGGTTAGCAGCTAAAAGACCGCTTTTCTTCCAAATTAAAATGAGTCGTTTGATGACCGACTTTTGTTGGAGAGTGAAATACTGAGTGTAAGAAAAAACCTACTCCAGTAGTGGTCTGTGATGGATGGAATCAATGTCACTCACCCATTTGGGCCAATCATCTAAAAATCCAATACTACTGGTCAATATCCGATATATTGGCCAGTATTTTCAATAAGATACATGAAAGAAACAGATTTCCCAAACAGTTTTCATATACAGTTATGTATATGTCCTTACTAAGACAAGATGATCATGCATTTTAAAAAATAAGTTGTGTAACTCATTTACATGCTGCCGACTCTCCTCGGATCAGCTGGTTCTGGTGTTTCTTGTGTCCCAAACACCTTTTGACAACATGGAAAAGTTTCAGGGTAATCTCTGGCAGACAAACTATCCAACATCAACACTCTTAACATGGCTGATGGGTGTTTCTCCTGTGTCTTCTTTACTTGACTGTTACGAACGCTGATACCGATATACCGGCAAATGGCTACAATCGGCTGATTATATATGAACCCTGCTGGTATACTGCCCGAGCGGGTGTATATAAGCTTAGCATAAAAAGTAAGGAAGTTTATGTTTGGTTGGTAATTTCTTTGTTGTAACACTGCTTCTTGGCAATAAATCTTATACTATTGGAAAGCCTGTTTACTTCCCCTTAAATGCTGCCACATTTGTACAGAAAAGCGAGCCAGTGTGGTTTTGTTCTCACTCTGCCATGAACAGCATGCCCGAGCCAATCCCACAAGTGTTCGATAGGGTTGACATCCATCCGCTCCACTCCCAAATTCTCGAGGTAGTCTCTGGTAATACCAATACCATGAACATCTTCAGTGAGACACTGTTCAAGAGTTTGCACTGTTGGCTCAATTTGTGAGATCTGAAACATGAGTTAACACACTTGCTTTAGAACAGCCAACCAAAACTGCTCTCATTCCTTTTTATTTTAATCCACAGCTGGTGTTTGTATTTATTTTATTTCCAAGAATATAGACTTCTCTTAGGGGGTGATTATTGTCACCATTTTGTCAGAATGGACATGTACATAACCGTGTGCAGCCATGGCACAAAGGATTATTCCACTTGGCCAGACGGGTTTCAGATTGGCACAGCAGGCTAGGATGCGAGTCCCGTCTATGCCCCCCTGGGCAATACTGATAATGCTATCTGCAAATTGAAGACTTAATCAGCTTCCATTTATTGTGTTAATAATATCTATCCATGTTTCACTGCCTAAAAATAGTGCAGCAACCGACTGAAGCTAATATTCATTTCCTTCAAAGATGTTCTTTGATGGGTGTGAGCCTTGTCATCATAAAACGGTAAAGTGAATAAATTTCAAACCACTTTAGGAATAATACCCAGATGACTGCTCGCAGGTTCAGACGAGGACACGCAGGAATATCACAGAGCAGCTGGAGCTGGAGATGATTGTGACTCACCCCCCTCACCCTTTACTAAATCCATCCTCATTTTTTTTTGCTCCTCCTGCCTCGTTAATGACACTGGCAATTAGCAGTAGATACAGTATGTTTAATGGGGGATGAGCCGTGACTGTGGAGGTCACGGGGGAGGGGGTTTGAAATATTTCAAACAGCTGTAAAGTGGGTGTAGTGAATCAGAAAAAATAAGTTTGCTTCATTGCTCATTGGGGCAATCGTGGCTCAAGAGTTGGGAGTTCGCCTTGTAATCGGAAGGTTGCCGGTTCGAGCCCCGGCTTGGACAGTCTCGGTCGTTGTGTCCTTGGGCAAGACACTTCACCCGTTGCCTACTGGTGGTGGTCAGAGGGCCCGGTGGCACCAGTGTCCGGCAGCCTCGCCTCTGTCAGTGCGCACGAGGGTGGCTGTGGCTACAATGTAGCTTGCCATCACCAGTGTGTGAATGGGTGGATGATGTGTAAAGCGCTTTGGGGTCCTTAGGGACTAGTAAAGCGCTATACAAATACAGACCATTTACCAAAGTAAATCTCTGATATTTAGATATTTTACACATTAAATTGTGTTTTTAATCACTTTAATATGAATGACAGTTTAAGAATAAATTGGTTGTGGTGGTTGTGGTGGAGGCCATATTATTGAATGAGCAGAGAAGTAATTCATTAGCATTGATTCTTCAAGTCTCTGGAACTCTACTGTAAGAACGAAACACAATTTCTTCCAAAACATATGTCTGCATTTAAAGTTTTGTTAATAATGGCAACACATTGAAGAGAGTTCAGAGGTGATTTGTAATACGAGGATTTTTTTCATTAAGTTTTATCTCCTCCCACCCATGATGTGTGAGACAGCTGTGGACACAGGAGCCAAAGCTGCTACATGAGAAAGTGTTTCCTTCCAAAGCGTCTTACATGCTCCAAATTTTTACACCTGTCAAATCAGCTGAAATGCATGTCCACAGAATTTGATCTCTTGCAGGGCTTTAAAATAAAATAGATTGGTTTAGATTTGTTAAATTGATTGACTTTCTTTATTATTAGTGGAGCAAAGCTTCAGTTCACAGTTAAGCCCAACCCATCCGATACCCTTCTTTGCATCCTTCTTGGCAAGTCTCATTTTAGTGTTTTACCTTCCACACGGCTACTGCTACTTTTGCTCTGCAGCTACAGCCCACGCTGGTGTAGTTTGACTGATCCACCGCAGTGCAGCTTTCTGCAGTGATCTTTTCTCGTGCCTAGTGTTGTGTTTTTGAATAAAATAAAAATACAACACTAGTATAAACACCATTGAATAAAAAAACCTGTGTAATAGTTGCACCTGAAGTATAAATGTAACATTTTGTGTCTGTTTTCTCTCTTATCAGAGTGTGTGGTGCGTCTGACGCCGTCGGGCTACCATGGCTCTGGTTCAGGCACTACCCCTGACCGTGAGTGACCACCCGAATCCAGGCCTCGACATCCAGCAGTGCCGGCCGCTTTCATCCCATTCCCCCTCAGGTCCCTGCTCCGGCCCCTGTGGGCACTGCAGCTCTGACACAGCCATGGGGTCAGTGAGTAGTCTCATATCAGGCCGGACGTACCAAGAGAGACACTGCAGGGCTGCCAGCGAATTCAACACCAAGCCACGCCGCTCCACGCCAGCTACCAGCTGCTTCCGGCTCCAGGATAATACCCTCCGCAGTGGGAGCTCCCTGGAGCAGCTGCTGGTTATCAGCAACAGAACAGAGCCTCAGGCGCAGGTTCTGCCTCCACCGCTTCCCACAAAGAAGCAGCCACGGCCTGGAAACTCTGCTGGGACAGGAGGGGGTGGAACGGTTGGTGGAACAGTAGGCAGTGTCGGTGGCAGCACTAATGGGAACTTTGGGTATGCAAGCAAGGAGGTGGTGGTTGGAGACTGGAACGACAACCTGGTGCTGACTGTTGCAAGCCCCTGCAGCGACTCAGAGGACCAAAAAGACAATAGGACTCTAAATGGGAACATTGGTGGACCTCCTCCCAAACTCATCCCAGTGTCTGGACAGCTGGAGAAGGTGAGGAGAAGATGATGCTGATTTAATACTCTGATAATTAACAAGAGGATGCAAGAATAAAAATATTCTCGCCTCTGACATTTGCAATAAATACAATAATATTGACAAAAGTCTAAAACTAACACTGAAACTAATAAAAACGAAACTGAAACTAGCAAACCCAATCTTGTGACTAACAGAAACAAAACAGAATTTTAAAAAAATCAAAACCAAATAATAAATAAAAAAGTATAATAACTGTCCAAATCAATTGGCCATGCCTTTGAGTCCACGTCAATCTTCTGAACAGCTTCATCTGCTAAAGAAATCTATTAAATGTTATTAATCGTTTACCATACCTTACTGTTTCGTATATCTCACATCCTTTGGGGCTGTAGGGTGGTGCAGAAAGTGGACAGTGCCTTTCAGCATGACACTGAAACCCCAGTACCTCTGTCAGTGCCCCTGACCTCTAATCTGAAGATATTTATAGGTCAGTTTCTTCTTAAATTACATCTCAATATCACCCACCAGGACATCAAATATCATACTGAGGACTTTTTTTAAATCTGTTATCTCTGCTGCCTGCGTGAACACGTTTTACAGCAGATTACCTCAGCTGTCTAATTGGCTATTTATTCCTATCGATCCGGAGGGAAGCTTAATAACTGGCCTGACAGGCTCAGATGGATCATTTGACAGCTGCTCACCTTGCAGACACATCATGATGAGTGTCAGAGCTCGCTCGCATCCAGTGACGTCTTTAGTGAACTCTGAGAAAGATCATTAAGAAAATGCTTACAGAGGAGAGGATGCTTTCACGCTCTCAGTCTTTGTCACGACTCTCCCTTCGCTCTCGTCTGTGCCCTTTGTTTCTGTGCCCTTTAATCAGATTTTTCCCTCTCCTCCACTCTTCTCCATCTTATGTCTGTCTATCCATCTTATACGATAGGAATATCATTAAGGAAATTGCTTAATGAACCCTTTAAATATCAATTAAACCAAACCAAACTAATCAGAGCCTTGTGGGGTGGCCTGCCAGCACATCGCTCAGCCTTTACTAATTAGTTTTACTCAGTCATTACTAATTAGCACAACAGTCATTAATGCTAGATGTTGTTTTTTTTAATAATCTACACTTTCAGAACATGGAGAAAGTGCTGATCCGTCCTACAGCGTTCAAGCCTGTCGTTCCCAAGAATCGGCACTCCGTACAGTATCTTTCGCCACGGCCAGGTGCCAGCACTCTGTCGGAGGCCAGCCTCAACCTTCTGCTGCCCCATGGAGGATCCAGCAGTGCCAGCGGTACAAGCGGGAATGGTGGAAGCAGCAGTTCCAACTCTGAAGGGAAGTGCAACTCCTACACCGGTGGTCGCAATGCTCGGAGCAGTCAGTCCTGCTCCATGTCAGATTCAGGGAGGAACTCTCTCTCCAGCCTCCCTACTCACAGCAGCACAGGTTACAGTTTGGCTCCCAGTGAGGGCTCCAGTGCTGGTTCTGGGTCAGGAGGCCAGCTGGAGCCTGTGTCGGGCATCAGCCGAAATACGTCTGGTGGAGGCGGGAGCCACGGTCACAGTAACTCAGACAGTGGACGTTCCTCGTCCAGCAAGAGCACAGGCTCGGGGTCACTTAGTGGGCGCGGGCAGCCCCTGTCAGACAGTGGGTCCTGTGGCCACTCTCCACCCCCCGTGGAGGGTTACGAGGCCGTGGTGAGGGAGCTCGAGGAGAAGCTGAGGGAACGGGACCTGGAGCTCCAGCAGCTCAGAGAAAATCTGGACGAGAATGAAGCTGCCATCTGCCAGGTGAGACACGGTCGCCTCAAGACACCGATCATAAACTTGATATGCTGAGGAGCTGATGTTTGACCTCTCAGCTGCGTCTTTTACCGTGACAGGTGTATGAAGAGAAGCAGCGCCGCTGTGAAAGAGAGATGGAGGAGCTGAGACAGAGCTGTGCCACGAAGATGAAGCAGGCCTCTCAGAAGGCACAGAGAGCACAGCAGGTGCTTCAATTACAGGTATGCCAAGTATTTAAAAATATTAAATGAAGAAATGTAAGTGTTAAATTAGAAAGCTCGATTAATCCATTACACATAAAATTGCATTGAACCCAAACTCTGCTACAAATGTGTTTGTTTTTGTTCCAGTCATTTTTAATGTTGTCTTATGCTTTAGTAGTTTTCTCTCTCCACACTTGCATGTCTTATTTTAGATTAGCATATCTGTGTTTTTGTACGAAAGCATGATCATGTGCATCTTTGTGTGTTGTCAGGTATTTCAGCTACAGCAGGAGAAAAAGAAGCTACAGGAGGACTTCTCCTCTCTGCTGCAGGACAGAGAGACACTGGAAAGGAGGTGCGCCACAATCCAGAGGGAGCAGACCCAACTAGGGCCACGTCTGGAGGAGACAAAGTGGGAGGTAAGTGAAAGTGAGATACCAGACAGTCAGTCATGAATCTGTCAGAAGCAGCGCGGTGATTAAATGTCTCAGCTGTGAATTTGTGTGATCCTATTTTTGTTTGTCAGTTGCTCTCTTCATTTTCTGTTCATCTCTTACTTTTTAGCAACTAATCAAAACATTAAATCCTGAAACGAACTTATAAGCTTGGAAGAAATTGAGGTTTGCCTCTCTCTCACTTTCTTTCTGTTGTTCACCAGGTATGTCAAAAGTCAGGAGAGATCTCTCTCCTGAAGCAGCAGCTTAAGGAGATCCAGTCGGAGCTCAGCCAGAAGGCAGGAGACATTGTGGTCTTGAAGGCCCAGCTTAGAGAAGCTCGCTCTGAGCTGCAAGCCAGCCAGGTTCGATCCCAGGAGGCCCAGACTGCTCTGCGGACAAGGTCACTGGAGCTGGAGGTCTGTGAAAATGAACTCCAGAGGCGCAAGAGTGAAGCTGAGCTGCTCCGGGAGAAAGTGAGCCGTTTGGAAGAGGAGACAGCCCGGCTACGTGACGCTCTGACCGGTCACAGCGGACCTGCTCTGCCTGGAAATGCAGCCATGAAGGGGCAATGCATGAGTCTGACGCTGCAACAGGGTAGAGCTGTGGCAGGAAGGGGAGGTCCCAGTCCCTCTGTGTACCGCAACGGAGAGGAGACTCATCTGGTCTGGGGTGGAGAGAGCGATGAAGCCAAGGCTCAGAGGCAGAATGCAGAAACAGTGTTGGGACTCAGGCAACAGGTATGTGTTTTTCGGTAACTTTTATGTGATGAAAGTGAATTGATGCATCTAGCAAGGTTTTGTGTCAGCTCAGTTTTGTGGCCTTTTGATAGGAATACTTTGCATTCTGTGCTGTCAGTTTTTTGCTTTAAATTTCTGTAAGAAAAGGAACTAAACATAATACACCAAAACAGGTTGATAGGCTGAAGGCTGAGCTCATGTATGAGAGGAGGACTGGTGAGGAGCAGCTGTCACGTTTCGACGAAGAGAGGCGGGTGTGGCAGGAGGAAAAGGAGAAGGTAAACATTTCGTGGCGACTGACTTTAAATCTTTTTCCTTCAGCGTGACACGTGTCAAACTAGATTTTAAAGCTTATGCTAATCCTCCTTACCTATGTACTTAACTCAAATGCTGTTTTCCCATCAACTCAGGTAATCCACTACCAGAAACAGCTGCAGCAGAACTACATCCAGATGTACCGTCGCAACCGTGATCTGGAGAGAGTGATGAGGGAGCTGAGTCTGGAGCTGGAGAACAGGGACATGGAGGACTATGAAGTGCGCAGCGGCAGCAATGACATCCACTTTGAGGAAATCACTGCCACAGAGATATAAACACACACGCGCTGCGAGCAATATGTCCAAATAAAAACCATGGCAACACTCTGAAGGTGTAAACCAAACAATCAACTCTGGGCCAAATACTGCACTATCTTCAACGTGGCTTTGCCCGGATCATCGAGCAAGCACTCACCACCCGTCACTGTTAAAAGGGAGCTCTCCCAAAAGGTGCATTCTCACTTCCTGCTAACGCAAATGTACTCCCAGTAAATCCTTTTAAGGTGTCTCCCACTACGCTTTTAATGGGTTTTTATTCCACTACAAAGCCAGCACAAAGACCTGTTTTCATCTGTGGGAGCGAGAGGAGGGAAAGAAGTGTTTTATTTCTCAGACCACGTTCAAATCAGGGTATTGAAAATCGATGGGAACCTTAAAGCAAAAAAACATTACTACACACAGAGAAATCTGGTTACAACTTTGTTGGTAGCACACGACGTGAAACACCCAGACACCAGCGTGCACGTACTCATGCACCACGAGAGATGACCAATCAATCACCTGGTTATTAAAGCCGACGTCATCACCCGCCCGAACCGTGCTCAACGGCGACACAAACCCCCGCTGCACCAGTCCTCCAATCCCAAATATTACTGTTAACTGCTGTTTGTATTTCATGGAGTTGATAGCATCAACAGTTCATTTTACCAAGTCTAAAAAAATACCAATATTTTGTTCTTTTGCTTGTGCGTATTTGATGAGGAATGTATTGTCACTTCTGAGAAATGCAGTAACGAGAGCATCTGAGAAGCACGCTGTTATTTTTGCACAACTTCCCTGCCCTCTTTTTGTTCAGGACTCAACTGTTTTCAATTCAAACAAACCAATACTGACGTGCGCCTCCTTGCTTACATGTGAACATCCTATTCAGCCGTTTCCGAAAACCTACCGGGAACGCCAAACCAAACGCTCAAAGGAAATGCTTTATTTGAACTCTGCTCAAGTTTTCAAGACCACCAACTGTTGCACATGTGTCAATTCTTTAGACAATGCGCCGATCTCACATAAACGTTTTAGTATAAGTGACATTTCCAGGATGCTGCCGATTCCCCTCTTTCTCTGTCTTTTTCTTCTCTCTGTTTGCTTCTTACTCAGCTATTTTTATAACAGTGAAAGGCACCTCTGTGGTTGGTATCAGGAAACTAAAAATAGAGCATATTTACAGTATTACAGAGATTTAAGCCAGTGTTTGAACTGTTTGCATTCTTATTCAGAGTTTCCATTTATCTCCCTTCACTCCCATTAGTTCCCTTTATGTACCTCTTGGCAAAGCAAAGCCAAATAACTGTTATGAAGTCTTCCTACCCTTCCCGTTTTTCCTGCCCACTAGATTATACTCTTCACTGACTGATATACGGAAGTGAGACTGGCATGTCTGCATGTCTTTGTTGTATGAGATTTCAGAAGAAACTGGTTCACGCAGCAGTCAGGTGAGAGTTTGCAGATGCAGTAGCTCCAGCACTGAATGTCCTCAAGGCAGGTCAGTTTTTGATGGCCTAAATATAAACCGGCAAGGAGCATGTTACATATAAAAACTGTGGGTTGCGCTGCTGTTTTCTCACGGTATTATGCAGGGCTGTGCATAGGACTGAGCATGGCGGTAGTGGGCTGCTGAGAGCTTTTATTTTGCAAAGAGTCTATATCGAGGATTAATAGTTAAATGAAAATCTATATAATGGAGGAGATGTTGTATATTTTTTATATATATATAGCACCCGAAGATATTTTGTTGTAGTACTGGTATAAGTGTGTGGATTAATGTATATCTCATACCAATATTTCAAATGATGGATCAATTGCAAATGGAGGCGGCGACAAAGGAAGAGTGCACCTAATACTGTAATGCATGAAAATTTAATGTTTACATTATATAATCTGTGTGGAAAACCTTCTAATGACCAAACCTTGCAGGTGATAGAGCAGCGGGGATCTCTTATTTTAGGCTACTTTTTGGTCTGTTGTCTCTCCGTTTTGATTGATCTTTCACTTGACTGTCTGCATCATAATCTCATTCACGCTGTCGTCTTCAGGTTTTCCCACGTCATTCGTTTAGAACTGCACAAGTCGTTTTTGAGGGATTCGTTATTAAGTTATGGCCAGAGAGAATATAGCTCATGGCTATATTTGGCTATATTTTGCATGACATAACCACATAACTGTGGCTGAGGAGGTATTGTGGAGCATTAAAGGTCTGCGCATAAATTGTGATTGCGAAGTAAAGCCATTGAAAGTAACTTTGAACGGAACAAGCTTAGTTTATCCAACCACTTTCACGTTGTTAACCAAGCCTAGACTGTTATTACTCACCACAGGTTCATATTAACAGCAAGCACAGGTGTTCGAAAGCAGACTCCCTCACTCCAAAGCACTGTGTGCATATCGGATTCCCATTTCCTCCCCCTCATCGTTGCATGACCATTTTTCTGTGTAAATATGTAAAACACTAAATAGTATAACTGAGTGACATTGTCTTTTATTTAGACAAAATATCTATTTCAAATGTAGCCACTGTGACTAGACCAAAGCAACGTAACACACTTTTTTTTGTGGCGCTTTTTTCCCATCCTTTTATGTGCTTTTTTTTTTTTTTTTGAACATTTGCTTACTTTGTGTCTTCATTCATTCATAGAGTATGTAGTTGTCCATGTATATTTTTATGTGTACATTTCTTGTACAAATGACTGTTTTTAATTAAAGAACAAGTTGTCACATCTTGAAGTGATTGCAGATTTAATTGCTTCTGAAAATTTTTTTGCTTATTTTTAGGTTGAATGGCACTTCTCCTCTGACCTTTGACGTGAACAAGGCATTTTCAGAATTTCATCTCAGAAAACTGCAGATCACTGTATGTTTTCTCTTTGTCAGGCCCTAGAGATAGTTCTTCGAGAAAATTCCAATATATCAGCAGTTTCTGAAATACTCCACCAGGCATGTCGCACTTAGTTTGAACTTTAGCAGTTCGTCTTGACCAAGTTTATGTGCTTAAACACACGGATGCACCGGCATCTGATTAAGTGATTAGATAGGTCCGTTAAAGAGCAGGTGAACAAGTGCATCTAACAAAGTAGCCAGTGACTAACTCAAAGGCACAGACATGCTCACTTTCATCTTAAGAATTTAATTCCATGCAGGCATATAAACAATTCAGCTTTTCTATCACTTATTAAAATCAAGCTTGAGTAACATTTTCTCAGCGTTTTTCCCGACTGCCCATCTATAGAATTAAGGCACTAAGCACACTGCTTTCTCCCATCCATATTTCTTTAACCCGACTTTTATTTGTGCCACTGGCCCTGCATTTCTCATTGACATGTTTTTCCAACTCTTCCACATGTCTCCATAAGCTCCATCCACAGCATGGTGTAATTAAGCCTCCAAAGTGGCGGATGGCTCCAGAATACAGGCACCTCTGCCAGAGAAATACAGCACAAAAAAAAATACTGAGCAGCAATTTGCAATAATCTCCCCAGACATCCTCTAAACCCAAACTATCAGTTTTGACATAATACAGGGATTTAATCTGAGTATAAATCTATAAATCTCATAATGCTGGCTGAGGTAATCTCCCTCTGGCATGCCTGCAGGGCTGCTGGGCTGAGATGCTTCAAGTAAAAAGTGCAGACCACTGGCTCCACTATCAGACAGTGCTCAGAGGTCACGGCAAAGTTGCCACGTGTTGAATAGTGGCACTATTCTAACCAAAGATCATGAATTACACGATCCTATCACAAAAGCGTCTTTTAGAAAACGTGCAACATATGCATTTAGTAAAAGTTTTTCTAAAAACTAAGAATCATATAAAATTCATACAATTGCAACATTTGGTTTTCATCTCGCATTACATTATAGCAAAAGTGACCTTTATCTTGACAAATATGCAGCTGTATTAGTCTTCAAAACCAGCTGCAACCTTTATGCAAGACATACTTTATGGTGTATTTTGTCATAACTTTGCCTTTGATTGTCTCCGCTGTGACCGGAGCGCTACCTATCCCATATTTCTTCTTCTGGGGTGAATCCTGTATTTATTAAGTCCCAGAGGAGCTGCAGGTTTTGTTGTCCTTCATGCCCGAGCAGCAACCTGGCTGTGAGGCACACAGAGTTTAGTCAGCAAGTCTGTTGGGGCTGCTGGGGTCGGTAGAGACCTTAGGGACCTTGACCACAAAAACCATCGGCTCTTTGGCCTTGTTGCTGAATGCACGCCGAATTACATCCACGGCGTGCTGATGAGTCACTCCCTCCAGACTCTCTCCATCTACAGACAACAGCTCGTACCCTGCCTGCAGATTCAAACACATGCAAAAGGGTAAAAGAACATTGAAAAACCACAGAAAAAGATTGAGTATCCTTTGTAAGCATGTTTTCCTCCATTTGTGTATCTCTTTTTTGTGTCTATTTTTTTTTCAGAGCAACATTAAAGACAGTTTCCATAACACTGCAGAGATTGTGCCCCTCTGTGAAAAAATGTAATTTATGCCAAAGAGAGTTGGAGCTCTCCCACTTCTTTAATGCATTCACACTGAGGGCTGTCACTAGTGCACGTATAAAGTTTCCCCTTCAGCACAAGGTCTTTGGAAAAAGAATATACACTGAGACAGCCGCACAGTTAGGACTATGCTTGCCGTTTCCTGCAGGATGCGAGCAGAGAGTGGCAAATCTTTGCAGCCTCGAGGAGAGGAACTTCCTCTGATGTCATCAGCGTTTGTCAAGGATGCACCTGCCTAATGTGCTCAATCTCAGCGAAGGTTAGAAACACAGAAACACACAAGGCCGACGGCCATTGTTGTACCTTCTTTTTTTTCCCTTTCCCTTTTCCTTTCGAGTCATTAGACACAAAAAGATTATTTTCCCTTCATTCTCTACCACTCTGTTCCATCTGTTACAGCTCTAACCTATTTGGCCTGTATGGATGAGGTTAGATCCGGGCTGCTGATTTTCTTCTTTCTTTTTTTTTCCCCAGAGTCCGGTGTTCACCAACAACCCTATAGCCCTCCGTGCAAACAGTATCAAAAGATTTAGCTCCATTTAACCAAAGAGGAGATTAAAAAGTGCTTTTTCATTTTTGAAAAGTAATTTATCTGAATTAAATAGATCACAACCTAATCTGCCCCATCCTCTTTACAGCCATTTATACTGAGCATTTACGAGGTTCTCTATTTTCCAGCCAACAAATAACATGGCCTGTAATAATAACTACAGCTTGCATGGGAGGATCTGAGGCCAAATAGCTCATGTACTGGGCTGAGAGAAGTATAGCTCAGAGTGTTGGTTATCATAAATGTAACACCACTCATGCTCTAATTGTAGATCGGGACAGTGGTTCGTGGCTGCTCAAATTTTGAGATAACTTTCTCTAAAATACTAAAAAAAACATTTTCTTTTTGCCTTGTGTTTAGAGAATCACTGCATTAGGATTGCATGTAAACATGCCTGCTTCTGCTAAGCAGCACTAATCAGCAGGTCCAGCTGTTGGGAATGTCATTTTGCAGGTATTAACTCAGCTGTCACGCTGACGTGACTCGCTTACGTCCACGTTCCTGCCGGTGAAGGCAGATGGCAGCGTCTAATGAACAGGACAGCACGTGTCTCATGACTAATACACACACAATGCAATATTCTCTGGTGTGATTATCATGTGGGTCTAAGGAAACAGGATGCGTGTTAACACTGAGCCCGCCTGATCTCACTTCCCTCTGCAGAATACAGGGAGATAACACTGAGCCGTGGAGCTGATATGAGCAAGCTGACATGCCTGGTTGTTAGGTGTGAGGAGGAGACCACAGATAGCACAGGAGTGCTAGTGAGTAGCCATATATCTGTGTCTAAGCCTCATAGCCAACAACCTGTCTGTTTTTAGTCATGCTGGTGAGATGGCTAAGAAAAGATCATAGTGTCATTAGGATGCAATGTTGCTTAAATCCCTTACTTTGAACCAGACTGAAACGTCGCTTTAAATATTTGATGAATTACATTTGGTATATTCTTTTGTTGAGTCCTAGAGTGAAAACCTTTAATGATTCCTTGTTTTTTTTCTATCAATGCTTGGTTTTGAGTAAATTTTATGCAGAGCATTATGTTCCTCATTAGGATAACTGGTGATCCTCAAACATTTACCACCTCAGTCATCTGTAATGTGTCGAAAACCTTACTTGAGTACTAAAATCAAAACTATTATGTAACGTGTAACCCTGTGGCTAGATGCTATGTCCTGCTGGAAAAGGAAGTTTGCATAAAGTTTTTCAGCCGGTGGAACCGTGAAGAGCTCTAAAATGTTTTGGTAGATGGCGGTGTTGACTTTGGACTTTGATAAAAACACAGGGGACCCACCACTGCCAACATCAGCAGATGACACCTGGTGGCACCTCAGATCATCACAACCTGCAGAAACTTTACACTGGACTTGGATTCTGTATCCCTCCACTCTTCCTCCAGACTTGAAAGAGGACTTTGGACCACTGAACAACAGTCCAGTTCTTTTCTACTTAGCTGAACTAAGGCACTTCTCTTGTCTGTGGTTCAGAAGTGGTTTGATATTAGGACTACTACAGCTCTAGCTCCTCTCCTGAAGAAAGATGTGAAAGATGGAAACAGCCTCAGTCAACGCCTTGTGAAGCTCTCCAAAGTTCTCGAAACAACTTTTCTTGACAATCCTCTCAAAGCTGCAGTCACCCCTGTCGCTTGTGCTCCTTTATCTACCAATCAAGTTTCCATCAATATGCTTTGATACAGCTGTCTGTGAACCACCAGCCTTTTCAGCAATGACCTGCGGCTTACCCTCTTTGTGGAGGCTGTCTATGAGTTTCATGTGGACTGTCAGGTCAGCAGACTCCCCATAATTGTGGTTGTATGTACTAAACTAGCCTGAGAGATACACAGTATTTATACTCTTTGAAATTCAAAAAATCAACATTTTATTATTTTGAGATATTTTTTCTATTATTTTTTTTTCTGTAAGCCATAACTGTCAAAAGTAAAACAGAGTTTAATTGCACAGTAAATCTAGGATATCCTAAATGTTCATTTTTATTAAACTGATAGAAAATGTTGAATTTTTTCCACAATATTCAAATGTTTTGAGATGCACCAACACAGATGTGGAGTTTGTATGAATGTGAATGTAGGTATCTGTACACAGAGGGCCAGGGAAAGTTAGTTAGATATGGGATTGCCCACATGTTTGACACTAATCAGGAATAACACTCAGATAGCAGTTGTCAACTGATAACTTGCAGCTAGGAAACATACGAATTTGTCTGCAAACACGAGTACATAATGTCAGCCTCCTACTGCTGGAATAAGTATGTTTCAACTTTGCACACAAACATTTCTTCCCAAGCATCTCTAATTCCACTGAGCTTTAAGAATAAGTCTGTGATTAACTTTAGTGAATGAGCGCATGTGTAGCATATGTGTTTCAGTGAACCAGGCCAAGAAGACTGTTAAGTTACTTTGCAGGCAATATATTACCAATACATTAGCAGACCAGCATCCATGTACCTCATCAATAATGAAAGTGATGGGCCACTTGAGATGGCTCTCATCTACTCTCCACTCCTCATTGCACACGTCTCTGTCATAGACACAATTACTTCATAGCAACAACTCATAACCTCAGGACTGAGGGCTGGCACATACCTCTCACAATCTGCTACAGACAAACACATTAGTTATAAAATCTGGTTGTTATGAAAGTTAATTCTGAATATTTAAGGTGGATTTAATTATTGTTATGTTATCTATCTATCTATCTATCTATAGATATATATTCATGCTAGACGCTGACCTTCAAAGCCTGATTTGTAGATGCAGCTCCACCTGGAAAGATTTTCTCAATCTTTATCATGGGCTGGATTCTAGACTCTACACCTCCAGAGATACTAATACCTGTAAACACACAGAAAAAGAACAATAATAAACTGAGGGCATGCTTGGCAGTACCACATGTTTTGTAACTAGTCTTGCACTGTATCGATTGGTCGTTTGGTCTTTTTTTGTGTGAACTCTTATAAATGCATTTTAGTTTAGCAGTTAGTGATGCCCTGACCTCTACTGGTCATGTAAGAGACAGCTTAGGATGAGTCACTAAGCAGTTTGTATTGTGCTTACAAGCGCATATACGGTCACAGATTAAAAACGATTTTAGAAGCTAGCATTAAAGCAAACCCTGAAATTTCAGTTTAAAGTTAAATGAAAGTCTCAACAAGTGCTGTTTTTTTATTTACCCAGTGAGTGCTTGGCCTTGGAAATGGTCAAAGTGGCGATTTCACACTCCTTGGGAGGTAGAGTTTGTCTTCCTTTCACTTTTTGACCATTTTGTGAGTGTCCATTCACTTGCTGAGTACTCCCGGCCTTGGACGGGCTCTTCTCCCTCTGGGGATCAAATACCTCAGCCAGAGGGGTTCTGCCTCTCTGCTGTGAGGGAACGTGTACGCTGACCTCCGTGTAGCCCTCTTGCCGGCTCTGTCTGCCATATATACTGTCAGGACTGCCCTCTCTCCTCACTCTCCCATGGCCATTCCTCACAGGTGACCGCCCTCGTTCATCGTCCCCTCGGTCAGACACGGACAACAAGGAGACCTCATCGTACCACGACGCCCCATTCTCTCTTCTGATTGGGGATCGATGGGGTTGGTGGCCACGTTTAGTGCTGTGTGGGGATTCTTTGAGGAGGAAGCTGTGAGTGGGCAAGGGGCTTGGGGAACGGGAGCGCACAGAGGATACATAGTTGTCCACAGGTACATCCAGCAGAGGGGTGAAGGCACGGGATGGCGAGAGATGGCCAGACCGTTGACCTGACACACGCAGTCTCTCCAACTCCTCGATCAACCGGCGCTCATGCAGTCTGTCGTGGACCGGCTGCAGACAAAATCCACCCTTGTAGTCTGTACAAACATATAAACAGTGAGTGACTGAGTCAGTGCATATTATAAAGCTTATGATGGAGCAGAATCAGTGCTGTGAGTTTCATCCGTGCTTTCTACTTCCATGTTAAAACTTGGCTATGCTGGCAGAAGACAGAACAACGACAGCTCAGAGACGTTTTGACAGATATCTGCTGTTTTCATAATACTGACCCTTTGACCCGGGCCTATGACCTCAGAGGCGGCTGCAATCAGTCTCAAGATGGGACTGATTGTGTCTCGCTTGCTTTTAAATGAAGTAAATGCTCAAAGCATCTTTGCATTGTTGAAGTGTCACACAGCACGTCTCTGTCTTTTCTGTATGCCACCGAGATGTAAAACAACCCTCTTCAGCACGAGCACGGGAAACCTGATCTGTTCGGTGTGTGTGTGTGTAGTTGTGTGTGTGTCCTCTTTATATGAGGGTGGGGAATGTGTGCCAGGGACAGGATATGGTCTGCGTGTGAAGGTGTTTGGCTTTGACCTATGAATATAAGATGAGGCAGGAATAAAGTGGCAGAAAACTAGAGACAGAAAGAGAGAGATTTGAGCCTCTGTATAAGTTATATTCCTACAGGAGCCATCAAGCAGATAGAGAGAAAGGTTGAAGAAAGGACCGAGGTCTAGATAAGGAGAGTGCGAGAGCAAGAGATACAGCCCATGTACCTGGGATTGGGGTGATGAGGTGACGACGAGGAGTTCCACTACGAGGAGAACGCAGAGCCGGGGAACGCGCTAAAAATAAAGATTTCATTTTTTTTAATCTCACTTGAAAAATTCTTTCCTGTTTTTTTATTCTGTCACAGCTTAGAATTTAATCTTGTAAAACTGGATAAATAAACAACAACAACAACAAAATATCAGGGCAGTGATGTCAGGTGCATCCTATGCTTACATGAGCGACTCTTGAGAATATCGTACGCTTCCAGCTCAAAAGGCATGACCATGCTGTCAAAGCGACCCAACTCAGTCGTTGGTATCAGCATTCTGCAGTGGATATAAAGCGGACATGTAGTTCATACAGCATGTAAACACATAAAGCAGTATTATGCCTTGTGTATCTCACCTTATTTCCCTGAGAAGCAGCAGTTTCTCTGGCCTGTCCAAGATTGCCAGAAGGGGACGCACCAAGTCCTCGATCACAGAGTCGGACAGAAACTGTAGGAAGGATTTGATTGGTGCACAAATTAAAGTAGGCAAACAAAAAGAACCAGCTGGACATGTACACTGAGGATCTGACTGAGCTCAAAAAATATTTATACCCAGAATACTGACTTTAAGTAAATTTGATTACATGTAAAACAAACTTGTAATTTTGTTACATACGTGCACTAAAAAACATTAATTTAATGGAAATTAAGGAACAGAAATGTACTTGATTAGTGTCCATTCAGTTTACATAAAGCATATTTTGCTTAATCGACAATTATTTGAATCAATAAACATTTGATTTTAAATATTTCAGTATGATTTTGCTCAAAATTATTGCTTCATCTTTATGAGAGCGAAGAATCATTTTTTTGAGTGTGTGATTATAAAATTAGTTTTATAATGTCATCTCTGCGAGAAGTTTTTACACCTCTGGATACATCTCAGCTTGTCCAAGAAAAGTTTGCTTCACACACCGAGGCTCCAGTATCTCAAGATACACATTTACAGCACGAGACAAATTTGTGATAAAACATATTATAGATTAGAGATAATGGGAAGTATAGTTTTTAGAGCTCTGCACTTGCTGTGACTAAAAGCTCAGCGTGCAGAAGAACTTTACGTGATGAACTGAGCACATGTTTATACCTCTGCAGCAAGTCCTAACTTTTTTGTCTTCGACCTCCCTTTTGTTTTGTCCCGTCTCTCTAAGCTCTCTTTTCAATACCCTCTGAGGTCAGACAACGGGCTAGCCAAGGAGCTGAATATTTTAGAATTAAGGTGGACTGAGAATGAATCAAATGACAGCTTATGTTCGATCCCGATCATAAAGACAGGCCAAATCCATCTTTTGTCACAGCTGTTACACGACACATCTGTGACTAAAGAACAGTCGATGACTCACTGCACTCTCACAGCAGCGTGCCTCTGAGGTGTGAGAGATGGTAATTTCAGTTTAGAAACTCACTCGCCGACAGTGTCTCATCACAGCGGCCACCTCATCCTGACTGAGCAGTTTCTTTGCCATGTCCTCCACGTGCTGCAGGACCTCGAGTCGGGGCAGTGGGCTGCCAGCTCGGGATTCCCTTGGGGAGGTCAAGAGGTGGAATGGGCGCCCCCGTTCCTTATCTAAAGAATTATGGAGTTAATGTTACACATGAATGTTATACTCTTACAGGACTTTACAACATTAGAGATGAATAAAACCCTAAACATAATGGAACACCTCTATAAATCAGGGAAAGCAATGCAAAAAGTTACAAAATCTTACTTATTACTGCAAACTTGTCATCTCACGAGGCTGTTTTAACATTTGAATTCTGTATTATAGCTCTGTCATGGTAGAGCACTGGCTTTTTGTCTTCAGGTCATTTTCTATCTCTCTCTTTGTTGTAGGATTGGTTGGGCAGGTCGGAGCGTGGGTTCCTGCTGTTCAGAAAACACACTTGTAGTTCACTAACCTTATCAGGAGCTGGTATTAAAAGGGAAGCTCCATACTGAGTCTCCATCACAGCACACCACACCACTGTGTGCCATCTCAGATTGGTAAACAGGCCTGATTCTTGGTTACTCCAGCTATTCTTGTTCTCTCCTCTGTCTTCATGATTTTGCTGCCCTGCTGAAGAAAAGACCCACCCGAGCTTTCTCACCTGCCACCTTCAAACCAGCACTACCCACAATGACTTATTTTAAAGAGGCTTTCCATCTCACCTCACTTGCATTCTCAACCTCCTTTGACCCTGAGAACAACCCAGTGCCCCTCTGTCCAAGCTCACTAGTCTTAGCTTCAAGTAAGAAACTCACACACTCCTAAAGACTTGATCTATAACTGGACTGTTGGGAAACCTCCCCTCACATTCTGCTGGATATAATGTCCTCACAGAGAACACTATTCCCTGATTATGATTAAAAGTGTGGCCTTAAAATGAACACTGTGTATTATAATTAGTCAATTTAACGACCTCTGAGTCATGTTCCACAATTTGTTCAAAACCTAAAGCAACATTTCACTTTGCAGGCTGCACTATGTGAAAGAAAACCCACACCCTGTGACCGCTCTCTCACCTTTGTTTGCACGGTGAGACGGCGACTTGGAGCGACTCCTCTCTTTTCGGTCTTTCTTAAATAAGAGGTTGACAAAGGTTTTGGAGCGTTTCAGACTAGTTTTACCCTCTTCTGAGCTTTTCTCCCTGTGTTGCCTTTTCTTCTTCTGTCTCTCCTCTAAAGGTGGGGGGGAAAACAGACAAATATCTCTTTTTAAATTAACACACATACTGTACTTTGTGCACTAAACAAACTATAGACTACATGTCATCTTTTTTGCAGTTATGTCTTGTACACAGGAAAATTCACTGAGCCACAGCAGGAGTAGGACATTCTGCATATCTGTGTTGGGTGTTGAAAACATAATTCATTAGGCCTTGTTGTGCTCAATGCTTAACTGTAAGCTGGTAACAGTGGCTGACACGCACTCTCCTTTATAAGCACAGACTTTTCATTTATCTTCCAGTCAACTTCTCTTTTCACTGCAGTAAATCTGACACTGTGGGAAGCAACAGTGTATCACTGATGAATTGCAGCCTCACCAACCTGAACACACCCCCATCTATTAGAAGCACTACAGAGAAGTGCTCCCGCTTACAATAACAAATGTCCAATCAGACCTAAGCTTTGCCCGAGCCCCCGCCAGGTTCTGAAGCTACGAGTGAGCTGGAGAAATTGAAAAGGAAAGGCTAATAACTCAACAGCCCCACCAAGGCTTGGATAGATATTTCTCCATATGTTTGCTCTTATTCATTTCTCACAGAGGTACAACAAGTGAGAGTAAAGGGCAGTGATTCATCATGAGTCTGTGGCAACCTTGTGCTCATAGACAAATTTTGTATGGAGCTTAAATCAGCCGTGGAGAGTCTGAATGTTCTTGTTTACTTTCTGGAGTGATGGAGGGTTAAGGCGTTGTTTAACTGATGCGTGTCCTATAGGAAGAGCCCAGAAGCAGTGAACTGTCACAAACATCAGCTCAATATCTGATAACAGTGCCGCAATTCTGGAAAGACTGATTTCTTAGTTGGGGTGGATAATATCAACACTGCAGAAGTGGCAATATTGTTTGGTAAAACTTTCAAGACAAGAGTGTCTTTTAAATCATTAAGACTACACATCTTTTAATGTGATGAACCAGCCACAGTGCATGACATTATTAGTATTTGTTTTTTGACCAATAAGCATTCATTATAAATTATTGCATAATTACATGAGCACATGTGTTTTGTACCAATCCTGATCATCTGGCTCATTTTTTATGCTGCTGTACATTTTTGTAACTGTATTCTGCATGCTTTCATGGTGTCCTGCTGACAAAATATGTCCAGGGTTAGATGAAAAGAACTTAAACACTCACTTTAGTAGGTACACCTGCTCAACAGCTCATTAACACAAATATCTATTTAGCCCATCACATGACAGAAACTGCATGCATGCATTTAAGCATGTAGACGTGGTCAGACAACCCACTGAAGTTCAAAGTGAGGTGTTTTTTAAAGCAGAAAGGTGATATAAGTGATAATTTTCACAACCATTTCTAGATTTTACAGAGAATGGTCCTAAAATTCCGTGTTGATGACAGAGCTGATAGGAAGGCAACAGTAAAGCAAATAACCACCTGTTATAACCAAGGGATGCAGAAGAGCATCTCTAAATGCACTGTAAATCAAGCCTTGAAGCAAATGGGCTACAACAAAAGACCTCACCACTGCAGCCAGCTAAGAATAGGAACCTGAGGCTAGAATTTGTCCAGCCTCACCAAAATCAGACAATGGAGGGTTGGCAAAACATTGTTGTCTGATGAGTTTTTAGCTTTTGCTGCGACCTTCAGATGGTAGGGTCAGAATCTGGCATAAACTGTCATGATCCTGGGTCATGTTGACCCAGCATTCTTAGTTTTCGTGTGTTTTGTATTTTGTTCTTTATTTATGCCATGGTTCCTAGGTTGTTCTGTTAAGATGTTGCTTATTTGATTTCCCATCGTGACTTTACCCCCTGTGTGCCCCCTCTGTGAATCTGTGAGCCCTCGTTTCCCCTCCTTGTGTTTTATTCCATGTTTTCTCCAGCCCGTTATGTCTGTGCTCTCCCTGTGCTCTCTCCTCCTGTCTGCACCTCTGTGTACTTCCTGTTTTACTTTGACAATCTCTTGTCAGTATACGACATGTTGTGTTTGCTCCTGCCCTGTCTCGTTATGATTATCTGTGTCAGCTGTGTTCCCCGTGTGCACCCACTTCCCTCGTTAACCCTGTGTGTATTTATGTCCACGTCTCGCTCAGTTCAGTGTTGTGTTGTCAATGTCCCTTCCCTGAACCTGTGTGCCTTTCTCTGTGTTCCCTCGGTCCTCAGTTTAGTTCTGTTTCTTTGTGAAGCCTGCAATAAAGCAGAGGTTTTGAGTTCAGCTTTTGTCTCTGTGAGTTTTGCGTTTGGGTCCTCATCTGCCTTCACACAGCTAGTTCATGACATAAACAACATGAAAGCATGGGTCCCTCCTGGCTTGTATCAATGGTCAGGCTGGTGGAGCTGTAGTGTTATAAGTGAGATATTTTCTTGGCACTCTTTGCATGCCTTAGTATCGACTGGGCATGGTTTAAATGCCACAACTTACCCGAGTATTGTTACTGACATCTCCACTCCTCTATAACCACCGTGTACCCATCTCCTGATGGCTGGATAATCAACTACTGTATGTCAGAAACTTTTATTGATCTTTGAGTATATCTAGTATATATCTATGAATAATGTGTCCAGCACCTTGAAACTATGCCATGATGAATTAAAGCAGTTCTGAAGGCATCAAGAGGGCCCAACCCGATACTAGCAAGATGTACCTAATACAGTCCATAATTAAAACCAGTGACGTAAAACATCACTTGTCAGCTTAAATTTTAAAAATTTAAAATTTAAAAATCGTCACATGAATAAACTGTGCATGTTGTACGCTCACTACCAAAATACTGAAATACTGAGAGCTTCATTTTTTATGCCACCATCTTGGTTTAACCACTGCTGCTAAAGTTAATAAATTAAAAAGTATTGTGTTTGTTTTGTTTTCTCAGAAAGCACCGCCTTAATTGTAAACACCTAGACTGTGACTAAAATATGTCCTAAATAGGCTGGAAAAAACTTGTCAGCTATTAATAAAGTACATAGAGAACTACCTTGCATCCACAGTTCCCCACATTTAACAACCCCAAAGAGCCTGCAGACCTCACCTGACTCTGTGATGTGACTCTGGGAACGACTGATTGGCTTCCTCGGTCTGCTGAGGGCCATCAGAGCTGCTGTCTTTGGTGAGTGTTTCTCAACTTCCTGCTTCCCTGATGACAGCGTTTTCACCCGTCCCTGTCCACCTTCTCCAGCTCCTCCCATCTCCCTTGGCCCTTCTCCTTTCCCACGTATGACCGTGTCCTTCAACACTAATGTGGCACCAACAGTCCGGCTTGTTTCTGTGGTGGACAGCCTTTCGGGGTGTGACCCGTTAGGCAACAGGTGGTCCTGGTAGTTTGGAGGTTGGGGTTCAGTCTGTATGGCGGAGTCAGCAGTTCGATCAGTACTGCTCGGACGTCGGGAGTGATCCTCAGTGCAGATGCCAATGTCTACCATCTCTGAGCCAAAGACAGGAGGGAAGAGGACCTGGGAGAGACCACTGAGGGAACTGAGAGGGGTGGTGGAGGACAATGACGAGGCAGAAGAGTTGGAGTCTGAACCCTGTGATGATGGTGGAGGGCCTCCATTGGCTACTATAGAACACAATCCAAAGAATATAAGGGATTAGTGTGTGTAACAGCTGCTATATGTTACAGCAACATAAATATACATGCTAGACTGTACTGTGGATAAAGTTTTCCCATAAAAGCTTAATTTGCTTCCTTCTTATTTCTGCTTTCTTTGAATGAAAACCTGTCTGTTCTCATATCCCCATAATCCTGTGAGCTTTTGATAGACAGAAAATAAAGCAGGGCTTCTTTTTTTTCTTTTTTCCTAATGAAACTCCAAAGTGACTCTGCATCTTGGCATCTCGACAGATGTCAAGTCATGCTCCATTCCAGATGACTGAGCTGCCTTTGAGTACACTGAATTAATCCCTAGCTGTGTTGAGATGGGCTCGTATCAAAGCAAAAAACAAGGACCTGGAGTCCTATTAAGAAACTGAATGACAGCTTTCTTGTTCAAGAAGGCTACACAAGGCCACTATCCCACTTATTTTTAAATGTTTCCAAGGAGACTCCACCATGTAGCTTAGATAAAATCTTCATTGATTTTGTTTAGTCAAGGCACGCCACCGTTCATTATCTCTTGTAAAACCTGTGTTAAACATTGTCCAGGGACTGTAAAAACAGTCAACATACACTTTTCCAGCCAGCCGTATTCTGCCACCATCTCCTTGTACGCGGGGTATCTGCCAGCTTCCTGTTGAAGATCAAAAAAACAAAATATTCATCGAGAACAGCAAACAGTCAGCATGATTACTATGAAGTAGACTCTCTAGACTTTATTGACTGTTAGTGAGGTTTTTCAACATTTAAAAATGAGCCAGCATTTGTTCATTTGGATTTTTTCCTGTAGTTTTTTGTTACTTGTGAGCCACATTCACAATCTGCAGCTGCTGAACTGTTTAAAAAGAGTTTACAATAACATGTTGATAATAGCAGTGTTTACATGAGGATCGTCAGCAAGTTCAGTTCCATTTAGTTTTATTTAGACAGCACCAAGTCATGACAACATTTTTTTTTACAAACATAATTTTATTTATTATGTTTGTATAGCTTGGTACATATTACACTGTATGTAGCTGGAGAGAAACAGCAATTTTTGTTGTTTTGTATGAAAATACACAAAGAACTGGCAATGGGGTGAATATGGATCTGAATCTGAATTTGATCTTAAAAGAAGGAATAGTGTCTTTTGAATCCAATTAAAGGACCTGAATCCTCCAAAAAATCTTCAGAGAGGAAAAACAGTCAGCACATGAATGTAAGGTGTACAGATGTGGAGACACGGCCTTTAAGAGAAGGACGGGGCTATCTACCGTATCCATACACTGAGGGTGCGATGGGAATTAGGAAAAGGGGGGAAGTAAAACATGGGTGAAAGTCATCAGAAAATCGCAAAGAAAGGAGCAAAATTCAAAGCAAAACACAAGTGACAACAAAATGAGTAAAATTGGATTATTTTTTTAAACTAAACACAGAGATGCAAAAACTTGCACTAAAACATGATCTAAAGTTAGAATAAGAAACATGGGAAACAACTAAAACTCTTCACTAGAGGAGGAATAAAGTAAACACAGAACTCAGAGATTTATTAATATTATAAAGCATCAAACTCACTAGAGAGTAATGAGGAAATTAAAACAGGAGTGCAAAAATCAGCCTGCCAAATATAAGAACCAAAACTTCAAACTCAAGCAGATAACTAACAATTCAAAACTTGGAGGTAGAAAAAAACTCCTGGGACAACAAACACGTTACTGTGTGCGCATTAGCATGTCACATACAGCTGAGAGTGATGAGAAGGTATCATTTTAGTTCTGCAGATTAATTTGACAAGATTACGACCACAGATATAAAACAATGGCTAACCAAAGTATTATCATTTGACATGAGTCCTGAATTCAATTTCAAGCTAGTCCATACACTAATCTTTAAGACATGACGCTCAAAACCAAAATGTGAACTTGGTGAAGAGGGCAAAAGGAAAGTCTTTATCCTTTGGGCACCACTTGCAATGACAATCCCTGGAATATTTGGACCAATCAATAAGCTGTCCACACATTAAAGCGAGCACTGGACTTACAAGTTGTTCTGCCTTTGATATTTTCAGTTATGCATGCCAGCTTAATTTCCACCTTTTGACCTCTGTGCAGCATCTTATTGTACTTAATGTTAGTTTAGTTATGTTATGTTTGCTCTAGTAATGGTTAGTAATTGCTTTAATATCCAGTTCAAATGAATCCTTACTTCAAATATAAAGTTGTAAGGATATTAAGGTGCTTGTATTTACTGTATAGGTTAGGGTAAATATTATGTGGTTCACAGAATTATAAAACATGTGGCTCTTGTAAGCACATAATACTGTATAATGCCTTCTCAACTTTTTTTTTAAGGAACTGTCTCATCAGCACTCATTTTTTCCTTTAAAAGCACAGGTGTGAGGGTCTTAAATAACAAAACCGTGCTTAACTATGTGTGTGATCCATCCATACAGGACAGGAAGAAGGCATAAATTAAGGCTTTCGGTTGATTATAACTTGATCCTCGCCTGCCTTTGAATAATGAACGTCGTGCCTGGCTGTTTTTCACACGTGGAACCTGAGATCAGGGGGGTAAAATGAGCATGCAGCAATGCTAGCGAGCTGAGAGCACGCCGCACATCACACATACACCGATTCATACGCACCTACACGCGGTGCCTTTATCCAGAAATGACACAGGTTAAGTGCTGTGGCCTAGCACACATACTCAGGCACACATAAGAAATTTGAGGGCTGTAAGCCAACTGTCTGCTCAGCAGTGCAGGCTCATTGAGAAGAGCCGGTGTTGTTTACACGCTAGCATTTATTATTGTGTCAGCACTCAAAGCTCCAATCAGCTGTTAAGTTTAAACTGAAGCAAATTATTAACACTCCATTGCAATTAGAGAACTTCCTGAAATCAAACTTCAGTCTCATTTCAGACAGCACTGAGTATGTTTTTAGTTTGGTGGTTTGACACAGTGTTGCTCATGTACATCTCAGCATTCAACTGGAGGTATGTTTATGTCCAAAAGAGGAAAAAAAGCCCAATATATACTCTCATGTTAGCTCTTTTTCTTGTGTTCCTCTCACTCCTTGGAATATATTTAGCTTTTTGGCTGTTAAATCCTCTACTCTCGTCACTTGCTCTGTGTGTGCTGTCTGAAACTGAGCCAAAACATTTAAGTCACAGGTTGTAAAAGGACAAAAAGAACAAAAATGTGTCCTCATGCTGTGACAGTCCTCTCATACCGTGTTAATTATAAAAATGTAAAAAAAAACAACAACAACAACCTAACAACCTGAAACTGATTAGCTCAACTTTAAACATATTTTTTCCTTTTTTTTTTTCTTTCGCTCACCCTGATGGTCAACATGACGTGGGTGTGGCTCTTCAGGACCTCCACCGCATTGCTGTGAGTGATGTCATCAAAGCTCACACCATTAGCTGCAAGGATCTGATCCCCCATTTTGATGCCATGCTGCTCTGCAAGTCCACCTGGGTCCAACCTGATGAGCAGTATGAAAAAATCCAGACATGAAAAAAAGAAATGTAACTACTAATTGAATTTAAATGTGAGCTTCTTTGCTTTGATCTACCACAAAGATTCAATAAATTTTGCAAATGAGATTATGATATCATCTTTAATTATTGGGGTTAATATTATTATTTGCAGCCAGGTGGGGTAAACCTGGATTCCACCAAGTGCACCAATGTAACCATCCTGATGCCCAAATGATTTTACAACAAGTACTAATTAATTTTTTTATCTCATGCAAAAAAACTGTGTTTGTATTCATACTTAGACACATAAATCCCCAATCCAAACTCTCGTCCTCCTCTGATGTTGAAGCCCAAGCAATAATCATCTGACGTGGTGAAGAGATGTACGATCCTGCGAAGAGCGCTGTCCGAACTGGCCTCTGAAGGTGTACGACCGCTCTCCTCCACTACCATCCGCCGGTGAATCAGATCCACCCTGCACGCACACACATAAACACACACAAAAGGAGACATATTGTATATGCACACATGAAAACACTCATATAAACTGCTTTCTCTCTGTCCACTGAAGTCAAGTGTGTCAGTATCAGATAATCAAGTAGCCATAAAGGTCACAGCAGTAATCAATCCACTGATGCCACATGAAACCTAGATACTGTATATCCCAAAAGAAAGATAACCAGTGTGAGCTACAGTCAAGTGACAAGACTTCACAAAACAAGAGCCACACAAAGGTCAGTGATAGTAGTTCCAAAGCTGTAGTCTTTTACATATTCAGCAATAAGTATTTCATCATAAAATACAGTTATTAGAAGTCAATATTTTACAGTAAATGTTTGATATCTTGGTAGTTTCCAGCCCTGCTGAGTGGACTGGCCTCACCATGTGGTCTTCTCCTTAGAGTAGCGGATGCCGGGGATCTTGCCCACCCGTCTCACCACCATCCTCAGCCTGTTGTTTCCTGTCAGGACCTTCACAGCACTGCTCATGGTGATGCTCTCCAGGCTGACCCCGTTCACCTCCACCAGCTTGTCACCCACAGTCAGCCCAGCCTCCGCTGCAGACACAGGCAGAATTCAGCATGAAAACCAGAAGACAACATTCCCACGTGTAAGCACACTGGAGGAAAAAAGCTTGTCGTGACCAATTACATAGACAGTCTGATGAACACACACACTTCTTCCTAACCTGCAGGGCTGTTGTCCTGCACCTTACTGACAAATATGCCGAGTCCATGTTCAGAGCCCCCGCGGACACTGAAACCCAGACGCCCATCTGGACTCTTATCTACTGTCACTGTGTGAATGTCTTCACTGTCATCCCCTCCTGCAAACACACAAAACACCGACATGAGTCCACCATAAATATGCACAGTGTGACCCACAAGTATTCCCAGGATTGGGACACTTGCAACAAAATATGATTTGAAAATTCAAAGCTGATGGGAAAACAACTCATTTACAAAGAACAGACAATAAATGACAAACAATAAACATTCTAACATTTAAAAGTTACTGATAACAAACCTATTGACTTTTAAACCTAAAACATATGTATCAACCTTAAATGAAAAACTTCATCCTTATGAACTTTTTCAGATCACAGGTCGACGGACTCTAATGAAGTTAACTGACAAATAAAATGCATTTATATAGGCTTATCTTTGAAAGCAACTTTATTTAACTGACATAATTTTTGCACAACTTGGGTGGTGCCTACTGTGAATACAACTAACCATTAATTAACATTTGTGTTGATCACTCTGTCTGATGTTGTCTCAATTAAATATTGGCCGATCAGTCTTTCAAATGTCAGAAATATCCAAAGCCAAAATTCACATCTTCACACAACTTTTTTGTCTCATCTTAAATGAGCAAAGCCTACTGCGGACATTCAGTTTATGATCACTGAAAACGAAGAAGACTACCAAAATTTTGCATTTTAGATACTTGAATTGTTTGTATTTCTGCTTAAAAAATAGAAAAGAGGATGACTAAAAAAGTTTTTAGTAACTCAGTTCTCATTCCCTTTTAGCTTAAAAACACATAAGATTAACTCTGTCCACAGTATTTTACATATGTATATCAGCTTGCTCTGAATTAATTTTAGACAAATATCTGTGTCACTGATTGTTCTGAATACACCTTTGCAGCCAGTTGCTGTGTTGCCATGGTAGCAGAAGACTGTTACTGGGACCAGACCTCACCATCAACAGGTGCATTGATGAGGATGACCCTGCCCATGGGTGAGGAGGACCTGCGTCTGTGGCGCTGCTTCTTCACCATGTAGCGTGTGGTGCTGTGGGAACCCCCATTCGGACCTCCGTTTTTAAAGTGGGGGTGCCCCCCTCCATTTGTCATCTCCCTCCAGGCTGGAGTTTGAAAGGAGTCAGCCATGGTAAGTGTCCAAAAACTCTTCCCTCAGTCATCCAGGCGAGAGGATATGTGGAGTCCCAGGTCAGGATGGCAGAGATGGAGCCAAGTGTTTGGGGAAAGGCAGTGAGGGACAAATAACTTGTAAAATGGACACTTTAGCACCTACTTGTCCAAACTGATCCCCACTGGAGGAAGCAAGTAAAAAAGCTGCTGGTAACATCCCTAATCTCAAGTGACATCCGTTTCATTCAGTAGATAAAGCTTAAAAATAGAAACCAGGTTGAAAAAAACCTCTGACTTCAGCTGAAGCCACACAGCTAAGTCACAAAACACAAAAGTTGGCTAAAAGAAAAGCTCCATGACTGAAGAGAGGGATTTTCTCACACTCAGATATAATCCTGGTCTTATAAGTCAAAGATGTTGGCGTGATCCAACAGTGTCCTCTGTACCTTCAGAAACCACAGGGTACCCGGTGCCCGCTGTCTGCAGAGAAGTCAGCAGTGCAGGGTGATTCCCCTCTGGTCATGTTTAATTAAACGGCCTGTTGTGAAAAGAATATGTTGTGATGAGTAATGTGGCCTCAGAGCTGAAGAATAGACAATGAAGTCCTTTAATTCTGACACAGTATTGACCTGTGAGGATAAGAAACACTCACTGAACTCCCGTGGCCGTCTATTAATCAGCACCATGGACAGCAACTCAGTGAGCACGCATATAACCAACAGGCCTAATTTGACAGTAAGTTATATGGCGACAGTTTGCAGGGAGGCATAATTATAGGTGGACTTTAATTCTGTTCATAACTTCGACTTGCTGAGTCTAAAATAAAGTAAAAAAGAATTTTAGCATTACCTGCCGTGTCCATGTTGCGCTGGCTGCGCTTGCACTGAGCTGGTCCGCCTCACTGACGCATTAAGGGACACCTCCGGAGCGTTAATGCCACCTCATTTGTTCTCCCGGTGACCATTATTGTCTTAAGAGGTGTAAGCCTTTTACATAAGCCCCCACCCGCAGCTGTGCAGCCACTAGCGCTGGGGCTGGAGATGAGTAAGTACACTGATTACTCAAAGAGTAAAGTAACACTCACTCAAGACTGCTCCAGCGTGTCCTCGAGTAAACTTTCTTATTAATGCGCTACTGGACTTTGGTAGAGCTGGAGAGAGATGAAGGCGGGGGAAAACGGAGTAGCTGATCCTCCTGCCACGCCGTTAAGATGGGTAAACAACCCCACCTGGTGGCTAGTTTAGTCACATCCATGTGGGTCTCCAGCTCAATGCGCAGGAGCAGTGATCGTGAAAAGCAGTTTTGTAGGAGACTGCTGTAAGTGTGGTTAACATGGCTTTCAGAAAACAGAAGTTGTCATTTATCTTTTACATCATGCCATTTCTCAAGAATTTTCCACACTTTTAACAAAGTCGGTTTAAATATATTATAAATACAGTCAAACCAAACACAACAGGCTGTATATAAAAAAGAGACAAATGCTCTAAAATATAAATACATACAGCGAAATACTAAATAAAAAAGGCACACAAACTTCAGTTGAAGGCTTTGCAGTGATATTCTATTTCTGGTTTGTCATTATTAATCTGACATCATTACATCTACACAACACAGATAGTTGCTTTACAGACGTTAAGTACGACCTAGACGCCGGGAAAGATTTTGTCAACCAACTGCAAGGGCCCGGGAAGGATCACGGGTATCTGTTTCGTGGCTACAAATTAGCATTTCGTGCGCACGTTATACCCATTTCGTGGGCACGAAGTAGTATTTTGTGGCCACAATTTATTTATTTTTTGGACCATGTCATCAGAGGGGCTCCGTACCCTTCTAACTTACACCCGCGACATAAACACTAGGTAAGAAGGATCCTAAATATGTTGAAGAATAAGAAATTAAAATTTTATTGAAAATGGCAAAATACACAAATTAATGAAAAAAATTTTTCTTTAAAATCCTATTTGATGTCACGTGATAGACATTAGCTGAACGCTATGTCTCAGCGTAATTTGCTTATAGAACGTGTTAATGTTTGTTACAGTGAAGTAACCACAGTAACGGGCAACAACTAACCACAGTGTTCGGGATTTTTCTTTAGTGTGTTTTCACCGGTTAGACATTCACACACATTTCTGAACATATTTAAACAAGTTTTGAATTCGTCTTTACAAAGATTTTCCACTCGTCTTCAAAAAACAAGAAGAACATCAGTCTACTTGCGTTGGTTATTTTTGCAATGTCTCAAAACATCTATCAACCACGTTTCAGAGGACCTCCTCCTCGCTGCAGTAGGCAGTACGGTCCCCCCGGTGAATACAATGGTCTCAGAAAAGCTTTTGAGAACTCTACGAGAGAGCGAGTACCAACTGCAAAGTCGCCTAAATGGTTTTCTGGTAGAGAGGAGGAATTTATGCCATAAGGATGGGCTTGTAGCTCTTAGAGAAGAAATGGAGTCCAAATACAATCAACTGGAGAAAAGAAATGAAAAGCTAGAACAAGAAAACAAAATACTAGAAGGGAACCAGCTAGACTTGGATGACTTGAAGGAAAAGCTGTCAGACACGTACTCGAGAATTAAAGCAGAAAATGAGTACCAGCAATTTCTAAGGGTGAAACATTCAGAAGAAGTCCAAAATTTGAAGGAGAAATGTTAAGACCTGGAACAGAAGCAGGCACTCTTGGAGGACACAAATAAAGACATGGAGGAAGAGAAGACAAAACTAGAAGACAAAAATAAAGAATTGGAGGAAGAGAAGACAAAACTAGAGAACAAAAATAAAGAAATTGAGCAAGAGAAGAAAAAACTGGAGGACAGAAATAAAGAATTGGAGGAAGAGAAGGAAAAGGTAGAAGACAAATATACAGCGCTTGAGCAGAAGCATGAAGAAGTCCAGGACAGGAGCACAGAAATGCTTCAGGAGAAGATCCAACACCTGCAAAAATATGAAGAACTTGAGAGGATTCACAAAGAACTGCAAAGCAGAAACAGTGAAATCCAGGAGGATCAGAAAAGGCAGAAACAAGAGGAGCTTGAACAAAAGGGCAAAGAAGCAGATGAAAAGTTTGACAAACTGCAGGAAGATTTTGAGAAGATTCAAGCAGACAATAAAGACCTCAAAGAAAATAACACACTGGAGATGAAAAACGATGAGTTGCAGGTGCAAGAAAAGCAAAAGAAAAAAGTATCCAGCTTTTTCAAGAGGAAGTCAAGCAAGAAAGAGGAAAAACCAAAACAAGACCAGGAAAGTGTAGAGAAAGAAGAAAAGGTAGAAAAGATATACGGCAAAGTAGAAGAAAAAGCGAAAGGAAAGAAGAAGACAGGCTGCTGGAGTTGGTTTTTCAGGAGTAAGAAACGTTCTGGTGAGATGAGTGGAAGAGGCCGCTGAGTCTGGACAAGTGTAGGAGGTTCTCCATTTCATTACTATTCACATCTCCACCCGGATCCTCCCTGCAACTCCCTCTACCCCCTTCTTCCCTCCTTCTCCCCCTTCACATCTCCACCCCACCCGTTTCCTGCACCTCCTTCTACCCTTCGTCTACCCCCTTCTTCCCTCCTTCTCCCCCTACCCCTGCAACCTCCATTTGCCATGTCCATCGACAGGTCTTTCTATGTGAAGATCTGTTTTCTCTGTATCATAATAAAAAAATAAAGTTGAACAAATCCAGAACTAAATAAGCATTTCATTTTATGAGAAAGCACAATTATACAACCTGTTTCCCTATAAACTAAAAACCAGTGGATAAACAGACTAATGAATAGGTAATAAAACTTGTTAATATGACTGACTGACTCCCCTTGAAACCTGTTAAAGAAACATAAGTATTTAGCTTTCAGGAGGTAGAAATGCTGCCACCTTTTGGGGAATTATAAGGATGGTGTACGTTGTAGACCCTTCAGCTGTGCATAAAATCACAGAAAAATATACTGTCACACCACACAAAAATGAGAGTCTGTCTTTAGCTGTGTACCAGGGAGCTGATACAGCTAGTGAAAACTTTGAGTATAATAAATTAAACTAGAAAGCGAAAATTTCAGAAGAAATTTCAAGTGTGCCTATGCTGCTGCCAATGAGTGTAGTTTGTGTTAGTAAAGAGCAACTTGTACTTCTGTCCCATTAAGCGATGGTTTAACAAATTTCACTGCACACTATAAAAGGAATCTGGATTTAAATATAACATAGTAGTGTTGGATTAAGTGTAGGAAACACTAGTATAAGGTGTCTATGGAACAAATCTCCTTCAACATTTATAATGACCAAAGTGAGGACTACAGACATTTCTCTCAGTCAGCTGATTGTGTTTAGGGTAAAAGCATCTATAGACACTGAGTAAAAGATTCAGACATTGAAAGTCTGGTTTATTTCATGAATACAATGAAACATTTTACAGTCCACAGAGCAAAGTAGCATACATGATAATGGATACTACAACATAACACGGACAGTGAGAAGCAAAACTCATCGTCTTACCAGCTGTTATATTCTTTAAACTTAAAATAAACCTTTGAAATTAGAGTTTAGTATTTTAAGTCATCTATTTAAAAAAAAAAGAGTCAACACTTGTTTCTCTCAGCAGCATTACTGAAGAGACACTTTAACGATGCTTCATATCACAGTCTTTATGATGAAAAAACATGTTCTCTCATTAGCAGATGCAGCAGAATACATTTATTGCAGTGTATGAGCTACACTTCTTGTAAAAAAAAAAAAAAAAGCTGATTGGAAATGCATTCCAAAAAAAGCTCCTGTCTTGACCTTCCTTCGACGAGCACGCACGCACGCACGCACGCACGCACGCACACACACACACACACACACACACACACGCACTCACATAGTAGCACACACACACACACAGAGAGAGAGAGAGACAGATCATTAATACAAAGGATTGCAGCAGCTCTTTGGATTTTCACTCTTTGATGAATTTAATATGAACAGCCACATAAATTCCATTCCAATTTTTTGCCTTTGCTTCAATTAAGATGCGTCTTTAAAGCTACGATACCTTTCTTGTTCAAAAAGTTTACTGACACAGTAAAGATGTAGCTAGGGAACTCAGTAAGTATGAGCAGCAATAGCTTAGGGACACTTTCTCAAATAAAGAGGACTTCATTATCTGCAGTTTGTGAAAAAAGTGCCACATTAAAAACAAATCTGCAGATCCGCAAATTATGGATACAGACTCTTTTCAGCTATTGAGGTCCCCAAACTACGGCCCGCCTTCACATTTGACCCAACCCCCTGAACAATATTAGAGATGCATTACTTTTTTTCCTTCACATTATAATTTTTTCAGTCTGGCCACACGATCGACACTAATGCACCACAGAACATTGGGGTGTAGTGGGCCTGCCCGACTGAATCTCTGGAAATGTTTCAGAACTGAAGAAGCTTCTCGGATGAGAGGTGAAACGTCTTCAAGCAACTTAAAGAAGTCCAGACGCTTTTCTTTGCAAGCTCCTTTGACTACAATGGCCTGGATGACTGAAAACCTTCACAGACTCTTAGTTCAACATTCCGAAATCCCGATTTTTAAATAAAATGATCGCATCAACCCGTGAAAGAAACCCCAGTAGATGCGTAAAAACTAGTTAGATTAAAACTAGTGGTTTGATTAAATGAAACGCTTGTGAACAGGCTGACATTGCCCATTCAGAAGAAATTCCCATTTGTGCCATTTTTAAAATAAAATGCTTGCATCACTGCAAGCTGAGATATTGTCAGAATCACAAAATTATTGTGACTAAAACACTATTACCAACACTTTGACTAGATGTAAATAAGAAGCATTCCCGCTTTGTTAAGGTGCACTGTGAAGCAAAACGGCTTCCACTCCGCCCGCAAAACAAAGAATTGCTTTTAAGAACACATATGTCTGCATAACTGAATGTTGAGACACGCCAAAGTGATAAAAATAGTTTAATTAAAAACCCTATGGTTTGATTAAATTAAAACCCAGTTAAAAACACATGAACACATATAACCCCTCTGACACCCTGTGTGTTTCCACACATGAACTCGCATACCCCGAGCACACCTGAACGCGCATGCGCACATGCGCGAAACCGGTCAAACAGGTTGTCAAACCGGTTTGGTTGGCCGCCATATTGGTCTAGTGCCATTGTATTACTACTGCAGTGCAGCATACAGAGAGACGAGAGGACGAGGCTGCAGGTAAATCACAATTTTGCATTCACTATTTTGTTTTTTGTTTTTTACACAGCGTTCTGATTGATTGACAATGGTCTACAGACAATGTTTTGCATTATTATACAAACTTTGGTTGTAAGATTCAGATAACTATTTAGTAAAAGCTAGATATTTTAAATGAAAATAAGAAAGAAAAGTATTTCTTTGTGCCCCCCTCTCCCTGTTAATGGCCCACCTGGCAAAAACTTTCCTAGATCCGCCCCTGCACAGTTACCAGTTGCCAGCTACACAGAAAAAGATTCTGGTGTCACTTGTCTCTCAGAAACAGTTCATAACTTCCCTTCAACTCAATCATGTCACCTAAAAGGTAAACCTGTTTTTCCATCACCTGTTCAGCTCTGATGATTCAGTAAGGACATCTCCTGGTTTCATCTTCATGTTTCCCTCTCACCAGATATCCAAACCGATATAATGACCAGCAGCTTTTACAGCTGGGGCTCCAGCAAACATCCGCCAGTTTCCCCGTTCTGGTGCAAAGTGGGCGATAAACAAACATTCTAGCTGAAGTACAGGACAAACTGTGTTCTTCTTCAGCTCAATACCAAACGCTAATATTTTCTCTGAATGCCGAACGATTACGTTTTTAATGGACGGTTGGCAATTCTACTAACTAACCTTATGAATAAAATAAAGTTCACTATGGTATCAGTAACATCAAAGCACCCACCCAGCTGTATAGAAACTCCGTCATGCTAGCTAGCACGCAGTACCAGTTATTGTAACTGATTGTAAAAAGTCAGCACAACAAAAATAAACTACACCTAAACTTGGTTTATATCTGACCCAGATAGACTGCAGTTCATAACTTCTTACCTGAAATTCAGTTCACCTGATGCTCTGGCCGCAGCCGCCTCGGGTCTGCTTCTTCTGCCTTCGGTTTCCCTCATCCACTGGCTGCCCTCTGTTTGAGCTCCGCCAACACCAAACAACTGAGTTATTACAATCCACCACCTTCCACTGTTTATACCGTTACTAAAATGAATACATAAATCATCGGCCCATATAAACAAAAAACAAGTCCAGCTGTGACCCCGAGTCTTTGCGAAAGACCGGGGGGTGAAACGAGAGTGAGCCGCCCTCACTGTCATCCAGCCCAGGTTGCTTGTCAGCCAAGCCGAGCTAGCTAGCTAGTCAGGCGGCACCTACGTCAGAGCACTGTTGCTAATATGGGATGTCTTGATAAAACGAGCAAATATATTTGAAGTTTACACACCTACATTCTCACCTGAAAATATCTTAAAAGTTTAATTTGTGACCTAGAAACAGTAATAAGAGCAATATTAAAACTAAGTGGTAGCTGCCATTGTTTGACACAGCAGAGACGTGCTATGATATGCCGTTTTCCACCAAGCATACACCCTTTCGATTACTGTAACTAATGAATGGTTCGCGCAACCTTAAAAATTCCAATGGTTCCTGAAAGCAGCGACACTGTGTGCACTGTTGATATTACCATCAATACGGTAATCCAAATAAGGGTAGACAGGCCGTACCACTCCCGGCATACCACTAGAGAGAGCCAACACACCACAAATTAAGTTTAACTTTCATTTCAATGGGACCAAAAGATGGAGCCAACACACCACAAATGAATCTTTCCCATTCATTTCAATGGGCCAAAAAAAATGGGCCAAAAGTTGCACTAAAATAGTAATATTTAAAAAACTATAAAAGTCACAACACCAAAAGTCATAGCACACCATTCCCGATCCAGCCGCACAAAATGATATAACATATGTGAAGTTGTCTCAAAACTGTGTGGCAAGTTACGCGCCGAAATTTCAGGCGGAAGATTGAGAATAATAATAATAGGAATAATAATAAATCTGACGAATAGTAATAAGTGTGCCTCTTGGCATAGGCACTAGTGATGTGTCAGTCGCAAACGAAACAGCTTTTAGAGCCGGATGTTTGACGTGAACGATGCAAGCCGGCTCCTTATCGTGAGCCGTGGGGTGTTTTTTTTTTCTTTCTCTCACCCTCTCTCTCACACTTTTTTCCGCTTCACTCTGCATGCAAGCCTTGTGCTTTGCGCTGGGAAGAGGGGGGAGGGGCGGTAGTTACACTCGCAGTAGCACAGGAACAGAGCCGGAGGGAAAGACAGAGAAAGAGAGCCAGGGACAACGACGTCACATTAGAAAGGTATAGTAATCATCCACAACTATTTTCAGTTGCAGATGATAAAGGATTCAGAAAGTTTATTCATGCAGCCCAGACAGGCCTGACAGAGAATATGCGTCTTCTTTTTGTTTTCATATTTTAATTTATATTTAATTGTGTTGTGGTTTGCAGTGTTTTGTGTTGTTTCACTTTAAATTTGTTTAAAAGGAAAAAGCTGAATAAATAGTTAAAAGTTGAAATGTGAATAGTTGGTTTTTGTATTATATGATTTATTTATTACATTTTATGTGGAGTGAATAAATAAAAGTATATTTATGGTGGCCCCTAGAGACAAAGCACGTACAAACTTCAAAACACGTACAAACTCCAAAACACGTAAAAAGTCCAAAACACGTACAAAACACAACAGAAGTGCTCCAGAATGCTAGGCGCAGTGTTGAGCTTTTGTTACCCAGTGGCTACACAAGCCAGCAAGTAACAACGACCGGATTTGGTGTGTGGTAGTAACAGGTAAATGAACTTCTTTTTTTTTTTAATTATTTGAATATATATGTGTGCTTGTGTATAAATACACAAACAATACACATATGCTTTCAATTGTGTAATTTAAGTGATCTAGGTAGCTCTGTTTTGGAAGTTCAGTTAACGCTAGAAATGTGTTTTGGAATTTGTACGTGCTTTTTGGAGTGCGTCTTTAGGTGCCACCGCATATATTTATATATAAACAGTGTTGGGAAGGTTACTTTTAAAATGTATTCCATTACAGAATACAGAATACATGCCCCAAAATGTATTCTGTAACGTATTCTGTTACGTTACTCAATGAGAGTAACGTATTCTGAATACTTTGGATTACTTAATATATTATCATGCTGTTTACAACTACGTGAATGTACTATTGCTGTGATTTATTACTGTTACTGAAGGTCCGCGGCTCTGAACCGTAGTAAAGGGACCTCTGGCTAATACGGCGAGTTAGCTGAAAACTAGCTTTACTTTGTTGTCTGGGTCAACTTTGCAAGCGAGAGACAGAGAGAGGCGTTGAAAGGCTGCTCTAACAGAACTTATTGTTTCAGAGGAAAACACGAACACGGTGTACAGTCGAGTCTTAATAGCTTACTTACAACTGGGCTCGTCAGGCACTCTTCTTGGCTGCAGTGGTTATTATTATATTTACATGTGTAACGGAGTTAAAAATACATCAGAAAAACATGCACTTACCTGTTCTTAATTATTATTTTAAGTGTGAATTTTATCATTTTTTTATTATATTTTATTTTGAAAACCCAGAAACCGGATCTCACTCTAACGTGTAGAAGCTGCTACGGCTTCCGCTCCTCACAGCGCGCGCTTGCACTGTGAGGGTAAGTTCTGTAATGAAAGGCTCTGGCATCTTTATGGTTTCTGGTGTGAATGTTGTTACATAAGTTGTACATGTCGATGTATATAGGTTCATATTGATATTAGAAAGTTTCTGTGTAACCGAAACAAAGGCTGGTTGCTGTTAAACAGTGTTTCTGCCGTATTTATGCTCTTTGGCAGTAAGCTTTTGTCAGCCCCCTAGTGGTTGCTGCGCATAGCAGGAAACGTGTTTGATTTACTGTTTTTCTGTGCTTTTTGTGATGTTGTTTTACATTGTAGGAGCTACAATTGCTAGTACGATCAGAAGACACCTGTTGAGTGTGTTTTGTGTCTTCTGCAGGTACGTGAGTTTGTTAACAGTCATTTTGTCTGTAAAGCATAAGCAAGTGGAAATGTAATGCGCTACTGTTAATTTGTCCACTAGAGGAAAATGTTTAGCCGGTGATACTTCTGTTATCCTGTTATTTTGTTTTATACGATTGTGAAATGTATTTTATTAGTCATAAGATTTCGTTTTTGTATACAAGTTCAGTGTGGCAGACTGAAAAATGGGAGAAATTATTATTTTCCATCTTTTCTTTATTAAAAAGTTAATTGTAAGTCTGTCGAGACAGCGCGCGCTTGCACTGTGAGGGAGCTACAATTGCTAGTACGATCAGAAGACACCTGTTGAGTGTGTTTTGTGTCTTCTGCAGGAATAAATTGTGAAAAGCCAACCTTTCTGAGCGTCTGTGATTTTTGAAGAGCTGGAAGCGTTACACTGGTGCCGTGACCATTCGGATCTTCAGATCAGCTTGATGCTCATTGCCGTGGCTGCTGTTCTGCTCCCCTGCTGTTCACAAGTTGAATGTGGGTTGTTGTAACCAAGTGAGTTTAGATTAAAAAAAAAAAAAACCCAAAAACAAACAAAAAGGTGAGGGGTGTGATTGAAATAAGACAAGGGTGAAAGTGTCTGTGTTTTGATATACAACGTGTGGTTATACGCTCAAATTATTTGGACATTGTTATTATAAAAAAACTTTTCTTTCCCTCGTTTTGCTGCTATTATACTGTTATTTTTCTTATTTTTATCTCTGTTTTTTTTTTTTTCTCTCCCTAACGGAGTGCACATGCAGTTATTATCTTAAGTGTGTGACGTGACGATGGATAAATTTGTCACTCCAGTACTACCTAAGGGTAGAGGTGCCGGACTAGTTCATGCAGTCGACGCCAGTAATGTCACACAGTTTGGTCCTGTGGGCAGTGACACTGGGCTAGGCCAAAGCCCGAGTTTTATTCCCATCGGTAGGGGTATGGCTGATATGCCCCAGGTTTCCACTCCAATTAGAGACAGTGATGCTGTACACAGTTTTACTGACATGGTTGAGCAAATAGGAGCCCAGATAGGTGAATCCATTGTTACTAAACTGTTGTCAGCTGGTGTTGTGAATCTGACTGGTGACTCTAAGACTCAAACTGAGCAATGTAACAGTACCGCTCGAGATGTACCGCATGTAACTGTTCATGTTAAGCCCAATAGGGAGCTTCAAATTTTTAGGGGTGATGGCACAGACAGATGTTCGGTTCAGGACTGGATTGACATGGCAACAACCTATCTATGGAAGCAAGAGGTCCCCATTCATGGCCAGGCTGATGAAATTATTAGCCACTTAATGGGGAAGGCCAGAGGTGTGGTCAGAGTGGCTCTTTGTAGTGACCCAGGTCTTGATGTCAAACAGAAACCTGATCTGATCTTTGGTGTCCTTCGCCATTATTTTAGTGATTCTTCGTCGTGCCTCCCTCTTGCTGACTTCTATGCAACACTCCCTACCAGAGGTGAAAACCCAGTAGATTATTGGATAAGACTGAACAAGGCTGCTGAACTAGCCATAGAGGGGCTACGCAGACAGGGGCAGACAGCGACCCCTTTAACCCATGAAGTAGCATGTATGTTCGTGAAACATTGCCCTGACCCTGAGCTGTCTTATGTCTTCAAGTGCAAGCCTGTCCATGAGTGGACTGCTCGAGACGTACAACAAAGGATTGATGATTATCAAAGGGAGGTGAGAGCTAATGGTAGAGCCAGCGGCGCTGCACAGTTGAAGGGCTGTAATTCTACGATCACTGCCGTGCACCCGAACGCCTCACCTGCAGCTGCTGTGCCGGAGGGATGCTCCCGAAGCTTCTCACCCCCATCCTCAGGTTTTCAGGGGTTGGTGGACTCGTTCCCCTCCACTGCTGCAACACGAGAGCCCCTCATCGGAAGTCCGTGTTTCTCCCCTTCGACTGCGGTGAGTCAAAATCTTCAACAGTCAGAGGAAAGGCTCATGGGTCAGATGGTGGATATGTTTCAGGCCATGATGGAGAGAATGCAGCACCACAACACTCAGACACCAAGGAGAGGGGTGTTTAATCAGTTCTCACGAAATAGACGGAGGAGGGAGGATGCCTGCAAAGTCTGCAGTGATCCAAGACATACCACAGCATCACACTGCCTATCTGATAAACTGTACTTTTCATGCTTTGCTCCTGGCCATGTTCGGTTGTCCTGCCCGGCTAGTATGTCTACCCAGGTCCAGCCGGAGGGAAACTAGCCGACCTGTATTCGGTGGGAGGCAGTGCAGGTCTTACAGGAAACTCCCAAACTGTTGATACCTGTGATGCGGAGTCAGTGTATGAAGAGGCAAGACAAAAATGCAAAGATTCTGAAGTTATTTTTCAAAACGTTCACAAAGTCGGCAATAGTGACAGTCTTTTCTACACTCCGGTCACTTTCGGTGGGCTTTTGAAAATGGGTGGTATGCTGGACAGTGGATCCATGGCCTGCAGCATGAATGAAGCAGCCGAGGTGACGCTGCGTGAGTCTGGACTGATATCTGATCAAGATGTTATCAAAGTGGATGTGACTCTTGTTGGGTGTGGAGGACTACGTGTGAAGCCTAAGTATGCCCTCAATGTGGAGATGGAGGTGTATGGCTGCAGAATGATAGTTCCCATCCTGGTGGTTCAAGGGCAGCTTGATGACCTGATACTGGGGACGAACGTCATAAAGCACATATTACACCAGTCTAAACGTTGTGAGCCCTACTGGAACACGGTCTCCAGTAATTGCTCTAAGACCAACCTTGAGACTGAAAATTTTCTGTCTATGCTTTCTGGTTTGACCCCATGGAAAGATTCGGACGTCCCGGACAGAGTAGGCACGGTTAGGTGTAACTCAGCTGTGTCCCTTGAACCGGGTCGCGAATATCTGGTATGGGGAAAACTACCAAAGAACATCAATGTCTCCCCTGGCAGCACAGTGATGACAGAGCCCTCATCATCCCGCTCAGCGCCCAGAGGGATCTTGGTTGCTAGATTGGTTACTCCCTTGTGGGGTGACAGATGGGTCCCATTGAAACTGATCAATATGTCTGAGCAGCCTGTACATCTGCGACGTAACGCCAAACTAGCAGACGTGTACTCCTGTGTGGCGCTTGAGGACTTTGATGCTTCAGCGCTCCATGAGACAACTCTGGCTAGCAGCCATCAGTCGGCCATGTCACCACAAGTCACGCCCACCTCCATGAAGGAGAAACTCAAACTTGTTGGGCTTGGTGATGTTGACATAGAGTCCTGTGAGACATCGGGACAGTGTAAAGAGAGGATGGCTGACCTGGTTTTGCAGTACGAGGATGTCTTTTCCCGCCATCATCTCGACTGTGGGGAAGCCAAAAACTTTGTGCATCGCATCCGCCTCTCAGATAACAGACCTTTCAGACTTCCCTACAGGCGTGTGCCCCCGAGTCAGTACCAGAAGCTGAGACAAGTCTTGACTGAGATGGAGGAGAGGGACATCATCAGGAAATCGACCAGTGAGTATGCATCACCATTGGTGCTTGTGTGGAAGAAGAATGGCGATCTACGCATTTGCAATGATTTCCGCTGGCTCAACAAGAGAACCCTGAAGGATGCCCATCCTCTTCCACATCAAGCAGATTGTCTGGCTGCTTTGGGGGGAAACAGCCTGTTCAGTACCATGGACTTGACGTCTGGCTTCTACAACATGACGCTACATGAAGATGACAGGAAATATTCTGCCTTCACCACGCCCATGGGTCTATATGAGTATAATCGGCTGCCGCAGGGTCTGTGCAACAGCCCTGCGAGCTTCATGCGCATGATGACCAGCATCTTTGGTGACCAGAATTATTTGAGCCTGTTGTGTTACCTGGACGATCTCCTAGTGTTTGCTCCAGACGAGGACACTGCCTTACAGCGCCTGGAAATGGTGTTTGAGAGGCTGCGCGGGCATAACTTGAAGCTGGCTCCCAGAAAGTGCTTCTTCCTGAGGAAATTGAAGTTCCTCGGTCACATCATCGATCAAAATGGGGTATCAACAGACCCATCCAAAGTCGAAGTTATCGCGAGCATGAGGAGCGTGGACCTCATGGACACTGATGGAGTGACTCCTTCCCAACGAAAGGTCAGATCATTTTTGGGGATGATCAATTACTACCAACACTTTGTTCCCATGTACTCTGCTGTTGCCAGACCTCTGTTTGAGCTCCTGAGAGGTGCTGTGAAGAAGGGCAAGGGAACAACTAAGGTGAGGCGGCCATGCAGGAAGTTGAGTGCTTCGGATTGGACATCCAGAGAAGAGGAGGCTTTTGAGAAGCTCAAGAGCTTGATGTTAAATACAGTCGTTTTGGCTCACCCAGACTTCTCTCGCCCCTTCTTGCTGTCGACAGACGCATCACTGGATGGCATTGGAGCAGTGTTGGCTCAAATCCAGGACGGTGGAACTAAGCCCAGACCGATTGCTTTTGCCAGCAAATCCCTGTCTCAGTCTCAAAGAAACTATCCAGCACACAGGTTGGAGTTTCTGGCGTTAAAGTGGTCGGTCTGCGACAAGTTCAGTCATTGGCTCAAAGGTCACAAGTTCACCGTCTGGACTGATAACAACCCCTTGACCCACATTTTAACCAAGCCAAAGCTGGACTGTTGTGAACAACGTTGGGTGGCTAAACTTGCAAGCTATGACTTTGACATTAAATATGTCCCAGGCCGTCAGAACATTGTGGCAGATGCCCTGAGCCGATTGCCTTTTGTGAAGGATAATGTAAGTGGCAGACTGCTGGCTGAGAGATATGCAGAATTCCTTGATGAGGCGAAAGATGTTTCGCATGCATCAATCCAGAGGGCGTTTCGGTCGTCCACCGACACCCAAGGCACGCAGAGTCTGAATCCCCTGGTTCTGGCTGAAGATGCTGTCACAGCTGTTTTGCAGTCACATGTCGAGTGGGATGTCGGCCCAAGAGGGAGAGCGATAGAGGCTTTACATCACCTGCCACAGATGGTGTCCCTCGGTCTGGAGGCCTTACCTGCCTATTCAGAGAGAGAACTTAGGGACGCACAGCTGCAGGATGCAGTGCTTTCCCGCGTCGTCCTCTACGTTGAGAGACACAGGAGACCCTCAAGGAGAGAGCGGGTAGGGGACCCGGTCCTTGTTAAAAGATACCTGAGCCACTGGGAGAAGCTGGTCCTCAACAACGGTGTGCTGTACAGAGTCTCCAGAGACCAGATATCAGGTAACAGACGACTGCAGTTCGTGGTTCCTGACTCGTTGAAGGCTGAGGTCCTCCGAGGGATCCATGATGATGCCGGTCACCAGGGCCAGTTCAGGAGTTTAGACCTGGCTAGAAAGAGATTTTTCTGGTTGAACCTTGGGCGTGACGTGAGAGACCATGTACGGGGATGCCAGCGCTGTGTAGTCAGTAAGACTATCGAACCAGAGGGGCGTGCTCCTTTGGTCAGCGTGTCCTCGTCCAGACCGTTGGAGTTGGTCTGCATCGACTTTTGGTCGGCTGAGGCCTCACACAACAAGTCCGTCGACGTCTTGGTCATCACAGACCACTTCACTGGCTGGGCACAGGCCTTCCCATGCAAGGACCAGTCGGCTAAACAGGTTGCAAGGCTTCTCTGGGACAGGTACTTCTGTGTATTCGGGTTTCCGGAAAGGATACACAGCGACCAGGGTGCTAATTTTGAGAGCCAATTGATAGGTGAGCTCCTCAGAGTCTCTGGTGTGAAGAAGACACACACAACACCTTACCACCCGATGGGAAACGGCAGTGTGGAGCGCTTCAACCGGACTCTGGGTGGAATGATTCGTGCCCTACCACCAGACTCGAAAGTGGACTGGCCACGTCGGCTACAGACTCTGACGTTCATGTACAACTGCACCGCACATGAGACAACTGGATTTGCACCCTTTTACCTGATGTTTGGTCGCACGCCCCGGTTGCCTGTTGACATTTTGTTCCGCTCTGTCCTGAGCGACCCTGCTGTTACCTGTTATGACAGGTATGTGGTTTCCCTCAGGGAAGATGTGAAGGAAGCAATGGTCATTGCACGCGCCCAAGCTGCGCAGGAGAAGCGTCGTCACTCGCAACTCTATAACAGGAGAGTGAAGGGTTCCAGGATTGAGGTTGGTGACAGAGTCCTGGTTGCTAACAGGAAAGAGAGGGGAAAGAAGAAGGTTGCTGATCGGTGGGAGTCAACGGTCTACACCGTGATCGATGTGAACCATGATACTCACACATTCAAGATCCGTGATTCTGTTTCCGGACGAGAGAGAGTGGTCCACCGTTACACATGCTTCCAGCTCCCGTTTCTGCTCGATGACAGCTCATACTTTTCCTTTTTCTCCCTCCCTCCTCACAGACACACAACGGGTATGGCAGTCCATTCTCCCTGCAGCACGGACTACACTGCCCATGATGCTACATTCTTTAGAGCTATACCTGTAGCATTCTGCCTATTAGCTTAGCACAACAACAACAAAAAGGCCTCTCTCACCCAGGAAACACGCAGAGAGAGAGCGTCACCCTGTAACCATGGCAACCGTAACGCTGCCGCCTGGAACAACAGAACGTAGCTGTCAAACAAAACCCAAACAGTCCTGACCCGCCACAATATGAAACAGGGAAGTACCGCCGTGTAATCCATTTATTTCAACAAAGTAACTGTATTCTAAATACCACCTTTTTAAACGGTAACTGTAACGGAATACAGTTACTCATATTTTGTATTTTAAATACGTAACGGCGGTACATGTATTCCGTTACTCCCCAACACTGTATATAAACATATATAAATAAAACCACAAACCACTTTTTTTTACATTAGTAATTCCTTTTGTGCATAATTTTATATTATTGTTAATAATAAATAAATTAAAGCAACAAAACAACCTGAAGAGACGGTTCAGAGCCAAAAGAGCCGGGTCTTTTTAGTGAGTCGAGCTGAAAGAGCCGGTTCTCTAAAAAGAGTCGGAAATCCCATCACTAATAGGCACACTTAATAAACTAAGGACTTCTGGGAAGTGGACTCCTCCCCTGTCCCGTCAGCTTTTAGCCAATCCTGCGTGATCTTCCTCCCACGCCCAGAAGTTTTTCACCACAAACACCGCCCCTCCTGTTTCGTCGCATGGCGCTGCCTTAACGGGCAGCTTAGAAGCTCGTTTTTGTTTTTACCCTCAGCTTCATGCGAACAGTTTGACTACATTTAAACGATTTATTCTATATTTTTGATCAAGTTAAACCTCACACGTTTACATTTTCTATTGTTGTATTTAATAAAAAACAATGGAATAGAATAGACATTCATCATACTGCAACTGAGCAAACAAATCGAAGAAGTCTTTGACCGTCCACATACTGTCTGGCACGCATTTTAATTCCCATTATTTTATCATTGTAGGCATTACATCTGTAACGAAACCTCATATGAGTAACACAGAACATAGACAGAACATTATTGATAGTTACTTTCTCCGCATATTATTTACCGACCCATCCTTTTTTTCAAAATGCTATGTTACTATATTTCAATAAGTACGCGAAGGCAGCATATGTCTTCCCGGCGGTGCTGTGATATTGAGAGGTCATACATTTTCAAAAACCAGGGAGTTAAGAGCAGGTATGTTTCCGTGATTGCTGAATTCACTTCACTGATTAATAATGATCAGATCCTGATTAAGTTAGCGCTCACTCTATTTCCATATTTGTCCTTACAACGCTAACTGAGGGCTAACTGAGGCGCTAATGTGCTTGCTAGCTTGTAAACTAGCTGGTTAGGGGACGTTAGTTAGCAGGTATTTTGATGACATTAGAAATCTGTTTGTTCTCCCATCTGTCCGAACATTTAATGTTTTTTTGGGGGGGTGTTTTGTTTTGTTTTGTTTTGTTTTTTTACATTTAACTCAGTTTTATTAACAACAGTGGGTATTTCTGTTCTCCAGTTCGTGATTTGCAGTGCTGCTGTCGGCTACCTTGCTAGCGTGTTCGCTAGCCGTTTAGCAGCCAGCTTGGTGATAGGAACTGGGGCACCTGTCGTGACAACCCCAAACCCATCTGCCACTGTTTCTGTCGCGGTTTTCTTTAATCAGCTATTTCGGTATTACAAACATCATTCATGTGGTTGTCTCGCTAGTGAGGCGATTGGAGGCTCATGTACTTTACACATAGTTTGAAGGAGCAAACCAATAGCCAACTCTTCTGTTATCTATTTATCCACGCTATCAGGTGTTATCTCGCTCTTTAAGGTGTTTTTTTGTTTTTAAATCAAATTGGTAGTTGTGACCTTGCCAGTAAGAACAAACCAAGGTCTCCACACTGCTGTGCCCCCCAGTTTCTTACTCAATTATGGCCCAAGTGCTGGATGAAGCTATCCAGTTAACACTGTGCTGAAAAGCCATAATGTGAACAGCACAGAGATAAAGAGTTGGATCCAAAGGAGGTCAATAGTTATAAGTGAGGTATTGTTTTATTTGAAATTGTACAGTCCAACTTCGATTTTTAAGTGACTGTGGGCTTTTTGGTGTGGTGTGGGCATTTAATGGATAAAAACATCATCTTAATTTTACTTTATCCTTTACTCACAGACACAGCTCACATTTTAATTTGGACTGCACTGAAAGCGAAAAGCTGCTTATAAGGAACCCACAAATGGACAAAACAACAGTTTATTGTGGTTTTAATTTAATACAGCAAACAGAAAGTGTTATTTAGGCTTCAGAAAGCACTGAGTGATGAAGAATGCAGTAAAACTCGAATGCCTCGAAGGGTTGTTTCCACAAAGATTGTACAGGGTGGTGTCCTGTACAGTAAAGGTGGAGGGTTTCATTAGCACAATGTATCTCTGGAATGCAGCACAGCTTTTAGTGAAACGCGGATGAGCGCTTATCTCTGCCGCCAGCGTTTTTCATTACAATAATTACACTTGTAGGGCTAGGAATCAGGTCGCCATACTTATGTTGTTTCAAACTTTGATCTCTGTTTGTGATATTTGAGCATGCATAAAATTTTTAAATTACCTTCAGGGTATGTTTGTTATTTTTTGGGGTTTTTTTTTCTTGTCTATGAAATGTTTTGGCAAGTCTTTTCTGTGAGAAATGCATTAGTTAATCCAACTCATACGGTTCTTTTTTTTCTTCTGACTTGATGTTTTCTGCAGTGTTGTACGTTTGTGCCTGAGCACTAATCAACATTTCTGAGTGAAGAAGCCAGGATGTCAGAAGAGGTGTCCCGCAACATAAACATCAAGGAGCCAAGATGGGACCAAGGCACGTTCACGGGCCGCGCCAAGCACTTCTTCATGGTCACGGACCCCAGGAACGTCCTGCTGTCCTCTGAGACTCTGGAGGAGGCCAGAGTGACTGTGGAGAACTACAGGTAGAGAAGGTCAAGATATAAAGAAGGGAGTAGGAATGTATAACCCTTATTCCAAAAGACACTGTGTAAAAACCCATATTTTAATTACAATAGGATATAGAAAACATATCAAATGTTTAAACTGAGAAAGTGTACAATTTTAAGAAAATTATTAGCTCATTTTGAATTTACTGGCAGCATAATGTCTCAAAAACGTTGTAAAAGGGCCATGTTTACCATTGTGTTATGTCCTCTCTTCTGGGAACTGAGGAGACCAGTTATGGATTTTGGGGGAGGAATGCTGTCCTATTCTTGGCTCACGTAGGATTTGAACTGCTCTACATTTTGGGGTCATATTTGTCATATTTTTCATCTCGTGCTGTTTTCAGTTGGTGAAAGGTTAAGTATGTGGACGCGGTGTGTGGTTTTGCATTGTCTTGCTGAAATATGCAAGGGTTAGGGTTAAAAGAAGTCATGTGGATGGGAGCATGCGTTGCTCTTAAACCCGTATGTATCTTTATGGTGATACCTTTCCAGGTGTGCTACCTGGCAATTTCATACATTGAACAAAAATATAAATGCAACACTTTTGTTTTTGCTCCCATTTTCCATGAGCTGAAGTCAAAAATCTGAAACATTTTCTACATACACAAAAGACCCATTCCTCAAATGTTACTTCCATCAAATTCAAAATGAGCTAATAGTTTTCTTATAGTTGTACAGGGCTCGCAAAATTTCAAAATCCCTGGTAGCCCTTCGGGCAGGGACTCTTCAGTTTTTGGTAGCCCAAAATAAATTTAAGTAGCCCGAATAAAAAAGAGAGCAATTTTTTTCATTGATGCTTTGTTTCCTGTTTTGTTTCCTTTACAATATTATACATTAAAGTATACTATTGTAACAGAAACAAAACAATTAAAAAAACACAAATTACAACATTGTATAAAAATTACAATCATCAACTCAAATACTTGGTTCTAATTGAACAGAAATTTCTATGAACTTGTAAGAACTGTGTAGGACATGAATCAGTCTGTGTCAGATCCTGAATTTGAAATTTCCACTGAAGTCACGGGTAAGAGGCAAGTGGAACCAAGATCTAGGCCATTTGCTTTTTGAAGTTTGCAAAGACTGCTAAATTGTGCCAGTGGTAGTTCACTCTTTGCAACATAGTACGCTGATCTAAACAGATGTCTCAGGTTTATTTTTAGTATGTTATTTGCAATTGGTGTTGGTTCTGGGAAAGATATTGCAGACTGAGCAATAATGCATTTCTCATGGGTTCTAATGGGGGCCTTTCTTAAAATTACTGGTCCCAGTAACAAAGGCGCTTGTCGACTCAGAAATCGAGGGAAAACCAACAACACACCCGGCAGAACATTATGTTATTTACACGGGTGCACATAAGTGGTCCGCAGGTGCGCATTCACTGTCAAAATGAAAGACGCGCACCAGATAAGAAGTTGCAACGCGGGTTTGCGTCCATATAAAAGGCTGTTTTTGTCCGCTAGAGTGGGATTTTCACGGCACATTCTGCACCACATCTCTGTGCGTTCATCATTTTTTGAAGCCAGCTCACCTCCTGCAACCACTTTTCCGAGAATACGCGCTTCTTTTGTGGTTCGGACTCCTGACATTTCTTTGGAGGTGGAGGAACACCAAAGTAATTGCTTAAAGGAGCTTCTTCGACATCTTTAAGAGTTCTAAACAAATGTCTGTCCTCCTCCAGAAAATCTTATGTACGCAAACACGCGTTGCAACTTCTTATCTTGTGCGCGTTTTTTATTTTGACAGCGAATGCGCACCTGCGGACCACTTATGTGCAGCCCTGGTTATTTAGCTCGTCATATTGCAGCCACAGAAATTCTTTTGTCCATGAAACCATAAAGCTGCACTTTCTTTTTGCCTTATAGTCTGATTTGTCATAACTTTTCCGTTTTGTGGTAAGCTTTTCTTTGGCTGTCACTTCTTCACCCTGACCTGTCTTATTTGGCTCAGCAGAACTAAAATATATATCCTGCTGCTTTTACACACGCACTCACATAACGCTCAGCGATTCTCTGCGCGATCAAACTCTCACACGTTTAAGCTGCGGGAGATTTCACTTGTCATGTTTGCATAGTAAGCTAACGATTGATAAGACGATGTCAGAGGAATTGGTGCGCAAATTATCATCACTCACCAATCAGTGCTGTCGCTCTCTATACACAGTTCACGCGATTGCAAAGTGAAAGCAAAAAACAAGCGCAAATTCAAACGCGATTTCAATATGTCACATATTGACAGTGGCTCACCGATGCCAATGACATAATTACCCAGCTACATTTCCGAAAGAATGCAAAAGCATTGACATATCTTTTTCCTTCCTATTGCCGGGCTCACACTGTGCGATTTTTTGGCCCATTTTGAGCCGATTTTTGAGTCGTGCGACCGTTTTGGCGATCGGCCCGATTTTGGCCTTCATCGTGCGTGGTGCATCGTGTTGTATACGTGGGGTAACGAGAAGCGATTAATACCTCACGACCAGCTCCCGATCATCAATCGCTTGGTCGTGAGGGTGTCGCCGCAGTTTCTCACACTGCGCACGCGCAAACACAAATGTCAGCGAAAAAGACGGCGCAGCACAGCAGTGCAGCGTGTGATCTGGACACAAGCGATGGAGGCACTTGTAGAACTTTGGAAAGCTCATCCGAGCCTTTTCGATGGGGCCTCACAAAATTATCACAACCACAACAATCGTGAAAATAGTTGGATAGACATTGCTGCTCAATCACAGCTGCCTGATCAATGTTTTTCATTAGCAATTTAGCAAAGTTGATGGCGGTGGTGTGCGTGTCTGTGTGAGTGAAAGACAGAGAGGGAGAGCGAGCGACAGAATTTCTGTTATAACCTTCATTTTATGGACGCACAGTGTGAGCACTCGGGTCGCATCAGAGCATTGGGTCGTATAGTGTGAGACCTGCATCGTGACCTACGAACTTTTAACCCCTGCGAGTCAATCGTGCAGTTTGAGCAGGAGCTGAATCGCGCGACTGACAAAATCGCACAGTGTGAGCCCGGCATAAGATAGCCCGACGGGCAGGGCAGAGATAGATTTTGGTAGCCCGACTGGAGAAATCGCTAGCCCCGGGACGTCGGGCTAGTGATTTTGCGAGCCCTGTTGTACATTTTCTCAGTTTAAATATTTGACATGTGTTTTTTGTTGATGTTGTTTTTTGTAAATAGAATATCGTTTTATGAGATTTGCTAATCATTGCATTCTGTTTTTATTTGCATATTACAACAATGTCCCAACCTTTTGGGAAGCGGGGTAGTATGTCGGATCTGAGTAAGGCATGGATAGGAATGAGCTTTGAAAGAGATTATATGCTGACTTGTTTTCTCTGGGGTTTTTTTTTTGTTTGTTTTTTTTTACATATAACAAAAAAAGCAGAGTTCGTACTGTAGCTCTGTACTGTTATGACTTTTTCAGAGCTGGGATCGTGAAGCCTGGTCTGACGGAGGATGAGCTCTGGAGAGCCAAATACATCTATGACTCTGCCTTCCACCCCGACACAGGGGAGAAGATGTTTGTGATTGGCCGGATGTCTGCTCAGGTGCCAATGAACATGTCCATCACAGGCTGCATGCTCACCTTCTACAGGTACAGCTCAGGTTTAAACACACGATTCACTATAATCTGCTTCTAAAATGATTCCCTAAAGAGAATCTAGAAATGGAAAAATGAGTATCTAATAAATGAAAGACTGAATTTGATACAGTTTCTGTGTGACCAAAAGTCAGCCTTAATACAGCAGCAAAAATAGAAATGTTAATCCCTGTGCAGAGGGAAAATCCTCTTAAAGAATAAAAAATGTTGCTCTTAATTCTACTGATAACTCGCTATGCTGTGACCATTTAATAAGCTATGTGATCAATTCATGTTCAGAATCAGAAGACTTTATTTATCCCCAAGGGGCAAATAACAAACAACCGAGCAGCATACGTTAAAGATAAGGACAATGGGAACAGGCAATAGGAGTGAAATAATAAATACACAGTATATACAGTTTTAAAATTACACAGTTTTAAAATTAAAGTGACTGAAGGTGAATAAATAACTGCAAGTGACTAAAAGTGAATAAAGTGTCAGTAGTGTAAGAAGAGTGTAGTTTATGTTTATGGGTGTGGGAGAAACAGTTTGATCTGCAATAAAAGTATACACAATATGATAAAAAGTAAAGCTGAGATGACTTTTAATACTCTTTGTAATTACAGAAATAGACGGTGAAACTAAACTAACTAAATAATAGATTATTGGCTGTAGTTTTTAAAACTGATTTATTTTAAAATTTTATGTTAATAGTTCACATTTTATTTTAAGTATTTTTTCCACATTTTTGTTAATTTATTATTTAACAATTAAGTCTATAATTTTTGTCATATTATGTTTATGTTTATTACTCAGGTTCAGGTTGGATGTATCGTGCACTACCATCAACCACAATGTTGTTTTTGCATCCTACCACTTGAGGGCACCATATGGTGACATTTTAAAGTCTATATATTATAGCTTTATATAGTAAAATTGGTATAATAAAGAAGAGAGCGAGTGCTTTGGGGGGTTTCTTAATCTGTAGGTTACTTAGTAGTTTTGCTTGCATCCTCTTTTTTTTTTTTAATTATTTTTTTAAGTGTTTGTCGCTAGCAGCTACTTTCTCAAGTAGTGTCACTTCTTTGCCACAGCGCAAAAGGGCTCTGAACACGCAGCGTGAAATCTCACTTCCTCAAACACACTGTCGCTGTTCCTTCATGTTTTTTGCAGGACTACTCCAGCAGTGGTGTTTTGGCAGTGGGTTAACCAGTCCTTTAACGCCGTCGTCAACTACACCAACCGCAGTGGAGACGCACCCATGACCGTGAAGTATGGAGGACTTCTCATTTCCCTTCCTCTCTTGATCATTCCTGTCCCACGTCTAAACTAGTCTCTGTGAGGAGGCTGTGGGAGCGGCTGTCCTCTCCCTCACAGCGGTATTACGTTCCACTGTTAAGCATGTTCGGCCTCGTGTCACCATGATTTCATGCTGACTTTGATTACGTGCTCCTTGTTGACAACAGGTCAGCATATTTGCAATAAATTGCCCCTTCCAGACGCTGCAAAAATGCATTGAATGCATGCATTTATGAAGAACAGCAACATGCGAATGCATATTTATGGATCAAGCATGCAGTCAGTGAAACACATATTGTAATGTTCTGTTTTGCAATTATTTGCGAGGATGTTCTCGTTCATTTTTAAATATTCATACATGACTTCACACATTTCTTGGTCCACATAAACTTTGCATTGATTCACCTTAGCTTCAATTGTAGACTCTGAGCTGCTGTCTTCATGTGGTGATGCATAATTGGCTCTGTTTCACTTATGAAAATGCTGAAAAGGGATGTGGGTTCTCAGTGTGTGACCTGTGATAATTTTGTTCTCGCAGCCAGCTCGGTGCAGCCTACGTCAGTGCAACAACTGGAGCCGTAGTCACTGCACTGGGACTCAAGTCTCTAGCTACGGTAATATGTTTGTTTCAAGTGCAACAAACATGAAGTAAGCCAAAGATAAAACAAACACACATGACCTGCTCTGAGATGTGATCCTGATTGCTTGATTTTGTTGTGTCTTTGCAGCGTCTCCCTCCAATCATCAGTCGGTTTGTCCCTTTTTGTGCTGTTGCTGCTGCTAACTGTATCAACATTCCCTTCATGAGGCAGAGGTGAGGTCACTAAAGTATTAACTATAATAGACCACTGATTAATATTTTAACAGCTGGTATGACAGCTTTACATGATGTTTGTTTTTCCCCACTATCAGGGAGTTAAAGTACGGTATCCCTGTAACTGATGAGAATGGAAACCGGTTAGGAGAGTCTCCAAATGCTGCCAGACAAGCCATCGTGCAGGTGGTGGTGTCGAGGATTGGGATGGCGATGCCTGCAATGGGTAACGTCGACCTTTTCTCTGCTTGGTCATTACCTTGCATGCATTAGTGACAAACCTGCAAAGAAGTATCAGCTGAAACTGCAGCTCCTCTCTGCTTTATGGAGTTTTCTGGCTGGTTAGGTTCCCCGTTTTTCTGCCTGTTCTGTATAGTGTTCATCGTTTAACAGCCTATGACCCAGATATTTATCTCAAGAGCCGCTAGACAGCAAACACAAAGTTAAGAGAATATATGTTGACTTTGTTTCCCCTGAAATATTCAAGAAAACATTATGATCGTCACTCACCAAAAATATATTAGAAAATGCATCTTCACCTCACACATTCTGAGCCTTACTAACAGTTTCCTGTTTTGCTATCGAAGCAGAAACCCCCACCTGACTTGTTGTTCTGTTCACAGCCATTCCTCCTGTCATAATGAATGCTCTGGAGAAGAGAGCTTTCATGAAGGTAAGCGAATTGCATCCGTGTTTGCTGTACTATTTTGTTTCTACTGAGTGGATTTACCAGACATGCTGGTATTTTATGAGGTTAAAGAGCCGCACCGCATTCCACATGTTGCACATACACTGAATGCTTGTGTCTGTAGATGCTCTGTAAAGACAAACTCATCTGATATGTACGTGTCCCTGATTTTTATCTGTTTTCTCTGCAGCGGTTTCCAATTCTTAACGCTCCAGTCCAGGTGGGACTTGTTGGTTTGTGGTGAGTAAAGTAGACTTGTTATCAGTGAGAGTATCTTTTTATCAAATGATATTTTTAACTTCACCTAGAAAGTACCTGCAACAACATCTAAAACATTCCTGTTTTCATCTCTTGATTTCAGCCTGGTGTTTGCAACTCCTCTGTGCTGCGCCCTGTTCCCTCAGAAAAGGTACCAGTAGCCACTTTCACCTCACTCATTCAGTCTATATCTAGCGTTGTTTAACTTGGCTGCCTTTTAATGGTGCTGGACCATCTCTTTGTAGCTCTATGAGTGTTAGCGGGCTGGAAGAAGATCTGCAAGAAAGGATACGAAAGACCAGTCCTCACATCACCACTGTCTACTTCAACAAAGGCCTGTAGGAGCAGCAAGCACATTTCCATGCATATGTTGAGACACACACACACACACGCACACACATAAACACTCATACACATAGTGCTCTGGATTCAGTTGGAAGGGTGAAATAAAATATATTTGCAGGGGTTGTTGTTTTGTTTTGTTAAGGCTCTTTTTTTCTCTCTTGAGAGAAGAGCGCCATTTATTTACAGTTTATTGTTTTGTGGCGTGTTTTTTGTCTTCCGCTGGTCACAGCTGAACTTTTGGATGGCTATTCATGAAGTTACTGATTTGTCCTCAACCCGCCAATATCTTGCGTTGCATTCAGGTTCATTTCTGATTCAGTTAAAATGAAGACTCATGTGTGTATGTAACAGTCTGAGTGTTCTTCTGAATGTAACAGTCTTTTCTGCCTTGTGCTCCCACTTTTTCCAGTGTATATTCCAGTGTCATATATTTCACACTGACAGTTTTGTAAGCTTGAGGCCACCAACTCAGTTGCCCCAAGAAAACTGTATATTAAGTCACTCTAAATAGCCCGACTCCTGTTGAAGTTCCTGTTTTGTTGTACCATGCCTGTTGTTACCCAGTGCAGCTTCTTACCCTCGTCTACTCTCCTCTAAGTGTACTTATGCCCTTCATATTCTTAGTCAAAGTAATGAGGTGCTCAGTACCTGTGGCAAAGATCTTTATATAGCAAATCGCTCATCCTATATCAGTCAACACTACAAACTGTGGTTCTCATCAGCATAAATATGTACTGTGGCAGCCTGGGTTTTTTTTTCTTCTTAAAGGTGACGGCGCTTTTAAGTAGTGGTATCCGGTGGAAAGAGGATAGTGTGTTGTGTGTACATGAGGAAGTAGAAATGCTGTTGATATCGTTGATAAGGATTTTAAATTATCTTAAATGTATTGCTGCTGTTATGTGAATACTAACTCGCAGTTTGGAAGGTTTTTTTTTTTTAGTGTTTGCACCTGACCTGAAGTGGGCTGGGAGACATCAAAACACACAGATTGTCAAAAGCGCGAGAGCCACTGATGTCCTATTGAACCAAAGGACAGTAATAAATGTTGTGTAATAGGTCAAAATAGTAAACTCCTGGTTATAGGTCATCGTAGCTGTGCGCACAGTGTTTGTTGCTGCTTTGTTAATGTGGACAGCTCGGCCGAGTTTGAGCATCTTTGATCAACAGTCATTCACATTGTTGACCAAGCTCTCCAAACGCAGTGTCTCCAGTGTGGTTAGATAGTGATGATGGTGTCTTAGTGGTGTAAAAATAATTATATTTTTCTTGGATATATTTATGTACAAAGCACATATAATGTAGAAGCTACAAAGCACATTTTTGAGGGATTTTAGAGATTTTAATTAAAATGTATGCCTCTGTTAGTGAAAGCATCAGATGGCCCCACATATGCACTTGGAAACAATGTCCTCTCCTCTTGATACAGTAGTGTACATATATATAGTGTAACTTATTGCAAATGACTAGGAGCTTCTCCTGCTTCAAGACCAATCAGTTCTCAGATTAGAGGAGTGTTCCTAAAGTTTGATTTATCAGTGTTGCAAATTACCAGCTCGGATTCAGTGTTAGTATAAAGTGATGTTTTGTGTATGTTGGTTAAAAATGTGACCACGGTAAGATTGTATAGATCACCAAAATTCATCTCCATTAAGACACTTAGATGTAGTTGTGGACAGATGTTGGGCGTTAAGGGACTGTAGTAACCGCACAGCATTTGCATTTTTGTGAATGGACTTTTTGTACAGATACCAATGCGCAGTGATTGTGTTAATGTGCGATTCCAACATTCAGTAGCTTTAATCACCAAACGTTAGGAGAGTGTTGCTACTTGAAACTTAAATGAAAGTGTACGTAGTGTTTTTTTTTAACTATTGGCTATATGAACACTTCACTCCCTTTCATCTCATCCACGTGAACAGAAGGCTTCTGTTTGAGTCCCCTGCTTGAATTAGACACCGACATGGGGTCACATGCACTGCAGGACAGTGTTTCACACTTGGCATCACTACTATAGTCTATATGTAGAAGTGTTTGCAGTGCCCACTGAAGAGCTTTTTGCTACGATGCTGACTGCAGCTACTGTGTGATGTGTTTGCTGTGCTGCTGTAGGAGTTAACTGGATTTGTGTTGCTGTTTTAAAGGAGCTTTTACAAGTGTGCATTGATGACTGTGAGTTTTCATAATGCTGACTAAATCGTGGCTTCGCATCTGCTAATTTTTAATCATTTGTGGTCTGCTAGCTTTCGTTGCTCGTAACCAAGTTGCTTTGTTCCAATCTTTCTCCTTTTCTACTCGCGTTTTGGTGCACAAACGTTTAAGAACAAAACTGAGGGGTTTGAGTCGGCATTCAGACACGTTTGGAAACTTTCATCGTCCCAGCTTGTGACTGTGTTCTACCACCGTATCATGTCACACCTGTAGAGCCAGCCAAAGATGAAACGGGTAAAGGACTGAGGAAGTGTGTAGCTTTTTAAAAGTTTTTGTTTCAGCTTTAGCAAATGGACCTTTTGCCATACTTGTGCAAAAACAGTTTGTTTTTTGTGTATTTTAACACAAGTGGTCCTCTCCACCAAATCCATTGTCTTGAATACAAAGCTACAAGTTTGAAAATGTAAAGAAAGTCCAACACACACTTTATTTTTGGAATTCATTTTTTTGCCATTGATTTTATTGACAGTAACATTTTAGATCACAGAGTTCTTTCAGTGTTTTACAACTTTGCATACTGAAGGCATGCATGGAAAAGTCATGTCATGCTACACTCCATGAATGTTTGGTTATTTTATATACATACAACTCACATACATGTAGACTTATAAGTATTTGTGTTTTCTCCCTCTGTTTGTATTGTTTTGAAATGTATATTTCCTGGACGTGAGATGTATTTTAATCTGAGCAATAGAATAAAATGTGTAACATCAATGCCTGTTTCATGCAGTAATATTTAACACGGGTTATTATCACCTGTTACGGATTCAAATATTGGGGATGGATACAAGAGGAAAACCAAAATAACAACACTGGTCGGCCGGGTTGAGTCAAACGATGATTTAATGAACACACGCGTGGGAGATGGACACCATACAGCAGACAGCATCAGATCTCAAAATGGTGGAGCCTTGATCAAACTCTTATAGCCTCTAGTGGCCCCCACCTAATCATAAAACCCTAAACATTCACATTCTTTCTCTCACACAGCGCCTAAGGTACGACCTTGGCTCCCTGTTTATCTGCTCCTGCTGACACGGGGCAGTATGCTCTGTTCTCTTCTAATCAGACAAATAAGGCGATGACTTTCTGGAACTGTATTTCTTATAACTCAGCAGTATAATGCATCATAAAACAATATCATTCATTCACAATAAATCAACAGTCTAATGTAATGCAAATCAGTTTAACAAATGTAATAGTTATCACCTTCTTCTAATTCAGGAGAATAATGCAAACTAAAACTACATAATAATTCACAATCTTTAATTAGGGGTCTAACATGGCATAAAATAATATTATAATCCAACACACCATATAAGTGAATATTTCAGCAGAACAGTTCAGATATGAGGGTAAACATTTAACCTAACTTAAAAACCACTGAATCTTTGTGGTTGGAACATTCACAACTTTAATCTGACACCGTCAAACAAAAAAATTTCAAACTCTGACGTGGTCACGTCACAGTCAGCAGAGCAGGACGGATTAGGCTGCTGTTAGATGAGTTAACTGATGAATATAAGAGAAAACAAAGTAAATGTGATCACGTCTCTCCCTGTGTCCCTGCTGACTTTACCACTGCTGTAACTTAAAGTTTGGCAGCCCTCTGGATCCCACTCCACTGACTTGGGGGCCCGAGCAGTTGCTTGCCTTACCTAGTGGTAAAAAGCTCCTCTGCATTACTACTGATTCATATAGAGAGCTATAGATACACAAGTGTATGTGTAAATTGTCCTTGTGATAGCTCCTATATATAAAGGACTTTGCCTCGAGTTTATACACACTGGCCACTTTATTAAGTACACCATTCAACTGCTGTTTAATGTAAATCTTTGATGGCTCAGTGCATTTCATCATGTAGACATGGTTAAAATAACCTGCCAAATTACAAGAATGGGTAGCATGAGTTCATCCTGCTATCACTTCAATGGGGTAATATGGTTAGATTTTCATGTACCTGTAGGGATCTTGGCTGTTGCATTTTGAAACAGTTGAAGTCATCATACTGATGGAGAGTCCCGCTAATGGACCATTACAATATAACCTGCTTAATAAAGCATGGACCAGTTTCTTGGTGCAAGTTTGAGATACGAATTTTCTAACCTTTGATATACTTGCAAGAGGGAGAGAGCCGTTCTGATGACCTTACTGATGTAATAATACCAAGGTTCCTGACAAGAGTATTTGTTGTGTCTAAAGGTGAAATGGTAGAACATAATAAAACCAGACTCATGCAGAGGAATTTTTTTGGTTTGTTTTTGTTGTTGTGCTTTCAAGGATTAAGTTTTAAATGTTCAAAACTCAAAAAAAAAAAATACTGAAATTCTCTGAAAACTCATAAGAGCTGTGTAAGTTGTTTTATTAGACCAAGTTTTAACCAATATACAAATTACATTTAAAGAAAAAGAAAAGCACAGATATTGGATGAGGTCTTCTTTATTCACTGTTCTGCAGCTGGTATGCAAATGTGCAGATGCATAAAATTCTCTCATACGCACAGTCATACAAAAGCGAGCAACACCTGCATCAGGCACCACAAACAGTCCTCAACATGACGACAGCAGCTGTGTGTGTGTGTGTTTAGGCATCAAACTTGCTCCCCTCGACCAAGAGTTTAGAGTGAAGTTGTCATTATCACACACAGACCACACGCTCTTGTTATGTCAAAGGAGTGTTTGAGAGCTTGACCAGTAGAAGCAAATTAAGCTTTTACACAGAGTCAACATTTCAAATGTTTCACAGTTATATTCAGATGTAAAATTCAGCCATTAGATTAGATTAGAAGCATTTGATTTTCAAGTGACCTTAAATAAATGGCCACTGCACCTAAAAGGAAGTGATGCCTTTAATTCCCTAACATTTTCATTCCCATGTCAAGAATCTAGCTTGTAGGTGGCTTGATTTTCATAACCAACAGCAAATTACATGTGCAAAAGTCAGCGGCATCTTATGATATTAAACAACACAGACTTCATAAGTAGCAGAACATTACTGAAATAATAATTATATTAGATTTTGACTGAAACTCTGCATGAGGTTAAAAGTATTCAATTTGCTATTCTAGTTTTGATCTAATAAAAGCATGCTACGAAGATTATTTCACTGGTACAATTTTTTTAATGGCCTCTAGAACATCGGCCGTGTCTACCTTATCGCCAAACTCCTTCTCGCGGTGTTCCAGGAGGATGCCCTGCCAAAAAACAAAACGCGCTTAAAAATAGAGACGAATTTTGTGAAGCATCACTGAGCCAAATCTGTGGAAGCTACCTGTTCTGCTGGTCCGATGACAAACACCCCTCCGAGGACAAAGCCCTCTCCATTCATGTTGCCCTGGTACCCAGACCTCCAGGCTCGCATGACGTTCTGCCACACTCCCAGGCGAATGAACCCCAGGCCTCCCATCCTTCTCTTCACCGGGCCATAAAAACATTTCTGCAATGCACATTTTAGTTTCAGTCCACCTCATTTATACACAGCATACAGCAATTATAGTAGCATTATTTGACTGCTACTCTAAAACTGATTTATCACTGCATTCTCATGACCCAACAATCTTATTGTCAACAAGCAATCCCTGACAGTTTGCACTGCTGCTTGATTTGAGATTAAAGATCATACAAAAGACAGGGGTACTTGTAACTGTGCTTCTGGCAGGACATTCAGTAAAACGGCCCCTTGCAGTTAAGACAAGATGCAGGTCAGGATTAATTTCTTCACAGAGCTCCCATTAGAAAAACCATTAGGAGGAAGGAGGAGGGCATTTAAGAGCTTTTTAAGCAGCAGAGGCAATGTCAGAAAGACAAAGAGAAGATATATGCTTGAAAAGCTTAATAGCAACGAGCTAATGAAACGCGACAGATTAGATCGTGCGTGGATAATGTGTGTGGTGGATACCATTAGAGACGCACTCATGCCGAGAATGAAAAAGATATCGCTGAGAAAAAAAACTCCAAAGAGTGCAGCGGCGATGACTTCAGCCTTTCACAACCTTTCACATGAACGATTACCTTCCTTTCAAACAGGCCTCCCCTGCTGTTATGGGTGTGAATATTTAAAAGCCAAACAATTTATCAGCATTAATAACTGACAGATAACAGTACTCATGTTACCATCATGGCAAATAAACATAACCAAGTGATCATAACGACTATGAGCATGTTGATTTAGACTTTTGCAGTCAATCTCTGCAGAGCCTACAATGTAAGTGAATGGTAAATGGCCTGTATTTGTATAGCGTCTTACTAGTCCCTAAGGACCCCAAAGCGCTTTACACAACCAGTCATCCACCCATTCACACACACATTCACACACTGGTGATGGCAAGCTACATTGTAGCCACAGCCACCAAGTGAAGTGAGTGGCCAACGGTGTTGCCAGCGTTTAAGGTTTTTCTGGTTCATTGCATGCCAGTGTCCTGTTTTATATGCGGTGTCGACCAATAAAAACAAAAAGATGCGCCGACTTTTTCCCCTCCTGCGTCTTCACTCTTTGTTGTTAGTTGGTTTTTTGATTTGTTTTTTTTCTCTGGGGTAAACATATTTGTCCCTCAAGTTTTCCCATTTCTTTGTACATTCCTTCATTTCAATTCCGATCATTTCAGCAATCACCCTGCAGCAATGTGACATTTGTGAGTGTTTATACTGATGCTATGATTACTTTTTTTGGATGCTATGGCAGTTATTATTATTCTCTCAAATATTAAATTCAAAAAAGTCACCTGAAATGCACAGGAGGACTTGACATGCATTTCAGTACACCATACAGTTACGAGGTAGCTACGATGGTGATTTCCTGCTGAAGCCTAAACTGGAAATCTATGCTAGAGGTTTTTCAGCTCAGCCAAGAACTCTCAGGTTATTCTCACAATTTTTCTGAGCATGCCTACTTGTTATCTACAGCTGCTAACCTGTTCATCTATATAGATGTCCCCAGCAAAGTGCGGTCTGAAGTCCCGGATCTCTGTGCCGATGTCTTCTTTCACAACAGCAACCAGAGGGACCCCGAGCTCTTCCAGCTGGGGCTTCAGAGAGGACAGCGCAGAGGCCTCCTGCAGCGAGACAAAAATACCAAAAAGAGAAAAAAATCACATCACATGCACTTAGAGTTAAGTGGAAACAGACTATGTTCATTCACAGAGACTTTTGACGTCACCTCTCTGCACAAAAATCATCCAGGTCTTCTTACAGCCATGATCACAGCCCCATTTGTCTCCCACAGGCTCTTTGCTTTGATGACCTTCTCATCTGCAGACAAACCCACGTAGAACTATTTCTTATCAAATCTTTGACCTCACACGTTAGCGATTAAACGCAAGTCGCAAAGATTACGAATGCCACAGTTAAAAGAATCTAACAGAGTTTGCAAGATAGAGAAAACAACTAAATGTTCACGGTCACATGGTGCATCTCTTTCACGATGTTCATTAAATACACAGTATAGGAATTTGACCAAAGTTTACAATGATTTAATCTGCCAGAAAATTCTAGAAAGTGGCTTCACTTTACATACTACACAAAACCTCATTCGCTGCATGTGTAATGTGTCGAAACGCGCACGAGGAAAGGAAACCACATGTGGCCGATTCTAGTGCTTATGTAACTTTATATTTCCTTTTAATAGCCTTAACTACATCTGCTGTTAGTCTGGTACACTCCAATATTGTACCGTATCAGAACGCTTTCTTACCACCCGTGGTGGAGTGCAGATCAGCATCTTCAAGGTACTGCAGCGTTGCATTGGCAGCTTTTGTAAGACACAGATCCGTGTTGGCCAGGAAGATCCCAGTTAGCGCAGCTCCGATGGCACCCAGACCCACAGCCCACATCCCCATTCCAAAGAGCTCGCCCTCCAGCCCAGAAGCAGAGGACAAAACTGCAACACAAAAAAGCAAAAGCATGTTGAGAAGAAGAAACATAAGCATAAGGGACATTAACTGTTCTTTATTAGAACAATATTTCACAGTGCTAGTGCAGACATCACATCTCAACTGAGATTGCATCTCAACAAGGCTCAGCATGCCCATTTTATTTGAATCTGGTGCAGACTGTAGTCTGTGAGTGTGCGTTTGTTTTTGCAACTCTTATCTAAAACTCACACATGCGATTAAATTCCTCACACACAAAGATCTGCAGGCAAATTTTGACTAGAGCAAATGTGCTTCTCGATAAAGCACAGCTAACCGCAGAGTTTGTTTTTTGTTGACGGTGTCTTTTAGAAAATATCGCAGCATAACATCAGCTGCAACTACTTATTTTATTATTTTAATTATTTAAAACATTATCTATCACCATTTCCCAGAACTGAAAATCTTTAAATATGGTTTGTTTTAGGGTTTTTTTGTCATTTCATTTTCTGAGAACAAGTTTATCAATTAATTGCCAAAGGGTTGGTAAACTCTGCGTATGGAACTCCAATCTGACGCAAATTGAGTTATTAAATGACTCGTTTAACTTGTTTGTTTTTGTAACATTTCAACCTGGAGTCATTCCAGTGTACGGTAAGTGGGAAGAAAGAAAAAAAAAAAAAAAAGAGTCGCCGAGCACAGGTGAACAAACTTGAAGTCTGGGCTGTGACAGAGATTGGCTAACTGTGTAGGGAGCAGTCAAATGTGTCCTTGCCTGAAAGGATCTTGTTTGGGTCTGGACTGGCTTTGGCATTACTTTGGTGAAACGGGGCAGCTTGGGTCCTTAGAAACTGAGGCCTGGCTGTGGTGGAGGGCTGGCTGCCTGGGTTAGAGCCCCTCACGGAGAGGGCAGAGCAGCGGAGGGCAAGCCTCCAGCTCAAAGCTGTGGAACATCTGGACAGAGCCAGCATGGTGGGTAAAGTCTGATGATCTGACTACACACACTCTTAAGATTTCGCTGGAAGACAGAAACACAAGTCGTTTCTAAGCAGGTTAAAGCATAGTGCAGTGCAATGCTATAAACAAACAACAACATAATCCACCTTTATCGAAAGCTAAAGTCAAGGATCGACTTGACAGGACAGGTTTAAAGGAAAAGAATTTCAAACTTTTGCTTTCATTGTGATCCAATTATCAGGTTTTACCACCTGTTAAACAAGTTACCCAGGCTTCAGTTACGCTCACACTGCAGACGGTGCAATCAAATGTAACAAAAGCATAACGTACAAAATGTTTGATCTTCCTTGCAAAGTCTACTGTGTAACTATTTTTCAAGTTCCTACTTTTGCCCCTTAAGTTCTCTTCTGTGTAGCAATCAAGACAGAAATTACACTGAAAACCAAAACACCGTTGCCAGTTTACAGCATGCTACACAGTGGGAGTCAAATCTGGCTTTTCTATATAGTCAACTTTAAAGTAAGATCAGAAAATACTAACTTGTCTCCATTGCCAAAGAATGAGTGAATGCGTCCCCTCCTGTGGTTCAGCCCATCCGGTTTAAAACTGAATCGCCCAAAAGCATTTGAGTTCTGACTCCTTATTACTCAGAAAATGAAGAACCAAAAAATATATATAACCACAGCAGCCAATCATCTGTGCAACGCACACAAGAGTCTGACTTTCTACATCTGCAGAGCCAGAAGTGGAAAAAAAAAAAAAAAAAGCTGTCAACACTGACTGCTGATCAGAATCTAGTCTTCCACAAAACATGTAAACAATGAGCACAACTAGTAAATTACAAGTTTCCTAAAAAATAAAATGCTTCACTGGTGATAGCGCATCAAACCCTGTGGTATAAAGTAAATTAGTTGATTTATCTACACTTTATTTGAACGTTTTTTTGCTTTGCTTTTCACTTCTTTCATGCGTCATCTTGCTGTAGAGTGAGTCATTTAACTCATTTACACCTCAAGTGCATGTTGATGAGAATACCGTGCAACTTTATACTTTTTCTAAAGTAGACGTTTGAATAAAATATTTGACAGCTACAGTAAAAAAGTAACCTGCTACAACATTAAAATAACTTTTTTATTTTATTTTTACTTGTGTTAAAGTATTCATAAGCTTTTCGTGGCTCAATCTGTGGCTTTTACCTGGAGAACTAGCGTGTCACTCATTATCACAATTGATAACTCAATGTAATTATGAGCTGATTTGTATAAAGCAGCTATGAGTAGATGTATGGCATTAGTATTGTCTACTCTTTGTTATTGCATAAATATTTTCATATTATACCCCACGACTAAGGGTGTAATTATCCTAGAATTAAATCTAATTTCCATGTTTGTTTGTTTTTAATCTGAAATTACAATGCAATTGTATTTGGCTAGAATACGTAGAAATACGTAGCGGATGAGACACTAGAATAAGGGGGTAATGCCTTTGTTTGTACAGGAGAGAAGAAATAATTATGTGTAATTTTAACCCTGTAAGGCCTGAACCATGAAATAAATGCAACAAAACCAATTCTTTGTTTATTGAAATTAATATAATAATAATTATTATAAAATGTGTTGTCAATTTCTGAATAATTATGATGCATGTATGAGTTTTAATTTGTATAGTTTATGCTACATCTGGCATTTTTATACAGTTTATTGCTTAAAAATGTATTGTTCACTTTATTCAGGTTTTCAAGAAAAAGTACGGCGGCCCTGAGAGGCCAAACGGACTTCCGTTTGGACTTCCCGTTGTGTTTTGTGTGCTTTTGCAGCACTTTTCTTATTACTAGTAGTAGTAGTAATAGTGGGGGGGGTTTAAGTTGCAGTCCATTTGGCCTCTCAGGGCCACCGTAGAAAGGAAAAATGAAACCATTTCACTGACGATGTAGAGGTCTCAAAAACCCATGTATCAACGCATTAATAGTTCCTCCACCTTTGACATTTAGCATACATGTGAATCAGATGATGAGATGGCAAAAACTAACTAACAGCCGCCCACAGATCACACGATACAAATAATGACCTTGATACTGGTAATTGTGTAAGCTGTTTGTTTACGATGACAACTGTCTAGGGAGACCAAACTTTAAAAGTGTAAATGAAAAGGAGTGATTTTCTGGTCGATTGCAACTGCGTGAAAGATACTGTCAAAGTCCAGAGAAGTTACTGTGGTGTATCACAGCGTCGCCGCCTCATAGATAAACCGTCTCCCATAAATTAGCATCTAAAATGAATACCCGTTACCGAGTCTGCAACCTGAGCCAGCCGGGCCTGCCAATGCATCTGTGCTTGCTCCGAAAATGTCACCGTAACGAAGATAATGAAGTAGTTTTGCAAAAAATACACACTTACCAAAATCAATTCAGCCACCAGTAACGCCTCTCACTAAACGGCTTGTCTTCGGACTTCTGCGCAGGCGTACTAACCGATTCTGAGCGCAGGGGAAACTAATCGAGCAAGATTTAATATCGTTTGACGTAATTGAGAAAAGTCAAAGCAAGACTGAGAAACAGGTAAATGTGCGGGCTCTCTATGAGCATCGCTGATGTATGGTTTTATTGTTAACTACTAGGAATGCAGTCAGGGGCGATTTTAGCCCAGTTTTGGAGGTGCTTCAGCACCCCCAAAATGAATCAAAGCACCCCCAAAGATGTCTTACTTTTTTTGAAAATATTTGCTGTTTGTGGGACACACTACTAAAAGTATAAAAAGCATACAGTACTTAATTGAGATGGAACATTTTAACAACAAAAGTATAGATAACCCCTCCCCCCTCCCAAAATGGTTTGTTCCAGCTCGGCTCTCTCCTACTCGCTCTAGCGCTGTTGCTGCCAGAGCGATGGTGGCTAAGACCACCTTTTTTAGTATTTTCTTTGTTCCTGAGTAAATCGGTTTGGCTGAGATTAAAGTTATAGTTTTTACGCAGCTGAATAAACGTCAAGCAGACAACTGATTATCAGAAGTGTGAGATGCTCCAGAATATACTCCGGTGTCCTGTTATATTTTAGATAACAATGAGTTTATTAAACTTCACCGAAACAATCTGCAAATTTCATTCAAATTTAATAAACTATCATCTTGTCTTTATTTTTAGTTAGCACATACCTTAAACACTTAGAGCTGTAAGCTAATGATAGTTATATAAGAGCAGATGCTGCTGGTGCAATAAGCTGTACGCTGTACATCCAATGGATGATGATCTGATTAGTCGACTAATTGCAAAAATAATCGGTGACTAGTCAACTATCAAAATAATCGTTTGTGGCAGCCCTAGTTGAAAACGTGTTTTCCGACGATGCTAGCTCTGTAGAAAAATTAGCGATATTTGACTGTCCTGTTGATCTCATTGAAATGTATACAGCCTATTTAAAATCTAAAACTTAACATTGTCCGTAGCCTGCTGTTGTTACCACTGTCCTGTTTGAAATGTAATGAGAGAAACTGGTTATTTTGCCATATGTGCATGTGCCGATATTGAACCCAAGGTACTAACTAGCTAACTGACTGGATGCCCATTAACCTTATAACTCCTGTTGTGTGTGTGTGTGTGTGTGTGTGTGTGTGTGTGTGTGTGTGTGTGTGTGTACAGATTATCAGTCCAAAGAGGGAGAGAGGAAAGAGGGGAACATGAGGACAAAGTACAAGATCAGGAAGTACCAGGTAAGAAAACAGACAGGGAGTTCTAACAGGCAAAACAGTAACTGTTTAACTGGCAAAGAAAAAGAAAGACAAACAACTCATACAATCTGGAAGTTGTTTTCTCCCTATATTAAAGCTGCTATACAGAATCTGCAAAACAAACTGGGTTGTCAGCCCTGGCACTGCATTACCATATTGAGCTTCAGTCAGAGGAAGTCACGGTTGCCAGACTTTATAAAGCTCAAGAGTGAGGCTGGTGCCATTCCAGATATGTTAACATTGTACAATCTTCTGGATAATCAGATCTTTCCCAAACTGAAAACTGTTATTCAGGTTGCCCTGACAAACCCAGTTAGCAGCTGTAGCTGTGAAAGGTCTTTTAGTGTCTTGAGTCAGCTCCATACCTGGCTGAGAAGGACCATGGGTCAAAGCAGACTCCAGCACCTGGCTGTGATGTCAGTTGAGAAAGAGATGCTTGAGAGACTTGACCACCAAAATGTGATAGACAGATTTACCAACCTCAAGGTGAGGCGACATAGGTTAAAAGAAAAGAAAAAATCTGCAGAGTTATAGTAGTATCTGCAGTAAAGATCTTTTCATACATTGTATACATTGTACCATAGGCCAAGGTGTCTCAATTTTCTAATTTTTTAATAATATTTTGTACATTTCAAGGACTCTTCTATTTTTGGAGTGTATTTTTTATGTATGTGTATTGTATTATACATACACTTTAGAAGTGAATCTCTGTCCAAAAAATGCACACAGTTTACTTTTTACTCACTATGAGCATCATTCATCATTTTTCCCCAGTAATTAAGGTTAGGATATGTATTTTTTTTTATTCCAATCCATTCTTCTTTAGCAGCATTTTAATAACCTTGATCAGATTTGATGGTTTTGTTACAGACTTTTCAAAAAAGTGTTTTGCTATTCTTTCAAAAATGTGGGGATTAAATTGTGTTAAAATGTACAAAACAGTGATGTCATGTTTTGAGACGAGGACCCAGGCACACAGGGAGACTTGATGGATTTAAGAAACTTATGATTTAATAAAGAAATTTGCAGACTTGCACAGAGAGGGTAAAATTATGATGACTGATAATGGAGATGAAGACAACAGACGATGAGGACAGGGAGGAACAGGGGTTTAAATGCACCAAGGAGACAGTCAGAGGGAACTTGGGACAACTGGAGGCATTTAGGGATGCAGGGACTGACAGAGACGGGGGAAGAAGTCTCATTGTGATGAGTAAAGTTTACCTTGCCTGGATGGGCAGCTCTCTGGGTGCTCAGCACCCCCAAAGCTCTGATCCTAGAATCGCCCCTGAATGCAGTTTACATTAAATTTTCATCATATTAGGCCCAGATTACGGTGTTGGTTTTGTGCGCTTTGGGATCAGAGCTGTTCTGTCTTTATTAGTTTAGAAACAACCCATCATTAAAAACACACAAAACATCATTACACAGTCGAGCTCATATAACCAGACATTGAGTTATTACACAGTTAAAGTGTCACATTTTAACCACATCGCATGACATCTCAGCTTGTTCATTCTTATTTGCTAGAGGACATGCTTTTAGGAACATGTTATCTATCACTATCACACAAGCTAATAATAATTCTGGCATCTATCCTTTCATGTCTTATCGCATTTTGCGGGCTGTTCTGAGCACTGCCAGTATATTCACTTTATCCCCAAATTCCGTTTCCCGGTGCTCCAGTAGAATACCCTGGGAGAAGAAATATAATCAATCATAACCAATGAAAATATCCAGATACAGGTATTTTTTTTAAACATCACTTGTCCTCTACCTGATCTCCAGGCCCAATGACAAACACTCCTCCCAGCACTAGTCCTTCACCTCTTAGGTTTCCCCAGAAGCCCCTCCTGTAGGCCCTCCAGATGTTTCTCCACACACCGATGCGCAGAAACATGGAGAGACACATCCACCTCACTTGTGGGCCATAGAAGTTTTTCTGTGAGAATGAATATAAAGCTTATTGGCTTTAATTATGAAACCTTCCTTTTTCTTTGAATATCCCAAAACATTGCATAGAGGCATAAGACCTTCCCCAAAAAGTATTTCTTAAAGCAGTCCAGCTCCTTGCCGAGGTCATCTTTCACCACCGCAATGAGGGGAACTTCAAGGTCCTGCAGCTGGGAGTTAAGAGAGGACAGCTCAGCAGCCTCCTAGAGGGACAAGGAAAGAGAGAATCAAAAGCATGAGTGAAAGATAAGCAGTTGTTTTTACACACATGGGTATCTCACTTCATACCTCTCTGCACAGTAATCATCCGGGTCGGCGTATGACCGTGACTACAGCTCCAGTCTTTTCCCACAGAGTTTTGGCCTTGTGTCTCTCATGGACTAAAAGAGAAATCAGAGCATTACTGAATCTAAATGCCACAGAGTTTCCCTTAAAGAAAGAGAACTCACATCCTTAAAATGAACCATATTTATGTGTCTTAAAAATCTTCTCTCTTCTAAATGTTAATGAAAGTTTGAATGGTGAATGGTGTTGGATAATTTTACAAATTTACAATTTTACAATTTTTCACATAATTTAACTACTCTCTCTGTTTATCAGTCTTGTAGACAAGTTCCTGTGTTAATACACACACACACACACACACACACACACACACACATATATATATATATATACATTTTCCCACCACAAATAAAAAATACAATTTGCATTTCAAATGTTCAGATCTCTAAGTTGTTATAATTTTAATACTGATCTTTGACTTACCCCCTCCAGTTGTCTTCAGTTCTGTGTCCTGCAATATTTTTAGGTCAGCCCATACTGGTTTGGTCTGGAACCAGTCTGTAATGGCACTTATGACCTCTGCAACAAACAGACTCACTGCCTTCAGGACAGTGGTAACAGTCACCATGGTCCTAAACTGGCTCTATGAGGACCTGCACAGAAAGCAAGCACAAAGATTAACTTTCAGATATGTTTCTGTCTTTATCGCACGCTCATGCATGCTGGGAATCAAGATGATCTCAAAGTCTTTTCATGGGACAGTCCCTCTGAATGTCACCAAACTAAACAACATAAAATAGTCTCATTAATAATGTCTAAGCACGTAACTGAACTAGAATCTGTAAAGCAACTCTTACCAGGCTGTGCTTCACGGAGAAATGTGGAGAAATCTTATGTTTTCAAGCAGCCTGGTAATCTCTCAACCCTCAGATCAGTCCAATAACAGTCAAATCCTTACTCATATGAAGGAAACATGCAAGGAATTCCTCAAAATCTGCTGTTAAACAGGGATTACGATGAGCTGAATTCTCAGTACCAGGTGCAGCACAGACAGCTTATCAAGCAGCAATGCAGACTCGGTGGTGCAACAGCATTTTTGGATATTTATTTAATGAGTTATGTTGTTCTAATTACAATTAAGCTGCTAACATTAATAAATAAAACTAGACAGGAACTCAGAGGTTGCTTATGGATGTAGCACTCTTCTGTGATTCTTCATTACTTGCCAGCAAAACAAGCTGAAAGTAACTGGACATCTCTTGTGATCAGCTGAGACCAACGCTGACACCTGCAGGAGGTTAGCGACATTACAAAGTCTGCAGTAGCTGACTTCCATGATACAAATAGCATTGTTTATTATTGTTTTGCTCATTCATCAATCCCACATTTTAATCAGTTTTCCAGTTATAGCCAAGTCAAGAATTGATTAAACATGCCTCTGTGTACCACACATTAGTCTATTAGACATGTTGAGCCATCTGCAGTTGTGATATTCAGGTTTTGCTCAGTTCCACATATAAGGAATTTCATTAATTCATTCTGGGTGTTAGAAAAGCATTGTTAAAAAGAAATGTTTTAACTTTACTTAAACGTTTTAATTGAAAAACACTCTCTTTGAGAACTGAATTGATGAATTTTTTTGTTCGGCTTTTTTTTTTTTTTTGTACTTTTGAGATTTGTTGTGAAGGACTAATACAAAGTGTAACTGTCTGTCGTTGAGTGCAATGATCTGCTGAAATTTCTGTTTTATTTTTGTTAAATTGGAAATTTTGTGAAAGCCCAGATTTAACCTCAGATAAACTGCAGGTTAAGGAGTTGGTGTCTGGTTTCAGTGTCAGATATATATGAGTATCATGAGCATAATAATTGTTGTTTTCCCTTAATCAGATTAATGAAATTACAAATTTTAATCTATTTAAAATGCAAAATCAGTCAAATTCTCACATTTGACCTTGATTTTGACTTATTTTTTTGTAAACTAATTTTTCCCATTATTTTATTTCTAACCTTGTATCCTTTTCTCCTTGTCCCTATCTGTAGCAATAAAACAACTGATATATGCTTAAAATCAGCATTCCCATTACAATGACATTGCAGTTTGCTACTTTATTACCTAATAATGCAGTAAAATAGAGTGGGCCAGTAAATAAATAATCGTTTAAATGTAGTGGTTTTGCAGGTGGATATTTCCTGATATTGAGGGAATTGCTATTAATGTTAGAAAAACTGGTGGTAGTAGAAGATACTGAGGAAAGATTTAATTACACAGAGGCAAGTCAAACGAATATCATGCCTTGCTCCATGATTTCTATGAGGAAAGTGGATTGCTAGAGTGGTATTGAAGGTAATATTTCACTCATTGGTGTCAGCTTCACCGAGGAATGTGCTGAGAGTCCCAAATGGGCTGGGTGACTCTCCACCAGCCCAGCTGCTGCACTCCCTCTGGCTCAGCCATGTGCTGGGTTAATCTGCCCGGAGGTGTCTTTTTGTTGCTGTAAATGATTATAGGTCATTTACTTGGTAATGTAACAGATGGTCTGTTTTTGTTTTCGTTTATATTAGAAAAAACTCATCCATTTGTGATGATTTAATGTGCTTTAACCATTGTGTAAAACTCATCTGTGAGGTTCAAGTGACGTCTTGGCTTTGTTTCGCTGCTGGTGTTCCCGTCACACTAACACACAAATGCAAACATATAAACAAATGTAGAACACTGTTGTCTGGGACCAATGCTGCTGGGAGTGTGTGGGACAGACAGCCAATCAAAGCTGAAGAACTGCGCCCCACCTCCTGTGTGGTGTTGTTGCTCATTTGCATTGGTTGACATGTTACATTCTTATTGTACTAGTGAAGCCAATCAGTGAGAATGATAGCAATTGTAATCTGTACCTTGATGGTGGAGATAGATTTTGCTATTTTTGATATTAAAGGATTTTCAAGCCAATAATTCAGATGACTACAAACAACAAGCCAGTAGGTAGTAAAAGTCTGCAAAACCACAAACTTTTGATAAGAAATCACTATGTATCTGAGCATATAGTAAATTAAATCTGGTGACAAACTGTGTGCATTATCTGCTGTTTACTGACTGCTGCTGCTTATATAACAAGTTGTAGCGTACACACTAAACCCTCTGCAATCTCTCAACTGTGCAATAAAAGTCCAAGCCAGGAGAGATCCGACTTTTCCTGCCTGCTCTCACTACCATCCAGATGAAACTGGTTGGTGACTAGATGAGCTCAGGTTAGGAGAGGTGAGCTGCAGAGGTAAAATGCACGTCCTTGAACCTGAGGAAAGACAAACAGGTGTTAACACCCACTCCCTCTGAGGCCCTCGGGGTTCGCTTAACATATCTTGTTCTGTCAAGTTTGACTCTGACTGACCCTCAAGCCCCGAGGTGACCCAGAAACCATGACCCAGCTTTAAAAGACACACTTTCAGGTAGCCAATCAAACAGGAGGAGGTTACACTGTCACGTGGCTTGATCTTGTCAAAGTGGTTTCGGATTGGAGGGGCAACATTGGGAAATATTGCAGCTTAAATGACGATTAAAAAGAAATGGAACTTGGTAATTAATGTTAATGTTAAAATGTTAAAATTAATAAATACAAAGTTCATAAGTCTACTATCTTTTGTGCTTTTCATTTTCTGACAGGCTCTTGGTAGATGAAAGTTCAAGAGGATTTGAACGTTAGACCCTATCTAGTGTGTGTGTGTGTCTTTGGTAGATTTCAAACACACAATGACTAATTAGAAGATATCAAACAATTCATGGTTACATGGCACATTTTTAGTGTATACCCAAATGTTCTTCGACATCAATTAAATAGAAGAAAAATAAATAAGACAGCTCTACATGGAGTTTCTTTACAGAAACAAAATAGTAACGATCATCTTCACTGTATGGAGATTATACTAATAATTTCTAATTAGCTTGAATTAATATGAAAATCAGTTTAAGCACTCAGAGTGGTCCCCACCATGTATGAACCTTCATCATGTACCAGGCTGGTCCTCTGATAGCAGTTATCTTTGAGCACAACCAAAGCAATCTTGTTGGCTTTGAAAAAAAAAACCAAGAACTTTTTCTTAGTCAATCATTAACAAATACTCTCTTTTTGTGAGTTCACATGTACACACAGCAACATGCGCTTGTGTTGAGCATTTTTAGACCAAAACATACAGGGGTGTATGATCCAGAGGTCAATCAGTTATGACACCAGAGTGGTTCTCCACTTTCTTTGGCATCAAACAGGACATTCACATCTTCTCTGGTTTGATGTAGTTCACGTTTTGTTATGTTAAATCCCCTCTGACCTCTGTCTCCTATTAGATAGCTTATTATTAGATTTTCAATGCGTTGCTAGTGACATTTTAACTGTTGCTTTCAGCTAAATATATATAATTAACACGTGCCTACTATTTCAAATTAACTATTTCAAATCAGCTATTGATGCATTTGTCAACTGTTTAAGGTTTTCAGCTTATATGATGAATTAGAGTTGAAAAACAAATGATTCAGCCATAAACAAATGGTTTTGTTTTTGTTTTGTTTTTTTACTATCTATAGTTTTAGCTAAATGTCTAAATTTGTAGCTGTTTCTTAACAGTTAGGATATCGTTGTTAACTGTTAGCTGTTTTCTTTAGCTATCAAGTATTTTAATAATTTCAGATTGCCTGATAATGGTTTCATCTATTTTTTTTGCTTTACATTTAAATTACAACATTACTTTCAGCTAAATATCTCTAATTAGCCAGGGGTGGGAGTGGGAGGTTGTTTGACTGTTTGTGTTTTATATTTCTTGTTTTTGTTTTTACCTTTGGCTTAATATTTAACAGTACATCAGTTAAAAACAGTACTTTTATAGCTTTTAATATCTTAGCTAACAATCTTAAGCTATTAACTCTTTGTCCATTATGTTAATCTACTATTTATATTTTTCTCTATGATAACGATACAATAAATGTTTCGTAGATATTTTGTTGACTTTGATTTACATATAGGGGACTTTCACATACTTCGCTGAAGAGGTATGTGCCACCCTGCCAAGACCTCTTGTCCCTCCTTTGCCCCCTTTGTAAAATTTTCTAGCTGCACTATGCTAATTTATATTACCTTTAAATATTTTAACTATAAACTATATAATAGATAGTTCAGATATCTTAGCTAGATAGCTCTGCAGAGGTTAGGTGAGCATGCTACTTATGTGAGTGGTATTTATTTGTAAGTCAACACAGCTGTTTCTCATTTTCGCCTACCCCCCTGTATTTCCTAAAAATTCCAAATTCCTCTCTTGTGTGCATTCCTGATTATCAGTTGTTTTCACTAATTTCATCAAGCTGATTATTATTGCAGAGCTCTTGTTTTCAGCTATAAGTTCCACAATGCATAATACATACATCAAATCTGCTTTAAAAGTCCCAAATCTGTCAGGAAGAGTGATATTTTATTCACTACAGGAAGCTAGTTAAAATTCTCGTCTCATTTCTCAAGGCCAACTCAACACTGACTGAAATTAGAGCCAGATGATGGAAAGACGTAGAGAAAAAGGATTGGCCCACTGCACTCTTGTTGCATTTAATGGGACAAGAAACAGAGTCAGAGCCATTTTTCTGTATGTTAATGTTTGTGCAAGCATGTATTGTGTTTGTATTTATATGTGTGAGGATAGTGAGGATCTTTTCCTAAGCATCCCTTTATAGCTCCTAATATTTTGCAAAAACACAGACATGGTGAATCACGTAAAGGTCATCAGGTATCTAAGAGACATATCTTCATTAATTTGATCTTCTCTCCGGACATGGTTTGATATTTTCTGCAGTTGTATACAAAGACAAGAGCCCCAGGCTGGGACTTGGATGGAAAAGTGCATTCAGGCAACAGGTGACTGTCTTCTCTAAACCTAATTATTGGCAATGAAATAAACTAATTATATAGAACTGAACCAAAGTACAAATTTCAAGTATTTCTTCTTTTTAAAATGTCTTTTGCTTTTAGAGTGTTTTTTCTTTAAAGTTGTGACTTTATTGGGACTTGGAGATTTCAATTAGAGAATACAGTCATAAAAAAACAGGTATGTTTGCTCATGTAGTGGAGTGGAGTTTTGAGGCAGTATTTTTTAACCTTAATTTTCCCTTTAATTTAATTTCTATTTGAATTGCACTAATAATTCAAATCAGATGTTATAAATAGGACACTTATGATGAAGGTGACTGTTTTGTGCCCTTTAAATCAAATGTGTCTTTATATGGTACATTTTTGGGGTTGGTATTTGTAGTTATTAAACTACTGGCAAATGTCTACATGATGAAATGAATCGTAAGCTTGAAGTATAAAGCTTAAATAAGCTTAAAGAAGTATAAAAAAGAAGTATAAAATTCATAAGCAGCTCAAGTGTATTCGAAGAAATGTTGGTCAATTTCCAGCTGCAGTTTAATAAAATGTAAAATCAGGAAAACGTATCAAATTCAAATGAATGAATATAAAATCATTTTGGTCAGTACACCAAATAATGAACTACACTGTAAAAGGAAACATTAAAATGTAGTACAGTGTTCTGTTTTTAATTTGTTTCCATATTTTTGAAACCACAGATTAATTTTTTTTCTATTTTATTTATTGATTTAGTTTTACTGTTTAACTTTTAAAGTTTCTCTTATTCATAAGTCCTTTCTAGTAATTTTTTGTCTTTTCACCACAGCAGTGTAAACTGATTTACTTGAATGATGTAAACACAAGTAATTGCATCATTTTCCTGCTAACAACAGCTACCTTTCTCTTTCTGTCCATAGGCTACCCTAACTTGGCTGTCCCACCTGTGTGTTGTGGGGGGTAGGGGAACTCCTTCTCAAAGATGTTTCTGCTTGGACACGGAAACGTCACGCCCTGAAGCAGAGCAGTCAGAGCTGGTGGAGATTGAAAACACACTATTGAACCTTATAATGTTTACAAAGACAAACAAGCAGTTTGAGCTGAAATTCCCTCCCAACATCCACTCCCCCTGGAATGGACTGTCCCATGGATTCACATGATGTGTGTGTGTGTGTGTGTGTGTGTGTTTGTGTGTGTGTGTGTGTGTGTAAATGAGTTACAGAATGCGTGTGTGTCCCCTTAGCCATATATATTGGGCCATGTGGACACAGATGTGAAGTTTGCAGGACAGATTTCGCTTTGGCTGCAGGGCTGTTGGCCTCTCTTTCTTTTATCTTTCTGGTAAAGAAAGCCAGTAGGAATATAAAGCCACCTTAGGATCTCTCTGCACTGGAAATTGAATAACCTTACCCCACAGAAAAAATGAGTGATCATCTGGAAGATGGTTCTTTCATGTTCACTTCAGAGTCCGTTGGAGAGGGACATCCAGGTGAGTCTTTTTACCAAGTCTAGCCACCTCTGTTACAGTGACATTAAATTTTAATGCATTCAATTATAAGCTCAACACTTCCATTGATATTGCAGTGTTATCTTGCGGAAATAGCATGCATATAAATAAACTTGATGCAAGCTGGACACTATGTCCAAAGTAACTCCACAGTGCTGCGTGTTTACCCGCCAGGCATGGATGGTATTCCATTCACAGCAACATGTGTTTAGTGGCCTTCACTCTCACTTGTAGGCAGCTGGAAGCAAATGTGTGTCTGACTGGTGCACAGTTACATGCTTAAAAAATGTCCAAGAAGAGGGCAGACACACAAGTTTAATGTAGTGTGCAAAAGAAGAGATCTAAAGACACGCAAAATACTCTTCAATGTCTCAAGTACACAATAAGATAAAAAGTGACAATGTGGTAAAATTAATTTGACTATGTTATACTTTAATCTAGTTAAATTATATCAAATACTCAGTGAAATTATTCCCAGATGTTCCACACAAACCTTGCTTAACTTGTAGTTGTACTCTGTCCTCCATGTTGCCTTTAAACCCCACGGTGCCCTGTCAATGTGTTGTAATCCTTTCACAAACATGTAACCTTTCAAAGTCCCATGTGCTAAATCGATAATGAGTAAGAGTTGTGCAGCTTCACAGATAGTGGCAGTATTACATAAATGCTGACTGTTAAAAAATTAAATAAATAAAATAATTAAAAAATGAAACTCTTTTAATCTGGATTCATATTAATGTAGTTCTGAAGTAAAAGTATGCTAATCTGACAAAGTGCTTATGAGAGGATGAAGCATACAAAAGGTAATACCAATGCGCCTTAATTCAAAATCTCTTTCAAACTGTCCTCTGAAACAGCAAGTGATGTAGATCCATGTGTCACATCATGGTGTCCCTGTATTTATCATTTAAGGAGGTTCTTTTAAAAAAAAAAAAAATTTACATTTTGGAAGCGCGTAGCACTCCTGAAGCCAATTTTAATGATAAACTTCACAGGTCTGAAGTTTTACTTCTACTGTTTGCACAGTAACAGAGTTGGGTGGCCTTGGCAGAACATTGCAGTACACACTTTAGAATTTGATAACACAACTCAAAGTCTGGGCTGTTCCCACAGATAGTGGCCATTTTAGTGGCTTTTCCTAAGATGCACTTTTTTCACCAGCAGACTAGTCAGATGCTGATGGGCTTTCTGATGTAACCGGTCTCCTGCATTGCTTCAGCAGGACGACACAGACAGATGAATGGGATGTATAGTGAGGCATTGTCCTGCTGCCATGCTAAAGTAAAACATTCAACTACTGTTATGTGAGATATTAGGATGTAACCTTTCATACTTTCATATAAATTACAAAATTGACATCTTCTATTATTAGTGTTAGGCTAAGCGTGCAATTTAAAATGCAATATGTCGTTTTTTCCAATGCGTTTGTAAAAAATCTTCGGAATCTGATGTTTTTACCTGTTATGTGTCCACAGACAAGATTTGTGACCAGATCAGTGATGCTGTCCTGGATGCACATCTGAAGCAGGATCCCGATGCCAAAGTGGCCTGTGGTGAGCCAGAATTTGTCTCTTTTTCCGTTAAAAAAAATTGGCAAAACCAAGACGAAGCACAGTCTAATGAATCAGTTTGTCTTAACAAAAAAAGGGACCACATGATGAAGGCAGAGTATAAGCCAACTAACCCATTGGTCTGAATTTCACCTGGATTTTATGTCGTATGCAGTGTTGATACTGTTTATTGTATTTCAGTGTTGACAACTTGCTGGTGATGGCAAAACAGCTTTGTAATTAAAGTTTGTGTTGGCAGAGACGGTGTGTAAGACTGGCATGGTGTTGCTCTGCGGAGAGATCACATCTCGGGCCGTCGTGGACTATCAGAGGGTGGTGAGGGACACCATCAAGCACATCGGCTACGACAACTCGGAGAAAGGTGAGAAAGCAAAAAAATAGACATTATTTCTGTTCTCTGTATTTAGCGTTTCCCTCTTAACCATCTCAATCCAATTCACTTCCCTTCTGAAGGTTTCGACTACAAGACATGTAATGTGCTGGTGGCCCTGGAGCAGCAGAGTCCAGACATTGCTCAGGGGGTCCATGTTGACCGGAAAGAAGAAGACATTGGAGCTGGAGACCAGGTAGGGCCACAGCAGTGTCACTGGGTCACTTTGGCTTGACAAGTGAGTGACCCTGACTGAGCACAGTTTGTTTGACTCTTTACTTCAACAGTAGAGAATACAGACGAGATCTGGTGCAATAGTGTTGGTGTGTTCAGGTTTATCAGTTCAGTAGAGGTGGAAAAAGTAGTTTTATCTAGTCCAATATTTAAAATACTAAATGTTACAAGCTGATTGTAAGGCAGAAAAATGTGCTTCGTGGCTGATATATCATTATTAGATTCGATAAGTGTTTATGTTACTTTTGCAAATAAATTTATTGTAGTATAGTAAATAGGGTCCCCAGCCAAGGGTTTGTGGCTCTTTAAAGGGTCACAAATTTGAGGATAAAACTTTGATGTGTAGAGGGGAAACTTCCTTTTCATGAAATTGCTCACAGTCTTTAAGTAATCTGAAGCATGATTAAAAATATGTCCAGTATGTCGTGGAGTAGAAGTGTAATGCAGCAGAGAAAGGAAATAATTAAATTATACAATTGTATATGAGTGCAGTACTTGAGTGAATGTTATTTCTTTACAAAAGATAAAAAAAAATAACATGTTTAGATGAAATTGATGCTTTCTCTGCATTATACCTCAGTAAGAGACAAACTCACGGCTCAGGCTCAGGCTTCCTATAAGAGACTTCTGGCTGAAAAAAATTATCCTATGCTTAAGACTAATCAATGAAATATGGAGTAATTTGACTATATTATATATAAAGTCCCATAACCATACACGGTATAATCTACCTGATATTTGTTTTTATCATTTCAACATCTACTTCTATTTTGTCTTCTATAAATGCCTGTATGACCATTAGCCATTATGTATAAGTATTATTTTAAAAATGTTCTTTTCATAGCTTATATTTTATGTATTTTGTGTCATATGATAATAGAAAGTGCTGAAGTTATTGCTGATAAAAGAGCATGCTGAATATCAGTATTTTGATATTCCTTGTTTACTTCTTTGTTTTGCCTTCACTGATTTTCTGACTCGTACTCTCCTCTGTAGGGTCTGATGTTCGGCTATGCCACAGATGAGACAGAGGAGTGCATGCCGCTCACCATCGTCGTAGCTCACAAACTCAATGAAAAGATGTCTGAACTTAGACGCAATAGCATCGTTCCCTGGCTGCGTCCCGACTCTAAAACACAGGTGAGGTCGTGCAACATGTGCACATTTTTTACTTACCCAAAACACAACACCACAGCAGTTTGGGAATTTTTTCTTTCAAGCTTGGATATATTTCATTAGAAAATTTGATAACCTGTCTGAAGCTGTGTTGTCACAGGCACCATAAAACAGCTAACTACAGCTTCAGCGAGTGTACCAATTCTTGTTAATCCCACAGGTGACCGTGCATTATGACCAGAAGGATGGAGCTGTGATCCCCAAGAGAGTTCACACCATTGTGATCTCTGTCCAGCACGATGACGGCGTCACTCTGGAGGAACAACAGAGAGTCCTAATGGAAATGGTAGATCCTCATGGACACACTTGACTGGGCTCTGTGTAATGTGTCGTGTGGGGAATAAAGTCACATGTTTGGTTTTAATGCTGGCTTGTTTCTGTCAGGTGATCAAACCCGTGGTCCCTGCAAAATATTTGGACAGCAAAACCGTCTACCATCTCCAGCCAAGTGGTCGCTTCGTCATTGGAGGACCACAGGTAATCATCACATACTGGGGGAAAATAATAAAGCAAACTAGAAAGTCATCACTGGTTTTTGCTCATCTTCTTCCTTTTTTTGCAAACAGGGTGATGCTGGTGTAACAGGAAGGAAGATTATTGTAGACACATACGGTGGCTGGGGGGCTCACGGTGGCGGAGCTTTCTCTGGCAAAGATTTCTCAAAGGTTGATCGCTCTGCTGCCTATGCTGCTCGCTGGGTGGCCAAGTCTCTGGTTAAAGCCAAACTGTGCAGGAGAGTTCTGGTTCAGGTGAGGTTACAGCTTAACCCTCCAAAGCTGTGCATAGATGACAGATGACTGGAGTACAAATATGCAAACCACATCTCTGTGTGTGTTCCAGGTGTCTTATGCGATCGGAGTGGCCCAACCTCTTTCCATCTCCTTGTTCACCTACGGGTCCTCTCAGAAGTCAGAGTCAGAATTGCTCAAGATTGTCAACAAGAACTTTGATCTCAGGCCAGGAGTCATTGTCAGGTAAAAACATATGACTTTTGCATAAGATGAAATATGAATATTTACTCAAACATGAAGATGTTCTGCTTCCTTTCTAAATATGAGTTAAAAAAAAAATAGGAACTACTTTTGGCATTTTGAGGATTAAATAACTGATCAAAAATCAGATTCATCATATATCTTGATGAATTTAGAATATAGAATAGAATAGTATAGAATAGAATAGAATAGAATAATCCTTTAATTGTCCCACAAGGGGGAATTTGGTTGCAACAGCAGCCAGAAAGACACATATACAAACAAACAGTACACAGAACACAGAACGGAAATATACACAATTTTTTTTTCTTACATATTTACATCAAGGACAATGGTTACTATAAACAGAGTACTGTACAGTTATTAAATAAAATAAAATTAACAACAGATAAAAGGCAAACCCAGGTTGTAGTGCGAATCGGTTGATTAAATTATTGCAGTTACAGCGCAGATGTAAACATCTATGATTGTTGGGAGCAATTTTGATTGTACAGTCTGACAGCTGCAGGGAGGAAGGACCTGCGGAAACGCTCCTTCATGCATCGAGGATGCAGCAGTCTGTCACTGAAGGAGCTCTGCAGTTCAGCAACATTTACATGAATTTAATATATAAGTAAATATTATATAAATATTATTATATAAGTTCAAACTTCAGTTCAACTTTATTTATATATCCCCAATTCACAACAACAGTTGCCTCAAGGTCCTTTATTCTGTAAGTTAAAGACCATACAATATTAGAAAGACCCCTAACAATGACTAAGCATTTGGCGACAGGGTGAAGGAAGAACTTCCTTTTAACAGGAAGAAACCTCCAGCAGAACCAAGCTCAGGGAGAGGCAGCCATCTGCCACGCTGATGCATTTGGCAGGGGAAGAGGGGAAAGAGAAGCAAACTAAGAGAGAATCACACCAAAAACCAAAGTTGAAATTGTTGAAGTATAGTTAGATACAGAAAATTCTTCCTCTTTTCTTTTCTTTTTTTTTTAAATACTATCCATTGGAGAGGGAATCGTGGCGGACACATAACCCTGGTGGCTTCACAGACATGATATCCTTTTTGCTGTCCTTTTACATTTAGATTCTTCCACTTTTAGCTGATCCTTTTAGGATAATTTCCCTCTATTTAAACCTAGCCCTAGATTTCCCTTATCTATTATAATGTTCTTGTTGAGATGCAGTGTTATAGGTGAGCATTTCATTTTAAAGTGGATCTATTATGCTGTTTGTTTGTTTTTTCCATCTTCACTCTACTAATGTAGCTTTGCATGATTCACATATAAAAATAATGATTTATTTGATAATAAGCTTTGGTGCAGCCCTTTAGTTCATCCTCTGTATGAAATCAAACGTAACCCTCTTTCTTTTGATTGGCTGCTCCTCCAACAGGAACACAGCATCCACTCTAACTGATATAGTACAGAGCAAAACAAGAAGAAAGTTGTGTTTTGAGATGTTTTACCAATATGAACATTCATCATTGTAACAGTATATATATATAACAGAAAGTAACTTAAAGCACAATAGGCCCAATTTAAAGTACTCAACAATAACAACTACTTTTAATCGATTTACCAAAATCGCTAATTGTTAAGAGCCGCATAACCAAAGACTTCATTTTGGTTCAAGTGTTTAAGAGTTCTGTAATCGATAAATGTTGGAGGTTGATCCAAAGTGCAGTACAAGTCATTCTGACACACAGACAAACTTTGCCACCCATGTACGCCAAATACAAACAAAAAACTCCAAGCTCACAAGAGGACATGCAAACAATCAGTGCTTACAGCTCATTGCACAACATGTTTGACCTTTATGTTTTTTTTCTACTCTGTATAAGAATTTATGGCTTCAAATGGTTTTGATCAAAATCTTCACAGTCCTTTCTCACCAGCGATGTCTCATCTCTTGTGTGTTCTTCTTAGGGATCTGAACCTGAAGAGGCCGATTTACCAGCAGACAGCCTCTTACGGCCACTTTGGCCGACCGGAGTTTTCTTGGGAAGTGCCCAAAAAGCTTGTCTTGTAAATACTCCACCAGCCTGTCCTGATCTCCACCTGGATGCTGAACAAGACTCCTCTTCATGGACTACAACTTCCAGCACCAATACAACTGATTGAACACTTTTGTAACAGAAAAACAAAACAAAACAACTGAAACCAAAGTTAGGGAGGGATAAGTCAGCTTTCAAGATGTGAGAAGGTGGTTATACGTGTGAGCAGTTGTAGCCAGCAGACATATGAAGGGACATCCTCCCAGTGAGGAGAGGGACATTGCAGATGGCATCTCAGTAACTAATCTTTTTTCACTGTCCTTTCCGAGGCCAAATAACATCCAGGTATCGGTGCTTTAAAAATACACATACAATCACTAGTCAAAGTCAGTAAAGTAAAGGGACAGTACAATAGTAAAATATAAATACTTCCACATCACTAGCAGCAGTGTTTTACCTCAAAGCTGTGAATTATTAGTTTTGTTTTGTTTCGGTTTTTTTTTTTTTTTTTTTTTTTGGGGGGGGGGGGGGGGGGGGTGTAATTACCCCCATAAGAGGTGTAATTACTGCTCAACCAAAAACGTGGCTTAAGAAACCTTATTGTCATGACTATAAAAAACTGTTGTAAACGTGCCACAGGAAGTTGTTTGCACTACTACCATTCCCACTGTGTGAGATAACAGGTCAAGTTCGGATCTCTGGAGGCATAAATTATAAGTCAAAATGTAAAATAGCCTTGCGGCTATTTCAGCCTTTCTTTTTTTTCTTTAGTACTTGCGGGCTTTCTGCTGTAAATGTGGCTCAACTTAGCAAATAATTAGAAGTGTGAATCTTAGTCTGAATCCGTTAGCATTTAGCGGACCACCGATGTCTTAAATTTGCTGTGTTTTACAACTTTAGAAGCACACACTAGCATATATCACACTTCTTTAAAAAATACCTTTAAGAATATTTCATTTTGGCCCAGCTTTTTGGCATTTATTAATGACAGAGTATGTAATTAGATCCTTGAGAAGCACTTCTGATGGGATTAAGAAAGTCTTAAGAGAGAAACAAAAACCTCAGGACTTCAGGGACGTTTTGGTGGCGAGTGTACCAAACCTGTAAGTTCACCTACAGCTGACACTGTTTTGTTATAGGGGTTTTCCTCTGTTTGATGTCTTATCTATGAGTGTCACCTTCTGTCAATGAAACTGGATAATGTAAATAATTAAACAATAAAAAAAAAGATTAGAGAACCGCTTTCTGGTTCTTTGTGCTCATGTTGTGTAATAAAGCCACTGGGATTCAACGTTTGCTGTTTTTTTTTTTTTTTTAATTTTTTATTTGTTGAATATTAAGGCATAAATGGATACAATCATATGACTCTTCATCAAAATAGAATTTACAACTGTGACCTCTTTGGTTTCCATGATCAAAACAGCACATAAGGCACAGGGAGCTGTGTAACTGAGAGTGGGGTGCTGCGAGGATTGTTGGGTTCTTGTTAGTCAGAAAGCTCTCACCAATGATCTCGATTGCACGAGTGAGCTCAGTTTTCTCGCACATTTAACAGAGTCTTGATTAGCAAAAATAATCTATTACGTCATGGCTAATCACCAGTCTTACAGCTGGGTAAAAAAAAACAAAAAACGTCAGCTGCACCTATACTACACAAAGAAACAAATGTACACAAGGAATCCCATCGACAAAAATAAAATTTAAACAAAGACGGCAGAAAGCCAAAGGCCTTGAATCAAAGAACACAGCTGGTGTGGTAATGTTTTCCTGAGTGTAGAGATCAGATAGATCCATAAATGAGGAAGAATGAGTTATGAAATTAAGAGAATGATGGCGAATGTGAAGATTTAAAAGAAATGTTTCTTTTTTTTGTAGTGGTCAGCTAGAAATAGGGAATATTCACAAACCATGACGTCGGATTTAGTACTTTAAGTAAATGTGAAATGATTAGCACCATTATTTTAGTGAACGTTTCAAATGTATTGAATGTTTAATGTGGTTTCTCAGAAGAACCTCATACTGTCGCAGGCAGAAGCTCAGGCTGGAGTTGAGCCTCCACCTTTATGAAATAAAAGGATAAAAACATTAGTTGGTCTTAGTATTCGGACTGCGGGCAGAAAAAACTGACAATTTTTCAAGTAGAAAACAAAACCCTCCTGTGAGCTTAACACATGCAATAAGCAGTGTGACCAGCAGAGAGAAGCAAGTGCTCAGTGTTGCAGCTGGTGTCGCTTTCAGCTCCGTCCTCAGAGCAGCGTGCGCAGGCTTCCCCATCACTCTAGTTCAGTTAGTCTGATACATTCAGCCTGATAGTGAATAACTACTTTCAGTAACATACTGTGAATTTGCGGACAAATTACACAAACAACATCTCAGCTCGACATGTGGCCAGATGTGCTGATGGCCAATTACATAAAGTACTACTGTTGTAAAGCCTCTGCCTCCTCAAAGCTTGAGAAAATTATGCACAGATGTTAGCAAGCATGGAGCATTTCTCCACGTGCTGGTATTGCTAACCTTCTGTCCCTGCTCTCACTCTCAGAGTCACCGATTTACCCCATGTCTCTTCTTATTGCTTTGCTGTAATCACAGCTGAAGTAAGAGAAAACAACAAGGTAAGGCCTATTTGTGTATTAGCACCAATGCCATAGGCAGACTTGTATTTGGCACATACTACAAAATAACACGTTAACACTGAAGCAGGACAGTCCATCTCCACCATGTCTTACATTATACAAATCCTTTTCCCTTTATCGCACTACACCAGCTTGACGTGCTGAAGCATCTCCACCTGTGCGAAGTTTGGAGCTTCACAAAAAAAGGAAACAGCTAAAGCAATAAGAACATGTTCTCCTCCTCCTGCATGTGGGAATAATAAGATGCAGACCTCTGCCTACAGGACCTGAAAACACGTGTAATGCCCCGTCACTAAACTCAATAAAGCCAGTGCTCTGGATTGAATTAGCTGGTACATATTTGGCCTCTCGACACTGTGTCACCTCTCCCTCATATTCTTTTACAGAGAAGGAGTTCAATCCAGGATTATTTAAGAGCTGAGTCTATGGATCCCAAGAAGAATGGGGAAGGGTGTATTTTTTCAGTCTTAATTAGAAGATTTATGTGACTCAGAGCTCAGTGAATTTTTTAACACAGTTTAAATAAAGACATATGAAACGTCACCCAAATAGTCCGGAAACAATAAGTCCTTGCGGTCTGATACTTCAACAGCAATATTAGGCTTGCATATATGGCACAAACTTTAATGCTGCAATAAGCATTTTAAACAAAATGACACTCGTATCTAAATGCAAGCTCATGAGATGCACAGCAGAGCTCAGAACTACTCTGATGTCCACCAGATAATATTATTTCTGATTAGCTTTGGTCAACCAGCTCCACAGAAATATTTTAGCTTTACACGTGGCTTTGGAAGGGAGGTAATGTGCAGATGAGTATGCAGAAAGAATAACCAAAACAGTAAAAAACAAAAGAAGATCTATACAGTGTAGGGTGTTAATTACAAAGATGTGACTTAACATCAAAAATATTGCTTAACAGAGGTTTACGTGATGAAAAATGCAAACTGCCGCCCTGTTTGAAAACACTGTGACACCTTCCCACTGTAATACTGTCAGCTGGGCTGTCCAGCAGCCTTCACTTCTTACACACTCTGAACGCATCGCGGCAGTCATCTAAATCCGAGGCCATCGGATTCACAAGAACTCCATGATCTGATTCCCAAAACGCTCCTCTGATAGTCACTGAGCACAGCCATGAGCAGGGAGAAAATTTGGTTTTGCACGCCTGTGCAATGTGCAAAATGCAAACAAGTTCTTCGGAGACACAAAGTTTGACGCAAGTATAAACTGCAGCAGAGCTACGCCCGCTCTGAACGGCTGCTGCACTGGCCTGGTTCATTTCAAACCTTCAGACGAACACGGCTGGAAATGAATAATTCAGACTAGAGTTGGAAAGGAATAAAATGAGGCAACTGTGTGGCATCAACGTGTGCCAGGAGGCTACAGCATGGACATGCTTTCAGGTTGGTGTGGATGTGGTTGTGAGTGCAAACCGGGCCCTCCCAGCGCATCCATCTTGTGTTCTCTCCCAGCAGGTCCCAGGGAGCCTCCTCTCGCCAGCACCACCATTGTACCTCCTGACATGCTGGAAAACTCGAAGGCAAAAGTCCCATAAAAAAGCATGATGATGATGCAGAACACCCATTCGAAGATGGCCGAGGCGTGTTGCAGGACGAAGCTCTCCTGACAGAAAAAAACACCACCTGAAACACACGGTTAAGGAAAACAGCAGAAAAGCAATGCGAGGACCTAAAGCCGAAACGCCCTAACAGGAAGCAGTCATGGACACGGCCCCACTCACCTGCACGATGCAGATTAAACACTCAGTTTTTGTCCAGGTTAAGTAAACAAGACACAATGAGTTAATTAGTGAGCTTTACAAGTGCTCACATGTTGATTATGTTACCCATGAAGAGACAGGCCCAGGCTACAGCTACTGTATATCTGTACTGTAGGTCAGGCTAATATGTTTTTCCCACATGCACTGTAACTTCTCTAGATGGATATCAGCTGACAGAGATATTGGATCGGACTTAAGTCGGTCTTTAATCTTCCACCTCCTACTATGAAATATGCTGGAGTGCGCCAAGGTTTCCTCTGCGTGCTTCCAAAACTGTCTGAAGCAGACACGAGACTGGCGTTAATGCACTACATTAATATCTGGTAAAAAGGTCACTGTATCACGCAATTATAGAGTTAAAAACTCTTGCTGTTTTATGTCATTGCTAAAGAGGTGCCAGGGACTAACTGCATGAAATAATAAATAAAAATATCTGATGAAAAGAGGTCAAAGGGGATGCTTAGTCCCTTATGCTTCAGGGCAGCCATCTGTAGAGGCTGGAAAGGATACTGAGCACCAAGGCTACGAAGGCCAGCAGGGTCATGCAGAGCCGGAGGTGGGCCAAGTTGTACTCCCCTTGGGTTTTGGCCAGTCGGTACGTCAGCGCTGACTGCAGGCACACAAACAGCATACTGGTGGGAAAGGCAATGCCTGCTCCAACATAGTGGAGAATTTTGGCATTATCCACCTGTGATATAAGGACCGAAAACAGGAAGAGAAGGTAAGGGAGCCATTTAAAGGATTGAAGCAAAGATATAACACAAAATAAAAACATCTAGTGAATGTGACGTGGGCAAATTCAGGAAGTGGCCCCATCGCCCAGTTTTGGTAGTATTTAAAACTCGGTGGAAGCTTCTTACGACTCTTTAAGTAAAAAGGGAAAAGGAAAAAAAGAAACACAAAAGGCAAGCGCACAGGAGGCAACAGCAGCAAGAAACACAACAGAAAGCCTCCTTTTCCCTGCTGGTCACAAGAACAACAAGAAACAATACACAAAAGAGCCGCTCAGGAGCATGTGACTACAGCTCCCACTGAAGGGTCCACATACACACACACACACACACACACAGACATACACACACACACACACACACACACACACCCACACACACACACACACACACACACACACACACACACACACACACACACACAGAGAGAGAGCTCAGATGTACTGATCTGAGTAGATAAGAGATCTTGAGGTACATTAACTTGAGCTAGAGACACATTAAACGACTTGACTGATTTGCTCAGATAAAAAAACAATAGTTTCATGGTTAATGCCAGATGTATAAATTCTGCTATTTGTTATCATTTTCCAGGATCATTACAGCAATAGCCTCAAAGTTTGGTATCTAAGCCATTTGTCCATTGACCTGGTCAGTACATGCTGAACATTCTTGTGTAGTAGGCTGATCCTTGAAGTGGCAATGTAAGACTTGCATAAGAAAAGTTTTGAACAGTTGAGATCTGCTGTAAAGCTCTCCTGAGCCAGAATTTTGTATCTCACACAGTAAAATAAATCCAATTTCTTCTTCTCTAGTGTGGCACCTCCACCTCTGGACACACAACAACCAATGCTTTCTTCTCCATCTTCTTCATTTTCTTCTGACTAATCTATTTTCCACGCTACAGCTTCAAAAGTTTAATCAGTAAATCAGTATTGATAAGGATTCTGATCCAATGTATTGTGAAGTGAAATAATGGTTTATGTTATTTAATGAGAAAATCACTTTGACTTTGTGACGGCACGTTTTTTATCATTTGGTATGCTATCAACTGATCACTGCTAATCACAGCCAGGTAATGTATGGCGCTAATATATATAGGTGCAAAATTAGCAGATTGTGAGCACACTGAAGTGAGCAAAGTGTGGCAGTGAAAAGCAGTGTAACATCAAACAGGGAAAGCATACGGAAGGAAATGAGAATAAAGAGAAGAATGGGCAGCACTTAACAGCAACAGCTCTTATTATAGCTACACATATTTATCTGAAACCACTCTGAGTTCCTGCCTTCATTAGTGAGTTTTCCGCAGCTAAATTCAGCACACTACTGAGCTGCACCTGTGACATTTCACAAAGTAGCAGTCAGATCTTTTTACTGTTTCTTTTATGTTCCCATGCATAATCCTGAGACATTGAGGAATGAGCAGTAATAGCGTTCAAAGGACTGAGGTAGATAAACGCTGTGACGATGTTTCTGTGGGAACAAGCCTAACGTTGTTTTTTTCTCTATTTTCATTTCCTGGAAACAGAACTAAATGAGATGAACTGACACATACCGACTTTACCGACTCGCCTCCGTTGTGCGGGGCATACACAATGGCTGTGAAAATCTGTAACTGAAAGTGGCACCACCACTGATTACAACGGCCCTTTCGACATTACCTGAAGACCAGAGATTTTAGAAAAAAACAGAGAAGAACGAAACACCAACGTGTTTTAAGTGAGGAACTGGTGTGCGACTTCAGACAATGTTCCTGATTTGCGTGACATCTTCCAGCCAAATAAGATTGGAAATACCTTCAGACTGTAGGTGGTATCAGTCTTTTCCATCCAAAATTCAGTGGGATTAGCAGTCCAACAAACTTTTCTACTCCTTTTTCTTTTCTCTTTGTGTTCCTGACTGCTGCTTTCCATGCAGCTGTGTCACACTCAGGCACCTCTGTGTGGCAGTAATGTGCTTCTCCGTCAACAATTCATGTACTTCTCTTCCCAGATCACCAGATCGCTTGATGGGAAAAGTCCCCGTGGCTCCACCACACCACAGCTGTACTGCCAAAGGCTTATGTAACACACAACTATGCGCTCAAGCAGTTGATGCGACTGATTACGCTGCCATGTGTTGTGTTTCTTGCGCTTTCTTTGATCTGTTTCGATTTTGACTGTCAGAGTCCTGCTCTGCTCCCTCTTCTCTGAGTCAAACTTGTTTGTGGCGTTTGCCAGTGGATCCTGAGTACACGTGTTTTCGATGCTAAAAATGGGGGTTTGTGTAATGTCCTGAACTTCAAGAGAGGGCAGTGTGTGAGGCGAGCCGCAGGGATCAGGCTCGTGATTGGTTATAGATGGGGCATCTGTTACACACACCCTGTCTGCCTAGCTCCCCTCCATGCATGGCCAGACTTGATGACTCACTTCCCCCTGGCTCTTCTCGTAAAATTCCTCCCTGTTCTGCAGAGCTCGAGCCTCATAGGAAAAGCGGGAAGAAGGTGAGGTTGCCATTACTACACCCTCGCATGAACTGCCACATCTGCAAATCTGCTCCAATACGCACATACACGACTCTCGTAAGAGGAGTATGTAAAAAGAGCCGAGACTCTAACATGTCAAACAATCAAATTTAACCAAATAGTCACATCTGTAGAAATATTACACTCTAAGAAACTTCACTTTACTTCAACACAACCCAAATTTTCTTTCAAAACTTTTGCTCCTCTCTTTACTCTGAATATAGCATCAAATGCCTTCTCCGTGGCTGCCGCTCTCTCTTTATTTTCCCATGAACTATTTCGGCCTTTTTAAAGCATGGTAACAAGATTTTGCAGTGATATCCAGCCCAGCGTCAAACACCAAAATAACCTCCCCTCAGAGGACGTTAAATGATCTTACTTTTCTTACCCTAACCGTGACCACTTCCTGAATCTGACACGTACGCTGACTTTTAACCAAAAACTCAACAGTTGACATTATGCACGCTTTCTTTGAAGCGGTCGCAACAATGTTACTGTCTAAACAGAGTTCTGTCCACGCAGCAAAGGTAGTACTAATACACACATACACACACACACACTGTCTAGGCATCCAGCCAGAGCTCTAAATATTTAAACTTCAAGAAATTCTTTCCCGGAGAACAGAAGAAGGAATTCACGTTGGGTTTCTTCACTTGAAGTTTTAGGACCAAAGAAAGAGGATTATTGTGAACAGTATTGTGCTGATGAAGGAAGAAGTTAACATTACAAACATTGAGGCATTAATTTGACATTAATCTCAAATGAAAGGATTGACGGAAAGAAGCAAAGAGAAAGACTCCTAAAAAGAGCCAGGTCAAACAAAGACATGTTAAAGATTATACAGCAGATTATTTTCTTGGCTGTGTAAAAGAATTTACTAGAGATGAAGCCACGCCACACGATTTAGCAAAAAGAAATTACTCATTATATTAATGAAACAGGAACCAGAGATATTTTGGACATTTTATCTGAACATCAAAGCTTTTTTACAACCAGCTGGCATGTAGTTGCTGGAGGCTGTGACCAATTTCACCCAGCAAAGAGTCTGCTGCACCAAAAAAACCTTGAGATTGCGTCTGCTATTGCCCGCAACCTGCATGGAAGATGCCGACTTGTCCTCATATATCCGCCAACTACTCTAAGACCGGTAATGAAGCTATGAAAAGTGTGACACTAACCCCACTTTTCACATGAAAAAGTGCAACACATTTTTGACTATAGCTTGACTATAGCTGGTGAGTGTTTGAGAACAAGTTGGCAACTTTTCTTCCAACTATAAATAATTGCAGCTACATTAGCGACCCAAGTAATTATAAGGACGCAGCAGACTCTTTGTGAGAAACTCTACCCAGCAACCAATCACCAACCAGTCAAGAAATACACATTTTTCCTGAGTGACCAGAGGTTGCAAAAGGGTTGCCAGCCAGTCTCTAGGACTACACAATAGAAGCCTCAGTCTCTGTGTATTTAATTTCACTATTTCCCATGCTGAATACAATTTCTTTGGGTATCCATAAATCTTTGTCTTCATCAGCATTTACAGTGACCTCTCTGTGTTTTATTGTTAAAAAAAACCTAGAAGACTGTACCTGGAAGTTGCCCACCATGATGAGTCCAGCACCACAGATCCAGCCCGTGCAAAGACTCGCCGTGTTCAGGACACAGTTTTGATGCTTCTCAATGACGTGGGCGTAGCGAAGCAGCACAATCACCATCACTAAAAGAAGGGAGATGAAAATCAGCTACACAATGTTAAAAAGTCACTGCATGCAAGAAATGGAGAAAAGGCATCATCTGGCCTTTTTTGGACGACTATCATACAAAAGGGCCTGGCTTCAATTTAACGCAAACACTCTCACACGTCACTTAGCCAAGAAATACATGAACTCCCTGAAAGCTATATTACAGGAAATCAGAGATGTTAAGCAGCTTCTCTGACTCAAAACTATGAGAAGCAGAAAATGGCGGGAAAGTGAGAAAGATATCTTGGTGGGGGTCGATCCAAACCTACATACGATTAAAAGGTGAAGGGGAAAGAAGTACAGTATATGGGACAGATGAGTGCCGATGTGCTAACAAGCTCTGACTGGGTGCATTGTTGGAACACTGAGGAGCTGACCCCCATTTGGGTTCTCTTTGTTGGCTCCTCACGGCTGGTGCCTGATGAAGGCTGACTGGGCTTGGAGAAAGCGGGGCATATGGGGAGAGTGAAAAGTGGAGGGTGGGAGAATTAGTGAGGACAAGGAGCCCCTCATGTCTTGACCTGACGCTTATATATTGTTCCAGGGACTAAAGTGTTATGTTAACTCTGTGACTGTGTCTGTGTAAGAGGCAGCTTTTCAGAGGGTCTGTGTCTGCCAAAAGGGAATACAAATGGAGACTGTGGTCATGGCTAGAAAAGAAAAACATTTCCACGTAGAGTCTTTACATTGATAGATTTTTCCTTCCTCTCTGAAGCTTTGTCTCCAGGGTTTGTCTATGCCGTGACGTGTCTGGCTTTAAGTAGCGTCTCACTGAGCGGACACATTTTATAGCCCGGCCACAACCTCAGGATGAAGCAGTAGCAGTTATTGATCTGTGGCCTGATCTTTTGTTTTAAAGCGACCTTTTCTTCGCAGCTGTTAAAAAAGTCAGCCATGCATATTTCACATCATTTTCTGATTTTGACAACAACAGCAAAGCTTCCAGATGATAGTTGTTTGGCTCATGCTGAGGATAAATTACTGAGGGGAAATCACCACACCACAATTGCCGCAACACTAGGGTGAAAAATGAGTCACCAGCAAGCTGCAAAGATAAAAAGATGATATTAAAAGAATGTTTTTCATTAAAAAAAACACCTAAAATAATACACTACGGCAACAGCTAAGTCACTCATGATTATAGTTATACTACATTTTATTAATGTTCTGCCCAAATGGAAAAAAAAGATTTAAAAAAAAAGGCCTTCAGCTTTTTTTTGTTTGTTTTTTTGACGATCTTTTCATAGTTACACATCCACAAAGCTTAGGTATGTATATGATTTATAGAGAGAGTTCAGCATCACATGTTGAGAAATTATGTCTTGCATAATTTCCTGTTAGAACAATAGTGCAAAGTTCCCACCGTTATGTTAACCATTCTGTTTTAATGTGATGTTTGGAGGGAGAATTAATTTTAAGTCCATCTGATCTGCAAAGTTTACTATGAGCTCACTGAAATGTTGCTATTAAATCTGATAATAAAAACATTTGTTTAAACCTTAAAGGCAAACATTCGTACAAGCAAGACCAAGACATGGTTATGTAATGCTATTTAAAAAACCTAATTAATGATTTATTTATGTTTTATATTCACTAGCTCTAACTTGTGAGTGTGTATCTGTGTTAGTGCGAGCTTTCTTCTGTTTCTTCCTTCTGTACCCAAATCAACTCGGCAAAAGTGATTTCAATTACAATCATGGAAAAACAAACAACTGTGTCTCCGGGCACGGAAACAGTCTGCTCATTGGCTCCTTTTTATAATGGAGAACATGCTGTATTGCTGAAGGGAAAGGAAAGTCGACTGCAGCTTTTTCATTAGATTAAAGCGCCTCGTTCACCCTGCTGCAGACTGGCTGCTGGTGGATTCTTTTCTGTTTCAACTAAATATGTGTTTCATCATAACAAATGAGCTTGTTTAAACTTGTTGGCATTATGCAGTCATCCTGGAATGATGAAAGCTACGCCTGAAGGTTAAAGACAAGGACAAGCAGCTTCTCTCTATAAGAAATCAGTGTTTCTTCTTCTATTCTGGGCACATTTGTGTGGGCATTTTTTTTTTGGTATCCTTATCTGATGATGCATGTTTACTAAAGTCATGGCCTCCTCCAACGTAAGGGCTTCATGTCCCATGCATCAGCGCCACCTGGACTCGAAGGTCACAACAAGCTGCAGTGTGACAGCTTATTTTACCCAAGGATGCCACGCAACAGCACCTAACACTGTTCCAATACTTGGTTACCTTCCACAGAGCTGCCCTTTACAAGTTCATGCTGTTTGCTCTGAAGCCAGGAAGCCCAGTGCAGGAAGTAAAGTGCTCCCACAGACACTGACTCACACACTGCTTCTATCTTGCATGTATACTTGCAACAAGGTGGACAATCTCTCATGCATACATAGCCCTGCACGTGTCTTTGCATTCACATACGCAGGACTGAGTTAACACTAAAACTAATGGGCATTCATAAAGTGCTTATTACCCAGCGGCACTCGCACCTCACAGTAGAAAAAACCTTGTCACCCATACAAGGGGCTATATTTCAACCCAAACACAACATTTCACCGTCTCCCACAGAAGGTATGCAGACAGAGAATGCATGTATTGTCTTTAAAATGTTTTGTGTGTACACTGGCAGAAAAGTGGGAACTGAACTGAAAAGGAGAAAAACCAATTACAGGGCGATATAAAATTCTCCAAGTTCATGTTACTCCATTTGGAAGTGACACCTGCAGCCAACTATAGCAGACACAGCCTTCCAAGTAAAACATAAATCAATGAGCTACTCGCTAAGCACGCAATATTTAAAATAGTCTGTTGTATAGCTACATACCACATCAGCTTTACATAGTTATGTATAGACAAAAGAGGTAGCTTTATAAACAGTATTAACATACGCCATGTTCAGACTGATGGGATTGCAAAGGGGAAAAAAGCAGATTTAATGCAGCCAAAAAGATTTGAAAATTAAACCTTCCAAACCTCACAGATTCACCCGAGTGGGTGAAAGTGCAACTGAACTCAGTTAAAACAATGTGATGGATAATTTTGAATCAAATGCTTACAATAACATCAAGGTTGAGGGTCATTAAATCTCAATTTTTTATGTTGTTTTTTAAAAAAAAGAATAGAAATGCAGAGAAAATTATGAAGGAATTATGCAGAATTTCAATTCCCAACTGTCATTAGCTCTCCAAAAAACACTTTAATGGATGAAGGTGGAGTGTTTCACTGAAATTACTTGTTGAGCGGTCATATTAAATTCTCTTAATTAGAAACATAATCAGATTACTGTCATGGAAAACAAAGAAAACAGCAAATATCAAAATTTGAAACATGTTGACATGCTAATTTTCCCACTTCCTTAAGTGATTCAGCTCAAGTTATGTGTTCTAATGAAAACAAAATATTAGCTGACATTTTATGTAACTGGGAGGAAAATGTGCGTCTCTAATATCTCAAAACACATTTATGATAAAGACAGAGATACAAGCTTTTATCCTTTCACAATGAAAAAGGGATTTGTTTCTTTTACTCACTGTGTACTTTCTAAGACACTGTCACTGATGGTTTGGTGGGTGACTAACAATGAGCGCAAGAGAAACTTCATTCACAAGGAAGAGGAACTAAGAAATTTAGATAAAAACTGTTTAACAGTCACTGTGCGCGGAAGTGGTGCAGGATTACCTCCACCACACACCATTATTTCACACTTATGCTGCATACATATTATGAAAGAGTCATTCTAGGTAAACATGTTTCAAACAAAAGTTACAAGAGAACTACATCTTAACTAAGCCAGATAAAAACCCTCATCGTGATGAAGCAACAGTGGTTGCAACATTTTCTCGCTGCCACATAATTTAAGTGTGAAATAAAACACAAAAATCAAAGGGCAGTGTTTAGCCAAGGTGTGTTTCTCTTACACCAATAATATTATGTACCCATTTTAAAGATTCTCAGTGGACCTCCCTCTAAAGGAAAATCATCATGACCAGGGTGCAAAAGATTACAAGATTTTCAAAAGTGGGGTCTTATTTACTCAAGCAAACAATATACTTTTCTTTATCAGATAATAGAAATACTTCTTTAGCTATGTGTGCAGCAGTTGTACTCAGGTGTGTATTCCCCACCTAACGGGTCTGTTAAGAGCCTGGAAAAAGCCTGTACATACACAAGGGCAGCTCCTGAAATGCAACCATCTGCCTCCTTTTTCAGCATTGTATACACATACAGTATACAACGCTGCAAAGTTCCTCCATTCTTGTCACAAGCAAAGACCAGAGCTACAATTTGCATCTCAAAAAGACAGCTTACAATGTCCAGAGTATCACAGTCAGACAGAAAAATAGCTGCTAGAGGCTTGGATAAAAACAAAGCACAGTAACTTTTTACACACAGCTAGAAAATTAACCACAGCTGGAAAACATTATCAAGATCGGGCCAGTCGGAGCCACCAGTGAACGGAGGGCAGCAGCACATGTATAGACTCACAGAAAACATGCAGACCAGCGATTGAGAGCTCATTCTTTCTTTCAGACACAAGTGTTTTCTTTGCATCTGTGTTCGGACTTGTTCTGTATTACAGCTAATTTTTGCTTTCAGCTTCTCTCTTATTCACAGGGGGGGTCGCCACATTGGGCAGCTTCACATGTTTAATCTGACTGACTTTTACACCCTTCCTGAAACAAACCCAAATGGAATTGTGTCATCTCCAGGAATCAAACCGGGGATCTTACCATTGTTAGGCAAACAAGCCCCTTCCTTTTTCTATTTCTACAATGGGAAATACAATGTGTCTACTTCAATAAATATGCTTATGTACATTCATTTGTTGACCTGGCTGCCCTTCCTCTGGCATGTGTCTACGCCAGAGGTTTCCATTGTTGTGGCTAGAGGCATGTTCAGGTGTGCTTTGGGATTCTGTGGCAAGCACACATTATAACTGCAGTTGCACAAAATGTAAAGACTAAGGGAACTATTAGGTGTACTATATTAATAAGTACCCAAGGGTCTGATTGCTTTCTTGTGAGGAGCAAACTATAACTAACTCAACTGCAGGTGTCGTGTTAGCTCCAGCTACAACAAATATGCTATCAAAATGTGACAATATATACTTAAAAGATGACATTCATTTAAATTATAGGCTATCTTCTGTAAGTGTGAATGTAGATGTGTCTTGAAATTTTAGCGTGCTGGTTTACACAGTTAATATAAGCCAGTCTAATGTGTCCTGAGCCATGCCTTAGGATGCCTTACCCATGAATGAGCCCGTGCTGCAGATAAGGCTGAAGAAGCAGCTCTCAGGAGGAAGAGTCCCACATTTACTGCAAGAAACAATTACAAGAAAACAATCAGAGCAATACCACAAAACAATGCACCACTGCCTACACTCCAACCATCAACACATCCAGAGGTACTCTATGGCTGTTCCTCACATCCTGAAGTCAAGTGTTTGACTTTTCACCTACTGCTTGCTGCTTTTATTCTACGAATGGGAAATGTTTGTAGGAGGGAAAACTCAGAGACAGTCAACACTGGCTGTCTGTGCCCAGACTCCCATTGAAGCCAAAGCCCTCTCAGCTGACTCAAGTCATACACACATTCTTCACTACATGGATCAAAACGCACAATTCATTAGACTAAAGCTGACATGAATACATTTTAAACAATTCTTTCATCTATGGCTTGTTCGAAGGTCCGTTTTAATTTTTACCCAACAGCGCGGCATTTAACACAGATTAAGAAAAATGCTTCTTCCACCTTCTCTGCTTCGACTGCTTAGCAACAACAGCGCTGCTATATTAAAGATTCATTTTCTGTGTTAAACTGTAGCTGCACACTTGATTTGTAGTGGTGGTGGTGGTGGGGTCATTATCGTTGCATATTATCTTTTCTGGTTTTCCTTTTTTTATGCTTTGTTTTTTCGTTAAATGAAAGCCACTGTGGCTATGTGGTACAACACGTCTTTGATGTTGAAAGCTGAAAGGGCCAAAAACCCAAACAAAGAAGCAGGAGTGTCTTGATTTCCTCTGGACTGTAAGCCGACTCCTCCGTGTGCGTATGTGTGTTTACATGGCTGAACGTGTTTTGCCTTCAAACTGCCACGGTGGCAGGCAGGATATTTCTGCCGCAAGTTATTTTCAGAATGCACACACACACACACACACACACACACAGAAGAAACGTCTCCTTCTCCTCACTCGCTTTTTTTCTTTTTAAATCAACAATGTGCCGACAGGGGTCACGCTAAACAATGGGACAGTGTTCCTGTTCTGACTCAGCAGAAGCAAAGGGGCAGAGAAGAGACAGACAGGAGGTACGACTCCATCTCACTGACCTGATGAGAGGTACATTGTCTAGTGTGCAGCACAAGGATGGCCCGCTCTGCAAATACAGCTCCTCCTCACATGACTGGTTATACAACCTGAAAGAAAAAACAACCAAACAAACACCAAACATGTGTGGCAGTGCAAAAGCAAATGTTAAAAAAATTGAGGAAAATTGCGTTTATTTTAGGCTGTGGACACACAGTGGAAAATAGCTAACAAAGCAAAGACATATTCCTGTTTTTTTTTTCACTGGGTCTAGTAAAAATATATGAGAAGCTGTATAATACAGTCTGTTGTTAAACCACAGTACAGTAACTGTATATTAAGCACCATTTTGTGCGATCACACCCAGGATTTCTTTTGTTTTTAGGGTTGGTGTGTCAAAGAGGCAGAAAACCACTGTGTCATCAAATGCTAGCTCTGCTCGTGGAGATTAACCTCAGCTCGAAACGAGCCCAGCATCCAGAGCAGCAAAGCATCACAGCTTTAGATTTGTGCTGATTTTCTAGATTAATATTCATCTCTGGCTCTGCTTTACAGTGTGTCTTTCTCCTACCTCCCTCCCCTCAACCACATCTGGTTGCAGCAGGTGCCTGCCCCTCCCTGAGCCTGGTTATGCTGGAGGTTTCTTCTTATTAAAAGGGAGTTTTTTCTTCCCACGGTCATCAAGTGCTTGCTCATGGGGGTTTGTCTGATTGTTGGGGTTTTCTCTGTATTATTGTAGTGGTCTTTACTTTACAATATAAAGTGCCTTGCAGTAACTGTTGTTGTGACTTGTCGCTAAGTAAATAACACTGAATTGAACTGAACTGTGAGTGGATTTTAATGAGTCTCTCAAACGTTTTTCAGCCAACTGAGCAGGAAATTATTCTCACTGGCTCTTGTTGCAAAAGAGGTGCAAGGAAGGTTACAAAGGTCAAGACTGACTGTAGGGATCAGCAAAATACAGAATAGATGTCAACATACCAGTTTTCCACAGGGCAGACGTGCTGGTTGTAAAGGGCCATGGCATAGCTAAAAAGGAAAAGGAAATGATTAGCCAAAATCAAAGGGAACAGTTACTTTTTTTTGGAAACGGTTATTTTATATTTTTAGCATACACTGTAACTTTAAACTGACTCAATGAGCATTCATACGGCAAAAGCCGTTAGAGTGGTAGTGGTAGGAAAAAAAGATACTTCTCACATGCAGCCTCAGAATAGGAAGTTTTTTTAGGTCATTGAATTCAAGTGAAAAGGGGAGTTCAATGCAAAAGCCACAGCTAACATAATAACCTGACACTACTGTGACGCTAGACTGTCAGGAGGTGAGACAGACCACAAAGGCAAGGAAACGTAATATCACAGTGAACATGAATCCTAAACAGATTTATGTAAAAAACCACGTAGCCATCAACTGTTAAGCTTACTAAAACCCTTTTGCATATCTGTCATGTCTTTGCAGTAGCATTTCTCGTGTGGTCGTTTATTTACAGTGATGATTTTATATGACTGAAAATGACCTTTCAGGTCTTTTCATTTATTGAACTTTCAGGGTGACCTAAAATCCTGCACCTGCACCTGTTTAACTTTCAGGAACAGTTGAGCTGACTTTTCACTATTTCTTACCCTTTATCTGAAACTGCTGTATAAAGCACTTTGGGTGCTCATGTAGAGTAGAAAAGCACTATTAAAGAACCTCCATTTACCTCAGATGGCTCATTTTTGTCAAAGTGGTATGACTATGGTGAGGATACTGACCAGCCGCGGCCATACAGAGGTCAACAATCTAACATAAGTAACATAATATCTGTATATGTCAGCACTAAACACAAACACCAATGTTAAATATATTGATCCATCCATTTTCTTCCGCTTGTCATCAATTCAGGGATGCAGGAGGAGATGTGAAAGGAGAAGCAGGGTAGACCCTGGACAGACCACCTGTATGTTGTGGGGCAACACAGACAGACAATCGTTTGAACTGACATTCACACATGTGGGCAATTTAGAATCACCAATTAACCCAACTGGACTGTATGAGGAAGTTGGAGGAGGTGTCAGAAGTACCCAAAGAGAATCTGCAAACTCCAAAAAGAAAGCTTGCTTTGAACCCAGGACCTTCTTCATGTGAGGCAACAGTGCTAACCGTTTACTTTATATTATCTTCTAATTAAGATTTTAAAATATTGAGACCAGTGCTGGCCACAAAAATCCCCTTTTGCACAGGCTACAGATAAACTCTATCACTTGAACATCTTCAATCAGGCTGCAATGACCACTTGCATTATTATACCTGACATTGTGACCCTGCCTGGGAATACTTAAAACACATATTTGTCACATAACAAACCATTTTCAGCTAATGATACAGAGGCCACATTAAAGGGCCAGATGTCCAGCGTGTGGTTTTGAATGGCTGAAGAAAACGCTATTTAACTGTGAGTCCTGTGATTAAGTCCTCACCACGAACATGTGCAGCTCAACTGTGTCTGCTCTGTTGCTCAAGTCCTACACAACTGCATATGCAGATAGGACGAATATGCACATGCAGAAAGAAATTATGGCAAACTCAGGTTTCTGAGGTGTTTACATATCCACATCATCTTTATTTTTACTTGTAACTATAGTATAATTTTGCAGCATCGTTTTAGCCACATTTCTATGGAAGGACGTGCAACAATCACATATAACCTTGTTATTCACATGCAACAGTAAAAACACTATTTGTAACAGCCAGAAAACCACAGGAAGACAGAGTCATACAGACAGAGTATCTTTCCTCATTTTTGCATGCAGTCCTAGTTCAGCAAGAGGTTAAGCATCAATCAGGAATGTTTCCATGGCTGATAATATCCTACTCACAGGCCAGTCTTTAAAGGACAGAGATATTTCCCAAAGACACAAGCAAGAAATCAGAAGCAAGACATATTTCACAACGTTAAAAATAGCGGTATTAAATTATTTCCACTACACAGTATCTGCTACAATTTCATGTGTCGACACAATATCAGATTCAGAAAACACGGGCTGTCCAACCTGAGCAGGTGGACAGTTTTTTTCTTATGCAGGGTGTGCACGCACAGCTATGTAGAACTTGGACATAGAGTGAAACCCAGTATCATACATGGCAGTTCTGTCACCAGTATCTGTTTACATCTTTGTCTTGGAAATCGCCAGCTAGCATCTCCTATCCAATGATCACACGCAAGGTAGGTGTGACTGTCCAAAAGGTCAAGATAACAGGCAAAAATATTAGTCTGAGCATAGCTATCATTACTATTAAAACAATGTGTCTATTAATTTCTACAACATTAAAAAATTATCTGAGGGCACCAGCTGTTGTTAGAAAAGAAAGCCTGGAGAATCTATTTTTAGTTAACTTTCAAGTGTGAAATTAATCCTGCTACCAGCTTTTTAACACTGCATTTGCTTAGTGAAATGCACAGCTGGTTTTGACTGCTGTAAAGGCTGTCAACACTTGGCTGGCTGGTTAGATGGGGGCAATAACCCTCTGGGATTTTTTCCATTGGTTGCATCTTACTGTTCCCATGGATCTCTCACTGTAGATGACAGTCAGCAAGCTACAACACACAAAAACAATGTAGGTCCGACCGTTTCTTTCAAAATTGAAGGCCGAGATTTCAGCTAACAAACAAATGACTCATTTAGGTGTATTCCAGGTATACATAACAAGAGAGACCACAGAGGGTTAAATCAATACATCAATCACCGTGTAAAGAGCGCTGTCTAGCACTGAGGAAATCATCACTGTGAGTGAAAGAAGACTTCCAACTTTTGATTATGATAAAGGAACAGAAACAAAAGTGCACCATGTCCTCCCTTTTATCTATTGAGTGTGTGATAAGAGTCTTGCTATGAATGCTACGATTTACTCGAGAATTTTTTCTCCGATACCACATTAACTTAACTTGTGATTATCTTGCAAACGAAAATGTGCCAATGTGTACCTTCAGGCGTAAATGACGGTGATAGACATTTAAGCCTTTTGAGAAACACAGTAACAAACACACACCTTTCATTTTTGTCTGCTTCCTTTCCATATGTGCTGAACACTACAAATGGTACCAACAAGACAAAAACAAAAATCAACAATCTAGAAAGAAAAATCATTAGACCACATTTGACAAATGCAGGAAAAAGAAAGCTTAGGTTGTTATATTTTTCCCTGATTTGGGGGTGTATTTTATACATCTGGCCAGCTTCTAAAGCTAGAACAGCATCTGCAGCTCTGGGGTGCTTCTAAAAGTGAACTTATTTAGCTGTAGCTGGAACTAAACCAGCGCTTTATGTGCTCAGCAGAGGCTAAGTAATAATAGGTTTGTTTATATAATTAGACCCCTATCAAAGCTCAGCAATGGCTGTAATTGCATGTGCCTTTAAGCAATGTTTAAATGGAACAGACCCTGTTTTTTATTTAGGACCACGTCCTACATAAAGAAAGACTTAGATGGAAAAATCTTTTTTTTGTTGGGGTTTTGTGTGTGTTTTTTAACAATGAAAAGTCCCAAAAGCTCTACAAAAATAACCTCAGAAAAATGTGTGAGCCAATAAACTATAGATAAATTTGGCAAGTACTAGTTAAACTCCCATTGCTTCTACAGCATGGTTGCTGGATAACATAAAAGACACATACGCAAATACACTGACTGACTGATAAAAGTTGAGAAACAGAAGCCAAGACTTCTTGGTGGTCCTACTTGATACAGAAAACACTTGGCATGGGCGCCAGATGCTGAGTGAAAATTCTGCTTACGTTCTTTCCCACCCCTTTCCAGTATTTACCTTACTCCCAACCAGTCATCCACACTGGGAAGCAGGAGTTATGTAACATGCCACATTCTGTGACATTCCCCAAGTCTGAAAAAGACCCTTGACTGCTCTTAGAAACAAGGCGCCCTTGTCAAGGTAACAGGAAGGAAATGGGTGTAAAGGGGCTGGCAGTCTGCAGCTCTCAGCATCTGAACTCAGATCAGAAAAAAATGCCCAAACTAGACAGATTGGTTTTCACCTTCATGTTCTCAAATCAGCATGGAAACATTAAGCCGCTACACCTGGATACACTCTACTGATTGGACTGCTGAGTAGCCACGCACACCACAACATTAATTGCCATATGGTCTCAAGTTTGGTGCTTGATTAGGCTGTTTAGTCTCCATGCAACTTATCAGTGATGCAGCACATAGCCTTGATTCAGAACTACAACAATTTGGAATTGGGCCATCTGTCTCTCTCCCCCCTGGGGTTTGCATTCCTTGTCCCAACGAAATAATAGAACAGAGAGAAGAGCTGTCAGCCCAAGTATAACCAGGAGGGTTTCTCTCCGGCACATCTGCTCAGACACTGTACTACAGATAATTAAGATTTACTGCAAACCTGCATGTCTGATTTTTAGGTAAATGGTGATAATCCCAGATCATTACTGGAAAGAGTTAATCCACATGCGATTGCCATGGCTCCCAGGAATTCAGGGTAAATATGTAGTGCTGCGCTCCTGTAGGCAGGAGAGGAGGCCGGGGTATCGAAGAGTATTTTTATTACAACATGATTCCAATTCTTAATTTGTATTTTGTAATTTTTAAAGTTATGGACAGGGTATAGATCCAGATGTGAAACCTTAGAACATTTACATAGATTTTAAACTTTTTTGATGTCAAAAAAAAAAGAAAGAAAGGGGAAAAAACAGAAAATACTTACACAACCCATATCCCAGTGATGGTCAGGACAGGGAGGCTAACAGGTAGTATCATCCACAGAGACATCTTCCAGCACCTTTCTTCTTTTTCCTCTCCAGCCAGCTGAGCAATGTCTTCTCAAGTAGGATTAACATTTATCTGAGTGTGACTGACATGTGCACCGATTCATTTTCCTGAAGATGGAGGACGGTAGATGGGACAGCGGCAGGACAGATGTCTCTTTTCAGCTAGTGAATGAGAGGATCGATAGGGTTGTTCCGTGAGGTTGATTAGGAGCATTCACCTACTCATCAGCATTAAATGGTTAAGTAAACTATCAAGAACAAGTGACCACAGCAATTTAATTTACATCGATCAGCAGGGTGCATTACCTTACATAATCCTGCTTTCGTAAAGCTTTAGTTTTCTGCTTTTCTTAAATGTTCAACAACATTTTATAAGTTTGGGGGGGTTCGGGGTGGACACATTAATCGCTTACACTTCAAATGCGACGGGTTTTTTTGTCCACCTTCCTGTTTCTAGCTAGCAACAACAAGCATCAAAGGTAAATCTGTGACAACTCACCTTCTGCCTCCTTGTAAGCTAGCAAATACAGATTGTTTTTTTCTTTTTAGGAAAATGAAAACTTTGAGTACGCCGGCGTGTCCTCCACAACTCTGGCACCCCCAACCCCCCCAAAAACCTATCACGACTTAGCTTTAATTTTACTTGAGTATGTAGATTTTTCCAGAGCATATGGGACCTCGGTTAGCCGTGTTCGCGTTGAAATGAGTGGGGGGAAGGCTGGCTTCACAGCAGCCAGTCCCTCTGTATCTCAGCCGCCACGAGTATCCAGCTGTTTGACTCCGCCCACATTTGGTTACGCACGTGTGGGCGGGATAGCGCGGAGGAAGCTCAAGAAGACAAGTTTGTCCTACCGTATTTGGACAAAGTTTTAAATTATAAAATAGTAATTACATCCACACCATGTTGTAATTTGAATATTACTGTTTTAAATCAGTTCCTTTCACCGTGAGACCCTGAGAGTAGGTCTACTACACTTGGAACCTGTCCGTTTCCTAGCAACGGAACTGTTTCGCTGTTAACGGTAGGAAGAGGGTACGGCCAGAATAGAGGGCTCTGAGTACAACCTGGAAGCTTTCGCATTTCTTCTTTTTTGTGTGCATGTGTGTGTTTTTCTCCCGTGCTTTCTCATGTCATTGTAAAGACACACGTCTTCGTCTTTACGTCAGCACCGTGTAACTCTCTGTTTATATACAACATGTGTGAATGAGCGTGAGACACCGAGCCCCTTAAACAAAACTTGTTTCTACTGCCCTCTGCAGCTTTAACGAATTAATATTTTCATTTGTCAGCTATAAATAATCTGTGGTCGGTCCTTCTGTGAAAAAAATCAATTACGAATCAGCATATTTAATAAAATATGCAAAACCCTTTTCCCCATTCTTTTCTGATCAGTTCCTATAACTTCATTAGTACAAAAGATAGACGCGTGGAATTTATCAAGGCCAAAAAACATATCAAAGCGCCGTTAAAAACAGCAGACAAATCCTTTTTACACCGTCTCCAGGTATCTTTCCATCTAAAACAGCAATAATGTAATATATTCATATAATGTGATATCATAGTTTAGATTGCAAAAACTGCACCATTATGTCTATGACACAGAGTAAGAGAACCAGTGCCCTAAATGTTTTATCTGTTTTCTGATAATTCACTGGAGCTTTCCAGACTTATATGACCACGTGGAATAGATGGCTGGTCAAAATCACAGCCAGTGGTTCAATCAGAGGTGTACAACACATGAGCAACATGTGAGGTCATGGATAGGACAAGCACTATAGTATTTATTTGACAGCTTTAGTTACTTATTATTGTAGATCAAGCCACAGAACACTACCGGTGAAATTGGCGTTCTTTGCAACATCATAAACATATAGACATAAAAATGTCTGAATATGTTTACTTAAGGTACTTTAATTAAATTTTGATTGTTCAACCTTTTCGCTGTTAAGCTATTTAAGGTAGGATTATATGTTTTAAATGAGTTAAAAATCTAAATACTTTCTTCCACTTTGCCAGTGTCCAATAGATGACTATATTTAAATTCTTGGGCAGTTCCTAATAATTTCACAAAAAATGTGTAATAGGCCACAATTTTCATAAACCTGAAATTATGTTTTCGACATCACTTTTCTATTTCTGATTGATTTGTTTTTTTTATTAATTGTTCTGGTTTTCCTGCTATATTCTTGATTCCCCTTTGGCCTCCATGTAAAAAATCCTGGAAACGGCTTCAACTGAGGTTGAACAACTTAGAACAACGCCTGGTACCTTCAGTTAACGAGCAATTAAATCTGATTGGCACATTAATGCATATTGCTGTCAAATGAGTTTCTTTTGATTTTGCTACCTCCAGTGATGCTTTCTCAGTAATAAGAAAATAATGTCGCCCCCCCGGTCCATTTACTACACCTTTCAGCACATTGTTTTTTTCTCATCCCTTTGATGGCTTCAAGGTGCAAATGTGAGCATATTCAATATCTAGCTCACGTTACAGAAGAGGACCAACCATAAATGAAGTAATTTTTTTTTGCAGGTAATTTCAAAGTTCAACAAACATCAGCACACACACAACTCAAGCAGTGCATCACAAAATGTATCTAATAGCTAATGTACAGTTGCTTTATTTCCCAGGGCGAGAAAAAACCTCAGTGTGCAACACAGAGGTAGTGAAAAATGTAAGAAAGAGAGGAGAGGAAAATGAGAGGGTTTTTTCAAAAGTAGGTAAGTAATGCTTATTTATAAAGCACCTTTCATGTGCTCAAAAAGCATTTTACACAAATTAGAGTAAAATAAATGAAAATGAAATGCTGTAAAAAATAAATCAAAACAAAGTTAAGATACAGAATAAATTAAAAATAAGAAAAATTTTCCAATTTTATAAACTGGAAATTTAAATCTTGCATTAGTGTCCAAATTTATTTTTAATCAGAGTTCTTCAGTCAGATGTTGGATCAGTACATGATGTGTTAAGTTACATCAAGTAAAACAGAAAACACAGTAGCAACACAGATCAGCTGATCACAGCCTGTACATTAAGAAAAATCTACTGCAGCTCGCAAAAGAAATTCATATGTGACTTGTTTTTAAGTAATTCACATCCCTACATTGCACTGCAACACCTGATTTAACTACAAAACTCCACTTAGCCCCTGGTTTTAGCATATAGAAGGTCACATGTTTACCTACATTTTTATACCAAGCATACCATGAATGACCTAATTTATACTAAAGTTATTATACATTTAAAAAATCAACTGGGTAGAAACTTGAAACTTTCCATTTTGGCTGCTTTGAAATGTCTCTGTTATCAGCTGATTAGATGACCCATCAATTCCTGGTTATTGCTGATGAAATTCAAAAGTGTTTAATAAGTGGCCAGTATTAGTTAGAATAGTCAGTAATATCACATGATATTATTACATTTTTTTAGTCACTTACTTGAACAAGAAAAGAAACTGTTGAATCTAAGTTGTTGAAGGAATAACGTACTAATAGACTGATTAACATCAGCACTTACAACAACAGCAACGTCATTCCCAGTAATGTGAGTCACTTTCTATTTATTGTGTTTTTAATAAGATTACAGAAAATGACAAATTAATCAGTAGCAATATTTTTAAAAAAAAAGTATTTTACAGACATGTGCAACACGTCAGTGATGTAAATATATAATACATTAAGAAAGAAAACGTGACAAAGCATCCTGATCAATGATTTAATGTTTTTCTACTTACTAATGGCACCCGTTATATCTTAATTTCCCTTAAAAGAGCAACCTGTAACCAAAACACTCATAAAAAGACTTATCAGGAAAAAGTTAAATAAAAGAAGATAAAACCAGCAAAAATGACTCAAACACCGCGTGCTAGATGTCACAGATTTAAGGAGAATGTAAGTCTGAAGCATATCTTACAGTCTTACAGTCGTACCAAAGCCCCACACACTGAATGCAGGGTAGAGTGGCTCTTTAAATGTGGTCTGGATCTTGTGCAAAAGACGCATGCTATCAGAGACACTGTAAAATGCCAGTGTTCCTGCTGCATGGTCCAGGTACACGCCAATACGAGAAGACACCGGAGCTGTGATGTCTGTGCTTTTGTTGTTGTGCACAAAAGAGAATTTGGAGTCAGAGCAGTACAGACTCCAGGACTTGTCATTCCAGCCCAAGCTGCATTCATTGGCATTCCCTTTACGACGGATTCCTCTGTAGGTAACGGCCACATCTATCTCTGTTCCCTTCCAGTCCACCTCCCAGTAGCAACGGGTCCCAATCACACTATCCCTGCACAACACCTGGAAGAGAAAGGATGAAATGAAAGCTTAAAAGGCATGATTTCACAAACTATAGAAATGACTTTTTTTACCCTAATAATTTTAACAACTCTCTCTTTCATCCTGTTTAATGTGAAACCTCACCTGCTGCCAGTGGTCAAATCGGTCAGGGTGGTCAGGGTAGTTCTTGGGTTCATTCTTCATCGTGGCAGCTCTGTTACCCTCAGACAAGTGAAGGTTGGGGTGAACAGTGTTGACATCCAGAATCAGCTGACCAGCATCTGAACACAGCAGAAATACAAGTCAAAAACTCTATTCTGCAAAGAAAAAACACTCTTCTCTTCTCTGGGCCCAAGCAACGTGGAAAACTATCATCAGGTCTGATGATCAAAATAAAAAATTCTTCTTGGAAATCATGGATGCATGTTCTAGGATTAAATGCAATAGTAGTTTTTTACCACCTCACACTTCAAAATCCAGCATCCGACATAGTATGAGAGTAGTAGTGTGCATAGCATAGGTGACCTTCACATTGGTAAAGGCATGCTAGGGGACATAAACAACATCTATAGATAAATATGCTGATATCTACAGTGTCTACGCAGGCAAGGTTTTCCTTATATCATTGAATTGCTGAACGACTGAAGCATGAATGGGAAAACATTTCACTTTCAAAAGTAATTGTCTTCACTTAGCAAATGCTTAAAGAGTGCTAACAAAACCATAGGTGTTAATATAGTAGTTAATATTCCCCTATCCTATCTAAAAATGTGTCAAACAGCATTCTCAGATTGAGCATTTGATATGTTTATGTTATTTAAGGAAACTATTTAGATTTAAGTGATTAGCAGATGATTGGTATTCTGTGATTCTAGCTGATGTCTGACAATGAGGAGACAGCCTACAGTGTTAATATGGATGAGTGATGTATAGACAATAACCTGGAGCTCCATTGAAGAAGAAGAAGATCATTAAAGAGAACAAAAGAAATAAAGTATCCCAAAAAACACATACAAGGAGAATCAGTGGAAAAGGCAAAGTAAAGTTCACCAGAGTCTCTGTTTTAAAACAGCTAACTAAAGAGGACCATGGAGAGTATCCTCACCAGCTGTGCCACCCTGTGCAGCTACCTGAACAGAGCTCTCAATCCTGGATAACATCTATGCTAGCTATTTGACAAAGAAGGCCAGCAGTATTTTCAAAATCCTACCACACCCTTGACACTCCCTGTGGATAGTTCAGGACAATACATCATCACAGTAACTGACTGAGGAACAGCTTTTTTCCCTGGACTCCATCTTACTCCTCCTTGCCACGTCAAAGCACAGTTTCAAAGACCTATAAGCGGTGACACACACACACACAGCACTACACACACCAGTTCATCAGGTCTGTAACATATGTTGATATACCAGTCTTTGTCCTCAGATACTGTTAGAGTATGAAAACTTCAAAACCTTGTGCTCCTGCTATACTTTAGAAATATTACGATTTTTAGCTCATATATAGAATGTTTCACTACATATAATCGAATTATTCTTTCCTATTTTTCATATATTTGCATCTATTGTTTGTTATATCTCTATGAGAGATATGTGCCTGAGAGATATGTGCCTGAGTATGGTAACAATTGTGATTATACCTTCAAAAAAGGTTTCTAGCTCCCATGAATCAGCTCATTCAAAGGTTTTTATAGGTGCCATAAAAGCAGGAACACCTGTATTTACATAAGTAACTTTGCTTCCTTATGTTTCACCAAACCAGTTCTGCCACCAGCATACCTCCCACTGCAAGTTTCGGTCATTTCACACACAGAGCTGCATATCCATGCATGAAACAGTAACTGGAGCTATTTAACATTAGATAAAATACAAAATGTGCTTCTCATGACAGTATGTAAGTAGGATTTTCTGTAAATGCAATGCTGGTGCTGAAGGTTTACAGATAGGCTGAAGGAAGGTGACAAAAATATATCAAAAAATAAATAACTCACATCTCAAGAAATCTTCTCTTGCTCTTGGTTCATTTCTTATCTTTGGTTCCTCCCTCAGAACGGATTCTCTTCTTGACTTTCTTTCTTCATTTTCTTCTGTGATGTGGACTTCCTTCACTGTGAAGGCAAATTAAAAATTCACATACACAACAGCAGATTAAGAAACAACAGAAAAAAGCACATATCATCTGCGCTATCTGAGATGAAAAAAGGCAAGTCTATTCACCTGCTCCTGAGATTTTGCTCATTTCAACTTTGCTGACTTCTTCCACTTGTAATTTCAGTGCAGAGATGGCTCTCTTGGTAGCATCAAAGGAGTAATAGGGTGCGACGCTGATTTTGTTGAGATCTTCATATCCCGAGGGGCCTGACAGGGACTGCCAACTCTGGTGAAAAAAAAAAAAAGAAGAAGACACATGAGACATAATAGACAGTGAATATTTTTACTCTTTTCTCCAAAGACCCCTGACTTTCGCACCATATGTTATCTTGGTTGGGGTCGCCAGCCTCACCTGTAGGAAGTGTATGTGATCATCAGTGTGTGAAAGCAACTCCAGGTCATTGTGCTTCTTCTTCAGCAGAGTAATCTCCTCTTCTAAACGATCCAGCAGTGTTTCGGCCTGGGTCACGGTGGTCCTTTCATGGGTGCGGATCATTTCCTTGACTTCAATATACTTTCTCTCGATGGAAAGCAGAAGCTCAGTGAATATGCGCTCGTTTTCCTCTAAGACTGTTTGAGCAGAATGCTGGTGAGATACAAAGGAGAGGAAGATTTTTTTCACGTCATGATTCAAAAACGGTTACTTTTAAAAAGAATATTTTAATTGTTATAGTTAGATTAGTGTGACTTGCACGAGGCAACTTTCTGACTTACTTTAAGTGATTCGACAGCCTGTCGGAGGTCTTGCCACTTTTTAACCCTCTGATCAATCCTTTGTTGAGATTTGTGCAGCGTAACACTAAGTTGTTTCTATAGCAGCAAAGACAAGAAAGAAGCCATCACTAGTCATTAGTGGATTGTCGATAACTTATTTGCTGTGTTCACAGTGTTTCGCCACTTACTTGTTTCTCAGTCCTCTCAGTGCCAGCCGGGACGATGTCATGGTGTTTGTGTTCATCCATCATGCACAAAACGCACACCGATGTCTCATCAGTGCGACAGAAAGCCTCCAGCAGCTTGTCATGCTGTGCGCAGAGCTTCTCTCTCATCTGACCCGTAGCTTTGACCAGCTTGTGCTTCATCAGGGTAGGGTAGTTGTAGTGAGACTGGATGTGAGTCTCACAGTAGGATGCCAGGCACACCAAGCAGGACTTCTCAGCTTTCTGCTTCTTTGTTGTGCAGAAGTCGCAAAGGACGTCCCCGCTCCTGGCCAGGGTCCTGGCTTGGCTGCGACTGTTGGGTCGACGAGATTTATCCAAGCTGGTGTATCTGTCCAAATCCAGGCTCCCGCTGTGAGACATTTTCTTACCAGGAGATAAAAAATATATTTAGAGAAAAAAAACAATCCACGGGTGATTAAAGTTCAGCGGCTGTGGGAAGTTTTTAGGAAATCTGATGAGATGAGCAGCTAAAGAAAAGACTTGATTGAAAGTAAGCAGGGCAAGGAATCTACGAGGAGCTCCTGAAGTTGATCGCTACACTGAAACTGCATGACAAAAGCTGTGAGTAACAGAATGTCTGCTATGTAATACGCTCTCTTTGTAAAACCAGTATTCCTAGTTGGACTTTAAATAATCAAAGAATGGGTGGTGCCTGAAATAAAGACAAGTGAGACAGAGAAAAGGAAATAAAAAAAGGAGTACTTACTGATGAACTTAATAACTAAATGTCATAAAAGTGTCAGAATTACTAGCTAGACTGTTGAAGAATTCACTTGTTATGGTTGTGTTTTATAGACCTCTATATGTAACCATACTTAATGCCACTCTCACTAACAGAACATTCATCAACAATGTGAAGGGGAAAACAGCATCATCTTGTGGGATTCTTTCTTTACTACACCAAATCTACATAGCTTACACCTTTAAAGATGTGGCAATCGTGGCTCAAGAGTTGGGAGTTTGCCTTGTAATCGGAAGGTTGCCGGTTCGCGCCCCGGCTTGGACAGGCTCGGTCGTTGTGTCCTTGGGCAAGACACTTCACCCATTGCCTAATGGTGGTGGTCAGAGGGCCCGGTGGCGCCAGTGTCCGGCAGCCTCACCTCTGTCAGTGCGCCCCAGGGTGGCTGTGGCTACAATGTAGCTTGCCATCACCAGTGTGTGAATGGGTGGATGACTGAATGTAGTGTAAAGCGCTTTGGGGTCCTTAGGGACTAGAAAAGCACTATACAAATACAGGCCATTAACCATTTAAAGACATGTGCATTGTGAAAATATAATAGAAGCATCTAGACTGCTGTGCCAGTAGTTGATAATTCCCCCCAAAGCTGATGGATTTACATTTTAAAAAAAAAAGACTAGTGTCATACAAAAAAATAAACAAAAAGCCATTTTGATTTTTTTAACCCTTTGTCATCTTTCTGCATTTTTTGAGTGACAGGTATACAGTGTAGTCTCACATCTCCTACAGTTTGCAAGAAGGTGTTCGCTTTGATATTTTCCCTACAGAATTTTGCACTAATATTCAGGCTAAATTTGCCTAACAACTCCCCGACCCATCATCTTTTCACTGTGACAAACTAATTCAGTATGTTTTAAGCAAATATTTGTAAATGTAGAAGTCAGCAAATTGAACATTCAAATAAGAATTATAATCGTTTAGGAATATGTTGGCAATAACAGTTGTAATCAGTGACAGAATACATACAATCATTTCTATGTAAAAGTCCAAAAGGGGTCATTGGTGACTATTATATTTTACAATTCACAGATGACTTAAAGAACCTTGCTGACCTGATGATGATGTTTATATTATATTAACCTTTTAAACTTCTCCATTTCATTTTTGTTTGTTTGATTGATTTTTTATCTCTGATTGATTTTCTAATTAATTATTATTTTCAGACATTTTTATGGGGAAAATGTTTTTGTCCTGACTCATCTCTGTAAATTAGGTTTTTTTCTTTGTCACTTTATGCATCAAATATCTGCCTGAAGTCTTGCTACTTTATGTCTGCTGCAATGATTGGCTGCAAAAAATTACAATGAAATGTTAATAAAACCCATAAGAAAGTAATAATAATTTACTCATTTAGTTATTAGTAATTTAGTTATTGTAATTACTACAGCTCTACACATAACCTGTATTGAAAATTAGTGCCACCACAGTTCTTCTCCATTCCTCAGACATCCTCTTACTCTCCAATACTGTGCAAAACAGTCTGTTTACAAAGTCCACCACCCTCTCTCCTGTACACCTCCGTACCTCCACAGGTAAGTCATCTGGACCAACTGCCTTTAAACTCTTCTTTCTCTTCATAGCTGCCCACTCTTCACCCTGTATTATGTCCTGACTATGTTTTTGAGTGAATATGATCACATACAAAGAAGCTATTACAGCCCTAACTGGTAGACCGAGAATTATGAGCAGATATCGTCCAGACACAGATGTATCTGCATTTGCTTGCTTTCAGTCCAACACCTGCCCTCATTTTGGTCTGTATATTGGTTGACTGGCATAGTAGCATTAAATCGGTGCTATATTATCAGTGTAGCAGTAGCCTTTTTCTTATTAGTTTGCAGTGGTTCTTCTGACCTTGTTAGTTATGTGTCCCTTGCTTGTGCCCTGAGGGAATTTAGGATAATTGAGGATCTACTCTGGGGACCTTTACTGGATACATGCCCTGACCAGTATTTGGTCTCCAACCTGTTGTTCCAGAGACTGTAAAGCTGCCACTAAACTATCCACATAATATGGTTACAAAGCAGGGACCAGGAACTGAAGGAACAACTGGAGCAGATGTGGATTTTATGGAAGGAGCTGGAAACTGGAAAAGTGGCTGCAGCAGATTCCAGCATCTGTCCAAAGGAGTGCAGTGCTAGGAACAGCTAATATACTGCATAAAACTCTCAGGCCAATGGTAAAGGCCCTGAGCTTGAGGACCACACAAATACAGCTTTATATATTCAATTATTTATTTAGGCTTAAAAAAAACTTTTTTGAATTTATATTTATTGCACGTTTTTTGCCATGTTAGAATATTTTTTCACATTATATTTTATTTTATTGATCTGCCTGCCTTTTTTGGGGGGGGGGGGGGGCATAAGAAGCAGGAACATTAGCGGATGAACTGATATAAACCTCATATTCAACTTTGTTACAATACAGTAAAATAACGTCAGAGCCACTGTTATGGATAAACACTGCAAACTAAAAACCGTAATGGAAATCTCCAGGCTTGTGTCTGTGGTGCATTGTCGACTCCCAGCCTGTAGGGGGTGATTGTGGTTTCCGTGCTGCGTTGAAAGGACAATGGTTGCTTTCGCTAAAGTGCGTCGGTTGTCCAACGTTGGCGCCAGATGAGCTGTGGCGCCAGCTACACACACAGGCATAGAGAAAGAGAGAGAGAGAGAGGGCTAGAGAGAGAGGAAGATACTGAGCAGTCTATCCAGGCTTACTACATACAGCTTGCAACGCTTCTCTCTTTTTAAAATTCTCTTTTCAGCAGTCACAAAGTAAGCGGACAGAAAGGTGGGTGCGGGCCTGCAAGAATTTACACGTTTAAACAGCCGTGATCCTTTATTCCTAATGATGTGTTATATCGTTTAAATTCAGCATACTCTGGCATCAATAGCAGCAGCGACAGAGAGGCATAGAGGGTCGTTTGTGTTCAGCTTAATATACCATCGTAGTTTTTATCGTTATTTGAGTCAGCGGTGTGTCTTGTGCGCCTCGGGTTCTGAACTTTGAGATGGAAAAATACAGGCCCGGGCTGGCACTGCTTGTGACATTATGTGCTGCTAGAACAGCAGGCAAGCACAGCAACACACTGGTATAAAAGACTATTTTAGGTTCGAGTCCTATCCAGGCTATTTTTTGATTGCTGTTTGCGATTGCTGCAGACTCAACTCGTCTGTATTTCTTTCTATTTGCTTGCAGTTTGTCTTTGCATGCGAAACCACACTTAAACATGGTCGGATGGGCGGTTTAGTAAAGCTTCCGCTCCAGTGTTTTACTATCTACAGGCTATAGAACTAAACTCGAGTGCAGGCTCGAACTGTGTTAGCAGACTGGATTAGCTGGGGGTTAGCTTGGCATCGTGGCTATCTAGCCAGCACGCTAATAATGTCTCGGCTGGATAGCTGCTAACATCAGCAAGGCCGCCATTGGAGTCGTGCGTGCGGTTTGTCGACTGCTGCCGCAGTGAAGGAGTGCTTCGGGTTTGTAGCCAAGACTCATCGTGTCCTTTCAAGTAGTGATTAAACTGCTTTTCTTGGTGGTTTTTGTCCGTATAATTCATTTCAAGCTGCATATGGTGGCGGATTTGTGTTTCGAGAAGTTCTTGTCTGCGTAAAAGATGTCCTTTCCCGGGCTTTTCGCACACCGTTTCGGGCTTTCATGGTTAGCCATCTTTGTTTCAGCTAGCCCACTCCTGACTGGAAATCACGATGTGGCGCTTAGCGTGCTAACCAACCCGTCGTCGGCGTTGGTGTTGTGCGATAACGTTACTAGCGCTCAAACTATGATTTATGGTTGTCTCTGTGGTTTCCTGAGCACTCTTGGTTATCTTTGTGAGCGTAGTGCTGTCGAGATCGCTCTAATTTTAATGTTTAGAATGGCGGAAGCTAGTGCAGCTACCATTAGCAAGCGGCAGCCATCTTAGGCGAGTGTGTAATCTTGGCTAGCCTGGAAGTGCTGGTGTGGCACAACAAGATGGCCTGTTAATACTCGCACAAGGAGAATTTCCGCGTCGGTCGTTGTCATAAATTGCACTTGAGCGCAAAATTCAGTGCTGGTTTGGTGTAAGTATTTCGCTGTTTATGGACTTCTCACTACAATTACTCTGGTGAGGTTTTCCTTGAAGCTAGTTAGCTGGCTAAATCGTGAACACATTAGCAGCTAACACAATGCTGTTTTATCGTTAACCAGTCTCCCATCGACCGTAGCCAGCTAACTAGCGGCTATATTGGCTATTTGTAGCTTATTTGGAAGGCTAGCAACCAGCAGTTAATGTTTAATAACAAAACCCTGCTGTTTAGATGCCCTGTTCTTATTTCGAGATGTATTCAGTTATGACTCATAATGAACTGCGCAGATAAGCGACAAGTGTAGGCCAGCCAAGTTTTTTGCTTGCGGATTAAGATAGAATTGCGAGTCTGATTGTGATGTTCAGTTGGATTTTAACATTTGTTAGCTGAGGAAGTCTGCGCTAACTTGGCTAGCAAATTGTTGGTAAACCTTTCTTAGTAGTATTTGAAATGATTAGGTTATGTGAGATGAGGAGTGCAGGCATAAAAACATTATAATACTCCTGTCCCACCACTTTATTCATGCAGTTTCTGAGCATAATGCTAAAGAATGAGCCGTTTTAAAACCTATTACCTTAGGCCAGTGGTTGTACAGTGTACAAATACACTTAAATCCAATGGTGGCCCTTCTTGTCTTGCCGATCATCTGTTAAACAAACGAGTCACCATCGTTTGTTTGTGCTGCTTTTTGTGTTTGTGGAGGTCATGACTGTATATCCTGGACATACAGCAATCTTTACCTGGAGACTAGGTGGCAAAATTATTTTCACCAAGATTTGCTTTTGCTTACCTTGTCTAACTAGATTAAACCTGACTGTTTGGCGTGAAAACTGTCTTATTTAACTTATAATTTGGAGAGGCTGTCTGCGTTTGATTCAGTATTAAATCTTCTCTTTTTTTTGGTATGGCTTTAAATCCTCCCAATGATGGATCCATCAATTTTCTTCCACTTATCCAATGTAAACTGTGTAACTGTATCAGAAAACACATTTTTGTAGTAGGGACAGAACTGAACAGTGGTCATACTTTCACACTTCCCATGTGATTGCCATGTGCTTGTAATAACTGGATGAACTATTCACTTTACTCTTGTTTTATTTGTTAAATAATAGATCTGATGTCTGCCCATAGTGTACACGTCTTGCTCAACAATTAATACTTAGTATACTTATTAGTGAGTGCTGATATTCCGTTTATTCAATTATCCAGTTTTTTCAAATGACTCTACTATGTTGGCTGAAACTGGGCTAGTGCTGTGTAATTAACTGAATTTTAGTGTCAGTTACTGTTTTGGATTTCAGTTGTTATTATGAAAACGAGGTAATCAAGGTCAAACGCCATGTTTTGATCAATAATATTGCTCTAATTTTGTCTTTCAGTCCAACTTTTGGTGCTCCCCGAAAGCCCAAAAGTTACCAGAAAACCCACCATTTTAAGGACTCTGTTTTCAAGTTCAGCAAATCTACAATTTTACCAAAGTTAGTAAACTTTGCCATGATCTGTCAGCCAGACTTAGACTCCTACTTACAATTTCATTACATTTATAAGTGACAGTCAAGCAAACATTTTTATTTACCAAATGTTTTTGGCTGTGAACAGTTATCTAAAATAAATTGTTTATTTTCCACTCTCACAGGTCTGCTTGACAACAAGAGCAACAGCGCAGCACAACACAAGACAAAGGTCTTTCCCCCCGATTCTTTAGTAGGTCATCATCCGGCAAAAAAACGGAGGTCGTGGGGTTGGAGTGTGTTCTCATGGCCGAGTCAGAGACTGAATGTGACACACCCGGCCTTGACACACTTGGGTCGGAGTGTGTCATAGCCCACAGCCATGTCGACCTTCACTATGGAGCAGAAACTGAGATTATGACAGAAGAAAAGCGTGGATTAGAGCTGGAAATCCACGGTTCAGACTTAAAGATCCAGGGACTGGGGACAGAGCTCGGAGCTGTAGCCTGTGTGGATGCAATTGTAGCCGAGACAGACCATGATTACATTAAAGTGGAACATGGTGACATGCACTGTTTCACTGGAGCTGAAATCAAGACGACGGGAAACGAGGCTCTGCTGGGAGAGGTGCTGCTTAAGACGGAAAGTGAACATGTGGTAAAAGTGGAGTCTGACCATGGCGGGGAGCTGACAGTTGAGTCTGAAAACGGTGTAATCATACATGAAGCCCATGGCCTGCAGTGCAACGAGTGCGGGGAAATTTTTGGCAGCATAGCTGATCTTCACCAGCACTTTGAGATCCACAAGGACCTCAACCCTTACATCTGCGTCCACTGTGGTGAGAGCTTTGCTGTAGAGGCCAGTCTCAAGCAGCATATGAAGATTCACATGAAAGAGAAGCCCTATGTCTCTCCAGGAGTTGAGATGATGGGCAAAGATGTTATTGATGCCTTCAGCCTTAAGTCTCATCAGATGATTCATTTGCCAGACAAGCCCCACAGATGCTCAGAGTGTGGTAAGAGCTTTGCAGCTGCAATCACCCTAAGGGAACACATGAAGATGCATTCAGAGGACAAACCCTACAAGTGCACTCAGTGTCGGAAGAGCTTTGTCCGCAGAAGGCATCTGAAAAAACACCAGGAGGTGCACGCACGTGAGAAGCCATATACCTGTGGGCAGTGTGGCAAAGGCTTTGCTACTTCTTCAAACCTGAAGCAGCACCAGAAGACCCACGCTGCGGTCGTGCTTGGAGACAAACCCCACCGATGCGCACAGTGCGGGAAGTGCTTTGCTGCAGCCGCCACTCTGAGAGAGCACCAGAGGATCCACTCGGGCGAGAAGCCGTACAAATGCAACATGTGCAGGAAGAGTTTTGTCCGCAAGCGCCATCTGAAGAAGCACCAGCAAGTCCATGCCGGAGGCAAGCCCTACACCTGCAGACACTGCAACAAGGGCTTTAATCACTCCTCTTCACTCTCCCGCCATCACAAGACACACCTGCAGAATCCAGTGTTTTCTCCACCTCAGCCTGGGAAACCCATGACCTACGGCACTCCCCCAAAGCAGAGAGTGCACCAGCAGGGAGAAAAGCCCTACATGTGTCACCACTGCGATAAGGGCTTCAATCATTCCTCTTCCTTGTCGCGGCACCAAAGAGTCCACTCTGAGGGAAAGAGCTACACCTGTGCTCACTGTGGCAAAAGATTCAATCACTCCTCCTCGCTTGCAAGGCATCAGAGAGTTCACTTGGAGAACAAGCAACAACAGCAGCAGCCGCAACCACCGCAGGCACAACAGCAGCAGTACACAACCATCCCCACAGGGAAGGGATTCCCCAACAATACCTTCCCAAAGCAGCGCATCCTGACGGTTGAAAAGCCATACAGATGCTCCCAATGTGGAAAAGGCTTTAACCATTCTTCTTCCCTCTCCAGACATCATAGGATCCACGTAGACCAGTGAGCACCCTTTTCCCACCCTCATATGTGGTCCCATGCAACGCGGCTCCCCCTGCCCCCAAGAAACCCTCCCTTATCCTATCCTCCATTTATGTTCTACCAATGTTCTCTTCATTGATATTACCACATGACAGGAAATGCCAGGCCCGGCTTCTATAGACAGGAGAGGTCAGGTAAGCACACGACGCTGAAGTGGAGCAGCTGAGAATGGATGGACAGTAACAAGTCTTCAAAAGGACACGGCTTGGCCTGAAAGACTGCAACCTATAATTCAGAGCTGAACCCGGGGCTTTGTGCTCAGTTTAAAGAGGGTATAATAATAGATTCTTGAAGAAGTCTCTATTCTTGTTTGTGATTATGCTTCACATGCTCCAGGACCTCTTTTTGAACACTTTTAAAGAAAACAAAATGTGATTTGAAGATCTACATGATAAATTTGTTACCTGGGGGAGCGGTGGGGGGGAAATGTGTTTCGCCCACTGGTTGGTTTTTCAGTCATACACCTTCAGGTGGGCAAATAAGCTTTTCAGCTGCAACTTTATCCAAGGTTACCGACACAATTGGTGAACGAGAACTGTTTCAATTTAAATGGCTATTTCGTTTTCTCTCACACAACCCATGTGAAGCAAATATCAGAAATCCAATGTAAATATTATTGATTTTCTTTTATATATATGTATAGGTGACTAGTGTGATGTTCCAAATGATTACATTTTTGATAGTAAGCTCCACTTTGTCTCCACTTTTTTTTTTTCTTTTATGACTTTTTTTTTTTTTTTTTTTTTAAAGTGCTGGAGATCAAATTGTTGCAGGTGTTCAGTTGCAGCTTGTTCTTGACATTGGGCTCCACCAGACTTGAGCCATCCTGTATATTTATAAGGTTGTTATTTTGTATGTCTATGATGAGTTAGCGTTGCTGCATAGACTGTACAGAGAGCAATACTGGCTGGCTGACACACTGTCTATTATGACCTGCGGTTTAGCCATAAAGAAATGCATAATAGAAAATAAAAACCTAATGGGTAGCATATTCCAACATGAGCCGTGTCCTAATTATTTACCGTGCAGTTTCCTCTGTACCCAAGCACCAAATGTACATTAAATGCAACATCACACTTTATTCCTTTGGAGACTAATTCAATTACCTGTGTATAGCATATAGGTAACTCTTACTCATGTTGATCTGCGAACTATCACAATTTGACTTAAATGGAGAGAGAAAAAAGATTGTGTATACTAAAAGACTACATGAGAAAATCTCACTTTTACAAGATTTTCCAATGTCCAACGGATAGCGCTCTATTTACTGTTCTGTGTAAAATATCTTTTACAAACTGATGTATTTTTTTAGATACGGCTTGGGCTATATGAAAGGGAATGAGAGAGATACAGTTTTTATCAGAGTGAACATTTTGGTGAGCAATATTTTCTTTTTATTTCAATAACAGTTGTGCTTCACTGTAGCATAGGTTTCTTCCTTGTGTTAGATAGGTGCCTTATTGCATGCTATGTAGAAATGTATGCCGAGCTGTTGAGAAAAAAAAGTTAGGGGTTCCAGGAGTCTTTTGTTCTTATTCATACTAACTTTACCCTACATTTTAATTTGATGTCACTGATACCTATTTTTATGCTTTTTTTTGCTTTTGTGTATATTACCATGTGTTTACACTGTTACTACCATATTGTCTATTTTTTTTGCCCCTTCATTTTTGTCAATGGCCTCACTGTAGAGAGAAAACATGTAAAAGATCCATATAGACTTCTCTTAAGGGCAAATCCTGTAACACCTCTTCCCAGTTTCTGAGTGGCACATATATGGATAAATAAAGGTTGTTGACTACCTTGTGGTGTTCAGTCAATGGAGTACAGAGATTTATGACAAAGTCCATTATTTTCTAGATGGGTTATGTGGGTTAATGTGTTGGCATGTTTACCTCAAGACAAGGTTGAGGTTGCATTTCCACAGTGTCTCCACATGGTGTCACTCTTTCACCTTGAAACATCTCCAAGAACAGGGAGATTCCGGCTGTGAAGCAGGTCCTGGTCTTCAGTTTAACATCTGTTTAAATAGTAGTTTTATCCTTTCTGCAGCTGAACATTTTTAACTGAACCCTCACCTAAACTGGTTTGGCCTTCAAGGCTAGGAACAGCCCTTTTGAAGCTATACAAAGAAAGCTTTTGGGAATTTCCTGTGACCTCTGTAAAAACATCCACGCAATGTCTCCCACGCTCACCACTACACTGGTTTATATTCATTCACAACTGCAGGGTGACCCAAGTCTGCTGAGGCAGACGTTCAAGGCTGAGGACTCATTGTCACGTAACCCTCAGAAATACTGAGGTTATGCAGACACATGGATATTTGGACTGGGGTGGCTGTGGTTCAAGAGGAAGAGTAGGGTATCCGCTGTTATGAAGATTGGTGGTTTGATCGTCGGCTCCTCCAACCTGCAGGTTGAACCATCCTTAGACAAGATAGTGAACCCCCGAAATTTACTTGCTTCTTAAAACCCAACAACATATTTTAATTCATTTATTCACAAAAATAAATTAGAATCTGTCTATTTTAAGCAATATCTACCAGTTTAATAAAAGCAGAGCTGCTCAGTGCCATTGCCTGACAGCAAGAAGATCCCAGGGTTTGAATCCGAGGGTATTTCTGTATGAAGTTTACATGCATGCCGTTGGTCTCTCCAGCTTCCTCCCACATTTGAGTGACAAGCATGTTAGGCTAATTAGCTGTTAATTGGCTGTATGTGTGAACGTGTGTGAATGCTTGTCTCTCCTTTTGTGTTAGCCCTGCCACAGACTGGCAACCAGCCCAGTTTCGCCCAACTCCAGCTGCCCCACGATCCTGAGTTGGAAAGGTAGAAGAAACGAATGGATGAATTGGGGCCAGTTACACTGATAGCATAGCATAAAATAATTCTTGCAGGCACTCATATTGTGTTGGTAAAACGTTTCATATGGAGACATCCATTTCAAGACAATGTGGGTTTATATATACAGTTTTATTTGTAGTAATTTCTACATGATAAGAAAGAAAAGGGCAACACTAGAGCTGTAGAGAAGGAAAACTGTACACTTGATGACACACAGTGCATCTAATACACCATGCACCATGGCATATCACAAAGTTATTTACAAAAACACAAAATATATACTGTACACCTGTACACATGCCTCTTTAGCAATGGCTATCATTATGTGAAGATATGCATAAAACTGTGATATCGGATATATTACTAACAGTAGTATATAACTATGAGGTTTGAGGCCTCTTCCAGATGAGGCCTGTGAAGGTCCAACGTGAAGCTCAAGCCTGCTATACGTTCATGACAGGAGTCAGCTGCAGCAGTGAGCTCTGTGGTCGAATGGCACTGCTCTTCGAATGCAGTTTCTCCAGGTTCTGCAAAAAGCCTCTTCTCTTGAGGCCTTCAAGAATGACGGTGTTGCTAGACGCCAAGCTGACCCGGGTCCTGTGGAGGAAAAATACACCACTTCAGTAACGTATGTGACGTGGTCGTGCACTCCCTGCTCGTACCTACACACCAGGGTGCACAGCGAGTTCAATGGCAAAAAAAAAGAACTCCTTTCTTCCTCTTTGATTATAACATGAGTGTTTAAGTTCCGCACAGCAATTATACATAATTATCATAAATGACTCCCTTCTGTTCAAATACTGGATGCTATAAGTGGCCACAAGGTGTTTGTTCAGCTTTATTGCAATTTACTCTATAAGAAAAAACATCAACTTGAGAGCATGGCCAACCGCAGACATGTAACCCAGAGGTTAACTAACCTCAGTATGGTGTTTATTCTGCCCATACCCCTCCAGAAATATGTGGAGGATGCAGTCTTGTGTGGCTCACAATAGGAAAGAGTCAGAGGTGTGAAAAGTAGTCAAAACTCTGACCACAAGAGATCGTGCATCTGGGTTGGGATCAGTGGATTTGTTAAGATTCAATATCACCTCATTATCTTATTTATAAAAAACTACTTAAAGAGAGAGACTCACCTTGGAGAATCTATACCGCTGTCTCCCGTGATGCTCTGATTCTCTCCCGTTTCCACGGTTTCCCTAATGTCTGGCCCTCTAGCTCCATCGGGCATGCTCAGAGCAGCCCTGTGGGCCTGAGGTACATGCTTCTCTTCCTCCTCCTTCTTCTCCACCTCAGCTGCCCAGTGAGCAGACTCACCGTCACCTTCATCAGCCGACTTCCTCACAGTCTCTGTGTCCGATTCGATCTCGCTAGTCTGGCAGTAGTCAAAGATGCTACTGTCTCCAACTTCACATGCTTCTGAACAGTCCAAATCAAGGTCATCTTTGCGCCGTCTTTCTCCCTGGAATGCTGCATCCCGTTTTGGGCTGGATTCGCTTTCGGTTCTTGGTGATCTGATCTTCTGGTGTTGAAGATGGAGTCTCCAGCTGGTGTCTTCAGGTCTGGACGGGCTGAGGGAATCTTCCCTCTGGACTGCCAGAGAAACTCGATCTGCTGACCCCTGCATTAAGATGATTTCTGGCTGGTGAAAGTTGGATTTAAAATGGCGACTGTGTGGTCCCTGATACTTCAGATTAGAGTCGCGGTTTTGGTAAACCAGCTGGTGACCCTGATAGTCCGCACCACCTGCTGTGTACTTACTTGCATCCTCTGTAACCTCATCGTCATTCAGGCACAATGAGCTGCAGGCATCATCATCCTCCTGATCGGCTGCTCTCTGATAGAGTCTGCAGTCGTCCTCTGTAAAGCCATCAGTGTCTGTTACCAAGGCAGTGCTGTTAGATGTCAGTTCCAGCCTTTCTCCCAGGCTCATGGCTCTTTGCTCTCTGTTATTGACAGTGACAAGTCTGATCTCTTGCAGGTTCTGGGTGTCTGTAGTTTCAGAGAGTTCATTAGGCCTCTGTGTGCTGTCTTTTTGTGGGTTGGAGAGTCTGAGGGAATGTTTCCGCTGTAAAGAGGGCTTGGGCCATGGCAGATGTGGATCATATGCATTGTTTATTATGGCAAGCTCATAGGGATGGGTGGAGAGAGAGGCATTAGCACTGGAATACTGCTGGATGTTAGGAAGACTTCCAACTATATTTTGGCTGCGATCTGGCACACTTTCATATTCTGGGGCATCCTGAAAATGTTTGCTCTCTCTGTCCTCTCTCTGTCTGACCTTGTCATCTATGCGAAGCGTACTGCTCTGTGGGTAGACTGAGCTGTAGTTTAGTGGCAGCTCTCTGCTGGGCTTCGTGTCCGATTGGAAAAGAAGATCAGCAGTAAAGTCCCTCTCAGGGTTGCAGTTGTATTGTTCTTCAGATGTAGTGAATTTCACTTCATTCTCTCCATCTGCTGCCATCAGTCTGGCTCGGTGTGGGTCCCAAGATTTGGAGCGATGACTTGTTCGGTCCTTCCTCCCTGATCCCGAAGTCTTGTGCTCTTTCACCTCTCGTCTTCTGTGCTCTCTGGCAGTGGGAATTCTGTTCTCGGCTTCTTTCAGCGGATGTGTCTGGAAAGGGTTTTCAATGCGTTTCTTATAAAGAGACTTTCCCTCAGCAGTTCCACATTCTTCCACTTGAACTGGTTCATCAACAGCAATTTCCACTCTGAGCCGCGTAGGGATCAAATCCTCCCCCTCTGGATAATTGTCCGCACATATGGAAGCTTTGTTCTTAACCTTGTCCTTCTCCTTTTCCCTGTGCTTCTCTTTGGACGAGTGGCTCCTCCTCTTGCTGCGAGAGGCTTTCTGAGCAGATCTTTTGCCTGCTCCTGCCTTGGATGAGTGATGATGCCTCAGTTTTGAAGATGCCAATACCTCAGTAGACATTCCCTTGTCAACTCCCTTATCATCTTTATCAACACCCTTGTCCAGCACTTTTTCTATCCCTCTCTCCCTTCTCTCCTCCAGCTTCTTCATGAGGACGGTATGGCGTGTCAGATTGTCCACAGTTAGCTCAGGGTTGATGCGTTTGATGATTGCATGCTCCAGATCACGGGGTAAGTTGTTCAGGTCATCCTCGTCTCTTACAGGCCACTCTTCTGGAGGGAACTGGCCTGAAAAAGATGCGTACTCCTTCTTCGGTTTCTCCTTTTTTCCTCCATTCCTCCGGAACAAACTGAGCCCAAACCTCCTCCCTGGTTTATCTTTTTCTTTGCGGCTGGTAGCGTTAGTAGTGGCTGTAGTCTTGCTGATCTCGCTTGCCTGACAATCTGCTGCAGTGGAGGTGGACTGATGTTGCACGGTGGGTTTGTGATCTAAAGGTCGCGGCCACTTTAAGCTTTTCCCCGTGCATTCGCTTATGGACACGGACACGGAATGCTGATCTGGGACGGTGGAGGGAGGGACAGTTGCTGGAGCAGTCATGGCATTAGTGGAAATTTGGAGGGGGCTAAAACAGCTGCAGGACTTGCAGTGGGCGACTGGGGGCGTTTGTGTGCTCTCGACGCAGATGTCGTTACTTAGCAGGTAAGTAACGGGAGGAGGTAAAGGAGCGTCATCTGCCGAAGAAGAAGTCCACCAGTTCTTCTCTCTGACCATGTTGTTGGTGATGAAATAAGTCTGTGGAGTGACGATGAAGTAGCCCTCGCCTGTGTGGTAAATCTTGCGTTCCTTGATCAGATTGCCTAAAGCGTTATAGAGGATGTCCTGAGTGGGGATGGTTATCCCTGAGACAGAAAAAGGGAATGCGATTAAGGCCAAAAGAGATGAAATGCTTATAATTCCAAATCTCTAATGCATAACTGAAAACTATGAAGCTACAGCCAGCAGCTGTTTAGCTTAGCCCCGAACAAATGCTGAAAACAGTTCTATGACTTTCTTTGTTCTGGCCAATAAGTACCTTGAGGATCAATAGTGCATACCCGCAGATCTGTGCACAAATTGTGCATGTGAACGTTTCACGCATAAATCAGTGGTTTATTATTATTTTTTAATTCACAAATACAAATACATTTAGTACTGCCACTGACCAAGCGTACAAACAAATGAAGGCCTCGCTGTCCAAAAACAGCATATGTCATAAAATGCTCGATAAAATGAAAAAATGAACTGCTTGTAAAGAAAAGAAAACACTGCTCCCATATTAGTATATGAGATTTAGAAACATGCGCACTGGCCTATTTCGTTCTTTCCATCTTTTCTATGTTAGTAAAACAGAATCATGCTGAACCAACAGGTTTATAAATCTACACAAAATCTGCTGCATTTCTATATACCTTCATGTGAAAGTGGTGACGGTGTTGCTGCGGCTTTCCTAAGCCAGAAACGCTGCAGAAACAATTGTGTTTCCACCAGAGTGGTGAAGAAAATAAGAAAAACTAAATAAAGTAATGCTCCAGCTGAAGTAACAGAGGTTCTTAATATAATTTCCCCTCAAGGACTGGCACTTATATAGTGCCTTTCTACTCAGCTGGTAAAAAAAATTAAGACTATAAGTGTTGACATCTAGCAATGATATAATCCCTTTTAATGAAATACAAGATCATTTAATTATGAGATAAGAAAATACTAAAACATGATTATAAGTTAAACCCTAGATTTTTCCATTTACTTAATTTTTTAATTTTTGTTTTCTTGAAATAGTATTTTTTTAATTCTATTTTTTTTATTTAATTGTGATTCTGTGCATTTTGTAACACAGTGTTTTTGGAAAACTGCAAATAATGACCAAAAGGCAACATTATCATTATTGTTATTATTGTTGTTATTATTATTATTGGTAGTAGTAGTATTGATATTCAGTTTAAAGGTGTGTTTTAACGTTTTCTAAGCATTTTCTAAAGTCTTCATTATTTCTAAACACGGTCAGAGGCACTTCTCATTTTTTCATAGAGTACAAACAAACTCCGCTACAAAAATACTGATAAATCACTCATTTGTGCATGAAATTTTTATACGCACAGATTTGTGTGTGCACTGTTAGACAACGAGGTCCAATGTTCTTGCCTAACTATTCATTTTTTAAGTAAGCTGTGGCAGTATTTCATGGATTACCTGGATGAGCTTTGCTCATGTAGTTGACAAGTGAGTCTTGACTGACGGTGATCTGGGAAGAGTTCATGTCTGAGATGACTGAGCATAACACCTCAGCCAGAGGAATGAACTGGGACTGAGGAACAGGCGACATCTGCACTGGGGACAGGTCACCTGAAAAACACACACACCAGCAGATTACTGGGTGGAACAGGTGGGCCTGCTGCAGGAGATATAAACACACCTGGGACAGAGGGTCTCTCTCTGACTTGCGCTGCCAGTGAAAACAACTCAAAGTACTGAAGTTGACATTCCTGTCCCAACCACCTCCTAAATCATGACCAAGGTGGTCTATTTATGTGAGTTATATGAACCATGCCTGACTGCTTTTGGAATTCCATGGGTACTGGGACTGACCACAGAATTCCATTACTCCCACAGAAATGACCACAGCTCTGCCTGCTGGGCAGATCAGATATCCTGCCCCCATACCATAGAGACCTACACATCTAGGAGCTGCCCCTAGACAAACATGTTACTAAACCTGAGAGACACTATGAAAAGGGCTCTTGGAAACATTTGTCTCTGCAAAAATAGTATGAAATTGATTCTTTAAATGTGCACTTTATATCACAATATCCCAGCAATCTGCACAACTTTACAGACCTTCGTTTATCGTGCAAACAAACTGTGGGAGCCTATTAAAAAGCCACAAAGCTTTCAATCATAAAACCTGAAGCTAACCAGGCATTTTAGGAAACTTTAGACCAACATGAACTTTCACACACGGAGAAGCAGGGATTAGAGGGTTGGGATCATATTGAGGGGACTCTTTAACACCATATTTATAAGAGTGGACTGAATGAAGGGGAAATGAATGGAGACTGGTCACCTCACTGGTTACATGAAAGTTTCTCATTTGGTTAATGTGTTACTGTGTTCAGAGACAAGAGGCAGTTACTAGTACCAGTGTCACGACACGCAATCTTCTTTTTCCTACAAAGTGAGGAAACATCATAGGGACAGACATTTGCAGCTCGATCTGGGTTCCAGGAAGGAGAGCAGCAAAATTTCTAGAAGATTTCTCCAAAGAGGGTGCAAAGGCCAGCCAAAACCAGAAGACATAGCATAATATTGGAAATGTTTACTTTTAGAGGGTGCTGAGTATATATTACAGAGTAGAGTTCACATATATATGTTAGGTTAACAGTAGTGGTGGGTGGATTTGATGTGGTAATGATTACGAGGAGAATGTGGGTTTTGCTGCAGTGGATAACTTGTGTCTTGCAAACTAACATAAAAGGGGGAAAACAAATGCTTGCAATATGATCTACAATGTTGACATGCTAACAACAATGTTATCCCAACATACAGCTTACAATCAGCCAGCTGACCAAGGGCCTCAAACCCACTGCTGATGAATGATTAGACTTACAAAGTCATGGACAAAACCTTACCCATTGGAGTGGAAAATTGGTTTTAGTTAATCATCTACACCACACCACTGAAAGGTGTGCAAAAGATGATAAACAGGAAAAAAGAAAATGCAATCCATCAAAAAGTCCTAACATGAAAACGTGAGTGTAAAGTTAACACACACAAACACACACACACACACACACACACAACTAATTAAATTCAGCTACGTGACCACTTGGAACTTTTGGAGACTGCTTGTGTTGACAACAGTGTTTTGTGTATAAATGTCCCACTTGTATGACTGTGAGTGATTTCCTCATCAGCCCTGGGGCATTCATTCAAAAGCACTGCCAAGCTCACCACTTGATGTAAGCTAAACATTTACAACCCTCACACTTGAACCACTTTTGTCTGAGGCAGGGAAAATATACAGCTAATCAAATATTTGCTATAGTAAAGAATGAGAACACGCATACGTATCACACACATGATGACAGATACAGGCAAGTTTGCAAAAAAAACTATTCTTTCAAGAGCAACGTGTCATTAGTCAAAATCACTTATTTTTCATCTCGGCGCTTACATTACAACCACAGAATGTTTTGACAAATTTTATATGGGAAAAAATGACTTAATCAGTGTGTACAATCTACCACATGACCATAAATGTAATCCAGTGTTAAAATATGTCATATGAAATTACATATTGGTACAATTAAAACATTTTGGCTTCTTTGCATATATAAACATGAAAACTAAGGTTAAGATCGGGTTAAGACTTAAACTTTTTACAAAAAGAGAAAAAGAAGTTGGAAAAAGACTCTGCATAACAGCTTTTAGCCACACAAATGAATATTAAGTAGCCTAAAAGCACTGTTAACACTAAAAACTGTGCTGCTTTAAATATTTTAATCACTACAAATGGTCCTGCATTTCAGTTAATTTAAAAAAAATGGAAGGAATATGTGAACCTAAAAAAGTAACAAAACAATTATCAGCACATGGGGTTCACTTAATGCTCGTAAGGTTCACAGGCAGAGGTCTTTCTTTGCAAAACTGATCCTATGAGGGATTGTAAAAGAAAATAAAAGCTGCCTTCCCCCAGCTGAGACAAGACATTAAGCTGTCTAAACCTCAGAGCGGATATCTCAACAGCGGTCTCCCTGGCAGTGAATTAGTGCTGCTGACTTAGCTCTTCATTGTCGTTAACTTCCTATAGGAATGTCTGGCAGGCTGTCTGCATAGAAACCACATACAAACACAGTCAACAGTGAAAATGTCAGCAAGGTTAGAGTGGGAGGCAAATAATTAACATCCTAATCAGAGGGAATCGACAAACTAATCTTCTCTTTGCACAGAGGTAATTTCAGTGGATTGATTGTTATCCTCTTCGATCGTGTCCTGGTTTAATGCATGATATCCTGTAGGACCCATGCTATTACGATTTGTTCTTCTAAAGGGGCTAAATGCAAACATATACATGCAATAGGTTTGTTACAAGCAATGAATTCCAACTACATTGAAATGTTGGTGCAAGACATGACAAAAAAACACCTGTAGGAGTTCAGATGTGGGAAATATTGCTGTAATGGAAGGATGGGGCCGGCTGAGGATCCGTGTTTATTGAGTCTAACATTTGCAGGCGTGACTGTCGGAAAGGTTCAGCGTTGTAACCGCCTCCTCTCCAGGGGGAACGGATCTCTGTGTTGCTGTAATCCAAGACCAGGCCACCGACATTAAACCCTTTGTCATACACAGCATGAATACCCGGCTGGGCACCATGGCAACCGAACCCTGTGTCATAAGGGCGAGACAGGGAAAATAGCAGCTTGAGAATCAAAACGGGGACGAGCATTGTGTTAATGCCAGGAGGGACAGAAGGAGTAGCAGGTCGATATAACCTTGTAAAAGGGTTATCTGCTCTCAGCTTGTGTAAAACGTGGAATATTGGTTTGTGCAGCTCTCTGCAACCTTCAAGTTTAAAAACTTTTTTTTTTTTTTTTTAAATTGAGCTAATCTGAGCTAATTCTTTTTCTGTGAAAATGAAAGCTTTCACATACCTGCAGAGATGCTTGTGAAAAACACCCTCACTGTTTTCATATACATTAAAAGGGTAAGTAGCAGCCAGGTGCTACTAATCAAATGCACTTGATTTATGGATGGAGCACCTATACCAATGCCCTCAAAGTTTGCTGCAGCATTCAGGTGTGTGTTTGTGAAGTTTGCCAGGAGAAAGCTTCTTCTTTCTAAAAATTAACATGGCAGCATGACTTAGGCTTGTAAAGTTGCATCTGAAAAAACCACAAGACTTTAGACAGACATTTAAACAGATTAGACCAAAGTGGAGATGTTTGGCCATAATGAACTGGATTCCATCTGGTGAAAATCCAAACACAGCATATCAACACAAACACGTAATACCAGTTGTCATGTGCGGAGGTGGCGGCGTGATTATTTGGGTTTGTTTTGCAGCCACAGGACTTGAGAATCTGATGTAACATAAACTCCTGTGGATACCAAAGTAATGTCTGACAGCTCAAGCTGACCTGGCTGAAACTGGGCAGCAGTTGAGCTGTTGATTGTTTAGTAGGACAATGATCCCAAGCACAGCAGGAAATCAACAACAACAACAAAACAAAGAATCACAATGGTCCCGTCAAAGTTAAACTCTGGAGCTCAACTTGATTGACACCTTAAGAGAGCTTTGCATAAACAAATGCCTGCAAACATTAATGAATTGAAAGAAGAGTATGCTAAAATTCCTCCATAAAAATGTGAGCCTGAGAAAGTCGGACAGAAAAAAATATGTATTTATTCGAATGTTTACAGTCTTGAGAAAGCTCTTTTTCACACGATTGTTCATGCAGATACACAATCTATAAGCAGTGGGTTTTTGGTACTGGAAACTTTCTGATTTCCATTTGAAGTCCGGCCACAGGCAAGAAAACAACTGAGAACAAAGGAGGGTAGGCATCTGCTGAAATGCATCACCTTGCAGTCTCTTTAATTTATCTGCATTATCTGCTGAAATGGAAATCTTTGACCACTTACTACACTGGCAGCACAGAAAGTCCAGAGAGGTCTGCTGGGTTAACCCGCAAAAGAGCAAGTCAGCAGACTAGCCAAAGGATTTCCAGATTGCATATGGCAAAAGTTGGATCCACTGCACTTGGTGCTTGACTCATACTAAGCATGAGCATGAGCATGAGTTTCTTTCTCAGGGGTGCAATGCTTAAATCACATGCTGGTTTGTATTAAAATAACTTGAAATTAAAAGATCGTTGTGATTTTATATAACTAGCCTGATTTTTGTTTCATGAACAGCATTAAAATAAAGCGACAAAGTCCACACTATGATTTCTGCCCCTTGCAGACCTAAAAAACATTCTTCCAGTGTCATAAGTTTTCCATGTGAGAATAAACTGCTGCCTGGGGAACAAAATGAAAAATATCTAAAGCCGACTGTTCATATTGCAGCAATGACTGACAGAGACCTTCTCTCCTCGATCCCCACTGAGATACTTTTGGCTGCTGACACTAATCAATACCACATGTATTCACATGGCTCACATGGTGTTAGCAGACCTTAGAGCCTCTTGAGTCTCATTTCATACGTGATTGCATTACCTTAAGTCTCTTGGAGTAAAATACTGCACCACACCGTAAAGCACATGCTGCAGACCTGCCATAAATTGCACCACTGTCAAACTATCTCTAAATGATCTTTACTCAATGCAGAGAAGGCAAAAATCTTCTGTTTATGGACTTCTCAATCAGTGGACGTGCCATAAATTAATAGCAATATTCAAAGACTAGAAGCACCTAACTTTATGAAACTCACTAATATGATCGAACATGTTGGTTTCTGCACAATGCAGAAAGAAAACATCACAAGTATGCACAGACAATAGAGCCCATACATTTTCAGACACACAGAGCAAAAATTAAAACAATTAATTAAAAAAAAGTCTCACAACAGCTTGTATATCATTTAACATTTCAACCGTTTAGCTGACATTTTGATATTTAATGATATTTTGCCAAGAAGTGAAACTCTAGCAAAGTCTTCCGTTCCTGATCATCACCAGCCCTCGATAACAAAAAACATGTGATGTACTGGCTTTAAGTTATGCCTTGGAACAGTACAACAAGATTCCTGTAAATATAAACAGACTGCGCATTAATGTGAAATATTGGTTATTATCCCGTATGCCCATTAGTCACACTGTTGTAGTGATGGAAATGTTTATTGGACTACCAATAAATATATGAAATATCTTAATAATATTTGTATGGATTGCCATGACATTTGAGGCTAAAAGTGCATGAGAATTTTTCTCTAGTGTCACCATTTAGCAAAAGTCTGGAGCTTTTACTAAAATGTCTGAATAACAACCAGATGGTTTGTTACACAATGTCACAGCAACAATTTTTCTTCCAACACTAAAACTTTAGCTTGTCCATGTCTTTATTTGCCCAAATACCCAAAAACTAACCGCAGTCCAATCAGCCTCAGGTATTTTTATGTTTTCTGCTAACGTGTAGTTGTTAGCATGTAAGTTAAACTAGCTAACAGCTAGCTAACATTAACACGTTAGCTTTGTTTTCTACTGTACTACTTCTACTGATAACATTTAGCTCTGCCTCACAGAGGTCTTTGGTTAACCTCAAACACAAAAATAAAATAAAGACAACCTGAAATTCACTAAAACTGTAAACCCTTGAATGGCCACTTAAAGCTGTATTCAGAGCCTAGCATGTCGATTATTTTCACTGAAATTAAATGTGTTTACAGCCTTGTAAAAGAAATATATTTGACCTTTAATTGAAACAATAAAATTTGTCTAAATTTCATTGCCACTTAAATAGTAAATAAACTGTTATCTGTTTCTGTGCAATGCTATCATATGCCATACAGTTATAGCTTGCTAATTGAATCTGTTTCAAGTAGTTGTCACATCTATTTAACAATCACAAACAGCTGGCCAGTACGTTGCAATCAATTTGAGTTAGTACAGATGAGTGCTACTCATCTGCAAAGCATCTCTTCCCATTAGAGGACTGGACTTAACTGGCTGTACTCTGGATATATTCCTACATGAAAGCAAGGTTACTGAGCACGTTTGTGGAGGAATTTGTGAATTTCTCCATCAGAGATTCTGGTTGGACTTTGATTGTACGTAATGAATGTGAATTTCTTTGAATGTAGATAGAACAGAAGATAACAAATTTGTGATTTTAGCGATTTATCAAAGTCAATCACTCTGTCATGACAAAACAGAGCATATGTAATTACCAAGTTGACTCAACTGCAAACTGATAACAGACCAACTCAGTCCTATCGCTATCACAAAGTCACTTTGAAGATGGCAACTGAGTACGAGAGGTCACACACCTGATTCCTATCCCCTGTGAATGCAACCATTTCGAAGGCAACAAGACTGAAACTGTGTGCAGTGAACTTGCAATCATTTTAGTTGCACCACAACTACCGTTTTCCTATAACCAGGCTTGAAAGCATTAGCTCTTAACTTAACACTCCAACCTCTTGGTAACTTTTGGCTCAAAAATCAAGATTTCAAAAGCCAAAAATGTCAAATTGACCAATTCACACCAATGAGTTACATAACAGTTACTACATGAATCTTTTATATACAGCCTTTAATGAATGACCCCATAGTTTGGATCATTGAAGGCTGCTCAGTGTGCACCAGTCCCTTGCTTCCTGAATGTTTTCTGTCATTGAGCCGAGAAGCACCTGACTCAGAGCTGTGTTGTACGCAATCTACTATTGACCTTTCATCTTTGCACTGCTGCAGGTAAAATTTAACTCAAATTTTAGGTTTGATTTAGATAGTCCCTCATTCAGTAGCCCTCTAGGAACACATACCACTCAAAGATGTCCACCGTCTTATCTCATCCTGCTATCGTCTAATCTTGTAGGCTCCAGGAGGCAAACAGGATAATCTTCTCTCTCCCTCATTAAAGACACACAGCATGGCATTCAGCAAGATCTCAAAGCCTGCCCAAATAGACTAAAGTCATTCCTTATCTCTTCCTCACTAAATCAGTTTAACTATGTGCTACAGTAAATCTGCTAACTGTACATGCAAGATTCAGTCAACCTTGGTGACACAATGTCAAACATTTTGTCATGTGCTAATTTATGTGCTAAATTCCCACCCGTCCCTTTGTCCTTGGTATTTTGGACAAGCAGGGCTCCGTGACCCCGCCCTTGCCTTCCTTCCTATACATGTGTGTGTGCTGCACTTTTTAAAAGTGCTTTATGAGTTTGTGTCTTTAACTCACATAAGAACACAGACCTGGGCGTTGCAGTTAAATGGCCCAATAAACTGAGTGAAAAGATCCCTTCAGAAAGCAATCACAGAGCAAATATCCCAGCAATGAAACCTCTCCCAGTGTGGCGACATTGCTCTTTCACCCCAAAAGCCTAGCATTAATCAAAAACGTCAATAAAATAAATATATATTATAGAATTTGCCGTAAAATTACCATCCATGAGCTTCCTGTGTCTAACACATCAATAACCAATAAGCTATAAATGCTGAGCCACTGGGCATTTTACAGCTTTATTGATTGATTCCTCCCAATAAAACCTGCATTTTAGCCCAAACATTTAGCTGCATTAGGTAAATATTTAATCTGACCTATTCATGGTTCAGAATCAGAGAGTGCAGTGCAAGAGAGGAATCAAGGTGGGAGAAAAAAGGTCAAATCTGGACTGTGTTTGCTTGTTTTCTTTGGGAGGGGGGGTTGGTACATTAAAATGGCAATTTAGCCCCTTCATCGGCATACAAGCACTGCAACATCTTAAAATAAACAGCTGAATAAAAGCTGATAAAAGTCAAAACATCTCGACTAAAGAAAATTCACGAGCTAAAACCATGAGCAACGAAGAAAAACCCAGGCTGGGTTTGTGTTGTCCCACATCACCATAGAAACCTTTACTGTGGCGGCGACCTGCCACGTCCAATACGACAACAAAGAAAAAGAAGAAACAGCAGCAAAAGTGTCGTTTCTGTAACAGCCACAGTCTCGAGACAAAGTTTGCCAAAGTGGGCCTTTGATATTTAATGTATGTTGGCAAGTAAGCACAAAGAGCCTGTAACTAAGCTTCTCAAACTGTCATTCACCGAGCTCAAAAGATCTAGTGGTTTATAGTGGGTCACCGCAAATCTTGCTTGCAAATCCCTGCAGCTGTAATGGCATAAAATAATGCTTTTACCGTCTGATTCACAAGAAGAAAAATTGGAAAAAGCAATCCCGCTCATAAAAGTGACCTGGCACTAAGCTAGTGAGCAGGAACCCTATCATCACGTCCTGGTGAAATAGGAAACACACCTGATCAGGTGTTTAACAGCAGACCTCAGGTAAACAGGGCTGTATTTTATACCAAAAACATCTTAAGTGTAGCATGATTTCAATTTATGCCAATGCCATCAGACAGAGTTAAAGCACAGCTTTACCGACAATTTATTTTCTCAATCTTTCACTTTATACCTCTTCAGACTAAGTGGACCACACCGCAACGTTTCTGGTTCTCATCTGCTTTGATGAACTTGAACATTACCTCCGAGTCTGCCGGATCCATTTCTGTGCCACAGTACCTTTCCTTTGTTCTTTAATGTATAAAAACTAGTCCTCTGCAGTGTCTCTGGCCAAATTGGTCCCATTACCCTGAGAAACTATTCATCTCGGCTTTGTTCCAGCCCACATCTGCAGTGTTCAAGGCAAAACTATTATATTTCCTCTTTACCGAAAATGCACAGTTAAAGACGCATACCAGAGATTATTGTTGCACTTTCAGGGGGACTTTTTTCCATTTCAAAAGAAGGGTTACAATTATTTACACATAAGCTAACATACTCGCTGGTGCAAATGACACCACCAGAGTTGAAGAACTAGAGCAGAGCCATTTTACTTAAAAAGAAAAATACCTATACTGCGTCTTGTTGCAAATTTTATTGGGTGAATGCTGAAGGCATTCAACCTATTGAGTTTGTTTCTTTATTCTTTGCTGCTTAACTATGCCCACAGTTTTGGTGCTATTTTCACCACTCAAGTTTTAAACTGTTCTGCTATTTCTGCTAATGCCAGCTATATCCTTTGGTGCTCATGACGTTTATACTTTTTAAAATATTATGCTTTTTAACATTTCAACTGGTCATATCTCCTAAACTGTGGACTCCAGACACATGAGTCTTGTGCCAATATATCTTCAGACACTCCTGATGCTCACGGTGAAAGATTTTTTTTTTTTACCGTTTTCCCATTAATTACGTTTGTTTCAGAAATCTGTCCTTCTCTCAGATTTCAAACTCTGGAATTGAAGCCGTTTTTTCTCTCGTCATGTCTCTCTCTGGGATGACTGCCGGTTTGCCTCACTGAGATGAGCAAGTTCCCTGAGAACGAGTAACGCCGGTTCGAATCCTACCTATGGCTGTTACTGCATGTCTTCCCCGCTCGTGCTGCCTTTGCTTTTTTGACACTCTTTAGTGTACCCTTTCAAATAAAGCCATCTTCAGCAGACAGTTTTCTTTTTTCAGCAGATAATTACGCTTTTTCAGCTGTTTTCAGCATATGATTTCTGCTACATGGCATTCACCCGGCATTTTTGCAGTTAATGCAACTTTTTCTAGTTTTTTATTTATGATCTGTTTTTTGGCACGAAAGCCTTAAAGGCTTTAATTTCTTTATATTAAAAGATTAGCATCAAGTACCCAACTGATTCTCTTGGTGCTCCTGGTATTCAGTATGAACCTGTCAAGCCTGATGGTTATTAGGTTACCCATAAGGACTAGCACAAAACAATACTACTGAAAAAAATCCTTGGGTCTGAAAAGCTTCTGCTGTTAAACACTTGACTGAATACGCCTTTGTGCAAAAAGGAAGAAAAAAAATATTGCATCACTTTGTAATTTAATTCTGAGACTGATAAAAAAAGATAAATATATGCATATATTTCAATGAAAGAGCTGATTTCTTCAACATAAGACAAAAAGTCACGGTTTAGCCAGATGTTTGCCCTCAAAGTAAATGCACTCAGTGAGGAATGCATAAGGATACGTTTAAATAATACTTCATGTTTAACTCTAAAGTAGTAATGTAACTAAGAGGCAGTTCAATTTCCAAAATTTTATAACATCATTTAACATTTTTTGTTCAGCATTCGAGGGCATGCATCCAGAAAGGAAATCCTAACCTCTTGGTGTATCAGTCTGGCTTCAGATCAAGACAAACATAGCACCATCTCACCCATTACCTTATGTTGGACCTCTGCTGGAAAAAATCAAAGACACTGCTGTGATGTTTCCGGATACTTAACTAGCAACTGATTCAGTCACTGATTCACAGATGTTTTCAAGACTTTCAGACTGTGATCCAGCTGTGTGGGGATGGTTTTGCAACTATTTTGCATACAACTATCACTGTGGAAAGAAGTGTCCCACATGAGGTCTTTTGTGTGTTTAACAAATGGTGTACCCCAAGGTTCTTTCTTAGGATTCCTCTATATTCAGCATTTTAAAGACCTGTACAGTATATTGCTATGCATTTTTCTGACACTTTGCCAAGCTTGGAGCTCAGACAAAGAGAGGAGGCCCTAAATCTCCAGCTGTCTTACTGAAAGATCTGGGTATTTTCACTCCTACTCCATACATGTGACATTTCCCCACTGACACCCCACCACAAAAACATATACACCCAGCATCGAGGAGTATTTTCAGCAGATCCACACATTAATCATGAGTGATAGTAGTCATTGGTTGCAGATGAAACCCATTTCCTCTCGTTTAAACTGAGCTGAAGGTGCAGCAGATTCCAGTGTTTATTATCCCAGCGTTTGGAGCACAGCTCCCATCCGCTATCCGCCATGTGAGCCATCACTCCACAATGCCCTTAAAATCATCAGCTCTGTCGTAGTTTCTTGGAAGTATCTTCCACTCTTGAAATTCAATAACACAGCACCTTGCTATTACTGAACCAATGTTAGCATACCTTTGCATTTATTACTGCTACATGAAGCAAAGAAAACATCCTGTCAGGAAACTGAACATTAATAGTGATGCAGAGTTTAATGCAATGTAGTCTGACCCATTTGTCTGACCGGAGACTGAATAAAGATAACTCCACCAAGGGAAACCTAAGCTGTTACTGACAGGGTGCATAAGCTCAGGGATGAAGAGGAAACTCCTTAACTGTTATTGTTGGCATTGGTCCACTCAGCCGCTGCGGGTGAGCCCAGTGTTTGGGTCAAAGCAGAGGCCGACATGCCTGATTCGCACCGGGGTTAGCTTCCTGCTTAATGGGAAAGGATGTGGCAAACAAATGATGTGGCAGGACTGCATGCACATGCAGAGTCCTTCATACACACACACGGAGGGTCACATCTGAGAATACAGGTCAAGGTTTTTGAATTATTTGCTAAGCTATTTTTGCAGCCACAGGAACTAAAAAAAAAAAATGTTGTAGATAAATGTAGAAAAATATCTTGCCAAAAGCAAAATACAGTAAAAGTGATTGTAAAAGGCTGCATCCTAATCATCTTACACTAACAATGCAATTTGAAAAGCAATTTGAAACTTAAATAATATGCACAAAAATCACAGAGACTCCTTTCAAGTTACAATTTAATTAATTTCCCTTTAAACTGGTTATTTATAGATATGAATGAGGCAAGAAGGCACTTCAAACATGCAAATGCTACCAAAACCGTTGCCCTATTTTGCAATTTTAGGGGAAAAGATTCAGTTTAACACTAGAATTTAATGGAATTCAGCACTTGTTACAGATCCTGCAAACTGCATCTACAACATGCGTCATCTCTCATCTTGGCAGTGCAATGAGATGTTTTCTGACCTACCAAACCAACATTTATGGCAGATGTTAAAACATTCACACAGCTGATTGGTATACAAATAGTTTTAAATTCATACCTTAGGACCTCTTTGAAAGCACGGCCGCTGTCATAAAACTGAGTTTGAAAAACAAAGATAAATGTGATTATTCGTTATAAGCTGATCAAATTTCAATAGGTGGTCAAAAGGAAGTTTGCTTTAGCCGACACTAATGGTTAACTTATGGCAATGATTGACACTGTTGCAGGAAGGGATAAAAAACTAAATAGCTGGATAGAAGTAATAATGATCACCTGACACTGAAATAGCAAGCTTAAAGTAATAGTTTTAATATAAAAAAGAATAAACTTAAATAAGAGGTTGAAATTGTTATCTAAAAGTAGACCGTTAAACTGCAAAATATAGTGAATGAATAGCAATAATGTTACCAGTAATATTGATCAATGCAGGCCTGACATGTCCATTCACAAGTGCACATTTGTAACCCGGTGGGTAAAATACTGAGACGTAAGCAGAAACGCAGTGAGCAAAGAACACCTGGATACTGTTTAAATGTATGTTTCTTTCTATAAAACCCTCTGAAACTAAATAACCCCGAGGTACCTTGTTAGCAAGAAGGCTGTAATCTTTGACCTGCGCTGCTTAGTTAGGACAGGGTGGGCCATTTAGGGGCGGGCAAGGGGGTGTCATGGTTAATAAGCTAACATCTGGAAGAGTTATGACTATTAGTGGAGCGCTTTGAGACTCTGACAAAATACCCCCATGAAAGGAGAAACCCCTGGTGTGAAAATACAACACTTTCAAGTGAAAAGTAAAGGGCAGAAATGAGACTTGCATAGCTGCAAGCTCAGGAAATGATCTCAAGAGTAAATGAAGCATTTCAGGAATGCATCACCACCTCATGGTATGGCAAGTTAAATGAAACATATCATTTAAAAAAAGAAACTTGGCTTAAAAAGAGCAGCTTAGTCATGTCTTACAGTGCTCAGAAAATGACACAGATGTGCTGAAAAGTAGCGATTTCACTGACAAAGGTGAGAAGACTTGTTTACTCCTGCGTTCAAAGGAAAGAAGGTTTGCAGAGACTGACAGTAGAAAGGATACAGAACACCTCATTACACCGGTGGCTTACTCCATATAAATGTTTAAGCCTGTGTCTCCATGCTCATCCTGCTGCGGGGGACAATAGTGACACGCTAAATAATGCAGAACCAGCTAAAAGTCATTACCGAGCCTCTGGTTTCAAAGGGACAGCTGGAGTGGTTTACCACTGAGAATTAAAGCCTTTGGGGAATTTTGTGGTTCTTTGTTTTGTTTTTTATGTGTTTTTAAATTTAAACAAAGCCAACAAAGTGTTTGGAGCATTTTAATGAGTAATAAGAAGCTACAATTGGATTAAGTTAAGAGTTGTACTTTTTAGGGGAGTGAAAAAAACTTTTTTACCCTCTTACTGAGAATTTCATGACACTGACTTCCTTTTAATTACGGAGAAAGAGTAAGGAGAAGCAAGCCTGCTCATCCTGAAGTTTGAAAAGACTCTTAAAGGTACCCACAAACTGATGTGCTTGTTTGTTTCATCTGGACTGTTTTAGGCTTTAAGTCTTTATGCAAGTCTAGATAAACCACTCTAGCTCCACAGTTAAAGTATAGAGCTAATTATTGAATGCTTTGCTCAAGGATGTTTAACCCACAACAGGCATTTTCCGTTAAGGCAACTCACAGATTGCAAATAAACCGTCCTTTTAACAAAAAAACAAGCTGTTAAGGTGGTGTAAAAAAATCTCCAGATCCCACAGTCTTGTTTTTTTCCCTCTTGATTACAACTCCATTTTGATGTAGTTCCAGTTCACCCTTTACTGGAATAGTCTTTAAAAACTACAGCTGTGGTGCTTTATCCAGCTGCACATATTAAGCATCATAATACCTGCAGCCATTTCAATAAATGTTATCCACACAAATTGTAGTAAATATAGCACATGTCATAAATGGGTGATAATTTGAGGTACTGTAACTGCGCTGCATTTCCCGTAAACTAAATCCTCACACTAGTCATAAGTGAGATGGTTTTACAGTGCTATTATCCTGCAGAAGGACACTGGATGAAGAATGAGAGAATGCCCTGCAGACAAGAGTTAGTTTAATCAGGGATCCTCAGTTCCACCGGGTCCATTGCCCACGTTAATAACACTCCATACCAACTTCTCACACTGATTGTTTACCTCAGTCTAACCTCACCACAATCCCCGTCCTCCACCCCGCCTTTCCAGTGCGTCTTCCTTCAGAAGAAGCCTGGGAGTGGGTGAGTGGGTGATGGGACCACAAGCCAATCTCTCTACTCTGAGACTATCAGCACAGATAACCAGACAGGACCATCTATGTCACCTGCGTCTCTCTTTCTTTGCCTCTTTTTAGACAATCTTAACTAACTTTGCCTACATCTGGTTAGCTTCAGCTGAGCATCTCTTAAATTAGGCGTTCCTTACACACAAAAAAACTTCCACACTGCAGTAAAGTCTGAACCTTCCTCTGACCTGAGAAAGGAAATAGGGCTATTTGAAATTCACTGTAGCCCATAACTTATAACATTTTGTGTTTCCGAGCTGACATATTTATATCAGGACAATGTCAAGGCCTTAAGTCCATGTCTGATATCAATCTAGGAGTCTGACTTCCACAGTCCCACACTGGCCATGAAACGGAGGGACATTAATCCTGGGTAACAGAAAAGCGGCTGCGGTCGGCAGGCAGTCGCTCAGTGATTCACTGCTGACCAGCTCTCAGCGAGAAGACTGTAAACCAGGCTCTGACAACCTGCCAGAGCTTATTTCCATACAAATTTCTGCAGTGTGAGGAGAAGGATTTGTTAAGGATGAGAAGGAGGTGGTATTTCCACACGCAGACGTGTTTGCTTCTGCTGTGGAGAACACATTCGAACGCGAGCTCGCGCACGAACGTGCACACCTTTTGGGCCGTGCATAACAATAGGTGCAACATCACCTTTGGCCCATGTGGTGTTTGTTTGTCAGGGCCAGGAGGGGTTGCTCAGTGGGATGGCATGTCAGCCTCCACCCTCTCCCTCTCTCAGTCAGTCCACGCCCTCCCGGGGTCTCCCTCTGTGTGGTCTCTTCCTCCCCTTCACATTCCTTCATTTGCTTGTCTGTGAACTGCTCAGTCTCGCAAAGCTGACACACTGACACAAAGTCAGCAGGTAAGACAGCAGAAGGCACACATCCAGACAAAAGGCACTACTCTGGAGACAAACGTCAGTACTGCAAGCAGCCGGGAAGCTGCTGGAAGGCAGCTGCAACACTGGGACACTGCCCGAACAGCCAAGATTTGGAAAAACACCTTCTACACCCTTTGGAGATTTTAACTTTCATGTCATAATTGTGTCATTTTAAAAGTGGACAAGTATTAGTCCCCACACATTTATTTGTAAATACCTACAGATTAAAGTAAGGAGGGAAAAAAGAACGTATCTGTTAAGAATAAGGTCATTAGCTCTAAAATCCACACAAGGTTGTCGTTTTCTCCAGGGGTCAGTACTGTCAGACATTTACAGCCTGTGAGATCATGCTATAGGAGGCTGCATAAAGGTTTCTGCCCCATTTCCATTGTTTCTGTGTCGCTATATGCTGCTTTAAAGCACAGCCGGAGAAGAGGGGGGCAATTACGAGCAATTACAGGGAGGTTTGTTAACAAGCTGGGGAAAACATATGACTGTGTCAGTAACAGAGGAAGGACTGATTTGGGATGCAGTTCTCCCAAACACACCAGACATTTGAGGGGTTTGATGGGTGGGGTGGGGGTCTAGTTAGAAACATAGTCTTCCAAGCAAACTGAACAGATAAAAGTGATGAAGCAGGCAACATGAAAGTGATGAAGCAGGCAACACGTTGTCTCTTTAGAGATCCTACCTCCTACCTACAATAATAAACCTAAAATAATGTAAACTCCACTTTTACTGCTACAACTTCTACAACTTGTGGAGTTCCACTGTGCCCGCTCTGTGTCAGTCACACTTTACAGCTTTCACACATTTGTCTCAGGGAGGTAAACGTGTTGTTGTTGGTGTGATTACAATAAAGAGCCCCTTTAAAGAAAAAACACCTTGTGCCATTACATGAATAGAAGCTGTTCACTGCGCTGAATGAGTCCTATCACCTTATTTGCATTGCAAACGGGACAGTGGCGTATACACACGTTCTGCTGCTTCTACTTTAATACTTTCAAGTGTGTTTTGTGGACATTTCGCTCACATACCGACAGCTTTAATGATAAATCCCTTCGGTGACCTCAAAGCCCTGCGCATCCACGCTTCCCTCAGCACCTCCAAGTTGCTGGTGTTGCCTTGAATGAAAAGCACGAAGTTTTCCATCCATCCCTGAAAGTACACCTCAGCTATAGCCTTGACCAGTCTCTTATTCCAGAAACTTCGCGAGTTTTGCGCTTTAAAGTCATCGAAAATCTCCTGACCGCTCGCACCGGTGCCGCCGAGTTTCCCTCCGCCGGCGCGCACACTCTCCTCGTCCGGGCCGAAAACTACAGCCAGCGAAGCTGCTGAGAGCTGAACAAGTCGCTGCTGGTGAGACATTTTAAAGCCTTTTTATGGGCTCCGGAGACTCTCGAAACCAAAACGCACGCGTTAAAAGGAAGTTCTCTCATCCAAAAGTCCAAATAAACACAGATTTTTGCCTCGCATTCCTCCGGTTGCGCGTCTGAATCCTGCAATGTGTGAACCGGAGGCGCAGAGGACGTCCGACTGGTTTCTCTCGGCTTCGGTGACGGTGGCAGAAGGAGGAGGACTCACCAGCCTGCCTCCGCCGCCGCCGCTGGGACCTACAGGTGGACCTCCCACCGACTGTTCGCAGGTGTGTGCGTGTGTTTTGCTTGCCAAACAGAGTTTACCAAAATAATACGTCAGAGTGCTCCCAAGATTTATGCAGGAGGAAGATTTACCTGCAGTCCTACAACGAGAAAGAAGCTCAGGGTCTCAGAGGCACCCCTGCAAAAACCCTGTGTGGGCTGTTTTACATTGTACCTTTGCGGGTTTTTCTATCCTCACCTTTCCATTTGACTTTCTGGTTTTTCATTGTCAAAGTTGTTAAAATCTTGATTCCTAAACAACCAAGATTTTTTTTATTTCATCTTTAAAACATGCACAAAGCCTCCCCGGAAAGCCCGAGTCGTCTCCTGCTCACAAACGCGTTTTGATAAATCCCGTGTGATTTCTTACTTATTGGTATTACATTACTTTAATTTCATCCTCACTGCAAGTTGGTGACACAGATAGCTCTGACGCTGATCCCAGAGCACACTGGCAGACAATCTGTGGCTCTTACTGAAAGCGGAGTTTCACAACAATGACTCCGATTAAAGTGCGTGAGCCTCTGCTGCAGGGTACATTTGCCACTGAAACGAGAACCATACCCTCCCGTGCTCTAACCCCCCCCCCCCCCCCCCCCCCCCCCATTAGGCTCAACTTTTACTGAAGCTCTAAGACAGAGAGCCACCTCATATATCACAGTCTCAAAAGGCTTGTAGTTTAGTTTTCAGGGGCATTCAGGCCCCTGAACGGCCGGGGGCCACTCTGCCTCAGTGTGGTATTAGAGCTCATGCAGGAACAGGATATTACACTTCCTCTGTACATGAAAAGAATACATCGCCTCAGCCAGCACAGGATGAATTATATGCAGCCTGTCTGTGAAACCGAGTTGAGTGAAGTCGGAGGCTAGAAGAGCAAACGAGCAAATTATTAGATTATGTGTGGGATTAAAGATTTATGTAGTTCAGTAAGAAACTAATCGAGCAGAGGGAAATCAAGCTTAATAATCGTTTGAACATTTGTAGTTTGGATCTGGTTCTGCTGTCATTACATGCAGCAAAGGTGTGCTCAAACACACTGTCGCCTCACAGCTGGAAGGTTCGTGGTTTAAATCCCCTGGTCGGCTGTGTGGAGTTTGCATGTGGTCCTTGTGCTTGTTCCTCCAACTTCCTCCCACAGTCCAAACACATGGGTGTATGTGGCTTGTTGTATAAAGCACTTTGAGGGGTTAATAAGACTAGAATGGCACCATGTAAACCAGTCTATTTCCAACTTTTAAATTCTAGTAGAAATCCTTACGATACAAAATGTGTGAGGCTGATTGTTGTGGAAAAATATGAAAAACGTCTACATTTAATGCCATAAAAACGTTAAATCTTTGGTTTAGATATTCCACTCATTAGACTGTAAATATAGTCACCTCACCCATTTTGAAAGCTTGAATTTCTGATTTTAGCCCTCACCATCTGAGGTTTTCTGAGCCACGTGTGACTGCGTTTAGACAAAAAGATGCAGTGCTAAAGAATTAACTGGCATTAGTTTGGTTTGTAAGATGCATCCCACAGGTACAGATGTCTGCTAAACACAATCATACAAAGACAGCTGAGTATTCAATGACTCAGATTAGCTGAGATGATGCCTAGATGTCAGTTACAGGCCTGAATTTTAATGTAGCAGTATAACTTTAAGCCTTAATGCAATTTGGAAGGCTGTCAACATCTTTATTTCAGACAAACGTGAAAGTCTGTGAGGATTGAGTGATGGCGAAAACCACAGAGAGAAACTTTAACATTATTTTAAGGCTATGTAAAGAAACTAGACTCCCACCACACATTCAGTCTGGTTAGATTAGAGCATATGCTGTGCTTCTGGAAGAGGGAGAAAGTAATTTTGCTGATTGAAGGTGTGATCAGGGATTTTGAAGCCTAGTATTCTTTGGTAATGTATTAAAAAAAACTCCAAGAAATCCTCATCATCTCATTTCTGTACAGAATAACTTATAAAAGTTGCAGCAGAAGGCTGCTGCTCCCTGACACTAGTTCTGGCAGAGGTATCTTCCTGTTAAAAGGGAGTTTTTCTTTCCCACTGTCACCAAGCGTTTGCTCACAGGGGCTCACCTGATTGCTTGGGGTTTTTTCTATTATTGTTTGGTCTTTACATTAGAATATAAAGTGCCTAGAGGTGATGCTTTATAAAGCAAATTGAACTGATTAAAAAGGTTTAACATGGCAGGAAACGAGCTTGGTATTCAGCTTTTTATGTGTTTTTTCAGTCTTTGTGTTGAGCATTCAGCTGGTGGCTAAAGATAGGGATTATCAAACTTATGATCTAACTTTTAAGAAGTCTAAACTGAATTTGTAACTCAAGAAATGCTGTTTCCCCCTTTAACTGATCAGTTTTTTCTATAGCTTTTGCACACTTCTTATAAATTGTGCATTTCTTTTACTAAAAATACTCTGACAATCCCTGCCTTACAACACAATGCTTTTGCCATGTCCTGGAAGTCTGCAGAAATGCTATCATTGTTTGATAACATTGACTTCCTGCAGATAAAAACTTTGGCCCATACTTTGTTTAATCTGTGCACTGACAATAAGAAGCGACCCGCTGTCCAGACTTTCAAAATCTCTTTCTTCTGAATGTTTAGTCTGCTGGCCGTACTGATTATTGTGAAGCAAAGTTGCCATAATGATGTGAAACTCTGCACTCCAGCCTCTTGATTTTTAATTAGCATACATATGTCTCCCTCCTGCTGTGCACTGAAGCAATTTTAAAGTAGTATCAGGTGTCTCTGAGGGGCCAGCGACCTTGACGTGATCACAGTGTATATTTTTGAATATGATAATTTCAGCGGACCACAATCCTGAACCCAAAGTTTGTGTGTGTACATACAAACTAAAACATCTGGTCCCGCTAAAGGAGTTTGGCTCTCAAACCATTTTCTGAGTAAAACAGCCCCAGAACGCTTTCTCTGAACCCCTGTGCCAGGAATAAATATGACCCAAAACATCAGCGGAGCTCCTGCACATGTGCCAATACGCGTATACCATCTGCATCGGGAGAGGCTTCGGTTTCATAAGGCGTCCGTGTGTTTTAGAGGGTGTGTCCTCTCTTTGTTAGGTTAGGATGACAGTGAGGCATTTGGTCATTACAGCCAAAACAGAAAGGGTCGGTTCTGCATCACGTGCTGGAGGTCAAAGTTCATTCAAGGGTCAGGCGGAGACCATTTGCTTAGTGACCTGTGTGGCACTTTCGAGATCAGGCAAACAAGATAGATTGTGTTAAATTAAAAGTTGCTGTTAAATCCCAGCCAACCTCCTCAGTGCTCATGCTCAGACATGAGAGCGGCATCAGTCTGCTTATAAAATTCCAGCATGAAAGCAAAACGCATTTTCCAAATTGTCAAACTGCTCTTCAAAGAGCATCAAGGTGAAACTCGGCCGAGGACGTTTGTTAATATTTTCTTGGATCACAAATGTACTTCCTTCATCAGTCCTGTTTGTTGAAATCTTTTATTTTAAAAAGCACCTCTTTTAATCTTTATGCCTGAACGAACATGTCCCGGCATCAGTTGTGGTACTCTGTTATTACAATTTCATTATTTCAGCACGCTGCCATCACAGCGGAGATCAAAGGGGGGCCAGGCTGGTTTGTGTTCAGTCTCCACAGTGTGTATAGACATTTAAGACAGTAATGTAGGCCTGTGCACGCTCGAGAGCTTGGGAGCACAAATCAATGCACATCTTAAGTGAAACCTGCAAGACAGACTTCCTTCGTGGAGTTAGTAGTCAGCCAGACATACATAATAATAGTGGTTTTGCCATAAAACATGATTACTTAAGTCAGGACTATAATTGAGTCATGTTGTTTTAATAAGTCTAGGACAGAGAGCGAATCCAGCAAAGCACTTAGCCTGCAGGGGAGGACTGCTCTCATAGTCCTCTTAGAAGATATTTTGACTTTAAAAGACACATTTAAAGCTACTCTGACCGCTGTGTAAAGTGTTAGAAGGTGGTGAGTGATGACTTACACACACACACACACAGTCACACACACAAAGACCCCGCGGACATGCTGAAGATCACAACCATGTGAGAGACGTCTATAGCTGCACTTTGAGGTTGTACGAGAGAAAGGGAGGCTCGGGTTGGTTTAGTCTCGTGTTTCTCGCCTGGTTTCTGCAGTGCATCCGTGTACACGCAGGTGCAACGGACTCTCATCAAACAGTGACCTTCGTAAAGCCGTAACAGTCTCCTCGAGTTCCCGTGTGAAAGATTTCTAACAGATTCGAGCGATGCAGACGATGTAACGATAAAGCAACAAGGTAAACAACGCTTCCACAAGTTTTAAGAATCGTTGTTCTGATATTATTGTGGTGTAAACAACAATCCATGCAACAGGAAACCAACAAACCGACAATGCAATTTTATGTAATGAAAGAAATTCCAAAACATTAAGTGGTTTTAGCTGCAGGGAGCCAGGATTTGAAATATTTCTGTTTTGGTTTTTGTTGTTTTGCAGTAATAATATTTGTTGCAAGGTTCACTTAAAATTATATAACCTCTTTGGGGTTTTTTTTTTGAAAGGTTATGACAATGAATGATTATCTGTTGAATGTATTAAATGTTCAGTATTAGTACATTTTTATAGGACTTAGTGGAATGTGGTTGTCTAGAAGATTATGGCGACTACTGATGGCTTCACTTTGTGTCCTTAACCATTTTCTTGATAGTCTAGTTTCAAACTGTAGCAAATAAATACACACCCCAGCCAATTTATTAGGTATGTTCAACTGAATGTTAAGACAAATATGTGACATTGAACGCAACAATGTAAGACCACGGCTGGTCTGAGTATATAGGATAACTGTTGGTCTCACACAAACTCTGGGTTTACAGAGAGTGGTTGGGAAAAGGTGGTTGGGCAATAAATCTTTATTAATAACAGAGGTCAGAGGAGAATGGCCAGACTGCTTCGAACTAATAGGAAGGCAACAAATAACCGTTCTTAATGCCACTGCTGTGGCACTGCTGTCACCTGAGAACAGGAAACCTCGCATGGGCACGCCATGATTGGACAACAGAAGACAGCTGTTACCAGATCCCAGTCCAATAGAACGCCTTTGGGATGTGGAGGAACGGGAGATTCTCATCATGGGCGTGGAGCCAAGAAATCTGCAGAAACTGTGTGATGACATTGTGTCAATATGGACATAAATCTGTGAGAAATGTTTCCAGCACCTTGTCAAATCTGTGCCATGAAGAATTAAGGCAGTTCTGAATGGCTCTCACCCGGTGCTAGTACCAGTAATGTACTAATACTGTACGCATCTCATGAAACAGATGTGCATATTTAGTTTCATGAAACAGGAAAGTGAAAACATGTGAAATGTGAAAATGTTTTCTAATTAATAAGAAAAAAATCATTAGCAAACGGGATCACTGGGTGAGAATTAGAGGAGGTTGTTTTTTAAGTAAAGCAGTTTTTCCATTCACACCTCAAAAAGTGGTGAGATTTTGTTACTGTTTCCAGGTCACTGTTTTCATTGATGCAGTTTTCTGATTGCATCCTAAATCAGACCCCATCAGACTCCAATGACATCAATGCTTATTTTGCTCTGTGATGTGTCACCTGTCACCAAATTAACATCCAGGCAGCCACAAACTATATTAAACCGGGACCTAATTGACCGAAGCTTTGAAGTGAAGAAGCAGAGCCTGAAAGGCGCCGTGGCAATCACATGACATCAAAGAGCTGTTGCGGCACATGAGCTTCATTAGAGGAAGAAAATACCTACTCTCACTTACCCAGTTAAGGACACATGAAGAAACATATGCTCTTGTTATAACACAGTACATGCAGGAACACACGGAGGACTCTGCTGTTAGGAAGAGCAGGCGTGCATTGTTCCCAGCGACCCCTGCTTCAAGGTGATGAGAAATATGCAGGAAATGCCTCATGGTGATTTCCTGTCCAGTTTGAGAAAGGAAGGAGAGCTGGAGGATGCACAAGGCCGAGCGGAGGTCCTTTAAAGACAGCTGCTGTCACCTCTTTGCAGCATTAAGCTTCTTGCTTCAATTCATTTCATATCAAATTGCATTTAAATCTCATTTTCACTTCTCTGAACTATTTTCTGACATAAGAAGTCCTTTTTTGTGCGGACAGGTTTAGACAGCCTCAGAAAAAAAGTTAATTTATTAGATGCAATTATTCAAGTAAAAATTAGTTCCAGTCATAAACATGTAGATCGCACTCTCAGCTGTGATGTTCCCCTCAGTTTACCATCTTTCGGCTCATTGTTCTTATCCGGTTTGTCCAGCAGCTCCACTGTTCTGGTTCACTCTGAGAAAGGTCAAGTTTATTTGTATAGCACTTTTAAAACAACCAGACTTGACCAAAGTGCTTCACAAGCAGCCAATAATAAAACTTTTGGCCGCAAATTAAAGGCCAGAGAGTACAAATGAGTCTTGAGGAAATACTTTTGGGCAGTTCTAATACGAAATGGTAAGACATTCAGAGAATCGGGGAAACAAGTGAAAAAGCCCAGACATCTCTATTTTTAAGTCTTGGATCTTGGAATAGTGAGGATCATCTAATTAGTGGGCCTCAGTACTCTGGCAGGAGTGTGAACAAGAAAATCTTCAAATTAATCCTATCGTTGACAGGAAGCCAAAAGAGCGAAGCTAAAACTGGTGTAATGTGTTCATGTTCACTCGTCGACCAGCAGTGTTTTGTAGCAGCTGAAGTCGATGAAGAGACAACTATAGTAAATCTGTTTACAGTAAGAACTATAATGATCCAGCCTTGTCATAATAAGAGCATTTATGACTATTCAAAGGTCATTATGAGAAAGAGAGGGCTTCACTGTGGCCAACAATCAGCTGCTCAGCACAAACAAACATAACAATCTCTGTTCTGCTTTCTTTAAATTGAAGAAAATTCTTTAGGTTTTAAAGCGGTTTTAAAAAAAAAGACTTTTATGCCTCAGCTGATGTCACCCCGCCGGGTGGGCAGGTGCCTGGACACCCAAGTTTGCCAATGCTACAAAGTGGAGAATGAGGCAGCATAGGATTTTGATTTAAACACTATTGGAGCGTGAATTTAAAATCCCTGAATGTTCGAATATCAGTGACCTGGAACTCAACGTCAAGGTCAGAGGTCATTTCTTTTGAAAATCACCTAGGATTTTCAAAATAAAACCACAGATGCATCTAGGTTCCAGGGTAGCACCGGCAGACACAAATATTTTTCTTGTTTACTGTTACAGTGGTGGCCAACAATTCTAATAATGCTCTAAATGCTCTGTTTCAGGCATATATTTTCTACTCTTGGATTTGTATGACGTCACTGAGAGTAGACGTCCTAAATACTTTCTCACTGTGAGCACAGAAGCTCCATCCACCAGCTATTCAAACCTCATGTTTGTGAGAGACAGTCGATCAGAGGAAAGGTGGCTAATACAGAGTGCACCATCTTCACCTCAGCTGACCAGAGGTGGGGGTAAAATCAATGTTGCAGCAAAGCCTCCAGGCATTTGACTTTATTTTCCTTCCTGATAACAAATCCAATGAAAAGACCAAAACTAACAATGTTAGTCCATCTCTCAGTATTTTACATCAGTGGGTCCCTCTGAAGCCAAGTTGTTCCTCTGAAGACCTTAAAAAAACAAGAGGTCACAGACACATATTTGGAAAAGATCATTTTTAAATTAAAACTCAAGTACTTGCATGGGTGACACAGTGTAATACACTATTCCCTCATGTGGGAACTCATATCACGACCTCGCTGGGTAAATGCAAGAAAATCTAGCTTTTGTGATAAAGAGGCATTTATCTGAGATTGCAAACATCACTATATGCACTCATATGTTAGCCATTTGTTCCACATATTCAAATCAGTTTGAGCTCTTGACCTGCTGACCCTGCACACCTGCAGCTTTTTGACTGATTGGTAGTGACTGTACTGGCTGGACTGAATGGGAATGCTTCCTGTATTCATTACACATACAAACACTCTGAAGATGTTTGCATGCACCATGTCGAAGCCAGCTCTGCAAATTCACAATGGAAATATTTGTTTTCCAGATTGCAAGCTGGTGCTGGCAATCCAGAGTTCCCACTGTGTGATTATCTTATTGAGTGACATACTTTCCTTCAGGGCAGCATGCAGTGGCAATTAGAGAATATCTGCTTTTCCCCCCAAAGTGTAGATGCTAAGCCCGGATGAATGCTGGGCTTTGTGTGACTATTGTTGCAGCGATATGTGAAACTTGCTTCAAATTTATGTGACGAGGTGTCCAGTTGCATTAAAGGGCCACCTGATTTTGCAGTCCCGTCAGTCAAACCAACGCTTTGCACTGTAGCAATGGACTGTGGGCGCTCTGCTGCTCCTGATGGTGTCTTGATGGACGTCCACGCTGCGTAGAGATGTGGCGTTTGTGTGTTCCCACCAGGACATGCCCCAGGGACACGATGTCAAAAACAACTGCGGGACTTTCTCACACTGTAACCCAGTATTCCCAGGGAAAGGCCTTTGAGAGCGGGATCGTTTCCTCAACAACTACACCACTTTGCTGTGCCGCTCCGGAGGAAGCCAGCTTCCTGCAGCTCCAGCTGAACAGGGGCCTCTCTCTCTCTCTCTCTCTCTCTCTCTCCCCCCGTTCTCCAGCAGGGGCCTGTGCAGGCTGCCGGGGAGACAAGCAAAGCTGCTCAATGGAGCCTCTGAGTATCAATTACCTGAAATATCAAACAGCACATAAGAGGGCGGTTGACTTGTTTGTTTGACTTTGGTGGTCAGAAAGATTTCAAGGGAAGGAAAAAAGTATAAATGTGAAAAGAGTGAGAAAAGGTTTATTTATCCCAGAGGATTTAGGAGAGAAGCTGGATCATTTGTCGCCTGAAAGATTTATCTCAATCATAATTCATCGCCCAGGAAGTCCAATTCTTTGCTCCACAATGCTGCTAAACAATAACCAGCAAGAAAAATGTCTCCAGTTTTCAAGGTGAAAAGGAGTTCAGAGAATTAGGTTCACTTACTTTGAGGTTAAAGAAGACTTTTTGGCACAAAAAGACAAACATAGTCGCAGATAGATATAAGATATAATCGTAAGATATAAGCTTGTTTTGTTATATTTTAGCTGCAACCTTCCTTTTTATTAAGTTTTGTGTTCTGCCAACACAGAAGGCTAACAAACAGTGACTCCGGGCTGGTTTTGAAAAGCCGGCCTTTTGGGATTACGCTGTGTGAGGCAGCTGCTTTTGTCATGATAACTACGGCTCTGAACTTTTGACACGCAGACTGAAGGGTGCTGATGGAAACGGGTGATTTCACAAAGTGATGATGAGAAAGGGAGGAGAATTTAAATAAATCTACAAGGGCGAGGACATGTAGGAAGTAAACCAGAGACGTGTAACCTCATGCTACATCTGCACATGCTGCACAGCCGCACCCTCAGACTTCAGAGGACTGATCATTACAAAAAGTGAGAGATCAGAGGAGGTGGTGGGGGAGCGAGGGGGCATGGTGATCAGTTACTAAGCCAACTCTGTGTGCGCCCCATGTCTGAAAACTTAGAGCATGCCTCGAAACGGCCTGATTGTCTACCTGTGAGTTCAGCAGCTCTTTAATGGGAGAGGGGGTTAAAGAGTAGGGGTGGGGAAGTGGCCACAAAAGCCTTCTGTTGCAGCCTGGGAGTGGGGTTACCTGCCCCGCTCTCTGCTGACGGGGTCTAATTTCACATATCACATGTGCATGCAGACGCATAAGCATCCACATCAAGTGCAAACACAAACACGCACACAGGAGTTTGAGAGGCGAGAAAGTGTGCACGTGTTTCCTCAGGGGACAAATGAGTTTTGTTTGTCGAGCATTCAGAGCATGACAACAGGACAAAAGCAGCTACATAACCAAAGTACCGGGTGACAGATAGTTATTGTTCTCTTGGAAATGACACAGACATGCTGCTGGAAACACTCTGAGATGTGTCCTGCTAAGTAAACCCTTTCTCTTTTTTTTCCAGTGTGCACTAGCTCTGTTTCTTGGTGGGAACAAATTTAGCTGTCAGTTCCACAGCTGCAGCCCCTCTGATGCTTTGTGGGACAGCCGAGCAGTGGGATTACATTAAAAATTGGGGTAGAATCTCAATTAATCACACTGGATACTAATGAGGTCTAAATGGAGTATAAAATAACAGATTAGACTCCACATCTGGACAGTGTCTGCAGCTGCCTGCGACAACACAGACAGAAAAGTATGAGAGATAAAATGATTAATCACTAAAAGCATGTTAAAGGGGGACCTACATCTAGAGGACATGTAGAAGAGTAGCTTTGCATGCTCAAAATAAGCCTTAAAAAGTCTCTCAAGTTGATCACACAGAGCAGCCTGAGGCCCGTTTCTGTCCCTCACAGTGATAACTTTAACATATGCTGACTTCATTATTTGCAATGCACGTTTAATTTATACATATGTATGACAAAATATAAGAAAATGCATAAAATGCACAAGCAACATCCTGCTTTATTAAAGGACATGAATGAATGTGTGTTGGAGTGATGGGAGGAAAACGTTTAAAGATAAATGCTCCTCAGACAAACTCTACTCTACATGATAAACACTCCGGTCACACCCTTAACATCTTCAGTGATACCACATCTGATAAATGCTGTGCAGCCACTCTTGAGTTCATTACGTTATCTCGCCTGTCAGTTTTAGTTTTAGTGCACTTTTCTCCACTTAGATCCATCACCTGGTAGCACAGTCACGGGTTGGAGGGGCAAACAAAAACCTTTTTGTCTGAAGAAACAGGATTATGGGGGGAGGGGGGTTGACCCCTTAGAGAGCAACTGATTAGATAATGGTCTTCATTCAGATAATGGGGCTGCATTTCAGACAGCGGTGTTGGAGATGTTTTAAAAATTGCTGGAATTATGAACTCAGAAAATTAACATCAGATTTTGATCCAACATGAAATACCATCTAGAAAGCACCCGATTGGCAACACAGTCATTTTTTAGCATGGCAAAGATCACAAATACAGTGGAACATTATCAGTCATGCACTGGCCTCTCCAGGACCCAGGCCTCTACATTATTGAAGCAGCGTGGGATCATCCTGACAGAGAGCAGAACAAAAAACAGCATCCAAAAAAAAGAACTTTAAATGTCCTGCAAGATGCCTGGAGAACTATTCCTCAACACTACTTAAAGACAATTTAAGAAACCTGCATAAGGATGTTTGGACTGTAAAGGTCCTCATACCTAATATTGACTCTCAAAGTCATTGTTTTTGCCTTGTATACTGTATTTCTAATTACGCTTGCAGATGTTTTAATAAATCGCTTCAGCTATTCACATTTCCTTGCAAATTTCCTTCCTTTTTGTGACACAAACAGATTTTCATCTAAAATGTTGTGATCCAAACGATCACCACTCTTAGACAACCTCAACACCTCTTCACCAGAGTCGAGATGTTGATGTTGGGAGCTTAGCATTAAAGTCACATGATGTGTGATCTGACACTTCAGCCTGAGGTCAGATTGTAAAGAAGGGGGACCAAAACAGAATTTAAAAAAAGTTTTAAAAGATTTTATGTGGCTTGTGTTGTTTACACTTTAATTAAAAGTGACCTGAGTCACATGAAAGCAAATAAGTAAATTAGTCAAATAAATGTAAATACGCACAGCTTTGCATCGAAATACAGTAAATTGTATTTCTAATAGAGGCTGATGAGCAGTTGGCTTGTGAGGTTTTCACTGGAACCAACAGACCTCCAGTAAAGGAGAAGTGTAGATTCATGATTCAATAAAAGACAGTTCAGTTTTATTTACAGAGCACCAATCCACAACAGCAGTTGCCTCAAGGTGTTTTATTCGGAGGACCTACAATATTAGAAAGCTACCCCAACAATCACAAGATTCCCTATGAGTAAGCATTGGCAACAGTGGAAAGGAAAAACTCCCTTTTGACAGGAAGAATCCTCCAACACAACCAGGCTCAGGGAGGGGCAGCCATCCACCGTGATTGGGTGGGAGTGAGGGGAAAACAAGAGAGCAAAGGTAAACTATAGGTGAGAGAGTCAGAGTTTAATAATTGCTAAGGCTTACTAGAGTAGTCGTGTCTCAATACAGAGTGAAAAGGGAGGAGAGAAAAAGAAACACTCAGGGCATTATGAGAACTCACCCAGCACCCAAAACCTATTGGAGCAGATGGTTCAGGGTCTTCTGATCCAACCTTAACTATAACCTTTATCAAAGTTTTAAGACTTTCTTAAAAGTGGTGGGTGTCCACGCCGAGTCCAAAACTGGGAGCTGGTTCCATAGTAGTCCATAGTCCAGTAGCTACAACTCTACTGCCATCTGCTGGTCAGCAGTGTAACACTGCAACCCACACAGCAGCTGCTCTATTAAGTTTTCATCTCTTTCAGTGTGCTCTTATCTTTGTAAATAAATAAATGTCTTTATAGAAAAAAATGGTAAGTCAAAATACCTGCTGTGACACAAACAGTGGGGGAAAGAAATGCAGACACACTGTAGTGTTAAAATGGACCACTTTACTCTTGCACAAGACATCCATAGAGCGCATTTCAATATAAAAATAAAATCGCCTGCTTTGGAGCACATTTAAACGCAACTGTGCCTCTTGTTAAGAACCCAAACCAATGCACACAATTTAGAGATGGATCTCAAGTGTTCATTCCTTCAGCAGAACACACATTCATTAAGCTTAACTTTTGGTTCATGTGTTAGTTTTCTTTAGCAGAAAACACGACAAACGCTGGTCACAGTAAAACATGAAAGTGGCAGCGCAGAACCTGTTAAACCAGCCAAAGAAAAGGACTACAAACCGAGCAGAGCTGTGAGAAATAAAGAGGGGCTGGTTAAGGAAGTGCTTCTGTCTGAAGCACACGGGAACACTCCCAACACTTCCTTCCATCCAAAATTAGCTTCTTTTAAATATTTTATGAATACTCTCGCACATAAATAGCATCATTATTGCTCATTAGAAAAAAAAAACAAGACTCAAGTAACACTCACACACACACGCCTGCATTTAAATCTACAGAGTGGCACTTGAGCGGCCTTAGCAAAGCAAACGCGATGGCAAAAAGATGCTAGCAACTCAACTCACTTTGAAAATAAGCGCTTCAAAGCTTTGTCATCGTTAAAATTACTCTAAGTAAGAAAAGTAACTCCTCAGAAACAGAGGAGGAGGTCAAATTATTACAAGGGAACTAATTCATTAAATTAAACATACTTGGGAGACAACGGGTTCAAATATAACACAGTCAAATTACTCGTGTAGTGAATATTTACAGTTTAAGATAATCAGTACTGATTAGCTTCATTCCTTTGAAATCTGTCACTTATTAATCTGCGCCGTTCGTCTGGGATGTCCGATTGTGATCAGCGGCGACTTCGCTGCCAGGCTCGTCTATGTCCTGATCCTGAAAAGGAAAAAGCAGTAAGTGAATATGAGCTCATTTCCTCCATCGAGGTAAACATTTTAACCCTTGTGTTGTCCTTGGGTCATTTAAAAATCAAAAATGTGTTTTTTATTCATCAAATGGTCTGAAAATAACAGAAGTTATTCATTACTATGCTATGCATGATTGGAATAAGTTTTAAGTAATTTGAATTATTTATGGGGTTTTTATTGGATTTTGTAACACCTGTGGTCCTCGTGGACAAAAATGACCCCAAAGTACAAAGTGTTGCAAGGGGCCATATTTTCACACCATACTGCTTTCAAACATCTTGGATCTTGGATCACTGATGTGTGGGGTCAAGCAATGGTCATAACAACCACAACAACAACAACAGCAGGCAGCACAATGAGGAGCCAGGTGCTCTATATTCAATTAAATTGTATTTATACAGCGCCGAATCACAACAACAGTCGCATCAAGGTGCTTCATATTGTAAGGTAGACCCTACAATAATACACACACAGAAAGTATGCTCACAAGCCTCCACTGCACTGGAGGCTTGTGAGCATACTTTTTTTTTAACCATGTGGTGCAAAGCAATGACCAGTAGAACAATGCATATATTGTCCTCTAGTATAATGAGGAGGAAGAATCAATGTTCAGGAAGATCCAGGGTTAGAAGATAAAGAAAATGTTGTCAATATTTAGATCACATGCCACCATTTCTCTAACCAGCAGAAGTGGAAGAAAGCTATGAAGTGAAGAAAAGTGATGAAGAATCTGAACTATGTTCAAGTAGGTTCTCAGGCATCCAGGACATGGTAGTCTGAGGAGCTTGGAAAGAAAGTGTCTGGGCTTCTTGAAGTTTCTTGAATTTTCAGAATGTGAAACTGAAATAGAAGATGTGTCAGAGGACTACACATCTTCCATTTCAATTATGATGAAGACAAAAATCAAGCAAGAAAGAGGAGTCAGCTGAGACAGAGGAATATTTGCAGTAATGTGAGGAAACATTGATCTGGTCTTCTATCCTTCCCAGTGACAGACGATGCATGACTCTCTCGAGCGTCACAGAGAAAGACAATCTACCACAGTCCAAGCACATATGCCAGGTCCCATACTCCTTCAGTTGCTTTTCTACTCGAGTACTGAAAGCATTATACACAGTGTATTCTGCTTGTATTCTGCTTTTTAACGTTCACATGCCAATGGATGCATCAGAGACCAAGTTGGGGTTCAGTAACTTGTCCAAGGACACCTTGGTAAGAACTCCAGACTAGATCACACAGAGACTGAACCAACAACCATCCAATTAGCAGATGACCTGCTCTACAGCCAACGCAATGACAAACAAGGAGGGACAACGAGAGAGGAAGAAAAATGGATCGAATGCAGCTGTAGGCATATGTGGGTATATTGATTCTTACTGCCGTGCATCCAGTAGAGTCGCTACGGCCAGTTTATGACCTCCTGAGTCTGGTAGAGAAGTTTTAAAGGTGACACAAGATTAATCATAGAATCCCAAAAGTGATATCATTTCATGATAAAGACACAATAGATGATCGTCGTTCACGACACAAACGTGCTCCTATTTGAGGTGTATGGAACAAGTGGGTGTTTCTCCTGCTGTTGATGTAAGATCCAGGTACTGATATGACTGTATGAGTGCCTAGTCCCCTTCAGAGGACTCTGTCCATTCCAGCAGAACATCCCAAGTAAACCGGGGAGCTATGAGATAAAAACATGGGCAGTATGTGATGCCAGGTCCAGCTGTACATGGAACATGCTAGTGTATGATGGCAACCTATCTGGCCTGCAGTCAGGACACGCGAGTTGTCCCTAACATTGCAGAAGGTTTCCAAAAGAAAACAATCACCTGTAACAACTTGTTTACTGTATATGACCCTTGGCCTGCAACTGCAGAAAAGAAAGCTGTCCATGATGGGACCAGTGCAGAGGAATAAACCTGAGCTTCCTCCTGCACTTGTGTCAAATATGGACACGCCTTTGTTCTCATGAAAGTTTGCCTTCACTCAGACCCATGCCCTGGTGTTCCTACCATGCCAAAACATAGAAAACTGTCAGGCAATGAGTTGGAATAAAGTTGAATAAAACCTTGAAACACAGAGATGAATGATATTTTATACTTATTGCTTTATAAACAGTCAAAGCAAACGGGGTCATTTTTGAGCCCAGAGGACAACAGATGTGATTATTTGCTGCCAGTAAAAAACTTGAAGTAGTTTAAAAACAGCTTTCTAAATTAACTTTGACATAAACCCATCTGTGATAATCTGTTAAAGCAACCGACTCTGGTTGTGAAACGATAATCACGATAACTGATGATTTAATTTATTTTTTTACCCGAAAACAAAGAAACATTTTGTATAAATTAGGTTTTATCAGACATAAATTTGAAATAAAGAAATAGTGTCAAAATGTTTGAATTAAGTTTTAAATAAAAGTGGGGGAAAAATCCACTTCATATTAATTAAGTATCAATCAAACCAGATGGGGACATTTTTGACCCCTGAGGACCACAGGTGTGATTATGTGCTGCCATTTAAAATTTATAAACGCTTCAAAAAAAACCTTTCTTACTAAAGTTCAGCATAAAGCACTCTGTAGTTAGTCAGATAGTTAAAATAATCTGAACATTTAAATATTTTATTGTCTTGTTTTATTTTTGCTCAAAAACAGAGTGTACTTTATGTAAACAAGGTCTGGTGGCCCTAAAATGTAGGGTCAATTTTGTGTTAATGTGTTGGTCTTAAGTAAAACTAAGACCAACACTGAACAGATTGACAATTTATACTTTATACTTATATAAATATAAAAACACTCAAATGAAGCGGGGACATTTTTGACCCCTGAGGACCACAGGTGTTTGGAAATCGGGAGGACATTATGATTAAACGTGCTGCACCTTCTTCAGCACTTCCAGCACTCCTTTCACAGTGGACATCAGTGAGTTTGCTGATTTGCTCAGGAGCTCGCGGTAGACTTTCTTCTCTTCCTCCACGGTCTTCAGAGTCTGCTCGGTTTGGCTCAGAGTGCTTTTCACCTCCTCCAGCTCCCTCGACAAAGATTTGTTGGCTTGCTCCAACTGAGCTTTAATCTTTGCGTCTTCGTCTGCGATAAAGAATCAACACCAAGTCAGGATCACAGAGACAGCAGGTCAGTGGGCAAACGCTGGTCACAGTAAAACATGAAATCGGAACTGGAAACAGCAGCGCATTCCACTGAAGTCTGTAAAAACTAGCCACTTTATTAGGTACACCTGTCCAACTGCTCATTAACACAAATATCTAATCAGCCAGTTACATATTAGCAACAAGGTCAAGATGACCTGCAGAAGTATTTCAGAAAGTGCTGATCTACTGGGATTATCACATACCAAAACAACTCCTTACAACCAACGAATGTAACCTAACATTAGCAAGGTGTACCTAATAAATGTTTGCTTGACTCTGTGGATTCTTTTAAAAAACAGTTAAAAACTCTTCTGTTCAAACAAGCCTTTTGTTGATCTACATATTTTATATTTTTTACATTATTTACATTTGATCTTTTACATTGTATATAATGTCTATTGATTTTATTGTTTATTTTAATATTTGTGTACAGCACTTTGTGATCGTCTGTCTGTGAAAAGCACTTAATAAATAAAGTTTACTTACTTACTAATAAAACGTCCAATCATCGTAACTATACACTACATTTAACTGCCTCTCAAGTTAGTCCACCTTCTTGGTGACAAAGGTCTGTTCTGTCAGTTTGTGATTAACAAACGATTGTTATACAATATGTGCACAGCTGGTCAGTAACCTCAGTAACCTGTATTTCTTCCGTGTCAGTGTAATCATGAGCAACCAATGTGGCGGTATCCTCGCAACAGCAAAGAAACAGCTCAGTCGTGGACATTGTGGACTGGCAGTAAACATCAGCGTCTATAAATGCCAACATTAAACATTCACAAACATGTGGTAAGGGCAAAATATGGGGTAAGGGCAGTAGGAAGACTCATCTCCTGTAGATTAATAATATGTTACATATTCTCTTTACACTGCTGCACATATACTGTAGTGAAGCCATGTAAATCTGCCTGTTCTCTGCTAGGATAATAAGGTTCAGTCCTACACTGCCTTCCTTTTCTTTGAAGACTGTGTTTGTGTTTATGTTACAGTCAAACTTTTAACTAATTTCCAGTTTCCATTTTGAATTTACAATAAACTCAGTTTTGCAGACTCCTCTTTGCCATCCAACATACAATGTGTCAGTTCACGTTTCACCAGACATCACAGAAGGAGGGTCCGGAGAATGAAGTGAGACTGAGCTTCTCTGTAGCAACGCTCAAATTGAGCCAGATCATTGTCCCGAGGGACTACTGACACAGAGTGTAGCTTGCAGTTTAGGACATATAATGCAATCCAAAACATACCCATTTTAGCATCCTGCACCATAAGCTTCTGCTCTATTTCCTCTCTCGCCTTCTCACTCTTCTCTAGCTTCTGCATCATGCTGCCGATGTCAACCATAGCTCCGTTATACACGATCAGGTTACCAGACTCGCTGGCCTCTGACTGAGCACGAGTTTTAGAAGCAGGAAGCAGTCCTCGGTTACCTTAAGGAAGGAAATGTGATACAAATAAAGTCATTTGGCATCTGTCGCTCCATCCTACTTAAATTAAATTTATGGAAAATTAAAGGACACACTAATAGAAATATCTTCAGGCTTACCTGTGAGATTTTCAATCTGGGCTTCATTGAAAGAAGGAATGGGTTCATCTTTCCCCCTGTCTGTCAGTTTTCGGTAGTAACACGATTCTCTGACAACAGGTTTGTTCAAAAGCTTCTTTATCTGAAAACAGAAATCAACAAGACAGATTTACTGAGCTGTAAGGCTGACGGTACGTGTCTTAAAGCAAAGTGAAAAAGAAGGTCAGACAGGGTAAGAATCACAGAACCAGAAAGACCGTGTGCTTGTGTTTTCACCTGAGCACGAGAGAGATGCAGTCCCAGTGTGTACAAGATCTCCTCCAGGTCTCTCTCAAGTAAATAGCCACAGTGGCTCTGATCGAAGTAGACAAACGCCATCAGCAGCTCCCTGTTGTGCGTGATCATCTGTTTCCTTTCCTAGTGTAACGACAACCACGTTCATTAAAAAACAACTTTCTGAACAACATCTACACCTCACCGACGTGTCTATAACAACATACAGCCAACCTTATCTTTGGAGGACCTCTCTTTCGACGATTTTCGGTCATCTTTGCGGTCTTTTCTGTCTCTGTCAGTGGAGTCGTCATCATCTTTGTCTAATAAACAATCAGAAATATTATATCTTAAAACCATTTTGTGTCTTTGTGAAAAGAAAATATCCCAAAGTAGTACACAGTTCCAAATCATTCATTTAATCAAGAAGAGTACAGTACCATCATCCTCATCATCATCTGCATCTTCAGCCTCCATGGGATCATATTCTTCAGCATTGGCTGTGCTGCCATCATCTTCATTCTCCTCTTCATCTCGAGACTCCTCCTTTTTCACTGTCTTTTCTTCAGACTAATTTAAAAAAAATGACACAATGACATAAAAACTCACATTTATCAGACAAACAGAGTAAAAACCTGAAAGGCTGCAGAAACCTTTTTCTTCTCTTCCTCATCTTCTTTGGTCTTCTTTGCTGTCGGTTCTTCGTTCTCTTCTTCTTTCTCCTTCTTCATTTCACGCTTTTCAGCCTCTTTCTTTTCAGCCTCTTTTTTGGCTTTCTTCTCCTTCTTCTCGTCCTTGGTAGGAAGCGCAGCGAGGGCTTTATATATGCGGTAACCAAAATCTCTCTGCAGCATCTCATTAAAAAGCTCAGCAAACAGAGAAACCTGTACAGAAAGAAGACAGTATATTAAAAAACCTGTAAAGAAAGCAAACACACACACTTCACATGTGTGTGTTTGCAGGTCTTTGTAACAAACCCCAGAGCATTAATTCTCACCTCAAATGAGTGCTCCTTGTTGTCTTCTAGTCTGTAGTCCAGTAACACACTCAGGGACATGACACTGCAGTCAAATTTGCCGTTCTTGGCTGCCCAGTTTGGGTGTACAAGGATGGTAGGCTCATCAGGAAGGATGTAGCGCCTTTCTCTCCGCTGGCGCTCAAGCTCCTCCTGCCTCTTCTTTTCCTCCTCCTGACAGACAAAAGTATCCATCAGGTGGAATTTAAAATGAACCTTAATTACTGAAAAGATTTTGTTATATATAAAAGGCTTAAAAAAATGTATCTGTACCTCTCTGTCATCCTCAGTGCGTGCTGGCTCCTCTTCCTCCACATCCTTGGTCTCTACTTTCTCGGGCTCCTTGGACTCCTCTACCTGCTCCTCCACCTTTAGCTGTTTGGTGAGGCGAGCAATCAGCTGTGACTTTAACCCCTTAGAGCTTAGAGAGCGACAATCGAGCTCCCTGCGCAGGTCATTTACCTACAAGTGGAGAAAACGGACATGAAAAAGCAAGTTGAACATTTCTCGTCCTGGTCTCTACTCATACCTGCACCAGCTTTACGCACCTTCATTGATTTCGGGTCAAGTTTAGCCCAGTGAGTGGGAATACTAACGTCCTTCGAATCATTGTCATCCTTCTCCTCTTCCTCCTTGACAGGAAATCATTAAGATAGAGACAGGCAGAGGGAGAGAAAGAGGTGGGATAACAAACAGTCAGCATAGCACTCATGGTCCTGGTGAGCTTTAAAGTTGATCCGTGCAAGAAGCAAGGCCTCATTTGTCTTTCATTCTCTTGTCCTAGTGAGCTCTCGACTGTGTTTAAGTCCACTGCTACTGAAGCGTACACAGGGAAGCTCTCTAGCTCTTATAAAAAAATAAATTAAATTAAATTATAATAAAAAAAACAACAGAAATGCTCCCCCCCCAGCTGCCAATCAATCAATCTGTGGAACACAAAAAAGGTAAAAATCAATGAGAGGTGTGTCCAAAAGGTGTGTAGGTACATCAGGTGAATGAAGCTGGCCTCCAAACGGAGTGAGGATAGGCTGGCCCTACCATGCTCTATGACTGGGGTATTGCCATTTATGGGTTTTATACACCTACGTCAGATAGGAGCCATGTGTCCTTCTGTCCAACCAACTGCCCTGGAAAAACCAAATTCTACATATAGTCCAAATGAAAGTGTAGAATCCAACAACAAGAACAGACAAGAAGCAGGACTTGGGGGAGGTTCTCTTTTCGAAGTCAGACGATATCAAATTGATGTAAATAATCATATAGAAATACACATTTCTCTACAACAAACACATTATGTGAGCGCAACTGACTCCACAGATTCCAGTACGTTTGTAAATGATGGGTCCCAGTGTTAAAAATTGATCACTGGTTCAAATTTAAACTCATTCTCAATCAATCTGCAAGCAGATGCCTTTTTATAATAATGCAAAACAAATGCCAACATTAACATAAAATACTGAACAAGATTAGCACCCAATTTTGTGGTGTTTAAGCAACTGGAAGCTGTTTTACCATTTGCGACCGGGGCCTACACAACACAACCTAGTCTCACTGCTTCCACTGTGTGTGTCTGCTGGATGTGAGGGAAGGTGGGAGTGCTGATGGAGGAATGGAGGAGTTGGAGCAGAGGAAAAGGGGACAGGTGGAGGAATAAACAGAAGAAGCCTAGGTGAGGTTTGGTGGAGCCGTAATATGCCTGGGTTCGTATCTGTGTGCGTGCAAGGTGAGGTGTGCTTTGTATTTTGTGTGTGTATCTGGGTTTTTTTGTTTTTTGTTTGTTTTTTTGTAAGTCCTGTGCCTTCCTGTGAGAAGCGGAAATGAGAAGAGAGGGATTAGCGGTTCAGTGCCTGTTCTCCATCTGCCTCCTTTCGCTCGGCCGACAGCTTCTCAGCCAGCTGCTCCCGGAGTCGCCGTGACAGCACCTCCCACTCTGAGCGGGTAGGAAGACAATGCCAAACATCCGGAAGAAACAAAACCACTGTCTCCACATGAGCAGGGACTGTCCGCCCCTTGTGTGTCTCCTCTGGCCGATGATAGCGAATCTCTGCAAAACGATACCTGTCGCAAAGGAAGAAGGTGCATTGGAAAGAAACATTCTGGTCAGGGCACAGTATAAAAGGCAAGCCTTGCTATTGGGCGAGCCTTCTACAGCTACTCCCTCCCATCAGGTCACTCAATGATCGTACAGGTCATTACAGTGACCCTTCTCCCACACAACACACAGCATAGACAAATGGACCCAGTCTGCAGCTCTCCGACTGTTGGCACAGGTTATGGCAGCCATTTTGAAAAAGTTGACAGACAATCACAGGAAAATTAAAAATTAAAAAAAATTAATAATCACACCCCCAAAATTCATCCCCATTATAGCTTCAGCCAATTATGGATGAGTACTCTGCATTTGCCCTAGGATGCACTTGACGTACTACATTAGGGTTGTGTGAAGAGAGACAGAATCAACAGGACAGTGAAAGCCAGTTAAATATGTAAGATATTTAACAGAGAGAATAGAAAAAGAAAAGAAAAACAAAAAGTAATGGCAGTGTCTTCTGGTCCAGGCTACTGCTTCCAGCCACCAAGTCCATGCGTTTGGTTTTTCATCACAATGAAATGTGTGTATATGAATAAGAGTGTGTGACAGAAAGAGAGAGCCAAGACTACAACACACAAAAGGCCAAAAAAAACAACATTACACAACAAAAAAAATTATAATAGTAAATAATAGATTGCAAATTAACAGCACAATAATCATTAATATAACAAAAATTAAAACAAAACAGAACCACACACTCTACATGTCCAGGAAAGATTTAGTATCGAGGTAGCATAAAGATGCAGTACATTACAGATAATTTAGGATTTTAGTTACAACGTTAAGAATTATAACACAACCAGTGAGAACAATAAATACTGATGAGAGTAGCGGAGCTTACCACTGAGTGCACAGACTAAGGTCAATGCCTGTGAGGGCCCTGCAACAGCGTATCGCTGTCTTAATAAGGACTGATGGATCCTTTTCTGGGTCCGCTCCATCCAGAGATGGAGACCAGTGACCACCAATGGCCATGGCCTCGTCTTTACCTCTCATGCCCACCAAAAACTGAAGGAGAAAAAGACAGGTGCAAGGAGAGCCACAGAGTACAGGTTAGATGGAAATGGGGAATGGGAATATGGAAAACAAAGGTGCAGAGAGTGAAAAGAGCAAAGAGAATAGAGACAAAAACAGAAAAGCATCAGCAGTATGTCCAAATAATCACACGTCTAATAAATTTGTGCAATATTCTCATTTTCTGACCTTTCCTCTTGCAGACACAGAGGATGCTTCAAACATTACACAGAAATGTAAATGCCAGAATGAATTCCCCCTGCAGGTCGCCCCCTTTCACACACACACATCTCTGCAAATCTCCAGACATAAGAAGATGCAACCCTACAGCATCATGGCCTGAAGTTGTCATTCATACAGTGAGCGATATTCAGGTTAGCACTGGTCTATTAATCTTTTAATATTACTGGCCCACAATAGCAACTATGTTATCAGATGCAAACCCAACAAGCTGTCAGTGTAACTGTTCTCCAGAGATGGCGGCTAGTGTGCGTGACTGTAGTTCCACAAGCTTTGTAGGAATTCTGATGCTGATGATCCGCCCCCCAAAAAATGTAGCTAATTTTCCCACTGAAGCAGCCTGTTGGTTCCTGGTGGCACACTGAAAAGCCATCAAGGCAGACTTGGAGCAAGAAAAGAAACTTACTGTCAACTCTATTTGTCACTGTAAAGTGAGCTCTGACAATAAAAATTTATCTCTGATCTTACTGTTGTTTGTACTATACAGCATTAGAAATAGCTTTCAGGGAAAGGTGAAACAAATAACACACCACAGGTAAATTAACACAAGGGAGCTGACATCAGTTTATAGTTTTCCACACTGAGTATTCAGCAATGGAATAGGGTTACTACATCATCGTCAGCTCCTGTGCATTCTAAAGGGTTTGACATACCTTAATCAGTCTAGCAGGATGCTGGAAGGAGTCTCTGACTTCCTGTGGGTCCTCTGCCAGAGCACAGGACTTATGATAGAGCTCCTCTATACTGGGGTTAGCCAGCAGCATCACCTGAAAAATGGAAGAGGCCACATTAAAGTTATAATCCTTACTATACTATTCAAGTCAAAAGCCACGTTTTACACAATTTATGGTCTGCATTCCCTTTGTATAAAATGTCAGAGTTCAGTCAGTAATTATGCCTCTTCATCACTGCTTTGTCTCACTAATGCGTTCCTATGAAAATACACGTCTTCATTGGGAGGCTCTTATGATGGCAGCTGTTACTATTCACACTCTTTACACTGTCAGAGGTGTACAAAGATACTACAAATAAAAACATAACATTTCCTACTATAGAGGGTTAACAGTCACAGTCAAGGATTAGTTGAAAAGTTGTGGGTGATAGCTTGCACACCTCTAGCTGCCATGTGGCATTACCAGCTTCAACAGAATGAATGGTATATGAAGCCTTTTTGGCTGTAGGTTATGTACCTCTGTAAGCACCTAAAAATGACATATGCAAGGCTCAAACATGACAACTATATACAAGCCTATCATTTTCTGATTTACTTTCATTTTAATGCTGCAGTGCTATGATATACACACTGCAGTTAAAGCTGATTACTGTTAAGTTTATTATTTGAAAGAGCTGTGCAATTTTTTTTTTTACATTACTTATATTGTTGCAACTTATTTAGTTGCAACAATAGCATTTAGCACTGGCAGTCGTACCTTAGCACTGTAGGTATGGTTGGCGTCAGGAGGGTCCAGCACAGCCGTGTTCTTGACTAGAGGATCAACCTCTTTGTGCAAAATGTGGAAGTTACAAGCGTTACTAAACTGGAAGGGTCGCGTAAAAGGGAAGGCATCCACCCAGGTGAAGACAGCATCAAAGAAGTCACTGGGAATGTAGAGGCTCTGATAGCGCCTCCTCAGCTCCATCATGTCACAGCTGGAGCTGCAGAACACAAGGAGGCAGATTTCAAACTGGGGCGCCACATCCTGCTGTACAGTATTATGCTAACATGTGGCATATCTAGGATGATGTGTTTTTAACAAAGGAAACAATATACATACCCATCTAAGCTGAACTTGGAAAACTGGACAGTGTAGCGAGGTACAACTCTGCGAGGCCGTCTTGGGGAGCGGTCACGTCGCGGTGAACGATCTCTGGAACGTTTGCGTGTGGGTGACCGTTCTCTTGATCGCCTGCGCTCACGGTCTCTGTCTCTGTTAAAGAATCGATTTTTTTAAACTTAATGACTCATTACTTCTAATGAACAGGAGGATGAAATGGATGTGGAATAGGTGTATGATGTAGTAATTATATGGTAACTGCCATCTCACCTGCGTTCTTCTTTAGTCCTGAGGATGAGCTCAGGGCCTCGATCGCTGCGAGTGGGGAAACGAGGCGGAGGCTCAATTCTTCGGACAGGCTGCGGCTGTGCCATCATTCTCACTGGGGGCTGGAGGAGACCCCCGGGAAACACTTCTAGCAATGACGAGAATGCAAACCACTTCCTTACTACACATACTATTCTGTGTTCAAAGGTGGTACCAAAACAGCAGCACAAATAACACTCATCATTACTAGTTGTTCAGACTGCTTTACAAGGAAACGCTAGATAAATGCCACTGACAAGTACTGTACCTTTGGGCGGAGGCTGTGGCAACAGAGGCTGAGGAGGGTTTTGGAGAAGAGGGGCAAGAGAAGCAGCAGACAGCTGTGCCTGCAGAAGAGACGGAGGGGGAGCCTGGGCTGGAACACTGAATGTGGTTGGGGGAGGTAGTGACTGCAACATGGTGGGGGCTGCCTTCATCATGCTCGAAGCTTGAGGCTGGTTCTAGATAAAAAGTAACAAAGAAAAAGGAGGTTAAAAAAAAAAATCTTTAAATGCAGACCTAAAACGATCAATAACATGCCAGCTGTGCAACAAAATAAAATCTTGGTCAGCAGCTGCTTGGAAGAAAGACACTGGAAGAAGGTCTGAATATGTTTAAATCAAAGACTTGTAGAAATCTCAACAGGGGTTTCCTTAAAGGTTGTCCTAATCAAAGGAAAGCTGACGTGCAGCTTTGATCTCACAAAGTTATTTCAGTTAACCTGCCAAAAGTAATACAGCAGGTTCTGACTAGTTAAAAGGAAAAACCTTTTGATAAGAAAGATATTATGAGGTCCTGTTTACTAAGAAAATATGTCAGTTTAAGCGACATCTCTGATGTACAGCTTTATACTGTCAGAAAATCATGATGCTTTCTCACGTTAAAAGACAATGATTAGTATAATATTTGTCATCAAGAAGCGTATTTGTAAGGACATTTAATATACTTAGTGGGCAGCCAGGTTTGGCATTTTGCTCACCACTTTCAAAATAAAAAACAAAAATGAAAAAACAAGCCGACAGAAGGAACACAAAAAGTCTGTGATTCACATCTAAGGGGTTACATTTTGTCTGTTGTCCGCAGTGGAGTGCATGTCCGAGTAGCGCAGCTGCATCCCTGGCTCATTGTAAAGGCTGCCGAGCTGTGGGGAAGCTTGAGGTAAAGGCTGAGGCTGCTGCTGATGCTAGGAGGGATGGAAAACACAACAGTTTTAAAAAAAGAAAAAGAAAGAAAGACCAGGACTAAGAAATTTTTTTGAAAAGGACAAATAAAATAAATAAACACTCATAGCAAGACTCTAGAAAGTCTGAGCACATTTGTTGTAATTGGAAGTAACCCCACCAGTTTCAGATGATGAGAACATGTTTACTGTGCATTAAGCGCTAAATTGCATTTAAACACTTTGCAACAGTGGGAGTTTATTCAAACATGAAAAAGTGATGATATGATTTTTATTACAGTAAATAAGGACTTAAACACTAAAACCAGTAAAAGGTTTGTGTGCTTAACTTTATAATGAACTCCATGAAAACACTGGTGCTGATATAATTGTGATAATATGAAAAAAGTTCCTAATTCTCAGAATCAGGGACTGTATAAATACCTCTACATTTGAAATACAATGCATTTGTATAAACTCCTTTAATTAAAGCTGAAAGTATGCATTTCAATACAATACAAAGCCACAAACTAATGCTGTGCTCTAAAATGCAACCTTTGAACTTTCTCACCGACTGATTTGCTAGTTGAGGTAAAGTCTGGATGCGCTGGGCGTTCCACTTGAACGGCATATTCGGGTTGTACACAGCTTCCACTAGGACCCTGTCACCCACCTGGGGAGTCTTCCCCTTCACAGCACTATGAAATACAAATATATACAAAAACACATAAGAAAATCTGTTTGTAATGCTGTATCATTTTCAGATTCACAGAAGCAAACTTGTAGCTCTTTAAGTTATGGACGATAAATAAGGTCCTATGCAGGCTAACAATGGTGCAAGAAAAGGGATTGTATGTGCAATTTATACACTAAACAACTTCTGAAAGTGTTAATTTTATTAAACCACCAAGTAACAGAATCTGAGTGATGTTAGGACCACCCTTTTTCACCTTAACTGAAAGAAGACATCTTCATCTACAAAGCCAAACGTGTCATGCAGCTTATTGACGACACCAGTGAAGACTCGCTGCTTCTGAGGCTGCGTCTGCTGTTGGTGACTTGAACGTGGTGTGGGATAAGACACAGTAATTTGGGCTGTCTGCTGTGGGTTAGACAGGCTCAGGCTCGTGGGCAGGGCGACAGGGGGCTGAGGGTCAGGAAAGAAAGAAGAATCAAAACACTAAAATTACATTTTAGTGGTATATCTAAAAAATACCAAGGGAGATCACTTGATAGCTAACTTTGCTATTTCTATATGCATTAAACACAAAGCTTCAAGAAAAAGAACCTAAAAAATAATAATAAATAATAAGGAAATATGCTTTGATATGGTCATCTGGAAAAGAATTCAACCTAAATGATAGTTTGATTATTTAAATGCTCTGTGCAAACGTCCACAAAAAAACTCTAGTACTTGAAAAAGTGTGACAGTATGAGAGCAGACAGGGTGTAGCTGCTGCACCTCGTCTGCAGCAGCTGCCCTTGTCTGTGTCCACAACAGAGCATAATTGCCAGCTAACATGTAAACAGATAGGACAGATCTCGGTGTCTATTTGCCCTATGTAGCAGCTTGAGTTTGTTTGAGTATGTTTTTGTAAACACATTACCTGAGAAATGAGTGCCTGCTGAGGCTGTGGAAGCTGAATTAAGAAGAGAAAAAAAGTGAACTTTTTGTTGAAATGAAACAACAGATTTACACCCAAAGCAAAGACACATCTTGTGCTGTCATAATGCACCCAACAGCTGTTTGCTCACTAACAGTTTCTTACAACATAAATAATACGATCCATCTAGCGAAAGATGTAAACATGCTGTCCAGCCGTATCAAATTACAATTACCTTATTTACATATTTACATTACACTGTCTTGGGAAAAAAATTGAAAAGTGGCTAAAAAAAAATAGCAGAAATGGATTTTATGTTAATTTTGAAGATTTCAAAATGATCTTACAAAACTTTAAGATTTAGCAAACTTATGGTCAGTTTCCAAACGACCGTTCAGTCTACTGTAACACATCATATGGTGATGCGATATAAAACAATCAGAGAAATCTAAATTTAAAGCACAATGTCAATAAGATTCTAAACTGAAAAGGATATTTTCCAATGTAAGGAAATAAGGTGTGACACAAATAAAAGTAAAGGCTGGCAAGATACCTGATGAGGTACATTGTACAGCTGCTGCTGGGGGGGTTGCTGGGGAGGTTGCTGTTGTTGCTGCTGCTGTTGCTGTTGTTGCTGCTGCTGTTGTTGTTGATACTGCTGAAGCGCTGTATTGATTTGAGACTATGGACATTTAAAAAAAACAAAAGGGGGGCAGTAGCAAAGAGCGTCAAATGTGACCAGGGAAAAGACACACACGTCTTACTATGCTTAGCATTACTCTTTTGTGACTGACCTGCTGTAATGCTGCTGCAGCGGCTGCTGCAGCTTGCTGTTGCAAAGCAGCAGTTTGCTGAGAAAGCTGATAGTTTGCAGCAGACTGGTTGCTGAGAGAGGCTGCAGCCAAGGCTGACTGCTGAGAGTAAACAGCAGGAGATGCTCCCAGAAGAGATGGCTGCTGCACTCCAAGAGCTGTGGGGGTGTGGGGTATAATGTGAAACGTGAGTGTAATTGCACCACCGGGTAAAGTGCTAATGACATTTGATCTGATTTTGCTATACTCACAGTGCAGGCTGTTGAGGTCCAGAGACTGTCCTGTGTGGCCTGGCTGGGACACTGCTGTGGCAGCAAACTGAGTCGCCCACGGCGGATTTTTCTGTCCCCCGAACTGGGCCATGACTCATTCAGATTAAGGGCAGCCTTTCTTCTCCAGGCCAATGCTATCACTATAAAAACCAAAAATCAGGAGTATTAGTAGCAATTTGATCACACGGTCATGACTCTAGAGGCAGAACTTGAACTTGCTTGAATGCCAGCAGCTACTCTTTAAGTGCCTATTGGGGTACCAGCTTGTGTTTTTGTGTGACACACTGCATGTGCACGAGTAGATGTTACTTGTGGTGGATGTATAACAGTCAAAAACCTGCATGAATTTCAAGCAGGAAGTCTGGCCTGGCTTTAACTTATGTCACCATTTACTTTGCAAAGCATGTTACACATAACAAGGGCAAGGCAAGGGTGCACAGAACAACAAATGAAGACTAAAACCATGTCCGGTGAAGCATTTTAACTCTGATAGGCCAATTTTTCCCTTCTATAAAAAAAACTGTCTTGTCTACAGAAAAGACAGATTATCAGAACCTTACTACTCAGAGCTCATGGTGATGTTGACGCTGAGTGCACTTGCCAAAATAATCTTCACATATGTAGTATACTGTTTCTATGATAGTAAGGCAAAACGAGGGAATCCAAAAAGATCTATACTAATTATTTAATGAGGGGGAAAAAGTGTTCTCATAATTATCTCCAGGACTCTTCAGATTAGCATATGCTGACACAGCAACCAAAACGGGCTCAAAGGCTGTCCAGCTAACGTTAGCTACTCACTGAGAGTATGCTAGCGTGAGCAGCTAGGCTACTTAACGTTACCGTTCGTCTAGTGAGCTAATGTTGTTATTGTTGAAGGTAACAACAAGCTGACTCGAGCTTTTGTAGCTACGTTAATTTTGCTTAGGCAGCACCTTTCAAAAGTCCCCAGTTTGACTGCAAATATATTAAAATGCAGCATGGCTACTGTACGACAGATACGATAGCAACACATATAGAGCTAACACGTAGCATTTTCGCATCGTTAGCTTTGTTGCCAGATTAGCCTCGTGCTAGATTTGTTGTCGAAAGCGAGGCCTGAATTAAGCTCACAGGCTCTTGCAGTGAATAACCAGTCTTTTAAAAGCATAATAATACACAGCGTAATGACGGCAGGCTCTCTCTTGCATGCAATTTAAGAGTGCACGTTACATTTACATTAAATATTTATAATTATTTAGGTAATAAAGATTTTCATTAAAACACTGTCAACAGTGCTTACCGTTGTCTCCCTGCACCGGTCTATTACGGATAGATAACGCGCATGCGCAGAATGGAAACCCCATCCGTGCTCCACAGCCAGCAGACGGTAGACAGAGTAGTTCAAATATTTACTTGTAATCGTGTGCATATGGTGGTGATAATTCCATCACTTCCTTACTTCATGTAGGAATATAAAGAAGAACAATAGTCTGTTACCACTGATCGTAAAGGTTAGGACATGCTTAGGCCAAAATTAAAATGTAACATCTGAGCTAATTAAGATAATCCAGCTATTAGGCTACCTAATTTGTTTTGTTTTGTTTTGTTTTACAGCCGGTAAAAATGTACACGTTGTTAAACACAGCAAAAAATATAACGAACTGCTTATACAGGTATCATTATATATTATATTTCACACCATCACACCAACCCTTGCTCTTTTCCTCTAGCCAACCAGCTCCATTTTCACTATTCCTCCTCTGTGAATGTCCAAATCATGTCAGCCTTACTTCTCTACGTTTTTCATCTGGTCAATTCCAATGAAAATCTCGGCATCTTCAGGTCTAGCACCTCTAGCTCCATCTCCTACCGCTCTGCTACCATTTTCAAACAAGCTGCATGTGTGACTTAAACAGTATGAAGCTACTTTCAGTGCCTCCCTTATTCACGGGGAGTCACTGAGGCAGGTGATTTGATCTAGCACATTTTTACATTGAATGTTCTTCCTGACACATTGCTTGTACCCACTAGCATTGATGCAACTTAATATTGACCATTAAGACCACAAATGCACCAATCATTGAAATAGGAAAATCAGCCTTAGTTGCCCATGAGTTAGGATGATTCAAACCCTAAAATGCATCTAAAGGATGGAGGAACGAGAAAGATTATTGGAAGAGACATACTCAAATGGTATAGCACGAGGAGAGCAGGACTGTTTAAAGAACTTGTCCTTTTTTTATTCCTACATTTTTCAGTTATTTAAGGTGATCTAACTTTTTGAAAAAGATAAAATATCTTTTCACGTTTGTGCCATGTTGTGAAAAGAATCACAAGCCAACCTGTTACAATGTATACATTTTACAGTGGTTGAGAGAGGCAGGGTGGAGTGGGTGCAACAGTGTCAGGGACCTCCAAAATTTAACAGCAAGTATTTGGTACTGTGGCTTCATAAACTCTAAGGAATGGGACTCAGGCTACAATAGAAAGATGAATGCTTTTTTCATATTCAAGCTCTAATATCTATAAACCATTAACCAAGGTGGGCTAATAGGGACAAGTTTAAGGATTATATGATTTATATTAGAGCTGTAAACAAAATATCCACCCCCACTTGTAAAACTTTGGTTTCTAAGGCTTCAAAATATGTCTTACAAGATCATATGTCTCAAATGTACTGGTGATTTCAAGCAGCCATCATTCTGTGTCAAGTTGAGCTACACTCCAGAGGGTCCCTATTCAGTCATAATTCAAGATATTTACCCTGGAAAATGTGAAGGACTTTTAATCTGTTTTCCTCCCCCATGTTGCATTAAAACAATTTGCTTTGATGCATGTGTGGACGATGTTATACAAAAGCTTCCTTTCCTGAGTAGCTTTTTTTTCTATGACATAACACCAGCGAATTAAAGGTCACAATAAACATCAGATTTTAAATAGTGAACTTTAATGTAATGAAGTTATTACATTAGACCACATAAATTCAGGATACATTTTAACTGTTTTCCTACCGCAGTTCAATTAATAATTGTAGCCTCAGTATCTTGCATTTCATTTACAGATTACCGTACTGGCAGATTCTTTGTCATTCGGTATGTGGCAGCAGCCGGTGGATCATTTTCTCAAAACGTCCCTCTAAACAGTCTTAACCGATGCCACGCATGTTCAAATATCTCCAACTTTCAAAATATACAGTATTTATAATAAATAAAAACACACCATTTACAGTGTTCTGCTTACACAGAAAAACATGACTGAACCTTCTGTAAACAGACATACAGTTAATGACCTCTACCTGGCAACTGGGTGAATACAGTATGTACAGAACTCTTAACAGTATACAGTATAGTAGGCAATTTTCTGTTCCTCAGTATTATGATTTAGAACAGTAATATGTGGAAATACTACAGTGCTGTGTATATAACAAAGTCTATGAGTGGGTCGGCCGGGGAACTTTCTCATCTTGCAATTTGCGTTCCACTTCTGAGAAAACCTTTGCACTGATTTTATCCACTTCATCTTCCACCTGGAAAAAAGGGAGAATGTACAAATAATTTTTATATAAAAGTGATATTTTTATTTTCTTTTTTTTTTAAACCAAGCTAACCGAGCTTGCAAGACAAATGCTTCCTGCTTCTTGCCACCTTGTATGGCAAGAATAGCTCTAAAGGTGTAGTGCAAATGTGTGTATGTAAAAGTAACATCCACATAGACCCAGGGTTTCCCTAAAATATTTCCTAATCACAATTCCTCCGCTAGCTTGCCTTCTTCATATTGATATAGTGCATCCTGGTGGTATCAAGCCTGACCTAAAGGAAAACGTGATTCATCAAACCACGCCACGCTTCTCTCTTGGTTCCATGATTGATTTCTGATCTTCACGTGTCCTCTGTAGGCAAATGCAAGTCTGTGGATACTGTACACAGCCCACATGCAACAAGCTGCATTACTCCCTTCTTTAATAGCCAGCATTAACAATTCAGTATTTATGCTCCAGTAGCTTTCAATGGGAAACAAAAAAATTAACATTTAAAATAATGAAACCAGCAAAGGCTAAAATATTTTTCTACTTTTGAAAGAAAAATTGGATAGGAGTAATAAAAAAACAACTCATTTGTAAAGGGATGCACTAACAATCATTTTGAACAAATGAATAATGCAAAACCACTCTAGAAGAGTCCAAGACTAAAAATATGAAGCAGAAATGATCTTAATAAGTCCACTTTAAAGTGACAGCAGAATTTTCTGTATGTGATGACTTATTTATCCAAACAAGAGTTTCTCAAACTTGATATCAGAAGAGTTTACACAAAAACAAGTTATCCCAGAACGGCTCTATAGATTATCACCTGTTCCACTTTGTCCACTTCAGGGATGTAAAACTGCATCATGTTCTGGATCCCATTTTTCAGTGTGACAGTAGAACTGGGACAGCCTGTGCAGGAACCAACCAGCTTCAGCTTGACTACTCCGTTCTCAAAACCCTTAAAGATGACATCACCTCCATCCTCCTGCACTGTAGGTCTTGTGATTAAGAGCGACCGTATCAATTGGTACAGAACAGGACAGAGAAACAGAGAGATTAAGCCCGTTATCTCAGCACAACTATCTCTTAGAACACTAACATCTTTTTTGTGAACGTGAGTGAAGCAATAAGGTATTATGTTACCGTGCCATAAATACTTTCTGAAGTGCAACTGTGGTTTACTTAAGCAGCTCTCAACAGTACTGAGAAATCGCTACCTGATTCTGGTGTCCAGAAGCTCCTTTATCATACAAACAATATCATCATCATCTTCAGAATGACCTACAGTAAAGAGAAATGTAAAACATGAAAATATTTACACAATTTCAAGTCAAAAAGTTGCATGTTTTCACACTGTACACTCACTGCTTTCATGGTGCACTGCTCCCGTTGTTATCGGCTCACCACTCTCAAAGAACTTAGCAATGGCCTCCAGAGCATGACGCTTAATGTCCGTCCACTCAACATCCTCGTCCGTCTGATAGGAAAACAAACATCTCATGTATTATATGATTAGACTATAACTACAAAGACAAACTGTAAGAGGACATTAAATACTTACTTTAGTGACAGTAATGAAGTCAGGGCCAAAGAACACACTCTGTACTCCTTCAATTTCAAAGAGGTCTCTGAGAGAAACAGATTATCATGTTCAGTAAGAAATAAAAAAACATATCATGAAACAATGAAGTCCTTTTGGTCTGTTTTATGATTACAAATCAGACTCAGGATACTAAAAGTATCAGCAAAGAAAAAAAACATCCTGACAATGTGCAAAGGAACCCGATGTGTCTCTCCTCAGGAATCCACTGAGGACCAAAATGTTATTTTCAGGGTGTACATCTGTCACATCAGCTCTACGTATTATTCAGCCAAGCAACCCCATCATGATCAGAACTGAAGACACCATAAGCATAAAAGCAAAAGAGATATCCTCACACTCAAACCTATGACCCATAGGGAATTCTTTTTTTAATAACATGACATGAATGCATTGAAATTGTAAATGTACAGACTCTCATTTTTCCATTTTTCATATCCGCCTGCAAGCAAGCACTTAATAAGAATAATATACTCATGATCGCTTTAATTGGTGCACCTGTGCAACTGTTCATTATGCAAATATCTAAACATCCAATCACATAGCAGTAACTCCACTTATTTAAGCATATTCACATAGTTAAGATGAGCTGCTGAAGTTCTAACCAAGCATCAGAATAATGACTTTGAATGTGGGATGGTTGCTGGTGCAAGACGAGTTGGTTTAAATATTTCAGCAACTGTTTATCTCAGAGGTCTCAAACTCGAATGAGCTGAGGGCCACTGCTGGCACTGTCATCTCATTGGAGAGCCACTTTAGTGTTCAAGTAGTATAAAAAAACAAACAAGAAAACACCCACAAATATAAAATGCAGTATTTTGTCTGTTCTTTTAAAACTTGAAATATTGTATAACAAGAAAAAACCACAAACCTGAAAGCAATTTTTTCCCCTCACTCTTAACTAACTGAAGCCTTTTATTGAACCACCAAATAAACAAATTGGCACTCTCTTTCTGGCCAGATACGCGGCAGCACTCCTGATATAATTTTGTTCGTATTTAATAAATTAAAAATGCAGACATAAGTGTACTCATTAGTTTTTGACTGCTAGCAAATACGGTTTTCTTTACAAATAACTCTCTCACTGAACTAACAACCGATCCCTCAACGTGTTTGTAGTGTGACGTGAGTTTGCAACGCCTGGTTTATCTCCTGGGATTTTCCTGCACAACTGTGTCTTTTGTTTATAGAGAATGGTTTAAAAAAAAAGAGAGAGAGAGAGAGAAAATAGCCAGTGAGTGACAAACTGCTTAAAGCTGACAGGAAGGCTACACTGGCTCAAACCTGCCCCCCAGGAAACTGAGGCTATGATTTGCATGAGCTCAGCAAAACTGGACAATAGTAAATAGTAATAAAATTGATCTGTTGAGTCTTGATTTCTGTGACATTCAGATGGTAGGGTCATTAATTAGTATAAACAACATGAAACCATAGATCCATCCTGCCTTATATTAACGGTTCAGGTTGTTCGAGGTATAATTTTGTGGGGGATATTCTCTTGAAACACTCCTGAGTTCCAACTCCGAATAATTTAAATACCACAGCTCACCTGAGTCTTGTGCTAAGCATGTCCATCCCTTTATGACTACAGGGATGATTCAGGGAAGCCAACAAGGTCTAACCTAGTATTAGCACAGTGTACCTTATGAAGTGAGCATACAGTATATTCTTCTTGTTTTAGTGCTAGCCCTGTTACACATGCCTCCCAAGGCTTCAAATGTGTTTGAAGTGCAACACTAAATCTGACACACAACCTGGCTAAAGAAGAACATCCAGTCGAGCTTGGAGAAGGAAAGTCAAGCGTTCCACTTCCTAGGACGGGTTTACCGGGAAGAAACTTCAGGCTTCTGGGGTTCGGTGTATCTTGAGTCTGGATGGACAGGTGTCTTACTGTAAGACATTACGTAACCATCAGCTCAAGCGATAACATAATGCAGTGAACGTATGTAAGGTTTTCAAACTTCTAAAAGAGTTTCTCACTTGGGAATTGTGTGGCTCCTATCCCGAGGCGAGGCCGGACTCTTCTGAAGCTCTGAGTCGTGGACAGTGAGTGGTATGAACATCTGGTCTGCTGTGGAAACCTTGAAGCACAAAGAACACATTACACCTTATATCCCCTCAACTCATTTATTGAGGCAGGATATAAACGGGTGGCGTTGTTATGCATGGAATAACCTTTTCACTAACAATGAAGTTTTACTATGCTAACTAGCTAGCGGCCGTGTGCTAGCTACCACGTGATTTTCACAGTGAAAACGACTAAACTAACTAACACTAGACTAAACTACTTTCTTCCACAGCTCCAACCACACCTAGGCGGATGGGTTAGCCTGGAGACAAAGCTTTGTCCCATTTATTTTGCTTGCTAGCTATGTAGCTGGCTAAAAGCTAATTTCCGTCTCAAATGCAGAGACGCGTCGCAATACTGGTTTATGCTTTACACAGACTCATCATATAGGTATTACAGTACGGTGGATCAACGCTGGGGATATTTCAAACCTAAAGTGAGCCGTATTTCTTGTCCGTAAAAGCTGCTGAAGACCCCATCTCATGCGCGCCGCCATTTTGTTTGTTTAGAAAACGAGGACCCCACGCGGCAGACAGCCAGACAGCACGTTGTGCTGCCACGTCTTTTCTCTTTGGCACCTCCACAATAAGTACAACGCCCTAAAACTTCTCTTTCTCCCCAAACCCCGATCCTCTCCTGAAAGAGTATTGCGTTACCTCACCGTGTAACTGAGTTGAAACAACGCTACTAAGAACAAAGATTACGCTATAAATTAAAAGAAATCTTTTCTCCGAAGAGATGAGTGACTATTTCTCCTTTGAGGATTTACATTATTCCGAAATATAAAAGAAATATCTGACACCGATTTTTCATTTGCCCTGTGATCAAGTGTTGTGGATGTATTAGATCATCCATGTGTAATTCTTTAGGGAGGCTAACCAATGACTTTCAAAAGTTTAAAAACGAAGCATGATTGGTTGCTTTTTCCTAAACCAGTAGGTGAAGAAAGGACTTAGATCATTAAATTATTTTCACTCCAGTGATCCACAACAAAATATATTGATAATCAAATATAAATATAAGTGTTGGATTTACAATTTAAATGCATTCTAAAAGAGCAGCCTGTAATTCCGTTGAGTAAATGTATACTGTATTGTGCAAAAGTCTTGAGTCACCGTTCATTTTATCGTTTGTTAGGAAAACAGGAAACAGGTGCAGCAATTTACTGAAACTTGTGCAAAGACGTAGAAACAGTAAAGGAGAGAAAAGGTAGTTTGTACAATTCTAACTAGCTTGAAAATCAATATTTGCTATGATTACCTTTATTTTCCAACACAGCCTGAAGACTCTCGGCCTACTTTCTTGTCACCTCTTTAAGCAGCCTTCATGAATAGTTGCCTAGAATTCTTGAAGCACATTTAAAGCTCTTCGTTTGACGCTATCTGCCGTTTGTTCTGTTCCCTGCCTGTTTTTTTCCCGTTCCCCTCAATGCTTCAGTGATGTTTAGTCAAGCCAAGTGGCTTTATTATCATTTCAACCATGTGCAGTAGTACAGTATACAGAGAAGCAAGACCATGGTGCTACATATAACATATAACAGGCAATCAACACAGGACTACATAACGTGCAAGTGTGCAAAATTAAACAAAACAAAACCCCTCAAAATTAGTGTTGGCTCCAGGAAGGCCATGACTGATAGTGTGTGTGTGTGTGTGTGTGTGTGTGTTCTTCCTGTTAGGCTATGCTTTTACTGCACTAGTAGTGTGTTTGGGATCATTGCCATGCTGACACGTGGTATTGCACAGTGGATCAAAATCTGTTGGTATTTCTCTGTTTTGACAAGTTTTCTGACACCACTGGGTGAAATTTAGCAACAAACCATTACAGGGGACCCACTGTGTTTAACAGACGGCTGTAGACGCTCGCTGCTGTACCTCGTTCCTGACCTCTTCCCTACATACTGATGATGATTTCAAACAAAAAGTTGGATTCATCAGTCCATAAGACCTTTTGCCACTTTGTTGTATAATTTGGCACATCTCAGCCTTTTCCCAGTGTTTGGGTTGTTCAAGATGTTTGCACAGTACTTTATGTGGGGAATGTAGAAAACAAATATTTTCCTCCAAAATGTAGTAGAGAATAAATGTTATGTAGTATAAAAGAGACTACAGCACAGACACAGACACAGGACAGTACAAGTACCTGAAATTCATTTATTGAAATGACTGTACAGGGTGCACGTAGCCACCTACCTGACAGGAAAGACAAGACAGGGGGCTTAAAGCATTCCAAGCTTGTCTAATGTAATAATCCTACCAGCCATTCATTGGAAAATTCTCATAAATTCAAATCTGTGCACAACTCCAAACATTTACTGTTTGAGTTGATATTTAATACGTGTCAAACAGAGCAGTAGCTGGCAAGGACTATAGAAGGGAGACTGTCGACAAAACAAATAATGTGACAAGAAGACCAACCCCGTGTTTCATAATATTTGTTGTAACACAGCAAGGTGGTGCCCTGAAGGAGTGGCAGAGACAGTCTGATTTAAAAGGGAGGTAGTCCTCTGGATGGAGGAAGACTAAACTAACAACAGCAGTGCAAACGTCTGCTCCAAGGACTTGAAGTTAGGATTTTTTGGGGGGGGGTTTTTCTGTTCTAGCACTGATTGTATATAATGCTGACTGCATGAGGCTTCTATAAACCCCCCAAAGAGGGTTGACATTGAGTATTTTTAAGACAGCTGGACCTCTGGAATCCGTCTCTTTGCTGCTTGTCGTCATCATCATCCAGACATGGGGCTCTGGATTATTTTCCCCATCTGTCTTTCCCTGGTGTCCTTCATTGGAACGTGGAGTGTGTAAGTTTACTACAGATTCACTGTTTGTTTTTTGACATTTACACTGTCATAAAGCTGTGGGAACGTTTTTAAACATGTCGTTTTTACTCAGCCATAACAATGCTCTTTCTATGTGAAACTAGTAAACAGAGTTTATTCATATCTGAATGTTTTTCCCGATAACGTCACACCACGTACTTGATAGTCAAGCTTAGTACATGAACTGCGTTTTCCTGGCACTTTCAGAAATCAGTGAGATTTCTGCAATGCTGATAACATTTGGCCATGAAGAGGAAGTAAAGAAAATGGCATCATATTATTTCCGCTGCTTTTCACAATCTTTTATTGTACTGTTTTATCTGCACATCGTCTGTGGAAACAGTTGTCGACGTCAGAGCAGCTTCTAAATGTAAAGGCATGTCAGAACTCACCTGCTTTGGAGTTTGAAAATATGTGAGCCGGCTAGTTCTGTTTGCAGGGTGTGAACTGTGTCTGTCACTAAGTTCAAAAAAGAAAATCTTGTTGAACAAACGACTTTAACGACTGAGTCACACCAAACTGAAAACGTGCTTGGCGTTGATGCTCACTTCCTTGGAAGGAAGTGACACTTCCTTGGAAGCATTTCTGGTTTGATGTTTGCAGATTCTTAACAGTTTTTCTTTTGTTTTATATTTCCAGATACGGGCTAGCCTTCTCCAACAATCATGTGTGCGCCCTCACTGACTGGTGACTTTTTAAATCATCCTCATTTTGTTTTAAATATGACCCAGTGTTTATTTAATAATGCAGCCTCTAAAATGGCATTAACTTGTTCGCAGGGGTAACGGCAACTACTGCAGGGCTAATCATACTGATGCTGGATGCTGCTGGGTTCCTACAATAAGGTAAAAGAAGACTAAATGCACCCGTTCATTTTCCTTCTTCCTTGGAATGAAATCTTGAGACAGAATGAAACAAACTAAATATGTTATTTCAGCTCAAGTGGAACATATCCGCCAGAAAATTCACTTTTTACAGCCACAATCAACGCCGGATCCTTCATGTGTGAGTTTACCTGCTAAATGCCTCAACTATTATACACACATATATATGTGTGAGGGATGTGTGTCACACCAACTGCGATCTCTTCTTTAGTTTTTCTTTTCTGCATATTCCACCATGCCCATATTATGGAGAGGCACTCAAGTCAGTCCATGATGAGTAAATTTGCACTGGTCTTCGGTCTGATTGCAGCCATGGGGGCATTCACAGCCGGAAACTGCAACGTAAGTGCCGAACGTCATACTGCAGCGATGTTTCTGCAGGGTTAAATTGTTTCAGATCTAAATGAGAATTTCTGTTTGCGCTTGTGCTAAAGCAGCAAATAAAGGTGAGTACCTTGTAGCTTTAGGCCATCTATAACGAGAGCCCAAGCACACTAAAGTGTCATTTATGCTTGGCTTATAGTGTTTTTTACTGTGTTAAAGGGTAAATATGACACTCTGCTGCGTGATCTGTAGTGTTGTACTGCACTTACATTTAGCGACAAAACTATTCTAGAAAAATCAGTTGGTGAAGCAGGGATGAAAGGAAACCAGTTATAATTTAAACAAAGGGTTTAAGGACCCAAATACTTGGAAAGTGTTTCAAATCATAAACCTGTTAGGCGACATCGTATTTTTCACTGCACACTGCCTGATAGTTCTCACTCACTCGCCAACACATTTCGCAATCTTCATACAATCTTAGTCTTGATTTAAACAGCCTGCTATTATTCGCTGGATTTGATGGTGAATGTCCTCCACAGCCGTTTCACGTGTCACTCCTCCACTACCTCGGGGCTGCCATCAGTTTCATGTGCGCGTGCTTCTACACGGCCATTCTCACCGTGCTGACAGGGAAGTGCGCCCTCTCTGGATATGAAAAGGTTCTCTACCCACTGCGAACCATCTCCACTGTGATTCAAGTAATTGTGACCGTCATCTGTATCCTTTCACAAATTATGGAGGAACTTTTCCTTTAAAACTGTGTTCCTTTAAACAAGGGATTTCAACAGCTAGCTCTAGAACTAATGCATGAGTTATAACACACTGGGACATATTTGGATCCGGTCAGCTCCTGTGTTTACCAAGTGGGACCGGCCACAGAAGTCCACATGACAGAAGCAGATACACATTAATGACCTTTTTTAGTGAATTATTAACCATAGCTTTCCTTTCCTTTTCCTTCTAGCTTTACATTTGTCCTCAACCTTGTAGATCTATGGGATCAGATGCACAGCAATGAAACATTAGACACCTCATTTAGCATTTAGCAGAGATTCGGTGTTGAGGTGGCTGTAGGTCAGGTAGAGCAGGTCATCAACTGATTGGAAGGTTAGTGGTTCGATCCCTGGCTGCTCTAGCCTGCATGTCAATTACCCTTGGGCAAGATACTAAGCCAAAGCTGCCCTCTGATGCATCCATGGGAGTATGAATGTGTGTGTGAATGTTAGCTACAAGGCAGTTAAGCATAGGAAAAAGGTGTTTGTGTGAATGGGTGAATGAGGCATGTTGCATGAAGCTCTTTGTGTACAGAAGAGCACTATTTAACATCGGGAATACAGAATCTATTGACTGTGCAGAGTAGCAGAGTTTTTCTTTCCTCGCTTTTATAACTTATTTTTATGGGTTTCTTATATATTTTTACGTATGGTTAGTTGCTGATATCAGTCTGCAGTGATTGGAGAAGTTATTCTTTCTTTTTTTATGTGACAACATTCATGAGGTTTACAAGAAAACGGATTGCTCTGCTGTGTGTGCGTATGAGAACAATAGCCAAAGCTGAATGGTTACTGAATGTAACTTCAGTTCTATGAGTAAAGGTCAAACGTGTCTCATTGGTTGCAAAGGGTGGGTAGATTGTTGAGCAGATTTAAGTTGTGGTTGCCATGACTATGTGCTAACTCTGCCCCTGATGTATGCACACAGTAGTCAGGTGTGGGAGAACTCCAGGAAGCGCTGGCCCATGCAGCTGATTCATGCTCATCAAGAGTGTATTTAATCCCAAATTAGCCCACATTAATGATAGAAACACAGTTTTGCCTCATATAGCTATGTTCTTTTGTCAAAGAATTGTGTAAGCTCTATGTCCTCCATAGTTTTAACCATCAGTAGACCAGTGAAACACCCTTAACCCAGAACCTTCAGATACTGTCTTGTTTGCTCAGAGCGAGTACTTCTACATCCATCTGTCTGCTGTCTTTGAGTGGATGCTGAGTATGAACCTGGAGCTGTTTGAGCTCAGCTACGCCGTGGAATTTTTCTTCTTCTCATCCTATATGCTCTCCAATTTGTTGAGCAAACAAGATGAGGTAAAGCCTTTGATGATGACGATGTCCTGATATAAGGCTGCCAGGATCCATCTGAAAGATGTAGAAAGTGAGGATGCTACAAGTAGGACATCTGTTACTACAGTGGCTGGATCGTGGCTGAACCAATAGTGTTTTGTTTTTTCCTTTTCTTGGATGGATTTTTTTCTGCTGTCTTCTTTACTAATTTTTTTTCCATATTTATTGAACCAAACGAACAAACATACCAGCTGGATTGTATCTCACGCAGATGCCCCATCTACATAACAGCTTACAAGAGGTGTTTTGTTGTGCAATCATTTTTGTAATGAAAAATTTGTAAAAAAAACAAACAACCTCACAGATCAAGTTTTGTGTTAGGTGACCGCTCTTCCATAACCCTTTGGGATGTATTACTTTCACACAAGGAAATGCCACTGTGCTGATAAACATATCTGCGTTTGGAGCTAAAAGGGTGGAGGACTTTTATTTACACCCTTTTAAACAATAAAAGTCTCCATGACGCTATAAGATCCTGTTTGACTGGATGATTAACTTGAACGACAGTAAAAAACAATAGGCGTCATCAGCCGCAGCTGGCCTAGCGATAGACCAATGGACATTACAACCAATCTTGGCTACATACACTTAAGGTGATGTTGTCAGTACCCTTTCCATTCCAGAGATTTTCACTGTGGTCTGTTCGATGTATTTCAGTGTACGTGTGCTTTAGAGGAAAAGCCGGAGTAGTGATTTATAAATTGTAAAGTTAAAAAGGAAAGAATAGTTTCATGCCTCTATGTGTCCCACATTAATACAGTATTTTGAACCAGTTTGTTTGCTTCACATTTATGCATCTGTGGCTTCTATTGTTTTATTCCACTCTTGTTGCCAGCACATAGTTGGAAAATGTTGATGTCATACAGCACCAGTCACTCAGTTTGGTGACCCAATAACCACAGTGTCTCTCAGCTGGCTTGGGAACATCTGTGTGTCCTCCAGAATGAGCTGAAGCAAGTGGCCGAGGAAAGGGAGGTCTGGGCTTTTCTGCTCCCTGTGACCCAGACACTGATGAGCATCGAAACATTTACAGGTGTATAGTTGAATCGTCACTTTTCAAAGTTTATAAAGTAGCTAAAAGGTATTTTGAATTTTTTCTGACCAGATCTGGTCACACTAAGTTCAATTCAATGCATTTCTATAGCACTCTTCACAGGATAAAAACCAGAAAGTGCTTCACAGTAATATAACAACAGATACACATAAAAAACACTGCAAACGTGTGAGACGTTAACAATGCTGAGAAGTATTCTGACATTTTTCTATACAAATTAAAAATAAAAAACTTTAAAAAAAAAGAAGCATTTTTCTAAACTTTCATTAGAATGTAAAAGTTAAATATACTTCAATTTTGAAAAGCTGAAATTTGTTTTTATTGCTTCATACACTTTTTCCCCCCCTCTTCCAGATTCTGTCATTTTAGCTGCTCTTCAGTTTGGGTGTATCTGTAGATTCTGCTCGCAAAAAAGAAAGCCAACAACTTGAATCCAGCTGTGACAAAAACACAGCATCACTTCATACATTTCTCCTCTGTGTGAAACTGAAAAATAACTTCCTCTGAATATTCTGCTGCTACATTTTTTTTTTGTGGTAGTTTCCATCATTTTCAACAAATCTGCAAAGCCTTTTGGTCACTTTTAACTTTTCCTCATGAGTATGACATTAGCCCGAGCTGCTTCTCACTATACTACTTACTAAAAAGTCAGATTTTTGTTCACAGGAGTTGGTAAATACCACAAATGGTAGTCAAAACAGAATTTTAAAAATCAGCTTAGTGTTTAAAAAAAAAGCAAGTTTGCCAACTTTAAAAACCTCAATAAAACAAAACGCTTCTGGTTTTAATGCAAAGCACTTAAACTTTACTTGAAAGAAGGTAATATACATCCTGGAATTACAGATAATAAAGATACATTATGAGCAAAATCATTTCACAATGAATATCATCTTTCTTTCGCAACAACCAAGAGAGGAGTGCGACATTATCTACAGTTTTTGTTAGGAAGAAAACAGTGAAAAGCACACCTAATTCTGTCGGCATCTTTACTGTATGGTACACTGTAAAAAAATGTCATCTATATGCAGTAGTCCACATTATTAACCTTAATAACAAAAAAAAGAAAAAAAAGAACAATTTGAAAAAACACGAGCTTCATGGTTGTCTTTCAACTAAGTAACTGCAATGCATACATTATAAATAAATGTAAAAGGGAAGAGAAAAAAAGTTGAGGAAAAAAACCAAAACAAAACCTACAAGCAATATCCCACAATTCCAGCATGGCTGAAACAACAAGTGGCCTTAATCCAAACCCTACACTTTGGAGTGTGACCACAGCTTTTACAAACCTTTAAGATACTGTAGATTATTTAAGCTGGTGAGTCTGAAAGCCCGGCTCATGCTCAACACTTGTGGATAAATCAAGTTAAAATTGCCCTTAAAATTTGTTCTGTATGAGGACGAGTTGCCTGCCTTCTTTTTCCTGTGAGGTGAGAAACACTTTTTGTAAAGAGTGAGAACTCAGCATGAGAGAAACACAAGGCCCTATAGTTAAGTCTTTCTTTTTTAATTAAACAACTCAAGCCATTAAGTATTGGAACAAAAAAAGCTTGTTCTCAGCTAAGCTAGGAGAGGTCACTGATATTAATCACAGAAGTCTTCAACTCTAAAAGTAAATCATCGTGTGTTCTCTTACTCGTCGTACAACATCTCAAGCCGGATACCCTTCCTCCCCGTTTTTTTTTTCTTTAAACAACCGCTCCGCTGACATCTTGAATTGGGAGAAGCTCCAGCTGTACACGCTATGAACAACTCTCTTACCAATAAAAGGAAAGGACACTACAGTAGTTGACAACTCAAAAATGAATGTGATGATGCAGATCGGCAATTGTTTAAATCTACAGCAAATTGAAATGAGGAGCTTTTTCAAACGGAGTACATGTTCTTGGTGGTGGAGCCGCTCTTACTGGACGTGTCGTCGTGCGACTGGTAGCCAATCATGGCTTTCATGGGGAGGTTGAGACGCTCTTTGTAAAGTTGCCTGTGAAGAGATGAGACGGAAGCAGTGTGAAGACTCAAGCAAGCTCAGTGTTGCCATCTAGTGGTCCACTGTAGCTCCTACTTGCGTATTATGAGTAATGTGACTTTAAAGACTCACCCTATCGTCATGATGGCGTCCCTGTTTTGGCAGTTGCTCGTCCAGATGGATATTTTGTCACCTTTAGGTCTGACGTTGACCACAGCTCCGCAGACGTCTTCACTTGCCTCATCAAATGACTCACCGACTAAACACAACAGCTGCAAAAAACACAAAAGTCAAACTATACATATATACATATATATATTTTTTATATTTAAATCACAACCATCAGTGGAAACATCCAATGGATACGACTCTGCTGAGTGGTTTCATAAAACGGCCGTCTTACCGTTTCCATCCAGTAGCGATCGAGGTCATTGTGCCTCTGTTGTTTGTTGAGAGTCATCAGCCATCGACCCCCCAGCTTGTTCCTGTCGTCCTCCCACATGGGCTTGATCCCATCCTGACGCACAATATGAAGCAGCTATTAAACCCTATCCATGTCTTTAGACTCTGCTGCAACTGAGTTTAAGGGAAAATGTGTAAACATTTAACAAAAACAAGAGACTTACCTTGAATAAGCAGTAATCGCAGCCAAAGCCGAGTTTACTTGGCTGCTGTATGTGGTTGTATAATCTGGTAGAAAGATGAAAAAGTAGATTCCCAACATGAGTGTGTCGAATTGTAGAATTTCAGAAGCTTTTATCAGAACAATGGTCTTTAAACAAACAATCAGTAAAGTGAAACATGCTGATCTTAATTGACATTACCATTAAGGGACATGTTGTGCACATTAATAATAAACCATCAATAACTCAGACTGACTTCAGCAGAGAAAACTTACGCCCAAAAATCTTCCACTGTGTCAAATTTAGAAATGAGACGCAAGTTCTCTGTCCAGCTTTTGCTCTTGTCGTTTTTGAAATACCACAGGGCCCATCTAAAAAAAACAAACAAACAAACAATAAAATAAAAATGCATCATTCATAGAATTCAGTATTCATAGACCAAGAGGTAAAGAGCATAATTACACTGACTGTCTGAAAATCTCTCAAAACCATGTCGGAAAATGCAGATTGCTGAAGATGCATAAACTGAAAATAAAAGAAAGTGCATGACTTTGCCCCAAATTGTGATTGAGCAAACCTCGTGACTTCTCCATCTTTGTGGGGATCAGAAATCGTGTCGTCACTTACAAATGCATCAACCTGGACATATTTCCAGTCTGTCGCAGAGCCAACACAGTACGAGCTTTTCCGATGTCATAAGGTAAGTGGGGTAATGCCTGGCTAATACTTGGATGGGAGACAGCCGATGGGAATACCAGGTGCTGAGAGCCCAAATCCGGCCATACCAGCCTGAGTAAGTCTGTCTCTCTCTTGTTTTTCTACAGTTACATTTTTGTATTTTAGCCTGTTTTGTGTCAGAAATTAAGTGATTTCTCTGTAGAAAGACATTGGGCAGCATGGTACGTGATTTTGAAACCACTATACAGCGCTGCAGTCCACACACCTTGTGCTTTCCTTTAGTGACTTTGGACCTTTTTTTCACTTTGCCAATCTTTGCTAATAGTAAAGTGCAGGGTTCTTGGAAAACACTATTTAGGGTTCCTACTCGTATAACAGCAGCTGGGCTCAGTAGGGTATTTGGTACTTTACATTTTCTTTTTTTAAATAAAACTGTTATTGTTAGCAATCAATTCTTGAGTTTAGTACAAGCATATTCAATGTTTTGTATCTCTTTTAATTTAATAACAGCTCGATGCTGTACAATCACTGTTAAAATCAAAAACAAGGACTCAAAGTCTATTTTATGTTACAACTGCATGAAACGTTTACCCTAACAGCAGACGTACACGCTGTGTCACAGAAGAACACAACAGCTAGTAACAAAAGCATGAATGTCAATGCAAAAAACAAGAGAAAGCCAGCCATCAACGGCACTACAAATGCACTCTTTGTTTACAGTGGCTGCTGTAATTCTTTTATGTATTACCAAGGGGCAGTGGGTGGGAGGCTAGTAGGCAGGGTTGAGGGCAGTGAGAGGACATCAGCTGAACCGTTTGCCCCCCTCCACTTACAACTATAACAAACCCACCCATGTGCCATAGACACAAATGAAGCAAATGGACCGAACAGAGCTAAAAGAGAGGATGAAAGTATATTTGTTTAATGCGAACATCACACTACACATACTGAGACCAGACTGCTCACAGCCGTGATTCTTCTGGTGAACCCAGAACAGTCACAAGCCAAGACTACATGCTTAGTAATGGCATATAAACAAATATGCCAGACAGCAAGTCAAGCCAGCTCTGTTCTTCACATGTACTTTAAAATCCAGGTAACTTGTTTCTCAGACATGGGTGGTGGACTGGATTGACAAACAGTTAAGGCCTTTGCGGCGAAGCATGGCTCTGATTCTAGATTAAGAGAGTCAACAAACACAGATAAAGACAGCAGTTCAATGAGGCATGCAACTATATTAGGGCAGTCTTCCTAATGTCTTAGGAAAGTTAAAGACATTAAAGTTTACAAAGCAGGTAGTTTAAGCTTTTCCTCACGAGAGATAAAATGATCATTTCAGGCCAATGCAGCCAAACGAATCTTTCTTAGCTCTAAGACAGCAAACCTTAAGAGGACCGATTAATTCACTACTGTGACATCACCCTCTGACACAGACAGTAATATGTGATTTGTTCAGCTGTGAACTAATCAGCGTGCTCCAGTCCCCACTGCCTTCTGAATGTGTGTCAAGTAAATAAGAACGAGCCACAGCAGAGCTAGAGAAACAGTGTCATCTGAATTTTTAATAGTTCAGCTGCCAAACACAGACGAGTTGTTGTGGTTCCGACTTTAAAAATACCACGGTCGTGATTTTAAAAATAAAAAGAGTCCATGGGCAGACAGGCATAAACTATCCACTTCACTTTCAGCTCCAGTAAACTGTATACTAAACAATTTTCCAAAGCAGAAGCTGAATGCGTTCTTCCTACTTCCCAGCAGCTGCTGGTTTCGCTTAAAGACCGGGCCATAGGAAAATGGTGCTGCATGACTTTGAAACTTGAAAGTGATCATCTTATGTAACAGCTGAGTAACGGATCTGTGCAGTCTGTTCAAATCCATCTCTGGACTCACCTTCAGACCGCAGCAAGATCCAAACTCTTGCCAAAATCAAGAGAAAACCTTCATAAGCAATTATTACATTTAAATCTATGAAAGCAGATATTAAAGTGAATCTCCTAAGGATGGTAATAAAGTATCAGGGAATAATAATTCAATTAGATGGCACAGATATAAAACACCAAATATGATGCACTGTTATCATTAAAACTATCCATCATTATTCCACCTTGAACAGATGTCGAAGGGGATTTTTCTGCTAATTATTCATTTAGTATTATTTAGTGACTCTGCATGATTCACTGTTAAAACTAATCTGTATTTACTTACACTGAACCTCTGTGCAACCCTCACATTATTCATTAAAAAAAAAAAAAAAATTATTTTAGCCTCCCTCAATTTAGTAGCAGTAAATATTTTTGACAGACAACAGCAAAAATCTGCAAGTACAATGAGACACACTGTAGATAAAAAAAAAGGGATAAGAGGTCACTTGTCTTCCTTTACCTAAAAACCCCGACCTCACTCTGAGAGCTCCAACCACTGATGCTAAAACTGACATAACAAATATCCAAAGCAGCTCAATCATTTATTAAGAAACCAATCACACCTTCGGCCGGTGAGACAGTTAAAACACATATCTGTGATCAATATTTAACCACAAATTCCAACTCAACACTCCTCTACTTCCTTACAGTGAAGCCAGAGAGAAGTGACAACACCTAGCCCTCAAAATGAGAAGTCTGCAATCAAAACTGTCAAAATGGAAAACCCCCCGCATCAATATGTTTAAATAAAACCAGGATGAAAGCAGCAGAGATGGACAGCCTTGACCTCTGAGGCTGAGCTGAACAAGCAGAATGACCTAGAAGTGACTTGCCAAGAGAACCATTCAGCATTTCCAAACCGACTGTACAATGCTCCTGAATAGCTCGTCGCCACTGCAGAACTATGATAACATTTCTAAAAGGACAATAGAAAAAACAACAACTGCAACTCTAACACAGAGGAAAAAACAAAACACATGACTCCTCAATCTGCTCTTCTGATTTTAAACCTTAAAATAAGAAAACAAATAGAAACTGCAAATATGAACCTGATGAAAATAAACTGAACATTTATCCTTAATATGATGCTCAAACTGTAACTGCTTGAAAACAGGTTTGCTGTGCACTCATCCATAATTTTCCCAAGTGACTAGATGGGTAATTTGAATATCCTGTTTACGCTGTCAAAATAAATGCTTTGGTGAGTTTCTAATTTCACTTTCATCCAAGAGACCAGAGGGACAAAAAGAAAAATCAATCAGCACATGACTGTAAGTATGTTTGTGATGCCAAAGAACAAAAGTCAAAGTACAGCTCCCACCCTAAAACTAGGTGAAGATGAAATGCCATTTTCAACTGAATGTAAAATAACACATTTCACATGGTGATAAATACACAACTAACCTTATTCCTAAAGGAATACTTCTTCACTTATTTCATAATGAAACAGCTGTTTTGTCTCTATAGAGAAAGGTTATTGATCCTAAGCGATTAAGTAAATTTAGCCCCACCATCTCTGTATGTTTTCAATGAGCTCAGTTTCTGTATTTGTGTGTAAATAATGATGAAAAAAGAAGCCCCTCTTCCCTCTGAAAACGGTCACAAAGGTGATATTTGAAAGGGTGTTAAAACATCAGTAGGCGTGAAATGTTCAATGGTGTTGACACCTTTCTGGATGGGGTGAAATTTGGCACCCTGGTAAGCCTGAAGAGACTCTATTATAATCCAAAACAACCCCAACGAGTTTCGTCTGTGCCTCAAACTATTTAATTAACATGACAAAACCAACCTTAAAAACTGTTTCAGATGAGACTCCAGTCTCCGAATCAACGAGACGGGTGTGTTTGATCTCACCACCACACCCGCCTCTTAAGGCACAGTTTGGCTTTTCTAAATGAAAACTCCCCTGTGCTTACACCAGCCATTTCTGATTGTTTGGCCAGAGGATTTGCTCGTTGTTGCAAGAAGACTGCAGAGTATTAAAGCACAAGCAGCTTTCATCCAAATCAAACTCAGAACCTGGTTTGACTCTCACCTGTTTTGCAAAGGGTGTTTGATATACTGCTCAGGATTCGCAACAACCTGACCGTCAGTCTGTTGATCTTCAGTTTCAGTTGTTTTCTGAGGAGATATGCACACAAACACATCACAAAGTCAACTACACAAGTCCACTGATCACAAATGGCAAAGGTAGTTGGGTCAGATTTATATCATAATGTTGCTAAAGTCCTGCCTTTACTTTAAAGTCAAAGTTAGTTTAATATCACAAATTTTAACAAAGTAAACAATAAAAACTTAATAGAATGGTCATTGCCATATACAGTTAAGGGCTTTTGTCGGGGGTAATCACACACTTAATTTCATAGTGTGTACAGTATCATATCACAAAGCACTGCAAACTTTTTGTCATCATCATCATCATTACTACTACTGAGTTTCTAACAGAACCTAATACATACTTTTACAATAATCCCAACCTTTCAAAAAAAGAAAAATAAGACAATAAAAACATAACTTACTTAGACTGATTCACAAACTCACGGTATAATCTAAAACATACCAATTTAATCCCTAAATCGGGACTACTTAAAGCCCCTAATAAGAATAGTGTAACTATGTAGTCCAATGTATATATAACAAAAATCTTACATGATCTATAAAATGCATTATTATTATTATTATTACAGTATAGCTTACATTTAAAGTGATCTACAGAAACGTAACAAAGGCATGACCTTAAGCCCCTCTGTTTTAGGGGGCCTTAATGGGGCCTTGTCCCATTATCCAGTTCACAGCTGGGCTCAGCCTTATACTCTTGCATTTTTATAAAGATTCACTTAGCAACATCAGAGTCCACCTCAACTACATTTTTAAGGATTAGACGCAGGAGCTGATGGAAAACAATCAGCAGGGGGTATATACAAAGAAAATCAATAAGCTAACTTTACAGATAACAGTTACTAGCATTAGTTTTAGCAGATGAGCTAGGCTAGCTGCAGGCTAGATATACACGTGTCCAGACTTTCTAAAAATGCACCAATAATGTATCACCACGGGTGTTTAAAGGTATTGGCAGTTCATTAAAATTGTCGTAAGATATCGACTGTAATACCCAACTAGATTAAAACAACGCGTTGACAGGAGTTTGAATGAACGACGTGCAGTCAGTCACTCCCTCTCTGCCCAACAAAGTCAGGCAGTGCCTCATACATCCCCACTGCTGAGCATGCTAGCGCTAATCCACGCCAACATCTGTCAACTCAAACGCGTTAATTTGGCCTAAACGCCAGTTCGGTTTCACAGAAGCAAAGTTATGCGATGTATGTAGTAGGTGAATTGGAGATTTATCCAGTCTTTACGTGCATATTAGTCGATTTTTTTTGTGCTATCTCTTGTCTCTCTTACCGGCTCCGATGTCGCCATCTTGACTGTAGAAGTGATCTGCCCGTTCTGCGCTCCTGCGTCACTCCAACTGCTCGCTCTGCTACGGAAGCCGCCTCTGTCCTGTTCGAGCTGAATGACCTGAATCCGAGGAGTCGTCGCAAGAGAAAGGGCACAGGGGTTACACCCACTACCACTGAGTGGCTGCTTCTGAGGACAATAATTTAGATAAACCAATAGTTAGCTGTGAATAAACCTCCAACTAATGGTATTCATGCAGGTATATTCAAAACGGTTAAAAATATCTATCTCTGCTTTGAGTATTTTATTTTGTGGTGATTTAAACATTTAATACCATCTACAATAGTTTCCAGACTTGATTTCAGGTTAATTTTTATTGCTTAAAATATTTAGTTTGTATTAATGTTACTACTAGTGTAGTACTTGATATGAAAAATATTTCTCATGTGAAAGCCTAAACCAGCTTAAGATTAAAACCATTTAACCTTTAGGAAGCCAAAGTCCTAATAAATATATGGCTTCCCATGATAATTGTACTGGGACATTTGACCAAATTTAAATGGACTAAAATGGAAGACATTTTGTGTGTTTGTATTCTTTTTAGTAAGTATGTAAGTAAGTTTTAATAAATAAATCCTCTCCCGTAAATTTATTTCCCATGTATAACCATAAAGTGGTGTCTAATAGAATAAGACAACATTAAAGCAAATAGGTTTCAGGGATTAAAGATTTGTAAAATTTATCTCATTCTGTCAAGGACACATTTGTGTGTCTGTATTTTTTCTTTGGCAAACTACCCTCCCCCACCTCTACTGAAACTATTATTCATCAGCCCAAAGAGAGGTTAATTGAATTACAATTACCTGTTCATGCTGACCGGGGGAGTTTTCCCCACTTTCCCAGCTTCCATAGAGGCGAGAATGCAGTGAGACAAAGACAACACTCCAGGGGTGGGTACTGATTCACCTTTACGTAAGTTCTGAATTTACAGTTTGAAACTTCAGTTAACTTACTTGTGACTGAAGCGATTTGAAACGATTGTTAACAATTAAACTTGCACTTGCACTTTTAGTAAGGAAATGTATGTTCTTTGTTGTAATGATGCTTCTTGGCAATAAATCTTTTATCATTGGAAAGCTAGTTTATGTCCCCTTAAATATAGCCATATATAAAGAAAATGCATTTGTCGGTTCAGCAGAAGAGTTGAGTATGTAGCTGAAGAATCACATTTTCTTTTATATAACATGGATGGCCGGGTGCGTGTTCAACACTTACCCGGGGAACACCTCCACCAGGATGCACTTATGGAACGAGTTTATGGAGGCAGTGTGATGGTTTGGGCAATGTACTGCTGGGAAACTTTCGGTCCTGCCATCCATGCGGGTGTTACTTTGACACGTACCACCCACCTAAGCATTGTTGCAGACCATATACACCCTTTCATGGAAAATGCTTTATCCCTGATGGCTGTGGGCATCAACAACAAGTTTGAGGTGTTGACATGGCCTCCAAATTTCCCAGATCTCAATCTAATCAAGCATCTGTGCGATGTGCAGGACAAACGAGTCCGATCGATGGCGACGCCCCTCACAACTTACGGGACTTAAAGGATCTGTTGCAAACATTTTGGTGCTAGATACCACAGCACAACTTCAGGGGTCTAATGGAGTTCATGTTTCGAAGGGTCATGGCTGTTTTGGCAGCAAAAGGGAGATCAAGTGCATGTGTCTGATCGGCGTATTGTGAGGGACCAAGCAGCCAAAGCAAAGAGGACACAGGCAAAAACGTATCTTCAAAAAGGGTTTTCTTTATTTTAACCCTCAAAAAGTCCAAAATTAACAAAATTCAAAAACATACTTAGCAGGCCCATAAACGAGGTCAACTAAATATAACTCTACGAAAAGTAATTTCCAGAAACTTAAACAAAACAAAGTGAGACACAACTTAACTCACAAACTGACCTAATTACAAAGACACATGAGGGTAGCTTTTATAATGATTTGGCCAAACCATTTACACACAATAGGGGGGAAAACAAAAACACACACTAATATTAACTAAGCACAGAATAACCTAACTAAACCTAAAACACCCTGCTCCTGGTAAGCCCATGGTTGGTCCTGCTGAGCAGGCATTTTGTTCCCAGAGTCCTCAGCCATGCCTTTTGCCCAGACAGGAAACAGCCACCGCCCAAACCCAGGTAACTCAAAGAAAGAGAAACATAATTAATATAACAAAACATTTTAGAAAAACCACACAATGTTACTATGTGCGCGCCTCATAATACCAGTGTTAGGTTTAACCAAATGATTAATGAAGAAAACTGCAAAGCAAACTAATAAAGTAAAAAATGGACTAATTTACCCCTGTGTGGCTGATGCCATCACATGTATATATATATGTATATTATATTAATGAAACATGTTACGGTGAAGGGTTTGTTCCTATTACTTCTATATCAATCAAAGTGTGACATGTACTGGAGAGACAGATGTACTCCAGTTGACTTTGGAGTCCTGGAAAAACCATATTTTCTGTATGAATCTATCAGATACAGAAAACATGGAGGACATGCCAGCAGTTTGCAGGCATTCATTTATGCACAGGTCCCACCACAGCATTTCAGGTCGGTTGAGGTCTGCACTTTGACTGGGCCACTAGAGCATCTTGATTTTTATCTTTTCAGCCAATCTCTTGCAGATTTGCTGCTGTGCTTGGGATCATTTTCCTATTGTATGACCCAGTGAACATGTGCGTCATGGCCAAAGATCTCCACTGTGGTCTCATCAGTACAAAGGACATTGATACAGAAGCCTTGTGGTTTGTTCAGATGCAGCTTTGCAAACCTAAGCCATGCTGCCATGTTCTTCTTGGAGAGGAGAGATTTTCTCCTTGCAACGCCTCCAAACAAGCCATACTTGTTCAGTCTTTTTCTAACTGTGCTATCCTGAACTTTAACTTAACTAAGGCTTGAATGTGGTGAATTTGTTCACTGCTGGGATGATTGTGAGATTGTGTTAGTTCACACCTGAATACCTCAGACCAGCAAGCTGCCAAAACCTCTGCTTTTGTAGAAGTGCTTATTAGCTGCACCCAGCTGCTACTTACCGTCTTAACTCCTATGGAAGCACTACTTTATTTTCACATGACTGCATGTTGCAGCAGCTTATCGTGAAGCACTCTTTGCGTTGTTATGGCTAATTTCAAGTTTTCAAATTGATTTATCAGGCTGGTAATCTCTTGATCAACCTACAGAAGATACTAAATCATACAAATGTACTGTAAAACGAATAAGAGGGACATGTTGGATGAAATGCCTGAGCTCACACTAATGTTAAATCATGCACTCATAGTTCCCGACTCCCGACCATGCAGCTGTGGTCACATGTGGTCAACTGAGTGAACGCATTCACACAATAATGACAACTTACAAGTTACAGGGATTTAACACTGTGGCCTTTATAAATCATGCTGTTTTTCACACTTGATATGTGATTTTTTATTTTATGGATTGTCTTTTTGCTTTTTCCCCCCTTCTTTTCTACTCTTACTGAGCAGTCAAATATTTTAAATTAATTTATTTTTCCACACATTCAGTCCTTTCTGGAATCACACACAGGCTCACACTCTGATGGTAGGATCAGAAGCATTCGTCCAATCATAGTTGAGGTTGTGATGAGGCTGGAGCCCATCCTAGCTTTCATAGGACAAAAGGTGGAGCACACCCTCGACAAGTTACCAGTCAGTTGTAGGGCTAACACAGAGAGGCAACCATTCACATTCACACCTGCAATTAAGTTAGGATCACCAATTAAAAGCTGGTAACTCCATACATGCTTTTGAAATGTGGGAGAAAGCTGGAGTTACACAGAGAGTTCTTGCTGTGAGTAAACGGTGCCAACCACCACATTGAAAAGACTGTCCTTATATTTAAAATTATGTTAGTTTCTCCTGTTACTTTTGAGCCTAAACAGTTAATCCAACTTAATTCTTAAACCCCTTAATTAAAGCTAAACAAGTTTGTGCTTTCATCAATTCGTAATGTTTTGATCTAAAATGCACTGTGGCATTATACAGAGACAAAACTCCCCAAATTGTGTCTTTGTCCGAGAGCTTAGGGATCTAACTGTCGGTTGTGCTCTGAAGGTTTGCTCTTGTGCTGAAATCACGTTACATTTAATTTATTCAGGAGAAAATCACTGTCATACATCTACAAGCTAGCTAGAAAATAATGTCATGTTTTTACTTCAGGAGGCAAAGTGTACAAAAACAAGTAATGTTTCATCTTTAGGGGACAAAGTCTGAGTGACTTCATTGGAATACCAGATCAGTGAGTCATACAGCCAGTATAGGAAAATCAGATGGAGAAAAAAAAAAGAGGAGATCATAATCAGGTCCAAAATATAAATATGACTTTATTTCACAATCCCGAAAGAGATCAGCCATCCATAAAAGGAATGCGAAATTTATTCTCTTCTCAAGTCTAAACTGGATATACTTTAAGCGACGTACAGTAATTCAGTTTCAAAGTAAGCAAGATCACCCATTGTCTAAACACCAGTAACAATACAGTAAAAACAATATGGTTCACATACATATTTACACATTTTCTACTAAGAATGTTTCCCCATTTTTTTTTAATGCTGGTGCTCGTTGTTAGTTCTTTGTTGATTAAAGAAATGGACTAAAACTGTCCCCCACAGGAAGTCGAGAGAAACATTTAGAACTGTAATTTCATCACGTGATGTTCAAAAAATATTCTTTTTAAATTTAACTCATTTAAAAAACAGTTTTACATTCATCTTTATTTGTGTGACTTTTGATAACTGCTGCAGAGTTGGGTTTAAATGTGGAAGACATTTGAACTCTATGTGGACATCTGCCCATAGTGCGCTGTTTTACTTGTACTTGACAAATTAAAGTATGTCATGATGTTGCCATCCGGTAACGACCAGAAGAAATGAACTGAACTGAATCAAATACAGGATCAGTGAGTGCTGAGTTTCAAAAAGCACCGTGCCATCACTGTTATACAGTACATAAGCAGGTTGCGTCAATGCATGTACCTTGACATCTTGTCCTATTAGCACCAAAAGGAAGTCAAAGTGTTTAAAAGACCCAAATGCATCTACAGGAAATGTTATGCCATCAGTTTTAGTGTGAATATTATGTCTCCATCTCTTGATTCATTCTTAAAATTAAGAGCTTTGCTTGTATGAGTAACAGAAAAATAACAAGGAAGAAATCCTGATTAATCAGGAGTTGACACCAACCCCCCTTTTTTTTTAGACCCTGTAAAAAAGCGTTCTGTAAACAAAGTTTTCACAAAGGTCGAGCACCCGAAATCGTCTTAGGCAGCTGGCTAAGTGGGATCTGGTATTTGAGTGGTTTCACAACAAAAGACAAGGGAAAAGAAACAGACTGATTATTCAGCAGTGGCTAATGCAGCTTTATGCTCAAACTTAAGAGTATGGACATAAAAGCCGAGCATGATCTGTTGACATATCTGACACTTTGTGGTTTCTGGGAAAAAAAAAAAAAAAGGTCTTCTTAGCACCAATATCATGTACAGTAGGTGTTTTAATTCCTATAATCACTCTTGTTCCCTATAAAAAACTGAATTCCTTTTCCAGAAGCTGAACGTAAGTAAAGTGCAAATGATGATAAGCACTTTACTGATGTAGCATTTCATTATTCCTCGCTAGGTGTTTAGTTTCATTAGATATGTATGTCATCTTCAATCAAATGAGTGAAACGCAATTAAGTGCAGAAATACTGTAAAAAAAAAAAAAAAAAAAAAAAAAGGATTAATGCTAAAATGTCATATATTTCTCTGTCTGTACATACATATTCAGGCCTATGGACTGGGACCCTTTTCAAGTTAGGTTTAAAAAAAAAAGTGCTTTTTAATATGCCATACATATCTGTGAATAAAAGACAAACTATCCAGATGTGGATATAACAAATAAACAAACAACAGACCGAGGAAGTACATTTCTTTCATCAACCGCCGACAGAAGTCAGTGGCAGCAGAAGGAAATGTGTAATGCTACATGTGACAATCTGTAGTAAAAATATGCAGAATATTAGTCTCGTTTTCTACATAATGTGATGTAATGAGTTTGCTTAATAAAGATTACAGTGAGAATGGCACCAATGTAAAAAAAAAAAAAAAAAAAAAAAGGCCAATGAGATTCATCTTCTGAAAAGAGAATTACTGGCTGAAATAAAAAGTAAATTTCTACTGTACAACATAAAATCTGAACACATAATGCAGGTCATCGTAGAAATCTTGCAGTAAACAGGCTTACACCAGAAATTAAATATAAATCGTTATGATCAGAATAAATAATCACATCTTTTTTTTCTGTTTGTTCTGTATATAAAACCAGTTTAAAAATGTATTTTAAATGCTTCAAAGCACCATCTCTTTACAATAAAAACCGACACCGAAACTCACAGTTAAAAAGCCGACAACCTTTGGTCTTCTTCATCACTCTGAAGGAAGAGACGAAGAAGGGCAAAGTGAACAGGTATAAGAAAAGCACGATGAAAAAAAAAAAGAATAAAAATGAGAGTAGCAGTTTAAAATTGTCTGAGGTAAGGCAGAAGCACAGGGTGTAGGAGTTTTCTGTGTTTGAGTGTGTGTGTGTGTGTGTGTGTGTGTGTGTGTGTGTGTGTGTGAGAATGTCAAGGTTTAAAACACGTTGACTAAGACCAGCGATTGTATGGACCCGTCACTTGGGTAAGAGCATACGGGGACGCGGTGATGACCCCGTCCCTTGGGAGAGTCCATGCCTTACGTGTGGGGACATTCATAATCCTCGTCTCCTCTGTCTCCTCACCCGTTTCCTCCTCTCCCTCCACCCCTCCAGCACCTTTACTAAGGCTGCCCTCCAGCCTCAATCTCTCAGCCTCCTCCTCTCTGTCCCGTTCCCGCTTGGCCATTTTGGCATCCCACATAGCCATCCCGTGGCCCGGCTCATTTAGAGACTTATGCTGGTAGAAGACTAGAGAGATGCGGGTGGGGTGGCTGCGATTTGGCTTGAGGACTGGAGTAGTGGCGTGGAGCTCCCGCCGCGCGCACTCGATTAGGATGGAGCCGTGCGACGGGGCCACGGCAACTCCGCCTATTTCGCTGTCGAGGAAGTTGTGTTCGCTGTCTGACCACACCTCTTCCTGCTTCACTTCATCTGGTTCAAATTGTGGAGTTTGTACAGGGAAGGAGAGAGGAGACATCGGTGGGAGGCCATGACCCCTAGCCTCTGCTATGACATCTCCCACAGACCCATGGAGCCCATTGAGCCGGCTGAAGAGGCCCTCAGACGTAGGACTGGGGGAGAACGGAGAGGGAGGAGGAGCGCTCCCACTGGGAAGAGGTTTGTGCTGAGGAGAACAGTGCACCTCTCTGGGCTCAGTTTTAAAAGCACCATCATAGTCAGCAGGTGTGTTACGTGGAGGTATACACTCTGTTGGAGCACACTGGTCACCAGATGCTGGAGAATAACCATTCACTGTATCACTCATTGTCTTATAACTGAGAACTGAGCCATTCTGTCCAAACTGGAGGCCAGGCAGGCCATGGGTGTTGGGTGAGATGACCTCCCTCTGCGGGTTGACTCCTGGACCCACAGTGGGGTAGCTGCTGATCTGGTTATAAGTGCAGGGTTGATTCTTCTCTGGTAGGTACCTTTCCACACTAGCAGGTCTGTAAGAGCTGTTGTATCCAGCTTTTGTTTTGTAGGAAGAAAATTCATATATTTTAATGTGGTTATATTAAAACAGCTATAAATCTTAAATGACCAGTGGCGTGAATGTACTACCTTTGTTGGGGCTTTCAACTTTCACTTTTCCAGGAGTGAGAGGAGTCACCCCAAGTTTCTTCTCCAGTCGCTCTGCTTGAGCCTTAAGGCGAGCCTCTTGTCTGATCTTACGGGCTGATTTTACCGGCTCTGCCAGCAGACGAACCTGACATGTACCAAAATTGAATTATTTAAAGCATGTTAACACTGACTGCACACTGACCCACAAGTAAAACAAGATCCTTTTTGGTTCACTCACCTCTCGAGGAAAGGAAGACAGAACTTGAAGAGCACCACTTTGGATCTTTGCCATCTGGCCCTCAGCATGACCAAACTCATCTGTGTCAGAGATCTTGTAAAGTGGCAGCACGTGGAGCTGCTCATCCTCTGGCATGTTACGAACTGCACGGTTGTCTTCCTTGGTTAAAGTGCAAACCTAAAAAACGCCAACCCAAAGCCAAAAAGCTAAATTTTCAGCCAAACAGGATCGGTTTAATACTTCCAAACAAAAAACTGTTGACCTTCAAATTTAGATGCACCATGTAGGAGTAAATTACATGGTATCGCATTCTTAAGCTTGCTTACCACGGTGCTGCCATTATTCATGTTGCTAGTGTCTTTGTGAGCGTGTGCACAGAAATCCACACAAGCTGTAACCCCAGAAAAAGGACGTCCCTCCTTCTTGCCCAGCCGGCATTCACCCCCCGCCGCCTCATATTCCACCTGTGAGACCCGAAAAAACAGGACACTAAGGAAAGATTTCTTAAAACTCTTAAGAGTCCGTAGAATAAACAGGTCCCAGAAGTAGCCTGGAGTGAGACTGTATGGCAATTTAAGGAAAAAGATTAACTGAAAATCACTTCCGCTGAATTAAATCAAGCCCAGGAGAGCAAAGGATTACCAGAGACGAATGTGGTCGTTTCCCGTTTCATACCTGGTTTTGGAAAGCCTGAGGAGCCAGTTTCTTGTAGAGGGGAGCGACCTCGGTGGCAAGACTCTGAAGGTTGTTTTCTACCTTCAACTCCTGAAAATAAAAGCTAACACTGTTCAAAGGAACCTACTTCTAACTCTTATTGTAATATCCAACATGGTTCATCAGCAGGCAAACCTTCAAAAAACTACTAGCTTGACCTAAATAACAAGAGACGATTTTTCACTCAGATTTTGCTGTAAGCTGTACTGCTCACTCATTGTTTGCTGCTGTAAATTAAAAAAGCACACTCTCTCACCTCCTCTCGGTAGTCACCTTGCAGGCGAAACTTCCGAGGAACTTTGCTGCGTGCAAATTTGCATCCATTGAAGTACATGCTCCAGGAGCAACCAAAGGAAAATGAAGCTCCGCAGGTGTCCGGATCTAAACCCTGGCACGCACATGTGCGACTGTAAAGAAACGGGAAATAACAAATGAAAAATAAAGAGGCAAAAAGAAGCGTTATGGAAAAATAAAAGAAGGGGTACTCACTCTTCGTTGAGTGCACAACGACGGCTGGTGGGGGAGCCGTACTTAAAGAGGGTCTCTGTCAGCTCCTGGTATAGGTGGTCTGCTACCGGCCGAGGAATTCCCTCCCAGGCCAGGATGAGGATCACCAACACTGCCGAGTCGCAGTGGTGCCCTGGCCTATGGCGGACCAAACACAGCAGCTTCTCCTCTTCACTGCCACGCCGGATCACCTGTCAGAGGACATTTAATTTATAAATACACAAACGTCAGTCACATTTGAAACTTGGATTGCAACACAGATGAATGCACTAAGCTCACTACATAGATCACTATAAGTGACCTGCCATACCACCAGACTAGGCAGAAAATGTTGTGAATAAATTTGCAATTTAATGCCTCTGACACGGAGATTGTTTTAGTTTGTCTGTTTGTTTGTGTTGTTAGAAGAAATTATCAAGAGGTTATGGATGGATTGGATTCATGTGAAAATTATACCGGAGGTGGCTAACTTTTTGACTTGATCCACATTAAGCTCTGGTACTGGGTCCAGGAATACCTGGACGAACATTCGGTGTCATATCTAAACAAATACCAATAAAACTGAAACATGAAAAATTGCTGTTCAAGACAAAGAAAACACAAACTAATCCACATATCCTTCTTGATCTAAAGACTCTAAAGTTTATGCCATGGTTTATGCAGCCATGGCGGAAGTACGCTGTCTCAGACTGCTCGCTATGTTTAAACTTTGGTTACACAGTTGGCGGCAGCTAAGGTTTTGCCATGGTGGTGATAAAAGCATAAATCAGAGGCTGCCTTTCATTTCTTACACTAAATATACTGGCTCACAACAATGTTTACATTTACAGCAGACACATTCAGGACACAGACACCAACCACATACCCATTTAGCTATTGGACACCCCTGGGAGCTCCTGCCTTCTTTCCCAGTGTAAACAACAACTTCCACCCTTATTGCATTTCCTTTGGCACCATACCTAAAACACAGACACACACACACACACACACACACAATAAATGATAAGTCTGTGCTCTTCACAAAAGAACGTATAAAAGTCATCGGCATAATTTCTGAAAGTTAGAATAATATTTAAAACATGTAACAGTTAATACAACTATTTTTTTGTTTAAAATATACATACACCACTCATCACAAAATAAGACAACATCAGTTAAACTTCAGGGTCATTCTGTTCAGTTAGGAAGCATAAACCACTATGAATGCATTTAGTTTGGTGCAAATCACACTGGTGTCCTGTTTTGATGTTGCCGTCATCACAGCATTTGTTACGGTGTCTTCAGACTCTCTCTTCTGTCACATGCACTCTATGTGAAATCCATGTCCCTGCTCTCATCAGCCAAGAGAACAGGATGCCACTGACAGACCTGCCAGTTCTGGTGTTCATGGGTGAACGCCAGTTGAGCTGCACTATGCTGATCTGTGAACGTGAGTCCGGCTAAAAGACGTTGAGCCCTGACGACACCCTTGTGGAGTCTGCTTGTGACAGTTTCCTCAGAAACATGCAAATGATCAGCCCCAGGAGGTGATTTTTGTCGGACTCAAGAAGTGCTCCTCCTGTTTTTCTTAGCAGAAAGGTGCAGACAGCGATCCTGTTGTTGGGTTGATGCCCTTCTACAGCCTTGTCCAGCTGTCTCACTCTTGAGACACAGCAAACCTTCCTGTGACAGCACATTTGGATGCGGCATCCTGAAGAAACTTAGCTGCCTGCAGGTAGCATTTCATGGTAGCAGTAATAACAAGGACACAAGCAAAAAGAAAAACAACAGTGTGGAGGGATAAGGAGAGGGTAACGGTAACGGTGCATCTCGAGACCTCCCGTTCATGATCATTTACACTAAAGTAGGTGAAATGGGTTCACAATGGTTAATGCTTCCTAACTGAACCAAACTGTCATCCCTAAAGTTTAACTGACTTATTGTTAAACTGCGGAGAACAAGTACTCCCTTAATGTTTTTGGGATGCTGTATCTTCCCTCATTTTTAACAAAAATCTGGTAGGATGTAATGCGTTATTACTGCCAGAAGGTGGAGGTAATACAACTAAAAGCTGTTTACCGAATAGTAAAATGCGCTACTAACTACCAGGCATTGGATTGAAAAAAGGTGAGATGTGGTTAGAGTATTTGGATGTTGGGCAATAGTATTTCTGCTCAAAAAGCCCATATCTAGCATGTATGGATGGCAATATGCTATATATTACACATGAGGAAGCTTAACCCTTCCTGAGAGCAACTGACAACACAAAAACCTCACAGCATTTCAAAATAAACCCTTTGTGTATTTTAGTGAATTACAAAGGTTCGTATAATGTAAGCAGTGGTATGTGTCCAAAAGAGCTAATTAGACCAAAGACTAAACTATTTAATTTTTACCAGCCAAGCTGAAAATATACGTTAAGTGTAGCTGTCAAATGGACTTGATGAACCACAAGTTGTATTTAAACAAGCTGTCATCCTGCTTTACGGGCCCCTCGTCTGAGCTAGAGGGGTTTCCTGTTTCAGCATGCTGTGTGTGTGTGTGTGTGTGTGTGTGTGTGTGTGTGTGTGTGTGTATATGTGTGTATGTGTTGAGCTATCCTTCCTTTTAATGACATAGCATGGTTGTGATCCCGCCCCATTCCACCAAGCCTGTGGTCTACTACTAAGCTGTGGTAGTAAACACACCCCACAGAGTGTAAACAACGCTGCTGTAGTCACTCTACCTGTTCTCCATAAGTTCCCTCACTGCAGCGACGCTGGGTCCTGCCCCAAGATGAGTATAGTAAGGGCCTTCTTCCTTTTCAATGATCTGGTCTGTGAAAGACAACAATGAATATTGGAGCAACTTCTTCAAATAGCATTCCACTGATGCGTTGCTGGCACGTTTAAAGAGAAACACAGACAACCTGTTTGATATTTTTAATAAAAACATCAGATAAATGTTGAAGTACAAACTAAATGTAGCTGGATTTCAGTTTTAGTTTAGGGTTCAACACCTTGGAGGTCTTTTGAAATGCATCATAATAAGTCAACAAGCCTCCACAAAACATTCAAAATCCTGCTCCAAATATGGCAGAGAAATGCAGCCTTTCATGCTCGATTTGGCTGTTGAATTAGGACACAGTGTATGTGTGTGTGAGTGTATGTTTGAGTCAGAGTGAGAGAAAAAAGTCAGTTTGAGGTCAAACACCAGCAGTCTCACTCAAAAGAAAACTCCAAAGGGACGGCTCACCCTAAAATCAAATACACGTGTTTCCCTCTGGCCTGCAGTGATACTTAGCTTTGGTGTAAGCTGCTCAGTTTAGAAGATATCACCTCTTTCATTCTGATGTCTCACTTTACTTGAATATAATTGAACTAGATGGCTCTCATCTTTTAATGCTCTATTAGAAAGGAATTTGTCACACAACTTGTCTAGTTGATTAGAAAAAAAATTTTCTAAATTGAGTGACTCACAACAGAGACTTTACTGCTGAGTTTTAAAATGCACTTTTTTAATGCTTTGACCATAGTGTGACTGCAATCTAATTTCATTAGACTGTAGAGAAGGCAGTCATTTGTATATTTTCTATCTGTTATCGCCCAATCTGGGCAAATCTCACGCGCAACAGCTACTCAGCTTTATAAACAACTCTGCAGGCCAGAGGAAAAACATGTACATTAGTCTGTTTAATTTCAAAGTGGTTCAAATTTAATGTGATGGAAACACGTGCGCTAAAAAGTTGAAGTGAAGACAGAAGCAACTCACCCACACACTGACAGGATGGAAGATCAGCCAGTTTTTTGGAAGGTGTGTTGAGCAAGTTCTTGGTAGGTGTATCCAGAAAACTCGAGGGAGACTCCAGAAAACTGTTGATGCCGTTCTTGGATGGAGTTGAGTCCGCAGAGTGTCCCTGACTCCCATCAGTGGTTGTAGACAGGACAGTGACAGGTCCTGAACTCTCCAGCTTGTAGTAGCTTTGTTGACTTAGAGGAGGGGGCTGGTGAGCCCCTGAGAAGCCATTAGCCAGACCATGATGCCCAGACGTAGGGCTGAGAAAAGCTGATTTGGCTGGGCTGGTGTTAGGATCAGCACCGTGCTGCAGCCCACCACAGGGCTGCGCTACCTGAGATAACAAATGCTTTTCGTACTCTTCTGGTCCTGCAGCGTAACCATTGCATGGATTATGTTGGTGAAGTGGACCTTTGGAAAGGGACCACAGCTGGTTTTCTTGACCGGAAATGTGGTTGAACGTTGTGAGAGTGCTATAGTTCTGAGTCTGATGCCCTAAATGAGATATATTTTGAGTGTTAATCTGATGGATAAATTGCTTCCTCTCCTCCTGTGCCTCAGCCAAGTATCTCTTCAGATCAATTTGAGCCTGAGGCAGAAATAGGTTTTTCTTGTGGTGAAGTCCCGATTTACCCTGCAAGGGATTCTTCTGGTTTCTGCTCTTGTACGGCGTCTCTCTATTTGGCGTGTGCTGATTTAATCCATCAGTTTTTTTCTTTCTGGGCTTGGAAGGCGCAGCTTTTGTTTTCTTCCTGACAGGTGTTTTCTGACTGGGAGGCTGCTGGGATTTGTAGTTGTATTTGATAGCTGAAACAGGCGCTCCTTTCAGAGGATTGTTCTCTGACTGCTGGTTGTGCTGGGACTGGATGATGAAGGCTAAATTTGCCAGCTGAGCTGCCACTTCCTCTTCATCTCTGTTTCTACTCACTTTAGCAACAACCCCACCCTCCATAGACAGATGCTCATGATCCTTACTAAACTTCACATCAGTGGGGGTTTTATAACTGAATTCAGACTTAATGACAAAAGCACCACAATCCTGTTCTGTCCTCCTGGAGATTGTTTTATCACTGTGTGAGCTCGCCTCCAAGAGGCTCTGTAGCTTGTTTATGCTCAACCCGTTGGAGCGCTGGATGACATTCCCTTGTCTGGCCACAGGAGGTCGTATAACTGACATCTGGTGTAGTGGTGAGCTGATGACAGAGACTTTGTTGTAGCCAAAAGCTACTGCGGGTTTGGCTTCTTGCAGGACTGTATTTGTACTCGAGGCTGATGATGGCACAGCAGTAGAAATGGGATGTTCACACTTACTTTCAGTTTTAATGGACCCTGGTGTGCTTTGAGGTATAGCTGCCAGCTGAGTCAAGGCCTCAATAGCGATAGCCTGATCAACACTAAGGTTTCTCCTCTCTGCCAAAGATTGCACGCTTGGTAACAAGACACTTGGAAGAGGCTCACTTTTAATGGGTGGGGGAGTGCTTTGCAGATTAACAGGAGTGCTTTTCAGATACAAGTCCTCTTTCTCTTTTCTCACAAAGTGCAAATCTGGTGCCTCTGTTTTGATGGAGTGAAGTATGGAAGCACGAGAGCTGAAGAGTTTCTCCTCCAGCCCCTTCCTCTCTGTGACAGAAAGACACACAACCGCTGCCAGCGTAGCCAGTGGGTCCTCACATACCTCATCTTCATCACTCAGCTGCGTGGTGGTCTGTTCAGTGATCCACACCCATGGCTCCTCCTGTTTTATCTTCTTTAGTGGAACTGACAAGTCATCTGGAGGAGTCATGGGTCCATTCTCAGAGTCTTTAGGAACTGCAGCTATGATATTCCTTTGAGGCTCCAATGCCATTGTAGTCCGTTTCAAAGCAGACACAGTGGTCATATTAGCACCAGGTTTAGGTTTTATCAGGTTTGCAGCAGAACCATTCTGAAAAGTCACAGAAGAGCATACTTGTTGAAGTGGTGCAGTGCTGGTCAGCTCCAGCCCGGGCTCTCCTTTAATAAGTATTGGCCGTACACCTTGGTCCAAGACCTGGTCGTGGGTGAGTGAGTGGGTAATGGGGGGAGTCTGTGTATGAGGTATGTGGCCTTCCTCCCCCTCATCCTCCTCTGCTGCCATGTGGGTGTCATCCATCTGTGCTTTGCCTGTGCCATTTACCAACCCACTTTCTGGAACCACCTGAAACACGGAGACAGGGAGAGAAACAAGAAGAGAGAGGTGACTCAAGCTCTCACAGTACACAGCGAATCAGCTTGTTCTAAACAGTCACGGCACAGAGCACAGCAGATTGCCTCTCAGCGTGGCACGAGCATCTGCTGCAGCCACTATCAAGGCTGTGGAAAATATTATGGCATTGGGAAAACAAATAATCTCCTTTTTCACAAATCTGACCTCTAAACAGAGCTAATAAAAAGTTAAACTGAGATAATTCGCAGTTGAGGCTTCGATAACGACTACATTAATATCTGAGCTCAGGAGTGTTGAGAGCAATGGATCCAAAAGTAGCTAAGAGCCAACAAGTAAACATTTGGAGTCATCCACAGTTCAAGGCTGCGCTACTTCCAGTGGGTCACTGAGGGTATGTGTGCAACGTGTATGTACGTGTTGTGTTTGTCCTGGGCTTGAATGTGTGCTCCTGGGTATGCATGTGTGTGCATGCACACGTGATTATCCACACAGCTGGCCTGACATTACAGTATAGCCCCTGTGCATTGTTAAGAGTGATTAACCCACTGTGGGTCTTACACACAGTAGCTACGGCACCGCCTGACCTTCATGAACTGTGATCATACAAAGGTCAACCATGGCGTATGGATTACCCACAAAAACATTATTAAACATGTTCTACTACAACCTGTTTAGTACACAGATAATTATTTCCACAACCTATACTATCTGGAGATGTTTTAAGGCTTTGAGTAAAGTGTGTTTGCTACTGTAGTATACATGCTCTCTTAGAAGCACTTTCTACGAGAACATGCAAAGAGTACTCTGAAATAGGGCTGCCACGATTAGTCGACTAGTCACGATTACGTCGACTATCAAAATCGTTGACGACTGATTTAATAGTCGACGCGTTGTTTGAAGCTTTGTAAGATCACGAATAAGTAGTAGGATTTAAGAGTGTAATAACGGACTGAAACAGAAGATGGCAGCACTGCATGTACAAGGATGCCAGCTGCCGTTAAAGAAGAAGTAGCTCTGTCCCAGAATTCATAGCGCAGCCCAGCTCAGTTTCCAACAATGGTGGCAACTAGTTAGTTTTAATATTACTCTTATTATTCTTTCTGGGTCACAAAAAAAAAGTTTAACATATTTTCAGGCGAGAATGTAACTGTATAAACCTCAAATATCTGCTCGGTTTATCAAGACACCACATATTTTCAAAAGCGCTCCGACGTTTTCGGAGACGTCTGTTACCCACTAGCTCGATAGCTAGCCGGGGGCAAGGCTCACTAGAGCCGGTGAGAACACCGGACTCCCGGCAAATCGTTTTCAAACCCACCGCTGTCTTTCACTACTCAGGTTTAATATATATAAGTCACTTAGATAACTTAAAAATGTTATTGTTTGGCTTTGTTTTTTAGTATTTTATTTGTTCCTGAGTAAATCAGTTTGGCTGAGATTAAAGTTATAGTTTTTACACAGTTGAATAAACGTCAAGCAGACAACTGATTATCAGAAGTGTGAGATGCTGGAGAATTTACTCCAGTGTCCTGTTATATTTTAGATAGCAAGGAGTTTATTAAACTTCACTGAAACAATCTGCAAATTTCATTAAAATTTTATAAACTATCATTTTGTCTTTATTTTTAGTTAGCACATACCTTAAACACTTAAAGCTGTAAGCTAATGGTAGTTATATAAGAGCAGATGCTGCTGGTGCAATAAGCTGTACGTTTTATGTCCAATGGATGCATGATCTGATTAGTCGACTAATCGCAAAAATAATCGTTTGTGGCTGCCCTACTCTGAAAAAGTCAGTCATTTCTTTATATTTTGCTTCCACAGAGCCAGACTTTCTTGTAACTTTTTAAAGGGATCTTGAGCAGTAGTACTCATGTCTTTCTGAAGGTCTTTCACAGTTTTCTTAGGACAAGGGCGTCTTTTTCATTCTTTCCTAGCCCAGTCCTTGTACCCTGATCACTTTCAGTTCATGTTTTTTGTTTAGTGAACCACTTGCCTGTGAATAATTCAAGCATAAAAAGGCACCTATCTCAAGGGACCAATCAGTGCTGTGTCTACACATACCAGACAACTTTGAAAAACAAGTTTTATTGTATTTTCAGGCATTTTGTTAGTGGGGGCCTATTGAACAAACATGTCATTTGTTCCCATTTCCTTAGTTTCTTTATATTATCTGAAAACTGGGCATATCTTGGCATGCTCAAGAGTCAGTCCAGCAGACAAAAAGTATCTTAAAGTCGTATCCTTAAGATAGTGGAAATAAATTTATCAAAGATCTGACACAGGACCTGAGAGATGCATCAGCTGATCCGTCTACTGCTAATTGAGGCACCATCAGAAATAATCTAACTGGAAGCTGTCAAGAAGCCAATGTTAAGAAAGGAGACTTTACAGAAAATGCTGAGGTATGCCAAATTACACAAGAACTGGCAACTTAACGAGTAATTAATCCAAATATTTGGTTTGGTTAAAACATGGTGGAGGTAATTTCATGGCTCAAATTGATAGGATTTTGTACTGTCACATTTGATCCAAGAATCTTGAAAGCATCTGATTGGCAATGGTTTCATTTTTCCTCATGACAATGATCCCAAAAACACTGTCAATGTAGTGAAAGCATACTGGGATGGAAAAAAACATCAGTCATGGATTGGCCTTCTGACCTCAACATTATTGTAGCAGTAGGATCATCTTGGCAGACGAAAAAAGACAGCCAACATCCAAAGACAGCCAACATCCAAAGAAGAGCTTTGAATATCCTTCAAGAAGCCTGGAGAACTATTCCTGTAGACTACTTAAAAAAGTTAGAAGAAAGCTTGAGAGTTCAAGTTGTGTTGAAGAATAAAGGTGGTCAGAGCAAGTATTGACTTTCAAGGTTATTAGAACTGTAGGAACTTTTACACAGCACTGTACAGCTGGAAACTGAAAATATGAAAGCCATCCTTAGTAACATCTTGAATAAACATATGATCCACTGAAGACAAGCTGTTCTTTATTTTAACTGCATATCACATCAGAACTAAAGCCTTTAGCCGTGGAAGAAAAATGTTTAAACGTGACGAAGATATATATATATAAAATTAAAAAAAAAAATCAGTATCATGTGCCAAGTCTCAGCTGACAAAAGGATGTTAAACTCACTTGAGTGTGCTGTACATACTACAGTGCAGCTGGATGTATGTTCTTTATGACTGTTTACCTGGCATAAACACCCATTACAGTAAATCACATCAACTGGTTTTAATGTGTTTTACAGCAGGAGATGTGCACTGACAGATCAAGAGTAAGCTGCAGCAGCAGTACATCAATATAAACCAGACTCCTGTGAACCCACAGACCAAACAAAAAACACTTGTGTTTATCACCTACATGTGCTCTTTTTTCCCTGTGTTTCCACTGGACGTGCACCAGATTTAGATTGGCACACTATTAGTGCACTACTTTTACTGCACTTGACAAACAGAACAATATATGGGAGCAGGGAGTTTTATAGACTGCACAGGAATACCTGTGGAAAATGAACCATAAACCTTATGTTTATTTTTAAAAAAAAACCTGCTCGACTTGTAACAGATAAGCAGTAACACAATACTGACCTTTTTTTTAACCGCTTTTCAAAAAACACAACAATCCTTCAAGTCAAATGTGCTCAGAATCAGCCTAAATCTGGAGCTGCTACTAGTTCACTTAAAAGATTCTCAGAAATCCCGGACAAAAAGGGAACATTGTTTTCAACCATCAAATGCATACAGTGACAACTTACATGCAATAAAGTGGCATCTGTAAGGAAGAAGACACTGAAAAATAGGAGATTAGGTATTGTTCCAAAGCTATAGCTGGAAGAATAAAAGGCACACAGAGGTCAGAGAGAATACAGATGCTGAGCTATCTTCTCTAGTGTGAAGACAAGAGTGTTAGGTGCGTGAAGTTCTTTCTTACAATCTTATATTTCTGATTTGCATACAAGCACACATCTTCCAACTGGGCCTTATAAATGACCTAAAGGTCTCCTGACTGCATCTTGCCTGTTTGTCCCATTATTTTTTTCCATTCTCAGTACTAAAAATACACAGAACAGCTTTTGTCTTTGGCTCGGTTTCTAACTTTGCTGAAGCTGGAGTTTCTCCTTTAAGCACAGGTTAAATGTTGTTTGACAACTCAAGAGTAAATTGCAGTGACGGAGCTGTTTGTGATTAACATGGGAAAGCTAAATGATCACCAGGTCTTTTCAGTGACGTGGTACTCCTGATCACTCTCTGGTTTGCTGCAGTTACTCCTCAGTCCACTGAACTCCCCATGGCTGTCAGGATTGTGTCTGACTACTAGAAACACGCCGCTGATGCAACAGATAGTTCAAACTCAGGCTGAGGCAACACCAAAGCTACCAATGCAAGAATGTGAGATAACCGCTCTGCACAGCATGCACAAATGGGCCAATGAAAGAAAAGAGGAGCAAAGAAGATGGGGCACAGTGCAAGAATAAGCAGCATGTCACAATAAACTGCTTTCAATGACAAAGCAGCACTGGCTGCCTTCCAGCACTGCACCAGACACACACGTCGGCATGCATGTGTGTGCGTGTGCATACGTTTGTGCATCCAACTGTTTATGATCTGAAGCAGACATCAAAGTGCAGCCTCTGCTTTTAATTATTTTACATTTATCCTCGTAAAAGCAAAAAGCTTAAAAGCAGGATGCGAATGCAAAGTCATGTGTTCTCATTTAGCCACTGGGTCTCTGGAGGGAGCTCGGACTGCGATGTGCTGGTGCTGCGTCTTTGTGCTTGTTGGGTATATCGCCGGGTTAGTCACTTGCAAACACACTCTTCTTCTTTTGTGTTAGACAAACCGTGACTAACTACGGAGCTTGTCAAAGCTTTCAGAATGAATAAAACATATCCCAGAGTGGCTAAGGGTGAGTTCTTAACACACAAACACCCGTTCAGAGACCTGCGGCAACAGAGTGTCACTACTACATGAATCGTAGCAACCCTGTGTCTCTGTCTCTCCAAAGAGAGCAAATTGGGTCTCCGAGGAGGTTTGAAGTAGTGTGCATCTATTTGTAACACAAGACCACAGACAAAAACACGCACACATGCACAGAAAACACATTATACATAGACATCGTATGAACTGCTACAACAAAAAAGTGAATACTCCGATTTTCTTTTGCCACATTGTGGGTATGCAGAAATCATACCGTTAAGACTGCCGCCTCACAGCACCGTGACATTAACACACTGAAAAAACACATGCTTCCTTCCTGACTCAGAGCGTAAGTAGTGGTTTATATGTGTTTCTCTGAACACGTGAGAATTTCCTTCATTCATTGAGTGCTTCCTGTCTGCGCTGAGCTCAATATAATGTCGTCTACACACAAAACATACTACCTAAAGAGAAAAGCAGTGAAAAAGAGCACAAGCTTAATCAACTATAAAATTATAGAGATTAAGACGGCGTCATTAACAGCGAGACCCTTTCCTACAAACCGCACAGTAATAATATTGTTACTGTAGCCAAACAAGTAAAGCCTGCCAAATTACGAATCAAGGCTTACAAGCACTCCACTTTTCTGCTAAGCAGTCAGAAAACAGCAGGTGCAGAAATATGGCTGTTCAAAACACTGCAAGAAAGAAAAGGGGAAGCAAACGGACTCTTCATACAGCACAGTGGCTTAAATAAAGGCATGCAATAAAAGGAAAGACGAGGGCTTTCTTGTATCCATTCGCTACTAACTTTGTTGTCCCAGCCCTTAAACCCACCTGGAAAAGACAAGACAAGAGCTCACACACAAAAGGCCAGGTCCTCAGTGAAAGGGACAATAACAAAACAGGCGTCCAAATAAAGCACTCCCAGTCAGCTAAATCCAGGGTGGCGAGGAGAGAGAGTCAACGGCGTATACCACTAGATGAGCTCCACTGTAGCTGACCTATCTTGCAGTAAGACAAAAGAACTCAGGGTGAACACTATGGCTGTCTTTACCTTATCTGTCCTCGGAGGAAGCCCCTCCGGTTTAGGCAGCATATCCCTAAAAGGTATTGGTGGCCATCTTGCTTTGCCTGCCTCCAGCCTCAAGAAAACGCTGGCTACAGTAGCCGTACGCAGGGCAAGCTCCTGGGTGTCATGACTAGCTGCCGTAGCAAAGCACTGCTACAGCAGGCACGCACACACTCACCGCACATACACAGACATACAGACACACACACAGATGGGATGCCTTTTGCAGACGCAGACAGAGCCTCATCAGCCAATGGCGTGAGGACCTTAGCGGCTTGTAAATTATCTTCCATGCCTAGACTCTCCTAAACAAAGGATCCCCTATGTGGGCTACTCCAGCCCTACGCACAGGGATTGGAGCAAATTGTGGAATGGACAGTGCTGGATCTGGATCAGTTGGACAGAGCTCACCAACACAGGACTACCTCAGAGTTGAATGTGCAACTACTAAAATGATTAATCCATTATTCAATTAGTCAACTTAACAACAAGATTAAGAACAACATTTGCTGCTCCTGGATTATCAAGCTTCTTGTTTCTGCGTTTTCAACTGATCTTGCCAAATAACCAGATCTGAAATTAAGCTTTTTTAATTTTTAATGGTTATTCTCAGAATTTTACAGACAAAGTAGTTCATCAGCTAATCAAAAATATAATTAACAGTAAATAAAGATTACTCACAACTGTTAAACTAATCACAGGTTTAAGTTAGTTGGCACCTTTAGCTTACATGGGACTGAAATACTGCTAAAAGCAAAAATGCTTATAATGATAAGCAAAAACCACCATCACATGACAGTTACACTGGACAGCGAGTGCTTTTGTGCCCCTTGAGGTTTAAGACATGTGATTTTATCATTGTAAGGAAGTTTTGCATTCTGTCATCATCAGACACAGGATGAAGCAAGACACAGTCTTTGCAAAAGTCTGGAGTGACTCCTCATTCCTTTAGATTTTTGCACACAAGAAGTCAGAGTTTCTTGTAATTGTGGTCTTAAGCAATCTCAATAGATCTCCAGGACAAGTTTTTCTTTGGAAACTGACTACTGGGGGTTGGGAAGCACATCTGTAACTGGAAGGTCGCCGGTTCGATCCCCGGGCTCTCTGGCACTGACACTTTACCCTACCGCCTACTGGTGTTGGCCAGAGGGGCCGATGGCGCGATATGGCAGCCTCGCTTCTGTCAGTCTGCCCCAGGGCAGCTGTTGCTACAACGGTAGCTTGCCTCCACCGGTGTGTGAATGCGAGAGTGAATGAATAATGGAATTGTAAAGCGCTTTGGGTGCCTTGAAAAGCGCTATATAAATCCAATCCATCATCATTATTATTATTATTATTACTTTTTCACTCATTTTCACTCCAGCCCTTGCACCTGGCCATTTTTAGAAGAATATTTTGTTTTATTTGCTTGTTTTATCATTCACCTAGCATTAAAAAAGCACCTAACTCAAGGGATGAACCAGTTTTTTGGATTAGCAAACTATATCTTTAGGCACTTTGTTGATAGCAGCCTGGCATAAAAAGCTTCTGTTTTTTCCCCATTTCTTTAGTTGAATGCCAAAAATAACAGCTTGATGGGCATCGTATTTTTGCTCCAGCAAGGTGATTCTCAAAGAGCTAAACTTGGCATATCTTAGAAATGTTTTAGGAAAGTGGACAAGTTGAAGATTTAGAAAAGTCATGTTCTAAAGAAACTGGAAAGAAGTCCAGCAAAGATCTGATGGACCTGATGCATCTGGACTTTCAGTTGATCCATCTCTTGTTTGCTGAGGCTTCATCACAAACAGCCTCAGTGGAAGGGAACGTGTAGAAAAGGCTGAGATATGCCAAATTACACAAGAACTGTGCCAGTGCCAACAGATTTTATGGAGTGATTAATTCAAATTGCAAATTTTTGGTTCAAATTGTCATCAGGAGGTCAGGAGAGAGGTACAACGGTAAGCGTCTACAGCCATCTCTAAAAAAATACAGTGAGATTTTGATCCACCATGCAATACCATTGCATTTGATTGGCTTTATTTTTCAGCATGACAATGATCCCAAACACACTGCTACTGCAGCAAAACTATACCTGGATATAAAAACACCCAGTGTAGCATTATCAGTCATGGACTGGCCTCCCCAGAGCCTGGACCTCACCATTACTGAAGCACACTTGATAGAGTAAAAGGCAGCTAACATCCAAAGAAGAGCTTTGAATGTCCTTCAAGAAGCCTGCAGAAATATTCCTAGTATTTAAAAAAAATGTCAAGAAAGCTTTCCTGACAGAGTTAAGGCTGTGTTAAAGAATAAAAGTAGTCATATTAAATATTGACTTTCAAGTTCTTTAGAACTTGAAAGTCAATATTGCAAGATAGGTGAGTTACATACTTTACATACTGTATTTTTCCAGATGTTTCAATAAATTGCTGCACAGATATTACATTTTCCTAGCAAAATATGAAGAAATGAGTGGTGGTTCAAGACTTTTGCACAGTACTGCAAGCATAGGCGAATAATTTGCTGCACCATCTATAATTTCTAAATGACTGTCTTGTTCATCCATCCCTAAATCCTTTCCTAAACAACCCCACTCAGGAAAAGCCGTGGTTAGTTACTTTGCCTCTTTTAAAGGTAACCATGTGGCCAAGAAGCTGAGTTCAACCCAGGACAAGGAAACATGAAGGTAGCCAGAGCCAGTGCCTGCTGTTAACAATCTAGCAACCAACCTCAGCCATGGGCTTGATTGTGGGAGCAGATATAGTTCAGCTCAGCCCAGTCAAAACAATAAAATCTATATCAGTGTAGCATCCAGCCTGCAGTAAACATGTTCAACCAAAAGGATAAGACAGCTGCGCAAACATAACCTGTGGCGGAAGATCTGATCATATTGATGAATTTAGCACTAAGTCGTGTCATAATTTCAAACATTACTGAGTAGGATGTTACACCAATGGTTTGTCTTTGAGCCTAAAAGACAAACCATATGGGGAATGACTTGATTATATAAGAGACTTGGGAATTTTTACACTTTTGATGCACTTTTTTGAAATGTATACTCAAGAATTGCAGTCTTAGTCATGGCTCCGAAGGGCTGTTTTTTATCTCACTGCAAAGTTCAACAGTCACTGAGTTTGTCAGTTACACTTATCACAGTCAAACTGCTGCATGGTGTGGCTTCATATATATTAGCCCCTTTCTGCAGCACTTGCTGTGGTGTACCACTGCAGCCATGAAATACTGTCATGTGCATTTATGCTGCTTGAGTATTTGCATCTAGCAAATGCAAAGAACTTCTTACATTTAAATTATGATGAATATCATTTTATGTATTCTCACCTCATATCCCCTCAGAAAAGTTTTCTGATTTAGTCTCAGATTGGGATTCATAGCAAACGCTGGAATAATACCAAGGAGTAAACATCTTAAATGTCTTTGAGCAGATAAGTGTGTAAGTGTTATATCTTTAGCTGAAGTAGCTGAAAATTCAGTGTTAATATCTATGAACACGTGAAAAAAACCACATAAGATTCTAATAAGTTGTCTTCCCCAAACGCTTCCTTACACACTGTAAAACAAGCACAGACGAAGACTAAACACTTGAAATATGCACGAGGAGTGAGTGCGGTGTGCTGAAGCAAACTTCGTCCCCACAAAGTAATATCTCCACACTGGCAGTAACTGTGAAAACCCTGTCAACACTACAACAACTTGCATATTGCCAGCTATTTAATCACAATGTGGATTTGTGCTTGCAGCTGCACAATTCATGCTGACAACCAGCGCAGACATGTGGCAGTCTTTCAATCTTTAACATAAGACTGAAAGGACACAGTAAAGTGAGTGCACTGCTCTTGAAAGCTTTGTTTTTAATCAGTTATTCCTGTTAAACCTGAACATATGCATGTTAGTGTCTTACTGTAAAAGAACCAAAGCATAACATCTGAACCGTGTCTTCATTTAGGGTTGATTAAAGGGGTGCAAAAGAAATATACCAAAAGCAAAGTGCATAAAGAGTTATGACTGAGGGAAGTCTTACCTGGGTGATTATCATTGAGAAAAATTCACGTCCCAAATAAAAACATCTTTAGAATAAATGTCAATGTCTCCTTGGTGTTATTCATTGAGGTGGTTGTGGTTGAGCTCTTCTCTGAATGTGACCAGTAGTCCAACAGGTTTAACGCTGCGACAACATCAACAAGCCACACTGCTAAACAGGTTACACCAAACACAAACTACGTCTCCTACGCTTGTTTGTGTACAAGACATACCTGCCAACTGCTATCATGTTACTATCACTTGGCATGTGTTGCTAAGGCCCCTTTAGCAGGTAAAAGCAATGTAACACAGCTGTCCTACATTCCCCAGTGTTCCCTCTGGGTGTAGCAGACATAAAAATGCTCTTATCTGATTATGCAAGCCTTCTGCTTTGAATACACAAGACAATGTGATGCAATTTAGAAAAAAAATTGCAGATTCCTATAAAAAAATACAGGTCAAAAAATGCAACCAGAAAGTTCATCTCCTTTAAGCGTCTCAGGCTTTTATACCGCTCCTCCTCCTCCAGCTGCCACTCCACTCGAAAAAAAGCTCAACAACTTCTAACGATATTCCACCACGCCCTTAATTTTCAGCTCTTTAAGTGTCCCGTGTGTTTTTTTCCCTCTTTAACGAGCTGCCCAGCTCTCATTAGGAAAAAGAAGCCTGGACATTAATCACCCCAAGCTACAGTACACATGCACAGCGAGCGACGTAAAGAAAGTTATTCGGCACCGCAGTCGTAAACTGTCTCTGATACATGTGGAGGCTGACCCACTGGAGTCCAGCCCAGTGGAGCAGTGCCAAGCATTGCTGCCAACACTTGTCATTACTACCATTACAGCAGACGATAATGTAAACTTGTCTCTCAATTGCATGGAAAAGTTACAGACCATTGATGAAGGGCAAAAGTATGAGGGAGTTTCTTCTCTTTTTGGCTTCTTTACTAAAGTTTTGACTTTCTACTGATCATCTTCAGTGTGTCAGGGACAAATAAAAGAGAAAAAAAACAACAAAAAAGACAGCTTTACCATCCCAGAGGTGGTGTTGGATATGCTGAAGCGAGAGGTAACAATGATGGGAAATGGGAAAACATGACTCTACGCTTCAACTTGCCCCTTTGCTTCACATCCAGTCCACATATACACAACCTGTCAAACAATCACTTAAACACCTCTTTGTGTAGGTCAAAGCTCAAAAGACTAACACATGTCAAACATTAGGATACTCAGAATGAACAGCAGTAACCTTTATGCAAACACCCACTTTAGCATTTGGATCCAAGGCCATATGGAATATTTTCCTTGGAGAAAACCCTGAAACTATAAAGTCTGCATTACCTGAGAGGAGGCAGCAGTATGGCTCATAATCAGAAGACCCCTGAGGCTACTCACATATCACTCTGATCCCTTTTCCAAAAGCACATCTGCAAGCTAAACACTGTAACTAAATGCCTGCACAGCGACTTTCCGTGCTCTCTTCTGTGTGCTCTCTCTTTCAAACGCACACAAACAGAAATGCATGTTTACAGCTGTCACGCTTCCTTTGAGGACAGTTAAGAGCCCATGGGTGAGGCTATTTTAAGGACACAATGAATTCTCATTCAAAGTTCCATTTCACACACATGCCGAGTTATGTAACATCTACAATCCCAATCCTGGAAGGAAATGTGCACTATTCAACACCACACCCATAAACCCACATGGACTCAATTTACAAGCTAGCAGTGGTTGGTCAGCATGAGGGGACACGGGGTCATTCCCTCTTTCACCCCTTTAGCTCATCCAAGGAAGGAGGGCAAATCTTCAAATCTCTATTCAGCAACTAAAGTGTCCCCTGCAGCCTTGCAGCTTCTTTCATGGATTTAACCTGTTCCTGCACCTTCTGAGTTTGGTCAGTAGATATAGGACAAAGATTTGCACAAACACACAATCATATATTAAGTCCTACGCGTCTGTTTTTCAGGTTTTAGAAGCTGGTATGTATAAATCTGTAAATGATTTTTACCCTGGGAAGGGTTAGAAAGGAAAGGCAAGCAGGTCCTTTGTTTTATGTACACAGTGATACAAATGCAAACACAAACACTAGGCAGGCACAGCAGCATGAGGGCCTCAGATCCTCTAACAATGACACAGGAAAAGCCTTACTTAAGTTGTTGCTAGTGCGACATGCTGAGTAGGCATGGTTGCCATATGATTGTGTGTACACACAATGGTGCACACACACACACTTATGCATACATGTTTATAGAGAAGCACACACAAATTCCATTGGTGCATTAAAAGAATTACATTACTGCGTGGCAACAGAGAGAGATGAGAGGATAATGAATGAACAAAGGGAAAACAGACAAAAGAATAGACAAAGCCATGAATTCATTATAATGATTACCCTTGGTAGATGCCATTTGGAAGAGGTCCTTCAGAACCAATGACAGGAAGGAGCAAGCAGATGAGTTTTTACCCTCTTCAGGTGTATTAGTGATATTCTAAATTAGGCAGGTTAAATTAATGCATGAATGAGCTCTGGTTTCTCCAGAAGGAGGCCATTGTGTGCCCTTGGTAGGATTTGATTGGCATTGCTTTCAACAGGGGGGAGGGGGGGGGGGGGGGGGGGCAAAGTCAGCATTTCTTTTCACCCAGAGAAACCAAGTGGCACGACTTCAAAGCTTGTCCAGGGACTTAGGTTCTCACAACAGTCAGGACACGCCACAAACTCACAGATTCAAAGGACCTAAGAGGGCTACGCAGTGAAGCATTACTGGCATCAAATTATGCATATTGTACAAAACAAATCAAACTGCAATGTGTTTTAACTGCAAACAACAGCTGAATGTGCACTGAAGTATCAGCATCCCCTGTCAATAATTCACCATCTCCTGTTATATGTAACCGCTGGAGATTTCTGTAGTTCTGGGGCACAGTCACCTCACAGCAAGAAGGTTCCTGGCTCAAATCCCAGCTGGGCTTTGCATGTTCTCCCCGCTCCTGCCAGGATTTCCAATGGGTTCCTTCCTCACACAGATTAAAAACATGCACATTAGGTTAATTGGTGATTCTAAATTTATGTACCTCATGGGTGCCTCTGAGGTGCCTAAAGTGCTTGTAGTGTATAGATAAAGCACTGTATAAATGTGTGGTTACATGTGGCTGTTAGTCTGAAGTACTTTGAGTGGTCAGTAAGAGTAGTGTAGTCATGGCAGTTAATTTCTGCCTAATTATGTAAATCAGGCATTAGTAAATGGTTTGAGTTCTGGGGCTATTGGTTCCCACTAAATGTGTCTCACGCGAAACAAATAATGCTCAGTCTCTCATCGAGACTCCACTGCTTTGCATTGCATGTGAGCACTCAGTGTGAAAAAACTAAATGATACAGTGTATTAGTCCTGAGTGACTAATATGGACCGTTGATATTTAACCTTGTTTCCATTTTTAAAAAAATATATTTTCATGTTGCAAGTTATGAACTCATCATTTAACCACATAATGCCAAATGTATCATATCTGATATGTGAGTTGCAGCACAACTAAGGGGTGGTTCATGCTCCCCTGAGCCAGCCCCACCTTTATCAAAAAGTAAAGTTTTGAGTCCAATCTTAAAGCTGGAGAGGGTGTCTCTCTCCTGAATCCAAACTGGGAGCTGGTTCCAGAGGAGAGGGGGCTGAAAGCTGAAGGATCTGCCTCCCATTCTACTTTTAAATACCCTAGAAACCACAAGTAAGCCAGCAGTCTGAGAGCACTTTGCTCTCTCACTGCAGGAAATACAAAACCGTAGTAAGACTTCCTAATGATTTGTAATGATTCTTAACATATTGCAACAACTAGCAAGGAGACTATACTTGGGGTATAGCAAGTGGTTATACAAAGTAGCAAACATTTGTTTCAAATGATGTTTGAGCCTGAGAGTTTTTATGTGATGTTCTTGGGAATGTCTTTTATCTTTTCAAAATTCCACATTTGCGGCATGTGTAATTACTCTAAACTATCAAATAAGCACAGTTACAGACTGAGTGACTGGGTGTTGTTACTGTGGACCTTTGTTTTTCCCCATACCACACAATCAAGTGTCTGATGACTCAAGTCGAGTACTTTAGGAGCAGCCATACTGTATAACCCCAAAGCTGGCACCATCTGGTCCTTGCATCAGCCCAGATGCATAGGAGACTCTGGCCAAATAATCAAACCACAAATGAAATAAAACAGACATTTCTCATGGTTTGCTGAGCCTATTTTGGGTCGCTACCAAAGCTCTGCAGCTATTAATGATAACTACCTCACAAGGTAGTTATAAATTTAATTGACTTGGACCAGTTTAACAGAAACATACACAGCAGCTTGGATCACAAGGGAGCTCATGTAATAAAATGCATGTCTCTGCCAGGGAAGAGAAGTCAGAGTAGAGAGAGTACGCTAAAGCGCAATTCACCCTGCTCTGTCATAATGAGTTGGCTGTATTTAATCACTGACAGTGTTTCTGACATTTCACGAATCTTCCTCCCTACCTCAGCCCCCTTCTGTCCCACACGTTTACGTAATGAAGGGGAAAAAGAAAGCTGTCCTTCAGCTCACTGCCAGAGTGCCCACGTGTGCATGTGGAGGAACCTGTATTCATTTATTTTACAAAAAGTGTTCATTTCTCTCTCATTGACAACCAAAATACAGAGTCACACGCCCAAAACTGTTGTGGTTTTGAAAAGCAGTTCACATTAATTTTGAGAATTTTAAGTCATTTGACTTTTTCAGTTGTTGTTGTTTTTGTTAATATCAACAATCAGGGATAAGCACAAGTGACCTCCTGTCAACTTCAACTACTGGCCAAGCATTATAGCCAGCAGGGGGCGACTCCTTCAAACTGTGCAAAAAAACCCAACTTACTGATGCCACATTTTACGTACAGTTTCTCACAACGCTAAGACTTACTTCTTTAAACCTTACATCTTTTTCTAAAACAGTTTTCCAGCTGAAGTCACAAGATGTCACATCAGACTTTTAAGAAAACAACACATCTTAAAATATTAACACTACTGAGCAATCATTACACGCTCCAATAAAGGTACTGGAAAAACAGTCTTAAGGATATTTAACTCTCATCTTTCTAATCTGAAAAAAGTAAAACCAAAGTTGACTATGTCAGGGTCCCCGTGCCTGACCGGCTGGTCCAGTGTGGCTACAAGTCTTCCATCTGTTTTCTTTTCCTCTCTCATTTCCCTCTCGCGTTCTACGCACTACCTGGGCGGAGTTCATTGCAGGCTCCCGCCTCTGGTCCTCACACCTGCAAACAATCATCTGCGATTCATCCCTCACTCAAGTTAGCTACTTAGGGCAGCAGCTGAGGATACCTCGTCGCTGGATTATTGTGTAACCCTCGTCAGTGTTACTTCAGTTCTACACCCTTTTTCGAGTTCCCTTTGAGTTTTTTCCTGACATTGATTCTCCTGTCCGTATGCTAGATTCTGCATGCCCCACCTGAGGATCTGTTGCCGTGACCCTTTCATGAGTGTGGTGAGTCAGTGCGGCGTAAGCATGGAGAGGATTCCCCGAGAGGAGAAAGCTAACTGTGTGAAGAAGTCTACCTGTGTTTTCCTGATCCCTTCATGAACCTTGGTGACCTCGGACCCCCCTTCCCTCACTTGTATATATCGCACGTGGAGAGTAAAATAAACAAACTAAACTTTGTGATTTCAGTCTGCGTCTGAGTCCCTCCTGTGACTCTCCTCAGCTTCCCTTATATTTAGAAAAGTCATACACAGAAACATCAGTGGATGTAAGCAATGATTCAAGCTCATGATGGCAATAGAAGCTCTGCTTAGATGGAGATTCACTTTGACCTATTTCCTCCAATCATGTGCGGCACAAACATCCAAGGACAAGGTGTGCCAGTCAGAGATACTGCATTAAACCCAAGTGCTACATCTCAGACTCTACAAGCCTTAGTTAGCATGTTAAACGTTGAAGTTCATGACAGCACAATTTAAAAAAACAAAAAACAAACAAACAAAAAACAACTGAAGAAGTATGGCTTGTTTGGTTTTGCAAACACAGAAGCACATTCACAACAGAATGGCTGAAAAAAAAAAATCAAGGTGCTATAATGGTCCAGTCAAAGTTCAGACCGCAATGTGACTGAAATGCTGTGGCAGAACATTAAGAGAACTGTGCATAAACAAATGCCTAAATCAATGAAATGAAGCAACCTTTCAAAGAGACTGGGTGAGAATTCCTCCACAACAATGTGAGAGACGTATAAAGTCACACAGAAAACAATTACTTGAAGAATTAAGAATCATAGGGTGTAGTTAGTTGTCACAAGTGTACCTCGAGTCCTATGACAATCTTTCTTTGTCACATCATTGCATGTATTGCATGTATTGCATATCTGGCGACACTTGCGCCTTATGCTATACTATACATGAGAAAGTGCCCAGTTTCACATTTTAAGTCACCCAACATAGTTAGAAGGCATATCTTCCTCGTCGGCTTCTCATGTTTCCCATTCATGTCCCGGCTTACTATGAACCCGGAACCTGGCTTTTGCTGGTATGAGCAATTTTGAGACGCTGAGATGTCTGCCTCCTGTGGTTATTCTTAGTCATCACAAGTGCACATCACTGTGCAAGAAGTGTCTGAGGGAGCGAGAATGTGTTTAGAGTTTTGCAACAAGGTTAAAATGAGATCTGCAAACTGTGTCTAACTAGGCGAAAACTGTTACAGTCTCTGATACAATAAATTGGTGGACACAATAGGCATTATTGTTTTAGTAATTCAGAAACGTGTTATTATGATCTCACTGAGCATAAAACAGATGATAAAGTAGGATTGCTAGACTGTACACCGTGGTCAAATCAAATTTGGGGAAAAAAAAGAAAAGGAAAAACAAGATGGCAATGGCAAAAATGCCAACTTAAGACTTCAATTAACTATGTGCACGTTAGCATATGCTACTTCCGGTGCGGAAACTCCTGTGGGGAGCTTTGTTTCCGGTGTCCTATTCGCGCCTGGTTTACGGACCAAAACAAGTTAAGCAAGTGAATGAATCAAGCAGCGATTTACATTTCTGTAGATGTCTTGGCCATTTATCCAATATATCTGTAAATGATGTTCATCGACTTGTCAATCTTTTTTCCCTGCGCACAGGGTCAATACGAGACTTCACAATGCAGGGCGGGATCCTACTATGACACGGTTGCTATGGTTATTCTAGCTGTGACTCCAAAACGTTTAGATACAATTTTCTTTCCCCTTTCTGCTTTTTACCCAGGCTGGTTTGCAAATACTAATAAAGTTGGATTAGAAAGTGGGGGAATTTGACATAAATTTGTATGCACAGTTTGAAACTCTTAAAATAAAAAGCTCTGAAACGCAAGTCTAGATGTAGATCTAACTTACTAACCTGTGTAGTTTAACCTAATTACCTGAATGTAGGTTATTGAACTAAAAGTCTGACACTCAGTGGTGCTTGTGGTTATCTCCACTAATCCTCATTGTGACCCTTAGAATGCCATCACACAATCGTGGCAGGTTAAAGGTCAGCAGACAGACAAAGAGGCCACCATGGCAACCATAAGTGCTGAGCATCTCCAATGTTGTCTGTGAAAAGAGGGGGACGCTGGCTTCAGACATAATGGGAGAATCGCTCTTACTTTGTGTCGTGCTAGTTAAATTTGGGAACAGTGAGGGCGTTGCTGCACACAGCTTTGAATATCTGCAGCCATCGCTGCTGGACGCTGCTGCCTGGACTGCCAAGTCTTTAATGACACGTGCTACTCTTCTGACAAAGTGTGTACAAAGGAGGAGTAGGAAAGGTGCAGGAGATAAATGAGTTTGCATTTGAAGCTGGGCCAAGCTGGATGTAAGCAAGCTAGTTACTATTTGCACAATGTAGTGCCCAGCTGCAGCTCTATTGTCCTGAACTGAAAGCTGCCACCGCTATGTAATTATAGGTTACCCCAGACTTACCTAAAGTGTGCCTCACCAGGTGCATGGACTTGATAAACACAGTTACAGACAAAGACACCAATAATCACACGTAATAACTTACAGTATGTATGAACAAAATAAAGCTGTGCTTTCTGTTTTTTGTTATTTAAATTGAACTCATTTGATCTCATATATTTTATGAGACAACTTGGGGCAATGTAAAAGTACAAATAGGTTGAAGTGTATTTATGTGAACAATGGTCAAATGAGAGCAAGATACATGCTGATATTAAACAGTTAAATCAGATGAAAATTCTTGAAAATTATTAATCTTTTGATTTTGGCGGATATTGAAGGTTTTTTCTGTCAAATTACGAGACAGCACAACTACCTGTGAGGGATATCTTTAAAATGGTGGAAAAGGCTATGAGTCGCAGTGTTTTTAATTTCATTTAATGGTACTGACATGTAAATGTTAATAACTTTATCCCTGACAGCTAGCTTCTCCAGTGGATAAACACTGAGTCAGCATAGCTGGCTTGAAACATGTTAGGACTGTTTCAGTCAAATATACGCTCTACAAATAAAGAAGGTCTGTTCTCATTAACTCCACTATTTTATTTCTGGCAACTACGTGCTGACATGTGGATTTGTGTTTAGGACCAGGTGTCCTCACAGCCCAGTACGAGACAAAGCCACGAGGGGACCCTTAAACCTGAGCCAAAGCAGACAAATTCAACTGGAAAGCTTCGCTCTTACTGACCACCACTTCTCCTTCTTGCACAAACCATGGAAGCTCACAGATGTACTTTTTTCAAACATTATTTATTTTTCTTCTACTTTTCACTACGTGTTCTCAATATGTTTTGTTTTGGGGGGGTTTTAAGCAGTTTTGGCACATTTTTCTGTTTTGTGGCAGAGCAGAGTTTTTCCTGGCTCACAATGGGCCTTTGGGGGTAACAGGACAGTAAACACAACTGAGCAGTGAAGGCAATGAGTCTGTGTTACCTTATTTGACCTATTTTTTTGTCACTTTTAACCATTTGATAAACAAGAATGTGAATTATGCAAATGAAGACTCGATTTAAAAAAACGTTTAGAAAACAATTTTAAGACGATCCTGATTATTTTTATTTGGTTCTAAAAATTTCTTAAAGGGTGGGGCAAAATTTGCAAGGAAAAAACACCCTGAAGAGTAAAACTCAACCAAACCCTAGACAGGCAGCTCCATGTAATACAACCACGCACAGAATCCGCATGTCCCTACATGAACTCCTCTTTGGCCTCTGCACCTTCTTTTCCACACACTCAGAGTTAGAAACGTTTGCTGGAAGGGTGTGTGAGCTTGATTAGCAAGACTGGCCAGCGAGTGTGTCAATGTATTACTCACACTAGAGCACATATAAAGTACACAAACAGCGGTTATAACAGAAGACAAGCTCAACCAGTTCAGCATTTAGAATAAGGCAAAGGATGAAGTTCAGGACTTCACCTACATTTCACCAGGATGACAGCATTCACCCAACGCTTCGCTTGCAACGCTTGGTGCAGTCTCCATGACAGTAGTCATTTTCAATTTAAAAACCTGTTTTCAAGCCACAAACACAAGCACTGCTGTATGGGAGGCAGCAGGCCAATGTGATGTCAGTTAAGAGCAAAACAACTGGGCTCTGTTGTTTGAATAAGGGTGGGTCAGCAGTTCTACGTCACTCTGTACACTGTCATCCAGCAATGACATTGTACATGCAAGCCCTCATAAAAACATGCACAACATCAAGAGTCACCACCAGATATGCTGTAAGTGTGTCACTGAGTCGCTCAGCAACTCAGCACACCCTCCACCCACACACACAAACACACACACACACACACACACACACACACTGACCTACAATTCAGGGTAATCCCAATAGCATGGCCGCAAATCTCTCCCTGGCCTGATCTTTCCTTCCTCACCCACTCTCATACTGGAAATAGAGGTCTCTACTACTAAGAATGCAGGTGTTATATAATCAGCCCTAATCTGCTTCTGTCACTGCTACCGCTCTAAGGGTTCTGCTAGGACATGCACGCACGCTTGCACACACATGGACCCTCACACACAGTTGTTCACTCACCCCTCACTACAACAGTTTGACTAGAAAAGTGGTTGAGAAAGGTAAAACTTCACAACAGAGTATACTGTATATGTGAGAAACCGAAATAATAAAGTGGGCGGAGGTCTTGTTGAATCTGCAAAGTACCGCTGACCAAAAATATGCACCATGGTACTAGTTAACTTTCTGTTGTCTCACTGTATCTCACTGTACTATTACTGTTATCAATAATATTTCTGAATAACTAACCCTTGGCTCATAACTCATTCTTCAGTCAGAAGCAAATACATCATTTTAATGTTATTATTACAAAGAAATATGATCCACAGCGCTCCTTGGGCCAGGGAAAATGAATCATTAAGTCAGTGAACTGTCACAGAACTTCAGCTCATTGCTTAGTGACACTGGAGTAAAAATAGGACAGGTGGTGTTTGCACAGTAATAGTTGAATCATTTGGCATTCAGTGACCACTGTAACTAGTTGCAGCAATTAACTGGTAACAAAAAGGTTGAGTACACAACATGCTATGGGCGACAGCTTGGGTTGCAAGGCAATTGCACAAGTTCTAAGGTGGATGGCACCCTGTCCTTTTTGTGGTTTGATTTGAACTGATTGCAGTCAGTCTCAGGCAGATTAGCGAAGCTCTGCAAACAACTATTCTAATTCATAAATGCAGACAGACTGACGACACATTGCAATCAATCAGTCTGCATCAATGTGTCCCCTTTGGGGTTATGTCAGGAAGGCCATCGGGCGAAAAACTGCCAAATCAAACATGCGGCGCTACCCGCTGTGGCAAACCCTTGTGACAAGGACAGTGAGTGTAACTCGTGTGGACTGAACTGGTTGTCAACTGGTTGTATTCTGGTTATTTTCCTATATAAAAGCAAGGTTGTCATTTTGCAATTAAATCAATGTCCTGGAGCAATTATTTGTGCAGGTATTTCAGAATTTCTCTTTCAAATCTATGAGGTTCTAGTTCAACCCTGAATGCAGTGAATTTGAATTTCTGTTTAGTGTCATTTTCTGTGTATGCAGACAGGAACAGATTTGAAATTTTTACAAATTTATTACAGTTAATCTCTGTATTACCACAAACAGATTGCATTTAAATGCCAACTTGACCCCATTCACATACAAACTGAAAGCAGTCTTGCGTTCTATCATCCTCTTGACACAGCAAAGTTGGTTTGAAGACAGCAACTGATTGCGAGTGGTTTACACAGGGGCTTCCATTTCTAAATCAACCATTTCAATGCAACAAGATGACACGTTCATTGCACACAGTTGCAGTTGTGTATTCTCTCCACTGACTTTGGTACATGTTAGAACTAATTTTAGGTTTTAATGGTCACGTTCAAAGCAGGTATAGATCAGGTATGGAGCCAGTTTGCAACCTTACATGCTCCTGTCCTCAAGTCTGAGTTTTTGCCATCAGATGTGACCTCCTCCACTTATTAAAGCACATTTTGTATTTGCTTTCATGTGATTCCATTACTCTGTTTATTACCCACATTGCCTGCTTTTAGTCTTTTCATTGATATATAATTAAGTATCTGGCTTTCATCTTTCTGTCAAAAGCAATTCATAAACCCTGTTTTTGCTCTTTATTAAAGTTTATTATTATAATATTATTATTTTTTACTATACATAACATAATTTCAAGGCATCCTTACTCGATTCACTGTTTTATCATAAAATATGCTCTTTGGTAACTTGGAGAAAAATAACATGAAATCTCTGTAACTACTTACCCCATCAGAAACACTTAGGCATCACATGCAATCCATAAAATAGTTATAGTCTGGATTGCACCATAGATTGCATACACACACAAATACACACACACATGCAATTGCACACAAAAGACCAATCCTCCAACCACGTGCTGAACGGCTGCCAGTCATGTGACAGCTTCTTCCCCTCTCTCAACACAGGGTATTTTCTCTGTTCTCACAAAGTGGCCTTAACTACTATTCGCCAACCCCTAACCCTGACCTAACCTTAAAACGTGCCTTCAGCACGCTGGACTTTTTTTGTGGCCCCCATAATGGGGACATGCCTCCAAAATGTGACATGGTAAACAGATTTCGGTCCCCATGGCATGAGTAATACCTGGGCCACACACAAACATGCTCACTTCCCCTTTCACCCTGTGCATTTCCCTACAAATAACAGGAAGACAGTGTGAAGTTCAGCAAGTGGCATCTGTTGAGACCCACAGAGAGAATTCACAATAGGAAAGTGAAACTTTTTGTTTCAACTGTCTAGTCTAAGTCAACTAATGATCACTACTATTTGCTAGCTGGCGGCTGGGAAACCTCAGAGATCAAAAGCAATGCACTCAGACAACAGCAACCACAGTTTTCTCAGCTGATTCAGATCAGCTGTATATTCAAACTCAAATCATTATCTAAATTTACCTTACATGCTGAGCAATGTCTGAGTTGCTATCAAATGTAGTAAAAAGAGGCAGTAGGCCTCACCTGTGCAGCAGAGTGAGTGTGTGGAGATGAAGGTCCTCTCCTCTTCAGTTCCACGCATTTCCTCAGTTTACAGATTTGGTGACCGGTCCTGCGGTTGAGGCAGCAGCTGCACTGGCCGCAGTTGATCTTCCTGAGGCACGGCTCGCATTTCCCACACCTGCGCCGCTTTTTCCCCTCCTTCCTCTGCAGTTTTGAAGCGACCCAGGCGAGCGAGCAGGCCCCCTCTTGCGCCCAGGATCCGGGTTGAACAGATAAGCTGGGGTCTCCATAGCCGGCCTCTGATTCAGTCTCGAAGGAAAAAGAGGATCGAGTGCTCTCTGAGCTGCAGGAGAAGGTGGAGCTGCTGTCCAGAGAGGGAGTCGAGATCTTTGGCACCGAATCCTGCTCTGGCACTGCTACCTGAACCTTGCTGAGGTTTAGTTCTAACTCGGTTGAAGGGGCAGCCAGCTGGGAAAGTAGTGCTAAGGACCCCAAAGGTACAGCCTTCTGGCTCTTGTGCTCCAGTGGCTCTTGAATGAATTCACTATCTTTGGTTTGTGACTCTGAGGGTGTGCAAGCTAGACTTTCTCCTTGATTAGGAAGCACCTCTTGGATCTGTGGCTGGTGTGGTTCCCCGTGGCAGGAATCCCTCATATTGCTAGGTTTGAGGGAGTCTGTACGGATAATAACTGGCATATTTCTTTTCACTACAACCGCCTGCACCATCAGGGCTGCTTCAGTCACAACTGAGCACCCTGGAGATTGAGGTTTAGCACCATGAGTGGCAGGTTGAATATCTATCTTACTCAGAACTTTGCCAAGTGACTCTGAGGTGGAAGGGGCTTTGGTGGGATTTGAGGTAGCTGTGTTGGAGACCGGTAGCACACAAGCAGGTAATTCTGACTGTGCTGTCAGTCCCTTGTTAGAATGAGGTGGATCTGGGGTTTGACAGGCTGGAGTGCCAGTTTGGGGATGCGCAGGAATGATGGAAACATCATTCTCCTTCTGTTTCCTTCCTCCATCTTTATTCTCATAATTACCCAACCTCCAAGTGATGTCCTCAATCTCTTCCACTGTCTCTTTTTGCCTCTGAACTGGCTTTGTTGCTTCTATACTCTCTTTCCTCTCATGATTTATCTCCTCTCTTCTCTCATCATCAGGTGTGACTCTTTCATCTGTTGTTTTATCTTGCAATATCAGGATGTTGTTTTGCTCTTGTGCAGTACACACATTATCTTCCTTACCATCGCTGGCAGGATGATCAAACTTTTTTCCAAGGATAGCTGAAGTGTCATTTCCCTCACAGTTGCCCTGCACCTCCAGTGAGCCTGTTGTTGTTGACTCTGAGGACTCGGGAGGTGCTTCTTTACTCCTTTCACTGGAGAGTTTTATTTGTCCATCAGCATCATCAACCTCTGGGGCTCCAGAGACACTCTTCAGATCACCTTTACTGTTATGGCTGTCAGTAATTTTCTCTTGCTGGGTTATAGGACCATCGCAGCTGTTCTGCACACAGTCTTCCAGTGTGTTATTACACAGTGGTGAATCAGCTTTAAAAACGCTGTCCTCTTTAGCACCTTTGACTCCGAGACCCTGGTCTTTGACATTTTCAGGAGTCTCAACCTCCGTTTTTGGACCAACTTCCTCGTCATCACTATTTTCCAGTTTCTCTGCTTCCTCATCAGGAGTTGAATCGTTGATTCTGGTACTCGGTCGCTGGTTTCTTTTATTTCCGTGCTGGGGTGCTGATCTTCTCCTAGTGCTCCCCCTGCTGTACTTCCCTCTACTGCAAGGTTTAGGAGGCTGACAGGAAGTAACAGACACTTGTGTACACCGCTGGGACTTCCTTCGCCCCAGGGGGTCTTGTAACTTGCCACAGTGGTCAGGCGGATTGCTCGCCCGTCTAAGCCTTGCAGATCCTGTTACATTTAGGGAATGGTTCACTCTGCTGGGGGACCTCCTGGGACCTTGAGCAGCAGGTCTGCTAAACTCTCTTCCATGGGGACTTTGGCTTGACTTTGCTTGGGCCCTGGTTTTTGAACTTCTGGGTTCTCTGGATGTTTTCTGGGTCCTCTGTGCAGCTCTTCCTCTGGTTTTATTTGAACTGCAAGTTTGCCTCTTGGTGCGGATCGCTTTCTGGGTGTTCTTCCTCTGAGTAGATGTCTGTATCCTGGTGGGTCTGGTAGTAGCAGGCATGGCTGAGGGTATGAAAGGGAGGATTTCTGGCAGCCAGCATGGGAGCCAGGTGAATGTTTATCTTTTGCTTAGCACACAATTTTTCTTTCTTAAAAAAAAATCCTCCTCTTCTGTTTTTTGAATGCAAACTATGATGCTACCCTGATTTTGCTATTGCAGTGCATGACCTAAAAAAGGGAAAACAAATGTCACAATTGTGCGTTTTCAGTGTAATAATGACAAACTGTTCATGCACTCAAACACCACATGACTATAACAGTGTAATAACTACAGGAAACGACAGCTTTTCCAAGCATTGTGTACAAAGACGAGTCAGATAGGTTGACGTTAATATAATAAAATATTTTGAGTATAATAAAAACAAACCAGCTATATACAAAAACTATAGCTTCCACAGTGCCTTAACAGTTTAAAGGGCAGACACGTTGAAGAGCACAGGGCTCTGGCCGGAGGTCGGATCCTGTTTTCGTCTTTCTGACTGACGGAAGAGGGGGTTATTACCGTGGAAGAAAAAAAGCGCCTTCAGCGTCGCTTTCAATTACTGTTTTGCACTTGACCGCTGTCAGTAAAATCACAGAGGTGATAAGAAAACCGGGAAAAAGCTCACTTTCGTGAAGCCTGTTCTGTCGCCGGTGTAGTTGTATTTACACGTTTACAGCTGAAATGCTCTACATACCACAGAAAGAGAGAGAGAGCGAGAGAGACAGTTGCACTGTCTGAACTGCTAATAATACCCCGCTCCAGCGAGACAGCGAGACCTTGTATTGGTTTCCCTCCTCGGCAAATATAGAGCGCTGGTAAGTTCAATCCTCTTCACACGATGACACATGGACATGATACGGGAAGGAGCACCGACGGCGTGAATACGCAGCCACGGGGAATGGCTGGTTTTCGGCGTGCTTCGTGTAGCCTTTGGGAGCACGACACCCGTTAAAATGTAAATCCCTCTTATGTCTATCCATTCAGGGCAGCCCCGCTCACACTCCCTCCACCAGACGCAAGCAGGCTACAGTCACTCCGCTGGCTAAAAAACTCGTCGTCTGCTTGAAGGGAGCGGGGGGGAAAACCTGGAGTGGAACACACTCCGTTTCGCTTCAACCAGCCGCCTGTATTTCAGTATTACAGTCACGGTGTTAGCATGCGGCGTGGTCGCTAATGGGTACTTAGCTAAATATTAATTAGTTAATTAATTAAGCGAGTTTTCTTCTTTTTCCTTCGTTAATAATTAAAGAAAGACGCTGGGTAATATTTTTAGAATATTTCTAATAATTTTAAGGCAAATTTCGTCTCACCGGTGACGTTTTACTTTGCGATATAAATCTCACGTCGTTATCAAAGATATTCATAAAGCTATATAAAAAAACACAACCACCCTCTTACGTCATAGTTGCGACGTCGTTCGCCGTCATTATCGCGCGACTTTTTTTCTGCTGAAGCCGTCAGTCTGTGGGCGAAGGGCATGAGCGTGCTCACCGTTGTCAAAGCCTCATATCGATCTGCATTTGCGGCATTTAAGCGTGACTTTCAGCCTTTCGTCTGACTGACGAAGTGTGGGCTCGATAAAAGCCAGGAGTATCTAGAGGAATGAGAGAAACGAGAGAAGGAGGCGACTCAGCGAAGGAACAAAATATTTGTTGACTTTAATTCCTCGTTCGGACTTATTAATAGTTCTGATTATACTGTGAGTATGGTTTTTAAGACGTCCATGGGTGCTGTCGTCTCTTAGCTCCCTGCTACTTGTGACTACTAACCTTCACAGTGGAGCAATTTCTCAGTGACTAACCTTACACAACCTCCATTTGGCCATTCAAAAAGGACAGCTGGCTTTGCTTATGGGCCCAATTTTGTATATTTTAAGCAATACCTTAAAACGACACCCACATGCTCACAATCTCATTTGCCTTTGCAGTGTTTTTACCGAACCCGTAAAGTCATGGATTTGGCAGCTCACTGAGCAGGGAGATGACATCGGAGGCTGCGGTCTCCACACGCCCCACCATGAGCAGCACCCCTTCCAAGGGGGACTACCACTGGGTCCGCTCCTTTGTGGCTGGAGGTAGGGTCTGACACATCGGCTTACAAGCAGTGATGTCTCCAGTCACACAGTTTCTTTGCCTTAATTTATTTTTTATGAATGAAGCCAGATTCATTCATCGTTATTACTGATAATAGTGGTGGTGGTTATCACTGTTATCTCACAGCAAGAAGATCTTGGGTTTGAATCCCACTTGCATGAAGCTTGCATGGGTCTCCACTTTCTCCCACAGTCCAAAAACATGCATGGTTTTAGGTTAAGTCGCAATTCTAATAAGGTGACGATCAATGTGATTGCCTCTGCCTGTTTGTGTTTGCTAGCACCAAAGTACAAAGTGTTGCACGTGACCAACAAAATAAAATGAACTTTGTAGACCAATAAACTAATAAAGCTACATAAATTGTAGGGGGAAAAAAGTTAAACATTCTCATCTGACCTGCTCTTCAGCTAAAATGAGGGTATGTCTCTGGCAGGTGTATTAGTCAACAAGAAAATACTCTATATTTCTCCTTTAACTAAAAGTTAGATTTTCACTTCACAGTTCAAAATTTACACCTGATATATGAGTAATAAGAAAAACATTAACATCACATAGTCTAACAGCTTTGTAAAAGTACCAATTAAAGTGCACTCCAGCACTGTTTGATTAAAGAACATGACCACTTTCCTGCTAAATTAATCATTATTTGCATATTTCATCTCTGTAGCTTTAGCGCAACTCACATGTAATACCGATGTTGGCTCAGATTGGCTGATCTTGTTTGGACAGGTTACCTGTGTGTCTGACTTGCCACAAAATGTTAAATGGTTGACATTGTTTTGCAATAAAAGGGCAATTACTTTTGCTTGTTAGTTGTAGATAAATAAAAAGAAAATACCAATCATTCATCTGTTTCTGAATGGCTTTTGCTTTGTTTTTAGGTGTAGCAGGATGCTGTGCCAAGACTACCATCGCTCCTCTGGACAGAGTCAAGATTCTTCTTCAAGCCCAGAACCCCCATTATAAACATCTGGGTAAAATAATAATAGTAATAATATTGAGCTAACAAGTGTTTGCTTCCACACGTCTGTATAGGAGTGAAACTTTAGGACTTTCTTTGCAGGAGTAATTTCCACTCTCAGAGCTGTGCCAAAAAAAGAAGGCATCCTTGGCTTGTACAAGGGTAATGGGGCTATGATGGTCAGGATATTTCCTTACGGAGCCATCCAGTTCATGGCCTTTGACAAATATAAAAAGGTAGAGTATGCATTTTATTGTGGAGTGCTGCTGTCAAAGGTCAAAGCTATAAAAATGATTAAACCTCATGCTAGAAGACTGGTTAGAGAAATGTGCCGTGTGCTTTAATGTCCGTGTATTTTGTGCTGTATTGGCATCACAGCATTCGTTTCATCTTTGCATTGTTTTATTGGTTCGTTGATTTTCTACCCAGGCTGATGTTGTCAATATTCCCTTTACAGCTGCTAAGTAAACAGATAGGCATCTCTGGACACATCCACCGCCTCATGGCAGGATCTATGGCAGGTACTGATAAGACTTAGTGTGTGACGGTTGGGTGTCATGCACTCCTCTGACGTAGATAATGTGCCTTCCTCTAAGCTAGCCATCATTGTTCCTCTTTAATTACTAACTATGTTTAAATGTTTCACATACAAGAGTCCGCTGTGAGTCAGTGTGTTCTTTGTGTGTTTTCAGGGATGACTGCAGTGATATGCACTTACCCTCTGGATGTAATCCGAGCCAGGCTGGCCTTCCAGGTGAAGGGAGATCATCGCTACACTGGAATTGCTAATGCTTTCCACACCATCTACCTTAAGGTGATCTGCTAGTGATCAAATAAGCGTCTAATAAACTAAATGCTCTTCACACAAGATTGTAGCCTTTAATTTAAGATCAGCTCAATTTGCCTACAATACCCATTTTTATATTTGCTTCTTCTGTTTTTGTGAAGGAGGGAGGCGTCTTGGGCTTCTACAGGGGACTTACTCCAACACTTATTGGAATGGCGCCTTATGCAGGTGATTTTTGGAAATATTTTTGATGCTAGTATGTGAAGGACAACATAAAATACAATTTTTCCCTTCCCACATATATAACCAGTGTGGGTTCTGTTGCATTGTATGCTCCTAGGTCTGTCTTTCTTCACCTTCGGAACCCTGAAAAGCCTGGGTTTGAAACATTTCCCAGAGCTGCTTGGACGCCCTTCCTCAGACAACCCCGATGTGCTCATTTTGAAAACCCATGTCAATCTTCTCTGTGGAGGGGTTGCGGGGGCTATTGCTCAGACGGCATCGTAAGTGGCTGGTTAATTTGCGATGCCCAGCAGGGCTTTGCTGTTGATTAGACTGATTGACTGATGGTTCATGTGTCACGCTGTATGCCGTCTCACTAGGTACCCTTTGGATGTGGCTAGAAGAAGAATGCAGTTAGGCGCTGTGCTTCCTGACTCAGAGAAATGTGTGTAAGTATCACTGTTGTTTGCTACATTCGCCTCATTTATATGTTACAAATAGTTAAATATTTATTTTCCTAGTATAAAGACAAGATGTTTTAATTTTAAAGTGGAAATAAAACAAACAAAGAAAAAAAAAAGGGTGTTTTTTTTTTTATGTGGTCTGACATGATTTTACATTCACTGGTCACTTTATTGCTAGCCCTGGGTTTGAGGCCTTCAGAGCTGCCCTAATTATTCATGGCATAGATTCACCAAGTTGCTGGAAACACTCTGCAAAGAATGCCATGTTTGACGATGGCATCACACAGCTACTGCAGATTCATCACCTGCACACTGATGATGCAAATCTCCTCTTCCACTGCATCCCAGTTGGATTGAGATCAAGTGCCTATAGAAGCTGTTTCATTCATTGTCATGTTCAAGAAAGCAGTTTGAGCGAATCTGAGCTTTAGAAAACTATCATTCACTGGATAATTTTCCCTTTTATGGGAGCATTCACTGTAAACCGTAGAGATGGTTGTGTGAGGAAAGTCCCAGTAGATCAGAAACATTCAGACCAACCCGTCTGGCACCAACAACGATGCCACTTTCAAAATCACTTAAATCATGTTTTTTCTGATGCTCAGATTGAACTTTGGCAGGTTGTCTCGACCATGTCTGCATACCTAAATGTATTAATTTGCTGCCATCTGATCGGCTTAGTAGAGATTTGCGTTAAACAGCTGAGCTTGATAAGTGGCCAGTGAGTGTATGCAACACATTCAGAGAGAAATGAAGGGGTAATTGGTTCTTAGGTGTAATGTCGTACTGAGGGTAATAATAGAAAAACACCTCACACAATACAGCGCTGATGAAGTTAACCTTTTTTTTTTTTCATAAGTCGCTCATCAAGCTGAATAAATATTTGATTCTTGTGTCTTTGCTTTTAAAAGCACATCTGATTATAATAGTCTCAGTTTTTATGCATTCTGTAACAAGAGCTTCATAATAAATAACATTTGTCTCCCATTTACGTCTTTCGCTTCCTTGGTAGTGTTTGTACATTTACTGCTTAAAAAGGTTGATTTCACATTTGGTTTTGTGTGGTTAACTTAATGATTAAAAAGGAGAAAATTCCTGAGGTTTTGTGCTTGTTTAGTCTAGATATGGTACTATTGATTAAAAAGGGAAAAAAAAGGGCCGACATTTTTAGTACTGTTGTAGTAACTGAGTTATAAAGCTACAGCAGCATACCATTCATAGCTGTAAAGTTCACAGATGCCAGTATAAACACTCACCCTTCTTGTGTTCTGTTTACAATGTTATGTAAAAAATTTTGGATGTTTTCACAAGTTCCAGTTCATCGGTCACTACCAAAGACAAGTTTTTGTGTGATTACAGCTGATTTATGCAACCTCAAAGGTCAAGAATAAAAATGGCAAATTTTTCGTGTTTCAAAAAAACAAACATTATTTAAGGCAGTTTGCTTAGGTTAAAAACTTTGGAGATTAAATCATTTAAATCTGTTCCCCATAAAGATAACCTCAGTATATATCAATTAAAAACGTGGTTTGATGACTGTTAGAATAGTTCAAGGATACCCTGAGCACCTGAATTATGAAGGAAACCGCTCAGTTCTTTTTCAAGGGATAAAGAGTTAAAAAAAATACTGTTTTTCTTTTCTCTTCTAAAAGATGTATTTATTTATGTATTCTTTCTTTACCTAAACAGATCACTGATCAAGACACTAAAGTACGTGTATAATACGTTTGGGGTGAAGAAAGGATTGTACCGAGGCCTTTCTCTCAACTACATCCGCTGTGTCCCCTCCCAGGCCGTGGCCTTTACCACCTATGAGTTCATGAAGCAGGTCCTCCACCTGAACTAGTGGCTGTTTTTTGTACCTCCCAGGCTGCACCCAGGCCTTTGTGCTCCTAGACTTAATGCCAGCCGACTTCAACGCTTCCTTCATCTGAAGGTTGCTCACTATGTCTTAAACCCCTGAGTGCAGGAACTGCCTTTTCCTCACCGAAAAAGGGATTTGAATATGAAATGAAAAAGCAACTCCATGTCTGTCCTGTTTCATTCCTTCTTACTTTTTGCTTTGGTAATTCAACAACTCATAATTTTTTTTTCTTCTTTCATGCTCATAGATGGGTGTAACCTGCCCCACAGTAACCCTAAAATTATATATAAAATTATAATTTCTTTTTAAAGCTGCATCATTCACAGCGCGCAGTGATCTGAGAAATGCATTTTTATAGTGGTGTTTTCTATGTTCTGACCCGGTGAAGAGATTTTAAGATGCATAAATGATCCAACTAAGCTCTCTAAAGAATATATTTTTATTATTCTTTTTTTTGTACAGAGAATAGGAATTTGTTGATGTCTTTATTATTTGTCATATCTTTATTTTATTTCAATGTGGTAAAACGTAGCTTTGGCTGAAAATTGAGAGTAATTGTAAAATAAGTTAAAGTATTTTGCAGATTTAAAGCTTAGTGTTTAATTATAAACTGCACAACTTAAGGAAATCTGTAAGTTGTGCATTTTTTTTGCTCCCCCCCCCCCCCCTTTTTTTTCTTTTTTTTTTCTTTTTTTTTGCTCATTTTTTGTGCATATTTTTTAGAGATGCTGTGACATGTGTGGTACATGACTTTTATTTTGAAACAATCCCTTATTTTACTGCCAGAATACTTAATTAGAGCAGTTACTGTGTACATGTTCTAATGCTGAAAGACCCTTGCTCTTCTGTTTAACTGCTCTTAGATGTTTAGTCTGTGTCTTTGATTAGACTGAATTGTGTCCACCGTTGATCACTGGTGTTCACACAGAGCTTTTGAGATGCTGAGATTTTGATATAATGTGGATTCTGGGCTGATATCGTGGAGGGACACGATTGCCAGATGGGACTCAGGAGTAATTTGCACTTAATGACTGTAGCTGTATTTATTGATTTAGCGACCTGTTGCCACTGGGTGGCAGCACTGATATGTTTTGTTTACTGTTGGAGCAACATTCATATGAAATCAACAACTTCTTGACAGATTAAGGAACTTGGGTTTGCTTTTAACCACAAGAAGTCATTCAGATAGTAATAATCATACATGCCGTGTTTCACTGGAGTTTCACTGTGACTGTTTACATTTATTGTCCAAGAGGAGAAAAAAAGCGAATTAATTACTGAAGAAAAAATTATGTTTTGATCTTTTTCATCACATGCCTTCAAGTCACCAATAATAAGGATCCTTAATTTTTGAACAGGCATCCTAGTTTTATTTAGCCTCTTGCCTTTTTCTGCGTTCAATGTCTCACTTCTTCAGAGTGATTAGTGTGTTTTATTAAACATTTGTCTGCGTGAGTCAGCTGATGCCTCAGCTTTAACATGTGTGTAGGTATATATGAATGGGGCGGGGAAGTGCAAAAGGCAGATTCTTAAAACGGTGCTTTCCACCATTATGGGTTTGTGAGTCTTTCAAATGAAGCCGTGTCTACATACTCTTTATCACAGTTTGCTCATGCCCATCACAGAGGGATTTTCCCCTAATATACACCTCTCAGTCTCATCTGAATATCTCCTAGAGAGGTGCACTGTTTTACGTCGACAGCTCAGCTGCAAATTTGTACAGAAGATAGCTTCTTTTTTTTTCTGATCTGTTGTCCGTTCATAGAGTAATTTATTGCATAATCCACTAAATCCCCAGAAGATCCAGTTTAAAGTGTGGACAGGTTCAAACTGGTCTTTAATCATTCTGTTGGAAAGCACACTTGAGGGGTCAGAAAGCACCGTTGTAGCATATTGAAATGTGCTGACAGTTTGGGCAGCTTTCATGCTCTAAAGACTCTGTGTTAGACACAGACTTGTGACTGAAGGTGATGGAAAAAAGCCTAAAAATGTAGGAAAGCAGACTTCTTCCATATCAAAAGTTTAAAATGTAAAAGTCCAGGTGAGGAAGTCATCTGTGTGACTTCAATAAACAAATAAAGTACACCTACATTGTTGGACTTACTGACATACTAATACTAAGTTGCAGCTACTTTCAGGAAACAGACCTTTCAGCAGTCATTCGTCCAGAGTGCACAAATGCTTTCATCATTGTTTTTCATACAGTTCCTCTTATTTCCATATTGGGTTTTTTAAAAACAGCTTTCCCCTCACTCGATGCTCCTACTGCCCACTGCCACTGGTAATGGATTGTTATTGTTCGGGTGTTTATGTGGAGAAGCACTGCCGGGCTAGATGGGACTGAAATAATTATTTTTTTTTGTTTTAGAAATGAACAATGAAAATGCCTTGTTTTGTTTGTTTGTGAGCTTTATTTTCTGACTTTGTACTTGTTCAGTGCTTTTTAAAAGCAGGGTCTGAATGATATAATTACATGCCATCTTCTTAAAACAGCACGAGGTCTCGTATCTTTATTTTTGTCTTTGATTTCAAGTTTCTTCTGAAGATGCTGTCCCTTACTACTCCATCCAAGTATGAGGAGCAGGAGTTTCTTTCTCCTTGCTTTTATCATTTACGAGAGGAAAAACACTTTTGAATCCAGTCAGTGACGAAGCAACCACTTCATTATTTTTCCCACTCTGAGTTTGGCACGTATAGCTCCTTTTTCATGTTGACGTTATAGTCGTCCCCCCCCCCCCCCCCCCCCCCTTAAAACCACACAGGGAGACTCTCTGATGCATTTGCATTTATTTTACTAAAACTACCATCCACTGTTGTCCCATGGCACCTAGTGATTTGATTTGTAAATGAGACACAGATGCAAAAGATACACCTAATAGAGACTTATATGTTTTTTGATACAGTTTCACATCAAATTAGTTAAAGTCAGTTAGTGTTTTAATGTAGGTTGTCGTGCTCGTCTCTGTTTTCCTAAAGGAATTCCAAAATCAGGAATGCTGTCCCTTATATACATATTGAAAAATACTCCTTTGTCTGCAGAGAAAGGAAAGTTTAAAAGAAAGAAAGTGCAATTTGATACCTGTTTCTGGAATAAGACACCCTTTCTTGTGTCCACATTTATGTCTGTAGGCCCTAAAACACCTACAATAACAGAGGAAGGACGGCTATATTATATTTTGACCTCATTTCAAGTCAAAGCGTGGTGATCAGTCACATCACAGGGAGGTCAGAATTAGTGCTCGTCATGCACCTCCCCCTGTCACATGATTATACAATATCTTGATGCTTGAGTTGTAGCAACAAGTGCGAAGTTTACATCACCGAAGAAAAGCTTTAGGCAAGAAGGGGAACCAACGGCTGCTAAACATCTCAGATTTGACCTCTCGTAGGTGATAATAGAAGAGATTTACTGCGGGTTTCTTCACCTTCAGACGGTGTTGGGACATTGCTGGAGTTCTTTACGTCCTGTGTGGTCGTCATGCCTTCTTATACAGTTACAGTTGCCACAGGGAGCCAGTGGTTTGCGGGGACTGATGATTACATCTATATTACACTTGTGGGAACGGAGGGGTGCAGCGAGAGAACGCTCCTGGACAAGCCTCTTTACAATGACTTTGAGAGAGGAGCGGTAAGTGATGAAAAACTGCTGCGAAGATGACTTTTATTTTTATTTTATATTCATGGATGATGATCACAAACAGCTGATAACTGTATGGTTGATTTTCTAACACTGGAAAATAACTCAAAATGTTAGAAATATTCCAGTGTTAGAAAATCAGCACTGCTCAGTGTTAATCTTCAAAACTGACTGGGTTACGTTTAGAAATATAACACTGTCAAAAGTGTTCATTTAACACTCAACAGTGTTGTATTTAACACTCAGAGGAGTGGACCCATATAGACACTCTCTAGTGTTAATTTAACACTGGAGATTTTGCTGTGTGCAGTGACGGAAACGGAGCCACTTTTATAACACGATGAGATGATCAGTAGGTTATTAAAGTAGCACCTTTCAAAATTAGAATTACTTTCAGTACAAAACAAAAGGCCCCACAGGACTGAGGTCTCCTTCTGCCAACACCTCTGTGCCAAACAACCATTTTAAGAGCTCAGAGGCCCTGTGCGCTTTGATTAATCTGACCTGTTTTGGCAGCAGTAGGGGGGCATTATGCACTATCAGGGGGGTGGTTTTAATGTTACAGTTGATTGTGGTAAATCTATGGGTATAAATTAAACAATGGGAAATTACAGAAAGTGAATTTTATATTATAAATGTTAAATTTACTAATTTCTTAGATTGCTTAGATTAGATTTAATTTTCAGTTCAAATAATATATTAAAAAGGTTTTTCTGTTTACAGATTATAGATTCAACCCACTTACAAACATGCATATGCTTCTATTTTGTTTTTTTACTTAAAAATGTCCCATATTATATGCTTAGAAATGTCTTTTTTCCCCCATTTAATAATAAACTGGCAGTTTTCAGCATTCACTTTTGACGGTAGATGTTGACCACGTTTCAGGTGGACTCCTATGAGGTGAGAGTTGGGGAGAACCTGGGTGACATCGTCTTGGTGAAGATTGAGAAGAAGAAGTACTGGGTACAAGACGACTGGTACTGCAGGTACATCACTGTCAAGACCCCATCTGGAGACTACTTGGAGTTCCCCTGCTTTTGTTGGCTGGTGAATGACAAGGAAGTGGTGCTCCGAGATGGACGAGGTAGTAATCTCTTGTTTTGTTTGTTTGCCACACAAATCACATGTTTTATCTTGTTCATCTGTCAACCTGCAGTGGAAAAACGAGTTTCACACTTTTTCTTTCTCTTGTAGCACATCTGCCTCAGGATGATAAGACCAGTCTGGTCAAGCAGCACAGACAGAAAGAGCTGGACGGGAGGAGAAAAACCTACAGGCAAGTTTGCGCTGCATCTCCAGCTTGTTATTGTGAGGTACAGGCAGGCTGATGAGGATGTTTTCTAACAACACTGCTGCATTTTACAGATGGAGAGAGTGGCAGCCAGGCTTTCCTATGAGTATAGATGCTAACAGACACAAGGATTTGCCCCGGGACATCCAGTTTGACAGTGAGAAAGGAGTGGACTTCATACTGAACTACAGCAAGGCGTAAGTGACCCTGAGTCCCTCAGTACAGCACAGAGGGAGTCAGTGGAGTTTTAACCCCCTTTTAATGCAAAGCATTCAGAATCAAACGATGGGCTGATGCCTGATGATATGCTCCTTGTTTTCTGTACTCAGGGCTGACCAGGAAAAAAAACCCAAAACATAAACAGTGGTGTCATTGTCTGTTTATCACCGGAGACATTTGCATGGCGCTTTTAGGCAGACGTGTGAGCTTGCGAGTAGATGCAAACACAAAACAGATCCAAAACACAGCTGTTTGCATCACGAGCAGGGTGAACAAAAATACTCATGCTAATATTATAATAGAACGGCTAAACCAGTTATCCATTTTGAGCTGCAGTTGTTTCTTCAGAAATGCTGCAGCTTTGTGCACAGGAGTAACGTCAAAAAGTGAGCATTGCTGCATCATCAGACATCGTTTTCTTTTCCTGAAATTATTTTAACAGCAGTGTTTCTTTGATTCTTTGCTCCAAAATACATCCAATTTCAGATTCTTTGATTTTCTTGAATGTTGTGCATAACGGTGATTGTGATTACGATGATGATTTTCCAGAATAGAGAACCTGTTTGTGAACCAGTTCATGCACATGTTCCAGTCCTCCTGGAGTGACTTCTCTGACTTTGAGAAAATCTTTGTGAGAATCAAAAACACCATTTCAGGTCAGCTTCATCTACACTACATTATACAAACATACTTATATCACATTAAATATTTTAGATATTTCCTGACTGATTCTGATTCCTGATTCTGACATGATATGATATTCAGAGTATGTGATGCAACACTGGAAAGAGGATTTCATGTTTGGATACCAGTTTCTGAATGGTTGCAACCCTGTACTGATCCGGAAGTGCAAGAAGCTCCCTGACAAGTTTCCTGTCACTCATGAGATGGTTGCTGTCAGCCTGGAGAGGGAGCTCACCCTGGAGGAGGAAATAGAGGTACACATGGCTATGTTTGTTTCTCTGAATGTAGTGGATTTATCAGTGTGAAAAATTTGTCAGGTTTATGTTGACAGCAGCTACAGCTCTCTTTAAATCTCCCGCTAATGCAGTGGTTCCCAAACTTTTTTTTCCTAGGCCCCCCTTTATTTTACAAGGAAATCTCCGCCACCCCGGACAAACACATCCTCCAACCACACACACTCATATTTTGTTTTCAAACTCCATTGCAGTTTATTCCACACCTCGAACCTTTTGTTAACAATTAAACAAATTAAAGTTAACTGCAATAAATTACAGGTTGCAATAAAATAAACCACTACCTCTTTTAAATAACAGAAAAACGAACCGTCCTTATTGTGTAATTATTTCACATATAGTTTTTTTTCCCACTGTGTAAGAATATTCAACGCTGTTGTCAATACATTTTTCAAAAAATGTCTCTCTGTGCAAAATGGGTTTAAAAACATAAACAACTGTGGGATCTTGCTTGTCCGTGATTTGAGCCGGGGAACAAATTGTGGCAGGATCAGTGTTGTACCAACGTAGGTGTCACCGACAAAATGTGTTCCCCCTGCATCGCGAGCATTCGCTGGGCACGGGATCCAGTTTACGCCACCTCCATTACAGACAATTAGACGTGGAAGTATGGTGGTGTTTTAGTTTTGTAAAAAAGTGAAAAGTGAGTGTCGTTACATTACCATTCAGTTTGAGGGTTACAACAGAAAATTATATATTTATTCACGTGGTATCGGACGGGATTGTTTTAATAAACGAAGGACATTTTGCCTGATAATTATTTTTATCCTCCTGTAACTTTACTGTATAAAGAGCTAAAACCTCCAAAGTTTCAGGAATAGTTAGTCGTTATAAGAAGTGTTTGTGAACTAAAAATCAAGAATGTGGGATACTGTTTGTCCGTGATTTGGAGAGCCCAGCGTCTGCTCCTGATGCAGGGGAAACGAATTCTGTTGGGGATACCTACCTTGGCACAACAGCTGCTGTTCTAGTCTTGGGTTTGGAAGCATATCTGGCGATGCTTCAGCCTCTGGTTTGCGTTTGTGTGGGAGCCCCATTAAAAAACCTGTCCATTATGCTAGCAGTGTCCAAGGAGGCACGCCCCACACTTTGAGAACCATTGCACTAATGCATAATATGAACTGGTGTTCTCCAAAAGTTGATTCTGTTCATCTGGACGTAGCGTTTTTTGTGGGAGAAACATTTCGTCACTCATCCAAGTGACTTCTTTAGTCTCAGCTGACTACAGGTTTGCCCAATCTTATTACCAAAAAATAAACTGGTGTTCTCACTCCAGGCAGGTAACATCTACATAGTAGACTACGAGGTGCTAGACGGCATCACTCCAAACTCCACAGACCCCTGCACACTGCAGTACCTGGCAGCTCCGATCTGTTTGCTATACAAGAATGCTCAGAACAAGATCATGCCCATAGCCATACAGGTAAAAAGATGCTCAACAGCAGCAGTTGTGTGTTACGTTGTTTTTAACAGGCGAACATTTCTTCATGCAGCTGAAATTTCAGTTTGACTGAAACTCTTGCTTTTTCATTCCACGCTGGTCTTTTTCAGCTTGGCCAGGTTCCAGGTGAAGACAACCCCATCTTCCTGCCAACTGACGGTCAGTACGACTGGCTGCTGGCTAAGATCTGGGTCCGCTCCAGTGACTTCCACCACCACCAGACAATCACACACCTGCTCCGGACACATCTGATGACAGAGGTGTTTGGTATTGCCATGTTCAGGCAGCTTCCTGCTGTTCACCCTGCATTTAAGGTAAAACTCCAGCTTATTATTAAATGTTATGACTTATTGATTCCTTGGTTTACTGGTTGTCCATCCTTCTCCCAGCTACTCATCCCACACATTCGTTTTACCATCGCAATCAATACCAAGGCTCGAGAGCAGCTCATCTGTGAGTGCGGCATCTTCGACAAGGCGAGTTTGTGGATAATCATTCCTTTAACCTTAATGAATAATGACTAGTTAATGATTTCATTCATTTCTTCACAAATTAAATTTTAACCATTAGAGGAAAAAAATACTCATAACCTTCTCTCAGACACATCATTACGTACAGCTGCTATTATTGATATTTATTTAGACTCATTCTCTCTGATTGATCTTTCTGAGTTAACTTCAATAATTACCTTCTCCAAACCATCGGCGTGTCTATTAGATCCAATTCATACAAGAATGTTCAAAGAAGCCCTACCATCATTTAATGCTTCAATCTCAAATATGATCAATTGATCTTTATTAATGGGCTGTGTACTACAGGCCTTTAAGGTTGTAGTAATTAAGCCATTCCTTACAAAGCTGTGATTTGTCACTTGATCCAGCTGTCTTGGATAATTATGGGCCAGCAGCTAACTGGGCTATAACAACTAACCAATCGTCTGCAGAGTAATTTTTTATCTGAGTTTTAGTCAGGTTTCAGAGCTCATCACAGCACAGAAACAGCTTTAGTGAAGATTACAAATGATCTTTTTATGGTCTCTGACAGTGGACTCCTCTCTGTGCTTGTACAGCTACACTTCAGTGCAGCGTTTGATACTGCTGACCATAATATTGTATTCCCTCAGGCAGTATCATTCAAAGGCATAGCATGCATTTTCATTGCTATGCAGATGATACGCAACTTTATCTATTCGTGAAACCAGATAACACACTATCTGGTTTCCTGCAGAAACCAGTTTACCTAATTAAACATTCCTGCAGTTTAATTAGGTAAACTGCAGGAATGTCTTTCTCACGGCGATATTCGCCGGTGTATCAATGGAATGGACCCAAATGCAGAACACAGGAAGAGACAGTACTGAGGAGGGAAAATAAACAGACGACCTGACAAAGACAGAATGACAACAGACAGACTAAATACACACAGGAGGTGATCAGGGGAAGTGGAAATACAGTGGGGCAAAAAAGTATTTAGTCAGCCACCGATTGTGCAAGTTCCCCCATTTAAAATGATGACAGAGGTCAGTAATTTGCACCAGAGGTACACTTCAACTGTGAGAGACAGAATGTGAAAAAAAAATCCATGAATTCACATGGTAGGATTTTTAAAGAATTTATTCGTAAATCAGGGTGGAAAATAAGTATTTGGTCAATAACAAAAATACAACTCAATACTTTGTAACATAACCTTTATTGGCAATAACAGAGGTCAAACGTTTACTATAGGTCTTTACCAGGTTTGCACACACAGTAGCTGGTATTTTGGCCCATTCCTCCATGCAGATCTTCTCAAGAGCAGTGATGTTTTGGGGCTGTCGCCGAGCAACACGGACTTTCAACTCCCGCCACAGATTTTCTATGGGGTTGAGGTCTGGAGACTGGCTAGGCCACTCCAGGACTTTCAAATGCTTCTTACGGAGCCACTCCTTTGTTGCCCGGGCGGTGTGTTTTGGATCATTGTCATGTTGGAAGACCCAGCCTCGTTTCATCTTCAAAGTTCTCACTGATGGAAGGAGGTTTTGGCTCAAAATCTCACGATACTTGGCCCCATTCATTCTGTCCTTAACACAGATCAGTCGTCCTGTCCCCTTGGCAGAAAAACAGCCCCATAGCATGATGTTTCCACCCCCATGCTTCACAGTAGGTATGGTGTTCTTGGGATGCAACTCAGTATTCTTCTTCCTCCAAACACGACGAGTTGAGTTTATACCAAAAAGTTCTACTTTGGTTTCATCTGACCACATGACATTCTCCCAATCCTCTGCTGTATCATCCATGTGCTCTCTGGCAAACTTCAGACGGGCCTGGACATGCACTGGCTTCAGCAGCGGAACACGTCTGGCACTGCGGGATTTGATTCCCTGCCGTTGTAGTGTGTTACTGATGGTGACCTTTGTTACTTTGGTCCCAGCTCTCTGCAGGTCATTCACCAGGTCCCCCCGTGTGGTTCTGGGATCTTTGCTCACCGTTCTCATGATCATTTTGACCCCACGGGATGAGATCTTGCGTGGAGCCCCAGATCGAGGGAGATTATCAGTGGTCTTGTATGTCTTCCATTTTCTGATGATTGCTCCCACAGTTGATTTTTCACACCAAGCTGCTTGCCTATTGTAGATTCACTCTTCCCAGTCTGGTGCAGGTCTACAATTCTTTTCCTGGTGTCCTTCGAAAGCTCTTTGGTCTTGGCCATGGCGGAGTTTGGAGTCTGACTGGTTGAGGCTGTGGACAGGTGTCTTTTATACAGATGATGAGGTCAAACAGGTGCCATTCATACAGGTAACGAGTGGGGGACAGAAAAGCTTCTTACAGAAGACGTTACAGGTCTGTGAGAGCCAGGGATTTTCCTTGTTTGAGGTGACCAAATACTTATTTTCCACCCTGATTTACGAATAAATTCTTTACAAATCCTACCATGTGAATTCATGGATTTTTTTTTCACATTCTGTCTCTCACAGTTGAAGTGTACCTCTGGTGCAAATTACTGACCTCTGTCATCATTTTAAGTGGGGGAACTTGCACAATCGGTGGCTGACTAAATACTTTTTTGCCCCACTGTATCTCTTTCTAGCCTTTCTAGGCTTTTCGGGGAGTTTTTAAAGTATTTAGTCAGCCACCGATTGTGCAAGTTCCCCCACTTAAAATGATGACAGAGGTCAGTAATTTGCACCAGAGGTACACTTCAACTGTGAGAGACAGAATGTGAAAAAAAAATCCATGAATTCACATGGTAGGATTTGTAAAGAATTTATTCGTAAATCAGGGTGGAAAATAAGTATTTGGTCACCTCAAACAAGAAAAATCCCTGGCTCTCACAGACCTGTAACGTCTTCTGTAAGAAGCTTTTCGGTCCCCCACTCGTTACCTGTATGAATGGCACCTGTTTGACCTCATCATCTGTATAAAAGACACCTGTCCACAGCCTCAACCAGTCAGACTCCAAACTCCACCATGGCCAAGACCAAAGAGCTTTCGAAGGACACCAGGAAAAGAATTGTAGACCTGCACCAGACTGGGAAGAGTGAATCTACAATAGGCAAGCAGCTTGGTGTGAAAAAATCAACTGTGGGAGCAATCATCAGAAAATGGAAGACATACAAGACCACTGATAATCTCCCTCGATCTGGGGCTCCACGCAAGATCTCATCCCGTGGGGTCAAAATGATCATGAGAACGGTGAGCAAAGATCCCAGAACCACACGGGGGGACCTGGTGAATGACCTGCAGAGAGCTGGGACCAAAGTAACAAAGGTCACCATCAGTAACACACTACAACGGCAGGGAATCAAATCCCGCAGTGCCAGACGTGTTCCGCTGCTGAAGCCAGTGCATGTCCAGGCCCGTCTGAAGTTTGCCAGAGAGCACATGGATGATACAGCAGAGGATTGGGAGAATGTCATGTGGTCAGATGAAACCAAAGTAGAACTTTTTGGTATAAACTCAACTCGTCGTGTTTGGAGGAAGTGGTAGGTATGATGTTCTTGCATCCCAAGAACACCATACCTACTGTGAAGCATGGGGGTGGAAACATCATGCTATGGGGCTGTTTTTCTGCCAAGGGGACAGGACGACTGATCCGTGTTAAGGACAGAATGAATGGGGCCAAGTATTGTGAGATTTTGAGCCAAAACCTCCTTCCATCAGTGAGAACTTTGAAGATGAAACGAGGCTGGGTCTTCCAACATGACAATGATCCAAAACACACCGCCCGGGCAACAAAGGAGTGGCTCCGTAAGAAGCATTTGAAAGTCCTGGAGTGGCCTAGCCAGTCTCCAGACCTCAACCCCATAGAAAATCTGTGGCGGGAGTTGAAAGTCCGTGTTGCTCGGCGACAGCCCCAAAACATCACTGCTCTTGAGAAGATCTGCATGGAGGAATGGGCCAAAATACCAGCTACTGTGTGTGCAAACCTGGTAAAGACCTATAGTAAACGTTTGACCTCTGTTATTGCCAACAAAGGTTATGTTACAAAGTATTGAGTTGTATTTTTGTTATTGACCAAATACTTATTTTCCACCCTGATTTACGAATAAATTCTTTACAAATCCTACCATGTGAATTCATGGATTTTTTTTTCACATTCTGTCTCTCACAGTTGAAGTGTACCTCTGGTGCAAATTACTGACCTCTGTCATCATTTTAAGTGGGGGAACTTGCACAATCGGTGGCTGACTAAATACTTTTTTGCCCCACTGTATTTGTGGTTCCTATGGTATTTAAAGGCTTTCAGGCCCCTCTGAAAGCAAACCCAGTCTCTCAACAACAAACTTAACTGGATCTTCCTTTATTCGCAAAACACTGAGGCTTAGCTTAGCAAACAAAAATCTAACTAACATAGTGAAATAATGAAGTAGGGAATTTAGTGCATTCCTATTGAAGACTGAAAGTTAAATTAGCTTCAGTTTAAATAAGGATGATGTTCTCCATCCTCATAAAGGCGAATGCAACAGGCGGAGGCGGTCACGTCCAGATGATTCAGAGGGCTGTGAAGACTTTGACCTTCAGGTCTCTGTGCTTCCCTGATTTGATCAAGTCCCGTGGTGTGGACAGTAAGGAAGAACTGCCGACCTACTTCTACAGGGATGATGGCTACAAGGTGTGGGAGGCTACCAAGAGGTGAGGAATGACTTTTTAAGTTTTAGCACAGAGCACTGAGAAGGGAGTGAGGGCAGTCGTAAGAAAGGACAAACAGCGAGAGGTGTAGGAAGATTTCTAACCTTGTGTGTGTGTGCTTCAAATAAGAGAAGTTACAGCATTTTTTTCCCCTCTGTACGTGACATCTATCCGTTTTCTTCCCCACAGGTTTGTGTCTGATGTTGTGAACATTTATTACACAAGCGATGAGAGGGTGCAGGGAGATGAAGAAATCCAGGCCTTTGTTAAAGATGTGTGCAGCTTCGGTATGCAGGACCTGGATTACTGCGGTAGGTAGAGGCGTTGTTTTGCGTGAGGTTTCTTTTGCTAATGCAGCATCGAGCAAAATACACCACCCAACCATCCATTCAGACTTTTTCTCAAGGAGAAAAGATGCTTGCTCTCCTAGGCTGGTGTTTTCTGGAAGACAGGTATGACAGGAAACAGACAGCATTATAAATTCAAATCTGCTCTCTTATGGATGAATAGTTTAAGGGTGAAGGAGGGAAGCTACAGCAGTCTGATGGTGTCGCTCCCTGAGTCCTGATGTTGTAATGCTTCTGCATTTCACCACGCTTGTCTATTCTGAGTGCAATGTGCAGAGATAGAGACTTGCAAAAGAAAAAAGCGGTTTTGAAAAGCTTGGAGCTCATTTTGTCAATTCTATGTTCCCACTTTTGTGCATAGAGTTTCCCAAGTCCGTGAAGACACGCGAGGAACTGATAGAGTACCTGACCGTTATTATCTTCACTGCCTCAGCCCAGCATGCAGCTGTCAACTTCGGACAGGTAAATGGAGGCGTGTCTAGAAGTGGAAATTCATTGATTTTTAAGTCAAAAAGTACCTACTTAAAGTAAAAAATGTCAGAAATATTAGAAAAAAACACTAAACAGAAGTTTCATTAATACAGAAAAACTTTTTTGTACACCGCTCCTACTGAAGCATCAGTGTGTGCATTTAAAACCCGCAGCAAAGTTTTCCTGAGGCAGCTGATTGAGGTGAAACTAGCGGTGACTACGTTTCCTACAGCAGTGGTCGTTACTCTTTTTGGTAAAAATAACGCCCAATAATCACAACAACATTAATAAGCACACACGTTTCGAGCACACACATTCTGTAGACATAGATATAGACATGAAAACTTGATGATTTTTGAAGTTTGTTTTTTTGAAGTTTTGTTTTTTATTTTTCTTGCTACTTCAGTTATATTTGCATGTTCGAAATAATTCTATCTATCAATAAAAAATATTTAAGCTTAATATTAAGCTATCCTAAGAAAGTGGCAGCCAAGAGAACTAAAGGCTTCTGGCTTCTGCAAAATCATTTGGCATGATACTGCAACCACTTGTGTGTGTGTGTGTGTGTGTGTGTATATATATATATATATATATATATATATATATTTATTTATTTGTATGGGGTCTGCCTACAAAGAGTCTGTTTAATATAAAATCTTAAACCTTTTATGCAGCTATTAATTCCACATGTAATATGTGGCACAGTATTTTCTTATGAATTCTAAAAGTAAAATTAGAAAGCAGAAGAAGTTGAAAGACTTTGCTCAGTATTAAATCTGGTTCTTTATATTCTTCAAAGCTGGCCCTGCTTTGAAGGCCTGCTTCACAGGCCTTTATCATTAAAGTACATAAAACAATATAATCAGAAAATAAGTACTAAGAATATATATTTATTCTTTAATATTTATTCTTTAACATCAGACTTGTACTGTTGTACAGCACTTGGGTAAATACACACACTGTATCTTTGTGTACATTGTGTAGTATGACTGGTGTTCCTGGATACCCAATGCTCCATCTACCATGCGGCAACCCCCACCCAACAAGAAAGGTCTGGCAAATGTGAATTTGATCGTTGAGAGCCTTCCTGATCGTGGGCGCTCCAGCTGGCACCTGGGGGCCGTCTGGGCCCTCAGCCAATACCAAGAGAATGAAGTAGGAAAAGCACACAGACAACCGTTGGAACACTTTCACATCTCAGCACAGACACACATCCAAAACAATCAAAAGTTTGATACATTTGGTACATTTCTCATTTCCCAAGATGCTCTCCTCTGCTTCAGAATGTACTTCTTTTCTCCTTCCTTTTTCCTTGTGGCGTTCCTCCAGGCTAAATAACCTATCACGTCTCACTCTTTCTGCAGCTGTACCTGGGAATGTATCCTGATGAGCACTTCATAGAGAAGCCGGTGAAGGATGCCATGGCAAAGTTCAGGAAGGAGCTGGCAGAGATAACCAGCTCCATCAAGAAGAGGAACGAGGGAAAGAAGCTACCATACTACAACATGTCTCCTGACAAAATCCCAAACAGTGTTGCAGTTTGAGAATTCAAAAAAAGACTAATTTAGTGGAGAGGCTCATACTTATACATACAGATTGAAGATTGATGATGTTACCTGTCCAAATATGCTCTATGTTACCTATGATTGGGATATTTCTGTGGAAGCGGTTTCTTTTTAATCTTGTAATAGTGCATCTTGAAAAATCGGAATATTTTGAAGGTTTTTATTGCAATAATTCAAGAAGATAAACTTTCATATAATCTACATTCATTATACGTAAAGTGAACATTAAAAAAATGCTTTAATTATGCTGTTTATGGTCAAAAATCCGGTGTCCCAAATTATTTGAATATTTCCTGAAATGAATCAAAATTGCTGAGGTGTGTTTGATAGCAGCTTTTAGCTTGTGTTCCTTTTTGAGTCCGGTGTTTCTCATCTTCACTACAACTATACCCCACAAATTCTCTCTGTAGTTCAGGTCAGGTGAGCTGGTTGGCCAATCAAACACAATAATAATAATAATATGGTCAGAAAAAACATCTGGTAATCATTTTGGCACTGTGGGCAGATGCTAAGCTTCATGCCGGAAAATGAAATCAGTATCTCCATAAAGCCTCTCAGCCAAAGGAAACGTGAAGCTCTAAAAGATCCTGTGTTGACTTTGGACTTGATGAAACTCAGTGGACCAACCACCAGTAACAACCAGCACCTTGCATCATCACAGACTCCAGAAAGTTCACACTAGAATTCAAACACTTGTGCCTCTCCAGTCTTCTCCCAGTCTCTCGTACTTTGATAGAAAATGTACTTCATCTGAAATAAGCAGCAGTTCATTTCCTTCTCTCCTTAGCTCATGTAAGATGCTTCTGACAGGAATGACCTGATGTTACGGATGTGGGTCCTTTCCTAAGGATGTCTCTCCTGCAATCCTTGTGAAGTTCTCCCAAATTCTTGAATCAACTTCTCCTGATAATCCTCTCAAGGCTGCTGCTTGTGCACCTTTTCCCTGTCCAGTCAACTTCCTGCTGTCATGCTTTGATACAGCGTCTGTGAGAAGCCAGCCTTTTCAGCAGTGACCCCCTGTGGCTCTCCTTTTGGAGGGTGCTGGCAATCTTCATCTGTACAACCGGCAGTAGAACTACACCGCCGAAGATATGTTGTTTGAATAGTAATTTATGCAAGCTGGAAATTAAATATTTTAATTTGTGAGAATTAGTGTGTGATTAATATAGAATATGTGAAAGTTTACCTTTTTCAATCACAAAAAAAAGTTTTTGTGATAGTTATTTTTTAAAGATGCATGGGTACATATTGTGTTGCCTTTGTTCACTCAAACGATGGTGTCTTTCCTCATCTTGCCCTTGCATAACAATTACTTAAGAGGTTGAGAGAAGGTGACAAACCGTGTTTTCTGCTATATGCTGAATGTGAAGTTTGTGTTTCTGTCATAGAAAAGTTTTAGGGCAAGCTCATCGAGCGGCGAGCTGAACGTTTCTGTAGCTGGCATTACAGCTTCTGGCTAAAGAGCTGATTTCAAAATTATTTGCAGCTTATTTGGGTGAAAATAAATTAAAGTGCTACAGCGCAACGCCCTTTGAAATGTTTTTAATTATCCATTAAGACTGGATTTGTCCCTGCTCGTTTTTTTAAAAGTCACAAAGTTTTAAAAGTCACTTAATTTTTTATTTGGTTGTTCTTTTAATTACTACATATTTTGTTCAAACGTGGGAAATTAACTGAAAGCACATCAACATTTTTTCATAAAAACAAAAAAGTACATTTTACCAAATTCTTTACAGTTACTATTTCAAAGCAAATTCACAGACAGACTTGCGGAATGGTATAAGACAGGGGAACAGTCATATATGTTCAAGTCCAGTCAGTAGTAAACAAATGTAGCTTTTATGCAAGTTACACTAGTCCCAGACATGATCAAATTCAACAGACAGCCTAAAATAGTGAGGCTGAGAAGAGTCTCAGTTGATGTTCTGCTCCGTGGGATTATGGACGTAAAGGGTGAGTGACGCAAAGACGGTAAAGAGGATAAGATGCTCAGAGAGGAAACAATCCAAAGCCATCACACTAGAACAAAACTCCTCTCGTATTTCATTGAAGGAGCCAGCTCCTATGGGGAGAAAGTAAAAAGACAACAACAACCTAAAGCCCATTTTAATGATCCATCTCACCAACTCCAAATTAATAATTTATGTTCAAACGTAATGCTTTGGTTACCCAACTAAAAACGAGACACCACAATCAATTTAAAAATTAAAAACGGACTGAAGCTTCGAGCAACTCTATTATCTGAATGACTACATGCAAAACAAGGGCTGAAAATAATTTTCTTCTATTAGTGTCTGGGAAGAAAAATTAAGTGTAAATTGCACAAAATTCACTAATGAAAGGGTCTTTTTTGTGTGTAAATGAACAAAAATATGCTGTTTTCAGTTAAAAATAAATACAACACAATATAAAGAAAGTAATTTTCTATCCAGAGGACATCCTGGACTTTAAACACCGGTACATAATTGCAGAACAGAACATCAACAAAAGGGTAATTGCACTTTTTAAAAAATAAAATCTGTCTAATTGCACTGAGCCTCCTGGGTACTGAAGAATCTGAGATGGTTCTCATTACTAGGTCTTAATCCAACTTGACACACAACAAGTCCCTTGGCTCATTTATGTATTAAAATTATATTAAACTCAAGATCTCAAGTCTCTGTGGGGCATATACATAAATACAGTATGCAAATAACACAAAACAAAAAAAACCCCAAAGCGCTTTATTGCTGCTGCTGAGCAGTAATTGTCAGGTACGTTGTTGGACCATCATTGTTCACAGACAGTATACTGGTATCAAATACAGTTTTTGAAAAATGTGTGTGTTGCTGGAATGGCTGTAAGGCTCAACATGAGCCTTGGCATTGCTGTGCTCTCACATAGACAAACGCACTTACAATGACTGTGAGTCCCCCCCCCACCCACTTCGACCTGAGAAATCAACCGCTGCCCATCTCAGGCTGCACCTTCACTTTAACACCAGCAGATGGCGACACAGTCAGCTGTTCAAAAAGCAATGATACACTTTGACTCTGTCACAGCCATAAATAAGCGGCTGTATTGCATTGATTTTATTAAAAGAAACTGAGTTTTTCTGAACGTAATGTGCAACAGTGAAAAGTTACACTGTCTTTAAAGTCATTCTTAATGCTTAACTGTGGAGTAAACATGGCAAAAAAGTGACAGTTGGCTGTTTTGTGATCGAATACTAAAGCAGAGAGCGAAAACAAATAAAATACACTTAAACCGAGTACTCATCTGAAATGCTCACTAAACCTTTACCTTTCTCACTTCCACCTTAATCTTGCTTAAGTAAGTGAAAAAATTAAGTGTGGCTGGATTGTAACTGTGCAAAAAAAAACAGGGTAGGAGCTAAAGCATGTTTCTTTTTTGTAGTTAAAACCTTTGGTTAAAGTTCAGTGGACAAACTGAAAGTAGGCAGCTGTGGATTCCTCGAGGCTTGTCCCATGGCTAAGCAAGCGAGTTAACATGTTAAAAACTGTAAATACCTATTTTAAAAAAAACAAAACAAAGAAAACAAAACACAAGCGCGACATTGTTTATGCCCGAAGGGCCTCATTATGATCGAGACAAAGCGCAATTTCCCGTGACCAGTAAAAAGATGATTTTTTTTTTTTTACATTTTATAAATTTTTTGAAATCATTTTTAAAAAGATTACATTCTCAAAGCCTTCAGAAAGTTCACCATGGGGTACAGAAGTCAAGTGGCTAGATTTTCCATCATCTGAATCAAAGTTATGCAACTGACGTCGTTCAAATGACTCATTTTTTTTTAACCCCAAATCCTTTTAGTTATCCACAGGAGGGTTAATCTTTAAGCATATGTTGCACTTGAAGAAAAGTTTTTTTGCTCTCCCCCATTTACAACATACAAGATACAAGAAAAAAAAGAGGGGGCAATGAGAAGAAGGGGTGGGATGTGCTTTGGAGACTAAAAAATAAAAAGTGCTTTGATGCATCTTCGGATCCAGGTCTGGCTGGATCCAGACCGGCGTGGAGCTGACAGACCGCAGAGATGGCAGTATCTGGAATGTTCCAGAGATCTTGATGCATGGCGCTACATACTGATCCATGGCAGCTTAGCCCGACACTCACAGGAGGTAAAAAAAGAACAGATTGATCAAAACCCACAAACAAACCACACATCGGGGACGTGTAGACCTCCAGAGCCTTTTGCAAGTCCATTCTTTTCAGTCCAGCTCTCCCGGAGGTGTACATTAAAGAGTCTGTGTGTGTGTGTGTGTGTGTGTGTGTGTGTGTGTATACAGAGTGGTTTGCACCAGGCCTTTCCAACATTTACAGAAGTCAGTGTAAAGAGTCTGTTTCTGGGAAAGGAAAAGATGCAGGTGGAGGGAGGAATACAGTGTGATAGGAGGAATGTAGGCAGAGGGAAACTCATGGCCTCTCTGTCTTTGCGGATGGAGTTTAGGGAGTATAAGGTGATAGTGGAGGACGTGGGTCATTCTGGCTTCAGGGAAAAGGGTACGGTTGTTCCTCAGTGACCGATCACGACTGTTCCTCTCCTCTGCGGGCCTGTTTGGGTGTGGAGTATGTGCACGACAACCAATGGCACAGACTCTGGTGTCAGACATGAAGCACCTCCATACTGTAGTCCTCTGTTTCCGTGTACTGGGAGGAGTTTGTGTCTGACAGATTGGGGGCCAGAGCCTCTTTGTTCTCCAGACTCGGCTCCATTAGGGGGGGCTTCTCCAGTGGATACTTTTTATATGTCTCTGGACGGTTCTGCACATATATGACCCGGTTATACGCCTTGAGTCTCCTCCATAGATGGATGTAGACTTTGCACTGGACGTACATGAAAACCAGTCCACCTGTAAATCCGATGGCCACTACCACAAGCTTGGTCCAGAAAGGCCATTCCAGGATTCCTGAGGAACAGAGAACAGACAAAAAATAAATAAATACATAAATATCAACAAGTGGACAAGTCAAACACAGAGAAGACTGTAAAAAAAGAAAAGCAGATGCACTTTATTTATGTTTAAGTGTAGGAGATCTGAATAAAACAGAGAGAAGGACTGGTTTATAAGCTGCTGCAAATTCATCACATTTCAGTGAGTCGTTCAACAGATCATCCTTCAACTAGAATATGCATTAGCAGTGAGGATATCCGCTGCACGAAACTGTGTCTCCCATTCCTCTATACTGCAAATAGACACTATTATTACAAATTGCCCAGTGTGCTCTACTTTTTCAAACAAGATCTTAACAATTTACTGATAGAGATTTGCCTTTTTTTAAAACATAAATTTGTACAGGATTAAAGTCAAAGTCCTGAGCATGGAGAGACGCATGAGATAGCGAGCATCCTGTCATATTTCTATGGTAATGCAATGTGGGTGGGGCCATTAAATGGGATAAAAGTCAATTATTAAGTTATCTTTTCAGATATGCTATATTGTTTGCATTGTGGCAGCTGACACTAACATTTGGTTTATTGTGTGCATTCATTTACACACTGCTCAAAGATGTGAAGGAAATTAAGGAAGCAGAAACCACTGTGATTTCACTTACTCTGGCATAAATGAAACTAACAGGTGCAATGGAGAGGCAACAACAAACAAGTCAACCCCCCAAAAAAGGGAAGCATGAGTAGCCACAATAGTTGTTACACTGCTCCTCAGAAAAAGGTGCAGATACCGGGTGTGCTCCTGGGTTGAAGCCCTTCTACGGCCCTGTCCAGCTCTCCGTGTGCAATGGCTCATCTCCTCCACACTGTTGAGACTTCAGATATTTAAGTAACTAAATGATCTGAAATTCTTATCTGGTTCTACAACCTATAAACATCTCTCAGCGGACTCCTTTTTAGAAACTCTCTTATATTATTATATCCATATTACCCATCCATACTGCAGTGCAGACTTTTCACAATTTACAGACATGGTGTTCAAAATTGAATTGCCCAATTAGACGAACAGAAACAAAGAAACAGGGGGATAAATGGTGGCACCCTGCTGCAACATTTCTACTTTATGATAGGCTGGAAGCCTTTGGTACAGAAAATGAACAAACAAATGACTCTTTTAAAAGTGGAAACACTGCGAAAAAGGTGCATCTGTCTATGCAAAACGCTTAGCATTAATGTGATATGCAGTTAATTAGGCAAAGTACATTTCTGTAACTCCAGGGGTAATTATAACATCCCTGCAAAAAGCAGAAATCAAAGAAGAGGCAATAAATGAGCAATTTCTGGGACATATAAATATTTGTAATAAGCCTCAGTGCTCTCTAAAACAAATAATAAGAGGCAGTGTAAGTACTCAAAAATGCCCGAAACCCATCCGTTTCTTCATATTGGCTACCACAACAGCTAGTTTAAGATATAAAAGTGCCTCATATGAGGAATGCCAATTCAAAGAAGGCAAACATAACCAGTGTGGTATTAACTATGCTGGACAGAGATGTCAGGGGCTTTCTATCTAGCATTATGAGAAGCGATTAATGTGTCATTTGTTTTGTGAGAATATGTCAGCGAGGTTCGTTTTAATCAAAGCCCTCAGCCACAAAGTATAACACAGAAAATAAATCACAGCATGTTCCTCAGCTTTGTCTGTCTGTGTTCATTAGGCAGAAACATTCAGGGAGGTGGTGTGAATATAACCAGCCTTAAAGGATGAAGTACGATTATTTCTACTCGGAAATCAAAGAAGAAAAGGGAAAGAAACGGACGTAAAGAGTGGCTGAAAAAAGGACTTGGTACAGAAGGGAGGGAGAAGACACGATGTGAAAGTCAAAAGGTCAAAGTTGAAAAGTTTACCTGGGACTCTTCCGGCTGCATGGGTAAAGAGTGTAAGTATCATGTATTACAAAAGACGTACAAACAGATTGAAAGAAAAGGCAGAAATTAAAAACGATGTCAGATATTACATTTACACAATTTCATCATGCAATCAAACATCAGCTCTGTTCCACAATCATACATGGAGAACAAACGTCAAGATGTTTACATCCATCTTTCCTTTTATTTTGAGAGCGAATCTAGAAGAAAAATAAATAGCCGTGGTTCTGTGAGGCAGCAGACAAGCAGGACTATTTGGCATCACCATGGTGACTGGACCTGACAGCCCTCAGGGACTGTAGCAAGTCTGAATCATCAGGTTGGGCTTAACAGGCACAGCCTGCTCTTCCATCTGTACACAGTTTTGAAAGTGCCAAATATGCCAGGGAGGGATGAGTAGCAGCAGAGGTAGTGCCAGCTGATGCTACAACAAGTCACCATTACAGGAGAATTCTCCATTTTTATCCCTGATGATGGGAGCCCAAAGTGGATGCCCACTTTTTATGGCTGTAAGAAGCAGCTCGGGCAGCCCAGTGTTATTTTCCTCTTATTCTGAGATTTGAATGAAAAACCATAAAGCCCCGCTTATTGGACATTTTTACTATAGCCAGCAGCAGGTACCAGTTTGGCACACACAAAAAAATGGAAAAAGCTAGAGGCAAAATCTGAAATATTGTGATGGAAGAAAGCAGTCACCCTTTTCAATAAATATACAAATGTAAACATAAATGCTGTGCTCAGAAAACTGCACACCTTGAAGGAATTGTATTTCAGATCAATACCACTCATGTTTGTAAGCTACATAAAGCATGAGTGGCCAGTTAGCTTTCCTCAAAAGTAACAAAATCACACTATAAGCACCACAAACTCACTTATTTGTTTGTCATTTTGATGTGTTCAGATCAACGGTCCCTTTTGAGCTTTCCTGAGAGTCCCCAAAATATGCTGTGCCCATTCATGAATAGTCCAGCACTCATTATATATTTTTTACACTTTGATGTGCTCGTCAAACACAAGAGTAAAAACCAGGCACATTTTGTTTACATTTGGATATAGCTGTGCTAGCCGTTTCCAGTCTAAAATAGCAGAATAATAAGTTATCTAAGTCCATAGACTGTATATAAAAAAGGCTGTAGCTACCAGGTCTGAAGCTGAAGCCTTTTGAATATGTAAATAACCTGCAATAAAGACTGAATTCAGCAAATGTAGATAGACAGATATGCTTCATAATGATAAATAAGCAGGCCTCCAAATTCTCCTACACACAGCCTAAAGGTTTTTATCTATTTCAAATATTATGATGTCATCAGGCTGTCTGGCACCTCCTAGCAACAGGCTAAAGTCACTTGATTATGTACCTATGACACCTCAAGAAAATATCTTGTCGTTTTCATTTTACATCAATTTAAAAAAAATTATACTCCTAAAAGTCAACTTATACATGGCATATTATAACGTCATCATGTTGCCAAGCAACCACCCACCAATGGGATAAAAAACAGCCATTTAAAGTGTCACATTATTCTCATTTTACCAACAACAATATGGACAGGCCAAACAATACTGTAGCATGGGTCTATACTAGTATTTAAAGAAAAATATGTATGAGCTATGAAAAATAAGGGCAACGCACAAGTACCGTCTTTCTAGTGGCCGACAGTGGTCGACTCCTGTGCTTGCAAAAAGAAGTTCATAAGAAAAATCACCCTACGGTAAATCCTTTCCCTATCCTTGTCACTTCAGTGACGTAAAGCATTGCGTGTGATGTGTAGTCAGCTGTTGCATCCAATTTTTTGCCACAAACATGCATGTGCCAAACTCATACTAACTGCTGCTGTCACACAGCTGTCACACCACTCGCATCACACATATATGCTAAAAAATTCCAGACTTTGCACACTATTCCTGTCTGGTTATTTTGCTGAGTACAGTTTTTCTTTTACAGTCAGATTAACCACAAACTAACCTTCGACACACAAAAACAGCATCACTTAAAAAAAAAATTGCCTCACTTTGCTAAAACAATCTCTAAAAGTGTCAAAGAATGAGATGAATATTTTTAACTACGCCTCTGGAATCAAAGTGAACTTAAAGCACAGAGGAAACTCTTCTAAGCATTTATTCAGCCCCAGCTGTAACTTTGATTCCCATTGAGTCTCTGCCTGTCAGTTAACGCCCACATATATACCAGTTTTAAAGCGTATTTTACACTGACTGTAAACACACCATTGAGATAACTCTACAGTTATACAGATATTATATTGAGTGCTAGTCACAACTTGGAGACAATTGTGGATGAATAGATAACATCCAGAACAAACATGTACCACAGACGATGTTGTATTAATGTTTTAGTGTTTGTTTGTGTGCGTGAGAGTCAGTGCTGACCTGATTTGATTTCCTCTGCTGTTCTGTCGATGAGAACGTAGAGGGACCACACCACACAGGTGATGGCGATGATGTGGAAGGTGACTGAACACATGATCTTTCTTCTCTCGCTCGCTGTCATCTGTAGTTTCTCCCACTGCCAAAGATGGAAAACTTTTGAGCATATTCACACACATTTAAAAAAATAAAAATAAAAAAGGAACATGCTTTCAAACTAAGCAGAACCCTATGGCTCAAAACTGAAGCTGAAGAGCAAATTCCTCTAATGGCAAGTCGAGTCCAAAGTGAGCCAATCCCCTAAAACTCCTACACTGAAATGCCAAATTTCAGTCATAAAAACATGTTTCCATTCTGCTACAAAAACTGTTTTCATCTCTACAGACAGTCTGTCTGAAATGTTCATGTTCCAGCTTTGGTTAGTGAAATTCTATTTCCTTTGATTAGTCTGTTAGTTAGCACCAATTAGCAGATATATACGTCTCTGTATTGCACCTCCACAACTGATGAATGCCGCCTGCTAAAAAGGCTTGCTAGCATAAGATGACAGCACTCTACCCTTTAATCTAAATGTGGCTACTTATGCAAGGCCATTCAATATAAAACAAAACAACAAATAAACAACCACAAAAAAACAGGACGGCAGCCTTAATGGCAAAGTTAAGGGAGGTGAAGGTGGCATCATCCATCTTTTATAGACAGTTTATGTTTGAAACACTAAAATCAGGGTGATAGCCTCCTTGTGGTTAGAAACAAGTGGTTGCCCAGAGGTTTATCAAGTAACACCTTTAACTTCTGGGCAAAGAACTGTTGACAAGGCAACTCGTCTCCCAACAATCACGATCTGACTCAGGCTGACTGCAATCACAGGCTGGTGAAGGTCTGCAAATCACTGCTGTATTATTTATAATCTGAGTCGGTCTGCATGGATGAGCACAACTCGCCTGAATCTGATCACTTAGCAGCAGAGGACTCGACTGGTTGCATTCTGGCTATACTCCTGTATAACATCGAGACGCTGTTTGTGGAGGAATTTCTGTTTCAGATCTAAGCGTTTTCGTGTTTGAATTTCTGTGTATGTAGACAGCAGCAGATTTGGTTAATTGCCGTATTAATACATATAGATTGCATGCAATAGGCAGCTTGATCCCATTGATCCCATGCTTATTGGAGTTTTATCACTTCGAAGATGGCAACTGATTGCAACTGGTTGCCGACCTGGTCCCAGTCTTCAGAGCAGCCATTTCGACAGCCACAAGATTGCAAGTTCATTGCACACAATCGCAATAAATTTTGGTTGTGCTGCAGTCTTCACCTACTGTTTTTCCCAGATGTGACGGTACCATAAAGGCCTTTTTTATTCAGCTCCTGTCACCAAAATCCAGTGTTACACAATGCTTCTTGGCAGGGTTAATGAGATAGAGAAGAGCATGGCATGCAGCATCCAGGTGATATACCCTGCTACCTGCCAGGAAGCTCAGATAACTGTGGAGCACCTGGTCAATCATTGGCTGCACTAAAATAAATGCCAGAAATCTGCCCAGCACTAAAAAGAAATCATATGATATCTGTACTGTCAGATAGCTTTGTGTAGCTTTCCCAAACATCCAAATCCATAATAATGAATTCAGTGATGAATAATTGCAGGGTCACTTTAATAAGACGCGGGTGTTGCCGAACAACATGACATCAAGCACTCTTTAATAAAAACTTTCATATTGACAACAACATCCGCCTCTCATCTCAAATTTCCTTGTGCACTCACACATGAACAACTTCAATATTCACCCATGGGATTCGGAAGCTATTAACAGCGGAGCATTTGTTTAAGGCCTTTTGTGCAGCTAATGAAGGGTGGAGGAATTTTAATTAGAGTGTCCTGCTATCTTCAGGCCACAGTGATTGATAAGAGCCTTTCAGGAACGTGGACTGCCTCTAAACCACTGAAAGGGATCACAACCACCCGGACAAGTGGTTTGCTTATGAAAATGGCTTATTGTGCTCTTGTGTCTGCACGACAAGACTGGAGATAGTTTTTTGGTATTTTTCACTTCACAACAAAGGAGTGATGTGAGCTAAGTTAGGATGCAGAGACAAGACCGTGACTTTAATAACTGAGGCTGAACTGCTCAACAGCCAAATATGCACACACCTAACCAGCTTACCTTGCGCAGTGGTTTGAGTTTAGTCTCCATGATGAACTCGTATTTACACAGCTCACAGCAACGAGTGTCAGAGCTCTTGATCCACTGCTGTAGACAGGACTGGTGGACAAAGCGCAAGCTCCCTGTGCAGTGGCATGGTGTGATCAGAGGGCTCTCGTCATCCCCTTCGCAGTGACAAATCCTGCGGGAGGCAGAGAATACAGTCAACACTAAGCTACAGGCTAGACAGCTAGTATCAGGAGCAAGATGGGAGAGAGGGGAAAGATCAAAAAGGGAAAAGTTGGCAAGTGAAGGCGACACACATTTCTCCAAATCCGAGAAAACTTGGGAGTTGTGTAATATAAGACTGCAAAGCTGGAGTAGCACCGCCAAGAGCACAATATGCAACTGATTTTTCCACACCTACAACAGCTTTAAGTAAACAGGTGAGAATATGATTTCACAAACAGAGAAAACAAAATTAACACCCTTGTCACAGCAGACAATACATGTCCCACATGAGTAAACTCAGTAAAGACAAACTAAATTGATTCATTTGCAAGTCCAAACAACATTTTGAGAAACTGATCTCCTGCCTTTTTTTGTGTTTCCGTGCAAAACTGAACACTTTTAATTGTCATTTCACTCTGTAGCTGTACAGCACTGAGTTTCATTGTCAGACAAGAGTTAATAAATGTTATAAATATGTGAGTTTTATAATTACTGTAAGACAGTCCATGACAAATACGTCTGTTTGTGTATTGCTGCAATGCACTGCTACGAACTCTGTGATGAAGGCTGAAGTGCCTTGGAGTTTCTCTTTAACAGGTGTTTGTGATGCTGTGTCCAGTCCCCGTAGATGCCTGGAAAGCCTCGAGTACAGACACCGACAGCTGGAACATTGGATTAGACGTCTGTTGCCTCTAATGACTGCTGGACAGGCTGTTGTCAGTGAGAGGAACCAATCACTTTTCCAATAGACTGACTTGAAGGAGTCCACCACTCCAACATCACACACATCAGATGCTGTCTGACAGGATGGAGGATGTTGGTCTGCGTTGCCAGATATCCACACTAAGGAGGAGTATATTTGTCCGAATCTTTCCACTCAGTGTAAGGCAGATTGATGGGCAGTCTGAGCAAATCTCCACAATATGTGGAAACTTTCACCTGCACGATAGTCAGGATCTGTCAGTTTTAGTGGTGAGAGGACAAAGTGAGGGGTTAGAGGAGGTTACATCACACGCCACGCCTTACTTGAGAAAGTAGAAAATTATTATGATCTTAGACTTCAATGTCAGGACATCGACTTTGTTGTGGTTTTTCAGATTACAGTCCTCAGTGAATAACCAATAAGCACCAAAATCAGGCTGCTTGTTAGACCACAACATGACATTGATTAAAAGTCAGACTGATGTCTTTCTCTAGACTACCAGGGTGCCAGATAAAGGGGTTAAAGGTGTTGTGTTGTAGTTTAAAAAGCAAATAATACCTTAAATGGGTACAGAATACACAAAGCAGGGCACATGTTCTATTAATCTATTTTTCAAATACATTTTGTTCCCTACAGATTTCACAGGCAGTAAGATCAATAATCCAGGAACGTCTTCTGTGATGCTTTCTTCTCCTGAGTGGGTAGCGAGGAGCAATGGCATGTCTTTATGGGCTGGAAGATGCAAGCAAACAAAGCGTGGCGAAGACGAGGTGGAGGAGGAGGAGGCGGAGAGAGCCGGGTGTTCAGATGGGATTGTCTTTATCCTGGTTCATGGAAGGATAACAACATGAAGGAACACATGCACGCCCACGTATGCGTTCACACATGTTAGAAAAGGGAGCACACGAGATGACGTCTATTTCAAGACTTTGCTGAACTGGCCAGAGTGTTACAAGATTAAAAGACAAAGTGAACAAAGGTGGATAAAAATAGGTCATATCCAAAGGTTCTTAAGCAGAGGAGGTGGAAGAAGTGGAATAAGGACTGGGGGATTAAAGGAAAGGCGAGACACAATTAACATCACTAGAATAAGTTTTTTGTTGTTGTTGTTTTTGATTATGGATAGACTGCTTTGTTTGTGTTCATTTGCATGCATAACGAGATGATGAACTGCAGATTCTCATCCCACACATACTGTATTTCTATTTCAATTTAAAAAAAGAAAAGCCAGAGGAAGTAGATCATTTGGTGCTTATATCAACGATTTCTGCCTGCTGAAATAAACAGATCTGACAAATTATTCTTTTTATGTGGGAGGAGATAACCACAGAAAAATCCCAACACCTCCGCATGGAGTTGCGGTGGAAATGCAGCGATCGGTAAACAACACGAGCGGATGAGGGCGAAGGAATTGTTCACTGAGACATTCAGGGAACTTTCACCTGATTCCGCAACAGGCTGAACCGCCTCGGAGGGAGGCAAGAAGTAAAGACAAGAAATCTCACAAATAAAGCACGCAACATTCACCTTCGTCATTTAACACGAGGCGCATCCATATATTCCAACAGATTAACATAATAACCCAGGCGTGGAAATTCGCAGGCAAATTAACTTTTTGTCAGCAGCGGCACATTCCGTGCACTCTTAGGACGTCGTGGGACGTTAAAATTTAATTTGCATCACTTGCATCCACAACACACCCTGTTTGACGGTAGTTTTAAGATGGCAGAGGCGCCGTACGAGTATGACAACATTAAAATGTGAGAAGCAAACAGAGTCAGGAAATCACAAGCCCCAGAAGCTGAGAAGGAAACAAGCTCAAATGCCTGCCGAAGCGTTCGCTTTCTTCCTGTTCCTCTTTTTTTTTTTGCTTCCTTATAATTTTCTCTGGTGGCATGAAGCCAGTCTTTTGCACTCCACACTCCCTCGATGTGTTGCTTAAACACTGCCCTCCCTCCAGTTATTCCTCATTCTGCCCTCATCCAAAAATGTATGTGTATGTTTTTTTCAAATGAATTTTAACACCACTAATCTGTCTTCTCTTGCTTTTCTGCTGAATAGATTTTTCTGTGGAAGATATGTGCGGCATCTGAAGTATTTGCCTCTCAGACTGTTTTCAGTCTGCGCAGTTTAAGCGGTGCCAGAGACATGCTGATCAGTGATCAATTTAGTGGCTTTAGTGGCTAAGCAATCTCTCTCTGTCGCCTTTTATTTTTCTTTCTCCTTTCTTGTCTCTGATCATTTAAGCGGGTACTCGTTTGTCTTTGCATGAGCACGCTTGCCTTCAAAGAGAATATTAAATTTGCTGAGGAGACATTTAACTGTTGGAGGAAGGTTAAGGAATAACACAGACTCTAGCTGTTTTATGCTGTCAGATTTAAAAGCTTAAAAGCTACCCTGCAATGCTGTTTGTTGAACATTAGAGCCACTGCAGTTCAATGTTATTTGAATTCCCTGCAAATTAAGACTGAGTCATTAAATCCTACATTTAGTTGTTTATAGAAGAACTAAAACTTTTGATACATTTTTTTTTTAAATCGATGCCAACTATTTGAAAATCATTGCATGTTCTTGCCTAATCCACAAATATGCATTCAGTAATGCATATGTGTCCAAGTAAAGAAACAAAAACTGGAGAAAATATAAACTTGACTACAATCGCTGTGATTTAGTTAGGAGGTTGGTCATGGTTAAGGAAAAAAAAAAAAAGGCCAATACAGGCTCTGGGGGTTCAGGCTCATCTGAAAAGGTCACTGTGCTCCCTCGGCTGAATTCTGCTGACACACTTTCAAAGCTGTAAGTGAAATTAAATCCTACAATTTGGTAATGAAAAGGTTGTACACCCACATCACAAATATCGCAGTAACAACCAAACGCTGGGAGCTTAGTGCACCTGCAGCAAACGCCGCAGCATGACTGAGAAGGACTGATTTTTGGAGTATACACCCCTTATTTAAAGCCTGATCAAAAACTGGACACAAACAGAAATGTGTTAACAAGATTTTGTGCTCACACTCTGACTCCCTACTGTTCTGATGTGTGTGTCTTTATGTCTCTTATTTTGTAAACGATGTTACCAAAAAAAGATATTTTTGCACTTCTGTATCTGAATGAGAATCAGATTTATTGACCAAGTATGTGTACACATACAAGGAATTGGGCTCCAGTTGTTTCTTTGCTCTCAGTGCACGCAACAACAGACAACACTGAAAACAACATAGCATAGAAAATAACAAGCTTATTTATGGTGCAGAGTGTGAGGATACTGGAAAAAAGTTTGGATTAAATAAGGGACGGATAACTAGTTACTATATGTATGACCTCTTTACCTGCAATACATTTAAAACTCATCTCAAACGATGGCTAAAAGGGGATCAGATTAGTTATCGTTAATTTTACAAATAACATCAATCATCTTTAATGTTGTAAGTTTTTATATTACTTGTTGTTCTGTTTCTTTGCTATGAAATGTTATGCTGTAATTTGATGTATTTGTTGTCTGGACTACATTGTTTGACGTTGTCTGACGGCCTGCTTAATTCCTTATTTACAGTTTTTTGTCTGACCTGCCAGCGACTACAGATGAAAAGCAGCCTTTAGGATAACTCTGGCATATTTACACTGATATGCTCATTAATATCCACGGCCCCTTTCAAATAAACAAATTCAAATGAAAAAAATATGCATATGATTGCACACGGGTTCACAATGTGGTTCAAAGTAGTTTGCTAACGCTTTTATGAATTTGTGTAGCTGTAAAGGTGAACCATGCGGTTACAACTATACAGGATAGCCTCCTGTGGTGCTTGCATGCTTAAGCAAGTTATTATTCATTTGAAAAACCACACATCTTTCTTTGATTAGAATTTTGTGAACATAGCGTGTGTGACAACATCTGGCCAGAACCTTTCGAAGTGGAGTTTGCGTGTTGTCCGCGTGTCTGTGTGGATTTTCTCTGGTACTTCCGACTTCCTCCCACAGTCCAAAGACACGTGCTTACCTGGTTAAAGTGTAATTCTAAATTGCCCATAGATATGTCTTTTTCTTGTACTAGCGCTGAGACAGATGCAACCTGTCCATCCAACTCTTGCCCTACAACAGCCAGGACAGGCTCCAGACCACAAGATGTATTTATTTATTTATCTCTGTAATAAAAATAGTTTTCAAGTGAGAAAGGTGAATTTTCAAGTCAAATGCTTCCTTGTCAAGCTTGGTTCCCTGGGCCAGCAAACATACAAATGCGATCAATACGAATGTTTGAATTCTTTGAAGAAATAAGCTTTTTATGACAAAGCAAATCCGGCCATTTTGTAATGCGTCTAGATGAGAAACACTTATCTGCTTGGCGACATTTCTAATGAGGAAGTGAAGCAACTCCCTTCACGCAGCTGACACTACTCTCTGAACTGCTGACAATAAAGGAGTTTGATAATAATTAACCAACTAGTCACCTGTGAAACAAACAACCTCCCACACATACTTTTCATAGGTGAGGTCAGCATTAGAGCTGCGCTCACGTTTTAAGCCACCTGACAGAGAACTGGAATAACGTGTTTGTGTGTGTGTGTGTGCGTGTGTGTGTGTGTGTGTGTGCGTGTGTGTGTGTGTGTGTGTGTGCAGTCAGACTATCCAGGCTATTTGAAGCCAATAATCTGCCTTTTGATCTCTGGCCTTCACTTTGCCACTTCTAAGCTGGTGTTTCTCCATCGGCCCACAGCTGACATGTAAATCTGGAAAGCAGTAGATGCACACACCAGAGCCAAAGTGACAACAAACAGAGTCATATATAATTCAAAATCCTTTAGATCTCATTAATCCAGTGAAGTGCTGCCACGCTTCATATCGACAGCAGGAGTTAATGCTCAAAATTCCCGTTCTTGGCAACCAGCAAGATCTACTCATCTGCAGAGACCTCGCAGCCATGACCTGGTCTGTAATAAAGTTACTCACAATGTGTCTTTATAATAAGAACTGGCTCTGGCAGTAAGACAGCATCCAATTGGTCATGTGACAAAGACTGATGGTGGACCCAGACACGGGCTATTTATTGTTCTCTGTTCCACTAGTTCTCAGACATATACTCTGTTCCTCTGTGCTATTAAATTTTCTATGCTAACCTCTGCCCTTCTATCAATTCCATAATAGTCCTATTGCCCTCTATTCCTGCTGCAAAGCCTCAGGCTTATGAGCCAAAATCAATCAGATTTTTTTTTTTTTTTGCAGCCTATATACGACACTTTACTGCCTCATCGATCTAACAAATGAAAAAATATTTTAAAAACACAGCTTGGCAGCACAATGAAAAACACAGCAGAACATTGAGATAACAGTGAAGTGAAATTAGATGGTATGAAATTACTTTGCGGCACATTTGTGTCACACACAAAAGGGTTGAATTGGAACAGCTGAGGAGGAGGTGGACAGTGTTGCGGTGTGTGGAAATTAAAGCATCTACGTGTCAGTTTCTTCTGAGTAACTGCTCGACTCTGAGCAGGGATTTAGACTACAAATACCACAACGAGATATTTTCTGGGTATACAGGCTATGGGATGAGAAGCTCTCCACTACTCCACAGGGCTCTGGGATTCACTGCCACGTCACGGTACAGGGGTGGTCTAGGCTTTACGTCACAGGAAGGGTGGGTGTGGATTACGCCGTCCAGACAGTCACCCACCTGCAGCAGTCCCCGGATAGAGAATAAGGTGACAGTGGCCCCGTTTTCTCTGACAAAGGGGATGGACAGCAGTCCAGATCGCTGTCTCCTTCCATATAGCACACTGGAGCTAGAAGTCCAACTGACGCAGCCACTGTCACCATTTTTGGAGATGCTGGTTGGCCCGTTTCTTTTGAAGTAGGACTGGGCTGGTCTTCCTCAAACACATCGTCATCTCCCACTAAATCCTCAGAGGGCAAGCCTGACTCGCTACCTTCCAGCAGGGCACTGGAGGACTTGATGTGGAGGTGGGAGGCGTAGCTGCCCAGGTCTGAGCATTGCAGGCTGGCTGATGTAGAGGATCGAGAGAAGGGAAGGAGGAGACGAAGAAAATTGGAGCTTGGGGAGTTATGGGGGTGGTGGTGGGTGTTGGAATGAGGAGCGGTGAGGACACCGTGATCAGTTGGGAGGCAACTGGCGGGCGCTATGCCCAACATGTACTTGTAGTTGTTGGTGAAGGAGGGAACGAGGTGGGGCTGGGCGCGCGTTGAGAAGCCAGGATTTGGGATCTGTTGTGTGGGCGTTGCAGCCAGCTTGCAGTTGAGTTTGTGAGCCCTGCGATCCAAGTCAGGAGGCTGAGCGGGCTCGAGCTTCAGCTCCAACTCTCCCTCAGAGCACGTGCGATCTATAAACTGCAGACCTCGGCAAAGACTGTCCACACGCTGGCCGACGTCATTCAGAGACACCGAAAACCTGAGCGAGTTGTTGGAATGGATGCTGACGGAGGACGGACGCAGCAGAGAGAGCCAGTCTCGCTGTTTGGCGTGTTTGGAAGCAGGTAGGACGTCTGTGCAGAGGGTGGTCACTGAAACATCTCCTGAACCCTGACAAGTTTTACCCTTAGAACTCAAAAGAACCACTGCTGTCTGCTTCTGAGTATCCTGATCCTGACTGATGATGTGATTGTGCGTGTTTGTGTGTGAAAAAGGAGCACGCAACAGACAACAGCGGTAGAGGACAACAGGAAAAGGTAGGGGGAAAGACAAAAAAGAGAAATGGAAGAGACATCATGCATTTAAAAATAAAGGAGTTTGAAAAATAGGATATATAAACACCGGATGATTAATGTTACCATTAACTCCATTTAACAGCAGCTTGCAACTAAGGCTGCTCCCAGCAGTGACATTGTGCCACTCAGGGGTAAAAGGTAAGCCAACATCACCCACTGATAAGCAACTTCATCACTGATAGACTGATAAATAAAGTTCATTTACTGCACGCAGGTGTTCATATCAACCTGGACAAATATAATTTCTTGGCATGAATTCAGACTGAAAGGTACCTGCAGATGTCCTGGCTAGACGGGGAAACTGACGTCCTCGAGAAACTGCACGGAGCGTTGACTGAAGTCGGGCTTCCAGCCTGAGAAACAAAGCACACGCAGAACAAAAGGCAGTTTAGGACAGAGCATGAAACCCTACAGTTAAATAAATACTGCATCAATCAACAGGCGATTGTATTTTCCGTGGTGGCGGCCGTGGCTCTGCGTGGTGCGGAATTATCAGCGCCAGCACCCATCAGCACATTTGTGTGATCTTTACACAAAGAGAGAAAGCATGTTGTGTACTGATGCACAAGACGATAGGGAGGGGGAAAAAACAATGCTGCCAGTTAATCTGTCTAGTTTAAGGTGAAATCTGCAAAAAAAGAAAAATAATATCAACAGGCGGCTGCGAAGAGAGAAGCGCTGATGAGACCGATCGAGAGTTAAGAAGAACGAGGCGGCGAGCGAGGCACGGCTGGGGGACGTGAGGCTGCAGATTAATGTCCAGCTTCTACAGAGAATAATTTTTAAACACGTGCACTGCAGGTGCAATGCTGTTAGAATGAAAACACCTTCAGCATCATCAAGGCTTTCACTAATATTTATTTTACAAACATAAGAAGATTACTTTTACCTCGGATTTTGAAAGAACCTTTTTTTTATGACAACTTGGGTTTTACTTGCAAAATATTCTCTTATGTCTCACAGGATAATAAATCTAATTGATCAGATGATCATCCTGGTAGATCATTCAACTATTTTAGTGCACTTATCCAATTCAGGTTTATGAGATGGGTTGAAGCCTTTCCCAGGAGTCATAGGAGGACACCAAGGACAGGTCGCCGGCTTGGCTAATTCACAAGTCATTCGTAATTCACACCCAGGGTCAATTTAGAATCACAAATTATTTACTACATCATATTTTATTATTATGTAGCGTCACTTGGGTGTTCCAAAAACGTTCACTTAGATGAGTTCACTTGTGAGACGAGACACAAACTGTGTGGCTCCTTTTAAATAAGTAGAACTGCTCTCATTCATTTAGTTGTATCAGACCACACTGTAGCCTTTGAAACCCTCTTTTTCACCTCTGTTGTTTTTAAGCTTTACATTCAACATAAATGTGATGTTTTCATCCTACTTTCAACAAGAACATGATTGAGTATATTCCCTCAAGTACAGATAATATTCCCTAAAGTCTCCCATATTGACAGGTTCAGACCGGATACATAAAGAATGAGATCAGACAGTGTTTGGGTTGCTAACATAAAGACATGGGGGGGAGAGCCTGGTAATTTCAGCAAGAAACTAATTACATATTGATTTAATTTCTAACTAAAGGAAAGTTTATAGCTCACGGCCGGACACCAATCAATAGAAAATTCAATTTCCAGCCATGCCCTTTCATCCTGTTTATCTGTCTGTGCATGAGCAGTACCGCTTCTTTTTCCCGACTTGCACACAAAAGCACTTAAACACGCTGTCCTCCTGTTTCGCGTCACTGTTCTTCCACTGCTTACTCAGGGATGTAATTTGCTTAAATCTTTTATTTCCTCTGTTTCTTGTTTAATTTGACTCTTATTTTAAACAGCTCATGTTCAAGGTCACCGTTTGGTGCTCTGACAGCAGTCTGGCCAATAAATGTAAAATGAACAGACAGAAGTGGATGAGAGACAACAATTAAAGCGTTATTATTTAGCAGACAGTACCACAATAAACTACAAAAACCGAAAGTTACTCAAATGAAACTCAAGAAACGCTGAGTTTACCTGAAGCATCGTGGGAAATATGAATGTGGGCTGACCAATGAAGCAGATAGGGATCTTTATTAGTTATGTTCTGTGCAACTCGGCAAATAGATAACTCACTGCGTCTTCGAGCGATCAGACAATAACGTAGTTGAGGTAATAATGATTAACTTCCCGTTAAAACCCTGCATGACTCCACAGTCCTATTAAACAGCTGCTCTTTCTTAACAGCTCTCTCGTGAGGACCTGCTTTGATGAGTAAATAACTGCCTCCGTTTAACATATAAAAAAAAACGCTGGAGGCAATGATACTTCAACAACTGCTGAAAACTGGCTTTTGGCACCACCGACACTTGTCGCACTTTGAAACCTCTAAACTGTGAAAGGAAGCAGATTCGCGCTTAAACGTATCCATTCAGTTATGGTTCTCTGACTCTGATGTGCTAATTAGATATAATCCAGCCTCACTTCCCATTCACCCTAATGAACACCTGTTTATTTTATTGTGAGTGCTGAAAAAAAACTCATATTATTATAATAACTACTAATTTAACCTCTCTCCTCAAGCACTACCGCCCTCCACGCACTCTCACGCCACGCATAAATTATTCCCTTTTGTATTTGTTGCACTCTCTCTTATCCCTGAAACACCTTATTTCTCGCATGTCGTTACCTCTGCCTCCTTCCTTCTTCGACGGACTTAACCTGCACAGACGTAGCCACTGGGGCCTTTTCAAGTAGAACCTTTAAAATCTAACAGGAGCAATGAATCACTGGCTCCCATTGAGAAACTCCTAACGAAGCTGGCAAGAATCAAAAGTTCACTGTTGACCTTTAAAACTGTACAAACCTAACCCGAGGTGTCAAAGTTTGTAACCAAAAATATACAGGTAGTCTAATCTGAAGCTTAACATGTCAATTATTAACATATCAATTTGATTATGAGTGAGGTTTTTTTATTGTGACGCACAATATGCAGTTCAGACCAGTTAAACTAGAAATGTTTTGTCAAACTTTGATTTCCCAGGACAAAAATGAACTTTACCGAAAGTGTTTGACATTTTGGAAAATAGGTTTATTATCTTTTTTGCCCGTGGTTCAGATAAGAAGATCGATACAATTATAAAAGGTCTGCGCATTATACGTGAAGCTGCAGCCAGGAGGTGATTAACTCGGCCTCGGCTTTTGTTTATAACCTTCGTGGAGGTTAATCATAAAACCGATGAATATTACAGCTGAGATACGTTCTCATGCAGCCCTGCGCAAACATTTGATAAAATCCATTTTTAATCAAGAGCTTCTTTAATCCATCTACAACGACTGCAGTTTATACTTCTATAGTTTTCTCTGGCTCACTCACTTGCTTCTACGTGGCTGTCGCAAGGTCATGCTGCTAATATAAAGTGGGGCCTCCAGCTGTGCAATTTATACTCCAGCAATATACAATACTCTTATGTGTCATTACATGCAGTGCAGCGATACCCACAAAGCTGAATACGCTGATGGGTTTGTGCTGTGCCGCAAATGCTTGCTATCCAACCACCACCATCAGATATAAGAGACCTCAAACACGAGATGAGTGGCCTAGTCATACACACGCATACTAAATAATCACGCAAGTATGACGCCAAAGCAATCCTCCCTAAAAATCTAATGCTGTCAGATTTGGTGTTATTTTTATTTTTTTGAGAAGCTACAAACTCATTAGAGCTTTAATAAGGGTGATTTGGTAGCAGCAGGTTATACGGGAGGGAGCAGGAAAGCTCATGGACTTGATTGGCCAATCATTTTTCTGGCACTCGAGACTATCTTAAATCTTGCCTATCCATCTGTTTCAATGGGCCCTCATGTGAGCTTGCAAAAAAAATGGCAATCAGTGCGGTTTATTCAAGTCTTGGACAGGCTTCAAAGTGGCAGCACCAAGCTCTGAAAATGAGAGAATACACTCCGTTTTAAATTGAATATCACCATCCCTGCCTTTGTTTACTATAAATGACTTGTGATGAAGGAGAAACTACCCACTCACTCACACCACAGTTATCATCTCGTGCCGTATTAATGCTGTACCAGTTGAAAGTAGATTTTACTGCAGTGAGCAACAGAAGCATCCTCAGTGATCTAACCTGGGATCATGAGGCGTTTACTGTCAACATCAGACACCATCTCCCCGGCAACCCAGTCCCGGTTGATCAGACCCCAGTAGCAATTATCCAGGGATGTGCCTTCTTAATCCAAAGCCACCTTGTTTCTTTCTCTAAGGCTTCAGTAGCTCATCTAATTGACTTCCTCTAATCCTGTCCGACGATGCTCAGCAATGCAAAAGCTTTGCAGAGCAAATCCTACCTCCTTCGGCAGCTTTGCCTTTAGCATGGCTCACTTCTGGTACTCGGCACACGACCTCTCTGCCAGTTCCAGCCTGCTCAATACCACATGCCAGTCACTGGCAGTGCTAAAGAGGCCAAATAAAACTTCAAACTGTAGATGAGGTTTCTCTCCAGCCCTTTGGTTAATGGTGGCCCATGAGGGCTATGGCTACACTATTAGTGGTCATGATGAACAATAGTGTCCATCTCCAAAGGCAAGGTGTCCAGGAAGGAGTCCTTTCCAAAGCAAAGGGGACTGGAAGGTGTCTCACTCCTACTGCAGACATGGAGGTTTGCTGGACTGACTAGGACATAATACACAGCTTGAACCAAGAACCTCAACCAGTCGCACTCTTGTTTCCACGTTAGACCATCAGGCAGACCTCACATCGATGCTAGTTTAATTTATGACACTAAGAAGTCAAATACATCTGTTTCAAGCCATAATTGTGACCTAAATGTCAAAATAATTATGCTAACTAATACTGATAAATACTGCTACGCAGCTGTCTAATGACTTTTGAGACCAATTTTCCCTAAATAACGTTTTTGACTAATAAACCTGCACTTTGGGCTCCTTAGTGTGTACTTCTTTAGTGTGGCTGTGTGAGAGTACATGCCAAAACTTTTTCACAACCGTGTCATGTCTAGATGACAACGTAAACATATTTTTTTAAACAAAACTGCTCAACATTTTCTTGTTCCAGCTTCTGAAGCGCAAGGAACTCTAAGAGCGCCGGGTTTTCCATGCAGACTAAAGCTTCCTGACGTGGTTTGTGGCAGTGGAGCACATGTAACGTGACACATTGTGTGGAAATATGTAGATCAACTAGTAATGCAGTTTCATGTTTGTGCATCGGCTTTCTGTCAGACAAAAACTTCTGTTGCTTTTTTCCTTCTCATCTGTGCGGTTTTTTTTACATCTTGATGGATGTTTTTTTAAGCATATCCCATCTCGCTGATAAATTCTCTTTGAGCATTCGACCTACGCATGCCTCCATCACTGCCGTTTGACACGCTGTTGGTTTTTTGGACTGTATGCAAGTGCATTTCCATAGCTTCTGTTTTGGTTGAGTTCCTATAATCCTTCTCTGTACGTAGCCTGAGAGCTAACAGATATAAATTATCATCATCAAACAGTCTTTGCATTAATTTATATTTATTTTTCAGGCCAAAAACACCCAAACCAAAAACAACCAAGATTCAGTTAACTAGAAAAAAAAGCTGAAGACTAAACCATTAAAGAAATTATGATAGCAGGAGCTCTAAACAGCAGACAACATGAGCCACTTCTGTGACAACCTCTCAGATAAAGTTCATTTCCATTTCCATTGCTGTCCTCCACAGGTGTCACTTTACAGCATTCAGTCATACAGTCATTTTTCAGGGACCAGGCCCTGCTTCAGCAGAAATGCTCGGAAATAAGCAATGTGCCAGATTGAACACAAAAATTATGTGCTCAAACGATTTCATTTTTATCAAAATAGTAGCTCGGCTCAGTGCCTTGTTTTGACTTTGTGGTCTGCCAAGCTGAACAGACCAACAGAGAGGCTCTTCTAGTGATCAGAGGTGCAGATTCAGGTTGGATGTTGCAGCTACAGAGCCTAAAACTCTGCAAAACTGCAGCAGCTTGAATTCTAGAGCACCACCAGATGTTTGGCCGACTATAAGCGGCAGCCCACTGAGCTGTGAGTCGCTGCTTTGTGTCTTTATGAGGACTGTAATACTATAATTCCTTCCCAAACAGTGTAGGAGGCATCACACAGCACCCTGGCACTGTGCTAAAGAGAGAAAGGGCTACAGCTAAGCCTCCTGACCTCACTGAGTGGAAAAATCAACTCACGCCAAATCAGGAGGCAATCCTCAGCCTACATCAGAAAAGCCCCTGTTTTTTCAGACAAGTTTATCACCGATAACGGTTAAATTTAACAAAAAAGTGTTGATTATCTCCCCTCAGCACTGCCTTTCTTTCATGATTCTCAGGCTCGGCTTGATGGAAGAAAGGACTCGATGAACAAACAAGCATCGGCGACAAGGGAGATGATGAGTTTATGGTTGTGGATACGCGTATACCTTCATATCCACGACCACACAGCTCAGCGCCCCTCAATGACAAGTTCACTGATGGAGGCAATATCACCTTTATGAAACAAATGAGCCCCTGGCCATATTTGGCTGCTTGTTTTCCTGTTATCGTATAAATCTCTCTCTCCCGGTGTGTGTATTCCTTGTGACAGGTATTCCAGGGGGAGCAACAGGATAGCTAGAAATAAGATTTATTTCTGAGTCATCTTCAGAAAGGATAAAGCTGTTCGATTCAAGAAAACAGCAAAAAATAAATAAATAAATAAATACTGGGAAAGCCAAAAAGGCCAAACGCATCCCTGCCAGGTTATCCGTGTAAAACGAGAGCAGGTGCTTTAAAAAAATGAACGAATGCTTTAAATGTTGTAGCATTCGAATTATTCTGGCTGTATGACTGTGTCGAGCTGGGGATGTTATGAAATATTCCTCTCAGACCGATGCTGCGGTTATTTATACAGAGAGAAATCTGTTAAGTAGGTCAACAATCGAATATGAGCGCATTCATTTTTGATTTGGTCTGACTCGAGCTGATGCGATTCGGCTTGAATCCGTGCCATGCGAAGCCGTTCAACATTTGTTTTGGCGTCCTTATTCTGAATGTGGCTGGAGCTCACGTGCAAATGAATGAAAACAAGTGTCAGAGAAGCCCCCCCCCCCAAAAAAACCCCAAAACAAAACAAAACCCCCTTCAGCAGTGAATAAGGTGACTCTTATCAGATGTACATTTCACCAAGATTCAGCTTTACAAACATAAATTAAGTTGACCTACATTTGATATTTTTTCTGCAAAGAGGAACATTCGAGTCACTGCTGCAAATACGAACATCTTTCATCTCATGCTGTCATAACTGCAACGCGTGGAAACTTGTAAATACACTGCATATATGCATAAAATCATCATCATCAAGCAGCTTCTAGGGAAAGTGGTCTCAGGGAGATGTCGTCTTAGTGAAAACACATTACCCACCTACAATAATCCACTGCTAAATCTTCTCACTTGGAGTCTCTGTCAAAAGATTATTGCACCATTTCTTTGTCTGCGATTCTCAAAACGGTCCACCGACTCAACCGGGCAACCTTTACAGTCATAATCTGACTTGCTCTCCAACTCTGAAGACTCCCAGCAGGCTTTTCCATCCAGAGAACAATTTATACCAACTTAACACCTGCCAGTCATATGCATTTCCCTTTAGGAACGAGTAGGAAACACCAGCTGCCAGACAGACCGGTGATTATTAATTAAATCTGTCAAAGTTAAGAGCTTTATTCAGACTTTATGTCTATCATTTCATTACAAACACATTTGTCAGAGGAATGGGGATCTATATAGGACATTCAATGACAATGGACTGCATCTGCAACCTGATGAAATCCACCCCTCCATTTATGAATGAGATTTGTGTAGAAAGCGAGTGACACTGCTCTCTCTCCACAGACACTGAATAAAATAATTACACTCTATTGAATAAATAACCTGTTTCTCAAGTGTAAAATGAGATGAACACCACTCAAGTTGTTTCCTAACAGCTGGCTGGAGCGACATATTTAAAGAGCAGACAGGAGTGTGGTGTAACCCTGTCCTCTTAGAGTGATTAAGTGCATTTCCCATTTACTGCTTGTTTCTAGGCAAAGTGGTGCCAGTCTTAGTATCGTAACTTAGAAGCTATGAAAAGTCACGGGAAGATTAAAAACTTATCATACATGAAAACAATCCAGATCAAAATTATTATATGATTATATAACTTTATAGTTTTTGCTTTGAGGATTGCAAAAAGTTTTGTTTGCACGTACTCTAGGTACAACGTTCACAGACTTTGTATTCACTGCCGCTGCACTGACATAACAATCAACTGTAGTGCGCTATAAAGTCTGCACCTCCCGGATTTATCTAGAGAGCAAGAAGTCATTGTAACTAAGGCTAGGGTGCAAATTGGCTTCTAGGTGTAAAAATACATTTCCCTTTACACGGATGATCAATGGTCTGTTGTACTGCTAAAAAATGTGGCATTAATATATATTTTATATCAAGTTACAGATGATATGTTGAATGTCTACAAGGTATGGCACATATAACAGATTTATTTGCCATCAAATGGGCATATTTTTGTAAATGTGAGCCAGTTGTTCCCCTGCAGACATGGAGTGGCACACTGCCTTAGAAAAACTGCTTTTTTGTTACTATAATCGTTATCCTGCAAACGATCAGTGCATTTGTCTCTCGGGTGCAATACCTCTCATCTTGCTCATGTTTAAAGAGCGAGCAGCTCATGGATCAAATGTTATTGCTGGAGCCTTCCCGTGGTGACAGAATGACCCTGACATCTATTAGCACAAGTAAAGGTTTTATCCTCTAAGAGGCTCATGAGGGGACAAAAAGACTGAAACCAATGTGCCATTTTCAATGCAGGCTGTAGCTTTACCTATGGGAGCCATGAAGCATAAAAGGAAAGAGAGAAAACGTGGAAAGACAGAAGTCGCAGAGGTTGATCAGAAAGGCGGCTCTGATTGTGGCGATGTGATGAGAACGAGGCAGGTCATCTATCAGCTGCTTACACTCCCGTGCATGTCTACCTACTCTGTCAATCTCCACCTTCAAATACAGCTCACCTCACTGTCATCTTCTTGTCTACAAGTGTGCTCCCTTTTCTCTGTGATGGACCCAGGCTGTACATCTTCTATTCAAATGTTTCTCATTTGTATGTGCTTTGCTCACCTTTGATATATTGCTGGACCGGCTTGCTGAAGGACCCAGAGGCTTTTCATTCTGTAAAAGATAGAACGACAGCTCCAGTAAGTGAAAAACATTCAGAAATACAAAAATGCCATCCAGTCCGTGCACTGTACATACTAAAATCAGACAACAAAGTGAAGAGCTGCCTGACAGAAATATGTGAAATGATAGCATTATCATGGTAATGTTAGCATTAGCAATATTTACACTGCTCACCGGGTTAGCTTAGTATGCTAACCTTTGACAATTTGTACTAAGCACGTCGTTCAGCATGAAACCTGAAGGTATCCGAATATTGTTAACTAAAAAGTTTTCAAAGGATACATAGGGCTGAAATATTAAGTCCATCATTACTGCTTCCATAGGAATTAGGAGGGTATGTAGCAGCTCGGTGCTGCTAATTTACTGCATGTGATAATCAGTTCTGAATTCCTCAAAAAATGCAGAAGTTCAGAAGTTTTAACATAATGTCACAATCTTCCTAGTGAACATTCCAGCAAATTCTCCCAATTGTCAGACTACACAGCATTAAGAGAAATCCCAAAGAGCAAAATGTTAAATGTTATGTTCATGACAGTACAATAAGAAAAGAAAATCCAAGTATAACTTGTTTGGAAGGTTTTGCATGTTTAAAGCCTCTTCTCTCTAAAAAGAACATAGCAGCATGGTGTAGGTTTGCAAAACTGCACCTGAACAAACCACAAGATTTCTGGAACAATGTCCTTTGGACAAAAACCAAAAGCAAAGTAGAAATATTTAGGCGTAATGCACAGCACCATGACCAAAGACATCATAGCAACATGTTGAATGTGACCTGGGGACTGGAAGGCCCCCGGGTCACCATGAACTTCTCTATAAACCAAACTATTCTAGAGTCAAATGTGAGGCCATCTGTCCGACAGCTAAACTTGGCCAAAATTGGGTCAAACAGGAAAGCAGCAGCAAATCTACTACAGCACGACTGAAAAATAAAAGAAGTGCTGCACAGATCCAGTAAGTCCAGATCTCAACCTCATTAAAATATTGTGGTGGGACCTTAAGAGAGCTCTAAAGAGCTGTACCTGCAAATCTTAAGGAGCTGAACCAACATTGAACAGAACAGTGAGCCAGAAGTCCTCCATAGTTATGTGAGAGATTATTGTTATTATTATTATTGGTAAAGGTGGTTGCACAGGCCACTGAATCATGGAGTGTACTTGTTTTTTCAGATGACTACATAAAGAAAATTTTCAAAAAGCTCTGTAACATGACTGTTGTTCAATCTGGGTGAACGCAGCAGACCAGCAGAACAACACTACCGTTTCTACAGGCATGCTGCTAGGGTGTCTTGAAAATAACCCCCCCAAATGTATGATAAAATAAATGAAAAAACTCAAATACGGAAGGATCAACTAGGCCCGATTCTTGGTCCTTCTCAGTGTAATGCACTACATTTCTTAGCATCTCAAGGGCCTGCAAGCATGTGCTGTTTGGCATTTTAAGTTGGTAAATCTAGTTTCTCTGGCACAAGACAAAAGGAGGACAAGCCGATTGTATAACGCACCCATCCAAACTCCAAATCAAATTCAGTCACAATATTTGTATCATTACCCAGCAAGCAAAAACAGGCAAATATTTCCAGCGTTCAGCATAGTCAAGTTTTATAATGATCCTCGAGTCGCACTAAGTGTTCTCGGCTTGCATCAGAGACCGAGACAAACAGCCGCTGGGGCGCTGTGCTGCATTCAGTGGTGTTATTAAGGCTGGGCATGGTTCCTTAATGAGTAATCAATCATAGTTACATAACATTCAAGTTCACACCAGGTCGGACAGGGCTGTGTATGAGTTGGACACAAACAAATCTTTGCAAAGAGAAACCAGCTCTGTGAGGAGAGTTTTTCAAATTTATGAAGACATGAAAGTACGGCCCGATTAAACTGTTGAGGCGTAAAAATTGGCTATATTAGCCCCCGCTGAATTCTGCCTCCTCTTCCTGCACGCTGTAGACCACACATTGTGCGCTCAGAGACCCTTAAACAAGCCGATCCCCAGTGGTGATTAGTGCAACGTGACCAAAATGTAATGTGTCAATGAGTTAATTAGATAAACTGTTAACTCTCCTGCACTTATAGAACACATTTTAAAATGTGTTGCTTTACAGATGACTTCAGAGAGCTTTTCTCATTAATCTATTTACGGGATTCAGATTCGCTCAAAGACACTTCGGCATGTGGAGAGAACATGAATCAAACCACCATATCTGCGGTTAGTTGACAATCCACTCACTCTCCTGTGAGTACCAATCATTCCTGACATTTAATACTGCTTTATTCACCGTCTTACAGAGTATGTTTTGTGCTTATGTTTGCTTAAGTGAAAAAATTTCTACTTGCTTCAAGTCAATTTTCTTCTCAGTAGCACTCTTGTTCAATTCTTTAAGAGTTTGTTTTAAGAACAAAAGTTAAGTTTGGAGGATTTTCTTTAAGAGAGAGGGAGATCCAAAGAAAAAAAAGCCAGAAAGTAGTCACATCAAATAATTTACAACAACCACTTTCTTGCTGTTTAAGGCATTTAAGGCATTCTCCCACTAATTTAACCTCATAGGACCTGGCGTCCACATATGTGGACATCATATTTTGGGTTATTTAGACTAAAATACTAAATTTTGCTCTACATGGGCCTGATATCCACTTACGAGGACATTATATTGCTACTGTTCTATCAACATTTTAAACGAATATCTTCATATGTGGCTCTCACTTTTCTTAAAAACAAAAATAAGGTAAAGAAAAATCTTGTAATTCTTTGTTTTTACATTCATTGGGCCCCAATATGCCCAAATATCAAAGAGAAATTAAAAATGCATGCCATGGAAGAGTTTGGGTCTTAGGAGGTTAAAGAACATGGTGTATTTTTGAATGTATTTAGGCCCCAGGGCCTTTTGGGAGTGCCTTTCCATTTTCCTACACGCACGCACGCACGCACAGAGAAAAGCAGTATTTGTTTTTGGAGATATAAACACTGGGAACTTTTATTTTGTTAATAAGTATCAGCAGCCGAAGTGTTATCTCCACCATTTTTTGCCAAAACAAGCCTATACCCACACAGACACACAAACACGCCGTACCACTAACAGACTCTACAACATGTTACAGTTTCTAATTACTTAAGTGCTTGACGTGTCCTAGCTGTGACTAGTTGCCATAGTGACTGAGGACCGTTGTATGTCCCGAGTCTCAATCACTTGCGGCATCTCCCCGCCTCCTTATATTTCCGTTCATGTAAACATAAGATAAAACACGAAGGATGCTTGCAACACACCCACCAACTAACCCAGACCTTCCCTTCCTTCTCCTGTATTTTCCATGTTTACGTGGCAACTTGGATATCGTTTCTTAGCTAAAACTATGTGATTAAAATCTCTTAACTAGTAGAGTTTGGACAATGCACTCATATGCAGGTGTAAAAATTCCTGACCTTTAAAGTACTGTCCTACTGTCTTGTGGCCTTTTGTGGAGCAAAGTGCTGCGGCAGCAGTGAACGCAACTGGAGAGGAGGCAGCGCTGACATCTCGTGTCATTGTTTGTTGACTCAAGCGTCAAAGTTGTGGTGATTATCTCCAATCTCAAAATGCTTTTATCTCGAGTTTAAATGGGAAATCCTCCAGTATGATGCACTTCCTTGTTTTATATTGCCACATAACTTTAAGCACTTGACACACAACAAAAAGTACAGAGATTACATGAAAACATGGTGAAAAATGAAAAAACATCTAATTACAAAAATGTACTTTTGCAGATCTAAATGCATGAAGAACCAAGATGGTCTCTTGCTGTGCTAGTGGATTAAGGTGAAGCAGTTCCTCCCCATTTCCATGTCATTACTTCTTCAGTGCATTCAACACAATGGCACAAAATGGCAAATACAGCTCTCAATGGGCGCAATTTGTTCAGCAAATCAATTGTCAAATAGTCGAGGAGCATAAAAATTCATTTTTTTCTTCCAGGAGATGACAGCGAGGGATAAAGGGAACAGGAGACTAAAAGAACAAATTGATGATCCTTGCCCTTAATCCTTCCTTCTTGGTTAAAAAAAGCAGGAGAAAGCGATAACAAGAGCACATCCCCAGACTGAGGGGTTCTGGAAATAACAAGGCCACAAATGGACTCATGGCTTTTATAGACAGCAGTGATTAGAGCAGACAAGCTGAATACAGATGACAAAAGAAGAGACGGGAAATACATCTTCATTTGTCGTCTCGTTTAAGCACAGGTTACAGTTAAAAACCCACACTGCCTAACTGTCTTTCCTACAGTACAAGGTCTGCGAGTCACCTTCACTGCCACGTCTGTAGACTATAAAGGGTCTGCTTCTCTAAGCTCATGCATAATTCTGATAAAGGAGAGCTCAGGTTTCACAGTCCACTGTGCCTGTCCTTCTCCACCTCCTCTGCGGGTCTGTTAGCAGCTCCAGTCTTTGATAACACAACTTTCATATTGGACTCTGAAGACTCTGGCTTGTAACAGAAGAAGCTTAAGAGAGTACAGAGGAGGAGAGGTCATATTCGGGGGGATCACTGTGTTTTTCAAGGGTCTGTTCTTAGCCCACAGAGAGAAGGGCTCAGCTCACTTTTATGGAAGAATCTCAAGAAGATAAGACTTGTGAATTTAACCCAGACTCTCTCCAAGTTCCTTTCATCACCAGAAGCCATTTGAACTTGTCAAAGATTGTTTCTTTGTTCAGTTTTCACCAATAATAAAAATCACCCGTCAACAATTTGTTTAGATCATCATTATATACCTCTATTTTTTAGTAGGGCAAACAAACATAATATGAAACATTTAGCCTCATTAATCATATCACAGGTTTTGAAACTGAAATTGTGATCTATACTTAAAACCTAGAAATGAACCAAATTGTCGATTAGAAACATCAGCAACAACTTGCAGCCAGTTTTTACAAAAGTCACAGTTTTTGAGAGCCCACCAAGCCTGCAGCTAACTCATTTTCAAGCATCTATCCCAGTTTTTCCAAATTCAAGATGATGCCTTTTAATGTTTTGTTTAACCCAAACTTTCATTACTGATGCACAACCAAAGAGTAATTAAATGTGGATGGAATAAAATGTAAAAAGCTTTGAATCGTATGCTGTTGGAGGACGGATAGTGGTAAGGGCAAAACTGTCCAAACAGCCCTGCAGTAAATGTCTGACTTTCGACTGAAATGCTGTTTTAGAGAAGTTAATCTTGCTAACAGCTGCTTCCGTCTGCTTTCCGCATCATTTCTCGCCATTGTCGCACCAGAATAAAGATAGGTCTTGTGTTTGAGGTCAACAGCTTCTCGGAATACAAACCTGAGACTTACAGTCAAGCAGGACTGTTTAAAGCACCATCTGCTCTTTGCCTGAACCAGCAGCTGCATCAGTCTCAGTATCGACATGAAGCAGGGTTTAACACACGAGGTCACGAGTGAGAGCTGCTTGTCAAGTTTGCCATCCCACACTTTTGCACATTTTAAAATACTTCGAAAATAAATAAATAAATAAATAAATAAAAGAAGGTACTTTTTTAAGTGCTGAAAAAAATGCTGCTTCTTTTATTTAGGATGATTTTTAACACTTTTTCACTGCAAATCAATGTGAAAGTACAATTCACTCTTCTCAGTCTGTGTGTATTATTTGTTGTTGCCCTCTCAAACGTTTGACTTCACCCACTTAAGATTCTTTCAACGGTTCACAGAGGACATGCCTGGACATGCTGCATCTCTGATCCATGGAAAGCAAAGGCACTAGAATTTATTTTACGTCTTTCTTCAGAAAAAGGAAACACTGGTGTTGCTTACTCACAGTAAGTCATTCAACTTCTATTATCAGAGCAAAATAAACCGTTCATCATCATTACCAGCAACATCTCCTGCCAGGAATAGTTTAATCATTTCCAGCTTTCAACGCTTTCAACTCCCTTAGAGACAAAAACAGAACAACAAAGACGACTATAATGACAAATGATCAGGTTCAACAACAGAATCACAATGGGGGGTTTTCTGGGAGGGGGAATAAACACCTTCATTAGGGTGTCAGTTGAAGGATAATTGGGAAGAGTAAAAATGGATGTGGGGCATTTTAATAGTCACCTTGAGAAATGGGCCCAGTCAAAAAAACCCACCTTTGTTCAAAAATGACTTATAAATACAAAACATCTCAAACAAAACCTCAAACTTAATTCATTATAAGGGTTAGCTCTCTCTGCCCTGTGCAAATAAAGCAGCTTTTTTTTTGCCAACGTAACAATAAAGAGTTGTAGTACCTCTTTATCATCTCCTGCTACAAATTGCTGACATTGTAACAAGATGAGGGAGGAGGAGGAGGAAAAGACATAAAAAGTAAGAAGCAGAGGAGGCAAATGAATGATTGCTATCAGACAGTGGTAATAAGGTGACTGTCGAAGGAATTAAATCAGCAAAATTAATGAACAGATGTACGTGTGTGTGTGCATGTGTGGCGTTTTTTTTTTTTTTTCCTTTCTCTCTCGTTCATTCTCTGTAAATTCATTACAACTCTACACGACCTCTGCAAGCTGCTGAACTCTTCTATTCAATAGAAGATGTATCATTCGCTAATCACCACAGCTGAATGACCCACAACTCACTACGCCTCTGAAAACTCAAACAACCACAGGGCTGCAAGCCATAGCTTTGACTTTTTCCTGTGCATGCTGTGTGTTCCCCCCTCTGCAGCAAACAAACAATACCTACAACCAACTGGAAACTTATTGATTTGCCCCAAACTGCAGTTACTTTAAAGCTCATTTGAGTCCGTCTCCAAAAGCTAAATCCCAATTTGTCTTCTTGTTAGTACCATTGTCTACTTGCTACATCATAACAGGTCTCACTGGTAATAGGACTACTGCTAATCTTGTAGACCTTCCCTCTCACCCTTGCTGGGATGCTTCTGTCACAAATAACCCCTGACATTCATTTCCACCCACTCCACCCTGACTGCACTTTCTTCTTCACCTGTCCGCTGCTTTGGATGGCTGACCCCAGGTATTTAAACTCATCTGCTTTCACTACCTCTACTCACTGTTACACTGTCTCCCTCTCATTCATGCACCTTTTTTCTATCTTGCTTCTACCGACTTTCGTTCCTCTTCTCTCCAGACTCTCTTCCACCTGCTCCCTACTCTCACTATAGATTACAACATCATCTGCAAACATCATAATCCACAGAGAGTCCTGCCTGACCTCATCTGTCAACTTGTCCACCATCACTCCAAACAGGAAGCGGCTCTGATGTAATCCCACCCCTCCCTCGGACCCTTCCACCTGTCACTTCTCCTGCACAGCCCTCACACACATCCACTCCAGACTTCCTCATAAAGTAACACGGTTCCTCTCTTGGCTTTCCTATCAAACACTTTCGTTAATTCCACAAAGACACAGTGACCTTTTTTATACTTCTCCATCAGCACTCTACAACCTTCAGAGAGTTCCATTAGTACAAAAAGGTGCATGAATATAAATGCCTTTAAAGTAATTCAACACATGGCAGAACATACTCCATTCAGAATCCAATCCATTACAATGTTGCCTTCCTACAACCACATTATTTGACCAGTTCAATACTGTAAATAATCCTTAAAGTCTTTAATCTCAAGGGTCAAAATCTGAAATGGTGTATTTGTTTGTGTTTTAGCAGATAAACCCTGGTGGCTGTTATGGATTTAAAAAGGCAAAAAAAGAAGAAGCATAAACAGAAGAAATTAAATAAAAGCTGTGTGCATGCACACTTACATTACCCACACAATTCACACAAAATGTGTTACTATTCAATTTTCACATTTAAGTCTTCTGTACGTTGCATACTTGCAGAGAAGGCTGAAAACATGACCAGGCTGTTAAAGCTCCTGCAGCGTACACCCACACATGTACTCTGATCACCAAGAACAACTGAAAACAGCACTTTATATTTCATCTGCAGAAAAAACCCCTAATTTTACACATTTACTGCACTAGAATTCCGAATCTTACATTTTTATCATGGAAAGTTGTGCTTCCATGACACTTTCATGGACTTTCAGGTTTGTTTGCTGTTCTTGTTACAGTTTTAACTTTGCCTTTAACAATGTGATATCCCATTGCTGATTATAATTATCTTTTAAAATACAATTATTGACATAATGATAATATTACATATTAGCACGACAGCACTTTGGATACAGCCGCTCTACCTCCTTTCATTCCTACTTTGAGTGTGCATTTGAGTGTGCACACACACAAACAAAACCCCGACACAAGTTAAACATCAACATGACTGACAGTAATATTATATGTTATTTTTATATATTTTTTGTACTACTTGTAGCATTTTTTGTGTTCTGGTTTTAAGCAAAACAGGAATATATACATGGATTCAATCACATGAACATCTGCATCGTAGGTTCCTCCTTCAATGAAGACTAAGGTTTAAAAAAATAGGTTATGAAAGTGACTTCTGAGGAAGTAAAGTTTTGCAGACTAAAGGCACAAATGCACACACGCATGAACACACACGAGCACACACACAGTTTTTAGTTGAATCATGGTGGTGCTTTCTTCTTTTGTTTTTGAACGCACAAACTGCCGCAGACAAACAGGCACAAGATCTTCTTGCCAAACGCAAATACTAAAACGAGATCACATAAAAATCACATAAATCAAATGCCATCAATGTCAAAGATTCCATTATCAAGACACTCGTAGCCTGGAAGTACAGCTGGGGCGCACAAGTGTGTGCACAGGACAGACTGGAGATAAAGGGATATCCGAGTAAACACTGCTCTCATTCGCTCCTCTGTTGTTGAGATTATAGTCACACGTCATCACAATATCAAGTATCCACAAGAAAGAGTGCCATCGAGGGAGGAAGCTGGCTTTCATATGGTTTCCTGTCCTGTCAGTGTCCAGTGGCCACTTAAAAGGGAAATACAGGCTGACTCTGAGGGGGCAGCTGTGCAGGAGAGCAGAACCAGATGAGCAAACTCAACTATGCGCAGTACCAACCATTAATGGAGAGCTCGGCTGACCACAGAAGTTCCAGCAAACCTACAATAACTGTGTCCAGGAGGGGGAAAGAGGCATGGCACAAAGGAGGTCATGCACTTTAGAAAAACAGGTGACAAATTGAACAAATTACAGATTTTTAGGTGCAGCTTTCTGCAAGATCTATCCTTAAATTGGAGGCTGTAGACTTTTCTGTAGAGAGGAGGAAATGATTAATCAAATGGCAGCCCTAAAGTGTCGTTGCTCAGCATCAGTGTATGTCTCTATGCACTCGTGTAGGCGTTTAAAAAAAACACTGTGGAGACGTCATGAGAAGGAGACAAACAACCCCCCCCCCCCCCCCCCCCCGCTCCACAGACTGTATCTGTGCATTAATCCACAGCTTTCACACGCCTCTGTGTGCGTTATGTCTGTGCTCTCATCAGACGTACGTGAGCTTGTGGTTTTCCCTTCTTCCGCCTCTTTTGTTCTGTCTGTCCCCCATCTTCTTTCATCTTAGGCATATTTATATCAATATGTCCAAGCATGAGAGACAGTGACCATCACATGCAATGCAGTACTGCATGGACGGTGGCCTATTCTAGTAAAGCTATATTTGTTATTGTTATAGTCAATATAAAATTCACCAACAATGAAGCACCACAAGTTGGTTCTATAGTAGCTGCACGACAAAGTGAAAGCGATGTATGACCCGGGCCCGACTGCTCTGAGAAAGCATCAAAAGGTCCAAAGATACGGTGAAATATTTTTGTCACTCTACATGAAAGCCACATTTCCTCATTAGCTGCACTTGGGCGTACACTCTCCTACATGACACAAGTCATTATTTATAACTTGCGTGAAAAAGTCAAGCTACAGATAATTAGTTCAGTGGAGTGCCTCCTAACTAGCTGCATTATTAGTGTTTGAACCCTTGGTCCCCTTGTGATAAAATCATTACACTGGCAGGCTCACAGAGACAAGCAGGAGAGGAAGGAGAGAAATGCTGACCGTGAGTCATCACATCAGTGAACTTTCAGTTTCAAAAGGGAACTCGCAGACTCTATTACTGGCACTCAGTTAAAAAACAAACAAACAACGAACAACAACCAAAAAACAGAAAGAGAGACCAACATGAAGTTCAAACACACCAAACAGCTTCCTTTCTTTATAGCTGGCAGCATTTAGCAGCTGCTCAGAGGAGCTTTAGCACCCCCCTTTTTTTGGGAAAATCTTTTAGTATGTAGCGTGAAGAGTAACAATGGCATAAACGCGCAGCTCTCAGTTCTGCCGAATATTAAAACCGCACTTGTGGGTTTTCAAAAAGGAGACTTTTTTAAGGGGAAACAAGAAGCAGAAGTGGAAAAGAAAGCAGCGAACACAGGTCCTGGTGCAAAATACTTTGTAAAATAAATTGTCAAAAGAGCACTGGGAAGGTACCCTGAAACTCCTGCAGCCTGTACATCACTATCCTCTCCTTCCTCGGCCTCATCACCTTCTTGGCTCCTCTTCCTGATTTCTCCCTTCATCTCCCCTCTAGAGCAGGTTTTAAGCCCTGCCGTGACATGTGACTGCACTAATCTCCCCATCACCCCCGTTACCAGCTGGCGATTTGACACAAAGCTTTGCGATTTGGTGCATCAGTCGATGATGTGATATGCCAAGCCACTGACTAACAGGGAAAATACATATTTAGATGTCAGACTTCTCAAACCGCTAAGACCTTGTGCGTTTATCTGGAGCAACTGTGTGCATTTATTAGTAAACACTCAGGCTATTTTTTTGCACTTACAGTTAAATGACAGAGCACATGACCAAAGACAGGGCTTAGTTTACAATGTCCTGTACTTTGGCAGCCTGTTACCAAACACGATGGCAGCACTCAAACTGAAAACAGTTTGAGGGAAGTTATATACAGTAAGTCTGCGCACCCCTACTCATCCTGAACAAAAGGTCACCGGCACAGGAGAATGTGGGTCAACCGTTCATGCAGAGGAGATGGCGGATGCTCCCCTATAAAGACAAAAAAAAACCCCCAAAACAAAAAGACGCATGTGGGTACATGCACCGAATACAAACGTGCAAACAGGATCCCTCAGCGAGAGAGAACAAAGTAAACAAAAGACACAAAAGGAGGGCAAAACAAATGTAATGTACTCTCACACACACACACACACACACACACACACACAAAGCCATAACAACCACCATCACAGTGATAGATGGCTCTCTCTGTTCATTTTAGTCTTCATTCCTTTCCCTGACACATATGCACGCATGTAAAGAGACACATTCCTGGCAACTCTTTCATCACTCGGCGACTGCAGTGGAAAGAAGGCCTCAGCATAGCAAGCAGTGATATGGAGACCACAGTGAGCCTCACTTCCCGTTTATTATCACGATCTTTTCTCTGAATAAAGCCTCATACAGGATCATTTACTGTATAGATGTACACATGATGAAAGCAACGTTTCTGACAGGATCTATCTGCATTCGTCCCCGAGCGGGAGCAGCAGCAGTGAAAATAAACAAGAACAACAATGACATCAGTACAACTCACAAACAAAGGCAACACAAATACACACGGCAGCAACATCACCAAGAGCAAGAATCTGTACCTGAATCTTCATCTTCCAACAGGAATTCATGTCTGGATCCTGGAGTCACCTCACCCTTAGTCACACACACATAAACTCATCCACCCACACACACACACGCGCGCGCACACACACTCACCCTCTCACACTGACAATGGTCGTTCAGGGAGGTTGCATGCCCCCTCTATAAATCCCTGAGGTGAGCTGAGACCGAGAGAGACACCGAGACAGAGAGACACCGAGAGGGAGAGACAGTCGAGCCAATGCGGAAGTAACAATGTCAGCCGTCGCCGTGGCGACTGGAGCTACCTCAGCAGAGCACAGAAACAAAGACAGACACAGGAAAAGATAGAGAGAGAGACGTCAGAGGGAGGGAGAATAAGTGGCTGCCCTACATTTCTTTAAACAGACACACACACAAACACACACATGCATATACAAACACAGAGGCTGAGCTGCTACCGACGCTGCTGCTGCTGCTGGCTTGTCCAGGCTTGCTCGCCCTCTCCCTCTCCCCCACACACACAGAGTCAATCTGATACTGTAATCCCATTGGCTGAGCCACCACTTCCTCCAGCTGATCTTGATGAGCAACGGGGGGAGGGGCAAATGTTGTTCAATCATTCAAGAGAGGGAGGGTGGTGCCCTTTAAATAGACTCCCTCTGCTCGGTACGCTGAGCTTAACCTAAAAGCACCTCCCTCTAACCCTACTTAAGCTTGTCCTACACCAACAAACACACACAGACACACTCAGACATACAGAGCCTCCTCCTTCTCAGTCCATTACTGTTTTAAGACAAAGAGTTAGCCACCAAACCTGTTTTAAGCCACTGTCACTGTCCACCAATCCGAGAGGGCCTTACTGCCGTCTCTCCACCAATCCCCAGCGGGCAGCAAGGGATGCAAGGTGGAGCAGAAATGACAGAGGGTAATTTATTACACACATCCTCATAGCTACATTCAAGGACAAAGCTACAGTATAGCAGAATCACCCAAATAAATACTAGGACATAGGGGATGAAACATAATAATAAACACACCTATTAAACCTTAAATACAGCCGTGACTGACAACAGAACTGGTGGTGGTGGTGGTGTGGGGGGTGCAAGCAATTGAAGCATGCAAACATCCCGTGTCTGCAGATCACATCCTGCATGTACAGCAAAAAGTCCCACAGGGCCCATAAGATTTGACTGTGGGTCACTCTGGAGTATAAATCCCTGCTTCATATAACATTAACTTAACCTGCCTTAACAGTCTCACCTTCCCTCAGGGGATCAATATTGATTAAAGTGTTGCTAAATCGACCTTTTCTGGACTTGTACCTTGCGGGCTCAACAACCTCAGAGCCCACTTAATGAGAATGAATGATTTTAAAGCTGCGTTATAAGTTATCTGCTGTGTACAGAGACATGTAGATAATGTATTATTTGACTTGTCTTATAGCTTTTGTTGAGCTCTATCGTTCAACTCATTTATTATTCTAAAACTGTATTGTAACAAAGTACAAATACTTCATTACTGTACTTAGAATTTTCAGGTATATGTAACGTTTTAACACCAATGTCTGCACTTTCCATTCCTCACATTTTCAAAACAGGCTCGTTACTTTAGGTTTAATGCATTTGAGTGTAGTTCTGATTTTCCAGCACTACACGCTTCGAACATCAAACCAATTATAGTCTAAATGGAGGAAAGAATAACATTCAAAAAATGATCCTACGGGTGTATTCATCACTGGGGCTTGAAAGTTTCCAGTTTTCTGGAAACCTGAAACTTAAATGTCGTCTTTAAAGCCTTTTGGTTTCACTTCTGTTCTTTAAACATTGATGAGCCACTTCAACCAGTCTTAGGGTTCCTCCACCTGCTGAATCCCATTTAAATTATTAAACAGTTTTTTAAATAAATAAAAAAAAATCAAAATTTTGCCCATGTTATAGTTTTTAATACATTAATATAAGGTTCAGTTAGCGCTGCACAAAGCTATAAGAAAGGTCCTTTTCTCAGTCACCATGGATGACGCACTAGACTTACTGTACTATGTAAAGAAAGGCCAGGTCCTTTGGATTGCATAACAAGCTAAGCGGCACTTTACCTTATTTGAGTAACACTGCTCAAACAGCTTTGGCGTCGCAATAGTCTTAGAGCAGAGTTGCTGGTCCCACTCATGAACTTTGCCCAGTCAACGCAACAACCGAACAACAACAGCCACATCGCAGCCATGCATCAAACTTTGAGTGGAAATAAATTTACTCAAGAATAGATTAGTTTACCTGAACTTTAATAATTTGCTTCTACAGTTATTAATATTAATTTTAGATATTAGACATTAGAATAATTACACTTCTTAATCCTCTACAGGAATTAGCAGGTTAAGAAGTTTTTGAACACTCTGAGATTTGAATATTAAACAAGAAATAAAATACAATTGGTAATAAAATATAATTTTACATGTATTCCTTAGTTATTTGTTTACTTGTTTATGCCCTCTGTGGCATTCAAAAAACAAAAAAAACTAGCGTTACCAACAGCACCCTCTGGTGGACAAAATATGCAACAACATTGATAACATAGGTAAAGGGTGTTTCTTCGATCTCTTCTTTACTGTTTAAATTTTCATTTATCTGCTATTATAAATGCTAATACATATACATATAATATATCTAATAACAGCCCACCGATAAATTAGTCAGGCTCTAGTCAATAATAAAAGACTAAATAAACAGTAATAAAATGTAGTATTGCTAGATATTCTGAAAGAGGAAAACTTTCTGATAAGTGATTTTTAGTATATTATTAACATCAGTTATTCTTCTGAAAGTAGGACTTTTACTTAAATCTGTAAGCAGTACTTACTAAGTTTAACTTCCTCTATAACTGCTGATGTTTTCTTGAGGTCTGCTGACACAGATTTCCTAGACAAAAAGACAAATACTCCGTATCCCTCAGGTTTAAAATAAATAATGATTCCACATCATGTGGCACCTATTAGATCATTTTCTTGTGAAATACCCCGAGGCCAAAAATTGTACAAAATAATGCAACTATAGTCAAAATAATGAGGAAAACTATGTGATGTGGTTTAAACGTGTATATCAAATAAGCATTCCCACTTTACCAAATCTTTTAAGTTTTCCGCTGAAAGTGATATTTGATCATGCCACATTCTCTCGAGGACGTCAAAGCAGAATAAAAAGTACAAACCAGCAAAACAGGAGCAAGCACAAACCACCGCAGTCTTTAAATGAACACTACGAAATTGGATCCAGGACGCAGTTGGACTAAATGACGGAGCAACAAGCGAGAAGCTGATTTCCCCGAGTGAGGAGGTTTGTATAATGAACTCCTGAATCCATTCAGCGCGGCACAGTTTCTAAAGGTAAAGACGATGCATCGAATTTACAGCACATTATCACTTGTCACTCCAGCAACGGTAATCTTTGCAAGTTTCAAGACAAGATAATATTATCTAATCTTGGAGGGGGAAAAAAAGCAAGACAAAGACGAAAAGATCAGAAAGCCAATACAAGAACCATCAGCTGTCAGATGATGCAAGTGCAGCTTTTTCTGGTCAGTCAGCCAGCAGCTCTACGCATTAACATAACATGATGAGGTGAAGATCTCTCAGCACAGGTGTCAATAAATATCGATCGCAAATTGCTGATAATTACACTTTAATTGCAGTTCAGGACATTCGACCCCACTGTTGGGCTCCACAGCGTCGTTTACCTCTATATCACCAAAGCCTCTTCAAATGTGATTGGTCAATAGAATTTATGGTAGAAACAACTGCATCAAAAGCCCTTTCACAGAGGCTACAGGTTGGACGGAGAGGGCATACAAAAGTGAGAGACACAAGGCAAATATTCGAGAGTTGGATGAGGGGGTAAAGATATACATTTAAGGGAAAATGTGAAGGGACGGAGAGAGACGGAAAGCGGAAAGAGAACTTTTGACAGGCTGATTTCTACAGAGGGAGAAACATGTCAGATATCCCGCTGGGTGTGAAATTGAGCTGTAATAGCCTTTTCACTTCATATTCAAATACAGTCATGCATACTGATAACTACAACTCTACAGCTTGTATGTCTGCAGCATCAATCAAATCTACCTCCAATTAAGAGAACGGGACGAGGGGAAGAGAGGGGGGAAGAAAATGAGAGGTCCGTAAGGAAAGTCTCTTTAGAACTTCAGTTTTTTGGGTTTTTTTTTTGCTTTTTTAATATTCTATAAAACGCTGAATAACCGCAGTGGGATCCCTTGCTACTTATCTGGTGTAACCATATGCAATTCTTTCATCTGGGGCTTTGCTTTTCATTTACATATCTCGGTTGTTTCTGCGCATGGTGTATTCATGGGACAATCTCCAGACTCGAATACACAAGCCCAAACATTAAGTGGGCCGTCACCAGCGGCAGCACAGCCAGAGCACAAAGCCATCAATTCACCGTTCCAAAAATAACAAGAGGCTGACAGTAGCAGTTTCATTGATTTGCAGCTCTCCCCACTGTCCTCTTGCCCCCTATCTTGTCATCTTTTCAATTTTGTCACCCAATGTCGCACATCTATCCCGACGTGTGAACGCCGATGGAGAGCGGCTGAAAGGGACGGCTGCTGCGAGGGCACGTGACCGTCAGCGGGGCCGATGGGTGGAGAGTGGAACAAAACTTTAAAGTGACCTCCTTCTGCGAGCCACACTTTCAAAAGCTATTTCTGTCCAGGCTGTGTGGCAGAGATCGGACTGTGGAGTGTTGCCAGTATGTGCCCGATTACAGTGTTAAACAATGACAAAACAGCACGCAACACTCATGCTGGTGCCGGTGTGACACACACGCGAACAGTATTTAAAGTCAGCGGAGAAGCCCACATGGAAAGTTTACCTCAAGAAAAAGAGAACTTCAATTAAACTGCACTAATTCAAAGGCAGTTTATCAACTTAAATTTGAGAAAGACTTCAGTACGATTTCAGAAAGAAAGGCACTGATATGCTCTGAGCCTGTAAGCTTGAGGACAGTAAGCAAACAAAACAACATAAACTTATGCACTTGTTATAATAGGAAAGCTTAAGGTTGAACCTTGGGCACTTCACAGACATCAGGATCAGTGTACATGATGCAAAAGCAAAAAAAAAAAAAAAGTGTTTTTGTAGACAAACACACTGCACAAAGGTCTTGAGCTGGCCTTCATTACCTTAGAATTTGGAGAAAGGGAAGTGGGTGCTGCTACTTTTTGAAATATGTTCAAAGCTACATTGAAATACAGTATATACAGAGAGCACAGAGGTTTCTACAATTCTAACCAGCTGAAAGTCAATATTTGGCAATGACCACCTTTATTCTTCAACACATCCTGAACTCTGTTAGGAAGCTTTTTTGTAATTTATTTAAGTAGTCTTCAGGAACAGTCCTCCAGACTACTTGAAGCACATTCAAAGCGCTCCTTTGGATGTTGGCTGTCCTTTTGTTGTGTTCTCTGTCAAAATGACCCCACACTGCTTCAGGCCAGGCTCTCCATTTCTCTTCCTTATGAATGGTTTCTTGACAGCCATCCTTGGCTGTTATCATTGTTATCATTTCTGATGAGGCTTCTGCAAACAGTAGATGGATCACTTGAAGAGTCAGATGCATCTCTCAGGTCCCATGTCAGGTCTTTGCTGGATTTGTTCCCCTCTGCTTCTCAAGGACCTGACTTTCACCTAATGTTCATCTGTTATAGTTTTTTTTCCTTTTTTAGGCCTGACATGTCTTCTTTTGACTCCCCTTGTCCATTTTCTTCAAACTGTTTGAGAGCCCACAGCACACCATGCCAAGATATGCCAAGCTTTCAGCTACAAGCTCTTTGGGAATCAATTTTTATCTTTGGCATTTTTCATTTAAAGAAATATGAACAAATGATGTGTTTTTGTGACAGGCTGACAGTAACAAAGTGCCTAAAGATACAATTTAAAGTTGGTCTCTCTAACTTGTCTGTTATGTGCAGACACAGCAGTGGTTCAACAGTTGAATGATCAGCTGAGGCCAGTGAAGAAAACAACACACACACGCACACAGAGGTATGAGGACTGGACTGAAAATGAGTGAAAAAGCTCTCAATGTTAGAAGTAAAAACAGTGAAAACCTGCTCAAGACCACTTTTCAAAACTACAATTTAGTCTGGCTCCTTGGAAGAAAAACAAAGAAACAAAAGGTGGCTCGAGGCTTCTCAAGATTCAAACGTTGTCATCATGTTTAAAAGCGGGAACATCTCATTAGCAGTTTTAGCCTTTTGTACATTCAGTCAAAATAATGGACGTGTGTAAAGATAATGAGTAACTTAAGTATGTGCTGATGTACATATAATATTTATTCCAAGCCTTGTCTGTCTTTGAAGAGTTGGAACTAACTGATCTAGGTAGCGGTGTTCCAGACACACAGGGGGCCTGAGCCGGGAAAAGATGATTTATGAATTTAAACTCATGCACTTTCTGTGATTCAAAAGCCAATTTTGCCACCGCGTCTTATCTTCAAGTCTTTTATTATTCATCTTTTTTATTTACATGGCACTACATGATGCACAATCCTATTAAAGCTGCACAGTTTTTAATCAATTTACCTCAGTTTCACACAAATTGTTTTTCTTCACAGCAGCGTAGGAATTGGAGGAGCTGGAAGTGACAGACACGTTTGAAGATTCTCAAAATTCAGCCAACTGGTTTTCTCCTGGGGTCTGAGCTGCTACGTTTACGACAGACATGTTAAATTTTGTTCGGCCTGTTTCTCAACTAATCTGTCCCCAGTGGAGAAATCTGAACACGTTGTTCTCCTCTGTGAGCAGCATCCAGAAACGTCAGTCGTGATGCCAATCCTTTTTGTCTCCTAGCACTCCCCTGCTGCGGACATCAGTACAGATCAGAAAAAGCTAAATATCACTAATGAGTGAGTCACTATCGTGGTGAGGAGCAGAACAGGTTGTACTTATTATTATGGCGACAGAGGAGTAGCTGCAGTACAGTTGACAATAAGCAGAGACTTCATGTAAGTGAACTGTACTATGCATGTTGATGAAAACTGAAGACAATCACAAACTACCTGATTTAAATCCACAGTGCTGGTAAATGTGTGTTATTAAGAGCAGTGCTTTTACTAAAGTGTTTTCATTTACCAAATGCTTCATGTAGGGAAAAAATCCCAACTAATTTTCTGCAAAAGACCATCTCAATTCAGGACGGTATCTTTCTTATCCAGTTTTGGATGACAGTTTTAAATTCTTCCCATTGCAACACTCAAAGAAACAGCTGTGCTCTTTTCTTCATCAGCGATGAACTTCCCCAGATGTGCTTTGGCTAAACTAACCAGTTGTTCGTCATGCTTGAAATCCTTTCCTCTGATTTGTGTTTGAAAATACTTCCAGCTAACTATAAACGACACCTCCGCGCCTCTCGCACATTTTAGCTTTCAAGCCAGCGTCTCCTTTAACCCCTCTGTAGGTCGACGAATCGTGGCGAATCCACTTAAAAAAGACGGATTTTCTTTTGTTTGAAGTCGTTCTGTTCTAGATTTGCTTTGATGTTTAGCGTCATTATCCAACCACATCATCCAGCTTGTACCGGAGCTTCAGCTGCCGGATATCCGACCTGATATCCCGCTGTGAGATGTGTCGATAAAATTAGGAATTTCCCCTCAATAATGGTGGAGCTGTCCGTGCCCTGAGGCAGGAAAGCAGCCTTAAATGATGACGCTCACACTGATGCACAGTGTGATGCGTTCTTTGTAGGCCCTGCTGAATGTTCTCAGCAGCATGAAGTTGCTTGTTAGCAACCAAGATATGTTTTTATTGAAACCATCCCAACACAACGCTGCATTTTACCTAGGTTCTGCGATAACACCGAGCTCTGGGGTTCTTTTATCTCACTGATGAGTCCTTAATGCACCTCGATGTAAAATAGCTGCATTAATAAATTATATCCACATAGTTTCTTGAACTTTGGAATGACAAAATGAATGGGATATACTGATTAAAAGTCTTGTGATGTCTTTCATCATGATTCATTGATTGCACAGCAGGTTTGATAACTCCTGGAGAGATTCTCATCTTGTGTGTTAAACAACACTCTCCATCAGCATCGTTAAAACTCCAAATGGAGGAATATTCTTTAGAAAAGCTGAGTTGAACCTTGGAGACAAGATGGTTTTAATTTTTTTTTTTTTAAGCGCGCAGGTGCTCAAAAGCTTAACAAGACAATTTATCATGACTTTTGCCTTTAATTTCCCCCTCATCTTCATTAGCATTAGCCAAGGCAATTACATACTTTTATGAAGATAATTTGAAAGGACTTATTGTTTCTCACCTCTCCACTGAAGACACGCAGGCCTCTTTTCTAAAGTCTGCCAGTGTCTGTGTTTATCAGTGTTTGGGAATAAAAAGACAAAAAGCACCTCTGCAGACGCAAACATCAGCTCTATCTGTATCCACATCAGAACCTGGGGCTTGTGATAATCTTCTAAATGAGACAAGTATTTCAGCAGTGCATTACGGTCTATAAGGAGGACAAAAAGCCGGAGTTGGCAACGGTCGTAAATCCTGCTCAAATGTGGATCAATCATTTCAAAATGCCTCTCAAGTTGCAGCAAAGTGATTCCAAGCTTGACCAAAATTGCACTCAGTTAAACTCCCACTGCGTGCATGCCTGATGAAACTAGTCATTAAAAACTATTGGAATGCGGACAGCGGCTCAGACCTACGATGGCGGAGCTCGCTGTGATTTTTAACTCTTGACCCGGCTGACCTGATATCGCTAGCAACAGACAATTAGCGTGCTCAGGAGTCGGGGGATGCCTAAAACACAAGCATAGAGATGCAACTAAACAGTCTACAATGGTGGTTATTCTGTTTTAACCGACTCTCTGGGAGATACATAATTATGCTAGCTGTATATATTCTTTGAAGTAAAATCAATAGGCAGGCCGAGTCTGACTTACAGAGATGGCAGACTGAGAAGAAAAACTAAGGATGCTATCATATCTTTTTTCTTGAATGAGAAAGAGTTTGAAGACTTTTATTAGGCCCAGCTTTTCATTTTTATTTACCCGACCATTTCCAGGCTTTGCAGGGAGAAGGGAGGGTTTTTATTTTTTAAAGGCTCTGTGAACACAATTGATGCACTCCATCCAGCTCCTTTAAATCCATCATCTGTGCTGGACTTTATATGCATCAGTGCAGCAATGACCTCAGTATACAAACATATCCCCTCCTCAGTGCCCACTTCACTCCCTTTTAGGCTTTCTCCACCACCATCTATGACATCATTAGTCTTCACCTGCTGTTAAACAGATGGCGCCCTATTTCTGACCCTGGACAGACGGAGAAGTCTGCATTGCAAATATACGAGTACAGATTTTTTAATATATTAATTAAAATATTAATATATTTTTTTTAAGTAGGTTCCTTTTCAACCCAATTGTGATTTTAGTTTTCCAGCCTTCACAGATCTGATCAGAATTTCAGGGCTATAAGCAGCTTCCCCCTTCAGGACGTGAACCCTCAGCAGGTGATTCCTGCCATGCAAACACACCAAAAATGCTTCTCCTACACCTGAACCTTTCATTTCTCTTTTCACCTGCGGGCGACGGGTTAAAATGAAACACGTTAGCCAAAAGACTGCGTTTAATATCGTTACACAGAAGCAACAGTGATATAATGCTAAAATGGCACAAAGCAGCATTGCTTCACTTGTGATCTTAACAGAAAGCTGCATGCATTTCTTCACACAAAAGCAAACAGCACGCAGAGGAAGTATAAATAATTCCTCTAAGTCTTCCCATCACAGGACAGCGTCTTCAGAGATCTGTTATTTTGCCAATGAACAAAAGACTACAGCAAACAGAAACTCCTCAGACAGTTTCAAATCTCTCCAACTCTGCTCGTTTGTAGTGTTAGATTCTTTGATGTATTTTACACCAGTGAGATGCATCTCAATTTACTTTTTTACACCACATCTACCTAAGGCGTGCAACCTTGGATCTGCGCATCTTCTTGCTCTTCCACTTCTGTGCGCTGATGATGGACGAAGGATAGCTCTGTCCTCCGCCCACCTACAACAATCCCCATTTTAAGGTCCAACCTCATTTGGCTCCCGGACAAATACAGTCCACAGCAGCGGAAGGCGATTTGCATTTAAAGGCTGTTCATCTTACACACCTCCTTCCTGCAGTTCACTGAAATGAACATTTGCATTTTGAATGCCTTAAAAATGTTCAAACTTGAAAGCTGGAAATCTAAACCACAAGGCAAAACTAGGAAATTAAGTTATTTTAAAAATTAGAAGCTATAACAGCCTGTAATGACAAAGAAAAAGACCAGAATTGTTCGTGGTTAGAGTCAAGGTCAGTGCTAAAGAGGAAAATGAAGTCATTAGGTCCAAAACTCCACAGAGTGAACGATGAGTAGAAGAAGCGAATCAAACAGCTCCTAGTTTTACGCACAACTGCTACAGGCGTTGCATCAGGAAGCATTTTTAGGTTCAAATGGCCTGGTCTTTCAAGGGCCGGGGGATAATACACTGTTTGCTCTACTGCCCCCTGCTGACTATACCTTTACAGCACTACTTCTCTTGGGGTCTGATTAGTAACACCAGTCATGGTAAAAATGCCACTTTCTTGGAAAGATCCGTGTTAATTGGCACAAATTATTGGGATTCGAGGGACATTGGAGACAAACATCAGTTGGTTTAGTTTAAAGTAGATTGAAATTTCTTTGGCAGAACTGCTCAATTAAAACACGACAACCACAATCATCCATCCAAACACAGCCTCGCTAAATTATTTCTCTTTTTAAAGCTCACAGTTCTGGAAATATTTAAATTCAGTTACATATTATTACTTCAGCCATGATTAAAGGGGTTACTGAATTTGACTACAACATTTTTGGGCCTAACCATTCACTGTGGCTCAGGAGGATGAGCAGGTCATCTACTAATTGGAAGGTTGGTGGTTCAGTCCCTAACTGCTCCAGTCTGCAGTGTGAACCCCGACTAGCTCACAGGACGTTCATCTGTGTGTGAATTTTTGATAGAAAGCACTTAGATTCTTAGATGAATGAGAAAAAGAGCTGGGAAGACTCAAGTAGAGCAAAAAAACACTGTATAAGAACCAGTCCATTTACCATGTACAATGGCAGTTTATTAGAAACACCAATGACTTTGATCTCAGTGCCAGTACACAGACTTTTCGGCCTCTTCACTAAGCTTTACTGAAAATCAACCAGGTGCTTTTTGCATAATCTTGCCATGGAAGTCAAATTATTGTAATGGACAGCAAGTGTGCTTTGTACTAGAGTGAATATTATTGTTATTCAAGTGAATCTTTCATATTAATTTGACCTGTTGTGTGGCTACTTCAAAAGCAGCACATTATATCGCTGTTTTTGTTTGGATTCAATTAATCGGAAGTGTAGCAACCAAACATTGTTACTAATTTCCCTAAAATTGCTGGCAAATTAAGTCATTTGTGGAGCAAAACTAACAGGAAAATTACACATAACCTCACCATAATAGGACCAGTATGAGCAGTGCAAAGCAAAGCCAATCAGATATTTCAACATAATTACAGAACTGGTGCCAACTTCCCTACAAGACATATGAGATGTGACAGTCCAATTTTCACACTGACTGCTGCTACAATGTAAGAAGGCCAAATTTATTATGCTCCTTCGTTGAAATCTAAAACATCCCCAACCCAACCCTGGCTGACGCCTCAGCTGTCTCGACTGAGGCTAAACGCAGCCTTCACATCTGTCCACCTCATCGTCGTGTCCGACGCATCTGTCGCGGTCCTTGATTGACAGTGAAGCGCTGGCTTCACATTCCAACTAGCCCGCTGCTCATCTACGCATTGCTCGGTTTCGGCTCCATATGGGCCAATCTCCTTACGGTATCGCTCGGGATTGTTCACTTTCTCACACATCTGTAAGGATCTCACGACGGGCCCGCGGCAAGCTGTTGTGACTTGTTTCAGATCATTTTTATGACAGTACGAGACAGCACAAGGATGACAAAAAACGGCTGAGAGGAGTATCGTTGCACGAAAGAAAGCGGAGCCGTATTTTAAAAACAACAGCGTTGTGTTTACATAGCACAGATCTGAGTGGCTCAACCCCCCCCCCCCCCCCCCCCCTTCACTCCCCAGAGGGCTGCTTGAACTGTTAAAGCAACAATGTCACACTCCAAAAATGTTGCACTCCGTGACCGCTGCTGCTCACATTAAGTAGGAGAGTGTAGAGCCGAGGCTTACATGAGCCACTGAATGAGCAGCCTCCCCAGGACAGAGGTTGTCTCAGAGAAAGAAAACTGCACAGCAAATCAAACCATAACTATTAGGCCAGAAATGATCCACTTCACCTCGGGTTAGGAGGAGAGAGACACAGAGAAAGATGGAGCGAGGCTTGCAGAGGAGCAGACTGCCTTTTACAGGCTGTCTTTTGAAGTGATAAGCATGAAGTCAAAATCCCATCGCTCCCAGCCGGCCCACACTCCAACCTTCGCTTTTTCTGCATTTCCATCTCCCACGGCTGGCATCTGAAACACATTTCACCATTTCCCATCCTTTTCTACGTTTTTTTTCTTTCTGCATTTTTCCAGCAGCTCACCGTTTACTCAAACCTTTCAATCACTTCTCCCGTCCCACTCCGCCCTATCAATATTTGTCCGGTCAGCTCTCTGCCTGTGCAAAGACAAGTGCAAGCAAATATTTTGTGGGAAAAAGCAGCATTTCCACCTGAAATGATTACACGCTTTCTTCCTGATGACATGCTTTGGCTTTTAAAGCATCTCTCCTTGGCTTGTTCCATCATAAGCTTGCCCTTAATTGCAGACCTGACCTCAGGAGTGTTACACAGTGACATCACAAAATGACTTTTAGTGTGGTTTGCAGTCAATCGGTGAGCGATAATCCTTACTTTATGCTTGAATGCACTTATTTTGCAGATTTCAGGTATGTAAGAATTTATAATGGATTTATGTGGAACTCCAGGGAGAAGCAGTGATAACATTTTTATAAAAACACCTTTTATATTCTTTGCATTCAGCATTCCTGCTGTTTGTTCACCAGTTATTTACCTCCCCCGGGTGATTGGCAGCTGGCTTTACCTTTTTTTGGAACTCAGTGTATTTTGAGTGGTCAACAGGATCAATCCAGCAGATCCCCATCCATCAGCTAATAACACACCATTGTCCTTGCTGTCATGAGATCTCTTTGTACATGACGCATGGGCTTCAAATTTCACTTTTGTAGTTGGGCTTTGTTCCCCTAAGTGCAAGTCACATAGCACAGATGCACAAAGATAATATTTTCAGGACGAGCTCAACAGGTTTTTTGCCAATCCAAGAGGAAAAACCATTTAGCCATGCCCAGATCAGCTCACTTCCTGGATTCACCGTGCACAGCCTGAAATGCAGCAGAATCTGTTCGACGGTTTCTGACAAATCCAACAACAACAACAAAATAAACGTTAAAAAAAAAGTCGCACACTCAAGACTTTTGCCGTCTCGTAATTTAGTCATATTGCAAGACATTGCTGCATAACAAAACTGCAGATTTTCTCTTTACTTCTGGGTGTCTGTGGTTGCGTGAGAAGCATATAAATAAACAACAAGCTGTGACTTCAGTGGGTGCTGCCTGTTAGTTTGGGCTCTGCACAGACACCTCACCTAACAAATATCACTGATGTCCTGTAGATGCGGCAGAGCCTTTTATTCTTTGGCTGTACACATCCCGTATCAGTTTCCCCCATTACATTACTTACCATTGCCCCTCCTCATCAAAGCTGACTGTCAGTTTGCTTGTTGAACATCACTCACTCACATAAGGATCCCTGTACTACTGCAGCCAGGGACTACCAGTCAACAAAGAAGTAAGCAGTGATTGCCTAAAGTACACAAGTCTTTACAAAAACTTTCCCGCACATTACTGTTCCGGTGCATGTGCAGCAACAGAGCTTTTATGCGTCATTTAAGAGCGCCAACTATAAATTGGATAAAAGCAGCTTAGAGAAAGTTCAACGCGATGCAAGACAAAAAGACAAAACCAAAGAGTTTCAGGTAGCAGCTCGCCAACGTCCTTGCCAGGTTGTTTCTATGGTGATGACATATTCTCTTCCCCCATGTTTGTCTTGTCTCTGTACCCTGAGATTTTCGTGTTTCACATACAGCACCATTGTAATCTATTAGCGAGCCTGAGGGAGGCCACGGCCCTGAAAGAGATAGGACGGAAGGAGAAGAAAAAAATGCGTTCGTTCATGCAAGGATTGAAAAGACGCCACCTGATTGCTGTCAGCCCTGGCAACGTGACCCCAGGCGAGGGATAGTGGAGCAGCCACCTGGCCTGTGCGGAAGGTGCCGTGAGTTGAAATAAACGCATCAATCACAGTGACAGAGGACTGACAGCAACTATCCACAGCTCCTGCTCTTACAAATAGGCTTCACCTCGATTTCACGGGGAAGACATTCTTTCTGGTTTTGGCTGCTCTTCAGATCGGCAACAGGGGACACTAGTATAGAGGGTGGATGTATCGGGTGCGCTGCCTGAATACTCATTGAAGTAAGTGGGAAAGCACGGCGCTCTCCTAGCACACACGGCTTTTGACAGCTCCGACAGAAGCAGAGCTGAGGCATGTCTGTGGCGAACGGCAAACTATTTCTCCACGTTCTGCCCGTGCTGCTTCACTCCTGCCGATAGTACTCTTATTCAGTCTTTGCTCCGTTTCTACGGCAACGACAGGCTCTCGCTCTCTTCACGCTGTTTACAACAGACCATAATTGTGCTCTTTTTCACCTTATCTCTTTATACTCTCACCTGGCCCCTCTCACTGTGATTGCACGGCGCACTCTACCTTTACTCATTTCTCCTCTCGGTAGATGGAGGTGAATGTTAATGTGAGGCCGCAGTCCTCTGCACTCTGCAGCACTTACTGAAAACCTCATCTGGACACCGGGTGCTAGTGCATTCATGCAGCAGCACCATCCAAAGGCTAAGGGGAGAGAAGAGGAGCACTGTGCACACAATTTCATGGGTTCAAGAGTAGCGTACGACCCGTGCTACATGTCATTACGTCTCGCACTGCCCGTTATCTTCATCGGTTACTCTCTTGTCTTGAAGTAGTCTAGCGGCGCACAAGCGTATTCGCTTCACAGGGTCAAAGAATAACATTCGTCTCAAACTATACATAATTTACATAAAATTGTCTACAAGTAAAACACTTGTAGACAGAGTTCCTCTCTCGAAACAAGCCGTGTGACATGTTGAGATATTTTGTGCTTGGCTGCTGAAAATGAAAGAAAATGTGCTGTTGAGACTTCCAAGCAACAAACATCTGGTTTCCACTCCACCTAAGGGAAGTGTTTGCGGATGTTTTCTCCCTCGCTTTTTTGTAGCATAATAGCACAGCCCCCTGCAGTAAAACATAATAGGGAAACTCAGCAGATGATTTAAATGCCCACGGTGAAAAAGCCTGACAGACTTCCACTCATCTGTTCATCACGAGACTCAAAGATATGGTTTTCTTTGGAAATTATATGGCAATGTAACATAAATGACTTCACAGATTTACAAAATGTAACAGACAGGTGAGCAATAATACATCCTGAGGATGATCATTCGGAGTGAAAAGAGAATTTCTATAATTGATTCAAGTGTTAACTTATGTATAACTCTGGGCCCCACAAGCAGTCTTGTCAAACAGTTAGAATCATTTCAACCCTCATTGTGAAGCTTGCTTTAGTTTTGCAAGAAAATAAGTTCTGCATCAAGCTTAAGGGTGCATTATTTTCTTAATTCTTATTTAAGTAGGTACAACTCCCATAACATAAATAAAATGTAAAAAATATCGACATACTACCCCTCAGCCCTCGAATAGACACACCTATGGTACGGTATGGTATGGTAATTTTAAAATTCTAGATGACTTCCTTTGTCAGTTTTTGAATTCACAGGATTTTCAAAAAACTTGAACTTCACTGAGATTTTATTGAGGTTTTTTGTAGACAAACCCTTCTATCCTATCTATGGTATCAATTTGAAGCACCTACATCACCATGTTGTCAAGTTATTGCTTTCACAAACTTGGTGTCCACTGGCCCACCCGGCGTGGTGACAACAATACCACATAAGCCTCTTATGGCTGCATGGTAAACATTTTGCTCACTATCTGCTATACAGAGAGGCCTCTCTGCTAGAAAGAAGTATACAGGACTGATATTAGCCTCCTAGCTTGCTTACAGCATCATAATGCTTTCAGTCTGTTTGGTGCGATGGCACATAAGAGGTCAAACCCGATCACCAAGGCACAGCATAATAACTGTAAGTAATCTAAATGTCTTGATAACCGTGAGTCTAAGTGTTTAACTTACTCGTGTTATGTGAAACTAGAATGAGAGCACCTTAGTTGTCCAGCCCTAAACTCAATATTTTAAAATGCGCTATATTTTTGTGCTGTTGTGGGTTTTAAAAATATTTCATCAGCCTAAAAAGAGACTGTACCAGCTTCCTCTAAAATGACTTTCTTACCTCACAGCTGGTCCAACATATGGTAAAGCTTAAAGCTACTTGATGTTCAGTATGGCTAAGCTTTCAATCCAAACTACTATAGATACAAATGATTGCTGTCACATCTTGTGCTAGATAATATTTTAGAGGAACCAGGCTTGCAAGGCTCCTTGCTGCCGCTAGCGTCCTGGATAGTGAATCCGACTTCACCCACCCACCACAACACCCCTGAACATCAATAAATTTACACATTACACAACTGTACTGTGCCCACTTGCAGGAGCCTGTGCAGGATTTAGTGGCAACTTGTGTGAGGCTGCTGCTACCACCAGCTGAAGTCATCCAGCAGCACCCCTCCCATTCTTATGTTGTTGAAGAATATGCAGTTTTCTGTTACGCCACTATAAAAAGCCTCGCATTTTAAAAACCTGGTGGTGGAGCGGGCCAGCTTCTATGATGGGGACAGAATCCTTATGGAGATATAAAGGGTTCATTCAAAGCCAATAAGAACACAATGATTTTAGTTATAGGTGATTGTTTCACTAATACACAGTGAGTCGTTAAAAGAGGGAGAAATCTGCTTCCAATGTAACTTAAAAAAAAAATTAAATAAGCTACAAACTTCTTTCATATAAACACGCTGAGCAAAAGCACAGAACCTGAAAAGACTTGTTACTCTCTGAGCTCCGTTGAGCATGTCAGAAAAAGGAAACAAACCTGTGTTTTTGCTTCAGTAATCGGTACAGACTTAATATAGTCTTTGTTTTCTTCCTCCGTGCCTTTTCAATTCACTTTTAATGAAAACAGCTGTGAACCACCACCCTGCATGTTACAGTACAAAAGTAGCTGTTGTTCCATTAAGTTACAGCCTGCACAGATTTCAGATGCACTTTTTGCGAATGTTTGCCGACATGCTGCAATGTGCTTATTTTCTGAAATGACTCCCAGTCAACTGTGGATGATATCATTAAATTAAAAGGTGTCTAAATCCGGCTCTCAAACTGACTCCAAACATACCAATTAGAGTCTCCAGTCTTTGCATGGCTCTCGTGTCTAAAGTATAAACAACCATATTTAAGCGGTCTTATTTTGTTCCATCCTCAAACTTGTCATCAAAGTGACCATTGAATGTGCCATTTAAGGCTCTCAGTAAAGTGGAGACAAACAAAGTCCTGTCAGTCTGCATACACAGTGTACCAGTATTAAACATGTTAAAGGGGGTAGCTCTGGTTTCTGCAACTTGGGAGACACTTTAATGGTTATGAGCATCAGTTCTATTAATAAAATGACATTCTACTCATAAAATTAAGTGTAACAAAATGGAGACAAAATAAATCACTCAGGGGAAACGACCGTCTGCTTCAGCTCAGCTCAGCTATGAGCAGAGATGGGCAGAATCTGATTACTTTTTCAAGTAACGAGTAAAGTAAGGGATTACTATTGCAAAAACGGTAATTAGATTACCGTTACTTTCCCGTAGGAACGCTGCGTTACTGCGTTACTAAAACCGTGATTTTTTTGCGAGAATGTCTCATGACACTGACGTAAGCGAGTGTGACATTGGTGACAACAGCTGTGTGCAGATCAACAATAGATAATATATCGAGTGCGGGAGAGAGTATGAGTGTGCAGCGTTTAAAGCGCGGAAGTACTGACCTTACTTTGAGTTTGATTCCATAAAAAGTGACAAAAACATTAGCGTCAGTTGTGCGTGGGAAGAAAACTTCTTTTTACACCGAAAAAAAACCCTAAACAAGCACCGAGTAGCTACGACATAATGGGAAACTCACAGAGAAACTCGCGGATTCTTCCACTGACCGCTGCGGCACACCTGCACCAGGGTAAACCTCCGCCTACATCACTCCTGCTTTACAGGTGAAAATAGAGCAAAAGGACCGCTAGTCTTTGACTTTATTTATTTTCTGCTGTGTTTTACTTGCATCTATTTGAAAGACTGAGTGTAAACACAAAAAATATTTTATTTTATGTGCTGGAATGTGCAGAAAATAGGTTTAAACGTTAAACTAATTTCTTCAAGTCAGAGAATGTTGCATATAATTTAATTTTTGCTTGATGCATAAAGTTAAAAGATTAAAACTGATAAAACAAGTTTAAAAAAAGAGACTTTTCCATTTGATTACATTTTGTATGATGATTATGTAGAAAAAGTAGAATTGAGCTGAAAGATCTATTGCTTTATCACCTATTCAGGTTGTAAATCGTGTTTTTAAAAAGTAACTAAGTAACTAAGTAATTAATTACTTTTGAAAATAAGTAATCAGTAAAGTAACGGGATTAATTTTTTGGGGAAGTAATCAGTAATTAGTTACTGATTACTTTTTTCACGTAACTTGACCAACACTGGCTATGAGAGATTATTACAAATACACTGGATTCAGATGACAATGCCCAATGAGAGGACAAGTTACTCCATTCATACTAAAGTACACGTAAATGTCTGTATCATATTTAATGTCAATCCACCCAATGGTCAGCAATTTCACTCAAAAACAAAGGCAATGACCTCGTGGTTGGGGTAAAAAAAACAGTTCTTTCTCCAAAAACAGATGCTTTTCATGACATACACAGACAAAAAAAACAAATACACTGGCAGGTGGCTGACGGAGGTGGTGAACCTGTGGGTCAGGCTCCCCTGGAGTGCTGCTACCGCAAGCGTGGAGCGGTGTGGATGAGAAAAATAAAGAGCTTTCTATGGGGAAAAATGGATCACTGATGCCCTTTAGCTGAGCTTTAATTCAAATAAAAATTTAATAAAATTATATTGCACTGGAAATGAACTGCATTATGTGTACACTATGGCTAAATATAGTCCATAACTGTGGCTCCCTAGACAACAACAGGAAAGAGTTCACAGTGTGGTCATGGATAAAACCTTGAGATGATTGAAAAAGAGATGGAAGGAGACAGGACGCAGAGGGGAAGCGTTGAGAAGTACAGATGAAGGCATTTAGGGACTCGGGAACTGAAAGAAAATGAAGCCTTGGTAGTACGAGTCTATTGTGCATTTGTGCCTACGGGAGTTCATGAAATAAACCTCCCCTCTGGCGGACCGACCACTGGGAATCCGATTACCATCTTACCAAGGAAAGAAAGTATTTCTGCCCACTATATCTTTCTTTCCGCTCACAAGAGACTTATTATACACCTGTGTGTCCACCACATTGTGACAGAACTGAGAGTCCTGTGAGACTTTCATTACACACCTGGGGTACGACGCCCCACATGAATAGCATACATCAGGAAGCGATTGCGTGCCAGACGTCACGCTGCAGTGATAGAAACATCTGCAGTGTCTCCCAAAGAAGATGAATTTGTTTACTGTGGGAGAGCTCAGAGAGCGTCCACCATTGATCTGGCTGGCGGTGTTGGCTGAGTGTTTGGGGGCTGTTCGAGTCAGGAGAGTCAAGTCAGCATGTCACAGACAATTAACGGCGTCCTCAGAAAACCCCACGGAGACCCTTTCCAGGGAACACAGGAGCAACAGAAGGGCCCGGATGGGAAACAGAGCACAGGCCGAGGAGGCAGCAGCATCTCAAAGGGGGAAAGGGACCAGTGGATTGAGCCTTTCATGTGGTGATTTCATGACTCCCTCCTGGAAATAATTTTATCTGTGTTTTTTTTTTTTTTATTCATCTTTGTCTTTCTCTGCTTATCTGCTGCCACTTCAGTTATGCTGCTCTGCATTGCAAACCACAGTCATTTCTTCAACAGAGATATTGAAAAATCTGAGGGGGGAAAAAGCACCTTTGTATCTAGGTGCAAAAATTAAATTGGTTTCCTAAAATTTATTCCAGCAAAGTGTCTAATTTGCAGCTGAGAGTTTTTTCCCCTCCCCTTCGGACTAGGTGGATTTTCTGTCCCTGCAGTGAGTGACGGGCTGAACAAATTTCCACAGGTGACTAGGTTAATAGCTATACATCTGTCCACTTAGGATAGAGAACATCCCACAGAATATGCAAATTACGATATCATGAAATTATGTTGTTCCTAAGAGGACTCCCAGTGTAAGTGCAGCTTAATGTATACATACATTTACTGACTGATTGCCCTTTTTTGTAGCAAAGTGTTAATTTCGAGCTTTGAAACCGTGCCTATATGGGGTGTGAGAGACTACGGGTGGTGGAAGGCAATGAGGCATGGGATAATTAGAAGAGATTGTGTCCCCTTAACCACTTTTTCCTCTAATAGCTGCCCTTCTGAAACGCTCACCCTAACACCGGAGACAAAGAAAAATCTCTTTGCATTCTGTTTTAGTGGTGCATATTATGCCATGTCTACTAGCACACACAGCAGCTCGGGGGACTGTAATTATTTCCTGCCATTTCTCTTGAAGTCTATTTTCTTCTGCTACGGGTCGGCTATAATCACATATATAAAACTTAATATAGCACAGACTGTTGCGGCTACCAAAAGAGAGCAAAATCACCCATGGAGCCATCATAGGGGCTAATGAAATTAAATCTTTAACAAGGTGAAGCAAAGTCCTTTCTCACAGCAGTCAAGGCCCTCAAAGGCTCAGCTGTCATGTCGACTCTTCCACATTTAATTAAGTTTTTTAACACTTCAGCCTCAAGTGGCTCCGTGCAGCCGGGAGCCTTTGGGAGACCCCTGCAAGACCTGCACAGACTGGAGAGAACAACAACACCAGCTGCCGCCGCGTGTACCTGCATCCGGAGCGCACGTCCTCAAAAGTGCTTCCAGTAAGACCGAATCAAATATAGAGAGAAGAGCTTTACAGAAAACTGCAAATACAGCGTGGGTAGGAAATCCTCCAAGTTTGTCCTGAAAAGTCTTTATTTTTTAATAGAAAAGTGCTAAATGACAAAGTTAATTACAGCCTTATGGGTGTAACACTTCCTAGTCTTACGTCTTTCAGTTTCCATCAGTCACATTTTGTATGAGGCTAAAGGTAGGATGCAGAGTTTCTTGAATTCCTCCAGCGTTATATGTAAAGTAGGTTAGTTTGCTGACACATAGCATTCATACCTTTATGAAAACTGCTGCCAGAATAGAGAGAATGCCATTTGCCTGTGTGTTATCTTCTCTCCCCAGATCCTGCTTTATGCACAGGCAAGGGCACCAGTTTGGCCTCAGAACATCTACACCAGGATGATGTGCGCAAGTAAGATAGGCAAGCAGAGAAATGATGTGCACACGTTTGTATTTGTGTTACATATGCATAGAGTGTAGGTGCACATGGTTGGTTAGAGATACATCAAAGATAAAACACAATTACGGTGAATTACATTCATTTTAAAAATGTGCCTTTGCCCTTGAAATGCTCATTTAAGCAGTCACACTTTCCCACTTGACCAAAGCTGTGTCCAACTAGATGTGACCGCCTCGGCTTTACTCCTAACAGTCGAGTCACACAACATGTAAACATTTCCTTTTCCTGATAATGCAGCATTTCACGCCGAGTTTTCCCAACCCAAAGGCTTTACGGGCAAATATCATGGTATTTCCATTTGTAAGCCCCGGGGCACGGCAATCTGGAGGGGACTGATTTGGACGGTTCTGATCTACCAAATGTTTGGAATATGTTTCTCTGCCTCTGGGCTGAAAAACATATTTTCACTTTTTAAAAAAAATACATTTGTAGAATTTCATTGAACAGTATTTTTTTTCTTTGGAAATGTCTAACAGATATAGTCGTGCTGGGTGTAAACAAGTCTGTCTGCCATGTCAGCTGAAATGCTTCAACCACTAACAAAGTTACGCGAAGCAGTAAGTACATCTCGTCCTGTTCAGGAATAAACAAAATCAAATTAAATTAATAGATTTAAAATTGTTCTGTGGAAAAGGAAACAAGGAGCAAAACACAAGACAAAATTTGATCCTTTATGACTTTTGGAGAAATTACTTCTTGTAGGCATTTTGCTCATTGGTTTGCTGAAATTTCTGGCCGCTCTTCAATGCAACAGTCTTTCAGTTACAAGATGTTTGAGGATATTGTTAGTTTCAAGTCTCCTCGCAACTTTTTAGAATTGGATTTAAACAGTAGAATCTACCAGAGCTAGATGTGACTGATACATAAACACACAGAAGACTGTAGTTAGATTAAAAAAAAGCATAAATGACTGCAGGGCTGAATGGTTCATGGCTGGCAGAGTGTGTGAGTGGACATGTGGAGAGCTGGGTGGGTTGCTGGCTGTGAAGAGCAGTGGGGGCACTGTAGCTGAACTAAGCAGAGAGCCCAGAGTGTGGCGAAATAATCCAAGTAAATAAAGAGTGAAATCAGCCAAATCGGCTGCTGTGCTCCGGATTTGACTGACGAGGTAGTGCAGGGCAGCGGACTGAGGTGGAGCAGAGTGGATGACGGGTGAGAGAGACGCTGCAGGTGGGGTGAAGAGGACTTTTTAGCCAACTGTGAGGTCAGTTTTGAAATCCGCGCAGTGATCGGCTCACGGTGAGCGCTCCCTTTTGATACCTTCTTTATTTTAGGGCTACTAATACCACCAGTCATCCAACTTTTCCATAATGATGTTCTTTGACAATAATAAAGTTATAAGTGAATTCTAATAAACATTTTAATGAAATAAATCATTTGCAATGTTAAGAAATCCCCTAAAATGTAATCGTAAATACTCGTTTTGTCAAATCTTACTTGTAATTGGAAACGTGGTGAAAATGAATTCATTACGCCCAAATATTTGTGTCCATTTGAATAGTTTTGTGCTTATGCAGAGCTTATTTAAAAGTATGCAATCTGTGCATCCCTCAAACACCCCCCACCCCCCCCCCACCCCCACCCCCACCTGTATACTGTAGGTCACCGCAAATGGAGGAAGCACCACAAACCAAAAATAGAGTTATAATGAAAAGCACAGACAGTGTCTGTATTGGACACTTTGTAATTCTTTTTTAAACACTCTGTTTCACTTCAGCTCTTTGTAGCTTTGCTTTTCGCGGTGGCTGACTGATGGACTAACAATAGCGCGAGAAGAGTAGCCACAGACTTGTATACGGGTTCTGCACAAGACCAGCATACATGCATTAAAAAGCCATTATGTGTTCATTAGCAGATGGACAGATATCGGTCTATCTGCTCTGCTCTTTTTGAAAACGTAAGCCTTACATTTGAACCACATCTATCTGACTCTTGATATAAGCATCTTGACACTAACATTTTCGCTCTAGAGGCAAGTCCCAAACAAACTGGCAGATGACAGAAATCTACACCACTTGTAGATAATTTTCCTTAGAGTGAAATGTTTTAAATCCCCTGCCAGACTGAAACACACCCTCAACCTTTTTTTTCCCTTGAAGTCTTTAAAGAAGCCTTTAGATCGTGCCACGATAGCCCCCCCACACACACTTCATTAGCAAAGAGATATACAGCAACTCAGTTTTAGATATTTAAATAAGACAAGTTGCTCCTGTCATTCTCTGTGGCATCAAATCTGCACATGAAAGTGTGATAAATGTAGGGATGTGCTTCATTTTTGTCATGTTAGTGATCTTTTTTCTTTATTTAAAATACTGTGGAACACATCCAAAATAATGTACGAACCGGCGGACAAACGCCATTAAACCTGAGGAACAAAACCAATTTCTGCTACAACAACAACAACAACTGCTTCATTATGACAGCAAAGACAGACACATTAAATGGTCCCAGTCTATCCCGGAGGCTTTGTTAAGTTTTTGCCGCGGTGGTCAGTGTTTGATCTTGGTCTACAAAGCCCGACAATGCTCCATCAGTGCCCAGGAGCGCCACGGCGGCAGCTGTTATCGTACCGCCAAACATCAGAGGAGAAACAGTCCTCTCTGTCCTTGACTCCGGCACACACTTATTGAAGGAAAAAGCCTCCAGCGCTCTCTGTGCTTTCATAAAAAATAAATGCGGCATCAAAAAGGGCAGGTATCGAGTATCACAGTGTTTGGTGTATGCACAGTCACAGAAGCCACTGAATATAATACTAGTGTTATTGAGATCCCATATGTCTGCATTATTATCAAGTATGACAATTAGAGACACAGCTGCACCTCCTGAGGCTTCCCTTCTCTGTTCATGCGGCATGATGTTGTGATTTACTATACAATATAAACAGGCAGCAAGTCACCCTGCAGATGGAGCCACGATAATTAGCAAGCAAACACAGATAGCTAAGTACACATTCCCCACATCACAAATAGCCGAGTCGGTTTGCTTTTCTCCATCCTTACCTGGCAACATGTTCCAGAGCTTTACTTTATTGTCACCTCATGAATAATCCATTTGCTGCAGAGCTTATCAAAAAACCCCAGACTCAAACAAATCTGACCGTTTTTTTGCAAAGGCTGAGAACTTTCTTTCACCCACCCCTCCAAGTAATAAAACTTCCGTAAGTCGTTTGATGCTCTTATTAAAATATTTTTAAACCTCAATTTATCTTCCCAAACATGAATTCTCAAGTGAAGGACTCGAGCGTGTAGACAAAGCGCCCGCGAGCACACCGCCAAAGAGAATTTCGAAGAAGACGAACTTGAGCGGAGCTGGAGGAGCTAGGCCGAAGAGGGGCCAGCAACAGTTACAAGATGTGTTGCTCTCCGAAGGAGCAGCTGACTAACTCTGAATCCTAAGCAGAGGAAAGTTGTGCGTTTTCTTTTTCCTCGAGGCGCTAAAAGACCAGTTGTGTTGTCTGAGAGGGCCAGATGGGTCTGCGCTCTGTGACTAAAGTCCGGGCACACGCACACACCTCCAGGACCCTCAAGCTCATCAGCATTCACAGTAAACGCTTGCTGTTTCCCCCCTTTTCTCTTGTCCTACACTCATTTTCTCCTTTTTCCTCTCTGCTGATGGCTCCATGGGGAGGACTGGAATCGTTACTGTTTATCCAGTTATTCCTCAAGGGGGTAAAAAAAAAGAAAGAAAAGAAAGACAAGGAAGCTCAGCCAGCAGGACACAAACACTCAGAGACTGAGAGAGAGAAACCGAGTGAGAGGCTAAGCAGAGACAAAGCTTGGACCTTTACACTGTTAGCAAACATTGCAGTAGGGAAACCAAACACCGCCACCCAGACAGCATAAAGCTTAAGGTTTCACTTTTATTCCCAACAGACTGAAGCAACCTTCCTACAACTGCTCTCAGATTTAAACCCTTCAATCCCGTTTCACATGGATCCTGCAAAAAAGGTTTCCAAGCTCCACAAACGCGTTTCCTGCCTAAACAACAGGATGATGTCAAATAGTTAATTTCAGTTCACTTTCACTTCTGCAATGACTCTTAAGTTTCATTACCAATACAGACCGGGCGCATCACTGGATCAGTCAGTAATATGTGTGTGCATGCAGGGAAAAAATACAGGAAACGTGTTGGGAACACCTGCGCTGCTGCAGTTCGCGAAGCTCTAAAAGAGGGTGAGGAGAAAGAGAGGGTCACCCACATATCGTCGTAGTGCCTCGCTTTGTTCTCGTGCTGAGAGCACTTCAGCGTGCTGTTTGATAAATGCTGAAGTACGCGGAGAGAAAGTAGCAGAAGAAAGATAAAGTCCGTGCAAGACTGAATGTGGCCACAGCTGTACTGCAGGTTTTCTTTTTTATTACTGATAAACATGATGAAAAACCTCATTTAAAAAGAAGCCCGATGCTTCAAAAAGCACAAAGAGTAATATTTAGTCAGAACCTTGAAATCAGGCAGACACTAATCGTCGTCTCTGAAGCTCATATTTTCACAAATCTTTGCGTTTTCAGATTAGAAATTTGTGGTTAAAATCTTCTTGACCATTAAAAATTCAGATTAAAAGCAGCAAAATATAAAAAGATACGAGTGTTCCGAGTTGGTGATTCGACTCAAATATTTTGCAAAAAAAACAAACGGCGAACAATTCGCAAACACAAAGAATAAATTCTGCATGTGCTGCAGCACCTTAAACTGCAAAACCGGATGGCCTAAAGGTGGTTTCAGGCACAAATGGAAAAAAGCAGCCCGAGCTTTGACATCAGATGACAAATCTCAGTTCAACCCACAGGCAGCAGAAATAATTTGTTTGTGAGGGAAATGTAATGAAGAATTTACGTTTCTGTGCTTAGATTGCCGCCCCCGCCATTAACAAAAAAATAATTAACTTTCTGATTGTTCTGTGACAGGACACCTGGGATAACGTTCTCTACTTCCCACCTTCGCACATTTTATCTTCCGCTCTCGTCACACAGAATTAAAACCGTTTTGCTTTTGTCTGGGCTCAAGCTGACATTTCTGCCAATCTTCCTCCGAGGCATTTCACTAAGTTGTTTTACAACATTTCCACCCTGTTGAGCCCAGTTTGAAGCAATGACGCAGTAAAAATGGAGGAAAAAAAAGGAAAAGAGATTAGAATAATTAAGTTTTAAGCCATCTGGAGAATTTTCTTCCTGTGGGGGTTTGAGTGACAGTAAATACAGTATAGCTTAAAGTGGCATTACACAGAAACACTCGACTCAGGCTTTGGGAACGACTACAAAACAAAAGCTGCAACAATATAACCGAGGCTTTGTTTGCTCTGGGAAAATGTGAGGGAACTATTTTTTCCCCCCACAGTGCAAAAAAATAAAAAACAGACTTTTTGAAGAGATGTGTGGCTCTCAGAGGCTGTTAGGTTAGGAGTAATGAACCTATGAAACAGCACTGCACATTAAGACGTTTATGACGACAGTGCCGATGCTGAGGTTTGGTGATATTTAACAAAGTTTTGAGAAAATGGTTTGAGTCATAAAAATTTAAGGGCTAGGCTTGGGTTTGTAACAAGGGGGGGAAAATGTGGCCATCAACGGGAAACTGAAAACAAACAGCACTGTTACTTCCTCCATTACTCCAGACTGACTCATAACTCCTAACAGCCACTTTAGAGTTTTGTCTCCTGATCATAAAAAAGGACAGTTTGGCTTTCTGGTGAAACAAGTCATTCCCCCCCACTTACAGGCCTTGTTAGGGACTTGTCCAGATTTTGGGCAGCAAATATCAAAGGTGTGTTGAATTAGATCTTCCTGCAAGTCCATTCGTCCAGGTAACAAAAACTACAGATAACAATCGTCCCATATCTGTCAGCTGTGTCCCGCCCTTCAGATTTGTGACCCGGTTTATCCCATAAACTCTTCACATACCTGCTTGTCCTTGTCTTTAGCTTTCCCGCTGCCCGACACCCGCGACGAGGTGACATCACGGGGGATGACAGACATTTGGTGCAGTGGCATGTTCATCCCAGCAGAGCCAACCGGGGGGGGGGACGCTCACACACACACTTCCTGTCCCGCTGCCAGAGCAAAGGGCATGTTGGTTTGAACTACGACACCTTGCCAGCACCGCCCCTGCGGAGGACACACATTACATCAAAATTAAATATGAGCATCGTTTTCTGTCGGAGCAGCTGGAGCGATGAAATGCAAATGTGGAATAAGAAGCAAGAAATGACAGCCCTGAAGTGGTACAGCTGCATTTTAAACACTCAAGTGTGTTTTCACCTGGTTTGCTCATTACTCGATTGACTTCTTTAGGGATTCTTCAGGGTTTTTTTTAAGTCTAAGTTGATTAAATTCAAATGCTGACGAGTGTGAGTCTTCGCATTAGAGAGCCAACCTCTAGAGTCTGGCTATTCATGTGTAGATATACCTAGCTCTTTTTATTTATGGTAATGTGGCTTCAGTTACATATGATGTAAGGGAAGAAGGAAGGAAAACAACAGATATCTGCATATGAATGTGCAGCATTTGCTGGCAGATATTTGACACTGGAGGCTCTCTGTTGGTTTAGTTTAGTTAAAGTAGTCGTTTAGGATAGTTTTGTATTTTCTAATTAGCTTTTTTCACATTTTACTTTGACTTTTGCATGTTTCAGTTTAGTTTAGTCAACTGTAAGAATCTTGGTTGTAGGCACCAATCACATTTGGGCACCGCCGAGTTAAAAGCAGATAAAAGGCCCGTGTGGAGACCCTATCGTTAGCTGAGACCTGAGAAAACCTAAAATACTAAGTGCTGATGATGTGTTGATCATAAAATGTAGACTTGGGTTTTGTTTTGTAGATTTATTCTGCATTTATGTGCAAAACTGAGTATGTAGAAGTGTATTCTTAGTGATTATTACAAGGCATCTGTGTATTTTAAAGACATCTATGTTGCTGTATTTGGTGTTTCATTATCAGCTTTATTTTGGTAAACCAACAAAAGTTTGTAAACAAACTTATTTTACTAGTTTACGATTTTAAATCAGAACAAAACAAAAGCATTCCCCATAATCACCTCTGCCGTTCTGACCCGGAGTACAGTGTTAAAGGACCTTCGGACTTTCCTCAAATCTCAAAAGCACAGTCAGCTGCGACTTTCCAAAAGAGAGCCGTCTCTGAACAGCACGAGCGCTGAGTGAGATATATTACCACAAGGGTGATTTCCAAAGTGTAAACCATATCACAGCGGGGGCGTGCATGAATTCACTTTTGTTTTTCCAGAAACCTGGATTCAGACTTTCTGCAGCAGTGACTGGTGGCGAGTCGGTTTCTCTTTCAATCTGATTGAGTCAGAGTCATGAAAGCAGCAGCGTGGGACTGTCCTGTGGAGTTACACAAGAGATTTTACACACGGGTCGTATTAACTTCAGTTAATGCAGCCATCTGTACTCCCACTGACAGCAATTAAGCTGTAGCTCCTTCTCACCACTAGGCTGTATATGTGTGTGTTTGCACGCAGCCCAGCCTGCCATACAAACCCTCAAGCTCCACAGTATGAAAATGACTTGATTAAGACACCAAAAAGCAAGCGGGACAGATGGGAGGTCAGTAAAATGGCAGTAATCAGAAACCAGTGTTGACGGCAGGAGGGGGAAAAGCGGGGAAGTTGGTGGCGACACTCATTCAGGGCTTCGGACTGAGAATGCCACACAGTCTCACTGAGGAGACGATCAGACCATCGCAGCCAGAGCTGTCACTTCAGCTCATCACCGCACTGTATCTGATAAGTACTCAACAAGATGGAGAGGTGATTACGCACCATCAGCAGACGCATCAGCTTCTTGTGCAACAGCTGGCAGTCTCAGCTTGATGTCAGCAGACAGTGTGGGGGAGGGGGGTGTAATAAAGAGGCAGCAGAAAGCACCTCAGCACCCAAAAACAACAACAACCAAAAAAAAAAAACCTACTCTTAAGTGAACTAACAAACAAACTGCAGGCTTGTCTCAGACCCAGTGGGAGAATCAGGGATGCAGTAGAGAGTGCAGAAGTATCACAAACCAGGATGAACACCCTAATCCACAATCGGTCCAAAGTGTAGCCACTCTTTGCCTTAAGACTGTTATAACATCATAGATGAATATCACACAGCATTGATATGGCAATAAAGTGTGCATCATGTCTGCTTTCCTCTTGCTATAACACAGCATTTTGATTTAAACATGCAGGTAGTAATGGTTAATACACCGAATTACCAGAAAATAGCAATGCACACTAATTCAACATGCAGAGAATACATGCATATTCATTGCTTCTTCTCCCCTCTTATGTAGGCGGTATATATCGAAGATGATCATCTTGCACCATATTTAGAATCTCAGAATCACTGATGCCGTCATTACTGTGGGAAACGTGCTGCGACAGTATTATGAGATACTCCTTCTTTCTCCACACGTAATCACTTGTGTAATTGTTTATCCTTGCAGATCCTCTAGAAAAATACATAAATACATTGATTTTTTATAAGCAGTGGCACTGAAAACAATAACTGTATCAGTGGAAACCTGCTTTCGTTTAAAACATCCAAGGCTGTTCCTAATGATCAGTGCAACTGTTTGCAAATTATGCACACTACAAAATGCTTTAATAATACAGCCTTAAATTTGTTTACAGCTTCATAATGGTGCATAATAAACTGTTTATTTTTAACATTTCTGTTGGGTTAAATATACATTTTGACCCTGTTTTTGAAATAAGTGAATTAACAACAAATGCAGATATTTCACCAAAGGCACAAAGAGGCCCTGAGCAATTAGGCGATTACACTCTGATTGATGATTATTAGGACCTGAACCCAGCTGAATACTTAGCTAACCCTTTGAGGTCCACACCAAGAAAAAAGCAATTTCTTATTGACTTGGATGAGTAATAACCACAACCAACATTTTTTTTCAATAGACCCTGTAGTTTTTAAAATATTGATCTCTACCAAATGGTTGAGATGTCACTTCATGGTAAAAGTATGAAATGCAAATACAAGTACAGTAGATAATAAAGTTGAAAAAAATCAAATAAAGGGACAAATTATAATCAAATTAATAACAAAAACTATTCAGGGCATTGGATACAGTTTATTTCTAGTAGCATGCCAGTGATTATTGCTGGTTTTCATTCCATCAAAGGAAACTATTATATCAAACAACAAAATACATATTTTTTTAATCTGCAAATGTGAAAAATGTGCAGCAGCACAAAATACTCACATTCAGGCCACTTCTGATTGAATGCTACTGTGCAAAATCATTTTTGTTTAATAAAATAAAATAAAATAAAAACAGTGCAAATCAAGCACATCTGCTTATGGTTTTGGTCGTTGGGGTCTTAGGGTGTAGAATTTATTCTGTGGTCTTGGAGAGCTGAATCATGGTTGTCCAACTCTAGATGCTGGCTTGTTAACTTGGTTCAGACACAACCAGGTGGAATCCTTTTGAGAGCCATCGGTTTCTGGTCCAGTAGGGCACAGTCCCTCTTGTAGACCAGGTATTCAAGTCAAGGATGTATCCGAACAATGGAATATGCCATCTCCTTAACTTGTAACTTATAACTTGTCTTATACAGGTGTAATAGCATATCAGAAAGCTTAATTCCTCCCATATGCTAATTATATACAGGGATGAGTGATTGACATGGAATGGTGATCTTTGCATTGGACTCTTTGCTCCACCGTTTGACTGATGAAAGAGGCATGAACCCACAGGCATTGTTTAGGTTGACACATTTGGTGTCAAACCATTTTATTGCAATCAGAGCTTCATCAGACCTGTAATCACAGGCTCCATGGCCCTTCTTCATCAGATCTTTGTCTGCCATCAGGGAAGCTCCACCGGTTGAAGTTTGGTCATACAGTACCAATGCACCTGACACCCAAGGAGGTGTGCAAGTTCTGGCCCAAGCTGAAACTTGTGAAGAGCTGAGGTTCTTTTATGGGGTTGTATAGTGTTTTTTATAACGTTGGCCCCTTAGAGGTAGCTTCTGTTCCTTTTCACTGAGGGGAGCATTGAAGAATGTAGATCCCCCTTGATACAGCAGCAAGTCGTGGATGATGGCAGATGAACTTGGCCGAACAATTTAAAGCCCCACTCATCTGGTTTGTTGGCAATATACTGATGGAGAGTGCCAGCCCTGTTGGCTTCATATGAAACCATGACCTCAAACACACTGTGGTTGAATGGATGATATCATGATTATCATGCCACAGGACCATGTGATTTTTAGCCATATAATTGTTTAGTGTCCATATAGTACTTGTTAAACATAAAATTATAATTTTGACAACTTAGTAATATTAATTTACCAGCTACTGTAATTTGATTAAAAGGTAATCAATTGTGATATTTGTGATTTCCACGTGTTATTCTTGATTTTTACAATATTTACTAATATTCGCTCAGAAAGTTACAAAAATAACTTACTGAGGAAATTATTTCAGCATATTCTTGCTGTGCTAACACTTAATGTGATTTATCAACAGCAATGGATAAACAAAATGAGTCTAGTGGTCTGATTTTATGGCAAATAATCAATTTTAATAACATTTAGGTTATGTTAGCATTAACACCATAAAGTGACAAATCAACCGTTTGGTTGACCACTTTAAATTATTAAACATTTAATTCACTTTTTTAATGTTGTCAAGTGAAAAATCTGTTTAGTAAGTCCTCTAACAATATCACATATCAAAAAATTATATCTTCCTACCTTAGTTTAATCAAAAACACTCAAAATATGTTGGATGGTTTTTTGTTTCTGACTTCCTGTTTGGGAGAGGGATAAGAAGAGCTAATCGTTTACATTCACAGTGCCTTCTGGTGGATTTTTTGGGCATTACGGATGTAAACCAATTGGTAGAAAAGACTCAATAAGGTAGATCTAGTTCAGTGAAAGCCTCGGTTAGATATAGGGCCTGAAAATGTGCTCTACCAATTGGTCGAGCAGAACGCTAAAGGGCTAGTCTGGGTTTGCTTTAGACAGCAGCCCGCCCACTCTCACCATCATCAATACACAACAGCAGATTTTCAAAAACTTTGAAAAACTATGCCAAGGAGCGCTGAAGCTCTTCTGTAAGTTTGTCCCAGTTTTTCCTTTTATGTAACATCCATCTCTACACAACCCTGCAGAGGTTTCTCATTGTGGTGCGTTTATACAGTAGCAAGGTCAACTCAATACCACAACGAGGGAGGGGAGGGGAGTGGGGTGCAGAGAAGAAACGGTGCCACACAAAGATGTTCATCTTTGTCGCGAACTGCTGATTCACATACCACTGAAAATAAAAGAGTCTGTTTTGTTGTGAAACACAAAAGCGCAGCCGAGTCTCCCAGAAGAAGAAGAAAACAAAACAACGCGCATTTATATTCGACAATTCAGTGCACCATTTACCAAGCTATTGCAGAAAGCCGTGTGTCCTCAACCATATTTAGATGTCAGGGTGGTTTTTCGGCCACCGAGTCTACGTGGACATAATTTCTTCAACTGATGGCATTTTTTACAGAGGTGCTACGCTACCGCAGTTGTTAAATGTTAAATGTTTTATTAACCAAACTTCAGCTCTTGAGTCCTTTCCCTTCCCTCACCATCAATCTTGATTACATTAAAAAGACAACGGACTCGGATGCAAAAACAGTAAATAATTTATTCCCTAGTGTGAGCGAAGAACGAAAGGTCACTTTGACGGGCACAAAGCCCTCAGAGTCATATTGCACCTGTGTGCATGAGGCTAATGAGTTGCAGTAAATGAGTGTGGGTCAGGGCCCGAGTAAAGCCCGTAGGGAATTATCACAGGGAAGAATCATTAAAGCTCACGCTGTAGCTCATCCACGAAGGTTTGCCTTAATTTTAAAAAAGTCATTTTGTGAACTATGATGTGAAGTAAAGAAGAAGGAGGAACGAGATAGATCAGGATGGTCCGTGTCACTCGCTCAAATGTTTCCGAGGCGCAGTCCGATGACCCAACACCAATGTTCGCCGCTGTCTCCACAACACATAGTGCTGCTGCACCAGCGAGCTCATTACTATACATCCCAAAAATAACAACTGCAGTAAGCCCAACAGCACTCTTTGCTTTTAATTGGCATTGTGTTTCAAACCTAAGGTCTTTGTTGGACAGCGAGGTTGCACTAATGGGGCGAGAGATGTGTTGGAAAGACAGCTGGGAAAACACGTTTGCGATGTAACAATGTCTAAACATTCAGTTCAGAGCTCTAAGTGTGAATATTTTAAGGATTAATAAAGCTAAATTGATTCTGTCAATCAAGCTGTCATAAAGTCCTTTGGATGTGATGTCACATCATGCCATTTCCTGGTGTGTGTGTGTGTGTGTGTGTGTGTGTGTGTGTGTGTGTGTGTGTGTGTGTGTGTGTGTGTGTGTGTGTGTGTGTGTGTGTCTCCTCCAGGCTGGCTACTAGTCAAAGAGTTCATTGTAACACCATTAAAATGCTAGCAACTTTCCAACCAATCTCAGACCTCCTATGGTTTCAATTCAAAGTTAACCTGTTGCTATGGCAGCAGGCTCAAGGGTCAGCTTAATCTCTAAGGGGGGCAATAGTTTCTTATAATGCACTTCTAAATGGTTACATAATGTCAGTAAAAAAAAAATCAAAACACATTTCTGTGTGAGGGCAGTTTTCAAGCAAACACCAGCCATTCATAAAACCAATATGTAGGAAATACAGGGTGTATTTAAATTTGATTTTAGGAGGCTTTAATCCCACAGCCTGTAACCAGACAGAGGGGATTTGTGAGTTTCACATGGCTGCTGGTAGGTAGAATAAGAGTAGCAGTGCCTGCACTGAATCCAGGCATGCTTACAAAACTATGGGACAAATCTGAATACTGTATGGACATATGCTGTGTGCCCTTGTGCAACATGGTACAAAACAATAAAATAAAAATACTGCATCCATGACAAATAAAATTATTCAGACGTCAGTGGCTGATGCTGATCTATTGAGCAAAAAAAAAGTTCCTTTAATTAATTAATTAATTTTCTTTCACTGGCATAAAATGCAGAAAAACTAGAAATTCTTTTTTCAAAATCTAGCCTGTGATGAAAGAATTGAGGCATAGGGCCATACACAGAGTGTAAAAGTCCAAGTAAGGTGGTTTAATAACAGAAGACCTCAAATCCTCTGTGAAAGCTCGGTACATTAAAACTGAACCTGATGAGCATCTGACTGAGAAACTGAGAGGCACTGTGACGACTAGTGAATCATCACGTCCTACTTTGTAGCGTCTCTAACAATGCCTGATTGTGACCATATGTTACAAAACAATAATCATATTTTACTGAGACTTACTTTAAAACACTATTGATGCTGTGACATATCAAAGGAGCAGTTGGGTCACTTTCTCATAATTTTCTGTACCAATTATGTGAACAGGAAGTCATTGTGGTGTTACGGGCAAGCAATCTTTAGCGTGTCTGTTTTGGAGGAACCTTATTTTTTGAATGTAATCACTTCTATTCTTAATATTCTATCAGATTATGAAGGAAAACAAAACAAACTTCAAACAAAGTTCACTCTTAAATTTCAGAGGGAATTTAAAAATAGTAAAATTCAGGAAATTCTGTTTTTGCCCCCCCCCCCTCCAGTAGATAAGACTCCTGGCCACAGAGGATCCACCCAGAGGCAAGGCCATCAAAAATATTAGCTCCTATTACCCAATGAAGTCTATTTATTTGAAAAACAACTCAGCCCTTCTCACCATCTCTGGCCCTCTCTGCTCCTGAGCCAGGTAAATCACAGCCCTGCCTGCTCTCCGTTCTGCTCAGATGAGCTCTGCTGTTACTCCGTTTGCCAAGGGGCTCCTCTGTGTCCCTGCTGTCAGATCAGACCCGAGATATGGTTGAGAGCGCGTTCTCCAGTTCTGATGTGCAACCAGGCAGAAAAACTCAGCTGTGTATCAATCAATCCAAACATCACTGTAGTATAGCTATAGTCTATATTTAAAGAGGTGTCTTCCCAAAGGATTAGTGGGTTAGGGCAGATACCAACAGAGCATATCAGATAGATACAGAGTCTGAAAGATGTTGAACGTGGAGGAATTTCAGCCATGTGTTGCATCCTAATGAAGAGACTGTTCTGCATTTTAATGAGTGATAATATTTAAAATGCTCAAATGTGACTGTAGTAGCCACAGTAAGCTCCCAACTGTATGGTGTGTCTCATTAAGATGCACCCTACAGCTCTCAGAAATTTTTTTTTTGTCTCATAGAAATGTATTCAGTGTTCATTTGGCAGGTACAGTATGATGCTTGGGAATGCAATTTCTCCCTCTGGGGGATCTGTGACTGTCACTGAATTCTTTTACGAGAGGAAAGGAAAAAAAGGGAAAGGCTACAAATATGGTTGCATGTTGTACTGGTGGCTCCACTAAAAGATACAAGTCAGGGGAGAGAAGGCGGGCACAATTTCACCATGGCGCAGATGCTATAGCTGTGTTGGCAGCGACAACTAGACTTGATGCCCTGCCAGAAATCAGACACTCTCCAGTCTCGGCTCAGATTAACAGAGCATCAGTTAGACCTGATGGACTCTTCTGATAAGGCCTTGTACACTTGCACAAATAGGCACTGCTGTTTTTCATAGCTTTGAATAAAATGTTAAACAAATTTAGCTGTCAAACTTAAACTGTTGGATAATTTAACAGCCACAGACAGCGCGCACACACACACACAAAAACACAAACACACAAAGATGTGTCGCACCGAGCTCCAAGACTGCTGATTACTTTTTCATAAAGTACTGGGAATAAATTACCATAATGTTTTTAGCCTATTGTCATTTCAGCTGTAGCTGCATCATTTGCACAACCGTGGCTTATATTTCACTCTCTTTTCTGACTACCAAATTGCTATTTATCCTAAAAGCAAGATTAATAATATAGATGTTTTTGATTAAAGTTCATTGTATCGCTAATGTCTGTTAGCTGTCCCGTTTTATTATATGCAAATAAGTCCCAGTTTGGAGGTGATTAATTGTGTAGAAGGAGGAACGAGCTCTTTTGACATCTGGGATAAGCAGGCATGTTGACTAGAAAAATGCAGGAGTTAGTGCCTTCCTTGTTTAATGCATCTATAAACACAAAAAAACTTCACCCACATTTAGTAAAATGACCTTGACTCTCTTCTTGTGACGGGAAGGCGTGACTCATGCGATGCCAGAGCAGATAGACCGAGAGAAACAAAAATTACGACATAAATAGAAGTGTGCATACTCATAAAGACCTTCTGAAACTCCCCCTCAGCTTAACGATTAAATGCAGGACAGAGGATGTGTTAATTCACACTATACATTTTTTTTCTCTCACCACCGTTACCAGAATAGATGCAGTGCTCTCTGCCCTGAATACAGGGAAATTCTGTTTCAAGTGAAACTGGGATGAAATGACTCATCCTGCAGCAAAATTCATATTTTTACATAAAAATCTTATTTTATACACCGATGATAATTATAGTAGTCTTCAGTTACCCCTCATTTCTCTAGATTTATAGGGAAATGGGAAATGCGCTGGTGTATTTACAGGTAAATAACTTACATTGAAATACAATATATGACTCCAGAGAGCTAGAAAGTCAGTATTTTACATGACCTTCAAACATAGCCTGAACTGTCTTGTAATTTCTTCAAGTAGTCTTCTGAATTATTTCTCCAGGCTTCTTAAAGAACATTCAAATCTCTTTTTTGGAAGTTTGCTGCTTTTTGTTTATTTTCTGCTAAACTCATGCTGAGATTCTAGCTCTGGGGAGGCCGATCTAAGACTGACAGTGTCCCATTTTGTGTTTTTTTTCCATCCAGGTATGCTTTTATTGCATTAGCAGTGCATTTGGGATCATTGTCATGCTGAAAAATGAAACCATTGGCAATCAGATGATTCCCAGATTATATTTCATGGTGGATCAAAAAAGTTTTAGAATTCCACCAAACCACAGATCCCTGTTGTGCCCCTTTCCCCGAACTCCTCTGTACATATTGATGATGATTTCAACCCAAGTCTCAAATTTGGATTCACCACTCCACAAGATCCATTTTTAGCCAAGCTCTTGTGTAATTCCACATACCTCAGCTTATTTCTCCCAGTTTCCTGTGTTTGTTTGTTTTGTTCCTGTTTCTTAAGGACATGACTTTCAGTGTAAATGTGTTTTTGTGACAGACTGCTAGAAACAACACTATTTAAAGTTGGTTCTTTCCAATTATGTGTAGATACAACACTGACTCGTCCCTTGGGTTGGGTGCTCTTTTCATGCCTGAATGATTTATTTTAAATAAAAAAACAACAACAAAACAAAACAACTTTTCCCTGAAAATGTTTTCTCTGCAAATGGGCTAAAAATGAATGAAAAAACAACAAATGTCCAAAGAAAACCTTTGAAAGCCGGGAAAGCTATTGCTCAAGACCACTTTACACAATTACAAGCAAGTGTGGCTCCTCGGAAGCAAAATATGAAGAAAGTAGTTACTCAATACTTGCACTATAATTTCCACAGAACCCCGTATTTTTTTCTATTGCGCATTTCTTGTATAGCTACTTGCGCCACCTGTTGTGTTATTAACTTTTATGTCATTGAAAAGCCCATTCAGGGCGGAGCACGGCACCTTAGCTAAGGCTATTTCCTCATGGTTTACACTTATCCCAATATGAAAAATCCAGAATTAGGTGACGCTTCTTCGTGTCTTAACTTCTGAAAAGCACATTTGTTTTTCCCCAGGACTACACAGAAAACCTCTTGGGATCTAGCATTGCTTTCAAAGACTCAGACTAAAGTTTAATGAGCTGCGGCAGCTCGTTAGGCGTCAGGCATTTTGAGGACTTGGAGGATGGTTCCTCCCACTCCCACAGAGCAATTGTTCACAGCAACTTCCTGAGGTGTTGGTGTCACAATGAGTCTGCCGGGCAACCAGCAGAAATTTCTGGGAATTTTTTTTTATGTCACGCTAATAGTTGTACAAGGATCAAAGCATAAGGAACAAGTTTAAAAAAGAGAAGACACTGCATACCATAATAATTAGTGTGACGGGCTGACAGGTGACAGGATTTCTTCTTTTTTTTGGTTTGTTTGTTTTATTATTTACACAGACAGACAGGCTAGCTATTTCTAGCACTAACCACTGAGAGCTGTTTCAATCTCTTTACCCAAGTCTTGACATGAAAGCAAGCAGGCCTCTGTCACTGTGGCATTTAGACCCCAACTGAACAAGCCATTTACTGGAAAGCAGCATCTTTATTCTGTTGTGTTTAAAAATATACTTCTCTGTCTGTAAGAAGTGCAACAAAAAAAGCAACTAAATTCAGAACGAAAATATGAAGAAATCTCTCGTCCCATCGTTTTATAAACATTGTGCAACGACCACAATACTCAGATAGAAGGGCGTACATTTTTATGCAGCTCTGACATTGCCAGGAGCAGATTATCAGTTTCAGCCTGCAGTTAATAAATGTTTACTCCCACAACTACCTTGACCAGAGGCCAAACTGAAATTTCGGTGATCGTCTATTGTTCTAAAACCTCAGGCTAACCCTCAAAGCTGAAGTGTTTATGCCTTTTCATCCAACAAGAGGTGATTTATGTTTTGTAAAAGGTTTCGCTTGGAAGTGATCTGAAAGGGTTCAGTTTCAGTTTTCAGATAAATAACAGGGACACTGACAGAGGGCTATGCAGCAGTATCGCTGTTTTTAATGCAGCAATTTTCTTCTGTATGGAGACTTTATAAACTGCTGTGACGAGGAAACCAAAAAAACGAAATGCCAGTAAGTAAAGAGGAAACACGGCTGACTCAAAGGGAACTTGATAAGAGTTTTGACAAGAAGCTGTTCAATTTTTTGGTGGGTGTGTGATGTGATAAGGGGGAAGAAAAGTTACCAGCGTGTTTATCGTACAATTGGAATGAATAAGGATTTAGCTGGAAAAGCAGACTTAAATATCTGTGGGGTAAACGCAGCGAGAAAAGCACAATCATCAAAAATCTACTGTATGGAGATGGGAACTGAAATTGCCAAGATAGGCAAACAGCCACACTCCACAAAACACCAGACTCGAGTATGCAGCTTCTGTAATCTCTCTGCAACAGTAAATACTATGAAGGGAGAAAGGAGAACATAGAATTCAGGAAGCAAGAGCCATCTCTGCTGTGTGCAGGCAGATTTGAATATTACCCTCACACAGGATAGATTTTAATAGATTTAACAGTTTCTTGTCAGCACATGCCCAATTTACAGTCGTATCGAACCCCGTCTGCAGGCGCAGTCAGAGCGCCGCGATCAAGTTCAGTGACTTATTAGCACAACTGCACACAGGTACAGCTACAGATGCAAACTCAAAACCACAAGTACAGATTCCCATTTGCATTTTGGGAACATAGCCAAAGGCGATACCCAGATATTGAGTTATAGTTAGCAGGCAGGTGCAACTTCTAGGTGTCAATGAACAGATGGAAAATCAGATATTTTTATAAAGCCTTCTATCTTGGTAACGATAAATAAACGTTTATCTAAAATACATTTTTTTTTAAACAAGTATGTGTTGTTAATTACTGATCTATTCACTGCAGAGTCCCTTCTTTCCTCATTTGGATGTGCTCTTTGGGGCCACTAGTGATGAGGCTGTTCAATAAAGTTTAGTGAAAGCCTGTTTAATGAGATGCGGACAAAAAACTGTGGAGACACTGCAGTGTGTAAAGCATCACGCTCTTCAGCTGATGTTGTGGATTTCTGTGTGCTGAAGTGCCATTGTGGGTTACATAAATCCCTCCACTGTGTTAGAGAAATATGGATTTCAAACAGAGCAGGCACAAGCAAATCAAGAGCCTATTAGATCAATCAAATAGCCTGTAGAACCAAAAAAAAGGGTAAACAAAACAATCACATGTAATCAGATGTCCTATTTTGTAAAAGCATACCCAAACATGTTGAATATGCTGTCATTGTAAGCAGAAAATGTTCATGTCGCAGGCTTCAAAATAAAACTTGAATATGCAACAGCTTAGATCATTAATAGGAAGCGAGAAGAAGAGCTAACTATAAACACACGTAATGTTATTGTTTTATTTTTAAGCAAAAAGATTTGATTAAAAATGATGCTTGTGTATCTGAGGTAGTATCCGCTTCCTCAACTGCACTCACCACTACATTTTAAATGGCTGAGTTGTCTGCAGTGTTGTCTATTATAGATAAACGCCAGCAGCCACTATGTGCTATTTCTATAAAATACTCAAATCTGGTTCCTTACACCAGAACTCGGATCTTCTATAACAGTACTAAAAAAAACAGTCCACAGGACATTTAATCATAAGCTGTCAAATGGAGTACAAATATATAGTGTTACTGAGCCTCAGTTTGAATACTTCGGTTAGTATAACTGGAGCATTTAACCATTATTGCTGTTGTGATGACATGCCACACATGGTAAGCTCCACACCTCACCACCAGTTGATTCACTTGAGTTTAATTTACAGTCACTACTTCAATCTATTCTACTTATTGTTCAATATTGTTTCTTTATTAAATGTATTTATTTTTCCATACAACTTCCAATGTTTATATGGCGTGCACACATATAAGCAAGGTCAAAGTTCTGTTTTGTTATATTAATACATCTTTCTTTGTTTGAGTTACCTGGGGGTTGGCTTCTCCTCCTGTCTGGCAAAAGGTGTGGCAAAGGGCTGGGAGAGCTGAAGTACCACTGACAGCCTAATTGGATAGAACCACATGCTTCATTGCCTGGGGGGTGTTTCATGCTTGTTTAATTGTTTTGTATTAGTTGGTTATATGGCAGCCATTTAGTTTTTCCCCTTGTGTGTCATTTGGTTTCAGCAGGTCAGTTTATCTTATGTTTGTTTGAGATTTTGTTAATTGTTATCTTGAGTTTAGTCTATTTAGTTGACCTCTTTTATTGGCCTGCCTGTTTAAGTTTTGGCTTTGTTAAATCTATTTTCATATTTTTGGGTCAATAAAACCCCTTTTTTGAATTAAACACCTGTGTCCTTTATGCTTTACTGCTTGGTCCCTGACAGCTGTGCTAGCTGTTGTATTTTGTGGCTATTTACAACTTTTCATCTGACCTCAAATCTAACTTCTGAAAGTTTCACACCCACAACACAACCCCAGCCCTCACCCTAACCCTACTCCTATTGGATAATTGGTCATGTGGCCAAGACATGACTAGACTTATTCTGAAGCAGCCATTTTGACAAGAAATAGTAGCCAAACACAGTTGCTGTTAATCATATCAACGCAGCTTCTGTTCTATTTAGAGACAGAGCCAAAATGATCAGTAAAACGTGTTTCGAAACTGCTCCAGTAAGGGTGAGAAGTGTACTTTCCAAACTCAACTTTTTGACCGTCAGAAACATCTAAACCAACCAGTTCCTGAAAGTCTATTTAAAACAGCAATCTGAAGGCTGTATGTTCCCTGTGATGGGCCAAACCGGAAAAGAAAAATTGTGACTTGTTGCTTTTATTCATGCTAACAAGGTTTTACTTGCATGTTTGCCTGTCAAAGACCACATGGTCTGTTTGAACACTGAAACAGACACATGTGAAGTGCACTGCAGCCACCACGAGGCCACTTTCACAAAAAACTGACAAAAACTTTTTGATTGCTTTGCAACAACTTAGAGACCTTCTCACTTATTTTCAATGTTTTTCCTCCATTTCATTTCTCATTCAGGCACCTTAATCACTCGTCAGTCGAAAAGGAGCAGTTAGCTTGTGTGCAACAGGAGAAAACACTGATTATTCTTCAGTACATTTCATTTATCAGTAAGGAATACCATGACATCCACAATGGGTATGAATACAAACTAAGATAACTCCCCCCAAAAATGCAATATCATGCCAGATTTTATCCATGCTGTGCAAACAAGTACTGCAACATGGTTTAAAATACTAAAATATAATTTCATTTTATTGTCACCGGCCTTACTACAGGATAAACATCTAGTGCAATTCCTCAAAAATAATAACAGTATTCCATATTGGTTTTTTTTTAAATTAAGATTGGAAAATTACTAACATAGGTGGAAATTTTAGAATATCATTCATATTAAGCGTATTAAGCTCCAAAATCCTCGTACATGATGTTTTCAAGCCTGTCTATAACTCGAGGGAAGCTGACACTTGTTCTTACTTAGTTGAACAGTTGATGATTTTACTCCCTGTTTTACAGTAATCAATATCACTAAGGTGAATTTCACAAAAAAAATAATTACACAACACTGGATACTCAACTGTGACGGCCAAACAGGATGCAGTCTGCATTTCTCTAGGAAACTGCAGCTGTTTGTGTGCGTTCAAGGTTATGCAAGTCCACTACTGACACAATATGAAACACACTGACCTGGACTCGTCCTGTGCAATAGATTTATTTGTATTATAGCCACTAATGTTCAAAACACAATTCAGGGAAAAGTGGTCTCATCAGTGAAGAATGAGGAAATGAAAAACTAACTCACCACCCGAGTAGAAACTGAAAGCATGTTCCTTTTAACCACTTTTCTGGCCATACCGGTAAACAAAGCCTTTTTACTGGTAAGCGTGCGTTTCGGCACACAGACAACTCTGTCCCTCGGGCTAGTGTTTGTTCTCCTGCTGCCTCGCAGAATAACCCGACTGTGTGGAGGAGTTATGGACCAGCAGGCAGTTTCAGCCCACCACAATGCTCCGTGAAACAGCAGACGTGTAATATGCGAGTGCATGTGGGGTTCACCACTGTGTGTAGTAAGTGCGTGGACACAGGAAATCACACACTGAGAGGCAGCTTTAGAGGCTGCTGGTCTGGCTGCAGGTCGACTCAGTGGCTAGCAGCAGCAAAAAGAAGCTAAATGACTTTATAACTGCATGGTGGACAGTTGGAGAACAAGCCTCCAGCAGTTATACAGCATTTAACCAGCAAAAAAAAAAAAAGTCGCTCTGCTATATAACGCACGCACTGAATCTGAAATAGAAAAACCTAATACTGCAACTGCTATAGAAGAATCTGTCTTAATCTTAAGACTTGCTTTAAAACGGAAGTGTTTTTTTATTTTATTTTTTTTATTTCTTTGTTAAAAAGCACCTTTGGTTCATCAGTGCCCAGCAGGTTTTAAAGCTGTGGTAAACTTTAAAAAACACTATCCTTCTCAATCTAGTAAAAGGAAACAAAAGGTGGTTTGCAAAAGATTTTCTGAGGTTTGTCTGTTACTCATTTTATATCCTAAGAGCAAAAAGAAAACATTTAAATCAACATTTTAACCATGCTCCCTATGATATTTTTGTTTTAGGTTTTCAAGATGGTAGAGAGACCAGCTATGATGTATGGTTTTGAGAAAAAAGACAGAAGGCTGAGCTGGAGTGGCAGAGTTGAGCATGCTCAGATTTTCATTGGGAGGGACCAGAAAGGTCAGAGGGACAACTCATGTTGAGATGTTTGGAGACGCCATTAGAGAGACCAGACTGAGATGGTTTGGACATAAGTAATGGATTTATTGGAGAAAGAATGCTAAAGATGGAGGTGCCAAGCAGGAGGAAAAGAGGAAGACAGCAGAAGTTTCAAATGTGGTAAAAGGAGGACAAGCAGAGGGTTAGTGTAAAAGTGAGGGATGCTAAGGATGGAGTGTAATGCTGTTACAGCCCCTGTAGCGGTAGCAGCTAGCAATAGCAGCTAATAGTAGAAGCTGCTAGAAGAAGAATTTACAGAAGAAATGAGCAACATGCAAGGAGTTTGAGTACCAACTTTTACCAAGAAAAACAAAGAAATTTTAAAGCTTTATAAATAATCAGACTCCTCAGGCTGTATCATCATTGGGCCACCTAGATATTACACCTAGAGGAGCTGCTAAACCATGAAACCCTGCCATGAAGCTCCCAGCATGTAGATTTTGTGCTGATGTTAACGTGAGAGGAGGTTTGGAGCTGTGCTGTTGTTGAATGAGCAGAGCGCTGCCGAGTGCTGAGACACTTTGCACCACAGCCCTCAGCAACCTCCCTCTCTAACTTCATGTGGTCTGATACTTAATGTGGGTGATTTGTTTTGGTTCCTGAATGCTTTTATTTTGCAATAATACAACTTACCTAGGAGAGAAGAAATTTAATGAGCTGATTTGTTGCAGCAGTATTATGCTATTACAGTACAGTGAACTCTGTGCTTTTTGGAACGGCCCAGGCAAACCGAACGGCTACAGGTACTAGAGTTTATGCACCTGCACTAACAGCTGAATTCAAAGATTCAGAGGTATGGCCCAGTACATTTGTCCATATAGTGTAGCTGCCCAAAAGCAGACAATTATGGATCTGCATCTTCAAATGTTCCAACAAAAGATGCCTGAAGCATTTTAAATAAAGTCCTGTGAAAAAAAGGGAAAAGAAGAAGAAAAACAAAATAACGTTTAAAGGGAAAGGGCTGAGAATGTGTTGAGCACTAGTTGGATCAATCATGTTTTGGGTTTGTTATGTAGCAAGTGGCACGGTGAAACATTTTATTGGTTAGTGGAAAGTTTTACTCAATTAAATAAAAGCAAGCTGCACACTATAACAGCAAATGGGCCAACTCAAGAGGCTCGTGTTGATGGTTTGCCATCGCCCTCACAGCCCTGAACCTAATCATCATCATCACAGAAAAACCTTTGAATACACTTCAAAAGAGCAGTCCGTGCAAGAAGGCCGAAAATGTCACAAAACTACAAGCAATTTGCAGGAAGAATGGATGAAAGTCCTTAAAATAGACTCAAACAACAACAACAAGAAAAACTTCTAATGAAAAAACTTGTTACTTTATACTGAACAAACCTTTGCTTTGAAGCCTTTGTTCTTTTTTCCTGTAAAGGGCATCGTTTGGCAAATTCAAATTCGCAATGTCATTCTATATGATAAAAACAAAAAGACAACACATTTTCACATTTTTCAAAACAGACTTCACAACTATTTGTGTGGAGACATGAACATCTGGAAACATTGAAAAGTAAAAACTGTTTCTGCTGGGTTAGATACCTTTTTTTTTTTCTTTCAGGAAAGAAAATCATACATTTTTGTTTCCTAAAAGCCCTGGAGTGCATTTTTGTGGCAGTGAGACATCGTCCACACATGGAGGGCGGCTTATTTATCAGAAAACCTTTTAAAACATGTCCTCATGCAGTCAAAGCTCATCTTCCTAGTTTTCCATTTCAGTAAAAAAAAAGAACAAATGAAAATGTCAGGGCAGTTTGACAAAACAACCTGCACCATCCACCCATCATCCTTCTGTAATTGGGGTAATCAGGGCTGCAAAATAACCCAACCTTGGCTTCTTAGTTTGACCCATGTGACACTATCAACAAAACCATAACAGCTCCTCTGGGGTGGTTAACAAAGCCACGAAAAGCACATTCCCGGGAATATCAGCAGGTAATGTCACGTTAGGCCCATAACCTGAGCTCTGACAAAACAACATCTTAAGAACACATTATGCTTGTCAAGAAAAAAGAAGCTTATCCAGAAACGGTTAAACGATGTCACAGATCGTGCCCGTATCAACATCTGCATTCATTCAGCTGAATTCTATTTGTCTAATAAACTCTTCTGTTGCTTGAACACCTAATTTGAACATAATACATCTCACAATATCTAGCAAAGCTCTTTTATACAAGCTATAGCAGGCTGAATTCATTATTTAAATCACTATTAATAACTGCAACACAGTCAGGATTGAATTATCGTGATCAAATAAATGTGGGGTGCTCTTAAGCAGGGAGGGGATTTGGGCTGGAATTATTTCTGCTGCTGTAACCGGAGAACGTCTCTAACATGGATGTATTGTAATGAGATTTAAGTCTGAATACGCTTAATGAAAAATGCAATGCAAACACCACCAGCAACGGCAAACAGTTGAAAAGTCATTAGTGAGAAAACCTCATTGATATTCATGATGAAATGACGGCCTCGATATTAAAAGCAGCTGATGATATATCCGTGCTGTTTACAGTCAGGTTAATTGTACAGGAAAAACTCAAATTCCGCACATCATTTCCCAGACATTACATCACAGTCGGAGTTCTTAAATACAGTGACATCAAAACGCTTTTGTGTGTCCAGCCACAGTGGCTGCTGCTGCTCGCACCAATTACCTTGTTTCCCCCAAAGTAAGTCCAGAAACAAACAAATATAGAAACACTGATGAGATGCCTACAGGTCATATCGCTGCTGCATAATGCCAGTAAGTCTGACAGAAAGAGCAACATTTTTCTTAAAAGGTCACACATAATTTAGCATATCATGCCTTTCCTTTTTTTTCTTAAATGCCAGTTCTTTCTGTATATTTTATGGTTTGAAAACATAACTGCCAGCTAGAAAGTTTTGTTGCGTAACATGAACATGTAAAATTACAGACAGCCACATGCAATATTTCCCAGTGTTGGCCTATCACAGGTAGACTATATCGTACACTGTGGATGGGCAAACTGTGGTTTGGCTTAAGCGGTGTCATCGTGTTGTTGTGTGCTAGATTTTAAAATGCACTGCCGGAAAGTTAAAGGAGAACCTTATTTTGTACCACATTTATAGAGTTGCAATTTTCGGTGTTTGTGTTTTCAATAATTTGATTAGCGCATATGTGAAAGTAATCCCTGTGACCCAAAAGCTCTAACCACTCAGTTTTCCAGTCTTAGCTCTGTAGGAGAGTGACCATCCTTAATATGGTCACCTCAGGCACACGGCTTTAACTGCGAGTGCACCTGCTGTTTGCAAAGGAGAGCCATTAAAAAGGAATTTGGCCTAAAGGAAGAGGACCTAAGGGCTCATTTCAGACAGGTGAATAAACTAAGGGGCTACACCAAAGCCCAACATAAGATAAATGTGGATTATTCTGAACTGTAAAATCATGCAAAGCTACTCTAATACAGTCCAAGAATTAAACTATGACGTTAGAAAAGAGAATTCCAGGCCCACTTTATCCAGCCTATTTAGACACCAAGAGACAATTAGAACTTTTGGTGTTACTAAAATAGTTTTTATTTGAATTTATTTTTTTCTCATTCATGTCAAGGACAAAAAACTCAAACTTATTTTGACCCCTGCACCCCTAATGTGGACATCAAATCTGTCAGGCTATCATCACCACATGAGTGCGCTAGAAGACAAACACTTCTGAAATCAGCATGTGCATGACCAAAGCTGAAGTTTTGACAAAAATTAATCTGGAAAGCACGGTCGCTATGATGAATCACCCATCAAACAAGTTTCTGCAAGTGGACTTTTTACTACAGCAAAACTAATTGAAATGGACGGCTGAGTGGCTTTCAGGAATCTAATTAAATACAATATGGAGGAAAGATTTACTGCTCACTAAATTAAAAGGGTTTCACAATACAATGTTAGCACTTAAAGACAGCTGGTACTAACTAATGAAACTGTGGTAAACAAACCAATTGACAAATCGAATGTTATTTTACTTTAAATGATTCTGTTAAAGTAAAGAGCTGCGACACATCTAAGTGGGCTGTATTAAATTATGCCATTAAATTCATTTTACCATGTAAAAATGTTGGGCTGCATGTGGCCCACGATGTAAAAAGAGTTTAACATCACCTGATGTCATTATAAAAGCTGCTTATAGGTCAGACCCTTTATTGCTCGTCTCATCATTTCCTGGTTTTTGTGTGGACAAACACAGGCGTTTGCTTTTTTTAACCTTTGAATCTGAACACAGTGTAGACAGAGAGTAGGGAAAAGGGTTTGCTTGTGACCCAGATGTGAAAATGCTCCAACGACAAGTTTGATGTGACAGTTTTGCAATTTTTAACTGAAACGATAAAACACTGACAAAGCAGGTTGAAGAGATTTAATGAGTCAAGGCTACAAGCAGTTAGCAAATCGAGACAGCCTTGCTTTGCGGCGTCATTTTAAAAGCAAAGTCAATTAAATATGACAGCTGACATAACAGCATCATAAATTATTTTGTTATAGCCCAACTAAAGCTTTATTTTATTATCTCAGGTGTAACAGCGTTCATGTAATTTTTTTTTAAATTTAGGAACACTTCTAATTAAATTCCTGTCATGGTACAGTGTGACAAGATATTATACCATAGAAACCGTGAAGGGTGGCAAGTTTTATCATTGTGAATAACTAAAATGTATGGATAACAACAAGGGCCATTGTTTGTCTGGGAGCCTGCTGTCCTCGCTGGCTTTCAGAAGCACTTTAAGAATTGAAAAAAATCTTTAACATAGTCTAACAAGGCTGTTTATGGTTTATGAGAGATGAGAGATGCAAATTAGAGGCACAAATTAGAGAAATAAAAACAGCCTTAGGTCTTAACTTCCTTTTGTGTGTGTGTGTGTTTACACTAAATGAAGTTGGCTCCAAAGTAGCCGTCACCACGTCAAAGAAGCCATCATAACAGCTGTGTTGTGTTATAGCAGAGATAAAAAAACAACTTACAATCTTATCTACAGCAACATGTTCTGCAAGCTTTTGTGTTTAAAAGTCTGCTGTCATCAAACAAACATTGTGATGGTGACTGTATTATTACAGCTCAGGACATATAGGTTATTGAGCTAATATAGCTCTTTTATTTGGGAGGGACTCATGATTATTTGGTTATCTCTGAGAGCACGGTTATCATTTCAGCATAAATTAATAAGATGTTAAATGTGTGTCTGTTAGGCTGACAGGATAGCGGGTATCATGTTTACACTGTGGCAGATTAGTCAATCTACAATGGGGGGAGAAAACAATCAGTCTCCTTCCCCTTTCCTTATTCTTGGTTGGCTGCCACCAGCAGACACCTTGGGAGTCTGTGAAAGCCCTAATGACATCATCAACCATAGCCCACTAACTGCAGCAGTACCATCCCACGGTCCGTTCAGCTGAGCCAGCACCTCTCCTCGGCTGATGTATCGCAGCTGTCGAACACTACCCCGTTTCATCAGAGGCATTACAACTTCATTGCGCCTGGTCAACACACACAAAGTCAGAGTGAAGAAGGCCACTTAAAATCTGACCAAAATATCATTACAAACGCCGATGTTGCTGTATTACCTATGCCGCCATAAGCATTACCCCCAGTGTGGTCTGATTGACATAGGTGCATGACATCATCCAAAGAAAGGAAGTCATTAGATTAAATCAATGCTTTTATTCCCTGCAGACGAAGTCCGACCTCAGGGAAACAATAACCCAATCCCGGTCAGCATAATATGATACCTTTATTATGTTATTATGTTACAGTTCAGCCATACAAGATGACTAGCGAGGGACATATACCTATAATTGTATATCTAGAATCAGATAACAGAAGCAGCATGAACCAGCCATACAAATTACACTGGAAACCTCGCAGTACAGTTCCAGCTGCCATATGGCCATAATACTGTTAGGATAATTTTAATTTGTTCACAGTCTACGGCCAATTAAGAAAAGTAAAACTTGCTAAACTGAAAGTCTCTCAAAGGGAGGTTAATCACAGACACAATCACAACTTCCTAGCAGGCACTGGAGTCCAGGAAAAACCCACATCCTGAATAACACACGCACATTCTCCTGCAAAACCGGAAGACAAATATGTACGAAGACTGATTTTTGTTGGCTGGATCCATTTCCTGTCTCTTAGCACATTTCAATCAATATTATTTTACAGATTAAGCACGCAGAGAGTGAGGAGACGGGGAGCAGCTAACATAGAGATGCAAAGCATGTCTGCAGATGGCATTTTACAACAAGACATAAAAACAGGAATTCAGCAAATTAAAAAAACGTAAAAGAGAAATTATTTTGATATTTGATGTTTAAATTACTAATAAAGCAGTGTGGTGCTCCATTAGCACAAAGCTAATGTAGGGCAACAAAACAGGAAGTGGGCCGAGTGCTTTCTTGTTAGTATAAAAATAGCATTTTTTTTGAATAAATTCAGAATAGTAATCGATTACTTTATAGACCAATTACTGAAAATATGACAGGTCAATTGATTATGTTAATTTTATGGAAGACAGAAAAAGCAATAAATAACAACCAAAAACTAATTAATTTTTTCTATATCTGTTCTTAGGCTAAATTATGCGCAAACAAGCTCTATGTTTTTAGTAAGAAGAGACATCTGCTCCTGTTCCCGTAAAGTAATTTGTCAAAACAAAGATGTGAACTAGCGGATGAATCAAAAGTAAAAACCCTTTTTTTCCCTTTCTTTTTTTTCAGCTGAAACTCTTCTGCGAGTCAAAATGTTTTTGCCTGTTGTTAAATTGAATTTGATTGAAACTGCAGCACAACGCCACAATGGAGCCTGTCAAACGGATCCTCTGTTCCATATTGTAAAATACTGTGGGAGGCACATTTCTCCATCGCAACCAATTGTGTCAAACAATGACGGCAGTGAACTGGCAGAAAGCTACTATCGAAGCCTTCAGATACTTTTGATTGCAATTCTTTCCGCCCTCCAATTACTTTCCTCAGAGCCCATCTCTGAAGACGTAAAGTACAAGCTAATTTGCAAGCATACAATAGCACAGTCCATTAAGACTGCAGGCTCCTTCCCTCGCAGTTTTAGCAGCTTAACAGACAGTGTTCCAGTACCCATACTCGTGCTATTTAGTATGCCATCTCCCAACACATGCAAAACGCAATATCAGGAAGTCCTTCCATTATTAATTAACTCACGCCAGCACGGCTCTGTGGTCATTCTGACCCACGGGCCCCTGCACAGAAGATGCATCGCGCAAGTGTTCCCTTCAGCTCAACAGATGGCCGCCCATCCTGAGCCTGTTCTGCGGAAGGTTTCTTCCTGTTAACATTCTCATAGGAAGTCTGTGGTCTTCCCTTTACAACATATTAAAGGCATAAGCTCTTTATGCTCCAAAGTGAAGCGCTCTATGATTAAGATTTGTTGGGAATTGGCACTACACAAATAAAAATGAACTGAATTAGTAAAGGCAGCTGCACTAACTACTTTAAGTTGAAAAATAAAAAAAAAGTTAAATTATGGGATTTGGCAGGCAGCAACAGCCTCAGATGCCCTCTTCCTCCTCCTGTTCGGAATCATAATTACGGCCTTACTTTCTCATTTCCATCAGCACTCGGTTCTACCGGGACGACAGAGTCTGCTGACAGCTTCGTGCAGCGCCAGCTCTCCAATAGATGAAATTTCATGACTGCAGAATGATTGTTCAGTCGTCATTGTCGGAGGACACACAGTCAGCCGGTCACGAAAGAAGTCAAGAAATGGAAAGTTGACGGAGAGGGGAAGGCCGTCTTTATGCGTAATGTGGCCATAATGTAGACTTTATGTGGAAAATAATATGGTGGAACAAGTGTAGACAACACACTGGGTATCAAACGTCTGGACAAGAAAAAGATAAGAGAAAGTAGGCATAAAATGCTATGATTTCCTTGTTGTAAGGCATACGTACTCAGTAGGAAAACTCATGGGAGGAAAAAAAAAATCACCTTTTTAGCTATAGGAAATTCCCATATTCCCAATTTCCTTTTTCTAATTTCAGATTTTTCTGTTGAGCATAAATTAAAAACTAAATTAAACTCAGACTGCTTGCCTACAAAGATCACCATCTGTCGCTTCTCTTCAAACACTCCCTGTCAAAAATCACAAAAAACACAATACAGTGTGAAGAAGGAGGATTACAGACAAAATTAGCATTTAGTTATCAGAACGTTTATGTATGCATACTACACATACCAGCAGCACGACGAGGCTCGTCATCACAACAAGCTCTCAGCAAAGAAATAACCCAAGCCTACAATAATGTATGACACAGACACCCAGCCGGTTCTTCCCCTTTTCCCCAGCATTAACCTAACAATAACCCCAAACCACAGAAAAATCCAACACCGCAGCACAGATAGCATCAAAAGAACCGGTCTTTGACATGAAGCTGAGACGTGTTAGCTCAAATTGAACATGAGTGAAGGGCTTGCCCTCCCATTTGGCAAAGCACACACCACGAGGATGAAGGGAGAACAGAAGGCTTTAAAGTACACTAGAGTGTTTTACTGCATGTCTAAAAGCTCTGAACAAACTGTAACACACAAGCAGGAACTGTACAGCAGAGCAGCACGCATCATGACGGGGGTGATGATGGAAACAACTGGAGAAAGCTGATCCTGCAGCCAATGAGAGGACAGAGTGTAATGTGAGAGCCACTGTGGCAATTAAGTGATCAGTGGGTTTGATGTCAACATTAAAGTCTTACCATTTAAGAAATAAATAAATAAAGTTCAATTCATATTTTCCACGTTACTGCGCAGATTGTTGTTGACGTCAAGCTGAAGGCAAGAAACCAGAATCACTGGTGACACTGATCTGAAAAGCGCGCAGCGATGCAGGGCGCTGCTGCTGGCTTTATTATGGTTCATAATAAGGCGACACCCGGCTGGGCAGTGCGCCTCGTCGGACCTACAGAGAATACGAGATGCTCTCCGAGCCACAGCGAGCTGCTAAGATCACACCACGCCGATTTTTGAACATTAACATCCAAATCAGCATTGATCCGGTAAAGTCAGGACAGGACTCCGCTGCTTTCTGAGTAATCCAGAAGGCACAGCACTGACAGCAAAACCCTAAGATGGGTTTTTAGCGGTATCGAACACCAATAAATTCTTTCTTCATCATCCGGAGTCTCATCGCATTCCAGCAGCAAATTGTGGAATTGTGGGAGCGCGTTGAGGGATCTGGGAAAACTAACAAAAGGCTTGCTCGGGCAACATTACGTCTTCCTACATCGAGTCACACGCACACATCTACATGGACACACACACGCTGAATGCACGAAACAACGAGACAATAATTAATAACAGGCATCTGAGCTGACACAAACACTCTGCTGCTGTTTCCCCTTTCTCTCTCTCACCCTCTTTTTGCTGCAGAGCGCACTCGCTCACATTAAACTGGATTTTCATACCTTAATCACAGCAGGCTACGAGTGACCGTCGTGAGGAACAGAGTGTCGGCTTCAACAGCAGTCAATATAAAAAGAAAAAAAGAAAAGAAAAGGGGAAAACAAGAAAAAGCAGCAAATTCTCACGCTATCATCCCAGCACAGTTCAGAGGCACGTCCGAGCGACCCCCTCCAGCCGCCTCAGGTCGGATTTAATAAAGCGAGAGGCGCAGCGGACACGCTGGAGCCTCCTCAGCGTGGACGTACACATAACTGCATCGCAGCGAACGTTGCTCGTTGAACGTCGTAAAGACACACGCGAAGAAAACACTCACCGAATGTCGACGCGTTGTTTATTTCATTGCCCCCGCTGAGCAGCTGTTTGTAGTGGTGCGTCACCGACTTCCGCGTTAAGATGGAGTGGAAACAAAATGCAAGAAATAATTAATTTAAAGGACAGGCGGCGCACGCGGGCGAACTGACTGAGGGCTGTGCACTGCCGAGGAGAGGAGGATGGCGATGATGATGATGATGTGGTGATGAAGGTGACGATGATAGCTTTTGATGATCGTGATGGCAGTGAGGTGGAAAATGACCCCACCATAGTAATTATAGTGATAGTGAATAACAATAAGTGCTAATTAAAAGGTGCCATAATCAGTATTTTATGCGACAAATGGTTCCCTGTGTAATTTTAAGGCTGTTACTCACAGTGAGAAGCCCACAAATATTCAAATTATGGCCTTTAACATTTTGCTTTAGTGTCGAGCAGCAGTTTTAAAGAAAATCTGCAGCAGCCCATAAAATGATGGGCAAGCAGACAGAAAGTACCAGGTGAAAAGTATACCTCTGCATTTCTATGCATTTTCACTACAAAAGCTACCCTGCCAGTGCCGAAAGGGCGGTACCAGCACTGCTGTGTCTAAAGTTTGAACCACTGAATTGAGTAGCTTTGGGAGGGGCTTCCGAGAAATTTATCAGGAGTGACATATGCTCTGTAAAAATTGGTTGTCAAAGGGCACCAAAGGCAGAAGTGGCTCAAGAATGGTGCTTGGAACATCACAGGGTCATGAAAAAGTCTAACAAAGGCTCAACAGCCAAGGAGCCAAAAAAATAATAATTTCCTTCTGGAGTCTGTGGTTCATCAGCTGATGCACACATGACCACAACAGCGTGTTCTCTCAAGTGGCCAAAAACTAAATTTAAGTTGCATTATCATAGAAGTTGAAGCACCATCAGCTTATATCGTTCCTGTTTGCCTCGTACAAAACAATGAGGTTAAAAAAATACATCCATTTTATTGGAGTCATCATGAAGATCTGTAGTATATTCTTGACTCTGCAACCAACTCTGGGAAATTACATATCGTGACTAAGAAAAGGGCAGTCAAGGACACATATTTGTACCAATTTACCAGGCAACATGCCACATGTTAATTACAGATGTGCTGGTAGGTGGATTTTGTTCGCTTTAGACAGAGTTAGGCTCCCTGTTTCCCCCCCATCTGTAGCTACACCAAACTACACACATCTTACTTAACACTCCATCAGAAAGAAACGATTAGACATTTCTTATTTTAAATGACATCACATAAAGTGATGACTACAACTTTTTAATTAAAAGTGCTCTAGTTTGTCACATTGTTCTAATATACTCAAGTAAAGAAGTTTTCAGATTATAAATGTCTGGTTGTGTATCATGACACTTCCAGCTCAAGTAAATCCCTGCTTGTGCTGTAACTCCACGCCAAGAGAGCCCCTCACTCGCAGTGCAGTATGTTGGGAGAGACTCAGTTGTTAAAGAAGGGAACGTATCCTCTGTTGACTCAAAGCCTGAGCTCTATCTCTGTGAAGCCTTTCATTGTGTTCAGCCTTATTACTGATGCGAAGTCTGCCGCTCTGTCCTTGGGGTGGGACAACAGCGCTTCTGTGCTCTGTCTGGACAAAGTGGGCACCTCAGAAACGAGTCTGCCAAACCGTCATGCGTGTGTCTCTGCGTCAGAGAGATACAGGCCGTCTTGCAGTGTGGTAGGGAGGATTGGGCCATGGCTTTTGTATTAAGTGGGCAGAGAAGCAGGCGAGTGAAGCACAGCTGTCCTGTTGATACAAAAAAGAAAGAAACACATTTACAGGATGAAAACATAGCTCTTTAACAAAAGGGAGAACAGAGCCAGACAGAGAATTGTATACCCAGCCCTAACAGTCTTTTTAGGAAGCAGCTAGAATTTCTCTCGAAAGAGATTAGAACAGGGTGTGTGTGTGCTTAAGTGGAAGGAACGGATGGTGTAAGAGCAGGGGGTTAACATAACAAGTCTCACTGAGTTAAAGATAAGCAGAAAGTAAGCAGAAAGAAATAGAGAGGGGAAAAAAAAGGGCAGAAGAGGACAGAGAAAAGGTGGAGTTGGTACCCGGGTAGAACAATGTAGGATTAATTCTTCCCAGGAGGTCAGTGGTTCTGTCAGTAGGTGGGACCAAAACTGGGAGTTGGTGTAAAAGACAGCCGTGTGGTTTCAGTGTTAAGATTTCCTTGGCGAGTGTCTTTCGAGCTCTCTTACCTGCACATGAAACCCGTCAGACTAGCAGAGCTTGATCGCCCCAGTGTGCGAGTACATGACTCAGCAGTGTTGAGTCATGTGTATATTCTGAACACTTGGTGGAAAATGATCATGCTAGTTTGTGTTGAAACAAGCCTTTGTACTCTACGCACTTTTCCGTTTGTTGGTTTCAACATGTGATCGGTATTCCTCATTGTGCCGGCACAAGCTAAGAGCAGTTCTTTATTCTTTTCAAATTTTTGTAGCCAACAGAACCCAAAGCATGGCTGAATACAGCATTTATGAGTTCTAATGACAAAAAGCACACACACATTTTCAGGTACATTGTGCACTTTGATTGTCTTAATGGACTGTTTTTAAATGGACAATTAGTAACCTAAGATTTTGGATTCTGAAGGAGCCCTTTCCTATGAAAAGAGTCTGCCAAACCAGCATTTTGGTAATGCATATCATTGCTTTTACTCTCGGTGAGAATGATTTCTTCTTCTAAAAGCATGTTTGGAAAAAGAGAGAAAAAAAACATTGTTTTTCACTTGGTGGAAAATATAGACTTGCAGCACTTGGCAGAGTTGCAAACAGCAAGCTGAGCAATCCCAAAACAGAACAGTAGAAAATAAGCATTTGCTGGGTGTGTTTATGTGATACACTGCAAAGAAGCAGCTGAAGGAAACCGAATCAAATACTCAGACAAAACCTCTATATATCCCGAAAGGTGCTCTATCATGTGGGAATGAAAAGAATCCCCTATTGGAAAAACTACTGCACTGACTTAGTGTTGCACTTTCATAATCCACAAAAAAAATCCCCATCTTTCATGCTCAGCAACACAGTTTGTGTTGCAGGCTCTCCTAAAAAATGTATTGTCTCCAAAACTAAGGTAAAATAATGCGCCTTAAATCCAAGTGAGTTCTGTAAAGTTCATTTTGTAAGCTTGTACCTTTAGGTCAGTGGCTGTTTAAAAGTGTGTTGGCTGCTTTCTAAAAGTTTCTGGGAAACTTCCTTACCTGTTTCAGAACCAGCTGAGGACAGTTTGTTTTCTGTTTATCTGCATGCTACAGCACAACAGGCTATGAAAGTCAGCCACTATTTCAGGTCAGGACACTACCAGCAATTTTACAGAGTAGGGTTTTTATATAGTCATCAACTGATAAAACTTTGTGTATACCAAAATAATGAAAAGGAAAAAACCACAACATGTTTGCAATTGACACGCTGATGCTATTATGTGTACACACACACACACACACACACACACCATACTCACTGTACTTCCCACCTGACTGCAGCTAAGGTTCATAAGACTGTAATGAGCTTTGCACATATTTGGTCACAAATCAGAGAATTGGAGAAGCGATGAAAGGCATTGATGAGACGGCACACGCAGTATCCAGGCTTTAGCCTACGGCAGCCATCACCACCACTTGAATCCACCTCTGACTACTCAGCCAGTAGCTTGCTAATTTCCGTTTAATGTTCTAAAAACTACATTTTCATGTATTAGTTTCACCACTTTCACCAATCTACTGCCTCCTGTTGCTGCACTGATGAGTTTGAAATGAAATCAGCCTGATGCATTATTAGGTTATAAACTTCATCCTTTTTACTTTTTTAAAGTACCTGCCCATCTCCAGGTTTAGGTGCATTTATCTGCCAAGAGAGAATAAGCAGTATATGCTGCACAGCCCAATTATAGCAGATCAAAGCCAGGCAACATGAAGGAGGAAAGTGGGGATGAAAACAGCGAGACGTGATTCAGGACAGGGTTTGTTTGCTTCACAGGAACAGCACCCAAAGTGGGAGTAAAGTGAATAATAAATAGAGCCCCCCACTTTTCATTCATTTCATCGGAGCGAATCACAAGCAAACAAAGACAACATATTTCTGTTCTGAGCAACAAGAGTGTTCTCATATTTACTGACTGCTGAACTAGCCCCACTCCACAGGATTAACCTGTGTTTCAGATGTGTGCGTGTAAAACTACAGCTCTCTCTCTGAGCATTGTTAATGGGTGGACATTTAAATATGTGATCAGAAGGCTTTTAAGTAATTTGCTTTAATCTCTCAACCCGATCAGAAAGCTTCAAGCATGTGATGAAAATAAAAACTGTGTAGCAACAAAAGGACATGTTTGTTTCTCAAAGTTTACATATACTCATCATGGGCATGGATGTCATGCTAATTCTGGGCTTTTGACGATTTCTAGATATTCAGGAACAACCCAGGAACCACCAAGGTTCAAGCTTGCCATGAACCGGTAACTTAGCTCATGAAGGCAAGCTTATACATTTACTGAGGTTTAAAAATGTTCAACTTGTCACTAAGGAGCTAGCTGAGGGTCTGACTCGGCAGGAGGGGTTATTTAATGACAGGAAACAGAAACCCTTTCCCCTCATACTTCACAGCACCGTGATGAGGACTATTACTGGGAGAGAAAGGTCAAATATTCAGTCTGCAAGTCTTGAGGAACCGAAACAATGAAGCTTGAAGGCACTGCGTGGAAATGACAAGAGGAGCTCCAGTAAGAGGGTGAAATAAGCATTTCCCTCAAGAAAACAAAGTCTTCTATCAGAATGATAATTTTAGACCAGCTGTTGGATTTCAGCCAAACAAAAATGACGCACAGAAAGAAACTTTCTGGAAAGAAACTTTATTAGATCAAACCCCTGTAGATACTTTACGAGCATTTAAAGTTTTTGAAACAGCTGAGCAATAAAAAAGACTTACAAAAGATTTTTTTTTTTTTTTTTTTTTAAATGGCAACCACCTCACTGTAGACACAAATACCATAACCAACACCCACTCCTAATACAGTTTACTCAATAGGCAAACAGATTACTGACATCCACACCTACACACACTGCATACTTAACCCTATTTTTAAAAACCAACCTGTAATTTAAATAAATCATTAATAAATATTAAGTATTTTATCATTAGGTGGGTGTACGGTTCTCTTTTTAGGAAGATTTCATTAGTGATGCCGGTATGTATGTGCCCATGTAAGAAAGATATTTAAATGTGCAGAATACAAAAAAAGTAATATTGAAGAGGACAACTAACAGTAAGACAAACACAGAAACGTACGCCACCTTTCCCTCACAAGGAAAGTCAAATATATAAATATCATAGTTCTAAAGTGCATCTCTCAAAGACTTGTCAAATGAAGTCACCCCGATTAAAAAACAAACAACAAAAAAAACCAACAAAAGCCTAAAATAGGTATGTCTGAACGTGCAGCAGATATATTTAGCAAAAACTACCTACGTACATGCACAGATTTTTTTTAATGCAATGAAAAAAAAGGCAACAGATAAAAAAAAAAAGGGGGGGGGGGATACACTTTCACATTATCAAGAGGTGATAATTCTGTGCCGTTTCAGTCCACTGGTTTGTTCACACTTGGCTTTACAGAATATTTTATTTAAATTTTAGCAAACTTGGCTGATTAAAAAGAGCACACAGTGGTGTAAAAGTTCATTCTTTCCTTTACAAATTCATTTGCAGAATCACTTCCATCCTGCAAGTTTTAAACGTCTTCACTCCTCATCCCCACGTCTGAGACAAAGTTGCAAGTTTAGATCTTAGGCAGCTTGGGAGCACTGATAAGGGGGTTGGTCTCTTGCAGAAAGCGCCGTCCGGCACCCTTGTAATCATAAGTGCAGTCATGTGTCTCTGCGTAGCGGTGAACTGCACAGAAGTTCTGACCGCACCTGTAAGATTTAAATAAACATTCAAGTTTGTATGCAAAATATATATTTTTATAGTACATTCCTCTTGAGACTTGATAGTCAGTAAATTAAAAAACAAATAACAAAAACCCCCTTCAGCAAGCTGTTTGCTGCATAAATGTGTAAATGCAAAGTCTAGATTTTCTTCCCTTACTAAACAATTTCTTAAGTGTGGTTACACCTCTTCTGCCCTCCAATTTGATTAATTTATTAGCACTAACAGAGTAAATTGCATTACTTGTTTAATCACAAAGGCTTACAGTTTGACTAAAGCGGTAGTTGGGAACATAACCACTTCAAGTGTTAAATGTTAAGAGATTACGCAGTGTTGCATCAGATTCAGTGTGTACGCCCTGGACGAGGCCCGAGAGGGACAAGTAATCCATATTAATGTGGTGAGGAGAAACTTTGATAAAGCTAATAACTTGTGACAGAACAAGCAGCGCACAGAGATGTGTTATCATTGGGGATATGGCAGTAGGACAAAACGACGAACAACGAAAAGACCGCTTTGTACTAAAAGGCTCGCTTCAAGGACGAGACTGACAAAACCGGGGGTGAGATGTGATTTAGAGGCAGACAGCAACTGTGTGGGGTGAGCGCAGCTGGAAATGCGGCTGGTACTTGTACCTGCACTCATAGCTGGTGGCCAGGCCAGTCTTCTTGCCACAGAGGAAGCAGTGCTTTGAGCTCTTCTTCTTAGTGCCTGTGGGAGCCTTGACTGGAGGTAGGTGGTATGTTGGAGTGCCTGAGAGAAGAGGAAAGACTATTTATTTATAAGACAGTTGCCAAAGACGAACGGCTGATCAGACAAAACAGTGCAAGCCAAAAGCGTATGGACCCATATTCATAAAGCTACATTTGGCTGTTTGCTTGTCACAGTGGGTAACTCCACGTTTGATTTGGCAACTCCCAAAAGAGAATTTGTGTCTCCCGCTAGAATCAAACTACCAACCTTTTGGCTTGCCAAGCAAATGTATTAACCACTAAACTACAGAGCCGTTATGCACCTGTAATCATGTATGTTTAACAAAAAACAATAACAGTAAAAAGCAAGAGTCAGTCTTCTTACATTGAACACATCAGCCTAACACAGACAGATCATTAACCCTAAAAGCCGTTCACATCTTCCATCCAGCTGAACCCTCAAAACTGGTAGCTTATCTGCGCTTGTGGTTAATTATTGTTTGCAGAGGAAATTTCTAATCCTCCTTGCTGTCAATCTGGGTCTTAGATGTTTCATGCTCATATCTCCCATCATCCAGCAACAGCACTAAGGAACTGGGGTTCTCTTTGATGCTTACAAATCACTATCTTTTAAAAGGGAATATAATATACCCCTGTACTAAGAAACAAGTGCATACAAAGATTATTCCAATATGGATTTCAATTTAATGTACAGGTATCACAAAAATCAAACAACAGGGCACATCATGATGGTATGTTTCCCAGCTTTTTTGTTTTAAAATGTGTGCACAAAGCGCAACTGAATATCTTAGGCACATTTTTCACTTTTTGACAAATCACTTCCCTGTAATTTAGACCCTTTTAACCTTCCCTATACCTCAAATTTGCTCAGGTTAGATCCATCGCAGCAGTCACAGAGGAATAAAAATGCTAGATCAACACAGGAGTCACAAAAAAGAGGAAAAGAGCACTTCTCATCATTTAATGCTCTGGGGAATGTTGTACTTCTCACTAAACTGCATCAGGCACATCAAGCAGCTGTTTTCACCAGCTGTCAAAAGGCAAAACACCTGTTGTGACATCACGAATTGGAGGGTGACCAAAAATGTTTTTCAGTCTCAGAAAGCTCAGCCATCGGGCTTTTCGCTGACCCTTTCCCTGCCATTTAACTGAGTGCATAGAGTTATTTTCATATCGTGTATTATTTCAGCAATGTCAACCGGTAAAAACAAAAATCACAATGGCGTTATTTTAACAGGAGTTTCAAAGCAAGTCTTCACAGTTATTTTAAGGTTGGTTTTAATAAAGTTTGCATTGTAAAAATTGTTAATGAGGGAAACCAGATGTGTTGTTGTAAATTTAGTTTTAGGCAATAAAAACAAACAAACAAAAAAAGCAAACAGCCTGCGTTTTTGCATCAAATATCTTTCTATGAAGAAACCCAGCATAAAATACACGATTCATTTCTTTAGTCAGGAAACACTATTTTGTCAGCGTGTACCCGTGATAATCCTGTCTGTGGAAGCATTCAGCTCTGTGAGCCAAAGGGGATGTGGGAACATACAGATAAAACTGACGGCTCTGTGATCAAAGTACAGCAAGCTTGCCGTCAAGCAGGTTGGGGTATGGGATTGGATTTTTATTTGTTTTGTACGCTTTCTTCTGTATGCCATCATGTGTCTGCTACCAGACAGTGTTCAGCTACAGCCAGTGTCACTCGCATTATCCACGTTGGGTTTTTGTAGTAAGCCGAACTTCATATTGTTTACATTTAATTAAGTGTGTTCCCAATTAATTTTTCTAATCTTTATAGTGCTCACTTAATTCAGGCGAGCTGATATGTAAATTTGTGTGTACACAGCAGAGGGAGACTAGCATTTCTGATGTTCTGCCATAGATCAGTCCCTGGTGTCAGAATAAAGGTTCCAGTGATTTAATGGAGCACCGTAAGAGGTTTGTGGAAGTTGGTTTATCTGATACCTTCATAAATGAGAAGAGCATGCAAGGTGAAATGAGTTTTAATACACAGGCCCTATGTATTTTCTATATAATTATTCATAATTGGACAGTTGAGGCTCTACAACCAGATCAGTGATGTTCAGTAGCTTATCTAGCTCACAATCATTAGTAGATCACGATCCAATTTATAGGTTACCGTAATATGTGAAGTATAGAAATTAACGACAATTAAAATTGCAGGAACAACAAATGTGACCTTGAGCATAACTCGGGTGCTCAAGCAAAACTGTCCCATTAGCTGATCTTTGTGTTCAAGTTTGATTAAATTCTGACCAATATTATAGGAAGCAGAGTGATTCTTGTGAATTGTGTAGGGAGGGACAGACAGTAAAAGCCTCATGCACTCATTGGTTCACTCATTTAGCTAAGGAGTAACAAATTAAAAACTTAATTTATTACTGGGAAATAATAGCATCATAAGAGAAAGTGTTGCCATAACTTTACCAGCCTTGTTCTAAGGAAGACTCTGGAAAGCAGTTCAGGACACACACAACCTAAAGTGCACCTCTATAGTTACCTTGACTGACCAACTGCATATAACAAAATCTAGAGACCTTGCTGCAGGGGCTTGAGCTCGAGTATTGCTTAAACCAATTCCAGCCTGTCATTCAGCCCACTCTGTCTCCGCTTTCCTGCCTACTCTCTGCTATGTCCTGTCAAAGCTAAAATGACAAAAAAACAACAAAAAAACGAAATTAACACTATAAAATAAAAAAGCTTTTCAATAATTACATCTTTTTTTCGAAACAAACACAAAATGTAATAAATAAATTAATTTGATTTCTCCGTTTAAGCATAAACAACTGATCCCTGAATGATGTAAAGAACTTTGGTAAGAAAACAAGAGAACCCCTAAGCTGAATGCCGAGTACTATACTGTTTATAATGTGAGAATATCCTCCATTAGTACTGAGGTAGATGGTACAGGACTCCTCTTTTTACACTGAAGTGGAAGATAGATTTGCTTTTTAAGATACCATGAAGGAGGCACTTGATAACTTTGAGGCAACACTTTAGGTGATAATATACACAAACTATCCCTACTTTTTCAGATCCTGATTGAAGACATCAACATGGAAGGGTCAAACCCCAAAAAGATACAAAAACCCTACCCTATCCCTGGTAGAAACACACACACAATTTTGTACACAGTACTGTACAAAAGTCTTGAGCTGCCCCTCATTTCTTTAGCTAGGAAAATGGAAAAGAGACACAGCAGACATAGTATTTCAGGCAAAAACAGATTGTCCAGTTCTAACACAGCCTGAACTCTCTTAAGAAAGCTTTCTTGTAATTTATTTACATAGTCATCAGGACTCCAGGCTTCTTGAAGTACATTCAAAGCTCTGCTTTCCAGATGGTACTGCGTGGTGGATCAGAATCTGACAGTACTCTGTGTTCCTAATTCCATCAATTATGACAAGATCCCCACCATTTAGGCCCAAACTATGCCTATGCTGCTAGTAATAAAGTGTCCAAAGATACAAATTATATTTGCTTTTTTGCAAAATTGTCAGCTGTAAGTAGGCACAATACTGGTTCCTCATTAGGTGTCTTTTTCATGCTTCAATTATTCCTTGGCTCAATCCCCCACCTGTGATAATCATGCCCTCATTATTCAGTGTATTGGTCAGCATGTATTCATTCTTTTTTTTTTTAACAGACCAAAGTAGCAACTTACAAATAAGTCAGCATTTTGCTTGGAGAATTAAAATTCTTGTAGCGCTGACAGTACACACTAAGGTCTTCTACTCAGCTACACTGTCTGTATGTGACTGCGCCTATAAAAGGACACCATGTTAACTCACAACTGTTCATTTACAATCTATACCACCAGAGCATAGCAAATGATGTTGCACTTTGCTTCAAAATTCACAACTCAGATGTCCATTCAAACCACAACAATGCTAAAATTTCTTAAGCTAGTACTTTATAAACGCTAATGTCGTTTGCATGTCCCTTACCTATAGTCCCAAATGAAGTCATGACTCCTCCAGCTGATGCAAGAGTGCTGGTGGTCTGAGGAAAAAGCAGAAATATTAAATGTTTTTTTTAAGAGTGTAAAACTAAAACAACTGCAGCCTTCAACTTTAAAAAAAAAGTGATTTTCTAAAAATTGTTTTGAATGACTTCAAAACTGGCTGACCACACAAACACTAAAAAAACAAACCAACAAAAAACTTTTTAGGGTAACTCAATTCCACGAATTCAATCTTAGCAGCTAATGCTGACACTTATCTGTGCTCACCATGTAAGAAGCTGATGCTGGGGGTAATGGTGACATTTGCCTTATGTGATCATCCTGCAGAAGTCTGTCAGCAGGGATGGATGGCAGCCTGGAGCCACGGCTGCCCTGTCCTGAGGCAGTTGCAGGAGACAAAGCCAGTGCAAGTCCCAGACTCTCTCCAATATGGTCCCTGCTGCTGCCGCCGCTGATGTCTAGAGCCCTTGTGGAAAGAGAAGCCAAGAGCTCCGAGCTATTGAGAGACCCCACTGGCTCCTTATACGCTTGGTTTGCCACCTTAGTGATGTTTCTTGCTTCCCTCTTAGAGATGAGCTCTAGCCTTTTGCCAGGTGACTCTACTTTAACACCACAAATGCGTGGTGGATGAGTTGACAAGGTGGTTGAAGAGTGAGGCGATGTGCTGCCTTGTTTTGCTGAGGATTGTGCTTGAAGATTAGGCTGTAAACAGGAAAGTGTGGACTCAAAAGGCTGAGACAACAGTCTAGCTGAAGGTGACAGTGAGGCGGAGGCAGGTAATGGTGAGGGAGGGCTGATATGAAAGGATGTGCTAAGCTGTGTCCCATCAGCTCTGCTGGTGAGAGTTTCATTTGTCCCACGTGTCCAGGGACTAACGGGGGAGGGGGAATGTGGCAGTTGGTGCTGAGCCTCAACCTCGCGGGTCTGACAACCTCCCTCTGGCTGGGTGGACACATCCAGACTCAGAGGATCTGACAAGTCACCAAATGGAGATCCAGGTTGAGTTGGTGCTACAAGCCCAACAGTTTCGTCCAATACACCCAGCCCAAATGATTCCCCTACAGGTTCAACTGGGTCAAATGTGGCATCAGGTGGCCCCCTGGTACACAATGGAGGGAGCTGAGGGTATACGCAGTCCCTCATCAACCTAGTGCTGCCAATGTCCAACCGGGACACTTTAGGAGGTGGGCGGATCTTGGCAAAAGGTGGGCATGTCTCCCATGGCTCCTCCTCCTGAAGCATATAACAAGACGGGGAGGAGAAAGAGGGAGGGGGTCGTCTAGGGATGGGCAGATGGGCGGAGGTCGCAGCAGGAGAGGCCAGAGAGGGGTCTACGGATTCATGGTCTACAATTGGAGGTAGAGGGGCATTTGACTGCCAAGGCTGGTTGATCTGAGGGAGTGAGCGCAAGAGGCGATGATGGTGTCGAGTGTTGGAAGGTCCAAAAGAGCTGCCACAGGGATGAGGGCTGACAGGGGCCCGTGGTTTTACCTTTGCAGACTTCTACAGGACAGGGACATGGACAGAAATGAATAGACGGAGTTATATCAGATGATTATCTTAAGTGTATATTTACCCATGTTGGAAAAAAACCCATCATACCACTGACTAGATTTAAGATTATTGCGTAAATTTGATGAGTGCTAAAGAAAATGTAGGGCCAGCACAGCTGAATCTAACACAGCTCTACCCTCTTACTAACGAAGGGAAATTAGTGTTTGGTGCTTCATATTGGCTTCATGCAAAAATATCACTATCACTCTTTAAAATAATCAGAACTAATCAAAAGTGACTAGACTATTAGATGTAATTTGATTTTATTCCTTTCCTGATTAAAAAAAAATCAAAACATTACAACACAAAATATTAAGCAGCAAAGACTGAAAGAGCATTACATCGTAATACAGAAAGCTCTGTACGCATAAGGCAAACACAGATAATGGATCCAAGGTTTATATATTCACTTCCGCATACACAAATACATGCATACACGGTATCATGCCTCAGCCTGATAAAATATGGCAGACAAATGACAAAATGTCATTGATTTTCTTTGATCGCAAAGGTTCCTACCTTCTTGTTGAGGTTCATGTCCTCCATCTTGGCTTTCAGCAGCTTCATTTTGGTCATAGTGATGGAGTTCTCAAGGCTCTGCTGTGCAGCTGTAGAACTCTCTCCATCTTCTTCGGCATACACATTGAACACAGAGCCACCACTGGAAAACACAATGAGGGAAGAGAAATAAAAAAACAAACAAAAAAACAACGACAACGAAAATACATTAGCAATTCAGTGTCACAACATTTAATTGACACAAAAACAAGAAAAAAAAAAAGCCCATAAATCCAGCTGTAACCATTGACAGCTAAAACTAAATATCCTACAAAGTCTGTATAATTATACTTCACACATTGACACATTGAATTGTTTTCTAAAAAGAAATGGAAACATTTCTGCTGTGGTTATTATCATGCATGATCATGTGACCATGAAGAGTACAAATTTCTAATCACAATCCAAATTGTGTGCATATTTACAGTATGTGGAAAGATCATATAAAATCAAAAATAAAACAAACTATGACAACCTCAGAGATTCAGATACGGGGGTCAGGGTACCATCTCCCCTGTCGACCACACGGAAGACATTTAGTTGGTCCCCCTCACGATAGACCACAAACGTGACCTGCTTGTTAGCCAGGTTTTTCTCCCAGCCTTCCTCCTTTGTGCTGTCCATCAGGTCAGCCACTTCTTTAACTGGATCCTCCATGGTTACTGACAAAAGAAGAGAGGGGGTTTAAACTGCAAGAAAACAAGACACTTTACGTAATTTAATAAAAACAAGGAAGCAGATTAAAACCAAAAGCATAAAAACACTGACTACAGTTTGTCAGTCTTCTTACCTCTCCTGGTGTTAATTGGGCCTCCTCTCATAGCTAAGACCAGTTTCAAAGTGCAGCCCTCTGCAATGCTGCAAACACAAATCAAATGATAATTAATACATAAACGCCATACCAGTAATATCAGTGCAAATATTATGAAAGAAAAGGAACTAATGCATGTACTTGGAGGGTAAAATGCTTTACTTCTGAAGCAGAGGCCCTGATTTAAAGTAAACAGCACTTCAATGGACAGGATGTTTTCCAGATGAACTTAAGTACAGGAACGGGAATCCCACTGGAACATTTGGTGCATATGAGCAGATGTTTCATCGCCTACTCTACCCCTCTGCTTCACAAACTTAAAAAGCATGCTGCAGAGTGTGATAGGGGAGCTGAACGAGATCTCACCAGAGGCTGTTCATGTGGAAAATTAAGTGACAAACATTCATAACAATACCACCATCTGCAGCCAGCAGAGCGCTGAAGGATGAGTTCTGCATCTCATAAACTGACAAGAGTGGATAGGGCAAATTCTCCAAATATGCTGTTTGTCTCACCCAATGCCACATATCTGGCTCATCTACAGCATGCTGAAGTGAATTATAAGTGAGTCACCACCACAGCAGGAAGGCTTTTAATGTGCACCTCCAAATGACACTAAATTTTCACAGAAAATTTTTAAATGCTTCCTGTCTGTAACTGCTCTAACAAGCTCCCCTGTATTTGTGATTTTGCCTTGACAGCAGTGCTCTGAAGGACACAAAGTGTCAGGAAGAACAGTTTTACCCGTAGTCATGTAGGCAATGTTCATCTTCCAGCTCCAAATTGTTCCAGATAAGGTGTTGCTGGGCAACAGGGATACCTTTACAGTCAGAGAGAGGGCAGGAGAGAAAACAACCAAAGTTGACAAGGACCTGTTCATATTTGATAGACAAAGTTCAATTACCTGACAGACATGCTCCAATCACAAGCAATTGCACATGACTAAAGATGATTAATGTCTGCCCCCTAAAGACAAAACTAAGCAATCACAGAAGCAATGACGACTTAAACATGGAGGCAAATAAAAATAAACTATTTATGAGCTAGAATGTCAGCTAATGCTGTATCTAAAACTATTGGATACGTGTCTAAATTGAAACATTATTCCAAGTGGGACCAAAATAACAAAACTCCAGTACAAGACTGACAGGCTACTGAATACAAAGGCTCTCTAGAGGTAATGCTTGGAATAAGAAGTAGTGTATGAGTAGGAAGCTCTCAGGAAGCTCTTTGTGCCCACAATCAGTGAACTCACTGCCCCGGTGCTGGAGGTGAGCCAGCGTTAGTGAGCAAGCAGTGGTCTCTTCATTGCAGAGTGATATGCTCATATGCTCACAAACACGCAGGCCTGGCTGACAGACCTCATCACACGCAGAGGGCTTTCTGCCCACAAATGAAGAATAGCGGGGAGGAATGCAGATACTCAAGGTCAGCTTGATGCTTTACTAAGCAACCTTAAATTTTTGGGGGGAGTGTAAAAAAAAGATTTCTATGTATTTGTATAAATGGAAACAAACAATTATGTCCTAATACAATCCATGTGGCCAAATTCTTTCTAACACAGAACAGATTTTCTGTCCATTTTTGGTGCCTCTGCCATTTCTCTTGAGACAAGCCAGCAGATTTGTTGTGGTAATGATAATATAAGGAAAATTCAGCAAACACACTGACCTTTTCACAAGGTTTTGAATGTCACAGGAAAGTGTATCTACAAACTGTAGATTAGTTTGGCGATGTGACTCAGCAAGCTCATCGCTTTTGCTCTCATTTTGTACAAACAACTGGAACAATAGCAATGCTCTGGGTCAGAGCGACCGTAAGTTTAACAAGTACCCAATGCTGGATCATGAGGCATGGGATTTAAATTAGGACAGATCGTTCCAAATTTATTTTTTCCAATTTCATCCAATGGGGATAATTCAGATTTCAAATTAAACCGTACAACCCCAATCAAGATTAATCAGGTCATACAGTAATAAATATTGCAAAAAACGCAGTGTAAACTTGAGTTTGATTCTTTTCCCCCCACTTATTTTTAAGCTTCATTACACTCGAAAACAATCTGTAATTTAAGTCAACAATACAAATAACTAGAAAATTATAGTATCCAGAATTGTGTAACTCTGTCTCTACAGAGCAATGCAGCACACCTCAGAAAGACCTGACTAATACGATGGCAAAATGTATGTCAAAGGTTTTACAATAATCTGTGCATCCATTTTTTCCCAAACAGTACAATAATATGTTTTGTAAGATAACAAACCTACCCTGAAGTGCAAACTACCGCAACATACAAACTAAACATTAGTGAGCTCCGTACCTTCCAATCTCTGGATCTTCGCTTTGACTGAAATGACAGCCTCAAAGGGCAACACGCGCAGCTCAAAACAGGTCCCTGTCAGTGTCTCTATAAAGAGCTCCATAGTGTCATAGAAAGGGAGCTTATATTGAAATGCTCCCACGCTATCGTCATTGAAGAAGGGAGGCTCCTTCCTGTCGGTCATCTTGGCAGAGTGGGAGAATGACTTTAGGAAGGTGGTGAAATGGTGGGGCTGCCCCCAGATGAGGGAGAGAGAGATTGCTCAGTGGCCTCACAACTGTCGCACATCATGCAAGATGACCACATCTGTGAGGAAAGAAACAACAAGTTAACATCACAATGTAAAATAGAATAGCATAGCCTTTTATTGTCATTGTATATGTACAACAAAAGTGTGGAAAAACCTTCATTTAATCAACACCAACTTAGAAGTAGAAGCACTGGCACTTACTATTGGGTTGAGCATCCACAGTCAAGCATCAAGGTCATTTTTGTCTACACGTGCATGTTGTACCATTTTTTTTCTTGCTTTAATGATTGGGACCTATATCTAACGATCGACAACTGGTAGTATGCAAATTTACATCAGTCATTACTGCACGAGTAATGAAAAACTGTCCTAAAAAGCAAAACTGCATTGTTGTGTTTGTAATTATTTAGCAACTATTTTAAGATAAAGGATTTTATTAGTATCAGGAGACACATGCAACCTTCTCATAAAATATTGAGGACATCATTAAAAGGGCCTGGCCAAAATTCAAGAAGATCAGATGTGTTACATAAGCCTATTATTGGTATGAGGTGTCCTGTGACTGACCACAGCCTTTGACAGCACAGCTCTTCGGTCACATGACTCAAAGAGCATCATCCAAGATAGAACCTGTGTGAGATGTGTGTTATTAAGGGAGACAGACAAAGGAGGGAGAAGGGACAATTCCAGCAATATATGTATATTTGTCATTTTCGTTTCGATTGAACTGATTCAAAACGTACTATAACCAGATTGCCATTTGAACGCAACACGTCATCTTCACTTGAGACCCTACAGGCGTCTATCTGCTGGTACCCAGTGGAGCCCAAATATATGGCATAAAAACTGAATATGAATAGTCTTGTCTAAGAAATTTCGGTAAACGAGGCCTCTGGTGTACTCTTTCAGACATTAGGGAGTTTCTAAAACAACCCATTCGCTAAAGGAACCTGTTAAGTTGCAGTTTTAAAGACAAAGATATCTACACATCGCCTTCAGGCATATCCAACCGTATACAAAAGACCACAAACCCACAGAAGCAGCCACGGGCCATGTAGAAAGACATGAACTCGGTTAGCTAGCTGCCTGACAACGGAGATTGATGGTTTTAGTACAATTCCAGAAGCTAACATTAACAAGCAAAGGTCATACAGGCCGTTTTAACGCCCCGCAGCTTTTTTCCCCAATACGGCGTAAACATGAATGACGTTCGCAGTATTGATCAAACCCGCTTACCAGTATCTGCTGCAATAACACGGTGGGAAGCCCGTCTAGCCGACGCTGCTAACGGTAGCTTTCGTTGCCATGTTAGCCAACAACTCAAACAATGGCTTTCTCAACCGCTGGCTAGCAGACTGCTAGGCTACTTTCACGGGCTTCAGTTCTGTCCGTCCATCGTCGAGGCCACCGTTACATCCAAAATTAAGCAGCACCTCATCGTGTTAACCCACGAAAACGACACACGGAGCAAACCGTCGACCCGTATCTGTCGCCGCGGCCCTCGGTTGGCGACATACCTGTCAAAGACTGAGAACAACACCTTTCCGACTTCCCTTGACTGACACACAAAGGGACCAATTGACGAACGACGAGGTGGGCGGGACAACGAATCATTGCGAACAACACCAAATTCTTTCACTTTACACAGCATGAAGCCCTTAAACAAAGCATACAGTTTATGTACAGCAGTCGGTTTATCCATCAGACCTGACTTAAAACCTTTAAAATATTTATTTAGATAACTAGTATTGTTTTTCAAGTTTCTAAATAAATAAGTGCATTTAAAATCATTCATCTTATGTATGTGTTTATCTAAACGTGTACCAATTTGTATATTTCTATGTCACCAAGCACTTCTTATACTACAGAAAAGGCTGCTATGTCAAGCACAGAATTTGGTATCACGAGTTAAAGCTTAATTTTTTAATTTAATAAAGAAATGTAACTAAATTAAAATCCCCCCTTTTACCTTTAATTTTGGTGACTTCAACCAAAGAATACAAATAAATAAATAAAAATAAAGTAAATAAAATCACAGAATCTTAATCTTAACGTAAAATCATAACTGCCTATACCTAAAGACAGACAACATACATGAAATTCACAGACTCTGAAATAATCACAGGCAATAAGGATCCTTAAAATATGTTTCTTTTTAGTTATTAAAAATGAATTTTCTTTTTAATCACAACCAAAGTTAAGAAATGGGTGAATTTCCTTAATAAAAACATTGTCAAAAATGCCTATGATAGTAAGTAAACACAATGATTTCTCATAAACATGATATGGCACAAACCTAAAGAGATGAAATCTCACATGGCAAAGCCCATGGATGCAAACAAAACAGTTACCGTTTAAGTTCTGGAGACTTCGAGGCTAAGCATATGGTATGCTTATAAAGTGCTATTATGTATAGGAAAGACTAACAGTATAAAATAACAATGACAACAGGATGATTTTGAAAAAGCTGGAATTATTTTCATTTGACTTTTGACTGCCAAAAATAAGCCACATTATTTATATGAATTTATATGAATAAATACTCTATTAACAGCGAATCTGATATCTTTCAATGATCCAAATGACAAAAGAATGAATCCACAAATTGTACAAATCTGGCTATGTGGAAACGACAGTTCAATTCCCGCCCAGAGCATTAAGTGGATCATCAAAAATGTTGCTTGACTCCGTTGCGGTACTGCTGTTCTCCTTGGATGGTGTTGTTTTCTTTGTTTTAGGGGGAGCCTTTGCCACTGGCTTTATTGTGCTTGTTGAGAAAATGTCATCTTTAAAGAACAGAGAGGCATACATAATATTTAGTCAAACAAGCCAGGCAGACAAGAGAAAAGGCAAAATTGAACATGTCCATTAAAAATAACCACGTGCATTTTATTGTTGCTTACCCATGTCGTCATCAAATATCGATTTGGTATCTCCCTTTGCCTTGGACTTCTCTTTTGTTTTTAAAGTGTCCGTCAGGTCAGCAAAGATGTCTATGTTATCATCAAACAAGCTTGCATCGATGGTCTTCTCTTTGTGCTTCTTGTTAACTTTAGGCACAGCGGCTACTTCATCCTGAGAACAGACAAATGTTTGAGGAAATAAACCTCATTTGGAGTACGACACAGACAATCTCATTTACATAAAAATAAAATAAGAAGAAAGGTACCTGAAAGAGGTCCTGCTTTGAAAAACTACTGCTGTTCTTGATTTCTTTACTGCTTGTAGATGAGGGAGTGGAGCTGTTGCTCAGCCCAAAGATGTCATCATCGTCATCATCATCATCATCTTCTCCCAAAAAGGATGCTGCCTTGGCTTTTTTAGTAGTTGGTCTTGGCTTAACCTTCTGAAAAAGGTCATCGGTGTTGCCATCAAAAATGGATGGGAGTGTGGTTTTATCTTTATCCTTCTTCAGTCCCGTCCCGCTACTGGCCTGAGGGGGCACCGTCTTAGAAGTTTGCCTGGTGGAGGATTTGTTAGAGATTGAGGTTCCCCCAAACAGACTGTCAGAGCCAAAAAGGTCATCCTCATCAGGAGACAGCAGCAGCTTGTTACTGTCCTTTACAGAGTCTTTCTCTTCAGCCTTCGAGGACACTGGTAGTTTTAGTTCAGATGGTCTAGGGGAAGCTTGGGAGGGTAAAGGTTGAGTAGTTGTGGAAAAGGGTAAAGGTTGAGAAGGTGTAGAGGAAGGCAGGGCTGTATGTGCAGTTAAGCTTGGTAGTGTTGGATTGACGCGCAAATGGTCAGACTTGTCCGATGTAGGTGAGACTAAACCAGACACAGTGGGGTTTGGCCCAAGAACATTTCTACCTAGGGTCTCTTCTGTATCCTCCACAGATCTTTGGGCCGCTTGCTGCCTCGCTGCTCTGGACTGGGGTCTCCGAAGTGCAGAACCTTTGGTGCGACTCTGCATGACAGAAGATTCACACTAACAATGTCAACCCAGAAATCCGAAAAAAAGAAAAGAAAAAAAAAAAGACAATAATAAGCCTCAGGAATCAAAAAACACACCTTGTGTGCGCTCTGCAATGTTGTGACCTGGACCGGGGTGTCAAAGCTGACACCTCCCTCTCTGTCTGGTCCAGCTCCTGCAGGAGTTGTGGCAGGGCTTGGGCTCAAGCTTGAGCTGGATACACCAGAGGAGGAACTGGGTGCCATGCCAGGGAATAAACTTGCATCTCCTGGCATAGTGGGTACTGCACCAGGGAGCAACGCAGCAGGGTTGATCATTAGACTGGCCTGAATGCAAACAAAATAGGGTCAAAGTGAAAAAAATAAATGATACTAACCTTTTTAAAACAGACTAATTATGTGTCTCAAAAATAGACATTTCTGGCTATTCTCTATTCATTAAGTTTCTCATCATAGTTCCAAACAGCAGATCATTCAGAGAGAAATGAGAAACCAGAACTGTTGATGGAAGTGAAGGAAGAACAAGATGGGTAAGTGCCAACAAGTGAAACTGCAAAATAGCAGGTGCAAACTTTGTTCTCGGTTTAATACATACAAATCAAAGCAGACAATACGCTTCAATTTAAAGATCTGAAGGTGGAATATATTTTTTTTAAAAAAAGCCCAGACAGAAGGAAACCTTAAAAAGAAAGACATGTAAGTGGGAACAAGCTTTCCTCAGAAGGAATCAAGAGTGAAATGTCAGGAATGAGGACGTTTGATTCAATGAAAACAAAAATATTACTTGAAGCTTCCCAATCTTCGATGAGGAATCTTTTGGTTTTACAGGGCTCGGTGCGGGTTTCTGTGTGGTCAAATTACAGCAAATTACAGGTCAGAATTTAATCCAAAAGTTGGCATTTCTTGTGTTCAGCTAGAAACAGCACTGTATTTCAATAAGGGAAACTATGAAATAAGTGCGTCTATCACAACATACTGAAAACCATTAAAAAAAATACATAAAAAGTAAAAACTTAGAAGGAAGAAAGCATGATATGGGCAATTCAGTCTAACCTCAGTCTCTGATACAGGGTCTGGACTTGCGAGTGGTGCTTTGTCAACAGGCTTACTGGGCTTCTCTGCTACTTTCTAAGAATAAAAAGGAGGGATTGAATTTCTGGGTTTTGAGTTTACTTGACATTAACACAACTGATATTTTTTCCTACCACAACACTAAAAATAATCATACTGGTACCGGAGGAGGAGCTTTTGGCTTGATGGAGCTGAAGAGGTCATCTTCAATATCATCTGCAAACAGACTCTGTGCTGCTGGCTTCACTGAGCTAGGCTTGGAACTCTAGTAAAAGAACATATCTGCTTTTAGAGACACTATGTAGCTAAGTGAAATATGTTATCTACAGGGACAAGATAGACGTACAAATCATATCAAATATACTGACTGTAGTTTTTGGTGAAGTGGCAAATAGGTCAACATCTGGGTCGTTGTCCTTCTGCTGTGTGTGACTGAACAGCAGCTCTTCATCCTGGAACACCCCAGTGCTCGTTGCCTGCGGTCGCTCCTCTATAGACTATAAAATAATATCCAGACAGACTTTTTTAACAGTTACTACAAGAGAAATAAAATCATGCAATTCTTCACTCAATTCTTCTGAAGCAGACAAACCTTTACAGTGTTTTTTGTTGTGGGTTTACTGGGTGTGAATATTGGATCATTCCAATCCCGTTCATCTTCCTCCTCATCATCAAACAGACTAACGGTCTTTGTTTTCACTTTCTCTTCCTTCTTTTCCTCCTTTTTGACATTTGTTGGTGGGCTGTCTTTAGACAGGAAGATGTCATCTTGATCGTCTTCGTCCAACGGGCTCTTAGTCGGCTTGTTTGGGAGAACATTAATGCCTCCAAAAAGACTCACTGCTCCAGCTGGCTTCTTTTTACTTTCACTACTCTCTGACGATGATGGTGGTGTTACTGGCTCAGTGTTCTTTGTTGCAGGTTTCTCCTGCACTGATGGCTTGTCCTTTGATGCTGTCACAGAAACTGCAACCTCCTCAGACTTCTGTAAGACCGAGGACGACTGAGAGGTCACATCAGGTCTCTAAAGAAAAGAGTTATTTATAGAATTTGGTCTGAATACAACAAAAGGGTGTAATATATTACATAGAATCTCAGTTTAAATATCACTACGGTTTGCTGATGCTTTTTCAAATGAAAGACCCCTTTAAAGATCACTGGAGCGAAGCATCAAAGCAAATGTTAAATACAAAAAACCCCCAAAACAAATCATGAGTGCACTCACTTTCGCTGGGGTTGCTGCGTTTGTGTTAACAGCATGTTTGATGCCAAAGAGGGAACCTTTATCTTCATCATCATCCCCCTCATCTTCGAACAAGAGAGCAACCCTCTGCGGCTTTGTCTTACTATAAAGAGTGGTAAAACAAGAGGATATTTAAGAAATCCTGTCAAAGAGCATTGCAAAGGTTTTACTTTATTACAGTAGACTAAGATCAAAGTCATTCTACAATGATTAGAAATATTCTGCATGGAGGAAGAGAAAGTCATTAATGCTGTAAATACCTTGATTCTTTTGTTGGAGCAAACAAATCATCCTCGTCGTCGTCAAAGAGGGTGCTCTTTTGAGCTGGTTTGGCACTGGGGAGACTGGATGGGGCACTTGCACTGGATTTCATACCTCCGGTCTTGGTCTCTGGTTTTGTTGCACTACTTTTTGAACTTAGCCATTGGTCCTGTCATTTGAGAAAATAATCCATCATTTAATAAAGTGCTGGCAGGAAGAATTGGAATGTTTGGTTTTTTTGTATACATTCATACCTCGTCATCACTGAAGAGTGAACTGGACACAGGCTTAGTGGGCTGTGGTGTGGAGGCTTTAGCTTGAGGTGGTTTTGGTTTAGATTTAGCTACAGAGGCAAACAGATCCTGCAAGCAGAAGATTCATCAGATTATAGTGATGTAGTCGCACCAAAATAAGACTAACTTCATTTAAGTTTGTGAAGAAATATTTTCACCTCTTCATCCTCATCATCAAATAAAGACAAAGGAGCCTTGGCAGGTTTGATCTGGCCTGTAGTTTCAGGCTTAGACTGACTCTTAATGTTGGTCGAAAATACCTGTGGAAGGCAAAACACATTTATAGTGTAATAAAATGTACCAGTGCTGTTTTTAATTTTACCCACTGATGTCTGAGAGCCTTACTTGTGTATCTTCATCATCATCAGAGAACAGGCCTCTGGTCTGGGGTTTCTGAGGCTGCTTGACAGCAGCACTTCCAACATCTGGAGGCAGACCATTCTGAAATCCATAACATGATGATGTGAAACCGAATACAAATACCTTTCTGACTTTAAAGCGGCAGAATAAGGTTTTTAATCTTATGAGAAAAACAGTGATAAACAGTAAAGAGAAGTGAACTCTGTCAACAGGAGAAAAAGCCAGCAGTGTTTTCCAGACTAAATTGAATTTGGCCTATTTTCAGAAAGCACTGGAGTTTCAGCCCTTGTTTGCGCATTTAATAGGATCTTTGCCTGACAAATGACTTATTCCACAGGCAGGAACAACCACAAAACAAATTGCACACCCAGACCTTCATGGAATAAGGTAAAATTCAATATATAGCCAAGTCTCCAAATAGTTGATAGCGTATTATGAAACACTGCAAAAATTTTTAAAATGCTAGATGGCCTTCGCATTCAAGTTAATGAAGCCAAATTGAGTGCTTTTTGCCCAAAGTCCTGCCATTTTGCAAGTGAAAACACAGTAAATTTGATTTTGTCAGGAGAATATTGTTAGACAATGTTCCATTCAGACCTCCTCTGCTTTCTCAGACTCCTCACTGGTAGATGGCTGCCGTTTCTTTAGGCCCTCACTGAGCAAGCTTTTAGTCCCAGGACCAAACGTGGAGATGGCCCCTGCAGGCATCTAAACATAAAAATTAATGAATGTATGAAACTCATCTTATACACTGAGTCATCATGTTTTGCAGCAGCAATAAATGTGTGCGATTATACCTTTTTCTCAGGTGGTTTTTCTTTCTCTGCTACTACCTCCTTCTTGTTTTGAGGTGGAGGTGCTGCACTGAACTTGTCACTGAATATGTCCCCATCATCATCGTCATCATCATTACTGAAAAGGTCAACAGCTTTCTTGGGTTTGGATTTTTCTGAAAAGTAAAAAAGGAAGTACAATCACCACATAGTCCATTCAGAGTGTGGAACTTATTTCAGCTTTCACTGTAGCGCTTAGGTTCCCATTTTCATTTCTTACCTGAGTCAGCTTTTTTCAGGCTTTTACCACTGAAGAAGTCGTCGTCGTCTTCCTCATCATCAAACAGCCCACCCCCTCCTCTGACAGCTCCTACTGGAACCTGTTTGGAAGGGGCAGTGGTCTTAGGAGCTGGAGTCCCATTCTGTTTGCTTTCCAATGACTCGGAGTTGTTCCCTGAACTGAAGAGGCTGCTTTCTGTTGGCAGAAAGTGACTGACTGTATTTAAGGATGATGACACACACTCACGAGGTTATTTAGCCATCATAAAACTAATTCCTACCTGGGAATATTGATACAGCACCAATTGGAATCTTCTTTATAGATTTGGTAGGTTCTTGGGTGTTGATGAAAAGATATGCGTTAAGTTATAGGTCTACTTTTTAAAACATCTGTAAATATTTTATTTATATTGTTCTCTTACCTGCACTTTCTTCTGTGCTTTTCACACTTTCATTCACGGCTTTCTTCTCTTGAGACACAGCAGGTTTTGGTGCCTCAGAGAAAAGATCACCCTGCATGATGATACAACAATACAAGACAACACAGTTCAAACAGTCCTGTGGAAATCAGGTGAAACAGAGCAACCGACAAAATAACTTTATCACCTCGTCATCATCATCGAATAAGCCTTTTCCTCCACTGAAGAGACCACTTTTCCCCCCAAATGGTGAAAACTCATCATCCTCTTCATCATCATCATCCTCCATCTTTGGTGGCTTGAACATGTCATCACTGTCTTCCTCAGCAGCTGTTACAATGTAAAATAACAAAACTGAGAATAATGGAATCGAAATCCCTGCTTTGGAAATAAGTGATGGGAAAAGCACTAATGCAAAAATCATCATGTACTGATGAATGAATGAGTATCCTACCCTGTGGCTTTGCAGGCTTTGGCTCTTTTCTGCTTTTACTTTTCTTCTTAGATGCCAATGCTTCAAATGTATAACACGGTAGAAAAAACAAAATATCTGAGCATGCAGTGATGAGCTGTAATGCTTTCTGGGAAATCTTAAAAGTAAACTTGGATGCACTGATTTTCAATCAAATGGAACACAATGAGTGGAAAAAATGAATATTTAAAAAGTTTCGTAATAACAGGACTCACATGCACGATCTCCCTCGGGTTTGTTGAACGGTTCACCTTTGATTCGGGCAGCTAGCTCATCAGCAAACGATGATGGACCCGTATTCTGAACGTGACAAAAACAAACAGAGCAGATTAGAAAGCAGAGAAGAAAAAAAGGAATCAAACATTTCCATAACACTGTCCTTTATATGAGCGTAGCATACTTGTGTGTCTTCGTCATCCTCCTTGTCTGATTCCCCAAAGATGTCAGAATCTTCATCGTCCTCTTCATCATCTTCATAACTCACCATGGAGGACTTCTAGGCAAGCGTAGGAGAAAACCCCCCCAAAAATACAAAAAATGTTAGTTATATTTTATTTTAGCATGTACTGTAGTTGTTAATGTGTTGGACAAATAGGGAAACAGGTTACCTTCTTAATACTATTGTGAACTTCCTCCTCCTGATTAAAATCATCGTCTGAATGCTGTTAAAGTATTAGAAAAACGAATAAATGTAAGGATTTAAAAAATATATATATATACACATACATATATGCTGTAAAACAATGTGAAAATGATATTACTTCTTCTTTGTCATCTTCACTCTCAATCACACTGTCCCTGTCACTGTCAACTGACATTTCTGAAATGACAGAAATACACTGTTAGAAATATACACTACTTTATGCGAGTGCCTACATAAGCTATCGTCAGTATTAATGAGTACTTTACCATCACTTGATAGGTCACCAAGTCCAACATCATCCTGTTCCATGAAGGCCTGGGAACCAATCAGATACGGCAGTGGTCTGTCCACATAAAGATCCTAAAGGTTCAGGAAACAGGAATTAAACAGAAAATAAATTAAATTAATGTAAAGAAACATTAATAGGTTTTCTATAGTTATTACAATAATCCCCTTTAATGCTTCAAAGATGAAAGCACACCTTGGGCTCTAGGATTGCATCTGCTCTGTCTGACACCTCCTCATCCTCCGAGTCAGAGTTTCCTGCTTTAATGTCCAGATGCTCGAAGGCCGACTCCAACACTTTCAGACCATAATTCACAGCTTCCTGCATCTTAGGTATCAATTCTGCTTCTTTCTGCTCTCGAGACTTCTCCTTAAGGAAAACCACACATAATCACAGTTATGGGAATAGTTCAAGAAATACGAGTAACCTGTGCTGAATTTCTTAATGTACCTGCTCAGGCTTCTTTTCTGAAGCCTCAGTCTTGGGTACAGTCTCTTCTACTTCTTCATCATACACTCTCTGAAACAGGACATAAAGTTAAAAGACAGATTACATCGTGTAAACTTCACCAAAAGACACCTTGGATCACTCGTGGCTCCAATAGTGCATCAATACGTTGTGTGAGTTATCATCATGTACAGACACAGCTAAGCTAAAAAGAAGGAATTGCAGTGTAAATGTTTAAAAGCTATGCATTACATTTTCTATAAACTGTGTGTTGGACAGCATCAAAAAGTCATTAAAGACAGAGTGCAAGCAGCTGTCTGTGGTCTTGGTGTCACGGATCAGACTGTCCAGTTGCTTTTCAATCTCGTGTGTCTTTGACAGCATTCTCTGTGAGAAATCTTGTAGAAAGAGGAAGAGCTGTAAAGAAAAGGAAATTATTAGACATTATTAAGACAGGATAGCTTGCAGGATGACTTTCAATTCACCAAACAGAACATACATCACAATCTTCTGTTTCTTTGCTCGATTTCAGAGCTGGGAAGGATCTTCCTGACTTACCCCTGAGTCAGCTGCTAAGGACCAGTTGGCGCTGTTTTGTCGCATCTCTTCAAGAGTCCAGGGTCTCTCCCAAATCTGAGCATCTTTCTCTAAGTGTTCACTCCTGCTTGGGCCATTTGCCATTCCCTCCGGCAACCCACTCATCTGCAACCAGATCATGTGCTTCTGTTAATGGATTTAATAATTCATACAAGCCCTTAAATGCCTCTGAAACCCCAATGGTAAAAATAAAAATAAATAAAAACTCAAATAAAATGAAGGTTTGCCTACAATGATTCAATTTTTATTTGAGCCTGTTTTGAACAAATGCACTGAATGTCAAAGCTTAGTGATGAAAATAGCTTTTAAAAATGTTAGGGTTTTTTTTGTAGTTTTTGCAAGTGCATCATCCAGAAACAACTTTCCCCTTACCAACAAGTCTTCAGACACTGAAAAAACTATTCATATCACAAAGATAAAGTAGGAATTGAGGACCAGTTTGTCATATGCTCTACATTTAAGGTGACCCAATAAGCTTGGAACATTGTATCAAACAGACAAATCTGTTAATAATTAACCTATAAATTTTGAGTGCAAAACTGTACAATATCAGTAATAAATCTCACTGCTCTGAGATCAAAAGAAATTACAACAGTTAACACAAACAATGCGGTCTGTGGCAGGACTGTGGCACTCCAGATCAGAGTCAAGGATATCGGCATGGCCAAATAAAAAACCCACATGATGCCTCCCACAGCTAAACAGCCAGCATGAACTCTGGTCAAAGGTTTAAAACTCTCCACTGAAAACAACTGTGGGTATGTCACTACTACTACTACTACTACTACAGTGTCATGTGCCTATTCTCCAGAGGTCAGCTACTTTCCTCCTGTGGTGTGACGCTTGTATATTGTGGATACAAACACCACTTTTCCGCTGCGGGAAGAGCCCAATGTTGGTTGGCCACAGTTCGCTGGTAACAGAAGTGCATAGCTGATGCTAGAGATCCATTCCAAGTGCTGCTGTATACACGTATGTGTGCGTGTGTGTGTGTTTTAACTTAAACAGTAATTGGAAACAAATGCGCATGAAATGAAATTATCACAGAGCGTCGCACGTCTTCATAATACAACTCCATGTTTGATAGCTCTGGATGCAGCAGGTGCTTATACAGCATTTGTACTAGCATAGCTAGACTAGCCTAGCCAGAAAAACATTTAATTGTAACGAGATAGTCACCGCTAGTCGCTTTAGCTACAAATGGTTTGAATGTGATGCAAGTACCTATTCTAATCCAAGACCTTTGAGCCAATTAAGCCACAACAAAGCAAACCAAAAACTTACAGCGGTTATTACGTCTGAGTAAATCGGAACAGATTACTTTTCTGGAGACCTTATCCAAATATAGATTTAAAAGTTTTCATGGGAGGACTGTCTGTGCATGTATGTGCATACAGATACTGACTGGTTTAAATATGCGCCTGAAATGCAACACGATGAATGCAATTCTAACTTATAACTTCCCCTTTTAACTTTTATCGTTCTACTAATATCCTTCGACACAACATGTTCTGCAATAGTGTTACAAGTTTCCGGGAGGAAGCTTGAGGAATCCACAGAGTTGCCTAAATGTCATTTCTTGTAACTAGAATTTCTTTCTTGGTAGAGAAAGCGCAGACTGTTTGGCTAACAGCTAGCTTAACTTAGCTAGCCAACACCAACGGTGACTGCTGCTGTTCCGAGCTAACGAGAGTGACACACACACAGACAAAAACCACGCTCTCCCGAGCTTACCTTGACGACCTCTGGATAAATGCTTTCTAAGACGGCCAAGTGTTGTGAGAAACGACGAGGAAAAGAAGATCGATTATGCAAAATTTGGCCTTTCCCTCATTGGTCTTCTGACAGGTCAGCCATATTCTGTCTGCAGACAGTCACCTGACTGTCGTTGCCCAGCAACATAGTGAAAGTGGGGCGGAGTGGAACAGACCAAACGGCTGGCTTTCCGCGTTGGGTGACTGGTGTGGTTGTCTCTGCATCTCATACATGTTAGTGTTGCGTTTTATTTAAAATACATAGGTTGTTGAATGCCAGAAGAAATCCGATATATATAAACGAGAGCGAGAGAGAACAACAAATGTAACGGCAAAGCAAAATTCTTCATTCACGTGTCAGCTGTTAACAAAAAACAAAAACAAAACCGAATACATTTATCTGTTATTGAAATGACAACAAGACCAAATACCCCCCAAAAAACCAAAAACCAAAACCAACAACAAAAATCAAAACAAAAAAACTTGGCTAAAGCCTTTCCAAACACCAACTGTGCATGTCATGGACAGGGGGGTGGCGCACAAGATTAGATCACATTTTATGAGTAATCGGTTCGTTTCAGACTTTTTCTTCGTCTTAAACAACTAAAGAAGGCCTATTTTGTAAAAATCTTACCAACCTCATATGAGTCTCATGTTGCAAAGGCAATACTTTTTCTTATTAGGTTTATTTGCTATAGCAAATAAAAGTGCTCAGACCGCTGATATTCTTGACCCATTGATGAAAAGATTGAGGTACGCATGAAATGCTTGGTAATGTGGCTGCGTGAGTTACGTGGCACTTCTTGACACCAGCTGTGATCAGCTATAATAGATTTAAAAAAATACAACAAACTAAAACTAAAAACAAGGGCTCATTTGGTCTCACTCTGCTGCTTCATCTCTTGTTTGCCATGTATGTGGGTGCTTAGTCTTTCCTTTATAGCATTTCCGGGACAGATAATATTACAAGGAGCTCCCGTTCTCCGTTGTCCTGTGTTTATTTGAGAACCCTGAGTCTAGATGGAGGACAGTGCCCTCTAAAGGTCAGTAACAGTGCTGAATGTGCAAGTTTAGACTGCATGCTCTAGAGATTTTAGAGTTATTGTTATTATTTTTTAAGCATGTACAATTTACTAATATGAATATCTTTTCTATAAACACCATGTAGAAAAGACTAGAAAGATCTTTTGTGGTAATTTGCAGCTAAACCAATTACTAAAACTGACATTTTTCAAAGCAAATGTCTTCAGAGTTTTACTGATGCATGTACCTAATCTAAAGCACACCTTAAAATTAACCCACTGATTTACACCTTTACACAAGTTCTATATTTGATTAGATTAATATTTGACCATGATAATTCTGACAATAAAATAAATTTGTGAATACTGCTTATATAAAATTAAACTAAAATGCTGTACAGTCTTTTAATTTTATTTCACTGTGAAAATGGGATATACGTGTAATTTATTTAAACATAGGCAAACATACATGGAACTACGTTACATAAGGTAAAAACAGTTTATACAAAGGTCAATATTTAGTACGACCACCTTTATTCTTCAGCACAGCCTGAACTCTCATAGGCAGGCTTTGTAGTAATTTCTTTGAGTAGTCCTCAAGAATAACTATCCGGGCTTCTTGAAGGACATTCAAAGCTCTTCTTTAGATGTTGACTGACTTTTGTTCCATTGTTTGTCAAAATGATCCAACACTGCTTCAATGTTAAGGTCCGGGCTCTGGGGAGGCCAATCTATGATCGTTCTTTTGTGCATTTTTCCATCCAGCTGTGCTTTTACTGCACTGTTTGGGATTATTGTCATGCTGAAAAATGATGCAACTACCAATCTGATGCTTTGTAGATAGTATTGTATGGAGTTTCTAACTGTACCTTTCTGTGTTATTAATTAGACCAATTTTGACAAGACCATCTCTGATGAGAGCTCACTCTGATGAGTAAATGGATCAACTGAGGGGCCAGATACATCTCTCGTTGAATGTTTTCCTATTTCTTAAGAACATGATTTTAAGATTTTGTTTACGTGGAGTACAGTTTCTTCCTAACATTTTTTTTGTTCAACATTTGTCCAGATTTTTAAAGGACAGTGCATACCATTCGGCATCACTTTAATGGTGCCAAATAGCACTCTTTTATGCCTGTGAAAATGTGTTAGCTTTGGCATTTTTTCAAATGCATACATGGGTGACACTTAATACAATAAGCATTACTTGAGACCAAAAATAAATAAATAAATGTGTGAACCAATCTACTTCCTTGGTACTTCACAAGCTGCCTAATGCTTAGCCAAAATATGAAAAGATTTCATTAATCTGTCGCTACATTAGCAAGTCATGGATATTTCCACAAATCCTCTCACTGTTACTTTTCTGCATATTAGAAAGATTATCACTAACATAATAATACTGTAAACACTGGTGGGTGGACATTTTGTTTGGCGCTGCTTATGGAGACAAGAAATAAATTTAACTTAAAGTTTATTTTCCATATTTGGCCACTTAACAATAAAACAACAATATGCACACATGCAGCAGTCAAAAAACAACAAAACAATGAATTTTTTTAATATACCAATGCTCCATCTTTCCACAAACTTTCATAAAAATATATCAGCCTGGAAACCTGTGCCTAAATGTGCCAACAGACAAACAAAGCGACAATAACATAACCTCACTGACTGAGGTAAATACACAGTTTGCCTTAAAATCACTGTGAAAGTCTCAAACCTTTTGGCATTAGGAAAAGAGGTCTGGTAAATAGTGCAAATTCAGCATAACATAAGGCAATGGCTGTTAAAGCCTTGAAAACTGATCATCTCTATCAGAATAAACCAGCTGTTGGTGCCGGGTGAGATCCTTTTCTTTCTTCAATCTCAGTGTCCTCATCAACACGCTCTATGTTGGGAGCAGCCACTTGCTCATCCACTCCCTCAGATTCCAAGGGTGCTTGAGGATCCGTCTCAGGCACTACTTGGTTTAAATTGCCAGGTACCGTTTCTTTTTCCTCTTCTGTTTTGCTTATGTCACTTGGGATACCATCTTCTTCCATTAGCACCTCATCAATATTCATGTCTTCCTCCGTCTCTGCAGTGTTCATATCTTCTTGTTCACCAAATGTCATGCCTTCTTCTGCTGCAATAACATTTGTGTCTTTTTCTGTCTCACCAAGTTTCGTGTCTTCTTCTGGCTCCACCCTGGCATCTTTTTTTTCCTCAACAACCATGACAGCTTCATTCTGTTCAGTTATAGTTGTTTCTCCATCTTCCTCTTCATCCCCCTCAACTTCTTCTTCCACCACAGTCTCCTCTTCTGCAGTGTCATCTTCATCCTCCTGCTCCTCCTGGCTGTACCCCAAAGTATCCCCAGGCTGCCAATAATCATACAGTTTATCCTAGAAAAGGGAAAAGACCAGCATAGCCAGTAAGATTATAAAATTATCTTTTAAGAGACAAAGTAAACACATCCTGTAAAGAAATTATTTAAATAATGTGTGTGACTACTGTACATCGAGAGGCCTTGTCCTCTGAAGGAGCATCTGCCACTTGGTGTAGATCCTCGCCACCAGATCCTTCACCTGGAGAGAGAAGAAGAAGGCAAGAGTTCTCATACACGTTTATGTAGCACACTGAAAATTTCATTTATTAGAACCTCTGAAAATAAACTTGCAATGATTTGTTGATATTTCTGATGATTCATATGAATATATTTAATATAAATATAAAGTAGTACAGATGTCTCTGGCAGAGCGTTTCAGCAAGTTAAACGGGTTCCTAATCTGAAAATATATTACGAGGTCTAGCCTCATCTATACTGTTTGCTAATCTGTGAAATGCTATTAAGCAGTTTTGATATCTTGACTAACACATCTGTGTACAGTGTTATCTATGAACTAAACTTGAAACATTTAATTTTGGAGAAAAAAGCTGCCATTAGGAGGAAAGAGAAAACTGCTAACGCATTAACTGTGGGGTAAGTTTTTCAAATTAGGAACTTAAATACATGGGGGAAAAAGCACCAGATTTACTTGTGATCTTGGGTCAATCTAAAACAAGTTGAATCTGATGACAAAGATGCAAAAATGCTGGCAACCACCAGTGCTTCCCTTCTATGTCCTAGTAGACACACCTATTGTATCAATTTCCAAATCCGATGTCACCTTGTTCTCTGGTATCAATTTGAAGCTTCTATGTTGGCCCGTCTGCTTAGTGTTACTGCTAACAAGCTACTGGCAAATGACTAGTCAAGTCATTAACATTCAAAATAGTTTTGAGCATTGAGCAGCATAGGCCCGGACCAGCGGCTCCCATATTTGGTTAAAAGTGTTGTAGATTTTATTTTGTGAATTGCAGAAAAACACACACACAAACACTAACTTGTTAAATCATGCTTACCTTGCTGCGATAAAGACATTTTTCACTCTCCCTGATGTCACATTTAACATGTGTTTCCAGCTCAGTTGACAAAAACAGCAGCTGCTTCTGAGGGACAGAAAAAAAAGGGAAGGGTTTAAACATTCAATCAAAATCAGGCCAATAACATCTAAAAATCAGATAAGACTGGAAAAAAGAATTTACCTTTTGGTGAGCGGGAAAAAACTGAAAGTTGGATGCTTCATTTGCTAATGTCAGAAGGCTATAGCACAGGTAGTAGGACTGGAAGAAATGATAAAAGGATCTTGGGTCAGAAAAATCATTTTCAAAATGATGACCAGGTGTTATTATGGATGTAAAACAAGTCAAGGTTGGAACATTTTGCAATTCAGACTGTAACACAATGATCACCTGCTGGTCTAGTGTGCCCAGGTCTTCTTCTTTATCTTTCTGGTTCATTCCAGAGGAGCTCGTCATGTGTCGGAAAAGGGAGGAAGGTTGCATGCGGGGAAGGTATGGCCTCAGTTCAGAGAGCTAAATACCAAACAAAAACCAAACTCTATTAATTAAATTGATTTACATATTTATTGCGCATATAGGCTTCAAACTCCCCACGACCCTCAGGATGAGTGGATTAATGTACATAATTTAAAATTACATGTGAGAAGTGTTTCAAGCGCTGGGTTTAAAGGAAACTGCCAAGGTTACAAGTTAACCCATTTACCTGAAATTCTCTTTCCACAGGTTTGTATTTGCAATTTCCATCCAACAACTTAGAAATCATGCACAGGCTTAGATGTCGGCGCAACTCTCTGTCCAAATAAAACAAACATAAAAAGAACATTTTTCTTTTTAATGGTATGGTATTGTGAAAAAAAATAAAAAATAAAAAATCACAAAATGATGAAAGTATTTGTTTTCATACTATGTTTTCATACTGGCTTTATTTCACTTTTACATGCCTTCATGCTATTCTGTAACTCAGAGCATAGTAGGTTATAGTGCTGTATTATGGGATGGTAAATCTTGTGAATATCACAAGCAAAACAAAACATGCTGATACATGAAGTATCTAAGCCCTTTCATTTTCACTTCCATCAACTGCCGGCTGACAAATTTCTTAGATTCAGCTGTGTATATAAATGCATAAATAAATCAGAATCAGATAAACAAAATAATCAGAAAATCAGTATATCTAGAAATTAAGTATATATGAGTAGATAGGAAAAAAAAGGAAAAAAAAGAAGGATAAATAGACTCACTTTCCACGAATGTTGTCAGGCAGGAGATGAACTAATAGGCACATGTTGTGGTGATCATCTGTCAAATCAGTGAGAGCCAGGCAGATTTTTGGCAGCTAAAGACATAAAGCAAGTAAATAAAGTTTTTTAAGCCATACAAGCCAAGAAGCTGAGATAAATAATCTGGAGCTTGGTCGTTTAATGCTTTGTATTTAATGCAAGAATTATGAAACAAATCCTAAAATCTGTTGGGAGTCAATGTAAAGAGTATAAAATGAGAAAATTGAGCTAATTGTTAGAACGTGTTAATATTCGAAAGCAGATTTATTACATGTCTTCATAAGGAACAACCATACTATACACCACTTAGGGGATGATTAAACACAACAGCTACAAGAAAACTGTTTGCTTTAATGTGCCAAACTGAAATGTGAGGAAATAAAGAGCCAGACAATGACATTTATGCACTGACCAGAGCGTCCCAATCCCTGATGTTGTTGACAATTTTACACAGCAGAGGCTCCAGTGCCACACTCGACTCGAGGATGAGCCGTGTTTCCAGGCCGATGTGACTCATTACAGTAAGGAGCAACAGCAGCTCATTGTCGCTGTATGCACGTGGGCACAGACCCATGCAGTAAGACAGGTACTATAAACAAGATTAAAAAACAAAATGAGTGGTGGAGTTGTACTCAATCTGCTAAGCTTTCAAACGTCATCAGCCATTTATTGCCTACTACCTTTAAAACATTACTGCAGTTGTGTTCTGGGAAAGTGGTCTCTTCCTTGTTGTGGGTAGGACTATCACTTTTGATGTAGACGTCCTCCCTGCAGAAACACAGAAAAATTAAACTCCTTTAAACTAAAAAGTGACCAAATAAACAACTTTCAGCTCACGTGTTATAGTTTTATATAGAAGGTAACAAAAGGAATGAGCGAGTCATATGGTGATGACACTCACAGCAGATCTCCTTCTGTGAATGGAGGTTGCAGATTCTCAAAAGGGAAGAGTTTAACAAACGGCACTCCCATGTTCATCAGGACCAGCGTCACGTCGGATAAACTGGGAACCCACACTTTAAACTGCTGGTTTCCATATTTCACTGTGGAAGTATTCACACCAAGACCTTCAACACTATGTACATTTTAAAGACAAACTACCAAAAGCTTAGGAAGGACAGCACTGACCTATTTGATAAGCAGCAGTCAATGCAATATCACAGAGGGCCTGTAGCAACTTCTCAGATATCATCCTCTCACTATGGACTGACATCATCTGATGAGATCGACAAAGAATTACTGCCCAAGCTTAAACATTTGTACAACAAACTCAGTGCGGGGGTGTGTCAAACCTACCTTGAAAAGGAAACGGGTAACCTGAGCTGGACAGGGTGAGCTAGAGTCATAAGCTTCCTGAAACAATCCGATATTCACATGCAATCGCAGCTGAGCTGGGCTGGACCTGATGTAAAGCAGGAGAGTGTAAGTGGAGAGAAAGATCAAAGTTATTCATTATTTAGGAAAACTAAGAGTTGAAACTGAGTGTGCAAACTTAAATACATCCCTGAGTGCAGTGTGTTGGATAGGACTAACTGTGCTAATTTACCTTTTTAGTAAGTGCCTTCAGGTCAAACTGTAGTTTTTCCTGACAAGACCTAACTTGTTGTTCATTACCCTGAGAGTAAAATGTCCTCAGTGAAGTTTATCGGAAGGCTCCATATTAGACTATGAAAAAGGTACGCTGTGGCCTTAGGATATGTACACAAAAAGCCTTTCGTGCAAAGGTTGTCACGCCACTCTGAAGTACAGTGCACACTATTGACAAATCTAATAAACATCAAGCTGCTCAGAGTAAAGCTGCTGTAGAAAATATAACAAGCCAAGACCAATGTTCCAGGTCTTAATTTAAACTTGTGTATTTTTTTTAATGCTATTGGTATACAAGACAGATTCCTTTCTTTATGTTATTGTCAAAATTTGTTATCAGATTTTTGGTGTTTATGCAGGAAAAGGAAGTATTTGGTTTGGAGTTCCCCCAGACTAATCAGTCATTCATGCAAATAATTTGGTTTAAAATGTAAAAAGCCAACACAGAGGCACTCAGAAGAACTTGACACCACAGCCAAAAATGGACCTCTACCTGACCTTATTCAAGTTGCTAACTTAGTGCATACTTCAAAAATATCTCCCATGCTTCTGAAGATTCCTCATATCTTTGTTTTTGGGGGAACAAACAGCATGCACTAGAGTTATCCTACAGTCAAACCAGCTGATAATAAAAGCATCCGTGATGTCCACTGGAGGTCAAAAGCAGTGTTTGAAAAATGTCATTAATATATAAAACTAAAATTAGCACAGAGCCCAGTAATAGTCACACTGAAAGAATGCCCATAGCTGCAGTGTTATTGGATGTTTACTTCTTACAGAAAGCTGAACTATCAATAGGGATGCACCAATACAACTTTTTCTGAATTCCATAACCATATCATGGCTTTGGGTATCTGTGATACAGTACTGATTCAATATTCAGTATTAAATTAATAAGCCACATTCCTCACTCTCAGGAAGAGACTGTGAACACATATTAATACTAATAATACTGATAATAATATTATAAATGATCAAAAGTAGCAAGATTAATAAGCGTACCTGAAACCGAAAAAAACAACATCATACATAAAGAAAACATACTCTATAAATCTCAGTAAATTACACATGAGCTCACTGCTAACTATATTTTATATCAGCGGTCCCCAACCCCCGGGCCTCGGATCGGTACCGGTCCGTGAGTCGTTTGGTACCGGGCCGCGAGAGTTGAGGCTTAGGTGTGAAATGTATGGTTTTCAGGGTTATTTTGTTATTGTTTTATCATTAACTCGGTTTTCCTTGGTCTTTTCACGTGTGTTATGAATAAATCTTCTTTTTTTCGGTACCGGTACTAGTTTTATTTTGTTGTATTTATCCGCGACACCTTAAAGGCCGGTCCATGAAAATATTGTCGGGCATAAACCGGTCCGTGGCGCAAAAAAGGTTGGGGACCGCTGTTTTATATAGTCTGTCTGTTGACCGCTGTTCAACAGACAGACTGTAACACTCCTCCCAACAGTTACACACCGAAGAGTCTCTTGCTCAGCTACAATAAGCACACACAAGCTCTCAAAGGCCCATAAATGAGCTTTGAGTGATTCTCAAGGCTACACTTCACTCTCCAGCAAAGAAACAACGAGTCTCATAGAAGCTTCTTATTGATGAGAGCTCCCACTATCTGCTCTGTGTAGCTGTCCTACAATGACCAGTGGTTAGTCTTCCACATGCTCCCTAACCCTCCACATCATACCCTACCATCATCATTCCCACATGCCTACTCCTCCTACCATTAATAACTTCAGTGTTGCTAACTTTGTGCGTTTTTGTTATTGTTTTTTGCAAATAGATCTGGTGACTTCTGGAACCCACTTAACAGTTTATTTTCAAGAGACTTTGAATCCTCTGTTCATGATACACTATGCAGGACTCATAAAACCTCTGTTTAAGTAGAGGTAGATTTACATGGTTGCTGACATTAAATTTAAATTAAAAAAAAGAAAAGAAAGAAAGAAAAAAATCAACCAGTCTACATGTGTTTTGTGGACTTGGAGAATGCATTTGACTGGGTCCCTAAGGATGTTCTGGATCGATTCTGTTTATAATTTTTATGGACAGAATTTCTAGGTGTAATCAAATGGCAGAAGGCTTTCACTTGGGTGGTCTCAAAACCCTGTCTCTGCTTTTCATGATGACATGGTTCTGTTGGCTTCATCAGGTGGTGGCACTGGAGCAGTATGTAGCCAAGTGTGATGCGGCGAGAATTCAAGTAAGCACAATCAGGCCAATGTCCTCACCCCGAAAAGGGTGGAGTGCTCACTCTGGGAAAGGGACGAGTTACTGCCCCAAGTGGAGGAGTTTAAGTATCTAGTTGGATTATTATAGTTGGATGAGCAGGCGACTATATACCAGATGGTTAAGAGCGGCCGGCCCGGGTTTGAGTCCGACCCGTGGCACTTTGCTGCATGTCTCCCCCTCTCTCTTTCCCTCTAATTTCCTGTCAGCCTTCACTGCATCTATCCAATAAAGAAAAAGAAAGTATCTTGGGGTCTTTTTCACCAGTGAGGGGAGTAGGCAATCAACAGACTGGTGCTGCAGCTTTGGATAGTGATGGAAAGAATGAGATCATGGATACAAGCAGCAGAAATGAGCTTTCTCTGAAGGGTGGCTAACCTCTCCCTTAGAGATAAGGTGAGGTGGTCAGCCATCTGAGAGGACCTCAGAATACAGCTGCTACTCCTCCACATCAAAAGGAGCCAGTTAAGGCAGTTTGGGCATCTGACAAGGATGCCTCCTGGGTGACGGTGCCTCCTGGGCATGTCCAACCAGGAGTAGGCCACGGGGCAGACCCAGGACATCCTGAAGGGCTTATATCTCTTGGCTGGCTTGAGAATACCCCTGTGTCCCCCTGGAAAAGCTGGAGGAGGTGGCCAGGGAGAGGGAAATCTGGGCTTCTCTGCTAAGTTTCTAGCTGAATTGGAAGGCCAGTTTACCCTTTAAAGCTGAGGCAACAAAAATGCCCTCAGAGGTTAATTCAATGTAATTTGTCCAATGAGTATTCAAGACAACTTTAAAGAAATTCTAGATGAACAATTGTTGCTAATGCAGTATTTGGGCAAAAGTTTAAAATCATCAAAAAATCATGCACTCCAAATAATAATTACTTACATATATCTATTTTTCAGTACAAAAGTACAACAAATGTTGCCCTTTCATTTTTACACACAGAAATTCAGCTCACCACAGAAGAGTTTTTTGTGCTGTTCCCTGTGGATTGACCAGGCACTGCCTGAGCTGTAATGTATCCTGGTCAAAGATCTGACCAAACTTCTCCAGGTTGAACACTTCTTCTCCTGGAGGGACTTCTTTGATTGCAGCAGACATCAATGAATACCGCTGCAAGAATTCCCTGGTAAACAAATTCGAGCAGTTCACAGTTTAGCTAACTACAGTGAAAACACGGTTCCCCAGAGACAAAATATAAAGTGGCAGCATGTCTTTGTGTGCCTTACTGTTGTTCGGAAGAAATGCCCTCCTCTCGGTTCTCCTCTGCTTCTTCATATTCAGCTATCTTCAACAGGTCCTCTTCACATGCAGTTAGCAGTTGTCTCTCAATCTCTTTTGATCTAGTGAATAATGCAGAGAGTTTGGTGAAGATGCTGTAGCTCTTGAAATGAAATGGCAGTGAAACTTTATGAACAACTCACTTTTTATTGTTATTTATTTCCTTCAGTATTTGGTCAAGATTGTTCTTGTAATTGCCTGACTTTGTTGTGGACTGAAATGGTTGCTGTAGAAAACAACATGTGATAGTTAACATCCAAATAAAGTTTTACTGTCCTTTAGCTCAGCAAGCTTATTTTCATACAGTAACAACTTTGCGTACAACAAAGACCAAGACATTTTACTTACATTTTTTGACTGAGAGCTCAGACGTCTAGGTGGACTAGGATCTGAGAATGTTCCCTTCTCAGGTGTATCTGGAGGTTTAGTAGCACGCTCCATCATCTCTTCCAAGGAAAGTAGCTGCTCATCGTCACTGCTATGGGAGCTTTGGGTTAGATCCACATCTACTGCAAAACTCAGCCCCAAGTCCAGCTCCACATCTATGGGATCCTCTTCATTTATCTGCTTGTTATCACCTTTACTTTCCTGCCCCTTCAGTGGTAGAGACTGACAATAACTGGAGGTAGAAGTCTGTTCAGCAGCAGCACTGTCAGTCTCTACAGCACCTGTACTCACTTTTTTGCAGAGGAGAGATGGATTTTGGTCACCCTTAAGCTGCTTGTGTGAAGAAGGGATGGGGCTGTTTTTGGTGTCCTTATCTCGAGGAGGTGGTATTAAGTTTTCCAGTTTTACCCGTGTTAACGTTACAGTTGGAAAACTGCCTAGTGGGTTAGGTAAAGTGGACGATGCTTCAAGAAGAGGACCGGTTACTTTGCAGTTTTGATGTTTCTCACAAGAGGACTCAGTAATTGAGTTGCTGGAGCTTCCTGCGATGCTGGATGAACCTTTCTCTGTTGTTTTGCTTGTTTCCCCATCTATCTTGGGTTTTACAGTCTTATTTGAGGAGCTAACAATGTAAGTCACAGGATCAGGAGTGAAAAGATCATTGGCGTCATAAGAAGCTACAGGTCTTCGTGAACGAGAAGCTTTATTCCGCTCTCCTGTCCGACCAGTCAAAGAACTCGAATTTGGTTTTGAGGTTGATTTGTGAGTGCTACTGCTGAGTTTTCTGTTTTCTCCTCTGGGATTACTTCTTTTCGGTGTCTTGACAGAACTACTACTGGAAGAAAAACCAGAGTGGTGACTGCCTAACTCAGCAGGTGAAGAGCTAGTAGTGTCCTTCTGAGGAACATCAGAGTTGAACCAAGTGCTTGATTTATCCCTTTTATTTTTTTGCTCGCTTGTCTTTTTCACACTTCCCTCATTTGGCTTTACATGTGATCTCATTTCCTTTAACTGTGGTACATGACTCTGAGAATAATTTATAAATGATTCCTTTGCACCTTTTGATGTTATTTTCTCTGTACATTCTTTATGCGATGATGACTTGCAGCATGACTGAGAAGGTCCAACAGTAGATGACAGCTCTGAGCATGCTGACTGTCCACATGCCTGTTCTGTAAGTAGATAGCCATCTGTGGTTTTGTGTTGGTTTGCTGACTCTGAAGAATGCATCACTGACGGCTGAGGCGCAAGTGCAGTGGGAACAGTGGGTTTTGTTGTCTCCATTTTGTTTGAGTTTGCCCCTTGAGGACATGGTTTCTTGGGATTCTCTGAACCATATTCATACTCGCTGCGCCTCTTGTGTGATGAGAAGTTCAAGTCCACTGCTGGAGAAAGGAAAAAAAGGACGATATTTTCTTTTGAACAACATGCAGGGTTTACTAATGTCTACAAAATGACCAGAATTTGATAGTTTTAACTTTGTCTTAAAAAGGTTTTACTATCCACATCAGATAAATGTACCTCAATCTGTTAACAAAAGAATGATAGTCTGCAACTGCAGAAATTTACTGGCAGCTATTTGGATAATAAACTCATCATTTCTTTTAAAGGATAAGGTTATACATTTTATGATTCCAGGCTTTCAATTTTACTATTTTTGTTAGAGTCACAAATGGCAGTCAGACAAAACCACATATGCAATGGACACTTTCCCCCCCTAGGTATTATATTTTACAGCTCAGATGAAAAAGTCTTTTTTTTTTTTATATATTTAAATCAACCAACAAATCAATCATGAAAATATCTACTGCAGCTCTATATGTCACATGAAAATAAAGAAGAGTATTTGATATTTTTTTGTTTTAAGCATGAAGAAATTCCTAAAGGGACATCTGAAGCACAAATTATAGTGACAACAGATCAGGATTAGGGGATTTTTTAAAAGCCATACTTCTTAAACTTTGAATTCAGGTTTTCAATCCCTGCCACAGGTGTAAAAACCTAAGCACCAAGCCATGCAGTCTACCTTGACAAACATTTGCGAAGGAATGAGTCAACCTAAAGACATCACTGAATTCAAGCATCTGTTGTAATGGGATGCCACCACTGCAACAAGTCAGGTGGGGATATTTCTTCCCTCCTAGATATTCTATGATCAACTAGGACTATTGCAAAGTGTAGGCATTTACAAACCAGAGCAACTCAACCACAAAGTGGCAGACCACATAAAGTTAGAGAGTGGGTGCTGAGGCACATAGTGCATTAAAGTTGCCAACTCTCAGTAACTTCACAGTTTTAAAACCTCCTCTGACATGAACATCAGGACAAGTACTGTGTGTTTGGAGTGTGATAGTATGGCATAGGTTTTAATGACATGAAAGCATTATGTCATCAAGCACACTGCCAACAATCAGAGTGATGTAAAGCATGCACCACTGGACCGTGAAACAGTGGATATATGTTCTTTGGAATGACAAATAACATTTCTCTATCTGGCAGTTGACCAGTTGACCCATTGGATAAGTTTGGATTTGGTGAATGCCAGGTGAAAATTACCTGCCTAACGGCTTTATGCCAAGTGTACATTTTAGAGGAGGGGGATAATACTTTATGGGTTGTACAAATGATGATAATAATAATAACGTTGTTGCAGCATGCCAACCATATAGTCAGCCTAGTACAATTTGTTTTCATCTCCTAACTCAGTGGTTCCCAAACTTTTTTGCTAGGCTCCCCTTTGTTTTACAAGAAAAATGTCCCCCCCCCCCCCCGCACGCGCACAAACACATCCTCCAACCACACACAAATATTTTGCTCCATTGTGGTTTATTTCACACCTCAAACATTTAGTAAACAATTAAGCAAATACAAGCAATCTGCACTAAATTACAGGTGGTAATAAAATAAACTACTAACTCTTTTATGCTGCGTCCGCACCTACACGGGTATTTTTGAAAACGCAGCTGTTTCGTCCACACGTAAAAGGCGTTTCGAATCACCGAAAACTGAGATTTTTTAAAAACTCCTTTTTTGTATTTACGTGTGGACGAGGAATACAGAGTTTGTCACGCAACATCAAAGGTATGTGCCTTTTTTCACGTCACACTATGTGCCATGTTATTGTTTACACGAGATGAATTGTAGAATGACAGATAGAGACAAAATACTGTTAATCTGACTATCTTCAGGTTTTAAACGCTTACATACACACACGCAGTTACTGTCCCTCCATTTACAAAGGCAGAGGCGTCGCGGTGTGATTATTTTACGTGTAGTTGTTTTTTTTCTGTGTAATAATATTCAACATTGCTATCAATACATTTTTCAAAAAATGCCTCTCTGTGCAAAATGGGTTCAAAAACATAAACAACTGTGAGATACTGTTTGTCCGTGATTTGAACCCGGGGAACAAATTGTGGCAGGATCAGCCTGATATTATTTGTATCCCGCTGTAACTTTACTGTATAAAGAGCTAACATCTCCAAAATGTCAGGAGTCGTTAATTATTATCAGAAGTGTTTGTGAACCAAAAATCAAGAATGTGGGATACTGTTTGTCCGTAATTTGAACAGCCCAGCGCGTGCTCCCCAAGATTGGAAAACCAATTCTGCAGGGGAGACCTACCTTGGCACTTGTGCAGGTGAAGCCAAAGGGAAGATATGCTTCATCATATTTTCTAGTCTTTGGTTTAGAATGAAGTTGGTTTGGAAACATATTCAGCTATGCTTCATCTTCTGCTTTGCGTTTGTATGGGCGCCCTGTGCTAGCAGTGTCCAAGCATTTTTCTCCCCCCCCTTTTCATACCGCCCCCCCACCCCTGCAATGGCTCTGCGCCCCCTACTTTGGGAAGGTCTGACTTAAGAGATTCCACATTACCTGCAGGTCAGTGATATTTTCAATGTATTGAAGCTACAGGACTTAACAAGCAATACTGCCAAACATAACCTATCTGAAAGTTTAGAATTTACTTTAAATTACAATATTACCTGAAATTAACTTTTCACTTGAAGGTGTTTGCTCCTGTTGCTGGCTCTACAAAAAAAAGACAAAAAAAGTTAGTGACCTACTTAACTGATATTTGAACAGCAATAACATTGTGGCTATGCAATTTATCTTATAAAAAACAAAACAAGTGACAACCAGTTCAGAAATTATTTCTTTAAATAAACAGACTTAATAAATAGCTAGTAAATGCACTTTAACTTATTTAAAGTTGTTTTCTGCATGCCCTCTGGTGCTAAACTTTTCTAGACAATACCCAATGAACTTGTATGAGAAAGAAACAAATAATCAAACCAGCTGAATCAGGAAAAAAAACTGTCTTTAACCTGCCAGCTCCATTTTATAAAGTCAATTATAAAATTATAATAATAGCTAGTTTGTCCTATGGAAACTGAGTGCACAGTTTTCTTTCCATGCTCTGCCACCCCTCACCTAAACCAAATGTAATATTTATATACATAATATAAATATATAATATTTACAGTAATAAGAACCAAAGAGATGCAGACAATCTCCTGTTGTGTGCTACATGTGAGATTGGGTTACACCAGCCCATATCAAAAAAAATCTAATCTCTTGACAATGTCCACAGTTCATGTGTGAAAACAGGTCAGGTTTTCAGCTAAATACCTTCCAACTATTGCCAGTTTCATAAATTTTAATCATAGCTAGTCTCAGTATTGATTTTGTTCACAAATATTTTAATATCTGATTCAAGTTTAAAAAATAGATATTATGGTGGCGTTGCAAACTCAAAAAGTGGCAACAAATTCTCACTGTTTGTAAGTCAACAGGTGCTCTTAAATTGCCTTACTTCTGTGTTAAATAACATACAGTAACATGTTAATAAGACATGTCTTCCTACTGGCAAATTAAAAACCATTTTAAATTTAGAAATGGCTAAATAGTAAGATGAAAAAAAGGCAATTAAGTCTGTTTATAATACTAAATCATTGATTTAAAAAAAAAAAAAAATCATGTTGCCGAGTCCGGCTATGTCATCTTCTATCCTCAATCCAACCAAGTACTGTAAAGCTCTTAGCCTGACCAGCCTGGCATAAGACTGGAAAGGTAGAAAGCATTCATCATGATTTCAAAACTCGAAATAAACTTTGTGTTATTAAAGATATAAAAACTTTACCTGGGAAGAGGCTACAGAGATATGCATGATGGATAAACGACTACTGTCGGATGAATGGGGTTTTGGATGGAGATGGTAGCCCTGCGAGGGCCAATGGCTGATATTAGGATACCAGCCTTGTGAGTATGAAGGGGACTGTGGGTGAACTTCATTGGGTGCTCTGTAGTTGAATGATGGGGTTGTAACACTCACAGATGGTCTGTGCAGCTGGACCGTAGGTATAGAATATTCCACATCACTGGACTGAGCCTAACAAAATGTTAAGAGCTACATCAACTCAGCATAACTAATCATAATCATATTTATCATAAAAACACTCAACCAGCACAAAATCTGAGTTTCTCCTAAGACCATATGAAAAAAGATGAAACAATACCTTATCTGATTCTTGTCTTTGTGTTGTTTCAGTTTTACTTTCTGAGCTGAATGAAGAAGCCTTGAATTCAGTCGCTTGATCTCGGCCTATGTGGGAAGATGGTGATTGGTTGATAGCCACTGGAAGCAAAAATGTGTCAAAAGATCCTGGCTGATGGCCTCCTGGTATTGGGGGATTTAATGACATCCTAATGGTACCTGGATTGTTTGGCACAAGCCCTGGAGGTTGACCAAAGTGTTCTGGAGGACCCAACCTTTCCTTTGGCATAAAACAAGGTCTTTCCACGGGGGAACCAAGATTAAGTGAATTGCTTGAATTAAATCCTGATGAATGGATTAGTCCTGGGGGATGAGGATTTTGCCAGTGTGGACCAATTCTGTCCCTGTAGCACACCTCAGGTGCCTGAATTGGCAACATTCTCCTCGGTGGTGGATTAGAAAGCCGGTTAGGGACCCCAGAAGGCTTCATTGGAGTCTCCTGGTGAAAAGATGTGTTGGATAGGGAGCGCTGCTCAACAACAAGGTCCTTTACTAAGATACAAAGGAAATATGATGCATGCATTATGGTCTTTTGAAGAACCTGTTACATTACACCTTACCCATTTACTGTACTTACTAAGGATTATCCATCTGTTTTTTGTTTTTGTTTTTTTAAATTACAGGTCTGAATTTGTTTTAAGAGAAAAGTAATGACTAGCTTACCCTCTTGTGTTTAGCTTTTACAAGAGCGCCAAAAAGATCTCCCTCTGACAAACTTATTTTTCTCATTGTGTCTGATTCCTCTTTAAACCGAAAGCACTATCTGACGCTTTGGTTGGCTTAGTTGTTGATTTAACTGCTCATTGACAGTCCCACAGCATAAAACTGCACAATAAGTGAGACTATATAATAAAACAAACAAAAACTTACATCATAAACATTACAGTCGAGTGCTTTATTGCACAGTAAGTGAAAGCATACACATGAGAGGCAAAGTCTCAAGGAGCAGGTAAAAGTAAAAGGTTATTTTAATGAAAATTAACACTCGACCTGTCACTTCGACTCACCTTTACTTCTCGGTGAGAAGCAAGCTCCAAGTGGGCTGCAAAAAAGACAGAAATGGGAACTCAACATGTTTCTATTAACGTTTGAAGTTAGCCCGGTCACCAAGCCGACGACAATGACGCAACTTCAGTTTTTGTTTTATTTTTCTACCCACACACAAAAAATGAGAAAAAGAAGATGTCCAACAAAGCACGAGTTAACCTTCCACAGACAAAACGGGGAAGACACTTGCTAGAGAATTTCTGTTTGGCTAATGGCTACCAATCACGGCATGCTATTTGAGGTGACAACATGATCAAATAGTTTCACGCTTTGACATGTCATGATGTTGTTTTGACATAAAAATGTCTTATCGCTTGAAATTAACACAACCTAGCAGTGTCGCTTGAGAACCTCAGTCCCAAACAGACGTCAACAAACTGGCTAGCCGTTAAATATTATTACCTGTCAATATGCTAGGAGCTAGAGAAAAAGAAAGCTAAATATGACAGCGTTATTCATTAGCGTCAGTTCCTTGCGTCGTGTTGGACTCGCTTTAAGAAGAAACAAAGCCAACTGTGAACGTTTTATTTTAGAACCTACATAAACGTCTTTCTGTAGCTAGCTAACGAATAATAAAATGCATAATAAATACTAGCATGTCGTTTGAGGAAGTAATGTAGCTATAGCTAGCTGGCTAACGCGCGTGCAAATGACCAGTTAGCAGTTATTCATACCGAGTGTCTCCTTAGTTTTCTGTTGCTTTCCTCATTTTGAGGACTGGGAAGTCTGTTTGCAACTACATACGGCGGCAATAACACTTTACTGGTGAATCCCGGTGCTACAAACATCCTCTCCCGCTTGCAACCGCTTAGACAACACGAACTGCATCATGGAACTTGGAGTTCAAAAGTATTTCACTTTAAAGGAATCCTTTCTGTAGATGTTCAAACTATTTTCCCAAGTCTTTTTCCAGTGCTTCCGAAATAGAGCTGAATCCATCTATTAGAACCCACCCTGTAATTTTTCATTTTTTTCGAGGTCGTCATGACAAATGGTTATTTCTGGAAAATGTCTTGCAAGTACAATATGCCCTTGGGACAAAAAATACTCTCTCTTTCATGAATTTAGTCAAAACTGTGGTTTGACCACCACCAAGATTTCACGCTTCATTCATTTTACTTTTGGATATTTGTTACATTTACATACCAAACACATAATTAAACACATTTTAATATTAGACAATGATAACCCAAGTAAATACAAAATGCAGATCTAACTTATTATTAGATCTAACCAATTATTAAGGGGAAAAAGCCACCCAGACCTACCTGTCACTGTGTGAAAAAGTAATTTCCCCCGAAAACTAATAACTGCTTGTACCACTTCACACATTTTTAGCTGGTCTAAAATCAACTGCAAGGTCAGCTGATGGAATAGGATGAGGAGAAAGAAACACATTAACAAGTGCAATGATAAATGTAGACCTTTTATCTTTATTCCTATAATTCATTTGTCACAATATCATTGTCTAAACAGTGGATTGATCACATGTACGGTGCAAAACACACAGCATAGCACCATTCAAAATGTCAACAAATAACACAGACAGCAACAACATAGAAGGAGACAGCATATATTTCAATCATAGACAAGCAAAATAAGAGAAAAAGACTGTTAGCCTTTCCTTATCATCCCATCCTGCTCTCAAGAGATTGTAAAATTACATCCTGTTATTAGTGAAAAGCATGAAATTAATGACCTAGAAAATAACTTCTGTACACTTTGGTGGTACTATTTATGTAAAAAAAAATACAGCAAATCTATATTTTAAATTAATTTCTAACATCCTACAATATCCCAGTATCCTAGGTCACCCAGAGAAATAACAATGCCATCTAAACAGGTATAATTTCTTTACCGCTACCAGTCTCTCACCAAAATAAAGTAGCAGTATTGTATGTGAGGCCAACAGAGACCTCATATCTTCATGTAAATAGTATTGCTAACCTTGGAATTGCCTGCAGTATAAAATGGATACATGGATTTTAGTCTTTCCTCTGCTTTTTTACTATTTAAAGGCATTCAAATATCACAGCCATTTGCTTAACGATGTCACAGCCAAAGACTTGTTTCATGTAACAACAAAAACAAAGTGTTATAATTCTGTCATTAGTGAAAAAAGACAAATTACATATTCTAGTTATTGTCTTTTTTGACGGCATTGCAAATTCTCTTTCAATACTTGCACTGTAAAGGTTATAATATAAGATTATAATGTGATATTTAGGCAAAAATATTTACAATCTCTTGAAAGTCATGCCCTCCATGGCTCTAATGTTTATCAGTCATTTACTGTCTACTGCTCCCCTGTACTGTACAAACAGACAGCAAACTACAGTATATTCATCACATATTACAACTCAAAAGAAATCAGAATTTAGAGGAAACACTAATCTAAGGCCAGCTGTTAGGGACAACCTGTTCCATCGAACACAAAGGGAGCTTTCATGGTGTTTTTCACTTCTTGGCCTTTCCCTGAGCAGCAACAGCCTCCATGGCTTTGCGTACAGTCTCCTCGTCTCCAAGGAATTGCATTGGCTTCACTGGCTTCAGGTTTTTGTCGAGCTCATAAAGGATAGGGATCCCTGTTGGCAGGTTCAGCTCCATGATGTCTTCATCTGACATTCCTACAAAAAGAACAGACAAAATGTCATTTTGTACAGATATACTGCAATTGCTAACAGAGTGATTGACTACAGGGTACTCCCCAGTTCTCTGTATAACCATATCCTGTTTTGTTTTGTTTTTTTCCTCTAGCCTAGGCTTTTAGCTATAGCTATATTCCCTCATTAATGTCTGTTTATTTTTATCTTTCGGTCCTTAGGAGCTTATAATAACCAACTAGCCAAGTGGAACACCCTTTTGTTTGGAAGTGGGGCCTTAACTTCTTCACCCTTGATGCACAGGGGGGACCCTTAATTTGCTTTTCTTTTCTTTCATATTTAAAGCCATCCTACAGAACAAAATAGAATAGGTTAGTGAGGGTGCTCTCTACCGATATGGCCTACCAGGGCTGGAAAAAACCCTAACCTATTGTAAAGATTGTCAAAGCACATCTTAACTGATATATAGTGAAGTGTCAAAACTCATCATCAAAGGTACATGGGGAGGAAAGGAGCTAAAATGAAGTGCAGAGACAGTCTAAATAACAGGGATGGCGTCTGTGCTGAAAATGTAAAGCTAATGCAGAAGTACCTTAACTTTAAAATGAATGTAACTGCATAACTGTTTATGCTAAAGACAAAATTCAAATGATTGTGGAAAGAAGAAAAGACAAGCTTTACGGGGATATTTAATGTATTATGGTATCATAATGGATTCACAAGGCTATGCCTTAAACCTCCCCACCATTTGACCTTAGAACTGAAGAAGCTTCTCGGGTGAGAGGTGAAACGTCTTCAAGCAACTTAAAGAAGTCCAGACGCTTTTCTTTGCAAGCTCCTTTGACTACGATGACCTGGATGACTGAGAACCTTCACAGACAGCTCTACCTAGAGTTTACCATGTGAACTTCACATCACCTTTCCTCTCAAGCATTTGGGCTAGAGAGAAAATTCAACTGTTCCTAAGAAACATTTTGTATGAATCTTGGTCAATAAATGGTTAAACGTGCATTCTTCTGAAGGAGGAGGAGGGGGGGGGGGGGGGGGGGCTGCCCCTATGCTTACAAAAAAGACTTATGTTTACTTATGTTTCAGTAAACACTTTCTTGATGTGTTTCTGGGCTCAGTCGCTAGTTTCAAGCAAATACATAAGCATAACATATAAAGTCCATTTATAAATTATGGTCATTATTAGAGTAGGAATGTAAGAGACACTCAGGCTTGTCAAACAGAAGTTACTAGCCAGTGAGTGTGACTTTTCACACTTCGATCCTCAGATGGCAACATTGAAAATGCTCAGCTCAAGCCTTTATAAAAGGATCTTCACAGAACAATGACAGTGGAAAACATCACAGTGGCTGTTTTATATCGTACATGATGGGTGTTCCAGACAGAGAGTGAGTAGAGGTGATTAAGCAGTGAACAGTATGAGAAAATAATGTGTTTTTTGAACATTAAAGCATGAATATATATTTGTGAACCTACCAAGTCTGAATTTTAAAACATTTCAATGTGACTCATACTTTTGCATCAGATTTCTGCCGTAACTTACACTATAACCAGAACCCCATTTTAACCCTGCGCTGCAACCTTCTACATGACCTCCCGAGAAATGTAACTACATGCATACTACCACGTGAATTGCTTGAAAGGTTGTGGTGTTTCTGGTTACATCACCAGTTAGGATGTAGATTTCTCGCAGAAGTCTAAGTGAAGCTTTAGTGTTACTCACCCTCCAAGTGCTTGACGATCCCTCTCAGACTGTTTCCATGGGCGGCGATCAGCACCCGCTTTCCCTGCTTGATCTGAGGGGCGATCTCCTCGTTCCAGAAGGGCAGCGCCCGTGCAATGGTGTCCTTAAGGCTCTCACAGGAAGGAAGCTGGTCGTCAGTCAGGTCTGCATAACGACGATCCTGCAAACATGACAACTTCATTGTGCAAACTACATAACAGAACAAAATAACTGAGATAGCATCTTAAGCTTTATTTTACCCCCCACCCCAAAAAACCACATGTTTTTTTTATATTACATTTCAAAAATAGAAAGGAAGACATTAGAAATTTGTTTCTACCTTGACTTGAACTTTGAACCTGAACGCAGAAGAACTCTTTCAGTCATACATTAACTCACACTGAACTTAGTATTAGGCAATAGCATTAAGGCTTCTACTGGCAAATAGTAACTTACTACGTCTCTGTGGTGGCCATGCTTGATTTTTGCACTGTTGTGGTATTTCAGCTAAGTATGCTGGAGATAAAAAGATTGAGACACATGACGTTAAATCCACTATTTTCTCTCTAAACACTCGTGCCATTTCTGCTGATTTCTCTCAGAAAGCTGGTTAGGCCTGAATTCAGAGATCTGTTCAAGTCATGGCTCATTTTTGTTAAGTTTGTTTGGAGATACTTGATTAGGAAAGTCAATATGTACAAAGCCATTGTTTCTCTCAGACGTCAGCAAAGTTCATTGATTGTGTTCATGCACTGCCAATATGATATCTTACCTTGCTGATGATAGTATAGTAGTTGTGGTCTGGACCCATGGGAGGAGGTGGGATATCAAATGAGCGCCTCCAGACCTTCACCTGAGCCTCTCCGTGCTTGGCAGCAGTCTCTGCCTTATTTAGCCCCGTCAGGCCTCCGTAGTGACGCTCGTTGAGCCGCCATGTCCGATGAACAGGCACCCACATCTGGTCAATGCTGTCCAAAACCAGCCATAGTGTCCTGATGGCCCGCTTCAGCACGGAGGTGTAGCAAATGTCAAACTCAAAGCTAGCATCTGTGAGATTCATAGAGTGTGAGACACTGGAGGGGTTTTTTTTGTCTGGTAAAATATATATTTCTTGCATAGTTGTGTAGTTATTACATTTCTTCACTCTGCTGTCTATGAATAACACCTGGAATAATGCCAATGATGTAATGTATATAGAGAGATAAGCCTGTATCTCAGGCCTTGCAGAAATTTCATTTAGGATTGCTCAGAACTCAAGGTGATGTCTCCAATATGCTTCTGCAGTCAAAAACCTCAACCTCATAATAAAAGGTATGGTGCATATAACAATGAAATGACAATTATAACACAATGACCGCTGTTTGGTATGACAGCACGGAAAAATGACTTGACTATTTTGGTTGGGGCTCAGAAGTCTAGCTATTATTGAGCCGTAACAAAATTAGGTCTTCTGATTGAAGCTGGGTGAAAGAGCCAGTTGCATGAACATTTACTAAATACATTACTTTGAAGGTTTCCCCCCTCTTTGATCTGCAGGCCTTTATTATTTCTGTTGCAATGCAGCCACATAAAAGCATCGCCTCAGCAAGTCTGCACACGGTCAGGGGGCGGTATATGACCCGATGCGCTCAGAGTATGCGGTTATGCAATTGCTAGTTGCCGAGAGCGTGATACCACACGAAATGAAGGAAGACTTCACATCGGTTCGTCCTCACCTTTTAGTGCCTGTCCTCCTCTCTTCGCCTCCTTTTCACCTGTTTCGCTCAGATCTGCATCAAACCACCCACAGAAGCGATTCTCCTGGTTCCAGTTGCTCTCTCCGTGACGAATCAGCACTAATTTGTAGGCTGCCATGAGTGATACAGATATGTCTCAGCCGATTGCTTCAGTCAGTGAAAACTAGTTAGTTTAAGTATTTTTTTTTTGAAGGATGCTGAGGATGCTGAATCTATACCCCCCAACTCCAGAGACATAGACAACTCCACTTGCTGCTGTCAAACCGTTTTATCCCTTGGATTGGCTACTCCCCCACTTCCTGGTTTTCAGAACCAATGAAGCTCAGCAGAATGATGTTTATCAACCAATGGGCGAGGTGGGAGTGAACGGTGGAGAATCTCCGACCTTCATGTTGTACATTGTACTTTATTGATTTTCTTTAAGCTGTTTGTCTTTTCAACAGTATCTATCTATCTATCTATCTATCTATCTATCTATCTATCTATCTATCTATCTATCTGGCGATTAGTTAATACTTTACAATACATATTTTATATTTGAAATATGAATATATTTATATTATATTTTATGGGTATAGTGTAAGAAAGCAGCATGTAAGAAAGGTAAAGAAGTTAATTCTCTAATGGACATTTGCATTTGTAATAATCCAGTTGCATCTCTATTTTACCTGTTTGTTCTTTGCCTATAAAACATTTAACTGTTGCTACTGCTTACTGAAATGGCTATTATACATTTAAAATCTATTGCTATCAATACCCGTTTCATTTTTAAATTTTTCCTTGGACTCTATTAGAAGTATTGCATAATTTGTTGAGCTGTCTTCTCATTGGTTGCATTTCACAAACAGAAAGTTTGAACAGCAGTTGGATAGAGATGCTATGCTACTGAGTGCCTGGCAACCAAATTAGTAACAGCCCCTCTTATTTTCCAGCAGAGATTACAGAGATTATTTGTATATATGATGACTTTATTATTTGTTCATCTGTAATATGAACACCCACTTCAGTAATTGGTATAATTTTTCATGATAGGAAATAAAGAAAAGCTTAACAGTTCCCTTTAAAGTGTGGGGAAATGACCAGGATCACCCCTGTGACACTGCAATGTAGCAGTCGTGTATTTAAAGAGAGATTCTTAAGAACTAAAAGGTTAAGTAACCGCGTTTGTAAGAAAAGAGCAAAATAAAACAACAAAAAGGAGCTGATATGAGAGACGGGTTGTGTGACATACTGAATAAAATCTCAGGAATAACAAATAAAATCAGAATCTAAGTAATGTCTGACTTATCTGGCAAGCCTAAGCGTCTGGTGAAGAAACTTCACTTTTGTCCAGCTTCAGATTTAATATCAAATGTTTCACTGCAAACCTGAGGAAACACAGTATATTTATAGTCGTATACTCCGCTTTTGTGCAAATCCTGATAACCAGCCATTTGTGACAGTGTTTCAAAGAGTTCCTTATCATGTCTGGAGTCTTGGGTGCCAAGAGTTGGATGTTCAGTCAAGCTGAGAAATCAGTGACACTCAGCAGTCACTGGTTCTTTCAAGTTTTTATTTAATACATTGCAGCATCAATGTTTCTCCTCTTCATTTCATTACAACCATATGTTACAACTAGAATTGTTAGACTTGGATCAGTAAATGGGACTTTCCCCCTTCATCCACTGTTACATCCTACTTTTGACAGATATTTTGCTACATTTTTAAAGCAAAGTCTTTATAAGTGGTAAACAAATGTTGGTATTTTGATTGTGTTGTCACTTTTAATCTCCTGGTCATGCTCTAGATCTAAACAAATCCAATTTAAAATGGCCTTTGCATTACTTCTTAGAAATTTCCAGTGAAGCTAGTCAGCCCCAAGAATGGTCCTCTTTGCTAAATATGGACTTGTGTGTTCTGATGTTATCTTTTATAATTCTGCAATACTACTAAGTATTCAGTGGGCAAATTGAGGAACAGCATTTTTTTGTGCATGTGAAGAGTGTCTGAAAGCTGATTTACTGGAACAAGCCTCTGATGAGTCAATGAAAACCACATGGATATCATCAAAAACCTTCAGTGTAAAGAGAACTCAAGAAAACTGATCTTTTGTAGAAGAATAAGTAGGTCAACTGATGAACAAGAAATAGTACATATCTGTAATATTTCTCTTAATGTCTCTTAATAGTCTTGAAAAGGACAAATGAGAGTAATATACTGACTCGCCACTTCACTAATTACACCTTGCTACTGCAGGGCTGGACCCCCTTTGCCATCAGAATTAGATTCAGTAAGTTGCAAGAAACATTCCTCAGAGATTCTGGTCAAAGATTACACGATAGCATCACACAGTTACTGCAGATTTGTCAGGTGCTTTGAGTAAAGTGAACTCACTGTAATGTTAAAGAAACCGGTTTGAGAGGATATGAGCCGTGAGTCACATTTGTGAAGCAGCCATCAGATGATGGGTACACAGTGGTTATAATGTGACAGCAACAAAATTCAGGCAGGTTGTGGCGTTTGAAGAATGCTCAGTTGGTAATAAGGAGGCCCAATGTGTGCCAAGGAAATACCTATATTCCACCATTACACCACCACCATCAGCCTGAATTGTTGACGTAAGGCAGGATGCATCGAATCCTGAGAGACGAATCCTGATACACCAAATTCAGACCCCAACATCTGAAATCTACAGAAAGAGCAGGGAAAGTTTTTTTTTCTGTCTTCTATTGCCCAAATTTGATGAGCCTGTGAGAATTTAAGTTGAGTTGGAACTAGATTTGAGCTACTGTTGCCCTTATATCTTCTCAAAGCAGCCTTGGCATCACCTCTGACATGAACAAGGTGAACCCCGAGTTCATCAAGAGAACTGCTGCTCACTCTTTGTAACTGCTAGAGATGGCTCTGCAAAAAAATCCCAGTAGATCTGCAATTTCTAAAATACTTCAGCAGGAAGTCTTGACTATGTCTACTTGCATAATGCATGGAGTTACTGCCACTGACCTGTCTGACTAGAAATTTGTTCAACAAATAGTTTAACAGGGGAAACTAATAAAATGGCCAGAGAGTGTATATTCAAGTTTGCATGAAAATTCAACTCACTTTTGATGTGTCAGACCTCAGACCCACTTAAGACACTGCAGACACTGTCCCACTGCAGCCCTCTCATGATTCTCAGTGGCTGTGGATGGGGCAGCTAAGAGAAATACTCATTTAAATGCTTTGTCCCAATTGTGCCTCCTTGTGGGTAAAATTAGTCCTTGCTTGCAGTCGCCGAGGATGCCTGGATCGTAGCAAGAATTTGTAACAGTGTGTGAAAAGTTGTGCGTTACACATAGATTTTAGACATGTAGAGATTTGTGGTGCAGTTGAATCTATTAGAAACAAGTCAAAATCCAAAGTTTAAAATTAAAACAAATATTTCTTTTTTTCTTGTGTCATGTCCTCAGGCACATTTGTTTTAAACACATTGAGGAGATATGGGTTGAAAGAGCTATTTGCTGTTTTTCCTTACAACAGCAGTGTGATGTAACAAAAAGTGTTTGGATCTCTTTGTGTGAAGACTGTGCTTGGGTACACTTGAGCTGGGAAACAGTTCAGAGCCATGTGAGCTATTAACAAGGACTCCATGATCCACGCTTGGAAGGAATGTTTGTTTTACATCCCAGAGTGCGTCTGTGTACACAGCGCATGAAGAGTTTTGGGGCAAAGGAAAAATAATCATCTTTGACATTAAGTTTTAATGACGAATGAATGAAGGGTGAATAATGTAAGTTGGAAATAAGAATCATTAAATGTCAGACAGAAAATTTGCCATTTTATCCACCCAGTGACGCAAAAAACTTCACCACACCCTCCCCTTTTTCCTGACACATTCACTCTGTAACACACTCAACATCTTGACTAAGGACTGGCAGACTGAGGAGGGAAGCTGTGGTATTTTCAAGGCTATAAATAGCAATTATCCTTTCCCACCACTCGCTGGCATTCCCTTCGCACAACACATGAACACTGCAAACATTCAGAAATTGTCTGGGCAAAAACTGCTGTAACAGATATAAGAATAAGAAATCCCAGTTACCATGGGAAACCAGAAACTGAAACATCACTGGCAAACAAACCTTCCATGCCCAGAACACTGTGCTGATTCATGCCTTACACAGACAGGAAATGTCAATCTCAGATTCTTGCTGGGACCTCAAAGGCGTTTTTGTACATCTTCCCCTTTCACATTTTACTTCCCCCCCTTGCTCATTCACTTGTTCAGTTGGCCTCCATTTGGTTTGTCAGCCCCTCTTTCCCTCTCTGCAGTGGTGGAATGTACGTCTCAGCACTTGCCGATTAAAATGTGCTTAACAGGGCACGGCTGTGTGCTTTTGTCAGTGTTTTCATGTTTCATCTGAGTACACGTAACCTCCCCAAGTGAGACAGGATGTCTGCCAACAGGAAATAAAGAGCCAAACAAACTGATAGGACACACGGGTAGGACAGAACACTTCCAGTGGGAGTTACCCACCAAGAATTTGGGTCGCTAGGAACATGGAGGACCTCTTCCAGTCTTGGAGTTGGCTCTTACTGCTGAAAAATACAGCGTCATAGGCCACCAGGTCTGGTTGGTGAGAATGCTTTGCCAAATCATCTACTGGGATGAAGATCAGGACTAGGCTCAGTAAAAAGAGAAGGATGTGGTTTTAAAGTGAATGTTTCTTAAATGTGAACATTTCCATTTGAATAATGCTGAGCATGTATAAATCCCAAAATGTTCAAAAGATGGATGCATGTTTATTTCAAGTCTGTCTTAAAATTAAACAGAAGGTATTTCGATCACTTCTTATGTTCTCGGTTCCTCTTGTCCATAATCATCCTGACCAGATGTCAATGTAAGGCATCAGGGACAGAATTTCAATCAATTTTTTAAAATCACTCATCATATGATTATATGTTTCCTCCCATATTAGGGGAAACAGCTCTACTCACCGCTTTTGTGGACAGGAAGCAACAAAACTGCTTCCACTGCACGTGTGGAATTTTCAAAATAAGAAAATGTCTCCAAATGAAAATCAAAGAGAGGTGATACAGTTCCAAATGCTGTGCTGTTCCTTTTAAATTTAGCCAGACTGAGCCTCCTGTTCATCTAACCTGTTAAAGACTGTACGTCTGGCAGTATAAAGTTTTGTTTTTAAACAAAAAAAAAACAAGACAGTCTTGGATTTGGTCATGTTACCAGTGATTTAATTACAACCATAAGACATAGTCATGTCATTGTTATCCATTTTTGGCCTCATTGTTAGATCAATAAAGTTTTTCTGTAACATCAGTCCACGGCTGCAGTTTGTAACAGGGTGCTGTGCTTCCAAGGAGAGGCAGAGGAACTCTTTATAACTTGGTTGCTTGCAAAAGGGTGGGAGAGCGCACGCAGGCATACAGGAAACGTCTCTTTGGTCGACTTGCCAGAAAAAATATCACACAGTTGGCACTCCAGGGTATGGTCTGACTCTATATGTACTATGTGTCTGGGTTTTCCTTTCGCCCCTTGTAGCAAACAAAAAAACCCCCAAAACAACAACCTCGCCCTTGTTGCACCAACACCAGTAAGTTTCCAGTCTCGTTGCCTGTGATTAAATGGGTTCATTGTTTGGACAATCGATGTAATGTTTATGAAATAAACTCACAATGAACTAATTCACAAAACACAAGATCTTTAAACTGCGGTCAGTGAATAACGAGGGGCCTGTAAATGTGGTCAAATTTAAAGGTTTAAATGTGGAGACTCCTTTTCTGGCCTTAACTGTGAGCGTCCACCGTCACCGTGAGTCATCCAAAACTTGAACTGACTCTCCGTGGGTACTTTCAGTATCAAACCGAAACCATGGCTGTTGTGTGCCGTCTCCATTTGGTTGTATACAACAGTGCTTTCCCACAGGCGCCGACACGTGGACAGGACGACACTCCTGATCTCAGAGGGGGAAGGGAGGGGTGCATGTGTCTGTGTGTGTGTGTGTGTGTGTGTGTGTGTGCGTGTGTGGAAGGGGGGCTCCTTCCCTCCTTTAGAAGCACTAGATTTATATCCTGATGCTCCAGCTGGTTAATGTTAACCCTTTCACTCCTAAAATTCTGGCCACAGATGTTTCCCAGAATCAAAAGCATTTTTTCCCAGCTCTCTTTCAGATAATAATTCAATTGTACTGCTGATCTATAATCCATTAACTGCATGGCTGTTGCCTTTATTCTGGCACTTGATGCTAAAATTTGGAGCGGTAATAATACAACATTTCATCCTTGCGCTCCTCTCCAAGAAAAACTCATCATGGTTTGTTGCCAGTATGCAAGGCAAAAAAAAAGTAAAGTCCAAAAAAGTGTGTTTGTGTTTTTTTAACTACATATCAGCAATGAGGATGCAGCATATCAGTACAAATCAGCCTCTTTTGAATAAAGGTGGTCAAAAAGTTGTCAGAATGTAGTTTTAGGTGCTGTTCAAGCAACTTGTCTGCAGCATGTTTTTAGGAACTGTATGCTGACTGGAATATATGAGACATCAAATCATCTTCTAACTCATTGGGCTTTATTTTCATTGGCTGAATGTTAGCCCACCTCCAGAACCCCAACAGACTGTTCCGGTAAGAACAAGCCTCTTCCCAGATTATTGTTCACGCGAGACTAAACACACGCACTCAGACATCTTTTGCAAAGTAGGATAACTCCCAGACAGCTATATCCTACAGCGCATGCATTTTGTTTGCGCCCCTTCGAATGAGTCATTTTACTTCAAGAAGCACATAGGTCTAAGGTTTGATGTCTTTCATGTGGTTTTGTGGCGTGGCATGTAAATGATCCCTGCTGATTGGCCGACGCTTTAATCTCCTGAAAGGAAGTTCCATTGCTGTTCAGCTCTAATTATGTGTTTCATTTAAAAAAGAAAAAAAAAAGAAAAGACCACAAAAGGCTCGGTGCTGTGTGTGCTCCTCGCCCGGTTTTGTCTCCAGATTTAATTAAAACAATGTCCTGAAGCAGCTTATCTGAAAGCACTGATACACGATCACAATGAAAGAAAGAGCTCACTGACTGACTGACTAGTCTTTATTATAAAAGCCTATTTTTTGCTCTTTGGATTTTTACACAATGAACTGTTGATAAAGGTTTTTGTTCAGCATACACACTGTAGCACCAGTCACATCTGTGTTGTGGAGTTGTTGTTATCACCTTGTTGTTGAGTATACAGCATTAGGACAGAAGGCACTGATTTAAAAAAACAAACAAACAAACAAACAGATTTTTCAGTCCAACCTTTTAGTAAAAAATAAGTAAACATAAAAATATATTTAAAAAGGTAATGAAAATAAACCCCTGTTAAAACAACTGTAGCAATTCTATTTAAAAAAAGTTTAAGGTGGACTGTTAACCAGCATCAATAGTAATCTGCTAAATGTAGGCTATGTTAAGGCCATTTCACTGTTACCACTAAATATACTGCTAGGCCACAATAACAAGTCCATACATTAATATTATAAGAGTCTTCATAACTACATAGGCTATTGTTGAGCTTAACAAGGAGACAACACACGGCACTTAGCCACCATACCAACAGGTCTCTTTCATGTTAGTAACCATTAAACACACACCGAGAAAACGGTGGCCGATCCTGTTTCACCACCACCGTGGATTGTTAAGAGAGAGGAGAAAACAGAGATTAGAGTAACCGCTGAGTGAAATTACAGTGACGTTAACTATTCCTCATCTTGCCATGACCACCCTTAAGCTTCCGCGCTGCTCAACAGTTCACCCTCTTTGACACTTTCTGCACGCTCCACAAATAACGGACAGGAGGTAAGCCAGCCAGCAGAAGCAGGCGAACACAGCGGCTGTCAGGTAGACTTTGTACAGACATGGATGCATGTATTGAGGCAAGTTGCAGAATGAGTTTCGATCGGTATTGTAGATCATGACGCCTATGGCCGGCAGGTAGAGCACCGCGGCGACCACGTCGTGCGCCAGGTTGGTGCACGACCAGCGATCCCCTCCCAGCAAAGGCACGAGGTCCTGCTTGTCCAGCAGGGTGAGGAAGAAAAGGGCCAGGGTGAGGAGCCAAAAGAAGACAGCGACGAACAGCACGAAGTGGATAGACCCCCCGTATTTGTTGGCGGCGATGGTTACCCACAGGCAGGCTCCGAACACGATCTGCAGGATCCGCGTAATTCCCATAAAACTCCTGAGGAACTTCAGGATGTTCCCCCTCACCTGCGGCTGGGGAGGTTGGGGTGGCATCGTTCTCTCTCCTCCTCCGTTCACTCTCGGTCCACTTTTTCCCGAACAGGGCGGGTGCTTTTTTGCCAGCTGCAAACAGCTGGGGAAAAGATGGGCAAAGTGTGAAAATAAAAGGCCTGGAGGGCCGGGCTTCTGGTGGGACAAAAGCGGGTGAGTGTGGGGTTAAAATGGAACTCTCTGTTCTTTCCACAGCTCCGGAGTTTTGAAATGATAAACCTTCTTGTCGGTTTCGTCTTTTCCGTTTTTCCTCCGTTGAATGTAGCATCTGTGTAGGGGGGCTGGGAGATGGATAGGGGGTGGCCTGTAATTCAAAGCCTGCTCCTCCTCTGCTGGACTGAACGAACATTTCACCCATCCGCTGCTAGATTCCTCGTGTAGTTCCCCTTTTTATATACCAGTGTGACGGAATGTATAACATGCATGTACAAACATCAAACCTCGACGCTTCAACTTTAGAGCCAAGAAACTTTAGTTTCTTTCGGCTGAAAAACCCATGCCTCGATTCCAGGAGGAGACACACATCGCTTTGGGATTGCGTCAGGAAGGGCATCCGGTCTAAAAATCTGCCAGATCAAAATATAGGCTACCCGCTGTGCCAAGCCCTTGTTTAATAGGTGACCATCGGCAAGCGCTTATTTTTCTTCTTTATTATCAAGATGTGGCATTTTTCTCCACTTTGCCTTTCCGCCCTAACATGCCATGATAATACACCGTCTGTTCGTACAGCACCAGTGTTTATGAGCCCCCTGCGTCACTGTGTTTACGTGTGTAAGGCGTAGGATTATCACATGTTACTTCTTTCTCGCATAATTGACAGATGCTTCTCGTGCCAGCCAGGCTCATTGACGTCAATGGATTTCAGTGCGCACGCCCTACTTGGCCAATAGGCGGGACCAATGACATGTCCACCCAGTTAAAGCGGGTATTGGTGGAGCGAAAACGTTGACCAAGCCCAGACAGGCTGGAGTAGAATATACTTCAGATCTTATTCGATTCGTTTGTGATTGACAGCCAGACCGAGGACACTTACTGATCGCGGAGGCTGGACAAACCCGGTTCTGCAGCGGCTGGAGTAGTTTTGAGTGGAATAGGCACACCGATGAATACAAAGCAGAGAAAGAGAGAGATGCGATAGAAGAAAAGTGAACATTTCGGTGTCATCTCCGGGTAAGCAGAAGCTTTTTTATTGTCCACATGACTCTCATGAGATTCTTGTTTGCTGCCTTTTGCCCACAGGGCAGCGAACACAACGCGGATTAGGGCTATTACTTTTTATTCTCTGCATGCAGGTTGCTTTATTTTATTTACTTTTTTTAATTTTTTTTAAAAACAAGGTTATTTCAAGGATCAGCTGAACTTTTTCCAGTAGCGTTCATTTCGAAAGCGACCCGGTAGGTTGTCTGCACCAGTGATCCGCAGCTGTTTGTTATGCAAACAGTAAACGCAGCTAGGGGAATGAAAGGAGAAGTCAATGACGTTTGGGTTGGTGTAACCTACTTTTAAAGCAAACGCTAAATAGCTCTGTAGATGTGCGACATTGCGTTAAAGCCGCACACCGCAGCGTCAGTGTTTGGATGTCATGCAAAGTAGCTTACAATGTGAATTCTTGTTTATAATTTGGCTGTGATGACACACACTCACAGAGCACAGGAAACTGTCCGAGGCTTCTACGGTTATGAAACATGTAGAACAAAATAGTTAATGTGTAACAGGGAAAGCACACGTGGACCTTTGCAGAATGAAACTTGGTTCATAGAGTGTGGGAAATTTCCTTCCTGGCCAGGAGCTGATACATCTGAGACATTAATGTACATAAATAATGCTGGACTTAAACAGAACAAATGCAGGCTGGATTAAACAAGTAATTCTATTAGATGGATTACAGATGAAAGCTGTGCAGGAAGGCGGTAAGTACACCTTTATTGAGGTCACTGAAGTGAGTGCTCTGACCCATGATCAGTCATGACCTTGATGACTTATCTATCTGGTAGTATCCCACTCTGAAGCTCACTGTATGTGAAAGCAAGACAAGGTTACCATCTGCAGTCTAATGGGCTTTGACGTGCAGCCTGTCACTCACTTCCTAAAGAAGGATTATAGAATCAAACTTCAAGACTCACAGCTGACTGCCAGGTGCTTTGACAGCTGTAGATTTCCACATTGCATGACCATTGTGTTGTTGTTGTTGTTGTTTTTTTTAAATCAAATATGAATTTAAGAACCTAAGCACCCTTCATGTCAGAGCTGAAACTCTCGGTTCCTTCTCCACAGCATAGACCCCGTGTATGCCACCTTTGCCTGTGTTTCTCTGGATGGATAGTGGACCCGCCTCACCTTCTTCCTCCATGTTGGCGGGCCGTTCCACATTGTGGCGTCTGTCTGAGAGGAGGAGCAGAAAGGCTGGGTCAGCAAACATTTTCAGCAATGTGAATCTGTGGCAGCTCCAGAGGCTCTTCAGGGCAGCAGGGGACCAGGATGCGGAGCAGAGGGCCCAGTTAATTTGGGGCCACGGAGATGAGGCTGAACTTGCTAAGGCCTTAATAGGACTGAGGGCCCGAAGCCACCACAAAGGGCTAAGGACTAATGGAAGGGATGTGTTGGGCACACACTGGCTGCGAGCCTTCAGCCACCTCAGGTAGAAACACTGCTAACCTAACACATATTCAAAAAACTCAACCTTTCAGTTACGTGAATCTGAAAGGAATTTTTGTCTCTCAGGATTGGGGAGAGCTCACCAAGCAGCCAGGGGAAAGATCCCAGCGAGGAGAGCGATTCTGAGGCAGGAGCACAGAGCAGTCCAGAGCCCCGAAGACACACCTCAGTAGGAACAGGAAGAGTAGCAGGGTCCTCAGTGGTACTAAATGAGAGCCAGGACCCTGCAATGACACCTGAGAAACCAGTCAGATCCAATTCAGTACTGAGAAGAGGAGGGGAGAACAAACCAGAGAGATACCTACACCGAATACTCCACTGACTTCACAGTCAAAACTGGAACGAGGTTGAAATATAACACAGGCACAGATAAGGCAGTGGCAGTTTTAGGTGGAACTAATAACGGAAAAGTTTCTCATAATACCAAAGTGTCTTATTGGCAGGATCTGCCCTGTGGCACACCTGCACTACACATCCACTTGAACATTTCAGCACAAACCAGTGACTGGTTGAAGGTATCTCACACCTTTTTACAGTGAATGGCTCTCCATAACTGCCTTGTGTTTTCTTAAATGCATCCTACCAGCCACACTAACCAGGCACACTGACAATTTGTTATTGCTGATATGAGTTTAAGTGGTTTCCATTTTGAAATCAGTATCCGGACAACCCATTATAAAACGATTTAACTATATTGCAAAGTCACACTTTCGGTACCACCAGAAGGCATATGTATTTCCATATTATATACTTTATGTATGCACACGTGTTTATATGTTTGTAATTTAGCTTGAAAATATGTTAATGTTCAAATTTTGTATTAACACTAACCAATGCTGGAAAAGGAAAATGTCACACAACCAAGATCAGGTGCATTTTACCCCCCATGTTCCAGAGTCATGAGTGTGGTACATTACACTACATTATAAATATTATGAAAAGTAGGAATAACACTGGACTCACGTCATTGTACAGAGTGAATGAGTCAAATGTTACATTGATTGAACTGCTCCACCAGTTTATCTTGTCCTTGGTTTGTGCTTCAATAAGCAGAGATAAGTAGAGAATGCATAAGATGTTTATTAAGTCTGACAATACAGAAATGGGTTAAATAGAAAGAGGAAGGATGCTTGAGTGTCTAGATGGTGGAATAAAAGAGATTTAGAGATGCAGGTTGGATAGTCAAAGGCTTAAAAGAGTGTATGAAGCATATACATTAAAAAGTAGCCACAGCAGACTGATTAGCTCACATATAGTGCCACCAGAAACGAATCAAGAGGCACATTCTGGAGGAAGTGGTTGAGCAGGTCAAAGCATAAATATTAGTATAAAGAGGAGGGATTCCCAGTGTATTGAATAGAATTTTCACCAAAGCTTCATTTGTTTAAAGTGTCAGGAAGTCAAAAATAATACATTTTGAGTGCAATGCTCACTGCGCAGGGAAAGGCAAACTTGAAAAAGCAGTGTTTAAGCTCAGTGTGAAATCCCACTGTGCCGATGAATATAAAACCTCGTCAGATGGCTGGAAACTGAAATTGTCATTTTTGATTTTTAGTAATAAAGTCTTTGTATTTTCTCTCTGGTGTATTTGTGTATTTGTGAAAGCAGCGTTCACGACCTTCAGTCACTAGATGGCGCCAAAGGGTTTACTTTGTGGTTAAAGCGCTGTATTGAGCATGGTAATGTCGCTCATACTTTCATTGCATATTAAAATTTTCATGAACTTAAAGGTCAGACTAATTTTATTAGACAAACAGACAATCCTGTTTCTCCAGTCTTTAATAAGGAGTATCCAAGTGTTCGGGTAGCAGTCCTGGTGTGTACGTCTGTCTATGCTTCAGTTTATTTGAAAAAAATCTACGTCATTCATTTTCTCAGCAATTTAAAAGAAGAAAGAAAAATTGACATGTGCCCATGAGACTTTGTTTTTTTTAATCCATCCCACCACCCAGTGTCTTTGTGCTCACACAGATACCACAGAGTAGTACAGGAAGGACTTTATCTTCCAGATTGTGTGAAGGATCACATTTACTCTGTATCCACCAGATGTCCTCTTCGCCTCCATTCCCCCCTAACTCCACCTGAGGCAAAACTGAGGCATCTACGGGGCTGCTTCATAGGAGCTGAAACCTCAGCTGACTCCTCAGTACAGAGAAAGCAGGAGTCTGGCTCAGAGTTAATCCTCTCTTCGGTGAACTTCTCACCTTGTTGTGCTAAAATGAGCTTATTGCACGGAAAATTTTAGTGCCCATACAAGTTTTCTTAGCTTTTTTATTTAGTACCTAAATCTTATGACTGTATAGGGAAGGTGGAATGATGATCCAGCATACAGCTGCCGTTAGATTTAGTGTTTATGGTCACATCTATAATTCTTCTGCAGAATGAGCACTTCTGTATTCTTACTTAGGTATGATTTAAAAGCAGAGCCCTAGCGTGGCATTTGAACACAGTGGAAACCCTGAAACTAAATTAAATATCAAAATCGGTCTTAGGTATGGCGGGTTGGCCAAATAGGGTCTAGTGAAAACTAGAATTGCAACCATTTTTAATAAGTGCACCAGGATCCAGTCTTTGATGCTAAAGAGGTAGCAGCGTAAAAAATAATGGATCAGAACCCCCAAAGAAATCACTTCACTGCTTAGAGAAATGAATTAAATTGTGCATTGAGATGTTTGAATTTGGTATATTTAGCATCTAAATCTAGGTTAAATTTTTAAAAGAGTTGCAGAACACAATTAATCATGCTGACGTCTCTATTTCTGTGCTAGTTATTGCAATTCTGTACACAATAGCAATGTGGTGGCAAAGTCAGATTCCTTTGTGGTATTGTTTCCTTTTAGGCAACATGCACAACGAGCGGTTTTCTAAGTTATGTGCATATAAATGAAACATCTTTAAGCTCCCTAAATTCTGAGTCAAATTAAACAGCTAATGAAAAATAACAGAGAAAAGGCTTTTCTGTGCAATGTTTCAGGGCATTTGCAAATGGCATGTATTTTTGGCCCTCATTCCAAAACCGTACACAGCGTGTTGAGGTTTATATTATGCATTCAGCTGACTTATCTCCAATGTTTGTACAGTCAGGTATTCTCATATTTAGCAGTCCACCCAAAAGCTGTTCAGTCCACAAACATTTTTATGTGCACTCTGATCCTTGTCTGTATTTATGAGAATTCTCTGTTGCTCCATTTCAGTTACAAATTGCGCATAACTGGGTGCACACTTGAGAGTTTCCCCTTTAAAGCTGGACTTCCATCACTGATATTGCATCTCGATGCAATCCTGTTTTGTGATGATCATGAGGCGGATTTACCTGCAACCTGTCTTCTATGTCCCCTAAACACCTTTCTGATGCTTCTCCAGGAGAAACCCAGATTTCAAATCTGTTGCCCGTTTTTCTGCATTGCTTTCCAGACATTATAGTGAAGAAGAATCAACTCAAAGCTGACGACAGATGAAGAAAGAGAAGAGTGACAGCTGTATGGAGAGCGCGGGGAGCAGGTCTGATTTTCAAAAGGAGGAAAACAAGCTTTTTTTCTCTCTCTTTTTGTGTGTCTATGTGTGTGTGTGTGTGATTGACAATGGAAATGGTATGGAGGTTTAGCAAAGGCATAGATCTGAGAGTTGAATGTGTCCCTGCTGCATTATAATTAGAGCACGGAACAGTAATTAATGAAATGATATATACAGTACATGCTCCTTGTGCTCTGATAATCATCCCTAACACACACACACACACACACACACACACACACACACACACACACACACACACACACACACACACACACACACACACACACACACACACACACACACACACCTCTGTGCTGCACTTCGTCTTTGTTCACGGAAGAATCACACAACACTGCGGCACGACATTCATTGTTATTCCTTCCTCTGTGTCAGTGTGCGCCTTTGCTCTTATTCTCGATACTGTACCGCCTCACACTCTCGTTGGCTTCTGCAGTTTCTAAACACAGACATGGCACTGTCTCCCTGCTCCCTTTGAGCTGAACACAAAACATCACACATGATTCAACAAAAGTGTCAGCTAGCGCCTTTTCAGTTCGCTTAATTTAAAGGGACTCGAGTAACATAAACACTTTCTGTAACCTTTAGACATGAAAGCTGCTTTATTGAAGTGGAAGACAGATCATTTTCCTGTAACCACGAAAAGAAAACTCGATGTGAGAGCCGAAGCGCTGGTTATGAATTGAGAGTTCAACCTTCCTCTCTGGTCACTTATATAAAATGGACTTCAGCCTCAATGCCTTCATTTCATTTGCTCAAGGTCAAACTGCTTTCCACATCTGAGACCTTTTGGTCCGTCTTCATGCTTTGCTGCCTGCAGGGCTGTTCTCGACTGTGGTGAAACGTGCAAAGTCAACTTCACATCACATCATATGATGTTGCATTGCCCATACCGGCAGCCTGAACAGTTCAGAGCAGCAGGGCATAGAAGAGATTTTCAAAGCATCCTCATACCTGAGTAGCTAAGGTCACATATCAGGTGACTGTGCTGCTCCTTTGTTCTCTGTCCTTCTTCTGAACCCTCATTACACACAATAATATTATTTTGTTTATAGTACAGCTTGTTTATATATCTCCAAAAGCCCAAATCTGGAAGAGTTTCTGTTATAGTTGTCTGTTTTAGGTTCGAATTAATATGCAAACAAGCATTATCAGGAAACAAATAAGTGATTCAATGAAATTTTAATGAGGTATTCTCTATATTGGTTCAGTAGTGTATGAAATGAAAACAATATTTCTCATGTATCTCACATTTTAAAAAGTATTTCTCACTCACACACTGTTTTCCCAGGATTTTGGTGCTGTGTAAACACGTCTGCCTAAGTGTGTCATTGCTGGTTGGAGATTTAGTGTGACATCCAGTGCGATGGTGAGATAGAACGAGTGAGAAAAATGCATTACATACCTGTAAAACCTATCCCGTTTGTGTATCTTGCTAGTGGGGGCTGCTGTATTTGCAATCTCTGCATCCAAAAATGAAATTTTAAGCTTACGTAAGAGACCGAGCACCTCACATAAGTGACTGAAATGACAGAACTTGGAAAAATTCTAAGAGGATAATAATGGTGCAGATAATGGCAGCACAGAGGAGTCTTCATATAAGCAGAGTATATGATTTACGGCTGGGATGGTGCTACTTGAGCTAGAAAATGGCAGAATACACTTTCAATCACTTAGTGCCCGAGCCGTACCACTTTTAGTTCAGGAGGCTTGCAGGAAATTTGCCTTTTTAGTTCCAAGAGCTGGTCACAACACAAAATAGCAGTGCATTGTGATTTTAGTTAAATGCAAACTTCATCACTTGGTGTTTTAGTGGTAATTAAAACTATTAAATGTTAAATAGTTAATACTCTATGTGCATGCAAACATTGCCAGTGGATTCAGTACAACCTGTGTGAAAGAACACAGGAGAAAACCCGCGACCTCACGTCCCCGCGACTTGGCAATCACGCAACCTTAACTTATTCGGAGATCTGGTTGCAGGAGATCTGGTTTATTGTGATTTGTAATAACAACATGTGCAAATAATGATCAGACGATTAAAGTGGGACTAATTTTATATTAGCATGTATCACTGAGTTGGAACTAAGAGGGAAGGCACATCGGAATAATTGAGTTTAAAAGAGACCTCTGAGCCAGTGACACACTATATACACAGCAACTTTGCTTACCGCTTTCTTCTGTAACTCAGACTTACTCACGTATCACGTATGGAAACCCTGTGCTTTTGCTCTCACACGTGCACCGACATGCATGGGTGCTCAAACTTAAAATTATGCATCTAAGGCCCTGAAGAGAGTTTGGTCTTCCTCAAGCTGGGTGATATGTGTTACACATGTGACAGAACACAGCATAGGGCAGGACAGCAGTTTGTTCAGTGACCTTTTTTCAAATTTCACAGAGTCTGTCACAGCTCAACACAACCTCAGGGACGGAGATACTATCTAGCATTAAATGCACAGACGTAAACACACATATGTGGCCGTGTCCTCACAGACCAAGCCAAAGAAACAAACAAACAAATAAAAAAAACCCAGAAAGACACAAATTCAACAACATAAAGAGGAATACTAAAACACCTCTGCAGTGCTTCATTGTGTGTGATAGTATGAGTTTAAAGGGGGAAGTGGTGCTGAATAGCTGAAATAAAAAGTGCTTCACAGGCTGACAAAACTGATTTAGTGGCATGGCTCGATTTCATTGCTTCTTTTTCCCTCAATATATTTTTATTGGAAAAGAATAAAGTACAAAAAGAGCAGTTCCTGTGAGAATTTCAGCTTTTATTGATCCCTGTTCTCCATTTCCATTCCCAGCCAGCACACCAGCAGGCAGTACATGAAACCAATACAGGGGATATTTATGTGTAGCCCACACTAAACATAGAACCATCATGCACATTACACTAAGACAAGGATGCAGAACATTTTTTGCAAACAGGAAATCCCTGAAAACATAAGGCTTTGATGTCAGGAATTGATGGTTCAGTGGATTTATTATGGTCAATTTCTGCTGTGTTGCAGCTATAGTTTTTAGAGAAAACTCTGTAACCCCTCTGCTGGTGTTAAAAGAAAATCACAAGATCAGCCTCCATTTAGTCTGCTTTACTCAGTCATGCTCGATTAAGCTAGTTTTTACATTTCAACATCTGGATCCTTTAATTGGCGTCTAGTTATGAAAGTAAAATGCAATTCCACTACTTTTAGCTGTAGCTTACAGTAATACAATTTGTTTGGGGAAAAACTAAGACTAAAGAATCATTCTGACTACAAATAACCTGTGTCATGGGTTATCTGTACTGACAAGGGATTGTCATCAACCAAGTAATCCACTGCACTCATGGTGTCACAGCTTTTCTTATCTAAAGATCATGCATCACATTTTAACTAACGTTAACAAGCTTTGCTACTACAAACAAATGATCTACCCCGACAAGCGCTCTTAGGGTGCTACAATATTAATGCACAGCTGCAGATTAAAGGAAGCACACAGGTGTTTTCATTATGCATTTATTCAAGAGACTCACTTCATTAAAGCTCAGTAACAATGTGGTGGTTTTTCAAAAGTAAAATATCAAATATTTTGGATCTCTTTTTCTTTACAGATTGCAGTTATATTCATACTGAGTAAATAAATAAATGCTGGCTCAAGGAAATCTCCTGAGATGGAATAAATACATTCGGTTAATGGAAAAATGCACATACTTTGCTTTAACCCTTAGACTATGTTCCTGTTTCATACCCTGAGAGTGTGCTCCAGATCAAAATTGAGCAGGGCCTAGAATTCCCTCAAGATACGTGTCTATACCAAATTCTGAACTACAGCCATATTTAAACTGTCTAACTAGCCTATTTGGCATTAATAAATTGGTGGTTAATACTTAATTAATGCTTCAGAGAACAGGGAGAATGTTTTTTTTTTTATGTTTTACAACATTTATTTTAGAGAAACACATCTACAGTGTCAAAGTGAAACAAATACCTGAATTTGAAATATCTATTAAGATGATCTAAAATATATCCTGTCTACTTTGCTTTGTGAATTTTCCATCTCTGGGACTAATAAAGCTTATCTCATCTTATCTTATTATAAATACATCATATCAATCCCTAAATAACCATGATTATTTTGGTGGCTTCAAATCTTTTTTCTGGTGTAGGACACATGCATCAACCTGTCAATAAAATCCACTCAACTCCACTGTTAGGATTCAAAACTAGGATACTAAACAAGGTTTTGTTTGCTGCTCGCTGCCTTAAATTTGTCATGTGATTAAGATGAGTCGGTGTGTGTTTGACTCCAGAGAGTCAATTAATACTTAAAACACAAAACATTAAAAAAATACTTATTGTTTAGTGTGTGTTCAAAGCAGTGGCAGGAAACCTTGCATGTGTGCGACTAGCATGTGTTTCCCCACACTGACTGAAATGGCAGCTCAGGTGCATTTATGACTCCCTGGCCCATCTTTTGATTGTTGTTTGATTCTCAGTTAGCTCACAATGAATGAATTCTAATTTGTTTAATTTTAGATTATTTTGTTACATTGCAAATGCAGATACACTTAAATAACACTTCTTTAGTTTAATTTCATTGTGCACCATTCCCCCTCTTTTATCTACTTTACAATAATGTTTCATTTAGAATCACCAGGTAAACTAACATGCATGTCTTCAGAATATGGGAGGAAACCTGGAGTACTTGGAGAAAACCCACCCAGGTGTGGGGGGAACATGATAAAACCTATTGATTTGTAGGAGGAACCATGTACTACTATTACAGATCTCATGATGTCATGGCACTCTCTGGCCTCTGCTCCTTTTGCTCACCACCCATGACCACTCTTGTGCTGTTTTACTATCAGTTTTGAAATTTCACCATCATCCTTCAACAGTCAGCTGGTGCCTGTCTCTGTGGCAATTTGGGTAAATTTGATGATCCTCAAATATCAGGCTAAAGAATAACATTAAGAATATTTGTACTTCTGTCAAATATCAAAATAGGTTAAAGAATTCAATTCAAAAGTAGATAAATACAGGTAACAACGTAGAAAACTTGATTTTTTTATTCTTAATATCAAATATTACATTTTGTTTCATGTTTTTCTTCAGTGCCCAACCTTGTATGGTGACTAAATATTTGAAAATACGTTTTTTGCCCTAATTTAGCACATGGACATGCTAACCCACTAAACTAGTGTCCTATAGACTTTCAGTCATGTATCCCCACAACTAAATTCCTCACATGTAGGTAGCTACATTATAAAGGATGATCTGGTTATTACATGCAAACTTTCCACTAATTTCCCAAATTAGAAGAAGAGAAAAAGTACTCTGTGTTCATTCTGCATGACATGCTAAGAAAGCACTCCAGAGGATGGAGGCCCAAGAAAAGAAGCATTTTAAAGGGTTTCCACCAACACCTTTGAAGTTAGTCTGTAGCTCCCAGGGAGGACGCGACAGAGGGCTAAACGAATGATATCCTTAATGGAAAAAGACCCCTGAAGCCCTCTAAACCTCCTTGATCCGATGAGAGGACACAAAGAACGTGCGTGGCAGATAAAACCCTGCACCTTTATAGACGTCTCCCTCCCCATCACTTTGCATTCAGATTAGTCTCTTCAAAGGGGCTAATTCAAACACTACTAACGCAAATATGTCTGAACACAGCTCCCCGTAGGCATTGTCACTTTCAGAGGGAGAACTTATTTGAGGTGCAGTGTGGAAGAGAAGTGGGTAGTTGGTGCAAGAAATGGCTTTAAAACAACAGTGAAGGGGCCTAGGTTGGCAAAATGTCGCATATTAAATTGAAGATATAATTGCTTGTGAGCGCTCTGATGTGTTATGAGGGGGAAAAAAAGTGGTCAGTATAATAAATGACTGACAGACAAGGGTTGACAGTCTGCTGTCAGTTGTTGTTATTATTTATCAGGATTCAGAGCTGCGGGAGTTTGTGAACAGGTTTAAAAATCAGCTGAAAATCCGGGGAGTAGTGACCCAGTTCAACCCGCCTCACCTTCCATGCACCTGGTTTAATGCATCAGATCTCTGACCTGTCATGATGTGTTATGATAGGTTTAGGATGGCTCTAATGGGTTTGCATTAATTATGAAAATTACTCTATCATTCTGCAGCTCTCAGTGAAGAGCAGCTACTTGGATATCAGGGCATTAGCAGGAGGATGTACAGTGTGAGATGAGGACTAAAGAGGTGGGGTGGGGGGGTGGGGGGGGTGAAAGCACTGTGCGATGTGAAAGCACATCGCACAGTGCTTTCAGTGTTGGTAGATTTTCACCATAAGTGGCTATCAGCTTCTCTCACCTCTCGCTCCTTTAGCCCTGAAGAGGTTTGCAGGATTTATTTCAGTTCATTATAAAAATGTCTATTTATTGGCTTCAGACCAACTCAAGCGATAACTCTGTTGCTGCCTCGCTTCAAACAACACTGGAATTTCTTTTGCTTCTGAAAAGTAATCAGATTCCCCTATTTCAGAGACATTCTGAAACCAATCACGTTTAATTCAGCCTGTCTAACCTACAAAGTGAACCTTTTGTGATGGTTATTGAATGTTTTTGAATTGCTCTGTGAAACACAATAGTGTTCAACTAATGGCTTCTTTCACACAGTAATAAGTAGGCAGCTGATGAGCAGAACACAATTACCGAAACGACAAGTTGCATTGATTAGTTAATAGCAAGTTTACTTAGGGCTTCATAATTGATGATTTTCACACATCACAAAACTGAAAAAGGAATGAAGTGAGAAGCCTTTGTGTGCTATGCCTGAAAGTGAATACAAAACATGATTGAAATGAAAAATGTGATTATAAGCAGAATTCAGAGTTGATTGATTTGGTGGCTTTGTGTGCAGAAATCCTAATTTAAATGTCAGGGGTTGAATGCTACTAGTTTAGTGTCACTTCAAAAAAGTATCCTTGGGCACGGGAGACAATCAGAATGCTCAGTCACTGACTGTACGTCTGCATGCTAGAAATACACCCTGTCAACATTGTTAAGGACAAAGCGTAAAATTTAAAGCATTGATCATTTTGTCATATTTATGCATATATACACGAATCAGGCACAACATTATGACAAGTTGCCTAATATTGTGTTGGTGATGCTCGATTGGATTGAGATCTGGGGAATTTTGGAGGCCAAGTCCACACCTCAAATATTTTGTTGTGCTCCTCAAACCATTCCTGAACCATTTTTGCTTTGTGGCAGGGCACGTTATCCTGCTGAAAGAGGCCCCCGCTATCAGGAAATACATTGTTTCCATGAAAGGGTGTACACAGTCTGTAACAATGCTTAGGCAGGTCGTAAGTGTCAAAGTAAGATCCACATAGATGACAGGACCCAAGGAGAAGAAAGAAACGGTCGGCTCATAACCTGAAGCATATCACATTATCTGTCAAATATGATGATATGATTAGAAATAATCCCTATATTTAAAAATATGTTAGTTTGTCCTGTTACGTTCTTAGTCTAGGCGTGTATTGAACGCAACAAGAAATTGGCCCCACTCACGCACCACCCAAGAAAGAACACAAACAGTAGTATCTTTAAAAGTGCTAAGCAGCCATTTATTTGCTTCAGCAGTGAGCAGTGCCAAAAATAACAAACAAAACTCCCTAATGGTCCCTATGCTTTACTACACAAAATGAAAACCAACCAAAAGACAATTCACTTACCTAACTTTCTAAACGAAAAACAGGAGAAAACTTGGCCACAAAAATGGCTTCTCACGCCTACTAGGCTGCTGCAGTGAACAATATATACAAGGTGAACAAAATACACAATTGCTACTTTACAAATCTACTTACAGCTATTTACAAGATTAAGGTACTAACGCCTAACACACACATGAGGTGATGCTTGCAAATGAATTGGCAAAGACACTCTACACAGCAACGAATCAAAAACACAGGATGGAGATTTGTTGGATGGTGGAGGTTAGGAGAGAGGGGGCCAGGTGGCTGTCATCTGGTGGTTAAATACTGGAGATGATCAACCAATTATCCAATCCGAGGATAGGCAGAGACTCTACCTAACTACTCAGCAGGCACGCCCAGGTGTCCACCTCCTAAGAAAGAAAAGGGGAAAAACCCGCAGCCATCCTCTGGTGGGAGGAGTCACACATAAAACAAACACTGACAACATTGGATCATAACAGTCCCCTTCTGAAAAAGGGGGACTACCTGTGGTACATTCGACTTCCACTGGATATAAATGGGACATGGGGTGTTCAGAGGTCAGGTAAACACCCTAGGCTCTTTCCCTTTTGATCAAAACGTTCCTGAGCATTGAACTGTGACAGAGTGGACTGTCCTGCCTTGGGGGCACAAGCACTGCACTGTGACAGCATGCACTGTCTTGCCCCATGCGCCCCAAAGCAACATAGCGAACCCTGTATTGCCCCAAGGGAGATTTGGTCATCAGCAATATATTGATGGCAAGTAAACATTTGCAAGAATACCAAGACTCAAGGTTTTCAGTAACAGAACGTTGCACTGCAACAGGTTAATCATTGTAAATCACTTCACCTGTCAGTGGTTTAACTGTGGCTTGAGTATCTTTAGTCCATGTAGAATCACTGGTTGAAATTCCTACATGAATTCTGTGGTTGTGAAACCAGTCTTCACTGTTATGGGCTTTTAATGCCAGGCTATGAATGATGAATTAGTGCAGTCTCATGCATAAGACAGTTTTTGAGTATGTTTTATGTCACAAACCTTTGAAGAAATCTTTACGCTCTGTTAGCGAGCAGGCTTTATAAGTAGTAGTGACTCTGTGTAGGTGACTTCACACTTTCACATTCAAAGCCAGGATATCAAATAACTGTGTCACCACTCCCACTTCTCTCACCGTCTGTCAGCGTCTGTCTCTCCATGACTCGCTCCTTCGCTTAAATCTCTTTCATGGCACCTTCTGTCCTTTTACTGTGGAACTGCTCAGCAGATCTGTTCTAATTACACTGAACGATCCAGCTATACCACATATTAGTGTGTGTGTATATGTGTCTGTGTGTATGAGTGAATTAAGGTTTTGACTGTGGTTCATTAAATCCTGTGAATCTTCAGAAGAGGATCTGGTTATCATGCTGTGTGTGTGTGTTTGTGTGGCTCATCCTGGCCATGTGTGGCTGTGGATTAGACTCAGGGGGTCGAACTTTGATCATGGGGTTCAGAGCAGTGCAGAGTGGCACACACAGAGGGGAGGAGAGAAGAGGGGTAAAGGAGGAGAACAGAGTCGACAAAAATATCTTCAAGTGTGTGGCACAGTGCTTGCCCTCTCTCTCGTTACATGCTATTCCTTCTTCTTCATTTTCGTCTCTCTTCAAATTGATTCATTATTTGCATTTGAAGCAACAAATACAGAACCAGAGACAGGAAGGTCAGACTGGTGAACAGCTGAGAGCATCCTCGCTTACGATACAAGGCTGGCCACAGACTTTTATTATCAAAACACATCAGCTTCCCCTCTAAAAACTTGTATTTATCCAACACTCATCTGGTCCTACACCTTAGCTTTTTAAATGCGCAATTAAAGAAACATTCAGCAGGCAAAAGTTCACTGCTCAAGTCGGTCTGAAGGTTCATTTGCTAATTAGCTACTTGCCTCCAGCACATTTAACAGCATACCTGTATTGCTGGTGTGGTTCTTGGTATTCCTTTGCACTGTTAACAACTCACCATCTGCACACAGTTGGGGTATTTGGTGTGAGCTACAAAGCTGGTTTGTTTACTTCTTTCGCACCTTTCCCTGCTGGAGCTCAACTAGCCATCTGCTGTTGTGTCGTGGTGGATATCTTACTATAACACAACATCTTCGTCTGTGCGCTTGTTTGTCTGCAAACTTGTCCTAGACCACCACAAGTTGAGCAGACAAACTTAGTACACAGGCACATCTAAGGCCCCTGAAGCTTTTTATCTGTATCGGCTATTAGGACATCAGCATGTTGCCTAGTAACAACCCACCAAGAGGAACCAAAATGACACATAAGAAACATGTAGCAATTATTATTTTCACAATTATACAAGCTCACCAGCACCATTAATAGTAATATGTACTTACATTACATACATTATATTAACATATTATTACTATGCACTGTATTACTATAGGGTTTTTATCATATAATTAGACAACTGTTGCTGTAATTTAGTGCTATAGAAATAAAATTGAAATGAACTGAATTGAATAATTAAGCAATAGAAATTCCAGATAACAAGCTGATAAGGTCAAACTATTATTTTTTTAATCTATTCCTTTTATTAAAATATAAGCATATCTATAATACACACATTATCAGGTTCCTGTCAGTTCAGGTTCCCATCCTATTGTACTTGGACAGCTCTTATCAATATTTCTGCTTAAGTGACAAGAAGAGGACAATAGAAATTGTAAGGTGTGCTCATCTAAAGCTTCATATTATTCTGTGTAAGGAAGTCCACAAACCTCTAAGTTTATACTGACTAGAATAATTTAAGCGAAACTGTTGTTAAAGCATTATTTCAAACAGTCGTCAATGATCTGTTCTCTTGTTTTTTGTTTTTTTTAAAATCATACAACTCTTTAAGTTTTGTGCAATGGTTTATTTACAAAATTGTATTCTACAAACGGTTTTGTTGAGTTGTGCCTTTTGTGATTTACTGTGTGTATATGTTGTCAGGATACCTTTCTTATTTTGCTGTTATGTACTTTAAAGACATTTCTAGGTAGAGCTTCTCCAAAACAGCTTCAAAATGCCCCAAGGAAGGCTGTAGTATGTGGCATCAATTCATGCTGGTCAAATAAAGGCAAATAAATCAAATACAGTGTTCCTGTGGAGAAAAAGGCAATTCTGATATTTTGTCACACTTGTAACTGATAGACTTACCTAGAAAGCAAAAATAAGGGGATGTTCCCTGGGCTACATGCAGTTTTGGGCTTTTATGGCCCTTATTCGACAAGACAGTACAGAGAGGAAGACAGAGAAAGGAATTAGGGAGAGAGAGGATGAATGACACGCAGTGAACAGCAGCATGCAAAAAGGACGTCGGCTGCAGTACATTGCGGGGCATGCTTTACCAGATGAACTGCAGGGGTAGCCCATTTAATAAGACTATTTTTTATATGGATGCATAAAGCCAACTCACTGTTTTACACTCAGATACAACACTCCAGGCTATACTCTCCAGACTGCCTAGCTCAAATGCAGTCTTAGGTCTTTACCAATAAAAAAAGGCTAGATTTTGCCCCATTTTGTGTGATTTTACCATTTTTTATCCATTCTTCTGGATTTTGTTGGTGCTTTTTGTGATTTCAGGTATATCAAACAACAGAAAGCTGCTTGTACTGATAAGACACCCATAATTTACACGTTTATATAGCTGTTTGTATGCAGCTGGATATTTCACAAAACTTTTCTTTTGCAAATATATGTATCAGTATTTTTAGTTAGTTCAGAGACTTACAGCCAGCTAACAGATCCCACTAAATAATAGAGGCAAGTGCATATGAGTTTATTACTAAATGTAATTATTAATGCAGTTTTTTGTTATCTGAGCTCAGCATCTTACAAAGAGAGAGTGACATGTGCTCTAGAAACTGTACAGCCCCTTGAGAAAAATAGTTTTATTTACTTGAGTTTAGCAAATAAAAATAAATGGTCTTGACTTTTCTGGGTCTAATGCTGCATATGCCTTCTTTATTTTTAGTGACAAACCTTTGTACTCCAAAGCTGCTGTTTCATTGATCATACACATAACATAATTTAACAGACAGGTTAAAAAAAACTGTGTCATTCGAGTTTCATTCATTACCGTCACTGTTACTATGATTGTTTCTGTGGTTTCCTCCATTTGCACAGTAGTGACCCACTGTTAGCATCAAAAGAGCAGTTTTTGGCTAGAAGTGCGAAAAAATACTTCCCCGCACCAAAGCAACCATAGCTTTGCTTTTAAAAACTTTGGATCACCTCCACATTCGTACTTGAATCGAAGCGTTCAGCTCCTTCCCTTCTCCAGCGTACAGAGATGTGATGAGACAGTAAATATGGATGAGCTTCTTGCTTTCTCTCACAGTTTCTGGGGATTTTTGTTGAGCATTGGGCCCCTGGAGCGCTCTGGCAGCCAATCTTTTTGTGAATCTTCTGTTCGCTGTTCAATTATTCAGTCGGGCCATGCTGGAGACAGAAACAACAGGCCGAGAGGCTGGAGACAGGGATGCTGGGGTGAAGCCACCAGCTCTCTGTAAATCACTTGATGTGGCTTATTTGGGTTTTTCAAGCAGCGGTGAAATTGCAGATGAAAGTTCAAGGAAGCATGGCAATATTTAGGTTGGAGTTTTATGTGGCAGGGAAAAGTTCCCTCTTTGGCTTCTTTCTCTTTCTCTATGCTTCTCCTTAAAGGTAATGTGATGGGAGACACGGGGGCCCTGTGAGCTTCATGCATAGTAATGTTGTGACTAAACGCAGCGCTCATATGACAGGTGCTATTTATGTTAGCAAGGACTAATAACTTCTTCACAGGCTTAGTTTCTCTGCTGTTCCGAGCACACAAAGTCCTCCCGTTCTTGAATTGCATCCAGGATCGTAATTCTGCCAGAGAAGTGGGTCTATATTTCTCCTTCACACTCATGGCTCATGTTCACAACGCTGGTGATGTGATTCCACCCATTTGCTCATGCATACACGCAGGCTGGTTCTTTTTTACGCAAACACGCACAATGTGTCAGCCTCACTCAGCAGGAAGTTTTTCCACATGAGGTTTCATTTCAGGGAGGGAGAGAGGTGATGTTGCAGAGAGAGATGAGGCCACGGCACAAAGCAGCAGGAGGGAAATGAAGATTAATTAAATCCCCGGGGTTTCCAGAAAGTTTTTTGGGCACAGACGGAAATCTGAACGCACCCCCCATCTGGGAAGTGACTCTGATGTCAGGAAAAGATGGACGAGGCCACTACCACGGGTTTTTAAACCTACATGAATGCATACAGTTTTTCCTCATTAGATGTCTTGCAGCAGACGACTTTATTCAATCACGTTTGTATATGATTTAACTAGACAGGGAGGCACAGAAAGGTAGCTATAAGGACACCTACTAGATAAAGGTTATTTAATAATGCCAGTGTGATGAGAAACACAATGGCTACATGAAAAAAACGACACATTTTCAGACTTTTACCCTCTGTCAAGCACTCTGTTTGTCAGTACGTTTTAATGTCATGATTTTTTTCAAGCCCTCAAACCCTGATCAATGACACCAGCAGAGCCATACCGGTGGTTTTCTTACACCACACACGATTGCATTACAGCCAGGTCTATTGCCTCATTGCAGAGCCTCACATTCGATTACTTTCTTCTAAACATATCTGAATAGTAAGCAGAAGAACTGATGGTCTTTCCAGCCCAGCCACCCTCCATCCTCATTCTCTTCCACCTCCTTCTTTGATCTGTTCCTCTCCATCTTTCTGTCTTTCTCTCCAACTCCAGCTGAGTCTCCGTCTCTCTCTATCAAATATGAGATTGACAGCTGTGAGCTTTCACATAATTGCGTCATAATTTTCCGCCTTCACGCTTTTGATTGCTAAGCCTATAAATACTATAGATGCGCATTTATCTATCCACTGGCTTGTTTCACTCAGTCTCTCAATCTGTGGCTTAAACGAGCTGTGTCTGACTTCTCTGTGCACTGTTATCGCCTCACTTGGATGTTTGACCAACACAGAGCAGGAAGATGTGGGTTTAAAGCTTACTTTTACATTTCACATTTATCATCAGAGGGATTCCTCCGTTCAGCAGTTAAATATTTGATATATAACTTAATTGCATATGTATGAGTCTTGGATTTTTCAGCGCAGAAGAAAGAGTAAATGTACTTTTAATGTGGAGTTTTTTGTGGCAATAACACTGATTTAAAAAATTGGAGCAAATTTAAATGTAACAATGTTAAATTAGTAATTTTAAAAATGAAATCAAGCCTTTATCTGTACATGAATATTTTAAATTAATCTCCATTTAAATCAGACAACTCACATTTGAAATGATTCAATAAAGCAGCAGGATGCAGTTTGAGCTTGGAGTCTAATCTCGGAGCTCATCACAAATATAATTAGGCCCATAAATTCTTCGACATTGAAGCTGGAAAAAAAAATAGTAATGTTTCTGTACACCACCACAGCGGATTTTAAATAAAACAGTCAAGATGTGATTAAAGTATTACAAAAGTACTTAAGTAACTCATTTTATATGTAAATCCTCCATTTTTAGAGGTTCAAAATTAATTGGACAAACCAGAATAATTTTACATAGGACTGTTTTTAATACCTGGATGAAAATACTTTGCAGTTAATCACTGTCTGAAGTCTAGAACTGATGGATATTTCTGTTTATGAAAGAGTCTACAGCACCTCCGTGAGAGTATGATTGACTGCGTTAGCTGTTTTTCTTCAAGAAAGAAATAATTCTGTGATCATTCCCTTTAGTTGTCGTGTTTCCTTTTTTTAATTATTTGTTTTTTTGATTTGTTCACTCCCAAAGGTTTTGCTATCCCATTTAAGATTTGCACATTTATATTTTCATTATCTTTTACTCCTCCTCTTCTTCATCTACCTCCTTCACTTGCTCCTTCTTCCACTCCACCTCCTCCTCCTGCTACCTCAAACCTGATCTGATGAATTAACACATAAAAACATGCATAAACATGCTTATTTATTTTCTGAATATTGTCACAATTACTTATTGTCAGCAGATCAGACATGTGACCCTAACAGCTGGTTAAGATTTGGACATGTCACCAATTTTCTAAGTAATTTGCAGCAGATGTTGATAACAGCCCATCCAATCCACACATGCAAAGAAATCAAACCACAAGTTTACTGAAATGTCTGTAATACTTCATACAAAAGCCTTTCTTGGTGATGAGAGCTTCAAGACACCTCCTGTATATGCACATGCACATGCATTACCCAGGTGTGACTTTGCAGCATTCTTCCACACAAACAATCTTTAAATCCTAAAAGCTTCGTCCATAGATTGTCAGTTGGTTACAGGTCAGGTGATTGGCTGGGCCATTCTAGCAGCTTTATTTTCTTTCTCTGAAACCAACTGAGAGTTTCCTTGGCTGTGTGTTTGGGATCGTTTTCTTCCTGAAACCTCCACTCTAGTTTTATCTTCAACATCCTGGTATAACAGCAGCTTTTATCAATTATGTGAAGTGTGCCAGTGGCGTATGCTGAAAACTAGCCCGATGCCATGATGTTCCTGACTCAAAACTTCACTGTTGGAGCGTGTTTTTGGGGTGATATGCAATGCCTTTTGATCTCCAAACATGGAATGTATTATGGCATCCAAAGAGTTCAGTTTTGGTCTCATCTGACCAGACTATAATCTCTCAGTATTTCACAGGCTTGTCTATTTGTTGTTCAGCAAACCTTAAATGTGCTTCAACGTGTCATTTCTTCAGTAAGAGAGTCTTGCGTGGTGAGCGTGCATACAGGCCACTGTATATTGTTTTAATTGAAACAACTGTACCTTCGGATTTTCTGATCTGAGCTGTCCGAGATGACATTTTATTTGAAAAGGTGATTGTTTACAGCACTTATACTAATGACAGTAGTGGGATTACTTTTAACACTAGATCTCAGGAAATTTTAAAAATTGAGTATGTTTCAAGTAGATTAAACACTTAAATGTGTCAGTAATAAGCAAATCACACACTCTGGAAATGACTTGAAATATGCTAAAACTAATTTGATTTACATGCAAATTTTTGAAAAACAATGATTTTGACTTTGTCCTTGTGAACACTGTGTAGGTGACCTTGCAGCATGTTCTGGTCATTGCCTCTGGCTTGTCCCAGTGGACAGAGCTGCCATGTTGCTGGACTTTTTCTTTCTTTCTTTTTTTGCTTTTGGATTCATCCTCCACTCATGATCAGCAGGACAGAGAGGCTGTTAAATGTGATGGCCCCGCTGTTTCCCCTTTAACTCAGTGCCATCAGATCCAATGTGACATGCACAGTGCTACGCAAGATCTGAACTGGCTTCTCACTTCACAACAATCTGCAGTACCTCGTCACAGGGCAAATGCTGCTATCTCCTCTAGCACTGCCACGACACACGCATAAACTCATAAAGACCCAGATAACCTCCTCACCCAACACACACGAGGAGCAATTCATTCTTAGCGCAAGTGTGATTCATCCTTTGGTGTCTGTCAGTTTGTCCCGTGGACTCATCTATTGTCTCGCTGTCTCCTGAACCACCTTTGACACTCCTATGTTCGCCGTCGCCTCTCTCTGGATTCTCTGATTTTAAATCTGTCAGACTGAATTAATACTATAATGCGTCATGTGTCAAAACTGTCACATCTGGATTGGAGATTCGAATTTGCCTTTCAAAATAAGATTATTATTCATGAGCCTGTTGGAGTATTATATATATATTTTTCCTCTATCTTATTTTGTTTTCCAGTCTTTAACATTTTTTCCTTTCAACATGAGGCAGAGGTTTCTACATTGTAGATTCATTCAGCTACATCCATTAAAATAATATAACCTGTATGCTTAGAGAGACATTAGCAGTTGAAACAAATGAAAACAAATAAATGAGCCAGTTTGCTTCTGACAGGCCTATATCGTATACCTCTGGTAATGAAAAGACATTAAGTACAAGACCTGTTTTGGGAGTTTGAGTGGATTTCTGTAGGCACTAAAACTAACCAGCACATATTTTACCAATCATATGTACATTTATTGCACTGGTCACAGCTAATGAGGTATTTAAAACACTTTTGCATTAACTTTGAATGCATATGAGTGTTTTACTTAAGCAAATAAGCCATAATTGACATTGCAATGCGCCTTTTGCTATTAAACTTGTGTAGGCTAATAGTGAAGCACTGTCAATATGACACATAAGAAAAAGCACAGGAATCCAGTCCATTTAAACGGCTGACTAAAAGCCATTGTGGCGAGGGAGCAAGAAAAATACCACCGTTCTGAACAGGACAAATACAGCATTTATTTATGTCAGTAATTACATGAATCCTCCATCCTTGCTGTGAATGTTTAGTACGTGGTTTTCTGTTGTGAAAAAGGGTCTGTATGGCTGCAATGTCATAATTAAAGTTTAATACACTGTGGAACTCTTTAGACCTCACAAGCCGTTGCCCATAATAGAAGTAATATTGCAAGATAATTAAAATCACTGTGCACTGTATTCGCTTCTTCAGAAACCACACACACTATTACACCCACAAGTTGTTGGACAAAAGACACAACACTTCTTATATTCTTGCCTCTGTACGCCACCACAGTGGATTCGAAATGAAACAATAAATGTGTGATTGAATTGCAGAATTTATTTTCAAGGGGTTTTATGAAAATAAAAAAATTGGATTTACTGTTTTGTTTGTTTTTCAGCGCTCAAAATAAGCTTCAACTAGTAATCAGCCTCAGCCTGTAACAGTACTTTGTTTCAGGTGTGAAGTCCAGGGGATATGTGGAGGTAACAAGTAGCCTAAGACTGAAAAGACAACAAGCCATGGCCACCAGGGCCATAACTACTGAAACTTGTGAGTCAAAAATTTGTGCTATTTATATAATTAAGAAGAGACAAAAACCCCTGGAAATCTTTGAGTTATTAGGTCAAAAGTTTGAGATAAAACAAAAATTTTCACTTATGGACAGTTAAAAATTATTAAAATAATACACAATACACTTTCCATTTGAAAAACTGCAACCTCACAAGGTGTCAAAGTTAAAAAAACAAACAAACTACTAATTATACCGTCTACGTTATTTATAGAGGCTTTGGGCTAATCCCAAGAGCTTATTCTCATTTAATCCAATCAGAATAGGCCCTCAGATCAATGAGCAGCCTCTCTTGAGAGCTTGAGTTGTTGAATTCATAAAAAGAGATCATTTTTATTGATTGATTTTTATTAAAATCTTGTATGGTTAATCCAAAAATGCGTGTAAGTTTCTCAAGTGAATGCATTATGCTTGTGCAATATTTAGCCACCACCTACTACATGGATTTATTATAGTCTTAATAAATAAAAGTGAGAAATAAAGAACCAAACAGTGAAAGGTGACAGCGATGGTGACAGTGCATATTTTGAGAACACAGGTGAAAGGTGGGAGTAAATTTAACGGTAACTGAGCCTCTGGAGCTGACAGTGTTTCATGGTAACGCTAGCTGATTGGCTGCGGAACAAACTGAACAAGCAGCTTGTTTGAGGTAAGACAGCTCCTTCTGTTATTGGGTATTAATGTTTCTAGCTGGTTTTAATGAGCACATCAAATGTCTGTTTGTGTCTGTGATCAGTGCTCTCCTGGTTGGTAGTCTGTGTAGAATTTGCAGGTGTCAGTGTGATCCAGGTGTGACAGGCAGCTATCAGACAGATGCATTTGGATGGAAAGCCAGGTATTTTGTTGTGAAAGTTGCCAACAGATGGCATGGAAACTGATGGATAAAGCCTGCTCTGATGTTCCCCTGTAGCTGAATTCATTAATTTAATCCTGCATTAATAAACGTGTATCAGCGAAGCTTTTGTAATATACAATATGCTCATATAACAATGATGCAGATGTATTTAGTTATTAGGTGTCTGATATAGGCATTGTATTTCATCTGTATATTGCTGTGAGTTGTTATTGAAAGGTATTATTCAGTGTCCAAAAGTTGATTCTGTTCATCTGGATGTAGCGTTTTGTGGGAGAAACGTTTCGTCACTCATCCAAGTGACTTCTTTTGGAGATTTACTTTCCTGGATGTTTGAGAATGCATCAAGACGTATTATTCAGTGGTTGACTGCAACTTCCTTGCATACTAAACAGATGCTGAGAAAACAGAAACACCAGAGATTATTTGGTTTGTTAAGTTTCAACTTGAATATGGTTAAGAATTTATTCTTTTAGATCTTGTCACCCCAGTTAACGCACAGAGAGTGGGTTAGTTTATAATTTTGATGATACAGTAATAATCCAGCAAATGAATACAAGCAATGGAGCTGAAATATAAGATTTTGTGCAGAATAACCTCATATTATCGTAGCCGCAGTCTGATTTCCAGGTAACTTAATGAATAGATGTCAATTGCTGATATCTTTTTAACCTCCAATAAAAATGAGCCCCAAGCTGTCAGTGATTCAGCCAAATGTTAAATGCTTTTCCATCCTCTTTTGGCAGCAGTTTAAACATTTCAGTTCTCTGGACTTTTTCACATTAATAACTGTAAGAGGGGAGGCTGTCAAAAAACCCAACTGAGAATATATGAGGTAGGAATCAGAATTTTCATGATTTAAATCCATGAATATTAATGCTTGCGGTGGGAATTATTTATGATGATATACACAGTATATATGTATGAGTGTGTTTTCATTATGCTGCAGTACAGTTGGACCAGAGGGAAAATATGTTTCAGGTGACCCATGACATGCATTTTCAGTAGGTAGATTGAGGAGGACACTATAAATATTCTAGTACAAGTCGACATCACGAACAAATTTTCTGCAGTATTGATTAACCTCAGTGGCAGTGTTACGGATGTTAGAAGCCTTGGCATTTTCTTTTACCAGTCAACATTAAGAAAAAAAATTATTTACTTGAACTTTGCTGGTTTTCCATGTGCACTGCAGTCTCAAACTTTTTAATTTTTAACTTTTCCCCTAAAAAAGTGCATATGACACTGCAAATACTCAGTGCAGTTCAATCAGAAGCTGCCAGCTAGGGCTGTGCAACATTATAGCATCACCACAATAATACTGGTAATAATGTTTATGTAATAAAACTTCATATAAATGAACAAAGTTAAGCGGATTCAAATGCTTTAAAATCAAGTGATGTAATGGACTTTGTTTATCAGTGTGAATTTTGACAGAAAATTTAGTTTTAGTCATAAATTATTTAAGCTTTAGGCAGTTAAATAAAAGATTATAGTAGACTAAATGTAAAAAAGTTCATCCAGTTGACTAAAGTATAAAAGCATCTTATTTTCCTTGACATTAAGTGTGAAATGTGTCCAACATGTCAACTGTTCCTCCCAGTTGCTGACATTTTGTCACATTTTCATGAGAAAGAGGAGCATGAGAGTTAGCTGAACATGTCGTACGCAGATCTGAGGGTTGTGCAGGTTGTCGAGGAGATCATTTCTGACTGGATCAACTCGTCCCAGATTTATTTTCACACATCTGAAATAGCTCTGATTAGATCTCATCTCTCCAGACTATTTTCATCTCCTCTTGTATCCTGTGGCAGGGCGTGGTTAGGCGGATGCACCTGCACAGCATCCACAATCATGTCCCATCCTGTGGTCGTGGTTGTTGCAGCCCGTTGTGAGTGTACAGCAACCGCGTGTTGGAAAAGTGGTTAATAAAGATGCTGCAAAGCATGAACGTGTCACCGGGTCTGGCGTGGTCATTCGCATATCCATTTCATTTCATCATGATTTTTTTAATCCTCGTTCAGTAGTTTTTATTTAGTTATCGTCTTGTTTTTGGCAGAAAAAAATTCTTGATTAACAAAATTAACCCTGGATTATATGACATGTTTGATAAGACTGTAAAGTAGGAGTAGTGTTAGGTGGAGGTTTACCTTGGTGCAGGTGTGCCGCAGCGAGTTTCCCATTACGTGATAGCGCACTCGGTGCTCGCTTGGAAGTTTAGGGGTTTTTCTTCGCTGTAAAAAGAAGTTTTCATCCCACGCACAACGGACACAAATGTTTTTGTCACTTTTTATGGAATCAAACTCAAAGTAAGGTCAGTACTTCCACGCTTTAAACACTGCACGCTCATGCTCTCTCCCGCACTCGATATATGATCCATTGTTGATCTGCACACAGCTGTTGTCACGAATGTCACACTTGCTTACATTACTGTCATGAGACATTCTCGCAAAAAAAATCACGGTTTTAGTAACGCAGCGTTCCTACGGGAAAGTAACGGTAATCTAATTACCGTTTTTGCAATAGTAATCCCTTACTTTACTCGTTACTTGAAAAAAGTAATCGGATTACAGTAACGTGTTACTGCCCATCTCTGTTTAGCACACTCTCCAAGGTTGCTGAGGATGCGCCCACTCCAGATATAACCACCCCCCCTGGGAGTTTCTTGAAGACCAGAGAGGTACAGCCTCTGAGCTACACTCTTCCCTACACTCATTTAACCCAGTGTGGAGGTTCTGCTGGACTGCTGGAGGGAACACAACAGACTCTACCCACGACTTTCAAAACTGGCATAAAAAGTACTTGTGTGTTCCAGCTACAAGTTCCCTGTGAGAGCGAGTTTTAGCACTGGGGGAAATGTGGCGACCTGCCTTTTCGTCCCTCGAGTGGGAAAATATCGACAGGCTGATGTTTCTTTCCAAAAACCTGTAAACACTGAGGCAGTAAGCCTTTCCTGCACAATCCTGTCTTGAATTCTTATTTGGTTGCATTTTAATGTTGTTTCATGCAGCACGCCTCTTTCTTTAAGCTTCTCCACCTCTCGCCTGTCTGCATTTACCGCGTCAAGTAATAAAGCATAAGTTCCTTCAAAGCTATTTTTAAAACTGTAGTCTCCACTCAGTAGCCATCCTTGCTGATCTCCTTCCATACTTTCAAGCAGCTCCTAAAAGAGTCCGGAAAATAATTTATTTCCTTGCAAGTGGGTCACTAAGCAGACGGGGAAGGTGAAATATTGAGATGCATTAAATCATTGGTAGCTTAAAGGTGGGATGTTTTGAGCTTACAGATGTGTCTGAGTACATCGGCCTGTCTGTGTGTGTATCTGTGTGTGTAGGGTTGAGGTGGTGTTACACTCTCTAGGTCTTTAATAAGTTAGGGCCACTGGAGCCCATGGTTTAATTAAGAGTTGGAGACAGATTTAGGCCTCGGCAGCACCACGCTGGTCTTCTCCTTGGACACACATGCACACTAAAGAAGCAGGGGTGTCCTTGGATGTTTTATGAATTACATTCAAACCTTTGAAATAAGATGGACAGCACCAAGAAAAGAAGCACATCCTGGAAAAAGGGTAAAAAAAAAGGATGAATTTAGCGGGGAAACAAGACGTAATGTTCAGAATAACCGAGGGGACTGATAGACGTGAGAATGAATTGCACAAGAAGACGGTGGTTTTTAAAATCACATCAGAAATCTTCTGCATTCAAGGATTTCTACAGCAAGCCTATTCAGCTCTGGCTGCTTATGAAAGCACGGGGGAAAGGTGAGGGGAAAACAGGCCTGTCGGAGCCGATAAACTGTACACCACGATTGTTTATCTCAGCTGCAGGTGGAGCCTTGAGATGTGAAATGTACAATTTCAGAATAACAAGACAAACTTTTTTCCCCCCTCCTCTCTGTCTGAATAATAATACTTTATCTGTGTTTTTCTGCTGTTTTGTTTTCTCCACCTATGCGGGTTTTTTTTAAAGCATAAAAAGTGTATATCATAGAGAGAACATAGAAAGAACTGCACAGCAAAGACTTTATGATAAAGCTGAAATAAAAACTACACGTAGCCCCTTTATTCTCTCACGCAGTTGAAATTCAGGTGTTGGGCATCAGGGCTGATTTTTTTTAAATGTTGGTTTTTATTTTCTCTCACTTTTGAAAAAGTTGTTTTCAATGTTTAAATCATGCCCCATCCAAAATGACCGTCTTCACACTGCATATAAAGTAGCTTAATAAGTTAGTGCAGCACTTTCTTTCTAAAGCCTTCTGTCACACATACGCTCTCCAATGCCCAATGATTTATGCGTTGTCAAAAACTTCCATAAAACTCAGCAGTTTTTGCCGCTTCAGAATCATAAGAATTCATTTTGGCCCTAAAAACAAATCTTTACATCATATTTTTATTACTTTTGACTGAGCGTGTTGCTGCGGTGGGATGTTTGTTTAGGGTAGCATCTTCTTCAGGCAAACTGGCAAAAGAGAAGAAACATCAGAAAATTTAGTGCCTCTTTTATTTCCTGTATACACAAACAAAACTTCAAGGAGAGTGATACTCCTGCAGTGAAAGAGCTGTTCTGTTACTGGCTGTGGTGACATGAATGAATATTTAATTAAATATTAAGGTTTTTGTCATTCAAACGTTACTTACTTCCTGTTACTGAAATTTTTCATTTACTGATTAACTAGAAAACTCACATGTCATGCATCAGGCATGAGTAAAAATTATGTTTTTTTTTTTTTAGAGCCCGAGTAGATTGTGTCTTGTGATTGCATGGATGAACTTTACGAGTAAACTAGGACACTGACAGAGGCTTTGGGACCATTGTAAGGTTATTATGACTTTGACCCAGTGTTCATCTCTTCCAAAGTTTTTCTGTAAGAAACATGGGATGTAGTAGCTTGAATGAATTATAAAAGAAGGCTCAGGCTGATAGTGATTTATTCAGAGGAGCCAGATGACATAGGAGTTACAGCTGGTGATAAACTTTAGATCAGTCTCTAGTAAGAATATTGTAATGGCAACCTTCGGTCCTTCTTTGCCGTTTCTGCAGGACGTAAAGTTTCTGACTCGTGCTGTTGTTAAGTAGCTTGGATGCCTTCCGGTAGCAAAAACGAGGCGAAGGAAAAAAGGGGCAAATCATTTATTTTCCATATAAACCGAAAGGTACAAAACAAATGCCTCTGGTGGGAGCTTTCCTTTATGATACAACAAAAAATAACATTAAAACGGCGACGGTCAAAAAACTGTTGCTCCACATCCTGCTCGCTTAGCTAACCTTTTACCCCCACCCCTCCGCATGCGGGCCAAATACACACCCCCTTAACGACACTTATCAACACTTTACAACAACAGACTAACAAAGCAGGATTAATTTATGGAGCACAGCCGATTACATTACAACATAAAATGATCAAGATTATAAAAGAAACTTAAAGATCTTGACAAATACTTAAATATGGCATGATGTAACTGAGTAAAATGTTGGCCTGGACTTGGCTCCAACAAATATAATCAACGTCAAAGGGAAAGTGAGCAGTCAGGTGAATGAGACAATCCAGAATCTTAATGGGGAGAAGAAAATCAATGAGCAGGGAAAAGGTTACTCAGAAATAACCAAGCGTTTGCCTGACTAGTCGTCACTGAAATAGGTGTAATGATCTGGTGAAGGCTGGAGGCCAAGCTGGTGGTTTTATGGGCAGGAAGATGATGAGGAAAGTGGAAACAGGCATGTCCATGGGCCCTCAGAGAACATGGGAGAGAAATAGAAAAACAATTGGGACAACTGGCCAGAAGTTTTAACAGCTGATTAGATGATGGTGGACCAACAATCTGACCAAGTGGCAGAAACGGCAGAGGAAGCACTTGTTCTGCTAAGATAAATCCGCAGGTTCCAAAGTTATGAACGCGAAGGATGTTATGCAATCACTGAATACTAGCTAAAAATATTACGTTGATATTAACTAAAGAGAAGAGAAAGAGAATGATGTTGATGGCAAAAAGATGGGTATTTACCCAAAGTGAGATGGTCAACTGCAGATCAGTATTGGAAGAAACTGTGAACAACTACCAACAAAATGTGCTGGGTAGGTCAGAATGTTTACTGGGACAGAATGACTCCCTTTAGTGTGGACTTTAAGCAATTCAGAGTTCTGCAAAGAAAAAATACCAAACATATATTACACTAAAGGAAAATAACGAAAAAGCACAATATTGCAACTTTTAAACTGCAATCATCTTGACATTTAATCAATGAACAGACTTTAGGTTGGCAGCTTTTTGATTACTTTTCAAAGTCAAAAGTAAATGGCTGTCAGGATAAAGAAAAAACAAACAAAAAAGCGATGGCTCGGTGTCCTTGTGCATGATACAGACAGGACGTGACCCCAATCGATGCCCAGCAGACTGTTCACAGCCTGGGAGATTTACGACTTGGACTTTCTCATCTAAAACTCTCCAAACCTGCTAAGCAAAGGAGGCTTTCACTCGGGGATACCTTTAAAAAAAAGAAAAAAAAAAGAAAAATTATTTCTGCAAAGTTGTTCAATCAGTGGTACCGAGTGCAAATTTGACTTTCCTGATGAGGTTCCGCTGCTTTCACTCGCTGAGTTCATCCCTCATCCTCATTTCTCATCACATTTATTGACTTCACAAGAATTTTTTTCCCCCCAAAAAGGAAAGAGCTCCTTGTTAGTATGCAGAGCAGTCGAAGTACAAACGCCACACTTCTCTTTTTCAGAAGTATGAAAATGAAATATTCATGACTACAGAGAGCTATCTTTGAGAGAGAGCGGCAAGAGCGAGATGAAGATGGAGAAGAAAACAGTTGTCATTTTGACACGACACTCAAATTTTCATGGTGTGCCGGCCCTCTTTTAGGACACCTGAACTCCTCCAGCACCTGTTCGCTCCTTGAACCTGGAGAACAGGTAAAAATAGCTCATCTTATCCCGTTCCCATTTGAACTGTCTGTCTTTTGCCATTTCTCTCCTCCTCCCGTCTTTCTATTGTTCCTCCGGCGCTTTTGGCAAAATCTCTGTGACGGCAAGTAGTGAAGACTTGGCGCCATCCCAGCTAACAAACTGAAGGTTAATGAAATGCGAAAGAACTGTGAAGTGATGAAGCTGCTGCTGTATGGGTTGGTGATACATGTAAGCATTGTAAGTGCTTTTGAGTGGTTTAAGCAATGGATTAAGTGGTACAAATAACACAAAAAAGGGAATATTAATTAACCACAAAAGGACAGATTTATTTTTTCTAATGAATCAAATGAAAAGTGTTTACAATCTTCTACATCCATCACCTACTTTGTTATTTTGTTTAAATAAAGTAGGTGAATGAGGCAGTAAAATAAGCATTTATCAGACGTCAGGTCAGCTTTTGAGCTGGTCGTGCCAAACTCAATACAGAAAATCATTCTTGGAAAGATGAATCTAAATAGACGGCTAACTTTGGGGAGAGAGTTGAAAGGTGCTGCATAAAATGCTTTTACATAGGTAAATTTGCATGTAAATGTATATTTTGTCACTCTTGTGGTCTATAAGTCACAGGATAACTCAACAGCTGTTCTGTGGGATTCAGAGACAGGCAGAGCAAATGGTTGTGCCACTAGAAACTTGCCTTGTCAGACAGGAGAGAGATGTTTTCAGCTATTATTACTCCATTAAAAAAAAATAAAAAATTAATAAATAAAAAAATGTCATATGGATGAGTAAGTCTTTCCTTTGCCCGTTAAAAAAAGTTTTAATGTACATTTTTTATGAAAAATGAGTAATATATCCTCCGTGAACCACGATCTTTGACAGGTAAAGAACACCACTGTGCTAAATAGTGATTGAAATAGTTGGTAAAGGAGTTAATAATGAGATATAAATAACAACTAAACATGCACTGGGTCAAACTGACCCAAAAACATCATTGCTGTACCTGAGAAATGAACATAAAAGGAGGATTAACTAATAATCGTTAAAAAAAAAATCTGAACAAACAGGTACGTTTTTGCAACTAACTGTGAAATATAAATAAACAAGCAGCTATAACTTTTTTTCAGCGTTTTGAGAAACTCTTGGCAGGTTTATACCTTCTGGTTTGTTTTGTTGCTGAAGTTCAGAAATTCTGCCTTTGCCCTTGGCAACTGTCAGTCAAACCAGTTTTTTCCACAAAAGACAACATTTCGTGACAGGAAAAGCACAGCTGTCTAACATAAAAATAATAATGACTGAATCGCATTTAGCTGCTTTAGTTTCAGGGTCCTGATATTTTGCACGCTTGCTCACTGTGACCCTGTCATTTCTTAATGGGACTTAGGGAAAAGGATCAGATCGCTCGTCTATACGATAAGCTTAAATGCCCTCTGGGAAAAACGACCTAACAAATTTTAAAAAAAAATTTTAAAAAATAAAAACTGCAATCAAAATATTGCCGTTTTGCAGATAAGTTAAACAAGTTGCTTTAATTAAGTTGCAGGGCAATTTGCTGTGTGCTGCTGCAGTGATGCAAAGAATACTAAAAGGCAACAAACCAGATGGTCAGACAAGCTGCCTCAAATTAGCCATGGATGAAAACCTAAATGTAGATTATGTTGTGTAGATTATGCTTGCCATGTGTGCATCGTGTACAGTAGATGAGAAGAAATAAAAAAGGGTATGCTCTGCTGTACCTGTTTGCAAAGAAACAGCACAGTTAATTAACAGAGCAGAAGTTTCTCTGTTAATTAAAAATGAAATAAAAGATCAATCAGATTTATCCATTTTATTCATTTTTGTGCCTTTTTCTGGTTTTGTAATGTGCAATGACCCACATGCATATAATTTAAAGTGTGTCAGATATGTGCATGGATGCCAAAATCAAACTATACCGAGGCTGATAAAAGTTAATATGAATCCTATATACAGTAGGGGTGGTGTGTTGGTTAGCACTGGTCCGGGCCCTTTCTGTGTGGACTTTGCATGTTCACCCTGTGTCTTTTCCCCAGGAGATGAATGAATCTCCTAGTACACCACAGTCCAGAGACATACATAGGGTTAGGTTAAGTGGTGATTCTAAAGTGACCCTAGGTGTGAATGGTTGTCTTTCCAGGGGGTACCCTGCTGTTTACCCAGGACAGCTGGGAAAGGCTCCACCTGCCTTGCAACCCTGAACTGGATACAGAAGAAGATGATAGATGTATGAATCTAATCTTTATGACAGAAGGTTCTCACCCTTTTCACCTCTCATCTAAGAAGCTTCTTAAGTTTTAAAACTAAACGGTTGAGAGTCCCAGGTATTTAAACCCAAGTGCTTGTACCTAAAACCTTGCCTCAACTGACCTCAATAGGAAGGGATCTCACCACCATTGTGGTTTTAGAAAGGGTTAGAAAGAGCTTATTCAGCTCTTCACCTCTGAGAGGTGAAACGTCTTCAAGAAACTTAAAGAAGTCCAGTCGCTTTCTTTTCAGGCTCATTAGACTCTTGATGATAATATTACTCTAATGTAAAACAAGCTTAATCATTGTCCATTGGGACAATCAGATCATAGACAGTGTACTAGACATGTGCATTGCATGTGGCACTAACAAGAGACAGCTGCTGTAAAATACTATTGATTGAATTGACAACACATTATGTTACCCCAAGCTCAGTAACACTGAACACTGAACGCAACACAAGAGGGGGCGAGACAGAGAAGCCAATAGGAAAGGCATCAGTGTCTGAAGTGTTCACTCGTGTCAGCTCACCTGACCGCAGTGTGTGGTTAAATAAATAACGTATTGCAAACACACAGCAAAAAGCTGTGGGCGCTGGTATGAAATACCTTTGTTTACTGTTAGCTTTCACCAAACTATGGTAGTAACCAACACAGGTGCTGACATGTGGCGTGGGAAGCCCAACACAGCACAGAAGTGAAACGACCAAATCAGAACTGCACGTAGTATCAATATCCAGCTAAAGGCCTGCCACATCTATTATCATGTACTCCAGCTGATCAAATTACAAAATCAACCCGTTTGTGTGATTTCATGCAAATTTAAGCAGTAATTAACACAGTATATTGTTCAGCTATCTTCAAAATTTTAATTAGCATTAAAACCATTTGAGGAAAATTATTCCCTTTGAGGACATGCTCTCGCATTCACAGTTTCCAGTCATGTGAATAGAGGCTTGCTTTATCCTAAAGGCCTTTAACAAGATAAAAACAGTTGTCTTTCTTTTTGTCAGTCTGTATTTCTTTCTTTCTCACTCTTTCAAGAGTCTGAATGTGTTTATATGCAAGCGTATATATGAATGTGTGCGTATTTATCTTGGATTGTGCAGCTTCAGTCCTCTTCAGAGAGCGTAGATGATTTATTGATTAAAAAGACTGGTTTATTCAGATGAAGCATCTGGAGAGGCCTTGGGACATCTATTCTCACCCCCTCCTTCTCCTTAAAACACATCACGCACGGTCTAACATCTGGAAAAAAAAACACAAAACAGAAGTTCTGGAAATTCCTTGTCATTCGTCTTTTCTCTTCATTGCCAAGAATAGCCAAGTTAGAGGGACTGAAAACCTTAATTTTCATCCTTTGTGTGATGAGACTATTCAGTTTATTATGCCTAGCATGGAAAACAGTTTTTACGGCAACCATCTTTAACAATGAGCTGCGTGGGGTAAGAGTTGGCAGGTGGGGCGAGAACCTGTCAATCAAACCCATATTTATGGCGCTGATGCACACGAGTCACATGCCAGTTTTCTCCTCTCTTCAGTTTTCACAGTTAACGTCAATAGATGTTGATGCCTGTAGACGCCTACTTTTCCCCCCCCACAAAAGGGATCAATATAAGTAATCAATAAAGAATGGCACCTATAAGCAGAATGGATAATAACAATGGTATCAGTAAAATTTTATCAATATCCATCTAAGGATGGTGTCAGGAAATCAATGCCTGCCCCTTTGTCTCAGTGAAATACCTGCAACACTGTGGGAACCAGCTGATTTAGAATAACTTTATTGTTTTATGGCAAAAACAATGATGTGTATTTGTTTTGAGAAGTATGTTAATGTATGCAGTTATCCTGGTAAGCTTTTAGGGATTTTCCCTATTTTCCTAGGGGAAAATAATTTCTCCTAGGGATCAATAAAGTATTCTGATTCTGATTCAAGTAAACAGTCTTTGTATTTCTCTGGTTTCTGTTATTATTGTTAGTTTTTCTCTTACTTTGTGTTTTTGAATGTCAGTTCAAATATCCCTCATGTCTTTATGACTTTTCGTGTGCCTCGTGTGTCTCCCTCATCTACCTCTTTTCTGCATTAAATTATTTTCCGTTCTTTATTTTGAAGTTTAGTTCCTCATGTGCGCTCTGGTGTTTTTACTTTCCTTCCTTTTTTTCTTTCGTTTTGTCGCCCTAGTTAGTGTTTGATTGAGTTCCTTATTACCTTTGTCTCCCTTGTGGGTGTATGTAGTCTGCGTGTTCTTCCTCAGTCTTTGTCATTTCTGTTCCCTTTTGTTTACAAGTCTCTTCTGTTCTGCAGGACTGACTGATTTTTTTTTTTTGGATCAGTTGCCTGTGGCGACTTTTGTTAGTCATTTTCTTCATTCTGTAACCACATTTTCATTCATTAAAGTTGCTTGTTTTACCACCTACCTGCTATTCCCTGTCATGTCTGCATTTTGAGTCCTCATTTTGAACTAAAACATTCCCCGGGCTCCTTTTCAATCTGACATGTTATACACACTGGACCACTATCCAATTATGAGAGCCTGATATCTGGGTAGATGTGTGGGACCTCTGAAATTTACCCAGAAAGATACCCTGATAACTTACTAAACCACATTCCTAGCTGGGTTGGGAATGGGGAAATGTAGTCATGTATACTTAGTTCCTCTTGATTTGTTAATCCAACAAAATAATGAAAACAATCTGTACCCCTGCTGGCTTGCCAGTATATGTCTTCTTCTCTTGAGCCATGTCAGAAGCTTGATAGTCTTCGTCAGTGTTTCTTGTTGGGATGCCAGGCCATGGTTTATGTGTGGCTGACAGACTAAAGCTTGTGCTAGGTCAGGGCTGACATGACTTATATACCACCATGGGAATGCCTCAGATTTCCTGCAACTCTCTGTCAAGGTGCTAACGTAATCTGCCTAATCTGCCCCAGAGCTGGGGATTTGCCCCATGCTTACACAGGATCCTTCACAGGGGTTAGTGCAGAAGGTGTGGAATAAGTAAACATGGCAGTACTTACTCATAAAGGGGAAATGCACCACGTTTTATAAAACACAGATCACCCTTCCACAAGCTGGATTTGAACTCTCTTACCCCAACAAGGGAATCCTTGCTATCTCTTTCTCTGCACTACAAAGCCTTTAATCTTAGGCCTAATTGTGTGTGTTTTTTGTGTGTAACCAAATGTATTGGTTGAGTAAGTTTTGCTGTGGCCTTCATGCAACTCAAACGTGCAATTTAAGTGGAGATTTTCACAAGTGCATGTGAAAGTTCCTGTTTTGACAGGTGCTTGAACCAGGGATTAGAGTGGGGATGAGAGATGCATTAATCAGAGGCTTCATCCTCTGCTGCTCTTCTCATCCCTCTTACTAAATATACTGCATCAAGCTCGGGAGCGATGGAGGAAGACTGAGATGGTGTAAATGTGGCTTCTGAGCTGTCAGCGAGAGGCTTATTACTTGGGTGGACATGCATTTACAGGTCTTATTTCATAGGTATGTGTGTGTGTGTTGTGTACACAATTTTATGTAAGCATGTCTCTGCTGATTTGGACGGTAAGCTGAGCTGAGAGTGAAGACTGAGCGAGGTTTGTTTCATCTTCAAGCACTGCACTCTTGGAGCAAGTCCGCAGCTTCTAATGCACTAATGCAAGAGGCAGATGGCTCCCTCTGTGTCTTTCTCTCCTCTCTATTCATGGTTTCGTCTATTCCTGCAACTGAAGTGACTTCTATTCCCCCCATGTAGCGTGTGTGTACGCATGTGCATGCGAGGTGCTGAGTTCATCTCACGGTCTAATTGAGATGACATTTCTGCTCTCCAAATTAAATTATTCAGGTCTTCTTATTCATTTGTTCTGCTGTTCCTTTGTTCCCCATCCACCAACTGCTTCTCTTTCTCTCCGGGCCAAAAACCTGTGCTCATAAAAAGCATTGACCCCAAAAATAAAGAAACCATAACTTCAGTCTTTATTTGGAGCCTTTGTGATGAGGCCAAAGCTCATTCCGAGTGGTGTGACCTTCAAAGAGTCAGTAATGGCTGAAGTATTGCTGGAAGGAATCCTTCACTTGTCACCAGTGGTTGAAGGCAATTTATAGTTTTCCCGTGATGTTACATCATGGCAGGAACGCCCACCTGGAGGGCAAAACAAGGCTTTCTTCCACTGACTGCCTCTTATTGTGGTACCAGCTTTGTCCAGCCAAATTGCTGTATAGTAGTGGGATGATAAGTCGTTCACTTTGTTCACAGTGTGAACTACAGCACTACATGCAAGCACACCTCTCCTGCCTGGTTAATACTGCAACAACCTGATGGATTAAGCTCATATAGCTAATTACTGTAGCACTTTATTTTGCTGTGACAATGCAGAATTTATTGTACTCAGAACAGCTTTATAGAATCTCTCAATGCTCCTCTTGGTTATGTGAGTCCTTTATTCAATTCAATTCAATTCAATTTTATTTATATAGCGCCAAATCACAACAAATGTCGCCTCAAGGCGCTTCATAGATACAGAGAAAAGCCCAACAATCATATGACCCCCTATGAGCAAGCACTTTGGCGACAGTGGGAAGGAAAAACTCCCTTTTAACAGGAAGAAACCTCCGGCAGAACCAGGCTCAGGGAGGGGCGGCCATCTGCTGCGACCGGTTGGGGTGAGAGAAGGAAGACAGGATAAAAGACATGCTGTGGAAGAGAGACAGAGATTAATAACAGATATGATTCAATACAGAGAGGTCTGTTAATACATAGTGAGTGAGAAAGGTGACTGGAAAGGAAAAACTCAATGCATCATGGGAATCCCCCAGCAGCCTACATCTATTGCAGCATAACTAAGGGAGGATTCAGGGTCACCTGGTCCAGCCCTAACTATATGCTTTAGCAAAAAGGAAAGTTTTAAGCCTAATCTTAAAAGTAGAGATAGTGTCTGTCTCCCGAATCCAGACTGGAAGCTGGTTCCACAGAAGAGGGGCCTGAAAACTGAAGGCTCTCCCTCCCATTCTACTTTTAAATACTCTAGGAACAACAAGTAGGCCTGCAGAGTGGGAGCGAAGTGCTCTAATAGGGTAATATGGTACCATAAGGTCATTAAGATAAGATGGGGCCTGATTATTTAAGACCTTGTATGTGAAGAGCAGGATTTTGAATTCAATTCTGGATTTAACAGGAAGCCAATGAAGGGAAGCCAAAACAGGAGAAATATGCTCTCTCTTTCTAGTCCCTGTCAGTACTCTTGCTGCAGCATTTTGGATTAACTGAAGGCTTTTCAGTGAGTTTTTTGGACATCCTGATAATAATGAATTGCAGTAGTCCAGCCTGGAAGTAATAAATGCATGAACTAGTTTTTCAGCGTCACTCTGAGACAGGATATTTCTAATTTTAGAGATGTTGCGCAAATGGAAGAACGCAGTCTTACATATTTGTTTAATATGTGCGTTGAAGGACATATCCTGGTCAAAAATGACTCCAAGGTTCCTCACAGTGTTACTGGAGGCCAAGGTAATGCCATCCAGAGTAAGAATCTGGTTAGATACCAGATACTTTATCTGTTTATTTATTAATTTCTATTTGAGTTATTGCACTTATTACCTTATATGTGGTATAGTACGACAATGTCCAAGGCAGGACAAGCAGGAAAAAAGAAGGGTGGGGAAATGTAATATTTAATGCAATGATAGGATACAAATAGAAATTCACTGTTTTTAATGATTGAAATACTCCAGCTGGTGCTGTGTGTGGATTGCAAATTTTTTCTACACATATTTGTTTTGCTCTAAAAGGTGATCTAAATATTTGTGGCTCAAAACAGATGGAAAACTATCAGGCTGCAGGCCTGCGGACTGCTTGGGGCCATGTTGGAACGGTGTTTTTGCCCTTCAGCTCTCCGTGCCAGTCACGTGGCTGAGAATTATGGATTGGCTGGATTTGTTCACTATTCTGAATATTAAAATCAAGGCTAATGAAGGTCATTGAGGAATAAACATTTTGGGGTTTTTTTGCTCGGCTTCGTAATAAGAGGTTCTGAAACTTTTATATTTTATGCGAGCTGATTTCAAAAGCCAGTTTTATTATGAAGGTGCAGCTGCATGACATTGAGGATGAAGCAAAAATGTATTTGTACTGTGCTTCTAAAATTGGCAGCCATGACAGCAGGAGGTTAAGCTTTCCATCATAGGAAAAATACCAGATTTCTTTTTCCTTTTTTTGCTTTCCTTTATTCCAGCTTGGTTCCTTATCTGCTCAGACGCCTGTTTTCCTTGGCTCATCTTTGATGCAAGAAGTTGTGCGACACAAAGCCAGCATATACCTTGATAAAAAGGAAGCTTCACTGCTACGGTTGCATCTGGCTTGCATCAGAGACACAGTCCCATACACACATTTAACTTGTTCACTCTTACACAGTGTACAGGCCTGGGCGCTGGCAGCACCTCTGCGTACCTTTTGCACAGCCACTTCTCTTTTCAAGATCATAAACTTGTATTTCTATTTTAATAATGTAGCATGTCAGGATGAGCTGGCTGCAACCTCCACTGCTTTCAGTGTGAAGGTGTAGATGGGGAGCAACACAGAGCCAGGTGGCGGCAGACGTTGTGCCTTTTGAAAAGAGATGTCAAACATAAGGCACGAGGCCCAGAATCAGCTTGGCAAACACTCAAACCTGGCCCATTGGACGGCTTTGGAAAATGTGACAGAGTGTATTAATGTTGGACTTTCAACTGCGCATTCTCACTCCCGAGGTGTAATATAGTGACGATTTGTCCCGCGGCGTTCCTGAGGATCGCAAAAGGTGACCTTCTGCGTTCTTATGCTAAGCGCCACTATCTAACGTCAATTTAATGACGTTAGATAGTGTTTTCCAAAGCGATTTAAGTAAAACGAACGCACATGTGTAGATTCATTCCAAACGGTTCTCATGTTTCTTAATTTTTCCGATCTCGTAATATAGGGATGTGTTGGGTGCCCGGAAGCGTAATATACGGACAATTTGTCACCTAGCATAAAATGTTAAAAAAAATGTTACGCTTTGGGAGTGAGAACGTGTTGCCCATGTCTATGTCCACTACACCAAAATGATTCAGTAATAAAGAAACAATTAAATAACAGAAATAATTCAGTTTTTTTTTCACTATCTACTATCTGTTGTGTACAATGGGTCTACAGGAAAAAAAAAATGAAGTTCTGTGAATTCAACAAAATCTTTCTGTTTTATGATTACAAGACAGTCTGGGCAATGAGCTGCCAACACGACATATATCTTTCTTACAATTTAAACCAAAGGAGTGGTGCTGACAGATTTCTTTCATTTACTACAATAGCATTTCTTTATGTTGTAGAAATACTGAGACATGCTGTGAGTTTGCATTTGTTTTTCTTATATTAAGATATGTCAGGGATTAAATGTGTAGTGACAGAAAGGGGAGTTTTACTGGTCTGGTCCACTTAAGATCAAAGTGGGCAGTACGTGACCCAGGATGTGAAGTGAGTTTGACATCCCTGCTCTAGAGACTTTACATGAATACCTAGCCTCCTGTCACTGGGCACTGCTGAAAGTAGACTCGGTGAGATACCTTTAGTGATGCTGAGACAAAAGAGGGGATGCAGCAGACAGCTGTTAATAATCCCTTTGCAGCATTGCCTTTGGACACACTATGATTTTTACTTCCTCTTGATAGGTTTGCTGGCAAAAGCCTTTCTTCTTGTCATCTTGGCTTGAGAGAAACTAAACAGTGTTTGTTTGGACTTTTGGGAAGGGGCTAAAGTCTATCACTGTGCAGAAAAGGGGTTCACTTGATTTATAACACAAGAAAAGCGAAACAAAATTGTGTTTGAAGTAACATGTGATTAACCATCCAAACACTTCAGTATTGTCATGTTGGCCAGTGAGAGCAGCTGATGAGAGTGTAATGATGATCTCTGTTCTGGATTTCTATTGTAACATTTTCTTAGCTACTTTTGTTATCTTGCATTCACATGCTGGAGGAAACATTGGATATTGGAAACTAGTCTGCAGGTTAGTGCCATTTTATCACAGTGAGGGTTTTCATTCATAAAGTCAAACAAATGAAAGATTATGAATTGCTATGGTCATTGTGCAGTGTTGACGGATGTTTGCGTGTTTCTTCTGCCTTGCAATTTGTATTTAAATCAGTGGACATCAGATATTTTGTATTTAAAAAAAATTTAAAGATGCGGTGCTGTGAAAAACTATTGACCCCTTTCTTGATTCCTTATTTTTATTCATATTTGTCACACTTACACGTTTCAGATCAACACATACATTTTAATGTTAGATCAAAATCATCTGTTTAAACACAAAAAGAAGTTTTTAAATAATGATTCTATTAAGGGAAACAAAGCCACTGACGACTCATCCAAGAGTTCACAAAACAAAAAAACCCCAGAGCAAAATCTAAAGACTTGCAAACCACACTTGTCTAGTTAAGGTCAGAGTTCATGATTCATGACATCCATGGGAAAGTTTGAAGGAAAGTTTGCCTTGTCTCTGTCTTCATAATCAGCAAGATGCCTAATCAAAGTTTGGACTTAACTCTGATTCAGATGCTTTGATGTGACCTTAAACAGAATGTTCATGCTTGAAAACTCCAGTGTGGACCGAAATTCCTCCGGAGCGATATTTATGCCACTTGAACACTTGATTGCAGTTTTTGCTGCCAAGGGTAACACAACCAGTTATTAGCTTTATGGGCAATTGCTTTTTTTACTTAGAGCCAGGGCCAGGTAGGTTTGCATATCTTTGTTCCCTTAAAACATGAAATCATCACCTAAAAACAGCATTTTGTAATTACTCAGGTTATCTTTATGTAATATTGCAATTTGTTTGCTTAAATAGACAAAAAAGGACTCTCAAAGGGGCACATAGAACTTCACAAGACTCTACTCTTTCTAACTTGTATACAGACTAGAGTTTTTGGGGTTTGTGGATTCAGGATGTTCCTTTCTCATTTCTTCAAGCTACTTGATCTCTGTCCTCGACTCCACTTTGCATTTCCCACCAAAGATGCAACAGAGGAGGCATGATGACAAAAAGCGTGAGAGGAATCGAGGCAACAAACATTTAAACATTTAACAGGCGTCCTTTTTGGTAGCCCATTATAAAGCGATCTAAATTTCTAAAGTTTGTCACAACATTAATTATTTAGTTTTAGCCCAACTACTTCTTTATTTATCATCTCAGGTGTAATGTGGGTTTGGTATTTTTTAAATGTTAGAGCTACATTTCTTTTCAGCTCACAACATGGTGCAATGTGACAAGATGTAATGCGCACGCATACACATGGCAAAGGGCCGAAAGTTTGATCATCTTAAGCCTCGGTCACACTGGCCTTTTGACTCCTGGGGGACCGTCTCCTGTTATGGTGGAATGTCCATTCCCCAATGCCAACCACCCAATGAATTAAGAATTGAATTTAATCATTGAGCGGTTGCTGGAGGTCGGAAGGGTGTGGGGTTCCCAGGGGGGTTGCAGCACAGTCTCTAAGTCTGTGTGAGGTGGGGTTTTGAGTAACTGCAACAACATATGAATAAAAAGTCTTGCCATGATGTGTATATTCCAGTCAGCCTCTCCTGTTTTATATTTGGAAGGTAAAAACACTTCTGCCAAGGATACACCTGTGCATCCTCAATTATAGCTCCTCTGGCAGGCTTCCTCTGTCCTCTGTCCTTCAGATGCATTTTAAGAATTGAGACATCCTCCAACATGGCACACTGAAGTTAATTTCTGGGTCACAGGGAGGAGGATGGTTTTGACAAAGAAGCACGAATTAGAGAAATGAAAATTAGCCTGTTTTTCTGAACAGTAGAATACCTTGTACAGACAAGAAACAGCACAGGACTGTAGAAGAAGCAATGAACCGTAGTGGTGATACGGAAGAAGGTACTGTGTATGCCTAACATCTAATATCAGAATAGATTTTACAAACAGTGACATTGTTGCTCGAGGAGACAGAAAAAGAGGCTGGGTGTGTTTGGAATCTTAAGTGGGAGAGTTGCAGCATTGCCAAATTATCCATATATAGGTCAGGGACACAAATTTGTGTTTATGTGAAGGCAATGTGTGAGTTTTTTGTGCGTCTCTGTCTCTGTGATGACTGACAGGGAATTTCTTGCACTCTGAAGTGAATACAGTAAACAAACATCAGTGCATGCTGAAGCCAGGCAGCAGCCTGCCTGGGAATCTCTTGGAAGCCTCTGAAATTGGTTTTTGATTATTAAAATGAAGACAATTTCCTCTGATTAAATCAGCGAGTGCAGATATGACTGAAGCTGTCTACTAAAAAGAGGAGATGGAATTTAAAAAATCAGGACAAATAAGTTAGCTAACTTCCAAAGATAAAGAGAAGTTTATAAATGTTGATGGTTTACAGACATATTGATTGGATGGTATGTGTTGTCCCTTGTAGAACTACTTCATCCAAGAAGAAACTTTACCATAAAAAAGGAATGCATAGCTTCTAGATTCAGGGCCATGACATAACATCTATTTACAGTTAGGACAGATAAACTTTATAAACGTTTTTCTGGATAACTGAATACATTTACTGAACACTTTATAGGTACAGCTGTACTTTAGGTATTGCTGTTCAACAGCTTGTTAATACTATCAGGCAATCACATGATTGAAACTGGAGTGCATTTCCAGTCTAGGGTTTACAGAGAATGTCTGGGTGAAAATGCTTAGAGCTGACAGGAATGCGAGAGTAACTCAAATAACCATTCAACAATGGTATGCAGAAAAGCATCTCTGAATGCACAACATGGTGAATCCTGGTAAGGTTTTGCAAGGTTACCAAAGGTAAGGTTTACGAGAAGGTAGGAGACCTCCTATGATGTACAGTCTGGAGGTCGATACTGCCAACAAAAAGACAGGAGGTAGGGTGGGAGGCTGATGGCCTACTGTGGTGACCCTTAAAGGGAGGAGCCAAAAGATGAAGAAGAAGGAGATCCACCTTAGGCTTCAAACATTATAGTGTACCATGCAACAAAGCTAAGATAATCTCACACTGCTTTCTTGAGACCTAAAGGGAAAAGGCAAAGCAGTAGTAGCAAAGAGTAGCTAATAAAATGGGCAGTGAGTGCAGTTTTTTTTCTTAGTCAGTTAAACAGTTGTTTCCAGCATTGATTACTCATTATTCTCTCAATTATTTGGATAAAAAAAACAAAACAAGTTTGGTCCACAAAAAATCTTTCTTAATGCCTCTGTTGCTTTGTTAAAATGTTTCTGTCTCATCTGACCAGCAATGCAAAACTAAGAAATATCCAGAAATAAAATACCACAGACAACACAAACACAGATGTTCAATTAATGATTCCAGTACCACGTTTTCATTAAACAAAACAACTACTAAAACTGGATGATTGGTGGGTGGTTGATTCGGAATGAGCAAAAATACTTGCAGCTTAATTTTCTATCAGTGGACTAATGGATTAATCGCCAAATTATGTCAGCTCAAACTTAAATGTGAAGTTTTAAAACTAAGAGGATTTAGGGGTGCTGTTAACAGTATAATGCACCCAGTGAGTGTGTAGCTTTTAAGTAAAAGCTAAGACACTGTTTAAGAGATTGAAAGAAAATAATCCTCCCTATAAAACAAATTTAGGTGCAATTTCATCCATTTTATCTCCAGCTTTGTGCAGAAAGTAATTACCAAAAATCTTTCCCATATCTACCTGTTACCCCCAAATCCAATCCTGTTCCTCTTATCTCTCACAGTGACAGTAGTATACAGCCCTGTGCTTAGTGCTGAGTGGGTCATTTCAGGGGTCAGGGTTTTTTAATTGGATAATCCAGTCCCGAGCCAGCTGAGATTAGCAGCTACTCAAACCTAGGGAATTGGTATGATAGTGTTTGACCTGCATGACCATACTGGGTGAAGCAGTAGCACACAGCTCCACCTGAGGGTAACGCATAAGCTACTAGAGATGAAGGACGAAAGTTTTTTCAGCAGTACCCATTTTCAGAAATTAGAGATATGAAATTTTCAGACTGTCCTCCCGTGAAGGGAGGAGTTTACTACGTTTTTAAGGTTATGCAACATTTAGCAGTTGCCTGAAAGTGTGCTGGAGTCATCGCTTTTTGAAAAGAACATCAAACAGAACTCGAGCTTATTGGTTAATGTTTTAAAAGTGTTGGTTTAAAGCCTAGCTGTAATATCTTTTATAACGCTTGCCAAGTCATTCTGGGGCTTAAATGTAACCAAACATTGAGTAAAAACGGAGCCTAAAATGGTCCTATCTTAGTGGGATCGCTTCAGACCAGTAACCAAACGATTACTAATCGGATAACAGCCCTCTTGAGATATCAGCATTATGTACTGGCATTCAAAATTTCCCACATCGTGTAATAAACTGTCGTTGTCTTCATGGTGGAGCCTTCAACAAGAGTCAGAGACTGTGCTCGTCATTTTCTGCAGCCGTGTGCTTATGTTCACACCCCCCCTTGTGAGTGTGCCTCAGAGTCTGGCACCGCGTTAAGCCTGAGAATGTGCATGTGTCGGTGCTGTCCCCCTAATCCTTACAGCAAATAAAGGGAGGCTTAGTCAGTCTGGTGCACATACACACTGGAGCAGGCAAGTGAGCATAGATGGACACGCTTCACATGCACTGGCACGTGCACTTTTCATATCTTTCTCCCCTCCATCTGTCTAATGCCTCATCCTTCCTTTCTTTCACGTCTCTACGATTCTCTCTCTTCTGCATGCTTCAACCTTCTTCCAACCCTCTGTATGCGTCCCTGCTCTCTTTACCCCCCCACCTCGATTGCGAATTCCGGCACAAACGCCTACAGTGTCCCCATCTCTTTGCCACACCAAACTGAGTTTTGGAAATTGGCTCAAAAGCACAAGGATTACCCCCACGCCCACAACGGTCACCCCCTCAACTTTCCTCCGCAGGGCTCAACAGCCCCTAGTGTCCCATAATGAGAGAGCGGCTGAGCTGCTGAGGTGGGATTTACGTTTAGCAATGGGTACTCGCCCTCTCAGAGTTGTAAGCTGTGCTGTGGTCACAGTTGAGCTCAAGAAAGGCCTCTCTGATCCTACACAACGGAAGTAAATATGCACTCCCTTTGCCTTTGTTTTCTTATAACACTCCTTTTCCTGACACCCAGCAGACTTGGGCACTCTTTTATGTTACATTAAGAACTTTCTGTTGTCATGGTGTTTAATCAATGATAGTGAATATGATCGAGGAGTGGGTGGGCTCAGCTGTCTCATTAGCCAGAGACAGCTGTGCTGCTCTGTTCACATCTTTTTCAAGCACATGAATGGATATGACGCAGCAGGAGCAGGTGAGACTGACCATAATGGAGCCCGCAGGTGACAGGATGTTCTCAGCTGGATCAAAGGACAGTTTTTAAATTTTTGTCTTATATAAAAATAATCAGGTGCTCATGTGAACAATCAAACAGGGCTTTCTTGTCCCTCGTGTCCATAGTGGCTAACAAATTATATTAGAAATACTGAGCATGACAATTAATCTGATGTCAGCTTTTTGAAATATTATTAAGAGTGACTGTAAATATTATTTATTGCAAATCTTGGTCGGTTTAATCTGGTGATGGAGAATCCTCTGTCAGAGATGCCAGTGTATCAACATCATCAACAAGACACACAGCAACATAGCTTATGATACAATACAGACACAGAGGGCTCCACTGAGCCAAAGCTTTGTAACAAAATTACAGTACAGCTTGGTTAACTTGGGTTTTTAATAACTTAAACGTAATAGACATTCATGTTTATCAAATGGCCGAACATAAAGCAAAATTGCATACATCAGTCATGCGCCCCTTTATTTGTGGTTTGTCGTTGGAAGCCAAAATTGTAACCGAAATTAAAGTTTGATTAATTGAACAGCCCTACTTTCAGCATGAACACTGTACCTGCCTGCACTGATGACGACACTGCTACCTGACAGATTAGGTTCTAGGTTAATAAAAGCTGCTGCCTAGCTGGGGGCTTTATATGTGGGAGCAATATTGCCATCTCATGCAAATTAGGTAAACTCGATGTAATACTTGGGATTAGTTCAGGGTGTATTCACTCACCCAGGAGCCTGCTGGGACTGGTCCGGCATCCACAACCCTGTATAATTTAGTTGCTATTAGAATATATTTCAAGTCACTTTCTAAAGCAGCTAAGTTAAAAACTGAGAAAATTAGGTCACAAACAAATCGCCTGTGTATGTCATCATAAAACTGCTAAAAATATTTTGCTTTAAACATGATACTGGTCTTTACGTTATCCAAGTGTATTTTCTTAAATGTGGATATTTGTTTCAGAACACACAAGGCCTGTTTTATTGTTTTGGTCTATTTATCATGTTGCCAACAGCAGCAGTAGTGGTATACAGAATTGGTTACAATCTTTTAACTGTATTTGTAATGCAAATATCTAATATGCCAGTAATGTAGCGTCAACTCAATGCAGTTATGCGCATAGACATCGTCTAGATGACTCGCTGAAATTCAAACTAAACATCAGAATGAGGAAGAAGGGTAATTTCGGTGACCTTGAATGTGGAATGTGGTTGGTGCCAGATGGTTAGATCTGAGTACTTCAGAAACTTTTCCCCATGCCAATGTAGAATGGTCCAAAAAAGGGAAAATATCCAGTGAACAGCAGTTCTCTGTGAAAAAATGCTTTCTTGATTGCAGATGTTAGAGAAGAATGGCCAGACTACTTTGAACTGATAAGGCGGGTAATAGCAACTCAAATAACCACTCATTACAACCAATGTGTGCAGAAGAGCATCTCTGAATACACAGCACGTTTAACAGTGAAGCAGATGAGCTACAGCATTACACCAAGTGCATCTCCTGTCAGCTAAGAACAGGAAACCAAGGCTACAGTTGACACAGGCTCAGAAAATTGGACAACAGAGGATTGGAAAAACATTGCCTGGTCTGTTAGTCTCAATTTCTGCTTTAACATTCAAGTAGTATGGCCAGAATTCAGTGTACACAACAAGAAAACACCCAGCCTCGGATCAATGGTTCAAACGGGTGTAGTGTTGTAATGGTGTAAGTGATATTTTCTTGGCTTGGATCCCTTTGTACCAATTGAGCATTGTTAAACACCACAGCCTGTCTGGGTATTGTTGTATTGGTGACCATGCCCATCCTTTCATGACCACAGTGTACCCATCATCTGATGGCTGCTTCCAGCAGGATAATGTCCCATGTCACAAAAGTCAAATGATCTCAAACTTGTTTCTTGAGCATGACAGTGACTTCAGCGTACTTATGAGTCATCCACAGTTACAGATCTCAGTCCAGCAGATCAGTTCTGGTGTGGTGAAGCAGATTTGCATCATGGACATGCAACTGATAAATGATTAGGAACTAATGTATGCTATCATGCCAATGTGCACCAAAATCTCTGAGAGATGTTTCCAGCAGCTTGTTGAATCTGTGGTGCTAAAAATAAAGCAGTGTTGTAGTATTGATAACTGTGATATTTAAAAAATAAATTGATGTTACGTCAAAGTGTGTATGATGAATCACTTAATGTCAGCTACATGTCTCATGTCCTCTCTTTGTGCTCATAAACTAATGCACAGCTGTGCCCTGGGCCTTGACTCACAGGTTTGTCTACAGCAGGGGTAGGCAACCTTTCTGATGACGAGTGCCATTTAAAATTTCCTCAGAAGTCAGTGTGCCATATGATTGCATTAGCAATGAATTTAATAACGCTCTATATGAACAGTTACACAATATATAGAACCACTTTATAGAATTATATTTGTTCGCAGATGTTGGCAGCTATCAGCGAATAGTTATCAGCTGTTTTGAAACAAAAAAAGACACTTTTTTATCCATAACAAGAACTCCACAACAGCAAATGAACTGTACAACAGAAAATACAAATGCTATTTATGGTCTCCTCACAACAATGATAAGAGAAATAAACTGGGCCAATATGGCATGTTTGTTAATATTCAACCCAACCCTTCAACTCATTCAGGTCACCTAAAAGGTAAACCTGTTTCTCCATCACCTGTTCAGCTCTGATGATTCAGTAAGGACATCTTCTGGTTTCATCAGCATGTTTCCCTCTCACCAGATATACAAACCGATATCATGACCAGCAGGTTTTACAGCTGTGGCTCCAGCAAACATCAGCTACTAGAAATTAATATTAAATAAATTATAACAACAGCTGATCAAGCTTAAACGTGCTGCTGTTGTTTAGCGCGACATCCGGCGGTTTCCTCTTTCTGGCGCAAAGTGGGCGATAAACAAACAAGAGAGAAAAGCCGATCAGCTGATCACTGATCAGTTTCATGATTGACCCAGATAGACTGCAGGTCATAACTTCTTACCTGAAGTTCAGTTCACCTGACACTCGGATCGGCGGCTGCCTTGGGTCTCTCCTCTTGCCTCCCCTTTCTCTCATCCACCACTTATTAATGTTACTGAATTTGTGGAGGCTCCGCCATAGCCACCACCAAACAACTGAGTTATTTTTGGGGGTTTTTTTTACACACCGACCAGCATCTGACCAATCCACCACTTTCATTGTTTATACTGTTACAAAAATAAAAAATAAATAAAAAATAAATCATCGGGCCACCGACCGAATGCCCGGTATGCCCGATGGCCAGTCCAGCTATGGTCGTGCCATCACTTAACCCTTCGTGTGCCTGTGGCACGCGTGCCCAGGGTTGCCGACCCCTGGTCTACAGGTTTTGGAAGATTTGCTTGAGTCGCTGCAGTTTGGTCGTCTTTTTCTGGCTTCATGATATTTTTTGTACAACTGGAGTATTGCATTTATCAGTGACATTTGTTCATATTGATTTAGCCAATCTATTTTTTAATCATTTGCCTCATTCACAAGAACATAGTGAATTCTTCTTTTTTACAGTTGAACCTTTTGAATGTTTTAAATCCCTTTATATGCTCTGTAGGTACTTGCAAAGTCTACATTATTTCTGATGTTCTCTAGATATCCCAATGTTATCATTACTGGCCATGACAATATTGTAGTTGAAAAAAAATGTCTGTGCCACAGCCCTAAACCACCTACAGATGAGAAGACTCAAACATCCATGAAATGACAAGACACATAATGCGTGAGGGTTAGAAGTGTCTGCATAATGTGTGAGTGTAAAGTGCATTTATTAATGAAGCATAAGGAACTGGCATGCTAAAAAGTCCTGTGAAGTCAGTGTTCCCGGCTTGTCCCTAAAATTTGAGTCTGTCACATTTCTGAACGCATGATTAAGCTGTCAGAAGGATGCTGTTAATACGTTTGCCTGCAGGAATATGCACACACTGTGAATAAGTAACTGTGGAATGAAAGTGTGTGTTTATCTGACAAAGAAGGGGACAGAGAATAAGAGTTTGGACGCTTTTAAAAAATAAGAATCTGCAACACAGTTTTTAATATACGTAGTAATCAGTAAGTGTTCACTTCTGCAGAAAATGTATAGATGATCTTTTTTAAGGCTTTGAAATGGTGTGAGACATTCCTGTGAATGGTTGTGAAAATTTCATCTGAATAGCGAGATCTGATATTTTAACAGTCATAGGTCCATGATATCCAACTGTGTTTTCATTTCCATGTAGGATTCTCTTTGATTCTCATCGGTCTAGGTGGTACTGTGCTGATTAAGCATGGTACCAATTTCCTCAGTATGGAAAGAGGCAAACAGTGGCTATGTTTGCCTCTTGGAGACCAGAGTTAATTCCATATACATCACAAAGCTGAATAATATAAAAAAGAAATAGACATGAACTAACATTATCCATCTAATTGTTATGATTTAGAGAACCAGACAGACCCCCTAAACTAAGGATGGTTCTACATCAGTAGCACAAAACACAGCACATGTTGAAGTCCATCCATGGCAGCACTCTAAATAAACACCCAGACTTCCCTCTCCCCGTCCACCTCTGAAGGCACAAGGCAGTACAGTGGCACAAGCCAGTGTGTCCTTAATTTGCTGCATCGCCTCCTTCCAGTTGGACATGCTTTAAAAAGTTCCTTTCAATGTGGAGTATCAGCTCTACTCTGACTCCTTTTCATATAGCCAAGTTACTCATTCTTTCTCCAAGTGAGAGCCCAGTAACTCATCAGAAGACGCTCATTTGCAGCACTTGTATCTGCAGTCTTATCCTTATTATTATTAATTAGAGCTTGTGGCTACAGGTGAGGGTAGGAATGCAGACGGACTGGCAAACTGACAGCTTAGCTTTAACACTCAGCTCTCTTCACCTTAACAGACAAATCCAGTGTCCACATCAGTGCAGATGTTGCGCCAATCCATCTGTCAATCTCCCACTACACTCTCCCCTCACTCATGTACAAAATCCCAAGATACTTTTATACCTCCACCTGGGGCAGCAGCTTTTTGGCTAAGTTGGGCCTTAAACTCAGTGGTCCTAATTTTCATCCTTGCTGCTTCATACTCTCCTTTAAACCTGCTCAGTGTAAGCAGCAGGTCAGGGCTTGATGAAGACAACAAAATCACTCCATCTACAAAAAGCAGGGTGGAGATCCTGCAACCACTGAAGCCAATGCTCTCCACCTCTTGGTTATTTAGAATTTCATATCAGTAGTTGAAATAAAAGCCAGTACACAATGTCCATAGAAAACACTGAGGGTGTTTTTAAACCTGCATTGTTTAGTCTGATGAAATCAGACTTGTTTTTTCCTCTTTTCCCTTTATTGCTATGATTTGTTTGGGCTGATGCAAAGTCTGGTGAAAGAAAGTCTTTAAAGTTTTATGCTTTCATGCTGTCCTTAACCTTTAAGTATTCGTGCTAACAAACAAACAGACAAACTGAACTGGCTGCTCGGCGGAGGCTATGTGAATTATTTAATGTGCTTCTTTTTAATATCACTAGCTTTTGAGGCAGTAAATAAACATTGTGGATCCAAGCATTATTTCACAGGTTTCAGTGGGCTTTTAATTTCACACTGGAGCGGTAGATGGTAGACAAATGCCCGCATAACATTTTGGAGAGAGTCTTTTTTTTAGTCCTGTGTGCAGCTCTTTGCGAAAAGCATTTGAGCTCTTGGTGACTGTCGCAACAAATTCCAGCTGAAGCGAAAGCTTCCTCTTCTATGTCTTTCCTAATTTTGCTCCTGTTTAGTTTGCCCTTGTGTTCAGGCATGCTGCTGCCCCCTCGGATTATACTAAAATAAACAATAACATGTTCTGAAAGAAAATGAATATACATTGTAATTACATCAAACTCAAGAGTACTGCGAACTTGTACATCCAGCACTAGGGCGGACTCTGCATTAGTAAGTGAAAAATAAACATAACTGGGCTTTTGTCAAATTGTTTTTGCTGACATATCTCAGTGTGTTTCCTGCTTTGTGCAGAGAAGCATACAAAAGAAGGAGCACTGAGATGCAGCAGTCTGTTCCTTTGTATTTCAATCCCCTCATTTCATTTTATGTCTACTGACTGAAAGTATGGTCAGACTTTGGTCATCTGCCTTAAACACATGATCAAGAGGCCTCCTAGAGACAGCAGTCTCATAATGATTCAGCCTCTCTCCACTTCTCCAAATGCTAACATCTATTCTCTATCAGTATCCTTTCCAAGTTTTAGTCACAAGTCACGGACTTTGTGATTCTCCATTTAGCTGTTACATTTGAGTCTGTTTGGCCTCCTTGTTGCAAAATATGACTCAGATACATTTTTAGAAAGCTCTTTCAGTCTGTGAACTTCCTTTACATACTGCTTTGCTGCTATATTTATGTGGATGATCCTAAAGTACACACACACACACACACACACACACACACACACACACACACACAAAGGAGCAAAGGCTGCTTAGTAATATAGAAATGACTTGTTCACAGAAGATATTTTTACATGTTACAGTAAGATCGAATGATTGGTTTTCAGTTTTTCTGTCATAATTGGTGACAGGCTGATCAGTCTCACATCAGCCTAGGCAAGCTGCCAACCAATGTTATGGTCTACCAATCCTTGTATAGACAACCAGTTCTGAAGTCTCTTCAGGATCAAAGAGATCCAACTCTAACATGATCAGCCCGCACGAGCCGGTATCCCTGAAGTATAAAACAGTGGCAGAGGAACCCCACTGGCAGGTCCTGTTTGAGAGTTGCAGAGTCACAAAGAGATGTTGAACATGATAGATAAAGTAGGACATACTTTCATACATATTCTTTTGGATGTTATTTGTATGAAAAAGGTCTGTGCTGTCACCTTGAACAATATTTGGCCTTCTGTCTGATCCAGTTGTTGCAATACTGTTTAGAATTGAATCAAACTAGAACACCGTGATCCACTAATGGATCTTCAGCTAAACTGTGCTCAAGGTCAAGGTCACATTTGGTGTTCTCAGTGGAATTTAGCTCATTAGTTTGTGAAATGAAAATATCCAATGACAAGAAAACTCATCACTTTCTTTTTGTACATCACACATTAGAATAACCTGTGAACCGTGATGGATCGGTTCTTCACTTCGTGTGCTTTCTGTGTTCCTCTCCCTCTGACTTTGTTTTTAGTATTTCAGTCTTTGGACAGTTGATTTTCTGAAATGTTTCTGTTTTCCATCTTTTGTGATTACCTCCCTACCCTCATTTGACTGCTTTCAACTGTATTCAGCTCATTCTCATTTTGTCTAATTAATAATATATATTCCTACTTTCCCTATCACTCTTTGTCACATCACATCATCTGCTGTGCTTCCTTGTTTACGCAGTTTCCTGGCACAAAGGGGCAAGTTCAGTAACCCCCAACCCTCAATCAAGATGAGCACTTATATCAAGGCGGTAATCAACTCAATAAGTTACCTCAGGGTTTGTCAATCTAGCGACAAGTATCCTCGCATTAAATATGTGGCATAAGCAGCATTTGACCAATCACAGATCTGGGTAAGTGCACTGAAAACACTGCGGCTGATTTTACAAAGGAAGATGTAACTGTCAGTAATAGGAATAGCACTGTAGAGTACTTTAGTATTAAATATGTACATATTTATATGTAAATATAAATATGTACATTTTGGTTAGTAAGACTGGAAAAGACCTTCTATAATAATAAGGTTTAGACTGTTTGAAACTGGGAAAGAAAGTTGTGAAAAAAATGATGACTGTGTAAGTTGACATAGTAATGAGAACCAGAGTGCAAGCATTAAGACACGGGGGAATCTGATGGATTACACTAGTTATTACTTTAAATTAATATTTAGATGTGTAAGAAATCATTTTAGTTTTTACTGTTACAGCTGCTGCCTCAGTGGTGTTTGAGAATGGTGACGCATAAAACTTTAAAATAGACCAATTTACTGTCCCACAGCTTGATGAAGGAGACAGGAAAATCAGTTCAGTTTGTCTGCAGATCAAAGTGAAATGAACTCGATACGTTGACCAGGATGGCTGGTTATGCAGCAGATCTCTTGCTCATTGTCTTTGCTATCATGGTGGCAATCAGGTGCCTCTGGTGTTTCAGTTACATCGTCAGCTCATATCTTGCCGTGCTCTGTTTCTGCAGCTCCGAGGAAATCTGCATACACCAAAAGCCACCTACCTCTGGAATCTAGCTTTAATGAGAAGCTAGATTCACCTTTTCCAGAAAGTTTTCCGTCTTCTGAAGACCCCTCCTGAGTCTCAGTCACACCTCCGAGTAAGACTGTTAAACTTGAACTCTGCCTTTTACTATAAAATTTATACCCACCTTGGTATTAGCTAATCTGACTTCTCCTACTCCACAGTGCTCCAAGCTATCACTGCTGCTGTAAAACCAAAGTCTCAAGTTTCACACTTGCTCAATATTTAAGAACCGGCTGCCTTTCAATAAATCTTTTAAGGCTCCCTTTGGTGTCTCGAGTCTGAATCCACGGCTCAAATATGACAAAGACTTTAGATCCTATTTAAAAACACTAACCTTTTATACTATCCAAGCATAGCGGTCAGAGGGATACTCCATGATTAGTGACATTTTCTGGAGACCTTAATGGTCAGTATTGGGTTTTTTTTTCCTGTTGATCTCTAATCTTGAACATAACCTGCTCCATTGCAGGTTAGGTGCTGTATCAGTTGCCATGGCAGTGTACCCTGTTAAGCAGTAAACAGCATTTCCAATACTGAAGACTAGGGATGGGTATCGTTTAGATTTTATCCGATACCGGTGCCAAACCGGTACTTTTGAAACAGTGCCGGTGCTTAAACGGTGCTCAAACCGGTGCTTAAAGAATGGAGAACACAAAATTGGTCCAAAAACCTCTCATGTTCAGCTGTTTTTTTGTAAAAAGATAACAATGTTAGCCTTTTCTGCAGCTATGGGGCATATATGGTATCACTCTTGGCTGGAAGCAGTGCTTAAACAATGGAAAAAACACAAACTTTGTCCAAAAACCTCTCATGTTTAGCTGTTTTCCACTTTTTCTTTGGTCATTTTAGCCTTTTTGGCCAGGGTGAAGGGTAGGGATGGGTATTGATAAGATTTTCACGATTCCGATTCCATTTTCGATTCTGTTTAACGATTCTATTCTTTATCGATTCTCTTATCGATTATTTTTTTTTAAAAAAAGGAGAACACTAAGGTCAATTAGCTTAGATCTTTGTTTTATATCTTCTCTTTGAACAAGATAGAAATTTAGGAGTAACATGGCCTTACAAACCCAACAGTGAGATCTTAACAGATCCAACCTACGGCTCTTCAATGGGGTGTCACAGGGTCCCCAGGAAAAAAAATTGTGAATGTAAAATAATAAAATAAATATTCTTCTGTAGCAATTACACAAGAATATCCAATAAAGTCCCTGCCTACAATTAAACACATTCACTTACCGAAAATCGGGGGCATCTGCTGTGGCAAATGGGTGCAAGCCTTTTACCACAAACTTAGTCACTGCTCGGTGACATTCGTCTATCCTGGCCTGAAAGGAGACGCTACCGGTAGACTGCAGCGAGAACTGCCAGCATCTGAGCCAGACTCTGTCTGTCTCATCATGGTCACCTAAATGCACAGTAATGGCAGGTTTTGTAATGAGGCAGATCGCGCTAACATAATATGCACTGTTAGTTGATTATTTACCTGCCGTATTAACGGGAGAGGACGTGCAAACGTTACCGCTGCTGCTGGGCTGAGATTCACGAGTCCGGAGCGGAATTAAAAACACGACATTTATTTAAGTTTATCGCGCGTTTTGTGAGCAAATGCTTTTGCATATTCGTAGTGTTTCCTCCCTTAAATGAAATATCTACTTTGCAAGTATTGCAAGTTGCCCTGTTGTCATCTGTTCTCGTAAAGTATAACCATATAGTGAAGGGAGTATCTGCCATCAAACAAGAAGACAGCCGCATGTAACTACGACAGTGTTTGCTAGTTCACCTTACATGCATTAATGTAATAACGTGGTTAGCCTACTCAACATAAATTACACACGAACAACATTAAGCTACTCACGCAGAGAAGAACGGCTGCTGCTGCCATCATCATCCGTCATCATTTCTGCTACACTGGCAGGGCAAGGGGCCAGGACTCTACTCTTCGGGTTTTTGGGGGATGTTGCTAACTCCGGTCCGATAACAGGCAACCCACAAGCAGTAGATGTGCATGGTGTGAGGTCTCGCAGCAAGCTATCAAATACGGCGCATTTCTCGGCTTTAAAAAAGAACACTATGCGTCGCCAGGTGTTTCATCAGATTTGAGGTCTTACCTCCTTTGACAGTATCACAGTGTCAGCTTAAAGCACTTGTTGCAGGCTGCTGTGTTTGCATATTTTGCTGTGAAGTACAGCCAGACTTTTGACCGCTTAGCCTTGGGCATTTTTAATCTGTAGCTCTGCTCTAAAAGAACGTACGTACCTGGGCCCGCCTACTATCCTCGGAAACGTAAAATGATTGGCTAGAATCTAAAGCGTATCATTCCATACCAGTTGGTGGCGGTAATGCACTTTTCAGTTGTTTGCCAACCGCCAATACAAATGTAAGGAAGAAGAAAGTGTATCACAGCTCAGGAAAAAAAGCACCGAAATAAAGCACCGAAATGTGCGCTGCTTTTCGGTCTGGTTACTACCGTTTATGTCAGAACCCGGTACCCATCCCTACTGAAGACCCAGGCTTAACCTTGGATGGAAGTCCAAATCCTGCTTTGTATTACAGGCTTCTGTTTTTGTTTCATTTTTGGACTATGGATTTTTTTTCTGCCTATACCGGCTTATTTTCTATTTATTTAATCAGCCCCTGTGTTTTCCACTTGGGTCCTCCCTCCACCACTGCAACTAGACAAAAATGTCTGCTGTGGGGACTGACCTTTTGATGGTAAAACCTAACTAATTAAATTGTAGCCCCATGGATTGAAAAAGAATTATGGCTGAAATAACAGGGTCTGAAATAAAAACCTGCTCAAAATGTCAGTTGAGGGTAAATAAATACTGAAACTGAAGACTAAAAAAGGGCAACTTTAAGCCAAGTGACTTAAAAAAGAATAAATAATACTATTGCTTCCTTGTTGACTACATATATGTTTTTGTGTTGTCTAGATATGTTTGATCTCATTCATCATGTGTTTTAAGCCAGCAGAGCAGGTAAGGTATAATATCTTTGTCTATCCCTCACAAATATTCCTGTAGACTTTATTCTTTACTTTTTCAACTATGCCTGTAACGGTATCAACAGAGACAATGGCTGCTGTTCACAGCTGTGTATTACACTAAATGATTTATCTGATGATAATCTGTGAGTTCAAAGACTAAAATCAAATTGGGTAAGAGGCAGAGTGCCAGTATTTCAGTGAAAACATATGTCTTTATTTAAAAGCCAGTAGCCAACACAACCCGTTGCCTTTCTTCTTTTTGATTTGCTCTTCTCTGTGCTTAATCTTGGTCTGTTTAAGCAGTGTAGCATCATTTATAATAGGTGGTATTACATGAAAAGCTCAGAGATGAATGAAGGTGTTTGCTTTGGCTATTACTCCCTCTGTTAGAGCGAAACAGCATGACTACCTTGCAGCTCATCTAGATCAGTCTAAATCTGCCTCAGGCAAGCAGGGCCAAGGTCATTGAAGCTTTCCCATCACGTTCACATACTGTGTGCTATATACAGTATAAGAGCTAAGGTTAGTCATCACTATCTTCCACTGCTCTGTGTGTAAATAAAACACATCCTTTAGAAATGTGTCAATAACAGAAGAATCAGTGTTTCCACATGCACGTGCGTTAGGCAACTTATAGCATCATGTCTCTAATGTCTGATCCTGGTGCTTCTGCTTATTTTCCTTATTGATCTACTTCTGGTCTACTTGCTCCAACCAAAGACATTTTCCACAGGGGGGGTTCGCTGCTCCTTTCAAACCTCCACAGAGCTTCCAAGTCTCTCGTCCCTTCTCTCTCTCAAGCTCCATGTGTGTTCTGGTGTGGAGCTGAGGGAGCAGTCCACTAATAGAAAGTCTATTGACTGGGCCAGACACTCATTGCTGCTATAATAGCTGCCAGGACCCTCTGGAAACCAGTCGATAAAAGCAACTTGTCTGTCTCCACTAGTGAGAGGCCTTTGTCAGCACTGGAGGACAATTAAATGTCTGATCGACCACCTTCAGATGCAGTTTAGTGTGTGAGAGAAAGCATGCATGGAAGCTGCGTAGCAGTACGTGTTTGAATGTGTAAGGGGGAAAAAAAGGGAACCAGGTTAACATTGTGTCAGCAAATGCTCTTTGACTGTATATCTCACTGTTTGTGTGTATTTGAGGAAACCAGAGTGACCATTATTTCTTGGGAGCCTTGCTTTTGGGTATTTCTGGAATGCAGACAGCTGGCACTATTGTCCTACTATTTGTTGCTGTAGAAAATCATACAAACTCCAAGTCAAGTCTCTCAAAATTTTGTCAACAGTAACTTTTCACCCCAAATTAACATTTGGGTGAAAATTTACCAACAGTGTGCAGAGCTGGATACCAGATTTCAATCCTTTTTTAGTATCTAAAATCTGTCCGTGAAATTTCCAGTTCAGCTGTTTGCCATCAAGATCTGGCATACAAAGTTTTCTAAGACAAAATAAAGTCCTAAAAAGACCCATCACACTGAAGTGGCATTTCTTTTAATGACGAGGGTTTATCCTGTAAAAAGTTAAATATGTCTCTAAAGAAGATATTTGTTGAAAAAATACGAACTTTGGAAAACTGTTCTGAAGTTCAGGTATTGTACTGTGCAAGTCTTGACAAGTAGCTGGACTTGTCTTTTTTTTTTTTTAAAAAGTAGCAGGCTTTTTGAAACATGCCCAGGAAAAATGAAGTTTGACATGCTCAACTTTGTAATTTTGCACCATCAAGCTGACTCCCAGAGAGCCAGAAATCAGCATGGCGTCCAGCGTGCCCTATAAACTTGAGGAAGCTGGACAAGTGAAGGACAAAAGAAGAAGTATCTTCTTCTTTCTTTTGAAAAACGGAGCAGGAAGCATAGGAAAGAATTCAGCAGAATAAAAAGCCAAATGTATCATATTTGATATATGAGTTTTTGAGAATAAGCAACTTCCCCCCCTCCTGGGAAAAGAGCAATAAATAACAAAAATACTGAAAATAGCAAATATGATACAAATGAAAACAATATATTCAAATTAATATTGAATTAATTTATTCTTTTAAGGTTCTTTTTAAGGTTCAATAAAAACTCAGTTTTCAAAAATGTTTCATTTACTACGGCTCATCAAGAAAGACCCAAGACAGTGAGTGTTATGGTTTCATTCTACATTTCAGTCAGTGGTGTCAGGCATCTTGTCAAAATTGATGTAATTATGACAGAAAAATACAGTCAGATCTTGATCCAGCAGACAATACCATCTGGAAAACGTCCGATTGGCAACAGCTTCATTTTTCAGCAAAGCAGTGATCCCAAACAAACTGCCAATGCAGTAAAAGTATAACTGGGTACAAAAACACACAATGGAAGACTATCAGTCATAGATTGGACTCCCCAGAGAAACACAGCCTGAGCTCTCTTAGATACGTTTTTCTCATGTCTTCTCCAGTTTTCTTGAAGGACATCCAGTCTCTTCTTCGGATGTTGGCTTTCTTTTCTTCTATTGTCTGCCAAGATGATCGCGCACTGCTTCAGTAATGTTGAGGTACACCAAATACTGACGTTCAAGCTAATCGGGACTGAAGAAACTCTGCAAATGTATCAATAAACTTCTGCACATATTTTCTTGCAACATATGAAGACATGAGTGGTGGCTCAATCGTGACTTAGATTTGTATACCACCTTTCAAGAAACCCAAAGATGCTTTACAAAGGAGTATAAATTAAAAAAATATATAAATGAGCACAAAGACTAAAAGTTGAATGCTTTGTTAGAAAGGTGAGTTTCTTAAAAGAGGCCAGTGATGGGGCACTGCGAATCTCAGATGGGAGAGATTTCCATAGAGGTGTGGAGGTTGGCTACAAGGGACTGAAAGCAGACCCACAGCTGAGGACTGTAGCACCCAAAACTGTTTGTATGGGGGAATAAGGTCAGACAGGTACTGAGGGGTGAGGGCATTGAGGGATTTATAAGTGACAAAAGGGCTCACTACTTGTACACAGTAATGCCTTTTCTTGTTGTTTTGCAGCAGCAACAGAAAAACATTGTTTATAGCTTATGAATTGCTTAAATAATGTTTCTACTGGTCTCTGTTTTCTCTTGGCACACACATGGATGGGGTAATGGATGCCCTTGTATGAAACAGTTTCACAGGCAGCTTTTTGTGCCATAATGCCAACACACACCTCATTAGAAGAGTCCCTAAGGTAGCTCGGGGGGAGGTGAGGAGGTTGATTGACAGCAGTGGCATTCAGACTAAGGAGGAGACAGTGCGGAAACAGCACGGCACGGCCACTGTCAGGGGAGAATAAAAATGGAGAGGCCTCCTAGTGCTTATAAACTCTGTGGTAAATAGAGTACTGCCTCAGTCATATTCACACTTCCACACAGCAGGTGCCAAGGATGAAGGACCATGGTACGTCAATGTTATGATGGAAGCAGTTTTTTGTTTTGTTTTCAGGATCACATGATCCTCAGGAGTGTCCACTCTTAGCAAGGAACACCACTGTGTCACCGCAAACCTGTGACACCTGATCCACGTTGTTACTGAATGATAAGACAAGTGCCTCGTATTTAGGATTTCTGATGCCTTGAGTAGTACTTCTGTGGCATTAAATTCAAGTTTCCCATCCAGTATCTTTGTCAGCACTTATGCAGTCTTTTGGAGTGGTCTTTGTCTACACTTAAGCTGCTGTATTTGTCAGGAGAGTTGGATCACAACCAGGAGATAAACAGGAGGCAAACTTGCTGCTAATTCTGTCCCACATTTTTCCTCGCAGCAGACGCGGAGGGACATTGGCTAATATTGTTATAACTAATTTCTGCCAAACGGCTGGTAAATGTGGCTTGGGAAGACAAATGCCTCCAAATGCATAGACACAAACACTCACACACCCTTGGTCTTACGCGTGCACGCACACATACACAGAGAAGAGGAAGATGGGAAACTGCAGATTGAATTAAGGTAAAATTAACTGGGAACTTTGTGAAAGTTGTGCTGCTTTCCTCGAGGGGAAAATCCGATTAACTTCATTAACATACCTGGCTAGAACTTCAGTTCTGGAAAGGAAGTCACGCTGACAGACAAATAGACAATGTATGGCGGTATGTGGCGGTGAGGCGGTGGCGGTGCTGGTGGTGGAGGGAAGGGGGGAAGTAAAATTGGGATGAGGCAGTTGCCAGATGGAGAGGTGAGGGAGAAGGGAGGGAGGAGGAAGCAAGGGCTATGCTGAGTGATATCTGCAATGTGCAGGGTGTGAAGCGTGTCATCTATCATCTAATAGAAAACCTGTGTGTGGCTGAAACGGTGAAAAAAAAACCACACTTCCCCTTCCCTTCTCACGCTCGCTGCTATTTGTACCCACAGGGTAACCGGTCCAATTGCTGACAGTTCCTCTGCTGTCCCCGTTTGCCCCTGTGTCTCCTCTCAGCGCTGCTCTGTCACCTGTCAAACATGCAGCTATGATGCAATTTCCCACAACTGTGTGATCTGAATCTTAACTAAGCCATGACTCAGACGCTGATTGGAGTTCGCTATTTAATGCTGATTTTCAGATGGCGATGCGTTTGTAAAGTCTGGATAACGAGCCTCTGGTTTCATTTTCAAATGAATGCATCCGTTTACTGCTTGTTGGCAAACAGTTACCTTTAAATGAAAATGTCTAATTGGCAAAAGATGTCTGCAATTAGTCCTTTGTGAACTGAAAAGAGGCTGTAATTAGATAAACATGTCGCCCTTGGCGAGCCACAACAGCTCTGTTGTATTAGATGAGGATTTAAAAGTCAGTCGCAGGTGATCAATCATTTCAACTTTGATGTTAATGCAGCTGTTGTTCAAGGTCGGCGTGACCTTGTTACGGCTTTGCACAGTGAGGTAATCGTAACACCCACACAACGATGTGTGCAGGCTTTAGTCTACTCTAAATCTAGACGATGTTTTCACTTAGAAAGGTGACAGCTGTAATGGAGCGCGTATGGGGTTGTGTGACATGCCGTCAGTGCCAGAGCATTTGTATCAGTTCACATTTTTTAAATCTTTTTAAACAGTCAGTTTGGCTTATTCTCTGCATGTTTGTTTGGATTAAGAGAATCAGTTTCTTTGACGTGATTTGTTATGAAGGAGTAAAGCCTCTGACTCACATGTGCACGCTGTCAACTGCCGTCGTACAAGCGTCAAAACAGACGCAGATTTTAGGAGGTTTGACGTCATCCACCCAAGGGATCTGAGATATATATCAGCCTCTTCAAAACCTTGTGGTGTTATTTTTTTTTTCTTTTAATATCCCACAGTGATCGCGATGACGGCCGCCCTCTGCTTTGTGACCTAAAAGATTACATATTGCTCGTGTACAGCTAACAGTTAACTCCCCGGCCTTTTACATTTCCCAGCACAAAAGATGAATCTGCTTACGGTGCAGCCACTTCCTACTTGTTCCTCCTCTAATGAAGGCTAAGTGCGTTTTAGTGTTCTAATGGCTTTGCATTAAGCCCCATCTGATCCGGTTCTCTTACACAACAGGGCCTGATTAAGGCCAAGACTCATAAATATTCTTATTTAAACAGGGAGATGGGTTATTCATTGTTAGAGGTTTACTGGAGTTCAGTCATTTCAGTGTTCAATTATTCATCTCGTGCAACTCTCAAGGCCTTAAATACATAAACTGTATATAGTAAAAGGCTTCCACGAGAAACTGTAATAACTTATGTGAATATATTTTTACAATAGCATATTCCACACAATGGGTTTAGGTAGGCTTTTTACAGACATGCTTGCTGATCCAGTGCTTCGAGTTTCTGAATGAATATTAATGTTTTTTTAATAAACATATTTATTTAACTCTGTTGTGAAATTCAATGAAAACTATTTAACAACCCTTTCCCATCTTCCAAACTCCCACATGTCCCTATTCCTGCCCACTAAAGCTTTGCTCTAATGTTTATAGCCTCGGTTGGGTTGCACTGTGCGAGCTCTGGTATGTTTTTGTCTTTTCCAGACTGACTTGCCTCTCGGAAGCCTGAACTTAAAATAATTTTTCAGCTACGCATTTACTCGGTGTGATATAATCCTTAACACTTCTATACTTACACTGCATGTGTTTGCGTCGCTTTACTAGCAAGAGACAAACCGCCTGAGAGAGTGAGGACAAATAAAGTCTTCTTGGCAAATCCTTTACGTCAAACAGTCCCCCTCAGTTGTATCTGTGCTACACAGTTATATTTGTGAAATTCAAAATATAGATCATAATGTTACATTAGGATTCCTACAGAGGCAAGGTCAGCCAACAGCCTCCACAGATCAGCCAATCTCGTACCAGGCCAAATCAGCTGATGTTTTAACTCATTCCCTTATTTGCATGCTCTTGTCAAGTCAAATATGTGGTATTGAAGCAGATTTTAGTCAGTGCATGCTATTTCTTACTTAATCACTGTCATGACCGTTGTCATTCATCTCTTCTCTGGTGTGTGTGTGTGGGGGGGGGGGGGGGGGGGGGGGGGGTCTTGCTGCTCTCCCTGCATTTAGGCCTTCTATTGTTTTAATGTGTGCATTTGTTCAGATAAAATCAACCAAAGTTAGGCTGTTAATACTAACAGCTGTGCTGTGAAATCTTCTGTACTCGTATGTTAAATTGATGAGTGATGACAAGGAAGGTTTCTGTTCTTCACTGTCTCCTGCTGTCCTCATTTGCATATCAGCGGTTGGGATTGTGCGACAGTCTCTCTAATAGTGACAATATGAATATGCAGTTTCATAACTGATGCTCATTGTCGTTGCAGTCATAACATAAGGTACCAGCAGTAAGGTCGATGAGACACTCGGCTTGTGCAGACGTTAAGGTTTTATGTTGGGGTAACTAAATTTGGTTAATAGAGCAGGAAGTGCAGCGTTTAAATTTAAATAAATAAATATTATATAAATATCGAATTCAAAACATGATAATGTCATATTCCCATTTCTTTGTTGATTTTTGTTGTGCCACTTTGCGTTTAGTTGTCTTCCTGTGCCTCCTGTGTTTCCCTGTCTCTGTTTTTAAGTGTTTGTTTTCATGTTGCCGTGACAGTAACAACTGTCTTTGTTCTAGTTTTACTTCCTGCTCTTTTTACTTCCTTTGTGAGTGTCTTTCAGCCTCTTTCTTTTTACCTGCTGGGTGTTCAACTTTGTCCTGCTCCCACCTGTGTCTTGTTATTCAATCTATTCTTAGTGTGTTTATATATAACCCTAGTCCTCACACTGCCTGTTGTCTCCTGTTGGTTAGGGTCCTCTGTCCCTGTCCATATTTTAGTTTTTTGGACTCTGCATCATAAAACAATGATCTTTTTTTTTTTTTTTTACTTTGATTTGTGCACTAAACTTAACAATAAAAGATATTGCAAGTCCTGTGCAAATCCTTCTTAGTAAATTTGCATTTATCTGGGTCTTGTTAGCAAAGTGAACACGTAGCCTGTCATGAATATTTCACAGTTCTGCTTTGGTTTCAAATGTTCAAGATCACTGTTCAAATTAGGGGAAAAACTGTAAAATTAAAAGTTGTATAATTCCCCACGTTTGAAAAGTGTGGCTTTTGTTTCAAGGCTCCTTCTCCTTCTACGGTGTCTCTCACACATTTGCAAATTGCTGATAAAGCTGGTGCCCTGTTCTATTTCCATGCACACCTTTTATTTGATCTGTGTTCAGGATTGTAAAGTAATTTTCTGCTTAACTGAAACTGTTAATTGAAACTGTGGATTTCTTTTGTGTTTTTGCTCAAGGATCTTTTTTTTCTCTGATTTGTCTGACATTTTACCCATTTTGTTGCATAGTAACCACAAACAGAAAGGTATACGCTGATACCTTGGGCATAATTTGTGCCAACTGTGGAAAGATAAGTACAGAGATGTGAAATATATTTAGCACTGGGCTAATGCTAATACAAAGAGCTGAAGTCCTGCTCTCAGTATAATCCTTTTTTCCCTGTAGGCAGTTTGAACTTTTTCTTGTCCTTTTATGCAATGTAAATAAAAGTAATGTCATTATCTCCTCCTCTGAGCATATAAACTAAAATCAGCTGATTGTTTGGTTTTCTTTCAAACCACCCTGCTTACTGATAACTTACTGATAACTGACGATAAAATAAAACTGCATCTTCTGGAACTGCCTCACCACGATGCTGAAGCAGCTCCAGAAGATGCAAATATGTTAAGAAAAATTAAATTTTTCTGTTTTCAACTTATTTTTGTCAGGAAAATGAAAAAAAAATCCAACATAGCTGTGTTTAAAGCCTATTATTGGTTACTGATTCTCCATTTATTACAAAAGGAACATAAACGGATGTTTAGTTGGGAAAGGGGCTTCTGACTAGGCTTTGACAACCCATAATTTCAGCTGCAGACAGGCTGCCTGTGGATGTATGTGTGTTTATGTCTGCATGCTGGTTACAGATTGAGATCCCTGGTTTGGAGTACGCTCTGCAGGCTGGGAACAGGATGTTGAGATGACAGCAGTCACAGGAGGGGGTTATCAGATGTAGCCGTCAGCTGACAGACTTATTGCACTGTCTGTCCCCCTCCTGAGTCGAGGCCCAGATACATACTGTATTAGGCCAAATGCTGCCTTACTGGCCCAGTTTATGTACAGCCTAGTTTGGAAGTGTCTGGAAGGTATTGTGGGCCATCCCTGTAACATTTCTAAACTTAGTTCCTTTGATTTAATGTAACTAAAAGAGAAAAAAAGACCAAGTGTGTCAGGTAAATGAGCTTTGGTAGGTGGTAAGTTTCAGTATTTATTTGAACCAGATGTCGGCTCGTCTGCATTCTGTGCCTGTTTTATTTAAATTGGACGACTTACTAGGAACAAGATTGATTTGTCATAAAAGTCTCCCTGATGGTAAAACAGCTTTAAGATTGAGTGAGCAGGTTTTAATGAATTTTTAGGGCCCTTGCGCATAGCATATACTATTTACCAAAACATTCACATAAATCTGTCGCGCAGATACTCAGGGAGACAAAAATAAGCAAAGAAATATGCAAAAAAGTGAAGTAAATAAACGTTATCTGTGCACACATGCATATTAATTTGCTGGGAACACTGGTGCACACTTATTTTACATACAGAAGCACAACTCCCAAAGTGTACGTGTTTCAGGGCTAAAACAGTGAATGTGTCAGATCAGTTTTAATTGGAGATGCTCTGGCCGGCCACAGAGCAGGAACAACAAAAAGCTTTTACCGAAGAATTGTTTGGCGCTTGGCAAAGCTTCCCCATTTGAAAAACAGCAAGAGACAGATTTGGATTATAACAGAAGCCAAAACAATATCTCTGCTTGACTGGAGCCACAGCCTTTTGTCTTGGCCTAAAACAAGGTTAAAAGCACTGAGGCAATCTGTCAGCATTACCCCTGATATAATTTCATTATTATGTAGCAATTGGCCTCACTCGCAAAGGCAGATGGGACACAACTTCGCAACAGGCGCATTGATGTAAACACTTGGGTTGTACTCAAAGTTCATTTCGCCTTATCAACAAGCGAAGTGGGGTGGAGGTGGGTTACTGAGCGATGACTCATGCACTTAAGAGAATATTATCATTAACCACAGTCCTTCTGGCTCATTTCCCACACTTTTTGAGGTTTTGTGATATCTGGCACTTGACATTTTAGTAGTAATCTTGATTTTTGATTTCATCCCGGACCACAAATGGTGTCCAGATGTTTAATTTTTCAGCAGCCTTTTAATTAAGAAGCCCGTCATGCTGTCAAATGCCACTGTCCCAGTGTTACATTGAGTAACAGTGACTTTGTCTGAAAAAGACACTAACTAACAGAATATTCATAATAATAAATGATAAAAGAAGAACAAAAAACCTCTTGAAGTGTTAGAATTGAGCACAACTCAGTTAATTTGAAATTCTTACTCACATCCTTAAATAACCAAGTAATGTTGTAAACGACACTGAAATGGCACACATGCCATTTGTATGTGTTAGCAGTACAGTGCAGTGAATGTTAGCAGTCTAGGGTCCGAGGTCTTCAAGATATCATTTTCAGATTTTTTGTGTGTACATATTAATAAGAGGTCACACTGATTTAATTTAGGTGAAAATCAGGTCAAGGTCACGCCACATGTTACTCACAATTTTTTATGGATCGTCTTCAAATGTCACAAAAATATATTGTTCCTTAGGGGAAATTAGTTTCTAGTTTGGCTAACCAATATACCTTGACCTTCATTGTTAGCACCCAAGGTTAAAGTGAGAAAAAAAATCAATAAACAATATTGTAAAATATCATATGAAAGGGCATGGAGAGAGCTGTACAACACACTTTTTCAATATGAAGCCCTATAGTGGCACAATGATGCCATAACAAGCTGATGTCATCACATTGTAGCAAAAACATAAAACATCAAAGTTTTAGTAAAGCCCTTGCTCTTTAGAGCTGTGCTCTCTGATTGTTTTTGTATTAAAAACCTTAATCTGTGACTGAGAATTAGCACCTACAAATATTGAGCTAGGGTTCTCAGTGGGAAATGGGTGCCCACTCTGGTTTTGGAGTGAGTCACTGCTGGAGGTGGAGTGCTTCAAACCTTTCCGGTTCTTGTTTACGAGTGAGAGCAGAAGGTGGTGAAGAGAGAGCATCAAAGTGAAGCTGCTGATTTACAGGTCAATTTACATTCCCAACCTTATCTATAGTAACGAGCTGTGGGTAGTGACCGATGGAATGAGAGTGCAGATGGTGGAAATGAGCTTCCTCTGAAGGGTGTCTGGTCTCCCCCTTAGATTGAGGACCTTGATTATTTGGGAGAGTAACAGCCACTATATTCCTCCACATCAAAAGAAGGTGGTTTGATTATCAGGCAAGGAAGTTTCCCGGAAGGCTCCAAGGTGAAGTGGTTTTTTGGGGGGTTGTTCAACTGAGAGGAGAGCCAGGATATGCTGGAGAAATTATGTTTCTCAGGTGGTTTGGGAACACCTCAGTGGTCCTCCAAAACAGCTGGAGGAGGGCAGTGTGGGCATCTGTCCTTACACTGCTGCCCCTGCAGCGTGGATAGAAAATGGATTGGAAGGTTTGCAACTGTGACTCATCCAGAACTGTACATTTTATTAAATGTTCTTCCGTTTATGTATGCATGATTATCCTTGTCGTGTATCCCAACTGCTCTGACCTTTAAAGGGACAGTTAATGTGGACATGGTCTAAGGGCTGCCTGTTGCCCATTTAGAATAAGTCAGCCTGGACAGATTGGTCATTGCTGCAAGATAACACTCATTTCTGCCTTTAAGAATTATCACATTATCATTAGTTGTCTGGTTTTAATGCAGATGCTTTCAGTTTAGCCTGCTTCATATGTGTCTGGCTGTTACCCACCAGCCTATGAGGTGCTGTCTCAGGAACCAGCAGAGGCTGTGGGCTCAATATTGTAATAGCTAGGATGATTTTTAGACAGGGAGTCTCTGACAGGCTATAAGTACAACAGCCTGATGCATGGAGCAGAGCACCAGAGTGGAAATCTGTTGCTCCTGGGCTGTCTGGGGTTCACATCATCACAGCTGACAGCTAGTGTGCATAGGCACAGCATGTAACATGATAAAATGGTAGAAAGTCCAAGTCTGCCTTTGATTTGGTGAAATATGTAGGTTAGATGTCTGATTTTGTACTGATGTATTTGTGTAACAAGAGAAAACAAAAACTCTTTTATTATTTATTAAATGTTTTATTGTCTGTCCTTGCTAAGAGGTTTTAATAATTAAATTCACTCTGGTTTCAGTCAGCATAACCTTTTCCACAAGGCAGGCATTGTTATTCTTCAACAAAATAAAAGTATTGTCAAATCAAAGAAAAGTTTAGAACAATCTCCCCCGAAAGTCTGCCTTTTTCGATTCAGCTCCTTTGCAAATTTAAGACGTGGTGTCGGTACACACTCATGGATTCAGTGTGGGATTTAGCTTTGTTCACACCCTGTGCCACACATGTCCTTTAAAATGTCAGCTGGAGACGTACCAAATCTTTATTGTGACATTTTCAACACATGCTTCTCATAATGGGCTGGTTGCACGCTGTCGCAGGGAGATAACTGTAAAATCGCTGGGTACCATCAGTGTGACTCACTGATATCCCTTGATGTCTTTTAAGTTGATTACTGCAGTTAATTCAGCGCAAACTCCACGGTGATGCCGGGTCATGGCAGGACTAGAAGAAAGCGAGCTGTCAACTGCACCTACAGTGAAAAGATTTCCTTTTCAAAAACCCATCCCAGTAGAACATGGGGTTACAGTGATAGGGTCATGAATATGGATGAGCTCAGATAGCATACCCTACTGCTGCCTAAGTGGAGCGATGGCCTAGTATTCTCATACCCACTGACTAGTACACAGAGGTTGGGTGGTGCAGTGCAAATGACATAATACCAGAATTAATATTTTATTTAGCTCATCTCCTGTTGACTACATCGCACCATTACTAGTGCTCAGCGGCTGCTGTTTACACTGATACTATCTCCCACCTGCTGCTTCCTCTTCTCCCTTTCTCTTGCACTTGTTTTTATGCAATTAGTGTTCTGTTTTCTTCTTCTTTTTCTTTCCTTTTTGCTTGGAATAACAATTTGGTTTCTAGGAAGAAAATTACAACAATATATGATAAAGATTTCCTGCAGCTCAGCCTCACTCCACTCAGCACGTTATTATGCTCATTTATTTAAATAAAAGTTTAAAGAAAGCATCTGTGTGTGCTTGTGAGGTTGCTCTTGGCACACCCCACCCAGACTTTCCTCCTCTGTTACTCCGAATCTACATAAGCTATTTTGGGAACCAAACTTTAAGGCTGTTTGTTTCCCTTCGACTCGTTTTCATACAAAACCTTCCAGCATTTTCTGCTTTTATTCCAAACACACACACACACACAAATGACAAACACACAGTTTTTCAGTCCCTGGCCATGATTTTTTTCCCTTTTCACATGCTTCCTACTTTAATAATGAGCCGTCACCATGGTGAACATACAGGTATAACAGCTTGTGTATTTATAAGAGCCTCCAGCAGTCTGGCAGGAATAAGGACATCAGCTAAATCTGCATGATATGTTGATCTGTAGATTGGTTATGGTTGGTGTAATTTATCGCCATAAAGTAAAAGCTGATATTTCAGCAGATACCATTTTGCGAGAACATGGTTTAATTCCTAATAAATAAATAAATAAATAAATAATAAAGAAACACTAATGATAGTAAATGATAGTAAACTATCCCACTAGGAATGAATATAATCTTTAATTAGTTCTTGAATTTTTCTACTTTTCTAAACCTGTATGAATTTAGTAGAATCATTATCAATGTGACTATTAATATAGAAATTCTTTTCAGAGTCAGATTTTGCAGTATAAGGAATAATGCCTTTGACCCACAATTATTTCTGTGTATAAAACGACACAGCACCTTTGTCTTTGTCTCATGTGCTGTATTATAATTTGTCTAAGGAGCATATAAAAAGTCAGTTTGTAGAAGGAAGTGGCAAAGAAAGTGATGAGATTCGTCGATAAACTAAATGATTTAGATCTGTCACTCAGGCCCTATAGACCACAGGCAACTATCTGTCGCTAAGGAAACGTGTGTATTCCCCAATTTGTTGGTGAGTGGTTGCTGGCTGTCTGTGAAATCGATTGCTTAGCCCCAACCAACAGCCCTGGAGACTGGTTAGTGACCAGTTAGCCTGGCAAGCTTCGAATCCTATGGAAAAATGTGAATTCCCTGGCCGGGTCTCAGGTTGCTCCTGGAAGTCAGTGGGCAAAACTGGTTATAAAGACTTATATAGTGCTGCATCGAAAACATACTTGCAATGGTAGGTGGTCCTTGCAATCGGTTTGATCAGCAGTAGGCTGTAGTGTGGAAATATTGCCTGCTGGTCTACAACCAAGCACTAACTGCTCTCCCAGTGAAAGTGTGACGCTCTTTAAAAGAGCTGCAGATTTTGAAAGGTGTTGGTTGCAAGGCTACGGTACAACTTTCACTTTGAAGGTGAAAGGTCTGTTAACAGTTTGTGTCATGCTTTCAAATTTCAAAGAGTGTTTGCAGACAACACAAGTCTCCATGCAAACTATGGTTGACCGGAGCAATGTGCCAGCAACCAAAGCAATCACAAGGAGGTTTTTTTCAGTGATTTGTGCGTTTTGCAACAGATTTCAGCTAGTTACAGCAGGCAACCACTCCCCAGCTGGTTGGGGAATACAGTTTTCCCTGGCAACTGGGTTGCCAACCAGTTTCCAGGGCTGTCTGACTGAGGTCTTATTTGTTACTGCAAATTGTGAAGTTGAGCAGTGTGATAACAGATGAATGCTTAAGTAAGAGGACATTTCAGACGTATTCATGGTGGCACACACATTCAGAAAAAGGAATACACACTTGTGGTTTTTGCAAGAGAAAATAGATATACTGTAGGTACCATTGTATTCATCATCGTGTGTGTTTACAAATGTGCTCAGGCTGCATAGCTCGCAGCAAGGCTTCGATAGATTCACAGACACCCACCCGCAAGCATCATATCACACAGTTCCTACCCATAGATACATCTCTGTCATATATTATGTAACATCTGCTAAAATATGTGACTCATGGCGCAGTCATCATCTGCACAGACTGTGATATCGTCACACACACACATCACTCCTATTGTGAATACACTAGTGTTTGAAAGAATGAAGTCAGTGTAAATAGTCATCAGAACAGTCATGATGCACATCGACAAGCAAAAAACAGACTTCTTGTTTTTGTGGTTTTGTTATGGTATAAAAATATCCAGCGGTTTGTAGTCCCACTTTGTTGTTTTGGCAGCTTTAGGAATCCACTGGCATTTCAGATGTTTCTCTGCGGGGACTGTCTTTATAGTGACTGCAGTTTTCCTCACGAAAATGATGGCTATCAGAATCCCTCTAAATGAAAGTGATGACTCACTGGCTTCCAAACACAGAGTTTTGGTCCATCATCGCCGACTCTTTGAGTCACCATTACTTTATTTTCACTTATGTTTATCTATGAAAAACGTGACCCAACAAAAGACTCTCATCCCAGTGCCAACATATTTGTATTTTTCAATAATATAAGAAACATTTCCCTTATCATCTGTGGCTCAGTGGAGATAAACACTATGAATACAAAAATCCTGTACTACTAAAAACACGAACTTTACCTGTCGCTACTGCTTTATTTACACAAACCGCTTTTTTTTGCTTTGTTGAACTATTTCACTTCAAACCCACATTGTATGGTTGTTACTATTAGCACGATTGCATAAAAACCATATATCTCAACCATATATCTGCAGAAGAAAAATAGTTTCTAATCAAGTAATATGTAGTTCACTCTCTTCACCGCGAAATAAGCAAAATAGAAAAGCAACAACATTTTAATGTGTTTACAGATGACCAACAAGAACAAACAGAAGGTAGCTTTGCATTGACTGCGATATTTCTCAGTCTTTTCCCCTGCTCATAGCCAATGTGATGTGCCAGCATGGGAAAGTGGAGCACGTCTTCTTGTGGTGCTACAGACCATTGTTGAAATACACTTTTCAGCCTGAAGACACTTATGAATGAGGTTGTTGTGCAGTGGTTACTGGACTAATATCTAAAAAGGCTCTGCTCTTTATTTTTTTTGATGAATTGGTAAGATGTTGAGATGAAGGCAGTTCAGCACTAAAAGGTGATTTCTTTGTTCAGGTACAAGCATGTGCATTAATTCATTACCTAGCTATCACTACAAAGCAGCGCTATTACCAAAATGCGCAAGAAGTAGGTTTCGAGAAGGCAAGTGAATGCAATGTTCTACACTTTGCATGCATTGAATTACACCCCAGTTGTATTGTACAGTGGCTGCTACATGAGTGTGAAGTTTCTTTATTCTGGCAGTAACAGAAAAATAAAAAACATATCTACATGTTGCCCTTCTCAGAAAGATTTTTTTTATCACCTCCAGACTGCATCTGACATCAGTATTTAGTGCTATGGGAATGTTTTGAGCAGTAGATGATTCACAGAGTTGCACAGACCCTCTTCAGAACAGAAGTTAAATAGTTTCTTTGCTACTTTTCTCTCCCTTTTAATCTTCAGGTTTTGATTATTTTGGCATATGTGAAAATGGGTTTCAAAGTGGCACATCCGCAATTGGTAGACAACACTAGATTCAAACCAACAGCTTTTTGAAATTATGGAAATTCATGCAATCTGCAATGGCTGAGGTCATCGGGAAGTTTCTTGTCCTTGAAAGTCTGGGCCTGAGTAGGTCTCAAGTGGTCTGAAAGTGAGCCGCGCTCACGGCACCGTCAGCATCACTGCATATTAAATACACGTTGAAACACAAGATTCTGGTCAGACTTGGTTCACGGTCAGAGCACTTGGGGGCGGGGGACTGCTAGTTACATGGTTACTGTAACTGCTGTTCTGTGACGATCATTGTCATGGTTTTCACCACTCCGAGCAATGCGCTGACATCATTTCAATTTCAGGATTGTGGTTCACACTGGAATTACATGGCAATACGCAGCCGCAGGTCTTCTGACGGCCGCCGGTGTTTAGAGCTCGTTGAAGGTGCTGAATAAATCTCAAAGATATATTATTTTTTGATCAAAGATAGAAATTAACACACTCACAATGACCCACGCACTCGTACTGCAGATGTGTGCATAAGTGCCTATGACACACATATAGGCTATATACACAAACACACACATACTGAAGTTGCACTGCACGACTTTCGCATACTCTCGCATACTAAGACAAGTCCTCTTTTCGGAAGTTGTTTATTCCAATAATCTCTGTCTTCATCCCTTCTTCTTTCCAGAGTGGCCTGTCTCTCTGACTTACTGCTGGTGTTGCTTCAGGCTGAAAACAAAACACAGAAAAGAATTTGTTAGTCGTGTTCTGTCTCTGACATAGGCAGATCCGACAAGACAGGGCTCTTTAACCACAGGGAATATCAAGCCCATGGGGCGAAAGATATTTTAGTGTCTGATATGTTTGGTCCCGTGGAAGCAATTTAATTTACCTGTAAATCCACGTCTCATGCCGTTTTTCATATAGCGCAGTCGTCATTTGTAATATAACGAGACATTGTAACCTTGCATTGCTGTTATTATATCGTATTATCCGCTGCACTGAAAAGAATTCCCTTTTACCGGGAGTGACAGCTCGACTTTATGTAAAGCATTAACCAATAATCCGGTTTCACAATCTTCTCATAATTACAGCAGCCTTCTATCTGGCTATACTCCAAATTGAAACAAAGAGGAAAGATACGAGCATAAACCCTCATGTTTAAGGTGCGGTAATTACTGTGGATTTGGCCTTTATCTTGAACCGCTGATTGTTTTTCACGATGACGGCTGCTGCGGCTGCATTCTGCGGCTTTATCGCCACGAAACAAAGCAAGTGCGGCGGCAAACATGCCGCATTTAATTAAAACAAGGAGATAAATCGGATTGAAGATCACGCCACGCAACACACACCTAACTGAGTAGGCATTTTTAGGGCAGGGTGTTCAAAGGACTCAATTCTTGAGAAATCCCATAGCTGATCTTGAGAAAATGAAATGAGTGCTTGGTATTTCACTTTTCTAAATGCCATAACAGAAATCTCAACAATAATGCGCAACACTTCCTTCATCTCGGCGACGCTGTTGTGTAATTGCTCCTCACGTCAGTTTGAGGTGCCTTTTAACTTTCATGATGCTGTTTTGAGAGGTTTTCTCTCCAGTATGAGCTAAACTTCCACAGTTTGAGATAAAAGTCAAGTGAAAATGAGATGTTTGGCTTCATACGTCTGTATCAGTCTGAGTCTGACAACGTGTCCCCTGAAAACCACAACAAATTCCACCATTTTCAGCTCAGTCCTTGTTAAACTGTCATTCCTGTCCTAATTGGGCTGTTGTCCCCACCCACCCAGCATCTCCTCCGCTCACACAGAAACACACACACGTTGCCAGCTGAAATGGAGTGAGAGAAAGAGAGAGGATTCATGGGCACCATAGCTGTCAGCACCTATTCTGGTAATGGCTGTTAAAACAGTGGCCTCTACACCCTGTCTGGTCTGTCAGGATTCATCTAGCACGTTAGATTCTCTGAAGAGTGGAGGGCACGACTCTGGTAGCTTGTATTGTTCTCTCTGAAGGGACAGGTAGCAGCAAGGAGGGGCAGGAGGGCAACAAGGTGGGAGGGGCAGAGCGAAAACACTGTGGGGTAGAAGAAGGGGTCAAAGAAAGTCAACAGAATGATGTGAGCTGATAGAAAGAAAGGGCCTGAATCCAAATTCTTTGTACATTCTACATAAATATGTAAACATCATACACAAAAGGTGTTATTGATACACAAAGTAATTATCTAAACAAATAATTTTATCCAGAGATTTTTGTTTTGACCATTCTACAAATCCCAATCCAAGCACTTGGGACACTGAACAAAACAAAATGCAGCCATTTAAATACAGCATAAACAATTTATTCTGAATAAATAAATAATACCCATTTTGAATTTGATGGCAGGAACACGTCTCAAAGGACCATGCTCACCACTGTGTAGCATCCCTTCTTCATTTAACATCAGGTTTATAGTTTACGGTTGATTCTAATTAGTTTACATTTATTGATTTTTGCGACCACTCAGATGTGGACTGATATTTATTCAAACAATCTTCATATTTTAGGAGGTTCCATCAGCATATGTTTGACATTCTTTCTTGATCCAGAGCATTAATACCGTCAATGATGACAATGTTTATCCGGCTGATGATACATCACAGGTTACAGGTTATTTTAGTGTGTCAAGTACAGAAAGGCAGTGATACATTTTATTGTTGGTTGGCTGAATTGCACAAACTAATGAGAATCACAATTAATTAAAAAGTCAAATCCAGTACAAATGCCATTTTGCTAACATCTGACTAGGGATGGGTACTGGTATCCGGTGCCATGATGGCACCGGTTCTGACATAAACGGTAGTAACCAGACCGAAAAGCAGCGCACATTTCGGTGCTTTATTTTTCCTGAGATGTGATACACTTTGAATTCTACGTTTAATTTTACGGATAGTAGGCGGGCCCAGGTACGTACATTCTTTTAGAGCAGAGCTACAGATTAAAATGCCCAAGGCAAAGCGGTCAAAGTCTGGCTGTACTTCACAGCAAAAGATGCAAACTCAGCAGCCTGCAACAAGTGCTTTAAGGTGATACTGTGATACTGTGCAAAGGAGGTAACACCTCAAATCTGATGAAACACCTGGCGACGCATAGCGTTTTTTTTTAAAGCCGAAAAATGCGCCGTATTTGATAACTTGCTGCGAGACCTCACACCGAGCGCATCTACTGCGGGTGGGTTGCCTGTTATCGGACCGGAGTTAGCAACATCCCCCAAAAACACGAAGAGGAGAGTCCTGGCCCCTAGCCCTGCCAGTGTAACAGAAATGATGACGGATGATGATGGCAGCAGCAGCCGTTCTTCTCTGCGTGAGTCGCGTAATGTTGTCCGTGTGTAATTTACATTGAGTAGGCTAACCACGTTATTACATTAATGCATGTAAGGTGAACTAGCAAACACCGTCTTAGTTACATGTGGCTGTCTTCTTGTTTGATGGCAGATACTCCCTTCACCCTGGCCAAAAAGGCTAAAATGACCAAAGAAAAAGTAGAAAACAGTTAAACATGAGAGGTTTTTGGACAAAGTTAGTGTTTTTTCCATTGTTTAAGCACTGCTTCCAGCCAAGAGTGATACCATATATGCCCTATAGCTGCAGAAAAGGCTAACATTGTTATCTTTTTACAAAAAAACCCAGCTGAATATGAGAGGTTTTTGGACCAATTTTGTGTTCTCCATTCTTTAAGCACCGGTTTGAGCACCGTTTAAGCACCGGCACCGTTTCAAAAGTACCGGTTTGGCACCGGTATCGGATAAAACCTAAACAATACCCATCCCTACATCTGACCAATCATTCTGTGGAGGGACAGACGAACTCACCTTGCTATCGCATAAGTTCATTGGTTGTTAGCTTCAGCCTCAGGTAGTTGGCTAAACGAGCTTCCAGATTTTTTAAAATCTTTGTGTTAAATACATCATTAGACTGGTACAGTTAAGCGGACGATGTTTTTTTTCTTCAATCGCAGGAAGACTCACGTGTTTTACAATTTACAACTTGTCAGCAGGTACACCTTTTAACTCCATCAACAGTGACACGCTCCACCTGGTGGCACAAATATGTACTACAGCAAATCCACAATAAATTTCCACCCCATGTCCTTCAGCTTTTACAGTTGGTTTTCATATGAATGCACAATAATATTGCTAGCACCTTTAACATGTTCAGTGCTGCACAAGGTCAAAACATTTTTCACAGTTTTCTTGTGACTGCCATGTGAAGGGCATATCTCCAGTTGTTTAATAATGCAATATGGAGCGCAGCCTTTTTTTTAAAAAAAAAAATCTTTTTAAAAAAAAATTGTGCATGCAGTGCGCAAAGCCGTGCCAAACATTTGACAATAACTTCAACGGGAAGTCATGCCTGTACAATAAATAATTGATACACACTATAGCATGTTGAGCAATTCTATCACATCTTATGGTGCGAGAGGTACATATATATTTTTTACTCAAGGAGCTTTTTCCCCTGATGCTTGAAAACCAGTGGCATACTTTATTTATTTATTTCTTGTAAGTATAAAGCAATTTCATAAAGGGCAGTGTAATAACTGATTCAGGGAGCTTTATTTTCCATAAAATAATTAAGTAAAGTAAAGGCTGTGAATGGTTTCTAGGATTTATATTATGGTTTGAAACTTTCCCTGGGTAAATTGTAATTGCGTTTAAATTCAGGTCTGTATGTTATGTTTGCTCAATAATATGTTTGAACTTGCAGGTCCCAGCTTCCATTAATTACCAGGTTATTTATCATATTGTTTGGAAAATGTCCCTTGGCGGGTCTGTTTCTATAGAGCAAAATGGTCGAGGGATCTGCTGAGTGTGTAGTGAATACACAAACACCCAACATGTTCCTCCCTTTTGCATAATGCATTCAACTTTTACATTGAGTGCTTTTGACATAGTAAATTTGTAAGCACTTTCCTGTTTCTTTTTGACGTTTACTTAACAAAAATATTTATTATGATTGAATCAATTGAATCCAGTCAAGAAAACATTTTAGTGGTGATGACTATCCTTGAAAAAAGCCCTGCCATACATTTATTAGTCCAGTGTATGAGCAAGATATTACATGGTGAGGAATAGAACGATGGAGGCTGGAAAGATGACAGAGCCAAGAAAAGCAGCAGGACACTAGAAGGTGAAGCTGGGGAAGGGGTACAAATAAAGGTCACGGTCTGTGAGTGGATGAGGTCGTTAATAAATAGACTAATCCAATAATCTCTCCCAGGGCCACACATGTGGGATGTAAGATATATGAGGATGAGAATGTGTGTGCGAAAGAGGGCAGAAGGAGTGCACGAGCCTGTGTGTCCGAGGGAGGTGTTAGTGAGGATGTGAAGGTCACCTTGGCACGCTTTGGATGCGTGTGTGTGTTTTTGCGTGTCAGGTAAACAGTTCAGCAGTGGCAGTTGCAAAGGGAGCTGCGATGTGAGTCATGGTTCACGCATGATCCGGCTAACCCCATCCCCCAACACAAACCACCACCATAAAAAATAAAAATCAAATAAATAAAACTCACCCGTACCTTATTAAGTTAACGGACAGCAACACCCAGGGCGGTGTATGCGTAAGCTTGTGTGTACGTGTGTGTGTGTCTGCATACAAAGTCTGCCTGTTTGTCTGATTTTTGGGTGAAAGGTGTAAGGGAAGACAAGGACAAATACCTTTGGGGAGATGAAAAGAGCCCAAGGCATGAGCCTACCTCTGAGTGTGTGTGTGTTCAAGTGTGACAGAGGGGGCATGTGAGACGAGAGCCAACCGACGAATCCTGAATTAACCTTTTCCTCGCCTTAAGCAGTGAGAGGATGCACACACACATTGCTGGGGCTATTACACATGCATGCATATAGCAAGACTGGCCTATTAGCAGGTCGACAAGTCAACCATTTGCATGGGATTTATCTTACAATAAGCACTATAATCTCCAACTGTCGTTGCCACCCTCTCTCTGAGCCTTTCCCTTTTAAATGTGCATTAGTCTATTTTGTGTCTGTGTTCTCTGACGCTAAATAATTACCAGGGTGAGTAGGCTAAATGGATTGTCCCAGACCTCACCATCATACCTCTGGGGCTTACGGCAACATCAGCATCATCATAAAAAAGTACACACGGTGCACATAAACACACATTAAAGCAAGCCACAGGTCAAAATATATCAAAACAAAGCGCCCAAAAAGCAAAGGCCATGCAAACCTAGTAGGTGATGTGAATGGAAACAATATTAAATGGGCAGTTAAAGTTCAGGCAGTGTCATTGGTCAGAGAATAAGTATATATTATAACCATACTGACAGCTCACATCAAGTGAAATACACTCTACTGCACTTGGTTTTCACTTGTGGGTTCCAAGTAGGTAATTAGTGACCTTTCTTTGTTTACTTTTTACTTTCAGTGTATCTTTACACACATAGAATCTTATCTGGATCTGTCAGTATGCTTTATATTTACTGGAAAATAGCCTTAAAAAAGCCTTTAAGGTAGTCTTTATGTCAATTATGAGTTCTTTAATTGAAGTTTTGCAAGCCCAAACCACTCAAAGTAGTACTGTTGATTAATATTCTAGATTTGATTATAGGAACTAATTAATATTTAAAAAGACAGACATTTAATTGTGAAAAACACGTTAAAATATATAATAAAAACATTAAAAAATGAGATAGAGGCAAAGTTTCTGGCTTGTTAACTGAGTGCTATCCACCTGCAACAGCGCATACTGTGTTGGTGCACACCTAATGCAGCTCTCACTGCTCCAGTCTTCAGACACATCTCAGCAGGAGTAAAGACACAGAGAGAGAGAGCAGTGAATAATTTAGCTGGCTTTAATTAGAGAACATAAGCTGAGGAACTGAAGGTAAAAGGTGTAAACTCAAAACAGTTATCTGGCTCTAACCTTTCCTAGAAGTTTTTATAAATAAATAATAGTTAATACTAAGAGTAAAGCAATTACATACATGAGCTAACTTAATGGATGTAAAATAAAACAATTAAAGATTAAAAATATGAGTTTTTGGCAATTTTGACAGCCCTGAAACCCATCATAGTGAATTTTATTTATGTTTACTTACTGGGTAATATAAAATCTCTTTTATGGAAACTGTAAATAATGCAATATTTGTATGGAGGTAATGCAATTCCAATTATAAAAGGGTAAATATGACACATTAGTGTTAGTGTATTCGGCGGTTTCTTGCAATTGACAACTTTGTGAAAAAAAACAAGTGTTTCTAGTGCAAATCCTTGACAAACAGTTCACAGTAAACAGGAAGTTATACCCGTAGAGTAAATAATTGATAGATACTATAGTGTGTCTATGTACCGGCACATCTGGACCAAGATTCAAAAGTAGCTGACTCCTGCTTCTTCATGGAAAACCGTCCAAAGTCCGTTCACCCTGCTGCTAACTGGCAAGCAATACAAAGAAGCCGTATAACCAGACCTGCTAGGGATGGGAGACTTCTCAGTTCCTCCTGCACACTTCACAACAAACTATTTCTTTATTTTTACATCCTAATTATTAATTCAGTCATTTATAATCTTGTATTTGTAGCATATACAGACTACATCTGCATTAGATTAACTTGTGTTGTATGTCAGCCATCAAATTGATTTTTTTTTTGAGGGGCAAAAAGTTACATAGAAGTTTTAAAAGTTGATCTCATATTACCCATGCTATGAGTGCAGGCTTGCAGTCTCTGCTGGGAGCTGCTTCCCATCATGCGAAGACTTCCCAGATTTTTACACAGCAGTAGGGCTGCAAAAAATCCCAGCTCAGCTTTTGTCGGCTGATGGCCTTATGTTCCTTCTTTAATTTTCACTTTTTTCTACTTAGCCATTAGCACGCAGTAGTCGAGTTAGAAACCAACACGGGGATCTAATGCTCATCTGTCTGTTTCGGTTCTGTCTGCTGCCTACTTGTGTCTCTATCTCCTGGCTATCTTGGTGCATCAATTTAATTGCAACATACTGTAAAGTGTGGAAGCCTTCCATCCAGTTTATCAAGTTATATTTCTGCTGTTATCATCCTGTACAGGTCCAATTACAACAGCCATTCTGAAGCAACTGCTTGGACTCTGCAGCATTTCAACTGACCTGCAGCTGACTGTGTATGAAACAGGCAGCACTGATAAGCAGAGCTGGCAGGTTGATGCATCCAGCTGTTTAAAGAATACAGAAATCTCTTGTTGTTTTACAGTGACACATTCCTAATGCCAAACAGCACACGCTCGTACACAAACTCCCCAGAAACAGACGCACACACGCATTTTTCATGGATGTTTCTTCGGTGAGAGCTAATCCCCTGCCGCTGTCAGCCGTACTTTTTGGAAAGCTCCTTACACAAGCCAAAGCTCATCCTGAGTGTGAAATAACACACATACATTACATACACACACACACAGATTTAAACTTAGGGTGTAAGATTGCACATAAGTTTGCCAAAGTCTTGTCCATCCAGTCTTGTGAAAGGAACAATCATAGAAGCTTCCTTTGCACGTGGTTTTTCATATTTTAACACACATCCATCCATCTATCCATTCTCCTCTGCTCATCCTTTTTGGGGTCGAGGGGATGCACAAAAATATAAAAGACATTTCATCTCGACAGCTTGTTTTTTAAAGGAAATAGACTTGGCAAAAACATTTGTACTCAAGCCATGTGCCAGCCAGCCAACGAAACCAACTAAAGCAAAGGAAAAAAAATGCACTGCCCTCATTCATATCTAAACTAGCAATTCCTTAGAAGTTGTCTGGTCTTTTATTCGTGCTGCAGCCTTGGTGTGTGCATAGAACTGCGTTTGCACTTTTATGTCAGCAGGAAAATACTTTTCAAACGTTTTTAGCACAATAAAACGTGAAAGTGGAATATTTTCTATCATACCCAAACCTGATGCTACACTTTCATTGCGAAGGCTAAAATGGTAAGCGTGCTGATGTAGAAACAGTTAGGAGATGTGCGTAACAGAGATTTATTGGTTTCACACACACACACACACACACACACACACACACACACACACACACACACACACACACACACACACACATCGAGGCGGCTGTTTTCTGTTTCATCTGAGTGACTGGGTGAAGGCAGAGGAAGTGAGACTGATGAGGTGGAACCTTCGGTCTTGTTCTCTGTTTCCCAGTGGATCAATAACAGCAGTGCAACAGAGCTGGCAGGACTCTTTTTACAGTACCAGTTTTTGCTTTCATAGACTTCAGAATTTAGCATGTGCACGCAATAACGCCACAAGGGCTCACAGCTGTCACACTTTTAAATTGCTTGTGCTATAAAGGTCCTCTCGTGGACTTTTGCATACTTTTAACGATAGCAATAAAAAAACAGAAGATGGTAATTTCGAATATTTTTTGCATTATAAATGGTCAAGCCGCTACACTTCTTCTGTTAAACTACACACACGCGCGCACACGTACACACACTGGAGCCTGATCCTGGCTATCATATGATTGAGTGATTATCAGCAAGTCTGAGCACCTCTATAAAGTCAGGGGTACTTTGCTGCTCTGGAGCATTTAGGTGTGTGTTTGTAGCACAGTGCTACAATTTCTCCAGGAGTGGACGTTCCAGCAAATTCACAGCAATACTTAAAGAAAACCCAAGAGTGGCATCTCAGACTGTTCAGGCATCAGTTAACATGATAAATGTTAAACCTTATGACAGTACGTTACAAGAAGACTGAATAAGTATGGCTTGTTTGGTAGGGCTGTCAGTTTAAAGCCTCTTCTGTCCAAAAAGGACATGGCAGCGCGCCTTAGGTAAGCAAAGTACAGAGCAAAGCACAGAACTTCTGGAGCAATGTCTTTTGAACAGACAAGACCAAAGTGAAGATGCTTGGTGAAAATCAAACACAGCATATTAGCACGACTACCTCATGCCAACTGTGAAACGCAGTGATGATTGGGGTTTCTTTTTTAGACAGAGGACCTGGACAATTTGCAGTCTCTGTGTAGACCATGAATTCCCCTGAATAACAAAGTAATTTAGAGTCAAATGTGAGGCAATCCATCTGACAGATAAAGCTTGGCCAAAATTGGGTACATACAACAGAACAGTGCTCCCAAGCAAACCGGCCAATGTATAATACTGTGGCGGAAACTTAAGACAACTGTGTACTAATGAATGTCCACAAACTTCAATTAAACAAATCAAAGCTGTAAAGAAGAGTGGGACAAAATTCCTCCACAACGATGTGAGACGTGGATAAAATCATACAGAAAATTATTATTTCAAGTTACTGCTGCTAAACGTGGTTTTATAAGCTAATGAATCGTGGTTACACGGTGTCTTATGAGAGATTTTTTTCATGCCTATAGGATTAAAGCACTTATTGCATTATAAACTTTATGCCCTTATGTTTTGAAAAAACCTGAGTAAATACCTTTGTTCTAAAAGGAATGACTAAAGACGAACTCTGCAGACATATCCAGCAAACTGTGTTTGCAAACCTTCCTGGAAGCCTGTCAGATAAAATGTGTGAGGGACTTCCTCTGTTTCTGTTCAGTGATCTTTCAGTGGTTTCCCTGTAAATCGTCCTGGTACCTCTCCCTCAGTGGCTCATCTATCATGCCCTGTAAATCCATCACCTCCATCTTAAGCAGTAAAACCTCACAGCTGTCTGCAACAATGGGTTCATCTCACTGTCCACTATATATTTGCTCCACATATCTCTGGTCCCACCTTTCAGTTCAGTTTAAGGAGATTTACTCTGTTGTGATTTTGTTTTACTCTGCATCTTTCTGTCTGTATTACTTCATTGCTGTCTGTCTGTCCCTCCTTATCAGTTTTTTTCCTCAGCCTTTTGTCGTGTCTTGTATACCCATTTTATTTCTTTTTCCTCTGTCCCAAACGTAATGTGTCTGTTTGTATCTCTTGTCCCATCTGTCTCTCGGTGTCTGTGGTGCGTGCTGTCTCTCTAGTACCTATCTGTCTTGCTTACTCTCTCATTCTCTCTCCTAAGTATGACTCTTCCAGTGTGTCTGCCCGCTTCTCTGCTTTGCGACAGTAAAACTGACAGAAGGAGAGAGTTATGAGCCACTGGCTCCCCATGATTTACTGTCTCTGGACAGAGACATTATACAACTCAACAATTGCACATGTCAGGAGTTTAGCTTATGCTCTTATCAAGGTTGACTAGATTGAGTTACCTTTCTTACTGGTATGTGGAAGTAAATGAACAGTGACTTCTGAAATCAATTCTGTGACCTTCAGTCTTACCACCAAGTATTAAAAAAAAAACTTTTTCCTCCGAGTGAGTAGCATCTCTTCTGAAATGTAATCATGGAGTTACTCAAGGTTATTACCTGAACTTGTCATGAAAGTTCAACAACTACGAAACTGGACCTGCTAATTCTCATTTTCAAATCACACAAGCCTCTGATTAGTACATCAGATACTATTTGTACCGATGTGAGAAGCTTCTTTGCATCTCAGTAAATCACAGTAGGGCCAGACAGCACTGTGGGTAGGAAAAAAATGTGGTTAAACTTTGCCTCTATCTCTGTGCCTGACTTGTAGACACACTTTCTCCTTTTTTTAAACAGCCATCAGATGATTAGTGAGATTTCTAGGGTTAAGGGTGGGTTCTGGTTAACATCCACTGGTTTTTATAACATTTTTGCCAAAATCATCCAAATGAAAAATCAGAAATTGCATGAAGACTTTATTTGAAATGTATCACTGTCTGAAAATGCGCCTTTTTTGTGTCACTACAACAAGGGAAAAACTGGTTGTTGCAGTAAGTAGTTAATGTGAATTTTTGTGCATGCAGAAGGCAACAGATTTACAATTTTTGCCAATTGATCATAGTTAATCGCCTTATTATAACAAACCGATTACATGCATTTGCCAACCTGACCCCATTTAATCTCATACTGATGGTAGCAGACTGATACCATATTATTGGAGTTTCATCGCTGCAAGTTGCTTTGAAGATGGCAACTGACTGCCAGTTGTCACAGACCTGGACCCATTTTTAACGCAACTATTTCAAAGGCAACAAGACTGCAAGCTCATTGCACAGTTTCACCAATTTTTTCACCACTGTTTTCCATAGTGTGACTTAGTTAAGCAAAGTACAGGTGCAGGCAATGGTAAAACATATGTCAATTATTTTAAAGTGTCCTCACACTGTATAATCTTTAAAGCTGGCAGAACATGCCTGATGTTTCTCATGATAAACATACAGAGCATCATCTGCTCTTTATGCTTACAATACATATTTTTTCATGGATTAAAGAAAATCTTTGCTTTCTGTTTTTCTCACTTCTTTCTCTCGCTGCCTTTCTCATCCTTGTTATAGCTGCTGCTGCTTTTCTCACTACACCCACCAGTCTCTAAGAGTTAACTTGCTTACAGAAGTTTAGTCTGTGCAGCCCAGACAGCTATACGCTCTAGGGTAGTTAAATACCAAAAAATAAAAAAAGCTTCAAATTTCTAACAAAAGAAAAACAAAACAGCAGAAAGCTGCACTAACAATATAATATCCTCAAGCGCCCTTTTATCTGACAAATACATTCATAAAAGACTTAATTTACACTGTATTCCTTTTTTGTATTCCTAAATACAGACAGATGCATGCACGCACACAGACGAGCACCATTAACCTGCCTATAACCATGCCGACAGCTATCTCATGGCAAACGCATGAAATGTAACGGTTCCATATCACAGTCTCATCCTGCGGGTGGATATAATTTCTGTGATTTTTTGGGATTTTCTAAAATCAGTAATGACCCAAGCCTAATTGTGAAAGACTCATTATAATAAATTCCACATTGTTATTTTTGCAATTCTCAAATCTGCTGGAACTTTTATTATACTTCATTTTACTCACATATACATCCGATAAAACAGAAACTAATGGAACCATCAGTCCTTGCTCTTTGAAACAACATACCGCTTCTAATGTTGGAACTATTTTATAGTATATTTTGTGACGGTGATAAATGCAGCCCCAAATGGTTTTCCTCACACAGCATGGTAAAGTAAAAGTAATGTAAATAAGTGAACGTCAGTTTTTAGGCATTTACAACACAAGTCAGCTCTTGTCATTAAATCTATGTTGTTTTCTATTTTTGTTTCAAGTCAAGACTTTTATTAATTTGTAATAAACATGAGCATAGAAAGTGTATGATGTCACCCATTAGTTTGTGGTTTCTGTTCTGAATCTAATTGTATTTGCATTGCATTTGTCTTGTTTTTACAAAGCAAATGTAACCATATTTGGATAAGAGGGTAGAAATTGAGAGTTGTCAGCCTCTGCTGGCTAGTTAGCTCTTGGTTAGCAAGCCACAACCTTTGGGCTGTATCAGGAAGTATAACAATCCACTGTAGTGACCTGCTTCTGAATAAGGAAGCAACATTTAGCTTGAAAGTATCTTTAACTGGAATGCTAACTTTAGAAAGTGAAATACAAACTTTAAACAAAATGTATTAACTGAACAGCACTCACATGTGAGTCAGAGTTGCCACGCTCTTGATAATGTATAACTACAAACTGTAATATAGGTTCATATAACAACTTTTAGAAATGGGGAAATCAGACACCAAATAATTGTAAAAATGAATTGAATGAATTGAAAGTATTAGCACTGGACTTTGAGCTGGAAAACGAACCGTTCAAAGAAACCATTAAAAGCCCAAAATGACATTTTAAAATAATGCCTGGAATATACTTGCACAGTGAATCTTTATAGCTCTTTATACCCATCCAGGCTGCATTGATGGCGAAGTGTAGTTGCTTATCCAAGGAAGTGCATGCCATGTCATTAAGATGTAGAGTTAACACAGAAGTATAAATCTGCTGTATGTTGTTGTACTCACTTGTTCTGGTGCTTGGAGCCCTGGAGGTGTGCATGATACTGCTCAATGGAGTTGAGGACCACACTACAGACACTGCAAGAGTAACTACTTCGCAGCCCTAGAGAGACATAAACATAATATAGTTACTGTAAGTCACTTTCTGTAAGTATGATTTATAACAAAAGCTGTCATCATCATCATCATCATTTGGATCACCAGCTAGTAGTAGTGAGCCCGACATGAGCAACAATAAAAATCTGTACTGACACTAAGTAACAGTCTAATTTTTACCCTCAGTAGTGCTGGGTAATTTTCCTAATTAGAGTGCATCTGGAAAGAGATTTGATTAGACTGATCATTAGCAGAAAACCAGTTACATTTTTAGAGCCTTGGATCAGTTCCCCCTTCTTTTTAGTGGCTGTGTGTGTGTGAGAGGTTCCTTTTTAAAACTTGCACTAGAAAGGCGGGTACCGCAGAAGAATTTGGACTCTAGGAATCAGAAACGAACAGCACAGTGGGATGTGTGCATGCCTGTTTTGTGTGCATGCACAGTTGTATTGTGTTGGTGAATGCAAGCTTGAGTTGGTGCAGCTCAGACACAGATGTTAACTAATTAGAGGGTTTGCAGGTGGTCGCGATGAACACCCAAAAATAGATAGATGAATTTGGAGATACTCATGGAGTGGGGAGAAGGGAGATTTGGTGGTGCGGAGATGGGGATTAGGTAGAAGAAGCGAGTGAAAGAGAGGAAATATCCAGAGAATAATATGATGTTTTAAACAGAGGAGGGAATGGATAATGATTTATTACACTGCAGCATTGATGTAGCATTCATGCTGGGGTTTAATGACCACAAAAAAATCTGTATCCAAGCCCCAAAATAACGTCCCGTGGTAACTAGAGCACCGATTTTAAAATCTTCTTTCTTTTTCATAAAAGGAAGCAGAGGAAATGATCTCTCTGGGTAATCAGCAACACGCCATAATTGCCCGTGTTTCCCCTGTTAGAGATACAATGAAGAGCTATTTTTGTTTTCTCACTTTTTGCACACTGCAGAGCCGTCACTGCAGAACTTTACTTCCATCGGAAAAAAAAAATCTGCCTTGACACTTCGGGGTTGTATGCCAAAAACAAGTCAAAAATTAATGGCTTGAAGCCTCTCCCTCTCAGTTTGTCCTTTTTTAAATTGTAATTTTCTGACAATGGGTGTGAAATTTTAGTTATGCGGTGCAACTTAAAATTGGGGTGTGCCTGCTTGTGTGTACATGCCCTTTTCGCTGCTGTCATTATCGTCCTTGAGATTTATGACTTGTCTTAGTATTCCATCACCTTTTGACCTTTCGTAGCGGTAATTGGTGAAGTACACTGGGAGATGAAGTTGTAATATAGTTAGGAGTGGTGGGAGGTCGTTTAGGCTTGGGCTAGAGCTGCATAATGTGGCATATCTACTCCCTGTTGCCTCAAGAGTCCCTTAGTCTCTTTCAGGGGTGATTAAGGATAAGCAGTCATTTACAAGAAAGCCAGGACTGAATTAGTTGCCTGAAGTAACTGCTGTCTTGGTTTAAATGTTGATATTTTTGCAACTATTAAGAGCTAATAACTAATTCTGTGTGTATGTGTGTGTGAAAAAGAGACAGAGAGAGTGGGAAAAAAGAGGGCCGGCACATCTTCCACTGCCAAAATGTCATTACTTCTGTTCTCTCTAAATGAAAAGGCTATTAATTGGAGAAGCGATAATTTAGAAAGAAAGGAAAGATAAGTCTCTTTCTTCTTTCCTCTGTCTTCCCCGTAATTCTATACTGCTGCAAGGATTACATAAAGAGGTCTATTCTTTTATGTGTGATTATGAAGTGTGTTACATGTGCATGCGTTCGCAGACAAAGGCAGCTTCCCTGCTTTTAGCCTGATTGATGTCACCTCCACACTGATTGCCCGAGTAGCAGAGATATACAATATGCTGCAGTTTGTGTCAGCACCAGCCTTTTGTAAACACACGCATAAACATATACACATGCACAGATAACGTGTTTTGGTTAATAAAGCAGTTCTGGCATAAGACCACACTGTGCCCTAATCCATGTTAATTACATGCAGGGAAAGTGTGTGTGCAACGGTAGTGACAGCACGTGGCTCAGGGTTGTGAATGTAGGGGTTTTTTGCGAGCATGAGCAGTATTTGTGAGGGAGTTCTAAGCCTTGTTAATTACACAAGAAGATATGCCAAGAAGAGAGAAAAGAGGGGGTGAGAAGCGCTAAGGCAGTGGGTGTGGAGCTGTTTGTGGCTGTCGTTTAACATACAGAGCCTTCTGGCATTGCTGGCACCCCTGGTGTGGAGATGCCTAAACGGTTGTCAAAAAAGTAATGAGTTACATTTTGTGCTTAGAAAATTGGGAAAATGATGTTTGTTTCAAGAGTCTTGTTGCAGCGAAATTCAACATCCTGCTGCAGTTTCAGTGTGTGATGAATTTTAGCTTTCAGCTTTTTCACTATGTCCCAACTCAAGCAACATTAATGACCCATTTGGAGCATGATATTTGTGGCTCGTTCCAATACCATGCGCTGCCAAGCTCTGACTGCAGCTCCTTTTTATGTGAGAGGCTCAGAGGAATTTCAGGTAGCGGTTAGCACTAGCAGTTGTGAAATCTAGTGTTTTGCACACACTTTTGGTGAACGGTGGGATTGTTTGAAGACAAAGAGGGAGGGAAATGGGCCTTGTACAACTATTGAACATCAAGTTTCATATGGATACATTCAAGGTAGAGTTTCCTCTAATTTGCACTCACTGTAGGGTATTCATGTGTAATGTTATTCATGCTTCTTGTAGGATATTAGTTTATGGAGCGCTTACTACCCCAGAGCCTTTGTGCTTTAGTTCACCATGCGCTTTGCAAGATTAAAAATGAACTGAATCCAAGAAGAGCCCATTGAGATGCAATCAAAACTAACAGTCTGCAGCAAATACTTGACAGAGCCTCTCAAAGGAATATATCGCAAATACCATAGAAGAGAGGGGTTGAGATTTGGGTGAGAGTCAGATTAAATCCAAGTGGAATTTTACCAGCAAACTTTGAAGGACTCAGAGAGAGACTAATTATTTTTTTGCAGCCAGTGTGACAGTAATTGGAGAGACCATCTGTTTCAGACAAAGAAAAAATTACCAGGCGCAGGAAACTATCTTTGTGAACTATTGCTTTTAAAAAAGGATTTCCAGATTCTCTTAGATTTTTCTAGTTTTCTAGTTTCTTCACTGTAAGCAACTAATAATTCTTAAAGGTAGCTTTTTAAGATGAAGTTCATGGATTTGGGGATTATTGCCAGAGTCGTTCAGTAAAACCTTTGAAAGACACAATAATAATTATTATTGGTATAATTGATTTACCAATAGAAATGGGCAAAAGAAATGGAAACAGGAATGCATTTAGTGGCATCTTTCTCTTATCTCTCGTGTTTCATAGTCCACCATTTCACTTTATTTTCCTGTCTTTAACTGAGCTTTTGGTCGATAATAACTCCAGAGGGAAATACACAGGTCTTTAGCTGCTAAATGCTCCACTACATTCACCAGGGAGCTGCTTACTTCACATGATGTGTTGCTGGACAGGTAGTTGGTTTATCACTGGTGAGAACAGCTGCTTGCTGCTGCTAGAAATGACACCGTCGAGGGTGGTGAGCCTAAAGAAAGATGTGCCAGTTGCACTGTTAAACAACAACAAGGAGCTGAAAAAATGTTAAAATGCTCCACGCTGCCGAATGGAGCTGAGTGATAATTTTCCATGTTCTTCAGTATGAGTCACTTTTCCACATAACAATATTATTTGAGCCCATTTTATCGGGTTAAATAAGACCTTTTGGGTACTTTTAACATAACTGAGGAGATATATCCTCAAAGAATACTTAAAAAAGCCTAAAAGTATATATTGGTTTTCGGTAAATTTACTGCTTTGTTAGATAAACTGTTTTTAATTCCCAGAGCGAGCTGGTATTCGGACCTACGGTGCTTACACTACATCTTAGTTATGTGTTTCTGCATGTAATTCTGATGTGTGACTGTGTCACAGTAAGTGGGAGAGGAGGTCAGCTCCGTCTCACAACTCTGGCACAGTCATCAATTACACACAATTTTCTCTCGGCTTTAGTGCTTCACCCTCTCTTGGGTCCTGCACACACACATACGCAGACACACTCTCCATTCCTAGACGCTTATCTCACTGCTTCTAATTCTCTTCGGAGTCTCCAGAGAGCAGAGACAATGCGCTGGCTCTGTCTTAAGGGGTTTCTCCCCCTGTCATGATTTATGTAAAGACACAGCCGAGTCAGCCGGGCCCCATCCCTCGTCAGTAGCTACTCCCTCGTCCACCACTGTAATCCATCTCCAAGGATTTCGCCTGGCACCTAGCTGTGGAAAGTCACGACATTCTTGCTTGTGTGCCCGTCTGTGCAATTAAACCAGAGAAATACATATCAAAAAATAAGAACCTGCATGTGTTTAAATGTCAAGAGGTCTTATGATAAGTTTCGTTCATGGCCACAGGGGGATGAGACAACACAAGTAAAGGTCAATATCATCAATAGGACACAACAAGAAAACACAGTAGGCAGACTCTGTAGCCATAGTTTGGAGAGTAAGAGAATATTGGCGTGCAAATAATTCACCTGTGCCTTGTGGGGGAGATAATAAGGATGACAGATGATACATGATGTCAAATTGGACGCCACAGTGGTTTACACAAACACATACATTGAGAAACACTCTAACAAAAACAAAGACTGAGTATGGCAGAAGGAAGGGGGTGGGAAAGAGATAAAACGAACGTAAAGAAAAAACTATTCCACAAAGGGAAAATGAGGACGAAAGGACATAGATGAATCTGTGCTTGGCACAAGCCAAATTCCTGCTTTCTCCTCCCCCTCCTGTGCGTATTTTGCTTAGTTCAGCTGCCACCTCCTGTTCGACCCTCCCACTGCGATTACACTTGATACACCTGTGACTTCACACCTTAAGTGGTGATAAAAAGCCAATCTGACGTGAGAATCTCGAACCAATGGAAATTCGTCTAACTCAAGAGCAAACGAGTACAAACAATGGAGCTTCTCTGTAGTGAACAAAGCGTTCCAGACTAAAGGCCTTGGAACAAACACATGACTGACGACACGTATAATAAATCACGGCAACAGCAAGCTCACTTAGAAAACTTCGACCCGTTAAACGTCTCCTGTTCAAGGGCAGTTAAAAGATTTTGCAGTGCAGCCTTGCTCTTCAATGAGGACGAGTGTCTTAAAAATAAACAAAATTCTAATTAAATAAAAAAAGTGTTTTCCGTGGTTACATTATGAAATTTGGAGTCTGTGGGATCTGGGTCACAGTATGTGAATGGGGGATGATATCTAACATGACACCACTTAAAGCCTCTGAGCCAGTGTAGGCGGCAACATGACTCATGCTTTTAATATGATTGGCTTCTTGAGATGATGATTTGTGTCATGGCACCTGGAGCATGCAGCGAATGGCACTGCTACGGCTTCACAGGTGGATTTATGTTTGTCACAGGCTGTGTGCTGTGTGGTACGAGCATGCGTCAAACTTGTATGTGTGCGGTAGAGGTGTCGTGTGGCACTCATGAATGCATGTTGGACTCCTTTGCTGAAGTAGGATGATGTTTGGTGATATTGGATGATATCACTCCTAAGAACCCGAGAAGGGAAAGTGGTTTCTGTGCCAAATGCTATTCATAATTCAATTAAAGTACCCATCTGTTAGAAATATTTGTGTGAGTGTTAGAATCATTGCCCCATTATCTCCACATTTACTTGTTTAATTTACTAATGTTTGACCATTTCATGTGTCACTTTGTGTGAATCATCACACACATAAATATGCACGCATGTAATGTGGTGGATTTCACCTGTTGAGCCTTCTCTGCTCTGCACTGCATTATCTCTTAAGTATGCTTTTTCCAATGTGCCAGGAGACTTCACATACAGCTTTTGACATATACTGTTGTGTTGTGACCATCAGTGAGACAGATACCAGCAGTAGGAATGTAGAGGTAGTTGACTTAAAGAAGAAGCTTTGGCTAATCCTTGCAAAAACACTTCATGTTTTTATCCAAATGCATGTAAGCTGAGATCTCAACACTAAGTAGTGCTGATGGTGCTAAATTTATCAATGAATAACTGGTTTGCCTTACCTCAGTTTAACATATGATATGTACCCCCACACTGAAAGGCATATCAGCATTTCATGAATCCTCATTCACTGCTGCACATCTTGCAGCATCTTGCACTCCCACTTATCGTCTTTCCTCTGACAAAGTCGTAACACCCCTGCTGCCTTTCATTTGCCACTTTTGCTGGGATTGGGTCCAAGAGGCTGACCTGTGCTCTCTGTGGCATCCAGACTGCCTGCTAGCTGCTCCAGGAGGCGCGCCCTGGCTGCATTCCTGCGGTGTTTCTTGCCCTCGTAATGCTGCTGGGCCATCAGAGGGTTGTTGAACCAGGCTCCACACAGACAGCAATATTTCCCAGCCTCTCTCCCACCATTTCCACTGACCACCGCCATGGGCCAGGGTAGGGCAGGTGGAGGAGGGGGACACGACGCGGGGTCTGTGGGCAGTGGGGTGGAAGGGGAGGAATCTGGAAGCAGAAGTGAAAAGATAGGAGTTAGAGACAAGTCGAGGGTAAGATACTGTAGAAGGAAATGAGAACAGGAGAAGGAAAGGCAGAGTGAGGGAGGGAGGATATTAACATGAATTCAAATGCAAATCAAGCTCTAATGTGAAAATTACATGAAATGAAAATATTTTCATGAAACTCGTTAACATGAAAATTTGATGCATTTGCACAGATTCTCACGCACATACTCTTCGCAGACACATGAATTCTCAAATACATGCTTGAAAAACCACATTTACATTTAAAAACTCCGCAATCAGATTGTACTCATCAAGGCTGAGAGCAAAGAGCAAATGGATTGCTGTGAGCCACATATGTGGAGCATAGATGAGGGCTGGAAGGAGGCCATCTGCACTCCGGGGTCCAGTCTGCAAGTGTTAGAGACTGGCTTCTGAACCTTCCTGTTTTATCTTTTTTTTTTCAACATGTACCATCTCTCCTCTCCTCTCTTCTGCAAGGGAATTAAAAAAAAAAAAAAAGAAACGGCAGATTTCCAGGTGACCTGCTACTCATGACATGGCACTGGTTACCATGGTGATTGCCCATTAATAGCCAACAGGCACGGACATGTCCACAGGACGGGGTTGTAGCTCTCACAGCGAAAACTGCGTACAGGCGTGTGGCTACTCGTGTGTCTGTGTGTGAATGTGGGTGTTTGGGTGGCGGACAGAATGTGTAAGCCACGCTTAAGAAAACGTGTGAAGTCTTGTATATGTGTGCGCGTGCATGTGTGTGAAAGAAGCTCCAGAATAAGCTGTTTGCATGTGTAAGGTACAGTATGTGTACCAAACAAATCATCCTGAGAAGGGAGGGGGTTATGTCCACAGCCAAATTGCGTGAGAAAGCTTACAGTGCCAGATGGCATGTCCAAATGTGCCGATTTGCCATCCACAATGTGTCAATGACTCTCGAGTTATACTGACTGTGAGTACACAGCCCCGATGCCGCACGTTTAGTTCAGATTTTATATCACAAATAAAAGCCCACTCACACATGCTTTGAAGCTCAGATGAGTCATATCACTTCTTTCACAACAACCATCATCTCACTGCTAACAAATGCCTGCATGAATCCTTGACCAGTGACCACGGGTGTGAGGTGGGTTCGTTTATGTGTCTTTTTTAGTGTGGGGGCCTGCGCCGGATTGACTCCAGCCCTTTGAGCTGATTGGCTCCTCATACCTTGATGTGTCTTCAGGCTCTGTTCACATAGTTACTGTATCTATGGCTGTGTCTCTGTTCATCTCACCAACCACACCCACTCACATTCCCTTTGCTTGTGTTTGCCATCGTCTCACTTTCAAAACTCAACCCTGCAACTCTCTTACTGTCATTTTATTTTATTGCCGTTGAGCTCAAAGGAAAGTCCATCATCAAATCTCCGGTGTAGCATTCATGTGTGCTTGCGTGTGCCAGTGCGTAAATGACACTCCTCGGTTCTGACAGCTCTACGGAACTGCATGTGATGAGCAGCAACAGGGAGAGACCCTGTGATGTTTTTTTTCCTCTCTATCCCTTGTTGCACCACCACTTCTCCTCTCCTGAATGTGATCTCTGCACAGTGGAGCAGAAATAAGTGTTTTTCACAGAGTGGGGCATAGGCAGTGTGCACGATAGTGTGTGTTCTGGAGGAAGAGGTGTTGGGTTGAAGTGTATGGGGATGTGATGTGCATCGGGGAGGGAGCGCAGGTACGATCTCTGCTCTCTACCGCTCAAAGGCTTCTCCAACACACACGGACTCTACTATTTCTAATCTCACTGTGTTGTATGTTTGTGGGAATATGCGTTAGTGTGTTTGTTAGTGTCCAAGTGTCCTGAGATGCAAGTGAATGCCATGTGTGCCTGCGTCAGTTATCCTGCCTCTGTGTTTTTCTAATAATGATTGTGCGTGCATGTGTGTGTTTCTATGTCCATGTGTGCTCAAGCCTGTCAGCTTGGCTGTGCATCTTCTGTGGCGCGCTCATCTCGGAATGATCATGAAGGGTGCTTTTTGAATCTAATCTCTCCTGAAATCCTCTTCTTCTCTCCCAGGTCACTCTTTCTCTCTTCTTGTTCTCTTGTTTCTTTTCCTTCAGGTCCTACTGTCACAAAACGAAGCAAACTGCACGACAGTGCCTGTACAGAAGTGACACTTTTCCCAAAAGTAGGCCAGAGTTTAGCAAAAGTCACTCAGGGGCTTGATTATAACACTCCATTTTGTAGCGATTGTGCCTTTATAGCTGTGTGAGTTTCCCCTTTGAATCCAATTTGAATCACATTATGTAAAGCTCCCCTGGAGTCAACTTAGCAGCACAGACACTTAAAAACACACTAATCTTGAACAATCTTGTGCTTCAACAAAATAAATATCAATCAGCAGATGTCTTGATTTGTTAAGAACACATTTTACTAATCAGGAGACTTTTATAAATTAATATCTCTCTGTGTGCCTCATCTGCTAAGTTTTACTTCTTGGGCCTCTGGCATGTTGCCATTTTCAAACACATTTCCCCCTGAATCCCAGGCTAGTAGTTTTGACTGAACCATCACTAAAGCTGTCCAAATCCACTTCAGATAAAAAAAATAAAGCCTTTGAAGTAAAAATAGTTCTCAGTTCAGTAAAACATGTCACAAAGAGGGGATGTATACGAGCAGAGGTGAGAGTCTATTTGACAACTGAGTTATGGTCTCTAGTGATGACAGGCTTTTTGTGTTAAGATCAGGAATGAGAACTTATAGATGCATAGCTTAGCATGGAAGAATAATAGATTGTGTTCTGTCTGTTATGTATTGCTGAATGATTGAAAGGAATTTTTAACATACCTTTTAAATGCTAAAGAGACAAAATGCCTAGTGTAGCAGTCTAAAAGCTTTAAATGTGTTATATTATTAACCAGAATAAAATTAACACTTCTCATTCAAGCTTCTAATCATATGATGTAAAAAAGAATATAAGCCAACAATTAATGATTCAAACTCTGTCAAATTTTGAAACATAGACATGTATAAGAGCCCACGTGGAGAGACAGCATCCTGTAAAGCTCACCATTGACAGCATTTAAAGTTGTTGCCACAAAAAACACCATCAGGACAGAACATGTTTTTGCACTGTGCTCACAGAGCTGGGCTTTTGTAACACCTCTGCACTCATCAGGATCACTTCTCTTACCAAATCAATCGATATCAGCATTGTATATTTTAAAGAGGGTTTAACAACAGCAGTGTGCAAAAGCCTTGAGCTATCCCTTACTTCTTTATATTTTCCTAGAAAAATGGGGAAGAGGTGCAGTGAATTATTGAAATATGTGCAAACATTATGCAAATAAAGCAAAAACGGAGTTTGGACTATTCTAACAAGCTTGTAAGTCAACATTTGGTATGATGACCTTTATTTTAAAACACAGCCTGAAGGTACGCTTTGTTGTAATTTCTTTAAGTAGTCTTCATGAATAGTTCTTGAGGATTGTTGAAGGACATCCAAAGATCTTCTTCGGATCTTTGTGTGATGGGTTTGGGATCATTGCTAAGCTCAAAAATTGTTGTAATTTTCATGATGGTAATCATTGACTGTAGAAAACATGGACGACGCAACCCCGCCTCCTACCATTGTGCAAAAATTAAGCCAAAATACCCCGCTTGTGGAGGTTGCCATCTTGCAAATTTGGAGCCAGAGTCTGCGCAGTAGTGACTTGAGGTGGAGCGACTGTGTAACGCTCCCGCCCACACACCCGCTGGACGTGACCGCAAACACGCCCCCCTACACTTTTTACGTAGCCCGGCTGCTCGAGTTTTTTTTGCTGGTTTACCGCGACTGACGACTCGTTTAATTAAGGTAAATACAACCATGTCACTGTTATAAAAAAAGACACACAGCTTATCATCTTATAGTTCTAAAATCACTCTGTTGTTAATTCGTTAGTTAGCTTAGCCGCTGGCATACGCATTGTGTTGAAGGCTTGTTGCTAGCTAGTTAGCGATGCTACACACCTGCTACTCTTAATAGTCTTCAACACTTATGTTTTTTTTATCCATTTTTAGACAGCGATGAGATCAGCTGCACACTCCACAGAGGCCCAGAGTTACTGTTAATATCAAAAATATAATGCTGTCCTTTGAGATTTTAACATAAGACTGTGAGTGTAATGGATCTAAAACTGTTTAAATCTTCAGAGCCCTCTACAGCCTGGTAACATGGAGACTTTAAAAACAACAGCATGAGGTTTCAGTAGTGTAGTCTAATTTGTTCTTTTCATTTAATAATAGAGTCCATATTATATCAACAGCTACATTTACCCTGGAGATAAACTAGTGAGGGAGACCATCAGGACTAAGCTGGGTTTCTTGGGTCCAGAGGTTTGGAGAAACTTCTTCCCTTTCTTTCATCACAGTTGTCCTGTGCCAGAAGTTCTGTTGACCCGCTGTAAGAGGCATCATTTAAGAAACACCAGGAAGACTGAAGCTCATGGCAGTGATCAAGCAGGACTCATGATCTTCACCAGCAGCTCCCTCACAGGGAAATCTTCAGCACTCCTCCGTAGGTCCACCCCAGGAGATGGATAAACCCAGCATTTCATGAACACTGTGATGGAGACCTTTGTTTTGTGTAATGTTATAAATATTCTGATACTCCCCAGAGGCTCCGGACTTTTACATAAAGATATTATATTCAGTCCTGTAGAAAGTTATATATTTAAAAATATGTGATCCTCTCTGGTTACTCTGGTATGAATAACTCTGAATCACTTTATGGTAAATAACACTATCTGCAAAAAACTGTGAAAGAATTCCAGATGACAAGTTTGTAGTTCAACATACAAGTGACGACCTTTGACCTTCATCAGGTTTTATTTAATTGTGTTAGACAAAATCTCATATGCTCTTCATGCAGCTGAGTACATCAAGTGTTTAAAACGGAAGCTGTGCAGGTCTGAGATCAGCAGCTTTGTGAAACACCAAACTGAGGTCCTGTTAATGCTGATATATAGTGACACAGTTACATGAGTGATTAATCCTTTTGTTTTTTGTCGTTTTTGTTTAACTTTATCAATAAAACAGCTGCAGCTTTCACTACAGTACGTGTGGTACTTTAACCTTTGTACTGTTTTCATCAGTTCATTTTACAGTTAACATATGAACATGTTGGATGATCTGTCTGCTGTCACTCGATGGGGCTGAGGTCTGAATCTGAGGGCAGCTCCTGTAATCACAAAGACAACAGAACCATCAAACTCAGATATAAATAAATAAATTTTATTCCTCAATATTGAAATAAAGCTGACTCTTCTGTCCTCACACACTCAGGATCTGTAGTTCTTCTCTTACATTTTTTCAGTACAGTATTACAGTACACTACAGTACTTTAATCCATAGTTCCTGATTAATGAGGAGTTACTGAAGTACAAGCTTTTAAAAAAATTGTTTCTGTCTTTACAGATGTGGCAAGAGACTGAAAACATGCTGTTGTTTGCACATATTTAATATTCAGCTCTGCACAGGAGCTGAAGCAGGGTGCAGCCTGTTGCTTTTACAGTATAATATAATACTTATAATAAAAGTACAGTAACAGTAATTAGTGACTGAGCAGCCCGGGGCGTTTCTCTTGATTTCTTCAGTAAATTCATTCACCTGCACAGCTAAACGAACCCTGACAGCCGAGTGCTCATTTTAGCTAGCTAGGTCTCAGGAGCTAGCTATGGACGGTAGTTACGGATTAGCTTACAAACACATTTAACTTACCGAAAAAGTGCAGCGGGGCCTCCGGTCCTTCTGTCGGGTAGTCAAGTTTACTGAAGAACACCTCAGGCTGTCAGGTTAAAACACTCGATCGTGTTTTCGTAGCGTAAACGCTGGTCCTCCTCTCAGAGCCTACGCTCTATCTGCTATTCGCGAACAGAGATACGCAAGTTTCTCCGTGACTGCAGCTGTCAGTCAAAGCTCTTATGATGACGTTTCACCCCAATTTAACATCACCGCGGTAGGAATTAGAATCAAACTTATGGGAAAGGAGACCCCTTGAACATCAATCAGCGTGATGAGAACTATTGAAAACAAAAGAAAGAATCTTTGGAAAAAAATTATCTAAGGAGAATTAATTTATTTTAGTCTGACACCAGTCCCATCATCCCTAACATGGAGGAGGCGGGGTTTATGACCTATACTGCAACCAGACAGCAGGGGGCGATAGAGACGTTTTGGCTTCATTTTTCGGGACCTGTCGCGTCGTCCATGTTTTCTACAGTCAATGATGGTAATAGTAGATCAAATCCTGGCAGATTTGTTCTATATTAATAATGCCAGACAAGAACCCCAACCCCACTGGTGAAATGCAGCACCAAACAATGACAGAGCCTCCAGCACGTTTTTAATCCATTTAAAATTTGGATTTATGACTACAAAAGACAACTTGACACTGATTTTCAGTCCAGTTCTACCTACTTTAATACCACAGCATTTTATCCTTGTTTCCCTTCCATGCTTGTTGACAGTGAATATTAGATGGTTTAACTGAAGTGCCAAACACATCTCTCAGTTCCTCTGTCAGATCTTTGCTTGATTCTTTCCTGTTTCTTATGGACATGACTTGAGATATGGTTCATCTGCATTAGATGGTTTCATAGACTTCTTCTTTTGTTATTCAACTTGTCTAGTTTCCTTTGATTTTTTTTTGCCAAAATATGCCAACCTTTCAGAAAATAGCTATTTGGGAAGCATCTTGTTGGTGGTTTTTGAAAAAGAGTGCTAATACCAAAGTGACTAAAGAGACTATTTTCCTTTCATTTTTACTAAGTACACAGCAGTTTTTTAATGCCGAATGAGTCAGCTTAAACAATCAAAGAACAAAATAAAACAACAAAAACGTTATGAAAATGAGTGAAAAATCAGCCAATGTTTCACAGAAAAACTTTGAAAGAAATAAGGACTGGCTCAAGGGTTTTGCACAGCAATATAGCAACAATGAGCGCATGACAGAAGCATGTTAGCTAGGGCATGTTAGCTAGCTAGCTTGTTAGCTGGTAGTCTGTTGACTGCTGGAAGGGGCTTTGTCTCTCATCAACAACAGTAAAGAAAGATGGAGGATGAGGCAAAGAGAGCAGAGATCCACCAAAAACAACTTGTGACCAAGAGCAGAGCTGTGTCTGCTGTTTGTTCCTTAAAGGAACAGTTTAATGCTCTTTTTACTTTTCTGTCCGAACCTCAAAGAATATTTGGACACTGCCTTGACTTCTTCTGCTGCTGTGACTGCTGTAACAGAAAAAAAAGCACTGTGTGCCCGTGTTCATATCTGTGCAAAACAGCTTCTGTGTTGTCGGGCACATCTTTTTTCGATTTTATTCTCAGTAATTTCACTTTTGACAATCTATTTGCTGCATCTGGACCTCTGACATGTAATTTTCTTTTTTTGCAAGACTTGCCTGTCCACTACCATATGCCTTGCCCCTTTCCAACTATCAGACAACAAAAGTCCCTGCTGCGTGTGGTTCAAATCCAGCAAGCTTTTGAAATGGGCTGCGTTTCTGTCAGAATGGTTGTTTGGTTTCCAAGAGCCTCTTTATCTTGCCTGGCACTTTCTTAGCATTAGCAAACTTCTCACAGGTGATGCATTTGAATAGTGTTGACACCTCTGTAGCCAAGAGACATGCAGCTTTTGTGATAGTGTCTGCTGACAGTTTTTTTTTCTCATTTCTAAAAGTTGTGTGTCTTCTGCAGTGATAGGTAGTTACTCAACACAAGAAAATGATGTGTTTTTTCCCCTTATTAACTTCCTTGGTGTCCTTCAGTTCCTTTGATGTATCACACACGGATAAATCCCACCATCCAGCAACTGCAAAATGAGACTGGAGTTCCCTTCATTTATAACTATGGTTGTCATAAAATCTCACAACACACCAGGATTTGGCTCAAAGGCACACTAGCGTGCCTTACTACACCATTTGCAAACTGCTGCACAGCTTTAGTACGTTAAGTTAAATATCTGAGTTTAATCTTTATGTAAAAGTCTAACACGGGTCAATATAGCAACTAGACTGTGTGCGATACCTGTGTTTGTGGGGTTGGCTATGGCTGTGGGTACACTGGGTGGCTCCCCCAGCACCAGGCGGACTCTCTTGGCATGGGTTTTGCCCTGGTAGTGGGACTGTGCCACAATTGCAGAGGTGAAGAACATGTTACACAGGGTACAGCACTTGTTCCTGTCCACTTCTGTCTCTGCACAGTCCTATAGCAGAAACACAGGAAGAGAAATGGTAAAAGAAAGTGTCAGAAGGGTGAAGAGAGGTGTTGAGAGAGAAAAATAAATCAAAGTACAAGAGAGTATAGCGAGTGGAGAGGTGTAGGCTGATGACGAAGGGAATGGTGTGAAAAAAGGCAGGGAGAGGTAAAAGTGAGAAAAAGAAGAGAGACGGGTGGGGGGTGGAAAGATGTAGACTTTACACTGACCTCACTGGGCTTTTTCTCTCTCACTTCCTCTCACACACACATACACACACACACACACACATTCACACACACACACACACGTGCACACATGAAGGCAAAGCAAGGACTAATCAAATATTCATCTGTCTCTCTGGGCTGAGATTGTGGCTTCGGCCTTTCACCGCAGCTGGTTCATTACTAATGATGAGGGAGAGTTACTCCCTACGGAAGAGAGAGAATACAAACAAAAAGACCAACCAACTGCCTGATTGACACAAACATGCAACCACACACACACACACACACACACACACACACACACACACACACACACACACACACACACACAGTCATTCTTTCATCCATCAGAGTATACTGACTTGCCGTTAGGCAATAAACATTTGCCTGACCCCAGTCTTGCCCTAAATCAAAGCGTCAACCTTAAACCAATCCAGAGGGACTGTGACGATACATTTATGTACTCACAGGATGAGTAATACATGCACGCATGTACTTTACTTTGAGCCTTGTCCTGAACACTCAGAAACACTTTAAAGCCTACTAGAATGTGCAACATATCACACATATGACATATGCTGCAAATAACTGTCAATGTCAGTCTTTGTTGTATCTATCTATCTATCTATCTATCTATCTATCTATCTATCTATCTATCTATCTATCTATCTATCTATCTATCTATCTATCTATCTATCTATCTATCTATCTATCTATCTATCTATACATACATATTTTAACAGGGACATAGAACAGGGACAGGTCAGAGTAATATCTGATATTCCAGAAACAGAGACACTGTCATTAGAAGTCTTTATGGTTTATATATGTATAAAAGCTTTGAGAAAGGTACCTTCTTGTTTCACTATGTCAAGGACCTGTTACAGTCAGCTCTGTGCCTTAAATCAACTTAAAAATGGAGCTCGCACGACTGAATTACAAGTCAGCAGAGGAGACCTCTTTATCTCTCATATCCAAGCTGTCCAACTAACCATTTTCATTCAGCTTTAACTAGACTAGGTCAAAGGGTCCCTACACACTATTACTACTTTCATTATTTGCCAGTCAAGAGCAAAGAATTTGTTAGTGCAATGAAAGCAAAACATTTTAAGACAAGACAAGAAATGTATATTGATTTCTTTCTGTTACATGTTTGCTGGGAAGCATCAGGACCCATGCACTTAGAAAGATGCCCCCCAGACAACACTGGTAAGTGGTTTGAGTGATCTGTTTTTAATGTGCCTTCATAGTCTTATCTTACCCTTGTATTCAGCGCTGTCCACTTTTAAAAAGGACACTTTAAAGAAACAGCTGTAGACCGTGTCTACACATTAGTCTCTAGTTCTGCTAATGCTTTAGCATCTCAAACAAGTCAAATCCAGGTGCCAGAATTTGCGGATAGCCCTTGCCACACGACTGGAGGCTGTTATAGCAACGTTTCTATGTCTTCCTTGAACTCTTTGCATTGAACCTCCACCTTCTGTCTGTTCATCCGTGCTTTCTTTCTTTTTCTTTTCACACCAGCGCACATTTTAGTCCAGGTGTTAATTCGGGTTGGAGGAGAGAGAGACCTCACTCTCAGTGAGAGTACAATAATAGAAATGTGTCTGAGACACCACATCTGAGTATGTGGGTGCACACGGTGTGTGTGTTTGTGTGTCTGCATGTGTGCCTTATGTCAGCTCTGGTTAGCATCAGGAACACTGGATGTGAGAGTTAAGGACACCTTTACCTTGCAGGCTTAGCTTTGTCTCTCAGCTGTCCTATCTCTCTCTCGCTCCTTCTTCTCTTACTTTTTTGTCTCTCTGCCTTGCCTTCACTCTTAGCTTTTTTCTATATCTCTTTGCCTCCCTCCATCCTCTCTCCCCCCCTGGGCTCCAGTCTCAGTGACTCTCTGTGTTGTGGGATGAAATATTTATCTGTATTGGCAGGCCCGCGCAACCGCCTCTCCTCCTTCCTCTTCCCTCCTCCCGCCTCGCCTCCTCTCCTCTTCACTGACTCTCCCTGCTGTGATCATGTTAAAGGCTTGCTATGAACTGTCCCAGACCTCCCCCCTCCATCACCATTAGCATTAGAGCTACACTGTTATCTTGCTCTGCCAATATCATCCGCCAATATTGAACTCTGTATTATTTACGGTATTGAACACATTAACGGTATTAGTTATACAATTTTTAATTTTTAATTTTTTTAATTAATGGAGCATATTTTAGAAACAGTGTCATCTCACAGTTTTTCCAACAAATCAGGTTAGACTAAGACTTAAACCATTATCTGCACCACATGGAGCAAACTAAGCAGTGCAGCTGAGCAGGAGAAGCTTGTGGACTATTTGACAATAGTAAGTTGCTAAATAGGTTCTAAAAATCTTATTGGAAAGCACTGTTAGCAAAGAATATCAGCTGATATTTCAATAATGGAATTTATGCAATGGAAACTAATATGGAATTTTTATTAGTATCTTATTAGTAACCAAGTATCTTGGTTTCTTTATTAGCACATGCAGCACTGTCTAATGTGTATTTGCCTTTTTGATTTTGTTGTATGTAAAGTAAAAAACAGCTTATCAATATTTATCCAGTGTTTTTTATTCATGATTGCAGCATGGGGCGACAGAAACTCTGTAAGGACAAGCCTCCGCTTCTCTTTTCTTCTCTTTTCTTCTCTTCTCTTCTCTTCTCTTCTCTTCTCTTCTCTTCTCTAGGAAACTTTTTTCTCTTACTCCATCTTTCCTTCTTGCCTACATTTCCCCTCCTTCCTCATTACCATATCTTCCCCACTGCCTCTCAGTTTCTGTGCCTCCTCTCATCTCCTTCGCTATTTGTCCCATTGTTCTGCTTTTCCACTTCCCCCTCACACACTCCCTATACCTTTTCCTTCCTTGGGCAGTGGTGTTGAGCTCTTGTTCTACTAAGATCTTGCTGTACCAGAAGGAGGAAGATAAACTGCAATAGGCTGATGTCCCATCCTTGTGTGTTTTGGGGTTTTTGTTTTGTTTTTCCAGTTTTTGACTCAGGACAAAAAGCCTGAGCTGTTTCTCTGTGGCAGTCTGCAGCAGTCTAACCCGTCACAACAAACACTAAAAAGTAAGTGAAGCAGTCGACAGAGATGGAACTGAAACACAAAGAAGCATCTACTCGAAAAAAATCAAAGATGTTACACCAGGGATTTAGTGACAGCGCGGGCAATGTTTTAAACAATCTGAAGCATGTGTGGGTGACTGACATATGAATAATTGTCAGCTCATTACGGCTGCCACTCTACCAAACCACTTCAAACAATAAATAGCATCTCTGACTCACTGTTTTTCCTCCATCGTGCAGAAAGTCGTCACCTTTTCGCTTTCTTCGTTTTTGATTTCTAAATCTCTGCCATCGCTCATTACTGTGTTTCTCTCTGTTTTCCAGACCTCGCTGTCTCTACCTGTCGCACCTCGCGCATCTGTTGAGACCGATTTGCATGCGACCTAATTGTTGTGTGTGTTTTTTGTTTGCACATGCCGCACGTATGCCTGTTTGTCCGCTGCCTGACAGTGACGTCTGTATCGCAGATTTTGTTTTTTCTTCTTCATTTTTGTTTGGGTGGCTTCAATCTGCTCACGCACCTAACAATAGATTCCTAATTAGCTGTGTTTATCTTCCTCTCCTTCTGTTTTTCTTTTTTTCTGCTCCTCCTCACTTCTCCCCACTGTTCTGTGTTGGGGTGCTGTGGGAAACATCGCTAAATATACTCGTGGAGCAGCTCAGGGAAACAGAGCTCTCATTTAGAGCTCGAGGATGCTCTGAAAGTGTAAATTAGAAGTAGTCACAGTGAAAATACAGCAGTAGAGGAGAATAAAAGGTGAAGAAAAAAACGTTTTTTTCTTCTGTCTTGCCCTTTGCACAAGTGAAAAACTGCACAGATGGAGAGAGAGAACAGGGTGGAGAATAGGGCAGAAAAATGGATCATGTCTCCTCTTTCATCTGAGAGCACCTTGACGACCTACTTTCTCTGTTTGTTCTGTGACAAAAACTTTCACCTGTACACACATGCACAAAAACCTTAAAGCATGGCATTTTACACTGACATTTCAATCACTCTGCAAAAAAAAAAAAAAGGGGGGGGGAAGCATTTTCTGCAGTTCCCATTGGACTGCACCATGTCAATCAGCACAAAACAGGAGGGAAAAAACATTGGGATGAAGTCTAGAGAAAAGACGTGCAACGCTTCCCCTGGGAGAAAGAAAGATGAAAGAGATGAAAGAAGAAAAGTTTATTCCGAATTGAATGCTGACAGTTTCACCTCGGGAAATGAAATTAATCTCTGCTCATCTTACATCAGTTTTCCCGCCTTGTCAAATAATCAATGTCACATCTCTGCATGAAAGGTTATGAACAAAGTGCTAGCTGTGGCACTCACAGTAGGTTACAGTATAGCAGATGTGGGATGTGTGTGTCTTTGTGCACACAGCCTATTTATGTGTGTTTAGTGTCCAATATGAGGTGAAATCCACAGTGGGCTGAGTCATGTCTTATTTGGTTTTTAGAGAGACAGATGGAGACTCAGGTGTGAATACATCCACAGTATGTGTGTGTGTGTGTGTGTTTGTGTGTGTGTGTGTGTGTGTGTGTGTGTACCCATATTATATTATGAGTGTCTGCAGTGTTATGCGTTACCTTTTTACAACTTTTGTTGTGAACTATGGTTCCATTGGTTGAGTGAGGCCGAGGTCACACAGTCCTAGAGACTAACTAATGACCCTCTTGAAACCACAGGCCACTAGGGGAAAATGTACTATCCCTGACTGGTTTGTGAGTCAAATTGACAGCCTCTAGGTAAAATTGATCACAAAGAAGTATTTGGAGCTGCACCCAAAACCTCCTTGTGGTTCCAGTTTGCTTTCTACTTTTCCGTTTCACTAGTGCACCAGTATTTGGCAAGTATTTGCAGACAAGCTGGAGTCTACTAATGCAAATCGGCAAGTAACAAAAGCAATCACAGGGAGGTTTTTTTGTGTGCGCAGCAAGCTTTGTGCAACCGATTTTACTAAACAACAGTCAGCAATCTCTAGCAACCACTTGCCATTCCCTAGAGACCGGTGGTTGCCACGGAGTCGCTGCTCAGTCGCTGTCGCTGCTCGGTCTTTCATCTTTCATTACAAACCAAATCATAGTTAGTTTTTCTTAATTTCACTTTCCTTTTCAAAATATTGTCACACAGCTATTTCTGACACGTGTGTAGAAAGTAGGCAATATTTATAAAAAAAATAAACAGGAGCTGGCCTTTTTTTTTGTTTTATGTTTTGCCTATAAACTTCTTCAACCTTCTGACAGTTTAGATAACAGATCCTAAAGAGTGTATTTGAAATCTCATAGTTTTGGATTGATCTACTGATCTATGTTTGATCTAAAATAATGCTTCTTAAAATTTAAACGTATGCAATCATTGGGAAAAGAAAGACTCTGCATAGAAGGATAAAGGAAATGGTGTAAAATGATCATGGCTCATGTGAAGGTAAACAGTGGGGGAACAAACCAGTCCATGGACCAAATAACGTAAGTCTGTCGAGAAGCATAGTTTAAACACCACCACTTGTTTGCTCAAGCTCTAGGGCTTGAAACTGTTAATCCAGGTCTGTTTTTACGTTTTGGTCTCGCTGGATTTATTTTCTGAAAACTTTAGAGACTTTCACCCTCTTCACCTCTCCCTCTCTCTCTCTCTCTCTCTCTCTGGAATTGCTAGATTTATCAGTTAGTTTTAAAACCTTTATTTTTCCACCAGCTGTGTCCTCACAGTGTGCACGGCATGTGATTTTAGTGTGTGAGTGTATATTTTATGCCACATGGGACGAGCAAGATAATTGGGACACACAATGTAATATTGTAAATCTTCCTTTACACAATAGTCAATTACACACACACACACACACACACACACACACACACACACACACACACACACACACACACACACACACACACACACACACACAAATTAATCATTACCAAAATAGCAGTTATACTTAATGTTTGAAGCCCAACAATTCAATGTAGGGTACAAATGCCATCTCAGCATTTACCACAGTTACAGAATGGGGCTCTAGAAACAGGGACACAATGGCTTTCCGACTGCACATGCACACGGACAGACACACAAACATTGGTAATGCACTGACCTCCTTTGCTATGGCCTGCAATAGTCAGATACAGAGCTGCTTGGCGCTGTCTGCCTTCACTAAATGTGACCAGAAGCAGGCATAACCTCTCTTGGGAGAATTATAGCCCACAACTGCATACAAGAGATCAAACATTCCCATGAGCGCTTGGACACAATGGTTAAGGATGAAAGTGGACGAGCCTAGCAAAGGATTAGACTAAAGCTAATCAAAAACTTAGGTATTTGTCATACACATGTGATAAAGGGCATTCAAAATAAATGCCTTTATTCATACTAGAGTTTCCATTTAACTGCAATGCAGAAAATTCTTTCAACTTATTTAGTTCATCAGTAAATATTTAATACATTTTTACATACATGTAAAAAGTTTGGCGTGATAATATACATTTTAGGTTTATATTTTATATATTTGCACAGAGGTAGATACACACACACACACACGGACACATGCAAACAGTGAGTGGAAGCATACTGGATTATCTGGCCTCAGTCTTTTGGAAGGTGGTCCTCCATCTTCAGGATGAAGCATGTAGAACAGACGTACCTTGTTGGCATGTTTCTTGCTCTGGCAGAGAGAGAAAGAGAGAAACAGAGGGTCAACTAGGAAGTGAGGTTTTTTTTTTTAATCAACTGTGCCAAGTGGAAAAAAATCAATGACTGTCACTCTATCTTAGCAACTCCCTGCAAGCTTTTAGCTTTCTTTCAGCTGATGATGCTAGTAAACATTTTGCTCCTGGCCAGGTGACTAATGGACTGGCCCTGCCTTAGCTTTGTGGATCCCTGACTAAGATGTGGAGAAGTGTGTTAGTGGTAGACGACTGAAGACTCTTTGCTTGATCTGCACACATTGAACACTGTGAAGTGCTAAATGTTGGAAGTGAGGAAAGACTTTTATATCGGAGAGGAGAAATCACATGCTAATATTCAGCGATAGGTATAACTCCACCGTGTGGCAACATGAAATGACAAGCTTTATACTTTCATATACTCCTTTTGACAGGCTATCCATATCCACCTCAATTGCAACCCAGTATCATGTGTACTAGACAAGCCAGTCCACTGTGTCCATTTCACGCTTTGCCTCTTGAAAACATAAAATTGACACATGCAGAAGTTGCATGACCAGCAGAGGGCGATAGTGAGGGAAAATACGTATGAAGTACATTCCAGGGCCCTTAATCACCAGACACGGTTAAGCTAGACAGCTAATATATATTTACATGTAAATGTGTTAATAATGTCTGCTTAAATGCTTTTTCGTGATTATTTTCATCTTGGCTTGAAATAAAATCTCTCTCTCTGCTGTTACCGCATCTTACTGCAACTTCTGCATGTGTGTACATTTCATGTTTTGGAGAGGCAAAGCATGAAATGGACACTGTAGGCCGACATGTCCATTACACGATTTGCATGACAAATGTGTTCAGAAGAACTTTCAGACCCTAATGATGGATATAAAAAAAGAAAAGAAAAGTGGGTCAGTGGGTGGGAAAATTCATGAAACCTGGTAACCTCAGATGTAATTAAAAACTTCTTGGCGATACTAAGCTTTTCTGTTTTGTGGACACGGTAAATGTCAAGCATAAGCACAAGGAAATTAACAGTGTCTAGAGACCAGGTCTGGAGATATCAAAATGTTGATACTGAGTCACCGTCATAGTCTCTCAGGGCAAAGGTAAATCAATCTTGTGCAACAGACACCATGTAGTAAAGATTTGCATTGTTTATTCAACACATGATATACAGCAACATGATCCTACAAACTCTAAGTGGTGCAAATTTTATTTATATGTCATCCACCTGACCTATGGAGTTAGGGTTGTGGCCATGTTGACCAACAGTTGGCCTGACCAGGGGCATTACTAAGTGGGTGGCCAGTACTGGCCACCCCCAAAATTTGTTGAAGAAGAAGCAGCAGCTAAACGCGGGATGCACAAAAAGGAGTGAAGAGGCTGAAGCTAACGCCACAAAACGGGCAAAGCATTTTCCATTTATCTATGTAGTGCAGCGAGCACCGTCAGGGTAATAAATGTAACGAAGCGCTGTGAGGAGTTAGCATCTAGATGTTTGTTGACATCCCGCGTTCGCACTTGCTGTGCGGTCGGTTGCAATGTTAGATCGTATGACTGGTAAGATAATAAGCTTGAAAACGGTTTATCTTTTCATTCTTTCCCCACCTGGAAGCAACATGAGGCAGCTCATGTATCGGATGTTACCAAAAGAAGGTGTCTAGTCTGGATAGCAGCTGTGAGACGAACTGATATCCAGTTCTCTTCTATCTCCAAATATCTGTTGGTGCTCCAGACATTTTCATTCAGGTAAGTTCTAAATATGTTCATATCACTCTTTATAGCCTATTAGTTTTATTTTCGATGCACTCTGAGGTCATAGCAAATTAGAACAAGCATCCTAATGAGTGATTTTGCAGAACTATCTTCTATTTATAGAGTTGCTAATTATTTGGCATTATTGCGGCAAACCAGCCAATGAAATGGATGAAACACATCGTGACTGGGTTCCAGCGCTACACAAGGGGCACTCCGAAATCCATGCTTCAAACATACCATCTTGAAATGCCTATGTCCATCTGTATTGTATTAACCCCAACATGCACCATGGTGCAAGGACATGATCACTGCTGCTTGCAGCGTTCATTTTTCTTGTATTTCCTTCTGTTCTGCTCTAAACAAGGCGCACTCCAAAACAATTCAATTTGCTCTTCTTACTTTATTGTGTTAACCTGAATATAAAATACTGTAGGAGGCAATCATTCTCTCCTAAAACACTATTCATCAAAGGTTCTTTTACTTTTTTATTTTATTTACTTGTATTTATTTCAATAAGCAGTGAATTAGTTTACACAAATCCAACTGTGCTAACACAAGGACAGTAATCAATCAAGCTACGTACTGCACTCTTGCTGTCAAAGCTTCACTAGCATAAACATGAATAAACACAACAAGAGCAAAGAAACTGTAAACAGGTATTTAACAACCCTAGAAAAACGAATTATTACATGATACGTACGACATTTTAACCAATGTTCAGCCACGAGGAGGTTATAATTCTAAATATGCTTGTCATGTAACCATTTCAAATGACAGTAAAAGCCATTTCAGTTGAAAGAAACCTTTCATTTCAAGGCTTTTGCTGTGGATATTTGCAGGAATATGCAGCACACACGCTCCCCATCATTATCTGAGACTCACCTCTTAATTGACTGTAGATTTTACTGCTGCGCTTGACTATTCTGTTCTGGTTACTAATATGTTATTCTCGCTACACCTAAGCTGTGTTTCTTTGTCTGCATTTATTACTGTACTTAAGGGTATAACCAATATAAGCTATAATAAGCGAGAGTGGTATTTACATGAAAGGACAGCGAGCCGTCCTTGAAGCTGCTAACTGTCACTTTAATGCGGGACAATGAAAATCCCCCGAAACACTGCAGGGTAAAGATTACAGAGTGTGTATGTGTTTTGACAATGCTATCTTGGTTGACACTGCTATCTTCCTCCATACACATAATTTTACTGCCATGCTCTGGCTTTCATTCCTTCCTCCTATATAACGTATATCATCTATAAATTCTAGGGCTGCCATTATTTTTTCAGTGTTGACACAATCAGAAAGATTACACCTTTACTACTCCATATGCAGCAAACACAGATTGTTCAACCAAGTGCAGGCACACAAGTAAAGACGGTGATAATGAAATGCGTCAAAAATGTGGAATTTTTGGATTAATGAGAGAATAATGTGATTAGATCAAAGTAAAAATATTTGTCAAATGCTTTTGATCTATATGACATCATATCCATATGATATGAAAGTAAATGACAAGGCATTGTAGTTGATGCTCCAGTGCTTTGATTGGATTCTTGGCCCTGAGGAGAAGAACCCGACCACAAACTCACGTCTCTTCACTTGTCAGACTACTGTTGATGCATTTTGTCAGTGCCTGTGTGTGTCTTGTGTTCATAGGTGTATAAATGGTCATGTAGTTGATGGCTTTGGGATATGGGCTAAAAGCAGGACCTCATGTCACCATGGTGACCCTGCACTAACCCTCCGTGCTCGCCCTTCTCTAATGGACTATCCATGTCTCTCTGTGTTGTCTTCCCCTGTTTCTCTGAGTGTAAAATCAAGTTGGAGGAGATAGACAGGGCTGGAGACAGCTACATAAAAATGTCTCCCACAAAGGCATTTAGAGCTGTGATATGGCCAGGAGTGACATGGGCAGAAATCAGCCCCAAGATTGAAACCACTAAAGTAAACATAGTTGCAGAGAATCACTGTGCCACCAGAACACTTAAAAACCTTCCTACCTCTCTGGAAAAACTAATTGGAATGGTTTATGGAAGATGATAAGCCCCAGATGTTGGTCCAGCCTCCAAACTCTACAGATCCTAATCTGGGCTGAGAACACTTGTGATGTGCCTGAACAAGCCTGATTGATGGAGGCCCATTCTGCAACTAACTGTGCCAGTGCCAGACAGCAAAGGACATTCCTAGGTCTTATATTCATGTCCTGATATGACAGAGATGCTTTGGCCATTCCATGGTTGAACTTGCAATGTTAGGCATGGCACAGTTATATGTGTGTAGTGATGGGAATTACGGCGTTACAAGTAACGGCGTTACAAGTAACGGCGTTACTAACGGCGTTACTTTTTTCAGTAACGAGTAATCTAACTAATTACGATTCCTATCGTTACAACGCCGTTACCGTTACTAACAAGAAAATGTGGTGCGGTCGCGTTACTTTTTTTCAACAAACAGACAGTTGAAGCTGCGTTCAGCTTACCGCATCTTATATCAGTTGCACGGAAGTAGCTGTCTACGTAAGTAATCTGGGCGCTACAGCTTTAAGCAGCTGCGCGCGCTCCCGCGGACGGTAATCATGATCACTTTTTGGCACAACACCTGGAGCTAAGGGGGCAAACCAATCACATGAGTGCTGCTGTTTGACTGAGGAAGATTAAAGTAGCCGCGGTAAGCCAATCACATGACCACTTCAAGATGACAAGGCAACAAGGTGATATATACCAGTTTTTTAAATTGTGTTGATAGGCCCCGTAAAACCATGATGTAGATGATAAACAATATATATGCGGCATTTTTTCCTCAACAGTTTCGTCTCGTCTAACATCTAAGGACAGCGGTAGCAAGCACTCTCTGCTTATGAGCAAAAAATAAAAAAAACAAAACAAAAAAACTTAGTTTCGTGTTGGTGGAAAAATGCACCATGTCGACCAATCAAAAAATGATATGGCAACATGACATTTGGTTGTTCAGGAAGAGGTGGAAGTTTTATGAGTGATGGCGAAAGAGAGGGAGAGAGACAGAGAGAGAGAACGACAGCAGAAAGAGAGAGAGTGAGTACGTACATATTGAATGCAGAACACCTGATTGTTATATAAATAGTTTGAAATGGTTATAAAAAAAAGAGGGTAAAAGGTAAATAGCTGCAAATAACTTTGTTGTTTGCAAAACTTGTGCACATGAATTTAAAATCGTAAAATTTATATTTGCATTTAAAGTTATGAAATACGATTCAATAAACATGTTTGTGATTGTTAAAAAATATAACTTTTTCTACTCGGATTTTATGTTTTTTGTCTGATTTCAGATCAATTGTGTTAATGCAGTATGTCAAAATGAAAACATAACTATAAATTCAGAAAGGTGAGGTTTTGCTGAAAAGAATGATACCAAACAAGGCAAAGTAAATAGTTTTTAGAGGGAAAATGTGGAGGGAAAATCAAAAGTAGTTAAAAATGGCCAATTATACCCTGGAGCCCAGAGGGTTAAACATTTTTTTAAAAGTAACATAATAGTTACTTTTCAAGTAATTAATTACTTTTAGAATCTTGTAACTCAGTTACTAACTCAGTTACTTTTTTGAAGAAGTAACTAGTAACTATAATTAATTACTTTTTCAAAGTAAATTGCCCAACACTGTATATGTATAAGCAAAAGAATCTTGAATCTTTGAATCTTTGAAAAGTGTTTTGAATCACATGTAGGACATCTCAAAATGGAAAGCAGTATTGATTGGCTCACAATTAGAGAAGTGTCTCATCAAACAGTGAATAAAGCCATCACACATACACTGTCTTATGCTACGGAAGAATAAAAACGTGCCAAGATAATGCTAGAGTTGTCTCTATTCAAATCCAATAAAAAGGATATACTTGTCAGTGTCAGTGGCAGCTGATGGAAATTTCCCCTCTGCCACACACAAAGCAGAGGGGGAAAAGGCTATGAAAAAGAATGAAACCAAGAAAAAGACCATGATGGCTGGCGGTGATGATGGAGGAGCATGTGGTCAAAAAAAGTAGGCAGACATGCAAAAGACACTGCACTGTGAAAAAAAGTGGAAGGGGAACTGAGAAAAGGAGGCTTACTTAAAGGGACTTAATGAAGTGCTTAAATATATCTTTGTTATAACCTTTACAATCAAATGCTTAAGTGTGTGAGAAATGAAACTGAAGATAAAAGAAGAGCTAGTGCAATGGCCCTCAATGCCCTAACACACAAAGCAATTTTAAAACCTTTCATATAAGGTGCTAAAACCTAAAGCACTCAAACACTGGCAACTTAAGTAAAGGCAGGTCAATACTGATTGACGTGCCAGATTCTTACCAAGTGAAACGGACATTTCTAGTCTGAGACCAGACCTGGTCATCTGGTCATGTGTTAATCGCTATGTTTATGTTGTTGAACTGACAGGCCCTGGGAAGATAAAGTAGAAGTACCTGTACAAGAGTGGAGGGCACTTTGACATTTTGGCATTGCAGCAGAGGGTGAAGACGGAGAACAGACGTGTTACGTGTGTCAAGATAGAGTTGCTATAAATTAAAGGAAGGGCTGAAGGAAATGAGCATCTCAAGATAGACGCTCAAGAAGGTGAGGAATTCACTTATTGATGCAGCAGACAGAACCACTGACTGTGACTGAAACAAAGGGGCACATGCTGGGCTTATAGTTGACAGACAGGTCACACACCTGGGTTTGTTCAGCCTTTGGTTTTAACCTTCGATAAAGCGCTGGAACATAATGCATTTAATGGTCCTATTGACCAACAGCAACACCCCTAATAGGCTAAAGACAGCCTGATATTGACCTGGATTTTGTTCATTAGTTAAGTCCATTTTAATTAGTCCAAGTGGAAGCAACTACCTGAAGTTCAACAATTTAATACATATAAATGATCTCAACTCAAAAGAGGATGCATGAATTGGTTAAGTGAGACATTTAGGGATGTTTGAAGAACAACTGTGGGGCTTCTGACATTTTTTTTTCCTTTGGTCGGAAATGAGAAATTATTTTTGTTTTTAAAATGTGCTCCTAGTAAATTTGCCCATCTTTGCCCGCTATCTGATTAGAATATAACATTCAAAATATTCCTGCTTGCAAATGATTTGTTTCCTTGTCTCCTTGATCTGCTAACCTCTACAGAGACCTTTTGGAACTGATGAAATGCAATGACTCAGCTTGCCTATTCATCTGCTCTACTCAAGGCTGTGTGTTTTTGTCAGGCTCGGGAGGGACAGAAATAGATTACTGACAAGTGAATGACGTACTGTAGGTGCAGAAACCTACCGTACACACCATCATCGCCCTTGCTTTTATCTGCCTAGATAAGGGCCTCACCCTCATTAGTCTGCTTGTTAATCCCAATTGTATCTTGTAATTAAGTACGACTTTAATGCAGTACACTCACGCAAGCACACATTCACATGCACAAACGCACACATTTAGATTCTAGTTAAATAATGCAAGGGCTGAATGGCCATCCAATAAATTACTCTGAGAGAGTCTGCTGAAAGCTATACTACATTAAAATAAAAACTGTGTGTGCACATTTGTTGTTGTGCAAGTAACTAACATTACAGTGCTGCATTAACACTATGTTTAATGGATGAGCACTATTTTGAACGCCACAAGCAGAAATTGGTACAAATAAGGCATTTGCAAAATGTACCACGCAGGAATCTGCCTGAAAATGCAGTAAATGTTGCAACATTTTGGCTTGCTTTATGCATAAGAACCTTTGTGTCTTCTTCAGATGTTGAACACATGTTTATTCTGGAATAATATGAGAAAATACCTCAGAAACTGAGCAGAGGAGATGGACTCACCTCATAGTGAGCGGTGCGCTGGGACTCGGAGATGAGCTGGGCATTGCAGATGTTACAATAGCTCTCTGTGAACAAGCCTCCATCCACAACGCCCGCAGACTTCATCTTCATCTGAGACTACAAAAACACACACACACACACACACACACACACCCAAACATATGCAAATATGAATATGATTAAAATGCAGGACGGAATAAAATGTCAGTGAACCTTACTGTGTGTTTGAGATGCATGAGCATGCAAATATCTCAATTTAGAAATCGTTTTTCCTTCAGAATGACAGATTCATTATGACAGTGCAGCCTAAAATATGTTGATCCTCTCTGTCAGAACGTCTTCTCATGGATTTTGGCTCTAGACTTGGAAACAATGGCCTGAGGCTCTTGCTCGAGTTTTCTGCATTTTACTTAGTAATAAACTTTTAAAAAATTATTCAGTAAGCTCTAACATGATGTTGAGAGCAGAAGCTTACTTAGATATGGTTTTATTGATGACAGACACAGCAGAAAAAACAGAATTGGTTCCTGACTGTTTTAAATATCAAAAGTGCAAATACTCAAAAACAAGAATGTGATTTACTAAAGTGATTTACTTTCGCCCTAATCTTAACAAATTCCTAATTTGAGGTATATTTTATTTTAATTGAATAAATCAAACCTGGTAATAAAACCAGTAATGTAAGTGTTTCTTTCAAATGTGGATCAGAAGATTTACATTTTTAAATCCAAGCCTCACCATGCTGGCTCAGCTATCGCAGTTATCTCAGCGTTTAAGGTTGTTAAGCTCATTCATGTTTTCCATGTAATGTCAGAATTTACTGGGAGCATTTTAAAGGACTCTTAAAATTACTTACAGTATTTTAGAGACAAAATATAACCATATATAACAGACCATAAAAATACAGTGTTGTTGTTCATTTTCTGATATCATATGTGTTTGCTGTTATTAGTTTTATTACAATAACTATAACTCTGCACTGTTTTCTTTAGAAATTAAACACCATAGTATGGATTTGTTTGCATATAGTTAGTAGACATTTATGCAAAAAACAAAAACCACAAAAACCACAAAAAAAAAAACAAGAAAAAAACTTTTTGACTACCTTTTGCTTTTATTTTTATTAGCATTACAGGCCAGACAAATGAGAATGTGATGACTTCAGAAATAATGAAGCACAAATGTCTGCTTCTTTGCACAAATGTAAACAGGGAAAGTACAAATGAGTCACGACTTTATTTTAGACATTAATGAGCTTGTGACATCATAGATGTATTCTTAAAATGTGCACATTAATTTACCCCAAATCATTTGGGCAGAATTTTTACTCTGGGTGAAGTTTTTATTTATTAATATCCCGATCATATTGTGAACCAACCTCAGTGAGAGTTTGCATGGTTCAGTAAAATTCCTTACAGTACACAGTTTTGCTACCTTTTAATTAGACACCCAACCTAAGTACATAACACTTATGGTACTTAATAATAGGGTAATAATCATTAAGCTTGGCTTCTAATGACTGGTTTACGATAGATATTTGGAACCATGCTTTCTTTTTATTCTCGTGCTTGTGTTTCTACTGCCTTTGCCACAGACATGAGCGAAATTAACGCGCTATCTTAGACTGCTAAACTTAGATTTTACTATATTTATCTTAGTCTGCTGTGTGCCATTTAGAAAGTGCAACTTGTGGAGGTGTTCTTGTAAAAATGAACCAGGTAAAAAATTTCAGCTGTGCCAACCATAATAAGCAGTAGTGTATGTAATGGAAATGCTGTAAGCAACTGAAACTCCCAGGAAGTTTTGAACATTGGAAGGAAAGTACTAATGTTGTAAGGCAGAGAGAGGGTTTAACATCTCTGTGAACCTGTTTCCAGTAACATTTCCCTGTGAGAAAAGGTGTGTTTATACCTGGTGAGCACTGGGAACCACTTAAACCATAGAAACATGAGGATCCTACTGGGAGTGATGGCTCGGAGCCTAGTACAGTGCTTTGCTTATATACAGAGTACAATAATAGAAACAGCTTAATGATCTGCTCTGGGGTCTTATGTTCAATTTTCTATTCTCTTCATTATGTGCGCCCTATAGGCACCGCTCTGACATGTTAAGAGTGAGTAACTGGTCTGTAGGGAATAGTGAACAAACCAAAGCCATTAAAACCGTCTGAGGTCCTTTCGTAAAGGAAGTGGCAGGTCGGAGGGCTTGCAGAGGCAAAGTCTTTCACAGCTACGAAGTACAAGGATCCTGCCGAGGTCAGCTCTGGTAATTTTGAAAGAATAGGGCCTTTTGTGTATCTTGAGAATTACAACATTTGTGATGAGATCAGACAAAATGTACTCCACGTGTCAGCAGGGAAAATGAATTGGTATTCTTTGTTTCACACCTAGTGTTTAATTCCATTTATCCAATGTGTTTGCACAACGCTCCACACACACACACACACACACACACACACACACACACACACACACACACACACACACACACACACACACACACACAGTTAGTGGTAATTACTCCTGTCTGTTCATCTTGTCTGTTTAGTGCACCCTGGACCTTCCAATTAACTGCAGACACGCTGTATGGACATTTCTTTCATTATCTAATTGAAGCTGTAGTGAGACCCACATAATGCACGTTAAAATGAAAAGGCACTGCATTTGATTTACAGTAACAGAATTTACTATCGTCTTTACTTGTGTTCAGTAAGTTATACATGCTTGAGAGGCACAATATTCAATCTGAAATGCCACAGATGACAAGCTGTAAACTTGTTTTGTCTGGAGGCCTAGATGCATTATTACCTCCACAACGTGAAGTGTCCTGTGAGGCATGATGGAACAGATATATCTTGGAAACTGACACATTAAATTTGCAGCAGAATTTGCAACCTCCTATAAATTTGTGACAGGAAAAGACCTTGCACTGCCAGCCTGGACGTCAGCCAAGCGGAAACGAGTCTATCTTTTAATCTTTAGGCTAATTAAAAACGATTGTGACTGCAGAAATATCCTTATCTTCCTAATATCTCAATTACCTCTGAATATTACATGCAAGATGGGGGATGTAGACTAATTAATAGAGGCAATCTGTTAGCAAGATTAATAGAATGGCAGGCCCAGTGAAGCGAAAAGATGGAGAGACAGATAGTGGGATACCTAATTGAAGATGGAAGGAAAGAGGAAAAAAAGGTTGGGGAGGCAGCAGGAGGGTTAAATAGATGCGCTCTTCCTGCTTTAGTATCAATTTGAACCACAGGGCATGTATTATATATGTGTTATATTTAGTATCAGTGGAAAGTTTACCTTCAGCTCATCTTTTAATTTAGAACCTTTTTTTTCACTTGGATGCATGCAGAAGTCATTGCAGACAATGTGATCACTTGTGACAAATAAAGAGAGTTTTTAAATAGAAGGGGAGTGGGAGTGAAGCTGTTGTATAGTCAAGCCCAGAAAAGCTATTTTCTTAATGAGCTACTTCTTAGTAATAAAACCGTTTGGTAACTAAAATAGTGTGAACACATGGATTTCCTGCCAAACTTGCAAACTTGGGGAAGTTCATTAATAGACTCTTACGTCAAAGAACTGATCATTTGCAGTTAGGATCCATGACATATATTTTGTGTGTGTGACGAATGGTATGAATTATTGCTGCAACCCAATTAATTCATACAGTCATTAAGGACTTGTTCTCAACTTGTATGTGCATGAGCCAATAACACTTACAAAAGCAATAACAATTGCAATATAATTCGTAATTCACTTTTAACTATTTCAATTTTGACTTAAAAATGCATAGTAACATTATAATTTTGTCGTTTTTAATCAATATTGTTTAAAAGAGCTCCATCAAACACTAATACGGTGCTGGTGCCCAATCTAGAATGGGTGGAGGTGATTCTAGAGTGGCCACTAACTCTGCATCAGCAGGAAAAGGGGAAAGTGTGGTGGTAATTTCTGGCGGCACCAGCACAGCAAAACAAAATTCCTGGGCCAAAGCTTGAACTACTGATCGGTAGCTATCAGAAGGGCTACCACAAGAAACTGGACAAGGATTAGAAGAGGCAGCTCAAAGATTTGTGATTTTCTTCTGACAGAATTTGTAAAAAGAGAAGTGGCTGATGCACTGCACTGTACAGAGTCAGCAGAGAGGTAATGTGTTCTGCTGATATAGGAAGACTGATTAAGAACTAGACTTAACCTCTGGTGAGAGTTAACAAATTGTGCATGTTTAATAAAAATGGCACACACAGTCTGCCCAGCTCACAATTCCCGGCATGCTGTAGCTGAAGGACAGCAACTGTTGTACTGCCAAAACTTTCCACATAGAGCTTGCATTTTAGAGTTTTCTCTCCATGAATTGACACGAACAGACAGAAATGCAATTTAGAAAGTAATTATTTGGCTTACACTTGCACCAGAAGGTCGTTGATAGTGCATACAGTTTCAGTGATAACTTAAATGAAACATGCCATTTTTTAGACTTGCTCCTGAAAAAGTGTTATTAGTGACAGAATCACATTAACTATCAGCCAAATGCCACTATATCAGCAAAAAGGGTATATTAGGGCTCATAAAGGACTCGTTGTACCAATCATTATGCTTCAGTTCACCTCATTGTTGCAAACTTAACTCATTTAGTGGCTTTTCATAGACTTGCAGTTACTTTGTTCAATAAATAAATAAAGTGTTGAAAATTCTGCAACAGTACTGTTTCACAGTCATTTTACTTATTAAACCAAAATTCAATATATAAACCTAATTCCAAAAAAGTTTGGAGACTGCAAAATATAATTAAAAACAAAATAAAATGATTTCAGAATGACAATGGTTACTCTAGTTTGTATTTACAATAGAACCCTGAAAAATATAGAAATAAGAAAAAGATAAAGTAATTTTAATTCAATGGCTGCAACACATTTAAAAAAAGATTGGGATGGGAGCAACAAAAGGCTGTACATTTGATAACACCAATAATTGTCCTTTTAGAAGTCTACCTATTCACAATCTACCTGTTCTGTCCTCCAAGTATAAAGTCATGCTACTACACAGGAAATGTATTTGCCTTCTCTTTTATTGCTTTGGTGTAGGACATGGGTGGGGAATTCTAGGCCTCAAGGGCCGGTGTCCTGCAGGTTTTAGATATCACCCTGGGTCAACACACCTGAATCAAATGATTAGTTCATTACCAGTCTGGAAAACGTCAAGACATGTTGAGGAGGCGATTTAGCCATTTAAATCAGCTGTTGGATCAAAGACACATCTAAATACTGCAGGACACCAGCCCTTGAGGCCTGGTCCTCCTACACAATGGAAATCTCATTGTTACATTCTAGAGAAAAGGTTCTGATGTGAAGTTGTCAGATGATTTAATGAAGCTAGATACACACTGGAAGTGATTTGCTGTAACCATGAAAGGGAATGACATTCTGTGACATTCTCAACAAGCGAGCCACTGTATCAACTACCAATGAGAGTGAAGAATATTGCTGATTGACACAGCATCTGCACAGACAGGATGCTGGCCAGGAACCCAGAGTGATGTTAAAACTAAGGAAATGCCTACCTCAGCCCAGCAGCCAGGCCCTGAATTTCAACAGTTAAAAAACTGATGAGCAGTCAGGCTGCAGCCGCTGTTTTCTACCTCTTCGTGTTTCTGAAGTAGAATCACTGTCTTCGTGCTGATTTTCACCTTTGCTTTGTGTTGTTGGCTTTGTATTATACTATGAAGATGATCAGTTAATTTGGCTTCGATATTTCAAGAGAAAATCTTCATTTTCTTTGTCCAAGATGGAACTTTTCAAAAACTCTTAGTCACCTAAAATGCAATGAATGTGTGGACCAAAGGCCAAAACACATAGAAAAGATGTGTTTCAGAATACCCATGCAGATGTGGACAGGGGTTCGAAGGGTCTGGTAGAGGAATAGATGTGAAGAGCTTGGAACCTGATGGGGTAGCTTTGGGGTAGGTTTGAGAAAAGTACACTATATTGCCAAAAGTATTCACTCCTCCATCCAAATCATTGAATTCAGGTGTTATAATCACTTCCATGGCCACAGATGTATAAAATCAAGCACCTAGGTAGACTGCTTCTATGAACATCTCATATAAACAACCAGGACAAACCTCCAGACTTAGTGTGGCCTTCAGATCGACGAGTCTGGGTTTGAAACAGTATTTGTCTGACTGCATTGTGCCAAGTGTAAAGTTTAGTGAATAGGGATTATGGTGTGGGGTTGTTGCAAGGTCCATAAAGACATGGATGAGCAAGTTTGGTGTGGAAGAACTTGACTAGCCTGCACAGGGTCCTGACCTCAACCATATAGAACACCCTTGAGAAGAATTAGAGTGGAGACTGTGAGCCAGGCCTTTTCATCCAACATCATTGCCTGACCCCAATAATAAGCTTCTTAAGAATGGTAAAAAAAATCCCATAAACACACTCCTAAACCTTGTGGAAAGTCTTCTTGGAAGAGTTGAAGCTGTTATAGTGCAAAGCGTGGTCTACCGTCACATTAAACACTATAGGTTGAGGATTGGATGTCACTCAAGTTCATATGTGTGTGAAGGCAGACTAGGCAATACTTTTGGCAATATAGTGTATGAAAGCAAAAACAAGGCTTAGAATTAAAATGTGAAAGAAAGTTAAAAGTCTTTAAGAGTTAAAGTGAAGACAGAAAACAAAAACAGCATCTCCAGTTAAAAATGAAAAAACCTCCAAATTCAATTGGACAGAATTATAAAAAGTAAATGAGTCTTAGCCGGCACATGCACAAACCTTCTGTCTTCATCGGAAGGAATATAAAGACAAAAGGGAACGCTCTTTTAAGACCACATCAAGTATTTAACATCGATGTGAACTTTGAAACTTCCTTAGAATCTCAGCCTCTGGCCCACTCTTCAATAAATAGCTGGCCTTGGAATAGAAGGAACTTTTTGTTCTTTCTAATAAATGCAGCTAGTGGGGCTGTGTTTGTCACATAAGCTTAGAATATTAATTAGGTTGTAATATTACTTGCAACTAGATGTAGTGTAATAGTGTAATAAACAAAAGCCCTACCCTACTGTAGACAAACATATAGCATCAAGTGTTTGCCCAGTGGGGAACTTTAGAGACACTACTCCTATCACAGATACATTTTTTATAGCCTGACAGCACGCCTTTATTGGTAAAATGTGTCCTTAAGATGAACTTAGAGGGTAAAAAAGAAAAAAACGGAGACATTTTTTTTCCAAGATCCTATCTTCCCTTCCCCCATTTCTCAGTTTATTCATTTATGCTCCATCAGGGGGTAGCTGCTGTGAACTGGACTGTCTCTCCTCCTCTTCCATTTTCTGTGCTCACATTTTCATACAGCTTCATTCAAAATAAAGTGCTCCCCTCATTTACGTGTCAAATTATGCATGCGGACGTTGAAATATTGACATCAGCCTGTGAGCCAATGACCTGTCGAATGAGTCACAAGCCACAATGACAAGAGCAAGGGTTGGAGGTTAATAATATGGAACCCTATATCGCAAAGGCGCTGTGGCGTGTCACTTTGATGTTCCACATTACAGTTTTTTTTCTTGTTTCACGCCTGGTAATGTAATCTTTCCCAACACTGTCTCCCCTTTGTCAAACCCCTACACACACACAAACACACGCATACACACTCCAAGATTCATAACCCTCCCCTTTGTACAGTAGCAATCAAAGGTAATAGACTGAGGGAACAAAGTCTTCAAAGGAGCTGAAGCCAGAGTCTGAATCCAAATACACATTCATTCTGTTTGCACTGCAGGAGCTTGCTTTGTACTATTTTTGTTAAATACTGCAAACTGCATACGTACACAACCTCAAATACAGCGTGGGTACAAGCACATGGATTTGCTGTCAAATAAAAAAAATAAAGCCAAAAGCTTAAGATATGGAAACAGAGGTCCCGTCTGTTCCCCAGAGTTAAATCCAACAAGTTCAATCAAGAAGTAAAAGAAGAGAGTGTGTGATTGCGATGCAGAAAGAAAACCAACAATACTTTATTCCAAAATTGGCTGTGTGATCTTCTAACTTTATGTCTGCATTTTGTCTGTGCATTTGTGCTTTTTAATACAAAGCACAAATGCAATAGAATACAATTCTCACACATCAATTTGCATTGCGAATCTGAGTGACAATCGCCCCGTCAAGTCCTGAAATCTTCTCACAATAACCTTGGTGACAGCTCTGAGATGCTATACTTCTTGCCCGAGTTTCCTTCTATAATGACTGAGGAGTGAATGTTACCTTGAACCGAGGTCAGTACTTCAGCCAGTTTGCTGTATAAGTCAAAAAAGCTGGACTGCTCTAGATTTATAAAATGTCAGGACTTTAATCATTACTTATTATTAATCTCTGGCTGTCTTCCAGGTCCTGTCCTCCTACCCTCAACCCCAGCCAGTCATGGCAGACGGCTGCTTCCTCTGAGCCTGGTTCTGCTGGAGGTTTTCGTGTCATCTAATTGCTGGGGTTTTCTCTGTTTTTCTCTGTGTTATGTAGAGTCTTGTCTGTTGTTGTAAATGAGCAATAGATAAATTGATTTGAATTGAATTGAATGTTGACCCTGTAGGTATTACACTGTTTGCATGTACATAATCTTTGACTTTTTTTCTTTCCTCTTTTAATTCATTTTAATTTTTTGTTCATTACTTAAAGAAAATACCACACTTTTAAAACAATCTTCTCTGTCAGCCGTGACCAAAGAGCACACAATATAAACGCACAACAATCGTGACTGCTTGACAACTGCCACTGCAATGTTAAAGTAAGAAATTTCATAACATCAACTGTTTAAAAAAGTTTAAGTGACATAAATACTGATCGCAGCACCATTTTTGGCCACTTATTTTGGAAAACACTGAGTGTGTAATCACTCACATGGTACAACCAATCTCATCCCTAATTCTGATACTGTTAGTCAAAGACAGTCACAGTATGCTTTTTATCTCACTGTCTCTTATCTTCATCTCATTTGCCTCTTTTCTCTCCCAGTGGTGGAAATATGCCCTTTAGGGCAGGGATTATTCATGAAAGATGGTGTAGGCTCGACTTATCCACTCTTGGGAGAGAAGAGGAGATAAGCTGCAGTATTATGCACCTTACTACTGGAATGAATTTTAGTGAAACTTAAAGTTGGAGACTCACATTCGTCTGAGAGGTATATACTGGTATTTTATGTAATATTTGAGATGGATGTATATGTGAATTCTGAGCTTATCCCAGCCAAGGAGATGATCATTATAATAGTAATAATAACAGTAATAGTGACTTAACAAAATAAGCTTAACAGAAACAAAACAAAATTGTAAAAACACATTTTCCTGATTAGTCAGCCTTTAGCATACAGACCCAATTACGTCTATTGTGCAACGCACAAGAATTTTTCAGTGTAACTTATCAGGGGTTTGGCAGCTTTGACAGATGGCTGGCAGCACAGGTAGCTGTAGCTGATTTGAGCTCATTAGAATCACTGAGCCTTTTAGCAATGTTTATGGTTTTGGCGTTATGTCTTTTTAGCAGAATACACAATATGGGCTGCTGTCTATGACAAAAACACAAACACCAGCAGATGCCATGGCAGCCCAAATCATCAGAGACTGTGGAAACTTCACATTGGACTTCAAACACTTTAGATTCTGTGCCTCTCAATCCTTCCTCCAGTTTCTGGGACCCCGATTTCCAAATGAAATACAAAATTCTTTTAAATCTGAAAAGAGGCATTTTCAGACGAAAGCACAGTTCGTACAGGTAAGATGCATCTGACGATATTCAGTTTTTTAAGGTACACTAGTACATAGATATTTGCTTCTATTAAATGCACCAATCCACACAGACTACTAGAGTTTAGACTCTGATTATGTACCTGTTTTCTGGCTTTGCTGTCAATACAAAGCGATCAATGAAACGACTAAATCTATAAACACTGTTTATTGCTTCATTTGACTGTTTCCATTAAGAATATTTATGCTGTCAGTCAGCTTGGTGAAGACAGTTTATCTGAATGCTCTCCTTTCAGCTCCTCTGTACTTCTGAGAGACAGACTGGTTCTGAAGGCAGTGATGCTGAAGGCAGATCGGTGCTGGTGTGGATTGAATAGATCAAATGCTTCAGTGGTGCTTTTGTGTTTTGTGTGTGTCTGATTTTCCATAAGTGAAAGTGTCTATTAGTCATCTCTATTTATCAATAAATTTATATTTTATAACCTCTCTGGCTTGATGAGACCCTTGTATTCACGAGGGTACTCTGTTAGTTTTATCTCTGAAAATCTCTCTCAATGGACCATTAGCTGTTAATGGTATTAATAACAGATCTAACCCTTTAGGCCATAATATGGGCTCATTAGAGGGAGAAAGAAGACCATTATCCTGGGCAAAGCTAGGTTTGCAGTTTAACAGCTCACATTTCCGCGTAGTGTCTCTCTGCCTGTGTGTGTGTATTCAGTAACAGACGTCTAGGCAAACTGAGTTAATGGTGGGAGACCGAAGGCAGCCTGAAATTTGAATGGGGGCTGTTAAGTTACTTTAACATATGGGAAATGCCATGTTAGATAGCAACAAAACTGTTGGGGTTTATCAGTTTCATTAGCAACTGATTGGATTTTCCTTTTATATGCTTATATAGTTTGCCCCCTTATGGCCAGATGTTCTTTTTCTATGTTATGGGACTTTCTGGACATGTTTTCATTTTAAAATCTCTTTTTGAAAAAGGTAAAACAACTTTTGACAAAATGCAGACTTGGTATTTGGATGGCACACCCCCCAAAAAACTATGTGACATCAAAGAACAGTCTGAAGATCCAATATAAGCAAGGAAGTGGAGAGGAACTTTGTACAAAAGAACATGCTGCAAGGATTTTGGCATTTAATGGTTGTCTCATTGTACATTATGGCAGCAGCTATACACACAGAAACCCGTTCTGACAGGCAGTGAATGGAAGTGGGATCAAGGCACTAAAGATAAGTCAGCGTTTTCATGAATATATTTTCCCAAGCCCAAACAAAAAGTCATACAGGAATAATATTGTTCCTTTTTTTCCACATAGAAACCATATTATACAAGCAGATTAGAGCAGAAGTGAGCAAGCAGACAGATTTCCCAAGAGGCAACATGCACCTCAATGCGAAAGATATACATTTGAGACCAAGCAGGAGGGAGATGCACACAATACGAGGACATACTGGAAAGACACAGAAGTAAAAAATGAATCGGGCATAAAATTTAGTGGAACAACTAAAACGACACAAGCCACATAAGCTGACATGATTTCATAAAGCTAATTGCCAATCGCTCTTCCTAATTACTAAAACAAGCTTGTTTAGCTTCAAAATTCACAGAAGCATCAATACATACAGATTATTCCACAGCATCATTCAGTTAAATAACCGCATGTCTTCTTAATGCATGTCTGACTATGTAGCAGGTGTGTGAGTAGATACAGTACAATACAGCTGAGAGTTGATTTTCTATTTACATCCTCAGAGGACGTTACAAAGACATCATGGTACGATCATCTGTCGGTCACAGGGCTTCTGTTTTATATATGTGTGTAATGTGTGTCTGTGTAAAGTGTGTGAATGCAAGCTGAAGTGACAAACCCATTGATGTTACTTTTGCGTGACAATTTTACTCTTGCATGTCAGCAGGCAATGTTATCTGATGCAACATTAAAGCGTACAAATACTGTACACCACTAATTGCTGGTGTATGCGCAGAGAGCTGTTCAGCTGCACAGAGCCAAGCCTGGTAACTGCAGTTGTGATAAAGGATGCTGCCTGCAACTTCCAATTTGACAATTAATTCTGAATAAAATTAAAACTGTAGAGATTTTTTTTCAGTGTGCTTTTTTTTAAATTTAATTTAATTTTTTTAATTTCAGTACAAATAGAGGCTTGACTGTTAGAGCTTGCTTGGCCCTTGGGTGTTTGTTTGAGAATTGTACTTCCATCAGCTGCAGCTCCAAGATCAGGGAAGCAATTAATGAGATTGATTACTGCAACTAGCTCAACTCCTGAAACAAAGGGAATAAACTCCATATTGAAATTAACCAGACAAGAAAGCACCTAAAACTTTAAGCCATTTTAATTTTGAGCTATAACTTAAACATTCTGTAACTTTTAAAATAATGCTTTCCTCCACAAGGCTGCATGATGACACAGTGGTTAGGACTGTTGCCTCACAACAAGGTCTTTCTTGCTTTCTGTTCTCCCTGTGTCTGCATGTGTTTCATCTAGGTATTCTGGCTTGCATGCAGTTAGTGGGGTTAGGTTAGGCTGAGTTGGTGATTCTAAATTGCCCATATGTATATCTCTGTGTTAGCCCTGCAACAGAGTTGCAACCTGCCCAGAGTGTAACCCGCCTCTCCCCCTATGGCAGGTATTCATTCAATCCAGATATCCACATGTTTTGACACTTCAGTATGTGCCAATAAAGATGTGGATATATGAGCAATAGAATTGTTTCCAGGTTTTTTCCAAGTCAAACTCCACAGGCAGAGATCACACTTGCTAACTAAATAGGCCTGAAATATGTCAGAATCTGCTCAGTTGAAAAAAGAGCTTCAGTGGTCAAGCAAGCTTTCAGGAGGTAAAGCATTAAACGTTAATAAACACTCACTTCCATGGCATTTTTGGAGTGAGTGTTTTGGTTTTGGGTCAAAGCCAGAGACGTAGCTTAAACATCAGTGGTGATCCTTCATATAAAAGCTAGGTAAGTTTGACCAGAGAAGTCGTTTTCTCTCTGTGTCACTTTGATGGTAAATTTATAGATGTGATCAGATCAGAACAGGGCTGCAGGCAGTGATCAAAGAATAACAGCTGGGAGCGGTGCAGCCCTGCAACAAGAGATGACCTTGAATGGGAGATTGACCTACTTTAAATCAAGCAGAGTTATGGAACTTTGCAGTTGCACCTCGTGTGAGTTTGGGAATCCAATTAAAAATGAAAAGGTGGTTTTTATTTTGCGTTTGAGAAATATTTTCAATACAGTACAGCACCGATTCTTTTATAGAGCAGCAAGGCTATAGGTATATGAGTTTGTACAGCCTCCACATGAACATTGTACTGCTATCGACAAAGTTAGCACACTCGCAGCACTGTCTTCACGCTGTGTGTGCACGGATGGCCACACACACGTCCTCACAAAGCAATGTGACACTGATATGACTAAATGTAAAAAACATGCTGTGCATCACACAAACAGATATATACACACAGAGACACACACTGGCATGAAGTAAATAGGGTATGACCTTGCAGCACCTAGCCTATATAAATAGCCTGTATAAAGTGTCTTTGCTTCTTCGACTTGCATCTGTTCCTTTTGGTGTGAGTGTGTTTTTGAGAACTGAGTCTGAGAAAGAAATAAAAAGCAAAAGCATGAATTCTACATCTGATAAGCATTTTTTTTCTTTGCTCATTCACTAATGCACCCACAATATTCCCCTCTCCTCCCCATGTTACCTCCCTGTCTGGCAGCAGGCCAGTTTCCTAACACGGTGATGGAGCAAAAGAAAATTGATTTCTAAAGAGCTGCTATGCCCGGATATGAAATACGTAACCAGTTATTAGTCTAACCCCGATATTAACACAACACGACAACCGTGTCAAGATGTATATTTGAGATGTCGCTCTTGTTTCCTTTGAGAGATACATAAAAAAGGCTAAAAATGATAAACTGCCACTTGTTCAAAGCATTACAAATCAATGTCAGTATTGCATAGTTTTGATGATATCTACTTTGTTTGAGAGAAAAAGGAGAACAAAAAGCTCTAGTTGGCAATGCATTGATGCTGCTATGAGACGGACTCAGTATCTTGATTGTGTAGACAGTCAGAGCGAGCGGGTCCATATTACTTACTATGCTGCTATTAATGAGAGGCCAAATGGCCCACACACTGATGTACTGTACATGGTCTCTCTTGCACGTACACTTATTAACACAGAAGCAGATGCACCCGTGCAAAGACAGCACACAGTGAGCAGTAAGGTCAGGGCTCACAGTGACTGAGAAAAAGATATTTGAAGAAGATATGCTGCCTGTTGCTATGGAACACTCTGAGAGGAAAACATACACACAAAGACGCACACCTACACATGATGCTCTATCAATCCTAAAGAAAATGGAGCAATCGCACACCCGGGAAGATAAACACACATATACATGCATGTCCATACGCACACGCGCAATCAATCATTGTCCTATTAAAGAAAGTAATGAAGCTGCAGCATCTTTCAAGAGCATCTCAGCTTCAGTTATTGCCCTCGGACTCTGTGTGTGTGTGTGTCAGCGTTTGTGTCTTTTCCTTCATATGTTTTATTTATATTTAGAAAGGAAAAAGGGGCCATTCTTCAAGAACAACATTGCTCTTCCATTTGTTCCTTTAGGACAGGGTGAATTATGCCAGTTGGTTAATCAGATTCTTCACCAGAGAGGCTCAGAGAGAAAGCGAGGGGGAGAATGAAATAGGCTACCATACTTCTAGACGCCTCAGAATTGGGAAGAACAACGGCACAGCATAATGTGTGGCATAATGAGCATGCCTGTTAATTTGCTTTATTTTTTGAAGGGTGATTTAAAAACTTTAATTAGACTATGAACTCTGTTGTTCATCATAGAGGGAACTGGCACAAATAGCTGGAACAATTCTATTCACGTCAATAACAATACGTTAAATGAGCCATTATACTCTTCATGAACCCGAAAGAGAAGAATACAATAGAATGTAAAGCATAAAACATATTTACCATTGTAAATAAATGAATATGTTGTAAAGCAGTGGTAGATGATTTAGCACTCTATGTATTTTAAATCCTCTCAGATACTTTTTAAAAAAAAATCTATGTCCATAAACTAGCACTTTGCAATAATTCATCTGCTTTAGCTCTCATATTTTGGAACTGGGAACCTTTTACTGTAATTATTTAACAAATTTCACAGTGATATGAATGATTAGTTAGTTGTTGCCTTCAGAGGGTGTTTTTCTTTTCCGTTCCAGTGCTCAGAGACCCAGCCCACCTGCCTGCCTTCCTGCTGCACTGACCTAAAGTACAGTAAAAGTCAGCGCTGGCTGAATCGATCACAGTGTTGGACTGAAGATCACTTGCGATGACTTGGGATCGATAGTGTAACTCTATGTAAACAGAGCATGAAGGTTCAGTGCTGTTCGGACAGTTGAGGCAAATGTGGGAAAAACTGAACCAGTGCCACTCAGTGGAAGTCATATATGCTCATTTCAGAGACAAAACAAAAGACTGAAAAGGACACTGAGATGATGGCCGCATGTGATATTAGTAAGTGTAATTGTCCAAATTCATATTTCATCACATCGTGCTTAAGTGAGGGATTTTTAAGGAAAGCCTGTGCTGTTTATGTGTGTCTGTCCTGTTGACGGGTAGGTGAATGCCTGAAAAGACCATAAGCTCTTATCACTCTGCTACAGACACCCGGTATCAAGCTGACTGGACATTCCTCCCAAAGTGACAGATGCTAGCAACAAGAGTGCTCTAAATGAGAATGGATATGGAGCAGTGAAGCAGCATCAAAACTAATCCATATTACATCCAACGCGTCTCATTTTCATGTTTCACAGGAAGTCATTGAATGTGGACCAGATGCTTTGAACAGTTTCAGAATGAGAAAATTTCCTGCACACAATTTAAACTCAAGCTCAACTTTCTGTAACTAAACTGAAAAGTGAACTCGACCTGGGATGTTTAAATCATTCCAATAAGAAAATTAAAACGATTTCAGCAATGCACTGTTCATTAAAGTCATTTAACCAGCAGTCCATCTGTTCTCTGGTTTCATGTTTTCCAGTGTTGCATCTGCTCTCTTTTTGTCACTCCACTCTTTAGATTGCAAATGTTTAGACTCTGGCATCCTGTGATTGACGGCTTTTCTGATATTTTGTAGATCAGACAAATAAATTAACAACCTAGATTAACCGGCAATGAAAACAATTTTTAGCTGCAGACCCAACTCAGATTTCTCCACATCAGTTTAACTTATCATGTTCAACACACTCAGAGATGGCCCCAGCGGATGAATGAATAATAAATAACTCAAAGTGCTGCTTTTTTTTTTAAATAATAAAGCAGCTAAGAAAGATGTTATGAGCATTAGATGAAAACCTGTGACACCATGCAGCAGCATGGCTGTACGTCAACATGCACTGATACCACGTTTCTGGTTTGCCTACAGTTAGAGAACAAAAACAAAGTTTGCAAAGGTTGTCCCCAAACCGACGATGAGTATCCCAGCAATTCCACGTGATGCTCTGAGTGGTGTAAAAACTTACGTATTCTACAACACAAATCAAACAAGGCCAATCAATACAACAAGTCATCCAATGAACAAACTGATGGGAGGACATAGCGACGGTGGAGTTTAGAGTCCATCGCTCACCTTCCGCAGAGGCACTGACTCCTCTCCGCGAACCCGATGCACCTGCGCACCTGCACCGCGAAATCCGTCAAAACTTAGCGCCAGTCCTCCCAGTGTAGCTGTTTGATTTGTTCCTCGTCTTAAGCTGCGATGTCCCCCTCCAAGAAAAACTCCCTCGCGCCGCCGTCTGTCGTGATGCGCTTGTCCCCTAGCGACTCCTCTCCAATCCTCGGTATCGCGGAGGTAAGAAGGAACGAAGCTCTGTTGATATCATCCACCACTACTCCGCGCGAAAGGCACCGCGGAGAGGAAACAAATATAGGGAGAGAAAAACACACACACACAAAGCGAGCTATCCCAGCTTGAAGTAAGCGAGAGGGGGACAGAGAAGAAGAAGAAAAAAGTGTGAGCAGCCTTCACTGGGATGAATGAGAGACAGAAAGCGCTCTCGGCTCACGCAGCGTGTGAGTGATACACGGAACGCTCGATTTGTAGAGTGAGTGAGTGGGAGCACTGGTCGAGTGAGTAGGTCTTCGCACCCACACGCATGTCATATTACACGAGCATAACCCGAGAGAGCACCCAGATTCCCTGTCATTCCAGTCACTGTAATTTCGATGCTCTGTTTCCATGACCCCCCTTTACAAACTAACGCGTCTCTGCTCACACTCACTTTTTAATCCCCATCATTTCATTATAAGGCATATCATGCACTGTTACTGTCTTGTTGAGAAGATGTTGTGTAGTTTCCAGCTGTGTGGTCTTCATCAAGCACTCAGAAGAACCATAGGGTTCATGTGCAGAGGTGCCCCGAAACCATAATCAAGGCTGGGAATTTGACTTCATCCCAGGCCTCTCTGTCAAACAAACCACCAGACTGCAAATTCCATTTGTAGGCTAAATCAATGCGTTGATGTAACACTTACAAGACTAGTCATGAATATTTCCACTGTGCTCGTTTGAGAGAAAAGTTATCCAGATTTTTTTTTCATTTTCAAGAGGAAAAAATTATACAAAATGTACTACTTACCAAGAAATGCATCTGAATGATAACTTTTAAAGGTTTGTTAGGGCTCTGGGTGCTGCAAACACTTACACCTGCACTTTCCTCCACCTTTACTTTTCTTCTGACCACCTGTGCAGCCGGGCTTCTATATGCATGTTTGCCACATTTGCAGCGACAATGGTGAGATTTTGAGACGTGCATCTACTCATTAGAGTGACACATGAAACAAATGCAATAGAGTTTGAGATGAAGCAGCACGCTATATGTTAAAAAGTTTGTTCTCTTCAACCCAGAATGGTCCTCTAAATCTAAATGCCGTGAGGTAAAAAAATAAAATAAAATAAATAACAGGGATGTCAGTCTTTTGTTATATTGCTCACCGTCCACTGATGCAACTGTTTAGGTGGGTTGACATCCTGCAGACCTGCAAAACATAGAACCAGTGTGACTTTTCCTCTGTGAACAGGTTTTTGTTTTGTTTTTTTTCCCTCAGCCACAGAGTCCATAAAATGATTATCTCAGAAAAAACAAGAAAAAGAAAAACAAATTGCTGCAAATGAACTCAATGTTTCAAGAGGAATTATTTTGAAGTGTAATCTGAATAAACAAACCGTTGCCTTTGAATCCCAATCAAACCTAGGCAATTTAATACAGTCGTGAGTCCCAGTGAAACTCACAGGAACCCAGTATCTGAAGCCAGAATGTTTACCACAGCCAAAAACAGAAACCCCCCCCCCCGCTCTTGATCTATTAGAAATGGCATTAATTCACTGTGGCCTGCAAACAGTTCCCAAAGCAATCATGCACCAAATTTAGAGCTTAGCTGAAAAGAATGACATTGCCATGCCCCCCCTATCCTTTCTTTTTTATAATTTTTCTGCTCGATTATCCCGAGTCTTTTTGAAATGCCACATTTTCTCACTAGTGTATGGATGTGTATTCATTCCGGCAGAATGGGCGCCTATTACACGCTTTCAGAGGCTGTGACAGCAGCCCTCAGTGAGGAAGCCAAACACTTCACAGCTCAGACAATGTACCCAGGCAGACGTGCATACACACACACGCACACACACACATACGAATGCATGCACTCACAGATTCAAATACACACAAACCCACTGACACAATGCACATCGACGAGATGAAAGGGCCAATTTATCAAACCACCAGCTAAGGCAGGCCCGAGGACGTATAGTGTCAGCACTGGTCTGTAGAAAGAGGACAGGATGTGCCTCTCTTTCTGTGTTTGTGTGCAACTTTCTGTGACTTTCCTTGACGGTAAAATCATTTTCCTAACATAATGTGCATTTTTGCCCCGGGCTAATTTTCTCAGGTAAAATGCATCAGCGGCTGATGCCTGCTGACACGGCTGCACGAAGCGGGGAATTTGTCGTTCTTTTGATTGCCAGGTGCTTTAATGCCAAGAAAAGAAAGTGTGCACATGAATTTGTTAGAAAGAGCCGGGGTGCTAAAGAGAGGGAGGGAGCGATGATAGAGGGGTCTGTCCCATGTTATTTCTCATTAAACTGCAAGATCGATGTTTGTTGTCAGAGTTTTACAGCATTTATAAGCCCAAATGAATCCACTATTAGACTGCCGCAAAGCAGACAAAGTAAGCAGTGCTTGGGAAGAGTGTGTTGAAGTGACAAGCAAAAGGGGATTTCACGACATATTGCCGTGCAAGGATGTCCTTGCTAAGTGGCACTGGTCAGCTCTGCGATGAAGTGAATTCTGAAACTGTCTTTCTGTTTTTGCTTTTCAGGTGAAACAAGAGACAGATATAATACAAAGTAATTCAATCACAAATCAATAATGATGTAACTGCACTCTTAATTCACTTATTTCAATGATTTTGTGCAGATCTTTGATCATGTAGAACAGGTGTGGTGGATGTGGATCATTGTGACTTGAGGAGAAGCTTATGCATTGGAAATAATCTCTTTGCTGTGGCCTCAGAGTGGATTAAATATAACACATACATGTAAATCAGTCCTGAGGAAGTTCCTGAGGGTACCATGGATTAATACAGGTGTACTGCAATGCCCTTTTAAAGCAAGCAAAAAGTATCTCCTTTTTCATTAAATATCTGAGACGAAGTTGTGATACTATCATTATTAACTCTGACCTTTTCAACTGTACAGTAAGCTTTTTTTTTCTTTTTTTTTTATAAAACAGCGAAGCACCTGCAAGGACAAACAGAAAACAGCAGAGATTAAACTGAGACACCAGATTTTACTTCCACTCATCTGCTAACTCCCTTGCTGAGGCAGTGTTTATATTTAGCTCAAAATATGAGTGTGTTTATGTGTGAGGGAGAACATTATAAATGTAAGTCCCATGATTTTGTGATGTTGTCTTCAGTGTGGTGCATCTGTTGGGTTTTGGCTGCTAGGATACTGGCCCGGTCTGCTTGATACCATTCCAAGGTCTGGGGGCAGCCTGCTGGCGCTGCCAGTTGGTGGCAAGCCGAGCAGGGTGGATTGCCCATTATATCTGGAAAAAGAAAAAAGGAGTGAGGCCAGCTCCAAGAATTGTGGTCCCCAAAGAATTTGAAAAAGTGATATGGCTGTTTGTACACCACAGGTCAGAGAGGCAGAAATGCATAAATAGAAGTGAGCGTGCTTGAATGTGCAGCGTGCCCGTGTGTCTAAGGAGTTAAGTGCATGTAAAACTAAGAAGATACCGGCAAATAAAGGTCCGATGTTCTCTCCAATAAGGTGTTTATTGGCAACAGGTGAGAGCAAATCCAGGGAGAGAGAGAGATTTAATTTCAGGAGCATCAGCAGCTCGTACTCTTACAGCTTGGATCGCTTACAAAAAGCCATATATAGAGGACAGCTGACACTGAGGGTGTACAGAGGGCGCTAAATCAAAATTAACATGATCTTGTCACCACCCTGAACACTGGGATGGGAAGATGGAGTGAGAACAGAAAAGTAATTGATATCTACAAAGTCGGCTCCACTACAGAAATATCTTTGTGATTAGTGTCTTATTACTTTTACCAACAAACCTGTTAAAAGCGATTCAAAGATGAAGCCCCATTTTTGCCTCTAAGGCAAATATTACAAGTGTTTTCACCATCAGCTCTACCCGTTTATTTATTCCAATTAATATTCGGGCTTTTTTCCTCGAAACCCATCACCGAACACGTGTGACCTCCGAGTGTGTGAAAATGATTTACCGTGAGGTGACAGACAGATCTATGTCAGCCCCAGTGTACAGACCCGATACTTGTCATCAGATGCCAAGAGCTGTATTTTTAATGGTCTAGAATATGCATGAGATTCTGTCACAAACCTGATGTGTGAAAAACAAATTAGCTGGACTCTTGTGAATCAATTTCTGTCATATTTGTTTTTTATAAAATACCAACGCTGCTCATTTTATAGCCTCCCACAGCTCTCTAAGTGAATTTCCTCATTTTCTTCCTTGTTTTTGTGCTCTTTGATGAAATAACAAGCACAAATTTGGAGTTACAGCTTCTGGAATGCTGATTAGAATATAATGACTGGTGTGCTGCAGTTAGAGAACAATGGCTTTTGTTGACCTTCACACATTTTTAATAAGTCCTGTGGTGCTGCAAATGCTGTGTCCTTCTATCAGTCTAGTGTGTAGTTGGTAGCTGTCTCCATCTAGAGGAAAGATAAGTACAGTGAGGGTTCACATGCCTTACACTAAAAGCTCTCACACTGCATTGGTGGTTTTCACCTGAAAATAATCACTCACTTCCCAATGTTATGATGAATATGTGAACATATATGTGATATATTTCATTTTTAGTGTATTTTTTCCTACAATCCTGTCATTTATCGTATGACTTGTTCCCTCGAGGGGGTTAATGTCCATGTGCCATAAAACTTTGTCTAGATTCACTCCGAAATCTAAATGTACACGTGCAATGTTTTTGCAAGATTTTTAGGTAATTCGCGACCCTTATTTATGAATCTCAGCCATCTTGAATTGCATGTAATCTTCAATCTTCAATTGCATGTAAAATCACTGTTTGTTTCACAAGTTACTACAAATTGTAAGCAGGACAACTGTAAAGAAGCCAAAATTTACCAAATATCAAAAATTAAGAAGAGAAAAATGAAAAAGAAAAGTGTCTTTGATTCACTTCCTTGTTCAATCATATAGAAAAGAGCTGGACTATAAATAAGAGACAAAACAAAACAAACAAATATCAGTTCGTGCAAGTAAAGCACATGGTTAGTATTTACAGCACCACAGTTATCGATAACAACAATAACAGGAACATTCTGTAAAGATTTAGTACACACATAATCCCAAATTACACATGATTTACAAGAGGAAAATTCTTCATAATAATGTGGACAGAGTTGCTTAAAAACAAAGAAAATGAAGCAAAAAATGGAGCTTATGACAAACGGATTGTTTTGTTATTTGTTCTTTTTATCATTTGCCTTTCTTTGTTTCACTCTTTCGGGCTCAACTTGTTGTAAAAATGTATGAAATGCGTGTAAGATTTATTTTTTATACCAGTGTCTGTGGGGGAAAATGCTTATACAAATACATATACATATAAATTGCAATGCTCAAAAACATTAAGGGAAAACTCAGTCATCACAGTATAACACAAAGTCAAACTTCAGTGACATCAATCTGTCGATTTAGGAAGCATAAACCATCGTGAATCAATTCGACCCGCTTTGGTGCAAATGAAGGTGACAACAAGTGCACTGGAGAAGCAACGGGAGAGATCATTGCTGTCTCCTTATCGTTCCAGACTCATTTTTCTCTAGTTTTACTTTGTGCGTGTGTTTGTCACAGCTGGTACCATGAGGTCATACTTATTCAGCTCATTCAGGTTGCCCCAAACTGCAGATGCATAAATGCTGTTGCAAGAAGGCTTGCTTTGTGTCCCACTAATCTCAGAAGGAGAGGTATCTGCTTCTCCGTGTTGGGAGGAACATTCCCAAAGTCCTGCAAAATGACCTTCAGCAGGATACTCATGTGCATGCTTCTGCTATATTAGGGGTGCAACGATACACAAAATTCACAGTTCGGTTTGATACTTTGGTGTCACGGTTTGATATTTTTTTGATACAAAAAAATGTTCATGCTTTTTTAATTTGTCATTTATTAAAATTATAAATATATATTTTAACTCAAAAGTACAGTTTTTAAATTTAATGTTGCTGAAACAACAAAATAATAATAATTAAAAAAAAATCAATCTGATCGAGAAATCACTCATCTTTGGAAAAGAGAGTTTATTACACAGAAATGGCTCTTTCCAAAAATAAAAGCTATACTATAAGCTTCTTCTGGGCTATATTCTCAGCAGCATATTAAACATATCAGGTCCCCATCAGGAGAATCATGTGCTAACGGCTATCTAAATGACTCGGGTAGTTTGTAGCATGCGTGCTTGTTGTTTTTGTCTGCTTCCACTTGTCTTTACACTAGGATGATGTCGGTGTAAATGTGCAGTCATCTTCGTTGTGTTCCCACTAGTGCTGTCAGCGTTAATCTCGTTAAAATGACATTAACGCCATAACGCGGCAAATCTCCGTTAACAAGTTACCACAGATCGCCCTGTGTGGGGCTGGATGGTGTCAACACCTTAACGAGCAAACTGTGCTAATGCACTAGTTCCCACAAATTGAGCATTGCGTGGCACATCCGACATACTGTTTTACTTTTGTCCATGACGCGCTTACCATCAGGGTCATGCTTCACATGAAAACCAAAATAGTACCAAACGGCAGATCTGAATGAGGGTGGGGGAGGTTCAATTTCAGGTAGTGTTGAAGCAGTTGCCATGTTGAAACGAGCTTAGCTTCTGTCTTGCTAGCTTGTTGCAATGCGCTCAGTGGATCTGCACTCCAGCCTGGGTGAACTAGTCGAACGCAGATCCACTGAGTGCTCAACACAGACAGCGTCGTCAGAAGAAAAGTTGATAAAATAAATAAAAAAAATTGTATTGTTCAATACATATGCGTAGCGTACAGAACCGAAAGCACTGTATGAACGGTTTAATATCGATATGAGTATTGCTGCACCCCTAATATATATATATATATATATATATATATATATATATATATATATATATATAAAGATTTCTTACTTTTTTTTGACAATATTTGCTGTTTGTGTGACACACTACTAAAAAATATAAAAAGCATACAGTACTGTACTTGTTTGAGACGTAATATTTTAACAACAAAAGTATAGATACCCCCCCCCCCCCCCCCCCCCAAAATGGTTTGTTCCAGCTCTCTCCTGCTCTGGCTCTAGCGCTCCTGCTGCCAGAGCGATGGTGGCTGAGACGCAGCCGAGCGGAGGTTTAAGTGGCTGGCTTAAAACAGGACATATTAGCTGCATTTAACCTTTAGTTACTCTTTATATAGTTAGGTAGGAGTCAGACCATGTTCCTTTTTAGCTGAAAAGCATTACACCAGGTAACCTGCTGTGTTGAAAACGTGTTTTCTGACAATGTTTGCTACCCTACAATCCGTCCTGCTCTGTAGTAAAATCCGCGACATTTGACCGTCCTGTTGCTCCCATTGAAATGTATACAGCCTATTTAAAATCTAAAACTTTAAATTGTCCGCAGCCTACTGTTGTTACCACTGTCCTGTTTGAAATGGATACTAACTAGCTAACTGACTGAATGCCCATTAACCTTATAACTCATGTTGTGTGTGTGTGTATGTTTGTGTACAGAGAGACAGCAGGTTCATAATGGATATGAGGAAGTTGTTTTCAAAAAAAGGAGCCACATTCAGGTAAAAGTGTAAAATCAAATGACATGTGAATCAGGAATAATATTGGATCAGTGTTTCATTGTTTATATATTTTATTGGTTGTTCATGTGGTTTGGTTATTTTCCTTAGACTGAGAGAGGACTTTTTGTTAGTGATCTTAATAGAATTCTTTTCATATTAATGTAATTTTTCATCTAATTGAATACAATATATTTGTGTATGATTGTCAGTCCAAAGAGGGAGAGAGGAAAGAGGGGAACGTGAGGAGAAAGGACAAGGTCAGGAAGAACCAGGTAAGAAAACAGACAGGGAATAGTGACAGGCACAACAGAAACTGTTAAACTGACAAAGAGAAAAAAACAAATTTTACTCAACACAATCTGGAAGTTGTGTCCTCACTATAGCAGTAAAGCTGCTAAATAGAATCTGCAAAACAAACAGGGTTGAAACATTTTTGACCCTCTTTAACAACATTCCAACATAACATTATAATTGATTGGGGAGATTAAAATTCATGATATATTTTTATGTGGTTCAGCCACAAATCTACTAAAACCTCAGCCAGTAATAGGTAGGCCAACTTTTGGACCGTCCATCACATTTGCATCATCACATCAGAAAGTGCCAAACAGCCCTGGTGGAGTGAGGAGCTGTAAAGAGAAGCAGATGCTCTGTTCATATTCTAAAAATGTTTTAAGCTTGTTTCAAAGATTCTGTACTGCAGCTTTAAATGTTTTCCAAAAGCACACATACGCTTATCAGTGTTTCTCAAACTTTTTACAGTGTGGACCACCTGATAAAAATGTCAAGCTCTCCCAAGGACTACTATGAAAGCATGAAACTCATAAACACAACACAAAATTAGTATCTGCAGTAAAGATTTTTTCATGCATGGTATACATTCTACCACAGGAAAAGTTGCCTCCATTTTTATATTCTTTTTTTAATATTTTGTAATAATTTATTCTTTTTTGGGAGTGTTTTGTTTCTGTATTATATTATACATACACATTAAAAGTGAATCTCTGACCAAAAAATGGACTCAGTTTACTTTTTACTCACTATGAGCATCATTCATTATTCTCCCGCAGTAATTAAGGTTAGGATATGTATTTTTTCTATTCCAATCCATTCTTCGTTTGCAGCATTTAAATAACCTTGATCAGATTTGATGCTTTTGTTACAGACTTTTCAAAAAAGTGTTTTGATTTTCTTTCACAAATGTGGGGATTAAATTGTGTTAAAATGTACAAAACAGTGATGTCATGTTTTGAGACGAGGACCCAGGCACAGAGAGACTTGATGAATTTAAATTTATGATGACTGATAACGGAGACGTTATCAGACGTCATATGTACATATGTATATGTGTATATGTGTATATATGTATGTATGTATGTATATATATATATGTGTATGTATGTATATATATATATGTGTGTATATATATATATATATATATATATATATTAAATATAATAAATTAAATAAATATAGAATAAATAGAATAGATTAAATAAAATTTCATTTTATTTATTCTATTCTATTTTTATAATTCAAATTAACTTTCAAAAATAAGCTAAAGGAAAATTAAAAATTACATGTAAATATAAAAAAATGTAAGCAACAGTAAACCAGCATTGTCACATTTTTAAGATTACCAAAAGAAAATGAATGTTTATCATTTGTAGCATAGATGTTGTATTGAACTGCATTCAGTTTTTTATACTTGTGCCCCAACCCCAAAAATGTAATCATTCAAAACAAGTGCAGAGGACAGTCTCACCTGTTGTAGGGGTAATTAGAGAACACAAGATGGCGCTAGAGAGCTGCAGTTTCACTCTATGCTGGCTGAGCTGAGATTAGAGGAAAGACAAATTAGAGTACAAGAGTAAGAGAGACAGAGGGAGTCAAGTCAAAACCTCAGCAATGTTTTATGACACACAATAGGCTGAGCGCTTCCATTTAAACCAACATTAATTAAATTTATGGCGAACTGAGTTTACACAGCGGAATTGAGTTTTTCTATACTGAAATCACTTTGAGTTGATTTACTTCATCTTTTCCACTTGGTTGCCTATAATTACATCCAAATGACTCGGCCCTCATTACACATGTCTCCTTGGAATTTAGACGGTTGCGTTCAGTCGCTGTGCATCTTCCTGTGCCTGGGTTTGTGTGTGTGTGCGTGTGTGCTTGTCTGTGTGTCTATACCCAGATCATTTTTAATTATCTTACAGTACATGTAGGTATTTACATTCTGTGTGCACTGTGGTATGTCTTCTTTGCCATACCAGTTAAAGAGCATGTTTTTGCAATGATTCACTGATGTTCCCAGCCATGTAAAGTACTTTGCTCCTTGCCAACAATCTGTGTGACTCATGATCTGGTTCCCCTCTTGCTGAGGAAGTGGGGACATTTTAATCCCTTCAGCCCCCACTTTCTACCTTTGGACTTCCCAATCCAAACGTTTCCCTTTGCACATCCAGGTCTTATCTAGATCTCTCTGGGATATTTAAGCTGTACTGAGGTTGTACAATGCACAATTTATTCACATGCACTGAAATCCATGTGTTTGCATGGCTCAGAATTTAAATAGACACACCTACAGATGTATTTGTAGATTAATCTCACCATCATCGTTTCCAAACATGCCTAACCACAAGTTGTACCTAATCTCTGTGAATTTCCATTCCCCGTGTATCCATGCCACTCTGAACAATGACATGATCCTCAAATGGCTTTATTCTAAATCCCCAGAAATCTGTAACAACCACTGGTATGACAGTAAAGCATGGTAACCCTTTCCAACAAGCCATTATTCTCTTTCTTCTGAACAAAAGGGACTCAGCTTTCCAGCTAACAAGACTGAACTCATGGTTTCGTGGTTGTAACTGAACAAAAACATTAACAGAGACCGTATGCCGCGGGGTCTCTGTGTAGTCGCATCCATGTATTTGTGCTGGTGACTGTGTGCATGTGTGTGCGGTGTTACTGCATATTTGTTGGGGTTTTGAACTGTACCTTGACAATTCGTCTCCGGCAGTTCGTCGTTCTAGCAGATGATAGGATTACAGTCTACTGGAGACTTAGAGCAGAGCAGCCTGGGTGAAAGTGAAACTTTACACTGTGACCCTTCTCCTCAGTTGCACTTAAAACCAACAATAAGAACATACCAACAAATACAGTTTATTCACAGGCGCATTATAGCTGTTGGACACTCATCCCTGCAGAATAAGGGCTTGCTTCCTGTTTTTGTGTTTGCTGCCAAATTCATTTGGACATTACAGCCAAACAGTTTAAAGTCTCAAAACTGTGTCAATAAGCTGAACGCACATGATGCTTCCTTTCGCATCTGGACTTGATTTGATTAAGAGAGAGGGGAAAAAAAGAAGAAACAAAACAAACATGTTTTTCACAAACCTCAAAATGTTAGACACGTTTCGACCAAAGGAACTCGGGACAAATGTGGTATTTTCTGAAAAGCTTCAAGATTAACTGAGTCAGAAGAGATTTAAACCTTCACATGGCAATGTTCCAAGGCTTGGACACTGGTTTATGTGGGATAGTATGCAATGTTTATTTCAGTGAAATATGGTTCTTTGTGCGTCTTGAAGCAATGCACAGCTGGAACAAATACTTTTTAGAGTTATATCAGACTTCAAAAGGACAAAAGACAAAGAAAGCAGAGGAAATGGATTAACTTTAAGTGCATTTATTTATGAGCAATATATTGCACAAACTTGATAATTCACCGTGCAGCCGTGCACCACCATCTCATGCCTAGTCGGCTTCATGTGCTGCAGACAGCGTTGAGAGTCAGTGGAAGTCTGACGGCACCAGTTCTAAATTATTACACAAAAATTTCATACATCGCCAGTTATGATAGATGTCTATAATAGACTTCTATTTACTGATATTATTATCAGGCCAATCTTGCATCTGTCTCTACAGAAAATGCAGTCTCAGACAAATTTAGCTATAAATCTGACTTTAGGTTAAAATTTGCTTAAAGCTTTAAGCAGAAGCAGTTATTCTATGTTAATGACAGGATCAACTTGCTTGTCAAGTATTTTTGACCCAAGGAAGTGGGGGGAAATGAAGAAAATCTGATATGGAGAAATGTCTTAGACATGCAGAACAATTTGTGAAGTGAACCCTGGACTGATCTGAGTGCAAACCCAAATCTGTTCTGGGCAGGTGTATTTAAAAATAATTTTAAGTCAAAATACTCAGTCTTTTTTCCTCCCGTCACTCCTCGCGCATTAATAAATGTGACAATATCACTCTGCGAGGGTACTCCAGTCTGCTGCGCACACTGGAATCTGCTGTGCACACTTCTTACCTTGTTCCAGTTTGGCCTGAACAAACATAACATTTAATATTACACTGCAAGTGTTTAAACAGACAGTCCAAGAAAAATGGAAGTGGTGACTTGTCGAAGTCATCAAGGAGAATTACCTGTGAGGCCTATACCCTTTGTGTATTTTTTTGGTGTATGTGTCTGTGAGTGTGAAGACTGTTATTCCACTAATTCGATATCCATCATTTCCTACATTTTTCTTCTCCACTTCTGGTGTGTTTTGCCAAAACATGATTGACTGCTGTGCCAAGGTGGCTCTCTTGTGTTTGGCGCTCACTCACTAGGTCTAGTGGCAGTGATTTATGTCTCTCAGATGGACACACAGTTTCTGGGGGAAATATCAGATGGTGCAGAGATCGGTAGTGTTGTTTTTCTCTGTTTTAATGCCCCAGTGATGTCTCTTAAGAGAGTGTGAATGTAAAGTAAACAGGGGAAAAGACTTTGGGACTGCACTTTACAGCTGTTACAGCTTCTGATAACAGGCTGTTTGTTTAATCACAACTGGAGATCCATCACGCAGAAGACTGCTGGCCACGCCATCACATCACAGCACTGTGTCTCTGTGGTTGCTCCTCTGCATCCTGTTGCTTCACATCTGCTCCTCTGAAGCTGTTCTCCTGGTTTCCTCACTAGCGTAGTAGAAAGCCCCATTTGTCTGTTCACTCTTTCCTGTAACTGTGGGACAACTTTTTTTTGTATTGTGCACCTCTCTGCACTAATGACTTGGCATGTCCTGTGTGTGTGTCTCTGTGTGGGGATGCTGAATATATAAATGTGTCCCTTAATGACGTGGCATTTGGAACAAGTATCCTTTTGGAGCAAGATACTTAGTGAGACACAGAAATGTGTCATCAGGCAGGGACAGGGTGGGGAAGGAGATTTATGAGGTGCTGAGGCGGACACAAGCCTTACTCACGTTGGTAACGCTCAGTCAGTTTTTTAGATAACGAATAATCATAAACACTTATAGCCAAGAAGTTCCCAGGGTACACATACATATTCAATATGTAGGGCAGGCCAGTGCATACAGTCACATACGACCACACACACAGAAACGCTTAGAGAAAATGTCCTTGCCATTCTTCTGTCAGTAAAACAGTAACACATTCTAAATGAACAGACAGGGAGAGGGAGGGTTTGACATGAATTTTACACGTGATTTATAAGGTGCAGATGGATCATTAAAATGTTACCAATCCGAGAAGAGCATTTAAGGTGCAGACTGAAGCTTCACTCTGTGCTGTATCATTCGTCTGGAGGCTTTGAGCCCGGGTATCCTGAACCCAGGTGCTTTAGCTGTTCTCCTGCAGCATGTGTTGACCATGACGGGCTACACTTTGGCTCACCTCAGGCCCGGAGGGCTCGGTTAGCTCCAGATGTGGATTCCGGATAATTAGGCACATAATGGAGGGCCAGTTTTACCTGCCCGAGGGTTCTTACAGGGTCAGAAGTGAGTGCTGCGCAGGGTTATATATCATACATACAGTATGTGTATAATCAAGGTAGACCACGGTGCCACTTCTATTTCAGTAGGAAGTGGGTAGTTTTGTCATTGAAGTGGTCCAGTCTGTATACAAAACATGCTTTATGTGTCTGTAAATTGCACTGAGGTGTGTTTTATGGGTTGTGTTTAAGCTACCAAGTAGTAACCAAGGAGCTAGTTAACTTCATTTCAGGCCTTTTCTCTCTGTTGCATTTCATGTCCAACATGGAAAGAAAAACATGCATGGCAGCTCAGAGGGAAAAAAATTAGGTGCCGTCCAAAACACCCAATATGAAAAGGTTTGCACAGTATTTAGCTTCAGTTGATAATTCACTTCTTGTATATAAAGAAAACTTTTTGATCCATAAGCTTTTCTTCAGGAATTTGTCTCACAGCAAAAGCCCCAAATCTTTTGAAGGTGCTCTGTATCGTCTTTTCAGGGCTTTGATGAAGCTGGCATTCTCACAATATATTATACTAATGTACACTTATGAGTGGCTGGCATAAGAACTGAGACTTCAGAAAACTGACGAGATTAAGAGATCTAAAATAAAAAGTATGGTAAGTAGGCCAAACTGAATCAGAGACTATTTCAGATGAAACCTGGTATTTGACACCACTGCATCACAAATGAGTTAAATCCCTAAAAGACCAGAGCGATTTTTGTTTTTCTCTGCAGTGCTGCAGTTAGTCAGTCACTTTATATAAGAAAGCCAGTGCACATACAATCTGCACCTGTGATGTGGCAAACATTGTACCATGCACAAATACCATACACTGATATAAGTGCATGCATGTACTACATGATCAGAAACTGACGAATCAACAGGGAACCCACAGTGAACATTGGACAAGTAAGGATTAAACTTTCAGTAAGCAAATTCCTCTGTTCATGTCTTTCATCAGTGTCTAATTGGCATTTAGCTGCTTCAGTGGAGCTGGGTCAGATAGAGAGGTAAAGAGAAAGAAGGCGAGAGAGAGACAGGGAACATGGGTGTGGGATTTTTTTTTTTTTTAATGTCTGTTGGTGTTGATGTTTTAGACCAATCCCAGCCAGAATTACAGTACAGCGTTTTTAATGAGGGACCCGACAAGCAACAAATGCATGTGTTTGTGTGTATGGATACATATCTGAACATCCACCACGTCACTTCTTCACCAGTTTATTACAAACGTGTCATCTGATGAAATTTCAATAGGGGTCAGTCAGATAACAATCATCGTCAATCTTCAAACGTGCTTGTGTGTGCAGTTGTTTATGTGATTTGTAATTAGTATCTACCTGACTCATACTTTTAACGTGCTTTGTGCAACTGGACCATCTAAGCTGCTTTCATTTAACGTGACGTCGCATTTAGAGGAAATTAGAGGGGAAATACCATAACCAGACTAAACAGGCTTTACCTGGGTGTTTGCATGTGCGTGTGTGAGACTAAACAGGATTAAGAGTCAGAGACAGTAGATGTGGTTTATTTCAGAATAACAAGTAGCCATTCTGTAAACAGACAACCGGAAATACGCAATTACAGTAATGAGCGCATGTGGTTCAGTGGTGCACATCTGCTTAACATTGACACCAAGTAAATGACCATTTGTGGTGGAGTCAAGGATGAGACATGCATGGGTTTGTGTGTGGCAAGTTGGGATGTCAGTGTGTGTTTGCACAGACTACAGTGATGCAAACAGGCAGCTCTCCCAAGGGGCACTACAGTGGCAAAAACAGACACATGCACATACTTTAATGTCCACCACCACATTTAACACTCTTGGGCTCTAAGGATATTATTCCCCTCTCTGTTATTTACTTATGCTGTTAGCACCGCCATGGCAACTAGCAGTGTTTTGGAGAGTGCTTACTCAGGGAATGTGAGTCTAGGGATGGATAAAAGAATACATGGGACCCTCTCTGCTTCTTCGGGTTCCTGAGAGGGGGAGGGAAGTTAAAAGAAAGACAAAAAGGCAAACAGAAGACTTAGTAAATGACCTTTTATGTACACCTTGAATGGTATTTTACATATTACTGAACATGTCATTCAAAAGCATACATGCTCTGCGTAGTCCCAAGTGATAAATACATTTAAAGAAAGAAAAGGAACATCAAGTAGACATGTTGTATGAAAAGGTGCCATTTTCGTGAGTAAATCATAGTACGAGACAAAAAGCACACTAAGACAACTGGTTCTGGAGGAAAATTGTATTAGGTGACTTTTCAAAAGCACCCTAGCCTGGAGCACAGTTGCGTTATTGAAATAAAACACATTTTGTGAGTTATTACGACATTAGCTCCGTGCCTCCTGATGGCAGACAGGAGAGGAAAATTTTTAAAATCAAACCTTTCTTGTTAGAAATGGAGAAAAAGCCCTGTTTGGCAGAGCACACGGGGTCTCTCGCAAGCAACAGGGAAAAATACGTTTTCTGTGATGCACACATTTCTATTACATTATCTGAGCTTTAATAATAGGTCCACTTGAGCTTTAAGTGGACCTATTATACACTTCCTACATTCTGTCATATATATACTGTTACAGTGATGGATGGCCATATTAAATATTGCCAGAGATTCGAATAATGAGGTCAGAGTAGGTGCAAGAAATCCATGGGAGCCAAAAACTCGGGCTTTATACTGCTTTAATTGCTCAGTTTTTCAACTCCTGTCAAAGAGTGAGAGAGTTTACAAGACAGTACTGAAACTTGCTATGATGTATGGTTCGAAGATGGTGGCCCTCGCAAAAAAACTTGGAGGTTGAGCTGGAGGTGGCAAAGATACTCAGAGTTTCATTTGGAGTAACCAGGATGGACTGGATTAGAAATGAATACATCCGAGGGAGAGCCTAGGTTGAATGATTTGGAGCCAGTGTTAGAGAGGCAAGGCTGAAATTATGGAGGAGTATAGGGAATAGAGTACAGACGGATGTTGAAGACCGAGCTGCCAGGTGGAAGGGAAAAGAGGAAGTCCACTGAGAAGATTCATGGATGTGGTGAAGGAGGACATGCAGAATGTTGGCGCTACAGAGGATGCTAGGGATAGAAGTCAAAGACAGAAGCTATTCATAAATATCTCAGGCACACCGCTTTGGCTCCTAACACAACAGTCCCAACTCACATGATGTTCAAGTCTTTTGTTTGCAAGGAAGAGCTAATAAGAAGGAAGGAAGAGGAACTGAGGCCCAGTATGTGATAAATCACTATTGTTTCTTAACTGTGATTTTTTTTGTTTTGTTTAATATTTTAGGGTCTATAGCGTACAATATAAAGGATGGCAACAGCTGTGAATTGGTGTCATGTGAATAAAACTGAAATGAACTGACAAAATATGGAGTTACTTATCACAATTTTAAAAATCTTTTGACTTTTAGTGCAAAAATCACAGAAATGAATAGTAATTTATTGCAAAAAACGACACCAGTAATTCCAAACTTCCCTTAATTTAATAAAGGAAAACACTTTAGCCATTCAATTCAAGGTTAAAAGGCCAGAAGAGGGCAGTCATGTGCAGGATAAATAAATACCGGCTATGTTTACAGATAAAGCTTTTTTTTGCGTGCTAAAATGTCTTATGTGTCCGTATGTGTGATTTTATCTATTGTGGGGGTGGAGGGGTTCATGCAGTGGGTTTCCCCTGCAGAGCAAAGAATCTGAGGAACGAGTATGACCTGATGAGTGAACCGGTCCAGTGGTGAGGGTATAAATCCTTCTGTCACATACTCAGCAGATACACAGTGGCCCTTTTCCTTCTCAAATAGCCAGATTCAACTGTTTTTGCTCATCTGACGCTGTCCATAACTCAGCTTCAAAGAAGGGGCTGCTTTGTGTGGTTGGAGTGATAAAACTCCCCTTGAATGTAAGAATGTTAATGATCAGGGCTGCTCTGCTTTTGATGGAAGAATATATATATAGAGTCAAGTGAAAGCGTGTGAAAGGGACTAAGTGGGTGTCTATGGTATTTCACAATAAAGGCAATAAAGTGCTTAACATGATGCACAGCAGAATCACAGAGATAAACAGCACTGTTAGAGTTTAATGACGTATCAGAGGAAAGAGTCCAGTGTGGCTGCTCTGGGTACTGGGCAGGCTTGTACTGTAAGTTAATGCCGGTTAAGTGTGTGACCACAGACACTGATGAATAGCCCGTGTGAAAGTGAGGCCTGCTATGCTGTGCTACGCAGGGGGGGATTATGATTCAGTTCCTTTTGACACTACAACTAGAATTTGGGCTCAGAGAGAAGGAGAGAGATAGAGAGAGAAGGGCATGGAAAAAAATCAGGGAGGATTTACGGTGTCTGAGCCCTGCTGTGAGAGGGCCTTTCCTCTGAAAGGCAAGGAAATACTTCTTCAATCTGTCTCCCCGCTGACAACGGTGCGTAACAGACGCATACATGCCCCCTTAACCCACCCCTTGCCTTTCACTTTCCTGTGCTGCTCTTCATCTGCCCTGCCTTTAAATCTGCTGGTAATGATGCAGCTCATTGAAAGTGGTGAGAGGAGGGGAAGAAAGACTGTGAGTGGAAAAAAAAGTGAAAAGAAAGAGAGGGATACGTCCAGTCCCCAGAGCCTCAGGGAATTCTCAAACTGTGGAAAATGTGTGCTCGTCGTCTCTTCATCCTTCTCCAGAGAGCACAGTTTCCAGGAAGCGCAGGGGTTATGCACACACAGTTTTTTAGTGACCTCCCACCTCTGATTAGCCTTGCGTAGCTGCTAAGTGGTTCTCTGTGACTCCTCTGCTAAGCCTGCCAGATCTAAAGCATTTTCCACACAGTAGCAGCAAGCATGATCTATTTCTAAAGTCATGTTGTCCCAGGTATTGTGATAAACTGGTATGGCTTACTAATTAACGTAGCTTGGTTTCACTTATGGTGCAAATATGCATGCCCACTGTACGACAGATCTACAGCCAGTCGAGTGGAACTGAAACATGCTACCAACAGGCTTTGGTTCCGATGCTCTGCACAAACGCCTAGAGGCAATAAGTCCAGCTTGCTTGCGGCTTTGTATTGTGTGATTTTTTTTAAAAGCTCTAATGCTGCGAAGCATAACCACCAGCTTTGCCATTGTTTTTTCCTCTTCTCCCACAGCTGACCCATTTCTGACCCGTTTTTTCTTGTCATGCTTGATATTAGAAAAGTTTAATCATTGCTGGGAGACATACAAAGAGGATTAACATTCCTAGGTCTCCTAAACTCAGACATTGCCCTTCTCCCTCCCATTTCTCTTTCACCCCCAAGCACCCCTTTCTCCCTCACTTCTCCAAATTTTATGCCTGCTTTCATTCTGCTTGTTACTTTTGTCTTGCCCTTTTTATAACTCTGCTAGCAGTCCTGTCACCAATCAGATATCTATTTGTCTTCAGTCTGAAAATGTTAACGCTTCCGTTAATGTCTGTAAAAGCATGTGGACTTGTCAGCATCAGATGTTCTTGTCTTTCCTCCCCCTGTCTTTGTTTTTATCTGTACAGGATATGACCAAATTGTTTGTGTTTGTGCTGCATACTTAGGCTGCAATTACAGCTTTTCACCATGGAAGCTACTTTTGCTCTCAGCCTGAGGGCAGAAGACTCTGTGTGGGCTTCCCGGTGCCATGTCCTGTATAATACTTACAAGTTTTGTCTGCTGTCTATGTAGACTGTACTCAAGTGAGCGTCTGTATGCTGTCATCTAGTGTATACAGTTCTCTCTGTGTGGACAATAATAGATGGTCGGTATATCACTTTTAATGAGTTTGAAGTGAGATTAGTGAGGTTAGAGTGTACAGCTCTATGTTTCTAAACATCTCCGTGCCTCTTGCATCTACAACTTATCGTGTGCACGTTTGTCTGTCTTTATGTTGCTGATTTTTCTTACATGAGATAAAAATCCAAATTTGCCCTTATCAAGTGTGATTGAGCAAGGAGATGACCACCATCCCGTTCTCCCTCATTTTGGGTGTAACTGCTACTCCCTTTCAACACACCCTCCAACTATTTACCAAAGGAATGAGTGAAGGAGTATTGAATGTTCAAAATACTCGTAGCAGGCATGCAGCAGTTGTACATTAGACCTTTGATTTTAAAGAAGAAACAGCTGTCAGATCCTGTTTTACTGTGTACCCTTGTAGCATGAGTTTAAAATCGATACGTAGGCTCAGGGTGCTGATTGTGCAGCGAGATTGTGAAGCGCATGCTGAAGCTGGATGTTCACAGTTATAGAAACTGTTGAAGTATATTGAAACATTCCACGTGCATGCTTTCCATGGAGAGCCTTGTGTGGGCTTAAACCAGATCACTTTCCACTGCAGCCAAAGAGCAGGGTTGTATTTCCAGGGTTTGTTTGATGTATGATGCTATCTACTGAATGTATAGCACCACCTCAGTGCTGTCTCCAGACTGTTGAGTAGTCTCCCTTAGGCTATACAGTAGAGACTTGGCTGGCCTTTGATGCTGATGAGGTCAGTCATCATTTGTCACAGCGTTGTTTGAGCCTCCTTTATCATGCTTCAAGAAGTTAAGTATTTTCTGGAATCAGGTTCTCAAAAAAGAATTTTTAAAAGCTACACTAAAATGAAAACAATTTGGGTGAGACATAATTTACACTTGTGATATATTTAGCAATACACTACTATCTTACATTGATATTTTTAGTAAACATGAATGAGCTCCCCCCATATTCTCCCATTAGACCTCCTCATGGAGGTGCTTATCATTCATTAAATATCACAAATGTAGATAAAGTGAACAGGAGTTAATAACTGGCATTTAAAATAAGAAATAAAAAAAAATCATTGGGAAAAATGATAGAAGATTTGAGAAACCACATCAAAGAGCTAATTAACTTAATTGAAATAATGAAAAATACTGTATTGAAATAATTCAATACAATACAATACAACAAAAAGACAATGCAACAAGCAAATACAAATTGTGGCTCTTTTTTCTTCTCAATTATATCCTGTTGTATCATAGATAATCTTTTCTTACAATTTATCAATTATCGCAGAATCACACCATCACGATACAATGGTTATCATGTAATATTGTACAGGTGGCATGGATCTAAAACACATGATGAGAGAGTGGCATGCATCTTCCTCAAGACTACTGACACCCGAAAAGACCAGATTCTAAATAAACTCGTCTATTAAAAAACTAACAAAACAACCACAAAACTGCTGGTCACACATTGTGATAAAACACAGACATAAACAGTGTGTTAAGAGTCAGTCACTCAGGCCTAGAGACCTCCTGGCAAAAACCGGTCAGTAAGTGATGCAGGTTGCAAAGAGGTATATGGACTTGCACTGAAAATCTTCTTGCAGATTGACTGGTTGCATTAAAGATGTTGACTTGTCTGCAAACACTTGTAAACAATTTATCAAGTGTGGTCAAACTGTGAAATATGTGACAGAAACCATAAACAGAGACCATTTGACTTTAAAGCAAATGTTTTGCTTTTTGGTTATTGGACTTGTCTCTGCATAGTGCTTTTGTGCTTGCACTCAAAGTGCTTCATACAACTTCACCCATTCACACACAGCAAGCTCCAGCAACCAAGTACATTTCTTTGGTGACCAAAGGATTCCAGGGGGTATTTGCGTCTTTAATTTGAAATGTTATGGTTAAGACCTGTCTATTACTGACTCTTAATGCATTTACGTTTATATATATGTTACATAAATATTTAACGCACACAAATTAATTTAGACAAAAACACAAATAGACTAAAAAAGCCATTTGTTGTGTAGTCAAAACTTTTCTAATTTTAGGACACTATCTATCACATTTGGAAAATAGGTTTCCAAGTCCATAATCTAATTTGGTCATTGGTGCGGCTTTTATTTTTCTTTGTCAGTGTGTTGGCCAAGCAGTAAATAGTGAAATAGCTCTGTCATTAGTGTTATCTTGCGTATGCTGCGGTGCACCCTACCACAATCTGACCCCTTCCTCTGCTTCTGCGTCGCAGCAGCTTTCATCAGTCAAAGAGCTGTTCTTCTCAGCCTATCATCAGCTGCCATTAGTGCTCTGAGAGGCCCATGCTGTTACTCATGCACACACATTCACACACACATGCACAGGTGACACACTGCGAGCTGTTCTTCAAGGTTAGGTCTTAATGCCTCACCACATGGGAGTCTTTAATAATAGTTGAGTCACATGTCTTAGTGAATAAAATACATTTTCATCATTTAGCCATTTATTTGTTGGAAATGACATTATTAAATGAAACTTTGTGACAATTTTCATCTGATGTTTTTGACCTTGTCTAGGAGGAAGAACCTTTACCTAGAAACCTCAGCACACACCCTAATTGATTGCTATTTGCCATTGACCATGACCGGTCATAACACACCAACACACAGACGCATAACTGCCCTGCTCTGATACGGTATCTTCTCCAAAGGCATTTCTTGTTGACAGGTGGCCAGTAAAGCCATCATTTTCTGGGGCGACAGGATGAATTATTGTAACCATTCTGTCCCCGTCTCTTTCTGAATACACACATTCTTCTTCCCCTGTAGTTCCTTTGACAAAGACGTGACCCACTTTGCATTCTTGAAGCCTGCAACCAGCCTTTATCATTACTTGCTTTTTATTGGTACATCCACATCCCTTCAAGCATGCTGTTCCTTTTCTTATGTGAGTGTTTTTAATCCTTGAAAAAAAGTCTTTGAAACTCTCAAACATTTGGCTTAGCTAATAAAATATGAACAGTGGTAGTATACGCACCGCCTGCTGGTTAAATCCATCAGATATTTACATGCCATATTATATGCTGTTCCTTTGGCTGTACTACATTTTAGAAACCAAAGAAAGTAGAGGAACAGATGATAAGCACAGCTATGGCTGTGTTTTTTGTGTTTGAGAATCCCCATGCTAGGAGCTGACTCAGTTACAGTAGCTCTGGCTTTTACTGGAATCTCTGGCTGATGTGAATGACTCTCAGAGCTCTTGTTGTTGTTGTGAAAATGTGTTGGTGTTTGCTTTGGCATAGGGCAAACTTGTAAAGGTCTATTCTAAGCCATTGAAAAATTAAATCAGGCAGCTGCCAAGCTGCTGGCTGTGAAGTGAGGTACTGTGTCATGTTTGTGCAGGGTAAATATAGATAAAAACATATCAATGACAATTCTGTGTGTTTCAAGTGTAACCGTGAGACTAATTACAGGCATTTGCATTTATTTGTGCTACTAGTATGTATACGTATGTGTGCAAACTCCTGTCCATGTGTGGATGAGCCAGTGGAGCACAGTTTGAGTGTTGTATGATGAGTTCAGCACAGGAAGCTGCTCGTTTGTTGACTTGTCCCTCTACACCAACAGAGCTGCCAGCAGTTGATCTACAGCTAGTGAAATGACAGAAAGAGAGGAAGAGAAGTTGAGGGGCGCAGAGACTGGGCTGGACCACAGTGCGGGACTGGCATCAAACGGATCATAGTCTCCTGTAAACTGTGTCCTGAGGATATACACACACACCAGACAGCACTCAACGTATGCATTTATCATTCATTTAGGGCTGCAGTTTCTAAGAGTGCAAACCCGTTTCAATATGAACATCTTCGCATTGCAGTCTGGTGCCAGCAAATGTCACTCACTGTGTAGTTCATCAGTCATCCGACTCTAATTAATTAATTTTCCATCACTTAACCAAACGTTTTGGCATTTTAACAGCTCATGTGGTTTCGATCACACTTGTATGTGTATAACAATGCTTTCACCACTTTTATCACAAGAGCTTTCACAGCTAACAGTACACTGCAATAACCTTATCCATGTGTCATACGCTGCATCTATTTTAAACAACTTTGACAGAGATTAAACACATGTTAATTGCATTTGGGTATATGGGGCATATGTTGATTTAACTGATCCTTATAATGCTATTCAAACCCTTAGCACGCAGAGAACAAAGCATATGACAGAAGCTGCTCATGTGAGTGAAACTTACACGAATAGGGTCACTACACATGAATTTTTGAGTGGTGAGTCTTGGCTTGGATTAAAACCTGACGCCGTGCCTTCCAGGCAAAGGGTCGGTCCCCTGGGTAGCACCAGTGACACATCCAGCAAGTACAGCTCATCCAAGCCTTTGAGTGGTGAATAAAAGGAAAGTTGCTTGTCAGAGCTGGTCAGAGTCAGAATGTAAGGATGGATGGGGATATTTGATAAATGTATATTAGGGGAGGGCTGTGTTTCCAGGAAAGGGGTCTAAGGGATAATACAGAACAAGAAGGGGTGAGGCAGTGGGGTGGCAGTGTTTGTTCTGCACCCAAAGCAGATAACCCTCTTTTACTGGCAGCACACATTCATAGGCTAGGAATCTCCCTTTTGATTGTGCCAGTCTGTTATATCTGAGAGAGAAAAGGCAGGATACCAATGCAGGACACAAACAGGCTTCAGAAGATGAATTTTACTGAAATAAAAACACTGAGTGAGCAAGCCGGTGCAGAATCCAATAATAAAAAATAAATAAAAGCCAACGAGAAGCACAGAGAATGAACAGAGGCAGGATACTAAACATAACGAAATGTACAATGTCTAAAAAAAGGCACCAACTTGAGTCACTCAAAAAACACAGGCAATGACCAGAGGCAGCCAGGGAACACAAACAAGCTGACAACTAAAGCAGGACGAGACAAGACTATAAATATACTAATTGCAAAACAAGATGCTAGTGAAACCAATGATGGCAGAGCAGACAATCAAAAATGAGTGTATGTTTGTGTGTGCTGTCGTCCTGTGATGACTTTTCATCTTTATAAGCTGGTGTTGACAGACAGAGACAGAGGTTGTTTAGAGTATGATTAAAGAACCAGGGAAGCTCTTTCAGATAGCTGAAGGTCAAAACCACCTTCTAGGGTTTCACATCAACTACACAGACCACTGTGCTCTTCCTTACAGTACTTATAAGAAGATACAACTATAAAATCATCTCTATGCTTTTTATTAATGATTTCTAAAAGCACATGTTGCTTTTAACATGGAGGAAAAAAGAACAAGCCTTAGACAAGACAAGAACAAGACAAGTTAAAATATTTAGAAAGTCATAAACTAGGATTTCAACCAAGCTCAAGATTATAACCTTGTATCTGCTTCTTTAAACTCGTAGCGGTTGAACTGTTTTCACTGTGAGGCAGCCATAAGCCTGTAGATCATGCAGATGAGCCACTGCACATGTAGGGTCTAGTAACTAACAGGAATAATAAACCTATTCTTGTTCTGCCCAACGCCTGCAGTTGCAGCACATGTAACCCAGGTAACAGGAGCATCTTGTAAATTTTGTGGTGCAGCGTGCCTTAATGCACTTCCCTATCAGCGAATACGACAGGAGAAATCTTAAGACTGTATTTAAAAGATGGACATAACACCAGCGAGGATACCCCATTTGTCACGGTTCCGGGTCAGTTTTGACCCAGTATTTTGAGTTTTCATGTTTTGGTTTGATTTTGTATTTTTTGGTTATCTTCTTGATCTATTTGATGATGATGTTCTATGTTCCAGCTTATTCTGGTTTATTTTTAGTTCTGCCCGTGTTAAGTCTGTGTTTCCTAGTCTGCGTCCTTGTGTATTGTTTCCTGTTTTATTTTGAAGGATTGTGTCTTATATCAGTGTGTCCAGCTTTGCTCCTCCTGTCTCGTTAGCCCCAATTTCTCCCAGCTGTGTCTCCCTCCTGTTACCCATTCCCTGATTACCACCCTGTGTATATTAGCCCTGTGTTTTCCTCAACCCAGTGTCGTGTCGTACCATCAGATTATGCCTGTGTTTCTGTTCTCCGTATTCAGTGTTCACTTCATGTTTTTGTTTTCTTGCCAGCAATAAAGCTAAGGTTTTGAGTTGTAGTCAGTGTCCGAGTCTCGCATTTGGATCCTCCTCTCCATCTGTCTGCACACAGAGCCCTGACACCATTGGTTTGTGTAGTCTCATTCTGAAGCCTCAAACACAATCATCTTGGTTTCTTGGACCCATGTATAACAAACATGGGTCTGAGTAACACTGGTAATGAGTAACAATCACAGGAAAACCACAGTGCTTTATGATCTATTTTACACTACTTATTTTACAGGCCTGCAATTTACTTCATCATTTAATAAATAAGACTTGAAACTAGTGATTGAGACCATAAAAATATGGAAATGAAAGTGTTACTGAGGTCTTAGATCATGCCAGCAGCAGTGCAATTATTACCCTGTGTTTATAGTAAAAAGACAATCAGAGGAGTTGCCCCCTGCTAGCCATTAGGAACAATGCGGGCTCAACATTAGCCTAACTTTTCAGAGTCATCTTTCATATACAGTCTATATATGATGGCTTTATTTAAAGTGCTTCAAGGTGATTCAAGTGTTCCACAGCTTCTTGTAGGAGATTGATGGCTCTTTTTTTAACCTGATATAAAGAACATTGTAACATGCCATGTGTTGAGTTCAGTGTTTTTGCAACTCATTTGAGTTACTGAAAAAATCCCATGAGGAATGAATTCATGGCTATATATGATTGACATAAATGCTTTCAGCTGCACTTGCCTTTACTGTACCTACACATAAAACGTGTGGACATTCTTAGAGTCTGTTCCGCTGTTTCATATTTTTACCACATGTGAGAGGGGTTGCCAGTAGGTCATGCAGAGAAAGCAGGTTTTACGCGATTTATGAATGATTTATATGTAAAACGTTTTTGTAAAGAATGTGGCACTTGATCTGTCTTTTTAGACCAGGGATTTTAAACTTTGTGTTACCAAGTTGCACAAGGTGATGGGCCAAGATTTCATGGCACACCTCTATTCATATCTATGCAAAATAGCCTGCGTTATCTGACATCGTATCCCTTTTTCTTTTCAGACTAATGCATTTTTGACAGCCCATTTGTCATGCTAGGTATAAGGTCCTAGCACCTTGACACCTACATTTTTATTTTTATTTTTTGTGAGCATGCCACAACTACATTACCTCCACTGACTTGTCAGCTTTGGTTACAGATCCAGTGCTGTTTGAAGTATCCCAAGCATCTCATAAAGGATATTTTGTTTCCATTTCCAAAAATGGGTCTTACAGGGGAAAGATGTGTGTACAAAGTACTGATAAATACTTTAAATTATGAAATAAATTAACAATTTATGTTTTTTTGTGCAGTTGTATATTGCAATAGTAATGCAATAATTGTAATGAACTCCCAGGGCACAAATAGACTTGCCACACCCCATCTGGGAACCACTGCTCTAGACGACCACAAAACCTCCATGGTAGAACGGAATGGCGTGCCTGTACTGTTTGAATCTCATGGCTGCATACTTTCTGTATGTGTGTTTTTTAACATATAAAAAGGTTTCAGGTTAACTATTTCATTATCTATGCATACAGTCCACTAGAAAATAAAGTCTTACCTCTTCAAACAAGTTAGTAGGGTAAGTTGTAGCTAGGTGCTGCTGATACTGAACCTACTAACTTAATGTGTAACCTTATAATGGCTTCTTTCCCTGATGAATTCACGACGACGCAGAAAAAGAAGCAAATATATATATATATAAAAAGTTCCTTTTGATAGTCTTTCTATCAACAGAATAAAAATCATGATTGTTTTGAGTCAGTAGCTAAATACTACTTTACCAACACAGTATCCCATTAAAAACTTGTAATAGCAAAGTTCACGCTTTGCCTCTCCAAAGTGTCAAATGGACACGCATGTAGACGTATTAGCCACCTAGCTTAATCATTTCTGGTGAATAAGTGACCTGGAATGTATTTTATGCCTTCCTTACAAACTAGCGACTTCTTGGCTTTAAATATTTCCCCCTGCTGGTACTGCAATGTCTGCATGCACTACTGCAACTTTTGCATAAAATACTGCTGGGCAATTGATCAGATTTTGCTTTCAGTGGTGACTTCGATGCCTAATTAAAACAAGATAATTCTGTCTTGCAGTGGTGCTCAATGTTTTGCTATAAATTGGACCCCCCACCCCCCCAACCAGGCAAGGTTTTTTTTTCTTTATCAAATGTCCAAGCTTACTCACCACTCAGCAGTGGGAATCAGCTGAGTTACAAAAAACCCCGCAAATCATCCATGGAAATTTTAAAAAAGTGTAACAAATGAATATGTTTTGTTTCCAAACCCAACCATGTCAGCACTAATCCTTTCAGCATTGACCAGAACAGCTTTGATTATGGTTTTTGTCATAATCAAGCTGCCCTACTTTAAAATAAGGAATGCGTTTGTTGATTTTTTTTTAATAGCGTGTGATTGCATTAGAGATTATATGGTTTGTAGAGTAATCAGTTATTAATCATCAGTTCCTTTGATAATCTCTAGTAATTCTTAAATGGATATTAGACATCATCTAGTTTTGGTTTCTCAAATTTAAAATTAGTTGGTTTTTTATGTCATAATTTCAATCGACAAAACACAAAATGGACAAAAACAAGATGTTTGAAGATGTCACGTTTGGCTTTTGGGAAATACTTATGAGGCCACAGATCAGTCAAGAAAAGGCTTAAAAGACTGATTGATAATGACAGAGGAGAGAATAGTTGTATCCCAGCAGCATATATCAAATGAAGGAGCAGATCTGACAAGAGGAGAGCATGACATCTGTAAATCTGAAACCTGCACTTGTGTCCAAGAAGCTCTGACGTCTACTTAAACACCTGTTTTTCATTGGTCGTCTTAGATGTCGCTGTGGTTGGACACTTGATGTTTTGACATCCCTGGGGTACTCACCCAACCTAGACCACACAACCCTCATATCCCACACTATAAAACAACACAGCTCTTCTGATGAAACATTTTCCCATTGATGCACGCTCTGTCTGCTTACCCAAGTGCTCCACTATGCCAAACATGTGCTGGTCTTTTGAAATGTTGGACCGTTAATGTCCATAAACACTTCAAACACTGAAGAGCAATTTCTCTGAAACCGAGCTACATTTGGTGGGGTTATTGTTTCAGGCAGGAGAGGGAAAGTACAGATTTCTATTTTTTTTCCTTTGGGCAAGTGATCTGCTCATGGAAAGGATTCAGAAGTTTAAAGATTTTGATGATTAAAGCTTTGCAGTCTGTATTCACACCAAGGACAAATAGCAGTGGAAAACATTTAAGAACCTCAGTTAAAACAGATTTGTGTGAATATTTACTGCTTTACACTTTATTGTAAATTTTCTGGCAAAGATTTCCAGGTCTTTGTGATATATTATGAAGTTCAGAGTACTGAAAGAAAAGTGATACAAAAAAGACTGTGAGTAAAACATTAATTATATGGCTTGTCATCGGGGCAAAGAGAAGCAAAAGAAAATAAGAAGAAGTGAAAACATAGCAAAGGACTGAAAGCCTAACAAGATGCAAAAACAGGGTTAGGTAGGGTTTAAAACAGCTGAAACAATGCTCAACAAAGCTGATTACCATGAGAACACTTGTGCAAGTAAATCCAGCTTTTCTGTTAGAATGGTGCATACTGCACAATTGTTTCCATAAGATTACAGAAAGACAAACGTGAAGGAATCCATTTGCCAAGTTCTTTGTCTGCCTATAAATCAAAAGGAAACTACACTGTACGTGTTCTTTCTCTTTTCATTTCTTTGCATTTTAAAAGTGACATCTGTTATGGCTCATTTTCTGCCTTCCAATTTGAAACCCTTTAATTAGTTTTTAAATCTTGGACCACAACACACCGCACAAGCCTCCCTCCCCATAGTTGGCCTGACAACACATGTCGACAACATTTTCAGAGTTATTAAGGAAACCAAATCTTACTAGGCAATTTATTTTCACGATTGGTTCTGATTATATTGATTTTTTCTAACCAAGCGATTCAGTAAAAAGTCTGCTCAGATTCAGGTCCGTTAAGGAAGAGAAGGAGAGCTCCTGGCAGCAGAGTGAACAATAACCCAGGGACTATTTTCACTGCACAATAGTGGTATGCCACCCAAAGACACTCTCCCCGAGACACACTGGTCTGTTTGAAAAGAGACTGGCGAGTGGGAGATGGGAGATTATGTCATTTAGTGGCCACAGTCCCACCTGACCAAACTGCCTTGTCTCTCAGGGTCTGATGGGGTCAGAGTTCATGACCTTGCTGCCAAAACATGGGGGCTCCTAACCCCCAGCTGCAAATGAGGGCTTTGACTCTGCACACAGTTTTGTCAGCCTCCAACCCCCCCACACACAAACACACTCAACAACACACTTTCACCTCCCTCCAACCTTCTGACTGACCTTGACCTTTGCTGTTGTGCGTGTGAAAAAAAAAGAGAGCCACAGAGGGTCAACAGGTCGCCAGGGAAACAGATTTATTTATTGGCCGATGCTTGTCTTTCCAAACGGGTGTAAATCTCCACTCCAGCCAAGTGTTTGTGCACGCACGTGGGCGTGCGAAGAGCATGAGCATTAGTTTCTGCTTATGTGTTTATGCCAATATTTGTTTTGTCTGAGCCATTGCATCCTGGCAAGAGTTTGTATAAATACGCATGGATGCGTGTTTGGCTGCACCTGTGGGTGGATCCTCTTTGATGTTTGTATGTGTGAGGGTGTCAGTGTGTGGGCGTGTGTTTATGTGCGCGCTTTCCATGTGGCAGTAAATCTCCAGACTGACATGTTGGTTCAGTAGTGAAACAGCAGGTTTGGGACACACTGATGGCCTTCACAGATGGCGTCAAGGCCCTGCCCATGGGAGGCCTTCTACTCCACCTATTAATTTATTCATTTTCCACTGCAGAGGAGGCATTGAGGCCAATGTGATTGTTTCCGATTGCCAAAGTCCCTTGAGAGTAGCTTGGTTGTTTTCTTATCCAGTCATGTCTTCCCCCCCATTGTTTTCCCAAGTCCCTGTCCCCTGTTTTCTTTTTCCTACGTCAGTGTTGTGTATGTGTGTGATCTGTGGATGTAATCCCTGTGCTGCAGGCTAACTGATAGGTTGTGAATTTGATTTTATTAGTGTTTTTGTGTTGGTGAGTCAGTGTGGGAGAAGCAGCTCACACTTGTTCACATTCTACATTTTTGGTTAGTTTTTTTTTTTGAAGTGTAAATTCAGTCAGCACTTTAGAGGAACTGCTGTTGAATGACTAAGAAGTAGTTGGCTTCTTGTATTCTAACCAGTGAATGTGCTTTTATTGTATGGGTTTTCTATGTGCATTAGACCTACACATTGTCATCAGATGGCATTTCTATTAAGGAGGACGAAAGAAGAAAGAAACTACTAAATGATCTGAATGTTTCTGACAGATTGTTTTTAGCAGTCACACCTTCAAGAGTTGCAACACGTACAGGGAAAACTAGACAGATGCAGTCAGATAAGTTATCTAAAGTTATAATACACGTTTTATCTTTTTATGAAAAATGGGACCTGGTACATGTAAACACACGTGAACACCTTTAAATAATGATGCATTTTCTTACAGAGGGTCTTACAGAGAGCATGAATGATGAAGAGTGCAGCAAACGGAACTGGTGTGTTAGCATGAGCGAGTATGCATGTAAATAAGAACAATGCTGTGGAAAACAGACTTCTCACTGGGAGGACCACATGTAAAAAGTTTCTTTGACTTTATTAACCCTTTAAAGCCGGTCGGAGCGGGCACGCTTCGTTTTGCGTAACTATTTTTAAATCCCTGTAGAACCTTAACCGCGTAAGCTAGCGCAATAATTTTTTTTGCATATGAAACCGGAGGAGTTGTACTTACATCTTATGCCATCAGTTGTCGTGGTCACGGTTTCCTTCCACATATAGCTTTGCAACTATTGCATAAAAAGCGCTTGCAGGAACAAAAACATAATATTCCAGAAACACGCTTTGCCGATCCGATCAGCTGTTTGTAACACTTCCCACATTGAAACAGACATCGCATGTCCGCCATTACCTGCCCGAAACCGGATGACGAAATGTAGTTTTTTTTACTTGTAGGCCTTAAAAGCCTATACTGGTGTTTTTATAAGTCATGTTTGACTTTATGCTTTTGTGAATAGTTTCTGGGATGCTTAGAACTCAAATTGCACTTCATAAAATAGATTATTTTGATGCACATGCTGTTTTCTTTGCAAATTTGTATTACAGTATTTATTTTCGTTTTTCCTGTAGTATATAAAAATTGGTGTATCTCAAAAATAAAACTATGAAGACACTCAAAATAAATTTCCTGTTGTTGTAAACTATTTTTTGCAACTTTTTTGTATTTAAAGTTTTGAGGGATAAACCTCTTAAATTTCTCCAGGTAGAAATATATGTAAAAAAAAAACAAAAACGATTTTCAATTTTTTTGTAGTTTATTGCACTTTTTTGCTTTTTTTATGTAGTTACTATGGACTTAATGCATACATATTATTAAAATATGGGCTATAACAGTTGTATTGATGTATAGCAACTTGAAATGCTCCCAAAAATGGCACTACAGCATGTAAAAATATAAAGTAAGCTCTGGTGGCCTTGGCTCTATGGTAGGTCTTAAAGGGTTAAAGGGAGAAAATGATTCATTGGCTTGCTCTAGGCCTTTTTAAACAAGTGTTCTTAGCAAATTTATGCACATGCACAAGCACACAACAAAAACATGCTACATCTTTATTGCATTTTACTGAACAAGGCAGGCCGGAGCTCTGAGACAGTGCAGTGCTTCTGTCAGAGCGCTGCTGTTTCCATTCCATTCTCTCCCTCTCTCACTCTCTTCTTCTAAATGAAAGAACAAGTCTGTGTGTCCACCCTTCCTGCAGAAAGGTGGTCTAGTGCTTCAGACCAGAAGGATGTTGGCTTACTGTCTAATGCTGTTTTAATGGTACCTTGTGTGGTGGTTAGAGGGAGGCATGCAGCACCTAATAGAAATTATTCTGACTCTCCAGGATGTTATATAATGGTCTCATTCTTTGCAGGCAGACTAGTCAGATTTGATTAACCTGTGAGCGTGTGCGTGTTCATTCATATGCTGACTGGTCTGAGAGTGGATATTTGAGTCTGCGTCATGTTTCTGTTTAAAGAATTTTAAAAACCTGAACAAATATTGAGATTATTCATAATTGTCCTGATAAATATGAGCGTATGAGACTTATTCTTGTAAATACACAATTTCAGGTGTGAATGATATTTTTCAGTACTTTCGATTTACAGCAAGAAGGGTCCTGGTTTGAACTTGCATGTTCTCTCTGTCTGGCTTTCTCACAGTCCAAAGACATTATATTAGGGTAATTTGTGATTCTAAATTGGCCATAGGTATGAATGTGAGCGTGGGTGTAACCCACCCTTTGCCCAATGACAACTGGGACAGGCTCCAGCCCCCCTGTAACCCTAAATTGAATAAATGGTTAAGAAAATGGATGGTATTTTTGTTTTATTAAGAAAAAATGTTCCTTGTTGCCAGTTGCCAGTTCTCCAGGAGCATTTAATGTGAGTCTTTTTGTTGTCAGTTAAATAGAAGAGTGATGATTTCCATCCAAACTTTCCTGTAGCTCTCTCCCACCCTGAGTATTGGATCAATGGAGGTTTTTTTCTTTCATTGCCCATAACTCAAAAAGAAATCAGATGAAGTTTAAGTAATAAACAGTTTTAGGATTACTTAAAAAAAAAAAAGTCAGTACTTAACAGCCACCGACTTCACATACATTCATGCTTCACAAGCTCATTTCCCAAATGAATGTTATCGCATATGCAAAATATTTTTTCAAATGTTGAAAGAAAAAGTGGTTGTAAGTCGATCACACCCAGCTCTCTGGGTTTTGTCAAAAGAAATTAGTGAAAACTCAGGAAATCAACAGCCTAAAGAAAACAAGTGGGTGGATGCTGGAAAATGTTTAAAAATATACATGTTTTTTTTTTTTTTTAAAGGAAAATCAATTTGCAATGCACACTGTATGACAGGGTGCGAGTGGCCGTGATCTAAGATATGCTTGCGCGTGTGTGCCTACAATTGACAGCGTAACAGACTGCCACTATTTAACTGAGAAAAAAGGTCGTGCTTATCAGGACTCTGCAATAAAAATACACAATGTGGCCATTCTTCTATGGTGTGTATATGTGTGGGCATGCATGTGTGTGGTGATCCATTTTTTTCCACCATTTTTTTTCTGGACCCAATCAAGTGAATTTGAATGGATGCCTCATTAGAACAAGGCATGTCAGTGTAAGTTTGTCATCTTATTACATATTCCCAACATATGTGTCTTTTGAATGGATGTGAGCATTTTCCACGTGTGTCACTGGTCGCTCCCTCATCAGGCCCTCATTAACTACACAAGTGACCTTTGAGGAGCTGCTGATGGATGCCTTTGGGACTCAGCCAAGCTTTCCCTTGTCTCCTTTTCCACCTTCCCTCTGCGCCTTCCCCTGCTTTAACTTACGTCTTGATTAATGAAAGCTGCTCATCATTTTCTTTGAAGATACATTTTATCTACTGCACGTGTGCTGATTCACTTCTAAAGGAGAGGTCAACACTTTCCAACAAAGGCTTCCTCACTTCAGCTTCATGGCATTTAAACTTTTATCTCAGTCTTTAATCTGTTTTGATTAAGTTTCCAGTAAAGGAACACTTGTCCAGCATATTTCTACCCAATATGCCTGTCCCCTCCTGTTTCTGTCATTCCACAGCCTAGAGACTGTGCTCTATCTCAACAATCACTTGGAAATAGGTCGCCACTCCACTGGCGTTTACGCTTGAAACAGCCTCCAAAACTCTCCACATTCCGGGAAATATGGGTGGAAGACAATAAACACTGTAAAGTGTCACAGTTGATCCGTTTTGCATTTTGGAGAACAAAGATTCCAAATCTTTTTTTTTTTGTAGTAAATTAGTAGTGTATGTGTCTGGAGTGTTCAAGCTATGTATGGTTTTGATAAAGTTGGTCAGTTTCAGCGCAGCCTGCTGTCTATCTGCATCACCCCTTCACTCTGTCAATAAATACTGGTGGCTTTGTTGCCCAGGCTTTGCTTAGAGCTGAGGGCCCAGTGTGGATCTGAAAGGTTTTGGAATAGAGGAGAGCAAAAATGAGATTTTACTTCTTTGTTTCCTTTTGCAAATAGAAATGAAGGTGTGTGGCAGCCTATGCGCACTTTCACGATCCTTATCCCCTGATGTTTTTGGAAAAGCTGCAGCTTATATTGGGTGTGTGTAACACTGCCTTTGGTAACCTAAAATAATCTCCAACCTGTTCCTCAAATGACCACTCGCCCCACAGGGAAGCCAGTCCACATCAGCTTCCATGTTTAAGTGTCCACCTTACCAGCGGAAGCAAACAATAAAACAAACTGTCAGTTTGTTACCGAAACTGTTTGGGTCTCAGTGGCTAATACCCCCATTCACAAAAACAAAACAGATTTGCTTATTTTTGACTCACTTGCTTTAAATGATGTAAAACTGAGATTGTGAATCAGTTGTACTAAGAGCTATACTAATAGCTCAGTCACACTATAGTAAAAATAGGATGAGAACCTATTGGTGGTTGCCCTGTTTTGTTTTTTGTTTTCACTTTCAGAGACCAATTCCAAAACCTAATACAAACTCTGGATGACCACTTTCAGTCACACCAGGAGGTTCTGGCTGGAATGTGAATTTAAATGATAAATAGACAGTGTGCTTTATGTCAAACACATCATAAGAGAATAGGATGGCCAAACCAACAAACAAAAATCACTGTTTTGGATTTACAGCCTACAGTGAACATTGAGAAACATCAGACCAAGACATTTTCAACTTGTCAACTTTATTTTATGCTTTGACAGTTGGTGTGGTAGATTAAAAAATTTAAAAAGTGTAAATCAGAGTAGTTTCCTTTTCTATTCGTCCCATTTTATTGCATCTAATTGGCCAGTGAGAAAAGTATCTGTTTAATATGAAAAATGTTAAAAAAAATAAATGAAGTCGTAAAATACTGAGCATCCTCATTCAAGTGTGTTAGTTACTTGCGCGCTTTTTTTTTTTTAAACCAGTCGAACATTTTATGCAGATGATAGTCTGAAAATAATTTTTTTAGGCATGAATATACACTTTGTGGTTTATTGGTAATAAATGTGAAACATGACATTTCAAGCAGGTGTTCTTTATAAAAATTTAAAATATATTTTATTCATTAACTTTTTCTGTAAAACAAAGATCTATTTCAGTAACAGAACTACTTACAGGTTAATAGGTTAGAAAAAAAAAATCTCTCATTGTTACATCAACAGTGTATTCAGGTGCTCTTTGTGTAGGATTTTTTGTTTTCATACCATAGATGTTTAACTGAAGCATTTAAAATAAAATAAAAAAGTACAAGAAAAGAAACATTTGAAGACTGATAGTGAAAAATAGCGAGTACAAGAGACTTATGAATCCAACATTGTTGGTTGTGTCCAGAGTCTCTCTCTCTTTCTTTCTCTTTTATTCTCCACTTGTTTTCCAGACGATGCCTTCACTGCCCTAACTTTATTCTCTTTCAAAATTAAAAAGTAAAAAAATATTCAAGTTTCCCTCTTTCAGGCCACAGAAATGGTTCTGTACAAAGTCAGTGGAAGCATCAGTCAGTCTGTCTCATTCCATCAGTCTTCGTTCCCAGCATGGATAAGAAAAAAGAACAAATCCCAGTTTTCTAAGCATTTAGTATTGGTCTGAATTACCTACTTTTTACAACATGCAGTTAAGAGGATCATCAATATTTCTGTGCTTTGATGTTGTTCCTTGGAGCACTGTGCCAGCGTGTGCACTGGTACATCACACAACCCACATACGTTCACTCTCTCATTGCTCTCGGCACTTTTTGCACAGAAACAAACCTTCCCATAATTTTCATTTCACTACAGCGTCGAGCTGAGTTTTCTTTCCAGTAGTTAAATTTCCATTTCTTAATGCTGATGTCTAAGAAGATTGCTTTAGGATATGATTTAAGTGATTCTATAATATCAGAATAGGCAAGCATATTAATGAAGAGTACATTAGATTCCAGGGTGTGAATCAATATGAAATCATTATTATTGTCTTTTTTTGATGGAAGGGAGGGACTTGACTTATTTAAAAAGCAGTTTTCCTCTCTCCAATAATAATAATAATGATCTCTAACATCAAAGGAGAAAAGGACAACTACCTGATTCGTGTTTAGCTTCGGGGCTGGTAAAAGATTTTATAGGATTCATGACTCAGGGATGCATTAGTGAAATAACTGCTATAATCTAAGTGAAACAAAGGTTGAATCTGAAAAGCAAAGTTGTGGAAAGTTCAGCGAACACTGCAGTGAAGCAGGTCACTGGAAGACGGTGTGGTAGGTGGGGCACTGATGGGACTTCATGTATTTGATGGCGACCTTGAGCTCCTTGCTCTTCTTGTCCCACTTGTGAATGGACGTGAGAAGCAGTTGTTGGTCCACTTTGCGGCCCATGATGAGGAAGTTGGAGCCCAGGCTGTCCAGCTGGGAGCACGGACAGTTGGCACCATTCTTAATGTACAAGGTCAGCTTCTTCAGGTCCTTCTTCCTCAGCACGCCCTGCTTCAGAACTTTCTTCTTCTTTTGTGCTGCAATTAGCTTCCGGTCACCCTTTTCCTTTTTCACCTCCTTGATTTTCATCTTTAGGACTAAAGCAGAAGAGAAGAAGATATTTAAATGGATTTTTATTCAGTAAAACCCTAAAGCTCTTAATGCATCACTCTGATCCCAGTGTTTCACTCTTATTTAAGCAGCTGTGGTATTTTTTTTAACTTCTGGAAGTCTAGTACTGAGCTCTGTACTGTTCTAAAGCAGTAGCTATTTTACACCTCCCCCGAGTATCATCATTTAGACTTTCCTGAGCAGTGTGCAAAAGCTGCATCCTTGTGAATGTCTGACTCGGGAAAAACTCCACAGTCCAACATCTTTTCGGAATTTGGTGTACATATTTTGGCAATATAAATCACAAGTCTTCTCTTTGTTGTTGTTGGGCTATTCCTGAGCAAAAATCATCTTAAATGATTTTGCTTTCAAGTCTCAGACAAAGTCAGATTTATAGTCAGGTTCAGGACATCCATAAGTCTAAAAAACTGCTTGCAGCATAAGATTAATATTGCTACATGGAATCATTATCATCTGTTGTCATTCTGCCCTGCCTGTGTCATTGTTTACACACTTGCAGTGCAGTGTTTTGCGACCAGTGGTGTATTTTTAGGCAAAACATATATAGAACAGAGAACCTCTGTGCACAGTTTTTATTACATGTAGGATCTGGTTACAGCAAACTCAAAGTTTATCAGCCTAATGAAGTACTGACTTGAATCTCCCATTGCACCTTCTGTTTATAAGTTCATATTTTTATATGCGAGAGATTAAAATTGAACTGCCAAACATTCAAAAGAGGAATTCTCTGGGTGAGAATTTTGACAGGTGAAATTAATCACGGGTCGGGCAAAGGTGTGGGGTCGGTATGAAGCATCGCTATGTACTCCGGCCTACTGGAAGATCGCCATTTCACTTCTCGCCTGCTTGTCTATGGTTGCATAAACATCCCTCGGTACACTCAGATAGGTATACAGTACATGTGAAGTGATAGCGTGTTCAAAAAGGAATGTGTGCATTGAGTTGCCCCTTGTTCACATCCTGTTTCACATCCAGCTCCTTCGCGGCGAGTGTGTTTATGCGCTGTATTTGCCTGCCTACATGCCTGAGCTGCGTGTGTTTTTGTGAAAGACCGCATTCATGTGTATGTACGGCGTGTGTTCAGTGAAGGTACGGAGGATAATTCATCTCCCTCTGCTTCACTTTAAATGCCCACCCGTAATCAGTCATATTTAGTCATAAGTGATGCAGTGGGGCCCTCTGTGCTGCCTGGCCAGCATCTTTGTGACAAGCTGTGCCCACGTCTTTATACAAAGTCGCTCTCTTTAAAGTGAGCAGAGGAGGGCGTAGAGGTAGAAGCAGCTGGAAAGAGAGGGAGTGAGGAGTATGCCGTCGTTTTGAGGAGAAACAGGTTTTCTTCAAGCTGAAGCAAGCAATCTACTCTAACAACAAGGTGTCGGCTAGACAAGACTCTTGTCATTTGTGCAGCAGCTGGATAGTGCAGTAAGAAATGTCATGAGATCGTCCATGAAAAGCAGACCGTAGCAAAAACAGTGTCCAAAGATGAATAGGTAGCAGCATTCATGAGGTATGAGCTCAAGCACTACAGAATAACATTGTAGAGTTGTTCCTTCCTTGATCTCCAAATCCATATGTCACACTTATCTTTTCGACGCATTCCCTTGCGAAAACATCTTTCTGCGGCTATCTGCAATCATGTTTCATATTAATGAACAGAAAGAATCTGTGTTTTCCTTTATGATCCCTGAAGCAACCTCATGTAAAAGATTGAGTTATATAATCCCGCAATTAATCAGACAAATAAATATCCCTGATTTGGTAACGTCACGTTGAATTACAGGAGACGTGTCTGCATTTTGGTTGCGGCTCAGAGAGTCAAGAAGGTGCGCACGGACGTGTTTTGTTGTTGTTGGATGTGGTTTTATCATTTATTATGGGTCATGCTCTGTATATTCTGGCTCTTTTGTACATGTGGTTATTTTGTAAAACTGTTTTATACTGCAGGCATCGCCTCTGCGGGAAACATGAAATATGCAGAGAAAAAAATGATCCTGGCCACACATGCTTTTGTAATTTCACAACTTTTTGTCACCATTCCTCATTTGGTGCTTAACGTGTTTGGAACAGAGCAAATAGACAGCAGTTTATCATTAACTGTAAACACTGTAAACAATTCAGCTGCTGTGATGAACTCAAATAACAGAATATTTATATAATTATACTCTGGCATCATCTTAAGGTCGTTACTATTGTGAAACACGAAGGCTGGAAAGTGGAAAGTTTGAAATTGGGGCTAAGAAATGAAGTCATTTATCAGCTCATGTGAAGAAAAAGTCGATTCTAGCAGCGAAATTAACGCGAAACGGCTGCAATAAAGATTTAACCGAAGGGAGGATCAGAAGTGAGAAACAGGGATGTGCAGATGAGATTCTCTGTGTGGTTGCACGTGCTTTTTAATTCATAATCAAAGGAAAATAGCGTAAATACCACTTAATCTTCATTTTATGTAACCACTGATAGCTCAAAGTTAAGCTTTCGTTTTAGGTGATTTTGCTATTTTGCTATAAATTTATGTCCATGCCATTTATGTTGATGGGAGTTTTTAAAGACACAGTGCTTTGACTTTTTAGTTTGTTATTACAACTTTTCAACACAATATTAAAAAACAGATTTTATAATTACGTCATGAAACAGACGTGTAAATCCAAATCAACACCGTGGTGAAATGTTTTGCTTGCACTCTTGTACTTGGCTGACTGTTGTACACAAAGCAATTGCACTTTTCTGCTGTGTTGTCAGTCTCTCACAAACTCCAGTTTACCAGACTGCAGATAGGTAAGAAAGTTTCCATAACCCTGCTGTATGCTAGTGACCGTTTGTATCCATAGTCGGGTACTACGTTTTTCAGTTTTTTACTACTTACCAAAGTCACTTGCACAGTAATGCTCCATGATGTTGTCTTTCTTCAGCTCATTGTCACACGGTGGGCACACCTTTGACACTGAAGGGAAAAAAAGAAGGAAGAAGAATTTGTCGTCACCTATATTCAATCTCGTTTCCTTTGGTGCTTTTAAGACCAGATTAGCTCATATCTAACGGCAGCGTTGAGGTCAAGTGCAGTGAGCAAAACCAAAGTAGTGTCAGTATGAAATCGTTAAGCCCTGAGCACTTCTGAGGCACTTATTTGCTGCCCCCCCTCCCCCTTGTCAGAGGCTATTTGCTGCTGAGTGAACGCAGAGTCCAGTAGGCTGACTGATGTTTGCCCTGCAATTACACTGGAGAAAATGTTTTTATTCTGGCCCGTTGTATATTTTGGTGGCGCAGGCGTGGTCTCGGCTGTTCAGAAAGGTAAACGGTGCGGCGGGAGCTGCTGAACATGGTGAAAAGTGATTCAGTACACAGACGCAGCCATCACTTAGGCCACACAGCAACCGCACATTGTGAAAGAGCGAGGGGGAAACCAAAGCAACAAGTTCAGTTTATTTTTAACTCAAAATTTACGGTCATGCATGCTTTACTCAAGAGCGTGTTTGGCCTGTCTAACTTTGATATGAGACTTTGTGATTGTTGTTGTTGTTGTCTTCCCACACAGTTGAGACAGAGCACACGAGGGAAGAAATACAAGCCCTGCATAAAATCCTTTTTATGTATTTTTTGCATGTAAGGCAAATAAGGCCTTGCCATTCAATTAATAGGATTTATAAAACATCAGAGACTTCTCTGACACACACATACACGAACACACACCACCTTGTAATTTTCCCCTCGATATTAAACATTATCAAAACAATTACTGCTTCGATTCCATGTATTTCCAGAGTATTTCCAGCTCTACTCATCTAATATCAGGCCACTCATCCACCAAACAGAGCCGCAAGCCAAGAGAGCAAAAAAAAAAAAAAGTATAATATTAGAAAGGGCCACAGAGAGAAGGATGTGGTATAGAAGCATTGCCCTCACAACATACCTATACACCTAGGGGATAAATTTGACAACATGAAGGGAAAACAGTGCAGAACTTTTGCTGAGTTAGCAGCCTTTTTTTTTCTCGAGATAACTGCTTATAGGAGAGTTTAGTTTTTCTGACATTCCCTCATTGCAAGATCCAAAATATGTTATTCCCCCACCCCCTGAGTTCCCTGTGCTTTCCCTTTCCTTCTGTGTCTCCCACTTTCCAGAAACACACCTATGCAAAACGACACGCCTCTCCTTGCACTGTGCAGGCCCTGGGTTAAAAGTCAGGGTTCAGAGGTTATCACCTCAGCCCAAACCTCAGCGTCTGGCCAGATAATGAGATGGGTCAAAGTTTAACATGCTTCGCTGCTTGGGTCATGGGGAGGTGAACCCCCTAACCACCAGTGAGTGTATGCATGTGTGTGTCTGCCTATATGTGTGTTGGAGGTAGCTGAGCCATGTTCTTGTAGAGCAACTGCCAGTTTTTTCTCCTCTGAGTGTTCCCATGCTTTCATAGGCAGGAGACCTGTGAGGCCTGCAAGGTCAGGCTTCTAATTGTTTGGTGCTGACATGCAGACTGGGACAGAAGCATGGAAAAACACACACACACACACACACACACACACAGAACAAGAGACAACAAAACTTCTCTGGATTTGTCCGTCTTGAATGGTCCCCTTGAAGCCGTTCGGTCTTATTCAGACTCGGTGGTAATTCATTCTGGTTTCACAGGGGTGGTATTTTGGCAGAAGGCCCGGTTGCGCTGATGCCAGAGCATGTGTCAGGAGAAAGCAGTCCCTCCATGAAACTTAGTTGAGCTTGGACCGAAAACCAGCGTTTGGATGGCGCTTAGAAATCACTTAAGGGACGACTGCCCTCATCGTCGGTCTCTGTCGAGGGAATCACCGTCATGTTCCGATGGGAATCACTGCTGCGTGGCTTGGTACTTTTTTTCCTGGACACATTTCTGCTCAGTAAATATTTTGACTTTGAGCTCATTAATATATTTTTTGCCATCATCTCAAAGCAGCTGAAGAATTTTTTACCATGCAATTAAATTGTGAAAATCTTGCTCTCACTCTGGTTGACTTTGGACTTGACCACCTCTTGTGTGCTACTTTTGGCATTTACCTACTGCGTTATAAACTTAATTACAGGAATTTTAATGTTCCAATTTATTATGACAAATGTTACTGTCTTACAGAGCTTACAGAACCTGTGGAGGATGAGGAGGTTGGGAGTTGATGATTGAGGATAAGAGGAAAGGGATAATGGGAACGGGGTGAGTAGGGAGGAGATCTTGTGGAAGGCCCTGCTGTTAATCTTTAAACAGCAAGCCAGGGTGGAAATGGTGCACAGCAAGAGGGGGAAACTTCTCCAAAACTTCACTTACTCATAGCTCCGAGGTTAATAACATTTCAGTCTTTCTGCAGTGTCTTTTGTCTATAAAGAAATCTCCAAGAAAAACCTATTAAACTTATGAACGTGAAAACTCATTTGCAAAATAAATTTGGAATACAAAGCAGTGGCACCGTGTACCAATGCAAAGGAATATCTGTTCTCTTTAATGACATAGTCATTCTTATTTTGTTTTACTTAGCTTAGGAAATTGCTTTCTGGAATGAAATTTATTGGGCAACAACACAAATCATCGTGCCTGTTCACAGTGAATTCCTAATAGACACCGCTTGTCATCACATGATATTTAACAATCTAATTAACGTACTTTAAACATGCAGCTGAAATCACAAACACTACAAATCATATTTTATGTTTGTTTCATTTGACTGATTCGCTTGGAATCGTTTTTATAGTTGGGTAAAAATACAAGAGGTTACATGCCGCCGCTGCCTCTTTCTCTTATGCGCACTTTTGAATAAACACAAACACATGTTTTCACACATCTGACGACCACATCTAACAACACCGTCATCTGGTTCTCTGACATTTCTTGTACCTTATTGCTCGTTGCCCGAGCTCCACAGCGACTTTTATAAGAAGAATGTGCGCCGGTCACTATCTCATGCCTTATTTGGGTCTTTTAAGTTATGAGCAGCAGCACTTATGACATAAAATGGTACAATCCCGGAGATGAAATTCAGCGTGATTTACATCGGAGAGCCAAACATCTGTTGAAATTCGGGGCGGAGGAGAACTAAAGCATGACTCGGGGAACCCACGGGGCCCCTAAAACACAGCATGCTCCTTGCATCTGTAGGAAACCTACACAGAAGAGAAAATACATCCTCATAACGCCTCGGCAGCGCTCCATATCCAGACCATTGGATCATATTTTCCTTTTCATATAGTAACCAAGTTCATATGAGCAGTGACTGTTGTGCTGCTGGGGTCCTGACAGTGCTGCCTGTCTCCTTTAATGTGGTTGTAAATCACACTAGTCACATTTCATCACAGATTTCAGCAAGGACAGACCTTTCCTCCCATGCAATTTTACTGGCATGCACATATCTTGAGTGTTCATTTCTGGTGCAAACATGCAAACTAAGTTAAGAAACAAAACCAGAATCCAGTCTGTGATAATCATGCCTACTGATTTACAGATGCTGACAGCAGCTAAAAGTGGCATCATTAAAACAATGAGGTGTAGTTGATGGTGTGGCAATAATTGTTCCCTGTCTGACAGACTGAGCTCGGCTGGCCTTTTCCGCTCCCGGGATGCCTGGGCCCTCTTTTGTCAGCAGTCAGCTTGTCTTCTGTGGTATAATATACAGACTTGTATTTCACATAATCACACCCCTTGGGCTCTTCACACACACACACACACACACACACACACACACACACGCACGTAAAGGCACAAGTGCCAGCACAAAACCTGAGCTCAGGTGGTGGTGAGTTTCTGCCAGTTTTGGCTGTGACACAGAGGTGGAAAGTGAATCTTGCTCTGTACTGTTAGTTTCCACAAGAGTCCTCGAACCGTGCTATATCATGTAATTGCAGAATAGCTCAGATAGCATCGGGGCCTCCCGGACTGGGAGACCAGCGAGTAAAGCTATACTAATTCTTGTGATTGATCCAACTCCCAAAGATTCACCTTGATTACCACAAGATTCTTCATGCGATCCCGTGTAAAGAAAATCGTCAGTGTCCTCCAGTGACATAGAAGCTTCCCGGGAAACTCACTTCTAAGAGCTCTTAGCTGAAATTCCTTTTTATTATTGCTGGCTGTGTTTTCATGTGTGTGTGTGTGTGTGTGTCTGTGTCTACGTCTGTGTGTGTGCGGGTGTGCATCCGTGCGGAATTAGAAGCCAAAAGCTTGTCCTCGGGATGGCCTCATCGGCACATCTGAGAATCTCTGGTTCTTAGCGAAATGTCAGTGGCTGAGCCTCCGGGCTAGAAGTGATATGGGTTCACTCTCAGTTTGAAACACTCACAAGAATACACGCACATGCACACGCCTAAAAAAGCACACACCCAAATTTAACTTTACCGTTATTTCATTTTTGTTTTTGAGTGTCATTTTATTCTTTAAAAATTAAAATCAGCATATTTTTTCTTTTGTTCTTTGTATGTAAAATTTCCTAACACTAAAAATCCTTATTTCCACTGATTCTTCAGGACCCTCTGTAATCTATCCTCCTCTGATCATTATTTGAATAGATGGGATCAACAAACAGTTGGCTGTTTGGGGAGGTGGCAGATGAACGTCAAGCCGCCTCCTTCTCAAAGTGCACGTAGAAGAATGAATTATAACTCCGCAAACCAAAATGTCACATACTTGATACGAGTCCTACAAAAACAGAACGGCCATTTTCCCTAATGGAAAAAGTCAGAACTGCATTAATTCACCCAAGAATCTTCCACTGGTCTTTTTCCCACTGCTTTTTGCAAATCAGATTAGATACTTAGATGTCAGTATGCTGTGACCATTATTGATAAAAAGGAAAGATATGTCACACAACTGACTGACATTGTTTTTGTAATGATTGGTTTTCAGCGCTTTAGGAAATGTGTTTATCTGTCAAAGAACGTCTCAAGTAACAGAAAGGACATTTCAAGTGAAAAAAGACCTTTTCACCATAAACGTAAGAAGATGAAAAATGAGATTAAACGGTTGAAAGCAAATCGTGAAGTAATGTGAGCAATATGGCAATGGCCATTATATTTATATAGCATTTTTCAGCACGTATGAACTCAGTGTCCTTAACATAAAAGATAAATTAAGGCTTAGTTTGTAAAAATAAAAAATTTAAAGAGGGTTTTTGATTTTGGACACAGTTTTAATTGACTTTGGCTCAACAGGCACCTGCCCCCACCACCAACCCACACACAACCACAGTAACTGAAAGCACCTTCAGCACACTTAGATCTAATTCTAGGAATAGTTAAGAGATCTGCACCGTTTTCTAAACCGGATCTAAACCGTTTTCTTCAGGTTCTCATTGAAAGCAGAGGCAAACACTTCTTATGCTGCAGGAAGCAGCTTTTCTCCTCTTTTATTCGCTGTGTGCCTGTCCTTACTCTCCTGCTTCCCTCTCCTTTCACTCCTCTTCATTCTGCTCTCTCAGGGACAATCAGACTTTAGCGATTCCCATTCTCTGCCTGCGTCTCTTGTCCTGTCATGTCGACTAATTAGTGGGAACTCAGTAATTGGCCTTCTAGCTAATTGGCCTGCTGGCTGCCAGACCCAACAATGGCTGAGCAGACTGGGACACAGTGGGGACTGTCCCCCTCCACTGTCTAAAGACTCTCATCAACTCCCTCTCTCTCCCTCTCAGCGCTGACTGCTTTTGTGAAGAGGCTGCTTAAGTAGTTGTGCTTCTCACACACATGCACACACACACATACACACAGGCATTTGCACACCTCTTTGGATTTAGTTCCCACTCAGTCCCACTATTCACAATTGATACTCTTACTCATTGCTTGTGAAGAATAATATATTCTCTTATTTTTGTGAATCAAATCACTCTCAGAAACTCTTGATAAAGATTTGTCCTTTGTTTCATCCAGCTAAGGTTAATTTGGTAATTTGACTCTGTGCAAACCATGAAATAAAACATGATTCATTCACTCTTTGACTGTTTCGCTGTAGATGGATGACTACTGATAAGGGTGTGTGTCCATGCATGTGCCTCTGTGTAACTTTCAGTTAATACCCCCGCAGTCCATCTATCTTAACTCAATGCGCGATCTGGCTGCTGGAGTCTCCAAGTCTTCTGGCTCCCTTGGTCTGTCTCCGTACCTCCCTGAGGCATATATAGATGGCCAGAGCCGTCCTCAACTGTCCACTTAGAACTTTCCCCTGTAGCATCTTCCTGCTCCCGTCTCTTTCGCTGACCTCCTTTGGCTAGTTTTCCACTTAATCTCTTGTCTGTCATTGTGGAAATGTATGGAAGCCATCTGATTCTCTCATCCTCACAGTTTACAGACTCTCAGTGTATCCGATTGCAAGGACTTGAACGATCATTTGCTAAAGTAATATTATGAAAACAATGAAAAATTCAGAACTTTATCTCCTCGTTTACTTTCTGCTGAGTTTTCCATCTCAGCGCCTGCGTCTGCAAAACACAACATATTTTTCGGGGCATCTTTTCCTTCTGTCGAATTTAAAACACATGCGCATTCATATATCTCTTGTTTTCAACTAGATTTTATCAAATATACCAGGACAGAATATTTAAACACTGCTTTTTTATTTTAAAAAAATCTCAAAGATTTATTAAATGAGCATTTATTGAATTATTAAATCTTTTAAAAGAGATTGCTAAAACATAATATTTACATTTTGTGGAAAGCACCAGATTATCTTTTTGCTGCTGGAAAAGCTATAATTTTAACCAGTAGCCTCTTCAGTAGTTATCCAAATTAAAATTGGTTATGATTTTATTGACATTTCTCTTCACTGTATTTTGCAAGAGCGTGCATGAATGAAGGTGGCCTACCTGGTGGCTGGGTCGCATGGTTCCCGGTGAACTGCATGGGGATGCACAGGTCGTTATCAATGGGGAACTTGTCGCAGGTCAGCATCTCCGGCCAGGGAAAACCGTAGGTCTCCATCACCGGAGCACAGCTGTCCCTGACAGCCTCGCACAGTGAGCGGCAAGGGTAGATGGGCCTGTCTAGGCACACTGGTGCAAACAGTGAGCACAGGAAGACCTGCGTATCAGCATGGCACCGTTTGGCCAGGAGGGGCACCCAACTGCCTGCCTGCTGCTTAACTTCGGGCATGGTCTCGTGGTCCAGGAGGTTGGGCAGCCTCATCTTCTTGTAGCCCACATTGTGGCACAGGCGCAGGTCAGCTGGTATGTCCAGACACTGGGGCTGCTTGGTGTAGAAGCGGCCATTGTGGAAGTTGTCCGACTGCCAGCTGTAGTAGTCATACTCATCTGCGGCCGAGACGGTAAGGAGGAGGAGGAGGGAGAAGGGCGACAGGCCCAGTGCCAAGCTGAAGGAGCCCTGGGTTAATGCCCACCTGGGGCTCTTTTGTCCGTTTGCCATGCCTCTACGAGTTCAGACCAACAATTCAAGAAGGTTATATCCAAAGTCTCCAAAGTAACTCAGTGAAGACAAAATGCAAGGAGAAGAGAGAAACAAGGGGGGGCAGGCGTGAAAGCTGTAATCCCTTTTTTTCTCCTGAGTATGAACGCAGCGGATTGAAAACAAAAGTGTTTAATTCCCTTCTTCCCTGGAGAGTCGACCCTCTAAGCCTCCCTGAAACACCTCCCTGTGTGTGTGTGTGTATGTGCCTCAGGTAGTGGAGTGGGGAGGCAGCAGTCAGGGAAGAGTGAGCTTACAAGTAGGACTTCTTACTTTTCCTAACTTTCCCTGTTCACAGTTTCTCACTTTCTTTCCCTGGTGCTCTCCTAGAACTGCCTCCAGCTCTCTCCTGCTCTCTGTCTATCAGTCTGTAATGAGGAGTACCTAGGTTTTAAGAAGCAGTGGTAGCTGCTCTCGTCTGCTGCCTGCCCCCTAGCAGGCGTCCAGACCATTCACCTTCCTACTGGCCTCCCCTGGACTCACTCAGAACAGCTCCAGCCAATCACAACCCCAGGGGGAGGCTCCCACTGGCCCTCAGGACACTCCTTCTGCCCCTTATTTTCACCAAAAGCCCTCCTCCAGAAGAGCTTAACAGGAAAGAAAGAGAGAGCAGCCTGTGGCAAGTTTCTACAGCTGCATTTTTATATTGATCTCTCGAATATGCACACGATTTTTTAGTTGGAAACACATCCAGAAGACACTGCCATCCTCTTACTCATGTTGTTTTTGTGATGGATTTCTAAACTCTTTAGCCCACTTCCATTTACTTGTGAGAGACAGACTCTACGGGCTCCCTGCAGATTGCTCCACGTGTAACAAAGGATGTGTGCTTGCAATTCAAGCACGCTCACTTCATTAGCTCAAAACAGTCTGGCAGCAGCTTTGGCTGGCATCAGCAGTGAGAAAACTTACAAGCGCACACATTCACATGCATAACTGTAAACGTGAGAGATGCAGGAGGAGAATATGAATGAAGTTGAGGGGGGAAAGGGCACCAGCATGGGAGAAGTGAGGTTACTGAGTTGTGCAACTACAGGTGGCTAGGTGGTTTATCCGCGCCAAGGGAGTTATGCTAATGTGTATGTTGGCTGTGAAAAGAGGCACGCTGCATATCTGTCTCTTTCTATCAGTGCCACTGACACAGTGAGGGCCTTCATCTTTGGAGCAAACTCCCTAGAAGGGTCACATTCAGATTCAAAAGCCTGTAGCATTGTGAACAGGATGTGGGATCAGTGGCTCACTTGGAGGGTGTTCCTGCATTTGCTATTTGATCTGCGTCATGCATTAATGCTTTTCCTCATGTGAATAGACTGTAAATGCAGGCCAATACAAATGATTTTAAAGTGACTGTTTTCTGTACTATATCAAGATATATGTGGATTGTGAAGACACCATATAGATCATCCTGCAGATGGATTGTGGAGAGACTAAGACGAAGTAAACAAACTGTATGTGGCAGTACAAACAAGGGGACCGGGAAAGTGCGTGCATGTGTGTTTTGCAAACAGCTGGCGGTGTACTTGGATGGGAATCAGGAACAGTATTGTTCTGCGCCTGTAGGGTGGAAGATAAAATTCCAGAAACAGCAGTGAGTCCGTAGAATCTAATTCAATAAGATGATATGAAATAGAGAAAATCATGTTTTAATAACAGTTAACCAAGCACATCAATAAAATAAGTCCAAGAGCCCGTAGAGTTTTATAGTATCATGACCAAACATTCACTTATTTCCAAACCCGGGGCACTGAAGAAGATTACTGCACCATCAAATCGTTTTTTACTCGACAATGGAGTTGAATGTGTTTCAACTTTATCATGCTGGGCTGCGCTTCAAATCCCTGTTAGTACGCCCTTAGTGTGTGCGGATACTTTTTTCAGTGGATTGGAAAAGCTGCCAACAGAGCGAACAAAATCTGCAGTTTGCATAACCTTCAAATGAAGAAAGATAAGATGGTTGTTAGCTGATGTAGCCATTTTTGAAGGAAAATTATAAATAAAAGCATTGTTGAGTGAGCATAAAGCACTTATTTTGTTTTCAGAACCTCACAGCCAAGACTTACTTGACTCACCGTGTCTTTCCCAGCAGTAACACTTTCATCCTTCAACATGCTGTACTGACTGCTAACCTTTGCACTACAACTAATCAACGTAGCTCACAGCTAATGATCTGTGGACCTTACTCTTTTAACAAGGGGTGGTGGGACTGTCTTGTGCATACCTCACTATCTTGGTAAAGGATTTTGTATGCACGTTAGCGCACTGGTGACCTATTTTAGGCCTGCTAGTGTTTCCTCTCGATGCAAGCACAGTGTCCTACCTTCAAGTCAGTAACAAAAGTGTCTTTCATGGTAATCAATCAACAATGGTTGTCTCCTCTTGTTCTCTTTCCCCTAACTGGCCCCTGTGGCCACCGGCCAATCAATTCCACTCTTCAGTTTCCAGCCTTCTGATTGGACGAAGGTTATAAGATTAGGTCCAGCTTTCATTGTTAGGCCGAAAGATTTAGCATGGTTTGAAAAGAGTGTCTCGGCAATTGTGTGAGTATGCCTGTCTGTTTGGAGATGGTGGTAGTGGGTATGGATGGTTGTGTGTGTGTGTGTGTGTATGTGTTTGTGTCTGTGTGTGTGTGTCACAGTGATTCTAAAGAGGAAAGGCTTGAGAGCGAGTGAGGTGGCTAGCCGCCCAGATATTCCCTCCAAGCAGAGTTTGAATACCAAACCACACAAGAAGATGGAGGAGATGATGTAGAAGACAACAGACATGCCAGCATTTTGCATGTCTTTCTCTGCACACAAGCAACAGAAAGTGCAGGGAGTGTCTTTAACAAACCAAGTTCAGTACTGCGTTACGTCACTTATACTCAAGTCAGCTGAGTAAAGAAAAGCTCAAAAGTCTACCAGAATGTTTTTCGGTGCTGTAGAGCATGGGTAATTCATCAGATTTTCCGTAACCTTTCAAAAATGTGTTCATGCATTGAAATGAGCAGAAAGTAGACAGATTCAAACCTCTCAGCAGATGCTCCTCTGCAAAATATGTTACTTCAGTGAACAAGAAGTAAATATAATATCAGCGGAGGAGACTTTATCTGTGCAGTAACAGGTTTTGAATGAACCCACTTCTCCTCACCATGCTCACACACATACACACACACACACTCAACCTACTCTTGTAAAGCGACAACAAAGATTAGTTTGCAGAACTGTCAAAACACAAAAATTTGTGTCCAACATAAATTTTCTCTCTCTCTTTCACACATACACATTCACACAGATGCACCAGCAGACACACACACATAAATACCTTCAAGCCTGATTATTTCTTTAAACTGCAAAAGAAATGGCAACCTGTGAGACTTTTTATTTGCTTTCTGAGTTCACGCTTAAAGATGCAGTGTGTGAAATTTTGCCATTAGATGTCAGTACAATGAACACTGCAGTCAACTGAATTCTGAATTATTATGTTTTTACCACCCCCAGTTCTTCTACGGTTTTTTTATAGAGCCATTTTTGTACACACTATATTTGAACATATTTAAACAATGTCAACATTCAAGATTAAATCAAGAATAAAACATGAATATGTGTCAATGAAGTATTTTTGAGGTATTTTACTTTTTTACATCTGAGTCACCTCAAAAACTCACCAAATTGGTGAAGGCTGTCAGTCCCCTCAGCTGTCGGGTGAGAAGCGTCCCTATCAATTTACTCTGGAGCAGTCTGTAAAATCTTTTGAAAAGTGTCCCCTGCAGGTAGATGAGACATTGGAGCTCACGTCTGTCTGATGACAGCGATACTGAGTTAAATTGTTGAGGATGTCCTGAACTTTTTATCAGCAAGGGCTGCTGTTTTTGCCACTGTTAACTGCTGTTAGCCTGTTTTAGTTGCTGCTAGCCAGCATTGATAAATCTTTCTTTGAATTGGCTCTAACTTTGTTGGATTCTGAAACCTACAGAAGGCACAATTACACACTGATAATGTACATTTATAAATAACTTTTTTCTATTAAATAACCTCAAAGGATGACTGACTGTAGCTTCAAGTTTTAATGTCACATATTAAAAAAATATCAGCTTGGTTGCATGCATCATTTTAAGTAATAATAGACTTAACTTTGACCTGTTGACTGTACTTTATATTGTAAGGAAATACCCTACAATAGTAAAGAAAAATCTCCAACAATCAAACAAGCCCCTTTGGGTAAGCACTTGGCAACCGTGGGAAGGAAAAACTTGCTTTTAACAGGAAGAAACCTCCAGCCTTCTGCCACAACCATTGGAGGTGATGGGAGGAAAAGACACACTGGGGGCACACTGGCTTCAGGTACAACTGACAGATTTGGGACTCGCTCTTCTTTGTGCTGCCAGTGCTTACAAAATAAAATAACTTGTAATTTATCTTCATAAAACAGACTATTTACCTGCACAACAAAAGAACAAAATTTTCACTTGTTCCTTGGCTACAATTCTACTTATTGATATGGAAAATTTGTAGGTAACACACTATATTTAGAGGTTATTCATCTACAGACCACAATGGAAAAAGAAAAGCGAACCCCAGACAGGCAGACACAAACCCAAACAAGAGAAATAATCGGAGAGTGTTAGTATGGGTTTGCGCAATAAGTGTCAGTGCCACCAGGAAATATCAGGCTTATGAGATCTGACCGACTTCTGCTTCAGTTCAGACCTCAGTCAGTATACACAGTCACTCCACTGAGCCTGAGTTGAGGAACAACTTTGTCAGAGGGTACTATTGCACATAGCTGCTGAAATGTGATGAAATTATGTTAGAAGATTTTAGCACCACAGAGCAAAGTGCTATAACCGCAAACACCCATCGCACCGGGCAGTGGTAAAAAGACATGCTGTATATAGGTGATTGCCATCGTCTTATGAACTCTCTTACACAACTTAATTGTTATTTCAAATATTTTTTGTTTGATTTTTTGTTTTTTTACTTTGTCTGTTTCCATCAAAACTCCTCCTGTTGTACCGTTATGGCACTGGAGACTTCTCGGGGCAGTCAGAAGGTACATTCACTCATTCAGTCAGACAGACAATTACTCAGTTTCTCATCCTTTGCCCACCTGCTACACACTTAGACACTGACACGCACAGACGTCAAATTCTTAACAACTCGCTCCAGCTTACCAAGTCGGACTCTTTGTAAAGGAGCTTTGACCAGCTCACCGTCATGGAACCCAATGTAAAGAGACAGAGAGGAGAAAGGGAGACCCAAACGTCAGCTGAGGCCCTTTCTTTTTATGAGTGATGGGAGATTTCCTCTGAATCTTTTGACACACATACACATGTACTATAAACACAAGTAGCAGCACATCTCCAACAGTGTGTTATTGTAAAAGAGTCATAAATGATGGCTCTTGTCAGCATTTTGCATAAACTTGCTACCACCGTGATACATTTCACACATTTGGTACATATGTGTAAGCGTGAGCATGCTCGCATATCCAGTTTGCATTTCTACCTGGAAAAATGCGATTCCTCCAACTGGGATTCGCAAGTGACACCTTCAGTGTCCCATTTAGTTTATTTAGTATTTTCAGAACTTTGTAGTCAGCTAGAATAACAGAATCAGAGAGGAGAACAGCAGAGACAGTGAAAAGGGGAAAAGAGCACTGGCTTTAAGAGTATATATCCCACAGAGGAAATTCAGTTTCACAGACAAAGCACATTCATGGAACATTTAGTCTTAACTCAAAAAAGCGGAAACTCTTTTTGACTGGTTTGACTAACTTGATTATGAGCTGGACCAAGTTGAGACTAATCGTTACCCCCATGACATTTTAGCACTCGATCTGTGCATTTTTGAGGCAATCAGATGGGAACACTTCAAAGCAGAGATTTTATTAGTTTTGAAAAGTCAACAGAGGCTCAGCAAGTTCCATTCAATGAAACCTGACTCAACTATTAGCAGACTTCTTTTGGTGGGAGAGATAAAGAAAAATAAAAGGCTTAAAGCAACCACAATTCCGGCTTTATTCAGGCATTCAGAATAAATGTATGTGGAGCTTTTTAAAACACAGATTTAGTCGTGTGTGTTGAATGTTTTGGAATTGACTCGGATTGTCTTTAAATGCATCGGTTTTACTCACAACCTGCAGGTGAGCTGGTGGGTTTTAACGAGACTTTTACTCATTGGTGTCGTTCCAGGAGTCGCTGTTCGTAATGTGAACCCAAATGTGAGCTGTGTGTTTAGGCTGTTGCTGCAACATCGGCTGTGATTTATGAGTCGTAGTTGTCACGTCAGACACTTTCCTGTCACTTGATCTATTTGCTGTGTGTGTGTGTGTGTGTGTGTGTGTGTGTGTGTGTGTGTGTGTTCTGTATCTATCGACACATCTGCTTGTCTTTCAACATTCATTCCCAAGTATGTAAAGCAAAGACAGTCAGAAACCATTTTTCCTCTTCAACTCTTTCTCTTCATCTTTTTGGTTATGTGCATGTGTATCCACATGCCCTCTCTGATTATCTCAGTAATGGCCAGGGTCATCAGTTAGGGATCAGGCCTCACCTCTATTGGGAAATAGATAGATATGAGTTTCAACAAATGGAAAGGATTTTCCAATGATTGCATGATAACATTTTAGTCTTACACGGGAACAGGTCTTGGCATTTATGTAAGCATTTAGCAGTCATTATTTCCAAAAAATCATCAAAGTTGTATAAAATCCTTTAATTTATAGTCTTGGGGGTCCTTTTTATAAATGAGCTGGAACAAGTGATAAACACCACTGGAATGCATCGGATACCTCAAAGCTTGAAATGTGATTTAATAAAGTGAGCAAACCTAAACTGATGCTTTGGTGTAATGGAATAACAATACAATAGCTTCTTGCCCAGTGCTGTGTGCGACTGCATGTTTCTGCTTTCCTTCTGTAGTGTTTTATGGGCGCTTTGTTATTGAAATGTTAAGCAGCCCTCACAAGGTTATTTTCACGGCCGTCCACATTTATCAAAATGAACAACGCTGACACAAAGTCAAAAGCAAGGGAATAACGACTCTTTAATGATGTCACTGCAATAAAAAATTCTGGTTGTTCTCCAGTAATCAGTGTTATGGACACAGTGGCAGCTCTCTGGGTTATTTCAGTCCAAGATCAAAATGAAATGAAGTTCAATCAGATGGCAAAAAATAAACCACAATTCCAGCTAATTTCAGTCATCGAGTTTTATCTCATGCAGATAAAAAGCAAGTACTTTTTCTTTATATAAAACTAAGTGGAGTTGATAGTAAAGCTTCAATTTTAGACCTATCTTGCTAAATATGTCGAAGTATAAAGGTAAACCAAAAATTAAACAATTAAACATTGAATTAAAAAAATGCTAATCATTTGTACATTTGAATTATCAAAAGTGCGATCGCTTTTTTAATAAATGGACATTATTTCAACACAATAGGCTACACACCAAGATGAATCCATTACTAATATTCTTCCATAGCAACTCCTGTATATTTTAGCAGTCCTTGGGTGAAGCACATAATTGAAGCTGTCAGAAGCCAGCAGTAGACGACTGGGAAGTACAAGACAGATTGTGCATAGCTGCAAGAATGTGACATATTACATAAGACCATGTGTTCTGAACAAACCCTGCCCAGATAAATGAAGGTAAGAATAAACCAGTTAATTGTTAAATACAATGGTGCTTTTCACTAATCCAGTGGGCAGACATGCTACTGTACTGTGTTAATGGAAGAACAGCAGTCTAACATTGGCAGCAAGGCCCTTATTCCAAACCACTTCATCTGTCCTCTTCCAGTCTGGTTACCATACACCTATGCTAGTTTTGGACAACACAAACTTTGGAGTAAGAAAAGCATAATTCTCTCGTGTCTCTCTCCCACTTGATCACTAAGTGTGTGTGTGTGTCTCTCTCTTTCTGTCTCATGGTTTTTACCCCACACAAACCAATTTCCACAGATGAAAAATGTCAAGGGCAGACCACCTGGCTATTCCATGCCTGCTCAGAGGAAAATCTTCCCCGTCTTCATCAATGAGGCGCATGTTCTGTCCCACTCACATATCACAGCCATTAGACAGGCATGTGTTGGGCCGGGTCCAGGGCACAGCCTGCTGTTCGACTCACTGTAGTCTCATTCAGGGTAATCTACACCAACCTAACCAATTTTGCAGGTGCAAAAATGTGTAACAAGAAGAACTTGAAACATTATTGGACTGTTCAGATGATCCTTGGGTGGATTCAACCACCCGGAGAGTTTGTTTTACAAGCTAAAATTTGGCCTATTAAAAAAAGATTATTAATAATTAAGCGGCTCCAAAACTTTCCCATTCAATGACTTTGCAGGCAGCATCATTCAGATACTTTTGTAATGAGTGTGCTGGCATGAAACATAATTTTAAGCAGTGCATATATAAATAAGATTTCATATATTACATTTTATTCTTATTTCATGCAAGTACACTGCATCTATATCATTCTAGTGCTCAGTATTTTGTGAAAAATATGCTTATTTAGTATAAATGATCATTTATAATTTTGTAAAAAAAAAAATCCAACAAGTTTAATTCATAGCTGTAGTTGTTCTTATGCTACAGTGATTGAAAACATTGTTAATTTAAAGCATTCTTTATCACAGTTACAATACACCACCACACCACAGTAACCAGTTACTCTATGTTGTGTACATTTACTGCCCAGCTCCAAAAGATAAAAAGCAAAGCAAATATTAGTATCTAGCATAGATTTTGCCAAGTTGAATGAAAGATATTGCCCCATATGTGCTGGATGCATAAGCTACTGGTCCTCGGAGGTTCATCTTATCAACCTAACAGGGGTGTAACAACTCTGAAGGCCACAATTCTAATACCCACACTATGGTGCCCATGTGGGACTGCTGATAGCTGATTAAAGCACGAAAGCATAAAAAGAACTTTTTCTTCTAAAAAAGAAGTGACCGCTTGGTGGACACATGCACACATGCAGGGATTCAGTGTGTCCTCTAGGAGCTTAAGAATTTGTAGGAAATCAAGACTTTAAAAAAATATATTTTAATAAGATTTCTTGATCAATGGTCTTTCTGTTTTCAGCTTATGAATTGTTGCCATTATTATTGTGATTGGACTGATTTTATACCTGTCTCCCATGACTCATATTGCCCCTACGTCAAGGTATGACTGATTGTTTTGTGGTCACACATGCAGTTGATATTTATACCGACAGGCACATTAACATTTTCCTTTTCCCCCAACGTGGGTGACCTGAATAAGTTGTGACTAAAAAGAATTACCACCTGAAAACGCTGAAAAAAAAAATCAGCTTGCATATTTGAATTCATGAAAGTGTTCTTGTGTGCATGCCCTGTATGTGGTTATACTTAACTTGAGCCAAATGAGACCACTGTACATGTACAATGTTCTATACTTGAGCCTACGGTCATGAAAAGGCCATACTGTGTTCCTACTGGATGATTAGATGTAGAGAAAGAGCTTCAAGCTGCAGAGGTCCTGATTATAAACATAGCTGTTCCCTGTCAAAATCATATCATAAGCTGCTTTAAATTGAATTACAATACAGCCTGATTCTGGCACTACTGCCGTTTTGCAGACAAACCTCTGTGATTCTCTTATTCTCTCTCTGTGTAACATCATTTTAGATTAGCAAGCTGAACATGGTCCTTGTTGCAATTCATCTAAATCCATCCAGATGGCGTACGGTTTAAGTTTCATCCGCTGCAATGAAGAGCTATTAGCTGATATGTTCCTTGGATCCGTTCCTTCATTTGCCCTTTGTGGTGACGGGACAAGTGTCGTTCCAGAGTCGCAAGACAACTGTCCTCCACCCTGTAATTATTCAATTCCTTTCTAGTTGTTGACAGGTACTTTTTCCGTCGCTGTGTGCATCATTTTGTTTTATTGGGTGATTAAAAGCTTCTTTGGTCGTTGTCTTCACCCTGATCCCTGATCATATCCTCCTGTGATTGTCTCTGTGTTTGTTTCCTGTGAGAGTGCTCTGATTATCGTTGCAGTCTGGATACACTTTGTGCCACATGACAGCTGGAATTTCTCCTTACTTCCTCTAAAAGTCTGCTGTCATCTTGTACATATGCTGCTTTTTTATTGCTGTAATTGTTTCCATTTGATGCAATAATTTAAACATTACCCTGAATTATGAGCATGGACTAACTATATAGTTCATATGCCGAAAACCAGAAATAGCCAATAAATAATTTAGTGGAAATAAACATGAAAAATAAATATGAAATCAGGGCCCCTTTCTTGCTTGTTTAACTGTGGAAATTTTCATTGATTCGCTTGATCATTGGTGCTGTAAGCCCAGCACTGACCTCAATAAAAGCTCATTCTTTGACTTCAGATATTTAAAGTGGAATCCTGGCAGAAATCAAACTGCCGCACAGCTACATAACCGCGCACAAAAAGAAAAAAACTCTTTTCATATTCTCCAAGATCCCAGACATATTTATTAAGGTCCCAAGTTCTCGTCTGCACTCCCAGATCAAATGGTTTCAGTCCTGGCTCCAATAATCAAACCATCCAACATTTTCAGAGCATTATCCTGCTACTCTTGTCCATAAAATGCAAGCATGTGGACACTGATGTTGTGCAGCCAAAGTATTTCAACACAAATCCGTCTCCTTCTCACTGTATTGTACTTCTCCTTCTCTCTGCTCTCACCCCTGCTGTGGTCTCACACCTCATTCTCTTCCTTTATTCCCTGTAAATGTCAAATACATTTCTGCTGATGTATTTGACATGTCTGCTAGTTTGTCTCTGTCAAATTTTGGAGATGATGTGCGATTTGGAGGACAGTTAGGAGCTCATGTTCCTTTGAGTCAGAAAACAGGAGAAGGTGTAATTTCCTGAGTCTAAAAGCTCAGCTAATAGCTCTAAAAAATAATCCAGGCTCACTCTTACACTTTGGAAAAAATGGCTGCTTGATTAAAGATATCTGAGCCAAGAAGTTCCCAGATCAGGGCCACCCTGTGCAGCGTGGCGCTAAGAGAGCCAGGTTTATGGATCATAATAACAGAAGTACTCCAAAGAGAACAAAAATATAGAATATTTTGAATATCAAGTGCACTTCTCGGATAATTCAAGAATCATAATGAGTGGAGAGTGACGAACGAAGACATCACTTGGTGTAATTAGATGGAGAAATGCTTGGGGGTTTATGTGCAGCCTCACACACAGACACACTAACACACTCCGCCTTAATTAGCGGCATATCTGTATTTGGCCCTTCCCCGTCAGGACCGGGCCAGAGCTCAGAACAGGAGAGGAAGGCTGTCTGAGTGTGGAAAGCGCAAAACACTTCAAAGCAACAGACGACTAGCAAAGACAGCAAGATGTCTGAGGAGATAGAGAGGGAGAGGTAGCACCCGAAGAGTAACACGGGAAGGAGAATGTGTCTCTAAATTGTTCTCGGTGAGATACAGAACGACAGACACGAGAGGAAATGGAAGAAGAAGGGAAACTGAACACACAGCACGTCAAAGCTAATACGCTAATCCACTTCTCTCCACTTTTCTTTGTATCCCATTTTTATATTTGTGTGAAAAATAATGCTTCTAATTAGGGGAAGCATACATTTTTTTTTATCATTAAAAGCAATTGAAATGATCATAAATTTTATTGTGCATGTCTAAGTATTTGCATGCCTCTGTCTTTGTTGTTCTCACGCGCTCACACTCTTCAGCTCCTCTGATTAAGCTCAAATAAATTAGCCAACAGTTCTGGGAAGACGTGGGCAGGCTTCTGCTCTTTGTGGCTGCTTCCCAGTATCTGTGATAATACAAACCCTGTGTGCCTTTGTGTCTGTGTGTGTGCGTTATTATGTGTCTGCACTTCTTTATTCATTTGCTGATGTCTATCTTTCAAAAGACAGTGCAGCTAGTGTTCATTATGTGTTCAGCAGTTGTTGTTGTTGTTGTTGTTGCTGCACTATCATGTCTTTAAGGACAAGATGTTGATGAGCATCTGTTGTTGTATTCTCCATCCTTGTTTAAAGCCGAGTTAATATGAGCTTCCTGTATGGTCAGAGAAGCGGCTGACTGTGCAGCAGAATGAAAAATAGGATAGCAGATTCCTACACCCATCCTGGGTTTCTTTCAGAATAAGTTTGATTGAAAATATGTGCTGACTTGTCAAACAAAGTATTCAGTGTCCTTGGCTGACTTACTACTCCCTTTCCCTCAGTACCACAGAACTGTTTGTATTTAATCATTCTAAATGTATGTTTTGATTAAGTAATTAAAACATTATCTGTGGCACCGAAGCAGGCGATGGAGGTTTATTAAATACAGGCAAAAACAATCCCTTGGGATGGATTAAGTTCCTTCAGCAACAACATGAACCTTTCATTCTTTCCATTTTATACTGTTTATTTGCCAAATTTGTTATTTGGAAAAGAATTGCATGCATTATGTATCAGATAATCAGTCACTGATTAAGTTTCTCTTTGGAGAACTATTTTTTAATAAACACCCAAACCACAGCCCTAAATATTAGCATTTCTCCTGGTGAACTGAGTTAACATTGGATTTATTTTTGTCATTTTGGCCTCTTTTTTCCTTAATGCCTGTCCACTAGAGGGGGCAGTGAACACATGTGACCTTTGGCCTCTGGTTAACCTGTTGTGCTAGAAGGTCTGATGTTTTTGTTTTCAATCCAAAATCACCACATACCTCTATAACTGTGGAGGAAAGTCACTTTTATAATACAGCTGCAGCAAATAATGAGATTTGCTTTAAAAATCAGACAGGTACTCTGGGTTCAGTTTTGCATTTAAAACAAACAACAACAAAAAAAACCTTGCAGTGTTCATAAGAAACGTTAAATTACACTCAGTGATGGGGAAACAAGTGCTGCCGATGGAGAGTTAGATTACTGTACTGGCTCTCAGGACTCTCAGGTCATCTGCTTAACCATCAGGAAACCGAGCTGGCTCTAGCTTACCTTCCACTACAGACCCCAGTAGTCTGTTCTGTACTTCAGCCAGAGCAAGAACTAAGCTTCCCAACAGCCTGGAATTCACTGTGAGCTATAACAAGGCACACTTGGCGTTCAGCCTGAACCCTCACTTTCATTTATGATGACAGCCACTTTCATATGTTAAGAGTGAGAGGGGTGTTGCTGTCTGATTTAATTTAGGAAACATGCATTAGTTTGTTTATCTGAAAAATGATTACTTGCAGCTATCAGGCTTATGAAGGGCACATTATTGTGACAGTTAAAATTCCTTCTGGTGTACACCTGAAGCATGCGTCCTTGTTGCACGCATGCCACAAGTCCCCAGATCAGCATAGACCTGCTCTCAGTCCTCATTCTGAAAGGCAGATTCTTCCACCCTGTAAACAAACAGCAGCTGGATAAGTGGCAGGTTGCTTTGCGGGATGTTGATGAAATAAGTGCGTTTTAATCTGTACAGAAACTTGGCTGCGAAAAGCAGATACAGAGCCAAACTTCAAACTTTGAGAGGGCATTTTTTTTAATTCTGTCTTTTTCTTTTCTTTCTCCTGACAGGCTCATTTTTCTTCTCTCAGTAGGATGGCTGCAGGTAGCGCTATCATTACACTCTACTCCATTACAGAGCACTCTATCATGGGGCTCTGTCCAACAGCTTTCATGCTTGTTACTGTCAATATCACTGACGGGGCTTTGCAGTGCAAAGTCCTGAAAGCTCATAAATTCTTTATGTTTAACAAGTCAGCCTTTTGTGTCTGGTGTCCTATGGTGTGCAAATATTGTCAGAACACCACACCAGGACAGGAGCTCTGTGTGTACAGAAATGCCAAAGACCCATGACTGCTTTCAAACAATTTCAGTTTCAGAGTCCTCTGCTCAACCAAGCATTCATTCAGGGTGGACACTGGAATCCCAGTGCTCTTAAAATCACCTATTATGTAAGAAGAACAGAGTCTTCTCTCTCCCTCTCCCCCATCTCTCTTTCCAGGCAGAGAAGACTAATGCAGCGTCATCTACCTTCTGGCACGACCCTCTCTCTTCATTATTGGAATAAGGCCTTTTTTCCTGTCATGTTTTCACTTCACTGTGAACTGTGGAGCTGAATACAGATGTGTGTGTGTGTTTGTGTGTATGTGTGTGTGTATGAGTGTGTGCATGATGCACTCACTTCCTCTCATCATAATCAATACTGCAGACCATAATCTGGGTTAATACCAACAGGAGAACAATCACAGATGCAGCTTTCATGGAAACTCTGTTTTGCTTTATTGAAATGATTTATATCTGGTTTGAATCTTTTAAGTTGTTGCAAACAATAGTTAGAAGGAAAACAATTCATTTAATACAGTAAAAATTGAACAAGATGTGTTTTGTTGGGCTGAGTTACACAAGTCATTCCAGACACACACTCCTATATCTTTTGTTTATTCAAATCAGCAATGTATAATCTTAGCTCTCTAATCCAGAACAAACATCAAGAACTTCAAAGCAATCGAACCTGACTGTTTTAAATAGATCAGCTTCTGATCTAGATTACACAGCTCTGTATATAAGAACTGCGTTCAGCTGACATCATCTCTGTAGAAATGAAGGGGGGAAAAAGTTTAGCTGTTGCCTCCATTAACAATTCTAAGTTTTGGATTTCTTCAAGCACAAAATGAAATGACATCATTGAATTTTAGCCATGAATGTGCCCTTTTGTGAGTCCATGGCTGTTGTTTAATAATCATGCATGGCAGCTCTGGTGCTTTGCCCTAAGGGAAGCTGATACTGAATTTGATCAAACAGTACTACTCAAACAAAGGCAGAAGAAAAAAAGAAACAAAAGCCAGTTATTTTGGTCCAAATGGTTTAAATCAAACAGTGCTGAAAATAGATAAACATCAACGACAAAGAGACAGAAACACTATCAAGTTGGAGAGCAACAGCAGAGTGACTGTTTAGTGAAAGCTACCTCATTGATTATTCATAAATACAGTTTACATTTCCACAGGAATATGAAATAAATCCCCTCATGCCTTAGCAATAAGTTTTATTTTGGGGGACTTTTACAAGGCACAGTAGCAGGCTCTAAGGTGAGAGAAACCACCATAGCAACAAACCAGGCATATTTGAGTTCCACTAGCTCAGTGGGAAGCTCTGAGTGTGTGTCTCTGTGTCCCAGCAGACTGTTTCAAATATGTGTCCGTCTCAAAGCAGCTAGAGCTGAAAGACATGTTGATCATTTTTTTTAAACAAGGTTTCAGGATTGAATATAGCATCAACATCACCACGGCTGTTAATCATCCTTTAGGATGTCTGTGTAGGTTCTCATGCAGATTATGGTATTCTAGGGAACTTGGAAAGAAAAGCGACTTTCTTGATGACTTCTTCTTCTTCATTTCTAAGACCAAACGGTGGAGAGTCTCAGGTATTTAAGCCCTATTGGGAGTTGTCCCTTAAAAGAGTTATTGACCCACTATTGATCATATGCCTCATCACATGAGCCAAGATGTGAAAGAGAGTGGGGGTCATTATCAACAGAGGTTTTGGGTAAAGCCGCTGTGAAACCTCGCCTTACCCTATCATGTGACTTATTGAGATTAGCTGATGAAAGATGTGAGTGGGCATTAACATGTCTGGGAAGGGATCTCACAACTGTATTGTAGTTGGCAGATAGACCTTAAAGGTGCAGATGTACAGCTGAGTCTTGTCCTGTCAAGGTTGTTCTTCTATGTTGTGCCATGCATTAATGGAGTGACGATTTGGTTTCTCCCGTGTAGAAGGCTCAGCACTCCTCACTGCACTAAACAGCATACATTGTGTTGTTTAGTTTGTGTTTGGGAGTTTTGTCCCTGGTCCCTGAACCAGTTTTGTCTGAGTGTGTGGCTGCGTCTGAAGTACACTGGAATGTCGTGCTTGGAGAAGACTCTCCTGAGTTTCTCTGATAAACCTGCTACATAAGGGATAATCTGTTTCTCCCTAGTTGGTGTCTGACCTTCTTTACCGTGCATCTCTGCTAATTTGATGAAAGCCCAATTAGGATAAGCAAATTTAAGAGCTATCTTTAAATGTGTGTTTTCCTTCGTTTTCCCTTCTGGCTTACAGGGAACGTTTTCTGCCTGTTGTTGCAGGGTCCTGATTACTCCAAGTTTGTGTTCCAGAGGGTGGTGGGAGTCAAAGAGTAGGTACTGGTCTGTGTGTGTGGGCTTCCAGTAAACTTCGATGTTGATGTTTCCATTCTCCTCAATGTGCACGGCACAGTCCAGAAATGGCAAGCTGTTATCCTTTGTGTCTTCCCTGGTGAACTTTAGGTTTCTATCCACTGAGTAGACAGTGAAGGTTTCTACTTCTTGGATTTTGATATTGACTCAGGTGTAATTCACATATCTATAAATGCTATAAATGCTGAAGCCAAGAGCTTTACTTTTCACTTCCTCCATGTAAAGGTTGGCTACAGTAGATGATACAGGGGAGCCCATGGCATTTCCATGTTTTTGTCTGTAGAAACCCTCATTGTATTTAAAACATGTGGTGCTAAGGCAGAGGTCTAAAAGTGCGCAAATCTGATTGGGGGTAAAGCTGGTTTTGTTTTCTAAGGAGCTGTATTGCTGTTTTCTGACCTTTTCTGCTGCCTCAGTTGTAGGTATGCAAGTGAAGAGTGAGACCACATCAAAGGACACTCTGGTTTCATCTGGATCCAGTGTAAGTTTCTGGACCCCACAAGGAGATCTAGGATGGTGGCAAGGTGCTTGGAAATGTTGTAGGTGGCTGAGTTGATCCTGTTAGGTCTGAGTGGGACTCCTTTGTGTAACTTCAGAAGTTCATATATTCAGGGGGTATAGCATCACCTGGGTACAGTTGGTGGTATGTAGGGCAGTCAGTTTTCCTTTCTCAGTTCTTGTAGGCAACTGATGACTTTCTTTTTGTAGTTGCTTGTGGAGTCTTGTCTTAAGGCTTCACAGGTGTTGTTGTCACTGAGGAGTGTGGTAATTTTTGTGTGATAATCAGATGTGTTTAAAACAACATTGCACCTCCGTTTGTCAGCTGGTAATATGTGGATGTTTTGGTGTTTGCTCAGGGAAGTGACAATCCTTTAGGATGTCTCTAATTAGCATCTAGAAAACAACAATTATGGCTGGAACTGTAGTCTGCATCCTGTTGCTAGCATTAGCCAAAATGGCTTAGGGTAAACTGCCCTACACTTTTATGTTGAACTATTGTACTGCATATCATGCATATTGTAGTTCAATATGCTGATCTAGATATACATGCTGCATGTCTGACTTACTATTAGGTGGTTAACCAACCCTTCCTTTGCTAGGAATTGAACGTGATTTATTAATACACAAAATTCAATTAAGCTATTTGGCAATTAGACTCGTAAAGCCCATCACAGCAGTCATATGAATTACAGCAGACTTCCTGGACTCTAAACGCTGGTGGTGGGGACTAAGATGGAGAGTTTGATGGAGCCTGAGTAACATGGAAGAGGAAGAAATGAAGAGGAGGTGGGTTGCACGAAGGCATTGCAAGGGAAAATGACAGATGAACTGTGAGATTTATAATACGTGGAGTGGTTGCCTGGCAAGAAGCAACCTGCCTCCAAACATTCACGATCCCATTTAGAATGACTGCAATCACTGATTGCAATCTCAGGCAGAGAGTAAATGTTTGCAAATAACTGCCATTTAATATATGAACACAGATTGTCAAAAGTTGCAAGCGATCTGTGCCACCCTGCATCAATGATCATAACTTGTCAGCGACACATTTCTTTGCAATAGGGGATTTGACTCAACTGGTGGCCAGCTAACTGTATTCCAATTATATACCCATAAAAGTGAGGCTTATAAATCATTGTGTCATTTTGCAGTTAAATCACCTTCCTGAATTATGAATTTCTATTTAAAATCTGTGAGGTTCTAGTTAGACTCTGAATCTAAACAGTGAATGAGAATTTCTGTTTAAGGTGTTGGTAGAATTTTCTGATTTATCTTGGATCATCACCACATTATCATATAATTGCCAACTTTTCCTCATTAAGTTGCAAACTTATAGCAGCAGGCTCTGGCTTTTTGTCATTTTATCGTTATCAAACTTGCTTTGAGGACAGCAGCTGACTTTGAGTGGTTGCAGACCTCGTTCCCATCTTCAAAACAAGCATTTCAAAAGCAACAAAACTGCAAGTTAATTGCACACAGTTTACACTGATCATTTTGGTTGCGCACCAGTCTCCAATTACTGTTTTCTCTAGCATGAACGTAACTTTAGCCAGCTAGCTATATTTTATCTGTTGCTCTGGTGACGCTTATGACATTTATGCAGATGAGCTATCATTAGCTAACACCAGCCTGAAGCTTGCGTAAGAACGATTTGATCCCTAGCACCATCCATTCTCTTTCAGGGTCGAGGAGGGCCTGGAGCCTATCCCTGCTATCATAGGGCAGGATGCATAAATCTAAAGCCACGCTAATAACTGCATTTGTCCAGATGGGTGTCAGTCCTTTCATTGTATTTCATTCTTGCTAAAATTAGCTTGCCTGCCAAGCTAAAAAGTAGCAGCTCTAGCAGCTGGCTAACTATAGCTTGCTTCACCTCCTCTGTAGCAGCCTTGGCCTTAGACCTTCCCATGGATATCAGTCTCCAAATAGAGTTAGTCAGGGGACATCTCTATGATCTTTTGGCACATTGGCAAAAAACAAAAGTGCCACGTTGTGCACTCTGAACACCAATCCACTATGAGAGAATAAGTTTTGTGAATTTAGGATTTTGCAACCAGTAATCTGTTTACAAATCCAGCTTCATGTCAAACAAAGCTTTGGATTAAAGCTAGACAACATAAGCACTCAATAACCATGCGGTAAGGCTCACATGTTAACACTCTGACTCTGTGCTTCAACAGGAAGGGACAGCTATTCTCTGTGTATGTGTGTTCTATTTAAACAAAGCTGAATATGTCTTTATATGGCAGTGCAGCAGTGTTCATATGAAGACCTAGGCAGGAATCTGTTGACTCATCTTTCCTCCTTCCCTCTGGCAGTGGGTAGACTGAGGAGCCACAGTTGTCACCACAGCATACAGTGAGAATAGTAATATCTTGCAGGACGGCGGAAAGCAAGGGAATGCAAAATACAATTTGTGGCATCTAAGTGGGAAAAAGATGAAGTGTTTGTGTCAGTCTCTATCGAAATATAGATATAGAGAGTCTATCACAACCATTGCTTGCCGTTTGTCATTAATATGAGCATGCCATCCTTATGCCTTCATAGTGCCTTGAGTAACAAGCGTTACAGCAATGTTTCTGCGCTTTACAATGGAGCCCAGTTCATGACAAACTCATTTAAATCTCCATCGTCTCTTGTCTTATTCCATTCTATTTATTCTTACAAGAATTTACATAGCACTCCTTTGTGAAGCCTCTGACTACCTCAAAGTGGCAAGGGAATTTCATTTGTTGCATGTTATTATCTTCCTCACCGCTAAATTAACTGTATTGTTGCTCATGCGGGATTACATGCACAAAAATGCATCCTCTCTACCTTTTTGTATTCTGTTTGACTTCACTCCCTTCCCATCACTCACCCTTCTTTCTTCCTTTGCAACCACTGTGTCGGATAGCTCAGAGCACCTCAGTAATGCTGATGTGTTTCCCTTGATCTGAAATATATTACATGAAAATCTTTTGTATGCTTCTGGCATGTCGTTCTCTCATCCCAAATGTCCTATCCTATTCAGTTCTATTCTAATAAAGCTTACGCTAAGTAAGTTCAATAAGGAAGATCTGTAGTCATACACCTGTCTGTTTCTCAGGTGCTGGCGGCTAATTTAAACTTTACATCACTTCCACTTTTACACACTGCCGGCCTTCTTCGGGCCAATTTGCCTTCACTCCACGTATGTTAAATCTCACTGCGCATCTGTTTTTCTTCCTTGCAGATGCAACCCACTTCCTCCCCATCACCACCTCTTCCTCATCATTCAATCCGCCATCTTCATCTCCACCAAAAGCATCTAGACTCCTGTCCTAATCTTTATCACCACTGGGATTCTGTTCTGCTGTGATGGGCCATCAGAGTCTAAGCGCCAAGTACCTCATATTGAATTCTATACATCAATAAATCATGTTCAGCTCCTTCTTATAATCTCTCCTTATTGAAATATTTTAGCCTGTCTGGGAATGAATGCATATCTCTATACAGATGGATTATTTCTTTGTATTGCCCCATTCAAGCCCTTGAGTACAACATTTTATGTTATTGAAGATTCTGCATTTTATAACAAGGATGTTCCTTATTTCTTCTGTTTGTACTTTGGCTCAAGCACGACGTAATTGGGAACATGCAATGTTGTCAGCCTCTTTCGTTTATCTGTCTGCCACCCAGTTCTTGTTATTTCTCAGCAAGAAGAAACAAAGGCCTGGATACTCTGAATCACAGCTTCCTCCCCTCTGTCTGTAATAATAAGCCTCTTCCTTTCTTATAATTCTATTCATCAGCTCCTTTCTTTTAACTTCACTCAGAATAAGCATTTTCCTCCTGAATGTCTGCTTAGAGTTGTGTTACGACAATGACATGTGAATCTCCTATATACTAGCTTAATATGCTGGAGTTACCTAGCCAGCATTGACATCAGATATGAGAACATCCTCTGGCTTTAAAATGGAAAAGTCTTTGACTCAGATCCGATTGCTAGCAGAACCAGACCAATTGCTGAGAGGCCAAAAAGACACTACATAAGCCAATGGGTTCTTACAAAAGATTGAGGATGTGTGGCAGACTGAAAAAGACAACTTGCTGAGCTTTATTTCATTTGACTATCCAAAATGTTGGGAGGCATTTGAGAAGATGTTTATTTGCTTTTATAGATTCCAAGTTAATATATTTTTTTGGGTTGAGTGTTCTCATTTCCTGTCATGATGGAAGAGAACAGGATCTCTTTGACTGTCTTACAGCCCAATTCTGTGCATAAGTGTGTGTGAGAGAGATTCTCAACTTGTGGTTAAGTCAATAGAGAAGGGTGTTTGCAATGGCACTGAGCCCAGATGTGCTGGAGATACAAAATCCGGCATGCATGAGCGCAAGTCGCATGCATTACACCCTTGTAGAGGTAGCATGAGAGACGCACAAGAGTAAAGTGAAAATCTGTACTGACACTTTTATGTACTGGCATTTCAGGACAACACAGTCACAAATCCAGTGACACACACATGCATAAAAAGGCACAAATAAAGACAAGACTTTCATGACACCCACCAAGCACACCAACAAACTGATTTGTGTAGCAGTAAGCCAAACATAATGCTCAAGAACAGTGTTATTCAAACTGGGATGTTAATAAGTGCATGGGGACTAAAAATCCTCAGTGCTTATTTTTTTGTCCATTCAAATGTCATGTCATATGCAATGTACTGGTCACTCTTCCACATTGCAGGTGATGATTTGATTAACCTGACAAGTCAAAACCACTTTAACCAAGAAACCCTGACAAAGTGTTTAATTCTACCTTAACACTGCAAGTTTAAGGACATGGGAAGAGAAAAAAAATAGCTGATGTTTTCTTAAGCTCTTATTTTCCTTTTCATTGCAGGGTCAGTATCACCATCTTCAACATTTCACAGCACAGGGTCCAAATAGAAACTGGCAGTTCTGGAGCGAAGCAGAAACCAAGAATGTTTTGCTGAAATAAATATTTCATGAAATACGAAAAGTGAAAAAGACAATATTTGTGTGCGGTCAGTGTGTGTCTATGTACAGCACTATGGGTCATTATGATAATTTAGGGCTGTGGCAACGTTATTATTTTCTGCTGAAGTGTTGATTTAGACTCACACTGAAATAGCAGAGTGAGATATTATATGAAGACGTCTTCTTTCATTACTTTCTCAATATGAATAGGAATGCATATGTTCAGCCCCAATGGAAGGTTTAACGCAACAACCCTGTAATTTTCTACAGCTCGCTTATATCCGCTGAAAACCCAAAAGACAGCTCAAATCCCAATACCTTTCCTATCTCAGTCATCTTAGCATATCAGTACATATGTGTCAATCCTGTGATCAAATATAAATGCTCACACAAGCACAAAATAGCCACCACAGCTGTCCGCAACAACATCACATCATCTCAGCTCCACCTTCCTTCTTAGCCATGGTACAGCATAGTTTGGTTATGTTAGACCATTAATTCAATGCTTTAGTTCAGCATGAAATTTCTCAATAACTATCCTATCCGGGACTGTGTGACTGTGTGCTAGGAATATTTATGGTTAACTAAGCTAATCAAAAGCAAATACTGTAATCGATTTAGATGTGACCATCCAATTCAAGATCATCGAATGAGACTTTCCAGCTGACTTTAGTCAGTCCAACAGTCGGGAATATGCACTACTTAAAAAGAAAAAAATATCAATAAGATAAGACTTCATCACAGGTCATTACAGATCATTAGAGATGATGTTACAAGCAGCATAATGTTTGCCACAGATTCTTTGATGTCTGTCAAATGTGCTCAGAGTACATATGCTCTCATCTATAAAGAAAGTAAGGCACCACTGGTAGACCTGCAAGTGCCAGTGTCTGCGAGTGAATTCAACTTGAGCTGCACAGTACTGGTCTGTGAGCACAGGTCTCACAAAACATGGGATATTGAGCTCTCACGTGCCCGATGGAGTCTGTTTGTCAGAAAAATGGTCAAGTAGCCCATCAGAGGTCATCGTAGAGGATTCTGCCAGCGCTCCTCCTTTACTTCCTTGTACTGAGGCGTAGATACCGGTCCTGCTGGTGTGGTCCATCTCTTCCACGTTCTTTAGACTGTGCTGGGAGACCTTCTTGCAACGGCACATTTGGATCTGCCATCCTGGAGGGGCTGGACTACATGGGGGTGCATGTACCATCATCGGGTGTGTGATGGGCATTTCTTCCTGTTGCAGTGTAGGAATTTCACTGCAATGTATTCCACTTCAATATGCACATAAATTAAATATTTACACTAAAAGCCGCATCAGCTGAATAATAGGGTGTTTCAGCTCAGGCAAATGGTGCGGTCAGCGTGCCTAATAATGTGTACATGTGACTGAGCTTAAGATATATCAGAGACTGTCATATGGAGAACACACACACAGATTCACATGCAAACAAAACATGTGAATGTGGATATAAATAAACACAGCCCAAAGGAATCTGTGCCAGTGTGTGATTAGATACACATCTTTTCAAGCAATCTGGAGCAAGCAGTGGGATCTTGGCAGATAATATTAGTTTTGCATAATTTTCTTTTTGCTAGAGCACTCCTGTCTTATTTTTGGATTCTGTTTCCATTCACAAGAGTTGCTTGCTGTTGTGTCTTTCTAAATATAATGTGTGTTTGCATTGCCTGTGTTTGATTTCAGGGAGTTTGCCAGGGATGCAATGTAAGCCTTGGAGAAGTCGTTCATTTCAGCACACTGCATTCATGGTGTCAAACAAAGTCTTTTTACTCCCTGTAGTTCTTCATTCTCTCATTTTTATGTAAAGAAAAACATTTTCAGTTGCACAAACATATAAGTCTTTATCATGCTACCACATTTTAGTCGCGTTTTTGAATTTTAAGCCAACCTTCTAAATAATTCACCTCAGGTAAGACCTTGGTGTGTCCATGACCTGGAAGAATTTTCTGTTTCTTGAAGGGAAAAATGCAGCAATGCGGTGCATCTGAATGGGCTCTGAATGAGAAATGTAACGAGTATATCTTGATGGTGCATTTGACATATGGACTACAGTATGATTCATATCTCCATCATAACTCCCTTAATCAGATAAGAGTATAAGCAGTGCCTAGATATGAAAACACGGTACAGTATGACTGAACAGAAGTATGTCTGCATGCTAGCGGTTAGGAGTGAGTCATCTGTTTAAAAAAACAAACTTTGCTGTAATATTCCCAGTGGAATCACTTTATCATTCAATGTGATGATCTAATACCCAATGACCATTTTTATCATCATTATTATTAATACTCCACGCTGTAGAAACAGGACTGAGATAAAGCGATTGTTGGGCATCCTGACTGGTCACAAACAGAAGCAGCAGCCAGGGCACTTTGTTTGAATTATTGATAATCAATGTAATTATTAATATAGCCCTAAAATAAAAGGGGGGCACAAAAGGAAAAACTAACCCAAATAAACTGCTGATGCTTCAATCTAACCTCCGTTTGCTTTCTGAAACTGTGACTGAATCTGAAAGCAGATTATTCTGGATAAACAGAAATTCAGATTAGCATAACCACCAGTGACCGCATCCCGCCGTGAGTCCAGCAGGAGCGCGCGCAGTCACGCACACACACGTGCACGCGGGCGACCGCTTACCGGCGGGCTGTAGTTGCGTTGTCCCAAACAGCACGCGCAAACGGTTGCCGTTTTCAGCACGGGACAGATCCCGCAACCCACTCACTGCAATATGGCGACAGAGGTAAGGAAATTCTTTACATTTTCTGTGAGTTCTTTATGAAAAAAGCTCCAAGATGTATTGTGCACCTCCCGTTGCTGTTTTTCTAAGAAATCCAGCTTGAGAATTGCCGTCTCGTAACTGAATGTCTTACCTATTGTGCCTCCGATTTCTGTGTCTTATCGTGGTTTGGGTGAACGCTGTTTTATTTCAATCAAATCCGCCGACTGGATCTTGAGAGCTGTGTGAATTTGAAGTCGTGTAACATTATCCTTACGTCAGGACATTTTTTTTCCTTCCCCGGCTTCAATTTCTTCTACTTTAATCAGTGTTTAGAAGCTGTGACTAATATCGTCTGATAAACAAGTGTTTGTTTTCCTTTCCCCCTCCAACACAGATACTGCTTTCTCGGGCATTGCCTGATAAGAAACAGAAACCAGTATCACTCAGACAGCTCCAGTAGGCTCAAAGCGGAGGAGGCTGATGACAGTGGTAATGATGATGGAGCAGTCAGCACCATGGACAGGGACATCCTAACCATGTCTTTGCCTTGGTCATACTTTTAAATCAGCTCGATAAATCTTTATCCCTGCCACACACTTAACTCTCCACTGTCCGATTTCCTTCACGCCCACAAAAAACATAGAAATTATTTATTCAAGAAAATGCAGAGATCCTATAACTGTTAGTGTTATCAGTTAGTATCACAGAGCACAACTGCTGGATAACCAGCCAACTGCGATGACTTATCAATCCCCAGCCTTGTGTGTCAATGATTATATGTTTATGTAAAGATACATGGAAGTCAAAAATACATTAAACAGACACACTGTGCTGTGGGACAAATTAAAGTGTCGTTTTCTCAGTACTCATGGATCAGACTAAACATATCCACAACCCAACTACATACCTGTAGTTGTGTGACTATATGTAGCACAGTTGTGATGCTATTGCACTCAGAAAATCAGTCACAGAGGTACCTGCCAAAATACCCCAAAAGCCATCAGGCTGAGCAGCACGTCTTCCTCTCCGTCAGTTTGCATCACCATATTGGTGAAGACATTATCATAATCATGATCTCAGGACACAGCACATTTGGTTATATTCATACAACAGTGTGTTTGCATGCGTGTGGCTGTACATACATGACCATCTAACTTATTTCTGAGTGAAGGTATAATTCTTAAATAGTGATTCTGCAGGTAAAGGTGCAGGGGATAAGAAGCTTGGCAAGATCGATGCATATATTTTTTTCGGAGCCTGCAAGACCCTGGCAGAGTGTCCCTGACTTCCATTGGTGGTCTGCCAGTATCCCTGTCCAAGCCCCATCAATTACACACAGACACACACAGGCACACACATGCCTGCACAGGAACACAACATGCACGCGCACTTAAACACATGCAGTGTATGCACCTAGGACAGATTTAATGTCCAAAGCCCATCAATTATCCATGCCATATTTAATGCGAACAGGCTGCTGCAGTTTGTAACCATCGGTGATTTGAGTCTGAGATGAGCACCACAGTTTGCTTCCTATCCATCTGCCTCTCAGCCTGTCTCTGCTTCCCTGTCACATATTATATTAGAACTCATTCTATGACATTTATTGTTTGCCAAGTCAGCAAACGACTGCATTAAGTGTTGAGTAACACTCAGCTCATTCTGCAGACTGTTTATGCTGCATGGACACTCTCTGGATCCATTAAGTCCACTACTGCCAGAGTTTCCTCGCAGACTGTAGGTTTGCTTCAGCTTGAGTATGACACCGTTAAGAAATAATGTGCAAAAGCACTGAAACCCCCACAGAGACCTGCACAGACTTAGCTCCCCACTGAGAAAAGGAAAAAAAAAAAGTCGTCCTTTTTCCTGCAAATTATTTCTTCTGTAAGCTTTGGTCCAACAGTTACTGTTCTTCGACCTAGATGTCATGACAGTCTCACAGTTTTGTCAACACTGTCAAAACATTATTGATTTATAGACCTCTGGATAACCCAGCTTGGCAGCAAGCATTAAAAACTCTGCTCTCAATGGCAGAGAATCACTTATATTATGAAGGGCTGAAAAGGGAGCTGACTGTAACAAAACATGCTGAAAGGCTGCAGAAAACAAGAATGAAGTGAATGAATTTGGGTGCATTTACTGTGCTGTAATCGTCTGTGTACCGTTTGCAATGCCTGCCCACTGGCAACACTCACCCGTGTCGTCTGTATGCGCTCCCTGAGTCGGAGTGACTTAACTAGGAAACACGTCAGAGCAATGAGGCTCACAGATCTACAGATGCAAACTGCAGGAATTAAAGTGTGGGTTTGATTCCGCATGTAGGACTGAAAGAATATGACAGAGAAAAAATGATATTTTTCTCAGTCAACAGATTTCACTGATGCATTTTGCGTTTGATTTAAAAAAAAAATTGTCTGCTCAACTTGGCAGAGTATGCTCATAGGGTATGAAAATGCTCTTTTTTTGTTCATCGTATGAAAGTCCTTCAAGAAAATTATTCGCAATAAAATTGAAATGAACTGCGTATAAGGGGACAGCAGTTTATTATTTAGTAATTTAGGATATGTCTGTCATTGCCATGCAGTAAAGATTATCTATGTGGTTTTTATTCATCCTTGTTTACTTGATGCAGTACCTTTCTATGGGCTTGTTACCTGGTGATGCACGTTTTTCTGAAATTTAATCAGTGTGCAGGCAAAAAAATATTAAACATAACGTTAAAGATGGGTGGGTGGAAATAGAAGTCAGACAGCGTAGCACCATGCAGAGCTTCTTAACAGAGGCCTGTGTGATCAGTATCACACTTTAACATTGGTGTCTGCTTCTGCACTATATTTAGATGCAGGAATAGACCAGATTTGAACCCTTGGCTCCCATAGAGGAAAAATAAGCAGTCGACCAAGATAAACCTGTTTGTCTTCAAGGTATAAATATACAGAGATACTTCTGCATTTCATATCACCACCAGAAGACTAAGAAATGTTTTTTGTGTTCAGTAGTATAAATGAAAAATAGCTGTTTCATTGACTGGAAGTAACTCTCGAGTGAGTATAAAACTGTCATAGATAACGAGTCAGACCCATCCACCCGCGTCCTACTGGTCCAGGTACTCTTACTTTTTTTTTTGGCTGCTGTCTTTAGGGGTCAACACAGTAACTAATGTGAGTAAGTCATCAGCCCTCATCTCACCCTACCCCTAGCATCCTCTTCTGTCACACTAACCCTCTGTCCCTGCATCCATAAATCTTCTCTGTGGTCTTTCCTCTGTATATGTCCAAACCATCTCGTCCTTGCCTCTCTAACCTTGTCTCCAAACTGCTCAGCCTGAACCGTTCTTCTGATATACTCATTTCTAATCCTGTCTTAACGGTCACTCTGAAAATCTTAGCATTTTCAACTCTGACACCTCCAGCTTTGCCTCTTGTTATTTCGTTACTGATACTCACTTGAAACCATCCATAAAAGCAGATCTCGCTACCATCTTTTAAACTTTCCCTCTCACTCTCCCTTCTGTCCTTTTATTACAAATCACCCCTGATACTCATCTCCACCAGCAGACTTGGTCTAGTAAATGCAGGTCATGAAATATCATGAAATATGGCAATGAGTTTGACAAAGATGTTTTATTAGTCTGATTCCCCAGTTTGACGGCATAATTATGATTATTGATGTCACTCAGTCTAAAGGAGCTTTGGCAAGAAGACAGGTTAAAAGGTTAAATATGTAGCCTCTTATGAGACTGAATTTGCGAGTGTTTCTCCAGCTTTAATCGGCCTTAGTTGCATGGAGTGCGAGATTGGGATACTGTGAAGCCTCATGTTTAGGCAAATCACAGGGAGGGAGACACCCGCTTTTCTTCTTTTAGTGTAAGTTATGTGTAGTACAGAAATGTAAGGCAGAGGTCAGTTGGTCAGGACGGGGCCAACTGTCCTGCTGGCCTGGATGTGACAGTGTGAGGCAAGCCAACAAGGTTTACTCAGATGACTCGTGACTGGGTGACTGGACTGCTCCCAGAGAAACTGTCAGTGAAAACATGGTGTTACCCTGGTATTCTGTGCAAGTGTTCAGGTATTAGCAGGATGAAAAATCCAATGTTTCTACTATTTTTTCAATTAAAACCACAGGATAAGCATTGAGTCACTCCTTTACAGGGGTGGTTTTTTATGTGAGTTTATTTGCATAGTAGCTTAATAAGTTGCAATGTTTTAAATCTTGTTTATTTCATACTTTTTCCATTTTATTTGTCATTTTACATGTTCTTCATGCCCACTGTTAAAGATTTTTTTTATTTACATATGTGTTTAACCAGCCCTGGTATGTGCATTTAACAGAACTTTTCATTTTGTTCTTTTTTGATTAGTGCACCACATCACAGAGGCCACTTGACAGTTTTATTTATATAACACTGATCATTATGCATAAATTCAATGTGCTTAACACAGGAGATAAAACTATAAAAAGCTGTGTAGGTTCGCAATGCTTTAAGGCAATGAAAACAGCAAAATACAACTGAACACACAACCACACACACAGTTATTGAGGGTAGACACGTGTGAGCAAATAAGGTTTTGAGTCTGTGTTTGAATGTTAGTACAGATGTAATTGATCTCAAGTCAGCAGACAGTAACTGCAAGCACCCTCAACATACTTGGATCTGATTCTAGGACCATTTAAAAAATCTCCACCTGATGACCTGACAGGTCTGGCCGAGTCATAAACAATGAGCAAGTCAGAGATATACTGGCGGCCAAATCATTGAAAACTTTGTCAACTAATAGAAAAAGAGACCTTTTGGACCAACAACAAATATTTCTGCCTTGTCTCCATTCAGTTCTAAAAAGACATCTAACGTATGTACATGCATGTAGTGCATGTATGTATAGCATCACATTCACATGCACACGTTCATAAAAGACGGACCTGCATGATGTTAATGAGTCTCTCTTGTGGCCAGCTGATTCTGACTTGGATAAATGATGCTCGGCTCTGTGCTGAAACTGTAAATTGCTTCTATTAATAGAAGGACTTGTTGTTCATCATGATAGCCTGAAGATAACACTAGAAAGAGTGAGGGCTCCATGGTGGCAAGAGACAGGGAAAGCAAAAAAAAAAAACCCCAAAACTGTGTGTGTGTTTTGGGGAGGGGGGGTGTATTAAAAGCTCTGGCTGTGAGATGGATGACTGTGGCTGTTAGCAGACAAAAATAGCAGCTTGGATGCTATTCCTGCTCGTGAGTGATACACCATATATAGAGATGAAAGGCTGGCACTGTACTAAGTCTGGCTACTGCCAAAAAGATGCAGTGTTTTTAAAGTAACTTAAACTTGATTATTTATCAGTAAATACTATACTTAAATACTAAGGTCTATAAGATAAGCTCTCTTGCTTGACGTATTTCAGCTCCTCAACAGTTTGTCTTCTTTGTCATTTTTTATGATCCAATGATCCAAACTGCAGACGTGTAAACATCCTGATATAATATCAGTAGAATGTGCTTTTTCCATGCTGACAGAACATGTCCACAAGGCAGCATCTGTTGCTCCAAAATCTCAATATATTATTTAGCATTCATAGTGTGCACAGATGTGCAAGTTATCCTGGCCATGTGAACTAATGCACTATGGCGTCATTAAGGGAGGCACTGATAACAGGCTGGAGGGCCCTTTCCTTCTTAACTCTGAGGATTCACCTTAATTTATTTTAAATTATCAGAGGCTTAGGTAAGACAGTAGTGTTTCCTGGATATTGTTCATACATTTCCTGTTCTTGGTTACATGTGTTTTTACTTGACTTTGTGGATGCACTGACATGGTTCTGAGGCGTGTTCATGAGCCACGTAATTACAACACCAGCATGCAATTAAAAAATGAATGTTTTAATTAGGTGTAGTTCCAGCTACTCAATATTGTCTGTGACATTTTGCTTGATTTATCATTCACCACATTACTGACCACAGATAATGAAATCCATGAATTCTTTCTTGCAGTTTCATGCTAAGAAGTGCTATTGTTAAATTGTAACTAATCTAACTATTTCCATCTGCTGCCTTTCCATTTCTGGCAAAGATTTTTAGCATGACATATCTTTTCAGTCTTTTGTGGCCTCCATTTAAACTTTTGTACATTTTTTAGACTTTTTAAAACTCAGTTTCATTAAATATGCTCTCTTTCTACTATTTACAAATAACTGCAAGGTTGAAATGATCTGCAAATTGATTTCTCTATTGACGTATGCACTGTATCCCAAAGTTTTGGAATGTCTTTCTCTGCCTCATGCATGTACAAGCATGTACTTAGTTAATATATAGGTCACAGTGACACTGCTGTAACTGGCCAAGCCTTTAAAAAAAAAGAAAAAACTTAACAGCTGCACAAATGTTTAGCTTATCATGTGAACCACAGTGTTTTTATAAAATGATTTCAGGTTCTGTCTGAAGTGAACACAACCTCATATTTCCCACCTTATTTTCTCTCCTTCTCCCTGCCTTCTCCTCTTCCTGCATACTTTTACTGTATCCCTAATTACCGTCCTCTTGAGGACAGTAATTTAGATCAGCAGGGGATAAGTTTACAGTGCCCCACTTGCTTGTTGCTGTATGCTTTTAATGTAAATGACTGGGTGTAAAACATCATTTTTCATGTTTTGATGTTGGAAGACAGCAATGAGAGTGCCAGCTACTTTAAGTCAAAGATGTTGGTGCATTAACGTCGCAACAGTTCTTGAGTTTCGAACTTAAACTTAAATTTTATTGTGCAGCAAAAGCCTTTTTACACTTTCATTTATACAGTCCTGTGAAAAACTAAGAACATTCCATGATTCAACAGCTTGTAAAGCCACCTTTAGCAGCAAGAACGTGAAGTAATTTGGCTTTTTCTTTTGTGTGACTTTATCAGTTTCTCACATCATAGGAGAGGCATTCTGGCTCACAGTGTTGCTTCATTTCACTGAGGTTCGCATGTATTCACTTATACACAGCTCTCATGAGGTCCCACTACAGCGTTTAAGTCAGATTGTGGTCTGGACTTCATCTGAACCATTGCAACATCTTGATTCTTTTCTGTTTCAGCCATTGCTGCTGTGCTTGGGATTACTTTTCTGTTGCACGACCCAATTTGGCCAAGCTTTAGCTGTCAGACAGATGGCCTCACATTTAACTAATGCTTTGGTAAACAGAGGAGATCAGAGGGCAAAGGAGGAGATCCTGTTGCTACAAATCAAGCTCAAATCATCAACCCTACACCACCGTGCTTTACAGTTGGTATGAGATGTTTGTGCAGATATGCTGTTTGTGCTTTTGCTGTCATCTAACCTCCAAAGGACATTGTTCCAGATATCTTGTGGTTCGTTCAGATGCAACCTTCTGCAACCTAAGCTGCACAGCCATGTTCGTTTTGGAGGGAAGAGTCCTCTTCTTGGCAACCTTTCCAAACAAGCCAAGCCAACAAGGGTTGCAGAAGACATTAGCTTGCTCTAAAGAGTTTCTGAGCCCAACTTTAGAGGCAGATTGAGGAGCTCGAACATATATATATATATATATATATATACGGAACCATGAATACACAAAATTCATGGTTCCGTCCGGTTCGATACTTTGGTGTCACGGTTTGATATTTTACAAAATACAAAAAAATACAAAAAAATGTTCATGCCTTTTTAATTTGTCAGTGGATCTGCGCTCGACAGTGCAGCCTAGGCGGAGTAGTCGAACACAGATCAACTGAACGCTCAACACAAAATTTTGTATTGTTCGATACATATGTGTACCGAACCGAAAGCACTGTATCAAACGGTTCAATATCGATACGAGTATTGTTGCACCCCTAATATATATATATATATATGTATATATATATATATATATGTATGTATATATATATATATATATATATATATATATATATATATATATATATATATATATATATATATATATATATATATCTTCTCTTATTATATCCATAGAGTACTGTACATGAATTGAAATGTATTCTTGACCACAAAATTAATTTTTCTGTTTTTTTCTTCTCTTTTGTAACTTCTTAGTTCCACAACCTTCAGGAGCTCCGGCACAGTCCATCGCTGGTCACCAAGGTGTTTATACAGAGAGACTACAGTGAAGGAACTGTGTGCCGATTCCAGGCCAAGTTTCCATCAGAGCTTGACAACAGGGTGAGTCCAAACACACACTCAAATACCTAGACAAAGGCAATATAACCCCCGACTTCATATAACTCTAATTTGACTGATACAGAAAGATTGATGGCCCATACTGTAGACTTGTCTATTAAGCTAAACTCACAGATAGATGCAGATACACTTAAAACAACACTTATGCATATGGGATGCTTCTTAAACCAGGAAACTTCTCATTCCTGTAACGCTGGTCCTCAAACGCAAAAAGCTAATACTTGAAATGCACACATTATGCATAATAATTACAAGAGCATCATCCACAGATGGATGCAAATGTCTGTTGTGTAAGTAATATATATATTTCTCCCCATCTAACATCTCCTGAGATGCCTTTAGTTAAAGACTGTGTGAGAGAATGTGCTATTTATTTAAAGAGCAATTTTACTTACTATACCTTGCTTTAATTAGTGAATGGCGTTATGTAGGAGTATTATTGCATATTTGTCTAGCAATTTGCATATGAAGCAGACAATCCACACAAAGAGCAGAGCAAGAAAACATCAGTTGTCATCAATTTACTGCAAATGTTCTCTGTCAGATGGAAAAAATACATTGCTGACGTAGTTATAAGTAATTGTTCATCAGGTTTTCCATATTCTGTAATCAAAGTTGTTGTTGTTTTAATTCCTTGAAAAAATTGTATTTTGGGTTGAGTAGAATACAGGCAGCATATTTGGCAGGCTAACAGAACATATTTCACTTGTGCCATTCTTACAACCGCTGTTGGTCTTGTTTGTTTTTGTTTATAAGTAGATTGAACGAACTTTACTTGAGGAGACGGTGAAGACCCTTAACTCTTATTATGCTGAGGCTGAAAAAATTGGAGGTCAGTCGTACCTGGAAGGATGTCTGGCTTGTGCAACAGCTTATATCATCTTCCTCTGCATGGAAACGCGATATGAAAAGGTAAGAAGTCTGTGTACACAAAATATTACATTTTGGGTGGAAATACTGTATAATCACAACTTTTTTGTAACTTGTCATCTTTTTGTTTCAGTTTGCTGCTTTTTATAGAGGTTGTAGCTTTAAAATGAGTTAAAATTAGCCTTTTAAATATAAAAATACAATTATTATTCCATTAACCATCTTTAAGATGGTCTTTAAGATGGTCTCATGCTTTCTTGCTTTGTGGTAGATCTTTGTTCTGTATTCATTGAGATATTTGAATGCTAATCAATAAAATCAAAAATCAAAACAATCAAAAGATCTGCTGTAGATAAAACAACAGACTTTTGCTGTAAATTCAACCATTCTTTCAGTTTACTGCACAGTTCGATTCAGCCACCATCTATTCCTCAGGCTCACTTTATGAGCTTTTTTTATGTTTTGTATGGAGTTCAGTGAGCATCTTCTATACCTGTTCCCCTTTTTAAACCTGAAACCACATCTCGAACTAGAATGTGTCTTTAAATTGCAGCACAAGACAACCTGTATTGCACTCTCTTCTCTGGGTATAGCGAAAACGCCATGCAAACCCAAACACAGTTCACAAGTGATAGCACATTATTCATGCTGCACGTATCCCACATGCCTTGGTAGGAGACTGAGGAACCTGGAAAAAAAACAGTAAAAGATGCACACAAATGCCTCAGTGGACAGAGCCCAGAATTTCAGAATGTGAGATGAAGGTGAACCTTTTAATGTGCAGTGATGAACTCCAGTTACAGAAGTGTTATTTTCTCCTCTATGTGTCAATTTCTATTGAATTCAACTCTTTCCCACTCAAAAAAACATTAAGCCTCATCCGGGTCTTTAAGAAGAGAACACACAGTTCTTGGAGATGCAATCTCTCTCTCTGTCTGTCCACCAGAGTTTAAAACTCACTCTAAAGGCCACACAAGTGTGCCGCTGGATAAGGCATGGCACGCCAGCTGTCGCTTACCTAAAGTGCAACCAAGATGCCCATCTTGACAAAGGGCAGGTGGTTAAAGCTCCGCATGGCTGTGTAGCTGCTTGTTAGTCACTGAAATGGAACAGGAACACACGCACAAATAACACAATCGCATAGGCAGACACAGCGAGCGTGATTAATCCTCTTGTGATTTTGTGTGTACCTGCCGCCGTTTTAGATAGAAGTGGAGCTGCATGAAGTTTTCTGCATTCCTCTCTGTTCTGATCTCTGTCACCCGCGGCATTCATCTCCCTTGTCTTGTTGCATTTTGTAAACATTTCTTCATCAAAGCACTACGAGGTACTAGGAGCTTGACCAAGAAGTACAAAAGGACTTATTGCTGAGTTGAAGCCATGCAGAAATTGCCTAGTCTGAGGCTCTTTTCATGTCCCTGTCAGCTGGGTGCTGCCCCATTAAGATCCTGAGATTCTATCAGTTTCTCAGGAGAGTTGTTTATTTGCTTGCTTAACTCAGCCATCTTGGCTGAACAACATTATGACTGATGATGATAAATTGTACCCACCCAAGTTGATGCTGCATGTTCATGTGCGTCCGAGTCCCACAACACAGCGCTCGCAGATCAGGGTGCAGATTCAGAGTCCCTTGATGCTTACATGTCACACCATCAAAGGACACTGATTGCTCCCAGCATGTCAGAACAGATACATGTGCGTAAAAACATTCACAAGACTTCCCTCACGCACACTTTGTGCCCTCCATCTTCTACTTTTCTTCTCGTATTATTGACAAGAATGCAGCTGAACATACAGTATGGGTTTCTAAAGGACACGTGTACACACACATAAAATCCTTTATATTGCATTCGGTAGCATAAGCAGGGGATTGTGCGTATGCTGTCACAAACACAAAGCTTTTCCCAGAAGGGCTGTCACACACACATGCCAGTACAACACAGGCACAGCTTGGATACTTGACTGTCATATTGTTACACCGAAGAGGATTGAGCTGCCCCGAGAGCTCGCTAGCAAGTGAAAGGATTGGCCTTTTCCCTGAACCACAGTAAACTGATTAGTCAGGGCTCCTCTGTGTGTCTCTCTGCCACTTTACCGCGATGCTTGATTCTCTTGGAGTTTGTAGCAAAGGAAATGGTTTGTGTTGCGTTAAGAAATGTGTGGATATCTTATAAGTCAAATATTGATTGCTTTGTGCTCAGCGCTATTTCACATGGATCTCACTGATTTAAAGAACAGCGGGGCAAAACCGCTGAATTTCGATGGCTTCAGTTCAATTTCTTTTCACCGAGAAACGCAATGTCCTAATGTTTTCCAGACATTTTATTGCAAAAGTATCTTTTTCCAATGGGAGACGAAAAAATATTTCTTCTGTTGTTTAGTCTCCACTAACAAGGGTCACTGTATAAGCAGCTGGGCCTGCAGCTGTACGAGGCCTTTGACATACTAGAGGAGCACAGTGCTCAGTGAACTGCTCAGTGTTGTTTTAATCGCTCTAGGCTGTGTGCTGCAATGACCTTTAGCTAACTCACAAAATAGAATGTGAATTTGTCATGTTCAATAGAACCATTTTCACACGTACTGCAGCTCGGAAACTTTGAAGTCATTACGCAGCAGAGCTGTACTTAGGAATGCAAATGTAAGAGTTGTGTTGAAAGAGTCAGTGAAAATAAATTTCTGGGGGTAATAATAGATGAAAAACTTAACTGGAGAGCTCACGTAAGATATATTCATTCCAAAGTATCACGTAGCATTGCAATACTAAGCAAGGCAAAGCAGGTATTCGACAGAACATCACTTCATATTCTATACTGTTCACTGGTTTCACCATACTTAAGCTATTGTGCAGAGCTCTGGGGCAATAACTATAAAACCACATTACATTCACTTTTTACTCTTCAAAAAAAAGCAATTCGAATCATCCACAATGCAGGTTATAGGGAGCATACAAACTCACTATTTTTGCAGTCTGAAATATTGAAAATTGACAATCTAGTGAAATTCCAAACAGCACAAATTCTATTCAAAGCAAAAAAAAAAGAACTGCCAGGTAATATTCAGAGTATGTTTTTTTTGAAAGAAGGGAGAAATAATTTAAGGGGTTTTTGTAACTTCAAAACAATGAAGGTACGTACTACAAGAAAAGGCTTTTGTGTTTCTGTTCATGGAGTGAAACTATGGAACAGTCTGAATATGGAATTAAAGCAATGTCCAAACATAAAACTGTTCAAAAAGAGTTATAAAAATATGATCTTCTCGAACTATAAAGAAAGGGAAAATATTGAAATTAAGTGAATGTCTCTATTTAAAAAAAAAAAAAAACCTCATGATGTGATATTATAGTATATAGTATATCAGAAATCTGTTCACTATTTTTATTACAAATTATATCAGTAAGGAAGCTGACTAAATATTAAATGATAATTTATGGCAAAGGGGTGGGATTAAATAAGTGTTTACTTCTTCCCACTCCCTTTCAACATGTAAATTAATCAGAACGTTTTTTTGTATGTATTTTGTATAATATTTTTTTTCTCTCTTATTTTCTTTTCTAAATGTACCTGTATATTGTTCACATGTTGAAATAAATTACCAATCAATCAATCAATGTCCGAATCAGCAGCACTGGACATTACAGAGTCTGCACCCTGCCAAATATTATAAAATCTGTGCAATGCCCTTGTTAAAACAGGGCAGGTAGTATTTGGAAGAAGTCACAGCAAGCAAATGCTTCTCCTGTCTCCTCCTCAGACCTGAGGAAATGTACAGCATCTCTACAAAGTCATAAAGAATTGAAATAAGCTCTCCTTAATAGAGTTGTACAAATCGGTTTACATGTGTAGTGGCAGCAGCTCTGTGGGTGCAAATGAGGCACAGAGGAACACGGCGCTGGCCGACATGACACTGGCAGAGTTTAGGCGAGCCGTGGTACATCAGCATGATTTGTTCCCATGGAGGCATAGCTAAGGCTGAATAAGCCGTTCTAATAAACCCACTTTAGCTAATAGCTGCCTGTTTGGCATTACTGGCCATCAGTCTGCAGACATTTGGTTGCTATCAGCAGCATCGCTGGAACAACATTCAGTTCTTAGGTTTCGTAGACACTATTCAAATCTCCAGATAAAACGGTTTGTGTGCAGTTGCAATGAATGAGAGAATGTATACAGACATGCTTGTTTGAATCTGTGTGCCAAAGCATGGCCTGAACCGCACAGATTCACTCCACTGCTGCTCTGTGGTTTTCGCACAGTTGCTGCAATGCTTACTTGCAAAACCGAGAAAAACGTCCACTGCCAGTGCAATCTAAATAAACTGTCCACTTCATATTTTAGAGCCTTGACAGTTAACCAAGGCATGACATTTAGCCTTAAAGAGAGCCATCTTTTGAATTAGGAACTCGAGCTTCCAAATGGAAAAGTTCAAAAGGAGAAAAGCTCATTCTCATCATTTTTAGTAATTCAATTCATGCAGCCCTGCTTGACATGAGTGGCTTGGAAGTATGCAGAAAAAATGGCTGCTATACTTGGAGCATAATGGAATTACTTTAAGTTTGGATTTTAATGCACAGGAAAAATAAAGCCAGGCAATGATTTGACAGAGCTGGTATCATATGCCGCATGCTAAGTATGCGCAGAAGAACTGCAAATTAGTTTCCTTCATTTTTCATATTTTCCAGAGGTTAAAGTAACTTGGGCCAATTTAACCTCTTTTAGATACCGCGCGTAACACAGAACGCATCCTGAAAAAGTAGTCTGCAGGTACTGAATTTTTTTTATGGGAGCCTGCTTGGGTTTTCATCTTACCTCCAACATTTCTAATCAAATCTGGATTACCTCCAGAGGTACTTGTTCTAATACCTCTCTGCCCCCTTGTTTTATTCCAGGTGCTGAGGAAGATATCAGGTTTCATCCAGGAGCAGAATGAGAAGATCTACGCTCCTCGAGGTCTGCTGCTCACAGACCCCATAGAGAGAGGAATGAGGGTTGTATCCTCCTCCCATATGTTACTGTAATCTCTGTGCAACAAATGGATAGTGGATAAAGGCCCAGACAGGACAGCTCAACATTTATAAGACAGTTTAAAGATGGCGTGGAAAGACATTGGTTAGAATTATTGAAACTGATGGAAACATCTGGATTTGATACAGCAAATGGATGAAAAAAAACTTCTTCATAAATTACCATCAGGATGCTCATGAACAAGACACTTAAAGTCCAGCTGCTGCAGAGTAGCTGTGCAGGGGCCAACTATTTTTTATCGTGAGTAAATCTTAAAAAAGCTCTGAAAAAAACAGAAAGCTCTTTACTTTAAAATGGAAATATGCAAAAAATAAATAATAAATAATATTAATGTGGTCAATCGGAAGTAAGGTTTTATATCAAGGCCTTTTCAATGATTTCCAAGTTTTCATGTGGCTGTTCTTTTAGAGATGAATTGCTACATTTTCAGGAGTGGACAGCACTATATCTCCTTTTGACAGCTGGACTGATACCAGCACAGACACATGGAGAGAGTGAATGTGTCCAATAGACCATCACACAGTCCTGGCCCACACTGGGCCAAAGGAAAAAAAAAACGGGCTCCAGGTCAACCCATTACCAAATATTAAAAGACTGAGTGGTTATGCAGAGAACAAATGGTTGAAATTAAAAGGTGATATTAATAAATGAAGCAGACAGTCTCAAAGGAGAGAAAACAATGGAAGCAAAGAAACCAGAGACATACAGAGAAAGTTATTATCAATAAAAAAAAGAAGAGGCCTACAAAGAAAGTAATACATAAACAAACAAAGGGGGAGACGCAGACAAGAGGAATTCTGGAAGGAGAAACCCAGAAGGAAGAAATTCATGGCAGACTATTGTTATGTTGTTTTTTTAATAAGCTCAGATTTCCTTGATGCAGAAGGAATTTTTAAAGAGACTCTGATGTGAGTTCATATGGTTCAGAAGCTGTCCTCCTATTGGGGGCATGCTTATACTTTCTAAATATTCTGTTATCTCTTATTTCAGATATGGTACTGTCTAATATTTTCCCCACTGCTCAGCTTCCTCACCTTCATGTAGCTACAAACACAAGTAAACATAATATAGACGTGTGCCAGAGACAGGCCACCATTAAAATCCACTGACTACGTTAAAGAGCAGAGCCCATAGGCTTGACTCTCTCTGACTTTTTCATTAGAATAGTAGAAGCCTTCACAAGTAATTAAGTTTAGCCTCATTTTATTAACAGTAAAATCAACATATGATGATAGTAGAGTAGCGCTGTCCAGTAAGACCATTGCCAAGGTTTATGAATGTAAGCAGAGAGTTCAGATAACGATTCATACATTTCTGGACAGTGACACGCTTTTTGTCGGTACGCCACCACAGTGGATTTTAAGTCAATCAAGATGTGATCAGGGAGCAGAGTTTCTGCTTTAACTAAAAAGCATTAATCCAAAATTATTTTTTAATTATTGAGAAATTGATAAATAAACATTGTCTCCCATTCTCTGTGGCTCAAAAGGAATTTCACTGTTTCCTGACAAGCAGTTCGACAGCCAGATGTTCCCATGTTATTTTATGACAATCTAAGCAGATAAAAAATCTGGCGTTGAACTAGCGTTTGGTAGCCGTTCGCTGGAACTCGCTGATGTGCAAAGAGCTGCAAGTTTATGCAAGAGAAGGAAGCTCTTATTTAGATGAAAAAGAGAGAAAGCAAAATGTCTTCTTTAAAAGTAGGAATCCACTGGCCAGCACAGTAACAGGAGAAGGCCACAGAAGGCTACTAAATTATAAGATTGCAGAGTTCTTTCCACAATTAAGAAAAACAATTTCTTTGCAGTCTGCAAACAAGAGAACCCTTCATGAATGGAAATACAGAGGATTTAGAACAAACCACTGGTTACACTGAAGAACAGTAAGGTCAGATTAGGCTTGCCCAAATAGTTGAAATACCTTACTGAGGTTTCTAAAACTGTATTGCTTTAAATTCTCATGGAATTTGTCGACAACGCACAGTGATCCTTGACATTCATCAAATTTTCAGCTTGAGATCAGCGTGTTTGAAGACCGGGGCTCGGGCGGCTCCAGTCCCAGCAGCACCATGTCATCGGGCAGCAGCGCTCGGTGACTGGAGGGGCAGCACCAGGCTTACGGATACCACCACAGGGGCAGCGGCACACTTACCAACATCCGCATGCTGAAACATGAGAGCACCAGGTTCTAGGACGAGTGGAAAGAAAAAGGCGAGGAGGTGATTCACAACATTCATGCTCTCTCTGCTGGGGCCGACAATGTATCACCTCCAGAAGAAGAGCTGGCTTAAAAACACACCCTGGATACAAAACAGAATAAACACAAGTGCAACAGAACCCACGCATACTCTAATCGTTAGACACGTAACAGCAACCAGAGTTTCTGTGAAGAAATATCCTACACTCTCCAAGAGCTATCAAACTAAAATACTCATTGATTGTTTTTGCTCTAATTTTTTTCCATTCACATTTTCTCTCATTCCATCACATCTGCTACTATGAGTCACACCATCTCTGCATTGTAGCTGATTCTGCAGACTTTCACTTCCTTAGACTAAATTTCAGTGCGGGACTTTTTCAAGGAGAGGTCACTTTGCCCGTCTGTTTATGCACTGACATTGCAATCGTAGGTTTTATGCAACATCTCTGAAATCTGAAAGGAAGGAAACGGCCACCTTACTGGGAGAATCGTAGCTGTCTGTTCTTGCTAAATGACTGCATTCATCTCAGGTGGTTTAGGTCAAGCTGCTTTGAATCCTGGCAAATTAGGCCAGCTGTGGGACTGCTTGGTTCTCTGCTCCGTTCACATACACTTGGCTTCAATATCAAAAGGCTAACCGAGAGCACCTTAAATTATTTATTCTTCTCATTCACAACAGTGGATACAAGTGATCCACATCACAGCTGTAGGTCACGCTCAAACACACTCTGTTTCTCACTTTCTTTCTCTCGCTTCCTGCATATTCACATACTTTCACATAGAAATGCACACAGCCATGTCATTTACTGCGCTCGAAAAAACACATATTAGCGAGGGGGAGTGCACACGTGCATATACACAAATACACACCTGTAGATTGTGGCCAGGCATCGCTGCATGCAAGCAGATTCTGGTAGACTTGGAGTTGGAGTCGACCTACGCCTCAGCTCATTTAGAAAACAAGCAAACCTCATGCCCTTGAAGGCTGTGCTATCTATTCCAGCTTAGCAGAGATCATTAAGAAAATATCAAACATCAAAGAGCAGTACCTTTAAGAAGCCACATAGTCAGTCTGACATGTTTGGTTCAGAAGAAGAAGAAATCGAAAGACATCGGTCTTTTATCTCTACACCTGTTCCACGCATGAAATAGCGTGGATGTTATTGGCAAATGCATATTTATATGTGAGTATAGATGTGTGCAAGAGAAGTTCAATACCTAAACCCACACAAAAGCAAGGATTTAAAAAACTGTCTATTGACTTTAACTGATAAATACCGCAATATGTTGATGCAGAATAAAGAATCTTTCATTTTGTAAGATAAAGAATAAGTTGTAGATCCTTTTAGATTAAAAAAAACATTACGTTTGATCACAAAATATCCATCTATCATCTATCACATCTATCTAACTACTTATTCACAATATCACACTACAGTACAATACAATACAGTGCATAAAAACTATTTCTCCTTTAGGAAATGAAACACTGTATGACTAATGTGTATGTGTGTGTATATGTGGAGGCTGTTAAGATTAAATATGATGCAGCGAGCATGCTGATTACCAACAGACAGCAACAATGCCCACACATCTTCCAACAAAAGACAAGGCCTTTCAGAAAAGTTTGTCTTGACCATGGTTCATTTTCATTTTTTATTTCTTGTTACCATAGTGTTGGTCTTCATCTTTTACCGTCTTCAGTCTTTTTCTCTATACATGTCTCTTAATAAACCATGAGAGTGTAGGTTTTGCTTATTCTTTAACACAGTGGGCTAGAAGCAAACTGCTCTGCAGAGAGCCCTTGCATGAAAATAGCCTTGTGCACTTTTACCAGAGCCATGTCGAGTTAAACTACTCACTGGACAGTCATTGCAGAAACGATTACACGTTGGCTTCATTCCAGTAAGTAGTTTAATTTCAACATAACATTTTATCAACTAGTTGATTGAGATTTTTACCACAGCAGTTGAGTTCAGTTGTGCTTGTGTTAAGCCTCCTATGCTTTTTGATGCCTTCATGTTTCATCCCGGTGGAATGGATATCCAGCCTGGGGCTGATGGACTGACCGACTTTAAAATGACTCAGCACTGCCAATAAGCAGATAAAGGAGCTCATTAGACAATGTATAAAGAAAAAAAAGAGCGTGCAACAGAGTGTAAATGAACTGTACAGGAGATGAATTGTAATGTACATGCTTGTCAATGTTTACCCACACAAACAAGTGGATAGGGATTGCCATGAAGCCGTTTTCTTCCCCCCCAAAATCACTGATGTCCAGTATCAATACACGTATTCACAATCTGTCTACATCTGGGTATGAAGTGGACGATCAAATTGTCTGTACAGCATGAGCTGCTGTATAGTATCATATGTAACAAGTCTTAACAATGTAGCTTATGATATTGTTGGTAATTATAACAATATTGTCACTTTGTGTAGGAGGTATAGAAAAGGGTGGTGTTAAAGATCCTCAGGGGAAATGTGCAAAATACATAGGCTAAGGTTCTTGGAGAAATCACATTTGCTTGGAGCTTTGGTGAGACTATTGTTGATGTGTGGGACTACAGACTAGTGATGGGCGTAATGACTCTTTTTTTAGGGGAATACAATTTGTCAGTTCACAGAAAGGTAGCCTGACAAAGTGTCCATTCACCCTCTGATTCCCAGTTCTGTCATTCTGTTTGCTGTTTCTCAACTCCCAGTAGAACTTCAGTGCCATATGCTCTCATTTAGTCTTTGGCAGTGCATTCATGTGAAAAAGAAAGTACACACTCTTTCAGTTTCACATGTCAGGATATAATGGAAAGTTTTATCTTTAGCAGGTCTTAAAATAAATGAAATACAACCTCAGATCAACAGAAATACATGAGATATTTTACAGTGTTATCGTTTATTAGCAGAAACAAATCCTTAATGCAGACTGTGTAAAAAACACAAATACGCCCATACTGCTTGCATAGAATTCAGAGAATTCAGATCCAGGCGCTGCTAATCAAATGTACATGATTAATGGATCATCAGGGAGTGTGAGCAGCAGATGCTTTGGTAGTTTGATGGTCTGAAGCATTCAGGTATGTGTTAACGCAATGCCAAGAAGGAAAGACATCAGCAATGATCTTGAAGAAGTAAATGTTGCTGCCAATCAATGTGGGAAGCATTATAAGGCCATTATCAAACTATTTCAAGTCCACCACACTACAATGAGGAAGATTTTTCACAAGCAGAAAGCATTAAAGACTGCGTCCAGTTTTTCCAGGATTGGAGATCCCAGCAAATCTACTCCAAACTCAGAGAAACTACAGAAAACCAAAGAGTTACACCTCGGACACTACAGCCATCAGTTAGCATGTTATATGTTAAAGTTCAGGAGAGCAAAATTAGACAAAGGCTGAACAAATATGATGTATTTAGAAAGGTTTCCAGGAGAAACACTCTTCTCTCTAAAAATAATTTGCATGGCTTAGGCTTGCAAAGCTGGATCTGAACAAAGACTTCTGGAACAATGTGCTTTGGATACATGAGACCAAAGAGGAACACTTCATGCTAATACAAGTGGATGAGCTTGTAGCTCCTTGCTGTCACTGAGTTGACAATGAACTCTTCTGTATATCAAAAATATTTTAGATTCAAATGTTGGACAGGCTGTCTGATGGACATCTAAAGCTTGTTCAAATTTGATTCCCACTACAGCTCGTTGCAACAGAATGGCTGAAAAAGAAAAGAATGAAGGTGTTGCAATGATTCAGTCCAAGTCTAGACTTTAACCCAGTTGAAATTATTAAGAGAGCTCATCTCAGTCAAATGAAGCAATGTGAAGAAGAGTGTTTAAATAAAAAAAAGTCACAGTGTAATATGTCATGTGTTGTTGTGAGGTTGTATTTATATAATTTTAAAACCTGGTAAGGAACAGATGTTTTTTTTTTAATTTTATCCTAATATGTAAAACATAGGAATCAGCACAAATAGCTTGGAGATGCTGGTTTATAGCTTTACTGATCCTCCAGCAGTTGGTCCACTGTCACAATATGGCTTTGAATGAACAGCTTCAAGAAATGTCAGATTTCCATCAAGTAAAATGTTCCCCGCAAGATGAATCATAATAACTTTGTGATAAATGAACTTTTTATTTAGCACCATCATCGGGTTTCAATTTGTTCATGAGAAAACACTAACAGAAATCCCATCAACATCATCTCTTCTTTGAGATTAGTGTAAATTACTAGATGTTACTATGGTAAGAATTTTACCTACTAAAAATTAAGCGCTGCCATTGTGGGAACGTTACCATGCTAACACTGGTAATTAGTTTAACCAATTAAGTGCTGCTAAGCACAGCCCCACAAAGCAGCTAGCATGGATGTAGGCTTTTGGTGTTGTTTTAAGTGTGTCAGTATGTGGGCATGTGTGTTGGTGTAGAGTGATCAAAAGTATTGCATTTATTTTCAAGAAGAAGCACTGTGTGCTATTTTATACTTAATGTAGCTTGTCCTTTCAGGAATGACTGATTCATGAAGACTGCCAGGGGAGTAAAGATTATGATAAAGCATTAAATATATTATTGTCAAAAGATGTCCATTGAGATACAAACAAATGATCACAGGCGAGAGTAGCCTTCACTTTGGATCCTTGAGCCTCAGTCAAGCTACTTATCAAGATAACCTCAGAAAAACAGCCATCTAATGATGTACAGTTCATTTCAGTATGTAAATTCTACCATGATATGTATTTATCCTGTACTGTATGTGGGACTGCAGCTAGTTCATTTAGATACACGGGCTCATCGGCAAGAAGTAACATGTGTGTATTATGCTGTTACAAGTGAGAGATTACTCAATAGTGCAATATGATGTCTTCCTAAAAATATAAAAGACAATAATGATGTGTAGAGTCTGGCACCAGCATCTTTGACTTGCTTTGAGTTGAGTTGTTTTGCTTCAGGGAGAATAAAACCGCATTGATGTTTAATACTGCATGATGTGTGTGTAAACAAAGCGAGACGACAAGAAGTGAAGTCCCCGATCCACAAAGTCTCCAGCGGTGCTGCTGCGAAAGAGGAATTTATCTTGATGCTAATTGTGTGTTTACATTAGCTTATTTACATACTAATTAAAATGGATTTATGTACTTTTTACATGTTTTTTTTCCAAAGCTGATTATTATTCAAAGCCTGCTGAGTGAAGTTTTAACTGTCTCCAAGAGATGAATAAAATATCTGATGTAGCTGATAAAAAGAACGTTGCCTTTGACTCCAGGCTGCTGTTTGTAGCGACAGTTCATGTTGTTTATAAGCTCAGTCTGTGCTGTGTCTTTGCTTGTTCGTGATATACGATCTCTCGCTGTCTCTCCGTTGCTGAGAATAGCAACAGGAAGAACTTGAGTTGGTATAGGATGCTCTTTGAGTTTGGTGCAGTGGTCTTGAAATTTGTTTTATGTGTTTTTGTAAATGTCCGTGCATTTGTTTTGATTGAATAACAGAATGGAAAGTAAGTTTTAATACAAAAAGTAGTTCACTCTACTTATTTAATCCTAAAATTAACTCTTAGGTGTGTCTGTGTGATAAAATTATTGTGTCCTGATTAGTTGAAGCTCCAATCACAGTCAGAGTTGTCTGAGTATTTCAGAACAGGGATCTTCTCTACAGTTTGAAAAAGAGTAAGCTGAAGCTTGCTATGTTAAAGTGCCTTGTTTATGTCAAAGGTCAGAAGAGACTAGGAAGACTGCTGCAAGCTGATAGAAGAGTAACTCATAATTGGCATATTTCAGGCTCATAATTGCCTATCATTTAAACACCACAACCTACCTCAGTATTGTTGCCAACCATGTCCGTCCCTGTATTACCAGAGAGTGTTACCAAATCTCAATCTGACCTTTGGGATGTGAGCAGCAACTGTGCGATGCTATCCTGACCAACATGTTAACAGAACCTTGTTGAATCTATGCCATGAACATAGAAGGCCCAGTGCAAGCAAGGTGTGCCTAATAAAGTGTCCAGTGAGTGTATATGTATATTGACTTTTTCTGTCTCCCATGCAGTGCAGAGTGGGCAGTGAACAGAAAGCTGTAGGCAGCATAAAGTTCAAAACTGAACCATGAAGGTTAATCTGACACTGAATATTCAGCTGGTAGGCTGTTTTGTTCACATACCACCCAAACCATAACCTAACCATTGTTTGCATAAAGTTGACAATTTCTATAAACATTAGTCGTTATTTAGCCAAAGAATTGTTCGATGGATGCGTGACTAATGCAAAATTGTCCGTAACTAATCGACCCTTCTTCATTACAACAGTTCAGTAACAGAACAATGAAACATTGAAACATCTGCAACCATCTAACAATGAAACATTAAAAGTTTGTCGCTTACCAAAAATGTCACGGTTGTGGAAGTTTTCCACTTAAATAAAGCCTGCAGATGAGCGGTGAGCAGTAGTTAACATTCTTTAATCAACGCACACAAAGAATAGACAACCAAGCTTGATGAAGTCCCTGCATGACCGCGGGACAGACGGTCAGCAGAGTCTCTCTGAGCCTAGCATGGCTCTCAGTTAAATACCTTCTTCAGGAACAAAAGCCAGTACACAGCTGTTTCACACCTTAAGGTTCACACTCCCCTGATACTTCCCAGAGTCCTCGAAGAGACAAAAGACTGGTCCTCTGGAGTTCCTGTTTCCCCCAACATCCTTACTACACCCCCTACCATTTGTCTTACGTATGAGTGTCAGACATGTTAAAATCCAGTGGCACCAAGGCATTACAATAACGTGATTAATACCTAAGTGAAAGAAATTCCTATACACGGTTTTCTTAAAATTGGTATTAATTTATGAAGAATTGTAACATCAGTTATCAACTAAACAGCTTGATTTCAAATTTTCTTCCTAACTCTCTCCCCTATAAAGACGGCATTTGACAACCTTCCCAGCACCATTAATCATGAGCTTTGACACCTCAGTATGTATCAATAAATATGTGGTTTGATGACCATTTAAATAGTTTTATGGGTTTTTCCAAGGGTAGCTGCACAGGCAGAGACCACTCTCACTAAGTTCAGATGCACACCCAGTCATTTTGTTCAGTAAGCACGCCTGAAATAAGACAGAAACCATCAAAGGGTTGTTCCTTGTGCTTTCAAAGTGCAAAGAGTTACCTATTTATATTTTCAGGAAAATGTGCGGTTCTTCATCATAAATAAGTAAAATGATTCCTGTGCACATCCAGTTTTCAAAGTTTTCAACGATCTAATGAATATTTTTTTCTTTCATCTTTTTTTTTTTTTTTTTGGTGCGCACAGCTTTTTGTATTAGTGTCTATTTGTAAGCATGATTCTGTGAGTATGTGTGTGTGTGTGTGTATAAGAGGTGTACAGTAGATCCATCATAGCCTGCTCATAAGGCCATAAATGAGCGATAACATCCTGATTGACACTGAGGCTTAGTTAAAATCTCAGGAGTGTAGACAGAAGGAGGAGCGGCGAGAGTGGACTGATATTTTCTCAAAGACAGCAGAGGAGTGAAGAAACATCTCAACACCTGCGGGCAAAGGTCAGCCTCACACTAACGAAGCGCAAGCAGCTCTTTCCTTCAGCACAGATCCCCCTTTTTCATCAAACTTTTGCTGGAAGGTTTTAGCTAAGTTTCTTTTGTCTTTCCAAGTTTAAACATTTTTTATTCTTCGGCTGCACAACGCTGTTTTTCTGTTTTATTCCTTCTACCCCCCTCCTGCTCATTCCTTGTTCTCCTTTTTTAAAAAAAAAAAAGGGGGGGGGGGGGGGGGGGGGGTCTGCTTAATCTTTTCCACTATTTCTTTTCTGTCTTAGTCACAGATTGCGAGAATGGAGAGTCGCTTTCCGGCATTGACTGGTTAAAATGTTTATTCCTGCAAATGACAGAAAATCTATATCCTGTGTTTCAGGCATATTTTGACTGGCACCGGTGCCTGGCAAACGGAGTGCACCGGTTACAGTGAAGTTTACAATTGTGTGCTTGCATGTAATGCATGTAATGTGTTATATGTGGAACCCCTCGAGAGAGAGAGAGAGTCTTGGCCTCAGAGAAAAGTCCTGCCTTTAGTGACATTAAAGGATGTTCACGCCTATTTTCCGTTCTTGACATTGGTTTGGGACCGGATTACAAACAAATACACGTTTATTTCAGTTCAATCACAAAAACTGGCATAACAACAGGAACTCAGTTAGGTAAATTAACCCTGGCAGTCCATCCCAAACATCCAACTGTTGGCTGGCACACTGGGGCCTTCCAAACATTTATCCGCATCTGTCCAAATTTCAGGATCACGGTGACTTGCTATTCTGAATGAAAACTCTGTGATGCAATGCACAGAACGACCCAGTGCCCAGTCTTCCTTTCAAAACTCAGACATTTTGTACACAGAGTCCCACCCACGAGGACTCTCTCAGCTTATTGTTTGAACGCCGGATGTTGTAACTGATTTTTAACATTTGTTTTGAGATTCCGGTATGAAAACCGCAGCCCTTCAGGAGCTCTTTGAAGAGTGGAAAGAGGTAAAACACAGTGGAAATGGCAGGATTTGTCTCTGTGTGTTTGGCCACACTTGATTTGCTGTGTACTCTTTAAAGTCGATTTTTCTGTTTTTTTCCTCACCATACTGCTGCCCCGCCTGTTGGCTTTGGCACCAATATCCGCTCGGTTTATTTAACCTCAGTGTGACTGACAGCTCTTGTGTTGTGTTTTCTGCTGGGCCTCCCCCAAGCACAGCCCAGAATGCTACATAAAAACACAATGTGAGAGTGGAAATGTGTGGTTCCAGTTAAAAATGTCACTTAGGATCACATTGTTTAATTGTGAGACAGCGCTTATTACGAGCACTCCTTCTTAGATCTACCGCTAAAGGAAAATAAATGTTCCCGTGTCAGTCCCTGCCCTCCTAATAGCTTTTAAATGAGTCAGGGATGAGATCCCGCCGAGCGCAGAGTTGAAACACAGATAATCGCTGAAAGAAGGAGAGCTGTGAAACACTGCATCTGTTTTCAGCAAACTCGAGGCCAAAAGCAATGATGAGAAAATACACAGAGCAATCGCATGATCGGTGTTGTGAGTTCAAAGCCCTCCAGGGGTCAGTTAGTAGACAAATGATTTGGCTAGGAGAAACAAACAGGTAAGTAAACGGTGCAATGCCTGAAGAAGTTTTGTTTCCTCACATTACACCAGGACTGACGGATGTGCTCCATCGCCTGTGCTGCCGATTACGGGAATTGGAGACTTATTTTTGTTAGTTTGGACCTTTGATGAGTACTAATTACTAAGAATTGCCATTTAACTGATCTGGAGAAACACTCTAATGTTCAGCAGTGTGAGAAGTTTGAGGTAAAAAAAAAAAACCAATCACCTTGTGCTACAGTCACACTAGGGAAAACAGTGATTGCAGAAAATGCAAGAACAAGAACAAAATTACTATGACCGTGTGAAAAAAAAAACTTGCATTCTTGTTACCTTTGAAATAGTTACTTCGAAGATGGGGACCAGTTGCTGTCCTCAAAGTGACTTTGGTGCATCAGGACAGCAGCAAAGCCAGAGTCAGCCTGAGAATCCAGCTAGAATGTCATAAATTTGAAAAGAAGTTCGGAAATTCTTCCAAAATTCCAAAATTCTCCATTTATAAACTAGATTGTAATTATTTGAAAACCTTTGCCAATCTGTCTGAGAGTGACCGCAGTTAGTTGGAGTTGGACCGCGTTTGTTTGGAGACAAGTTGCCTCCCAACAGATGACCTGTGGATCCGCCTTGTGACCTAAATGGTGGAGGGTGATGGACGCTCATTGATTGTTGCAACTACTTGCAAATGATCGCTGAAAGAGGGAAAACATTTTTTATTCCAGCCCCACTGAGATTTTAGGTTATCACAATTTATCCGAAGAGAGGTTGAAGCATAATCGAATACCCAGTGTGTTTTGCTTTGATCTAATGTTGCTATAGTGATGTGGCCCCAAGGTTTCAGCAGTAACTCCTGTGAGTGTATTATCATTAAAATGCAGAGACAAGATTAGAAAAACAGATTTTTAGCCATTACTTATGACTATTGTACTATGTAAGAAAACCTTTTCTAACCCTTTCTTTGCAAATTACCTATTTTGTTCACAAACGGGCTTTTATAATAACCTACAACCTCTTAACAGTCAGCTGCTGATGCCGTTCATGCTCAAGTGGTTGTTCGAGTGCCTTAATCTGTAATGTCACTTACTTATTTTAGTGTGCAGGCTTGGTTAAATTAGTCGGATAAGTTTAAATGAAATGACCTGAGATGTGCTCGGGCAATTACAAGCAGGGTTGATAAAGTTTTAATTTTGATCTCAGGCTGCAATGAACCGGAGTGCACCCTTAATGGAATGAAGCTTGTGCTGGCCTGAGGAGAGTTTGCACATAGCATTATTATACTCATGAAGAAGGCCAGCCTGTTGTTTGCACTAGGGATAAGAGAACATAAGCATACATATTCTCTGGCTGCAGCTAAAAACAAATGACCGCTACAGTGAAAACATCCACATTTATGCAGCTTTTTCCGTTTGCAACCTTCCGTTCCTTTTTTCTTTTTCTATTCATTTTGGTGCAGTACAAATGTTTTCTTAACATATCACTCCATATCTGATCTTCTGTCATTTTCTGGGAAAGCTTCCTAGTGTGTGAACATCGTGCATGTACTGTTTACAGGGCGTTTCGGCATTGGCAAGACTGCGGAAAAATAAGGCACTTTGGAATATGTTTCCATGTGGACAAAATCCCTGCACACAAACCGACTGAGCACATGAACACACACACACTGGACTCCCCTGAAACACACATAAGCGAGCATTTTGTTCCCGGTTTTATTTTGCACAGGGACATCTCTACTCTCAAGTTCATTCCTGCAGAGAGAAAAACAGCTGGAGCCTCTGGGATGTAAATAACGCAATGGCACTGACCATGCCAGATACCACACACACACACACACACAATCACACTCAGCTTCCTCCCTCAGGTTCTTGGATGTTATTCACAGACAATCTCTAGACACATTTTGCAATTTTAAGACTCACAAAATGATTTTTTTTCTAATTACATAGTTTCCCACTAAACACTATGCTCTAAGTGTATCTGATGATATCACGTGTGCATGTTCATCCACTCCATCCAAAAATGTTTTTGCTTCCAGGTACATTTGCAGTGGTTGAGCAACTAATTCATCACAGTGAATAGTTTGCTTTTATTTATTTCCAGTCCTTCCATACATAGAAAAGCTGTGAATGCAAAGACACCCTGCATGTTAGAGTAGATCGAGTAGACACAGTAAATACGGCACACGGCATATTTTAGCATGTACATGTCGACGGGAGTTGCCATTTCTATTTACCAGAATCCTAACTTTTCTCTACTTTCCAATCAGCTGAAATTTTACAACCCACTTCAACACAGCTATAGGAAAAAATATATACTAGATGTCTTTGACACTAGATTGTTTTCAGCACTGTGTACTTTAAATATGATAAACAGGGTTAAAAAAAACAAATATATATTTGCACGCTGTCCTTTGAAAGTGTGCAAAAATAATGAACACTTTCCGATCCTATTATTTATGCAAACTGTGAGCTTACACAAGTCCTTGTTCTGTTCAAGTCAGACCCAGCAGCGTGCAAGAAAGTAGAAAAACTTTTGCATTCTCTCCTTACAGTCCAATAACAGCTCAAGAGGAACCTCAGTTGAACTTCTGACATAATTTTTGAGAAAACATAAAAATGTTTAAGTGGACTTTGTCTCACTGAGCACTCAATCTCAAGGTTCTTTGGCTTTCATGAAGGGTGTCACAACAATGTCAGCATAGATCCAACAGGGATCTGTGGTGATTCATTTTAATTGCTTTAACACATCCATCATCATTTGCTTATTAGTTTTTCATGCTCCGATGCCTCCTTATTTTCATTAAAAAAGAGAGAACTGTTCAGCTCCCAAAACCTCTGAAATGTGTGATATTTACAGGTGGCATCTGGAGTTTGGGTCCAGCCCATTAAGAGGCTCAAGGACAGATGTCACGGGGCAGAGAGTAGCGCTGGAGCTTCAGTGGAATGTGTGAGGTTTGTGGTTAAGAATTTCCAAAATATATATAACACTTGCCTCAGCAAGCGAGTAGGGATGAATCCATGAATCATACAAAGACATTTGCTTCTCTGGAGAATTGCACTGGCCAACATTTAATAAGGAACATTATCCCCTACTGTGACACTGATTGTGGTCGAACACTGGATAAGTCGAGGGTTGTGTTGCAACAAGTGATGTGCCCCTGCAGAATTATATGGAAGCAAAAACCTGTCAGTCAACGCGCTGTCATCGTGGAGAGGAGGAAAATGCTTTCACTTTTTGGTCGTCTTTTTTGTTTTTGGCCAAAGTATTTATTCATTTCCCAAACGCTTCAAGAAACATGGCAATAAGGCAAAAAGATCGGTAGCTTTTAATAAAAATGAAGAGCTCCATATGTTTTATGTATTTTAGTCCGCTGTAGCGAAGGTTTCACGCTGAGCTATGTGAAACCTCACTGTGTGCAAATCACGACTCATCAAATAGCCACTTTCTTCCTTTTTTCCATATATTTGTTTTTAATGTCATTGTCAACAAATCCTTTAAAAACACCAAAATAAAGAATTCGATCGTATGCCTTTGTAACTGAGCTACACATTTACCAATGTGCCTTCATTTTATGTACACGGGAACTTTTTTTTAACAAGTCAATGCCTTGTCCCACTGCAAACCAAATCTGCATTGTACAGTCAGTATAAATGCCAGCATACCACCGTTTTAGGAAATGATATATTAAGAAATTCATTTTTAAAGCTAAACTGTATATTTGACCTTGAGCCACAATGTCACAGATAGGGTAGGGGACTTGGAACGTAATAAGAGACATTGGGGATTTTGGTCTTGTAAGAGCAACAAAACTACTGAATGCCACTGCAACTTGTCAAGCTTTATATTATGTGGAAAACTATTAGGAATGCTTTAGTGTACTTAAAACTTAAAGCGGCAGTCTCAAAGATTATTATCATTACCAACCAGGTGCCTGTGGCATCATTAGCGGTGAAAAAAAGCTACCTTTAAAGCAAACTGAGAATTTTCTGCTGCCACATCAAAGGTAGAAGGTTTGCTTTAATGCTTTCTGTCACAAAGCCTCTGCAGGGCACGGTTTTTGTTTTTGACAGGGTGTAATTTAACCCAAACTAGGATTTTATCTACCACTAAAACCAATGTAAAAGGAATAAAAATATTCAGTGACTGAATATTTTTGCTCTTAAAATGCATTCGAAGGTGGTTGCCACGAAAAATACTCGGCAGTTGTTTGGATTAATCATCTATCTACTGTCAGAACTAAAACACACAAAGCTTGTCTCAGTAGTTTCTCGATACCAACTGCTCCAAACTCACTGTGGTCTGGCTGTGAGCACTGGCATGATGGATTCCTTGTGGCGGTGATATCGTACAAATATCCGGTTGCAAAAGAAGACCTGTAGGAGTCCCCAAATCAGTCAGGACTGAAATCTTGAAGACTGCTGCTTTATTTTGAACACTTTAAAATGTAAGAACAGCAGCTTTTACTGCATGTTGAGTTCATGATTGTAATCACAGTGTAACAGAAGGAGAAACACCAACATAAATTAAGCGCACTGTTCAGTTCAGTTTTAGGTGTTTTCCTTTAGCCATCATGTTCTTTGCACATGCCTATGGTGATATGTTTAGTACACTTTTCAAAAAATGTAAAATCTGCCTCATCCTGTGCTCACACGCACACATACACACACACACACACACAAACACACACATGTGTTTGCCTTCTTCTCTGTACTGTTGTATAATTCATGTGTAACAAAATGTAACCAACCATCGGAGACAGATGGTCTGGCATATGTTCCCCAACGCGACTGCCTCTTTGGACCCAGTACACTGAGGCTCACACAGCCACGCAAACACATTAATACACACTCAAAACATACAGTTTGGAGACCTGGTGTTCCTCGGCATCCCAGTAAGCGCATAATAAGAATGAGAGTGACATTGTAAGGATTACCATAGCGGCATTTTGGATATACAGATGGGGCTCAGCGTGTCTCTAATGAATGTGGTCTGTGGAGCCAGTAGATCTGTTTGCTGTATGCGCAGCGGTTTCTATGCCGAAGCTCCTCTTATTGACTTGGCCTTGTTTCAGGTCCCACTAAGATAAGTGCCAGGTGATGACGTGAGGACTCTGCGGGTGTGGCACAGTTAGTTCTGAACCCTGTAGCTCCCAGCGAGCATGCTCCCTGTATGTTTCTTTATAGTCCAGAGGGGGCCGGGAGCCAAGAGGTGACACAAAGCAGCGGATGACCAGGAGGCGAGACTGTAAATAGCTGATGGGTAAAGATAGCATAGATCCATAGAGGAGAAGGTGAAGAGGAATTTCTCTTTTTTTGTTAAAAGTTTGCTCTAAGAGTTTCTGTACACCCACTTTTAGTAGTGGAAAGAGTTAGGAAGGGGAGAAAGCAGTCACAGCTACAGCAGTCCAGAATAGAGATGAGTAGAGATGAGTGGTAGCAGAGAGACGGGGAGCAGCCGGAAAGTAAGGCCCGAGCACTTGCGCTCCCCAGAAGACCGCGTTCCCCCAAAGTAAGCCACCTGGGCTGCCGAGAAGAGAGAGAAACAAAGGGCAGGGAAATGTTAGCCGACATGTGTGTCTTTGTAGTTGGACGACAGCTCATTCACATGAGGGTCAGTCATGCAAGACAGTGGGGTGCAGAGAGAGGACACGGTTGGAGGAATGTAAGCACCTCTAAGCCTTTTATTCAAAACCACTGTAATTAAGACTTAATGCATTTCGATCTCTGGTAGTGCTTCTTTTGTTCTAACGATCTTGGTAATCCGGATACCCTGACTCTGCCAGGACCACTCACCCACACAGGCTGACCCATCGTCGTTGGGCTCAAAGCCCTGGTTGCATCTTCTCTTGGCGCGGCACTTATAGCTACCATAGGTATTGGTGCAGACAGGGCGGTCAGAGGGACACACAGAGGGGAACTGGGTACACTCATCTTGATCTGAGGGCAGGGAGAGGTGAGGAAGGCAAAGACACTTGACGTGTGCGAGGATTTTTAAACAATAGACAAGCACAGAGTTTGAAGGTGGATAAAGTGCCTCAGCTTACCCGTGCAGCGGCCATTCTCATTCAAAGCAAACCCGTGACCACACTGTAAGAGACAATTAGTAAGAAATATTATTTTTAATGAACTCTCCTGTGAAAGATCCTTAAAACTGTTGCACTATCCTAACAATTTACAATAAACAAGTTGGTGTTGTGTTTGTAGCAGCTTTGTTATTCGGACAAAATGAGTATTTAGTTTATTGAGAATAAAAAACATGCTGAAACCCACTATGAAGCACTGTACCTCTATTTCCACAGTAGGAGTAACTTCCTCCTCATCTCTTGGATAGTAGATCTCCTGCACTGAGTTGATGTCTGATGGCTCGAGGGCCCGGGCTACTGAACGACCATCTGGCCAGAACACCTCCACACTGGTGGCCACATCCTTGCCTATTCAGGGAAGTAGAATCTGAGGTAGTTACAGTGCATACAGAAATATATGACCACTGATCACTGAACCTTACAGTGTTGAGGTTTGTCAGACACATGACTAACCACATGGCGGTAACTTGTCTGTCATTTTAGATGGATAACAATCTTGGTGACAATGTATGGTCAAGATATCAGTCCACAAAGGAAACATTTGTATTCTCCAACCAGTTGGCAGGTGGTTGCCTAAGGTTGTTGCTAAAGCCCCAGTCACACAAGCCTAGAGACTGCTCCCTTAGCAGGCTGCCTTAGTCGGCCATAGTCTGTATGGGAGATGCAAACTTGTCTGCAAACACTGTCCAGTAAGGTGCAGTAAATCTGTGCAAACTGTGACACAAACCAGAAACTGAGACTTTTCACCTTCAAAGTAAAAGCTGCACATTTTGACAGGTCAGCTGAGGCACAACTTCTACTTGGGAGGAGAACATTCTCCATTTTCCAGTCTGCATTGCACTTTTCCAAGTTTCACTACAGCACAGCTAGTAGTTAGCGAATGTCTGCGAACAAATCCCCATCTTTCATGCAAATTATGGGCGCCTGCAGCAACCAGGTAACAACCACAGCAGTTTACAATCACACAGTTTTCCCTCCCAACCACTGGTTGTATCACATCCAATACAAGAGACAATTCTTAAGCAATGTACACATGATGAAACGTGAGAAACCTTTATATATTGGAGGTTATCTCTTTCCTTTCTTTTTTACTGGCTCACGTTGTACATGCACTCTCCCCTCTTCGCTCTATTAACTGTTTTCATTGGGCATAGAGAAAGCCCCTCTCCAGAGGCCCTCTGTAGCCCTTAATTAAAGTGGCATTTCTTATGTAAACAGATCTGGAGTTACCTTGCCAGACAGACAGTCCACTCAGCAGGTGTGCTGCCTGAGAGCCAAAGAATATTTCACCTGTTCTACACCCACGTGACACCGTCTCATTTTGTTGTGGGGAACAGATCTCACATGTCTAAGAGTACTGACACTTTTCACCCTGGAGAAGGGAGGTCTCTACTAAAGCCACAATTGTCTGGATAGTTTGCTGCTGGAGTGTATTATGAGGGCCACCAAAGGTGATGTGAGCTTGGACAATCCTGATATTGAACAGGCTCAGTGAGCAGAGCCAGGGAGGAGTAGTGGGTGGGTGGGCTGTACAGCAGGCCTGTATGGTAACCAGCTGACTGTCCTAGAGAAGAGCGGTCAGAAAGAGACAGAGAGCTAGTTCCTCACAACCATGGCTGGCTTCCATCTGCAGCACCTGTCCTCCTCCGCTCTTCATGTTTTGCCCAATCAGCTCCCTCCCACAGAGAACTTTTGCTCCCGTGGGTGCCTAATCAGGCTGAAGGTATTAAGACAATGCTTTCCACCTTCTTTTGTTTTCTTCCTTGCTGCTACTCTCTGCAATGTTTATCTGTCTTACTGCCCATTCAAACCCCAGAAACCAATTTGAGAACAAGAGAAGCAAGCTATGAAGAAATGCTTTTATTAATTTATATTAGAGTGAATTAACATTAGATGTTGCATCTGCGGATCAGATAAAACAAGTTAAGTGTGTATTTTCTGATATTTCCTTACCGAGGCCAAAGTGGGCAACAGGCTCCATCTCACAGAGGTACCCTGAGCCGCCATCAATTATTCTTGTGTGTGGGCCGCTCTTTTTTGTATATACAACCACTTTAGCTCCTCTGGCAAAAGCGCCAAATTTTGTCCGGGGAATCACTCGCAGCCATGAGTTTGCATTGCCCTAAGAAAAAGGCAGAAAAAGGAAAAAAAAGAGGGAGTAAGGCGTAATGTCACACTACCTATCAAGTATCACATGTCTCACAATCACTCACCTGGTTGACTTTGTAGACAGAGAGAGGCTGTGCTGCACTTTCACCGTGAGACACCAGCAGTTCCAGGCGCCCATCCCCATCAAAGTCTGTGGCTACCGCTCCTGGAGATTCATCACAGCAATGATGCGGCTAAACACTCGAGGATACATTCCTCATAACATTTATTATCCTCATGCAGGGACATAATCCAACAGTCATTGAACTAATAATGTGGAACCAATTCTATTTTTTCCTATAATAAAGTGCATGAGGAAACTCAGATTCTAAGTGGAGCTCTAATGCCATCTAGAGGTTTGATGTTGTAATAGCAGAGGAGATATGGTGTAGTGCTGCTTATCATTTTAAATAGAGCTGTATGACAGCTATCTTTTCTGCCATGCTCACCGGTTCCTCGTCCTTCAGGCTCTGCTGCATCCCCGATATTCAGCTCTTCTATCTGGGGGTCTCCATGTTCTCTCCTGCTCACCCTATCGAAGTAGCACCACAAACATTACCCTGAAATCACTGCAAAAATTCTAAGCTGCTATAAATGTGGTTGCAGTAGAGGAAAGATCCAGCTAACACAAGGCTTTTCTGAAACTCGTCACTATGCTACAATTCACTGTTTTGTTTTGTTGTTTTTAAACTGAAAACTGGAAACTCTTTAATGTATAAATTACACAATTAGATTAAAATATGATAAGTTTATACTTGGTTTAATAAAAAAGACAATGAATTGTTCCAACTGCTGATATGCGTAGTGATAATGTCAATAAATTAGTACATAGTACATATAATAGGCACCACTCAGACTACTAACAATATTCTATTATGAGTAGATTTCGAATAGACAATTACTGTAGTGGAATACTTTACAGTGACCTGCAGTCTCCTAATCAGAACATATAGTGCATAATACTACACATAACACAGGAAACTAACATAAATAATGCACATAAATCTCAGCAAACACAAATACAACAACCAGTAGACAAGAAGAAAATTTGATATTTCCAAACTTACATAATTACTGATTTGTATGAATGAATTATTGACAAATCAATTCGTAATTTGTCATATCTCTGTGAAGCACATTGGTAAAAATGTATTGAGTTTACAAACCTGTATCCTTTGTTAAACATATGCACATTATCACCCACCATGAACCTGCTTTCCCTAAAATAATTAGCTATCTTGGTACACTAATCTGCTGATCCTGACTATTAAACACTTCAGCTAAGCTAAATATTGATTAGTTGTGTTGAATTAATTAGTTTGGGCTTGTTTTTATTTCAGTGCCAGAGAATAGAGTTTGAAAAAAGCTGATTCATCTTCGGAGCAGACAATGGCAGAGCCACAGGCCATGGAGCTGTGACCCCTGTCAGACTATGCCCAGAAAGACAAATTTTCTTTCGATGTCCTGGTGTGCAGGAATATTCAGCTCCAGGAAATCTGTGGGGCTTAAACTGATTATTGATATTCAGAATAAATTAACCCAAAAGCTCCTGGCAACGTTCATCATGAGTTCTGCATCCTGTTCAGATAAATATGCCAGATCAGATTTTTATTCAGGAAGATGGGTTCATTCTACTATTAAGTCCTAACAATTGATATGTATCATATATTACATTTTAAGAGCTGAGTTCATTAATATTATCAAGAGAGGAAGCCAAACCACGAGCCAAAAAGAGACCTAAAACTGTCTTAATGAAAGATTCATTCATGTGTGGAGGAGGAGGCGGGATGCCAGACTAGATAAGTATCCTTGGCTGGGAATTTTAAATTCTTCTCAGCTTCCATGCTCGGCTTTAGAATATTAAATCAAGACACAAGAGTATTCGGTTAAGCTTCTCATCAAAGTGATGTTAAAAACTTACTGTCATACTTGAACAAAATCTGAGAGTGTTGGTGCGAGTACCTAAAGAGCCTGTTGGCGGAGGGGCCTCTGTAAGCGATGTTATTGAAGAACACCTCCAACTCGTTGTCATTGTCGAAATCTGCAGCGATAACAGTTCGAACCGGGGAGGGCATGGAAAACTTCTGGGATGCTATGTCCTGGGGAAAAAGGTAACATCACTGAAACACATGCATGCATTTAGAGAAGCACAATGCATGCATAAGTTGAATGCATTTCAATTATTTGGATGAAACTGGATGCTGGATACTGCATTTTAACTATTTGGATGAATCTGGATGAAACTTACTAGATAAACTGCCTAGGGTACCAGAATTATCAGGATTTATATAGCTTTTTCCATATTTATAGTTATATATAGTTATATAATATATTATATAGCATGTAGCAGCTGATCTCAATTCTGTTCTCAAAATTCTGTTATTCAGACTTAATGTACTTGAGTTGGACCAATTTTATTAATTAATAATAAATCAACTTATTTACTGCAGTTGAGTCCAACCCATGCAAGAGTGTTGAGGCAAAGTACACCCTGGTGGACAGGTCGCCAGTCAACCACAGGGCTAGCACAGAGAGGGAGACAACCATTTGCACTCACATTTACATATTTATGGGTAATTTAGAATCACCAGTTAGCCTAACCCCACTAACTGCATTTCTTTTGACTTTGGAAGGAAGCCAGGGTACATGCAAACTCCACAAAGACAGGCCCTGGCCTAGTAGTGGATTCAAACTCAAGACCTTCTTGCTGTGAGGCAACATGGCTAATCAGCAAGCTGTCACTCCATACTTAAAAAAAGTAGCAAAGCTATGATTACAAGGTTTGATGCTGAATTTTTGTTATATTTTTGTCCTTGACAAGATAAACTGCAATAAATAGCAATAGCATACACGTGGTGCGTGTGTGTGCTTTTCTGCCTCTTATAACCACAGTGATTTTCCTGTCCTTTTTTAAATCTTGTTTAAAAAGTTGCTCAATTCCACTGACTAATCAGGGTTAAAGGGTTTTCCTTTCCTTCAACAAAACAACTGTCTAGATATGAGAACAACTTGTATAAGCAAAAGAGGTTTTCGAGGTAAAAACATTGGAAGGATGTGTAATTTTACATGAACTTGTTTTTACATGAACCTGCTGTGATTACATCTCGTGGTTCCTTAGTCCATTTTGTTCAATGTTATGTGACCTGATGCACTCACTCGAAAGACCGTTTCATAACCTCAAGGTTCAACCTTCAAAATATAAACATGTCAATCAGTGTCCAGTGCTTGTGTCCGGGCTCTTTTTACATCCTCTGGCATGGGGCAAGTCGACAGCAGCCCTCGTGCCCCACCTCCGAAAAAAGTCTGCAGCAGAAGAGTTTTTGCATGAGAAAGTAACAGATATCTCCCCGCTTCAGTGACACAGTGATAAGTCGGGAAAGAGTTATAGAGCAGCCCTTCACTCCCCCCAGTATTTACTCCCTGTTTTAATTATAAGGCTCATAAAGCTGCAGGGGTGGGGGCCGCCCACAGTGACCTTCTGCTTCTCAGGTGAAGGAGAGGGGATGGCCAGCTGAGGCCAAGAGTGAGGAAAGCAGGGACAGCTCCGTAATAAGTGCCGAAGACAGTAGGCGCATGAATAAAAGTGCCTTCAGGGAAAAAAAGGGCTCTCCTCAAAACTAATACAGGGCTTCTAAAGATATAATCTGCATGGAGTTAATTAGAAATAAATAGTAAAATGACTAAATTTCCTTACACTGACCAATTTTTATTTCAGATTACTGAATGCAAAAGAACTCCAAGAGATCTTCTACTAAAACCTTTCTTCTTTTTAAATATATATTCATTATGTGAATGTGTGAGCACAAGTGTATGTTAAACCTATTCCAAGGAAACTCTCTGCAATAGATTTTAATTAAAGCACAAACAGGCCTAATCGGCACTTTCCACTGCCCAGGCAAGCTGCTGGTTCAGCCCAATTTAATTGGTGGTTTACTGAAGTGATACAACAGCTTCATTATGCATGCCAAAGGTCAACACGGCTAGTAGGAGTGTCAGCTTGTGTGGGTGAAGGGGGTCTTAAATATGTTTTGGGGTTGTGATTTAACAATCTTGGTTCAAAAAAAAAAAAAACCTTGTCAGGCTAATTCAATTTGTCTTTTGTGTTTTTGCACGTATAGGCGTAACAGGGTTTGAGTGTCTCAGTGTGTGTGTGTGTGTGTGTGTGTGTGTGTGTGTGTCCTGCTGATGGAACTATCTCTGGGCAAAGCATCACACATTAACCCCTTACTCGACCCCTATAAAGATGTCTTGGGTGACATTTATCCCCTAGGTAAAAGATGCGAGTGCAGGTGGTGGCAGATAGATCACCGAGCCCGAATCCTCTCCAGATTTATGCACCAGGGCCTGTCTCTGACTTCGCCACTCTAAAACTTAGTACCCAAACAGATGCGTGCTGCTGGCTGCCTTGCACACGCTGTCTGTAGAGTCATTGATTGAGTAAATCACTAACCTTGCGTCTTTAAATACCACTCAAACGCAAAGTGGGCAGCCACTGAGTAGTGTTAATTCACTCGCCAACCATTTGGATTGATAGTACTTTGATTCACAGTGACAACAGGTCTGATTTGTTTTATTTGTGCTCCTTGTTCATTAGACAGAAGAACAACAACCTCTCTCTGAAACTCTCTACAGTTGACAGTGACAATCTGAATGGGCTTTTTGGGTCCTTCACTAAGTAAAATCATATTATTCAATCGATTATTGCAGTGAAATCACAAACACACTTTTCTCAGCAGATCACATGTGGAGTGGAATGTGTGGTAATGTGAGAATGCCCATGCTTCCGTTCATCATATGTGATCATCTGAAGTAGGTCTTTATAAGGTATCTGGCAGTCGTGTCGGTTTGATGCTAACTGAGCTGATTTTCTTTTTAAAGACCAAATTCGGGCCCACCTTAAACTTTTGCTTGCGGTTACTGAGCTGCATGTACAACCGATGAGGTCCGTTCCAGTTCCCGTAGACGATGTCCGTCTTACCGTCACGGTTGAAGTCTGCAAGAGCCACCCCTCTGCCGTGCTGCATGGGGTCTTCTACACCTAAAAGGATTTGAGATGTTCCCAATCTGTTTCCATCATCTGCCATCAATATTTTCAAAACCAGGTAACCCTGACCAGTGCTGCTGCTGGAACTGTGTCACTGGGTACAATATAGCACTTCAGTGTCTGATTTATTAAACAACAAACTGGTGACATAAAAACGATGAAGTGCTACATTTCTAATGTTTAAAATCAATCACTGAATTCATGGCAATCACTTTCTTGTCATCATGAGATGATGGTAAAAAAAAAACAGCTTCTCTGATAAGCTGATGGCTTTGCGCTTCACCTGCAGCGATCAAACACATACTTTATCACAATGAGTCATTACAGAAAAGGCGGCCTCACCAGTTATTATTACTATAGTGCATTTAAATCATCTTGATTTATTTATTTTTTTAATAAACTTAATTTATTGCTTTCTCATTCTGTGAGGTTTCATTGCAGTTGACAGCTAATTAATCATTAAAAGCCACAATATTAAAATATATGGTTTAACAAACTTAGATTTTTATATTAATTAGGTTGAAATATTTTAGGAATCATGCATGACTGATATTTATTCTATACAATAACGCCTCTCGCGTTTATGATCCAGGCTATGATCTGGTAAACTGCACGTGATCATCTCACCAGCCTGCTGTGCCACATCCGTGAAAGTTCCATCGCCATTGTTCCTGAACAAGAAGTTTGGACCGTACTCATTGTCGCAAAACACATCAGACAGAGTCTGACTGACAATGGGCCCCACCACGACACCTCTTCCTCCTGCACAGAGAAAGACAAGGGAACAAGACACACAGCGGTGGGAGAATTAGGCAGCTCAGAAGAGGGCTAGCGCAACATTTGGGGGGAAAAAAATGAAGCAGGATATGAGGAACAACAGAGAGAGCAGAGGGAGAGAGATCGCCGCCTTAACAAAAGTGAAAGGGAAGAGATTATTACTGTCTTTCCAGGTCATTTCCTCTGAGTAGGGCAGCTCTTTCTGCTGACACAGACACTGACTCTGATGGGTTACATACACACAAACACAGGTAAACACACCTAAGCACAATAAAAAATACAAAAACAAAGAACACAAAGAATCTTTTGCATTAACCAAAAGCAAACAGTAATGTTCTCCTTATGTAGTGATTTTTGTAACTGTTACACTTGAAGGTACACTTTTAGCATCACCCCAGGACTCTCCAGTGACATTCTGTAAAATGTAGTGCTTCATCTCAGACCAGCAGAGTTTAATTATGGAGTTGAAAGGGCTTTGATTGTCCTTCCAGTATGCAAAGTCACTGCTGCAAGTCATGACTCGCTGCTGATTTACTGGCCCGCTCCATCAACCCAGACAAATACCACTCAACCCCTACGGCCATAAACCACTAATGTCTCTCTGGAGATATGTAACCATTAGATATACAACTTCACCGACTGTCCCTCTCCTCTGATTAACGGCAGTTTGATGACAAAGCCATCTATCGTACATCATTCACAGCAAATGTGAGCCAGCTCATCTTCCCCCCTGGTGGATCAGATGATATCCTGCACGTGAAAAAAAAAATCCATAGATGATGAAGATTCATGCCGGAGCGCTCACATACAAAGTCACCTCGTATTTCCAAAACTCACCAGAACAAGGACTTTTCAGTGATTATAATAAATTATCACAGGGGCAGCTTTTTTTTTCATCATGACAGTCTCTTTTATGAAGAAATTAATCATGGTAACATTTTTGCATTTACTGTTCTGTTCTTCTATATATCACAGACCTAAATTGATGCACGTGATGACGCGGGCTGCAGTGACACATTTCAACATCCTTTAAGTGAAATATTCATTTTGTTTCCAAAAACAGTTCTAAGCAACACTTTTAATGAAAACAGGGGGTTGATTTGCAAATCAGTTACACCCTTAACTGAAAAAGGACCAAAAAAGAAGAAACACTCGAACACGTGATTTTTTTAAGCCAGCGTCACCTTTAAAAAGAAATTAAAAAAAAAAAACATTAAAGCTGGATTTCGGATTTTGTACATTGTACAACCTTAAAAAATGTATTCTTTTTTTCTTGAATGAAATGTTTTTGGGCTTATTTCAAATTTATCAGACCACCATCTAAGGTGGTGGTAAGGTTTACGCCACAACTGTCCTAAATCAATAGTGCTGCTAGTTACCAAATACAATGTTTTATGTTCCTGTAATGATTATTCTGCCAGTATGTGAAAACCCTTTAATCCAAACAATTAATGCTAAAATATAGTTAATGCCATCCATGAATTTTCTCAATTACTGTCTTACTAAAACGGAAACTATTTAATTTGATTTAGATGCCAAGATTAACAGTTGAATTTTATGGTTAGAATAGGTTTGATATATGTGTTTGCCGCCCTTTGCCTTTGATTCCCTGTGACTTTGGCTGGAGTAAATAGCTGACAGCGCCAAAAGAGCTTTTACATCCTCTTTCTTCTTCTTCCTCTCAAGCCCTTTTTCTCTTTCTCGCCTGGCACTTCTCTAACCCCCTCTGACTCGCCCCTCGTCTGGTTCCCTGTGTGTCGCGAAGTCCTATATTTCAACCTCTGTGAGTACAACAAGCACATGCCCCTTCTGCAAATGTCTGTATAAATCAAACTGAAGGTCCAGTAGTGCTGGGTGATCTTAAAGCAATCGTCTATATCAAATACCCCCAGTCAGTGCTTCATACCCACCAATGAATTTGTTGACTCCAGCCCGCTCTGCCACATTGGAGAGGGCAACGACACCCTGCGAAAGGTCACTCGCTGCCTCATCCATTTCTATGAGCGCATGAGGGCCCACGTTGCCACTGGCGTAGTTTGCTATGTAGATAGCATAACGACCTGTACCCTGTGCAGAAAAATAAAGATTTACGTGTATTCATATTTTCATTAATATAAATCAAGAATATGCTGCAACCTGATCAAATGCACTCATAGCTATGAAAGCAACTGTAAATTTAAAAAAGAAACATGTTTTATATTTCTGCATTTCTGTGTTTACTGAAGAGCTTTTTAAGATGTCTGTAGTCAGTAAAACAGACTCTATGGTGCTCATGTCATATATAAAAACATTTACTTTTCCTTTGACCATATTAAGGATTGTCTGCATTTTCTCTTATTTCATTAGTTCTTTAATTGCATCATCGACACAATTTTCTTTTACTCTTTTGAGCGGGAGTGGAGGCTCTAAGCTCAATATATAAATCTATGTTCTACCTCTTGACTGCAGGACAGGACAGAAAAATTGTAGTCAGCTTAAAAATGTCTGAAATACTATAAAGTTCCTTAAAGCCAACGGAAAAAGCAAATGTTTTGAAATATGCAACCTCTTTCAGACCCTCACGTTGGTGTATTCATCAAACAAAAATAGGATTAAACAGGTTATTTGTAACACTGTCTAGATCATCTTTTTTTATTATTAATATTCTGTAGTATGCTTATTAATATTGTTTACTTTCCCAGTCAAACCTCTCTTTCTCTTTAGCTCCACCTACCCCCATTTCTTACCCCTTACCCCTTATTCTTAGCCCTTTCTCCCTACTCCTTGCTCTGCCTCCCTTTGGAGATTAATTTCACACTCCATTATCAGTCAGAGTCCCTGCAGACACAAAATCACAGACGGAACCACACTAATAGACTACACACTCGATTCCAATGAGCTTTCCCACCAGGCCTAACATATTTCAATCAACACAAACACATGCACATATGCAAACAAATGCACACACGCAATTTCACTATTTCTGTTACACCATACTGTATCTTTACAATGCAAGGAAGGTAAATGAGTCTGGTTGATATAAATGTCATTTAGTGTCACATGCTGTGGGAGCAGTGCGTCACGCACACACCGCATGCCGGACACGCAAGCACGCTCCGAAGCTGCCAAACATGAAAATGAATTACAATGAAAGAGCTAAAGGCAACTGGCAGTTACTTAACCAACTTAAAAGTCAACGGTTTTTCAATAAGTCTTCACCCAAGGCTAATTTCTGTCACTGGGATTGGCATTGTGAATAGCACGCTATACATGCCTGCAGTGCATGTTGGTCCAAGGACTGCACACCCTTTACATCAATCAAGAAGTGTGAATAAGCCAACTTGCCGCTACTGCAGCATTTTTATTCTTTTATTGTCAAGAACTGCATCTTGTACTTTTTCACTGAGCTTCATTTGAACAATTTTTTAATTATTCTGGCTTTTAAAAGTCGTTTATTTTTTCATGCCTGCCAGTTTAAAGTTTTAGTGAACCAATCTATCAGTTCAATGTGAGGCCCTTCAATATGTCACCTTCATCAGTTTGTGTTAGAATGATGATGGGATGTCACTTTCAAGGAGACCGGGTAGAGACGAAACGGTCGGGTGGTAAATCGATCTTTTTCTCTTACAGATAACACTTTATTTATGAGTAAACAACATCGAAAGCATTAGCTACCCAGCTGACTAAAAAGCAATGCTTTGCTTTTGGCCTGTGCAACGTTCTGCAGCTGTTTCTTTTAATATGTTCTAATAAAACCTGTTCAGCAACAGGAAAACATGTTCTCTCTCTGCTGGTCAGCTGGAACTAAAAGCAAAAGCACACATCGGGGTTTTGGCTCCTTCCAAAAGAATCGTGCCATTTAAAAGCAGATATCTTTCCAATCGGTTTGGCAGCAGCACAACTTATCAGTGCTCAGTGTGATGGGACAGTGGTTAAAAAAATCTATTGTAGTCTTTACTTTCCTCTTCCCGCTATTACCTTCTTTAGCCCGTCCCTGATTGGAAGTGAGAATTGCATGCGTGGGTGTGAGATAAGAGACAAAGAAAGAGGGTGAGCGTGTCAGTCAGTGAGAGAAAAGAGACTAAAAAATAAAAGTGGAAACAATGGAGAAGGGACTGAGTGAAAGAGGGGGAAAAAAATGCTACTGGCAGAAAGCAGTAGTGTGCAGTCATCACTCCTCCCCTCGTACGATGTTCTATAAAACAAACGAGCCCTGGCTTCTGTAATTACACTGGTGCGATGGACAGAAGAGAGAAAATGGCACACCATTCCCCCCAAATGAACTGTCATAGCACATGCTGAGAAGGGCGGCGTAGGCAGGGCATGAGTTATCACTGGTAAACAAACAGAAGCACCCGTGCATGTACGGAGAAGACACTCTAGGGAGTGTGCGTACGGTGCAGATCTGCATATAGTGCACTTGATGTGTGTGTGTGTGTGTGTGTTTGTATGAGAAGTACCTTTCTGTCCACACAGGCCACTGAGCGCCCAGCCATAGGGTTGGCTACGTCTCTGTGTTCGTTAATATCATCGCTCAGCAGATCTTCAAAGCGCCCATTACGGAACTTAAACAGCTTGTCAGAGTATGTTGCCCGACCTTGATGCAGAGAGAGAAAAGGTTCAGGAAAGACAAAGACTGCGTGGAGAAAAGAAGCATTATGTAATGCAAAAACTGTGGGTGAGTGAAAACAGGCTCCTGTGGCTGGAAGTGAGCAAAGTGATAAAGGAGTTTAAGAAAAATGACAGACGTGAGGTGTTGCAGTTTTGGCAGTCTGATCTCTGGGTTTCTCACAGATTAATAGCGGCACAAAGCTTATCTGTTATCTGCTGAAGACTCAGCTGAGATAAGCTTAATATCTGCATACCGATTCTCCTTCTTTGTCTCTGTGTAAAAGGAAAAAAAAAAGAAAGAAACCCCTGTGTGTGCCTTTGTAGTTTTCCAAAAGTGTATCAGCTCGCACTGTACCAGAGAAGGCGTTATTGGTGTTGAGGACATAAATCTCTTCCCGTCCATCTCCATCGATGTCACAAGCTGTCACTCCGATGGCGTTGCCTTGACGGTCTCTCAGGGCATAGAACGGGGAGCTACGGTTGTCAACAGCGATGTTGACAAGCCTTTTCCTCTGTTTGTCGTACTTTAGCACCAGGTTCGGGCCGTTGTAGCTGTCACGGGCAAACATAGCACGCTGTTATAATGCACATGACTGACAGTATGACATTCTTGTTTTACAGTTTATGAGCTTTAGCAAGTGCTGGCTGAACATGCTGAAAGTTTAGTTTGAAGTTTAACTTTATAAAGACTTTGATGACAGCTGGACTCCTGCATCTCTCTTCTATTCTGTAGTTGCAGATTTGATCAGAGAGATTGATTGGCAAGCAAAATTTTTAGATTCACATTTTATTTATTTATTTTTACTTATAACAAATCATTTTGACCTTAATGTCTATATTTTGCCTCTTAAAAATGTCCGTTACATGCAAACGAATTCTGTTTATTGCGTAATAAAGTCACTCATGTATTTTCATAATTTGGATTTTATGGCATGTAAGTCCAGGATGAGTCAGTCATGTAATCCTTAGTTTACCGGACACAGAAGCCCTTTAGGTTTATATTATGGAGACATTTCACTGAGATCTTATGCTTGTCACATTGGAGCTCATGAATTTTGTTTACCCATAAGCCTCAGGTGCCATTGCAGTGAGGAGCAAATCAGTGAGAGGTGTAAAACAGAACAATGGATAATTTTGATTGCACACTGATGTCATTTGTTTTTCAACAGTGTAATCTCTACTCATGGTTTTGATTTAGAATCCAAGCCTCTGATGTTTTTTATGCCAGTATGCAAGAAATGTTGTAAACTTACTCCTGACACTGCATTTTGCTAACATCCAGTTTGAAATCAAAATCTAAATTTGCCTCAATACTTAGAAGTAAAAAAAATATAGTCTAAAATGTTTGGATATACACTACAAAAGCTTTCTTGGTTGTCACCAAAGTATATTAGAGAAGGTCGGCACTGTCAGTGTAATGTATATAAAAGCAATTCATCTGAAGATTCTTTTAATTGTAAATTAAATTACACCCTCTATGAGGTTTTGGGATGAGCTCCTGTCCAGGATACCTGCTGAATAGGATGTTTTACCTAAATTACATCTAATAAGCAGGGTCATTTTGGTTCATCTATTTCCTGTTAAGCACTGGGAAATGTATTCATGCTCAGTCATTGCTGGATTGAGGCAGTCTTGTAAAGCTGTTCCCATCACTGGCACTCTTTTCGATCATATCCATTTTTCATCAGTTGAGTGAGCCCCAGGGTGGCCTTAGCATCTCTTATCTTTTAGCTTTTTTTTGCCTTTGTCTTTAACCTTTATCTTTTGGAAGTTGTGTTTTTATTTAAGCTTAAGAGTTACACTAGTGGGAGGGAAACTTAAGGGATTTAGGGGGTTTTCATGGTGATGGTAAGTCCAGCTTTCTCTGCACACTCCTCACCCAGCTACAAATATCTCCAGGTCTCCATCCCCGTCCACATCAGTGACAGCCACGCCATAGTTGAGCTGGGTGGGGTTGTTGTCGTAGTCTGGAGGAAGGACGGTCTTGGTTATAGCTGAGAACACGGGCTCTGACCTCTGAGCCACCGAGAGGGCGGGCAGGAACAAAACCAGCCACAACCACATCCTTACCTGAAGGGCGAAACACACTATTTGCAACATGACTCGACCGTTTTTGTTTCAAAGAATTCAAGAGCTGAATAACGCCAACGGACGTTGTACAGACATATACACAGTCTGAACAGCAGAATTACCATTCATCCAATCCACAACGCTATTCACCTGAACTACTGCACATGTGACCTGCTAGTTGATGTGTAATGAGAATCCCATAAAAAATATGAGTCATTCATCTGCAACTGCAACACATCCCCCCACTTTTTTTTTGCTAGTTCTTCAAATCCATCATAAGGCAAACATTGCTGGCAAAGCTTCCTGCTATACTCAGACATAAAGATGAAGATATACCACTGCAATCAGCGACATTCTGCAGGGTTAGATCTGAACAACCCATCACATGCAGACAGGCTGAGGAATTACAAGACAGAAAATCCATACATGGAGCGAGGGCATTAGCCAGAGGCCAAGTGAGTACGGAGGAAACCAATACGGCCTGTTATAACAGACCTGAGGTGTTGTTTCCTTAGAGACAAGGACCAACACTAAAATGGAAAAGATTTTTTTTTCTGTTTGGATAAAAGGACTCAGTGATGTATTAATGTCCTTTAAGTGGTAAGCAGATAAAGGGTGAACATTGATCCAATTCGAGTTGTGAATTGCAGGCAGGTAAAGGTGAGGTGGAGTTTCTGACGCTCAGGCTGAAAAGAAACAAAGAGGAATTGGCGAAGAGAAGGGTCACCTTCTTAACGCTGAAATAAGAAGCTCATCAGCAACAGCCCTGCAAAACATCACACACACACAGACACGCACGTGCACACATTTAAGTGGCATTCTAAAGGCTGACAACTTGATTTTCTCTGCCTGTGGATTTATGAACATGTCCTCCGTCATTCCATCTGTAATGCCGCTGAGACGCTCCCATCTATACTGCTGCAGATTCTCCCTTTCTGCTGAGTGTCCAGGTGATGTATGGCTCTTTAACATCTCCCTCAACAATTCAATTTAAGATAAAACCACAGTGCTGCTTGAGTAATACTCTCAAAAGCACAAAAAGCAGGAGAGGAAGCACCTCTGCTGACACCTGCAGAAATATGGCCGGGGCCAACGCTAGCTCCCTGGGCAGGCAGCGCAGCGATAACGCCGGCAGAAGAGCCGGTAGTAATGTAGACTGTGCCTGTTAGCAAGAAGGGTTAATTAACAACACTGTGAGCTTAAGATGAGGCAGTTTCTCCCCATTAGAGCAGGATGTGATGACAAATGAGCTGGCCAGTTCCACACTAGAGAAAGGGACTTTACAGACTTGCTAATAAACTCCATATTAGATAGGGGGAGTGGGCTATAAATTAAAAAGAAAAGGAAACGGAAACTTGGAAAGTCAAAAAACAAAGTGTTATGGAACAGCACACAGTCTCTTCAGATCTTTTTAAATGAACTGCAAATCAGCCAATTAGAGGACAAGATAACAACGTGTAAATGATGCAGCTTCTACTAGAAAGGTGGACAGGTTAACTTTAATAGCCATGCATACAAGGTTATATTCATATTTCAGTTGAACACCAGCCTGAAAAAGACAAAAGGAAAAAAAAACAAACTTTGGTATCCCTTATAAGTCACCCACACAAAGTAATAACGACATGAAAGAGGATTGGCGATAGGACAGATGAGTGCATGAAATCACTGGAGACTTTTCAGTTTGATAAAATCATGAGGTACTATATTATCCAGCCAAGGACATGAAGTCTCTTCGCCCCAGATTCACTGCAGTAAAAACCAAGACATCCTTCTTCAGTTGTCAAGCAAAGTTGGACTTTTCTGCAAGCACATATCCACAAACCATTTTTGCCCTCATCTGGGTTCGATGATATAACATCTGCCGAGGTCACCGCCCAAACAAGGGAACATCAAGCAAAGTAATCTCCTGTAAACCATTCAAAGACAATGAAACGGCCCAGGAAACGAATAGTCGTTTCAGAGCAGAGAAATGCTTTCGATGTGGTTATTTATGTTGGCATTAAGAGGTCATTACCACAGCGTGCAACATCAGCATGTGCTTTCCTGCCCAGCTCTGATCCTGATAACACTGCGACAAAGAGCCAGCAACATCTTCACTTTCAAACACACTTTTGCAGAAGCTCTTTTCTGTGAAGGACACCCTCACTGCAGAACACACACACACACACACACACACACACACACACACACACACACACACACACACACAAAGTACTCTACCGGTCACAGTGAATTACACTTCAATCAACACCTGACATTAATGACAAGCTCTTGTTCGTCTATCATTTACAACTTAATATAAGGCAACAATAAATACGGCAAGGATTATTGTTCATTTATTGTTCATTTGACTCACAAAACACATCATATGAGTAGTTTAAACCACCACATATTCATTTAAACAACGTTTAATAGTTTTTATTGGTTTTTGTTCTATCTATCTATCTATCTATCTATCTATCTATCTATCTATCTATCTATCTATCTATCTATCAAATAAAAATACTTCTTTTAAAAATGAGAAAAGTAAAAGAAAAATAACCGCACTCCACCTTGGTAATGATAACTACATTTACAAAACAAACCTGCTTTCATTTAACTACCTGCACATCGGCGTTTTTAAAACTATGAGCATCATTTAATCCGTGACAGCTACTGTAACCAAAGGGGATGACCGTTTAACAGCATTACTGATAAGCGTTTCTGTCTGGGTTGAGGTTTTGCTCTGAAAGTTACGTTCAAATCGTCAACTTTCTTTCGCGTCTTTGCGCAGCAGATCCCAGCTGAGCGCCACAACGATCCTGAACCCAGCGGAAGACGGCAGCTTCAGCAGCGGGCAGACTCAGGTACTCACAGATGCAGGGACGCTCGGGAAACTCCGACAAAATCCTCCAGCGAACTGACACCAGGGACGGTGAGAGAGAGCGAAAGAGAGAGAGAGAGCTAAACAGCCTTTATCTCAAGGGTTTTTCCCCACTTATTCCCTTTACACAACTTCCAAAAGATTTGCTTTATGAAATCGCTTGTATGAGATTTGAGCCAATCTCCGCGCAGCTTGTTGAATATCTAAAACGACAACCAATAGGGAAGCTGGGTAACGGCGGGTGGGCGTGTCGGCAGGTGTTTATTATAATCTGGCAGTGGGGCGCAGCTGGGATGAGGATGCGGAGCTTACTCGGTTCAGTTGGGATGCTGTGACTTCTGTCCCATCCACGTGTGATTATAGATGAAAGTTATTAGATATTTTTGGATGTCAGCCACCATTTTTTTCCCGTGTTTTTTTTTTTTACACGCAGGCAGACTGATTTGAATGAGCCATTTAACAAATTGGAGCATAAGTTCGTTTAGACGGTGCCTCCAGGCTCCATTCATGTATACTGAAATATATCCCCACCATATATGTTATGTGTTCATAAAGGTTTATTATATTTATATCTTCAAAAGGTGCAGGCTTCGATTTTTCTTGTGACTCTATATAATTTATATTTATAAAATAAATGTTTTTTTTTTTCATTTCAATATGTTTTTTGCTTGTTGTAGTAATGCCACTGAAGCAAAAGAAAGCACACTTTAAAATGCTTAAAATGCTTCTTTTTCGTTATCTTAAGATGCCCAGAAAGCTGCTTCAGCTGTATGTGCAAAGTCATAAAACTAGAAGCTCTCAGGGAGTTCTCCAGTGAGGCTCTGCTAATGCCCTGTCTTGCGGTTTAAAAAAATAATTGGAGAAAGCACTAAAATTAAGCTGGTGCTTTCTGTACCCACGCTCGACCATGCTTCGAGAAGTTTCAAGAAATTTGGTGCATTAATTTTTGCACAATCATGCTGATTGACAGGGAAATGGTGCACTGATTACCACCTGCACTCATGTATATATCTATCTACTTAGCACTTTTAATTCTTATTCTTATTTTTATTTTCATGTCTATTTAAGCGTTATATGACAGTATGTTTGCACTAAGTACCGCAGCAATTTCCTAATGTTGTAAACCTGCTCAACATTTGGTAATAAAACCCTTTCTGATTCTGATTCTGATCCTGCTAGGAGGAGGAACAACAGCATCATATCCGCACAGAGCTCGTTAGAAACATCAATATCAAACAGCAATAATAACAAATAGTTCCCTCTCAGAGTGATCATCAAAAAGTTAGTGTTCTGCCTCATACCCGTGAAAGAGAGAGAGAGTTTGCAGGTTTACTGCTGCCAGATGTATAATTCTTATGTCACGCTCTGCTGAGTCCAGCCTCCCAGAGACCCCCCCAATGAAATGAGTTGTGTGTGTGTGTGTGTGTGTGTGTGTGTGTGTGTGTGTGTGTGTGTGTGTGTGTGCGTGTGGTTGCGTACGGCATGGTGAAATGAGATGTTCACATCCCAAGGACGTCTCCCACCATAATTTAAACTCACTGGTGCTGGAAGACTTCAAACTGAAAGTGCTGAAGTCATAAACCAGTGCACTTCTGTCTTTACTGTTATTGTCAGTGATCTACTGGTGTAAATCTGTAGGCAGGTGGCTGTGACTCAAACAATGCAAACATGAGGACAGAAAGCTTTTTCATGTTCTGATTACTGCATATTGGCTCCAGGCTATAAAATTAGTTAAAGACCCAAAGAGAAGTCCTTTTACATACTGTGTCTCATTGCTTTTTAATTGGAGTTGATCTGTCCTGGCTGATTTACACGTTGCACAGTTCTCTGACACGGCCACAAAATGTGAGGGGTTCGAGAAAGAGAAAATGCTCTGGGCTTGATGTACTACTGCGCATGATACCTTCAGCTATTTACACCCTGATCTACAGTCTCTTACACTGGAGATCAGAGTTTTTTGGCGGGTTTTTTTTTTCTTTTTTTTTTACTTATTTACGAGGGACGAAGAGACATCTATCAGCACTCAGCTGAAGCCAGTGACAGTGTATAGTGTGACTTTGAGGCGGAAAGTGAATTGTATTCCTACCCCTGGGGTACGCTGGGACAAACACGAGAAACAATGTTGTGGTCGCCGCCTGTTTCCATCAGCTACACACGCCCATTCAGCGCTCCTCTTTGCCTCACTCTTACTTGTCGTCAAGGTCGTGCCCCCCCCTTCTTCCTTAGACACAATGATCCTTAAATAGACCTTCTTTAAGCGACGATGAGGATTGTGGAAAGCTCGTGGGAAGAAATGGGGAAGGGACGGGGCTTTTTACTACAGCATGGAGAAATGTCCCCTTTCCCTTTTAAGGGCTGCTGAAAGATGTATAGTGCTACAGCATCATGATGAATCCCCTCTGCGGTGGATAGAACACTTCTCATATCATTAAGCTTTAGTAATGGTCCCAGTGCTGTGCCCCTCCTGGCAGGGTTGCCTGGCATTTACTCCTCTCTGGCTAACAGGCCCGCTTGCTATCTATAGATTCTCATGGCGTTCCTGCAACCTTTAGGCTCCTTCAGGTGTGTCTGATAGCGTTTGTTTCCTAAAATAACTCCTAGTGAGTTGCAAGCTCCTCTGTGTGTTCATGTCAATTCATTATTATTGCCACAGAAAAGTTACTTTAACAATATGCGCTTCTGTAACCTCAAACTGTGCAAACATAACACAAAATGCACTAGTTATCAACTTTTGTGTCATAGTGAGCAGGGTGTAGTTGAATGATAATTATCTTTTTAAATGAACAATGTATGATAACTTATATATAAAGTTTTGTGATTTGCAAGAGAGAAACTTTGATTGATTGATAAACAGCTGCTGCGATATCATGACATTTAGTCCCCTGTTGGCGCCAAAGCAATGAATCCTTAACAGGCAGAATGAAACTTTGCACCATATTCTTTTTATTTCTCTTGACTCTGTTCATGTCTTTAGGTTCCAAATCCCGTATCCTCACTTCTTAAATGCAAACTTTCAGTTTAAAAGTGATTTCACTAGATAATTTTGTCTATTTACGCAACAGAGCTCCAGCTACAGCTACAGAGTTCTTACATACTGGCTGGCCTTAGTCTTTAGTCTTTATTATATTAGGAAGATAATTTCATTTCAAACCCTCCATGTTTAAATCTCATGTGAAAATATGAAAATGGATGCTGAAATATAAACACCTATAAATACATCCATTACTCTAATGTGAACTTAACCCCTATCTGGCCAAGACTTTGCACTAAAATTTAATGGTTTATGTTATAGGGACAAAAGGGATGCAAGTCCCCACAATGTCACTGTGTGAGGACATTTATGGGCAGGGAAGTTACACACACACACATGGACACACACACACAGAGTATATGTTTGATGGACTTTTTGTGAAATTGTTTAAAAATGCTTGCACAATCAAGAGCTGGGTCATTTGTATCATGTATGCTTCCTTTCTGTCCTCACAGAGTGTGATATATTACTGAAAAACACGACTTCAAGCTAAACTGCAACTTTAAAGTTAATACCCCCCCCCCCCCCCCCCCCCAAAAAAAAAAAAACAAAAAACAAAAAACAAAACGTGTTATTTGCAGTTGGGCAGCTTATCCCTTGCTGTTTGCGTCCCTACTGCTTTTTTAGACTCATTTGATTTTCTGTGTGGATGGGCTTCAGCTCTGATCTTTGAACGTGTGCACAGAGACTCCACTGTGCGTTAGCCTCCAGGGTGCATGTGTTACAGCATGCATTGGTGCAACTACACTTACGTCTCTCCCCAGCCCTCTCTCGCACTCTCACACACCAACACATACTCACATGCTGGGATATAGGTTTCGCCGGGGTCCTTCATAGATCAGCCTCCCCTGACAGCTCTCTTAAATGTCCTTGGCAGCCCCCCAACCCTCAGCCCTCGTTCCCTCTCTGTTCCTGCACCTTTTCCTCTTCGACCAGGCTTCTGATGGATGCTGCCATACTTCTCTGCCTCTCTCCTCTGGAATGCTCCCATAACCACTGGGCCCTGTAATGCAAGACACAATCTGTATATATCCCATTAAGTGTCACTTTGTGAATGAACCTGTTTCTTCACACTCGGTTCACCTGACAGAATGAGATGCACAGGATGGAGGCTGAAAGTTGACCAGTGCCTTTAAAGTCAAGAGCTCTGACTTTTGAGGAGCTGGTCTCCGATCACAAACGTCGCTGTTACCATAGCTAGTATTGCCATTGTTAATTGTCCTATAAAATGGCGGTTAGATGCTGATACTTATTCATAGGCTTTGCTCCTTTAGCTCTGGCCCTACTCTGTCAATATTCCTTTCCCTTAAGCAACAACTCATCTCCAGCACATAGATGTCTTCAGAGCGGTGAAGAATTGTACTCAAAATGCAATGTTTGTTTTCTCTTCACCCTCTGCAGTCCCCAACTAATTTTTTTTTAACATCATGAGGTTTTATACACACTCGCTGCTTTGCTATCAATCATATTTCTAATTTAATGTATGAATATGTGATTTATGTTGCCCAGGCAGAGGATATAAATCTGTTTTCCAAGGGGTGGGGTGGGGCGGGGAGGGGGACAGGAGCGCTGATGTTCCCTTATTGATTGGCTGGCTTAATAGTGTTTGTTCTTTATAGCTGATCTCAGGAAATAAAGAAAATAAATAGTTGAGAATGAGTTCAGTCACTGTGATGCTCACGAGGGTGTGAGAGAGATGGAGTATGGAGGAAGGAACAGGAACGGAAAGAAGGAAACAGCAGGGAAACAGGATGAAAAAAACAGCTGATGGGTCAAATCATAAACCAACGATAAATATGGAATGTCAGTCATATCCTTATTGTTAAACCGGTAGGGGTGAAACTGTTCATCTAAACAGAGAGAACTCATTAAGAGTTTTAACTTGCAACTTTTCTGTCCTTTAGTCTAACTGTGAAATCAGGGCACAAAATTACATAATGTTTTCGTCACTTTTTCCACGAGGCTGGGTCAGAACCAGAGGTTAGGACAGCTGTAGAGGAAAGGTTTGCTTCGAGGTATCTCTGTCCTTTGCATGGTCAAAATGCTAACTTTTATTGACACCTCGTCACAGTGTCATGAGTGACAGAACATGATGTTTTTCTTTGCAAACCCAGAAGCCACATGGTTAGATGTCAGTCTTGAGTCATAGCTTTTCTGTTAACGCGAAGTGTCAGGCCATTATTGGCTCTGAGACTGTTTTACAATTCTCTGAGGATTTGTCAAATTGATTTGAAAACCAAACTGTGGTAACTGCCCGGCACCAGGCTCTTTGGAGGAGTGATGAATTAAATTTGTCTTGACATGTCACATTAGGAGGAAGGAAGGAAATTACTCTTTTAGGCAGAAGTACTTGACCACGTTACATAAATACGCTAAAGTCATAATCACATAAGCACGGGTTTATGCTCCTATCTACATTCTTTAATTTTCATATAGATCTTATATCAGCTCCTCGTCTCCGACATTTAATCATAAACAATGGAAGAAAAACAGCAAAAAAGACTTCGGCTTCTTCCAACTTAACTGAAGGGAGGAGATGAGAGCATAAATCAAGCCCATTAGCCCTCAGGTCTCTTGGTGACAGTTCCCGCCCTATGGCTGATGTAAACCAAACTTACTGTTTGGAGATGAAGAAGCCTGTCATGCAGCTGCAGCCACCTCAGCCCCTGTCACCCTCCCTTGGAGATGCTCAAGCATTAATAGCAAATCGATTGTAGTTGAGAGACGGGAGAAAGTAAGGAAAAAAAATGTTGCGTTCATGTCCGGTGGAGGGATGTGCATATAGGAAAATATTACAACAAAGCCTGGAAACATTTCGGATATCCTTGCTAATCTCTGCAGCTATATATCACTTGGTGAGGACAAATAGCAGTAGGTGGTGATGACACCAAAGGACAGAAAGACACAATTGCACCTTTTAACCCTTTTGTGTTACGAAGAACATAACTCAGAAATGCGCATCATTACTGCACCTTTCTGTTAAACGGACTCTCTTCTGCTGCAGCAGATTTCATTCATTGGTGCTGAAGAGCTTGATTGTCAACTTTGTTGTTTTGTTGTTTACCAGCCGATGGATTGCTATGTGACCAAAGTCTCCCCGTCTACAAGCTTCCCGCAGTGACCTGATGATAGGGGTAATGGGGGCTCTTTCATCTCATTATGCCTAATAGTGTATTGATTTCAGTCTGGGAGAAATGACTACATCATCTCCTTAGTTAGCCCAAGTCATAGATACAATACACAAAATCTTTTTTAATCCCTTTTAACTGTAATCTCAGCAGAAACCACCAATAACTAGCATCTCACGGATATTTTGCTGAATATAAAAACTGGTATTTGAGGGCTTAATGTTTTGTATTGGAGTGTACTGTACATGCCATGTGCTCTGTGATCTGAAGGTGTAAAAGCACTGAACGCGTCCTTGCTGCCGTTGCTGCCAGCCTTAGTCAACACACTATCCCTCCTCGTGTGTTTCTGTCGCTGTCTCCTCAGTGGGGTAATCAGCCATTCTCCTGCAAGGTAATTCCTGCTCAGGAGTGCATGTGGCCGACACTGCGGAAATTCATTTTTTGGTTTAATTTCAGGCCTATTGATCGCGGAGCGCTTTACGACTGCATGACATCCATAATCACAACAATGGTATGACAGCGCAGATAAATAATGTGGCAAAGGCAGAGAGAGCAGGAGGGATGAAAGGGAAGCTGAATTGAAAAAAAAGGGAGGAGAGCCAGGATCCATCTCTTACTGTATTCTGTATTAATTACCAAACTCCAGCCTATTACACCCTCCCAAACCCAACCTAGTCACCTGATTGATCTCCTCTCAGAGGCCATAAATTAGTTTTCTTCCCAAACTTATCTGAAATCTGTTTGTTTAAGCATCCATTAAAGGATAGAAGCCAGTGCTCTACAGTAATTACCACAGCTACTGTAATATCTACAATTATTATGATTAGTGGAGCAGAATTAAGTTACTGCTAAAGAAACCACAAGGGGCTAAAGTCATGGAATAATTATGAGGTTTTGCATAGAGTAAAGCTGCAGAGTGCAGGCTGGAGCGATGTAGCTGAAATGAATATCCGTTGATAGAGCCCACAGTGGATGCTTACTGAAAAGCAAAACATTTTTTATATTATTTTGTGGGCTTTTTTCTCCCTTCATTAAACAGGGCAGCATAGATGGAAATATCACGCAACACAGGTCCTCAGCTGGATTCAAACATTGCATGGTGGTGCAACTATCTGGTATGCACTGTAACCACAGAATGCCCCGGAAAGCAGAAATGATCGCGCCAAACGTTTCAACTGTAAACTTGTGTTTGTTCTGGCGGAGCGTATTGACACTACCACTGGCTATTTGATTTAAAATTAGATGCTTCCACACCATTTTGCACCTTTTATGAGATATTTGTGGAAATATGCACGCTTTCCCGTCAAGCTGCTGAATCATTTTCTCCTCAGTAACTATAAACGGCCATTTCGGAGACAGCAGGGGCCAGTGCGGTCGGTGTTTGAGTGGGCAGGAATTTCGAGAGAGTCAAGAGAGCTGGTTTAAGCTGGCAGCAGAGGCCAAAGCAGGTCTTTCACCTCAACTAACATACTGTAACTTTACCACAAGGCTGCCTCAATTCAAACGCAGCTTTAACCCCACATTCTATGTATTGTACAATGAGATGTGATAAATTGAAGTCCGAATTGTGACCTTTAGCAGTGTACATGTAGTTAAATGATAGTGGTGTCTAGTAAACAGTGGTTCCAGTGATGCAGCAGTGCATAAAGTGTGGCTCTTTTGGTTATTGGACTCTGAAGAGGGTTGACAGCACCAGCTCATAAAATGTCTCAAGTCAAAAAGGCGATAAGGATGCAGGGTTAATGCGGCTTGGCACACAGTTTTATTTGTGCGGAGGAGGAGAAATCCTGCTCTTCTCCCCCCTCCGAAGAGGCTTACAGCAAAGTGGATACTGTTGCAGGTCGGGAAGCAGTGAGGCGACGGAGGATGCCCAGCGAAACAGAGCAAGCAGGCGTGAGAACGAGAAACTGACCGTTTTTATTGTGGCCATATCAGACACACTTTGCAGGAGTCATCAAAATGACAATGCTATAGTGTCACCTTTCTTACAAAAGATACAAGCTAATCAACTAGTCCACTGAATTTTTTTATTTTAATTTTGTAATGTTTCATCTGGTATAATAAAAAACAACACTGCATGTTATTGCAGGAAGATTTTGCATATAGGCCTCATCAACATAATGAACTTGTAATTTGCAGTTGTAACAGAAAAAAAAAACACTTTGCTTAACCCATTGAAGTTAACTGAAGTTAGCAGGTGTTCATTGACAGATTAAGTTAATCTAAGTGCCTTCCCCTTCCCACTTGGAAAGAGCAACTTCTCACACACTCTACTACTGAAGTATGGACCATCCAAAAACTAAATTAAGTGCTTGTTTTTCAAATGGAAAATTCAAGTGAATGGCCATGTTTTCTCATGGTCTTTTTCACACATACAAGGCTTTTGCTATGCTTGTATAGCTGACAGGCTGAAGTTTAAAATGAGCATTGGAGTGGGGAAGAAAGGCCGTTTAAGTGACTTTGAACATTGCGTGGTTGTTGGTGCCAGACACGTTGGTGTGAGGATTTCAGAAACTGATGAGCTACTGGAATTTTTCCAAACAACCATCGCTGGGTTGTACAAATGATGATCTGGAAAAGAGAAAATATCCAGTGAGCTGCAGTTCTGTAGGCGAAAATGGCTTGTTGACGTCAGAGGTTAAAGGAGATGGCTAAACTGCTTTAAGCTGATAGGAAGACAACAGTAACTCAAATAAAGCATTCAGAGATGCTTTTTTTCTTACCTTGATACAGCCAAAGTATGCAGAAGAGCAGGAGCACAGATGGGATACACCAACAGAAGATCACACTGGATGCCCCTCCTGACAGCCAAGAACAGGTATCTGAGAGTTTGCATAGGCGGACACAAAATTGGACAACGTGTAGATAAATTAGAAAAAGTTGGTGTTGGCTGTACTCAAACAACCCCCATAGCCACCAGATTTCAGTCTAATAGAACACCTCTGGGATGTGTTGGAACAGGAGATTCACATCATGGATGTAAGCAACTGTGTGATGCTATCATGTCAATATGGACCAAACTCTCCGAGGAATGTTTCCAGCACCTTATTGAATCTGTGCTAAGAACAATTAAGCCAACTGTACATTAACAGGATGCATCTAATAACTGCATGGTGAGGTTATACCGTTGATGGCTTGGTAATGTAGCAGCTACAGGCAGTAAGGTTTAAGAGCAAATTGCTGATCACAAGAGGATTTTCAGCCATGTTGCATGTAGTCACTGTAAAAATCTCCTCACTTGCTTCCATTATCCGGAGCCCCTGGATTTCTCTGCTGCTAAACATGCATACACAATGAGACACGGCTTGGCAACAAAACTATTTCTTGTTGGTGTTAGGGATGAGCACCACTGGGAGTGAATTGTACTGCCAGGCTCCACACCACTGATCAACTAAAGCTATTTGTATGTGAATCAACAACACCGCTGTCTTTTTATTAGGGAGGGCCAGTGACCCTATCATGGACGCGACCTGTTAAGAGAAGCAGCCTTTTCTTATCTGCATGCCCTTGGAGTATGCGCCTATTGATATGCCACCTTGACTCTATCTTCATGCCAAGATGCTTCCAATTATGCGAGCCGCTGGAGTGAGGCAGAGCGTGGGTTTCTGTACGATGAAAACTAGTCCATGGGTAATGTGATTGTGCTGCTCTTCCCCATAGGTATGGTTTCTGCACACGGAGGGGGGATTAAAATGAACAGCCATTTCTCCCATTTCTCACCATTTTCCCCCCCACAACCTCATGACCCTATAAGCTAGACTGATCTATCTAGTTAAATAGTAAATGGCTTATCACGGGGGTTTGAGCTCTGCTACAGCTATCGATTAGATTTAGCAGTCATTTTTTAAATCATATGTGGGGATTTTTGCTGTGATATAACCTCCTGGCTGTCAGTTCTTCTGTAGACAGCCCAACGTCACCATACAGGCTGACTTAGGTGACCACAGGGCAGCCCAATCACTGACGGGAGGCTGTCACTATGCTGAAGTAATAGGATCTATACTGGACAGCCACTGGGAAAGTGAGAGATGCATAGGGAATATGTGCAGTAACTGTACATAGTCGGCTGAAGTTGCCTAATCTAACAAACTGTTGGTGTCAAACATTATTCTTTTCTTTTATTATTTTCCTGTCAGGATTCCAGAAATAGTTCTCTCCATATGCTGTTATCTCGGTTTGGACTTTGCTGTTCGATACACTGTGCACAAGAAAATGATCTGCACAGTGATTTAACTCTCAAATCTTTCTCCTGTTTTTGCCATATTCAATTTATTTGGTATCCCAGAAGAGGGCAGCACTTCTTTACCAAACTTGCAACTTCTTGCTTATATAGTATTCTAGTACTTAAAGCTATACTGCGCAATTGAATGAAAAACACGCGAGCAGAGATGATAATCTTGATGCTTTTCACACACAAAAAAAAAAGACTAGAAGAAGGTGCTGCTCATTTACTGCATGCTTCTCGTGCCTTTAATCTAAGCTCTGCTACTTCCTTATTTTCAAAGTGATTCAGACTAAAACACAGCTTGTCACATGCACTGTGATTTATGAAGAAAGCGTAAGACAATTTGAAGCAGACTTTAGTCACTTCAAATTGCACTGCCCTTTTCTGCTCTGTCTTTCTGCCACTCCTCCTCTTCTCCCTTTCTATCTCAACTAGCCTCACTTTTTTCATTTCCCCCCTTCTCCTTCTTTGCTGCTGCTCCACCCTGTAATCAGGCCGGTTCATGGCTCTCATTTGGAGTGGTATATATAGCAGTAATTGTCAGGGTGCAGTACTGAGACTGGGCAGAGCATGTGTACTCTCTCACAGGGCTGTTTTGCAGTAAATCTCTTAGGGGAGAAGGGAGGTCCAGGCTGGTGAGGGGAGGGGTTGAGGTAGTGAACGTGCTAAATAACATGCACATGTGTGAAGACAAATTCAGTTCAACAAAATGCTCAGACAATGCAGAACTGGATGAAATGCTCAAAGCGGCTAAGCAGAGGCACTCTACCTAATCTGTCCCTGTAAGTCATTATGTATCGCTGCCTATTCATTTCCTCTCTCAACGAGCCTTACGTGGAAAATGAGCAGTGTGTTGCGATGTGCTTTTCTCTACAATTATGCAAATATGTTCATTATTTAGGAAGGCGTCTCATTGTCAGTAAACGTTAACAATTCCAGGTGATGAGCTGTATGTCAGGTGGTCAGCTTATGATTCATGAGCAGATACTGCACACATACAAAGCAAAGAGAACAGGAAACTCAATCCCAAGTGGAGGAAAACCCAAGTGATCACCTTCAGCATAGTTTCAAATTCAAACATTATATAAGTTCATCTTCCTGAAAGTGATTCAGAAAAAAGCAAGTCATCGTGAAGGCAAAAAGCTGTCACGTGGCTTTCAGGGACAGCATTCCTGCTCAATAATCTGAGATATTATCAAAAAATCCACCCGTGTCTGTCTGCTACACCATGGAAAACTGCCACCAAAAGAGATGACGGCAAAGCCTGTTATGTAGTTCAGTTGTTTGTGTGTGTATTTGAGAGACTATTGGAGTGTGAATGGTTGGTGGGTTCCCTGTAGCTTGTATGGACAGGTCTGTCATTCACTGAGAACACACAGTCTCCATTGTGGAGCTGTCTGTGGACCCCATCAGGTCAGGGCGGAGTGGGGGCTCTCCAAATAAAAACATGTGCTGCAAACAGGAAGTGGGCCTGTAAGGATAAAATGAGAACTGCTTATGAATGGGGTATGCAGTTTTTCCTTCCTCAATTTCTGATTCATCTCAATACAATGATGTCGTTTGCTTGAGTTCCACATGTGTCTACACTGTAGCATGAGCACTTCTGGAGATTTAATCAAGTTCTGACTAACAAAATCATATTCTAGCACGTTCTAGACACTAGTATCTTGTGTCTGCCTTCATGAAATGATAATTGCGTGCTTTCCAAAGAAGTAAGGAACTGTCTTCCAGAGAACAAGTGAAAATGTAAAAGACACATGTGGAATTTTCCAAATTGCATGCGCTTCACTTAAAAAGTGTAGTATAAAATTAACTTACTTTAAAGAAGTCAAGATAAAGTCAAGAGTTAATTATTTTTGCCTCATAGTTTGTGTGCGCTTTGGTGAAAGTGCATGAAAGGATGCTGAACTCACTCCATGACCCCAGGTGCTCTGCTTTCAAGTTTTCCTGTCTTGTTTGCCCAGCAGCTGTTTCATCTCAGTGAGTGACCACTTCACAGCTCTGCTGTTTTCTTTCTGGGTGGATTTGTCAGCTGTGATCAAATCAGACTTTTGTTAAAAGTAAACTTTCTGTTCAGACGTAGTTGATTACTCTACCCACGCCTCCCAAAGTTGGTATGTTTGGATTTAGTCATTAATGCTTTCTTGTTTTTTTACTGGAATGGTTAGTCAATTTCGCAGTTCCCCTGAGAGGCAGTATTCACAAGGGGACTGAGTCAGAGAAAACCTAAGATCTTAAAAGGGAATCTAAAACTGAAGAACATAAGATACCTGACACATCATATCTTCCTACCAATTAACTTGCACATCAAGAGCAGGTAAAAGGTAATGCTACACATAATATCACATCTACAGTTTTTACTGAGAAAATACAGCATTTGATTAGTTTTCTCGTCAACAAGTATTCTGCAACATCATGCAAGGAGGAGGCAGAAAACAGAGGACAACTTTGTATGTGATGAAGTTTTATTGATTCACAGTAATGATGGATGAATGGATTGCGATTTGTTCTTTAACTGAAATGTGGCTCTGACTCAGACAGTGTCTATCTAACTTTCCTCAAGGAAAGACGTAACAAAGCTTATCACCTTCATACCTTAAATTTTACCTGCAAGATAAACATGTGGGTACAGATTACATTTTGTAAGAGTGTTGACAAAAATAAAATTAGAAAAAACAAAAACAAAACAGATCCAGTTTATTTGGTGTATAATGTATGCATCACAGCTAAAATCACATCATGTTTTTTAGTTTTTAGATGAGGTCAAAATCCCTGAGAGTACAGCTTTGTAGATAAGCACCACGTAGATCACACTCTCAGCTTAAAAGACAGAATTAAAGCACAACTGGCCGTAGAAAACAATACAGTAATATGATGAATATACAGCCACTTAAGCTATGGAGTGGCATATAATGTTAAATAACACAGAAAAAGGCCATAATATGTCAAAATACTCTGTACATAAGCACAAAACAACAGAAAAGCATCAGCAAACAGTAAATTTAGACTTTCCCCCCTAAAAATCTCTTTGTTTAGCTGGGCATGTATGATTACAGAGCTGTAAAGGGCCTTCTTTGTCAAGGAAAAAAAAGAGTCCTGGATTACGCCAATCTGCTGAAGAAATTAATTAAGTCTGCAGCTGTCTGTCTTTATGAGTGACGTGTCTCTTCCACAACATGTCCTGGAATCTGTCCATTAGAAAACCATCTTAATGGGTTTAACCACTAAGCCAGTAAGCCAAACACATCAAACACATTAATGGGTAAAATAACATCATTAACACGTGTTCCACGTTGTAAAGAAAATGTTGTATTATTGTTTGCTGTGCTAAGAGATTCAGCAAAAGTGTACAATATACAGTACGTTTTACCAGGCCTTCTGTAAGCACAAACAAGGCCAGTGTTGAAACATGAACAGGACATTTTATTTCAATTTTTTCTCCCAGACAAACATGTTGTTCTCGTAGGAGAGCTGAAAATGCCAGCTTGTGGTCGCTGTATGGCTGCCTACAAAAAAACGCAGATTTGGTAGTAAAACTGTATGTCTGCTTGAGTCTTTCTCCAAACCCTGATCCCTTTCTGTCTTTCTCCTTTTCTTTTCCATCCTCTTTTCCCCCACTTGCCAAATCTCTGAGAAAATCTTTTTCTTGTAGCCTATGTAAACACGCAAACACAAATTTGTCCCTTTTAAGTAACTACTCCATAGCGTTTCTTTGTAATGTCTTTGCTATACTCCGAATGTTAACCTTAACAGTAAGTTTAACCAAACGTATGCAATTAAAAGGCTTTTTATATGCTCTCAAAACCCAGCCTGCCTTCTTGCCTGCCCCAATGCTGTGGTCTTGTCACACCAGTTTTCTCTCCCATCAGAGAGGGTGGAAGACGAAAAAAACCACTTTACCGTTACAGTTGTTTTACTAAGTAAAATAAAATATATCTACAATTATTCAGCTGTATTATGGGGTCATTCAAATACCAAATACTTTAACAACTGTATAAATGATTTATCCACTGGTCTAGAAAAACAGCAAAAACATTTTATATAGATTCTAGCTAACAACGTCTTGACTAAGAATGCTGTTTAGGTGTCAATTTCTTGAATAAATAAAGTAATAATGTATAACATAAATAACACATTGAATATGAAAAAACCCCTTTGTAGTTCACTTTTTGACATGTAAATATGAAACGATAAAATTCTTAATGGTTAATGAAACAAGAGTGGGGACAAAACTAGAATACTGATGTTTAAAAGATAAAGTGCTTTGTTCCACAAAAATAATCTGACATCTACTCTAGAGAGGGACAGCTACACTTCTGTAAAATGCTGATTTTTCTTTAAACCATTAAAAATAATCTGAAAGAAAAACTACCCAGAATGTACCGTTCACCTGAAATATACTGAGGTTAATATAATGACATACAGTATTGTTAAAGAGCACCAATAACACTCCAATCCCAAGTTTCTATCATGATATTGGGGAAAATAATTCTAACGCACCCATTTTTAGTCTCCAACTTTGGGGCTGTCATTTCCTTACAGCATCGGCATCCCTGTTGTCTTTGTGGCAGGTTAGTTACAGTGACATGAAGGTCTTTCATGTGTATGTGTTTTTAAAATCTAATTTAAGTTACTAGTAGTCCACATTCACAAAAAATAGTGTAGTTATAATAACAAAAATCTTACTTAACTAGAGTAAAAAACATGTCGACCATCTTTAACCTCCCAACTCTTGTAGTCGGTGAGTTGAGTAGTGTCTCTGCAATGGCCGCTGTTATGTATTATTATTTCCACATCTTGCAAGGAGATGAGCAGGCACAGTTTTACATATTATTGTGGGTCCTAATATCCAAAGAGCCTGATGCCATCAACTTAAGCCCAACCTTAGTGGTCCCTGGGCCACATGAGAAGGCCTCCTCCTGGAACAGGCTACAGAAAGTTGTTGGTGATTTGCCTCTGATGCTCAAACAGGTCTTCAGTTTCTGCACTATATGCATCACCTGTAAAGGAACAACATCATTAATAAGAGGTGAGAGCTTACTTACTTGAGAAACTTACGGCAATGTGAAAAAAACAGAAAGATTTTTAGTATCCTCACAACCTCACCTGCATGGCATCCATACATGTAAGCTCTGTGGCCATCATATTTGCACCGACATCTCATAACATTGTTCATAAAGTCAGACTCAGCCATGTCCAGTGAGGGGTTGACTTCCACCTGCAAAATAAAACGATAATATAGGATGTTATTTATTAGGAAACAGGGCGCACACTTTGGTCTAGTAAAGTATCCTCAGTAGACCATGTTCGTGGCTAAGAAAGGAACAAGTCTCTTCTCCCCACACATGGGAAAGCAGTTTAAATAAAGAGCAGTTGGATTTAAAATTGAGGGCCTGTTATTAAACTGCACTCGTAGCTGGTATTGTTTTTATAGTCAGTCTGTTTCTCATCTATAAAAAGTTGGATGACTTTTCCATACAGTATTACTATTGTAAGGTTAAATACACTATGTGGTACTTTCACATGGACCTAAAGTTGGTAGTCTACAGCTGAATATATACACTGAATAACATGGGGCAGTAAAATGCTTGTGTTATACAAAGTACGAAATGGTAAATGGTAAATGGTAAATGGCCTGCATTTGTATAGCGCTTTTCTAGTCCTTAAGGACCCCAAAGCGCTTTACACTACATTCAGTCATTCACTCATTCACACACGCATTCACACACTGGGATGGCAAGCTACATTGTAGCCACAGCTGCCCTGGGGCGCACTGACAGAGGCTAAAATATACTATTTGACCACAGGAATTCTACTGTTTCTTGCTTTTACATCTTGTACAAAAAGATTTAACAGTTTACACAAATTATGGCAACTGGCCATGTAAGAAGCTCTGGAAATTTACAGGTGCCCAAAGTGTCTGCAAGGGAAATCTTCTTTGCTCCTCATGCTGACATTGGAGTGCACAACAAGGGCCTGAAATTAGCCTGAAATTGAAGTCTTTTGCAAAAGAGTAGTTATGCATAAGAATGTTTATGTGTCTGAAATTAGTCTTATTCTGAATGTTGCCATACACTCTACTAACAGCCTAGTCTGTCATTTGCAGAGCAACTCTGTAACTGCTGATACAAGCATTCTCCTAATCTGGTCTGGTGATAATACTGAGACGCCATTTACAGTAATGGTTGCTCTGCAAACTGCTGCACCCACTTTAAGTACAGGTTACAAACTGCTTAAAGCAAGCAAGAAGGCTAACTATACTAAAAAAAGGAAGAAACCATCTTAAAAACACAGTGAATGCAGAAAAACTCTCTTAATTTTTCAGTGTAAATTACAGTGTTGGACCAGAGTGTATGAGGCTTTTGCAGAAGATTGGTTCGGTGACAGAGTGCGTTGCTCAGTGAGAAAGTAGCTATAAAAATAAAAACAGGGCAGGAGAAATTCCTTGGTGGTAAATTAGCCGTTCCTAATGGAAGAAGGGAACTAGGTGCTGTTTGACTAAAGGGAGGCACTAGTTAATTTGGGTAAATTGTGTGTTTCATTAGCACTGGGTGGTTCAAGGGCAGGCCTGCTAAATCCTCCTGTACAGCCTGCGATCTGTAAAGTCAGGCATCATCTGCACTTTACTAGATAAATGAAAGAACACAGCACAGAGGAGCACTGCTATAAGAGATGTTTGTATTTTTCCAATTCTGCAGCCTCAGTGAAAAACTCCTTCACAGGTTTTACTTTCTCATTTCTCTCAGTTAAAATTGGTTCATACCCTTTCATGATGACCTTTGCACTTTCATCGGTTCCTGTCTCTTTCTGTCATTTGATATAACTCAATTTCTGCCTGTTCTATCATGTATTGGCCTTGATTTGCCTCCATACTATGCTACAGCAGTGTGCCACTTAATTACGCCCACTCATCTTACTCAAAATACATACAGTTAACAAATGCTTTTATAGATGAGTATAACACATCAATTATGCCGAAATTTAATGAACTCTTCCTAAACAGACAGCAGAACAGTGTTAATTACAAAGACCTAGTGCAACCTCTCAGACAAACTGAGTAACAGCAATAATTATCAAACAGTAAGCTATACTGTAACCAGTCTACCACATCAAGAAGGTAATTGGGAGCATGCTTAGATCTGAAGACTGGTAGATCAGAGGTCTGTACTGAAAAAGGAAGATAATGAGATATGGAGTCCTTGATGTGTTTTAGACTGGCAGCCACAATGACTTCATTCGACAAAGAAATGAGAGATACACGAATGGTTAAGGTGATGACTGTTTAGAAGATGGTCAGTAGGTTTTACTGAAAAAGACAGAAACCACAACCAGCCATGAGGAAATTCACCTTTAAAACCTGTGAACCTCTCTTAATAAAAGGATCTCTGATCTTGACGAACCAGTTGAACATTTTAAGAAATAAATGTGATTTTTTTTCTGGAACTTAGAGGAGAACATTAATACTGCACTCATAAAATACTATTCAAAAGTCCTAAGCCAACCATTTTCTTTGTATTCTGTTAGGAAAATGGGAAATAGGTGCAGCAACGTATTAAAGTGTCCAAAATAAAGCATACAAAGTAAAAGCATAGGTTGTACAATGTTTGGTATGAGCACCTTTATTCTTCAACACAGCCTGAATTCTCTTAGGCAAGCTTTCTTATCATTTCTTTAAGTAGTCTCTGTTCTCCAGGCTTCTTGAAAGGCATTCAAAGCTCATCTTTGCAGGGTAGCTGCCTGTACAGATGATCTCACACTATTTTGATCATTTTGAGGTCTGAGATCTGTTCCATCGTGTGTTTTTCTATCCAGGTATACTTTTACTGCATTGGCAGTGTGTTTGAGATCATTGCCATGCTGAAAAATGAAGCTGTTTCCAATCTGATGCTTTCCAGATGGTACTGCAAGGTGGATCAAGTTTTCAGCTAATATGTTTTTAGGAATCACCTTGTTTGCGCAAAAATATTATTTTATGCCTGTGACATTTTGCTATCATTGGCATTTTACATAGATTCAACAAATGACATTGGAACATATATGTGCTTTTGAAACAGCCTGCTAGAGACAAAGTGCCTAAAGATATAATCACCTGAAAGTGAGTGGAAAAAGCACTCAAAGTCCAAAGAAAAAGACTTTCAGAAAGGCTAGAAAACTATTGCTCAAGGCCACTTTGCAAAATAAGTTTATGAAATGAAGGTTGATTAAGATTTGTGCACAGTACTCTAAATGTATGCCATACATAATGCAGCCAACAATCACTTAGCTTAGCTTTGAAAACAGAAGCTCATTAAAGGGCATATTATGCAGTATCATGTTTGTTTAATCAGAACAAAAGTATATGTGTAAAAATATCATTGTTATATGCAGATCTTTCAGCAGATTAATTCTCCACCAGTCACAAGAAAGTTGTTGAGATAACTTAGAAGGCTGCAGTTTGTGCTGACAGTAGTTGCATTTTAACCAAACAGACCTTCTTTTCTAACAGAATAAGCCTATTTCCCTTTACTTTAAAGTGTTTTCTGAAAAGCAAAGTTACTTATATTTCATTTTTCTGGCAATAAAAATTTCCCACATTGGAAAAAGAAAATGTGACAAATATAAACTTCTGACCTGGAATATGTAGTCTCCTGGCCGTACATCAGTCACGTCAACCCACTGACAGTCGATATCATGGCGATATGTATCCCAGCAGCCCACAGAGATACCTTGATCACCCATGTTATAACAGGAAAAGCGTTTCTGGAGGCCTAAAATACATATCAGCAACATTATCAATCACAACATCAAAGCTCATTTAATGCTTGGCACTCCCTGTTATTTTTAAGAGCCTTTAGCTTTCTGAATTGTGCTGGACTGCATACTGTATGAACAATGGGCTTTTTCATATGAGCTATTTCATCCATGATATAACAAGTAAATGGAGAGTGAACAAACAACAACAGCGGCGATCTAATACATTAACCACAAAGTAAAAATCTGAATAGCTGTAGCTGAAATATTGATATTAATTTTCTGTCACTAATGGGAAACATTATGGGTTTTTTGGAAGGAGGGTTGAATTGTGCTGAAAATTACCATCAGGGCAATATGTGTCCTCCAGACAGAAACTGGCCTTGTGTCCCTCTGCAACCCTCGTGCCATTCAGAGTCAGCAGGTCGTAATGCGTGAACACCTCAATGCTGTGGTAGTGCCTATGACGACAGATGGGAAAGTCCAAGTGAGAGCGTGTATGTGTGTGTCTGCATGTCTGAGTGTGTGCATTTACACTTACTGAACACTAGCTCCCTATGGCTTATATCCTTATGACCTCACTGCTTGAACATGAGAGAGGGTGTCACCATAACACCTCTCACAGAAGCTTATTTTAGTTTTGGCTTGATTGAAATGTTTATTCATTCTAAATGAATGGCAGGCTTTGAAACGCACATCCAAAGCTCTGATATGTTGTAATAAACTGAGGCGGACTTGACTGCACGTAGGCTGCACAGTCCTTTGTATTACACCTAATCTGTGGTAGCCAAACGATTGCAACCATCATTTCCACAAACACGCGCTGTAGAAGGGTTCGTGATTTGGGACATCTCACGCAGTCAGCACAGTATGCCACCCTCTTCGCTTATCCTGACAGGTTTGAAAGTGCTCTGTTCCTACTGAAAAGAAACTGAGACCTAGTGATGGACAAATGCGCTTATGTCTATTGGCCATATTGCATGCTTCCTGCCGTGTCCACGGGAATGAGATCACACATCAGTATGTTTTTTTTCCCTGGTTGCAATTGAATGCAATTAAAATAAATATACCTTTAATTACTCAGTGTGTAAGGAGCATTACTCCACATCCATATGTGGAATAAAGAACATGCTTTTGCCTGAATATTTCTGACAGCTCGTGAAAAACACTCAGAGTGACCATAAGGGCAACCACAACATCCTACATCAGTATTTAAAAGGTTTTTTCCACTCCGTCAACCCACACTCCTAAACAGTAAAGCAATTTTACACTTCTCTTTACCTGTTTTCAGGGATAATATACCTGTGACACTGGTGCCATGTCCAGCTCTCTTTCGATGCTTTGGGTCTGAAATCAGAACGACCCAAATTCATGATGCGGGAGGAGAACCTCAGCAGGCGTCGGTGGCCATAAGGCCAGTTCATCCTGGCAGCAGATGATGACAGACAGTTCTCTTCATTGGCACAGGTCAGAAGATGGAGAGGACGGTCTTCCAGGTAGGCTGTCTCCTGGACCAGCTGGGCATCCACAACAAGGTCAGGTGCCGCTGAAGCAGGTGTAACAGATTATCTTAAGATTCAAACTGAACGAGAAGGGAAGACTACATGTAAAAACTGCAACTTACTGTCAGAACAGCTGACCCCAGCAGCCTTTGCTCCACCTCCACGAGGACAATGGATATGGTTGTTACGACGACACTGTTGAATTGAAAGCTCTGTCCCCACGCAGTGAGTTCCACTGAGAATCACATCGCTGACACTGGGGTCGCCAGGCCAGTACCAGGTTTCCTGTCAAAGGAAGGGTGTAGAGTTTTCTATCAATAAATAGTATCATAGTCATCATTTCCCAGTCATTGTTGAAGTTAATGAAGGGGCTGTGACTATGGATTGGTCTCTACGTGTTCATTTATTTCTCATCAATACCTTAAGACACTGCAGATTAGATTTTGATAAATCTTAGAGGAAAGATGGCTCTGACCACTTTACTCTGACATTTTCAAAATTAAACTAATTGGGTTAGAAGTGGGAGTGCTTCGTTGTCCTTTTAGAACATTTCAGATACTGATGACAATACTTTGGCAAAAGTTGGTTGCACTATAAAAAGAGATCAAAATAACCTGTTATGTTTGTCAAGGGGATAGTTACCTGATGAGCACTGGCAGCAAAGCCCAGGCCCAGCTGTCTGCATACCACCATGGCCTCAGTTATGCCCCAGTTCTCACTACAGACAGAGCCCCAGCGTTTACGACCCCCAACCTCCATCAACACCTCTACACGGCCTTCTGATGGGACTCTACCACCAGCAAGCCGCACCTTGAAATCCATTGAATTAAAAGAATTAAGTGGATGATGTGTTATAAGTGAAAGCTCATAAGCTCATGAACTGTGATGGTGTAGATTTTATACCGTCTTTTCTGTGCCTGTTTTAGGAACGTTGCAGCGTACTGAGGCATCCTGGCTGTGTTTGAATGTCCATGGTTGGACTTCCTGGAAGTAGCAGTCTAGAATAGAGTGTTCCAGCCCAGTACACTGAACATTGTTCATATGGATGGGCCCTGTACCTGTATAGAAAGGAGGAGATTTATTAGATTAAAAAAATGATGCATCACAAAAGTGGGAACAAATGAAAACCCAAAAAGCATGGGCATAACTGAAGGGCAATATCCCTTGTGACTGTCTGAGGCCATCCACCACAGAGGCAATGGCATTACGAGACTCTGTCATGCAAAAGAGCGCAAACACATAAAACCGAGGCTCACTATTCCTTTCATATGAAAAACCTTCCTCTATGTTAGCATCAAACCAACAATGAAAAGTTCCTATCAGTCATGACAAAATGCTTCTGCAAGCCAAGCAGCAGCACAACCAAGATCTACTTTGGGCATCTGTCACACCTCATTACCACCATTCTTTTGATTTAGGAACAACAACGACTACTACATTGTGTATAGTCCACCACCTTGGGTGAGCAAAAAAGCAAAAGCTATGTCAGCATTATAAAGGATTCAGACAAGGATTTGTTTTCTATTTAAACCCAGATAATCTTTAAACAACATAGGAAAATACAAAAGTTCTTAGGGAAATAGCTGGTGTGATAACGATGACAGGATATCAACAAACTATGGCTTCTGTGTTTTCCTAAAACACAAAGCACAAACTGTAAACTGAGAAATGAAGTAGCATTGAAATAAACACAACCAAACCACACAAACTATGGGAAAAACAAAACCAAGAAAAAGGGCGTAAAAGAAGATAGTTGGGACCAGATTGCAGCCCAACCAAATACGTCTCTGTGTTGGTTTTGGTAGATTGTAGGCCTTCTTCCATACTGGTCACCATGCGTGGGTTCATATGGATGAAAAGGACATATCTAAACCACTTCTACCTCTATCTGCATGGTAAATGCCACAAACTAGAGCCAAAATCCCACTGTTTAACATATGAAGACAAACACAGGGGGCCAATTTAAAGCAAAACGAACAGTGACAAGATCTATTTAAGCCTTAGTTTGGGAAATCCACAAACGCTTAAAATAAATTCCAGGAAAGCCACATGCACTCTGCATCCACACAAATACACACAACCACTGAGAGTGTTACTAAACTCTTTGTGTTCCCACTGTGTAGACTATAGTACACAAACATTATACACTGGGTGTACGGCACCAAGTGTAAGAGGGGAAACAAAACTGGTTAAGGATCATCAATTATAATCAGACTAAAGAGCTCTAATCATCTAAATTTAAGATAAAGTTGTGCAACAACAGGCACCATCATCACCATCATCATTAGAGCCAACAAGTAACAAAAATACTGCATCCTCAAAAGACACATTTGCGTGCCAGCACACACACATACACAAACTTAAACACACACAACTGTAAATTCGTTATTGATTGTATGTATTAATTATTAACAACACAGTCACATAACTGATCAAGCTCTAACAACAAATCAGAATTACTGCTTTTCTACACCAGAATCAGCTGAGCTGTCACAGTTTTTACAGCAGCAGTGCTTAGGTTAAATGAGACCAAGTCCTAATCTCCCCTATTGCATCAAAATGGCTGGATATGTACGTACTTCACGGGTAAAATTACACAGTAAAAATAACAATGTTGGTTAAGAAAGGAAATAGAAACATTGTCCCTGTAATTTAACTCACTGATGATGATGATGATAAATGTAATGATGATGGGAGTTAAAGAGTTTGCGGGTGGAGTCTGAAGAGAACCTTTCTTCTCTTATATTCTGCCGAATAATTAAAACATGAACACAAGCATAAAATATCTAGGTTGTAGAGTGGATACATCTATGAGAGCAATAATGAGACATAATATAAATGTGGTATCTTAAATTTAGTCTATACAAGAAAGAGCAAGGTTGATATGTAATTATGACTGGGATATGCCAAAGATCATTTGAAGAGATTAGAAAATTGACTTTTGAAGATGGAAAGAGCATAATATCAGTTACATTCTTGTTGAGAATAGCGCAAATAGTTGGTTAGTGGTTACAAGAGAAACCCTGTTCTTGTCCTCTCTGAAATTAAGCTCAATTTTAGGAACAGTTAAATGTGTGTAATGTTTTTCTTTCCATGGAATGTCTCTCTCTCCCTGCCAAAAGACTTTTTCCCCTGTAAAATGCAACAGTCATTTAAATTTCTGCACAGATTTGCTTGCTTATTTGAAATTAAATGGCACAAGCAAACTTGCACCGAGATCGGCATGTATTATTTTTTATATTTATGTTGATATCTGGATTTTAAGGTTAGTTAGAAGATGGCATCTCACTAATCCAGCTGGGATATTCTATGTCTGTATACTATAAAGGCCATTTAATACGTGCAAGCAAGCGTTTCAACAAATCTGATAAGGGAGGCCACATTCAGAGGCAGAACATCTGACTGGTGCACTGCACTCTGTAATCAACCAGTCAACTCGACCACAGCCTTTATCACATTATCACATTTGATCATCATAAATAAAGTCATGCTCTTTTGTGGGGTCCTGCTGGCAAAAAGATACGACAGAAATGATGAGGAATTTTTTTTGTGTGTGCGTTAAAGATGTATAGGTATAGGCAAGTTGGAAAAAGTAAACACTTTTTACACAAATTTACATTGATGTGCCGCTCCTGTGAGAGTTTATTCCATCTACGAGTCTAATTAGGCCTTTTCAAATGACATTTAGCCCAGTATGCATATGTCCTCTGAGCACCAGGGAAATCAGGTAGTAAAAATGACAAGCTGAATCTGAGAGAGCTTTGAATATTGAGTACTTTAGGACTGGCAGCATGACGCTTTCCAAATTCACTCTTAGCAGATCATATCACTGCTATTGTTCTAAAACCGCCAAGTGAGCTAAACAAGGCGCAGCCAGCTGGTCTGATGCATATAAAAGAAGTATGGTTTGTCTGTAGCAGCCTGGTACATATTGGATATACTTTATTTGAGGTTAATATAGTGGACAGTATCACTTCTGCTATTTTCAAATGACTTCAGAGTTTCAAGAAATCAGTGACATTATATTATCAGTGCTCCAATGTTATCCACATAAAGCAGTATTCTTTGATTGTAACTAACTTAAGTGACATGGTTAACTAACATTTTGTATTTGCATTTTTTAAAAGATTTTAAAAGTCTAGAGGCAAAGTAGTTATAATACTTTGCTGATGAAATGCCAGTGCAATGCATTGTGCGGCCTCTAGAATAAAATTTCCACCTATTTACGTCTCTAGAAGAGCAAATCTGAAGGTCAAGATAATATCTCATCGTAAAGCTTTCTGCTCTGGTCAATGCATAGCCACAAAAAAACAGGGTTGCAAGTGTATGAGTGAATCACCAATTATAGAAACCAACTCACAGAAGTAAAATATAACAAATGTAAGAAGAATACATCTACCAATTCTGAGGCATATTTTTTTTTTAAACCTAATTAAAGATTTTCAGCTACTGTGTTTTTCTGTCAGTTATGATTGCAATAGTTTCTCTCTACCTGTGTGTTTGTGTATGCGTGCAATAGGAGAAGCAGGTGAAGTGAATCCTAGTAAAAAACATTGTAAGATTGTGGTTAAATAAACGAAACTCCACCGAGATAGAAAACTGACAAATTATACACCTCTGTGTATTCTAGACATATGACTTTGGAGCCTGGCCAAATAACTGATTAAAACCAGAAAACAATGTGTACGCAAACTAATGCAACTGAATCTGAGGAAAGCCAAAAAATGCTGATTTTAGTTGTTTATGGTAACACAAATGCCAGTTCAAGAGGTAATCGGGTAAAAGGGACACATAAAACACATAAAAATATGCTTTTTGTGATCAACTGAACAGCTAGACCAGTAGAACATCATCCCACATTTAATCTCCATCAGCAAGATTAGAGACTACTCCCTACCATGTGGCATGGGGAAGCTGTTCTCACATCTCGTAAGGGTGGGGTCACCACTGGTGCAGCTGGGTACTGACTGCGTCTGTGTGTGTCATCAAAGCTGGACATTTGAAATTAAAGCAAAAAGACCACAGCTCTCAGTAAGTGAATGAAAAGCTTGCTTGAATCTAGCAAGATTATGTCTCTGGCTTTAGTATCAAATGCCAATATAAACTACTATGGCTTATAGTATTTCATTTTGTGAGTGAGTGTTTGTCTACACACACATGCATATGCTGTTTGGGCAGCTGGAAGTCCTGGCACAAGACTCACATAATCACAGCTGGAGATACTGCAATCAACACATTTGCAGCTTCACAAGGCAACATACACAGACAGACAGACAAACACACATGCCCACACATTATCTGATCAGTCAGAGCAGACGGGTGCGGCGTCTATGGTAAACAAAAGATAAGCAAAAGGCTGAAAAGTCTCCCTGTCTTCTCTGGAATACCATGACGCATGATAAACACATTCAAGCATTCAAATTATACAGGCAGAATGACTTCATTAAATGTGGAGTTTTCCAGAATGTTTAATGAAAGTCTGTGCTTTGGGCAACAGCAATTTCTAGTCTTACCTTGACCCATAAAGGCTCCATGCAGCGCATCTTTGGCAGTACCAAAGCCCAGTTCCCTGCACACAACACTGGCTGCTGTTCTGTCCCACAAGTGATCTACAATAGTCCCCCATTTTCCATCACGGAGCACCTCCACACGCCCCTCTCCCAGTCTGGGGCCCACCTTGAGACGAACAGGCTGTATACGGCAACAAAGGGAGAATAAAAATCAGTTTACTAAGAAAACTACATGATTGTGCAAATGTAGATACAAATTCTTAACCTTACCACAACTGGATAGGGCGCTTGAGGTCTTCCTGAAGAGATGCGAGCAAACTGAGGTCCTGGTACACACTTGACCACTGCATGTCTCCCATTTTTACAAGGGGTAGGACTACGGGGGATTGACAGCTGAGCATGGCACTCTGAGAGACTGTTCTCAGTGCCTATACAATGAACTTTCTCTACCCAAAATCCTTTCTTTTTTGCCATGAGACTCAGTCTGCAAAGAACAGTAAATTGTAGGTAACATATTCTTAAAGATACTAACAATTTGGTTTTAATTTGTTAGCGTTTCTTAATGATATTAAGTAGTAGTAATTCCTGTATAGTTAATACAGGAATGTTGTTATAAAATTGCACATTTGTAGATAAGAAACAAAGGGTGAAAAGGGTCATTTTTATTACCTTGTTGAAGGATCTTCAACCTTGGCATCCCATATTTTCCTGTAAAAGAACAGAGCAGAAACAGACATGATCAGGACTGTTTGTTTTCTGAGGTTGCAAACACAAACACTCACACACACCTGGACCAATTTGAATATCATCTGCTGGTTTTTGTTTCTATCTAATCCAATCACATAAAAGTGTTTTCAGCACAGAGAGCAGTAGCAAACACTTAAAACACCAACTTCCTTTTTACTAGAAAAGTAGCCTTACTGGGTTACTTGAAATGAACCGTGCAGCTGCAAATATAACTTCTGCACATAAATCAGGAACAAATTTAGCATGTGGCTTTGTGGTGAGTGTAAAGTTAGATATATTGATAGTAATGACTAGTACAGTTTAGTACAATCCTTGTCCTTTTTCAGGAACCTCACTTTCCATCTCTCTGTATATATTCAGTATGATGTGTTTCTTTCCTGAATGTGGGCTGTTTGCTATTTACCAAGTGTACTCTGTTTATGTTTAGAGCCTGTGTAATAGTATGTTCTGTACCCACCAACATAAATATGTGTTCAACAAAAATGTTCAGGGTAATTTTTATCTAAATTACACACTTTTACATTAAATAAACTAACCCAGACTTTCTGACTTTTGGAACAAGCAATGCTGCTTAGCTGAGATTTACGCAATGACGCCAAGATGTGAGCTATAAAGAGATTAAAGAAATAACAAAAAAACAAAACAAAAATTAGATATTCTGATCTATGCTGTTAATCTTAAAAACCACACTAGGGGGAGGGAAAGCATGCCATCCAGCGTCTGTGAAGAAGAACATTTCTTAAAAAACAGGCTTTGACCAAGCACAATATACAAATAAAACCTCTGGCACTACCCGACGCTGAATTTCCAAGAACTGTAAGATCGAAACAGAGATTTATGTTTCAACTAGGCTGGCTGAATTGGGAGAGCAGTGGAGAGGAAAGCCGTCTGTTCTCTTGGCAGACACACAGTGCACACATGCCAAACAGATCATACCAGGACATCCTCCAACCACTGCAAACTGCATCCACCATTACCAACATTCACATCAATTACACCAAAACACTCAAGAATATACATAGTCACACACTGAAGAAACTGAAAAACACTCCAGTTCTGATTTGAGTGGTGTTCCCATTTAAAGAAACAAACACATCGAAGATCTAGGGATATCTGTATGAAAGTTAAGGCAGGTCAATATTTTTATTTCGGACATGAAACTCAGGACATTCCTGGAAAGTTGTAAGAGACAAACCATTAAAAAAGCAAACAAACTGAGGAATGAAGAAAGTCGTTGTCAGTGACATGATGTTATGCTGATGGTTGAGTAAAGTCATGGGCTGCTGATTTTACACTTTCCAGAATCGCATAATAACTTGTTTCCTAAAGCTATAAGTAGTAAGTAGTCAATGAGACCTAAAAATATAAACAATCCTTCAAAAAGTATTTCAGTATTAATAACATGTTTTTATTTCAAGAATCATTCAACATGCGTTTTGAAATTCACAGATATATCTCAAATCTTAAACCAGTCCTTTCCTATGGCCCATTTGAAGCATAAATGCAAAAACGAACATCTGTGAAAGATCAGTTGCATAAATAGCCCTGCCCTGATACATAACTACATGAAAAATATATCAAACAAAACCCCATGAAGGCATTGTTTTAACTAATGTGCATAGCTTAAAATAAAGCCCTATATATTGTCATGCATCTTACTGTAACTTGGAACTGGCTCATTGCATTAAAATTTAACACTTAAACTTTACAGTCTCTTGAATTACACTTGTAAAACGTTTTAAATGTGTCTACCATGTGGCTTTATAGTACCATAAGATAGACAGCGAGGAACAGCTACACACTCATTTTCACATGAGGCAAACATGTCTGTGACTTGTTTGTGACCTCACCACAGACAAATCAGCTAACCATTTACCCTCTTCAGAAGCCAACAGGACTACTACTTAGACTATAAATGATACCTTTGGGTATTTTATTTAACGAAATTACAGCACTGTTTGCCATGCTAAAATCAAGCACAATGAAAGCCATAAATACATTAAATATATAAAAAGAAATAATGCAATGTAACTAAAATATGAGGGGATATGAGCTGTATGAACGTATATCTGAGCTATCTGAATAGACAACCCCAGTATTCACTTGTTTTTCACCTCAGCAGCATTCATCAGCCAAATAGTGTGTCCAGCACATGTTGTGGAAAAGAACAGAAGCTAATGATAAGGAGTCTACACCTGCTTGTTAAAAAGGACATGCATTATATCACTGTTTGGGTTTTATCAGCTTTACACTGCTCAGCAGTGATATTAGGTCATTTCTACATCTTCTGATGCTACGTTACAACAGAATTATATATAAACGACATTTTGTTTTACCTCAGATAAATTTTAAAAACCAGTATTGGCAAAAAAATAAATAAATAATAATAATCAGACTTGCTTACATCCATTTTTTCAGCAAAGATCTACCTTAAAGTAGACACCAAAGAAAAGTGAAAAAAAGATTTCAAGTAGAATTATACAGAATAGAAATGGATGCAATTATTATAATTAAAAATAAATAATATAAAGAGAATTATATAAACCAATATGAGAAATTAAAGAACATTTTTTAACCTACTTTGAGTGGCTATGGTAGAAAATCTTGCTTGTGAAACAGTTGCTAGGCCCAAGTGAAGTGATAAAAATGCCTATGATTCAAGTCCTTTTTAAAAACCACCTTTCACAGTCTGTTCCAAGCCACAAAATAGCCACTGGCATGTACACAGAAATAAAAAGATGGGAAAATAAATTAGAGGGAAGAGCACTGAAGAAGATCATACATCAGACAGGAAAACCAAATTTGGTCAAAGAAAATGTCACCCAAAAGCCTGAAAATGATACGTTCGTCATAAGAAAATTTTAACTGAAACATAATTAAACATAAAGTCCCCAGTTAAGTCCCCAAATCACTACGGTGACAGAGGAAGACAGACAGCTGCTGACACAGCAGGCAGCGCTGCAAACTGCAGCTGTAATTGGCTATATTTCACACGAGCAAGCGAAAATCTGGCTCGTCTGACTGCTGCTCTCTGTCTTTCTCTCCATCCGCTCTTCTCTTGTTACTCTCTGCCTCCATCCTCGCCATCTCCGTCTAACTCTCTCTCACACACAGCTATAATTGGGGGTGTTTTTCACCCTCAGCAGAATCCCTGGAGAGCTTTGGTCCTGACCAACTTGTAATTATAGCATCTTCAGAATTTCATCCAAGTGACACAGGAAGAGTCATGGCAGGGTCTGGAATTTCTAAGAATGGACAGAAAAACTTGGCAAGAAAGCTTGGCTTTGTTCAAACCATGCAGTACAAGCCTATGCTTTTTTTTGGAAAGTGAAAGATGTTACATGAACGCTTAACAACCAAATTACCAAATTGTTTTTCTATGACTCTTCTGGCTATCGTGATTGTAATTAGAGTACAAAGTGGCAATTTAAGTCAAGTCAAAAGTGCAACCTTACATTTACCCCTAATCCCAGTCTGAAACAGAATGAACATTTTTGCTGTATTCTACTGGTTGTTATTTTGTAACCTCACATTTAACACATTCAGATTTTAGAAACCAAGTCTGTTAAACAACTTGCTTATGTGACTTGGAACAAAGGCATTCCAGCAAATGTATCTGAAACAGCCTGAAGTCAAAAACACATGTTAAAGAGGGAACAAACATGCTTCTGTGGAGACAGAAAACAGGTACAGATTTGGAAACAAACACATCATCATGGTTGAGAATAATATAGTGCCTGAGGCTTTAGCAAAACCCCTGGTCATACCCAAGAAAGACAAACCCAGATGTATCACAGCCACTTCCATGACAGAGCCTTATAATTTATACATGCAATAAAAGAATTCAAGATATTGGCTTACAGTACTTTTTGCTGAACATTAAGATAAACAGTACTGTGCACTTTGTTGTGGCTTTGGTCAGATGCTAAAAGAGCAGGACAAGTCCTGTTATTTAAGTTCCTTTTACTTGACCTTAGAGGATTTAAAAACAACATTAAAAAAAGACAGTGAGCATATTCCCCTGAAGATGTCAATAAAAGCCCTTCAAGCTATAACAGCCCTGTCCTCCACTGGCATATCAATCTTCCTGGTAAGCAGCCAAATCACCTCTATTCGAACCATACAAATCTATCCATCTAATTCCCCTAAACAAGAACCTGTACTACACATTTTCACAGTGTTTTGTACCTGTACTGTGAATCTATACTGCATAAGAAAATCAAGTAGATGCATGAAAAGCACCACACCTGCAATGCGGTGAAGCTGTGCTCTAATAAATGATCCTGTACAGACCGTGTACAGAGTCGGGCTCGGCTGTTAAACAACAGCTTATTCGGAGGGACTTTTATTACTGAAGATATGATGCCATACGATCACCTCCTCCAACAGTAGAATCAGGTTATAGCTTCACTGTGTTCCCAATAACACACAAGTTCAACAGAGATGGCATAATTCAAGGGCAATGCAGAAATACTTTCAGAGTGGCTGCACTCCAATAGTTTGTCAAGTCAATAAAAACTCAGAAAAGTCTATAAAACAAATCAACTTCCCGTTAACAGTTACAGCATTTCAGAAGCATGAGGATTGTAGTACCTACAGCAGATTTTGCGGTCTGTCACCAGTTGAGTCAGAGTAACCTGAGCCAGTAGAGGGACGGAACAGCTAAACTGGGAATCCTCTATAGATGGCAGGTTTCCACAAGCAAGATCTGCCTGGATCCATCTTCCACAATAATCCTCTGCTAATGTGTGGTCCTCCCGTGGTTTACAATGTAAAGAGTCCCAAAAACCACTGCTGAGGGTTTGGGTTTGGGTTTTTTTTCCAACAAAGAGGATGCGGGCCAAAGGGGCAAAAAAATGCATGCTCACTGGGACAATTGCAGTAAGCACATGCTTATACTGAACCTTAACCATATTTTAAGGATGGTTTTTAAGTTAAATTCCTTCATGTTAAAAGTCAATGAGATGAGGTCAACACCATTCATTATTCATGCCTGTGCACCCGTCTTGTACTTTGTTACCTGGCTTAAAAACGGTGTCTGCCAAACTAACATAAAACTGCAACAACTATCTTCATTTGTCTGTGTTTTTTTTTCTTTCATTGACTGAACAATCAAACTGAGTAAAATGAAAAGCTTAAGCACTGTCATGACATAAAAAGTAGCAAAGAACACATTGAGAAGTTGTTCTTTTCTGTTTCTCAGTAATAAAGAAAGGCAATCCCCAGCCCATCATCCATTTTCTCAACAACAACTCCATTTAAGGGTCGCTGAGGGCCTGGAGCCTTTCCCAGCTGCCATAGAGCGAAGTACACACAGGAGAGATTTCCAGTGTATCGCAGAGCTAACAAACACACAGGGCAGACAACCATTCACATTCACACCTATGGCTTTTGGACTGCCAGAGTAACCGAAGTCTATGCAGGCACAACATGCAAACTCCAGACAGGGAGGCCCAGCTGGCCAGTGGATTCATTTCTATCCCTAGTTGCTGTGAGACAACAGCAGTGTGTTTTTTACTTATCCCTTTAGAAGTTATTTTCAGAGCTCTGTGATAGTTTCCTAGTTTTACTGTGAGCTGTATTTATAAAGTGTTCTTGTACCATTACTTGAATGAAATTAAACACAAATGAATGCAGAGGTTTCCATGCTTCTAAAGTAATGCACTAAAAGAGGCATTGTTTTTTGTAGATGGACCAAACTTTCAGTGCTGGAAAACATAAAAAAAAGTAATTGGCACACTGCCAGCAAGTCACACATGCTTTTTCTGTGGTGGCATGTAAAAGTAAAGAAAAGCATAGCTTACTTAAGCCCACAGAGATTCCCCTGCCAGAAAGACAAGTCACTCTACACATACCATCATCCTGCTCTCCAAAAGCGACCTCTGTCTCACACATAGTATCGATGGGACAGTTAAGAGCACAATCAGCAGTGATATTGCACCTCTGCATTGGAATCTAAAAGTTAAAGTAGAGCTGTTTGTCTGTGAGCTGCAGGCTGAAGATGGTATCAGAAGGAGAAAGGGAGTGAGAGGCAATGAGGTGTGCAGAGGTGATTTGCCTAGAGAGAGGGGTAGAGAAAGGGCAGTAGAGAGGAGTAAGGGATCCCCTTTATCATCATCCTGAGGCTGAGGAAAGAAGAGGTGTGTGTGTGTGTGTGTGGGGGGGGGGGGGGGGGGGGGGGGGGTTGAGGGACATGGGAAAGCGGTGGCTGGGGGAGGAAGATAAGCCCAAAGCAAGACCTCTAACTGCAGTGCTGCTGCTGCTTTGTTTTTGTTTTTTTTATCCATTCTTCACAATGTGTTTGTAGTCATTTAACAGTCAGATGAATGGCATAGCATGTTGCCCTTCTGAACTACAGTCAACAGCCCAGTGTTTTGCAATCTAATGACCTGGCCTCATAAAAGTGGATTGTATTGCTGTCAGTGCAGCTAGTGAGAAAGATTCATACGTACTTATATGTTCTCACATTGTGCTGAGTAGCCTCTGGAAAGCCAAGCATCCCACACACAACCCGGCTGCTATTGAGACTCCAGCCCTTGTCGCAAACTTGTCTCCATCTCCCAGCATGCTTCACTTCCACCACACCCTCTGTCATAAGGCTCTTCTTCTTTGTAGACATGAGGATGGGGCGAAGACGGACCTCCTCAATTCGCACCTTACTTTGCCTCTTAAGGAATACAAATGTCACTACTGTCACATATTTTTCTACAAATAATGCAGTAATTAGCCAAACATTAACTGTTGTACCTGATAGTGGTGGTGATGATGATGGGGTCTTTGGAACCTGGGAACCTCATATGGATGTCCATTTCCATAATATCCATACCCTGGTTGCCCGCGGGTGTCCACAAGCCCCTGCCATTGAGGTGCAGTATTACCATTAGGCCTTGGAGCAGTGGTGTGGGCTCTGCTGGCTGGCTGACTCACCGCCCTACGTTCAGGGGTGCACACAACCCCCAAATCTTCAGAGTGTTTGCAGTCATTCACTCCCCAACCGTTGTGTTTGCAGTCCTTCAAGGACTTCTCTGAGCCGTCACAGCGTACATTATCCATCCATATTGGGCCTTGAAAAAGAATAAACGATGAAAAACTTGATTCACTCTGATTTTCATTGATCAAGTAACAGACTGGCCGATGCATCTAAACATCAGCCAGAATCACTTCTTAAATACCTAACCCTTGATTTTTAGTGCTACACTGATTTAGGGTTGCACCTTAGTGGCGTGTTTAGCAGTAGATACATAGTATTTTACAAGGAAGACTGCTGTAGATCCTGCTCCCCGAATCCACTCAACTCTTTAATTTGGATTTAAAAGCAGCAGTAAAGAATGTCCATAAACCATGGCAAGTGTTGCACAACTCTGGCAAGCAAATGCTGTCATTATTCTAAAACAAATGCCCTTTTCGGCCCATATATTTGCTCTGCCGGCCTGCCAGGCAACCTTAACGAGATGTAGATTCCAATCCCACAATGAGTTATCTTTGTCACTTTATGATGTTAGTTATTTTGAATGTCTTAATTGGCTGCCTTTTCATGAAGCCATACAGTCGTGAGCCAAGCACACTGTACTGTGGAAGTTTTGGAGTAGACAGGTTAGTGGCTGGCTGCCACTCCAATAAATCTTAATTGTTAAGCTATACCCACCAGTTACTTTGTACACCTTTGCTCTCTATTCTATTCTTCCTTGCTAGCACCAGGTTGGACTGACTTTTTCCCTAAAAACAGTCTTAATTCTTAGTGGCATAGTTTCTACAAAGTGCTGGAAATATTCTCAAAAGATTTTGGTCCATATTGACATGATAGCATCATACAGCTGCCGCAGATTTGTCAGCTGTGCATCCTTTGTGAGAATCTCTTGTTCAACCACATACCAGTGGTACTCTGTTGGATTGGGATCTGGTGAGGTGTGGAGGGCATTCGAGTACACTGAACTCACTGTCCCATTCAAGAAAGAGCTTTGAAATATAGCAGATTATCATGCTGAGGCATCAGGAGATAGACACACTGTGGTCATAAAGGGATAGACTTGGTTGGCAACCATATTCAAGTAGGCTGTGCCTTTTCAGTGATATTCAATTGGTACAAAGTACTCCAGGAAAATATGCCCATTGCACCACCATCAGCATAAATTGTTGATACAAGACAGGGCGTAGCCTTACTTTAATGTTCTCTATTTCAGTTTTACAACCACCAATATGTGAACTTGAAGAAGAAATGGAGACTTGTCAAGCTAGTACACACGTTTTCAATCTCAGTTTTCAAATTTTGGTGAGCGTGTGCAAAATGTAGCCTCGGTCTCCTTTTCTTAGCTGACAGGAGAGGCACCTGGTGTGGCCTTCTGCTACATTAGCCCATCTGCTTCATGATTTGGCATGTTGAGCATTGAGAGATGCTCTTCTGCATACCTCAGTTGTACAGCTATAAATAATCTGGTTATTGTCTTCTAACCTCTGGTGTCAGCAAGACATTTTTATCCAGAGAACTATTGTTCATTAAACATTTTACATTTTTGGACCATTATCTGTAAAACCCAAAGATGGTAATATGGATAAATTCCAGTAGATTAGCAGTGAAATACTCAGACCAGTTATCATGCCACGTTCAAAACTACTTAAATCACATTTCTTCCCCAATCTTCCTGACTATGTCTACATGTCTAAAAGCACCATGTTCTTGCCATGTGGTTGGTTCATTTTGTATTTGCCCTAATAAAAAGTTGAAAATAATATTACATTGTTGAAACAATTAATGAAGTATGACAGTAAGTTTGCTGGCATAGACGCTAAATTGTCTGTGTAATACTAACTGTCAAAATTTCAAACCCAGTCAGAGCCCCCCCCCCCAACATATAATTTGGATTTTCCTGACAAGACTAAACTGAGAGTAAAAAAAAAAAATTCTGACTGCCAAAGAAGACTCCACGGTAACTTCATACAGGCAGTGCTCTCACCCGTTCCTTCTCCATACTGTGCGCTGTGAGCCCACGTTAAGCTACCTTCGAACCCCAGCTCACGGCACACGACGTTGGCGAGCTTGATATCCACCTCATCGTCGCAGACGGTCCCCCAAGTGCTGTTGTGCAACACCTCCACGCGCCCTTCGTGCGCTTGTCGCGCGAAGGTGCCTGCCAAGCGGACCTTGAGAGCTGGTGCGCGAGACACTCTGCGCTGAGACGCTGTAGTCCTCCGAGGTTCGGCGCGAGCGGGACAGGAAAGGGACAGGAGCACAAGGAGGAAGAGGCTGAACGATAGACTGCAGGCCATTACTGACTCAGAAGATGAGGTCTGTAGATAAAAATTAAAAAACGTTATTTAATTTGTTCAACTTTTCATAAATTGCCATTCGAACTATGCCATGAAACAATTTAACTGGCTTGCCAGCAAGTATAAAGTCAAGGGCCAGTCCTTATCAACTGTCTGAAGTTCATCTTAAAATTAGCAAAATACCAATATTTAAGCCTCTTCAACAAAAAATACTAGGGTATTACTGCCTTTAGGCTACTGAGTAATTTTCTTAAACACAAGTCACAGCAGACGATAGCACGAGAGGCCTGGATATTAAACAGACCAACGGTGACATCCTCTGGACAAAAGCTTTCAGGTAGTTTACTCTACCAGTGTGTCTACCAGGTAGTTTATGCTATCAGTGTGTTCCTCTCTGATATCACATCAAGAAATTAATTAGGCTCAGACACAGTTAACATTGCAGTGGTAACTTATCTGCTGACAATCAGAGATAGAACCTGACTTGTTTTGGCGTTCCACATTTTGATTTTAGTCGTAGCATAAATCTTATAGTGGTGCAATGGAAGCCAGAGTACATAAAACGAGTACTTTGCACTCATGTCAGACACAGGCGTATAATTAGAGATGCACTTTTGTATGACAGTTCACGTAAGTAAACATTCCCCAAGGCTAACTAACCAGACAGAAACATGTGGCAGGTTTAAACTGGAAGTTGACAAGTGTCAAAGCCAAACAAGAGCACAGTGGGGGCAAAAAGTGAAACACTAAATCACTGACGGCCACAGGAAAGCATTAAAGACAAAAAAAAATGTTTAGTGGATATTAAAAACTTACAAAAATGCAGTTAAGAATGTTTAAACTTCTGTAAATCCAAAGCTAGAAGACATAAAAAGTATCCACTTTATGTTAAAGAAATTCTAACAGAGTAAAAGAACCTGTGCCAAAGTTTTATCTCTTAAAACACCTGTTACACTTGATGTCAGATGTGCCTGAATTAAAATGAAATTAACAAGTGAGAAGCCTGTAAACATGGAAATAATAACAACAACAACAACAATAATAATAATAATGAGAAGGTAAGACGAAGGATCACTCACCTTGCAGACAGCAAATGTAGTGGTGGGTGTCACTTACAAGGGGAGAGTGACTGAGTGAAGGAGTGTGCCTACTAAAGGCTTTCCTCAATCCTCCTTTCTTCCCTCCTCCCTATATTCCTCCCTGCCTCCCTCCTCTGTACATTTCTGTCTGGGTTTCATTCTTTGATACAAAACTAACAAAATGTAAAGCTGGTTCATTTGAATGGGACCTATGTGTCTGTACAATATATATATATATATATATATATATATATATATATATATAAAGCTGTTCCTGTGAAACTAGGCTCCCTTTCTACTTGATTTCTCTTGGCTGACATTTTTGTATAACTGTGAATGAATACTCTGAAGCACTGCTGAATAAGCTCTGAGATAAAACATTGTGTGCTTCATAGACAAATTAATCTCCGGGTAAATATTTCAGAAATTTGTCACCAACACCCACAGTGTCATCAATTTCAAGACACATGGTTTAATACATTAGACAAAATTGACTTTGTATATATCCACAATCCTATTTTCATTATTTTAGCTAGTATTTTAGTTTTCTTTTTTTTTTGTCCCTTTATATTTTGTACACTCTGATAGGCTGAAGGTGTTTCACACAGCTGTACCCTCACGATGTTACACAAGTTTAGGGTGAAATGTAAATGTAGCCAACAGGAAGGACTCTGGATCCAGAATAGTTTCAAACATCCCAGTTCCAAGTGTCTTAAAGAAGCTCCCTATACCACAGGGTAGATATTTCCTTGTTGAGATGGCCACAAACCACCAAGTCTAAAATAGTCCCAGCCCTACCATAGCCATGGTGAACGTGACTGATGAGAATGCGCCATACCACCCTTGCCCAGGAGTATGTTACTATAGTCTAACCTATCATCATGGTGTAGAAAGCATAAAGCTTTAACTCATCAGTGTAGATCCAGAAGAAAGGGAAAATTTTGAGTTTATGGCTTTTAAACACTTCATGCTCGGTCCTGATTTGGGTTTAGGTTTCTCCCACATGTGTACTATTGGTTTGCAGGTCTGAAACCTGTTTATTTATTTCTTGAGTCATTTTTGGGAAGATTGGGGATAAATTTAGCTGTATGGAAATTTTTAGCCTCGAGGTGTTTTGTTGATAAACCCTTTTTCAGTTTTCAAGTAAATGTTGGTGGGCATGTTTTTTGAGGGCAGCAAGGTTTATTCATAGACATGAAAAATTTCAGTTATAACAGGAGGGTTAGGAACCAAAACATCAAGCCCAACCGTAAAAAACGCCGTATGCAGATTTCCAGCAAGCTCAAAAGGATTCACACGTTCCTTACAATGTGCGCCTATTCATGTGTTCAAATGTAACCACTGACGCTATAATTGAAATGTTTGTGTGTGCTAGAGATGGTGTGACTGGGTGGCGAAATGGAGGTCCCTCCCTGACTGGTAAAACTGAACAGGAAGAGCAGACCCCCTATTAGCGGGGCCAAATCAGAGGGACCTCCAAGGCCGACAGAGACGAAAAAGAGACGTAAAAGAAGAAAAGGAAAAAGGAAATGGGGTTTTGCTTAGGTTAAAAAATAAAACTCGCTGCTGAGCGCGGCATCCTTTCATTATAATTTATGATGCATGATTGCATATCAGACTAATTAAACTAGACTAGACAGGTTTCCCTCCCTATGTGCCAATACTTTCATTGGGGGGTGTGTGCTAGTGAGTGTTACACAGCTCTCATAGGACTATGAATATTTGAGTAAAGCAGGTCTCTGTGGCAGAGCACTCTCTCTCTCCCTTCACCTCTCTAATTACAGCGACCGAGTCGGCTCTGCCCTTACCCACAATCTGTGGAGGCATGAAATAAATACATGCTCTCCAACAATAAACAAGTGCCTTTTCAAATGACAGCACCTCCTCATGCTCACCCCCATTGCCGTCTCTCCAGGCTTTCGTAACGCTTTTACTTTTAGCTGGCGACAGGCACGTGTAGGCCTCTGCTCATAATGTATAGTAGTACATGGGCTGAGTATGGGCTGTACAGGTTGTGGGATTGAGAGTACAGAAAGCTAAATATAGGCTGACTTCAGTACTAAGGTCATGTTTGCATGGAATGAAAAAGTGGAAGGAAAAATGGTAAGTGCGATGATTTAAAAGTAGGTAAAATTTGATGCTCGACAGATTTTGGTTAACTCTCTTGTAAGAAAGAAAATCATTTTCAGACATTCATACAGCTAAAAACGACAGTTATAAGTGGGTACTCTACAATTTAACATTTCAGGATATCATTGACTTCTTTGTCATCTCCTAACAACTTTTTCTTGGCCTCAAAGAAAATCATGATGTCAAGAAAATATGCAAATGAGAATTCATAAGGACTCCAGTCAAACTTGTCATGTTCTAGACTACTTAATAATGTAATTACAGATGTTGCTGACATGGGTCTATTGCATTGAAACCACACTGTCCCAATAAATAATTGTTAGTAATCCTAAAGACTGGAAATACAGCAGTGCCCAAAAAGAGTAACAGAGTTATAAGACAACAACACACTGACAAGTTTAATACTTATGAGGTCTTTTTTTTAAACCCACATTAGAAAGTCCTTCACAGGGGCCAACAACTTCATAACAAGCAGACTTTAATAAATTGCTGTACTGTAATGTTCACCTTTGGGTTCAACAAATTATTGGAAATCAAATGCATATTCTGCATTAGCAAATTGTGGCTTCAGATGGAAAATGCTGCTGTTTACACGATATGATCACTTCTCAGTTATGTTGATCATTTGTTTTTGTAACAGTGTGTCACTATGATCCATTGTGTCTTGTGGCAGAGGTGGTAAAGAAAACACCAGTCCTTCATTTCTAAGTATTTAGAGATTCTATGCTAGTACTTCTCACTCAGTTAGGATCCTAAAATGAGTAAAGCTCCAAAGACAGTAGACAATACATTCCCATTCTGCTTGGGACACAAGATTTGCCTGAAAATGTCTTTTTGCCAAAGCTGATATAACCTCACTTTGTCAGAGTTGCTTCAAAAACTCTTAAATGCATTATAACAACTGTTACTGTAGCCTGAGTACTACTTATCCTAATAAACTTTGAACATGAGTCATTTTAATTTTGCAGTTTAAGTTATCGGTGGTGTCAGGCTCAGTTCCTCTATTAAAAATGTCATCAGTTACATAATGATAATGGTCCCCCCCACAAAACACATACAATTCCTTAGTGCAATTGTGGCTTCCCACTGGTCTAAATGTAATGTTCGCCATGTAAATGTCTCCTACTAGTGATGAAATGGTTACCATAGTTTCCCCACTCCAGCCTGGCCCGATTAGATTTACCATGTCATGGTTTTGGTTTCCAGCAAAAGGAATGACTCAAATTTACATGTTGGTTTCTGGAGGTCCAACTGAGGCAAAAGGATGGTCATGTTGATGATTGTACAAGTACAACTCTGCCACCTTGTGGAAGGCACTAAGTACATACCTCTGGTATTCCTCCCTCCACCCCCACCAGTTGATCTCATTACTCATGTAGACACTCAGAAAGGTGGGATAGGTGGTTCAAAATCCTTTATTAAATTTTTATAAAAGCCCCCCCCCCCCCTTTTTTTAAACTGTGCAGTAATGATAATACAAAATATTGTAGAGATTAGGTTGCAGTGCTCTGTTTATAAATGTGTATTGTATAATCAGAAACACATTTTCCTGAAATAGTTTGAAACAAGGTAAAGAGACTAAGCATACTCTAAACAAGCATTAAAATAAAATTCTTTCTCATGTGAAATATTTATTCAATTAAAAATATTCTAGTTTAAAAAACACAAAAAACAAAACAAAACACAACTTATCTATAAAATTAAGTGGAATATGAAACCGTAGTTAACAGCTGAGATCACAAAAAGCACTGAGCAAGTGGGCCAAACAGACAAATGCACTCTTAACTTTTGGCATCCAATTCCTTTTTCACAAGTTCCAGCCACAAGACCGAAAGCAACACAAGAAAAGCAGAAGTGCAGCATGTGACAGTATTTGCACCTTTTTTTTTTTTTTTTTTTTAAAGTTTGCTCTTAAAGCCAGAACTAAGCAGCAGAGACCTGAAAGAGGTTCATTAACTGGCCAGAAAGTGAAAAGACAATATGGCCAGTAAATAAAAGGTAAATTCAGTTCCCAGGATATGTTGAATACAGGAAACATGGGGAAAAAAAGTATAAATAGAAAAATAAATACTGCTATGCATAGTTTACAAGTGAACGTAGTGTGGACTTAAACAAGATCTGTTTTCTACTAAATGACACAAACAGATGCTAATAGGCTTTAATGCACGGTCTAGTGTTAAAACTATTGAAAGAATGAGGCCGTGTTAATGCTGACCCATCAGATCCTTCAGTTCACTAAAATACTGAAATAGGAGGCCCAAAACTTTAAAACACTGGTTTTCAAGGTTCAAACAATAAGTGTATGAGTTTAAACTGTGTGCACACATTACTATTTTTTTTCTCTTTTCAAGAAGTGGTGTGTATTTCTGACACAGAACTGACAATTAGTTCAGGACTTTTTGCATAGATGTAAAGAACTTTGCATGTTTACGATGCAAATGTACCAACAAAGCAAGAAGAACATTCTCCTGCTGAGAAAAAGTAATAATAGTAATAATAATAATGATAATAAAAACAACAACAACACCAAAGGTTTGACATTTGAATTGGGTCCACAAAACAGATCTCCTGCAGTCCACAAAGCAGAGACAAGTCTGCAGCATGGAAGCACTTCACAACAGAAGCTTCATGCAATTCAGAACATCAAACATTTTGGGCTTAAAATTGCCAAGAGGTTAAAAATCCATCTTGGACACAGACAAAAAAAAACAAATATAAAACTGAAGACTATAGTCTTTATAAAAGCAGCATTTACATTACGTCAGGTGTTGCTTTTACGTTTTCTATGGACAAGGAATCTCAACTAACATGTCAAGAAAACTCCTGCAGTGAAACCATTCAATCTTTCAAAAAACAAAACAAAACAAAAAAAGCCAAAACAGCCAACTGGTGAAAATAAACCTAAAGTTGAATATAAACCTAATCCATGCACTGATGCATAGAACTTTGCAGTCCTTCAAGTCAAATCATTGTATTTATAGTCACTCGCCCACATAAGATCATTTGTAAGGCTACATAGGGCAAAAGGGCATCGCCTCTGGGTTTCTGTAGCTTATTGGCAAGACAAAAATCCTCATCTGCATAGGTGAGGTACTTAAATGTCAGGTATGTCTAATTCTAAGTCTTTGGTATCGTGAACAATGTTTCAGTACTGGAACATGAACGAGTAGGAATGAAGCCCAGTAATAACTGCAGATCTAAGCGAGCTATGAGCTGTTTGGGGCATGGGATATGCCTCAATAGTTAGAATATGTCAATTAAATTTTACTTAGAAAAAAAAAAGGGGGGGGGGAACACTGGTTTGCGACGGAAATTTCCAAAGAAGGAAAGTCCCAAAGACAAATACATCCACATGTATTCCTTTCATTACTACCATACATGGCAGAGCTTTTAGTTTTCTTCGGATGACAGACAAAGGCAGTTTCACGTCCTCTTTATGTTGTTTGCTTGAGGTGTTAGGTTCTTCCTCTTAGAAGAAAGAATAAAATCCCATGTCCCATAAAAGTCTGTGAATATGACGGTTTTTATTCAAAAGCTATACCAGCTGGTTTTGTTGCCCTCTTCTAGATAATCTTCTATTACTAAAAAAAAATTATCCACTCTGGACTTTCGTTAGAATATAAACCTTCATGGTCCAAATCCTTTGTGGTACATGTGACTACCCCCCCTCCAGTAGAACCTGAATGCTGGCTCTGATCCTTTAGCCATTCTTATCCAGTTTGCCACAGTAAATATTTTTAGCCCAGAGAACCTTGTGCGGCAAGTACCAGTCCCATTGGCACAGTCGGCGTATCCCGGTTTCTTTTTCCAGTAATGAGGCAGAGAGTAAACTGTGTTCAAGGCTGCCAAGGTTTCCTGTCCTTGCCCTTCTGATCAGGAATGTGTTTGTAGCGACATTTCTCCCCAAAATGGCAGCCAGTGGTTCTCCAGAAGTAACACTCATCTCCGTTAACCGGGCCGCGTCTTCGGGGTCTGGGTAGAGACACACAGGTTGCACATTAGTTATAAAACTACAGTCCTGTTGTATGATTATTATTATTATCATCATCATCATCATCATCTTTCTTAACTAGAGTTTTTAAAAGAGCAGCCAGTTAGCATCTCACCCAGCAGCTGTGCCTCCCTGCTGTGTGACAGGGAGGCAAGTCTTGAGTGGAATAGGAAGGGACCTCTGAGTGCGGCGGTCAGGATAGCGCACCACTAAACGAGTGTTTTCAATACAGTGACCCTGTGACAGCAAGCACATATACACATCTAACCCCACGGCAATAACTGGTGCTATGAAAATAATAATGCTGACAAAGGAGAAACAACAAAACAACAAAAACACACTTACATTTAGTTTCTCCATGGCACGAGCAGCCATGCTTGCATCCCTGAAGTTAACGAAGGCACAGAATCTCTCATGCAGCACACGGATACTCTCAATCTCACCATACCTTCAATACAAGGAGACACAAGCAGACCAGTCAACACCTGCAGTTTTAACTAACTTAACATTTTTCGTATAGGGATATTGTGTTTAAATGATAACATTTTGTACCAGAATAGGATCTTACATTTTAAAAAGGTCCCTTAAGTGTTTCTCAGTTAATTCAGTTGTCACATTTCCCACCCAGAGGGATTGACAGGGAGTTCTGCAAGAGAGAGAATGTCACCAAGAGTGCTTTAAAAAATAAATCTAATTCATCAACAACTCTATTTTTGACTGCTCAATCACAGTCACCTACCCTGGTTGCACAACAGATGAATCTGTGCTCCCAGCTGCTGCTGAGGAAAGAAAAAGCATCAACAGGAGACTACATCGGGAAATCAGTTGTATGATTTTTGCTTAAAACGTATTTGATCCAGAAGAAAAACTGTTGGTCACTTTTTTGGCCTTACCTTTGGCTGCTTCAGAATAATATGCCAGAACACCTTGCACTGTTGAAAATCTATCTAACAGCATGACACTCTGCACTTCTTCAAAGCCCAGTTCCTGAGGAAGAAAGAGAGAAACTCAAATTACCACCACAAGGGTGTATGCCATCCGTCTGCCATTTGACAGAGACTTTACAACCATGGCTGTGTACACTTGATCCTTGAACATTATGGCTTTATGGCATCTTATCCATTTCTTAGTTATGGCAAAAATTAAAAAAAAAATTAAAAAAATAAATTGTGTGTTGGGGTGGTCACAGCGACCTTAACCTCTGAGTACAGAATCCAAGCAGTTCATTGCCAAGTGCGAGTAAATGTGCCAAATGTTTACCAAAAAAAAAAAAAATCCCTTTAAAGCAATCCTAATACAACAGATTAACAAGAAGTAGACTGATTTTAGTTCACTGTGACCTTGACACCAAAATTCCAGTCGGCTCATTAAGTAAATGTTTGTGCCGAAATGCCTCTAGTAGTGGAAAAGAGGAACTTGAAAGAAAAAAGAAAAAAAAAAAAAAGCACTGCCTTGGGTCACAGCTGTCATTGGGAGAAGGCATACAAAGAATACGTGTCACATCTACAGAGCTTTTGTGTGTAGGCGTTACCATTAACTGCAGCACTTTGCAGTTAAATAGATTATTGACAGCCTCCTCGCAGTCTTTGTCCAGCTTCAGCACCTGCTCCATAGCCTTTTCTGCCTCACTGTACCGCTACAACACACACAGAGTGAGTGAGTTAACACTAATGCTTAACGCTTTTTCGGTAGATTATTTACTCAACTACAAGCTATTACAAGCTTGTACCAACCTTCATGCCCATGAGGGCACTGCCCTTGCGGAAGTATCCTTTGGGCCAGTCAGGGGCCAGCTGAATGGAGCGTTCAGCATCTGCCAGGGCCTGAGGATACTGCTCCAAGCAGTAATAGCAATAAGAGCGATTCCCAAAGAATCTACACGACATTAAAAAATAAATAAATAAATGAATTAATATTATGTGAAATGTGCATTTCTTTTGTAATGCCCAAGTCGTGACCACAGAAGCTGTACCTGTAATCTTTGGGATCACATTTGATGGCTTCTGTAAACATACTGGCTGCTTGTGCATACTGCCCCTCTTGCACCAGCTTTATCCCTTTTTCTGCAGGACATAGAGATTTGCTTTTAAACATTCCCAGTGCTGTATGCTGGCATGCTTTCAGAATAAATGTGTAATCAATGTCCCCGAAGCCTTTGTTTCCATTTCCATATATAACTTTTAAAGTTTCAATTCTTTACCTGTCAGTGATGCACTTTTCTTGGTCATGGTGTCAGTTCCATTTGTCTGAACAAAACAAAGAAGAAAAAAAAGTATATATATCATTTTCATCACATTATATTCATGAAAATGTGTATTTACACTGCAAACACACACACAGCTTTCATCAAATCTTTCATGGTCCATAGTCCACTTTCCCTACATATCAGACTTTGAACTAACACAGGAACACCACCTCAGCAAGAACTATTATATATGGGCGTTTTTGCTATAGCTGCTTCTCTTAGACCATCTGTTAGCATTCACCTCTCTCCTGGCTTCATTCTCCTTGTTTTCTTTGGACTTTCGACTTGATCCTTTGGGTTTGATATGGCTAGCAGCATTTGCAAAGAAGGCACTGCTGACATCCCACTCTGGCTCCTGTGGGACACAAAGTCAGACACTAGTGTTAAATCATGTGCCATCCAGGCCTACAAGCACACAGGCTTTCACTAGAAACGCCTCTATTAATTCATTGTCTTGAGGCCTGCGATGATAGCTAATGACTAAAAATAAAAACAATGGCTTATTCACACATGGATAATAAACTAGTGTAGTGCCCCAACCTCCTCAGCAGATCTGGCTTGGGTCTCCTGATATCCTGAAGGAGCAATAGCAGGAGTAGCAAGATCTTTAGAGCAGGCCTCCGATTTTCCCTCCTTCTCTTCTTTCTGTACTCCTTTTTGCGCCCTTTGTTTCTCGTCTTCACCCCCAACTTCTGCTTCGGAATCGCTCTCGTCTAGTTCAGATTCTGCACCTCCATCCTCTTCGTCATCCTAATGTGGAGGAAGAGCTGAATATTTAGATTTCCACCCCACAGACGCTAAAGGAGGGTGCACTTCCAAGGGGGAATATTAAAATCTTTACCTGTTCAGCGTTGTCATTTTGCTTATTTTGCTCTTGCTTCTTACGTTTTCGACGGCGCTGAAATGGATGCACAGGTACACTTTAGAAAACGAATGACATCCTTTGACACATAGATTTCCAGCAAGATGGGCTTTTCCTCTCACCTTCCTCTTGGCTTTGCGTCGTTCTGCCTTCCGCCTTGCTTTCTCCTCATCACTCAACTCCTCCTCTCCATTTAATGCATCCTAGAAAACCAAATATTCAGAGAAATGGATCATTAATGTCCTCACCCTTACAGTCCTCACTAGGTCCTGTCAGCCTGGCACCAATTGTTTACCTGCGCAATGGTGGCACTTGGGTCAGGGTTTGTAGCACCACAGTCCATCTGCTCCTCCTGGACCACAGGACCTTCAGGAAATACACAAACTGAAATCATCATCTTTTTAATAAATAAATAAATAAATAAATAAATAAATAAATTTTAAGAAACAGCTACACTCTTGTTCCTGTGAGCCATACTGTATTAAAAAAATACTAATCATCAGAATGTAGCTAGATAAGGACACACTTTTCTTCCCCCCACCCCCCACCCCACTCAGCAACATAGCTTGACACGCCATTTAAAATTTCCTTCCATGTCAGGGGAAAAGGGAAAAAACTCTCTGTGAAAATGCATAGTGTAATATGAGACGAGATGGGCAGAACCATCATTTAATATGACCGCACGCTTCTCTTTCCTTTATTCATTTCAGCCTCTATCAACCAAGAAAAGATTAAAAGCAAGCAGCAGGCATCCCCAGCAGCAAAGGAGGGTACAAAAACTCTGTTCCAACATTTTCAAGTTACCTTAATGTGTTATATTAAAGAGTTTTCTGTGTGTTAGGTTAGCCTGTCTCATTTATATTCCGGTCTAACCACAATGACCAGTGATGATGTGCCAAATTTTTAAACAACACTGGGTGGAGACAGGAAGGATTATGTAATCCTTTCTTATATGAACCACCAGGAAAAGCATGTAAAATAAAATAAAGGAAACAGAACTGAAAATTGCTCAGAGACGCCAAATCAGGTTGTTTCTTTGAGGTCTTTGAGAGGCATTTAGTAATAATTATCTTTAGCACTGCCACAAGCCCACCACACAACACATACAGCTGGCCTGAGTACTGCTTTCTGAGAAGCTGGAGTACTGAGAAGAGGAAAAAGAAAAGCAAAGCCACTGCTCTAAATGTGGGATTTTGTGTACATACGCTTGGGGGAGGGGGGGCAGCTTATTTGATCAAGCCAAAACTGTAGTCGTTCAGGTCAAACTGCAGCAGACACACGACAAGACAAAAGGAAGCAAAGTAGTGGACTACGCCGGAATACATGTGGTGTCATGTTTCTATTTGATCAGCAAAGATTTCCAGAGAGTGACAAATCCCATACTTGGTCTCTTACTCATGTTGTGACTTGTGAAGCATTGACAGGTTTTACACTTTACATTCAACTGTTATGAATGTCATACAACAAAACTAGACACACCAAGTAGCTACTTAACTTCTTAATTCTGTGTATGCCTGTCCTTTAGTGGTGCCGTCCACATTTTAAACAATATGCAAAAAATATAAGAAAATAAAAGTCATTGTAATTGTATGGAATTGGAATTCCATGTGAATTCAAGTACATCCGGGGGGGGATGTGTCTTCACATATAAATGTCTCTCACTGGCTTTGTTAAAGAGCCAGCCTGTCATCACAATGCGCCTCCAAGGATGCATAGTGACAGCAAGGAATTTCAGTTGTGTGCGCCTGACTCACTGCTCAAATGTCAAGAAATAAGCACTGTTAACAACTCCATCTCATTTGAACCAGGCCGTCGGTAAAAATTTTACCATACTGGAATGTCCTCCAAAAACACAAGTGATACAAGATCGGTAGACACGAGCAACAAGAGAGGCTCTGTTTCTACACTTCAAGGAAATTTCCTAAATTAGTGTACAGCTGAAAGGTGAGCTCTTTCCACAGGAATGCAAAATAATCACGTACCATCACAGGCTGGAGGACCAACAAGAAAATAAACTGCACAGGTCCACACTTTTCTTCACGAAAGCATGACCTTATTATTCAAACAGGCACTGCTTAATCATATGCCAGTGGTTTTAAGTGGTTGTGTAAACCAGTTAAACACAGAAACATGTAAACAATGTAGGAAATAGAAACGATCACACGTTTTGTTTTGTTATTTGCAGAGTACATGGCTGCGAGGCACAAATGTTCTGCGTGAGACTGAGTGAAAACAACTGCATTACATCAGAAATCAACAGAAGAAAAATCATTAAAGATCTCAGGGGAGGTACACTACGAAGCCAGTTTGACACAGCAAAGCTTTCTTGCATTAGCTTGTTCAACATAACCCTACTGTGTACTGGCATAAAAGTTATGTGAGCACACAAAAAAAGTGTTAGCAAAAAAGATAAAAAGTAAAAGGCGGACCGGCTGAGTGCCACCTCCTCTAAAATGCTAACAGAGAGCTCTGAACAATACAGAAACACTATTACAGCTAAAAGCAACATTGATGCAGCAGTCTATAACCACAATGACCCTTGTTCACCTCTCCAGGTATGGCTTTTTATCCACACCTTCACTCTGGGAACAGTTACGAGAATTAAGCATATGCACCACCTACAGACTCTCACACTACCACTGCAAAGCCAGTAATGGTTGGAGTGGCAGGAAACCAAGTCTATAGCACTTTAACTGAACTGCTTCATCAGTGAGATTACTAACTGACGCCGTTAAAAAAAAATGCTAGAAATCTTTCACTGTTCTGTAGTATCTAAGCTCTTTATTACACCTTCACAGAGGTGTAATATCTGGATTTAAGAATGAAGGAATGCAAACCAGTCTCTTTTGCAAATAGATATTCCCCTACTTTTGGATGATAAACTGGGGAATTCCCACATTCATATATTAATAAATAAACATAATTTGTAACTGCTGCCTGCTACAACACATACTTTATTCATCCCATTTTGTTTGTGTGTATTTCTCACCTAGTATTCCCACACTCTCCATAAATGCTAATAGGATTACTCACACAGATGTGTACTCCTATACTCCAAAGTAATGCTAAAGTTGGCAAGGCATGCCTAAAAGTTTTTAAATGTCGATGAAGGTGTGTAGATCAGCTGTAGAGAGGAGCCACGCATAAGCAAACCTGTTAACATGTTAAGCGAAGAAGAACAACAACATGTGGGAACATAACACGTTATTTAAAGACATGTTTTAAGCTCATACAGTACTTTCAATCTGCGTATAAACTCGTTCTGTGCTGTGGGGCTTGTGCCCCTATCTAAGACATTGTTATCATACTAACACGCACCGAAGAATGCATTTACCTTTGTTTTGCTTTTTTATAGCACACATTACTTTATCTCTGTCTTTTATACATGGTGTACTTCAGCTTGTAAACTTTATAACTATTTGCTTCGTGAGCGAGAAAGTGTAAGAGAGCGTTTTGGATTTTCTGAGAACTTTTTCCTTTTTTTACTGCCCAAACTTGGAAGTGGTACAGGCGAGGGTGTAACTGCCAAGAGAAGTTTCATTGTTTGACCAAGAGCTCAGTTTGATCACTAGGATAACACAAATGGGAAGCAATATCACAATCACGTCGTTTATGTAACTCACGAGTTAGCTGTCCTCCAAATGTGCCGTGTCACACGCGTTTCGTTATTACGTCCGTGATCGATCTAACCAGTTTAGAAAGTTTCGAAAAGTGGGAGAGAATTCTTACCGCTCCCGAGTCCCAACAGCCTGCATATATCCCTTGTGATTTTCATGAGCGCAACCATCCAGCATTATCGTCCTAAATAGCCCATAAACGTGCTCGGCCAAACGTTCAGGTTAGCACGAACACGTATCTAACATTGGGACAATCGGTATCGAATCTGCGGGAATCTTTGGTGGTTTAATCCACTTCCTGAGCGTCTAACGCCGACGTTGGGTCCACCCTGACTGGCGTCTTAAAGGCACAGGACACGGTTATCGATTTCTAAACGGCTGAGACCTTATCAGAGAATGGCTTAACAATGGACCACGTGTTTAAATAACGTTAACAGCGTTAGGTTTAATATCTAATGCAATATCATGTTTAATTAATATAATGATTATAAACAGATACAAATATTATAGGATACACTGATTTACTATCCACTAACACAACTTTCCCAAAGAGCCACATGCGAAACTAATAAGTTGAATTCAGTCCTGTTGAATATTAATTTTATGTCATTGTTAATTTATTGGGGCAGTTGTGATAAATTAATTATTTAAAAATGTATTAGTTAATAGCTCACTCATGCTGTAATATAATCTCAGTGTAAATGGATGTATTTTTTAAAAAAGAAGAAGAAGAAGAAAACCCCCAAGAATATCCTTTCAGGGTGTGGAAAAGATAAATCAACTTTAATTTGCATTAATAAGGTTTTAAGATATTTCTAAGCTGTTAAAATGATTTTAATAACCAACAAAAGATACATAGTAAAAGATTGAATTTAAAACCGATTAGGTCACATTTTGTGAGTTATCCACCATTAATTTCAGGACAGGACAGGGCATGTCTCACAACAGAAAATTATTAAAACAGAATTGTATATTATCATGTGGGTAAAATACAATTGCTTCAAGCTATTTCTTTTGGAAAACACCTATGTTTTAGTATCATAACACTCTAAGCTGTGAAATCAGCCCCAAGTGAAATAAAGGCAACATAAGAAACAAACAATCATACATGGTTTAAAGGAAATTAGACATGGCTTCAGTTTATTTAAAAGTATTCAAATAGAGTAGTAAAATGTTCCTTTGTGCATGAGTATCATCACTTCACAGTTTTTGTTAGTTTAATTAAAACAAGAATTAGTTTTTCTAATAATACGTTTGCATTCAGTTTGCTTTGGTGGCATCAGTAATTTTCCGCTGGCTCACAGGTTGGTGTTGATTTAGTGTTTTTCCACTGGTAAACCTTTCACGTGGCCTTCCTGTCCAGACCTGTTTTATTGCGCTCTACTTGTCGTTTTTAATCCCATGTCATTTGTATTATTACGTCAGTCATTTAACTATTAAATCATAATGATCTAATCATAAGTTAATCTAACAAGTGGCTGTTTTTTGTTGTAATATGACATTGATTTTTTTAAACTAGTCACATTCACTCTAAAGAAATGGAGTGCACAGATAAGTGGACCACACAATGTTATCCAATAATGCCCTCAGCGACGTTTCAAGTCAGCGATGACGGTAAGGGCTGCATTCCAGCCAGGGGAACCCATCACACCCCCACCTGAAAATGACATATCGACATGGAAAAATTAGCCATCCTGGCCGTCATTTATCATCAGCAGTGAAGGCATGGGCACATCTTAAGATCAAAGGTTCATTAAGTGCGCTCTCTAAGACCAGCTAACACTGTATTTATTACTGTACAACATAATAAACAGCCTTATTTGTAATTCTGTGTTCAGCTGAGCATTAAAAGCAAACCTGGATGACAGCCACTGCCACACAGATAGAGCCCTTTAATTGGTGAGCGGTAGTCTGTGAGAGAGGGCAAGGGTCGTGTTAAGTAGAGCTGGTCCAGTGACATTGATCCATGGAAGATATTCTGTAAAAACAAGACCAAAAGTTTAAATTTCCCTTTTGTTTTTCCTTCCATGGCTATAAGTAGAAAAATAGCCTCCCTTGTGGTTAATTACTGTTTTCTTCATACAAAGGAGGCAGAAGCAAATGCAGTTAAGCGATTAAGTGTCACACAGTTAATGTGAACTTTGATTCTGGCTCGTGCTGTAGTAAAGCTGCCTGTCACCCTTAACTGCTTATACAACAGCCACGTCCCAAAGTAGGCAGTTAATGACTGAACGCTGAAAATAATGCAAATGACTTCCTCATCCAGTGAACAGCTGACTGTGTCAAACAAATAAGTGGCGTGTCAACATTCAAAGTGTTGCTCAGTGCTACAGCATCCACAGTGCATAGTATCTACCCCTCCAGTGAGCCCAAAGATCCTCTCCAGGTCAGGAGGGGCCAGGATGTCCCTGCCCACCACGGACTTTTTAAACCCAGGGGCGTATTGCTCTACCCAGTCAAACACTGAGGAGACAGAAACAGACATGCTTTTCACTCAAACACATTAATCAACATACATGACATTTAAAGAGTGCAATTCATTTGAATACTTTAATAATTTTGGAGAAAATATATTCCTAAGATTCACCAGTCAATTTGTAAACTTTGTAAACTTCATTGTTCCATTTAAACAGTAAGAAAATGTCTAAGAAAGTTCCCTTCAGTGTCATTGAAGCCTGCTACAGTGAGGCTTTAGAGCTTGAAAAGAAGGTAACTGGACTTCTTTAGGTTTTTTAAAGAGGGTTAAGGTCTCATCCAGGTATCTTCAGGTATTTAAATGCTAGTAGGTTTTATCCCATACATGAGCCAAGGTTTGACAAAAGGTGTGGCTCACTACAACCAGAGGTTTCAGGTGAACTGGAACATCATGCTTTGATAGTTCCTCTGATAAACCTGCTACATAAGTGATGACAATGTGGTTCCATTTGTCATTCTGTTTCTCCCTTGTTGGTTTATCACCTTATTTTTGTGCATTTTTGCTGATTTGATGAAGGCCCAGTTGGAGTAACCACATTTTTTGGGAGTTTTTTTTACTTATATGTTCCATTGTTTCCCTTTCTGGATAAGAGGGAACACTTTCTGCCTGGTGTTGCAGGTTCCTGATCACCCCAAGTTCACATTTCGGTAGGTGGTGGGAGTCAAAGAGTAGCTACTGGTGTGTGTGTGTGTGTGTGTTTTTCGGTAAACTATGATTTTGAGGCTTCCATCCTCCTCAATGCACACAGCCAGAAATAGCAAACCATTAATCTTTGTATCTTCCCTGGTAAACTTTATGTTTCTATCCACTGAGGTCACATGAATACTGAAGGCTTCTACTTCTTGGATTTTGACCCAGGTGTCATCCACATATCTACTGTGGCTAGGTTAGGTGCTATTAATTTGAAAGAGCCAAAGAGCTTTACTTTCACTTCCTTCATGGAAAGGTTGGCTATGGGAAGTCCATGGCAGTACCCAACCCCCCACACCAAAAAATAGTTGCATTTAACATACATGCTGCTGAGGTAGAAGTCTAACAGTGTACAAATCTGATCGAGGTAAGGCTGGTTCTGTTGTGTAAGGAGCTGTCTTGCTGTAATCAGTTTCTCACAGTTGCCACTGCCTTGGTTGCAGGTATATAAGTAAAAAGCAAGACCACATCAAAGGACACTATGGTTTCATGTAGATTTAGTGTACGTTCAAGGCTTTTGTTTTGAAGTTAGTAGAGTTTTTGATATGATGCGATGTTACCCACAAGCACAGCTGAGATGGTGAAAAGGTGCTTGGAAATGTTGTAAGTGGCTGGGAGGTGGAACATCTTCAAAAAACGTCAAGAAGTCCAGTCACCTTTAAGATCTTAAGACTACTATGAACTGGATGACTGTGAATCTAAACAAACATACTGCCATAGTAAGCTAGAACTAAATCTACCAGCAGTAAACATGTTTGGCATGCTCAAAACATTAAGAAGTCCAGAGAGTGGAGCATTTGTGTTTCTAACCAGTGTCTGCAAATGACTCCCGGTCCTGGTCTGTCCACTCCCTGCCTTCTATATAATAGGGGGTGAATTGGGTAAAAAGTGACACCACATGGCAGCCAGGGGGAGCCAGAGTAGGATCCAGCACAGAGGGGATGGTCATTTCCACCATAGGCCTACAAGACCAGAGGAACATGATGCAATGAGATGATGGATTGACAAACATGTTGGATGAAGATTTTTTTAAAGATATATTTGGGTGATAATGTTCAAGTAAGTGCTGAGTGTGAATTCTTTTATCCTTAGCGGGATGTAAACATTAACTAGTTCAAGGGTAAGTAAGTGTTATCTGTGAGATAAGGATACTGCACGTGGACTATTTATGTGAGTAACCTGGAAAAATATATGTTGAAAATACATAAACTAAAAAAATTGTATTAAACTATATGAGAAAGGATATTTTATTGTACAATCTCAAAGGTTTTAAGGTAGAAGTGCTAAACATTCACACTACTCACTTTAATACATTCTACCATTTGCAACTACACAGTTAATCCCTTATCTCAGTAACAAGCACCTAAAACTTTGCCCTGTATTTTCCAGTACACTAAGAACTGTCCATGTGCACTGCACAAATCTGTGCTTGAACATTAACATTTTCTTTTCTTCCCCAGAACATCTTTTGTAACCATTGTCCTTGATGTAAATATGTAAAAATTGTGTATGTTTCTGTTCTGTGTCTTGTGTACTGTTTGTTTGTATATGTGTCTTTCTTGCTGCTGTAACACCCGAATTTCCCCTTGTGGGACAATTAAAGGCTTATTCTATTCTATTCTATTCTTCCCTCAGTGGGACATTTCAGCTTGATTTGGCATGCACAAATCTGACATGTTTAAAAGAACACTTATGCGAAGACATGTTCACCTTGCTGAGGGTCGTTCATTTTTTGCTTCCTTATATGCTGTTTCCAAAACATCCACACTTTCGCAGTTCAGATGGATTGAGCACTGATGGTGTGGTCCAGGTTTATCACCTGGTGTGGGAGATGCTAAGAAATTTGGCAACTTGTCTACTGCCACTGTTAAAAAGAAAAGGAAAGAAAGAAAGAAAGAAAGAAAGAAAGAAAGAAAGAAAGAAAGAAGAGATCACAACAGGTAAAATGACATGGAATTAGTGTATGTGCTTCATTTTCTTAATAAACTTCAAATTTTGGTCGAGTGTGCAGAAGACATGGACTTCTGATGACATCGCACTGGAAGCTGAACAACTGTTGAGACCCAATTTCTTCATAGGATTAAACATGTGATATAAAACCCACCAAAACAAACCATTTTTCCAAACATGACTAAAAGATGTAAGTTTTTACCTCAGTATATTATATTGCGAGTCTTAACTTTAAGTTCTGATTGATGAAAGACTCACCGTTGATCTTGGTAACAGGTGAAGTGTAGTCGATCTGGTCTACTGCTTTGATAAATTTTGAAGAAAGAGCAGACTGCAGTGATACAAGAGGTCAGAATAAGGGACTTTGTTCAGAGCGTTGCTTAGAAATGATGTTCAGTTTTCTGAGTTACCTGTGGTGTCAGGTTTTTGAAGGTAATATATGGGGTAGCATTTGATAAAACAACTTTACTGTGGATTTCTGTGCCGTCCTTTAGCACCACACCCTTAGCATCACCATCTGAACCGACCAGGATCTGGCTTACATCCTGCCAAAGATAAATGCAAGAAGTTAGGGAAGCTAGAACATAATTTCCCATAAATCCATGAAATAAACAACATCAAATCAATGTGATTACCTTTTCTGTAAAGATGTCAACACCATAAGATCGAGCAGCACTAGCAATAGCCTGAGACACACCTCCCATGCCTCCTTCTACATAACCCCAGGCACCCTTTTCCTTCTCCACCTCTCCCATCACATGGTGCAAGAGAACATACCTGCAAGTCAAAACCATCAAGTCACTTGTAATTCTGTCCAGCTAGATCTAAGATTACGAGAGTTTGGTTGTCATAGGCTGCTGTAAAATGTGTCTCACCCACTGCCAGGATTACTAGGACTGGTCATGGCTCCTATTACACCATCAGTAGCCAGAGTGGCTCTCAGTGGCTCAGAATCAAACCACTGAGTGAGAATCTTTCACACAAAACACACGTTATCTATGCAATCTAAAAATAAGAGGAACTAATGACTTTGTTTAATTGCTAACCAACCTTCATTATTGGAGCAGTTATGATTTCATAGAAGTCTGGAAGGTTTTTGCCCAGTTTTAGACCTTTAGATTAAGAGCCAGAAATATTCATGACTAAATTAATGCAGTATACAAATTAAGTGCTTGCTAAATAAGCTAGTATTGGAGAATAAAAAATGTTTTAAAAAAATAAACCAACCCACCACATCTGAAGATGGGCATCAGTGTTTTAGCTGCAGCCACCCTCCGTCTCAGTGATCCAGAAGTGAAACCTGGAATATCTACAGGTGGAGCATCCAGGAGAGGGTTCATAGCATCTGCTAGCCTCTCCAAGTGTGCAACAAATTCAGGATAAGCCTGTATGTATGTTGAGGAATAGGTGAAGATGTAAGTAAGCAAAGGTGTGTGGGATTGTATCACACAGAAATAAAGGTCCAACAAGGCAAAGAACAGTTTTTTGGATCAGCCTAAATGAACAATTACTTATTATGTTTATTTTCAAACCTAAATCACCTTAGCATCTTTCTGTGAGAACTTGCCGATCTCCATCTGGTTGCTGGCCAGATCTGAGCCCAGAGTGAGAGAACGTGGAGGAGCACCTCTCACCCCTTCCTCCAACAAGGGGGTGAAGGCATGGGGGTCTCTCATATACACCTTCAGCCCATGTTTCTGAATTTGTAAAAAAAAAAAAAAAGGAAAAAAATGATGAACTGCAGCAAGGCTGAGGACTGATATTATCTCATGATATCTAGAATCTTTCTTTGTGATTCTGGTTTTGTGTACCTTGAGCTCCAGGTCTCTGTATATGTGCGGTCTTAACAAACTGAGCAAGTAGGAACACCTAGAGAAGCGGAAACCTGCAAACCAATGTAATTTCTCTTAGAGGAGTAAAATTTTAGGTTACTTGCATAACCTAAGGTTCCCAGAGTAGCATGAGTGCGATATCTCACTACGGGATCCACCTCCCTGCATGAAGCATGTATCTTCTGTATCTCTACCAATCCTGATTGGCTGGTGATTGTAACGACCACGTCGGGCATAGCCTCCCACCTTTAAATAGGTTGCGCTATTAGATAGTCATTATTTAAACATTTTTTTAAAGTAATGCAATAGTTACTTTTCAAGTAATTAATTACTTTTACAATATTGTAACTCCGTTACTAACTCAGTTACTTTTTTTGAAGAAGTAACTAGTAACTATAATTAATTACTTTTTCAAAGTAACTTGCCCAACACTGGTAATAACGTAAGCTATTTCAAGCTTCCTTGAGCTTCCTACCAGGGAAGATTTCCTCTGAAACAGCTGCACCTCCCAGCACATGTCTGCGTTCCAGCACTGCTGCCTGCAGACCTCCCTTCTGAAGATATGCAGCCTACAGGCATACAAAGCACACATCACCTTCACCACAGTACTGAAACCCTACTGCAAAAGCAGGTGTTAGGAAGTAAATAAGTAAACTCACTGCCACCAGTCCGTTGTGTCCTACAAAGAGATGTAAAATACGCAATTTAAAAACCGATTCCGATGCATGAAGTTTCAAAAAGTTGTTCCATAATTAGGTTTTTAAAATATTTTGTGTATACAGTGTGCCCTGCAGTAATGAGTTCAAAGTTGAATAATTAAGATTAAACTATGCACAGCCGTAAACGGAGTAAATTCAGTTATCTTGGAATGCAATATTTATTTTACTACGAAATTATACTACAATCCTGCAAACTCAGATTTATCGTTTTTGCAAAATCTATCGCCCGTTATTACAGTATACGTCGCTCTCTGCATTTCTTTCCTACAGTCCACAAATCTCACCTCCACCGATGACCAATGCGTCGTAATTTGATTTTAAAGCAGTGTGACTTGACCTGGAGCCCGTCACTGTACCCGCAAGGGTCACAGCCCTCCACCCTCGGTTAGCCAGCGCTGCTGGAGCCATGGCAGGAGTTTGGACTCTTCCACTTCAATCCCTCCCTCTTTTATAGTGAAGTAGATCCGGGTTTCATACTGGAGGCGACCCTTTATGGACCTCATCAGTTAAGGAAATAGATACAGAGAAGTAAACTGTAGTAGTTATATAATGTATAATGGTTCACTTCTGGCGTATTGATAAGAGAGGGAGTGAAATTACACATGAGCTTTGCACAGATAGCTAATGTGGTATTTCTGTCACATGAGGCAGTTTTTATACACGTAGTTTGAGTTTACGCTGTTACAGTTAAAGTTTAGTACACCTCCTTCTTCTGCCCTGATACTGGCTACGCCCATAGCAGAAATACAAGGATACATAAAATACATTTTAATGTGGATATTTATTCGATTTAAAGTCACAAAATGACCAAAGTAATTTTAAAAAAGAAAACCAAACGTGTTGGTGTTATTCTGGAAGTGAACACATGGTGGCGGGGTTGTTCCATTAATAACAGGTTCACAGTTCGCGTCAGCACATCGGTAATATGCACTGTATGTACTGTACGTACAGTTCAAAAGTGGGGAGACTCACTAGCGAATTGAAAAGAGCAGCATTGTATATATGTTTGTTTTATTTATTTATTTATTTATTTATTTATTTATTTATTTATTTATTTATTTTACAAGAATCTTGCCTCTGCTCCCTGCTTCAATTTAAACACAGTAGCATACTTTCAATATCAAGTCACAGGACACATTAACATTACCTCTAATTCACTGGTTCACTTGTTTTGAATGTTTTTGCTGGGCATAAATGTGATAAGCTTAAAAACAAACAAACAAGCAAAAACTATGAAGCTACATTCTCTGATTTCACTGGGATATTTTAAAGGTTATGTTCATTTATCTCAAACTACTATTGCAATTTTTTTTTCTTAATTTGTGATCATGTATTATCTATTATCTATATGGTTCTTTGTAAACAGGTCTCTCTTGAAAAATAGATTTTGATCTCAACTACAACCTGTTTAAATAAATAATTTAATAAAAAATATTAAATATAAAGTCTTTGGATTTATTCTTACTGACAGGCAGAACTTGGGAATTTGCAAAAATCAGATTTTTTTTTAGCATGTAAAAAGCTGAAAGGATTAAATTTATTAATTTAATTAAATTTAAAAATTCAATATGAAAAGTATGATAATCCAGAAGTGTCATCAGTCTTGGCTGGTTTGTGGCTGTATTTGAGTTATCTCACTATACGGGCTCACATTAAGAGCTTTAAGATGAGCTCTTAACACAGAATAGTTTCATAGTGCTGCTGTTGAGGATGTCATGTTGGCCTAGTGGTTCATTCACCTTGCATTAATGGGATAAGAGGCCATGCATCATGCTATGAAACAATCCAGGGAGTAGATGGAGCAGGAGAAGGAGATCTAAGGAAGGGAGGGTGTTAAATGGTACAAAAACAACCAAACACAGCAGAATATAAGCAAGTTATCTTCTCATCTTGTCCATATAATTTTGATTTTTGACTATGTTTTGCTTAGACAGTGTAAAATAATTCCTGAGGTTTATATAGATTGTGCACTCTCTTGGTAGGGGAAATGAAATGATGTGTTATGGTGATCTAGAGTTTCCCGCTAGACCTAACATGCCTCTTCCCCGGTGTATTACAGTAGCATTAGTTTCATGGAAGAGAAATGATCCAGATATGCTGTCTGCTTGGTTTTCCTTTAAGGAACGTCTGCGGTAAATCATCCAATCAACCTTAACTAGATCAGAAGATCATGGCAAGAGATTTTCTTCTTGTAAGCAGAAATTAACACTTCATTCCCCTTTGTCGGCAGAAATTCAACACTGATGCCCTTAGAGGCTCTCCCAGGCAATAAAGGAGAAAATTCAATTATGCTATAACAGCTCCGCACCAAAACACAATTAGCCCATTATATGGAAAAAAAAAAGTGATTCATGTGCCTCCAGGCAGAGTGGTTCACTAGTGAAGATGTTAGAGCTCTCAGCATTGACAATAATTTAATCATAAACTACTGTCTCAAAGCAGTCCATGAAGGTGGAGAATGAGTATATGACGTTCTTTTACTTGATGTATCAAATTAAAGACGCTTTTAATGTTTATGATGAAGTTCAGTGTTAATGAACAAGAAAAGCAGAATCAACTTTGTCACATGACAATAACAAATATTCTTTTTATTACCCTGTCAATAATTTACAATTTGTAATTTTTCAAAGAAGGAAAGCCCTGTTTTCACTTTAGTCAATTTTGAATGTGCTAGAAGAATCAAACTTACTTATTTTAGAGTCTGGACATAAAAACTGATCGATCGATCAATCAATTGTTATTACATACGTAATGGTCCAGAATTAAAGGGAAACAAAACAATGTCAAAAACACAAAACAAACAACATTAAATGAATGAAATCAAATAAATATTGATAATTTTCTTGCAAAAATGCAACAATTGCTGTTCTCCCTCAGGTTGCCCACAGTCAAGCGCTCAAAAGCTGACATTTATCAAAAAAAAAAAAAAAAAGTCTGTTAAATGCTAATATTTGAATTGTTTTTGCAACTTTATCATCTTGTGAAATGGGATAAAGAAATTTTGAACCATTCAATAGTGTTATGGACACTACAGATTACTAATCTGCAACTACTAAATGTTGCAGTTAAACCCTGTAAACTGTAAACTTTTGGCAAATGTCTTCATTTCGATATACAAATAAATGTTAAGTAACACAGCCTCAATTTGGATATTATCTTGGAATAATGGAAAAGATGATCATTTCCACATTAATATTTAATGGAAAGCAAGTATATATAAGTGAAAGTTTACTGAATATCCATTTATTTGTACTTAAATATTGTCTATTTTAAAATCTGACATAAAATTGAGTAAAACATATTGAAATGCTTCTTATTCATGTGCATAAAACCATTATGATGTTTACACATCATTTACTGTTATGGACACTACAGCCTACATGCTGCACACAACTCCACACCACAAATCTGTATCATCATTTATCCCTATGCTCGCAGCAATGTCTATAGAATGGAATAAATATGTATTTTAAATAATTAATTGTGGTAATGTAATGTGTCTATTTTCTGTTGCATCACTGAAGTCATACAGTCCTGTAGACAAGGTGGACAACTTCACACATAACATTTTGATATCAAAAAAATATATAATCAAGTGATATGTGCTCTACATAATATGATCATATAATAAACAATATGTTCTTAATAATTAACAGCCTTATGTTTCATATGACATTATAACAATTGCTTAAAAAAGATTCAAAATTAGCATAGATTTGCAAAAAATGGTTTCTTAGTTGGCAAACATCCCATGCTTGATATAATCCAGCCTACAAAAGAAGCATAAATATCACTACAATCATTTTTTGCACATGGAAATGTGTTACAGAATAATTTGTAGGGTATTTGCATATATATATTAGTGCTGTCAAAATTAGGGATTATTATTATTATTATCATTATTATTATTATTATAGTGATTATTGTGTAGGTCAACTGTGGGATTGAATGGGATCCTGTAGGTTGCAGCATGTGGTTTGTTTTGGGTTTCATTTTTCATTGACTAGAGAGTCAAATACTCTAAAGTGTAGACTCTGACAGACTTGCAAATAAAGCACACTTCTTCAGAGCTGCAGCAAATTACTGGGATTTACGATACAAGAATGACTAAATGCCAGCCTATTCAGAACTTTATTTACAGTACTTAAGAGAAAGGCTTATGTGCGCGAGGGAAAGATTTTTTTGGTATAGCTACTCTGCACAAATATAATTCTAATGCTAACTGCATACTAAACACTACTTTTAAAAAAGTTTGATGTTTTTACGTCTAATATGTAAACAAATTCATGCTGTCCAGGATTTAGTCCAGACACTGGTGTTTAGAGGCTGGGTCAGCCCCTCTGAGGTGGTCCTCAAGCAGTTTTTGCAGGGAGGGTTGTGGCTCTTGCTTCTCATGATGGCCACAGCCACCGAGGACTATCATTTCCATAGGGATGTGTCTAGTCTCCACCAATTCGGGTAGGGGTTAAATGTCAAAGTGACCTAAGTGACATGTCACTTTGATACTAGAACTCAAAGTTTTCCAACAGAACACTGCATTGTAATGAGAAGATCAATTACTTCTGAACCTTATCAATGATTAGTGTGTGTTAGTGGGCTGAGCCTCACATGGACATTTTTTAAGCACTTTTAACACAATTCTTGTTATTTAGTTCTTTATGTCGACTGTTATTACATACACAGTCTCTTCAATTTAGCAAATAATACCGAATGTTCTTGTACTAAATGTTCTTGTGTCCTATCAAAAGGTTTTCCAGTATTTTTTTAAGAGAAGAAACACAGATTGCAGTTTGGATTTTAGACAACACCACAAATCACACTAGAACAGCAACAAAAGTGACAACAAAAACTGTGAAATAGTGACCCTGGCCCATTCATCTTGTAATCACGCGTGTCTCGGTTTGCTCACAGCCACTAAAAGACATTTTGAGGCTGACCTACAGTGATCTTCGGGTCTTTTGATGGCTTGCACAGATGAGCTACCATGTAGCAACACCTCAAGTCAAACGCCACATGACCGGATTTGAAACGCTCACCAAAATCCAATCATGAGGGGCATGGATATCATCCAATGGTGTGAGGAGTACTTGGCTATCGTAACCAATCAGAGATTGTTTCCTCATCGCGGCCTGTGGTAGGGCTCGCTGTGCATTTGCAGTCACGGTCTCCCTTTCCTGGCTCCCGCTGCTGTCAGGGGTAGAGGAGGGGAGGGAATGGTGTAGCAGGGAAGTAACCGTGAAAGCTCCCCAAGGGAATGTAAAAGTTTAAGGTCCACGACCAGCCGTGCACGCGAGCCAGAAGACTTAACACATCCCCTCGTTTCTCATGGAAACAGATGGATTTGTGAGGAGGCGTCGGATGACAGCGGAGACCACAGGGAATGATCCCGGGGTTGCAGGAGCCTCTGCCGGGGCAGAAGTTCGATGGCTTGGGGGCAGATTCTGGGGAGTTTCAGAAAGTATCGTGGGAAGCCTGACACCCCGGATCGGAGGGGAAACTGAAATACAGACTGTTGATTTGATCCGCAGTGCACAAGATGCACAGTCAGAGGACTCTGAACCGGACTATGAGGGTTTGCCACAGGGAGCTTCCACTAGCACCCACATGTTGGCTGGAGCTGTGGCCGGGATAATGGAGCACTGCCTCATGTTCCCCATCGACTGTGTTAAGGTAGCACGGCTCACTGGCTAACCAGCAAAACCACAACTTTCTGTGATTGTTGAATGCTTCGTCTCCGTAGTCCCTGGTGTGGTCTGGAGTTACCATTCATGTAGCCATCACGCATATTAGCATAGCCCATTAGCTTGCTCGCTAACCCAAACACGCCGCAGAGCTGGCTGCTATGAGGACAAGGTCAGTCGGCTCAGTTAGCGTTTAACAGCCGTATTAGCTTATTTGTTAGCATGCTGTTACAGCGTCAACCTGAGTGCAAATAACGTAATAAGTTGTTTAGCCGCCATTTAAGTCAAAAAGGAGTAGCTTTGTGTAACTAATAACGTAATTATCAAATCAGTCTGCTGTCAAGAGTTTCAGCGGATGTAATGTTACGTAACTGCACGTTTGTGCGAGCAAACGGGGAACCACTTGCTTAATTAAAGAGGTGTCAAGTTAAAGAGAATGAGTCAGCCATTCTAAAAATAACAATGGAGGAAATGTGTACTCGGTGTTTACAAAAACAAGTTGTTCTCTCTTGCAACTTACGCCCTTCCGGCTTTGACTATTACAAGATAGAAGACAATTTGCCCCTTCTCCCCCCACAGTGGAGCAGCTGCTTTCCCAGAAACCCAGTGAAAAAGCTGCCTGGAGCAGCAGAGCAACTCCCTCACTCACCCCCCCCCAAAAAAGATATTTTACTGCATGAATCATGCAGCTTCAGTGTTTTATTTTGTGTCACACTGGCCCAAAGAGGTCATTGTTACAGCCAAGAGGAGGGCGGCCACAAAGTGGGTTCAGGACACTGAGCTGTGTTTGGCAGGCAGAAAATCTCCACTCTCACTTCATCCGTGTCTTTCACCTGTAGCGCACTTAGGCCAGTTACAGGCCTGAACCTGGATGAGGCCATTTTAATTTTTTTATTTGTATAGTTTCTTTTGTGGAACTAGTGTAGCTCAGCATTTTCTCAACCAAGTCACACATGAGATCTGGCTAATTGAAATGCAGCAAAGTGCAGTCAGGGAGTACCTGCACACTAAATCCTGGACAGCATGAATTTGTTTACATATTAGACGTAAAAACATCAAACTTTTTTAAAAGTAGTGTTTAGTATGCAGTTAGCATTAGAATTATATTTGTGCAGAGTAGCTATACCAAAAAAATCTTTCCCTCGCGCACATAAGCCTTTCTCTTAAGTACTGTAAATAAAGTTCTGAATAGGCTGGCATTTAGTCATTCTTGTATCGTAAATCCCAGTAATTTGCTGCAGCTCTGAAGAAGTGTGCTTTATTTGCAAGTCTGTCAGAGTCTACACTTTAGAGTATTTGACTCTCTAGTCAATGAAAAATGAAACCCAAAACAACCCTTTGTTGTTTTTTTTCCTCAAAGAATGGATGGACTTGTTACAGCATAGCATTACAAAGGTCATTGCTTTGTAGTTATATAACCACAGGCTATAGGTAAACAAAGCAAACCTACAGCTGGTGAGGACTCCACACGTGTATCTGTCACGACAATGAGTGACTGAGGATATTTCAGCCTCTTTGCACTACCCTGCTAATACTACAAGTGTGTGCACTGACTTTGTGTGCAGTATGCTCATAGCATTGCTCCGCAGAGCTGCGCATGGACACAGTGGGGTTTAAGTTTGTCCATTCAGCTGGAAGTTTGGTATTTAGGAGATTATGTTGCTGTTGGTGCCTTGGAGACAGACACAATCATCTAGTCCACTCATGCAGCCTTGTATAAATATCAAATACCAGGTGATTTAAACATTAATTTTGTGCTCTTGTCTTTTAATGTGTCTATATAATCGATCATCCACCTGTGTGTGAGTGTGTGTACGTGTGAGCATGTGCAAGGAGGAAAAGAGAAAGGTGTGTTTCAGGGTCAGTGGGAAAAGAAGCTTAGAGGAAGTCAGCTTATGTCCCTTTGTGACCCTGGAGCTTGTAACTGCATACTTCCTTGTATTCATTTATGCATGTACACCAAGATACACCCCACACAATGTCAAATACCTCATTTCCCTCATTTAACCCGTCATTCACAATGCATTCTATTCGGAGCTGTCTTCATTGTCTTCTTAGGCAGACATATGGAACAAGTTCAATTATGCATTCTGTCCTATTTTTAGATCAGAATCAGGTCAAACACCGCAAACGTATCGCTTCGTTCTAAGTTAATAGTGGGCAGGATAGTGGCACACTCTGCTCACATTTCTATTTGACATTAGAATGCCATTTCTTTCGCAGACACGAATGCAGAGTCTTCAGCCCGACCCTGCGGCCCGCTACAGGAATGTGATGGATGCTCTTCGCCGGATTGTAGCCACAGAGGGAATCTGGCGGCCATTGAGAGGCTTGAATGCAACAGCTATTGGGGCGGGTCCTGCCCATGCCCTGTATTTTGCCAGCTATGAAAAACTCAAAAAGACTCTAAGTGATGTGATTCATCCAGGGGCTAACAGTCATTTGGCTAATGGTACCATAAAACATCCATACACAGTTTATGTTATAAATTAATAGATCGTGTATAGCAATCTTAGCCATGAGATCACTGTAACAGGTTGATATTTAGGACTTTCCCGACTCAAAGATTGTTGCCAAATGCACTCGTCTGTGAAGCTGCTGACTCAGCCTAATCTGTGTGCTGCCTGACCAGTCCAAAAAACCCCTGGCAGGACATCAAATTGGATAAACGCTTTTCATAGCTACAGTTGTACATTGTAAAGAAAAGCCAGGGATAGCTGTCGTCCATTCAGTGGCTTCAAGGAAAGTTAAATAGTGGATAGGGTAAAGCTAAGCCATCTCAACTAAAAAAAAAAAAAAAGTCAGCCATTACCTTGTTCTTCCTACACTCTCTTTCTTCTGTTTCAGTTTAATGGGAGGCTGGGTAAGTCCTCTTTCTCCCATCTCATCTACTCTTTTTTTCCCGTTAGTCATCTTTTATTAAGATTATTCTTCTGATTTAAATCCTCAAATGAGAAATAAGCTGGCTTGTCCACTAGGTGTCTCTCTTTGCTTACATTTTGCTTTACAAACCATGGTCAGAAATGTTCTTTTACACCAGCAGTTTATTAAATTTCCAGAAATTCTGCTGTGAGTTGCTGTTTTGAGCTGGAATTTTAAAAAAGCATAAGCTGTGCCGAGGTCAGATGGGTTCTGTTGCAAGTGAAAATTCTCTTCTAGTTTCCTATTTTGCCGTAGTTATCTGAATGTGTAGTGACTTCCGAAGTGTGTTTGTTTCAGGAACAGCTGGGTGTGTGGCCACACTGCTTCACGATGCAGTCATGAACCCAGCTGAAGGTAAGGGCAGCATTTTGAGAGTCAAGCTGTGTGTGTATATATATATATATATATATATATATATATATATATATATATATATATATATATATTCTATTTCAAAACAGCAGTTTTGGGTTTCAGTAAGGAAACCTACAGGTGCCACACCTGGGCCAACTATCTTCACATGTTGGCCGCAGCCCTGTAGCTTTACATAGTCACTTTCACAGCTGTCTGTAGACCACCTGCCCAAACATGTCAGTAGAAGGACACTGGTCTGAGCCCTCATTTGCAGCTGTTAGATGGCTTGCAGCTGTCTGAGGAATTGCATATTATGTCTTTGTATATGTTGTATGTTTATTCTCTTAAGGATAGCTTTACTGCAGGTGATGGTTTCCTAATTTTTCATTTCTTTTTCCTTGTCTTTCCACCTTTGCGCTACCATCTTTGGACACCATGTTTCCCTCAGTTGTGAAGCAGCGAATGCAGATGTATAACTCGCCCTATCACGGCGTGTTGGACTGTGTACGTGCAGTGTGGCAGAAAGAGGGCCCTACTGCATTCTACCGCAGCTACACCACCCAGCTCACCATGAACGTGCCCTTCCAGGCGCTCCACTTCATGACCTACGAGTACCTTCAGGAGCTGTTAAACCCTCACAGACAGTACAATCCCTCATCGCACATGTTGTCCGGGGCTTTGGCCGGAGCGATCGCAGCCGCATCCACCACGCCTCTGGATGTCTGCAAGACCCTGCTCAACACCCAGGAGTCTCTAGCCCTTGGCTCCATGTCATCCGGCAAAGGAGCCCACAGACACATCTCAGGCCTGGCCCATGCCTTCCGGACAGTATACAGGCTGGGCGGCCTGCGGGGCTTCTTCAAGGGAGTCCAAGCGAGAGTCATCTACCAGATGCCCTCAACAGCCATCAGCTGGTCAGTCTATGAGTTCTTCAAGTATGGACTCACCAAGCACCAGCACAACAAGAGGAGAACACAACAAATGGAAGCTGAGATGTAGATGCCTCTGTGGTGTAATCTACTCTGAGCTCTTTCTACAAGGAGATATTAATGTGCACATAGTATCTCACTAAAATCCACTTCAGTTGTCCCAATCCCATTCAGACATAGCAGATAAGAAAGACATCCTCAAAGGCAGTTTGAGTAGATATATTTCTTTACCACTCAAGAATAGATATTGTTTAAGTCACAGGACAACACCATGATGTAAAAGCGAACTAGCTGATCTGGAGAAGTTTTCAAACTAGCATCCTCTGATTCTTGAAGCTGAGGCTGTAAGGAGTTTTAAGCTGGAAGAATAGTCAGCAGGGGGCAGTAGTGTTACTTTGTTGCCTCTAGTAGTTCTGTAGCTTTGCTGTCCTAGAACTGGATTTTTCTTTTTCCCATCCAGAGTTTGAGTTTGCGAATAACTGACTCATCATCCAGATCCCTCATAACAGACAGAGCGTTCAGTTCTTAATTCAGCATCTTAAGCAATCAACTTAAAGCGAGAACATCTACATTTATTTCCTGAAAAGTGTCACTGTCCAGAAACCTTGAGACAATAAATCAAACTTGGCCAAAGCTGCAACTCAAGTTGAGAGAGAGTATGTTTCCCCCTATAAATTAACTTGAGATGTTGACGACTCCACAGATTAGGAAAGAACATCTTAGTTTCTACAGATTGAGGTAGCCCCCCTTTTTTTTGCAGGCAAAGTAATTAAAAAATAGTGAATCTACTTTTTTTGTTTTTTCATATATCAGTGTTAACACTGTTGCTTATGATTTAATTGGGCAAAAAATACAAACGTTTAGATGCTCCCAGGTGTCAGAATTGTGTATTTAAATAGTTTTTTGGTCATTTTGATAACTCAAATCTTATTTTATTTCCAGAACATATATTATTGTTTTCCCCAATTCTGTGATTAGTCACGGTCTACCTGTTTGGCAGAGGACAGCTTTAAAAAAAGAAGAAAAAGACCTTCATGTGCATTAGCTGGCACTAACAGTCTTGTAAACAACAGAGCTTCATTGTTTGTGCTCAACAGAAAAGGTTGTGTACATTATGCTGTATCCAAAAGAGTCTCAAGGGGCTAGTTATACAACTGTACCCACACTGAATACACTTTAATGCAAGCTGTCATTCTTATTGATTGATGTCTGATTGTTTCTGGCACTGAATTGCACTTGTGGAATAAAGACCCAGCAGTCGGGCTCTATTCACTGCTATTAAAAGGTGGGGAGCCCAACTTTCTTTAAATGTTTTGTTTTTTTTCCCGTGTCTGTGTGCATGCTTTACAAGAGAATAACTCAATACAAAGGTGTGAAGCTCATATGCATGGACCACACACAGCCCACTTTTATGTTAAGTGGGTTGGAGCAGTGAAGTCCTTACATAAAACCAATAAATGAGGCATTTATTAACAAAAAACACTGAGAGAGAACATGGTGGTAGGGCTCCATTCACCTTCTTTTATTGTGGTATGGAAGCCCAACTGGAAAGCTCTCATAAATGTATTCTTAACAACTTGTAACACAATGCTTGGTGCCATGCTCCTCTGAAGTTTACATACTTTGCGGAGCCATCTGTTGGGCCAGATCTTTGATGGAGCCATTTCTGGCCTTTGGGCGATATATTTGACACCCCAGACTTAAAACGCTCTTGCAAATTCACCAGTCAAAAAAGTAACAATTGCCGTTTTACTCTGTATAAAAGATCCAAAGCGTTTGTTTCCCTTTAGAACAGAAAGCATAGAACGGGGTGGATCAAAAGGGAGGCGAAGCCTGCAGCCACATCTGTGCTGTCAGAAACACATGGTAAGTTTGTGTGTGTTTGCAGGTATTTACCTTTCATCCAGGGCAGGTACAGTTGTTTTGTCTTGAGCACAGGTGCACATTTCAACTTTGACCCCCTCAAAACTGAAAGCGCAACTTGAACTTGTGAACACGCTGGCTGAATTCAAACTGCTGGAAGAGTGAAGGTTTGGAATTTGGAAGAAAAAAATATAAAAGGGTGAGTGGTGAAGACTTCGGAGATGGATCATATTGATTATGCGGAAGTCTGTGTCGAAGTAATGGTCCGTTTTTAAAAATCTGATGGATGCAGACACAAACATCAGATTTTGATTGATATTTTCAAAAAGCAACATTTTACTGTAAACTTTAATTACCTCAAGTTCACAGAAGTCATCGGCGTAAAAGTTGGGAAAAAAACTCAATAAATAACCGTATGTCATGCATGCTGTGCTTCAAGACAGGTATATGTATTAATGCAACAAAGGTACATCAGTCATCATGATGTACCATCATGAGTTATTCATCATATTCACATTCATATCTTCAGTGTCAAGTCTGCAATTCATGCAACAAGCTAGAAAAAACATTCTCAAGCAGTGAATGTTTATTCTGTCATTTTCAAGCATTGTAATCCTGATGGACTAGTTTTAATAACTTTGTCATGAAAGTAAAAATATTAACAATTACAATAAAGTTCAGTTCTTATTTTTTTCATGAACCTTTTTTTCATATTTGTTCCACTAATTAATTTGCTTTGGATTAAACCATATATGAAAATTCTATACTACATAAGTACATAATTCCTGTGGGTAATTCATGTACATTACAAATACAAATGGGAAACTCAGACTTGTGACTGCTCTTTTAATATCTATCAAGAGATTTTTGTAAAAGTGTCAGTTTGACACCACAACATAGAATCAGCTGAATTTAATCAGAACTATATCAAATCAGCTAACATCTTCAACTTTGTTGTTGATCAATCAGGTTACAAAGTTGCACTCCAGTGTTCTGTAAATCTGCAAATCTGTGACGAGGGTGCATGTCTGCACCCGGAAGAAGCTGTGAACGGATGTTTTACTTACATTTGCAGACTTTTAATGATCGGCAGTCTTTTGATGTAAAATTGCTTGACTTGGTCCCATTATTGCTCTTTTGTACCGATATTAAACAAATGCTAGATAAACACCAAAATCCTTTAGTTAGGAAACAGCATTCGGATCCATGCGTTTTAGAGGCTTAGCACTTGGTGATGAGTGACAACTCCCCCACCTCAGTCTCTACACACACACACATAAACATGTTAGTCAGGCAGACACCTGTTCAAACAGGGAGTGTTAATGAACTGTTTCTGTTGCTTGGGCTCTCCCACTATGTCTGCATGCATGTACAGTCCACAGTATGTGTGGTCTGCCATAGCTTATCCTGCTAAAATGGTCTACTTGTATCTCCTTCCCTCTCTCTGTGTGAATAAGCATGTCTGCTCCAAATCTCAGCAGTCTGAGAGGAGTAAACTATTTAGTCTGGTCATTTGTCTGCCTCCTTCTTACTATATTTGTGTGTGTGCACACGTGCACTTCAATGAAGATAAATGGAGTATGGTACTATGTCTATTTATATGACATTAATCCATTATATGCCTGAATAATATGTGGAAGACTGCAGTGTCTTCTCTTCTCTTCTCTTCTCTTCTCTTCTCTTCTCTTCTCTTCTCTTCTCTTCAAGTAAGTGAAATAAGGTAAAGCACAAAAAAGTGAGCTAAGAAGAAACCACTGTTTTCCCACTCTTGACAGTATGAGCCCATGTTTTACTCAAGAATGTAACATGTAGTTATTGTTTACTATTATCTATACTGTGAATCTCATATAGGGTATATGTCTCATATTATAATTTGTAGCCATTATTTTATGGAAGAAATATATGAAAGGGGACATTTTAATTTAAAAAAACATTTCTCATTCTCTACATTTCTTCAGTTTGCTTTCATATGGGCTGTCGTTACATATAGCAAAAATTATTACCCACAGCACTTGCTCAAATGTAATCGTATATTACTATTCTGAAACTTCTTCCTCTTCCTTGTCTTCTTCGTCTGCCTCGCGGATTGTTTCCATTCACTGCTGGTTTAAAATTTCAACACACCCTTCCAGACTGAGCTCTCTGAACTGGCTTATATTTGTATCGTCACATCATTAGCAACAAGTGTAAACAATTGTGAGTTGTTGGGTTTAAGAAATGACATCTGCGCAGTTTAACCTCTGCCTCGTTCGGCACTGCAAGTGAATCATTGTGCAAAAATTTGTTTTTAGGGAAGAAGTATGACTTAAGAGTTTTGCAGAGACTTGCAAATTCTGTCCAACTAGATGAAAGCAGGTTAGTATTTTGTAAGTAGCTTATTCATTCTAATCAGTCAGAATTTGAGATAGCATTTCAGCACTAAACATAAACATAATACGTAAACTGTATTATGGCAAGGTAGTGCAAACATGTTTTAATCCATGTTATGACAAGAACAGCAAATAAACAAAACAGTGCAAAATCACTTAAAAAAATAGTTACCTCTGTGGCACCAAGGATGTTAATTATAGTTTTATATTGGCACCTCAGATTGGAACCCCTGTCAGTGCTTCCTAGAGTTCAAAAAGCAAGCAGTCTAATAAGAGACCAATAAGAAAAAGAGGACTTCTTTAAGCAAGAAACACAAGGGATGGTGAACTGATGGTATCTGCATATGTGGTTTTCATCATGGAGCATTGAGGAGGAGGGGATGGTGGGGAGATGGGTTTTGCTGGCTTCCACAATCACCTAACCTTATCCCAGTTGATGGTGGATTGGGATGAGTGTGCAGGAAAAATAAGTGCTCATTGTATGTGTGAAGTCATTCAAGACTGCATCCTGTTGATGACATCATGAAGGTGGTTGAGAAAACATCAAGTCTGTGCAAAACTCTCAAAAGGTGGCTACTTGGAAATACACACATCATTTTCTCTTTTTGGATACTTTCTTTTTATTGTTTTTCTTTAAACATTATACAGAGGAGGTAGAGGGTAACAACGAAACACAACATAAAAATGAAATAAAATTCAATTCAATTAAAAAATAAAAAAGGAAGAAAAAAAATAAATAAATAAATAAAACAGGTGAAAAAAGAACGTGTTGGGTCAACATGTTTCTACAATTTGATCAGTTCTCATTATCAATGTAGAATAGAATAGAATAGAATTCAACTTTATTGTCATTGCACATGTCACAAGTACAGGCAACGAAATGCAGTTTGCATCCATCCAGAAGTGCTTTAGCCATGATATAGATATATTACAAAATATATATTAGCAATAATATACATATATAAATATATTACAGAAATGGGTCTGTTATGAGGGTACAAAATATGGGTTTATTATGGGTATGTTATAATGTACACGGTATGAAGGTATGTTATGAATATGCTATAACTATAAGTATGTAAAGGCTGTAGTGGTGTACAAGCTATGTACAGGCTATAAATATGAAAACTTTACAGAAATATGAACTATGCAAGTTATAAACAGTTGTAGAATTACAATTTATCGTACTGTACAGAATGTTTGTTTATACAGATTTATACAGTAGTGCAGTTAAGATAAGTGAAATGTGTGGATAATTTCTACAGAGGCTATATAAAGTGCTAGTGGTTGTGAGTGGTGGTTCAGCCATGTTATTATTGTGTGTATGAGGGTCCAGTTGTCCAATGTGATGGTCTTTATCCTGTCGAGTTTATGTAATCAGTCCATTTCTCCCACTTTCGATGGTGTTGATCTTCCTGAGTCCTTATTCTATAAGTCAGTTGTTCCATAATTTGTATTTTGTCTATAATTTTGATCCATTCATCCTGCGATGGTGGGTCTATCTTGTACCATTTTCTTGTGATTGCCTTTTTACAGGCTGCAAGCATCATTTTCAATATGTATCTATCCTCTTTCAACACATTTTCCGTAATGACACCAAGATATAATAATGTACAAGACTTAGATACAGCATAACCCAGAATTTTACCCATAACTAAATGAACATCTTCCCAAAATTCTTGAGACAGAACCAGAACACATGGGAATGATTCACGTTTACATCTCCACAGCTTCTCCAACACAGTTGTGGTAATGAAGTGTGTTTGTTCCTAATTAACACACATCATTTTCATTTTTTACCTATTATATGCCGGACTCCTTTGAGTTGAAAGTGAGACAACAGTAACTGAAGTTACAGAAGAGCATCTTGGAACACAAACATGTCGAACCGTGAAGCAGCAGAAGACCACACTAGGTGTCACTCTCGTCAGCTAAGAACAGGAAACTAAGGCTACAATTTGCACAGGCTCATCAAAATGGGATAATAGAAGTTTAGAGGCTGATTCTATTGCAGAAGGAAGATTCAACTAATGAGTAATGATGTCAGTATTGAGTTTGACAGTGTGGGCATGTAGAAATGATATAAAGAATAGACTAGCAGCCTGAACAACCAGGAGAGTAGGCAAATGAGTGAATACAGATCTTCCTTACTGAACTTATGGTTAAGCTTCATATTGAAAAAATGACTGCCTGGTCTGATGAGTCTCGATTATGCTGCAGCATTCAGATGGTCAGGTCAGAATTTAGTGTAAACCACATGAAGGCATTGATCTATCTTGCCTTCTACCCACAGATCAGGGTGGTGGTAGTTGGTGTGGAGGATATTTTCTTTATGCACTTTGAGCCCCTTAGAACCAATTGAGCATTGTTTAAATGCAGTACCTGAGTTTTTCTGTTGACTGTGTCCATCCCTTTGCAATCAAATGGTCTCCAAACCAATCAAATAGAGTCCCTCTAGGAAGAGATTCACGTAATGGATGTGCAATGGTGCAAATCTGCAGTAATGGTGTGATGCTGTCATTTCAATAAACACCAAAATCTCTGAGGAAATTTTCCAGCACCTTGTGGAATCTATGCCATGGCGAATTAAAGCAGTTCTGACGGCAAACAAAGCTCAATGTGCTAGAGAGGTGTACCTAATGAAGTGTCCAGTGAATGTAATTCAAACTACTTTTTACACTTTCTGTATGCTCAGTATTTTATTCAGTGCAGAAATTAAAAATAATGCAAAAACCTAAAATAAAAAGTTGTGTTCAAACTTGTGACTCGTACTTTCATTCACAGGCCGGTTTTATGGTGAGACTGAGCTCCAATAAATTGCTGAGTCAAAGACGGAAGTGAGAAACAAAACGCTGGATAACCTGACTTAGAAAGACATTCACATGTTTGGCAGTTTATTTAAAATGTCAAACATTTAAGTGTTTACAAAGCTCAGCCTCTAAATAGAGCACTGTAATTCTGATATTACTACCAACATGATCATTAATATGTTATCACCTATTACAGCAGTTATACACAACAAACAGCGCAAATTACTTTCACAATTACCCATTTATATAGATACAGTGCTACGCCCTTTACACTTTCGATCATAATTAAGCCGAGGTGTTTACCCAGTGGGCGTGTGTGTGTGTGTGTGTGTGTGTGTGTGTGTGTGTGTGTTTGTGTGTTAGGCATAATGTGTAAGTGTGTGGTTTAGTAGCTGCTGTGCCCTAAAACAAACCTGGAGTACTTTCACTTCTGAATATTATCTCTGCTTTAAGGACATCTTGCACGACTGCTTTGACAATAAGGCAGACACACACACATTCATGCAGTTGTGTTTCTATTACAATAATTCACCATAGTGACTGGTGAAAAAGATTACAAAATGCTGAAGGGCTGGTATACATAACCTCCCTTGCACATTAGTGTAAATCCATGTTTTGGAAACTCAAGCCTGCAGTCAAAGCCCCTTACAGCAAGCACCTGTGGAGCTGTGTTTTTACACACACAGTAACACGCAACAAGGGTTTTAGGAGTGTGAACGCCTGAAGGACTCAGGTCCCCTACAAGATTTCTCCCTTAGTAGCTTAGTAGTCTTCTGTATTGCTCTTTGGTTGTTTCTCTTGTCAGATCTCTCTCCATATTTTAAGCTAAATCGCAACTGGACCACTCAGCATGAATTACAGGGTGATACAGGATTATGCCATAATGTCCACTTATTTCCACACTTGCCAACAGATAATAAATGAGGTGTGATTATGGTCTCTTCATCTAATTCACTGGGATACACACAGACACATATAGTTTGTGATCTCACGCTCCTTGGGGGTGCTGCTGGATAAAGGAGCTGTTGCTGTAATCCCCTTGGCTGCTGCAGTCTCTCCTGCTCTAGGCAGATTTGTAGGGAAGGCAAGGAGCCAAGAGAGGAGGAGAAGCCGGTAAAGCAGAAAGGAGCTAACGTAATTGGTGTTAGTGAATAAAAGATCATGTGATATCCATTTATGGCTGGCATAATTTGTTTAGATTATTTTATTTACTGGCTTTCTGTATAACCTGAAATCACTTTGCAGCCATGAACTGAGATGTTATCTCTTCTTTTATATCCACGGTTCTAGTAGAGTGCTAACCGGAGTTTCATAATCTAATTCATTTGCTAAAGTGATGTTGAAGCATTAACCCCCACCCCTCAGTCTCAGAATTTAAATCCACATGAGTGTAAAAATATAGTCACAAGACAAAGAAAGCACCCAATTTTTTAATCCTAAGGTTTTATGCACCATGACATAATAATAAGAAAAAATTATCAGCTAGTCCCTAGCAGGTCGGAAAATAAGACAAATATGAACTCAACGCATTACATATCACACTGTGTAAATATATACCTGATAAAATGAAGCCAAAATGCTGAAGTAGTGTGTGGAAAAACCAATCACCTCCTTACTAGATAAGGAGCTGCCAAAATGCTGCTGATCAAATGCACTTGATTAACTGATCATCAGCAAGTGTGAGCACTTCATTAAAGGGAGAGGTTTGTGACAGTTTGCTGGTCTGGAGCATTCAGGTGGGTGATGACACAATGAACCAGTTGTTCTTGCACATCAAAGGAAACATTATAAAGACCATTTCCAAACTTTCCAAATTTGAAGTCCATCATTCTACATCGAGAAAGGCTATTTACAAGAGGAAGGCAGTCTTTCCAGGAGTGGACTTTCTAGCAAATTCATTCCAAGGTCAAACTCCAACATGCTTAGAGAAACTGCTAAAGAACCAAAACCTTCATATTAGACTCTACAGGATTCAGTTAGCATGTTAAATGTCAAAGTTTATAACAGTAAAGTTAGAAATAATCGATACAGCCTGATGACTTGAGTTTGTTTTGTAACCACAGGACCTGAGCATGCTTACACTTATTGAGTCTAACATGAACTCCTCTGTATGCCAAAGTATGCACAATGATCTCCCACATAGCAGCAACAGAATGGCTGAAAAAGGAGAGAACTAATCCAAACTAGTCCTCAAACAATGAGTGAAAAGGGGCCTTTACAGAGTTGTGCAAAAAAAAAAAACAAATAAATGAATAAATAATAACAATAATAATAAAATGCAAACCTCATTTACATGAAACAACAATGTAATGAAGAAAACTATTTACAACAATGTGAGAAGCTGATAAAGTCACGTACAAAACAGTTACTTTGAGTTATTGCTTCTAAATTCAGTTCTGCAAGCTACTGAATTATGGAGTGTGCATAGTTTTCCCACACACAGTTTCTGTATTGTGGTTTTGCTTTTGTTACACAAATAATGACACAGTGTAGTATGTCATGTGTTGTTGATATCAGGTTGTATTGAAGTAATTTTGAAACCTGTTAGGGACAAGGTGATTTAAAATGCTGATATTTAAAACTTTATTACCCTTATTAATTAAAAATATTAAGTCTTTGTTTGTGATATCAGCTAAAAGGGTGATCGTGTCTCAAGAGTTGGCAGTTCGTCTTGTTCGAGCCGTTCAAGCTCCGACAGTCTCGGTCCTTGTGTCCTTGCGCAAGACACTTCACCCGTTGCCTGCTGGTGGTGGTCAGAGGGCCCGGTGGCGCCAGTGTCCGGCAGCCTCGCCTCTGTCAGTGCACCCCAGGGCGGCTGTGGCTACAATGTAGCTTGCCTACACCAGTGTGTGAATGTGTGTGTGTGAATGGGTGAATGACTGAATGTAGTGTAAAGCGCTTTGGGGTCCTTAGGGACTAAGTAAAGCGCTATACAAATACAGGCCATTTACCATAAAATACTCAAAACTGCATTTTGATACAAACAACAAGCTGTAGATGAATCCAGACCTTTGAAGTGAGGTTTGCAGGGTGTTGGCTTTAATTACAGTGAAAAAAAGGCCATGTTGGATTTACTTGATTCAGTAGTGGACATTTGTTGCACACAAATGTTTTGCTTTGGCAGAAACCTAAACAACTGAGTTAAATCAACACAACTTTTTCATATTCAGTAAACCTGTGCATTTTGTGTTCATAAAACACGATTGAAACATGTTCAGATGAAGTAAGTTGAGCTCTTGGAATATTTTAATCCAATTATTAATTAATTATTTTAATTTTGTCATTTTATTTCAACACTATTCAATAACTTTTATCCAAATGCTACTTGGTCACTTAAATACTACATGTTGTCTTCATATTACATAATGTTCAACAAAATCTACAGTCTGGTTACCATAAAAATTGAATGGATTTACAATGACTACCATCCTCCGGGTTGCAGGAGGGCTGGGAAATAACCCTGAAGTGATAGGTTACGAGGCAGGGTACACCCTGGACAGCTCACCAGTCTATCACATAGAAACAAACAACCACGTGCACTTACATTCACGGGTAATTTAGAATCACCAGTTAACCCTAACTCTAATAACTGCATGACTTTTAACTGTGGGAGGAAACCAGAATACCCAGAGAGAAGCCACTGCAAACTAGCCAGAATGTGCATTTGAACCCAGGACCTTCTTACTGTGTAGCAACAGCACTAACCACCATGCCAACAATCTAGGAAATACAGGAAAGCTATGATTTCCTGTATTTGATGCAGAATTTTTTTGTTTTTGTCCTCGACAGGTTAATCCACAATAAGTAGCAATAGCATGCATGTGGTGTGTGTGTAGTTCTCTGCCTCTTATAACTCCAGTGATTTTCCTGCAGTTTGAAATCTTGTGCGATCTTGTGAATTTCATGAGTTCAGCAACTAACCACTCTTACTAGATTGTATTGTGTCATCTCAACAAGAACAAATTAAGTTTTTGAATTCCATGCAAATCCTACATGATTTAATTACGTTCAAAGAAACATGAAATTATTGTGTTCAAATTACAAGGTAGACTTTTTTAATGTAACAACCACCCAGAGGTGGCTGCTCGACTTGACTGAGATGGATGCCTTCCTGAAACCACGATCCAAAGAGTGCGAGACTGAAATCCCGTGCAGTGTCGCGGGATTTAACATTGCTATATTATTGACTTACTTCACTTGAACATGATATGAACAATTTAATCTACCCTCTCTGCATATCATGTAGTTTCTACACTATATAGTTACACTTAACTTTAAAGCATGAGGCAATTGTGTTAAATACACGCAAGATGCTTACGTAAATCCAAGAGCTGGCCAATCCCTTTTTTTCAGTGTACTGTAACACCTTAATGACAAACACAGCAGTACTGAGTGTCTGTTTATTCTTATAATAAGAGAATAAACAGACAAGACAGTAAGCGTAACAGACAACATGTCAATGATAGCTCTCAGTCAGCAGGAATACTAAAAGGAATCCAGAAAGGACATGTGACAAATTTACTAAAGACAGTTAAACTAAAAGATGGCACACACTCATTTGTCTTTGAATTGCTTGTATGCCAGATTACAAGGCAGTGTTTTAATTCTTTGAATGGAAGATGTTTTGCAGTGCTGAAAAACATTTTTCCATGAGGTTCTTGCGTGTTCTGTGTTTGGTCATTTGTGTTGTGCACACACAGCACTATGGGACAAAATCCAATGGATGACACATTCACTTTGCATAAATCACGACATTTTACAGTCAAGACATGCTTTAAGGTGAGGTTGAGGCTTAATTTGGGTTAAGGTTAACGAGAGGTAGCGTCGGAAATAGGGTTAAGAGAAGTCACTGCATCCAGTCTCCATCCATCCATCCATCCATTCGCCTATCCCAGCTGTCTTAGGGCAAGAGGCAGGGTACACCCTGGACAGGTCGCCAGTCTGTCACAGGGCCTGCAGTCTTTTCATTCAAAGTCCATAACATGAAGCTTCAAACTGACAAGTCTCTACGCAGAAGGCTCTACAATCAGCTCTAAGCTGGCCTCCAGCATTTTCAGTGCTCCAAAAAAATGGTAAAACACTTAAATGCTTCCCACATTTGTCTGATCAACTTTGTCTTGTTTAGTAAGACCCACATTCACCGGTAGTTAATAGCATTCAGAAACCTCGATAAGATTTGTGCCACAGTTTTCAAATTTTTTCAAGAAAACTCCAGCTGGAATATTGAGTTTTTTTGTGTTTACACGTGAAAATACAATGAAGAAGAAAATAAAAAAAAGCCCGGATTCTTTAAACACAAAATCATTCCTGGAATAAATCCATGAGAACAGACATTTTTCGTCTCGCTTCTTTTTAGATGTTCTCACAAAGTTCCAAACATACCACTTTCAACCTTTAGAGACAAGTGACAAATGGTTTCTGGCTGTTTCTTGTTAACTCAGACATGACTCCAAAGATGGCAATCGGGGTGAATTATGAAGCACAAACAAACAAAATATCAACTAAAATAGCTCACAGATCACCAACTTGCTGTGCCAGTTGTGACTTGAATGTCTCCCATAGCATGTGTGTGTGTGTGTGCGTGTGTGAGCTATGAAGAATTGTGATATGGGGGAGACACAGCTCCTGTCATCACTTAAGAGAACAAGTAGGGGAGGAAACATTTTCCCACCACTGCCAAGGATACAAGATGATCAGTGAAACGCATTAAAATGCTTACACATGCTCACACATAGTAACTCTGTAACTCTGTGGGAGAAGGTTGGAGATAAAGACACACCAGCTGTTTTGATTCTGAGCATTCATACTCAGGGATGTAAAGACACAAGCAACGGGGCGACGTTGTGGGCGGCTTTGGCGTGCGTGCTAGTTTGAAACAGGATCCTTTTCACTTGTCGTGCAATAAAAGAACAACATGCAAGACTTGCACTGAATACAAAGCTCCTTGATAAAGCCAAGTGTTTACAGTATAGTAAAATGCCAGTGCTAATGGGCCAGAATAAGGAGAGGCGTGTAATCCTCCTACAACATGGACGCTGATATTTTAAAATGAGCAACAAAGCCAAGATGTGTTATTAAAAAAAATGAATTCAATGGCCTATATAGACCTAACGATGCTTTGTGGACCGGTTCTTTGTTTAAAGATGGAAATGTATTTTTTGCCTCAGGAGGAATCCACTGATTAAAAACTTACTCTGCCATGCTTCTGTCATGATCAAAGCAAAGGCCATACACGCACGCACGAACACATGCACACACACGTGCACACGCAAACCCTTGGGCCTTTGGGAGCGAAGCCTTGGCAGGGTCTGATGAACTGCAGCATTGTTACAGATCATTGCAGGTGTCCAGCACTCTTTCTCCTCAGACCTTCCTTCTGCCTTGAATGTTGTGACAAATTCTGTGAATAAAAGGTAGTCGAGGTCATAAAACCATCTCGGAAACATTTTGGAAAAACACCTGCACAATTAAAAATATCCGCTGCACAACAGATGTGCAAGTACAAAGATACATCAACAGCTAATGCATGCAAACTTAGACCAAAACTGAATTTGTCTGTCAGCGGAGGGAAAATAGTGTGGACAATATTCCTTGCATGTGCATGTGTGTGTGTGCGTGTGTGTCTGTGTGTGTGTGTGTGTGTGTGAGCAACACAGGTGCAGTCAGGGACACCGAGGGAGAAACAACGCTCTTGCCCTTTGAACTTGATCTTGAAAAGAAAGCTGCTTTTGCTTCCTGTCAAATAAGCTTAACTGTTATGCCTTCAAGCTCTAGTCAGCACAAACTGGTCTGGCAAAAACTACACGCTATTCATTTATTCACAGGAAGCTCTCAAACCATTTCAAAAGTTTTATTCACACTCTTGTCTAAAACAACTCCAGTGACAGCTTTTGTCATTTTATAGTTTTCTTTTTGATTTGTGGTGTTGCACTTGGAAGATATTGTTACAGGACAGGTGACAATCATAAATTTTATCTCAGCTCATGTCCAAAAATGTTTTTTCTTTTCTCGCTCTCTGCCAAACAGCTCCAGGCAGGATCTGCCTAATTTACGTTGCATTCGTTGGTGTTTGTTAGGTGGGAAGTAGGCATATGATATCTAAGGGATGACACCTGGCCCCGCAAAACTTTAACATCCTGGAGGTGTAGACCAGGAAGTGGAGGAGGAGGGAAGCTTGAGAGCCCATAAGTGGAGCCCGAGTAGCTCCTTTATCAACTCGCTGATAGGAGACGACTGTGTATGTGTGTGTCAGAGCTGTTCAATGCTTTGCTTGTCTCTGCTTATCACCGCTAATTAAAACATTTAGATTCTTCTGGCTGGCTCTGGAGGAGTTGCTGTGTGTCTGAGCATGTGCGTGGGAGACATGAGAGCGGAGAGGAGTCAAAGGAAGGAAATGTTGCAGCTTGAAAGACTTCCTGTCCATCTATGGACAGAAGGGCTCAACACATACTCGCTATCAACAGCTGACAGACATGCTGTTTCTGCAGAGACTTATTTAGAGACAGCTGTGCTTTCTGCATGTTCAGGCTAATATTCCAAAATGATTTTTATCTGTTTTATTATTTGTTACTCATCATATGTAATAGCACTTCATATCTAAATACATTAAACAATACATATATAATCTGTTCATAGAAACATAAATACAATTGAGAGGTGCTGAGGGGCAAATCCATTTATGGTACCTGCTTTCTCACAAGCTTTACCTTTGCACTCCTACTTAACTCTCAGACCCTCATCCCTGAGCTATCTGTGTCTCTTCCTAATGGACACAGCACACACAAACACACACACATACATGTAGAAACACACACAAACAATAAAGACTAGACCTACTTCCTTAAATATGGCCCTGCTCTTTATAAGATCTGGGTGGGCTCATCTCTGTATCCTTTCTAATCCTTGCCATGACCTCTGTCCCCACTCATACAAACACAGCAGTGGATTAACTACATTTCCTAACACACAAAATATCCCTGATAAAATTAAACAAAAAAAGAGAGCACATTTTCATAAAATGCCAAACGTTGGTAAGAAAAACAAAACATGTCACCTTCTTCCCAAAAAGTTGATTCTGTTCATCTGGACGTAGCGATTCCAACAGAATCGACTTTTTGGGATTGTCTTACCTGGATGATTGAGCATGCATCAAAACATCTCACTTTCTTACGTTGCTGCGTGATCACGTAACATAACGAACTTAACAGTATGCCAGAGGAACAATGAGGGCTGATTATGTGGAATCTGCTCAAATTGTGCAGAAAGGTGTCATATCTAATTCCTTTTGAAACCACGAGGCCTGTGAGTGCTGATGTGGTTGCCCTATGATGGATGGGCCTTCCCCCGGGGTAGCTGATGTCTTTTGGCTTTACTGTAAATGTTTACATTCCTACTTGCACTGATGCTATCTGCTAATAGTTTCTGGGACAAGCCTGAGGAGTCCTCTGGGTGGGATTATTCGCTGTGTGTGTGTGTGTGTGTGTGTGTGTGTGTGTGTGTGTGTGTGTGTGTGTGTGTGTGTGTAAGAGAGAAAGAGAGAAAGAGAGAAAGAGAGAAAGAGAGAGGAAGAGAAAGACAGAGACCAGGTCAAAGGGAAGCAGATCTGTCTTTATACTTGGGGATTAACCATGACCCCTCTCTTTCCTAGGGGGGGGGCGCATTAACAGCACCTCACTGCTGCTCCATTTTCTTCCCAAAGAAGAAAAAGACATTTGGCTGTCTCTGACGGTACAATCAACAACTGGCACACTCGTGAGAGGGCAGCCTCTCCCAGTCTCAGTGTGGCGTGAGCTCTAAATCCGTTCATTTCACCGAGAAGTCTCGGTGCCAGCAGCCGTTATGTGACCGTGGTATTGTTAAATCAACAAGGCCCTTAAGAAAATAATTCCTATTGCAATAGGCGCATCGGAAATGCATGTATAATTGCTGCTCAGGAGCCTTGTGAGAATGCTCTGTCAATAGATCTGTATCTTAAAAACGTAGCCAAGCATGGATTATGTGAGGACTGCCATTCCTGTGTTGCACACTACAGAGGCAGCCCCACCCTCAAGGCATTCCTCTGCAACATAAAAGACAGCAGGTAATTACCTGTTTCCACTGCCATTATTAAGTGTTATTTAAATCTGCTATTAATACTGTGTTAAGTTGTGGGAGCTGGTGCGAGTGATTGTTCAAAGAGGCGGACAAACACGTTCTTCTGCACCGCTGTCTGGCCGTCTCTTCCCTTTCTTTCACTCTCTCTCTGCTGTCTCCGGACGTGCTCGCGAGGAGACACAAAAACAAAGCACAACTTAAAATGTTTATATACTTAAGCATCGCATTTAGAGTAATGTTTCATAGCTCAGTGGACTACTGGCTGGAGCACATTCCCGGGCATAAATGCTCTTAAAGAAGTGATAAAGGATGTGACCTTAGAGTGATTCACTGCAGTGATAATAAAGAACGGATAAGAGATGTTGTTTCCGGTTTTGTACCTGGAACGAGTTTGAATTTCTTATCCACAGAACATCTGACCTACGCAGAAAACGGTGGCAAGCACTTCTAAACAGTTGTTGAACTTTGGTGATAATAGTGAAGCTGGTATGATGGTTACAAATCAAGGAGCTATCAGAAAATACAAAGGAGTGCGGAGCTAGTTTTTTTTTTAACTCCCCAGTGTATAATTTTAGAGGTGGAGCAGTAAAAAGAGTCATTAATGTAATGAGTTGTGTTTTACAGATGCCTTAATGACCGTTATGAAGCTCAATAGCTGACGGTGATCAAAAAATTCTTAATTTGATGCTACCTGTTGGGTAAACTCTTAGGTGTCAATTGCACATTCTGTTAATGACAGTGTTTAAAGTGATACTGAGTAAGCGATGCCTATGTTATGGTTATCTTAGTAAAGCATGCAATAATTGCTACTTAGGCCACAATCGTCTGGAATGGGGGTTAAAATCCTTGCAGAGATCTCTATATTTACTCCATCAGATAATTTAAAAGAAACAACCGTGTAGTGTAACCAGCTGCCTTTCCAGTGATTCTCTTATCCCACAGATGAACTTCAACTCTTCCCTCTTGAACTGCTGACAAGTCTCTACCATGTAAGTGCACTGGGTTCCTCGGTTTCTTAGCCAGATCTAACTCTTGCTCATCTCATCCAGTTTCAGTATTGTATAACAATTATGAGATCTAGGATGCTTTCATTGGATAACCAGTGTGATGTTACCAATGGCTGCCATCATATACCTCTGTATAGATCTGTTTAGATCAGAATATGCATATATACAATCAATAGGAGTCTTATTCTGCCAAAGGTTTTCTTTGTTTTTTCTATTAAACGGGAGTTTTACCTTCCCACTGTCACCTTGTGTTTTCTCATAGGGGATCATCAGACTGTTGGGGTTTTTGCTCTAATAATTTATGGTCTTTAACTCGCAGCATTAAGGGCTTTGAGGTGTCTGTTGTTGTGAATTGGTGCTACATAAACAAATGAACTGAAAAGCCTCTCCAGAGCAGAACAAGGACTACAGACACCAGCTGCCAACACCAACTGCAGAGTCGTCAGACACCAGATCCTCTCTGAAGAAACAGATGAATGACAGGGAGGAGCTCCTCGATAGCACACAGGCTGGTAGGAAAAACATAAGATAGCGAGGGCTCGGGGTAGCTGGTTAATAATAAGTGAACACTCAAAATAAGAGCAGTGAGATTGTCCTTTAGGAAATCATTGCATTTTGTGTAAAAAATGCTAAAATGAGACGCCAGTTGCTCCACTCAAGCAAGGCTTTGTGTTTAAAACACTGATGCATGTTGCTATAATAGACTGTATATAAAAATGGGAATCAGCTACAGTAGTAGTTTAAGCATTATTAATATGCTCAGGGTAAGATTTTTGCATGGGTCACTACACACATTCAGACACCTGGAAATTAATTCGCATAAAAACTACTAATTAACATATTACTAGAAATTAACTTAATGTACTACATTGTTTGTTCACTGATGACACTTCCTATGTTAAGTGCAAATGTGCCAGCAGCAGAAGCAGCATTGCAGTGCAATAATAATAACACAGACTTATATCCAGGGACACGGTATGAGTCAACTGTGAGCACAAAACTAGCCTAGGTAAGTGTTTTCTCTGGGAATTTGAAGTAAAAAGTATGAACCATACAACACTTTAGTTTAACAAGAACTAAATCAACTGAACCTTGCAACTCTTCAGGAGCTGCACAATATTGTAATAAAACCGAAAAATATTTTCTACCTGGCATCTTGTATCTTGGGTTAAGTTTTTTAACCAGCTGCTTAAAGCTCTGGTTTTCCGTGGTGTAACCATTACCAGTAATTTTGTCCTTTTTCATAGCCTGGTCATTCTCAGCCCTGTTTTTTGATGAAACATATTTGTTTTGTCCAGCTTTAGCAGGAGATTTTTTTTTCCTATGCTTTTCAGAATTCTGTGCTTGGTTAGAGTTTGCTGAAGCAGCTTCCTTTTTGGGTAATAAATCATTAATGGTGGTGACATACGGCTCCTGCTCTCAGACATGCCCGGGCTTATCTCAGTGTTGCGTGCACTAGGACATGGCACTACAATACCAATGATATCATGACATGGCATTTTTATACCACATAAAACTTTATGCTGGTATTGTTGTTATGATATGGCACCGAGCTAAATCCATGCTCGGAATTATGTTCACCATGGTGATGCAGTGGTTAGCACTCTCACACTTTTTTGCATGTTTGCATGTTCTCCCTGTGCCTGCATGGGTTTCCTCTTGGCACGATTCAAAGACAAGCATCTTAGGTTACAGATTAAATATGGTGAAATGCAGCTCAGGCAGTCCATTTCCATGAAAAAACAAACAAACAAACAATATTTTGATAATTGCTACAGTGCATGGATGTAATCTCACCAAATACAGAACCACTGAACTGACCTGATAAAACTAGTAAGGGCCAAGGTCAATCCAGTAATTGAAGTTCATTCTGAGGGAACATGAACATTGGCATTATATTTCCATTGATGATCTCTTCCATTGTTTTTTAAAAAAAAGTTAATCGGGTGCAAATAACATTACCAGGTTGACCCAACACTGACCTAACCTTCTTAATATAATATATCATTTACATGCTGCTTTTACAATGCAAATAGAGATGGTGCATGTGTTTACTTTTAGTTTTGCATTCATATAGGGCAGTTTACATATTGTGGATAAACCCCTGACTGGTTTTCTAACTTCTGTGATGTCTGACTGCTTGTGCTCTTTTTTTTTCCTTTTTTAGGGGGGGTGGGGGGGCACCTTGAACTTTGTTGTTTGAATAGTACAGCTCCCAGCAGCTCAGCAGTGTCTTTGATGAAGACAGTGTCATAATGTAAAGTAAGGTAAATTGACCTTTTAGCTGAAGCTCACCTGTGAATGAGTTTTAACTGGTGTTAAAACCTTAAACTTATCCTTTGTCGCAGTCTCCTTTCACCGTGCCTGTTTTGTTGTCTGTGGGTGGAAATTTACACGAGTGTGACGCATCACAGAATAGGTGCAGGACAAGAAAAACTCTTATCTTGTCACGGTAGAAAGCTCTGACTAGACCAACTATTTACCAGCACAATGTGAATAATCAGAGCACATAGAAAGTGGCATACCGTGGCGCAACAGTGTTACACCCTGACCTTTTCTGCTGAGAAGTGTTGTTTTTTTTTCAAGTCTTTAAAAGCAAGTGTGCGCAAATGAAAATAATTTATCTGTGAATTATGGTTAGACATTGAAAAGAAGATGTGTTTTTCCTCCCACCCTGAAACCTGCTGCGCACAGTGCCAACCACTTACTGTAGTCTGAAGTGCTGTTTTGATACAAGAGATAGATGGGGTTTGGGCTGGAGCCAGAGTGCAGCAAAAGGTGATCATCTCTGCCAAAGCTGCCTGCGTTGGGAAAAGGAAAGCTGAAGCACTGTTACATCCCAGTTCTTTGATGTCTCTTTAATGTTGTAGTACTGTAATGATAATATTGTTTGGGATTATAAAGACAGGACACTGCGGTGCTTTTAAGACCTTGCAAACCTTTTGTAACCCTGCAGTGTCAAGGGGATCGGTAAACATGCTACATAAACTGTATCTTTTTTAAATATTATTCCTGGGGGAAGATAAATTATTTTATCTGACCATCCTGCCTTTCTCCACCATCTGCAAGCTCCTTTGATAAAACACAGGCCTAGATGTTAACTCCCTCTGGATGGTAAATGCAATCATTTAAAAACCAAACTAAAATGCTGGTCCCCTTGTATAGGAATTACATTTTTTCCTATGGCGTCTGATCACTGTGCTGTTCCTTGAGAGTGATGATGAGGGTGTAGTCTTTTCAGTAAAGCATGATTAATGTGCACTGTCTTGTGCAGCCTGGCTCCATGGTGCAACATCTCCACGGTCTATTAACCGTCTCTGACTAGTGCAGCACATAGTAGAGAGCACACCTATGCAGAAGGATTAAGAAACCCCCCCCCACAATTTTTGTATAAAACAACAGCAAAGATTCTTCTTCCTAATGTCATGTAAAGGTTTGTGCAATTCTGAAATGTTAGAGGAGGAAGTCAGCCAACTAGATGAACACCCATTTCCAAACAGACACTTTAAAAGCATAAACTCTATCCGTGTGAGATACAGAATGTTAGAAGTACATTCGTGTGAAGAAGCCTTATTGCTTTCTAATCTGTTGCTTTAGTACCGTGCGAAAGAAGAATGTCTTCTTGCAGGTGTTAATGTTAAGTTTCACGATCAATAAAGGTGTCCCATAAATAAAATAAATGCCCACTAAAAGTGTCAGAGGCCTCGGTCAAGCTTCTCACACATCAAGATAAGCTACTTTCTCTTGTTGGGTTTGTATAACTTCCAGATTCCTTTCTGCTCTGTCTGGTCGCTCACAATGAGCTGTTGCTGGCAGTCATGGGGGAAGAAGAAAAAAACAACATATATATCATCCTATGAACTTGTGAGAAACCCAGTCAGCACTTCATTTTAAGACACTGCAGAGATGACCCCATCAAATTTCTAAATTGCATTTAAGATATTGTGCACCATCTGACACTGTAGTATAGGTAAGAGGTTAAATATGACAACAGAACCTACATTATTTATATTTTATTTTCATTTTCATATCCTTATATAGATATTAAAAAACCACAGTTCTTATATTTATCACTGTTGTGACCTTGATTTGATTATAAAAACCCCGAATAAAAATCTTGATATAAAAACATGAAGTATTTGAGATGGTGCATCATGGAGAAATGGGTGATCTACAAATCTGTTGCAAACATGTTTTTTTATGAACAGAAAGAAGAACTCAGAGTAAAGAAAACTTTTAGGGTCGTGAGAGAAATAATTTCTCTTATAGAATTATTTGAATAAGTTCAAACTTTCATGATTTCCACCGTCAACACAATGAAAATGATTTGCTTTGTTGTATTTCTTTTCTTTTCTTTTATTAATCCCACAAGAAAAGGTTGAAATATAACATTGTAGTTAACTTTATGTTCTCTTCCGCTTAGCAACCTTCACTTTTTATGACCTCCTCTTCCCGTCGTAATCATAATAATAAATATTTTTTAACTTTTGAAAGTTTTGAAATATAATTCATGAAATAATTTTTTTTAAAAGTTAAAAGAAATATTTAAAAGTCATGATCCTGGCCACATAAGAGCTTTGAAGAAGTCAGTAGTATTTCCCTTTAAAATGTTTTTTTTCTAACTTGCAAATAGTTACACAATATGAAACTGACAAAATATTAAACTACATTACTTATTCCGATTTAAAAATGGAGGATTTTCTGTATAAAATGTCCAATTACATCGTAAAATCCACCGAGTCAGCAGAAACCTCCTAGAAAGCAGAACGCTTGCATTTGAAGTGACACTTGTTGAAAACAGTTCTGCTTCGGGGCCTCAAAGCATCCCTCCACAAAACATGTTGTCCATGTTCCAGGGTTGGTGGTAGTAGTAGTGCAGGTACGGGTAGTACTGATAGCCCCGGTACAGTGGCACAGTCATGGGGATATGTACTCCAATCCCCTGGTGGTATTGCTTCTGATCGTCCCGCACCAGAACTTTTACAGCCACTTTCTTTGGGGAGCTGCATACCACCATTTCGGTCGCCATCTGGCGACGTTTGGTTTTATATCTCCGGTTCTGGAACCAGATTTTCACCTGGGTCTCTGTAAGCTTCAAGGCTCCTGCCAGATCGGCCCGTTCGGGACCAGAAAGGTACCTTTGAGTGCTAAAACGGCGCTCCAGCTCGTGGACTTGAGCATGAGAGAAGGCCGACCTGGTGCGCTTCTTTGCACCGGGCCTGCACTCCTGCGCGTCCGGCAAACAGCTTGAGGTCTCCCCGCCGCGGTTACATCCCTCCTCCTCTGCACTCTCGCACTGCGGTCTTTTCTGCTGTTCGCCCTGCTCCTCACACTGCTCCTGGTCATCTGCAGCGACTGAAATAAAATATAAATCCGTGAATACAAGTAAATGTGCTGCCTCTGTACGTCAGGGTGACAAAGCACAAGGCCCCTGTTTTTTGCTGATAGGTCATTCCAACAAGGTGCTGATGCTGGCCAATATGACAGTTTTCTATTGTATTTCTGTCATGATATTAAAGTTAAGGGATGTACCTGAATAAATGCTCTGAACAACTTTAAACAAATCCCACAGATTTCCACGACGCAGTGTTATAGTTTTATTTTCCCACAAGCTATGTGCTCTTTACGCACAAAAAAGTCACATGGGGCATGAATAAATAGAACCAAATTCTCGAGACAGTAATAATTACACTGTAGTTAGTTAAATTACACATCGATGTATTTTTATGGGGAAAATAATACACAGTTCTTCAATTTAAACACACGGTAACGGGATTTTTTTTTTCTATTGTGAAAACGGTTTCTTATGCAAAATAAATAACTCGATAAAGTGATTATGGCGTGAAACACATTCGAGTTTTGTGATGAATGTTTATGTTCCTTCAACATGATGGAATACAATTTAGATGAGAACGCCTACACACCAGTTTAAGATTTTTTCCCCGATAGTCTTTACAGATCTTTTTAAAAAAAAAAAAAACCCACCTTCTATGAGCTCTGTCTCTTCTCCTGTGTCCTCCTCTGTAGAAACCTCCGATTGGGCGCTTATAACGCGGGGATGTGTGGGAAGTGTCTGCGGGTAGACGTGGTTGCCATCCCTGCCACCATAGCCGGTGAGCGTGTTGTTCGCCTTCGTTGCGCAGAACTCCCCCGCGGTTCCCGGCTTGCCGTTGGCATCGAGTCCGGTGAGGATGTCTTTGATGGAAAAGGATGAAACACTTAATGTCATAATTCAGATAAGAGCACGGGTATTTCCTCACTCTCGCGCGCGATTTCTTGGGAGGCATCAAGAAATCCGCCACTGGAAAGCAAAAACAAGCTCTCACTACTGATTCGCTCTTTTGCGCGTTGTAATTTAATTGCGGCGAACAGTCTAATGTGCTAATGAGCAGCCTATATCAGGATCTGTCAAGACTGTCAAGCAGTATTTCAACTGCAGCTCCAGTTAAGTTGTGATAGGATGTTATCTGTGCCTGCTGGTCCCTCCTTCGCACCGCCCAGCTTTAAACCTGGCCTCTTTGCTCAGTGTCAGTGAAGGACGAAGGACATTGATTCCCAAGGCTACATGGTTTTATTTTCTTTAGCTTTCGGTATGAGTACTGTGATTTAAATAAAAAATGTAAAATCCATCTAGTTTAATCTGTAAGAGCCAAAGAAAATAAGTAGAACCTTCTGATTATTCTTAACATGCTATCTGATATTAAACATGAATCAGACCCATTGGAAAATGTTTTCAGTTATTTTTACGCACAGAGCTGTTTTGTTTGCTTAACAGCTTCTTCTTCTCTTCTTCTTTCTCTTCTTCTTCTTCTTCTTCTTTAGGCTGCTTCCTTTAGGTTTACCAACTATCAGATGTCATGTACATGTGTGAAAACCCGACGGTTTACGTTCACTAAGCGTGCGTAAAAATGCCGCTCAGTTCTGGTTTTCACCTGTGAGTTTGGTTTTAAAGCATTTCACAATGCAGGAATTTACATTTAAAAACCAGAAATAACTCTTTTGAAAATTCAAGTTTACTTTCCACTTTAGTCTAAACTAATCCAAAAAGGACTATTTTGATTTTTTTTTTTTTTTAAAAATCTTCAATCTATTATTTAGTTTTAATTAAACTAAATGTCTATTTTTTTTATCATTGTGAATTATGTGACTGGTAAAATTGTGCACAATTTGAAACCTAAAGACCTGCATGTTTAAATATTTTATAATGAAACACATCTTCAGTCCAGTGTGAAGATGGACATCTGCTGGTTCTGCCTTGTTGCTCGAACAGGTGTCTAGCGCCGCCATGTGGACAGGATTCTTGGTCTTCGAAGTTACACGTGAGTCAAAATAAAAGACGACAGCTACGCACATGCACTTACGCACTCCCATAAAGACCAGGATTACACAATCTACCTTTCAGGTGAGGAGATGTACTGACAGATGCGGCGAGCTGCTTCCTCCATGTTGTTTGTTTCTCGTAATTGCAGTAAAATCTCCCTTTGTACCTCAAAGCCACATCACCCTCCAGGGTGTTTTTAAGTGCCTGAGAGGGATAAATTTAAATTTTAGCGCAGTTTCCTGGGTTCAAACCACAACAAGTCAGTTTCAAAATAGAACATCTGAATTCTGCAAATCAGCGTCGGAATGCAGTTTATTATTCATTTTGCAAAAACGGTTTGAAATCAATGGTGTCATGTTGATTATAATTATGGAGTAAAGTCTCGCACACATAGGCGTCATTACACGTGTCCAAATAAAACCTCTGCCTTTGTCCAGTAAGGAGTGTTAAGCGTGAATTTCTGCAAGTGCATATGTTCTACCAAAAGAGATATTTTTGACGAGATTTGGTTTGTGAGGAAAGATTTAGTTTACTGTTGTGCTCACACAGAAAGAGTATAACGTTTGAACTTTTGTGGAAATTAAATTTTAAATTTTAAATTTTTTTTAAATACTATATCAGATAAAAGCCAATCAAGTCACGCGGAATTTTGATGACTTATTATTGTTTTACGCTAAACCGAATATTAATGTTCCAGTATTCCTGGTTCCAGTATACTTGTTAATAGTGCTGTAGACATGAAAACATGTCCTAGCACAGCTGACAGGGTGCAGCCAGAATGAAACCGAATGATAGAGCTTTTATTCCCGCTTTCTTTCCTTCTCTATATTTGGGCCTCGGTTCTATTGTGAGCTCTTGAGTGTCTGCCTCTAGACACTTTGTTTTAGGAAACTCCACGCCTATACAGCGCAGCGATGAGCCGCTGAGCTGCTATCTTTGGAAGCAGAAGATAGCGATCGCGGCAGTGTCTGTCAGAGAACCCGTGGCCAAGCCGCGTCCTCAGGCATCGCCGTCCTGTCGCCAGCTCTATTTACACTAGTGACTCTGCAGCACTTAGAGCTGACACCAGGTATGTCCTACCGGCAGTGCAGTAGCCGAGGGAAGTGGCCAGTGAGGCTATCAGGGGAGACAAACACGCTGTTTACTTTGCCATTTATCTCCATTAATAGCGTCAGGGTATTCGGCCGTGCCTGGTGGGTAAAGGCTTTGCTTAAGTCCATCGCTAAACAACGAAGTGTGTGTGTGTGTGTGTGTGTGTGTGTGTGTGTGTGTGTGTGTGTGTGTGTGTGTGTGTGTGTGTGTGTGTGTGTGTGTGTGTGTGTGTGTGTGTTAGAGAGAGTTGAAGAAAGAGTATATATGTGGTCTGGGTTTGCCTCGCTGTGAGTGAGTGCAGATCTGTATTTATTATGTAATTATGACATTATTGTAATTATAAATGTGACACAGCTTTAGGTAATCTATTATTATTATTATTATTATTATTATTTAGCAAAAGAAGAGGAGTAGTAAGAGTATTTATCATCCAATGCTCTTCTCGTTTTTATGCTCTGTGGGTCCGGGGATGCTGGCCGTCTGGTTAATGTCCATCTCTGAATCCTGACCGGACATTAGCTCGCCTTTAAATTCTCTCTGTTTCTGGTTCTTGTCTCAAGCCGAAGTCTAGCGCAAGCTTTCTCACACAAGAAAAAAACGTTTTCTTGGCTTGAGAAAAGATTTCAGACGATAAGAAATGTTGGAATAAACCTCAGTCAACATCATTTAAAGAAAAAGAAAAAGAACAGATACACGCACAGATTCACACACAAAGCACACTCCACTTCAATCAGTCGTGCCATGACAGTTATTATGCCCTTTAATTCCACCATCGCTGATAACTTGCATCATTTTGTGGTTTTTAACTCGAGCCTAGAAACAGCCTTATTTGAGCACCTCTTTTTTTAATCAGTTCATTGGCTTTCAGTGTCACTCACTTCGTTTTGGAGTGAAAAAACAAAGCCTTAAGGTTAAACCCAAGTCACACAAATTTAAAAAAGAGGGGGGAAGAGCTTAATAGAAATAATACTAAATTGTCCTGCATTTGTGATCCATGTTAATTTCTTGCAACTTTATGCATCCAAATAAAATTCATGAAAGACTTCACTTCCTTAATGAATTCTAATCTAATAGTTTTTGCGTAACCGAAAATTTATATGGGATTTTCCTTTATTTTTTAAGCACAATACATCAGTTTTGAACCATTACGGATAGTTTTGGCTAATCCGTCAAACATAACACAACAACTTCACTAAGTTGTCTAAACACGTGGCTCAGAGGGGGAAAAAAATTATAATAGATATATTTTTATTTCAGTCCATTTTTCTTCATATTCCTGTGGAGTTAGAACAAAATGACCCCTGCGCTCTGTAATGTGTTACGGAATTTGAAATTGTGGTTTTCACGGGATTAGTTGAAGATGTTTACATGCTCGAGTCTATCCATCAAGACAGGTTTCTGATTGTGCGCAAAGACCGCGCTACCATGCCCGGATACCCTGCAGAGCTCCCTGGCAGGGTGTGACACTTGGTCCTTGGGGAGTCTGGCTTTGCGTCTGTCCGCTAATGTTCCCCAAATTCATATTCATGAAAGCATTGGCAGAGGCGTTGCTGGGCGGGAGAGAAGGGAAACTAGAATAAGTACAAGAGTAAGTGTTGCTATACACCGAGTTGTTATAGCTGTAGGCTGGATAGCTGTTGTAGCTGTACGGATTGGGAGCTCCGACTGTGTAAGGGGGATTATAGTTCTGAGATCCAGCGAGACAAGGCCTCCCGTCTCGGACGAGAACCGGCACAGCCACCCTCCTTGGAGGCGGTGGTGGGTGGTGATGGTGGTGATGATGACCCGCAATCTCCAGGGTCTTGTCCTGCCGCTGCCTCTTGCATTTGTACCTCCTGTTCTGGAACCAGATCTTGACCTGGGTAGAGGTGAGCTTAAGGGAGCTGGCCAGATGCTCTCTCTCCGGGGCGGACAGGTAACGCTGCTGCTTGAAGCGCCGCTCCAACTCAAACACCTGAGCTTGGGAAAAGAGGACGCGAGGTTTCCGTCTGGTCCTCTGCTGCTTGGTGGCCGGCTTCTCCGAGTCTGGATCCTCACACTCACCCGGCATGACACCGCAGCTCTCTGCATGGAGAAACCATGTTTAATTACACATCAGAGCTAGCATCTTGATTATTTTCAAGTATATATTTACTATTACAAATTTTATTCTTATTCTTATTCTTATCATTTATTGTACAAGTGTATTGGAAGTAGCCTAAATGAAAATTGCTAGTAAAATGTATTGAAAAATAAAATTAGGGAGGCATACTAATAATGACGTCACGTTATATACAAACATTAACTAAACGTGGATGTTGATACATTAAAATCAGATGAGGCTAAATATAGTTTCTGTCTTGTGTTTCTGGAAGTGTCTACGTCTTTTTAAATGCGTGACAATTTGGATCATCAGTTTAATATATTCAGCAAACATAAATTAGCAGCTTGCAAATGTAAACACTTTAATCTCTGCCAGTCTTACTCATTAGCTGGCAGCTAATGAATTGTATGAAATAATAATCTTCTTTTTTTTGTTGTTGTTCTTTGCCGTCCATTGTTTGGTCATATTATGAAAATATATATTATGTATATTATTAACCAGGGGCCTATTTTTTGTTGTCCGTGTTAGGTGATCAATTTATAGTAATTTAAACAGAATTCGGAAAACGTTTCTCCAGAAATGTGTATCAATGTCAGATTTGATGAGCCTTTTTTTGTCTCGTAATTAACTTTAATTCACATTTTATGATTTGATTTTCTCCTTTGGCATTTTCGTCCATGTGCATTTTTATATAATTAACATCCTCAGAGTAACTCGCTTCAGTAGACTGTGTACTCACTGCTGTCATGCTCGTCCTGCTCTGTCTCCGGCCGGAGGTCTGCAGAGTGGGTTTGCCCCAGGTTGCCGAACACCTCCACCTGGATACCGGAGTCCGTCAATCGGTCTTGCACATTCAGTGAGTTGAGGTACGCCATCCTCTCCTCGCTCTCCGACAGGCAGGAGCTGATGGGGCTTGGGGTGTCTCTGCCCGCCAGCATGCAGGAGGGCGGCGAGTGAGAACGGAAGGATTTGTTCGATAGAGCTCCAGGCTGTGAGAGCGCACCAGAGAGACCGAAGCAGGAGATCAGCTGTAGCTGGTGCTGCTGAGACTGTTGTTGGAGCTCTAACTTCAGAATGTCCTTCACGGAAAAAGGCGTGGAGGACGAACCTATGACCGGACTAGGAATCATTATTACCACCAAGAAAGAGATGGCAAAATATACCGATCAGCAGTCCAAGAACAGGACCGATTCCCCTCCGGACGCGCAAAAGAAGAAAATTAGGCGTGCGTAAACCCGAGGAACGGCCGCGCTCTGTTGTTTTTGCATACACACCGAAGACAACTGATTTTCTCTCAGCTGTGACATCCCTCTTAGTTGCATATGCGTCTGTGGCTGGATGGCTGAGAGAGAAAGAGAAAGGTCGATCCCGTTTGGTTGGCTGAATTCAGTTATCTAGCGAGAGAGGGTCAGCCAAGATGCTGTCCTCTCCCTCTCAGTGACGTCCTGAAGCGGGGGAGGGATTGGTAGGGTCTCTCTCTCTCTCTCTCTCTCTCTCTCTCTCTCGCACTCTTCCTCCCCCTTTCCCTCTCTGTTCTATTTAGGTGTAGCCTACATATGTCAGGAAGTTATCCCTAATTTATGAAATAATATTGATGCCATCGACTGCAGTGAAACTGGGAAATATTTTGAAAGGTAAGGAACTTCTTAATTCACGCTTTATATGTTTCTAGTAAACTGCATCAACGCTGTCACACAATTGTAATAATTAGGCAAAGCATATTATGTTGTGTAGTTTAATGCAAATAGCCCACAAAAATACTTAACTTGGTGGAACCAATATTTATTTATTCGTTTATTTATGTTTTATTTTTAAAGAATTTCACTTATTTCTTGGACGGTCCCACAACATCGCAGATTTGGTGATTTTTAAGATTAGGCCTATCTTTGTTTCCCCTCTCGGCAATTCCTTGATAATATCATATAACGAGAGTGTGCGAAATGACATAAATCCGGCAACCGTGAGAGGCATAAAGAATTCTCAGTGCTAAATTGTTGTTTGTGAATTATTTATGGCTTATTTATTTGTGGAAGTTTTAGGATGATTTGGCCACGAAAATTTGGCCACAATAATAGTTCCTCTTGACACTGGTAAAAGGAAAGCAAAAACCTTTTTTGAATAAATAAATAAATGATCAGCTTCAAGCGCTACAAGGAAAGAAAATAATAATTATTATATTATATTAATAATTATATTATATTGTATATTAATACACTGAGCTTTCATTTTAATTTACCTTTGTGCCTAAGGGATAAACGTGCTGAAACGAGACACCTCTCTTCTGGTGGACTATCTTTGGCCAGGTCCAGGCGCCACGGTTTGAGGACCCATTGCTCTCAAACCGTGTGGAAAGAAAAGAAGAGCATGTCCACATAATCTCATCCGCTCACCATCAACAAGGCGCTGTTTAGAAATGGATAGCGTCACCCCCTCTCATGGAGATGCATGTCTTTTCAAAAAAGGCCGGTTTAAGTGGAGTAGTTTAAGTCAAGAGCTGAACTGAGTCTGAAAAAAAAGAAAAGCTTTTAGGCCACAGTAACTCTCTGTGCGCTCTGCAAAAATATAGTGGTCACTTAGTGCTGCTTGGACGCAAATTTAAACATTATTTAAACAATAATTTATCCAGATTTACTAATAAGGAAAAGTCATTTCCACACAGTGGAAGTTTGCGCGAGTTAGGTGGAATTTGTGATAGAATGTGATAGAATTAGCTCGTAAAGCAACCCAAAGGGCAGTAAATCTGGTCATTTTGTTTCCCAAATATTTACCCATTCCTCTTTAATGAGTGCAATAATTTAAAAAATACCAAACATAGACATAAATGCGTAATAGCTGTGTGTGTGTGTGTGTGTGGGGGGGGGGGGGGGGGGGGGGGTTGCTTTGTTTTGTTTTAATCAAAGTGTTTAGGAGAAAATTATTAATACCCCAAAAGAGATTACGCGGTTAAAACAATTAATTGTAAACACGCGTCCGAGCAGAGTCACCACGCTTTCGACCTAGAGTGCGCAGGGCCTCTAAAGCCCCTAACTGACCATCTTCACGGGCTTCGCGTGCCACCAGCAGTCCAAAAGTGGCCAAGTAAAGACTCGTGTTTACGGAGCGGAAGAGTCTGTTTCCTGCCTTTAACAAAACCCAGACTCCCAGAGAGTGTCAAGGAGCTACTCGTTGGTGAATGCGACTCCCCAATACATCATCTTCATTTCTGAATCGTCTTGATAGCCTCGGTAAGGTCGAGTCCACAGCAGAGGTCAGAGCGGATACAGGCTGCAGAGGCCTAAGCGTTAAAAAAAATTAAATGGATTTTGAAAAATAACTTTTTAAAAAAAAACCCGATCTGCTTTCTGCCTCCGTGGGAGTCAAATTTCAGTCACTCCGCACAATTCACTTTCTGGTGAGTTCTTCAAAGTTAGCGTTTTGCCAAGCAGCGCTTAACGTGTCTCTTCTTGTTTCCCTCCTTATCTCCATATTTCTGGCAGTCTAACGTATACTGAAGCAGGGCTTCGGCATCAGAGGGGCAGGTGTACAGTACACCACTGAGATACAGGGTGCACAGAGCACAGACCAGACATTTGAAGAAATAACGACATTTATCATCCATCGCTGCTTCTGGGTTTTGTGTCTGACTGGTTGATGCAAACAGCTGTTTATTTATGAAAGAATGAAGGTTTGATATTATGACTTGACAGAGTTGTGTAGAAGAGCACTTACAATCCTTTTACAATGGAGGTGATTATTAACAGGCTCTACCAACCGCCTGTATGTGTGACAAGGAACTCAAGTGTGACTATCCATTTGTCTTAAAGTGCTCTTAATCAGCCAATAACAACAATAGATTGCTACTTTAGGAAAATAGATTAGCTCAAGTGCGTTTTCCCCAATATCCAACAAGTCCAACAGGATTATTTAACTTGGTGTGACGCTTTCCCCATCATCTTGCATTAGGGCATGTAATATGTAAATAATGAGGCTGTGCATTACAGAAAAAAAAACTTGAAAAGATTGTGAGAGCAGATACAGAGTGTGTCCGCCTCATGTAGCTCATAATTAACTTTCCGTTTTCCTTTAATTTCATGGTCAACAGAAAGAATGGCAGTGGACCAAACTGTTGTGTGGCAGTAATGTCTCAGTTCTTCTGGGTCCCGGAAGGTGAGTCTTATCAGCAACCCATGTGGTGGTGTCAGTAGCCAGGACCCAGACTGTGCTATTGTGCCGCTGCCTGGAACCGAGTGACGGATGACAGCACCTTCTCATTGGAGGAAATGAGGAGGCCAAAGGCGAGCCCGCGTTAGGCCAGATTTTTCAGCAAAAACCCTGTTCTCACCCACTTACTTTGGACTCTGATAGAGCCATATAGTCCACAAAGGCAGGCCTATGATAATAGTTAACACTCCCTCAGGGCTCATTGTGTTAACCAAGTTAGGAAAAAAGATACCCTAATTAGCTGCCTTGTTTGAAAGACAGTGAGAGGGTGATTTGTTTGAGAGCTGACACCTTGTTCTGTGTATCACAGTTCTAACTTAGAGACCATGAAAAGAGGAAGTGAGGTCAGGCCAGTCTGGATCCCCTGCCCTTTGCCCTCCCTTGGGCCTCATAAATTAGGCTGCTGTAATTCCCTCCCAGACGGCCTTGCCCCAGCAGGTGTGTGTTTGTATATATGAGTGTGAACAGAGGGGGATGTAAGGGTTGTAATATCTATGATCTACGGTGTTGGGAATGTAGTTTGGGAGGAAACAAGCAACCTAAATATGCTTATCCTCTCTGCTGCCACGCAGTCAATGTAGATAAAGACAGTGCGGGGAGGCAGGCTTTCAAATGAGAGGATGTGGGTGCCTCTAGTTGCTTATATACGCTGTCCCACTTGGCTAGAGCTGGTGAAAATTTTTTTTTAAAAAATTATCAAAAGGTTGAATCAAGTTCAGCTTGCTGCTGGAGGAACTCTCTCTAACTTGCTGAATCAGTAACAGCTCTCTTGGGAAGGACAATGTTACCATAAAATAAAAGTATGCGTGCATCCTGGCTTCCAGAGGTAAACATCCTTGAGAGAAAATATTAGCGTCTGTCCAGCAACCGCGGTGGTATTTCTATCAAAGTGACAGACTGTTTTGGTAAATATCTGACTAGTTATCAATAAAGTCCCATTTTTGTAAATACTAACTGTATAAAATATCTAACAATGCAGCTTCAGCACGCAGCGGGTTTTGGCAATGCTGATGCTCAGATTAACCATTAGGATCAAAGCTGACCAGGCCTTCAATCGGACAGCTTTGCTGCAAGCTCCAGCGCTGGCAGGCATTCATCCTCATATATGAAGATACAGAGTCTCAGATCTGTAGCTGACCCTGAACTTTGACCTCCTAGCAAAAGGGAGAATTGGTCTCCCCACCTGGATTCAAAATATACAACATAATTAGAAGTCTTCAAAAATAAAGTTTGTTTCCTTTGTCACTTATCATATTTGTGTCTCTTTACCTAATGCAGACAAAAAAGCAAGTACTTTGGGTTAAAAAAAAAAAAAGTCTTCCACTTCCTGTCTTTGTGTCTTAGCATGGATATTTGTATAAAGCCAAAGTGCCTAAGTTGGTAAAAAGACAAAATCAATCAAGTGGAACGACACAACGTAGACCTTGTGTTTGAGGTTCCACCCAGCTTGAAGGCCACATCAGCGAAAAACAATGAGACACAACCATTTTTAATATTCCTTCAAAGTCCAAATGCAGTCCTGTTAAAAAGTACACCCAATGATTCAGTAGCTACCTTTAGAAGCAGTAACTGGAAGTTATAATTTTCTGTTTAACTTTATCAGTCTCTCACATCGCTAAGAAGGAATATTGGCCCACTCTTTTTTTACATTATTGCTTCAGTTCATGTTTGTGGGCATTTATTTATGCACATCCCCCTATAGTATTTCAATCAGGGTGAAGTCAGGACTTTGACTGGGCCAGTGCAACGTCTTGATTTATTTTTTTCTTCTTCATCCATTCTGCTGTGGATTTGCTGCTGTGCTGGGAATCACTGTCTTGTTGTATGACCCAGTTTTAGCGAAGCTTTAGCTTTTAGACAGATGGCCTCACATTTGTTTCTACAATACTTTGCTATTCAGAGGGGTTCAATGTCGACTCAATGAGTGCAAGCTCCAACTTTGTAAACCTGCCATGTCCTTTTTTAGAAAGAGGAAACTCTTCCAAATAAGCCATACACATTCAGTCTTTTCATAATTGTACTGTCGTAATTGTGACATTTAACATGCTAATTAAGGTCTGTAGAGTCTGAGATGTAGCTTTCTAGTTTGTCTGTAGTTTCTCTGAATGTTTCACAAGACTGCATACTGCCCTGTGTACACTTTCTCATTCACTGTATGTGAATGTATACATACCAACTTATACTCAAGCAAAACAGCTAAGGCATTTTAATGGTTTGTTTTAATTTACCTCTGTATTTTTGGAAATGTTTGATTAATTAAGACAAATTTCAGGAGAATGTTATGTAAAAGTAAATATAGGACTTCCTGTATCTTATTATCTGTTTCTAGCAGTTGTGTTAAGCTAACTACTGGCAGTTTGCCCTTTTCTGCATTGTCAGGTGCAAGAGGACTATATATCATCTTATCCATCTGAAATATGCTCACTATAGTGCTTAGGTGTTGTTTTATTTTGCGTGAGTGGCACATGCAGTCTTAAATTGTCAGGCTTCTTCCAATGGTGTGTAGCCCTTATGTCAGTGAGTTTACTTTTTGCCTCCATGTTTTTAACTGTGGGCTCCATACATTTGAACTTGTGGAACATACAGACCCCGTCAAAGCAATATTAGGCATGAGATGTCTGAGATTTTGCATCTTCCAGTACAATTCAACTAAGTTTGCACTTGGATGTATTCTTGGCTCATACTACGGTAGTTCACTGAGTCCAGTTGTCATCTTTTGTCAGCAGGGTAGAAATCTGCATGCACAAAAAAAAAGGAGATTTTATGTCATGATATCAAATGGAGCACAAAAGACATTTGCAACCTAAACTTGCACAGACAAACGCTCATGCACTCTGGTTGGAATGTAGTCTGACACAGAGATTACTGATATCTATTACTGCATGCACGGTCCGTCAGTCACTGATCCGCTCAGGGAGCAACAGGGAGGTCCTGTGCTCTTTGTTGTTGCTGTGTCTAGTTCCTTGTTAGAGAATTGATGACACTGTCTTTAGAAAACAAACAAGGCGGGAAGCTAAAAAGGTGGTCACTCACCACAGCTCTCTGACCCAGAGACACCGGGGCCAGAGCAACATGTGAACGGCGCTGAAACTTTGCCCTAGGAATGCACAGCGGTGTGTGCGCACACGCTCTTGTTTGTGTTTCTGTGATACCGCAGCTGGAATGTGACTGTCTTGTGCCTGAATGTGTGCCTTTGTGTGTTTGTGTGTCAACTTCCTATAAGCAGCGCTGATCACCTGCATGCAAAATTTTAAAGAGAAAAAAAAATCAGATTAAACAAAACCCCATTCACACTTTGACGTTTTTGTCATATTTGTCTTACTCTGCTGGATGCCAAAACAAATGTTCCGTGTTTCCTTCTCAGGGAAATGCAGAGAAAGTGCCGGTGAATGTTGGGCTGAGTAATTGATCGATCTAGCTGTGACACACTCTCTTTGGAGAAACTGTCTTGCCAGAGGCTACTTCTGTCACTCCCTGCTCTGACTCACGCTTCACATCACAGCCCAGATCGTGGCCCTGGGCCTCCTCTGTATGCACACACTGAGCCCCGCCCCAGGCCCCCAAGCCTTGTTCTGGGAGCTCAAATCCCATAATTGCAGAGCTGACAGTGATAGCTAACATACGAGACACCCTCACCTGGTTGGAAAGAATGAAAACATCTACTGTCAGCGTGAAGTGAGGAGATGAGTGGGGGTGGGACCAAGTGGTGAGGAAAGTTAGCAACATGTGGGACAAAACACTGGGGAAAATAGTAACTGGGTGTTGTGTGATAGCAAGGTGTGGGATTAACTGTAGCACTTTAGCTAGGTATGTTTTTGTAAGGGGTTCATAAGGCTTAACCAAAGATATAAAAAGGCTTAAATAATGATTTGTCCATGGCTGAAAGATCAGAAGTTAGACTTTGTTGCTAGTTATTATCATTATCTTATTTTATTTTATTTTTTAGGAAGGGTAGGGTGGGAGATGAAGACTGTGAAAATAAATTTGACAAATGTATATCAAAAAGCATTACTTCATATTCACACTTAATTAATATAACAGCCATGCATTTGTATAAGGAGGAAGGCTTACAGTGTTGCAGAACATTGATTCAGTTTCTCTGGATGCAAGAATCCAGACAAATACTTGGGAATTGTCTGGAGCACCCACAGTGCTTCTTGTACCCACAAAAGCACAAGGACAGCATGCAAACTAAAACACAGCAAGGCCTCTGCAAGTTCAAATCTAGAGTCCTTCTCGATGTGAGGAGACAGAGCTAACCACTGCTCCACCTAAAAAGCTGTCTATAGTAGTGCTTCTCTGAGTCATAAAGCATGAATGCCGTGAATAGATGGATTCCACAAACATTTTTTAAAGCATTTTTTCCTGGTTAACCGTAGGAACAGAAGCAATATTTAAAAATAATATCAGTATATTATCAGCTTCTAGCAATATATATTTAAGACTATTTACACCTGTGCATATATTTATCACATGATTTAATGATAACAATACATTTCTGCTGCTTGTATTTAATCCCGTTCTGTTTTCGTGGTCTCCACTAAGTACTGGGAGGGGGGAAATCATCTACAGCAATTACGTTTCATTGTACCCATTGCCAACTCTGTCTGTCTTCTGTTTAGTGCTGGGCAAATATTTTGCAAGAGATTTGTAAGAACCTCTTAGTGAAGATATCCTGCTGCAGCTAAAATCAAGGCAGATGGGCCTGGGACTGAATAAAAAGAGCAAAGCTGCAGGAGCAAAACAAAGATAAACGAAGAACTGGTGTAGGATGACAGTTCTCAGTGCATTTATCGCTATAAGTGAGCTGCTTCAGATTTGGTGGTGTCATTTGAGCCAATGGTAGTATAGAAATATAATAAGCACAGTCTTAACTACATCGGCTTGGTCCATGTGGTGTTCTCTGTTTCTTTATCTGTCAGAGACATTAACAGCAATTAATGACATATAACTTCTCCTTACAATAAGATTACCAACATAACTGGTTTGTCACAAAATACTTCTTGTTACTTCTTGTTACAAATATAGTATGGATGCCTTTGCAAAAAAGGCTAAAATGCACACTTGTTAATGTGAGAAGAGAAATATTCCTAATCTAGAAATTAATGTTAAAAATATATTTCCTTAAAATATGTTTTGTGCAAATTATTGCACACCGCAAATTATTATCCAGGACATGTAAGTGTGATTTTTATGTTGTCCATGCAGAAAGTGGAGCTAAATTGTATTTTGTACTCTAATCAGCATTTTAAACTATAACAGTCCATCAGTGCATGGGAAAATCTGATTGTATTGTTCATGTTTTAAATCTAATCTTCACAAGTACTTTTAATTAGATATGTTAAAAATGGCTTACAGTTGAACAAAATAGAAAAAATAAAAATAATTTATTTTAAAAAATGTAAGTAGCATGAAAACACTCAAAGCCAGCACTTCAGCACTAGACAAATATGTGTATTTAATTTCACCCCACATAAACCTTTATAACCCATCATTTGTCATAATGCGAAACTTTTGAACTACAAAAACTAAAGTTGAGCCATGCAACTGCACTCTTATTATACCAGACAGAAAACATAACTAAGTCTTGTCTTCTCACAAAGTCGCCCTCCTGGTCCGGGAGAGCAGGCTGGAGTGGCCTTCATTTATCAACCACTTCAGCTCCTGCAGACAGCTGTGGGGAGAGCACAGAGGAGCCAGTGTGTTTACACCACAGCTCAGCCGAGGCCCTCAGGACAGAACAGATTAGGACACTTGCACATATTCGTCTGCAGAGCGTGGTGACCTAAGCGTGATAGCTGTCTGATCAGCCGGCGTTCGTATTTACATTTATGATGACGATGATACAGCAATCAATCTGTGAGCTCGGACCTTTGAATTTGTGTTCTATTATTTATTAATGGAAGAATTCTTTCAGTACCAAGTCACGCCAACTAAAGCTCTGGTTAGATGCGCTAGATATGAGCTTTAAAGCAGGTTTGTAGCACCACCTTGTGGCGTAGAAATTAAATGCGCTAATCTCATGCACCGCCCACTCGCAGTGACGCTTCCTCAACCCCACACATTAGCTAGAGGATTTGTCAATCCCCTTTCCGCGGCGTTCATTGGGCAACAGCGCCTGTGCGTTTGTTTAATTGACCTTTGAACTGACAGGGATCAACGCCGAGAGCGATTTCTATTGGTAAATCCACTCACACCCACTTTGCAGTGACCAAATCCAAGTTGAAGGTGAAAGTCTTCCATCATCCCGCTCAGCCAGCTGATCAAGTGACAGCTCGTCTCTTCGTGCTGCCGCAGCCTCTCACAGTGCAAAAAAAAGTAAACAAATAAATAAATATATATATATTTTAAAAAATGTCGCTGTTTTCTGAAGTCCCCCAGGCTGCCCCCGTGGCTGTCTTCAAGTTGACGCAGGATTTCAATAACGACCAGTTTCCAAATAAGGTGAACCTCGGAGTAGGAGGTAAGTTGTGCATTGCTGTCAGTCATTCATTGTATCCCGGAGGGGAAAAGTTCTCCAGCCTGTCTTACACCGAGTTCATCTATGTTTGTATGATGGTGCCCTCATATGAATTTCTAACAAGTTGTTGTCATTATAATCAGAAAGTGACACAAAGTTGACTGTTAGCCTCAAACTAAGCACAGCAATAGTTAAAACAGCCTGCTGACTGATATCTGAGCTGTAAAATCTAAACAGAGGCTATCTAGATGTAGCTTTAATCAGTTTAGTACACCAGGCAGTCCAGAATGGTGATGGCTCACCTGTGCTGTAATTATTGCTATTGCTTAAATTCATTTTGGGATTAACATAGAGACTGTGGGTATCCGTTAATCTGGCCTCGCTACAGGCTGCTCAGTCATCACACACCCACCAACTACTGATTGAAGCTCTGTTGATAATATATCTTTCTTCTGCAATTAGTGTGACACTGAGAGCTGAATCATCTCTGTCCTCTGCTATCCTGCACCTCTCACTCAGCAGACCAGGCAGCTGATTGGATTACTGTTCTGTCATTACACAAGAACAAGCAGGAGTTTAAATTTATTACAGCTCAGTCATGCTTCTCTCCGAAACAAACCACTGCCACATTTCGTCCTTGAGAGCAGCTGTTTTCTGTGCTAACCTCTCTGCAAGGAGTCATTTCTTCGCTGCTTGCATTGCACAGGAACAGTGTGAGAAGCGTTGATCGCTTAGCTCTGTTTTGGCAGGACAAGGATACCTGAGTCCTGTGATTAGCAGAGGAGGCCGAGGCCTCGTAATCCCTTTCTTTCTCCAGATGGTCAGCTGCTACATGGCAGCTGGGAAATGTAGGCCACACATTTGTCTCTACCTAAAAAAACACAGAGATCTGAAAAAGATCCTTGACTGTAAGGATTTTCTGCTTTTCTGTGACTTTTCAGTGTTGTCGTCATTAGTTACGGCCCTAGATCTTAATTTAGATGTATTATTACAGATAATCAGTGCCTTTCCAGCTAGTGGACATAACAGAGAGAAAAAGGTCGATCGTCGACATCATCTGGCTAAATCACCTAACAGATATTGAAAGTGCGCCTGTCACAAAACCCTGTGATCTTTGCACTTTTGTTATGACTCAAGAGTCCCATAAAGTCACAAACATCAGGCTTACCAAGGTACAGGTGTTAAGCTCGCAAGTTAACCACTTTTGTCTGCTGTATCTGTTTACTGAGCAATTGAAATGTGTTTAAGGAATGTTATATTTAATCTTACTTAGAGGTTTCTTTTTGCTTAAAACTCACTAAAAAAACAACATATCAATGCAGGAGGGAAGGGCCGCTTCCTACTATATTAAGCCATTCTTTCACTTTTTTCTGTAACATTAAATCGCATTGTTCCTTGCAGCCTATCGGACAGATGAAGGCCAGCCCTGGGTTTTGCCGGTGGTGAAAAAAGTGGAGAAGATCATTGTGCATGATGACAGGCTAAACCACGAGTACCTGCCCATCCTGGGCCTGCCTGAGTTCAGATCCTCAGCCTCCAAAATAGTACTGGGAGACAACAGCCCTGCCATCCAGGAAAACAGGGTTTGTGGAGTCAAAAGCCAAACGACACTCTTTGAATTTCTAATGTTGTTACATTTAAACTGACTGTTCGAATGTCACTGCCAGGTCGGGGCTGTCCAGTGTCTGGGTGGTACAGGTGCTCTGAAGATAGGCGCAGAGTTTCTAAGGCGGTTCTACAATGGGAGCAACAACACCAAAACACCCATCTATGTGTCTGCACCTACCTGGGGTACATTCAAGCACACACACACAAACAAGCAGTGAAGTAGCACACACCTGTAGAGGACTTTAATTGTTTTGTGAACTTTCCCCAGACTTTAAACTGTAGTTGTTGATAAAGTGTTCTATTGATAAATGTCCTGTTACAGCTGCATGTTATCAGTGAGCTTGGCTGTATTGTCAGGTCGGATGTGAGGAGTATTTAAAAAAGCATTATTCACTCTTTTATCTAAAGAAAGCAATGATAAAAATCGAACGCTGCCCTCAGAGTTTTTCTTACTGTTTTTCTCAGAAAATCACAATGCTGTGTTCAGCAGCGCTGGCTTCGAGGATGTTCGTCCGTACAGGTACTGGGATGCGGAGAAAAGAGGCCTTGATTTGGCTGGCTTCCTTGGTGACTTGGAAGTAAGTACTGCGTGACAGCATACTGTTCACTCATTACTACATTTTGGTCTTCTGGGTTTCACATTGCTTCTTCATATCCCCGTTTCCCACAGAGTTGTCCAGAGCACTCAGTCTTTGTCCTGCATGCTTGTGCCCATAATCCGACAGGCACAGACCCCACGCAGGAGCAGTGGAAACAAATCGCTGAAGTTATGATGGTAACATGCGTATAAAGTGCATGCAAACATATACAAATTGTCTGTACTGTGGTCTGAACTGCCACTACTGGCAAAGGGTGTCATTTTAAACAGGATATTATTTTGCATGCACAGTGTTTATCTCAGTATGATAACCCTTTGATCTTGTATCCGGTTCTCTCCCAGAGGAGGAAGCTGTTTGCGTTCTTTGACTCGGCTTATCAGGGATTCGCCTCAGGTAGTCTGGAGAAAGATGCCTGGGCGGTGCGCTACTTTGTTTCATCGGGCTTTGAAATGTTCTGTGCCCAGTCGTTCTCCAAGAACTTCGGACTCTACAGTGAGTGATCCTGTGTGTAAAGTGTGCTTGGTATGAATCTACAGAAAATCCCAAGCTAAATCAACTGCAGGGATTAAACTTTGCAGGAAGAGTAATCTTAATATACATCGGTCTTATTTTCAGATTATGCTGAGTATAATGTGCACAGAATACATCAAAAACTCTGTTAAATTGAAAGGAATAGTCACAAAATTCAAATTAAGCAAGTCTCAGATTCACCAGAGGAGGAGCTGTTTATCAGATACTGCACCTACACATCAAGTAATAGGTATTAGCTGCTGTATTGTTTAACTGTGACGTGTTTTTGTCCCATCAGACGAGCGTGTGGGCAACCTGACCGTTGTGGCTCGCGATGCAGATAAACTGAAACGAGTTCTCTCCCAGATGGAGAAGATTGTCAGGATCACCTGGTCCAACCCACCGTCTCAGGGAGCTCGCATTGTCACCATCACTCTTACCTCACCTGAGCTTTTTAGTGAATGGTAAGTGTAAAATAGCATCATTAAAAGATAACTCATACCTGTGCATGAGGCAATATTAAAAAGCAGTCGATATCAGACATGCAGAGTGTTTTCATTCTCTGACTTTAGGCAAGAGAATGTGAAGACCATGGCTAACAGGGTCTTGCTGATGAGGTCTCAGCTGAAAGCTAAGCTCCAAGCTTTGGGGACACCAGGGACCTGGGACCACATCACAAACCAGATTGGCATGTTTAGCTTCACAGGCCTCAACCGTGAGTACAGCAATCACTTCCTTCTGCACACAATCACAGCTCTGTAAAAATGCACATTCCACTGGTCAGTTTAACAAACAATTTCATGGCATCCAAGTTGTTTTAGTTTTTGGGGCTTCAATTTTAAAAAGATCTTAAAAAGATTCAAGCACAGTCAGTAAAACTTAAACCAGTATCTGATGATTTTCCTGCAGCCAAACAAGTGGAATATTTGGTGAAGGAGAAGCATATCTACTTAATGGCGAGCAGTCGCATCAACATGTGCGGTTTAACCACCAAGAACATCGACTACGTGGCCGAGTCCATCCACGAGGCCGTCACCAAGGTCCAGTAGAAGAACGGCACCATATCTCCAATTCTCACCACTTCCTGCTGCATTTCTGATCCATCATGATCACAGGGAATGTGTTTGCATCCAGGTTTCCAGATTTTTCTGGAGCAAATACAAATTCTCACGTGGACAGAGAGCCCACAGGCCCCTGGTTTCTCATTCTTTTTCAGTATTTGTGCTATGCTAGGCTAAATGCATGCTGGGACCAAGTTCTCTATAGACTGCATAAAGATCGTTTGGATCTTTTTTAAGAGCCACAATTTTCCAAACTCTGGAGTACTTATGTAATTGTGTTCATAATTTTTCAGCCTTATCTTAGTCCCCAATGTATTGTTTGTAGCTCAAAATATGTGTTTGGTATTTCAAGTTTTATGCATCATTAGAAGCAAGTCTGTGGCTGTATTACGGTTCCTCAGCAGGGCTGACTCTACAGTCTAAAAATGTTATACTGTTCATGACTCATCCATTCAAAGTGTGAAATATAAGTATTTGTGTGGACAGCAGTAAGAGTTGTTAAGGGGAATGAGAAAAAGAGAATATTAACATGACTAATCTGTATTTTTTTTTTTTCTTTTTGCCTGTCCCGTTTGGCTCTTTTGCCATCAGAATTATTGTCTAAAGGCGAAGAAAGACGGATTTACTTTACCAAATTGACCATCCCAGCCTTGCCGTACTATACTATACGATACTAATCTGTATATTTGTGTTTACCACCCCGACGATGAATGAAGAGTAAAGAGGCAGTGTTTGTCATTTCTAGATTAAATGTGAACAAATGTTCTAAGGAGGATTTAAGCCTGAACTATGTAATCATATTCATGATAAGGCTCTATGCTAATGACCTCACATTTAATCTGTATTTGTAGAGTCTGTTTTTTGCTTCCAGCTGACATTCAGTGAGCACAAATGACACTGAGCGTTCTGAACAGGTGTCATGAACCTGGGGTCGTCACTGCATGCTGAAGGGTTTTGATGTTTCTGGTTCTGTCAGGTACCTGCCAGTGGATGTTGACTCTTCATAGCAGCCGGGCACCGTTACGCAACATTCGTTTGTCACAGCACAAACAAACTAATGATCAACCAGGTTGCTGTCGCACTACTACGCAGGGCATTTACGAAACAGACGTATTGTTTAGCAATGAAAATGTCCTCAGACATTCTGATCAAATGAATGAACTACTTCAATAAAAAACTGTCAAACAGATGTGTGTGAAACTGAGTGATAGTGTTTGCATATAAGCACCGACCTTTAGCAGGCGCTGCAGATGAAGACAAATGAAGCAGACAAGAGCAATACTCCAGTAGATTTATTAATAAATTAATTTACCCTTGTGTAGAATGATTGATCCATTTCTTGATATCTCTGGGTTGCTAATATATTCTTCTGAATTTTGCATTACAAAATGTATCTTTGTTAGTTTACCCCAAACAAACACTACATCAATCCTTACAAATATAAAGAGGTGAAAACCAACTGCAAATTCTGTAAAAGCCTCGCCCTTAAAGTTCCAGATTTACACTTAGAGTCAACGGATCAAAACACACTCCCCCCACGTGTTTGGTACAGCGGGGTCATTGTAAAAAGCTTAGCAGTGCAATAACCTTTGTACTTAGCCTTACCAGGCAGATTGAATTAAATCACTGAGCATACCAGAACACCACTTTTGTGTGCATTTGAAAAGAGGCGGTGGCTTGACGTCAGTGTATGTCATATTGCTTTCGTCAGGCAAATCTCCCTCTGTTCAGGTTCAAGATTTCAAGAAAAGAGATCAGCGTAGTCCACTGGGGGACTAACTCCCAATTTAAATAGAATCAATTTGTTTATTATTGCAGTAGGAGATTATTTCCTGTTTCTTATTAAAATGTTCCTTCTTGAGCAGCCTTCTCGTGCTTCCTCTGAATTCCCCAATCCCTGTGTACATCATTAGTAGCTGTTAAAGCGGAACCTTCGATGAAGTCTGCAGCCTTGTTTTGTGCTTCTCCATTAGCTGGCAGCATTTGATGATTCTTTTCAACTTTAGCAATTAAAACCCGATGTCTGCTGCCTATGTGTAAGCCATCTTAAAATCTACTTAGGATTCAGGAAAGTCAAACAGCGCCTCAGCGCTGAGAACGTACTGCAGCCTAGTCATGCATCGTAGTCATGCATATGGAAAAGCAGGGGGTAATTCTATAGTAAAAGCAGCACAGAGAAACATGCAAGTAGCAACTTCTTCTTCAGTAATGCCCCTAATGTTCATCTGGATCCCCAAACCCAAAGATCCAAATCCCATAAACCCCTAGCTTATTTTTAATTGGTGTGTGCAGCTTTAGTGAGTGACCCTGTGCGAAATGAACTATACATAGACAGCTTTCTATGCTCCCTATGAAATGCACAAAAGACAATGTGTTCTACTGAATGCAATCAAACAACAGATTAATGACTGTTTATCTAAAATATGAAGACACCGAGGGAAAAAGGTGGAATGGTGGTTGCTTGATAGAAACACGTAAGGTGTGTCTGTACAGCTACATTTATGAATTTTATGAATGAACGTGGAGTGCAGTGATAAGTCCAAGCGATTTACAGTATTTAGGAGGACTTGATATTGCTATCTTTAAATTACTTTCCTCACACTTCCATATAAAAACTCGGGTATATGACTATAACCCTCTAACGTTACTGAGTCACTGAATACAACAAGTAGTCTTTCAAGCTGAGGATTAATTGGTGGCTTTTTTTTTTAAATATAGGTATATAGTTACAATGTTTCTCTTAAAAAAAAGTTGTGCTCTTATTGTTTGGCTTTCTATTTCTGCCACTGGTTAGTGTGTGTTGGGTTGTGTGGCAGTAGGTGGCAGCCTTATGGCAACATTAGGACAGTTCCCTGTGCAAACAGTGGTTTCAGTACAGTATGTGGAAACTGCCTTGTTAACATGACAACTCAATAATAAATATCAGTGTATCAGCTGGCTCAGATACTATCTAAGGCCCTCGTTGGGTTTATAGTGACAAAATTCAAAAACAAGTTACAGTTTAAATGTTATGAATAAATGTTAACCTTGTGGATAGAGCTAACAAATAAAAGAAGGATGTGCCAGTAACTACAAAAGATGCACTGGTGCAAAGCTGGATAACTCAAATACTACTGTTTAGATCCGTCCAATCATGCTTTATAGATCAAGTGGGCCAGGGTGGGACCTGAGTATTTCTGATGGCTACAGCAGATAAGATGGCTCAGTATCCTGAGAGTTGAAGGGGGTATACGAAGAGTTTGTAGTTAATGTAGTTAATCTTGTGAATGATAAAGAGGAAGAGGATGTGTGCGTCATCTCTCTTCCTACATGCCACTGTGCTAGCTCGTCACTGGCTGTTGCTCTGAACCTTCCTCCAAACTGTTTTCTCCATCCCGAGACTTTTTCCTCCTCTTGTTACCTAGAAACAGATGAGAACATGTTGTGAAAATGCAGCAACTCTCATTTTTATAAAGACCAAAAGCCTGATACTTGTACTACTTTTAAATTAAACTTGTCACAAACTGATATAACATCAGATGTACAGTTCAGCAGAGCTACAGCCTCAAATAAATAGATAAAAGTAACTGTGTTATATTGTATGTGATCCAGAATGGCATAGTTGCATCTGGAGAATGAGCTATGCAGGAAGCAGCAGGCTGTTGAGAAAGACGTAGCTCATCACCTGTTGCTAAGATACACTCGGCACCATCGCTATGTCTGACAGAAAAGTTGGGGCACATCTGACAGTGTGTGTGGGAGTGCTGTCGCATTAGTGTTCATGACAAATGGCTTACTCACTCAATTTACGCAATAGCTTCTTGCCAATGTTCTCCTCAGAGCTGGACAGAGACAAAGAGCTTATGAAGGGAGAGGTGGATGGCTGAGACTCTGTAGGCACATTTGAAGGAGAAAGTTAGAGAGTGAAAGGGAGGGGGGTGCTACGTAGATACACGGCCCACACTAGGTGACAAGTTCTGCAAAAGTTTTTGTAGTGTAGCTTTAAACCGAGATTCCTTAACTTGTGACGTAAGTAAAAAAATGAACACATCCTCCACAGCTTGAAAACCATGAAATACAGAGCTATATTCACTCTCTGGCCACTTTACTAGGTACCCTTAGTACCATGTTGGACCCCCTTTTGCCTTCAGAACTGCCTTAATTCTTTATGGAATGATCACGATTACACCACCCAGTTGCTGCAGATTTGTTGACTCCACATCCACAATAGGAATCTCCCATTCCATCACATCCAAATGGACCTCTATTGGATTCAGCTCTATGCTGGCCATTTGGGTACAGTGAACTCACTGTCATGTTCAGTAGAACAGTCTGACATCATTTGAGATTTGTGACATGTCACATTATCCTATAAACGTTGGTGCTAAGGGGCCCGGCCATTCTCCTCTGAACTCTGACATCAACTAGGCATTTTCTCCCAGAGAATCATCGCTCACTGAATGTTTTCTCTTTTTCTGATCATTCATCATCATTCATGGTTGTGTAGGAAAATTCCAGGGGATCAGCAGTTTCTGGCACCAACAACCATGCTACACAAGTCACCTCTCTTCCCAATTCTGATGCTTAGGTTGTCCAGACATTGTCTACATGCCTAATTACTGCTACATGAAAAAATATTTGTGTTAAATAGGAACAGGTGTATCTAATAAAGTGACCAGTGAATGTATCTCGTTACTTATGAAAAATAAAAACGTTTTCTGGAAACTTTTTTTTTTCATTTGAAAATAAAAAAATTAAATGTTTGATTGTTGGCTGTATCGAGCGGCACTCACCATCCTCTCCATGACTTTCTGGCCGGTCCTCATGGATATAGGGAATCTCATCCATGCGAAGGAACACGGTATCATTTGGACTTCTCTGCCCATCGGATTTACTGCCTGTAAAATAAATAAAAAAGTAAACCACCAAAAACAAGAAGCAGCATATTTGTAACTCTACCTGAAGAGGGAGCTAGAGAGCTTAGTATTATTTAAGTGTTTTGGGGGCCTCCAACAAAGAGGCTGAATATTAAAAATAGTACCCAGTGTAGGATTAAAAGTAAAAAAGAGGACCTACAACTAACAGAGGGGGTTTAATTCTTACATGGTAATTTAAAGCTGTAAACACTTTTTTTTTTTTGACAACCAGAGTGGAGACATCTGTCCGCAACATTTCTTAATGGAACTAACAAGCACACAAAAGTGGGTGAGGGGCTACACACTGCATAAGACAGATGGTATGTGGGACCCCTTTAAGCTTCGAAACAAGTACAGATTGGTTGATGTCACATTTAAATGACTGAGTCATTTTGAATATTTGCCGTTTGTGAGTCATTCTTTACGTCTGTCAGTGCCCTCCATAAATATGTTGCACAAAGACATAAGTTTATGTTGTTTTGCATCTGTATGCCGCCACAGTGAATTGCAAATCAAACTAGCAATATGTGACTGAAGTGCAGACTTTCAGCTCTATTTCAAGTGGTTTTACAAAATTTTTTAGCATGAACTGTTTAAATATTGCAGGTATTTTTATACACGTCTCCCATTTTTAAAGGTTCAAAATTAACTGGAAAACTGACTGACCAGTAGTTTCAAAGCATTTATGAGACCTGCTTCTTTGCTACTTCATGACAAATGAAGCCGATTCAAAGTGTTGAATTTCTGTATTATAGCTTTTCATTATAATTTTTCTCAGATTTTAAATATGAGGCCCAATGAAATGTTAATGCAAGTAAAAAACACTATCATTTGGCATCATTAGAGACAGTAAAAACCTCACAGAGACGGTAAAAGCAACAATCTGACACATTCTTAAACAGAGTGAATGCACTGGTAACCTCAGCAACACCAAAAGGCCTAGCTGAAGAACAACTTTACATCATTTAACCAAGTCAAAAACTCTCTCGAGGAGGTTTTGTATCACTGTCAAAGCCTACAATCAAGAGACATGAATGTTCATGAATGGAAATTCAAGGGTTTACAACAAGGTGCAAAGCATCGTTTACATTCCAGAATAGAAAGATCAGATTCGATTTTGCCAAAAAACCTCTAAAAGAGCCGGCACTATGCTGAAAAAAAAATCACTCAACCAGAGGAAAACAAGATGAACTTGTATGATTATGGTGGGAAGAGAAAAATGTGGAGAAGGAGAGAAAAGGCTTGTGATCCAGAGCATGCCACACTGTTTATCTGCTCATTATGTGCAAAAGCAACAGTGTGGCATTCTCCAGGTGAAGAAATTAGATAGTCTTCGACAGCCAAGTCAGTCAGCTGATCTCAACTCATCAGTGCGTGATGAATGCAGAATGACCCACAAACAAACAACAACCGGCTGCAGAAATGGCCTGGCAGAGAATCTCAAGGGAGCAAACACAACATTTGGTAATGTTTGGTGTGTTCTAGGCAGCCAAGTTTTTTCATTTTTCAAGTATTAAAAACATCTTTCAATTTATTTCAGCATGTCCCATTAGTTTTGAACCTCTGAAATTGGGAAAGTGTATATACAAATGCCTGCAATTCTTAAACAGTTTGTGCACACGTTTTGTAAAACCTCTTGAAGTGAAGTTGAAAGTCTGCAGTTCAATCACATGTTGACTTACAGTCCACTGCAGTGGTGTGGGGACAGAAGTCTTTGTACTGTATAAAATAAACTATTTGTTCCAAGTTATGTGCTGATTTCACACATGCATACTTATGAACAAGTAGGGTAAGATTAGAGGATGAAATTTTTATTATTATAAGCAGCTGATTTCATTTAATTTCTTAGTTTTGCCATAATTATTACAGAATAGTTCATCTTCAAATAACAACATGGGGAACATCAAGCTGTGTTTCCACATCACGGGCCATCATTATGTTTGTTTAAAATAGTTAAATGAATCAATGGTGTTTCTTTTAAATTCTCTATCCCTGCTTTCAGATGCACAAACTTCAATTTGTGCATTTAAAGCTTGTTTTCCTCTTTGAAAGAAAATTTGACCAACACAAGGAAATTCCTCATACTTCAAGTTTAGGTGGTGTAAAAACCTGGTGCTGCCTGAGAAAAAGCTCATGAACAAATTACAGTTTTTAGTTGACTTCTTGTTAAATAAAGGCATCTATATTACTTACGAACAATACGGTTTCTTTCATTGAGCTGCGAGGTGCTGCGAAGGCCACCATGGGGATGGAGATGTGCAAGGCGTGCCAGTCCCAGTCGAGTGTGTGTGTGCGTGAGGGGGAGGGCAATGCTGTGTGAGCGGGCCTCTGGGACCGGAGGCCTCCCTTTGCCATCAGGGTCCACCGCTTCTGGTGTCTGTGGGCTGCTGTCCATCCTGGTGGCCGTTAGGGCGTTGTGGTAGTGGTTTCTAGTGATCTGTGGGCCGCCAAGAAATCTGCCATTATCATCAGCGTTAGATCTGTGTGTGCGGCCACTGTTAAGAGTTGCGCATGTGGCCGAGAGGAAGCGTGCACTGTGTTTAAGAAAAGGGAGGCGAGGTGAAGTGAGAGGGCACATGTATCATTTAAGGTTAAGATATTCATGCTTAAAAGGGGCTCAATTATCCGCAGTGATTAGTGGAAAGAGGCTGTGTGGTGGGAGAGTTAGAGACAGGATGTCTGTGTTCAGTCAGAAACGGGGATCAGGACATATCAAAGGCAAATCCAGCAGCAGCAGCGGAAGCATTTTTGGGAAATTTTAAGATTAAATGGAGGGAGCTTAAAATTTTTCTTCCTTTGTGGTCCCAATTTTTTCCTTCAGTGCGCAGGAAATTAGAGATTTAATTTAGCCTACAATAACAGTGGTTTTCTTCATATTTTTCTGGGTTATGTGTGTGCAGCCGTTTATGTTTGTAACCTTGATGATCTGCAGGTCTGCGAGCTGCCGGACTGAGTAGTCGGGTAAATAGACCCCTCCACCTGCAGTGAGCTGACCCACACTGCCTCCGCTCAGTAATGAATCCGACTGGTTCAGGCTGCTGGCCCGGGAGCTATACCTCTGACCTGAACAGAGCAGAAGAAGGAAACATATTTTGAGGTCTGTTTTTTTCTACATACATCATTTGTAAAGGTCAAAATCCTTAACCAGAATAAGCATAAAGAGTTCACACAAACAAGTCCAAGTTATAATGTCTTTTTCTTCTATATACCTCAACAAAATGTTCAATTGTCAGTTAGGAAAAAGTCTTGAGTCATATTTTTAAGCTCATTTAAGCAAATCTCATAACTCTCCTTCAAGTTTTAGTTATTCTTGAGGTACTTTAATTGTAGCTAACATTATACAATAAAACCATTGCATAATAATGTTTTTTTAATCTCTTTCCTTCAGTGTTAAAAAGGTCCTCGTTTAATGAGCCATTCATATGCAAAACAAAGGATGAATAACCAGCAATCTGTCAAGTGAAATTAGGCACAATCTCAACAGTGCATGTCAGTCTTCCACATTTAATCAATCTGCTGTCACTACATTAAAGACACACACTGGCTCAGCTCCTTGGCTATATAATAGGCTAAAAAAGACTTCTGGCACAGATAAAAATTAAAAGCGTCAACAATCGTTCTCATGATGTGATTCATGTGTAACAACTTAAAAATACAGGCAAAAGTCAAAAACCGGGCCCTTGTGCTGCAACTTTTGCTCACACAGTGGGTGAAGTGGTCCAACAGGACCCTCCATGGTGCCGTATGCTGCACTGGCCACCCTCATCTTTTACCTCATGCTTGGAAAATGAAGTCATATTTGAACCCCAAATGCATTTTGAGTGACTCCCTCGCAATTAAAAAGAAGATATCTCCCCTGCTTTACAAGAGAGCAGTAAAATTGTATTCGAATAGTAACTGAGCATGCTTTACGGAAGGTCATGCAGGTCCTTTTAATTCATCTACACTGTTTTCTGCCTGTTTTTGTGTTCACCACTGTCTAGTGAAATGGCAAATGAATTGTCAGTTCAATGCAGAGCGATGAGTCAGAAAGAGAGAAAAAAACTGTAAAAAGCTGCTCTTTTGAGATGTGATGATTGTGCAGCTGTTTGAGAGAAAATTCTGAAATGTCCTAAGTAGGGATTTTCAGATTTTTAATGAGGTCTCGCAAATAGCTTAAACTCACCCTGAACATCACACGTAAAAAATGTACACACTACCGCCACAAGAAACCAGGGAGAGAAAGCAAAAGACAGGCTTTCTACTTGCTCTGCAGTCTTAGCTGGATTTCATATAATCCTGTGCAGGTCATGCCCTTCCACTGGGAAATTCTCTGAAATCTCTTCTTTTAATTACTTACTTCCCACGGCTGCTGCTGCTCAGCAGGCTGACACTTTACAGACACAGGGTGGCATTAAGGCAGGAAATACACTTCACCTCCCCCAATGCATTGCATGTTTTCATCATGCGAGAACCTTCAAAATTACTCATCCATATTGCTTCATATTTCCAGTGAATTACCAATAGGCAGTGGTGGGATGAGCGCTGGCATGCCATAGTAGGAAAATGCTCCGTTTTCAAACCGAAGAGCCTCTTTTCCTATCTCCACCTCCACCCGTCCCTGCAAGATTAACACAGCCATTTACATGGATTAGGTTTGAGCACTGCGCTAATAATGTGAACAGTCAATTGATTACTCATCTAATGGTGCGTCCCACGCAGGGAAAAATGCACATTCAAATGCAAATTCACTGCCAGAACAACGCTGAGCATACAGATAATTGTTGCTTGCTTCCTAATTCTTATTCAAACCCTTTTTTTATCAGTTTAGAAGTACCTGCAGGATCAGGATGAAGTAGTCAACAGGTTTGTTTCTCTGGAAGAGGTAGTGTTGAGGAGCGTGCTTGTTCTTGGGGTCGAACTTTAGTTCCTGCACAACGCTGGGATGTTTGATCAGCCGCAGCAAGATCTTTTCTGACAGGTGACACGGCCTGAAGGGCTCCACCTCTGTTGTGAAACAACACAAGTCAAGGGAGAAACACCACGTCCCCCGGCCTTTGTTCTCATGCTATTTCCAAATGCTTAGCATTCAGCTCATGGAGACAAACACACAAATGCTACCTGTAGCCAAAAAGCGGTGTGTTGCAAGCAACAGTTGGGCCGAGATCTTCACCTTCAGCTCATTTTCTGCCACTTTGAAGATAGAGAAGTCCTGCTGTTTCCTTTCATGGTTGGACACGCGCCTTTTTGTGCGATTATCAGCTATGAACAGACACAAATCCGAGAAAGTGCGTAAAAAAATGTAGCACTTTCTCTGATGATAGGTTAGAGAAGCTAAAGAGTTCTTACCTCATTAATTAGGTTTAAATACTTAATGTGCCATATATGCAGAGCGAGGTCAATGTTTTTGTTTGCACTATAATTAATTAGAAACTACTCTGATGTGGCACTAATTAATTGGTGCACTTCTATATCCTGCATGCTTAGTATATTCATCTAAAGCTGTACAGAGCTGGAGATTATCCAGTGCTGTAACCTCTGACTGATAAATTGGCTTATCCTCTGCAGAGTATTATATATATATATTTATATATTTTTCATTAAATGCGTTATTGCTACAATATTATTTCTAGAACAGCTGGGTTCATGAAAAAACTGTATGACAAAGCTCGAAGAGATTAGGTCCCTCGTGCTATATATAAACACGCAAACATTATATGCAGACACACAGGTGCACCACTCACAGAAACTGCTTTAGACACTGTATACAATTTCAACTGCAGCACACTCATATTATATCTTGATGTCTTCTGAGAGCAGGGGCTGCTGTGAAAACGTACAGGAGAATAACAAAGGAAACTAAAATTCAGTGAGCGAAAGCACGTGCAGACTGGACTAGATATGAAATGAAGGAAGCTTTGCATTTGAATTCATTTGAATCCGTGGAGAGCGTTTCCAGCCAATTAAAAAATAAGGGGATTATGGCGATTATCTGAAGAGACTGGGTCATTTAGTCACATTATTTAATTAAGAATTAGGAAGGAGCTGGGAACAACAGGGGAGAGAAGGTGGAACCAATAGCGGGAAAATAGCAAAGTAGATGGACCACAAAAAACTCCCATTCCATTCACAATTCATACTACAGCATTATTAGTTGCAGTCCTAATAACTGTTATGGGAATTTATGCTGATTATCTGGGCATTTTCCAGTGACTGCTGGAGAGCACAAAGCTGAACAAAATGTGACAGCTGCTGCAATAAATTAAGCGAAAATCTTCTCAGTAGGGGAGCTGGAAGCAATAAGATAGCCCTGATGCAGAGCTTCATAAACACTATGTTTATACATACTGTACAGATCTGTCTCATCCACAATCTCAGACTTGATGATCTCCTCTATAACGTCCTCAAGGGTGACGATGCCCATCACTTCATAGAAGGGGTCTCCCTCGCCTTCGCTGTTCACCCGCTGCACCACTGCGAGGTGGGACTTTCCTGCAGTCATCAGAAAAGAGAAGAGGACAGGTTAGAATGTTTTCAAAATGGGAGCTCGGGCTAAAAACTGCTTGTGCAATGTGCCGAGAGGCAAAATGAGCAGATAAAAATAACTCCAGTCAACAGCCTCCAACTGGCTCTGTGCAGCCAAGATGAAAATCAGCATTAATTCACCAACTAAAAACCTGAGGGATCTATCCCAGAGGTTAAATTGAAAATGACTTCAATGCCAGACTTGCCCTTGTTTGTGTTCTCAGACAAAAAGAAAGTGGACATTGGGGGATTAGTCTCCAGACACTTTGACAGTTGGAAGACTTGGTTTCCTTACGTAAACACAGAGATTACACAATCAGTCTGGGGATGCCTGCATCTGCTGAATAAACTGCCCATGCTGCTGCCGCCTCGGTAAACACTCATGCCCACACGTACACACACCCACAGCACATCTGTACACATCCATGAGCAAACCGAGGGCTCACTGCGACTGTGTTTAGCTGAACGCGACAAGCCTGTCGGACACAATGACGTAGCTCGCCAGCATCACCCTTGCAACAACTCGATAGAGCGAATGTGACAAGAAGTCAACGTCGCAACCAAACTTGAACATACAAGGACAGAAAAGTAAAAAAAAAAAAAATTATCAACACAAACAAGTTGCTCTATATTGATATTTTTTTTATTATCATTATTTTCTGTTCCACTCACTTAAAAATCAGATATGTTGAAATATGCTGAACTCATCAGTCTGTTCTGCTTTCATCAACGCGAGTTAGTCTGGTGACCAAATAAGTTACCTAATCAAAATGATGTCACTAGACCACAGGTTCCAACAGACACATAAAAAAAAGTCTCCAGCCTCACTTTGAATAAAATCTGTGGCTCAAATAAGATGGGCCGATTTAGGGGATCACCGCCAAGGGATAAAATGGATCAAATGCTTTAATCCACAGCAACAAGAGAAAAAAAAATCTGATTGACTGACTGGCAGTCATATCCAAACATGAACCTCTGGGTTGTGAGGGATTGACTGAGGTGGTGAGGTTGCACTCACTCAGGTCTATGTCTCTGCAGAGCTCAGGTGAGTCAGCTACGGATTTGCTCTCAGCTGCTGATGTGCCTGGGCACCGCATTACATCATTCATATGTTACATAATACTCTTGCAGAATGACGCACACTTACTCACACACGCAGACACACATGCCCGGAGCAAAACTGGGTCCTCCATGGTTGTCCCTTTTGCAAAACGTTTCTGCTCTACCACTTTCTGTGGCTCCATCAGTCTATGTTAGAAAACTGTGTTTTAGATTGCGCATATGTTTGTACCTATTTCTATCTGCTTATTTAACCACAGCATTAAAGCCGTAATGAGATCTGGAATAAAATATTTCATTTTATGTCTCCGGAGCAGTAATTTTCCTCTACACTGGTGCACAAACAGCTTATGAAAACAGTTGGCTTAAACTGTGTCTACCTTCTGTGGTTTGTTAATTGAGTCGGAGCCTATTTTTTGTAGTGTAGTTGCGGCGTTGACTTCTTGTGACATTCACTCTATCGAGTCGTTGCAGGGATGATGCTGTATTAAAATGGCTTATTTTACAAAATATGTGTAATTGAATCTATTCGGCTCTGTTTTTAGATACAAGTCTTTACTCTGTGTATGTGTGTATATATATATATATATATATATATATATACATACACACACACACACACACGATAAATGTGTTATAATTCTGTATAATGTTGTTTAGAGTTCAACCAAAAGCAATATTAAAAGGAAAAACCTATTATCTTTAATGCATTCTAGTAAAATTTATAATGCAGTGTTTTTATAGGGGTGTTGCTACTATTACTTAAGAATAATATAAGAATAATAACCTTGTCTTTTCCTAATAAAAATCAAATATTTACAGCAGCATAAAACACTCTGGCTGCAAAAGCCTAAATGTATAAATGGAAGTCTGCTCTGTTCAGGTTTCGTACATCAGCTCAGTCAATTTGATTGCCAAGTGCCGTGTGTTAGCTTTACATTGAGCAGGCTTACATCAATATACAACCAACTGTTTGAGAATGGAATCCTCTTATAGTGTACTTTCCAAGGGTTGGATGTTCACAAATAATATGAACGATAACATAATAATTGTCATATTTAAAATCTTTTGCAGCCTGAAGGCTCTGACCCACAAACACAAGAAGGTGCAATGGTAAAGCTTTCCAGGCTTTTACTGCAGCCATCTTCAAACGAGCCATACTCGTTGTGAAGTCTTACTATCTTTTTTCTGGTCTTCAGGAATCAGTTGATTCTGCTTATTGGTAGCTAAGGATATCCCACCTCTTCACCCTGAAAATTTCTTTGTTGTTATGTGTTTAGAATAACCGCCCTGTTGCATGATAAAAATTCACCCTGAGAGTTTTGATGCGTATGATTCAGAGTGAGCAGGCTACTTATCCTGGCCCTTCACCAGCAGAATGAATAAATAGACAGTTATAAATAAAAGCCAGCGTGCCTGTTCATTTGGCAGCCATAGACACCCAAGCCATAAGAGGAATACCACTATGCTTGACATATGAGGTGGTATGCTTTGACTCATAAACTGTTTCTTTTTATTCTCTGGTATTTCCTCTTTCATTTGGATAGAGCCTGATGTTTATTTCAACAATCCTTAGGATTTGCTTTCCACGACTCCCCCGGCCTTCCTTTTGTATGTTTTTGTAAAGTGCATTCCATCTTTTTTATTTTAGATGTTTGCAGAATTTTGTATCTCGTGTTGAATTGTCTGAGGTTGTGGTCATTAAGTATTCTCTTTGTTGATGGCTGACAAAGAAAAACATGCCTAAAGAACACTGTGGAAAGCATTTTTGAGTTGCTGTGCAATCATAAAGGGGGGTTCTCTTCAGCATGAACACCCACAAGAAAAGCAGCTTCTTTGCTATCGATTTTGGAAAGACTTTTATATTTGTCTGATAGATTTTCACTTGTTTGATTGCATTATCTTTTTCACTTGCTCTGTCACCTTTTTACCAAACAACTTTAAAAAAAAAAATAAAAAAGATAATTGTAGCTGAGACTGGAGAATCTTTCTATTTCAACTTGAATGTTTATGAGGCCTGAAAAACTGAAAAATGCTAACTGTCTGCATGGCTAAGTTCTCCACTCAACAGTATGTTTGCAGACGATAGTTTCTTCCTGGTGACATTTCCATTCTTTACTCTAACACAGACCTCACCTCTGCCCACCAACCATCTCAGTGAGACATCATCACAGCTTCCAGCCAGGCTTCCTGACCAGCAGGAGGCTTTTAGCCATGAAAGCAAAGTCGGAGGGAGGTGAGAGAGGAAGGGAAAGGTTGGAGCTGAATTTTTCATGGTTGCTCTGCTGGTTGGTTGGCGATGACCTACAGAGTGGAAGGAACTTCAAAGTCACAGTGGGCTGACAATTAAGTGTGCACAAATAATTTAAAGGTGAAACCAGGCTTCACACCCAAGAGAGACACACAAGCGATGCCGACACACATGTGAGTCAAGTGTGAGCTCATGGATCACTTGTGCCAGACCAATGCTATATTTCATAATCCCAGGCACGGTGAAGTGTAGTGGACCTCCTGAACTGTAAGTGGCAACATAATTCCTTACCCTGCCAAGGCCAGCTGCATTCAGCAGACATGTATTGCCCTTTCTTTGTCTATAAAACAGATTTCCTTGCATAACAGCTGTGGCAGTGTCTTTATTTTACAATGTGACACTTTCAGTCGAGGAGTCAGAGGTTTTCGCTACTGAGCGTTAAATCTGAATCATATTTAATGTTATCAAGACTGAACATAGTCCCTAAAGAGAGGCAATGCACTTTTCCTCTATAGTCAACTGATGTTATCACTGCATGTGCAGCAATGCTGTCAATTCACTTATCAGCAAAGATGGCTATCAGAGAAGAGAGAGAGATGAATTCTTGTGTAGGCAAATCGTGCAAAATTCCTTTTTTGATACAGTTTAGCATTTCAAGCATTTTAAGTGAGGAGCCGATAACTGATACTTGCATAGAAATGGGGTACCGAGCCTGGGGCCAGATGAAGTTCACAGTGTTGTCATGGGAAGGCAACTTAAATCTCTCTCATCACATAAATTCTTAAGATAACCCTATTATGGTAGCCTCTAAACTCTAGCTGAACCAAACACACTGTGTGACACAGTATCAGATTTCACATATGTCTCTCACTGCTCTGGAGATCAAAGGGCTTTACTGGCTGGCCCACTTTGAGCCAATGGGCTGATGTATACATTGACTTCTGGACTGAAAATGTAGTTCTTAAGTGCACAGTCACTTCAAAGAACATTTAACTCCTAACTGGTGGGAGGTTGCTTTAAAACATATGGCGCCTCACATGCTCAGCTGACTTCTTACTCATAAGTTGTGTAGAGGTCCTAGACAGGACACACAGGGAGATATGGAGACTGCAGAGACCAAACCTCTGATATGATTTAAAATGAAGCGAGTTACCTCTCTTAAATTCCTCCAGCATCACGTCCAGCTTGGTGTCACTGAAGACGCAGTGCATGGGATGCTTGTAAAACTGAGTAATTGTTTTCAAAGGAGTGCAATCGTCAGGATCCACAAAGGCTAAATCTTTGACAAAAAGGATGTCTACAATGTTGGACCTTTCGTTCTCATAAACAGGGATGCGTGTGAAACCGCTCTGCATCACATCCGACATGGTGCAGAAGTCCAGCACAGCATCTGAGGACAGCATGTAACAGTCTGACAGCGGTGTCAGCACATCCTCTACGGTCTTGGTCCTAAGCTCCAGGGCTCCCTGGATAATGTTGAGCTCCTCTTTGACCAGATCGTGGTAGGGGTCTGTGACACGCAGCATGGCCACCAGTTTCTCCCTCGTGTAAAAGTTGCTGATCTCTTGGTGCAGCATAATGTCCAGAATCTTGGAGACCGGGTAGGCGATGGGGAAAAATATCAGCATCAACAGGCGGGTCGCGCACAGGGTCTTGGATGCGATGGCGAGACTGTGCCTGGATGCCACCGAGTGAGGTAAAATCTCGCCAATAAAAAATATCCCCAAAGTGCATGAGGCAGTGGAGAGAGCGGTCATTCCTAAGATCTGGCACATCCACACCACAAAACACGTGTTTGTAAGCACGTTACCCAGCACCACAGTGCAAAGGATGTAGTTGCCATGTTTACGCACTGACTCTATTTTTCGCGCATATTTCTGTTCTTTCTCTGTGCCGCTGTTCTGCAGGACCCGCAACTCGACCGGGTCCAGAGACAGCATGCTAATATTCAGCCCGCTGCACAGAGCAGACAGCCCCAACAAGAGCACAGAGACTCCTGCCTGCAGCCAAGCATCTGCCTCTGGAGGTCTCTCCACCACCGCCAACCAGAAGTCTTTGGTGCTCAAGTGCTCCCATTTCACTCCATCGAACGCGCACATGGAGTAGTATTTGATCACCTCGTCTCTGCGCAGGTCTTTGGCGAGCAGCTCCACTAAGACTGAGTTATGACTTGAGGTGGATCTGAAGGAACCCAGCAGCTCGATGTCTGAGCTCCGGGCATTCTCCTCTTCGCATGGATTCCCCCTGGACAGAAGCGGACTTTCTGCATCTCCACTGTCCCCACCCGGTTCCTCTATAAACGCGATCCACGGAGCGGCAGGTGCTGCGTCCGGTCTGCCGCTGATGTTCAGGCTGTTGGGATTTTCGGTACCTGGAGAAGCGGAGTAGTAAACCCTCAGCATGAAACGGGTCCCCTCGATAGCCCTCAATATCCCGTCCTGCACGGACAGTTCTCCGCTCTGGGTGTCTTCAGGCCGGACGCCGAGCAGCGCCGTTGTCTTGGCCGGCAGGGAGGAGATGGTGACGGTAAGAAAGAGGAGGGAGAGCCGGCGCGGATGCAGGATGCTGCAGAGAGCATCCGCAGCATCCGCAGCCATCATGCTGAATGAGCCGCTGAAGGACACTGGAGAACTGGGTCACGTGGTTTGCGGATGGGACGGATGGAGCAGCTGGGTAACATGGAGAGAGAGAGAGAGAGAGAGGAGAGAGGAATTCAAGTGTGTGTTTGTGAGCTGGCACCTTAAATATAAATGACAAATCCTGACGTAAGCCTCGCTTATTTGCTTTCTGCTGCTTTCTATAAATAGAAAGCAGGAAATGCCCAATCATTTAAGATTCATACGTTAGAGCCCCTACAGCTACGCCAGAGGATGATATTTACTTGCTAGGTAGTAGAGAGATACAAGCTGAATACAAAAAAGAAACTAAATGAGAAAAATTGGGATGTGTATCAAGTAAGCAAATGAATAGAAAGAAATGCTGCGTTGTGTTGTGTGCCAGTTTGTGCGTTAGTGCAGAGCTCAGACTCTTATTTCATTATTATTTTTAGTTATTTTTTCATTTACAATTTTAAACTCCCCACTAGATGGCAGCATCGCCACCTGTTTTCGGTGTGTTTGTTGCCTTTCAGGATAAACACATAAATGTAATGTGTTTCTAAAATCTCTGTTATAATAGTTTGTGTTTCAGTAACCGCATCCCTTAACAAATTAAAACAAAGTGTCGCTGTATCTAAATCTACTTTAAAAGAACACTCACACATTTCATATATATGTAAATATATATATATATATATATATATATATTTACATATATATATATATATATATATATATATATATATATATATTATAGATATCACTTTTAACTTCTATACGCTTTGGAAGTATTAGCCTCTGTTTAAAGATTATAAGGAACAACGTTTTACTGACTTTCATGACGTTTAAATGTTGACATGAAGAGGATTGTTCTTGTTTGTTCGTTTGGCATTTTTTGTAAAAACAAACTAAGTTGCAAATAAATAATTACAATCAAGTCCCACAGATCATTATTATCATTACTATCATTATAATTATTATTATCACCATTATTATTTTTATTATTGTTGTTGTTATCATTATATACCGTTCATTGATCAGCTGGTTCAGATCTAACGCATCTCAGTTCGGTGACCGGTTTGTGGGATTTACGATGCAGAAAACTGAAGGCGCAAAGGGCAAACGGTCATTGCTACACTTTACTCAGACGACAAAAAACAGCAAAACAAGTTATAAAACTGTCACTCCAACTGTCATCCTAGGATGACAGACAATTTTCCTGATAAAATTACACATTAAATAGTTTGCCAAACAAAACCGAAAAATATATGCGTATAAAAAAATTCGCATCGTTAAAGATTCTGCTGATATATGAATATGTCGACCATATATGTTTTACATGAGATGTTTTTCACGATCGATCAAAATAAACGCATTGGAGGGGGTAAAATAAATCTTAAAGAAAGCCAACCATTGAGTCCGCCCAACAAAAGTCGCCGAAAATGCTCTGACGATTCAGTGTATTTGTCTACACCCAATTCTGCTTAGGAAGTTTTTAAACGTCTCTATGCTCTATTCTTTTATTCAAGCACCCTGCAGGATGAATGATATAACTCATGCTGCTTTTCTGCTGCGGTCAGTAATTTTTTTCCCCTCACAAAGCAATAATTTCCCATGATTGCAGCAACAGAACTTGATTTTTATACAGCAGCAGTGTCTTTAACATTAAACACAAAACATACAGAAAAATACTCCGTTTAATTAAAGCTGCGAATCATTTCCTGAACAAACTATTGTAAAGTCTACATTCAAAAGAAGCAACGAGAACATTACCGCACATCATGATTAAACTCTCCCTTCAAATTATTAAATCCGAAATTAGAGTAGGTTAGATTTGATCGAAGAACTACTCTATTGTAATAGTAGCAGACTATTTTTCCTCACCGAATATGTTTAACTGATTTAATATTTTCCTAGAATGTTTTTCTTCTTTCACTGACAGCTTAGAGTTAACAACATAACTTTATATATAACTTGTGCATTTTTCACTTCTTTTTATACCGGCCCGTGGAGGAGCTGAGAGTGTAAAAAGTCACCGTGCTGTTCCAAAAACAACAAACCAAATCGTTTTCAAATTTCAGCAGTACAGTCGATCGGTAGGCGTAAAGGAGTTTAACATTCACTAAAACAACAGCAAAGAGAAAATATAATAGACAAAAATTCCCTGCGTACTCATCCTCATTATCCATGCCATTTCCTCTTGGAATATTATATGATAGTGCTGTTTCGATAGGCTAAAGTTTCCGTTTTCTTTCTTTTAGAATAAAATATCCTCAAGGGTGACATAGATGTCCCAAAACGCATTTGAGATCTAATTATATGAAAATGTTCAATATTTTTCCACTGAAAACTAAAACTGTGGTTGAATTGAAAGCACATGTTAATTATGATGTGATCTGCGCCAACTGACAATATGAAGAAATGCGGAAAATTAGACTTTGTGCTTTTCTGCTGCTCTTGTTGACAGTGGGTCTGCTTCTTCTAACAGGCCGGAGAAAACAGGCTACCACCCCATGGAGAACGTTACGTCAGAGTTTCTGACACTCGTGAGCGACACTAAGCTGTGCATTTAAACAAAGAAATATCAGCCCACTTTGTACCAAATAAAATCAAAGGATGATCTTTTAATCTGCTTTGTGGGCAACTTTTGTGTCCCTAAACCTAAAGCCTGACTGCTTGGATGATTTTGTGTTGTGGCTTCGTGGATTCGTGAGTAGGTGTTGTATACCGGAAAGAAACGATTAAATTGAGCTTAACTTTGTGCATTTTTTTCTCTTAAGCACTTCGTTGCTCATCTGTGAGACAGCAGTGACCTTAAACGACTATCGCCTGAGGAGAGCTTGGCGCATTGCGCCCTGGAAAAAAGAAATAAGCGGATGGGGGGGGGAAGCGCAGTAGCCTGCACTTTGGTTGGTGTGTGCTTGCTCACAAGTGTCCCAAGAACATCTGGACTAAAGCCATATAAAGAATTTATAGGTAAGTTCCATGTGCGGAGACTTACATCCCAAATTGTTTTAAATGCTTCTGAAAAGAGGCCAAATATCCAGACTGGCATCTCCAAGTGCCATCTTTAAAATGTGCAATCAATAATCTATTTGTCAAGAAAGCAGAGCCTTTGCAATGATCATGAGTTATGCTGCTGACAAGATCTGTTCTTGTTTTGAAGCTGAATTTTTGTTCTTTTGAACAACAGCCTCGAGATTCTTTTACTTTTAATATTTTCGACTTTTTGCTGGAACGTTTAGTTTAAGAAATACGACGTAAAACGGGCGAAAACGACCTTCAGTCAGTCTCTGCAGTAATAATTTCTTACTATGATGGACAACTGAGATTTTCAGTTTGGCCAGGCGATTAGAGGCCTGCGTACAGTCAGCCTGAGTTTAGGTGAGTCTAAGCACAACTTCTGGAAGATCTTTATACAGTCTCCCATTGCGCTATCAATATGGTTATTCTAAAATTATTTTTTTCATATGACAGTATTGCATACATTTAATCCAAGTTTTGCTTTTCTTCAGCTTTTTTTAAATGATTATTATCTTTCCGAAAGGACCAGCCGCCATGGCTTATCATTTTTAAGGAAAAAAGCCTTTTTCCTCGCCCGAATGACTTAATCGGTTCTAAATGTGTACTTTTCTTACTTGTTGGTATTTGAGTATAGCTTAATTACTGGACTGAACTCGAGTTTTCTACAAAATCTGATTTTGATTTTACCATTATAGCAGCGTTTTAAGAAACAAAGATTAATGTCAGTTTCTTCAGAAAACAATAACCTCTGTATTCGGTGTTTAGGGAAAAAAACTGCAATCATAGTTCGTAAGACTAAATTCTTATACTTGTGAACTGGGAAAACTTTCGAGCAGTCTGTCCTCATACCTCGGAGAACCTTAGAGGGGCGGTGCTGTCTTCTCTCCTCCTACCAGTTCTTGCTCTCACAACGGGAAAGGCTGGCTCGGGGCGTGCGCTCTTGCGTGCAGCTCCCAGAAATACTCGGAGGGGCGGAGGAGCGGGGGGGCGGGGGGGGGGGGGGGGGGGTGAGACAGCTAGACAGGAAGACAGATCCAGATCGATGAGACCGAGGTATAGAACCGCCATCGAACTCCTCGGAAGCACAGTTTGTTTAGTGCTTGATTTCTTCCCACCTTTAAGCTTCTTTGCGCACGCTGATCCCCCTGCTCTCCAAACCAAGAAGATGCCCAAATCCTCTCCGCGCGTATTCCCATGGCCCTCCCTGTGGCTGGCATCGTTGCTTATTTTGATGGTGCAGTCGGTGCTCTCGTCCACCTCTACGTATCAGAGACCTGCTGTCGCTGGGAAGCGCCAAGGCTTCTTGGAGAGGACGCTGGTTCTCCTGGATGTCAACACCCGCAGTTCAATCAGAGTCCTCAACGAAAACTTCCTCTCTCTCCAACTGGACCCCTCGATCATCAGAGACGGATGGCTGGACTTTCTGAGGTACAAAAGAACCCTTTCCTGCTTGTCGTCTACATCGATCCATGGGTGCCCTCCTCTAAAATATTTGGAGGTTCTTTTATTCATTACGCACGCAGCCACGTTGTCTGAGTTGTCATGGATCGATCCAGCACGTTTCTTTCTCACTCCGGGAACCAAGCAGTCCAGTTCTCCATACTGATTCTGACTGAGGTTCGCAAAGTTTAACTTTAAAAAAGACTACACTGAGAGTGGACGATTCCTTCAAAAACTGCCCATTTAGGGTTGCTGCTGTTATAGTCTACAGTGTGCACTGTTGGGTCAAGATTTGATAAAAATGATCTAATGTCTATCTAAATCTAAAATGCAAAATATCACTTTCATAAGTTAGCCAATCTACTTTTCACCTTCTGAAAATAACTAAAAGAACAGATCGACTGGTTCCAATGGCAGCTATCTTGCATTTTTTTTAAATAATGAAGAGTAACTATTTATTTATTTACTGCTGACTTTTCACCCTGAGTATATCTCTGAACAGTTGGAGGAAAGCACAGACTGAGACCACGACCCGCGCCACTGTCACAATATTTTGGCTAATGGAGCGCAGCATTATTAAAACCCAAACTTTAAAGTGTGTTTAAACTAAACACACTGACAATACCCTAAGAAGTCTCTGGCCCGCTATGACATGGATTGAGTAATGCCAGATAATGTTATTCGGTACAGCTTCTTATATAAACTGGAAACCACTCAGTGACAAAGAGTGAACACATCTTAATCCGCGCGTGGCCCATTCTCGGTTATTATTTTACAGTAAATATATGACAACATTTGATATTTTATTCACATAGCCGTTACACTTCTACGTGTCACCCAACCACTGTTCCAACTTTGATTTTTATATTTATTATTGTAGTTTGTATTGTTGTTTGTTACCCTTACATTGAATAGTCGAGGATTCATGTGTGTGATCAACCAAAATTAAAAATTCAGTAAGACTCGTGGGCCGTTTACACATATTTCATAATTAAACTGGATTATGTGGTTTAGAATGACAATCGAGCAAAGTAGAAGTCTCTCTCTATACTTTGAATTAGTTAAAAAAAGAAAAAAGAAAAAAAGAAAACATCATACTCACTAAATGAACTTAGCTTGAATAGCTTTGTATGGACTACACGCTCCTTTTGATCGGCCTCCATTTCACGTGAATAAAGCACATGAATAAGTAAAAGGCAGTATGAGTGTATGAAATAAAATAGGTAAAGAAACAGCAAGTTAGTTGGGAAAAATATTTTAAAATGTAAAATATTGAGGATAGAATTGTTCGTCAACTACACAAAGCATGTGTGTGTGTCGTTTTAATCCTTTGTTCATCAGCTTGTGGCCTTGTACTACCTGCTGTAGTGGCTGCCAAATGCGTCGTGGGTCTGCAGACGAGGGGAAAAAGTTTTATGATAGACCTGCAGCAAATTAGCAGTTACGGGAAAATCCAATTTCTTCTGTAGCTAATCTGTTTAAATAGCTGGATGGTCTGAAGTAAACGGAACTGAAGAACGAGAGACAGGACGATCACAGAGAACGACGACTTTTTACTGACTTTAACAAATATATCCTTCGTTATAAATTTACACAGGTTAGCAGTTTTAACGTGTGAGTCTAGTCTGTAAAAACCACCCAGTTGCGGAAGTGTTTTCTTTTTGTCCCGTATCCGCAGCTCCAAGCGGCTCGTGACCCTGGCGCGAGGCCTGTCGCCCGCGTTTCTGCGCTTTGGTGGAAAGCGAACAGACTTCCTGCAGTTCAACAACCAGAAGAACCTCGCCAAGTTCAGAGGGCCGGGACCAGACTACTATCTGAAAAACTACGAGGACGGTGATTAGACATGACATTTTCTCCTCTCTCTCTGGCCCCAGTATTTATTTTAGACCTACTTTTAGAAGATGATTAAATGTTTGCTCTCATGTCAGTCCCCATTTCTTTGAGGGAATGTTAAATCCTCTGAAGCTAGGGTTGCCCATTTCTTCGTAAAACACTGTGCTACGCTGCCAGTTTAAGGACTCCTAGCTAAAACGAAAGCGAAGACGAGAGAAACGGACGTTTAAAAGAAAAGTTAGAAAACAAATCATTTTACTAGCCGCTACAACTGTTTTTAATATATCGCTCCTATAGTATGGCTATGCCTTTTTCACAGCAGGACGTTATGACATGAACACAGGTGTTATCACCTTAATTATGATTCACACCTTAAAAGCATAAAACCTTCATTAAAGTTGTTAGAAACACCTGTGTTTACCTAACATTTCATGTCACAATGGCGGCTTTTCGCCGTGGTCCGCAGAGTCAAATATTCAGTTTTTCATAAAAAAACATAAATAAATAAAAATTAAAAAACGGCAGATATTTGGCTAGATATTTTTATATAGTTTCCCTAAAGTGTGTTGACAAAATATTAGAAACACGTCTTAGTATAACCCAGTGGACTACAGTTTAACGCATCCCTAATGTGTACACTTTAAAATTAATTTAATTTAATTTAAATAGTTTGATCACACACTTCATGTTAGACACATGATAAAGGCAGAGCACTAGACTGTATTCATTTTAGATAAATGTGTATTATCAAAAAAAGTCACAACTGAGGATGTAAATGGCAACGTAAGGAGGTGGTCGTATATACTTAGTCTTGCTATATATCAATAAAACACGCGTGTTTCTTTGAATAGTAACAGACTGGGTTACAGATATAACTTTATGTTCTGGCTTTGGCAGTGTGTTAAACTGCTGCAGCCTTCTGGTTTCAGTGTGACTGAATTAAAAATGTAAAATAAAATTAAAAAAAAGATATGTACAATTAGTTTGGGGTGAAAAATTGCAACATAGGTTTTCTCTATGGCAAAAATATTAATAAAATAATAATTTCTTCCATTCATTCTGGTATTCAGATATTGTACGCAGTGACATTGCACTGGACAAGCAGAAGGGCTGCAAACTGGCCAGCCATCCTGATATAATGCTGGAGCTGCAGAGGGAGAAGGCAGCCACCACCCAACTTGTTCTGCTAAAAGAGCAGCTGTCCAACATCTACAGCAACATTACAATAACAGGTAGGAGATCACACACACACACACACACACACACACACACACACACACACACACACACACACACACACACACACACACAGACAGACACGCGCACACACGCACGCACAAAATAGGCCTTTTTTGGCACTTATTCATATCCTGGCGTATTGTCTGCAGTTTGTTCATACACATGCATGTGCACTCACATGAGGTTCAAAGCACACCAGTGTAAACCATCAGCTTTCAGAATGACAAATGTAATTTGTAAAGGAGGAATGTAAGGATGGATATAGGGGTGCAGCAGCAGGCAAGTAAACAGAGCACTGACATTTTTGCTGGTTACAGTTAACTCAACCTGACCGCAGAAGGAACTCTGACGTCCTGATGTTGGGTGGGCTGCATTTCTTATCTGTTTTCCTTTGTGATTGGTTGGGATGGAAATAAGAAGCTGCAGGAGAGGATAGTAACAGAGGCAAAAGTAAAATATTGGATTTATGTTTTAAAAGTATTGTACTGCTCAGAAAAGTCCACAGACTTGGACTTGGTAATAAATTGGCTGCATCTGTCAGCAATAATTAATTCATGCTGTTTGTTTGGTTTTAGAGGACTTTGGATTCAAAATAAAATTGTAGTTGATTACTCGGAAGGTTAAGTGTTATACATGCCCTTTTTATCTTCATTAGCATCTTGAAAAGTCAGTGGGTTGCAATTGTGTTTTGGGTTGGCGGGATTTTTATACCAAAATCTGAACCACCCCAAAAAAAAGAGTTTCAAAACCTGTAAGTTCTTTTGGAAAAGTAATGTTAGACTTGGGAATTAGCAGGGACCTGAGTTGAAGGGAATCATTAGATACAGTGATGTACATGACCACGTGTTCTCTGTCTGGAGAGATTAAAAATATTTGGCCATGCGAATCTTAAAGTCATTGATAAATTATGTAAAGAATCCAAATATACGTTAATTGAACCCTGTTGAATGTGCCACTAATATTTTTGGTCATAACATGCAGAGAACAAAAAAGCCTTGCATGAGTTGGTCTACAGAGTATTTTTCATGTATTCAGACTGTACTGCTTCCCTGGGACAGACCCTCTGTGTGTTGCTGTGTGAGTGATAGAGGCAGATATGAAGACCATACATCAGCTGCATATTTTCAAATAGTCTCAAGTGCAACAGTGAAAACACAGACATATCGCATTTATCAAAGTAGGCAAATACACAGAAGAAGAATTTGTACCTGCTCGGGTGTGGGGTCAGTTCACAAGTTCAGGTCAGGAGTTATTTACTGTAGCACCCTATCATTAATACTGATCTGTTGACTGTGCAAAAAAAAAAACCCATGGCCTTGCAGTATTTCATTGTATCACTGCAGGAACTGAAGATTTTACACAGTCCCAGCATTTTTGGACATATACTGCGCATGAGAGTTTGGGGGGGTTTGTTTCTTTGTCTTTTTTTTTAACAGTCAGATCTATTGTTGATCAAACATGCTGGTAGCAATTATATAATTATGTTTTCTTGCATTGTTCTCATATGGTGCTCATATGAATACAAATTTAAAGACACAGTACGAGCAACTAGTAATGTGAATGTTATGGCCAAGCTTGTTGAGACATGCAACTTAGTTAATTTCAAAAAAGCATATAACATGACTACTGTGCAAAACTGGAAGATCAGCAGAAAATAGTGTTGGAGTATCCAGTTCTGCAGTTCAAATCTCAACAAATACTTATTACACACACAATGTTGTTGTGATGCATTGACATCATTTGCATTATCATTCTGGTATTGTCTGAGTTGCTGTTTCTTGAAAAAGAAATTGCCATAATCTTAAAAAAGCATGATCAGGACACCTAGTCCCAGTCTTATATGTAGTATAGTGCTAATGTTGCTCAAAATTAAGACCACATTTCCCATAAACCCTGCTGCTTCCTGTCACAAAGAGGATGTTAGCAGCAGCAGCTGCAGCATAGAGGAGAGGCAACAGCTTGTCTCTATGACTAAAAGATATGTTATTTTATCCTGTAAATACTGTTTTCAAACTGTATTTAAATTTGCTGAAGCAAGTTGATGAAGTATAATCTTAAAATATTGATACATTTAACCTTTTGTGAATATTAACTAATTGTTATTTTCCTAGATTTGAGACATTGTAAGTGTTTAGGATTCATGGAGAATCATGTCCTTTTAAATGGTAAAACCTCAGTTTGGAGACCCATAGGGTAATGCTAGTTTTACGCAGGTGCCACATTTCTTATCAGACTGCACTTAATTTAGCGAAATACACTTTACTATACTGTAAAGTCTTTTCACAAAAACATCTAATTATTCCAAACACAGGCTAAGCTAAAAGCAATTATTTGAATCTATTAAGGAAATTGGTGGGGCTATTGGTTTCTTTTAAAGGTGCAAAAACAAAAAATGCAGAACTGAGCAACCATTAGTTGAGAAATAAGTCACCAGAATGCACGCTGATGACACTGAAAAAGTCCTGAAAGTGTGAACATGTTTGTGTGTAAAGTCCAATCTGTGCAGAAACCTCATCTCTGTGCTGGGGAGAAACAGGGGTTCAGAGGCACTAAGGATGTGTTTAAATATGGTCTGGTAACAATTAGTCAAGATCTGTGTGTGTGTGTTTGTGTGTGTGTGTGTGTGTGTAAAGGCAGGTGGTGTTTTAAAGACGTTTAACAGTCTCTCTCCATCCTTTTCCACTCACCGCTGTCTGACCTTTGGCCTAGGCTTGTTAGAGCTATCAGTAATGGGGCCACTCTGAGTTTACATGCGCACACACATTCAGCTGGGGTATGAAGTTGAGAAATTACCATGACCTTAGACAAGGTCATGGCCAGCGTCATTTCATGTCTCTCTGCAGGAGAATATTCCTCCATCAAGGATCACTTCCTGGACCCTTTTCTCTTTTTTTTCTTTACTTTTTCTTCTCTAACTCTATCAGTTTCCTTTTCTTCATAACACAACACCTCTCTTATGTTTACTGTTAGTTTAGCTATTCTGATTTCACATGAGGATAGGCGTGTTTTACACAGAATGAAGCGACTCAATTCAACTTGGGACATTGAAAACCTCGTTCATGTATTGAATACTCAAAGGATAAACACAATTCAATTTAGGAATTCCTATACTGTGTTATTCTTGTCATATAAAACTGGAAGATCAGTATTTGTGAATAGGAACCAAAAGAAAATCTTCCAAAAACAGAGAAATCTGAGAAGCAAGAGTGAAGAGGAGGACATTGTCAGTAATGAGGTCTGCAGCTGCTTGCAGGAGAGTGAATGGAAAAGCAGTTTTCTACTTTACTTTAGAAGTATCAATGATCTTGAAATGTTTTCTTTGACATTAAATACAAAAAGAACTCATCTAATCAGTGTTTTTATAGTTCTAGCTGAAAACAGCTGCACCAATAGGGAAAAACTGCATTGTGCCTACACAATTATATGTGATATATATATATATATATATATATATATATATATATATATTAAAAAATTATAATTAAATTAAAAAATTATAAAAATTATATATAAAAATTGAATAACTTAATGCATGCATCAAAAGTTTCTGTATAAGTACACAGTGAAAAAAATGTGGTGACAGAGATACAAAAAGCTACACTGTCCTTTACTGTTAAAATTTTAAAGCAGAGTCTGTCTTAGGCAATACTGAATATGAATATTATGATATGATTTCTTATACCTTTTGCAAAAACTGCATAAAATCAATATTTGTCATATTCAGTGCAGCCCTACCCAGACACTGAGGTAATAGTATTATTTGGTCAGTTATTTTATGTTTACATGCATGAGTAGTTACATCATTGGGGGAGGAATTATCTTGATGAAATATGGCAGTTGATTAGCAGTTGATTTCTTCATGAAGGCAAGATGTCAAACTCCAAGATAACTGGCAGTTTTGTGGTCCTTGCTAAAGCCAGCTGTTGCTTGTTGGAGAAGCAAAGAATGAAGATCACTGCAGAAGGAGTAAAGTTATTAGGACTTTAAATTAGTAGTGTCCCCTGCACAAACTATTGCAAAGAGGAGTCATTATGTGATGGTACATAGAGATTAATTTGTTTTAATTGAGTATAGTGAGACAAAGATGACCACTTCACTTGATCAAATTTTGGTTTGAGATGACACACTTAAGAATATTATTTTAATGTAAGATGAGTCAAATGTTGGCTTCATGATCTAGCAGATGGTTTGGAGCCTGACGTCACAATTTAGCCTCTACTCTTTCTCTGTTTCTTAGTCTGATCTCACACTCACAGTATTAAGTGACATGAATGTTTACGGGATTTAATCAGTTGTTAGGTATACACAAACATTACTGAGAGTAGATCAGACACTAATACCATGAGCCTCTCTCTGTAAGTTGGCACAGTCAAGGCTAGAAACCGCTAACAGAAAGATGCATAGCTCCCCAGGAAACATGAGAAGAATGACAGAAAAGTGAAATATGTTAATGTATATGTAAGGCATTCTTTGCAACAAATGTGCTTGTGCACTTGATAAAGGTCATTATGCTTAAATGAAATCTTGGCCACGTAGTTTATTTGGCGTGTGTACAATCCTACCTAAACATGAAGTCTACATGCAAAACTGAAGGGTTTTTTGTCAACGACTGTATGTTTCAGTGACTTAGTCAGTGTTCAGATTCTGAGTTGCAACATATGGGAGAATAGAGGAGAATTTCACTGTATGCATATCTCAAATGTTCCACAGAGTTAGAGGATAGCCTTTCTAAGCCTGCTAGAAAATATGAACAGGGCTGGACATGCAAACTTTGATTATTACTTTTGACTGTTTTCATTAATACTGTACACACTGCTGCACTCTAGCTTGTGAAACCAGCTGTACCTTTGTGTACACACTTGATGTAAAACTGCACATCAAATGTGTAAACACATATTGAAATATTTCACCCCAGCTCAGATATCAAATCGGATTTTTTTTTTTTTTGTGCGAAAAACTCCTATTCTGTGTGCAGTACAACTGTGAAAACCGAAATGAAATTCTTGACAGAAAGCGTAATGAGACACTAACATACAGGAATATGTTAGAAATCTGGAAAGACAAACATTAGGAACAGAACGGGGAATTCACTGAACATCTGTGGCTGGCTTGAAAATGTTTTCATCAAAACAAACTGGCACAGCTGTATATAGCCTCTAGTTATAACTTTCTCTTTTTAAAAAATCAAAACACATTTTCTCGCAGCACTGGGAAACATGCTCTATACTTTGTATTTGTTCTGCTCACCAACTTCTCCCAGACCTTTATCACTCCTCTTCTTAATCGTATGCTTTAAACTCTTTCGTGAGTAACCAGAAGTGTTTCTCCAATGGCTTCCTTATCTTTTTGTTTAAAATTGCCTCAGTTAGTATGTTCACACTTTGCGTGAACTGTAATGGATTTGGTTTTTGGTGTTGCAGCTGCTTCAGTACCTGGACCATCTTTAGCTCACTGCTGAATACAGATTTATGAGAGTTTTCCCTGCCAAGTTTCACACGGTAACACTACAGTGCAGCCAGTTGCCATGTCAGCAGGAGAGTGAATATAATCTGCTTTGATTTGTATGTATCCATAATGATATTATTAGATATGAGCAGCTATTGCGGTTCTTGGACACAGTGGAGGTAGTTGAAAAAGGTTGTGTGCATATTTTTTCATGCAACGTATTGCCCAACTGTTTACTTTATTGCACTATTAAAAGAAGAGATGCTAGAACCCTGCTGTGTTGTCCTGCCAATAGCTTAAGGGAGTCAGAAGCATAGCATTTCTTTTCACAGATACGTGAAGTGTGAGTTTTATGTATTTTTCTGCCTTCAAACTGCACTCACACTTAGGTGAAACAAAATTACTGCTGTCTTATATGAAGTTTGTGTTGAAGAGGTTTTGCAATAGTAATTTTATAAATTTAAATTAAATTCTTTTGCATTTTTAAACTTTTCATTTATTGCAAAGAAGAAATATTTAAATTGGACTGTTTTGTGTTGTTCTGCCAATTCAAGCAGTAACTGCAAACTGGACAAAGCCTATTATGATAATACCCGAAATAAGCCTTTCCAAATTAGCGTTAAATTCTGTTTGAAATTCAGAATTGTTTTCTGGTCTTAGGTTTTACATAGTAGCTTTTTTAATTTTTTTTTAATTTTTGCAGTATTACATTAGATGCAATACACACACTTATGAAAGCGCATTAGAACCAGACTGGGGACAGTACTGTTGGTATCCACACGCTGAAATCCGGGCACACACTTGATTTCTGGACTACAAAAGTCAATATTTGTCTGACAATGACCTGCCTGAAAACCAGTTAACAAAAACAGGATTTATAGTTACAAAAGGGATCCATGTGTAAAAAAAAAAAAAAAAAAAAAAACCCTCATAAATTTAAAGTGAGTAGTAAAATTATTAACGTCTTCATTACTTGTACACCTTGAGCAAATTTTCTGCACTTTAGTTTACCTATTGGTTTAAAATGTATCCCATCTGCTTTTATATCTTTTGAAACAAGACATGCTCTTTTCTTTTGGGTTTTTGTTCAGAACCATAACCTTCTTTGTAGTTTTTTTTCATATATATTTTGTGGCTTTCAGGGATTTACTTCATTGCATTTGTCCTCTCGGTCACCATGTGTATCATCTTAGCGCAGATGTGTTTAAAGTCATGTTCATTTTAAGTGTATCTGTAATAACAACCATTCTCTAAATAACTTGCATCATTAGATTATTCATGTTCATGTACATACTGAAAAGATTTGGATCCAGACTTAAATCCTGCGGCATGTCACTGCAACCAGTTTCACACACAGAGCCATTTACAGCATAACTCAAAGTAGTGAACTATCTATAGACAAAGGAGCTCAGTCAGAACATGACTTCATGTGAATTTGTGTGACCTTTTTTTTTATGTGTGTTTGGCTGAATTTATAACGGGCTTTTTTCTCATTCTTACATGTCAGTTTACAATTATCACCAGTGACGTAATCTCAGCGTGACAAACTTTTGATTGCCATATAGCCTACTTTTTTCCTTACTCTTTCCACATGGCCTACACAGATCCAGAAGTGTCTGTTTTTCCTTGATCGAAAGAATACCCAGTGTTTAAATCATGGATGGACATAACATGTAATTCCATGTGTTTGCAATATGCCCCGAGACAAGTGCCAGCAACCTGCAAACGAATGTCATTTTAATAGCCTGATGCATGGGAAATGTTTGAAAGCAGTCCTTCCTCTCCCGTGATTGTTTGGCATGACATCCAACCTCCACATTTTTCTTCAGAGCTCTAGAAAACATACGTTTTGTGTCAAATTTCAAATCATGGCACTGTGTTCTTGACTGCTTTGAGCAAGCTTGTACCAGTGGGATGGCTCTGTTGCTGGAATGCTGGTACCTCTTGAATATATGTGTGTCTAGGTCTCCGTGTGTTTATACAGACTGTAAGTGTGTGTATGTGTCAGCTCCTTATGGGTCCAGATGAAGTTGTTATCCCGAGGCAGAAAACATGCCTCCTTCATTACCAGTGAGACACATTTTATTTCCTTAATTTGACTCTTAGGCTGTCATCCGTTATTTATGAGATTACCCTGTGTGTTTGTGTGTGTGCCTGTCCATTTGTATTCATTGTGTGTACAGTTTGCACTGGAAATAGGGTCTGGTAAGGGGCTAAAAAGCTGTAACTGCTGTTTAGAGAGGTGATTTGACTTGGTGTTTAAGAATGTTACGCTAATGTTTCTTCTCTCAACTACTTACCCTGGAATTTAACACACTCATTAGCATCGCACAAATGTTGGCAACGTTGCTACACGCGTGTGTGTGCTCCAGGAAAGTGTCTGCTATTTCTTGTAGCGAGAGAATACAGTTTTGTCGGGGCTGAGCCGTATCAGTACGTATCTAAGGAGTTGAGTAAATTTTAGCATGAGTACATAAACACTGTTCTTTTATATTACATTTTTGTATTAAGAAATTAAAATAAAATATTTTCATATGTTTTACCTGAATAATTTTAATATTTTTTTCCTCCTACATTCTGCTTAACGTTTCTGTAATACTTAGTTGCAGTGGTAAATGTAACTTTAGATATATAATATATATGCACAGTTGCAGAATATGGATGGGACTACTTACCACCTTTTCAGACTGACGTTCTTCCTCTAGTCTAATGTGATTTGCACCCAACGTTTTTTAACCATAATCATTCACATTATTCCCGTTGGATAAATTGTTTCTTTCCCCTCTTTGGTTCATACTTGTGTTCATACTTCAACACTGGGGATATTCAACTTATTGTGTCATCGTGCACTAAACCCCATCCCCCCCAAAAAACGTTGCTTGCATACATGTTTGGCATGTTTTTCTTTGGCCACTTGTGAATCCTGTTTAATTCTGTTCCTTTTTTTTTTCATTTGGAGCATATGTTGGATTGTGTTGGACCTTGTCAGAGGCCATCTATCACTCCATGGTGTCCTGCTGAGTTGGAGATTCACAGCACAGCTCTCAACTCTCAAAATGAGAAAACAAGAGCATGAGTGAAGAATAAGAGAGCAGAGAGAAGGGGGAAAATGGGGAATGAATAGAGTGAGAAGTGAACCAACAGACTGATCAAAACAGAAGTATAAAGAGCAAAACGAGAGCAAAACTTGAAGATGAATAAAACATTTCAACTCATGTGAGACCTCCAGTTTTTCTCTAGAACAATCTTTTACCATCTCAGCCACCCCCAGCACTTAAGATCCATCGCACAAGCCAACACCTGTGGTGTAAACTGTGCCTTCAAGGTTGAGCAAACCTGTAAATGTTCAGGGATCAGTAGCTTCACAAGTGTTAGATTTCCCAACAGCCTCAGAGCACAAATAACATCTTCAAAGCACCCTTCCAAAAACATCTTTAATAACTAGGGTGTTTCCAAAAATCTTTCACAACCCACTAGCTTGTGTCAATTTCTTGTTACCACTGATGGATGGAAATCAGGACAGTCAATTTTTATAATGATTTTTTTGGCATGTTTATAAAAATACCATATTATATTGTTTCTGATGTACTTCTATTTTCATAGCTTAAAAGAAATCACAGTTGCCTTTAGGAAACTATTAAAAAAAACTTGTTATCACTAAGAAAGGAGGGAAAACACCGTAATTGAGAAAGTATGTGTCTCCTTGTTGAAGTGGTTAGGAAATAAAGGGCAAGTTCTACCTGCTTCAGGGGCCTTGCTGCTGGCTGTCCATGACCTTTGACCTGGACATAAAAAGAGGACATCTAGGTGCCTTAGAGGGATGTGTAGAGAAGCTACGTCCTAAATTATTATGTGTAAATTATATTGTTTTTGAGGTGGTGTCTGAAGACCCTGTTATTTGTAAAACAAAAAACAAAACAAAACAAAACAAATGAAAAAATGCATAATATTCTTGATTATGAAACCCATTACTTAACAATATATATTATTGTCCTCTTCCATCTACTCACTGACCCACATATCCCAAAATGATCTCATATATTTAATAAATAATTCAAGTGATGCAACAAAGTGAAGATTGATGCCAGATTTTTTTTTTTAAAGTGGCTTCAGTATTGGCTCAGTAAATTGTAAGTTGTTTTCCAACACATAACTCAAATGACAAACAGCAGTATAATGCAATTCCTCCATTATAAATTTGTGCCTCAGTGTGAGAATTAAAAGAAAGAATTACTGTGTTGAGGCAACATCCCCAAATATACCTGCTACTTTACTGGCACTCATTGATTTGTTACAGAGTCATATCAGTTCATTGTTAACAGCTGCCTCTGAACTATGCAAATCCTGCTGTTCTTAAAGCAATATTTCTGCATTAAAAAGGTCATGACATGCATGACATACATGCATTATTAAGTCTGGGAGTTATCTTTTCACACATCTATTATCTTGAAGTTCTGATGTGCAACCAACCATAAACTGTATGTATAATATGGATAACTTCACCTGGTGGCTAGTAAAAATACTATTCTGAAACACCAACTTGAACATTTTGAAATATGGACTGACAAGTCCAGGATTGGCAGTAAGATGGAGATTTGTCTATTACAGCACATCCACTAATCAAATCAGACCCCATTTTTGTCTAAAAGGCCTAATTAAAAAGAAAAAAAAAAAATCATGCTGTACTGACGAAGGCTTTAAACTAAATTGTCCCAGCATAAACTGGGTTTGGTAGGGTTTTTTTGTTTGTTTTTTGTTTTTTGTTTTTGTTTGTTTTTTTAAATAGAAAGATAACACAGTAACAACATTGAATGAAGGAGGTGGGAACATGCAAATAATAAATCAGTATTGAAAACTGATTTATTAATGCTTGCAACATGCAGTTTACTGCTAATTTTGCCAATATTTAACGTAAAAGAACGCATGTCTTTTTTTGCATTCCTCAGTAAATCTGGCCCTAAGTAACTAATGGGGTCATTTTTCTTGGACTGAATTTGACTTATGTTTTTTAACAGTACGAGTGCACGCCACGTCCTTTAGTAATGCTGCAGGTTTAAAGCACATTTCCTTCACTTTTCAGACCCTGAGACATTTTAAATACAGTCTGTAGATATATAACATGAGTATGCATCAAGTACATCTCTAACTTACAAAGAAAGTGGCTCAAGTATGTCAACTCATGCTCTGGTTAGTGTCAATATAGTTACCTATAAACAACATTAGTTGTTTCCTTCCTTTAGATCTCTATAATGAAAATCCAGACAAAAGCCGAGTATCGTGTCCTCTAGAAAGATTGAAACTGCAGGTGCCCAGCTACCTTCCACAGCAATGATTCATAGACTTTATCCCAAAAAACAAACATATCCAGTGCTCAAACAACATAATCCAGAGTTGCAGGAAAATGCTAAAAAGTCTTACAAGGAAACCGACTTCACAGGGAAATCGTCTCTTTGTATTTTTTTCCCCTTTTTTCCTTTTTTTGTTGCTTGTTTTCATTTCTGTTTATTGTGAAAGATTCTGATCACTGAGCAGCTTTAGGGAGTAATGGATTACAGTGTGGGTTTTTGTTTACACTTGAAAAATGTTGTAAACTGAAGTGAGAGAAGCACGGTGGGCTGTGTGTTTTGATCAGATAGAGCCTTGAGTCTAAGTCTTTAAGTCAGAACCCACATCACTATCAGAGTCTGTATTTTGTTTGTTTGTAAATCTCTAAAAAAAAAACAAAAAGAAAAAAAAACATTAGGAACTTGGACGGACACATATGGAAGCCAGTTTATGCTTGAATGTTAGGATGGTAACCTACTTTTACTGAGACCAACAACAGATAGCGGTTTGGCTTCAACTTAAAATCAGTCACCTCCGTAAAGTTTTTTGGCTCATTAGAAGAGTAATAGAGGCATAATGTTAGATGTGTGACCAAATTGTTTTCTTTCTCATTTTCCAGAGTCTCTCTTTGTTTCTGTTTTTGTTAATTGGCTTAAGTATCCAGTAATTGGTGCTTTGGGTTTTTATTTGGAGATTTTATTAGATGCCAGCTGATTGATTGTTACAAGATGACAGAGGAAATATGTAAGATATTTTATGGCCTTTCATCACTTAAGCAGTGCAACCCACTTAACTTATTTATTTTATGTCTTAACCATATTATACAACTGTTTATGTGTTGTAAAGAAATAGAAGGAAAATAGAAAGAAAAGGATGGGAAAAAAATTGGAGTAGAGTGTGTTTCATGCATTAAAGCATCTCAGTTCTTATAGATGGTTGGCCTCAAAGCCCTTTTGCTCTGGTGCGATTTGACTTTAAAGGAACCCTGGTCTGTGGGACAATGCACTTTGTTATTAAAGGAATTTTATAAGTCCATAAGTGTGTAATGAAATTTGCCTCGGTCAAAGGAGCGAAGCACGGAAAGGAAAACTGGAATTGAATTTTCGTGGTACGTTCCTCAGACCTGCATTCCCTTAGGGAGAGTACAGGACTGCTTGCAGTGGCCCAGGCAAGAAGAGGCCAAGTGAAATCTTTCCCTGAGGTTTTGAACTTTTGCTGTGAATGGCAGGAGCCGACACCTCTAACCAGGAGCAGATGTTTGGCTTGGCCTGGTCCGTCCGCTGGCAGAGTAGGGAACCCAGGGTTTGATTGAGCCAGCATGCCCTACTCACAACACTAATAGCCTGGCTCTGCATTACTTAGGCTACCCCTGCTGAAGTCTGCTGCCTTCAAACTCCTTTACTGTAGGTCTAGAAGAGACATGGGAACAGAGCTGAGCCAAGACTCCTGTGCATTCATAGCAACATTAGAATCTCAACACTGAAGCAAAGCCGTAGGTGATTCTGCTATAATGTTAAGCAACTGGCATCTTTTGATGCTTTTTTAGATTTGCCTTGAGTTTAAATTTTTCACTCATCATTATGTATGTGTATACAAATAAGTACACGTTAATTATAGAAATATTAAAAATTGATTGCTTTTAGTCTAACTTGTGTCAGCGGTAAATATTTTAAGCCAACGTCTCAGTGCATATTTATATTAAAAAAGGATCAAACTCATAAAATGTTGTCAGTATAAACATTTAGAATAATCCAGCGGATTCAGGTGATGTTAGAGGTTTGTTTTTGTTGTAAGCAAATGAAGGACAGCTGTCTCCAGCGTTTAAGAGTAAATACCGAAGACATTACAAGACACATTGCCTTTTTATCTTCTAAAATCTCTCCTGATTTTCTTATCCCCCAACATGAAACATTTTTGAAGTTCTAATGTAAACATCTTAGTCCCACCAGATGTTGAGCATCTTCTCTTTACTGGCAACCTTTACTGAAACGTTGAAAAAGACACTGTAAGCTGTCTAAACTGCATGGCATGTACAAGCATAGTCCTTCTACACACTTGGTAAAGATTTAGATTTTATCATATAGTTATAGTTCAGTCATATTTCCGTTTGTGTTTTATAATATAAATGTAATTATGTTACTAAAAATATGTTTAGGATCTGAAAAATGTACAGAGCACATTACTGTCAACTGTAAGCAGGTACAAAAAACAATGCTTATAAAATCCTAATTATGTATTAATTATTTGTTTTCTTAGCATGACTCTGTCACTTGTCCCTCATGGAGTTAATGTCATACACTGTTGCTAATGGTTAAATAATCTAGGATCAAGATTTGAGGGGAAAAAGTAAATCCTAAAATAAATTCAGTACATCAGCATTACTGGTGAGCAGACATTACTTGGACTGCTTTCTAAAGGATATTCTGGTAAATGGTGCGAATCAAATCACTAATGCTAAAAATGTTTATTCTGATGGATGAACTTGCAGTAATATTTTGACACAGCAATGTATTTTTGAGGTTTCCTACACTGGGTGTAAATGAAATGGTATTTATTTGTAAAACTGGAAAAATATGTGTGATTGAATTCAAATATTTTAGCATACAATATGGTTTTTGCATTGGTTAAAAGTACCGCCACAAGCGTTAGAGCACTAAAGAAGAATGTCATTTTTCTAAACTGCAAACATCTCAACAGACTAATTGACCAAACATAATAATAAAACAAATCAAAATCTCACTTGCATGCAAGCCTCTGCCAATAAGTCCTTGTGTAGATGGAAAGCAAATGGAGTAAAAAATGTTTTCAGATGAAGAATAGGCTCAATTTGTTATAGCATTAGGTTCTCAGCAGACAACTTCATGAAACTTAGCCAGAGCACAAGACTGTTGAGAAGATGGTTTGAGAGGACTTTTGATTATGTGATTTGTTAAGGTGATTAGTTGGAAAATGTTTCTGTGTCTATTTCCTTGAAAATCTGGCAGAAATATCATCTCTGTCATACTGGGTGCTGTAAAAATCTCATGGGACTGCTGCTTGTTTTTAGATCAAGAACTGTGTTGATCTGCAACGTGCTGGATCTCCTCCACTGTGTTAAAACTCTGATCCTTCAACTTAAATTTAATTTTGTGGTAAAGGACAGTTTTGTACAATAACACGCACCACTGTTGAGGTGATTTGCAGCAAATCTCCTCCATCAGATACCAGTACAACTGCATGCTTAGATGCTGATCGTGAGTAACAAATTCTCAGTGCACAATTCTATGAACGTCAAAAAAACCTCAGCTTTCATCACCACTGATGATCCTCATTGTGATTTTGAGTCAGTCTGACACAGAAGTTCCACTGTTTGCTTTGCTTTGAAGGTAGAGGTCCATGATTAAAGCTGCAGACGTGCAAGTGCAAGCTGTAGAAAAGGACTTTGCAGTGATTCCATCCTATGTTGCACAAGTATATACAGCTTTTGACCTATATGTCACACAATAAGCAGGCACTGAGAACAATATCTACCAAACAGACATTTGAGGGGCTTATTTTAGATCTGCTAAATAGCAGTGTTAGATCTTTTCACGTTAAGTAGTGACCACAAGATTTAAAGCTAAAACTGCCTGTTTTAGACAGAAAGAACTGTGTTCCTGTGTCAAGAGCCAACATAACATATATAGTTTTTGGTTTTGGTTTTTGTGACTAAAGTTATTCCATGACATTCCAGAAGAATATAATAGATATGAAAAAAAAAACATAAAAGGTCTCCTTGAATGTAAATTTAAAACCTTGAAACATTTTTTTTAGTATTTTATACTGTGCTAAATTAGCAATTGTGCACTTTTGTCTTCTAATCTTCTAATTTCATAATGTATCATTTTTTTTAAAACTGAAAAGATGATCATTTTATCATCTTAAGAGACCTGTAGGAATTTTTTCTCTGGCTTGAACTCACTGGCAAAGTATTGGTTCAGGTATTATCCGAGAATTATTATGAAAATAATACATTTCTAAAATGTTATTTCATCATTCAGTCAATTATATTTAATTAGTGCAGTTATAAGTGATTAGATTTGAATTGCAAAATAACAAATGGCTTATGTAGTCTGTATGGTCTGCCCATTACGTAGTAGCATTTTTATAAACATTTTCTGTCTTTTCCCAGCATCTGATATTATAAATGTATAATTACCTATAAAAGTTGTTATGCAAGATGGTGATTCAGTAACTGTTTAATCTGGCTCTGCACGTTCAGCTGAAGAACCTCCAGTTTAAGTGAAGCATAAGTAATGTGTGTGGATATAGTTTGAGAGTGGAAGATGATTGCTGTGATTATGGTGATTATTCTAGCAGTGAAAGGGAGTCTGGAATATTGTGTGTTTGCATTGCTGCCCGCTTGGGATCTGGTCTTCATAACCCTCATTCATCACACTGCCTGGGATCAAAGATACCCTTTTTGAACTGGAATGTAGCAGATGTCCATTATGTCCCAACACATTGTTGCCCTTTGCCAGTGGTATAATTTTTGAATATGATGGTGAAGGTGTTAAAAGAAGCATTTGTTAAAAACTTGTGAAGATAGCCACTGTGTCTGAATCCTAAGCAGGTGTGTTGTTTAAAGGACTCCTGAAAATATTTTAGGTTCAAACTCTTTGATGATTCAGGGCAGTAAAGCCCTGGGCTAGTCTCTCATTCATTCCAGCCTATGTATGTGGAGGAGTTTTGTTTCTCTACAACTACAGAGCATTCAGTGCTTAATTACAGCATCAGCAGAGGTGTGTGAGACAAGATGGCTAAGCAGATAAGAGGCGGAAGCTTTACAACAACCCTCTTTGTAGGTGACAGCGTTACTAATCTTTGGTAGTGAAACTGTCAGGTATTGCATCCACACCCTTTTGCTTAACTGCCCTGCGTTGCCCAAAAAAAGTAAACAGTTTATGAAGTGTAAAATATGTTACATGGTAAAAATGCAGTTTTATATCCTACAGTATAAAAGCAACAATATACATATTTTCATGTAAAAAGCTTTAAAGTTTTTCCTTTACATGAAGTGTACGGACATATGGTGCAAACAGAACAAAAGTGTCAGACCATATGTATATATTACTTTCATGTAATTTAATCTTTTTTTTTTTTTTTGGTCAGAATGTCGTCCTTTCTCTGTCTCAGACTCCAAACAAGTCCCCACATTAATCTCATAATAACTCTAATAACTTCTAATGCTTACAAGTCTGAACACATGTCTTGTGTTGGACCTTGACCTGATGAAGATCATTTTGCAGCAAACATGGTGTAGGTCTTATTCTTCAGTATGACTGCTAACAAAATACTATCCATCCCTAGACAGTTATGCAAGTTAGTTTATATTTTGTCTCAGCACCCCGCCAACTGGCAATACTAGCCTGTCCATCAAGAAGCATTTCGTTTGCTTTTCAAAAAAAACTTTTATTTCTATTATTTCCTGTCTGTAATACAATAATATTAGAAGAGTAACTTCATCGAATTTGACTAATTGCGTGCCTTTGTGGTGTCGCTTTGAATGTAAATGCTGGGTGTTCAAATATTAGAATTGGTTGCACATTGCAAAGAAGCTGCAGATTGGCCATCTTAATCATCTTGTTATGAAGACAATTGTTTGCCTTAGACAGCAATGAACCCTCAGTTCGATTCACAAGTTACTAAACAGTCTGTCAGTTTGTAATAAAAGAATCATTCACAACAATTTTGGCTAATGATAATGGCTGCTGTATTACCTCGTGCTTTGGTTGTGTTTGGTAGTGGTTTATAGGTAGCGCCACAGTGCATACAAATACAACAGACATGGTGATGTTTCTCTCCTGGGAATTCACTCCTTGCGCACACCTTGTATCTTTACAAGCCAATGAGGTCATTAGTATCTAACAAGCGTGCTTTTCCCATTAGGGAGTGATAGACAGCGGCCATTGCCAAACAGATGTGAAAACCACTCACACCCCAAACACATTTCCCTCACACCCTTTCCCCCCAACAAGTGGTTTGAGTTACATGGCCCGAAGCCAATAAAAGACACTTGATGTCATTTTGTCCATTTCACTGCCTTTCATTTGTTATATGCTGCATCCTCTTGCCTTATTTGGAACACTAGGGAAAATAGTGCTTGCACACACACACACACACACAGGAGCACAGAGTTGTTGTACTTTACATCAAGAACAGCCTATGTTAACATACCACTCATCTTACTCACCAGTCCTGTTGAGCTGCTCTGCATCTCTTTACACTGGGTTCACAGAAGGGGGCCACACGCAAGTCTAGTCAGAGCAAATTCACAGATTGAGATAATCTCTCTCTCACTTTCTGGTTTCAACACATATGGACGCACACACACATATCAGTCCCCCTCTACTAACAGAATTGAAAACAGGTGCCCACCACATATCTTGCATTCTTCCAAAATACAAAAGTGGTTTGACCTGAATGGTTTTGCTGAAGTGGAGCCCCCCTGTATGAAAGAAGAGTCCATGTGGAGATGTGTGTTTGTGTAAACATGGAGGCGTTGGGTTCTGTGCAACATGCTGGTGGAGCAGCACAGACTCGCAGTATATTAGAACCACATTTTCCCTCTGCGCAACCCTAACATTCAGTGTCAAGCTAGCGTCAGGGTAAGTCATAGATATACCACGCGAACATAGCAAAACACCTCTTTTAACAGCTTTGTGCACAGCGACCGTAACAGTATACTGGTCTGGGTTTCACCGATATGGATGAATTATTAAACTGCGGTTTGATCGATAGCTGCTCTTGAACATTTGACTAGCTGTTGAAATAATTGGATATATCAGTCTTCAGATGACCTCGCTTCAGTCACACTGTCTTGCTCTGCAGCCCGAGAGGATCTGGTTAGTGGATGACCCGACCAATGAGAAACAGAAGGCAGAGATGAACCACTGGAGCTGCTGGAAATTGTAGCCATAATGGAGGTGGCGATGATAAATGCACTGAGCTTGAGTTTTCCTGGATATTTGGGCAGTTTAATTCCAAATCTTTCATGACATCATCTTGCATGTTGTAACCGCACGTGTTGTGTGTAAGTATAAATGTTAGATTAATTTTAATCCATCTGGTAAAGCCTCATAAACTGTCATCAACAATTTTCTCCGGCATGTTAACAATAATTTGATGGATGTATTGTTTCAGAATAGCCATTTCCACCATCTTTTCCCCATTGAGTTTACAGTGTGCGTTTCACTGCAAACTTTAAGCCAGTGCGCTGTGAGGTTTTTACAGCTGACAGAGAAAATTACAAGCATCTATTGAACAGGGCGGCAGTGTGCTCAGCGTGATTTTTATTTCATGCATAACTTTCTTTTCCTCCTACATCTACAAAGTTATTAAATCATTAGAGGAAAGAAAAATAACAAAAAGTTTTAGAATTCATTTTAGATCATCTTCATTAGCAGTGTGGACACTTTTCAAGAACTCTGGAAACTTGACTGCAACATGTGCATCTTCAGATATGGAAAACATATTGTGTCCATAAACAGGAAAAAAGACTCACAATTAATTTCTCTAAACAGCCTTCTACCCTGTCTGCACATGTCTCTTGAGGATTCGGTTTTGATTTGGCTTTTAAAGCAAGCCAGAACTCAGCTGCAGTCTTTTTGTCTGTGAGCGGTCCAGGTATTACTCATGTTGTGGGGACCTAGGTCTGTTTACACAGTCAAATTATGCAGACATGTCATCCTAATGAGCACAAAAGCCAAGTCCTATGACATAAATCATAACATTTTAAAGGTGAAGGCATGTATTAAGAATAGGGTATGGTTACATTTTGGGTTTGAAATTTGTGTGTGTGAATGTGTGTGTGCACACACCCACTCCAGACTGATTTTCATTCAACTAGTAGTTGTAAATTGTGTTGGCAACTTTGTTTCGGTATTGAATGAAATATCTAATGAAAACAGAAAACTAATTTCTGCTGTGCTTGGTATTTTTGTCTCCCAAGGCATAAATGGTGGAGAATGCAAGGATATACTCTCTGTTTTTGATGCTCAAAGCAAGAAATGTTTTCATAAATCACTGAAACTAAATTCCAAATGATCCCTCACATTTTAGGCAGGAAAGGCTACTTGTTCTGTCTGCATATCTGTAGCCTGCATTCATTTTCCTCCCAGTACACAAAAACATATGTTGCAGAGTAGTCTGGAATGGTTGCAATGTTTTTGTGTAATGTATACTCTCAGTTAAATGTGGTTGTCCACTGATAATAAAAATATAGTGTTAATATAGTATCTCTGTGATTTAAAAGAAATCCTGATGGTGCTTCATGTTTTAAGTTCAAATTTTAGGTTTTTATATTTATGCCGTCCCTTGCTTTTTTAAGCTCTGTTGTGTGATCCTCGTCTCAATCTGTTTTTCATAACCTACATAAGTAAAGCTGATTTTAAGCAAAAGCCACTTTTTCTTATAACAAGTAAGAATGCTGTGATTTCCTTGTTTTAGTGAGGCTGTGTGAAATAACAAAGGCGAATCTAGCAGCTTAAAAGTGAAACAAATCCAAGCTGCAGCTGTAATAGCAACAACTTTCATGTAAAAATACACCTGTCCTGTCAGCTACAGTAACCTAGTGAAAGCACAGCGCTAGAAAAGAGTGGGATTTCATTGGAAACTTTAAATGGGTGTCTGCTTCATGTGGGTGGTATGTAAACCAGTAAACACTGTTTGTGTGAGTGCATAGAGGCCTGGTGCACATAGACATATGTGTACCTCAGTGTTTGAAGGAATATGCAGAACTGCAGAAATGAGGCATATCGCTGACTGATGCTGCCGGCCGCTCTGCTTCACAGAGCCGGCTTTTCTATCAGATAGACAGCTTGACAATATCCAGACTCCACTCTTTCCGCTACACACAAACACACAAAGGCACGCCAGCAGAATCACACATATAAGCAAATGCACACACGGCTTTCTGGGGTTTGTTCTGCTTGTTTCTGGCTGGACTGTTTGTAAGATAAAAGAGAAGATTGTAGCTGAGTGAGTACAGTAAAGTCTGACCTCTTAGACAGGCTTTCATTGTTTTGCGTGTAATTGAGAATTTTGAGACCTGTTTTAAACCACATTACAATGTAAGACCTGTTTCTGAAGGATTTAGTTTGCTTAAAAACTGAAAGCTGAATAATGATAAGTGCTTCAGAGATATTATTAAATGTAATTGGGATGAACAGAAAAGACAATTTAATGTTGGCTTTATTGATTATCTGTGTCTAAGTTTGTGAGTGATTATCCAGAAATAGTAAGTTCTGGTATTCCCTTCAGGATTCCAACCACAGTATGTCTCTGGAGTTCATTGAATCCTGGAGCATTTGTGCTCTAGCATCACACAGATGTGATGGTGAGCTATAACAGATGAAATAGATTAATTTACAGTGGCTTCATTTTGTCTGACCAAGATCACTGACTTGTATCTTAAAGGCTTTTTAGTGTCTGCATAGCTTTATGTATGGGGGTCAAGTTTGCCCCAGTAAGTTGCAGATTTTCTGACATCAGGATAGCAAATATACCCGTTTCTGCTTGTAAGAAAACACATGATCTCCACCTCCTAGATGATAAGCAAGAGCTTTGCTATGCTGGGCTATGCTGTAATGTATGTTCTTTACAAGCTGCTGTCAGTGTGAAAAAGAGACTCCAACAAGTGCTCACCAATGGGCTAACAGGGGATTGCTTTTATTTTAAAAAGGAGACCTTATCAACAGAATTTTATATATATATATATATATATTTTTTTTTTTTACCCATAATCGGACACACAAAATGGGTCTAGGTCAGCCTTAAGTTCAACTCTTCTTTACAATAAGTATAAATACAGTGCTAAGACTGCTAGAGCTGCAACTAATCATTTCAATTACTAGTTATTTAACCAAAACCAAAAATATGTCCAAAAATTATGATAATGACAGAGGTCATACCTTTGCAGGTACCAAGTTGATTTCTTCAGATATTTGGGGGGAATGTTTATTTTCCCTGTTCATTTAACTTACAGGAGAAATGACAGATTCTTTCATTTGATAAGCTGGAACCATAGTATGCATATAAATAAATATGCATTTATAAAGTCTGTATAATAGATCCATTAGATGAGTATGCTGTCAAACATGCAATTATTTATCTAATAGTCTAGGTGAAAAGCAAAATTTATTTTTAAAATTATTGAGTGCAAAATATCTTTTAGCACCTTCAACTTATACGACATCAGTCACGTGTGTTTATAAGCTTAAGACCTAGACTCGGTATAAAAATTTAGCAGTAACCAGGCTGACATGCACACATAGACTCTTATTTTACACACTGCTCTTAGATCAGCCAGCAGAGAAACAGTATTTTTAGTAGCTTGATACATCTCATGATGCTTTTATGATGTGTTTGCAGGCCTGCTAGCTGTGTCTTGCAGTAAGGCTGGTTGCCTTCTGCTCAGATATCAGGTGAGGAAAGGCCTGGAATCACTCATCTTGACAGCCACATCTGGCCCTACTTTCTCTGTCCAGTTGCCCTCAACTCTGCTGCTGCAAACAGACACCACTCTGATTCCAACCACAAAGGGAAGAAGTTACAATAATAGCAGTTATGATAATAACATTATTGATAGTTATTAATGAGATAGAGAACAGGGAGTTTACCCAGGAGATATACACTCCCCAAAAGAGCTTTGTGGAATAAAGCTATTGTTGCTGCAAACATTTTTTGCTTTTCAGGCTTTGTCCTGCTATTAGCAGAGAGCAGATTAATGCCAGGTGCAACAAGCAATCTTTCTGTTCTCTCTATTTGCTCTTTGGATTATACATAGCCAGTGCTCTACTAGAAATAAAGGGTTGGAGTAAATGCAGAATACACAAACACATTTAAGTTCAGATATAACTTAATAAGCATTACTCACTATTCAAATGTGTCCTCTGTTGAATCTAGTTGTATCCATTTTTAAATACTATGCCTTTTATCTGCATGACACGTATCCAGACCTTTTACATGCACGCGAGTCTGCTCTGCATTTGTCTTCATTCCACTTTGGACAAAGCTATGATTTGGCAAACTCAGGTGGTGCCAAATCCAGAGCTAAGAGCAAATTCTAGCAGGAACCAGACCTGCACAGTCTTCATCTGGTTCCTGTTGAACCTAGGAAGTAAGGGTTAGAGTTCAGGGTAATATTTACATTAATGGAATGAATCCAAACAGATTAAATTTCAAAACAAGAGCCTAAGGTATCCAGGAGCAGCCTACAGTCACACATTAAAATATAAACAAACACTTTTGGCACTCTCACTGTATGCCAACATCTGTAGTTGGCCTTATCCTCTACTGCATAGGGAGAATAATGTGTTCTGATGGAGACAGCAGACATAAACATGAGTGAACAGTCAGCTGCAGAACAGAACAATCCTGTGCCTAATGCTTTGAGGAGCGCATCACCACAGGAGTCCATGATGGGAAAATCAGTCTGTCTGCATTCTCACTGAATGTTGCTGAAGGAAGACACTCTGCTGTTGTGTGTAAAAATGAACACACGAAATTCAGAACTGGTTGCAGAATACATTCCAGGTATATCCTGCACCACGTGCAGTCAGTTTATTCAAGTACATCTTACAGAGTACTTACACAGTATGGCTAAGGAATGTTGTCCTCTTTGGTTGTTTGAATGGTTTAGTTTGAAAGCTGAAGTGGTGGAAGCAACTTTGTACACAGTTAATTACAACAATGTTACCTATGTCACAGACAAGATAAACATTCCTCAAAGCTGGGCTCTATTTCTGGTTGATTTACTTCTATTTTCACTATGCGAATAAACTGATCAGTTGATCCACAAAGAACTGAGCAGATCCAGCTTAGATATTGTTCAGTAGCTAATGTAAAAACAATTATTGGAATTCTCATTTTGGATTTGTTTTTATCATAACTGATTAATTATCTTAAGTTTTTAAGCAGGTTTCATAGTACTCACAGTGTAAATACAGTAGTATACACGTGACACAAACCTATACTGCTTCAATTTTGTTTTCCTGAAGTCTGAAGGTATGTTTTGATAAAGTTGACTTTAAAATAAGTATAATAAAAGTGTATAATGTTACATAATGTCAACACCTTTCCATCTTCTTTTTTTTTTTTAATGAAAAGAAAATGTAGCCAGTTGCAAACATACATAGTTGTGGTGCAGAAAGCACCACAGATATGGTTTAAGGGCTACTGTATACATAAACATATAGAAACAGAGGGCATGTGAATCAGGGAATCCATGAGTTACACATGTTTTCTATCATGTTCATGTGGTCATATTATTCCAGACGCGTAAAAAGAATCAAAGTTACAACTGCTTTGTGGGTTTTTCCCAGCCAGGTCTTTAGACAAACTGTACAACTTTGCCGACTGTGCTGGCCTGCACCTGATCCTGGGGCTCAACGCACTACACAGAAATCCAGACAACTCCTGGAACACCTCCTCCACCCTCAGCCTCCTGAAGTACAGTGCTGGCAAGAAATACAACATCTCCTGGGAGCTGGGCAATGGTCAGTACAGCAACATACTTCAAACTGTCTACTAAAACACATGACTTACAATCATATCTACAGTTTTTATACTATTTAAAATATTTAGAGGAGTAAAAGGAAAAGAAAGTGTTTTAAAGGAAACACCCAGTATAGTTTTTATTGCCAAAATCATATCATTATTCTCTCTGGTTGAGTGCAGTAAATAAAATTCGAAGCATAAACTAAATGCAGTATAACAGTTCATGCTTGTATTGTCACTTGTAATACAAATTTGTTACAGAACTAAAGTAAACTGTTGCAGATTTAATGAAGGATTTTTAAGTTCAGTAGCAGTTAAAGGGTTAACCCAAGGGTTCGCATAGGGGTAAACTATTTTTTTCTTTTTTGAATTTTCTGAAAATCTAAAAATACCCTCACATTAAAAACTTATTATCACCTTTTTTTTCAGCCTAAGCCTAAGAGTAGCAGCATATATCTAATAACTTTATATGTGACTGCAACAAAAGAAATAATTTCAAGTAAACTGCTGAGGTAGCACAAGATGTAGAGGACATTTATATGATGAATTAAAGGTTATCTTTTAAAATGTGCAGTTAATCATTTCATAGTTCTCATAAACAGCATATCAACATACACTAATAAAGCAGACATGTTAGCAGCCTATGTTTTTAGGATGAAACAGCCTGGTACAGAAAAATCTTCAGTGAAGTTGTTAATCAACAATGAGTCTGCTAAAGTTTAGTCTTTCTCCTTTTGTAAAAATCCTTCACTCTCTTAGGCTTACTGATTCTGCAAGGCCACCCTGTGTGCTTTGGCTATTCCCTTGAAGCAATGTCCATCTGTCTGTATTACTGTGAATTGGCCAATTATCCTTTTTTTCTACTGGCTGTTGGGTATTCTAAGAGCAGGATCAGACTACAACAACAACATCATTCTTTGTCATCTTCCCGATGCTGCTTGTGTAAACTATTATCTTCCTCAGTCTATTGCATCTTCTCTTTCCAGAGCCCAATGCATACCGCGGCATGGTGGGTCGTGCAGTCAACAGCACCCAGTTGGCTCAGGACTACACCAAACTACGTACCCTGCTGCAGTCTGTGCGCTTCTACCACCGAGCTCACCTCTTTGGCCCCAACGCAGGACGACCCCGGAAGAACGCCATTCTGCTGCTGGATGGGTGAGTCACCAAGTAAAACAGGGATTGGCCAGGATTCCACTCCTTCTTAGGCTGTCCTGCTGGAAAAGAAAGGGGGAAGGTAGCGGAAAGTATGCTGCAGTAGTTTATGCATTAAACACAGTAAAACTCAGTAAAAGTTTTACACACGCACACACACACACACACACACACGCACACTCTGTAGTTGTATTCAGTGTTTATGGATTCCCACTCTGCAGGTTTTAGGGTCTCAGCTTCAGTTATACCATGTCAGCATAAATAAAGTGTCATCTGATTGATAACGTGATGGCGCAACGTCCCACCTGCTTGTCTCACCCAGAAGCTGCAGCAGCTTTGGATTGACTCTGGTCGCTTATCTAACCGCCCTCTTTCAACTGCAGCCTGTCCTCTGCAAAGGTTGCATTGTTACACTTGGTAGCCAAACCTTTACAACAAAAGACTAACCAAGACATTGTCACAGTGTCATTGTGTAGTATTATTCACCAGCATTTGATACAGTTTACTATAATCTTTGGAAAACAAAAAAAGGTTTTCAGACACACTTTCTTTAGCTGGCCAAAATTTTATTCAAGTTGACTGAAAGCAAGATTAAATTGTTCAGACTCTGTTTCACTGAAAATTACCGTGTTGCTTTTGGACAAGTTGTATTGTAGCCACACAATATTGTAGTGCCACAGTTTATCTATCTTGCTTTCACAAGCTGTAGTTATCTGGCAGATGAAAATCAGAACATTAACAATTCACGGGCAACGTAAGATCATGATGGGAATATGGAGCACAAAACGGAAAAGTAATACCTCCTTTAAGGCGCTGACTCATTTTGTATTGTTTTTATCAATTCATCAGTTCAATGAAGTCTGTCCAAGTATATTTTACAAAGTGTGGCTCACTGAAACAAACCCTTGAATTTAGGCAAAAGAAATATAATTTGTTGTGATCCTTAGAAATTCAAAACTTCAATGACAAAAGATTAAAAAAAAACAAAAAAAAAACCTCCCCATCTTGTTCTTCCACAAATCACTTTTCCACTGGCAGTGAGCATGTAATTGGCTGTCTTCAACTTAACCTAATCTTAATTCAAAATTAGTTTAAGGCTTGCAGTTGATCAAGTTGGTGATTTACAAAATGCACTTTGGATACAAATAGTAAATCAGTGCCCTCAGAGAATAACACATTCTCCTCTTTTCACTAATGAATTGGAAACGTTTGTGCATAACTTTAATTTGGATAATCTAATAGTGATTGTTAACCAAGACAAAAACTTTTTTAAAAGCATAATTTGACCTTGCTGCATTACAAATAACGAACCCCAGATTGCCTGTCACAGGTATGTAGGCTTCTTTGGGTATTACTGCAAGTCTTAGTTTGTTGAAATTCATTTTAGACAAGAAATTTATCCTTAGTTCTGTCAACCAAACAGCTGACAGTATTCCTCAAACAAAATCATTATTTCCAAAAAAGTAACGCCTTTGTGAGCTTTTGTGTCTGTTGAAATGGAAACAAACTTGACTAAAATGAATGCATCACTGGCCCAGTACAACAAACAAAGGGTGAATGTCAAACATGGAGGTATATACACAACTCTGTCAGTGTTGGACAATACAAATAAAGTGTGACCTTATGGTGCAATGTTTGCTTTTTTCCACTGGATAATAAAATAATTTAGTACTATCAAAAAATTACTTTTTGCCCTTTGTTTTTGACTTTATGAGCAGTATATAATAATTTGATTAATTGTTTTAAATGAGCCTGACTAATACTGGAATTTTGGAAATGCATACACTTTCCAACCAATAAATATATACATATAAAATGTATTTTTTTTTTTTAGATTTTCCACTATGCTTTTTTGGCAATCCAGTTTGAAGTTTAGCACAAAGAAACCACGTGGCCATGGTTCTGTTGCAGACATTGAGAGAGAACTGTAAACCACAAGGTTGAAATTGCACTGGTGGAAACGAATGACACCATATGTACGTTACCTCAAGCAAAAAAGTAAAAAGCTTCGTTGTGGTGCAAAGGGGATAATATATTCATTACATATATCTATGATAGGCCAAAATCACCCAAATAATAAAATTGTCAGACTCTATATTAAACGCACAAAGGTGGTGTATAAAAAGCTAGTAATATATAGAAAAATGTTGTTATGATGTTGATAACTTGACAGATATTTTACATTCATGTTTTAAGATGTTACGTGGGGCCCTTATCAAGTCAATCTCAAGTTTAATTACTGTATTCAGACATTCAGTGTGCAATATTTATAAAGCACTTTAAAAATGACCACAGCAAATACAAAGTGCTGCACCCAAAAGTGAATAAATGCAGGACCGTTAAAAACAACTAGAATAGAATAAAAACACAAACAAGCTCCCATAATATAACAAAGGCAAGTAAGATCAATGTGTAATGCCCGGTTGAAGGCCAGAGAGTATAAATGTGTTTTAAAATGGGCTGTGGAGGTGACTGTCTAAAGTGCACACGCATTTATTCCATAAACTGGGGGCAGCAATGGAGAACGCTTTGTTCCCTTTTAGCTTCCACTTAGACTTTTGTATATGTAAAAGCAACTGGTCAGATACACACAGTCATAAACATGACAATGTTGGGAACATTTTGCAATGTCTGATAGATTTTGGTGAATAAATGCAGATGTTAGACGTGCTCCTGTGCAGCAACCATGAAAACTTAACATCTATTTTGTGTGGCTGAAAGGAAGCTATATTCTGCGGTCCACTAATCTGTCACAAGAGGTTTAGGAGATTTATTACAGAGCTAATAAGACAATTAGAAGTGATGGAGGTGGGATACATAGTTCTGGTTTTAATTTGTTGAATAAATGGGGTCAGCATGTCATTTAACCAAAATACCATCTATAAAGTAAATTGAATATGTTTATGTGTTAAAATGTTCTCACATGCACAAGTATATAAGCACATGTGTACTTAAATTCACAGGAACAGTTTAATGTCTCAATATATGTTAGCCTCTCGGCAGCCACACACATTTTGACAGGTAGTTGGAAGACTATGGAGACAGAATAATTTGGTATGGATCTGTCTCCACTATGTACTTGAACTACTTACATCAGTGAAACCGTTAGGAGCTGCCTTTTATCTCACTGAGCACTGACAGTTCAGATTTAGTCAGAAGCAAAAAGGTGTATTTTTTTGCTCACATGTGTGTATGTGTACTGTAATAGTCAGACCGATTAATGAGCAGTGTTATCAGAACAAAGGGAGGACATAGAAGATGAGTAGTGAGAAGAGGAGGACGATTGAGAAGATGAAGAGTCGAGAGCCGGAGTACCCATGGGTCATGGGTGTCGCATTTAACGACACGACAATTCTTGTGTGTTTGAGACTGTTACGAGGGGGTTGCTCATGTGTTTGACAGCCCAACTACTCTGCTGCTCTCAGGAAATAAGATTAATTAGATGCTGAGCAGCTCAAGAGTCCAAATATCTGAGCTGCACAGACTAAACAAGCCAGCCCAGTGAAAGTTGTGTTTCTGTGACATAATGTTTAGAGACACACGTTTTGGCATGTCTGACAAGCTGTTACAGCCAAATATGGAGCGCTTTGGGTCAGGTAGATCAGGAAACATACACAGATGCAAAGAGGGGAATCTGTGTTTGCACGGTGTTTGTGTACAGGATGATTCTGCTCTCAGATGATTTTCCTTTTATTAATAACAATTAAACTGAAAATTAACAAATCAAATCCTCAAGGTATAGAATCAGCAACTCGAATTAGTTAAAATAATAATAATAAAACTAGTAGTTTGCAGATTTGCCATGATACATACATTTGTTTATTTTCAAATTCAATGTTAGACTGAATATGTTGTGAAAGGCTGTGCTTAGGTCTCATTTTAAGGGATTGAACAGAAATATTGCATTCACTTTTGAGAGACTCAAAATATTTTCAAAGGGTTCAATTTAATTGTACTTCTTATTTAATTATTTTATTTTATTATATGTCTTATGGATCGGTGTAGCATATCTCTATACTTTATCTTTATATACTAAACACTTCTGGTGTTCATTCCATTTTGGACTTGGAGGCTGTTATTGTCTCTTCAAATGAGCAGAAATTGCAAATGAAAAACAAGTGGAACCGACCTTAAACAGTAAAAAAATAAATAGTTAGAACTGACCTGCTCAACAATTTTGTTCATTTGGAGGATGGACTGCACTGTTGAGCTAGACAACATAGAAATTCATGGACACTGTGGAAGATAAGTCGTAGATGATCACAGGATCCTTTCCATGGTTAAATAAATCACTACAAAAATCTACCCTAATAAAAGACTTTTGACAAGACAAGTGAAAATAGAGGTGCTACACTACCAGCTCAGTCTTATGTAGGCAGATGTGACTAAGAGCTACATTTAATCTGAAGCATACTACATCTCTTGGGTGAAGGGTGAAGGCAGTGTAATGCATGGACAAGCATGACTTTCAGTGTAGTTTGCTGGTGATGTGACAAAAGCAGATGAATGATGTCAGAAGTATAAAGTATTGCAGTCTGTGTTTAGCCTCATTCCCAAAGGTAATTCTTTAGCACATCACAGTACAGATGGAGAGTTACCTAAATCTGTAAAAAGGTTTTGAAAGATCAGGAAATGGAATATTCCACATTGGCTTTGTTATTGCATTTCACTTGCAGACAAAACCAGAGGTAGAAAGAGCCATGAAGGAACAGTAACTGAAGACAGCTGCAGCAAGGGTTTGGCAAAGCATCACAAAAATATATGGACCCAACAGTGACTGTCAAACTATGTAATTATGCTATGTAAGCTATATAACTATGAAAGAACTCATTTTTATAAGCCAAATCTAGACTGCTGCATACACATATTTTAAAATTACAGAAAATCTGCATAATGCATACACACCATTTGCTGTCTTTTTAAGGAGCTCTCAGCTGTTAAATTACACTTTTCTTATATTTATAATTTGTCTTGATTGATTTTCAGAAATTTGCCTTTAATCCTAAAGTCGAATTAATTACCAATTGCTTACCTGCTAAAAAGAATGAACGCTGCAACACATTTTATGACAGTGGGCAAAGAGTTTTAGTGAATTATGGCTTTTGTCACCTAGATAGATTTTGTTTTCTTCTTGAGATAAAGTGAACGTGACATATGTGCACTTGAATTAAAAATATTTTTGTTAAATAAACTGAGCACTAACGGTTAAATGGGTAAAATGTTGTTATATTCATATAGCCATATTGTAATTGTGTAAGGAAGACATAGGTTGTCATATATTGAAGACAAAATACAACGAATCAGTTAATGACATTTGTGTTTTCTTTCAGGTTCATGAAGAATGCTGGCTCTGTTGTAGATGCAGTTACGTGGCAACAGTAGGTATTTTACCCTTTAATTTTTACCCTTTTTTATTATTTCATCTACAGAAAAATGCAGAATTAACCTAGGTTCTTCTGAAAGAGAGTAATTCAAAACCATATATCTAACAGCACAGGCCACACTGTGTTTTTGTACCAATATTGCAAATTTGTCAGCACAGTTACCAAGAGAGACTAATGCATATTCACCAAACTGTGTTTATCCTGCAAGTGGAACAACAGGAAAAGGAGACTAAGAGACAGTGTGTGTGTTAAATTAGTAACACCTGCCATTTGTCTGTTGCACATACTGTAGGAATGCATACAAATGTATCACTGGTTTGATCTTTTCCCCCAATGTTTTATCTGTATCTTTTTACACCCACATGTAAAATATGTACAAAAAGGCACATTGAGTGTAAACTAAGACAAACCCTTTGTGTCTGAGTGAGTGGTCATTAAGGTGAAGGTCAGGTCTAATTAGGAGAAATTAGATGAAACAGAAGGTGGAAGGGCTGTCAGTAAGGCTTGGAAAAACACCACCCACACTGTTAAAATCAAACCATATGCTCTGGCTCACTCCCTTTGTCAATTAGCCCGTTTTACACAAGAGGTCCAGATTCCAGTCTAACCAGGCTGCGTGACAGAAACTCTGACCTCTACAAAAGAAGCCAACCTAATAAAAGTAGAGACCACTCATTAACACGTCTACGACATAGGTTTTACTCTAGTGCAGTTGTCTCAAGTTGTTTTGAGTCAGACGTGCTTGGTAGGAAAAAAGCACTCGATTTAAACCTGTTTGGAAAGTGTTGTAAATTTGTTAGTATACGTCTGTCTGTGGCTTACAGTCGGAGGTGTCCAGTCGGCACTTGTGGTGATGAAACGTGTTGGTTATGACGTGAAATATTTGTGTACCTCCAAATCTTGAAACAATGATATGTGGTTTGCATTATATTATGACATTTTCCCACAACATTGTAGTTTGACATTTGCAGCATCTTGTCTCAGTTAATGCTTATCCATGTTTGGATTCACCAGCAAGGCATGATCAGTATGTGTAGTTGTTCTCTATTAAACTCCCTGATTTTGTCTCTGTCTTCTCAGTATTCACATTTCTTTCTTCATCTTTCTTCAGTATTAAGTTTTCTTTCATTTTAGATGCCTGGATGTCTTTTTTTTCTGTCAAGGTGCTTTAACCCTAAAACCAGATATATATTTTATCCAAGGATTGTGATGATAAAACATCTCCATTAATACATTAGAGGTGAATAAAAATGAACTACACTGAGCAAAAAAACCTATCCAAATGTCAGGACCTGTTTTGAGGGCCTAACATCCCAGTAGTGGTTGCTTTAACAAGTTTTGTGGATGTTGGGAAAAAAATTTTTTTTTAAATCAAGCTGAAAATGGTGCTTTTTCCTCTCTTGGGCACTTTTAAAAGCACCTCTTTTTTTTAGCCTGACAAGGCACATATAACTTTAGGTCAATTTTCGCAAATCATTACATTTTACAGCAAAGGCAGGTTTGAGCTACTGTAGGCTTAGTTTAGATTAGGAGTAGGTTAATATTACACTACTAGATGGTGCACACTAAGGTTAGGAATTTTGTGTTGAACTGTATCAACAAAAGTAATCTTTGAATTCAGGTGTTTTCAGTTCAATTGCCATAGGTGTATAAAACCAAGCCCTTAGGAAAGCAATCTGCCTTTACAAACATATTTAAAAAAAATGCCTCATCCTAAAGAGCGCACTGAATTCCCCACCTTTGATACAAGTTAGTTTGTGAAGTCTCTTCCTCCTTTCCCTCCTACATTTTCTGCCATCAAGACTAAGTGGAATTATTGCAAAGTGGAAGCATTTAGGAACCACAGCAACTCAGCCATGAAGTGGCAGACCACGTAAAGTTGTAGAGCGGGGTCATTGAGTGCTCATAGTGCACGAGTTCCTAACCTTCTCTGGTATTAACACCAGCACAACAATTTTGCATCATGAACTTCATGGCATAGGTTTATGTGGCCATGCAGCTCATGTAGGTGTAAAGTGTAGGTGGCCCATTGCTTTTGTCCATATAGTGTTTTGTAAAGTGGATGTTTCATGATGTATAGTTTGTATGTTTTTCTATGTCTGTATGTGCATCTGTGAGATAGTGGAAAGAGCTTGTTGACCTGTTAACTCAAGTATTGCTAACTTAATTTTACCTCTTGTCAGTGTGTAGTGGGGGGACAGTAATGTATGTGCACTTAATAAAACAGGGAGTAAAGAATAGGCTTCACACTGAGCTCACACTAAACTAAAATAAGACATATAAATGATCTCAATAAATATATTGTTTTAAAACAAATTACATTTAAATTAACAATAACACTGACATCTATCCTGAAATTAACAGAACACATTTTTGGGGGGAATTCCTGTTGATTGGTTTTTAAGGTAACTGTGATCTATCAGTATTTCAGTCTAAATCTGACTTACATTATATCGATAGGTTTTTATAGATTTCAGTGAAACATTTATACTCCTGAGAAGATGGATGTTAATGCCAATTCCCTGACTTATCCTCAAGCCATGCCATGTGGTTGACATTTGTGGTTTTCAACAAACTTGAATCACTTTGCTACACCAAGGCTCTCTAGCCTTATGTATAGTGAACTGCCTTACCAACAGGGGCTGCTTCTTGGTGAGAGATTTAAATTAGTTTAAAGTGTGTGAGGACATGGTGCCAGGTCTAAATATGACCAAGAAAAGTCAACAAGACAGATTTACAATTTTTGAAGTTGCTGTTTAGTTGCCCCTGAGCAAAGCACATCTGAGACTAATTGCTCCAGTGGTGTGGACATCTGGGTGTGAAGCAAACAAGCAAGCTCCCTCAGTTAAATGCTCTAATAATGAAAGGCGCACTTTGACAAACCTCTCTTTTCAAATGAGCCCTTCTTGATTTAATCATTGTGGCCTTAAAGTGCATTAGAAACATTTTTTTCAAATATATGTGTTTATGTGTATATAGTTTCACTATTTCAGTAGTGCTGCTTTTTACAAGCCAGGCTAACATGTTATAGCCAGAGGTTTCTTGTTTCCTGTCAGAATGGCAGTGGTACCAGTTCCTGCCCTCTGAGTATCTTATTTATAGCTTATGTCAAGGGGGGAAAAAAGATGTTAAAGGTGAAAATCACAAAGGGGCTGTAAATTTACTTGTGAAATCCTAAGGGACGCTACATATTCTTCAGCCGTTACGTAATTATGATTGATCTAATGATAACCTAATGGTCCACATTCAAGGAACACGTCCTTTTCTTATTTTGCTACCCCTCTGCTTACTCCCAAAATCTCTTGCTACACCAGATGGACAATTTTTGGTGCCTCACATGCAGTTATTAAAAGTAAGTTGTTCTACATTGTTTATAGTTTAGGGCTTTTAAAAAACCATTAGCAAAAAATTCCACGAGTGCAAAAATTAGTAACAGTCTTCTAAAAGTATCTTCTGTGATCATTACAAATCAAAACCATTTATCTAAAAAATAAATAAATAAATGTACCATTTCAGCTAAATAGTTTTCAAACTGTGGTACTGATGCAGTTGCACCTCTGCTTCTGTCTATCCCTGTCTGAACTGATTACATCTGTGTCTCTAGGCTGTGCCATATTTTGGTGTTAGTGGAGTGCTAGATACTTTTGTAAGTGAGCTGTATTTGATGTGGTGCTGGCACTTGGAGAGAGCAGTGTAAAACAAGCTGACCAAGTAGATCTTTGTCTAAAAACATTCAGTTCCTGTGTTGTTAATTTTTGCATTTTAGTGAATTTTGGAACGTTTAGCCCAAAGTAGCATGCCAAACGTTGAATGAACAAAGGAAAATTTTGTGGTTTTGTTTGAGAAGCTTGGACCTGAATACTAATTCTAAGTTTTTGGTCAAAATACTTGAGCATTGTTTGCATAATTTGTTTTGTGTGTGTGTGTGTTCCTGCACTAATGAACCACCAAGTTGAGTGTTTATCTTAAAGGCTTGTGTTGCTTTTTTACTGGATGCTTGTATATACTCTAAGCAAAATTAACCCTAATGGTAATTTGTAGTGTAAGATGTAGATAGAATTTGTGCTGTCTTATTCTGTTTCCATATATGAACTGGAATTTCTTCCCTTAGATCTAGACTGAAGAATTATTGTAAGCTCTCAGAAAAGATGACAGGATAGCCAAATAATTTGTGTAAGGCTATGACTTAATCCGTGCATTGTTTACAGTTTGAGGCCAGGAGCTTGGGACTTCTCCAGTGCTATGAGGAAAATTTCAACAAGGTTAAGCTCAGATTGCAACACTGCTTCACCCCACATAAACTAAATTCAGCTCTGTTCTCAGCAGTTTTGTTGGCACATCTGTCATTTCTGTAGACCTTTCCAAAAAGGTTCAGTAGAGGTTCTAACATAGTTTTTGAATTTATGATCCCTTGGTTGTTATGATTATATGGTCTAATACTCTACTTTCATTCTTACTTATGTTGTCCCCATTTATTTTGAAATTTTGATTAAGAAATATGCTAACTAGCATTCTCCAAGAGACCTAAGTGTGTCTATTAAAAATTGATTGAGGAGAAGAAAAAAAAAACAATTTTACATAAAATATTCTTTACTTCCATCTTTCTAGAAATTTGGATATATCTTATAACATGTGCTGCTTTTAAAAATTTAGAAAAGGACACATCTATATTATTTCACCTGCTATGCATGCTTCGTTTTCTGATGTTTGTGCAAAGGATGATATTTAATGACATCACTGGGCTTAATAGTTGTAATTTCTTTTCACCATTGTACCATTGATCACCCTGAATATTTTCATTTTTAATTTATAACAATACCCAGAGGATAGCATTTAAGAGGTGAACACTTGCTGCTGTCTTTTAAAAATAAATCATAACTATTTACTGAAGCAGTTGGCCAGATAATGAAACACTCAAGCTAAATGTGGAAATTTTTAATATATAGGACTCTGGGATACTTTTGACAATATAAATAAGCAAGGCAGTTCTTTGTTCATAGAAATGCTGTTTCTGAAATAACTAGACCTTGGAGAGCCAATCACAGTGTACTGACTAATTAATTGATTGATTGAGTGTACAACTGTTGTCTCCCCCCTCTGGCAGGGAGAGTAATTACACAAACATGATCAAGGTAGTTTTCTGATACACATCTCCCAATAAGGAAAAGCCAGACCTTACAGAAGCTGTGCCAGGAGGAGGCTGTAGCCTTCTTTGTCATAACAATTATTGTTGTCTTAAGCTTTCTGGTTAACTGGTCATTACTGGTTGATATAAAATGCCTTCCTAACGTCATGCGTCTTGCCACAGGCACCAGATTAAAAACTCTAGGACAACAACAAAATACAAGGAAGTTTACCTGCCACAGATTGGTTTAGTGTTAAGTTGTTTGGAAACAGTTGAATGTAACAGACATATTTACGTGTTCACTGCTCTAACTTTGCAACTCACTCATCAAATAAAATAGTGGGGGGAAAGCCTTTTAATGGCACCTGAATATGCACTAGACAGTGTAGCTATTATCACTGACTTTCCCTCGTTTAGAGAGTATGTTGGAGGGGATTTCTGTTTTCCCACAGGGTTTTGTTCAGCAGGACTTTGGCTCTAATAAATAAATTCTTCTCTTCATGCTGCCTAAACACATTCTTTTTCTCTCATGTCTTTTTGTTTTTTATCCTTTTCTCACACACATGCAGATTGATGTCTTTATTATTCAGTCTGTCTGAAATGTCCATGCTTCCAAGCCATCCATTATGCAATCTCAGTAAAATTGGATTATCACTGCACTGAAATATAATTGAGTATGTCAGTGCCTGTTTATCAAAGCTGCTGTAAAACCTTTACAGTTTAAAGTTCATCGTTGCAAGGTTAGACTGAACATAAGCAGATGGATGGATGGATAGATGGATATCAAATCAAGGATATCAAATTTATATAAATTTGCATATATTTTCACGTTGTTTGTCTTGCATTTTCATTACAGTTATTACATGGATGGCAGAATAAACAAAGCAGAGGACTTCCTAAAAACTCGACTTTTGGACACACTTGCAGAGCAGATCAGTAAAGTGACCAAGGTACTTAAATTTACTTAAACTTTGACTATAAATAATCCCAGTCATATGAATATATATTGTATGCTTGATAAAATGGGGGTGCCTGTAATGACTCCTTAAACTCTGGAGTTCTATACCTGTAGTGTAAATACAAACTATATGACCAGACATATATTTGCATTTCTAATGAGTTTGCAAATCATCCAGTCCTGAGATAGTTTTGGGGCGGGGTTGCTGAAGAAGCCACATGTGCAAACCACAAAAGTAAGCCCTGAGGGTAAGATGGTTATAGCTGCCAATTCGAAATATTATCAAAATAGGTGAGTTGAAAGATGATCAGGGAAAATAAGCAATCACTACCAAGAAATAAAACTTAAAACAGGCAAAAGGAGTGGGATTCCTCTGTGTACCACCACTCAAACAATAAGGTCAGGTTTATGTCTTTCTGATTTCTTATTATTATTATTATATTTATCATTGTTCTCTTTGTATTGCTAGAAGTATTTTGTTACAAACTCTTACGACGTCTCACTTGTTTACAGAAACAGTAAAATGCAGTCATTTAGCATAACAAAACAAAGAAGGTTCCTCTTCATCATTAAAGTTTATAAAGTTAAGAATTTAGGATTGTAATGCTCCTCAGATGGACTAGGGATGCGGCTTATCCCACCTCTTGTTCAATGTTAGCTGGGATAATCTCCAGCCGAGCCCAACCGTGAGTTGGATGGTCCTCAGATTATTTTAGATGGAAAAGGTTGCAATGATTCTTAATCCTAAAATGTGAAATCCAAATTTGTTGATAATTTTCTTTTCAATGACTCATCGCAGGTTGTGAACACACATACTCCAGGTAAGAAGGTGTGGCTTGGTGGACTTGGGCCAGCATGGGCAAGCGGCATCAGCAATCTCTCTGACACGTATGCTGCTGGCTTTCTGTAAGTATTGTTATCATCATACTACCTTTGCTTAAAACATTGGAAGCCACAATTAAAAAATATTTCATATTTTCTAGTTAAAAGTATTTATTCCTAATAAAATATTGACTATTTCTCATGTATCACATATTTTTCACATATTGCAGGTGGATGAACACACTGGGTATGGCTGCACTGAATGGCATTGATGTTGTGTTGCGTCACTCATTCTTTGACTATGGATACACACATCTTGTGGACCAGAATTTTAACCCTCTACCTGTAAGTCTCTTTATTTTATTTCAAAAAATATTAAAATGTCTGTTCACTTTCTTAGTGCTGCAATCAAAATGGCCAAGATCTGACCAGACAACTATGCAAGAGTTTTCCCTTATTAGACTTGGTGCGTTGATGGCACCTCTTGCTCTTTCCCGTGGGAGCTATTAGCTGAGATGAAAGGTGTTTAGTGGTGATGAGTAGTTAGACGCGGGGGCAAAATGCCATGTAACCTTAGCCCTTTATCAGTAGCACAGGACAGTGTCACTGCTCCCCTCAACCCCCATCATAACTTTGTGCTTCTCTGTGTGGGACAGTCTGCCGGTGAGAGATCTGCAACCTGAGAATCTGATGCACAGGCATGTTAGTCAAATAGCCTGCAAACCTGTGTGGAATGAGACTGCCCAATGCCAAGCTCCCTGGTGGTTTGGTCTAAAAAACAAAAATGTATTATTGTTTCATTGTTAGTCACTTGGTTGTGCATTATTAGAATATGAGGGGGGAATTATATTAACACGTGTAAGAGGTTCACCTCTGCAGTCACGATGTTTGTTTCTTATTAAACCGTCTAATTAAATTCTTGTGCTTTGTGCTTTGTAGCATTGTCTCGCTTTTTAGCTAATTTCATTTTGTTAAAAAAAATTCTGAAATGTCAAGAAGTGATAAAATGCTACCACATGCCAAGTTCATAAAAAAGATTTATTCAGTTATAAAAAATATAAAGCAGAGGCAGTGTAGGGTGAAAAGATTATATTAATGACAGTAAATCATTCTTACAACAATAAAGGAAAAAATGATGGAGTCATGGCATTTATCAAACATTTGTTATTATTTAGGACTTATATTCCTTTCATTTTGCTTTACTTAGAAATAGGTAGTCTAATGTGTGCTGGCAGCTCCAAAATACATTATTAGCTGCTAATGTTATTGGGCTCATGAACTAATTACATCTGCAAAACATTATTCAGAAATGCCCTCATTAGATCTCACTAGCGGGCATGCACTTACTTTAACCTCACTTCACCTATAAGATATTAAACAATAAAGATGGCTTCATTTTTTCCTCCCTCTTTGTCTCCATTATTTTTCTGGGAATGGGGATCTCCCGCTAAGATCACAATGCTTTTAACATGGCTGGATGTCTGAAGGCTGCACCAGCCTACCCGCTGAGAGAATTCACTGCAGCGCCAACCTGTCCACTGCATGGGAAATTTATGACCTGGCCCCATCCCCTATAGGATAACTCCACCATTGGTAGAATTTAGTGAAAGCCCCCAGCCCACTGAATGGCTCAACTGCTTCATCTTTTTTCCACACTTTTCTCCCCTCCCCTTCCTACTTTTTTTTTTTTAAAGCATACTCTTCTTTCCCAATCATGCTTCTCTTTCCTGTTTTGTGTTGTTTTGACTCCACATGTGTCAGCCATCCCCTTCAGAAGTGAGTAGTAAACGCCTAAATTACAGAGATGGCTAATTTTGTCTGAGATCCATTCTTTAAACAGAACTCTGTCTGACTGGCAGTAAGTAAGGAGATTTTTGCTCACAGTTAAAGAAGAAAGAATTTTTATTTCTTACATCAAAAGCAGGTTGATGATGCAGTGGGCTGAATCTAATTTGTCCGTATTAGCTAACCATAAAGGTTTAATTGTTATCATCCTTTGTTACCTCTGAACAGCTGAAGTTTGTTTGGTGTCTGGTGTTTTTATTTTATTTATATTGGCATGTTACCAGTTCTTTAAGTAATGGTTGTTCCAGCAGTTGATGTTTGTCTGTATATCTATCCAAGGGGGGAAAGTAAGGTGCAAAAAAACAAAATTAAATTTAAAAAAGACACGGAAAAGGGTGAAAAAAGACGATGGCGCGCAAAAGGATAAGAAAGAAACAGTTACACAGCTGGAGATCTAGGACCTCAACAGATATTTCTCTAAAATATTCCACATTAACAATCACTAATCATTGCTGTGGTCATTACAGCCACAGATTAAATTATATCGGTTTATTGATGTTTTTTTGTTACTTGTGTTTTTGATATTTAAAAACAAAGCAACAAGTTTGGAATAAATTAAACCCAAGACTCGTCACTGCACTTTGTCTTATTCTTTGTGTAATAATCATGGATCATACATTCATTCATCCGTCCCTCTGGCCGTGGCCACCACTATACTGTTCTATACTGTGCTGTGCTTCTTCGATGCCTTGGCAGCAAATTAAGTTAAAGTCTGAGTGGAAAAAAGAAGCCCTTAAATGTTGCCATATGCAGGATTGCATGGGAACTTCCTGAGGAGCACATGTTGTTCTGGGTCTCTTGAAGAGGTGTTGAGTCCCTATAGTCTATAGAGTGGAACTTAGTATGATGGACCACTCAACAATCAGAATGAATACAGCAATTCATGATAGAGCATAATATTTTGTAAAAATGTCATATTTAAGAAGTGTCAAATCTAAACGACTCAGCAGTTGTTAAATACAATGTGACGTGTGTCATGTGACAGTGCGCTCCAACTAGAAGTCCAGTATTCAGACTTGATGTTTTTGTGCACCACATCTGTCTTTACACACGTTAGCCACTTACCGACACATACTTAACTCTCACAGTTTGCGAAACCAAATCTGTTTCTACAATCACCAGGACATTTCATGGCTCGATTAAAAACAATAGAGATTTTGGAGCTGTTCTGTTTGAGGGGAATCCAGAGTTTCTCTCTTCTTCTTTTTTTTTAATGAAATGTTGTTTTCTTTTATTTTGCATGTAAAACGTCTTCTCCACAACTATTGCTTTTTACTGGTGTCTTTCAACTGTCACTACTGGAACCCTGTCTTGAAAATTACAATGAGAATGAATTAACTAATGCAATCATAAAAATAATGCAAATTGTTGTCTGTGTGTGTGTGTGTGTGTGTGTGTGTGTGTGTGTGTGTGTGTGCGCGTGCGTGTGCGCGTGCGTGTGTGTGATGATATTTCATATACAGGATTACTGGTTTTCTCTGGTGTTTAGACGTCTGGTTGGTCCCAAGGTTTTAGCTGTGCGAGTGGCTGGACTGCAGAGGAAGCCGCAACCAGGACGAGTCATACGAGACAAACTACGTATCTATGCCCACTGCACCAGCTATCAAAAGTACGTGCTTAACTACCTTGGATTAGTTTGTAACCTGTTCCAGTTTTTGGTTTTGTCTTTTGCTGCTGAATGGTCATAGACTTTTAGTAAAGTCTAGCAATACTTTCAGGAATGTCAGAAAACAGATGACTGTAGTTTAAAGAACCCCCCCCTCATGCCTCTCGCAAACACCTGAGGCTGGTGTCTGGTGAGGAAGAACAAAATCCCTAACTCCACCATTTGGCTTCCCATAAATAAGCAGACCATAGACACCCGCTCATTCACAGCTCAGAGACTATAAAACTTAACGGGTATCACTTATCAGGTGTGTGGGTTCTGTCTCCCTGTCGTCAAAGGGCTGCTGAAAGGTGTGCACAGACCTTTATCCCATGTCAGATTGGCTGGAGGGGGATATTTGAGGGGGAGGGACAATAAGGCAGTCTGTGCCGCGAGGAGATAAAGAGTGCCACCATGGCCTGTTCAAGGTTATCATTTAACCCAGGCCAGTGGCTGTCAGCACCAGGGTAGACTTACGGCCATACTCTAGACGGTGCTCATTTACAGGTGGAGCATCTCTTAGAAAAATATCGGAGCACAGCAAAGATAGAGGGTTGATAAATGTGCAAGAAATACTACAGAAGCGTGAGTTCTAGTGACACTCATGCAGATATTCTAAATAGTTTTCAACAAGTGTACTCACTCAGTCTCTTGGTATGTATTGTAAATTTAGGAGTAGAGAAATGCCCTCGGCATGTGAGCTAAACTCAAGATACCAATCAGCCCTAGACTCATATGTTCAGACAGTGAAGCACTAAAGCGGTCTGTCTCAAATCCAAAGCCACTTCAGTTGCCATTATTTCTGCTACTTTGTGGTTTTACACAGTCAGCCCTTAAGTAGGCAAACCATTGTAGTCTTGGTGGTTTGACAAAATTGTATTAGAGAGCAAAAAATATAAATGTGTCCAAGCAGTCTTTGCAGATTAAATATGACTTCCACTGCCCTTTTACCCCTTTTAGTGGTTTGAATGGCATTTTTTTTCACTTTCCAGCGATGCTCCAACATCAAACAGCATCAACACATGTTTATGTTCCTGGTTTGGATCTTTAAGAACCTCATCATTTTAAAGGTCTAAAAGGTTATTATCTCCTACTCCATCTAACCATCTGAACCATGGTCCACATTTCTGAGAAACAAGGCTGTAGGAGTTTAACACAGAGCCAGACATAATGTGTTCCCAGTAGGAGTACGGGACTATATCTCCTGGTAGATATATTAAACATTAACAGTCCTGCCGGGTTACTGAAATTGCTAAACCTGTGCACAAAAAACAAAGGTAAACATAAAACCAAAATCCAATATTGCTTTGAAGATATGAGATTTAGGAGGTGGTAACTGGGAGCGATGTCTACCAGACGGTGAACACCAAGGCTGACATGTGGTATTCACTAGAGCTGTGTTGTCTTTGTCCTCATATATGGGCTCTTATTAGATTTTATCATGTTTGTCCTATCTGTCTCACTGAGTTATTTACCTTTGACCAGTATTCCTATCAAATTGTGTCCCCGGTGTTTTGCTCTAAGGAGAGGGACTCAAAGACTGTTGTCTGTGTAACTCAAGAAGTGTTGCCCTTTGTGTTCACACCCCTCATTTGACCCTGGGCCAGACAGCGGCAGGTTTTAATACTGGATATTGTATAAGAGAAGCGGATTTCTGCATTAGATAGACTTTATTGGAATGATAAAGGCTTCAAAAATGAAATGCAGTTTAATATGTTGATGCTAAATATACAGTAGATGATGGGTTTTAGGCTATAATAAAGAGTAACTTGCTATGTAAAGGAATTTCCTTTTTTTTTTGCCTACTTTATCTTTCGAAAGCCTTTTGATCCAGATTAGATCAAGGAGTCGTGGTTTTATTCCATTACTATATGGGATGCAAATATCAAAGATTTTCTTCTCTTTGTAGTCATCTTTAATTATAGAGAATTTTATTCAACATGGCAATGTAATATATAATGAATCCCCATTAACAGATGTGGAGAGGCAATGTTTTCTGTTGTGCCCTGATCTTTTTTTTCTAAATGTAAAAGAAAATTAATGAGGCAGTGTCCATCTTTTTCTTTGTGACACTAGTCATAACTATGTCAGAGGATCCATAACGATCTACATCATCAACCTGCATCGATCGAGGAAGAAAATCAAATTGGCTGGAACGTTACGGAACAAGACTGTCCATCAGTACCTACTGCAGCCCTATGGCAATGATGGACTGCGAGCCAAGTTAGTATCTCTCTTGCTTCCTCTCTGTCTCTTACACATGTGCAGATATAAACTTAAACATGCACACGTACTTTAGGTAATTGTTTTCTATGTGAAACAGTTCTTTTCTATTTATTTATGTCACTCAAGAAAGAGAAATGTGCTGCTGAGAGACAGTTATTGCTCATATAAAAGAATAAAATGTTGATTATTTGTACACTGCTTGAGTAAACCTTGGTTTGTAAAAGAAAAACACTGAAATGAAGAATAGGAAAATTATAATTTTATAAACAACTTTATGCCTCCAAACTTAATAGGGTGTTAAACATCAAAACTTCAAAGAGCTGCAGTGACTCAATTTACTTTTATGACCACAGTGTATAATTTATATGGAGCCAGCATGCTGAGTGAGTGCCACACCGCAAAACATGCAAATGTACACTTAAATGCAATTACCTTTTCCTGTCTTTATCTGGATTAGAGTTAGGTGAAGACAAGTATTCTCATAAAGAATAATGTGTAACAATTAAAGCTAACTGAAAAATAAAACTTAAGTTTGTTCAGATGGTCATTGTCATTGCACTGCTTTAATTTGCCAGCTTAATTATTGAAGGAAATTTTCAGAGAGCACAGAGTCCTTTGCAAAGTTTTAATGTTTTAATGTCCTTTTTGAGTCTGTTTTTATAGCCTACAACAGATGTTTTAGCAATCGATTTTTCATTTTATATACATTCCATTTGGCTACAATATATTTCACTTTATGTAACAAGGTAATATAATTCCCATTTCCTTAAAATGTCTCTTAAAATAAAAACTTTATGGTTTCAGTCTTTAACTCTCTCCCTTAATCCCCAGGCCTGTTATTCGGACTCAGACTTAAGACGCAAATCCTGAAATAACAGTCTAATGACCTAAGACTGTGTGTGTGCGTGTCTGTCTTTTTGTTATATGATACCCACATGCGGCCTTAATGAAAGCTCAGGCATGATCCTTCAATAACAGTGTAATGATGGAGGATGTTTTAGGTGTTAGAACAGGATCGCAAGGCAATTAATAGGAGAGCAAGCTAACGATGTGCCTGGCCTAAAGTGCTTTCATTTACCACATGGAGTGCAGGGAGATTTTTATGATGAATTTAGCAACAACAGATGTCTATAAATTGGTTTGAGTAGTGGAACTTTTTAAGTTTTCAGACCCATGTATGTTGAAGAAAGGCTTTGAGCAGTCCGGTTTGAATTACAACTTCTCATTAGTGAACATCATTTTATTTGATCTTTTCTTGAATTCAGTGTTCATGTAAAAGTCTTCAAACCACTGCCCTTTATTCCTTTATTATTGTGAACATTACAATCTCAGTGAAAACGTAGTCATAACAAGATAGAAAATAGTGTGGACAGACTGCATTTACATTAATAATAATTAGCATATTGTGTCCTGTATGGATAAAGAGAACCACTGTGAATTAAAAAAGTAAAGGTCATACTCAAACTGACTGTTATTTGGTTTAATGAAACTGGTGTTTGACTTTGTAAAATTGGATTTGTTCACGTAAGTAGATTTCTATGATCATGCCTAGTCAGGAGTCTTAAAAAAGAAAAAATGAATATTAATAGGTTTTACAGTAGTTGAAGAATGTAGCAAGGGTTATTTTGATGAATGTGACAACCTAAATCATTACAATATAACACTTTAACAGTGTTAAAGTGTTATATTGTAGAAAATTATTTCAAATATATTAGGAGCATATTAGTTTTTGTAGCCTTATGACTTTTATCACAGTGAGCAGCTGCAGTAAATGCTGCTAAAGCCAAATATTAGGGAATACAGATGACCCAAAATGTTAACAGAGAAATAAACTTGGGTTTGCTCTTGGTATTTTCCACTTAACATGTCAGTTTTCAAACTTTGCAGGTTTTTTTTTATTACAATAATGTAACAACAGCACCCCCTGCTGGCAGAATGATAGGCAAGATACAAGGCCCATGAAATAATGAAAATCCCGAGTCTTTTGTTGATAAAGTCTTACCATGGCCTACCAGTTTAATTTGTCAGAAGGCAGGAGAAGAAGACTTGGAATATAAGATGGTCGGTAAGTTTGATTATGTGACTTAAGCATGTTGTAACTCACTGAGTTAACACACCGTATTTCTTCTTCTCTTTGCAGACATGTCCAGTTGAATGGGGAAAAGCTGGTCATGATGAACAATGAGACATTCCCAGAGCTGAAGCCCAAGACATTGAGGGCGGGACGGACAATAGCTATGCCTCCCATGACTATAGGTTTTTATGTTATCAAAAATATTAATGCTTACGCCTGTCGGAGATAACATTGATCCTTTATCCCCATGAAGTGTCATCTGATACCACACCACCAACACCAGTTTTACTCAGATTTTAAAGACTAGAATACCACTTTGTGAGAAATTTTTACAAAATGCTCAAGTACTCTTACAGACAAAACAATTCTCTGGATAACAAGCTTCCATCCGCACTGATATATATTTAAATGATCAAGCAGATTAAAAAAATAAACCCAAGCTTTCTAAGTCAAGACACACACGCACTGAAAACTTCCAATTGCTTTTTACCAGCAGTTCCTCAAATGCTACAAGACTGCAGTTGCAGAAATAAAAAAAAAAACACAAATTTTTTAACCTTGTGTTAGAGAGTTTACACTTTTGAACGTTTATTTACAGCCTCTATTTCTAATCTTTGACCTACAGAATGAGAAGATTTACACAAATCACTTTCAGTATGACTTGATCCTTTTCACAGAGAGAAAACATACCATGGTGTGTTTCTTCTTGACCCCATGCTGTCTGTGTATGTTTGTGTATGCATGTGTTTTATTGATAAAGCTACTGATGTGTCTGTTGAGGGTGCCGCTCAAACCACACTTTTTTTCCTCTGCCATATCAAATGGCTGAAAATTGCAAATCTCTTTTTTCCCCTCATTCTTTTTTGTGTGCATGCTTTGAGGATCTTTGTGCGCACTTCAGTTTAACTGCAGAATATAATAGCCAGGATGTGTCACTAGCTGTTTTGCTGTGATGCGCAGATAATGTGAACCCATCATTCACATCACCTGGATCCACAGCTAAATCAGACTATAGATTTTAAAAAAAAAATCAAATACAGATTTTTTTTCAGGTGCATTTTAGCACTTCTTACTCTTTTCTTTTCTTCATCTTTTGTTTTTAATCCTTTAATGCTGCTAGGTTTCTTTTGTACTAAATATACTATATATATATATATATTTTACAGTACATATTGTACAGGTTCACTGTCATATTATTAGAGTATGTATTGTACATAAAAAAGAGTGATAAAGTGTTTTAAGCTTGATATGTTTACTTATATTCAGTATACAACTAATTTATATTGCTTTGTCTTTATATTTCTATTATATAAGAGTTGTACTAATGCCCCAATTGTAAAGCAAAATCTATGCAAAAGAACAAAAAAGAACCTGTAGGAATGTACTCATTCAGTAACAGGGTGACCAACTGACATTGATTTAAAAAAATAAACACACGCATGGTGGTGGGTCAAATTAAAAGGGGGGAAAAAACAACACACAAATCCAACTATCTTGCGATGGTTTACAGACTGTCGTCTGCATTTTACTTCAAAATATTTTGACTAACTTATGCTGAAAAGTAAGACCGCGGTCAGTGAAAATGTCCCCTCGAGAGAGCTAGTCATGACGCCTTTTGAGCTTTAAACTGACACCATTAAGAACAATGATAAGCAAGTGCAGGTTAAGTGTCTAAACATGTAAAATATAAAGAATAATTATCCTCTGAATGTGTTTATAGTTAATGTAGAGATGTTCATATTTCATTTGGAGAGCATTATTTTATATATGTAAAGTGTGCCTATATTATTTTTTGGTAAAAAAAAAAAAAAAGTTTACATTAATAATAAAGACCTAAAAATACCCAAGATCTTGAAAGCTTTCTTTATTTTCTTTTGTTAAAATGAGCAATTCATCACAGACTACACTAAAACAAAGAATGTAATCCTACTCAGATGTTAGTTTGTCTACAGGTCAGACTCCATAACCTTTGACTGTAAATTCATTATAGCATTAAAGAGGGGATTTGGGAGGAAGTTTTACGTCTGCACAAACAGCTAAGTCCCATCATGTGAAAGTGCACTGAAACCAGACTCCACAGCGGTTCTCGGGACATGACGGAGATCTGCAGGAGCACATGGTAACCAATAGAAAAAAGAAACAAAGAGATCGGAAGATATGATTTATACTTGCACAAGAGCACAAAGCAAAGCAGAAATGCCCTTGTACTGTGATCCCAATACAAAGGCACGGAATTAAAGTTTACCATCGTTTGTGCACTCACTCAATCAGCTCTTTACACACACACACACACACACACACACACAGAGAGAGAGACTGTTAGACTCTGTGGCCCCAGTTGTGGAAGCAGCTGGAGCAAGTCTTTGTAGCGGGAAGAGTGCTGTCTTGTCACTGCATGAGGCAGCTGCTGATGGGAAACATGAAGCCAGGATGAACTAAAAGTCCAGACCTCAGCTTGACCCAGACCGGCTAAACCTGAGCCCCACTTGGCTCAGTGTGCGCTGATGCATAGACAACTGGAATCTGCTTGGTAGACTCGTATAGAAGGGAAATAAAGGACCATGGTTAAATGCCCGTCATCTAGGTTCCTTCGGGTTCTCCTACACAAGAAAACTCCACTGAGCAAATTTGATCTTTCCTGACACGGAGTCGTTACCACTTCAAGAGCCTGATCCAAAGCATATACCTTGAATTAGATTTTGTGCCATTCATGCGAAATAGCTTCTTGCTTTCATGTAAGAAGCAGAAATGTTTGGTCTGAGAAATGAACTTCAGGAACAGCCTCCTTTCACATGTGGTTTATTTTAAACAGCCCGACATTGTTGACATGTAAGAATCAAACCAGACTCGTTAACACCTGGCCCATTTCATCTTTGATCTTTGAAGAGAAAATTTTATTCATTATACTGTGTTGGCCACACATATATATACAGGGTTAGATGAAAACATGCTTTATTTTCAAAGTAAAGTCAGAGAGAGAGCAGACGTACTAAAGTTGAATAAGATAAGTCGATTAAATTGGGCAGTACGCTCCAGAAAATTGCTTTAAATTTCAGTTGCCAGTGCGGGTTAGAAATATTCTTACATCAGCTACCTGTTGATATGGATCAGAAAATAAAACTGCATGCCTTTCTGATGAAAAGCATGTTGAATTTGTTAACTACCCGCAGTACCTCTGCCCTGAAAGTAATGGTTAAGCAATAATTGACCGAAGCAATGGGAACAGTGAACTTAGTGAACTTCCTAAGACTCAGAACAGGATCTTATCAACCTGAATGGGTTGAAATGGTTTTGTTTGGCAAACTCTGGTTCATATAAACCCGTGCTTTGCGACAATAACGGCTGAACATCAAATCCTCCGACAAAATCAAATTCTGTTGTGGTTTAGGAGGACTGTATGGTGTCCAGCCACTTCTGCGTGACAGTCTCTCCTTAGCTGAGGTAACTGCTACCCAGGCCCACCTAACACTGTTTATACTCCATGATCCATTTTGAGACATGCAAGGCCCTCTTGCCCTGTTAGCAAACACTGAGGATTTCTAGATGTTTACTCTGTATATACAGGATACAGCTTAAGTAAGACTTCTGTGGATGCCGGATCCCTAGAAAACTGATGGACCAGATTAGATTTTGGCCCGCAACATTGAAGTCTTGGCATTTTGAACCATTTTGAGCTAAGCAAGGTTAATAAAACATAAATATTTATCCTACTATGGTTCTTTGCTCCACTCAGCAGCCAAGCATACAAACAGTGCCGAATATTATGATATAACACAGATTTGCTGAAGACCTTTCTCTGAAAAACATAATGATATTTGTTGAATATGTTTTTATATGGAAGATGTGTGTAATATGTTGTTTACTGCAAAGGTTTTAGGTACCAAAAAATCAACATGCTTTCATAAATATAACCACATTGGTTTATTTTGTTTAGGTCGTACAATATGGATCAAACAGAATACTCAAGTCAACATTTCGTGAAACCAACTTTGCATTCAGCCTAGGTTTTCCAGGTCGTTAAAGCACCTCCAAGAACTTGAAACTGTTCTTGTGCAGATTTAAGCTGTTTCTACAGTCTCTGTAGGAACAGTTTCTCACACTGACCCAATGGCATTGGCCCCAAAGTCAAACTGACCCAGTGGCCTGTAAAATTAACTCAGTCCAGAAAAGATGCCTTTCCTTTTTTGGAAAATGTTTGTTAAAAACACTCGGTCACGCTATAGGTCTATTCGTCTTTATTCTCACTGGCACTAAGATCTAGTAAATGTCAATTCTGTGGTAACTCGCTCTTCCAAAGTGGCGCTCCTGCATGAGTGAAAACCTGATCTAAAGATTAAGACAACAAAGTGTCTGTCCCAGGACTTTTTGTGCCTGCTGTGATAAATGGGTGGATGTTCACTGTGTTTTCATGCTTCAGAATCAGTTTTGGACCAAGTAGAACATTAATCTGTTCATCCATCATTCCATTGACTTTCTTCCACTTCTCCAATTCCAGGTCACAGGGAGGCTCAAACCTATGCCAGCTGTCATTGGGTGAGACGCTGGGTACACCCTGGACAAGTCACCAGTGTATCGCAGGGCTAACACAGAGAGACAAACAACCATTCATGCTCATATTCATGCCTATGACCAATTTAGAATCACCAATTAACCTGAGAAACATGCTTTTGTGGGAGTGCCACCCAAGCCAGCAGGCCACCTCCTAAAATCTTTGCTCAGCATGCAGAGTAAGGTCCATGTATATAGCTTGTTATTTTAGCCATTTATCAAAACACGTCACATTACCACTATAGAAGGATGAGATTCAAAAATGCAGACTTTTGGTTTAATTCAAAAGGTTTTAAGGTTTCCTCAATAACCTTTGAAGAACAGCAGCAATTTTGATATCCAGTCCCTGGTTTTTAGGGACTCATGAGCAATTTGGCAAATTAATATAATATTAAATAAAAAGCTCCACATTTTTTCATGTGACAGAGTTTTTATATCGACTGTCCTTCCTGACACAACACCAAAATTATTTCTGTCTCCTCCAGGGATTGAACTGGAGGTCTTTTGGTAGCAAACCACTACACTTTGAAGTCACGTAACATAATATAAAATATAAAGCTACTTAGATAAAAAACGTTTTGTGACTGTGTGCAGTGTGGAATCTATGTTTTTTATGAGACTTTGCCTTTTTAAGTTGTTGTTTGTTTCTGGGGTCTCCGGGCTTTGACTTCAGGTAGCAAAATGCAGCTTAAAATGGTCAAGATCAAGAATTTTGATTAATATTCCACTTCCTGACCTTCAAAAACTCGTGTGATGCCGTCGCTGTTTGTTTCAGATCTGTGCTCTAACGCACTGCTGCATTTGACTAAATCTGAGCACAAAGTTTAGAATTTATCAGGCTGCTTCTCTTTTCTGTCAATAAACACTTATTACACCGTGTGTTTAACAGGTGCTTTCCCCTTCACATCATTAAAAAGAAAACATCATCAGCAAAGGTGGTGGAAGTCTAACTTCCGGAGGAGGGGAGAAAAAGTCTTAAAACATTTTGGGCAATGATACGGGTGACTTTATACATGCAACTGTGACACCAAAGTGACCACTTAAATTAAAGAAAGCTTTAGTGACAAAGCTTCAAAATAAGTGTCTAAATAAGTGCTTTTAGATATTTCAGGATGGCTGTCAAGTGGCAAGACTTGGTTCTACAAGGGCTTTGTACATGTACACGTTTATCTGTCTATCCAGATGAAATGTTGAATAGCTTTTTAGGTATGAAAAGCCTAATCTGGCTTTTCTAGGCTGATCTCTGATTCGCACATTATAGTGAATGAACTGAAAGGGGGAGTGTTCTTAAACTGGGTAGATGTTGTAAAAGCTTTTCTCTTTACCATGGAAAAAGCATCCTGCTATCATCCAACAATGTTGTCTTGCATGGGTGTCCAGAACGGGTTTGGGTTTGCAGTAGAACTACCTGTTTCTCTTGTATTCACTCCTCCTAGGATTCCATTTGGTGGACAGCAACAGCTCCCAAATGCGAAAGTCTGACTTGGAATAAGCACCAGGCCTTTTGCAGTATTAATCACATAAATGTAAATTTTATACATTTGCCAAACACTGTGACTCCCCCCCACACACACACTACAATATAATACATCCAATTAATTAATTTCAATATTTTTTCCTCTGTACACCGCAAAGATTTGCCATTTTCTCAGTAGCTTCCATACAAATTCCGGACCTTTACTACAACAGGCAAACAGATTTGCACTAAATGTCAAACCAAGATTTTTTTTTAAAAAAAGCGGGCACGAGTACGCTACTAATCTCATTCTCAGTCATGCAGCTGCATGCCACAAATACCAGTTATTATACAGAATAGCTCTCCTAGTCATGTGGGTCACTTTATGCACCAGCACATGACTTTTTCCTGCCTCACTGATCATCGGGCTCCCCGAGGGGTAATCCACTTCGAGGAGCTTCCACTTAACACGAGCTCCTTCACAGCAGCAGTCTGGCGGGCGCTTCTCCTCGATAGTTTGACAGCTCCAGCTCTTTTCACACCAGCAAACTTCCTGCCTGAAGTCACATGACTGAACGCTGGCGTGGGGCTGCAGCGCGGAAGGAAGAAGGCAGCTTGGGTTGAAACTGTAACCCGCTATGAAAACGTCCCCAAACGGCCCGGAAAACTGAGGAGGGCTGATTGATAGGACAACGGAGACACTGGACTGGGATGCTGGAGTTATCCGGCGCAGAAAAGTGTGAGTGATTTGCGGTGACACGAGTTGTAACTTTGGTCACTACGTTTGTGGATCAGCAGACTGTGTATGGAGGAAGTTAAACGTTTTGTAAAAGAGGGAAGGCTTTTAGTAAAACACGGGATGTGAATGCACGGATCGGAGCTCCATGAAAAAAGATAAGCTGCTCATGGTTACATCAGGTGTTTGTGACTGCACATTTTTAGTCTATGGGTTTGCAAAAGATTTGCAAATCAAATTTTTCTGCCTTTTTCACAACTTTTGCCCAACTGGCTATCATGAGATATTAATTAAATATGCGTTAGATGTACAAAAACCAGCCAAAACATAAAAAGAAAGAGAAGAAAAGATTGTTATGTTTCAAAGCTCTGAGCCCCTAAGGATCCTTTCTGTTTCAGAGCTGGTGTTACCCCATCTGTACACTCACTGTGTTGCTCTCACCACAATTACAAACATTATGTAAATCTTTTGTTGAGGAGAAGGACCTTTGTGAACAAGGGTGGAGATTTAGGTATTTCTGCTCCCGATCTTACTTTTTTCCTGCCTCTGAGCCTGGATATCGTCATTAATATACTATCAGAGTCTACCTACTTTAGGCCAGGAAGCAACAGAGCCTAGGAGAAGGCTTATTTCCTTGCTTTCGGTTACTCCTGTGGCAAATATATTCACAATAATAATACTGTTACAATGACTCAGTGTCACTGACCTCATGGCTAGTCATGATCTTTATACCAAAGATGCTACAGAGATACAAGTGTCATTAATTTCTGTACCTATAATCTATAATGATTTTTTTTAAACAAGTATCCCTATTTCCTAATAATATAGGATTTTTAGGTCGATACAAATAGCAATATTTGTTTATTTAAAAATCTTATATATGGGTCGATTTTTTTTCAGCCCCATGAAACAGTCCTGTTTTTCAAAATAAGCGTCATGACCCAGACTGACTAACTTCATATTCCTCTGTATTACAATGGAGGCTTTGCTCTTTATTTAACTATTTCCACATTGAATTGTGGTATTTAAGCTCCATTTACTAAGATTTTTCAGTTGATGATGGCTTTTGCATTGACGATGCCTTCTTTATTCACACACATGCTTAACTAAGGGTGAATACACTCAGAGTTGAGTGAACTACCTGATCAAGTTTTCTGTAATGGGAAACGCACCATGGTTGAAGTGTGTTTCGGGTATTACAGTGCTGACATCGATATACTTGCTAATGGCTAATATCGGCCCCACCAATATATCAGTCAGGGTCTATTTGGCAACCTTTTCATAAGTCACTAGTTCTCCAACATTTTCTATTACAGTCATCAACAATATAAGAATATATCATTCATTTTGCTATATATTCTTGCCACCTGGTTGTCCACACGTACCTGCAGTGGCTTTAAGCCCCATCAGGAGGCCAATCCTGCACACTGAGAACTGCTTCTGTAAGCTAATCAAATATAAATGCATGCTTACACAGACATTAGTTTCTTTAGGGGAGCTTTCAGATCAATACTTATGAAAAAATGATGTGATCTTTCTTTTTTTTTTCTTTTTTTTTTTTGATTTCTCAAACTTGTGCTCTAAATGCTGGAACAATAAAATGAAAATCTGAGGACTGTTTAATCGTGTTTCAAGATTTTAACATCTTCCTTGTGGGCATGCCTTAGCTGTGTGAATAGTATCAAGTCAGTCCTTTGTGCTTCACAAAATTCCTCCCCGGACTCTGTTTTATGTCTTTCACCTCAGTACTTGTAACATTTTTTTTTTTTACAGCCTAATGCGTGTGGAGAAGTTGGAGTAAAATAGGACACCACATTAAAACAGGACAGGAACGCATCTGTAGTCCAGATGAAGTGCTTGCTGATAGCAAGTGAGAGTGCTGAAATGCTCTTCTACTGGACTGACTTGGAATTCCAGCAGAATATCCAGGAACAGTATGGAGCGTCTCAAGAGGAAGGCCACGGGGTAAAGTCGAAGACAGCTGTATTCAGCAGACACTCTGCATGTGCTTTTGAACTTGTTTCCTGTATGTGTTAAAATTAGTTGATCGTTTGCTTTTTCTCTCTCCCAGTTTCCGGCCTTTGAGGACAGCATCAGCACTCTGTTTGCTCCCATCATCATCTCCTTCAGCACCATGGTGACAGAGGCTGACAGCTACACATCTTTCACGACAGAAAACAACCACATCTACGTACTACACCAGGTAGCACCCACCATACACAGAAAAAACTGTCTTCACCCCTTGCACAAGTTCCTAAGTTATCTAAAAATTGTGCTATGACTCTAATTCCTCTTGACCTTGTTTGAAGATTTCTGATCTGTAAAGCAATCAGGCTTCAGTAACAGCACCTAAATGCAGGCCTTTGTCTCTGTGAAGCAGCATGTTTTATCATGTGAGTCTTGTTAAGGCTTTATCCTCCTGCCGCGCATGATGCAGTTATCGAGTCCAAGCACTTGACATGTATCAGGTCCACTCAGTGTCAGCAGCCTTTTAGCTCTTTCTTGTATAAACCCTTTATCGCTTAAAGAAATCAAAGAGCAGAAGACAACCGGCTTCACTTTATTTTCCAGCTCATTCATTCACTTGGGGCAAAACCACATTTATTAGGGTATTTTGTGTCTACAGTTTGATGAGTGCCTGTACATTGCTGTGAATGGAGACGGCGAGGAAAAGGAGGAGGATCTAAGGAGGAAAATCTACGTGATGAATAAGATAATTGAAGTTTTGTTTGGCATGGTGACCCTCAGTGGGAACCTCCTCAGGAAGGAGTAAGACATTTTGTCTGTTTATCATTGGCTTTTAATACAGCATGAGGTTTAGTATGAGCATATGTTGCTTGTCACCAGACTGCGCGCCCGGGACACGGAGCAAAGGCTGAGACTGTGGAAGCATCTCCAGAGTCTGCTGGAGACCTACAGCCACCTCCGAGAGAATGATCAGAGCTTCTTAGTGGAGGTGTGGTTCTTTCTCACTTAGTACAGATTAGAAAATAGATTTTTTCTTTCTTTTTTTTTTAAAAAAAACCTCTTTAATATCTTGTTTAAAAATCACCATCATCACTCTGTTAGGCGGTGGAGAGGCTGATCCACCCCACACTGTGTGAGCAGTGCATCGAATTCCTGGAGCGCCGTTTGGTTCAGCAGATCAACAGCAGCGTAGAGAGAGGAGGAGAGGAGGTGCTGCATGCCTTCATCCTGGTTCACACCAAACTGCTCGCTTTCTACTCCAGGTACAGATGTTTCTATAAACCTGTCACATTATTTTTATAGCTTACACCCTTCCTCGTATATCACCTGTACTTACAGTTCATATACTCACACCTACCTTTTTTACTTTTTATAATTCGACATGGTAATGGCTACAACCATCTATTTCTTTCTAGTCGCAATGCAAGTATACTCAGCACCTCAGACCTCCTGGCCCTCATCATCATGGCACAGAATATGTATCCTAGCAACGTGGATGTGGATGACCCAAGTCCAGAGGTACAAAGTGGTGACAGCCTCTCAAACAGCACCGACAAAGCATGTTGTTACTGAGTGTTTATTCTCTCTTTCTGTGCACTTTGCCTGAAGGATATCGATAGTACATCTGGTTCTGGCCATGAAAGTTTTTACACCCCAGAGCCCTCGCCTACAGACAAAGACTCAAGCAGTTCAGGTGGGTTGTTGAGTAGAGCTTTTGTGTTCAGATCATCAAACAGATTTTAACAGACAAGGATAAAAACGAGTAGATACAAAATGCAGATTCCTACGTCTCAAACTGTATCTGTGACCAGATTAAGTCATGTTAAGTGTGCAGAGCATGTTCCTCGTCATTTGTTTCTTTATTTTGTACGCATCACCAGAAAAGCCAGTGAGGGGAAGCACTCCTGTGTTTGAGTTTGTAGACCCAGACATCCAGGTGAGAATACATTTGTAAACAAAGTAAACAGCTTTCTGTTTGTGTGTTACCCTGACACAGTGTGACTTTAAAAAAATGCTGTATTCAGATGGCAGAGGACAGCTTGAGTACTCTAGAAGTTTGTCCACCTGATCCAGCAACCCCTCACAAAGTCTTCTTAGAGGTCTCGCAAAAAGATGGCCTCTATCCCATGATGCCTCACTCCATGTACTGTCTCCCACTGTGGCCTGGCATCACACTAGTGCTGCTAACTAAGGTTTGTGAATACCGACAAGCAAACAATGTGTGTATCAGTGACTCCATATGAAGTCGCATACAGTCTATATGTGGAGTAATTTGCTTGTTTACAGTATGTGCGCACAGACATATTGTGGTTTTGTGGCCAGTAGGGGGAGTCTTTTTGACTTATTTGGAGATACATTTATTTAACCTCTGTGCCATGAAGTGTTCACAGCATCTAAATATATTTTTGCTCAGTTGTTTAAACAGTTTGTTTTTTTTATATTTATCTGTGTCATCTGTGTCAGTTTCCACACAGTGGAGTAGCCATGTCTGTGTATACATTTTGGGAAGCCTTCGCCAAACTGGAGAAGCGCTTAAATGAAGGCCAAGGAGGTTCCACAAGAGGCCAGCCTATGCATGAAGTGCGCAGCAAGCTGGATAAATTTCTTAAAACCCTGGCACTGAATGGGATACAGGTTTGTTTTTGTGTGTTGTTGTGCTTTTGCGTTGAGTGGCTGTATTCTTCTACACTTCCTCAGCGCTTGTCTGCCTTTACCACAAACACCCAAGTCAAAAAACTGACTTTAAAATACAAATTCCTTTAATCCTCATTTGTTATCACAGAAACACAGAATGTTTGCACTTGATCCAATCAAATCTTTTTCTTTTTTTTTTTTGTCTTTTCTTCTTCTAACCAGTCCTCACAGTTGCAAAATGTCTGGACCGAATTCAAAAACCGGGCCTTCTCCAGAGGAGGGCCTGGGTTCAGCAGAGAGTAAGTCTCTTACTGCCCTCTGCTGGCCAAATGACAGCAAGACAGTTTGATGACCCTGTGAGGCTTTAAATGTCTGTTTATGTTGCAGTCTTATCCCGTGGTGCAAGCACATGAAGACCCAACTGTGTGGCATATACCGACAGTGTTTTCTGTTTGACTCTGGACCAGACGACACTCCTCGTCGTCTCTCCCCTGGCCTGCAAGAACGGGCCCAGACCATGGTGCAGTGAGTGTCTGTCAGCTACTATTTTTGTTGTTATATTTTAAGTTTGCCAACTTGACTTCATTTTTTTATTTTGACACTGTGCAACCTCGTCCTTCATTGTTTTCTCTGTATCCTCTTTGATTTCCTATCTTTGTCTTTGTCTCACTCTCTAAGGGAGAAACTGATGGACTGGAAGGACTTCCTGTTAGTGAAAAGCAAGAGGAACATAACCATGGTCTCATATCCTCTCAGTGCAGCAACTCTGTGATGTCCTGTTTTGTCTAATTTCTCTGCAACTGTTTTCTACAAAGCAGAATTTATGATATTTGTAAAAGTATATTTTGTATTTTTATGGTTTTTAACAACATGCATACACTTAAAAAAACCCAAAAAACAAACCCATTGTTATGCTGAGCGTATTAATCTTAACTGATTAATCTCACTTACCTGGAGGATTTCCCAGGCCTCGTCCATTTTATCTGTGTGGACCGATCAAGCGGACAAATGATAGCGCCATCACTCAGCATCACAGAGCGGACCACGTCTGAGCTGGGGAAGGGACCAGTGGCTCAGTATATCAAAAACAAGGTCACTAAAACTAGAACTACATCTTATTTGTTTTGGGGTAAAGTATAGAAGTCAATAGCCCCCTCGTCAATTCTTTCTATTTTTCTGGGAAAATGGGAAATGGGTTAATTGATTTATTGGAATGTGTCCAAACAGAGATGGAAATAGAGTATATCAAGCATCTTTATTCTTCAACACAGCCTGAACTTTCCTAAGCAAGCTTTTAAGTAGTCCTCAGGAATAATTCTCCGGGCTTCTCGATGGACATCCAAAGCTTTTCTTTGGCTGCCTTTCTCCTCTTTGCTGTCAAGATGATCCAACAATAATGTTGAGGTCTCAACTCTGGGGAGGCCAGTCCATGCTTTTGCTGTATGGGTAGTGTGTTTGGGATTATTGTCATGCTGAAAATTGAAGGTGTTGTCAATCAGATGGTATTTCATGGTGGATCAAAATCTGACAGTACTGTCTGTGTTCATAGCTCAGTCAGTTTTGACAAAATCCCATGACATACCCTCCACTGTCTTTTACAGATAACTGTAGACACTCGACTGTTCTACTCATCTCATCTCTGTACATATTGATGATTATTTGAACAAAAATTGTCAAATTTGAATTTTTACTCCATAAGATCTGTTGCACTACTTCAGTCAATTTCTCTCTTCAATGAACAGTAGACCTAATGGTCAGATGCATTTCTTAGTTGCTGTGTCAGGTCTTTGCAGGAATGTTTTCCATTTCTTAAGGGTATGACTTTAACATACTGTTCATCTGCTGTGTTTTAGGCCTGCCATTTCTTTTTTGGCCTTCACTTGTTCAGTTTTCAGTTACATTTTTAAGCATATGACAAGTTTTCAGCTAATAGCTTTTTGGGAATCACATTGTTGGTTCAAAAATACTATTTTATGTCTATCAAGCTATCTTATCTTTGGCATTTTTCCTAGACTCAACTAAAGAAATGTTAGCAAACTGTGTGTTTGTGGAACAGGCTGCTAGTAACAAAGGTAGTAAGGAATTTGAAGTAAGCCTTTTGCTAAGTTTTCTGTTACGTCTAGGCACAACATTAATTCTTCTTTTGTGTTAGGTGCCTTTTTTTTTATATCGCTCTGCAAATGGTCAGGTGCAAGGACTGGACTGAAAATTGGTGAAAAGGCAGGCAATATCAAAGAAAAGCTTTGAAAGACCTTCAGAAAACCTGGAGACCTATTACTCGAAAAATGACAAAGTCTGACTTCTTGGAAGCAAAATATGAAGAACTGAGGGGTGGCTCAAGATTTTCGCACAGTGTATAATGTCAGTTTGTAACGATTTCTCACTATGATTGTTAGCCAAACTGGCAAATAATTACTGTACATGATCAAGTGATATTTGTGCACACCGAAACCTGTGAAACTGTTTTACACTTGACATCTGAAGTCAAACATGTACAGATAGTTTTGTTTTATGTGTGGTGATAAGTTTATGTGTCGACTGTTTCCTAGTGTTTGTGATAAATTAGGCCAGCTATCTGTAGCCTCATGTTCATCGTACATTAGGCTGTGTATAAGACAGCGTGTGAATAATCACAGTATGCATATTTTTGTCATTTCGTTTTTCTAATCCATACTGAAGATGTGGAGCCTGGTCAGCACAACACGGCACTATCTTCAGAAGGGTTACTCCACTCTAACATTACGTGATGGAGATTTCTACTTCTGCTACTTTCTCTGGTTTGAAAATGAAACTGTAAGTCACCGCTGTACTTTGTTCTGTTATCCATAAAAACAAATTTAACAGCCTGAAACAGCAAAAAAGCCTATAATTCAATTTGTATACCTCTTCAATCAGGGCTTCAAGTTGGAGGCAAAAGACATACCCATCATGCCCGATGACTCTGCCCCTATCGGGGTGCTTGGTCACAATTACTACAGGTAACCAACCCGGTGTGATAGAAATATTTTTCTTTAATTTGTTCTCCTGACTAAACAAAGCGATGCATGTTGCAGGAAGCTGCTTCGGTACTATAGTAAGAATCACCCGGGCGAGACAGTGAAATGCTACGAGCTCCTAACAGTTCACCTGGGAGTCATCCCCACTGAGATCATCCTCCAGCACTGCAGGCAGCTGGCAAGCAAATTATGGGAGCCCTCACGCAACCCACTGCTGTAGACAGACCCACACTCTCACAGTGGGTCAGAGTAGCCAAGAACAAAAAAAACAACTCTTATTTTACATGTTGTGTTCTGCATCTGTTTCATTGTCAGTGTATTTTTGTATTGTGTTTAAAATCCTAAGACCCAAAATTATTTATTGAAAGCACTTTGATTTCTGATTAGATAAATCAAACCCCACTGTGCACTGTACACACCTCGTCTTTCACGAAGCATGTTCCACTTCCTAATTTTTGGGTATTTTAATATGTTCTTAAAAATATGTATTTGACTTATTTCTTATTTATTATTAATCTAAATATTTGTATCATTTTACTGAGATTTTTTTTTTCTTTTTAAAATTTGTGGCTGATTTTTTTTTGTTGTTGTTGTTGTTGTTTTTAAGAAATGCAGCTATTGTCCCTTTTTTGCCTTTACTAATGGCAGCGTAATAAGATGTATGAAGGAAACATAGTAATAGTAATTATGGTTTGTCTGTCTTAATAAATGATAAATAATTTTTGAGAAAAAACAATCAGTAGTCTCACATTCTTAGGTTTTATGTTTATTAAATTGTTGTAAACTCAGTTGAAATAGTACAGTGTGAACCTAGACCGTCACATTTCTGTGTGGTAGCACAATTTAGCTTCTCCTATCACAATTACAGAACAGGATCCAGTGATTTAACATGTTCATTGAATTGTAATGAGAAAAATTAGCCTCTACCGTCACTTGGAGTTAAATGTGCTCAGCAATCAGTTAACCACATGATGCTGTGAGCATTTTAGAATCAGTCTGCAGTGTGTAGAGTTCTTCAGTTCTGTATATCACCAATCTTTGACTCATACCCCTCCTGTTAGGTCAGTCACTACTCCTGCAGCCACCAGGTCCTTCAAGAAGAGTTTTTCAGCAGTTACATCATGCACCACCTGGATATAATCATAGGGGGAAAAATGAGTCGAAGCATGAAGCTCAGACGCCTCCTTGCCGCTGCTTTGATCATTAAGCTAAACTTACTTGAGACTTCATTGTGTCCATGCGTATGGCCTCATAATAATGAAGCCTGGCCTCAGGGTGCTGCATGTCATACCCAAACCCAGCCAGGCTCACCTGGTCGCAGAGCTGCAAAGCCATCACCACTCCAGTGGCACCAATTGTTGGCAATATGTTCTTGGGGAGGAAAAAAAAACGACCCGTGACGTAGTTTGCAACATAAGACTTCAGTCCCGTTTCGTTAGAATTACTCAGCATGATAGCAAAAGCCCTCCTAACGGCTGTGAGTTTATGATTTTAAGTGAAAGTAATTTTGTTATTTGCACAGTCATTAATGTCCACAGATTATTCATTCATAGAAACTCACATTTCTCTGGTTCAGTTCATATTTCTCTATAACTTGGCCCATCTTGTGAATAATCTCTGGGTGGACGATCTTGAAGCTCTCTGGTGTCAGGGGGATATGATCCACAACTTCCTTCCAGAACCACATTTTAGACCAGAAGCTCTATTGAAAAATAAAAATAAAAGGAGATATAGGGTGTATATGTATAGTATAGTGCCATTGCTACATGACTTTCTGTGATGCTTGTGTGTGCAATATGCCCTTTCCGTGTGCAGTGGAGGATCTTGTGATGTGGCCTTACCAGAGGTTGTTTGGTGATGACAGAAGTAAGCCAGTCTAAATCTAGGCTCTTAAAGACCACCACAGCAAATATGCTAGTCTTTCTGTACTCGTTTGAGGAGTGAGGTGCTCCCTCTGGGTACGTCAGGCGAATGGTTGTCCTCGAACCAACATCTCTCTCAAAGCCGTGCACCGGAGCATTATTCAGCCTGGTAACACAGATGGAGCCTGTGAGATGACGACCATCACAACGGTTTAAAAATAGGCGCCACAGTCTGTCTTTGGTGTCCACTTGACACAGGAATGCATACCTGATAATGATGTCATACTGATCTATATGTGATCCAAGATGGCTCCCATGAAGAATCCCTCCACTACCCACCACCACGCATCGCGTGCAGCTGCCTTCTCTCTTCAATGATGGAGGCAGGCCAGGTTGAGGCAGAGTGGCGAGCGCTACAGCGAGATGCTGTTCGATGCCCTGAAACCCAAGAGGAGGAGACAGACTCCATGGCTCACGCCTCTCCTGCTGTATAAACACAGGGATGTCTTCGAGGCCAACGGGACAAGACAGGTGCTTGAGGTGGTTTAGACACCAGCGAGGCAGACAAGGTCCTGCCAGCAGAGAGGCTGACCGATTTAGTACGGCCTGAACAGAGGGAAAAACATTTAAGCTGAAAGAAAGGGAAAGAAACCATCTCAAATGCTTGCCAAGATGTACAAAGATGCATCTGTACCATATCTTTGGGTTGTTGATAGTCGTCTCTGATAGCTGCCACCTTGTCCGAGGGGAGATAAGCAGGAATCAGAATAGCCAAATAACATCCGATCAGCAGCATCAGGCTAAAGAAAAGGTTCTCCTCTCTAATGCAACAAAATATAGTGTTAGTTATAAATAGCACAGATAATAGCCACAAAGGAAATGCAGTACTACAGATGTGCTGCACCTGTTGAGAAAAACATCTCTGGAGTCAGTCTTTGGGACCACTTTCTTCCTGTGAAAGGCTGGTCTTGGGGTTGCCGCTTCTGCGGCCTCAGGCAGCTGCAGAGAGCTGTTGTCCAGGTCTGCTACACTCAAGCGATTCTGCGTTACCATGGCGCTCATACTTTCACCTGAAACACACACAGTGCTGAACTCACGGCAGTGAACATAGTCTCCACTTTATAACAGCAACGTCTTGAACTAAACTCTTTCTATGGCAGATACAAACCTCTGTAATTATAGACATTTGAGTAAATTTAACTGAAAAATGTGAGCTTACACTCTTTTAAAATGGTTTTTACACAGTAAAGAGACAAGATTAACATCAATTTGAGTAATATAAGCAACGGTACTCACAGCCTGGATGATAAAAGACAAGCTGATTGTTAACTGTGTCCTTGCCTGAGCTCCATGGGTGAGAGGAGAGGAGAAGAACATAACATCTATTGTTATGTTCTGCTAAAATGGCTGCTGCTGCTTCCTATCTGTCTGAACTCTGTCACTTCCTTCAGAGTTACTGGTTAAACATTAACATGTCACTCATTTGCAAACATTTCTGACTGAGTGGGACCAAGTGAGTGTGTGTGTCTATACAATTAAAATCTCCACAAACACATCATGTGAAAGGGGGAAGTGTCAGACATGGTAAATACAACACTGAAGTACACCTAAAAGGTTTTAAGCACTAAAAAGGAGAAGTGTTTGTGTAGCTGCCGCACAACCCGTTATCAAACAGCCCTGTATCATGTACTGTATGCAGACAAAGGCAGTTGATTTACAAAATTGATTTACAAAATCCATGCCCTTTGCTGATTTATCAGCAAAGGGCATGATAAAGGGCATGAGAGAGGTTGTTTTTACCTCTCTCAGGTAAAAACAACTAAAGACCCTCCCCCAGTGCACACTGGTCCTACCTGCAATTCTGGATGCAGTTTATCAAAATTAACCAAACAAAATAACAGACTGAGTGACCAATCGAGATATCACTTGACAGTGATCAAACCTATATAAATAGCATAATCCCTCAAACCAGCATGTTTATGAGAGGAATATTGAAGTAAAAGAGAAGGGCGTACTGTGGCAGCTACAGGAGGGAGTAAAACCAGGAGCTTATGCAGTGAATATACCCTCTGTGTAGGACATGCCTAAAGGGCCTGAAGTCTTTCTGTGTGTGTGTGTGTGTAGCATGTTTAGATATCTTTGTGAGGACCACAAGTTGGAATTCTACTATAGCTGTGGGGACAAAATACCCGTCCCCACAAGTTTGAAGGTTTTAGTGTCACATCACAATTAGGTTTAGGCACTCATTTTTGATGGTAAAGGTTAGGGTAAGCGACTAGGGAAAGCATTATGTCAACTAGATGTCCTCACTAGGATATGAAGACAAGTGTGTGTGTGTGTGTGTTTTGGGGGGTTGTGTGTTTGTGTGTGTGTGTGTGGGCATGACAGAGGAAGAGAGTGAGCGAGAATGTAGGTCTGGCAAGTACATGGCAAAGTACACACACACCTGTTTGTTGGAGTAACACAATGTCCCACCATGAAGTCACTGAAGTCACTGAAGCCATCAAGCCACTGTGCCCAACAGCACTTCTCTATAAGCTGTATGATCTGACAGTTTTATTCTATTATATTTTAGATTATTGAACATTTAGTTGTTCGATATTACTATATTATTATTGCATTTTTGCATATTTTACCCCAGGGATGGAAAAGGTTGCACAGTGGGCCGGTGTGATGGACCATGAGACAGGACAAGAAGAGAAAACCCAGGTAGGTAAAAGCTTTATTCCTGCTGTGGCTTTTGCAGTCATTCTTCTGTTGACTCCTAAAACGATAATCGTTTGACACCCCCTTTCTCTCTCTGTCAGCACAGACTATATAATGTATTTTTCTGTTGTTATCACAATATCAAAATTCCAAAAAGTTCTTAATGAGAAAAATTAAAAACATATGAGTAAGTGTTGCAGGTGTAGTGCTTGTTTGACATTAAATCTGATAACTAATACAAAAATTATGAACAGCACATGAGGCATTTTATCTGAAATGTTTCTATTGCTATGGCCAAGCCTGGTTTGCACTATGCTGTGAATTTGTTTTGACATTAACACTGTCATTCCCAGCTCTCAACACCCCATAGCTTGCTTGGCACCGCTGCTTCCAAAGCCAACATTCCCTCGCTGATCTAGGTTTTCAAACTGTGTTTGTTATTGTTCCCGTCATTTTTCAGGCAGATGAGAGAACGGGAAGAATCTCATCGGACCTGTGCAGCGAGAGTTTGGACCTGAGTGCAGAACAGGATAACTCAGCGCTGGGCAAAAGAAAAAAGAAGACCAAAAAAACATTCATGCCCAGGCTGTCTGTGGAAAAGCAAGTGGTGAGAATGATTTTCAGAAGCTGTGTCTTCATGTCAGAGATGTATGAAGTGAACCTCTGCCTCTCCTGCTCCTCTGTGTGTCTGTGTGGACAGCTAGAACCTGTGGATACTGCAAAATTCATGAACGCAGCCAGTGAGTGCAAACTGGATATCATAGACAGGTATCTGGAAGATGGTGGGAACCCAAATGCCCACGATGAGGTAGGGCTCTCCTTGCATCACAGTAAAACATGAATAAAATATAGCATGCTAATATCTCAGCTAATAATATATTTACATTTGCCAGCTGAAGAGGACAGCACTCCACCGCGCCTGCCTGGAAGGACATGCTCCAGTTGTCCAAATGCTTTTAGGAAAAGGAGCTGATATCAACTTAAAAGATCAAGTAAGACGTGTGTGCACGCTGTGGGTTTGTAAAGATGATGATGGGATTGAGTGAGATTATCTTCTCAAACTAAAGCTCCTGGTTCTAGTGACCTGATGCCTGCACTTCTAATGGGATGGGATTGGGGGGTGGGGTGGGGGGTGGTGGCTCCTACTGTGTTTCAGCTGGGCTCTAGGGCCATACACTGGGCCTGCAGAGGGGGAAACCTGACGGTTGTCGAAGTCCTGAAGAGCCACGGGGCTGATCTTAATGTTAGAGATAAGGTAAATGTGAATTTTAGTGGGCTCTGCATTTGCACCAAACCACAGTCAGCCTCTAATTGAACACGAGTTTGCACACATTCCCACAATCTCAGATTATATCATTGTCTGTACTGCAGTTGCATAGCACACCTCTGCATGTTGCCACGAGAACAGGCCACACCTCCATTGTGGAATACCTGCTGTCCTGTGGGGCCTTAATCAACTCCAGGGACAGGGTAGGTGGCAACTCCGCTCCACTTCTGTGCTTCATGACCTCTACAGTTTATTTAAGTCATTAACAAAAATGTTTTTTTTAAAACCTGGTTTTAGGAAGGTGACACAGCCCTGCACGATGCAGTGCGTCTCAACAGGTACAAGATAGTGAAGCTGCTCATAGTTGCAGGAGCTGACACAAAAATAAAAAATCATGTGAGTTTTTTTTTTTTTCATCTTTAATTCTCATTAGTGTGCAGGTTAACATGGGTGTGGAAATGTAAAGAACCTGGTTCACAGGACGGTTTTGATTTCCATATGTGCAAATACAATACTAGTTTGGTTATCTCATAATAAAGTGAGACAATGATGACAGTTTGCTTTTTTGATTCATACGAAAGGCAGTTTTGATCCAAGTCAAGAAATGTAGTTCAGCAGCACCTCATAAACTGTCAGACTGGTGCATTGTTTTTTGGTTGAGTTGTTTTTTTAAATGAGCAAGATGTAAGGTGTGATCTTCAGATGTGCTTCTGTTTTCTTTGAACAGTGCTTGCAGTTTCCTGTCTTCATGCTAAGATATTAACACTGTGGTGCATATGACATAATCACAAGTGTCACGTTCAGTTTCATGCCAGTGTCACACCTATTCATCTCTTTAACTTTTGCTAATTTGCGAACTAAAAGGACCAGGCCTCCACCGCCTTACACACACAAACCACTAGGATTATAAGCATTATATTTGTTATTACACTATATTGCCACTATTTTAAAGCATATTTACTGCCTGCATATTAAAAGCTAACATGGTTTTTGCTCACATCTCAGCACTCTGCATGCTATATACCTCAGTGGTAACAAAGTGACAGTGTGATTACAGGAAGGACTGACAGCAGTGCAGCAGGTAAAACAATGGCAGTTTGACATCGTGGAGACCCTGCAGAGGCTTGAGAAACTATGAATGTGGGAGTACTGTCGCCTTCTAACAACTCAGGGGAGGAGTGAACAGTGCAGCACAAAGCTGTGCATCTGTGCAAGGATCACCTCAGTTTACATTGCAACTGAGTGGTTACAGTTCTGCCGCATTTAACTAAAAGCCAGCAGATATCCTGGGATTGTTGAGGCTCTCAGTGAGCTAAAATCCACCTGGTTGATGATCCACCCTTGACTCATATTGTATATTCTTTCTATATCACTTTCTATGAGCATCTGCCTCAGGTTCTCGCTATAAAAATATATTCTGTACTTCTATGTAGTGCTGTGTAAATGATATTTGCATCTGCGTTTCCAGGACGTTACTGTAAAACCTCTAAATCAGTCTGAAAATATCAGTTGGGAATTAACATTAATATTAAAAAGTATCTGCTTATTTAAAACAGTAAGAAAACAACTCACAAGTGAAAAGAACAAAGCCAGCCTCGGGATTTTGAAACGAGGTTTAAAAGTGCTTAATATTGTTACGAACACTGAATATTTCACATCTGATTTGGGATGCTTTTGAAAGTTAAATAAAGCTGACAGAGATGGGGACTGTGTAAAAGTTGTTTTTGAATATACATTAGAGGTCCTTCTTTTATTGAGCCAGTGGGCCAGGCCAGAGAACGCATTAGCCCTGTGTTTGAGACGCCAGCTGACAGCAGCAGAGATGATGGGTATGCCTCCCGCAAAAGTCAGCGATTCAGCAGGAGCTCAGCAACATATTTTCCTTCTATCATCAGAGGCTCAAATGTTCCTGAGGGACATTTGTCATTCACGCTGGGGAAACAATTTGCTGCTCTGCTTATACTGTAGTCTTTTAAGTACAGTAGCATATTCTAAAAATAGCCAGCACAGCTTCCTAAACAAATATTGTGGTACTGCTGTATTTCTCACAGTGCTGGTGTAAAATGTTGTTTTTTCATGTATCACTGTGCTTATTGTAGGCAGTGCATCAGATAAACTATCACACACAGACATGTTTCCCGTTAAAAGCAATGCTGTGTAACTGTCAGGGACACTGGGGAAAACAATAGGTTATTCACACCGTGTGCAAGTGTTATAGTTTTATTTTGTCGACCTAATCTTAGCACGGCTTTTGCTAATCTGTGTATATCAAATGACAGTTTTAGAAAAGTGATTCTTTTACTTTTTGAGGTTTAATGTTCTCAGCTCTTTGTGAGTTGCATGCTGCTTTGTTGTGAGTTAGGGCTGGATAGCGAGAAAGAGGGGGATGGGGAAGCTGGAGGTTTTCCCTCTGTGTTGTTGCTATGGTGGAACCGAAATCCAGTGGAACCTGTTTGTGAGTGAAATGCAAACATCTCTCCCATAATTTACCCTTTACGTTAGAATCCCTGAGAAGCTATGAAATAAAAACTAAAGCGTTTCCTGTTTCCTGTTTCAATTCAAATACTGTGACACTCGATGAAAAACACGTTTCGCTTTCAGCAAAAAAGATCTTTATTAAACACATCCACTGGTTGCCACCTCTGTGAGACTTATTCCAGGAACGTTACAGGATATTGTGCAACAGTTTTCTCTGAGAGCACTCAAAGCAACATTAAATCGTTACTGAACAAAAACCTAAGAACCGAAACGATGTTTTCCAGGCAAGTGAAAATCTGGGCAGGCACACTTTTAAAGCACCATTTGTTTCCATTTGGAAAAGGATGTGTGATTCGAGTGTATCCAGTTTCACTCAGGCAGAAGTGTGGAAGCAAAGAAGGCTTGAGGAAGTGTTGTGTCTAATGGAAAAGAAAAAGAAAACCCTCCACGAGATCTGCAGCATATTACACTGTAAAGTGTGTTTTATAAAGTGGTACTAATGCATTCACTGTACTGCTGTCTTTGTGATTGTACTTTCCACCGTGCTGCCATACCAAAGGGGCGTTCGAAGCAACAATGCAAGACTGTGAATTGATTTTCTTTATACTCGATAGCAGCAGTGAATGCCTGTAAATGTGTTAAACCATGCTCGAAACATCAGATATATTTAAAGCAGAATCTGATTTCAATTCCCTGTTTAATCTGCAATTTGTTCTTACTGATTGCTCTTTATTGTTCAGGAAAACATGACACTTGACTGTTCTGGAGTTCAGTAGCTGTATATTCTGTCTGTCTTTGGTTGAAGCGCTGTGTAGGCAACCCTAGACAAACCATCTCAACAAATGCTTTTTAAGGCCTATTAACTGTTCAAGTACACGGAAATAATCAGAAATCACAGGTCGGCTGTGATCAGCTATAAAGGTTAATGATAAATTCTTAACACGTTCTTTAACTACACTGTGTTAAATAATGCAGTAGTACAATTTTCCACCTGACCAATAATTCATTCCAGAGGTCAAACCAAACACAGTCACAGACGATGACTATCTATACATATCACAAAAGGACTACACACGTTACAAAGTGAAATATATATCTGATTTATAAATCATTCAATTTGCTGCCTTGTTTAAGATTTAGGTCCATAATTGAGTGCATTTAGTTGTGATTTCCACTGTAAATGTGACGCGTTGATGGGAGACAGGACTTGCGACCGATGGGAGCTAAAACTTCAGCACCAGCTTAGCAATATGTCTCGGAGCATTTGAGTCAAGAAGGGAAAGAGAGGGCGTTGTGCGTCTTTTGTTTGTTTTTTTAAAATCAGACAACCTTGAACTACACTCTTGCACAAAAATGTCTTTAAGGCAAACGTGAATACTGATTTTCAAAAGGGGGAAAGTGGAAAAATTGATCCCTTTTTTTGTAAAGTTAGCAGCAGGATTTTCAGTTGAGGGACTCTTAAAGGCGGCCATTGGAGTGTTCTCAGAATCATTTACATTCACCTCGTTTCGTCAGCGCGCTGTGTGTGTCTTTTTCCCCCCTTCAAACATGTTGAATGCTTTTCCTTTCTCATAACACCTTTACAAAGCCAATTAAAAACTATTTGAAATGGTGCATTGTTTAGATCTGTGTTTTAGCCCTCGGTCTTTGTGACTGGCTTTGTGGGCATGCTGTCATGAATGTGAATCATGTTGCTGCCATGCTCTTGCACATGCAAGCACGTCCTTGTGCATGTGAATGTGAAGAACAAAAGCGGACCCACTTATAAAAGCACTGCTAGTGGCGCCACTAGTTAAAAATTCAAAAGGTACATTTAGGTTTCACTTTCTTGTAATAGCTTGCACCTTTTTAAGGTGAATTAATTCCACCTATAGAATTAATTTACAAACTCTTTAAAGAACCAGATGTCTCAATTTTCATGGTTTGATAAAAGAAGGCTAAGTATTCTGTAGGAAAGACAAAAAGACGATGTTCAGAACACCGGAACAGCAGCATTCACTGTATTCATAACTTGAAGTTAAAGATGTGCTTTATGGTCTTCATATTTCATGTCAGTCTTCCAGAAAGTCATTATTTGGTCAATTTGCATGTGGATTCCAAGCCTCTGTTGAAGCAGAGCAAGGATTGTGCATAACAAGAAAAAAAGTCATGGTAAAAGAAGAGATGAAGACATTGAGAGAAGAGCTGGGGAAACATATTCAAGTACAATCCCTGACGCCCTTTCGGATGGTGTTGGAACCTTGAGTGCGATTGTGTCCTTCAGGGTTGTCAAAGAGCCAGGCTGTGAGCATTGGAGGCTGAAGCCTGCGCGCGCTGCACCACTCCTGGACACTTTTCTCTCTTCAGCAGCTTGTGGTTTTGAAACAAGCCTTCATTTCGTGGAACACCATGAGTTCCATCTGGGAAAGTCAGTAGCCCTGGAGGGACAGACAGAGGACGCTAAGACGCTATCACAGAGAGAGAATACTGACATCCTGATGGACAGGCTGTTCCAGTGCTGTAAAACTCTTACCATAGCCTTCAACACGCCCGTCTTTGAATTCCCCTTCAAACTTCATGCCGTCATATCGACTGAAGACACCCGTGCCGTGAAATTTTCCGTGTGCAAATTCGCCTTCGTATCTGAAATGGTGAAAGTAAAGCATGAGTTTGTTTTTTAATCAAGTACAAAATTTGTTCTCTTGTTGTTTCCACTCGTTTTGTTCACACACCTGGATCCATCTGTAAAAAGCAGTACACCAGAACCATGGAACAGTCCATTCTCAAACTGACCGCTGTAACAGGTTCCATCCTGAAACTTGAGCTGGCCATCACCATGTCTCCGACCTGGAAAGTTCCACAACATCAAAGTGAGCAATGGCAGTAACTTCAAACAGAAGATACCATTCACTTGTGAGGAATCTAATTAAAATCAACCACCAGGTCTGTTGTGGTTTATTCCTACATAACAAATTGCAACATACTGATGGAAAACCGAGCCTACCGTTTGAACTTACAGTGTGGCCGAGGGATTTAAATTCACTTTTACCGTAGAGGTGCTTCTCATGTCACATGAGTTAGTACGTGCCTGGATTTAAATACCCCTCCACCCTTGCTCAGAGAAAGGTTTACTACTGTCCCATCTGCCTCCTGTGCACTCAGAATTACAGCAGTCTAATCCAGCAGATTTTTAGCAGGGATTTCTACTTTGGGATCCAGATTGTGAAAACAGTCAAGGAATGTACTTGCACTCCCCTCCTAGAAGCCTGTGATCCACTACTGAAGCTTATAATCACATCAGAGGGCACACACCTACAACTGGTTTAATCCACAAAAGGCACACTGAAAATGCAGGTAGAGCAAAATTTGTTGAATATAATAGGTTGTGTTGTTTTTATGGAAAAGCAGCTGAAAATCATAACAAACCAAATGACAGGAGAAAATTACTCTGGGATTGTCTTATTCCTAGCATATTGGCTTAGTTTCTCAGAAGCAGCTGACAGAGGACACTAAGATTTCCAAAACAGGTCCAAAGTCTAATCCAGACAAAGCCAGAGCTAGCAACTCAGTCGCTGCTTGTCTTGGGTTACCAGTGCTTGCTAATTGGGATTTGACTAAATAGCTTGAGCTTGCATGTCACTAAATGTAGCATCACTGTATGTGTGTTAGAGAGATTTAAAACAGAGCAAGCATCCTGTGAAAATTTGGACAAAGATGTTTTCCCCACAGCTTCACGATAACCCTGCCTTTGGTACTTTCCTGCTATTTCCCTGTAATAACATTACTTATGTAAATACAAATCACTTCCAAAGCTCTCTGTTATGTGTACTCTGAAGTTAAACATCCAGCACAGATGGGTGAACATCAAGCCCAGTGAGGCAGCTTACTTATTTCCTTATCTAATGGATGCTGCTTTAGCTGATGCTTTATAATTTACTAAAATTATTTAAACGTTATTGAAATATCTGGAAACATGCAAGAAAATATACAGGTGAAAGTTAGTATTTGCTGTGCCCAACACAACCTGAACTCTCTTAGACAAGCTTTCTTTCCTAAGAGAGCAAAATATCTCTCCAGGCCCTTCAAAGTTCTTCTTTGGGGGTCGCCGGGTCGGCCACCTTTTGTTCTGTTCTCTGTCAAAATTATCCCACATTGCTTTAATAATGTTGAGGTACAAGGTCTGGGGTGGCAAATCCATAAGTAACAGTGCTTCATTGTGTGTTCTTCTATCCAGGTATGCTTTTACTGCACTTCCAGTGTGCTTGTGATCATTGTCATGCTAAAAAATGAAGCCCTTGCCAATCAGATGCTTTCTAGATGGTACTGCATGGTGGATTAAAAAAGTATATCTTTGGTATTTTTTGTAGATTCAACTAAAGAAATGGGAAGAAATTGCGTTTTTGTAACAGGCTGCTAGTAATAAAGTGCCTAATGATCCAATTTAAAATGTTTTTTTTCACCTGTTCAGTGGATTAATAAAAAAAAAGAAAGAAAAAAGACCATTCCTCTGAAAATGGTCAGTTACCAGAGCTGGACTAAAAATTAGTGAAAAAGCAGCAGAAAAACCTTAAAAGGCTTTTAGAAAGTCTGGAAAGCTCTTTAAGAAATTACACAATAGTCTGGCTTTTAGAAGCAAAACAATTTACAGATTATTGTACAAACTAATACCACTATAATACCAAGGACCTGTTCCTTTGGGGAATATGGTTATGAGTTCAATTTTTGCGAGCCGTAACCTGAATCCAAGAATACCTAATCCAGACTTCACAGAACAAGGACTCAACAGACTTTTCAATTGTGCTGATATCTCACCTTTCTCTAAGCTGACAGCTAAAGCAACAACACCTTGGAGACATATTCTAAACACACTACCATAGCTACAAGTGACAGCCTGTCTCCCTTGTATTAACATAAACATGTTTGGACATACTGTAAGCTTTCTTTAAAACTGAAAAGTGGGATTGTCTTGCCTTCTTTCCACTCGCCGTGGTACTCTTCCCCACTAGCATAGGTGAAAGATCCTCTGGTCAGAGTCATGGTTTTCCTGTCAGCACACAAACACACTCTGAGTCACTCTGTGACTGAGTTAAAAACGCACACACATGTACTTATGAGTAGAAATTCCTTTTGGGATTATTAGTCCCTCTGTCTATGGAACGGGAAAGTAATTGCCTCTTTGGTACACATATATAATGTAGGGTTGGAGACCTCAGGCATAAAGCAGACGTGATGAAAGCAGAAAGCTTCTAGCACTCTTTAAAGGATTACCTTACTGTGATGATCTTTTTCTTTAATCAGTCATATTTATTAAAGAAAGACACATAAATGCATTATCTAGCTTCTATTACAACCTCTAGTCCTTAAAGCCTTAGAAAGCTTTCCAATTTCCTTAAATAGCAGGGGATTATTTTAACTTCATACGCTCCCTCTAATTACATAGCACACGGGGGAGGGGAGCTATTTGATGCACCCCAAAATGAAGGCTAATAATCAAAAAGGCTTTATAAAAAGGCAAAGGCAAGTCACATCTGATCCCATAGCTGCAAAAGCACAACTCTGATTATAATACAGTGCATGCTGGTAACGGTGACGCTGGGGTATGCCCAGTTGTGAGGAACGCCTTTTACAAAGGTTCAGACCCTGGAAGCGTTACTGTAGCATGGATGCAGACATACACCAAAGATGATTGCTATTTAATGGTTAATGACGCTCTTTCTTTAAAAGAAATAAATGATAATGTGTACAATGTACAATGAGAGTGAGGTGTAATTTCATCCGTGATGTCAAACGAATAAATAATTGATCACACCAACACTGAAACGTTGTTGGAAATATCCAACTTGGGTTGCCAATATGTTCTGAGCAGTGCAGTTTTCACTTACATAACATGTTGCTGAAAAGGCTGTCGCTTTTAATGACAAAGCCTAGGTAGATCTGATGTAACCTATATCTCATCTACAAGGGGGAAAGGCTGCACACCCGTTAACGCTATAATTTACCTGCAGACTACGTTTGTCGTCTCTGAAGCATGGAAACCACCGTGCAAGAGCGGAGGGGCGTAAAAATATGAAAACACCGGCTGAGAGACGTTTGTCGCATTCAGGTCCTTCTCGTAAGCTTGATCGAAGCAGTTGTCCAAGACACGCTTTGGAAAAAATGCAAAAATCGTCATTCTTTTGGATTAATTTGTTTGCACGTTGAATTATAAGGTGGGCAATTCCCATGTTTTATTTTTTAAACCCTATTTGGTTGCTATCAAATGTTTTGTTGTTGTCGACTTTTTGTTGGTGGCCACCCTTCCGCTAAGGTTTAATAATTCCGGCAGCACATGAACGTAGCATTACAACGCCGTTGGCATAGTGTGCTGTAGGTTACAGACAGTGGCAGACATATTTATCATAGAATGATGCTGGGCATTTTTCTGAAGCTGTTTAATTATTTTTGTCATTATTGTTGGCCAGTGCTGTGTTTATATAGGACCAAACATGCTATTACTACTAATACTAAATTCTTACTATTTTTAAAAATCCGATTAAGATGTCGGGATTTTATTTTAGTTAGATGGCCAAACTCCCTGCCCTAGCTCATGGTACTGATGTATATTCCGGAGGTTTTCTTAATAATAACCTAGTCACTTTATTTAATATTACTGGGCTGCACTCCCTTTTGCCTTCACAACAATTCTTCATGGCACGTAATTTAACAAGGTGCTGGAGACCTGGGTCCATATTGACATGATAACCTCACACAGTTACTGCAGAATTGTTGGTTGCTCATCTATGATGAATCTGGCAGTCTATGGCAGTGAATCTGCCATCCCAGGGGCGCTCTACTGGATTGAGAGCTGATGCCTGTAGAAGCCATTTGTGCTCAGTGCCGTGACTCATTGTCAAGGAACCAGTTTGCAATTATTTGAGCTTTGCCACATGGTGCACTATCCTGCTGGAAGCAACAGTCAAAAGACTAATACACTGTAGTCATAAAGAAGTGGACGTGGTCATGAGCAATACAGAGGTGGGCTGTGGTGTTTAAATAATGTTTAACTGTTATTAAGGGTAGTAAATCACTTTTCTTCACCACTGATCAGTTTGAACTACAGGAGGTCATCTTGACCATGTCTACATACTTAAATGCATTGAGTTGCTTCCATGTGATTAGCTCATTAGACATCTGTGTTAACAAGCAGTTGAATGGGTGTCCCCGACAGAGTGACCAATATAAACACTGGTCAAACTGAAATCTGAAACATCAAAAATGCAGAGCTACCCTCTGTGGCAACCCATTATGATAAGAGAGCTGATATATAGTCGTGGTAAAAAGTAAACACACATTTGTTCAATTCTAAGGGTTTTATCAGGACATAGTAAAAATCACCTGGTCCTCACCAAAGGGTGTACTATGAAGCAGTGGGTTAGTGAGCTATGTTGAGCTTAAAGTCAGAATTTTCAGTGTCATGAAAGTGGTTCTCTCTTTTTACTGGGCTAAATTATCATGGCAACTTATGCAAAACATATAACCTGGTTCAGGAGTGGCCTAAGTTTTGTTTAAAAATCATGTGGAAGTGTCACTTTTTCACATTTTTTATAATATTTATAGCATTCAGTGTCATATAGATCCTCTAGGGAAACGTGTTTTATACAGTGGGATGCAAAAGTTTGGGTAACCTTGTTAATAGTCATCATTTTCCTGTATAAATCGTTGCTTGTTACAATAAAAAAAAATGTCAGTTAAATATATCATATAGGAGACACACACAGTGATATTTGGGAAGTGAAATTAAGTTTATTCATTCAGTTTATTCAAAATCAGGCATGTGCATAAATTTGGGCACCACAAAAACAGAAATAAAATCAATATTTAGTAGTTCGCCTTTTGCAGAAGTTACAGCCTCTAAACGCTTCCTGTAGGTTCCAATGAGAGTCTGGATTGTGGTTGAAGGTATTTTGAACCCTTCCATTTAACTCACACCATAGATTTTAAATCATATTCAGGTCTGCGGACTGAGATGGCCATTCCAGGACGTTGTACTTGTTCCTCTGCATGAATGCCTTAGTGGATTTTGAGCAGTGTTTCGGGTTGTTGTCTTGTTGAAAGATCCAGCCCCGGCGCAGCTTCAGCTTTGTCACTGATTCCTGGACATTGGTCTCCAGAATCTGCTGATACTGAGTGGAATCCATGTGTCCCTCAACTTTGACAAGATTCCCAGTCCCTGCACTGGCCACACAGCCCCACAGCATGATGGAACCACCACCATATTTTACTGTAGGTAGCAGGTGTTTTTCTTGGAATACTGTGTTCTTTTTCGTCCATGCATAACGCCCCTTGTTATGCCCAAATAACTCAATTTTACTTTCATCAGTCCACAGCACCTTATTCCAGAATGAAGCTGGCTTGTCCAAATGTGCTTTAGCAAACCTCAAGCTACTCTGTTTGTGCTGAGGGCGGAGAAAAGGCTTCCTCTGCATCACTCTCCCATACAGCATCTCCTTGTGTAAAGTGCGCCGAATGGTTGAACGATGCACAGTGACTCCGTCTGCTGCAAGATGATGTTGTAGGTCTTTGGTGCTAGTCTGTGGGTTGACTCTGACTGTTCCCCACCATTCGTCACTTCCGTCTATCTGAGATTTTTCTTGGTCTGCCACTTCGAGCCTTAACTTGAACTGAGCCTGTGGTCTTCCATTTTCTCAATAGGTTCCTAACTGTGGAAACAGACAGCTTAAATCTCTGAGACAGCTTTCTGTATCCTACCCCTAAACCGTGATGGTGAACAATCTTTGTCTTTAGGTCATTTGAGAGTTGTTTTGAGATCCCCATGTTGCTACACTTCAGAGAAAATTAAAAGAGGAGGAAAACTTACAATTGACCCCCTTAAATACTCTTTCTCATTATTGGATTCACCTGTGTATGTAGGTCAGGGGTCACTGAGCTTACCAAGCCAATTTGAGTTCCAATAATTAGTTCTAAAGGTTTTGGAATCAATAAAATGACAACAGTGCCCAAATTTATGCACCTGCCTGATTTTGTTTAAACAATTATTGCACATTTTCTGTAAATCCAATAAACTTCACTTCACATCTCAAATATCGCTGTGTGTGTCTGCTATATGATATATTTAACTGACATTTTTTATTGTAACAACCAACGATTTATACATGAAAATAATGACTATTAACAAGGTTGCCCAAACGTTTGCATCCCACTGTACGTACAGCTGTATCCTACTAACATTACCAACAAAGCCCAGCTGTAATTCCAAAGCAAATTGTATTCAATAAGGGGTTGCAAAAAAATGCATAAATGTTTTTATACCTGATTGTAATCTGCTGCTAGATCTGGAACTACTACAAGAACACAGAAAACATACCAAGAATACCTATTTATGTAATACCTTATTTATGTAAGCCAAATTTCATTTTGGTTTACATAAATAATGCTATAGTTTAAAATGTTCTTGTTCAAGTTAAACTTGTATTTACCTAACTGTAAAACCTCAGGGATGTACTGTAAAGGCAGTTATACACACTTTGGCTTTCTTGTCATTATCTGGCTTAACAAAATCATTAACGTTAGTCAGATATAAGGGCTATCACAATGATGGTTCTCAACTTTCTTTGTAAACACAGACTTTCTGCTTCAGACTCTGAGCATGTTCATATAAATGAACTCTTCTTCCTCACAAAATGATCCCTATAAGCGCTCTGTACTCCAGTCAAAGATGGTATTAAATGATGTTGAGAGAACAGTGATAAAAAAAAATACATTAAAAAAAACTATATAGAAAATAAAATACAACAGAAAAATGCTACACTATTTCACCTGGCAATGCTCTGTATTTGTAACCTGACAGCTGTCATTAGGATTCATTCTTTGAGAATGATCAATATAAGAAATTTTGTAGCTAATCATGAACTATTGCCATGAAGCTATTTTTCTCTAATATAGCTAAGTTAGATTCTGGTGGAGAGAGGAAAACTTAAAAAACTGATAAAGGTGGTTGGCTTCAATGTCAATGTAACTTTTTGTCAATTACTTACATTCTTGCTTACTAAACCTGGCACCCTTTTGCCTTGTAAGTAATTCATGATTCTAGTATAGTTACTGAGCTTTAAGCGCCAAATGAAAAAAATAAAAAAATAAAATTAGCAGCATTTAAATTAAAATGTAAAATGTAGTCTATCAAGGAAAAGCACGCTTTAAAATAGAAACTATTTTAAAAAGTCATTACATGGGTACTACAAATATTATAGATTACTTAATTGCATTTATTTAGTTAGTTACTGATTAACAGACTGATTTAATCAGACTATCAGTTTTGCATACTGAGAGTGATTTCGCCTTTGACGCAGGGTGCGTGCGCGTTCACGCAGTCCTTCCTGCTTCCGTAGTGCTGCCGCCAGAAGGAAGACTTATAGAAAATGGCGAGCCTGTGTAAAAGGCAGCAATGCACAATCGACAGATACAGCATTCGGAAGGAACTTGACTCGTGGCCACACAAACTCATTCAATGTGTAGGTAAGGATAATGCTTGTTGCACGGCGCACAATTGCACGGCTTGAATTTCACTTCTGTTTGACCTTTATCGGTGTAAATAACCATCTATTACCGCACTCACTCGGGGCTTCTCCCAGCGACTTTTTGTCCTCAACTGTTTCCTTCACACGGCAGCCAGCAGGACTCGTTAGTTAAATGTCGCAGTTTGCGACGATGTTGCATTACTTGTTGGGTCCAATTGGTGTTTTTATCGTCCATAATGCGTCGACTGCAGACTTTAGGTATGTAGTGGCGTTACGTTAGTTTGTTTAAAGGGCGTCCTGCTTAAAGGGAGTGTCTCTGTGTGTCGGCCAAAAGCAGTCGTTTTCTAAAATACGTCTTCCCGTTGTTGTTGATACTGTATGTTGGATGGGGGAGGGCGACATATACCCTTGAGGTGATGTTTTCAGTCAACATTTAGCCTACTTGCTTCTCAAATTGCTACTCGAGGATTCGCATTAGTGAATGGAGGAAGTGGCGGAGACCCCAATGCAGAATCTGTTTCCCTTTTCGACGATATAAACTTCTCCAACATTTGACGTTAAAACAGGTAATTACAAAAGCAGTTGTTGGCTCTAGGTTTAGCGTCCATTGCATTGTGTGTATCGTCCCGGGGTGGAGGGTGGGACCCCTGATTTTTCCGTGCAGTAGTGAACGTGGTAAACATTATACCCCTTTAAGATAAACATGGAAGCATAGCACCTTAATTCAGTTAGGAGTTGAGACAACCACGGCTTAGTTGAAGTATATAAACTATGCACGTGAGTTCAGCTACATATCCTCAGTAGTCTGTGTGCAGTGTGTTACCTGTCACTAATATCTTGCAGCCAAACACGGTGTTTGTGCTCAAACAAACAAGAAAACAATCACACACAAAAATCTTCACAAACTCACTTAGCCTGGGATTTCACCCTGATCCTTGTCATACAGGTACACTTAAACTTTACATTTAAACTGGAGGGGTGCTGAATGAGCCATTTTAAGCCTTTCTATCAAGTTTCATGGCTTTATACTTGCTAGGTTTTTTGGTAATGCACACAAAACAGATAAACGCTACATTCTTAGTAATAAAATAGCCTGTAAGAACAGACGCAACTTGAAAAGCTGCACAAGGCATGTGCCTAGCACGGTGCAAATACATCCAGAGTAGATCAACCAATTAAAATGCTTCAGTATCTTTACAAATGACAAATGATTGATGTGCACAGGGGTTAACTGTGGTGTCCGTTTCTAAAGTCCTCTGTGGGCAGTATGAAGTTACCTGGTTCCTCCTTTTCTAGATCACCATCTAATTATTGTTTCCCACACATAATGATAGGTGGCCGGCGTTTGTATTAGTAGTTTTACACTGTTTGACCGAGTGGCTTGAAGAAAAAGAAGGAGAGTCCATTTAAATCCATGTGACTCGGTAACATAGCAACAGCCAGTGTGGACATTTCACTGTCACAGATTGATCAGATGAGAATCACTGAGTTGCTCAGTGAACCCGGTTTTTATCGTCAAATCAACATGTATTCTTTTTTTCTTACTTCATGTAAGGACACATTAGAAATGTTTTTACGTATATTTTGACAAGAATACAGCACGGGCTGTTTTTGGCTGGATAGAACTTGAAAAATACTCATATTTAGATATTACTGTAGGTTGTGAGCTCCCTTTTTTGGCACAATTGTAAACAGAATTGAAAACAAAGACTTGAAATGGAATAAACAGACTATTTTAAATCCCAGTACCCTACTTCTCATGTTCTCAAAATGTCACATTAAATTAATTTCTTGTTATGTGATTGCTATGTATAGATCATGCTGAGATGTATAATGACTAAGCAACCCATGCACAGTAGTATGTGTTTGTGCATAAAAGGTAATGTTTTAAGTTTTCCTGTTATTTAGGAATTCTAGAGTTTGGATTGTCATATATTTTCTGTTGTTGGCTTATTTTGCAGTTGGTTAAATTCTGATTACATTATTAGGAAGAGAAGAAAAGCTATTATCACAGACCAGCAAAACCTGTAAAGGTTTAGCTGTTTTAGGCATATGATGCTGTCTGTTTTAAATGCTAAACCTTAACATGAACTATTGGTTATAACACTGAAATGTATAATATGTGGAATGAATAAACTTATTCCAGCTGCAGTGGTAGGTGAGTGCCGTTTTAGTCATTGCTAAGAAATTGGAGAGAGAATAGTAGCTTTCTGACTAGCTGCAAAGCCAGGACTGTTTGGTTATTCAGTCCCTCCTTTATGATTGACAAATGTCCCTTGTGTTTAGGCTATAAGTAAAGCTGCAAGTGCATGACAACAGCATCAGTCTGCTAGCTGTAGAATGGCATATTCTGTCCAAGACAACAAGGACATACTTTTGTTTGGCTTTTTGGTGGAGAGAGCTGCACGCCACCACCCTGCTGTTGCTGAAATGGACATTTTGTCTTTGTGTATTTAATGTGAGGACTAAAACTGCAGGGCAGAGACAAGCACAATTGTCCCATAGAACAGCGGCAACAATTGTCAGTATGTTTGCCTATATATGTGTTCATGGGTCCATCAGCCTCCAGATGCAAACTGTGTGGCTGAAAATGCGTGTTCTGTCTGGATTTGGAGAAAATTGGACTTCAACCACACCAGCTAACATTCAAAAATGCCTGGAATGTCAGTTATTCATGTTTGCCTTTGACACTTGGGTGAGTGGGTTGAAAGATTTGCTCAAACAAATAACAAGCAAATCAATATTGACATCAGGCATATTGTCTTGTTTATAGTGCAACTTGGGTATGGCCTGTTTTCTGCTCTAGCATGCCCACTCTGTTGGCCTAAATCTTCCTAATTTGCAAAAAGAACTGGCTGATTTCTCGTAGCATTCTGCAAGACATGACCAACAGCCTCAGTGACTGCCTTTTGAGTGTGGGCTTGCCTGTGTGCTCGGGCATTTGTGCATCTCATATTTGTTATTCAAAGTCATGCTTTGTGCAGCATTACACCATTTGAATGTCAGTTTGCATCATATCATATTAAGTATTCATAGTATTTTTTTTTTCTTTCCCTTGCTGTAGTTGTTCAAAGCTGCCAACTCATTGCCTGATCCAGCTACAGCATATTGCTTGTTATGAACAAAATCCATAGTGGCCAAGTCACGTTTCAAACACTGCTTTTACTCATGCCCTTGTAACTTTTAAGCTTATCTGTTGACCTACAGTGAGCTGCTTTTTTTGTGGGTTGCAAAGTGAGGGTAAATGACTTTGATTTTGATGCATGCTCAATCATCCAGGTAAGTAAATCCCCCCAAAAGTTGATTCTGTTCATCTGGACATAGCGTTTGCAGTGGGAGAAACTTTTCGTCACTCATCCAAGTGACTTCTTCAGTCTTAGCTGACTGCAGGTTTCCCCAGTCTTATAAACAGCACATTTGCATAATGACTGAAACTAGCACCACTGAAGGAACAATGGGCTGGGAGGTCAGTTCCTTCATCATAAATAATTATGATGAAGGAACTGACCTCCCAGCGCAACTACTGTTTATAAGATTGGGGAAATCTGCAGTCAGCTGATACTGAAGAAGTCACTTGGGTGAGTGACGAAAAGTTTCTCCCACTGAAAACGGTACGTCCAGATGAACAGAATGATATTTTGGTGACATTGATTTTGTTAGATTAAAAGCTCGGCCTCTGTGTAGTGGGCAGACTTGGGTTTCAGATCATCATATATGACAGTTTTATCTCTGCACTCCTCTGTCACCACATGTTACATATTGAAAAAGCATTGCTCATGGAAATCAGTGACCTCCTTCATGCAAAATTACGTTCTCATGAGCATCAATCTGAGGATTCTTGTAATCTCAAAATATGAGTTGTTCAAAGATGAAAGATTGACAGTCAGTTTTTGATCATGTGGTATTCCCAAACTTTTTCTGTTAGTAAAACTGATGTTTCCCACTTAAAATATAAATTCCAACTAAAAATTGTCATCTTCATCAACTGTATTACTGATAAATGCACTGGTAGTAGACAAGTTACAGATAACGTCTTGCAGCTATAATAGCAGGCCTAATAGCAGTTACACCAAAGAAAATCAAGGAACAACACATTATTTCTATGAAGTGATAATAGCTGAAGCATTTATCAGTAATGCAGCTGATTAAGTTTAAGTCATGAAGGATAGATAAGACTTTTAGTATTATCCCAATAATTCTGCTGAAGTGTGGTCTGCATGAACTCATCAAATAGCAAGTGTTTCATTATATCGTGATAGGCTGTTTTCTGCAGACCAATTAGCTGCATATGGAGGTTTTCAACTGCATCAGTGCTTAGTGCGTCACGTTTAAAGATTGCAGTTGTTTGTTCTCCCAGAGATATTAGGTCACAGCAGTATACACAATAAAGGGCATTTGTTTCCTTATAGTATTCCATTCATGTTACCTGCATGGGCTGTTCTTGTTAGATAGAGTAAGTTGTTTTTAACATGATCACCTACTGATTAGTTTCTTGAATTTTCCTTATCATAAAATTGGGGATGTAGTGAAATGTGTGGGGCCTGAATGATTATGTCTCTTGGAAAGTGAATCAGTAGTCTGAGCTTGTGGCCAAAAATGGTAGCTTTTGCAAGGTTTATGTTGGCTTCATAACAATTTGAACCTCTTCTATGAGTTTGGAGACACTCCTTCTGAGATAATGTGTAGAACAGCTTGAGTTGGGATTTCCTTTAAAGAAGCACTGTAAATATAATTAAACTCTGATTTTGAGGCTCTAACACATTTTTGTAGCTAACTGGAAGCAATGGTTCTGTACTATAGTACAGTGTCGCGTAATCGATCAAAATACAGTATTTCTTGAAAGATTAAAATTGAAACATCTTTAACCAGCAGCTCACATGAGATGTTAGTATTGTAAGATTAACTTGAACTATACAACATTAGGGTTATTATACAAAACAAGATTTCACTACAAATGCACAGTGCAGTTTAGTTACGTATGGAGCCTCGTTCTGTGTGTAGTAGCTTCCTGCTGTCACTTTACCTTTGCCTTATAGTACAGAGGGGTTTAGGCAGCAGTGGTTTGTGCTTAATGCACTCGCATATGCTTAATGCTCTCATAATGCTCTCGTGATTGGGTCACATGTTTATAATAACCTAGAATTTTTGAGTATTAAGTGACTCATAGATTTGCGTCAGGTTAATGTATATTACATTACTGAATTAACTACATTGTTATGAGCATGCGTGGTGTTGTGCACTTACAGTGTGGTGCAAAAATAACAAGGGGTTTGCTCACTGCTTTTGTGCATAGGCCCCTTAAAGGAAATTGCCTGAGGTATGCAGGAAGGACTCCTTTTTTCTTTTTTTTTTCAAACCATGCATCAGTAAAGTACACCGCAGGTTAAAGTTAGGATTTAGTAGGGTTAAGTTGATCCTAAATCCTCTTTTTCTAAATGCTTTGGGAAGGACATGGTGTCACACACTCCAAATCTTTCGGTCCCTGATTGGCTACAGATGTAGGTCAGAAGAAGGCTAAAGCAGATTGAACAGAGTTGCTGCTCAACGTCAGCCTGCATAAGCTCCACGAAAATACCTACAGAGTTTCAGGGTAAACCTCTGTGGGTAATATTGGCTAGGTGAAATATCTTTTTTTGTTTCTGTGGGTTTCCTGCATGGAAAGTCTTTGATTAAAAGCCAGTCACTTACAGAGGTGCCCCATTGTAAATTGAAGGTTTTTCAGGTGCATATGCATAATCATAGCTCAGGTTAAAGATTCTTACTTTATTTAAAAAAAAAAATCTGAAATGCACTTCACTGATTCCCAGTTATTGGAGTAATGTGGGAACAGCTGCGTTGAACTGAACGTCTTAATAAAGCCCATTAAACCACTCCATAAAGCATAGTTGCAATTTACAGCTTTGTTTTTACACATTAATACATCAACTATTTAACATCTATTTAATGTGCATTATAATGGTAATAGTTGCACAGTTTTAATTTCTTAGTGCAATTTTCTTTTATTCTATTTTCAATGCCTTTAATGTTAGAGTCAAGAAACCAAAGTCTTATTTTATTCTAAAAATTGCTGTTCTCATTTCATTTTTCATTGCAGCATATCTAATCAATTAAGTGGGGCCTTCACTCAGCTAGTTATTTGAGGCAAGCTGCAGTATGTATTTACAGTAATAAAAAAAGGGGGGGAGACAGAAGATTGCACAAATAAATAAGGGCTTGGCTTTCTGGTGTTATTGCATTGGTGGATGTCCCTTCAGATGGGAAATGCACATGCAGCAAATCCTTCACATTAATGCAAACTAGTTAAGTGCAGGTTACGATAAAGTTTCTGGGGGTTTTTTTTGTTTTGTTTTGTTTTTTTTGCATGTTGGTAAGTTTAACTGTGGCTACACAAGACATTGGCTTGTTGGTGTTTTCCTGCTGCTTATTAGGCATTTTAACTGGAGCCATTTTTTTTTAATTTTTAGAAGCTCATTTATTTTTTAGGGCTTGCATGACAATTCTGCACTCTTATCAATATTTTATCCCTGCTCTTCTCACGTTGCCTTGCCGGTCCCAAAATGGTTTGGTTTTAAAGAAGCTTGCGGGTGGGTGTGTTTTCACCAGCTACTGTACTGGTTTGCTTTGCTACTATAACACTATAATATTGCCCCAAAGTCATAGTTTAGAGTGTGACACATTTTTAAATGCCCTAAACGGTATTCCTAAAAAGTAGTTTGATGTCATCATGCTGCACTGTCAAACGAAAGTGGATGACCTACTTTTCTCCTCGTGCCTCTGAAATATTTCAGAAATACGATTGGATAGCTTCAGCTGAAGTCCTGTGCACTAACCCAGAAACAGAATCATGCTGCAGCTATAGGCAACGCTTTGCTTCACTACTTCATCCTCCCCTCTCTTTATGTTTGGCTCTGCTGAAAAGTGGGTGGGTTATTTGCAGGGAAGCAGTGTAAGGCATTTTAACAGATGACAGCTTTTATTCAATTCACTGTGAGATTTGGAAGAGAGTGGATGGTAAGGGCTGATAATTTTATCACCAATTTCTCTGCTCATGTGTGAAGATGAAGTGTTAGTAGGTTTTTGCTATGATGTGTTGTCAGATCAGTTTAATTCATTTGGCTGATTTAACTTGATTGATGCTCATTTCATGCAGGCATAATAATTTTTAGGATTTCAGTGGTACCGATTTATGTTTTTGTAGCCATGTGTTATGTGTTGTATGTTTTTGTCACAGTGGTTTCAGTGAGTACTTTTGGCCTTAAAGTGGCTGGCAAATTTGGAATGGTGCACTCTCATTTAAAATCCAGTTCAGCTGACAGATGTTCTGTGTGACCTCTTTAGTGGTTGATTTAACGCATGTAGTGGTTTTGGTTTGGTTAATCTGACCCTGCAGCAGTAAGAAAACATTTCATATTGTGTTAGTGCTCTCTTATGATTTATGTAGCATAACACATTAGATCTCAGAAACGGTCTTTACAACATATATAGCTGTATCCCACCGAGTCCCTGAACTGTAAACAGTCATTTAGAGGACTGTGAAGATTAGTTTTTGTTTGAATTCATCATCTCCATTAATCTATAGGGTACTTTGACAGAATTACTTAGCAATCTTGTTACTGGCTGTTTCTTTTTGATGTTAACACCATACAGTCATTCTCAACTCTGTAGGTGCCTTAGTTGCTTGGCAACAGGATGGAGGGCTTGTATTTACTGATGAAGTAAAAACCTGCAAGGCAAGCGGATGTGTGTTAGAAGAGAGTAAAACGGAGCAGTTGTCAAGTTGAAAAAGAAAAGAGAAGCAAAATCAAGGCATTTATTATTCGGCAGAAACACAACATCTCATTAGGACACACTTCATTTGTTAATTTGATTTATCCATTGTATTCATGTGTGAAGTTTTGTTTGCTGAGTGCCAGTAGACTACTTTCACATAAAATAACATCAGTCAATGGCAGTTGCTAATATTTGTCTATTTTATCACAATATAGTTTTCTTTTTTTTTTTTATTTATAACAGAGACTGACAAAAAATCCAAACAAAGAAAAAAACAACAAAATCACAATTGTATCAGCATTAGCTACAAATAAAATCAACATTGGCTTGTAAATTAATTAAATGGGTTCAAACGTTATTATTATTATTATGTTATTATTATTATTGTTGTTGTTATTATTTTTAGGTAAACTTACCTTTTTGCATCGTTTTAAGACTCATTTTGAACTTCCTATGTTTTTGACTTCAGCACAAACTCTTTACTGTGAGTGAAGTTGTACACACGTCATGTTATTACTGCTGATAACAAATATATTTATTGAACTTCATGTGTTTCTTCAGGTTTTGAGAGCATTCTCGAAGGTCTTTTTGGTTCAGCGCTGGTAGAGGACCTGAAATCATTTAAGGGTAAGTGTCTTTATTGACCACAATCATGCAAGTGTATGAACAACAGTTTTGTGGTTTCAGTGTAATCTGTTGTCTTTTTATTATGACAGTGCTACTGCATTGTACCATCTGGTACACATTCACTAAAAACGAGACAATGTCACTGCCTGCAGGAAAAAAAATGGCTTATGTCTTTACAAAGTATGTGTTTTGGATGGCATGTAGCCAGTGTAAAAGTCTCCAGTGCCCTACAGTGTATGACGTTAGAGAGACAATAATAAGCATTATTTGGGTTGTGTAGTGAGTAGACATTATGCAGTAGCAGTTGCTGCTTAAAATTCAACTGAACTGATTAAATGAGTTCCTGATTTTTGTCAGTCTCTCTAAAGCAAATCAGCACATATTCATTATGGCCCACTACTTCATTTTATTCATGTGGTTCTGTTTAGAGCTTTGTTTTTGGGTTGTGCACAAATGAATGTGAGATTTAAACATGAAAATGGAACATTGTAGGTTTGAAAATAACTATTTCTAATGAAGCACTTTACTCATGGATAAAGAAAATGATCACTGAATGTTGATAATAATACCGACAGGCAAAACAGAATGTTATATATTTTATATGTACCGATAGGTATTTAAGTTATTTTTGTTTAAAATTAGATTGCATTGGTAGAGCAGAAATCAAATATTGTAATTTTTTTTTCCCCACTGGGTAAGTATTCGTTTTTTGATAGGTTCAGATAATAGTTTTTTTGGATTGTATTTAACACACATATGTAAGCTCAACCTTAGCATCTGACACTTTTTTTTAATGGCATTGTTCTTTCTTTGAAAAAGAAAAAAAACCCAACAACGTCATGGCATTACTTTCCTGCCATAGTCATAGGTTGTGATTATGGTTGCTAAGCTTAAGACTCCAAACCAGTGTTATTCGCTACAGATATTTATAAAAAAAATGGAGGGTGGGGGGCGATTTTAAACAAATATTGTCCAATGTTGACTTGGTAAGATTATATTGCTTAGTTGGTTAGAAAAGTGAAAGAACCATGATTTTTGTCATGATTGTCGTTGTTTTTTTATTGATATTTTTTCCTGCAGACTTTGAGCCTGTAGCAGTGTCTGATTGGTCATTTGATGAAAACTGTCCCTTTTGCTGTCTGAGAAGAGACAAAGTCAAAGTAAGAGTTCTGTTTTCTTTCTTTCTTCCTTTTACGTTTTGATTTCCAGATTTTCATAGTTCGGAAACCTAAACGCAGACTTAAATCTGTTGCCTTCATTCTTCCAAACTCTGGCTTAGATGATGGATAAACGTTAGCAGTCTGCTATGGCTTGTTTAGTTTTAGTCACATCTGTAATCCATCATGTTTCCCTAGAATTGTTGGGCTAATTAATTTGGTGTAAACACTCATCTGAAGGATAAAAATGTCTTTATATAAATCCTGTTGAATGGCTGAAGGTCACCAATTTAACAGTTTTCCAATTTGACAGGAACACTTAATTGACTTAAACAACAAGGGGCTGGAAGATACATCGAAACCTCTACTGGGTAAAGATCAAATCACAATCAGCAGACTAGAGAAACAGGCTGAGGAATTTCTCAATGCAGTCCTCTGCAGAAAAGGTCAGTCTCAAAGGTTTAGTTCTGAGTGGGTAAATCAGTGTTTTTCATTGTTATTACACCAAAAGCATAACACAGGGAACCTGCCTGTAAACACAGTGGTGCACATTATCCATCCCTTAATAGGCTTTTGTGTGTGTGTGTGTGTGTGTGTGTGTGTGTGTGCGCGCGCGCGTGTGCATGTGCGTATGCGTGTGTGTGTGCGCGTGTTCACTCACACTGCTTCTGCTCTTAGTTTATAACGTCTGTTTTTTTAATCATTATTATTATTATTATTATTATTAAATTTTATTTTTTTATTTCAAGACTATAAATAAGAGTTTTTTCCTTACTGTTACAGTATTCTTACAACATAGTTTGGATGTTTGTTGCATGTTCATTAACCATGACTGATGACTTATTAAAGGAATGCTGACTGTAAAGTATTTATCTCTCTGTTTTTCTTCCTAGATGTGCCAAATTTCTCAGACCCACAAATTCCAGTAGTGGCTCGAGAGATTCTTCAGAAAATGATCAGACAGTTTGCTGCTGAATATACCTCAAAAACCAGCTCCCCTCAGGTCAGTTGCTCAGATTCCCAGCCTCACTCTGACCAAAGCCTGTCGACCCCACCTTTGCTCCCAGGAGTTCCTCCTGCTACAAGCCCTGCTGCCACACTGACTGGGCCAGCACACAACCAGAACCCCGTCCTAAGCAAGCTTCTAATGGCTGCTCAGGATGCACCTCTGGACCTCACCATCAAGAAGCCCATGGCTGAGCCCAGTGAGCAAGGTAGTGTGAAACACATCTACCACAGAGTAGTTTATTAAGTACTGAGCTGGTGCACTGGCTGGATTGTGGTCAGAACTTAACATTGAATCTACATTTCTTTTCTTTCCTTTTTTAAAATTAGATGGAGTTCTTGATTTATCTATCAAAAAGAAAAGCTATAGCAGCAGCCTGCCTGCCAATAGTCCCTGCCTTTCTCCGGCCACAACCATGCTGAAGGGGTAAGAACAGTTTCTTTCTCTCTTTTCTGCTGTACTAAGACGGGTCCCTTTTATCAGCAGCAGTTTGTTACATAGTGAGTAAATGTGGTTTAGAAGTAATTTAGTAGCTTGACTTTTCTTGGTTCTCTTTAATTAATTTCTGGCAAGATACAGGCAGGCCTTATGGTAAATGTAGTTTACTACATGACTCGAAGCATTGCTGATATTCTTGTGTCTATATACAGCAATAAACGACTGTAGCAGATTGCATAATGCGTAAACCCACATGAAACTGTTTTGGGGTTTTTTGTTTGTTTTTATGTATTTTTTCAGAATAAAAGATAATGCGGACTGAATGTTATAGGTTATATTAAACAGTATTTATAGGGGAAAGTCCCACTGATGAACTAAAGAAGAATTTCAGGGACTTAATTCTTTCTGTCATGTAAAATGAGAATGATTGATCAGTAATTTAAATATTTAATAATTATCTATGGCATTGCCCAAGCACTTATAACACGAGTTGTTTTAATATTGTACATGAACTTGATACATGGATGTGGCTTAATCTATCTTCCATTTAAGATGTACAAATTGTGAAAATCCAAATCAAAGGACCCCACCCCCCCTCTTTTTGTTTTGTTTTTGCACCCCAGCAGTGTCAGGCTCTGGAAACTGCTGAGAGCTCTGCAACTGATTTCTTTTTTGGTGGGTGGGGAACAATATAACTTGATTGATTAATTGAATAATTAAGAATAATAATTTGCAGTTGTTTTGTTTTTTGTAACTTAGAGCTTGAGTTTGATAGATTGCAAGAACCCTTTGCTGGCTTACTCTTTTATTGCTGTGCTTGTTCAGTGGTAACGTCACGCATAAACTGTCAAGAGATTTTGGTGCATTAGTTACTTTGTACGTCATAGATCTTGCGCCCTGCATCTACATCTACATCAGACTCCCTTACTGCAGTTACAAATAGTCCATTCTCCTGGGCAAGCTTTTTGAGCCACAGAAATGCCAAGTCTTCAGTGTATTTTACTAAATGCATCTTCTTTGATTTTTATTTTCATTGTTTCTTTGCCCTTTCCTTTTTTTCTTTTTTCCCTTATGTTTTATGAAAAAATAAAAAAACAACAGCTATTACATCAAGCATTTTTATTTTTTCTTAAAAAAAGTTTAACTTGAGTCTTTTTTGGGGGTTTTGTTTTGTTTTTTATTTTTGTTTTTCAAAAGCCACACACACATTCACGTTGTTCGAGTGATGTTACCAAAGCAAGGTCATATAATAAAGGAGTGGCCAACATCCTCCCCTCCCCACCCCATCCTCCCTTAGTAAAGAGAAAAGGGCACTGTGCAAGCTCTGCTTACACCCAATTTCCTTCCATCCAATCAGGCGATCCTTGAGAGCGGACGGGAATGTCGGGCTGTTTATGAGGAGCCTACAGGATGGGAGGAGGAGGGAGAATTTCGGCCACTCCACCTGTTATAAGCCTTCTTCGTCTCTTGCATACTCACTGCGCATCAAAGAGGAACCCGATCTGGAAAGCGACCCAGAGTCACCCCTCAGCCATAACCAAAGCTGCAGCCCCAATGACGTTTTCAGAAATGCTTCCGGTTCCTGGAATTCCAAAACTCATTTGGGAGCCCTGCTGAAGCTCAAAACCAGAAATGAAGCTAGTGAGCACCTTAAAGATATACCCAGGTTGTTGGAAGCTGCTGGACTTTTGACAAAGTCACTTGCCTGTGAGAAAGGAAACCTCCAGCAGTCCTGCAGAGACCAAAGCCTTTCTCTGTCTCATTCACCATCCTTTGACCTAAAGATTCCCCAGGTCCGAGTTTTGGCTACAGGAACAGATTCGTCATGGGACTCCGTGTCCACTGAATATTCAGGTTCACTTTATGAGAATGGCCTGGGAAAGAAGCTTTGTTCCATTCTACCTAGGCAGATCCAGAAAACCACCAGCAGCAGCAACAGAGGTTTAAATAGCTCAGGTTTGGAGAAGGAATACTGGAGTTTTACCTCTGACTGCCAAGCTTTGGGGGGGAACTATCCAGTGGATTCAGAGTCAGACCTAAGTAACAAGCAGCCTAGGAAGAAACGAGGGCGATATCGACAGTACAACACAGACCTGCTAGAAGAGGCCATTGTGGTGGTGATGGGTGGGAAAATGAGTGTTTCTAAAGCGCAATCGATTTATGGCATCCCACACAGCACCCTGGAATACAAAGTTAAAGAACGTCTGGGGACCTTAAAAAATCCCCCCAAAAAGAAAATGAAGCTGATAAGCCAGGTGGAAGAACCCAGCGTTTCACTGTCCCCCAAACAAAAGGATCTCCAAAGTTCCCAGCACAGTCTTTATGACAAAAAAGAGAGTGCTTCTGAAGAGAGTGGGACTGATTTTCGTGACTGCAGCCTCTTATCAAACGAGTGACGCATCCACAACATACTAACTGCGGTGTACTTTTTAATCATGGTGTTTGCCAGACCGTGGCAATACCCGTCTTTATTGCATCTCTAATAGTTCTATTTATTATTAACTTATTTAATTTTTATCACTAAATTTAGCACTTATTACATTAAAAATGTTTGCATAGGGCGTAAACACACAAGTGTCTCCCAGTATGTTGTGGCTTGGAGGGCATGCTTTTTATTTTAGAATTATTGAAATACAATAGCATGCTGGTAATTAAGTTTTAGTTATTGATTCAAATTAAGCTTTAAAAATTCACTCCTTGCTCTGTTCTTTACAGAGCCAAACTGAAGCTTGTACAAGGATGTGGCGCCCCATAGTGTTCTCTCTTGATATTGGTCATGTTCAAATGAAATAGTTCCAAGTATGCAGAGCCTGTAGTTTGGGTGAAAACATATGAAGTAAATTAATGCATGGAACGACTCTAAAAGTCTCAAAGTTTACAGATATCGTTGGAAACAGACAGCGGGAAGTATGGCTGCATACTAGCCTATTATTTATATAAATGTATAAGATATGGAATATAGCATAATGTCATTCTGGACTTTATCTGCCTTTAAAAAAATCCTAATTCCGCTCATCCTCACAAGCACAGTGTTTTTTTCCACTACTTCTACTTAGTTCTGTACATTTTACTCTGCTATATGATTGGCAATAGTTTCCATTGCGTTCTATACACTCAGGTTATGTTTAAAACAATGCATTACTACACACACATCTAGACAGTTATACCTCAGCTACATACCTCAGCTCAATCATTGCCGAAGAAATCCCCTGTAATAGTAAAGGATTGAATATCCAAATAAGCCTTTTTTTAATGGTAACATTCAGGATGTCATACTGATGAGTGTGTGTCCTTCTCTCGTCTTAACAACCTTATTTTCATTAATCTGTAGTATTTCAGTGCTAGTGTAAGCCTGCAGAGCATTACATTTCTGTGTGATTTTTTTTTTTTTTCAATGTTTTGGGGGGTTTTTTGGTTGGTTTTTTCCTCTTTCTTCAAACTTCAGGTATTCTATCGTGAGATGTGATACAAACCTTTCTGCTATCTTTTGTCATAAAAATACTGCATACATACAATATACACATACACCCATGAGAGATAATAAAATAATATTTTTTTTTGGTCATTCTATAGTGAGTACGATAACTGTAACTAAATCTGGTTACAACCATGCCTCAGTCCATGCTTACCCTGTTTTCAAGTTGCCATGGCAAAAATTCAATGAAAAAATACATTGATTGGCTGTATTCATTAATTGAATGTAAAATGTTAGGTTAGGCTTTTTTTCTTGTTACCGTTATGGCTTTTGTGAATAGATTGTTCATTTGCACATGAGTGCACACATACTGGGATGTGGGTTTTTTTTGTTTTTTTTTTCAATTGATTAGATGATAGTGTACCAAAAATGTGTTTATGTTTGGACAACAACAAAACTACAACCACCAGCAATTTTCTTTTCTTGAAACTGACTATGTAGGGTAGCGGGTTGACAGTAGAAAGAGGCTCCTTAGCTGTTAGCTGCTTCACTAAAATTCACATTGATGCCATTTCATTAAAAATAACAAATACTTAATTACTTTGCTGTTACCATGTGGAAAGGGCTGCATTTAAAAACCTCTACAAAATGCCTTTTTCATGTTGCTATTTTCATCGAATTTTTGCCTGGTTTTTGACCCAGCCTTGTCCATTAGTTTGATCAGGACACCTCCTTGTGCGTTATTGATTACAGCTCAGGATGCTAAACATTATGGGCTCATGACCCATTATTTCTGTCACGTTTCCATACAGGTCTAGCAAGTTTTGGTAATGAGTCTTTGTTTGTTTTTTGTTTTTAAAGATTTACTGGGTTTTAATCATATTTGCTGTCATATTACAGAAACTTACACTACACAGATGTAGTTCAGGGCCTTGCACATTTGTATTTATACCACTGTAACAACTCTACTGTAACTATAATTATAATATAGTAACCCTCTGTTGTTTATTCTCCACCTTTAGCTATTATTTAATAAGTGTTTTTATGGTTCAAGGATATAAACCCCAGATTTAAAAAACAAACATGTAATACATCTGAATCACTTACCATGGTTTACAACATAATACCAGTAGTTGCTTCAATTACAGATGTACATATACAAGTAAATCTAATCACTGATTTGATTTCAGTAATAAAATTATTTTTGCACTGACAATCCTCAGGCATTGCTGAAATATAAAACTTTATTGTCTAATGCATTTAAGTTGATATACTAAAGTCATAAAAGCGCTTTTGGGTTTATTGATAATTTATTGATTGCTCCTTACATTCTGTTGTAGCAAATCCAGTGGTTGACTACCTCATCTGGAAAGCCGATATCACCACTATCACTGTTCTCAAAGCTGTTTTATGTAGCAATCTCATGCACACAACACAATACTGTAAATTTCTTTGTGTAAAGGCAAATGATTTAAAGCAGAGTGTTAATCATATTGATATAAGTATAAAAGTTAAACTATATGTAAATATTTCTGTCTATACTTTTTTTTCCCCCCCCATGTGTGGGTATGGAGCAGTTTAGGGAACTTATTCTGGTCGTGACATGATACATTTCCTCTGCGTTGAAGGAACTATGTTGCTAAAATGGGGTTAGAATCTACTTCTTCTTAGATACCTTCCAAATTTTATTATATTGTCAATTTAGTATTTATTAAGCTTTTTTTTATTAAAATGTAACGTTAACACTTAAATTGAGAATGTAAACAGCTTTAATTAAACTCAACTCTACTTAAAATAATAATAAGCCTGTGTGTATATATCTTAAAAGGTTTATCAAACTGTTATAAGAGATAGCTGTGGAGCAAGACTGTACTAATTTATTATGGGCAAGGTTTTGCATGTGAGGACTGAAGTCGCTCTACAAGCTTAAATGTTGAGACTCTTTAGCTGATTGCGGAGTATCCTTATCCATACAAATATGTACAGATCTTGTACATTTTATGTCACGTTAATAGCATATAAATGAATGGCACTGGGTGTATTTTTGCATGATTGGACTAAATCATATTTGTCATTTGGGGATTTTGTTCTGTATGGTGAATTTTATCTTTTGGGGTTGTTTTATTGAATACAAACAATGGGGTGTTGGTGTGTTTAATGTCAAGTAATCACTGTAAGAAGTAGATTCACTTTGAGCCTAAAATATTTCTTAACCAGTTAAAAATCTGGTCAGTGGTTAAGGATGTTATAAATGCCCTTGTATAGCAGATCGTAATTTTGAGATTATTTATCCTCCTATTGTATACAGTGTGTAAACTTTGTGAATGAGTTTACTCATCCACATTTTTCTGCTTGTGAAATATTGTGAGCTGGTATGTAATTTGGTTTGCTTGTACTTGTTAGATTGACTACTTTACTTCACTTGAAGAAAAAGTACTTGGTTTTGTAGCAATGATCAGAGAAACAGAGTGGAAAAACCCTCAGGGATGAAACTCTCACCAGTAGTTATTCAGGTACTCCACTTTACTGCTTAGGCTTTGCAGGGAGGGGTGTGAAGTTGACGAGCTTAGCAAAAAAATCATCAGGTTCTAGTTACAGTTATTTTTTTTAATCTCTAAAATGTATTTTTAAAGCTCTAAAATTTACTTTTGAGATATTTGACATGCTGTGCAAATAGCTTCATGGTTAGAGCCAAAAATCCTGCAGTACAGCTTTCCATCTTTGACTACTACACTACACAATGAATATCAGGGATTCAAGAATAAGCCCAGAAACTTTCTAACGTCCTAATAGTCTTTTTGCTTGCTGAACATTCATTACAGCCTTCACACCCTCATTTTAGAGTATACAATAACCTTTTGTGATATAAAGCTGAAATTCATTAAAAAAACAAAGTCACCATTATGTTGTCTTGCTCATGCTTGTAGTGCAGTTTACTGCTAGTATATAATAACCTGTTTGATCCATGAAATTTCACTTTGTTCCTTTTTATGTAGCTTCTAACACAGAGGACAGGCATAGCAAACCTGATTTGTTATGCAGCCTTAGCTTGCTGTGGCAATAGTTGTTCCAACTTGAACAAAAGACATGAGAAATTCACGTTTGTGATGTCAAAATGAAAAAATGTTGTCCAGTGTTACTTGGCAATGTAGTATTAGCTAAAGTTGTGTGTAAATATGATTTATAGTTTATTTTTTTAGACAAAATATAATTTTGTCTGAATATAATTCAGCACAACTTCACATTTATTTCTGACTTCTTGATCTTTTACTTGGCAGAATCTGCTGCTCCCACAAAACTGTTGGTCTTTTTTTGTTGCTGGCATAGCTTTGTAGCATATCACCTCATGAATGCAGACGTGGTTTCGTTTGTTCCTATGTTTTCTTGTTTAAAGACCCAAAGTGCAGCTTCTGAAAGATCTTTTTTTTGTTAAGCAAAGAAAACAACTTTTCATAGTCGCGGATATATTTTTGGCATAATGTTATGATTTAAAGGCTCTTAATGTAGTAAGGTATCGGGATTTTGTAATAGATCTATTAGATAAATGTAACTTAGAAATAAAGAGAGATACCCGTTTGGCACAATTATTAATTTTTTGATTTGCATTGGCATAAATAAAATTTTGGTATTAGAGTAACACATTTTTTTAATATCTTTAGTTATGTTTGATTTTTCTTTTTTTGGTTTGTTTTATATTGTGAAAGGTGACTTGAGCATTTGTCATTTAAAACAAAACAAAACTTGACATATAAACTTGACAAATCTGATATATTTGATTTTTGCCCCTAATGTAGTTGGTATTATAAGTAATATGTTTTCAACATGGTTTAACCAAATGGGCTACCATTACTTATTGTCTTGTGCATGTATGATTTTTTTTTTTTCTTAATGTAAAATATAAAAAACAAAAAAAATGTAATGGGTGTAATACTGCAACTGGTCAAGTTCACTGGACAAATGATTTGCTTCTAAAAAGTATCACTTATTCTTCTAATAAATATATATGAATAAAAAAAAATATAAACTTGTATATTATTTCACACAAACATAAATCTGCTTCCAGGTTTTTTTTAACTACTAGAGATGAAAACTCACTTATCTGCAGAGCTCGTATCAGTCAAAAGAATGAACCAGTGTTGTTTCAGATTGATGGAGAATTTAATGTTTCCTTCTTCTTTTCCTCCCAGTGAGTCTCCGGACCGCCGTCTTGCAAAGGCTAAAGACCTGCAGTCCACTTCCACTCTGGAACAGTTCATGGCCAAGCTCTGCCCCCACCATCAGAGACAGATAGTAGATGCCATAGGTTTTCTACAGACGGAGATCAAAGCACTTGCATCCTCCAGTGCACATAAAGCCTCTAACTGTACCTCTGGTGTCAAGGGAACTTCTTGTTCCACTGCAAAATCCAGTGCAGTGACTCCTGAGAAGTCACACCCTGAGATAAGATTTCCCAGTGAAGTCACTTCCAAGCCAGAAGTCCCAGGCAGTTGTGCAATGAAAAATGTTCCAGAAAATGCTGTGCCACTGAAATCGTCTATAACCCCTAGCACTGTTTCGGATCTTCGCAGCCCTGGGTCAGGGAGTAACCAGGCTTTGGTGACCCCCGTTGCTCATCCAGTAGATGCAGAGAACCGTCATGGTGATCATGCACCTCTTAAGATCAAAATTATGACCTCTAATGATGCTGCTGGTAAGAAGCTGTGTGTGCTCAGTCCCACTGTTTCTACTCACTCTGACACTTTGGAGGAGAGACAGAACTCTGATTCATCCAACAGAACAGAGACTCAGACTGCCAGACTGAGCTCTTCTGTAAAAAGACATAATCAGGGTAGCCACACACATGAAGCTAGGCAGAGGGTAACTATTGGACATCCCAAAGACACACCAACAAAACTGTTTCCCATCAACAGTTCTTCAGACTCTGTGCGGACGGCCAGGAAGACCATCAGGTCGTCCTCTGATCATTGGACCAAGGACTCTCCATCTAAAGGAATAATTGACCCTGATCTTGGCCACTGTGACATTGTTTTTATTGACAAATCAATTACAGAGTGTGTTAAGGAGCCGCGGCACAGCATGGTACCACGCCGAAATGCCAGAAAAAGCACCAGAGGACATTTGTGGTTGGGACCAGATGAAATCTGGGAGTTAAAAACTGTTCGTACTTTGGCTGGAAAGGGTAACTGTCCTAATCCAATGCCAAAGCTCACACCATTGGTCACTCCAAAGCAAATACTTTCAAAGCCTGAAGGTGTGCCACCTGTGGATATGCCTTTTGTTGGATCATGCACGGAGACAATAAATCAACAAATGCCAACAGAGGAGACAGATGATAGTGTGATACCAGGCACAGAGGATATCATAGAGGTAGCAGCCAGTAGAGTAGATATTATAGTTGAAACTAGTCAGACAGATCAGTGTCAGAGCAAGGGGCAGTCTAGTCCTTCATCTCCATCAAGGACCCCAACAGAGAGCCAAGAAACCGTTAAAGACACAGAAGTAGAACAGGATGCAGTTGCAGATGTAGGGATGACTACAGGAAATGACGAAAGTGTTGATCACGCTACAAATGAAGCAATAAAAGAAATTGACCCAGAGCCTCAAGAGGAAATGCATGAAAGTACAGAGGAAACAGTGGCAGAAACAGCCCTTGAGCCATTAGAGAAAAATACCATAGAAGAACCAGAGTCCCAGATTTCATCAGATGAACTGCACAGTAGTGAACCCGTTCCCCAGCAGAATAGCATCACATTACCCGTGAATAAAGTTGACGAAGGTAAAAAGGACATAATGCCAGATGAGCAACCTCAGGAACTTCAGCTAGAGACACGAATACACAATGAGAACTGCGAAGGGACAGATAGCGCTAATACCACAGGTTCAGTAGAGGAGATGATGACGAAAGAGACAGAAATCGAAACACCTGAAGCAGTTGAAAGTGTTACGCCTTTAGAGATAGAAAATGATAATGATAGTGACTATGATGTATCCTCAAAGTCACTTGACACACTGTTGAAGGAGTTGCCACCTTGGCGTAGGAAAAAAGGTAGCAAACCTCCAGTATCAAAGCTGCTGAAGCAGACAGAAGTGGTGATAGTGGGTCACGTTAATGGAAGACCCGTATCTGCCTCTGACAGAAAATTGCGTCGTAGACCAGGTAATGCCACATCACCTTGTAAAGCTGCAGCAAAATCGAGTCAGAATGTATCCAACAATAGTTTTGAGGTAACTATTGTCTCTACCGCTAATGAAAAGAATATGAAGAAGCCGTTACCTGACACACGCATACCTAAAGACTCAATTGAGACTGCTCCTGTCATTGAGCAGGTGACAGAACCCCCTTCTGACACACAGTCAAGCCCAAATTCAAAGCCTAAACAAATCCAGAAACAAAAGAAAGTCCTAAAAGATGATCAGCCTACCGATGATCCTCAAAACCCTGAGCCCAAACGTCAGCTTAGATCTGCAAACCAGAAGCCACCTGAAACTCCAGTATCAAATTCTATTTCAAATCCTGCCCCTCCCATTTCATCTCCAGAAGCACCCCCTGAGCAGCTTCTTCCCCTCCCTCTTCCTTGTCCACTTGCTGTTCCTGCATCTCCTCTAAACGAGTCATGTGATCCTCCAACCTCTGAACTGTCTCAACCAAACACAGTAACTGAAACTGTGGAATTAAACACTGAAAATACTGAACCAGTAGAGACTCCATCTGAAGAAATGGAGATGAATGTTGAAGAGCAAAGACTGCAGGCCAGACAGAAACTAAGATCTGCCAAGGTTGTAGCAGAAGACGGTAAGAAAGTGCAACTTAGCGGTGAGGTATCAAGTCCCGTAAAGGCAGAATTTCAAACACAGATTATGCCATTAAGAAGTAAACGGGTTCTTCAAAAGAACACAGAAGCAAGCAATGTTGCCGTGCAGCCAAATGTAGCAGCTTTAGAAGACGGGTCAGTAGAAGATAATGATTCATCTGTAACAGAAAGAAGAATGCCATTAAGGAGTGATGAGACCAGTAAGGGTGAAATGGCCTTGCAGTCTGTTACTCAGTTGCCACAAGTGGACAACAAAAAATTAGCACTAAGATCACAAAGACTGATCCCTGTCCCCTCTACTAGTGCTTATACTGTAGCCCCAAGACAAAACGATGTAGCTTCTCCTGTCAGAATAATGCCAGAAAGAATAACTAAAGCACAGGTGAGGTCCCCCTCTGGGTCTGTTGCATCCGTGTCCCACAGTTCACACGGCCCTATCATTACTCCTAGGCACGAGCCCCCAAAACAAACGACTAACAAATTCTTTGAGACTTTGACCGCAGAAGAAAGCCAACAGCTAATTACAAATCTGAATATTAAATATGATAAAATGCAAAAAGGTTGGGTGCAAATGGATAAGGAGGGTCAGCCAGCAGCAAAATACAAAAACAAAGCAGACCGGCAGGCAGCTATATGGAAAAGTAAGCGCAGGGCACGAAAACCAAAATCTGCAGAGCATCAGAAATACTCGCCAGTCCAAATGCTTTTTATGAAAGGTTTTAATCTCTCCAACATTTGTCGCTGGTTCCTTGAATCAACGGAAACAAAATCTCTTGTCATCGTCAAGAAGGTGACCACACGTCTTCCATCAGAAAGTCAGCTGTGCTTCCACAACTCGTCAAGTGTGGCAGGGACGTCTCAGGGTGTATTTCCAAGCGTACAGGCAGAGCGCTTAAAGAAGCATTTGAAAAAGTTTGCCATTGCCTCCCCTGTAAAGAGCAACCCCAGGAGTCAGAAGCTGATTGCTAGAGCACTGGAGCAAGAAGCAAATGCAGTCAAAGGGAAAGAGAGAGGAGATCTCTCCAGTAGTTCTCAGAATTTGACAAAGTACTCCTCTGCCAAAGCTTCTGCTCAGATAAGTGAATCCCAGAAATCCTCTGGAAAATCAAAGAATCCAGCTAGTGCAAGAATCCTGAGGAAATATTCTAATATTAGAGAGAAGATGCAGGTTCAGCAAACGACTAGTAGACTGAAAAAGGCATCAAAAATATTAAAAACCAGCAAGATTAAAAGACTTGCCACCACAAAGTCGTCCTCCAAGTCAAATCTGAAGCAGTCTCTTAAGGCACGGAAATCCGCATTACCTGTCAGCAAACGAATGAAAGAGTCATCGGCAAAAATGGAGAGGCGAAAAATATTGGCTAACAAAAAATCAAAGCAAACTGTAAAATATAAAGCTGTGAGGGCTCAGAGCAGTGGTAGAGCTTCAAGAGATACAAGTAAAAAGGAGTTGCCTAAGAGATGTTCTCAGAGACTTGGGTCTCCTAAAATAGCCGAACATAACCCTGTCGACACACCTAAAGGCAAAGCGGACAACAAAAGGCACACTGAAGCAAGTTCTGCAAAAATCCAGTCGCGGGAGTCGTCACAGAGTACACCTACTGAGATCAAAGATGCAGAGAATGCTGCTGAAACCCCACAGCAGAGCACGGATGTCAAGGTGCCAACCTCACCTGACCAGGTGCTAACAAGATCCCAGAGAAAAATGGAGGCTGCTCTCCCTCCGAGCGGGAGCCCCAGTCATGTTTCAAAGAGGGCCACGAAGTCCTCGACAACACAGCATGCGTCTCCCAGATCAGTTAGGAAAACTGATGAACCTACACTGACGAGAAGCGGAGCTTTAAAGTCTCCGGTAAAAAGAAGTCCACGCAGTGCAACAAAACTGGCAACCAAGAGGGCTCTGAAGCTTGCAGACACCCCAGCGAAGCGCACAAGGACATCACTCTCAAAATAAGATTGATGCAGAGAGAAAGAGAGATCATCTTTATTTAGAAGATTTGCCTCTTTATTATCTTATATCTGGAATATACTCCGAAGGACCAAACCCAGTCTATTTTGTGTACTCACCAAACTCTTCAGAGAATACCTTTTTCAGTAGGTAAATGTGAGAAAGAAACACATTTTGAAATTTGTTTATCGGTCAGTGTGAAAATGCAAATGTGACGTATTGTTCAGATTTCGGTTTGTTTTTAGGACTGAAAACCTGTCCTGCGTGATGTCTGGCAGTTGTAGCCGTTTGGCTTTATGTTTCAGCGCTCTTGACACGGCTGGAGATGACAACAGCCTAACAAATGTTTTCAGAGTTAGGAGAACAAGCATCGAACTGGGATGCATAAGAATTTGTTCAGTCCTTTTGTTCCCTTTTTTTTCTTTGCTGTTTTTGTATATAATTATCGTTTTAGATGATAGCATGCACTGCGTTTAAGCTTCCTATGTAAGTTGGCAGTTTGTATCTCCAGCCTGTGTTCAAATCACAACAGCGTGAATATGTGACTGCTGTGACCAGGTGCCTTATTTATGAAGTGTAATGTAATAGAATGTGTTGCTAAATGTGAAATCTCCTGTCCTCTGCTTGTAACAGCTTTCAGTTCCCAGAGAGGCAGTCAGCATTAATTTGCTACACACAGTGTGTGCAAACTGTTTCCGTTCCGCACAGTATGTGCCTCACACTTCATCTGCAAATTCTCATGTTGATTAAGGCGTTCAGATTTTCATACTCATCTTCCACCTGAGATTTATTTTGTGCCCATTTTCCCACAGCATTAACATAAAATTATTCTTATTATAGTTGTATTAGATGTTGAGATCTGAATTGTTAAGAGACATGCGTGTTATATATGTGTCATGACAAAAGTTTGTAGCTTTTTTTTTTTTTTTTTTTTTTTTTTTAATGTTTGAGGTTTCGTCACTATGTACCTCCACGGTCACTTTTGACAATTGCACCCAGTGTTACCTGCACATTCTGGTGACTTTTGAGTATTTTACCTGCGTCTGCATGTGGTTATTCTTGTTAATGTTTAGACCGTTTCACAATGCAGCCATGAAACCTCCCATTAATATTTATGCCCCTAAATCCCGTTTGAGAGTTAAGTAAAAGCTGTAAACTATGGGAGATGATTTGGGAATTCTAGCTTATTTGTCAAAATTCCTCCAAGCAAAGGCCTGAACAGTTTGTGTATTTATTGGTAAGTATGTATGAAACGGTAACGGACCGTTGCATTAATCATGTTTCGCAAGCTGGATCTAAAATATTTGGGGTTGCTTTAGTCCCTTTCTGAGTTGTGCATCCAAGTGTTTGGCAGTTTTACTTTTTATGGTCTCTTTTTTCCATTTCTTTGTTTTATTTTCACTGACAGTTAGATGTTCTCATAATGTGACGTTTGTTTACTTCCATCATAGTAACTTACATTAGTGTATTGTCAAAGGAAAAAATACCATTTTAGCACAGTTTTATTATTATAATAATGATTATGATCATTTTCTGTAAGAGGATAAATCATCTGTAAATGCAAAACAGGTCTACCATGTTTTTATTGTTATTTAAGAACTCCATTTAGGCTAATGAATTTAGCAAATGTAAAACAGCCCACCAAATACCAGACTTGAACATGTTTATTCTTTACAGTTGCTATTTAAAGATTTTCATTTTGTATATTAGAAAGAAATACCTGCTTTATTTGTGGTAATCCCAAGAATGATACATCTTTATGTTAAGAACTTTGTATTTTTGCTGGAGTTGATATAAAGATGTTTGAATTTTATGCATGTTGTTTTTTGTTGTACTTTGCTTTATTACAGCCTCAACAGAGGTGCTCACACAAGTACAGGAAAGTGTAATGAATTTTGGGGCTGGGGGGCACTGAAATGTGTATTGTCAGTATTTTAAAAATATTCACAAATTATACTCTGAGGTCCTTACAGTCAGCATTCTGAATATTCACGTGAACTTGACAGTATGGTTATGGTTCAACTTTGTAGTTAACACGGTATTGATGGCATTTTACATAAATGGGACCTGCCATACGGCCAAAGGGCAATAGCCCCAATGCCCACAGGAAGCTCCCACTGTGCTGTTGGACCGATTGGTAAACAGTTGGCCTCCATAACCTTTGTCAGTGTAGAAAACAGTAAAGGCACAATTTTTCACTATAACCAGTGTGACACGAAGTAGTTAATTTATTTACCCTTTTTGGTGATATGCAGTTAGGTCCCTTTTACAAATGAATGACACACCACCTTAGTAAGTCAGTAATTGGTTACTACCAAATCATTAAAAAAGAAAGTTCTGCCAAGTAGAGCCTACACCTGCAAACAAGGCATAACCCGGTACACCACCACACTGGATTTGAAGTCACACAAAATAGATGTGAATCTACAGGCTTGCAGCTCAAATGGTTTAACAAAAGTATTGAATTAGTATTAACTGTTTAGGAATAAGACATTTTTATATAGTCCCCCATTCTCACAGGCTCAAAATTATTGGGACAAACTGATGTAATTTTTAATGTAAGTTTGATGAAAATCTTTGCAGTCAGTGACTTCCTGAAGTCTAGAACCCATGGACATCACCAAATGTTTCCATCCTTGAGATAGTCTGTAAAGGCCTTTATTGCAGCCACATCTGCAGCTGCTTGTTTGTAGGGACCTCTCAACTTTCTTTTTTGTCTTGAGTAACTGAAAGCATGTTGTGTTTGATTGAGTTAAGGTTAGTGATTTGGCCATGAGAGAACAATACTTTTGCTGCCATTGGGGGAAAAACAAAACAGTCTCCCCCTTCTTGCATCAACATCCCTTTGGAAGTCATATTGAGAATTCCAGTGAAGTGCTGCCAAATGCAATTTCAAAACTTGGAATTGAAAATTGTGGTGTTGTACAGAGGCAAAAGTGTGTGTGTGTGTGTGTGTGTGTATATATATATATATATATATATATATATATATATATATATATATATATATATATATATATATATATATATATATATAGATAGATAGATAGATAGATAGATAGATAGATAGATAGATAGATAGATAGATAAAAAAGTGTGACTGTGTTTCAAATACAAACTTGTAAGATTTGCCAAGTAAAAGAAGGAAATGATGGAGACAATTTTTAAAAGCACACACATTTAAGTTTAATTAATGAAAAGAGTGGAGTTTTGGTAAACATTTTGTCGGTGGCACTACATACATTCAGCATTATTGAGTTTTCAGTTCAATCCCACCATCAGTCCTGTAACATAAACGCAAACAGACAGAACCCAGCCAGGGATATTTCTTAGTTTTTGCACCATTTCAATACAACAGAGACATTGTGTTGTTCACGATAACATTTATGTATATAGTTCATAGGATGGAAGAAAACTGTGTTTCTGGTCATGTGACCAGTAACTGAATTACATCTCAATATAGCACAAGCACCACTAAGATGTCTACCAGGAAGTTGAATGCACCAGTCCAGTACAGATTAGTGCAGAGGAAGGAAAGGAGACATGGAAAGAAAGTCACATTTGACTAAACGCGCACCTTTACGAGGCACACAGCCTAAGTATTACAGTGACTGTTCATCAGTATCCTTTATGGGATCTTTAATGTTTTTGTACACCACTGGGATCACAGCGACAGCATGTAAAACAAAGTTAACATGGGTAGCAATATGAATAGGAGCTCCGTGATGCAACGCTGTATGAGCTGAGAACTGCAGCCTTTCACACTATAAAGAGACTTTAACAGTTAGATCAGAAAAACGGATCAAACACAATCCCGATCTGCAGAGAGAACAACACCTTAACGCCATCCCGATGGACTGTCACTTATTCGACAGGATGTGATTTCTATATCTTACATTGGAAACTAAATAACAGCTAAAAGTTACCACTTCATGAATAAGCATAGGTCATATTTATCTATACACATTTATACATTCAGGTATGACGTTCACTGTAATTGGCACCATTGCTTTCTTTTTTTTCCTTTTTTTTTTTCGTATGGATTACCACTTAAAACTGACAGATACTGAAAATGTCCAGACCGTTCTCGTTTACTTATCTGTCAGTAGTAGGCATGTAATGCTTCACACACAGTTGCCTTTTCAAAGCAATCTTGGATGACACACCTTGATAACATGATCATTGTCCACAGAGGCAACTTCATCCTGTTCCTTCTGGCTTGACAGCAGCTTATGATCAGTTGAGCTTGACTAATTTAAAAAAAACTTTAAAAAAAACCCCAAAACAAAACCCACCAGCTCACAAATTCAAATGACAGAAATGCAACTCGAGCACTTCAATCCAAATGAACAAGGAAACAATCAGAAGTCTTTTAAGTGTGATGTGTTAATTTCAAGGGAAATTTGAGGTGGGGGACATCTCTTAATCTCAGCTCTGAACTCTCCGGCCCCCACAAGCAAACCAGGAATGTCTGAGCCAGAGAGGAAGGTCAAACACTGCTATGAAGTGATGTTACAAATACAGTTTTTTACGTAATTTATTTTTTTTAGTTACCTTTTTAAATCTTTTTGACATTTTTGATCTTCACTTTCTACAGGAAAACGCCATTAGATAAAATAAATAAAAACAAGCACAGACTCTCAATGAATTAATGTAATATTCACATGGAAGACAACATATACAATATTAAACATATTTCTAGACCAATACTGCCTTCTATACAAAAAGGCCAACCAGCTGCTGCATTTTTTTTGGCCAATTAAATGTAATTAATCACCTTTTGGAGCATGTGAGATACAACAAATTAAAAAAACAAAAAACACCTAGGGAACCAAATGAACGCCTTTCCACCAGTCCCAAAGCTTCAGGAAACAGACTTACTCTTTAACATAGAAAAATACTATACCAAAATGAAATACAAATATATATATATTAGAATCTGTTAGGCATTTCTATATAAAGGGTTGTAGGGGAGGGATGGGGCAGCTAAAGGAGTTAGGTTACATCATGACACAAAAATATAACAAAAACAAATTATGAGAAATGAAACAAAACAAAATAAAAAATAAAACAACAGAGCATGATTCTGCAACCTTTTTGTTTTGTACATTTATAAGGATATTAAGAAGCTCTACATATTTGTTAGCAAACGTCTCCAAACATGCAACAGTTTGCACAAGTTTAATACTGCAGGCATCAAAAGGAGCAGGACTGATTGGCCTCCTACTCACTGGGGTGGAGTAGGTTGGGGGTGGGATTATGCAAATCATCCTAACCCTGAGGCGATTCATGCTGGGGGCTGATAAGCACTGGGCACTGTCAGCACCGGATGGGTTCTCTGATTGGAATAGTTTGGCACAAGCCTTCCCGTGTGGCGTTTAGACTGTGCAGAAAATGTGTGTATGCCATGCATGTGTGATCATGTACTTCAGAGACGTGCCTTGACTGCTGTTTTCAGTGCTGCTAGTCAGCGCAGTCTCTTGTTTATTTATTTTTTAATGGAGTTTCTGTTACGGTACCTCACAGAAATCAACTGTGACACTAGACCACCCTAGCCTCGAAGCCACGACGTCTGCGCCGCTCTTAATCGTACGTTTTCTTCCTTGCTGTTCACTTCTACGTGTGCGTGTGTGGATGGATGACTGTATCCTGGCAGAGAAACTGCTACACCAAACCAACAACAACTTCAACTCAACCCAAACCATATCCAGCCCAGTCCAGGCAACCCAGCCAAGCTCAACTCAAAACAGCTTTGCCAAGTCAAAATTGTCCAGCTCTCCTCTTAGCCTTCTGCTTTTCCCAGGCCGGACCCCACTGTTCTCTCTGCCTCCACAAAGTAAAGATGGTAGATGGTGGCTGGGCTGTCAGAGGCCTCAGAGATGGATGGGGAATTCACACTGGGTGACTCGGGTTGAAACAATGTTGCGGATACAATGGTTTGCTGCTGTTATCGCACCTACGTTGTTGCCCGTGATGTTGGTTTCTCTGTTTTACTGTAGGTCAAACACCCTTAGAAGGGGAGGAAATATACTATTTTACAAACACTGTTGTCCATAATATATAGATAGAGGTTTTATATATATTCTTTAATATCTCTCTTTCTTTCTCTCCCTCACTTTCCTACTGTCTTCTCTTTCCTTTCTTTACTTCCTTTCTTTCTTTCTTTCCATCTTCTGCTCGTCAGCAGCAGCGGGGAACGGGAGTGAACTGTGCTACATGCAGCCCACGCAGCCGCACTTGATGGTCTTTTCCACCTCCTCGCTGAAGGTGGTCCCATCGCTGCATTCGAAGGTGTATTTCCGACGTTTCATCCTCTGGCTGGCGCAGCAGGCCCCTGTGTCGCAGGCTCCAGTGCACTCCACCCAAGACACCATGCGTGTCGTCTGGCAGATAGCGTATCCCCGCTGGACCTGGTAGAAGTCTCGCACAGGTTCCCCTCTGCACTCAATCTCTAAATAAAAAACAATGGGAAAAAAGGTTTTTAATATGACTTGTTTTAAAGTCTTGTTTTTCTTTATCACTACAGACTAACATGCACAAAACCCACCTGCATCACAGAGTTCTCCGGTATAGCCATTTTCACAGTGACAGTATGCATCTCCTGTGTCTGAGATCTGGCAGCGACCATGTTTGCAGGACAGATGACGGCAGGGGTTAAACAGCTCCCCTTGTTGGTTACACAGGGCTCCACGGTAACCCTCTGCACACTCACAGCGGTATGACTGAGAATCCAGAGGGATGCATTTTCCATGGACACACCTATTTAAGAGGCAATAAACTCAATAAATATAAATATAAAGTTTAAAAACTTGATCCAAAGCTATTCCATTTGCTGACATACTTGCTGCCCTGGCAGGGGTTGCTAGCAGGCTGGTCACAGTGCGCCCCGCTCCAGCCTGGCTGGCAGTGGCAAACGGGTCCTTGGACCCCATCAGGTTGGCATATGCCATGTACGCAGTAGATCTTCTTGCAGGGCTCGCAGCCCGGTACCACGCCAGGCTTCATCTGGGTCTTGGTGAAGTCCTGAAGCTCGTTGTTTATGTACAGGTTCTGGATACAGCCATGGAAACTGGAGCTATTCTGGATCTGCCAGAGACGGAAAGTGCCCGAGTGCACGTCCACCGGCATGCCTGGAGGAAGGAACGAGAGAAAGGATCGTTATATACAAGGACGTGCATACTGAGTCACACGCACAGACAGCTAACACAGGGCTGGTATGAATGTAATGGAGACTGATATTTTCAAGCACGTGTGTCCCAGCAGTGTGTAAACCACTTCTCAGATTAGTATATACAACTGTTTTTTGTTGGGGTTTTACTAATTTTGATTTTTTTTACATTTGCACTATAAGACACATCATCCTTGAAATGGGGGACAACAAAAGGGAGAGAGGTATGGAAAAAAATTTTTCCTGTAGTTTGTATGAATGAAGAACAGCACATCACAGCAGGAAAAACATACAGCACCAAGTCTGAGCCACTCCTGATCCGATATGAACCCAGAAATGGGGGCTGAAATGCAACAAATCTAAGGTGTAACTTTAAAGGTTTATTTTTTCAGTTTGAAAGTCTGATTCTATCAAGAGTGGCTAAATTACATGTAAATTATACAAATGAACACCATGTGCACCATGGGAAAAAAAATGCATGCAAATACAAAACTAGTCTGAAGTCGAGACTGTGTGTGGTAGTTTGATTATGATTCTAACACTAGATGGCGTAGTTCACACACTATAAAAAAGTGCTTGAAGGACAAAGTCTATAGAGAGATGCATTGTGTGTTTACTCTAAATTATGATCTATTATTTTTGAGAATGACGTTCCTTCGGCTGTGTGGTGGTTAACACATTTGCAAGGGAAAGGCTGTGGGTTGTACTTCAGCCTGAAGGGCATCTGGTGTAAGCCTCTGTTAAATCAAAGATGCAGTGCTACCTGGTTCAGAAGAAGCTGAACGTAGCTTTACTTTTGAGCTTCCTGTTCATGACTAAAAAAACGTGTGTGTGTGTTAGTATTCAGGAGGTTTATCTGTATTTTTTCTAGCAAACACAGTCATGACTAAAGGTGGGATGGAGTGGCTAGAGGATAGGGTTGAAGGGTTGAATGGTTGAGGGAAAGGAGTGATTCGGGTGGTGACAAAGCGAAGGGGGAGGGGTGGTGATTGACAGTAGTGTAGTAGTTAAGAGTGCCTGCAGAGGAGGGAGGTGTGTTCTGGAGAGGGCCCCTACCCCCCACGTATAGTGGAGCCTCCCCGTTGATGGGCCGCACTGCCCCAAAGCTGTCCATTGTGGTAGGGAGACCCCCGTCAATGGACAGGTTCACCATCTGGTCAAAGGTCACCAGTTCCACTGTGTGGAACTGACCATCGTTGATAGTCTCAGTACTGGGAAAGGAAAACACAGATTGAAGATATGCAGTACAGTCACTGAAGTGAACACAAAATGCTACGTGCTCATCAGGACTGAGCGAGCAGTGGCACCTCACCTGTATATGGCATGTCCTGGCTGACTGCCGGGGTCATAGCTAACCTTGACATGACCTTGATAGAGCTCCACCGCCATATGATCATTGTCTCCATTGTACAGCAGGATACCATTGTCCTCCGCCGTTGATACCTACAGAGAGATCATTTTTGCATTGGGTGTTTGAGTTATTCAGGCTTTAGCACAGAAAGGCAGTGCCAGCACACTGAAATGGTAGAAATGACTGCACATACTTGTAGTGTGATGTTAGCTTGAGGCCAGTTCTTAAGGTCAGAGAGCAAGAGGTAGGAGTCTCTGTCGATGAAGTTGACGCTGACCAGCTTCTCACAGCGTGGCCCTCCGAACTCGGGAGGACACTGGCAGAGGGCGCGCCCACCTCGCTCCACACATGGGGCGTTGTTCTGGCAGTCGGCCCGCTCGCACAGTGACAGTAGAGATGGGGGAACCTCGCATAACTGACCGCTAAAGGAAGACAGACAGTGAGGGGATTTTTAGGAGTGTGATCTGATTAAAGCAGAAGAAACTAAGGAGCCAAAAATAATGGCACACTTGTCCTCTCCTCACCTATATCCTTCAGGACAGATGCACAAATATCCATTTAGCTCGTCCACACACTGAGCTCCATTCTGACAGCGATGCTCCTCGCAGTCATTATAGTCTACACTGCAGTCATCACCAACATAACCAGGAGAACACACACACCTGCAATGCAAAAATACAAATATAAATTGTCTATTTCCCAACATACAGCTTCAGAATTGATTGATCTGGTGCTTCTGGGAGTAAAACATACTTGGGTCCAGAGGATGTGATGAGGCAGGTAGACTCGTGTTGGCAGGGGCTCCGACCGGGGGCACACACATCTTCCATTTCTTCACACATTTCACCTGCAAAAAGGCAAAAGTTTTACAGAAGGTGGTTAACGCAGAGCAGAATCATATTTATTATAGCATAAAACCTTCTTTTTAACTGATATTTTGTTACTGTGCAGCTGTTTCTTGATCTTAACTATGTTGCATCTACTAACCTGTGTAGTAGGGGGGACAAAAACAGGTGTAGTTGTTGACACCGTCGATGCAGGTTGCTCCGTTCTCGCAGTCGTTGTCATCGCAGTCATCGATATTGGTTTCGCAAGTCGGGCCCTCGAAGCCCAATGAACATGTGCAACTGTGAAAGCAAACAAATCCATCTCATCAAGTTCTGTCTTTGATTAAGATTTAATTCCTTTCCTTCACTGATCTCCTCACCTGTACTGTCCCTCTTGATTTGCATCCATTCGGCAGGTTCCTCCATTGGCACATGGGCTGCTCACACAGGCGTTCAGAACCGTCTCGCAGTTCTTTCCCTGAAACAGAGGCCAGACTAAGGGATCTGCCAAAAATGATGCTACTCACGTCGGTAACCTCTTAACTGAAATTCACATCGTTCTAGATAGTTCTTACCTTGAATCCTGGAGGACAGCTGCACCTGTAGATCTCCACCAGGTCGCTGTGGCAGATGCCATGGTTCTGGCACGGACTCGACAGACAAGGGTTACACTTGGCCAACACTGCCGTGTCCACATCACCTAGAGGAAATGCCAAAAAGCTTATATTTCATTTTTTTACAGGTACAAGTGACCAATCTAAGACAAAATTCCTGGGCTGAACACAATAACTTACCTGAACATTCAAATTTTTTTGCAGGTGTAGTCAGCAGAAGTTTGCCCTCCATGCCCTGAGGACCAGCACAGCGAGCGATGCCGGGCTCTTTGTATCCAGTCTTGACCCAGTCCGACAGCCAACGCAGGTGACAGTCACAGTACAGGGGGTTGGCACCGATTGCCCTGAAAATTCAGAGATCAGTCATTAGTAATCAGTGATTTAGGCTCTTTTAGTATAAGTCTACCCACTGTAGTGCACTCTGTCACCAGCAGGTGTCTCTACATTCTCATATAAAGTAACACTCACTTAAAAATCAACTTGATGTCCTAGACAAAAAAATCAGAGCCTCCCTCAGAATAAAACAGCTCTAAACTTTAACGCTCAATGCCACTTTGAGCCATGCATTATCAGGAGGAAGGCTGTTCAATTACAGGCAAAGGTGTGAACAGAAGGCACTCTTAACTGCTTCTGTTATGGTGGTCAGGAATCAATGGCGCTCTGTCCTCCCGCTGGATGCACAAACACTCCTGAATCGATGCTGTTCCATTACTGCGGAACACAGGCTCATCTTTCAGGCCGAGCCAATAGCTGACACCTGACATCTGCTTACATGAAAGCCACTTGACTGTGACTGTGGATCAATGGCTCCCCTCCATCCCTCACTCCAGCCCCATTTTCATGAAGCCTCGACTCTTGCTCTGCTCTCCACGAAATGTCTTTGTTTAGTTCTCCCTATGCTTCCTTCTGCCAGAGCTCCAGTGTCAAAACTGGAGGACACCTACAGATTGACAGATCTATCTGTCGTCATCATCTTTTTTTGGCTGCTCCCTTCAGCCGCATTTGATGCATCTCACTCTGTCCTCCTCCTCTGTCACACGACCCGTCTGCATGTCCCGCTTCACTACATCCTACCTCCTCCGTGGTCTTCCCCTCCTGCCTGGTAGCTCCATATTCACGATAAGTCTATCTATCTAATAGGTAGATATGTCTACTGATCAGCAACTGTCACGAAATGATGTGACAATTTATGCTGGATGGCAAAAGCCATGCACAGCCAGACGCCCAACTCACACAAAATTGCAGACAAATAAATAAACACTGAAGTCCACAGACCATGAAAGATATGTGTGTGCAAGTCAGTGAATGTTTGTGCTTCAAAGATGTCACACAGGGAGATGAGAGAGCAAAGGGGTCTGTGTGTTGCTTGAACCGCAGGACTGCGGCTGATTAAGGGAGGGCTCGTCTCATGCAGAGCCGACCAAAGAGGACAACAGACAGCCCGCTGTGAGCCACACTCTGGCTGTGTGTGCAGACGGCTCCTGTACCTGACAGTGCCTGTGTGTGTGTGTGTATGCATTTTTGTGTGCAGCTACATGTATGTACACTTAACATGGTAAATGCAGATGAAAATGGTTCTGGAAAGGGCCATACAGTTGTGTGTTACTACTTACAAATGGGAAAGTGAGGACACGTCATTAAAGATGCCATCGGGAAGCTCTGAGATTTCATTGCCATGAAGAGACCTTAAGGGTGAAGGGGAAGGAGAGGACAAAAAGAGAAAATACATGAAGACATCTGAGCACAGAAAGAAAATCTTACTATTAGAACAAAGTTCAAAAGAAGAATTAATGATTGGTCAACTGCCAGAAAATCAACTAGTTTTTGATTTGTTAAAACACACTAGTATCATTTTTTAAAAAAGACAAGTATTTGAACGTTGTCCATGAACCATTTCAGTATTTATAACAGCGCTCCTGTGTCCAAATGGTAAAGCTATATTTTTTTCAAAGTAAACCAAAGAGTCAGTATATTAATTGTCAGTGCTGGGTTGATTGCTTTCCAACAAACCGAAACCAGAACTATCAGGAACAATGGCGCAATGTTGTCTTGGCATTCTAAATGAGCGGGAGGTGGTTTGTGTTTCTGGTAGAGCCATGTGCAGCTGGCAAAGATACGAGGCTCTGTACGTCTGGAAAAGGCTGGTGTCAAGTTTCTATGCGCGTCTGGCTGGCAGGGCCAACAGGGGTATAGAGTTGGGGGGTTAAAGAGAGCTGTACCACATGCAGGACAGTGTAAGTGTGTGTGCAGACAACGAGGAACAATTATGTGCTTGCATATTTGGGCACATGCATTAATATTAATCCTGGTGTGTTTTTGCATTATTTTGAATCTACTGTTATTTTCCTTGTTCTCAGACTGCTACCAAGGTTGACAAGCCTACATGGCTTAATGGCTACATGATTGATGGTCATTGTAATCCGCCAGGTCATTACCACCTCTAAACCTCAGCTGACCGCAAGCTAATGTTACCACAGCTCAGTCCACAATAACAGTACATGACACATCTGCTCTCTATGCCTGGATGAAGAGAACTGATGTATAAACAGACTCTGAAAGTAAACTGCCTCCTTTGTTGGACTTGTCAATCACGGTGAAACTGCGGAAGAGTCAGAGGAAAGGATGCGGAGAGGGAAGTTGGTCAGTGTAAGAATACTAAATACTAGAGGAAAAATATACAGTGTAACCTGCCTGAGACAACACGCTAATTGGCCTGTGTGCCGTGGAGAATGCTTATTAGTGTAGAGCGCGTAGGTGGGTTGTGGTAGTCGGAGGATACCGAGGGCGTAAAGCCAGCAGCAGTGTGCCAGTCAGGGAAAGATCTCATGGGAAAAAAGGAGCCATGGAGTCTCCAGGAAGAAACTTGATCTGCGCTCCTGCTAACATTCTCTCTTTTTGACTTTTCTTTGCTACGGCTGTATATCATTCTGTCAATTCACGTTGCTTATGCCAACTTATCTGCAGCCCGATTCCCAGAATGAAACCGATTGACAATGCGATGGCTTATGTCTACACAGAGTGTGGGAAGTCTGGTTCTGTGAGCCACATGTCTGTTTTGTTTTTGTTGAAGGCTTTACATTCATTGTTTTTTTCCTTCTCTTTTCTTTCATATCACATTAATTTCTTACAGGTTGCTACTCAAACCCCTGCGGGCCACACCCTGGCGCTGTCTCAGCTCACTCACCTCACACCTAATACTCAGCAGGCCAATTAGAAGCGTATTAATCTGCAGCTTAAACCACAACCACCATACAAACACACACACACACACGTGTGTGCACACTCACACAGTGCCGCTTGCAATCACACCACATCCATGCCAGCCTCAGACCCCTGGTTTGTTTGAAGAAGTGAGCGTTAATGATTCTTCTCCTCTTTTACTGCTGTGTAAAGCCAAAGGTGCAGCTTTATAAAGGCTCTGGCACCTCGGCGTGCGCGACTGCACATGAGCGCGGCGCTTTTGGCATCTCATTGTGGTTTCCATGAAGCTTCCAACTTTGAACTCTGAACTTTTTGTGGAGTCTGAAAGTTTAAACTATTAAACTGAGCTCATTGTCGCTCGAGATTTGCTGCACCCCCCACTGTATTTCTAAGCAAAGAAAGAAATGCCACAGCTCCAATTGACATTTAATGGGAGGCTTATGATTGATCACACGGGCAGTAAAGACATCAAAGTTTTCTGCTTCACTTGGACTCCCGTCTGAGTAAGACAATAAGGTAGCCCAGACAGTCTGTGTGTATATATGTGTGTTATTGTATATAGTTCTGAGCCTGTGTGGTGTGTGTGTACGTGTTGGTGGCACTGAGGGAGGGCCTCACATGGCGTCTAGCATACTTGTTCAGGGGAATTTCAGAAGTAAAGGTGGCGTGAGTGAGTAACAGCAGAAATAACGGACGCACAGCTTCATTAGAGATCAAAGCTCTACGCCTGGCGTAGCGACGGCGGCATCAGCTAATGATGGCCGAGCTTCACTCTCATTCTACACTAAAAGGGCTCTTACGCTTTGTGTCTCGTAATGATCGGGGGCTTTAGTCGAATCCCACCGTAAAAAGAGGCTTTGTTGAAGCTTTGTTGTCACTAATAAAAAGTGTGCCTGCTATGAGCACACATGGAAGGCTGATAACTGCACTCCCACACACATGCTAACAGGCACCAAGCCAGTAGATGACAAACATTTAGACTATGCATATACAGGCATCAGTGCGCACACAGACACACAGACACACAAATAGACATTGGCGTGCGCGTGTAATCTCATAAGGAGTGCTGCTGGGCCTGGTCTCAGTTTCTCCCTTCGCAAAACTAAACTGTACATTCGAGTTAAAGCTTGAAGCTTCGAGCTGCTGTGCGCTTCCAAAGACTGGTTTTATTTCGTCATCTATCTGTCGAATGCATTTACGATCTACATCTCAGTTATTTAGCAGACCGATTCATCCGCAGGGAGCCCATGGTCACTGAGAGTGCACAATCAAAGACTTCATAACTTCATAAAAGCCCAGAGGCAAAGTCAAAACCATTACAGCTAGCGGGGCAAACATTCTCCGGCAATCAGAGTCAGGGTGATTTTGTACAGTGGGATGTGGGAGCATGTGTTTGGCCCTGATGGTGCAGCAGTGATGAGCTCGGGGCACTTGGAGGTGAACAAGCAGACTGGGCAGAAGTCTGAAGAGGAGGTGGTTAGGAGTGGGAGCTGGAATAACACTGCTATTTCCCCCCACAGCTGCCATCTAAACAGAGAAAATAGGTCGGAGTTTATGTGTGTGTCTGTGTGTGTCTGTGTGTGTATTCATAAGCTGTCATAACTGTTTAGACTGTGTTTCATTCCTCTGGAGTCAATCAAACATTCTCAGCATCTGCTTGCACCATCTCTGTAGTCAGTGCAGGCTGCAAAAATATCCTCCTTAATAACTCATTTAGCCTGAAAGTAAGTCCTGTCTTGTTTTAGAACACTTCTGTCAAAATGACTTCAAATGTTCTCAGTGAGCAGAATGAACACTGTCCTGAAATGATGTGACACCAAAGAAACATTTGATTTTTCATGAGGAAAAAAGTGAAACACTCTCATAGCACAGGCAGCATACATTCTGTATTTGAAAAAAAAAAAGCACATATATAACACAAATAGTACCTGCATGCAATTCATCTGAAATATGAAAATGAACTCACAGCAGTCGAAGTGAGTGCAGTCCACTGAAAGCCATTTTGGGGATACAGCGCAGCGAGTTATAGCTCAGAATTCTGCAAAGTAAGATCGTCACAAGTGTCAAATTTAGTTAGAATTAAAACAAAACTTTTCTAGTTGCAGATAAATTAAAATGACAGTCAAGGCTGGTTAAGACTTACAGAGTGGTAAGCTGACTCATGTTAGCGAAGGATGAGTTGGTCAGAGAGTTTATCTTGTTGTTGCTCAGGTCTCTGAAACGTAAAAAAGGAAACCATTCACTGTACTGATGAATACCAGGGGTGTCAAACATAAGGTCCGGAGGCCAGAATTGGCCCGGCAAAGACTCCAATCTGGCCCACTGGATGACTTAGGAACAAGAATTTTGGACTGTAATAACCGATAAAGACCCCCCCCCACCCCCCACCCCCCCCACCCCCACCCCCAGAAATTAAGCAATAGATAATCAATTAAATGACAGTAAAGGTCTTTCTTTCTTTCTTTCTGTGAAAAAAGACATAATAAACTGGATATTTTCTGTGAATTAACAAGAACTTTCTGTTTTAGAATTACACAACAGTCAAGGCAATGAGCTACCAGATCTTTTGCTGTAATTTTATAAAGCTGTTTCTTAGACTTTAGGTTCAAAGAGTCATTCTTAAGCAACATTTCTTTGTGTTGTAGAAAAACTGACATACTTGAAATTGCACTTCTTTTTATGGCATTAATATATCTCAGGGATTAAATGTGCAGGTAAACACAAAGGCTTAACATCAAAGCTAGCTGTATGTGGTCCATGGTGTAATATAAGTTTGACATCCTGGATCTAGACCTTGTAATTGAAGATGTACACAGACAAAAAACTTACACCAGCTGTAGGTATTTGAAGGCAGACAGTTCCTTTGGAACAACACTGAACTGGTTTCCATCTAGATACCTGGACAGACAGACACAAATAGGTTTGTAATGAACCAGCAGGTGCTATCATTGAAAGATAGAACAGCTACAGCAGACTGAAAATATTTACCAGCACTATTTCTTAATGTATTTTCAATCTAAGATTCAACTGATCCACTCATGGCTCTGGTAACCAGTTGGCTACTGTGCTGACCTAGCTTCTGGAGGTGAATTTTATGGAGGATCCACAGTAACCAGAATATTGGGATAGTGAAAAAATGAATAAAAGAGAAATCATTATCAGTAGCTGATGATTACAGTGCAATCCCTGTTTTACTCTTCTACACACTATTTAACTGCATCAAAGCCTGCTCAAACAGGATTGTTAAAAAAAAGTTAGAACTTCAATCAGTCTACAAATGAAAACCAAAAAGCTTCTGGTGTCAGATTCTGCATATTCATGTATGGATATCTGCTTACAAGGTTTTAACACAATGTTGCTTGTCAAGACTAGAAGTCAAGCATAGCAAGCATTCCACAGACATGCTGTTTAAGTAGTCCCATTTCACAGATACTGGGCTAAGAATCACTTCTACTGTGAAATAGTGACTAAGAAAAGAAGACAAATGTGTTACTTTCAGTGAATTTGCTTTTTTCTGATTTTCCAGTTTAACAACAATTCCTAAATGTGACCCAGCACTTTTAAAGTGATGTACAAACCCTTGTGTTTGTGTGGGCTATGCAAGTGAGTGATGTATACAAGGCGCACAACCACCCTCCTGATTACCAACACAAAGTCCTACTAGTGGTGTGTCACTTTGATAAATGGCCGGTTTAGGGCCTGGTCCTTCTGAGCAGAGCTGCAGGCTCCTGCTATTGTTCTTGACTGTACACAGGGTGGGAGGCGCAGGGTGCGTGGGTGCGGGGAGGTGGGTAGTTAGGAGGCCTTTGGGTTCAGTGGTAATGATAGGTAATGACGGTGCTGAGGACACTTGGGATAATGATGGAGTAGCAAACTCTCCAGATGACAAGATGAAAGCCCAGAACAGAGGGGCACACCTGGTCACACCTGCTGGGACAATGACAGGCCTTAAGGCTCGCACAGCGTGTGTGTGTGTGTGTGTGTGTGTGTGTGTGTGCCTGAGTTGGTCTGAACCACTTTAAGCATTATTGGAAAGTTCCAGACCTATTCCATTTCCTCCCCTTTCCATTGAAAACTGCTCATTAAAATGTCCTGTTGCTCCCCTATGCTCCTGTGGACAGGCTTTTGGCCCTCACACAAATATTCACGCACACACACAAACACACACACTAATCCTTGGCTCTGAGTGTGAGAGTGACATCAGTGCTAGCCCTGAAGGCCGTGAGGAACATAGAAGAAGAATGTCTGAGAGAATAACTACAGGGTTTATTGACTCCTTTCCTATTCCCTAAGTGACGCGATGTGTTTTCTTTGCCCCTGCTGTTAACACTTATCTTTTTTAGAGGCTCATAAAGTCCACTTTACGTTTGTTTTTTAATGATCTTCCTTGCTTTTAAGGAAAGATGAGGCGAAAATAATACCTGATAAATATAAATGCAATTGGAGCAATTAATTCCAAAGAACTCACAGTTCCGTCACATTCCTGGGGATGCCTTTGGGCAGTGTGTGAAGGTGCTTGTTACTGCAGCGCACCACAGTCTCCAAGCATGTACATTCACTGGGACACTGGGGCCGAGGCACACAGCTTGTCTCCTCTTGGCCTGGGATAAAAGAAGAGAGATATGAGAGAGGAAGACAAAGAAAACATGACCATGAGGGCAGACGTAAATGGAAACAAGCCAAAAAATTGCTGTTTTTTCTGACAAAAAAACCCCCAAACTTTAGATAGAGTAAAAATAGAAAGCAAACCGAAAGACAGCACAGCATCACAATAAATTAAACCTGACAAGGCACTGAGAAAATAAAGAAGGAAGAAGTAAAAGATGTGTAAAGCACAAAAACAAAAATTAAAGCACAGAAAGAGAAAGGAGAGTCGCTAATGTAGTATTGACCAGCAAAGGCAAAGAATGGAAGCTGCCTAAAGCCTGAAGACAGGTCTAACAATCATTCAGGTGCAAACAGGGTGACTGATCAATAAGGCAAACAGCTCAATAGCTCCACTCAGCATTTCATTGATCAGCAGCTTAGGAACTGCTGAGTATCAATCTATTCAGTAAACAAAAGACTCACACAGCAGTGGCCATTATTTGAGATTATCTCAGAAACTTTAAACATACTATGGGTTAAAATCTTCATCAGTCACACCCAGGTTAGTTTCAAACACAGAGAAGGATTAACATATCCTATTTAAGATGCTTTTCTCTTTTCAAGGAGGGAAAAACTCCACTTACACGGGAGCTGTGGTATAACGTGAAGTAAAGCACTCAAAGCAGCCTACCTTCCTCACAGCGGAAGTCAGGCAGAGCCACATCCTGGAGCGGGATCTCCTTCAGGAAGGCAGGACGCTGGCAGCGAGGGTTACCTGTTACAATCTTCCTGCTCCTCAGCCAATCACCTAGCCAGGCCAGCCGACAGTCACAGTTGAAGGAGTTGGCCAGTAAGTTACTGGGAGAGAGTGAGAATAAAACAGACTGTGAGAGCAATAAAACCTAAAATTAAAGCTAGGCGTGTGAGTGTGGCAGGATCTTACAGAGTGGACAGAGTCTGGAGGGTGTCGAAGGCTCCGGGTGCGATTGTGGTCAGCTGGTTGTCATACAGAGACAACAGACGGACGTTGTGAAGCCCTGTGAAGCTGTCATTGTGGATACAGCTGATCTTGTTGTTCCTCAACATCCTGAGGACAAAAGAAATACACATTAATAAAAAAAAAACCCATCAGAAACTTTTCCAAATATGGACAAGTATGGGGTTGCGACTCACAACATTCGCAGTCCCTCAAGGCCGCGGAACATCCCACTTCGAACCGAGTCCATCTGATTGGCTGTGAGGTGAAGCTCGTTGACAGAGGACGCGCCTTCAAATGCCCCATCCTCAATCTCTGTGATCTTGTTGTTGCTGAGGTTACTGTGTGTTTGTGGGGGGAGAAAGAAAGCATGTCAGAGAATTAAAAGCAGCACTTACTCTTTAGAGAGTGACTGCTGAAAGGTAAGAGGATTTCTACTTACATTTTCTTCAGCTGGGAAAGGTTCTTAAAAGCTCCAGTTGCTTCCAGAGTTGTAATCTCATTGTTGTTAAGGCGGCTAGTGGGAATAAGATTGAAAGGTTTAATCATTCAGACGGAAAAATCCATTCAAATTCTCTTTAGATATTCACTGTGAGTTTTAAAATTTGATTCGTCTACAACTTCAGCGCACAACAGATTCTTCAAATACTTTTTTTTTCTTGTTCGCTTACAGTTCGGTGGTGGATGCGGGTATGTGCTCGGGGATTTTGGTGAGCTTAAGGTTGGAGCAGTCCACAACATTCGACTCACAGCGGCACTTGGGAGGACAGACTGGATCACTGTTACATGCATTGTTCAGATGGCTGTCCTCTGTGCCTGAAAAGGAGAAAAAATAGACATTGTTACGGCTCAACATATAACATGAGTCATTCTTCCAAACCAGCACAAGTGCCTTCAATCCCATGATGTTTGCTGTCACGCATGCGCCCCCTCAGCAGCTGTGTGTCAGCAGTTTGTCCTGTTGTGACCGAAGAGGAGACTTCCCTACTTTAGGGTACCTTAGGTGCCCTATAGAGCATCCTGCAACCCTCCTACCATTGATAGGAGAAGATGAATGGGTGAGTTACTTTAGAGAGAGGTGATGGAGCATTGGGGTGAAAAGAGAGAGGATTTGGACAGCCAGCTTGAAGCAGACCACCCAAGGGACAGGGGATGAAGGAAGAAAGGAGGATGAGAGAGGCACAGGAAATGACAGGTGGATTTGAAGGAAAGGAGAGAGAGGAAACAGATGCAAAAGGAGGAAAAGAAGAAAGACGAAAGAGAAATGAAAGGTGAGGGGCGGACGTGCAGAGAGACGCCTGTCCTGATAGAGCAAGAATGAGGCAGCGAGGGGAATGTGGGACGTTTTCCTGCACCTCCTCTATCTATGAATAGATGTTACGTGCCAAAAAGTGTGCTTCAAGTTACATCATGGCTGCTCAATAATGAAAAAGCACTGGGAGCTACTTAGAACAGTGTGTGTTTGTCTGTGAGTGTCTATTGTGCCCCAGCGTCTGTGTATGTATGCATTTATACGTGCATTTAGAGCGTATGTGTGTATATGTTCCATTTAGAGGGAAAAAGACGGAATTTGTTTTAGAGCTTTGTTTTGTGTTCCATTCCCCTTTTGCATGCTCACATCAGTGCACCATTCTGCCTGAGGTTTAGCGATGACGTCAGTGGAACCGCACGGGGCACCCAGACCACAGTCATGAGCAGGAAAACCTCAAACAACCAGGACAAAATCCTACAGTTGAATATCAAAAATCTGTCCAAACACGACCTAATCCCAAAACCTCATTGCTGACTTTATTAGAATACCTTTGGACAGTGACAAAAAAAATTTCCCAGAAACCACTTCCTCTTGTTGGCTGTGCAAAAAACATTTTTTCTGGAGCTGTGTCACTTCTCAGTGGCTCAGCGGAGCGGAGGGTGCAGACAGACACGGTAATGCTGGTCATTAAGGAACTTTTCCCTCGCTAGGCCAGACACAGGAAAAGGCATTTCCTGCGATGGAGGAAGCAATGAAAATACAGCACAGAGCTTTGATCTCGAGGATGTAGAGGAGCCAGGGGAGAATTCGTGAGCCTGAGTCATCGTCATCGTCACAAGTGTCGTGGTGGTGACACTTTTACTGTCAGCAAATTTACACGAAATCAGAGAAAATAGAGGGCAGAGGGATGAGGTTTTTCCCTCTCTGAGGTGCAAAGTGACTCATCGCTGGAGTTGCAGAAGTTCTCATAAATCTCTGCAACTCGGCCCCCATTATCAAAGTTACTGAATTCCCATGCTATCAGTGATTTGGACGTGTGTTTCCATTGTGGAAGCTTTAATTGTTATCAGTCAGGAGAGGGTTAAATTCTTATTAATCACGTTCTGCTTTGATCTTCTTTCTGCTTATATAGGACTCCCATTTGTTCTCTAAGCCAGTGCAAGCTTTATCTCAACTTAGCACACAAAGACACATTAATTTCCACACACGTACACACAGATATACAAGTGTAGACAATGAATCACCCAAGCATACGCAACCCCACTAAGGCACACGCACATACACACACGCAGACTTTGACACACATCACTGCTCCTCCCGGTTATTTTCTTGGAAGTGCTCTTGTTAAGAGGTCCGGAAACATCCGCCGATAGGAATCTCAGTCCTCTGGTGGGCTTTATTTTCTTTAGCTTTTACTGATAGAAAGGACACACTTTCTTTCCCCCTCTGTCTCGCTCCCTCGGCCTCCTTTTCTGTCCCTCTCTGTGACTGACTGTCTGTGCTAATGCCAAAGCAAAGACACATTTCCTTTGGACTATCTGCTGAGACTGTTAGGGAAACAAAGTTGAGACGAAACAGATGCTCTCACACATATATATCACATTAAAATTCACACATAGGGGCAGTAACTCTTGGGCGCTATTAGGTATTCTCGTGTGCACTTTTATCTTAAGTATCTCAACAAACGGCAAATTTTACTTGTCACTTTAAAATTGCCAAGGTTTTTTTTTTTGGTTGTTATTTTTGAAACAGCGAAGGGAAAACTGTTGTCCAGACAATATCTTCTTAAGGAAAGGCCTTGCTTATTTCAGCAAGACAATGCCAAAGCAAATTTTGCACAACACGGCCTGCTCTGCTATCCAAATCTATCAACCAGTAAAACATTATGTGCTTTATGAGACAGGAATAATGACAAAGGAGGCCATAACCTGCAGAAATAGTAGATCAGGAAAGAGGAGGGAAACTTTTTGCTTTTAAACCTACAGCGATTGCCGTCTCCAACTGCCAAATGCTTACTGCCTATTTTCAAAAGAGGTGATGCAACACAGTTATAAGTGCTGACTTATTTTGATATTTCAGAGCATGTTGCTAAATCAAATTCAGATTTTTCATAAAAATTGACATTTCCCACACCAAACATTTGGCATTGTTTTCTGTTAATTACATAATTTTAATTGGCAAATCACTGATTCCTACAATACTTCCACATGAGTTTGGCTAACCTGCATGTTCATATCCAGCATGATCATCTAAATGCTTGCTGTTCTTTCTGACTCAATTATAGCATTTTTAGAAATGATTGCAAATATACAAAAGTAATGCCCGGGCTGTAATAAACTGAATTTTTTCCCTTTAATTTGTGGAGAACTTTGTTTAAATGAATAGTAAGCAATGGAAAAAGTGATGCTGGTAGATGGCTGCAGGTGGAAAATTAGAGAAACGACAATGATAGGGGTGAAGGTTTACAAGCCACTCACCTGGGATGACGTACTGCTCTTTGGCTGTGATGGAGAAAAGAAAGAGGGACGGATGTCAGTGAGACCACTCTGGTCTGCATAGCTTTGGCACTGCTATGCTTCATATCAGTCATATATAAAGTTTATATATGACGACACATGATTTAAGGTATATGACAATTAAACAGAGAAGCCTAGGACTATCTCTGTGTGGCAATATGGAGACACTGGTAACAATGTAAAAAGGTGGTAAATATTTGGCTGTTGCTAAGGAAGGGTGACATGAGGGGAAAGAAGGAGACGGTGAGAAAGAAGGAAAAAGTCAAAAAGGAAAAAAAAAAGTAAAAACAAAGAGAAAAAACACATGGACTCCCTTCTCCACCAGATCGAGTCAAACAAATGAGTCTATAAAGAAGTGTGAAACCTCAGCAGGTCAGGATGCCAGACAGCGTAGCAAAGTGTGTACACACAATGGTGGGCACACAGTGGAGGGAGTGGGAATGGTGGAGTCTGGCTAGTGTCATGAAGAGGAGAGAGAGAATAAGGGGCCATGAAGGAAACATGAGCCCGGTGGGTAGTGAGCAATGAAGAGAGCAAGAGGAGACAGAGGCTGGTAGGGATGGGAGCCTATGACTGGCAAAGGGCAGGAGAATGGTGGGCACAGGCAGAAACTCTAAGCCCTAACACCAGCCTGGACTGGTGATCTCAGCTCACTGCGGTTTGAATGTGAAACCAGACTCACGATGTGGTATTATGCAGGGAAAGTGGAGAAAGAGCAAACAATCCCTCTCTCCTTGGCCCCAAGTTCATCTGGGCAGATATTGATTGAGTAGCAGCAGCACAGCAAATGATAGGCAAAGTAAAACCTTCTGCCGGGACTGATCGCTCATTGAATGCGCTATCATGGAGGGGATAAAAGTCACTCCCAGCAGAGAGAAAGACAGAAGGTCAGCGAGGAGCAGCGTGAGACAAGTGGCATAAAAACAACAAAGCCTGTCTGAGAAATAGAGAAGACCAGCAGGGATGAATTTCAGCAGAGTGACACGGAGCCACCGGCCTACCAGAGCAGCGGAACTTCTTGCTCTTTATTTGCCCGATGCGTTTGTTTGCGAGCCGCCGTGGGCTGGCGCAGCGGGCGCCGCTCGTCTCGATTGGGTTGGTGCGCAGGTAGTCGGCCAGCCACTTCAGATTACAGTCGCAAATAAATGGATTCTGGGCCAGGTGACTGGAAAAAAGTTGAGAGAAAAAGACAGAAGAAGAAAGGGAATAAATACATGAAAACTGATGTTCATGTTTGGGCACAGACTCTCACCTGGAACCACAGAAACACATACCTGAGCAATAATTTAAGATTAAGACACATTTATTATCCAACCAGACTGTTTCTGTGTCATTTGTTCACTTTGGAAGACATATAATAGAACTAAATAGCGCTCTCTGAGTAGTGTTTTGTAGTGGGAAAAACAATCCATAGCTGATTTTGTTGTTAACTTCGAGCAGCATCCAGCTTACGTAGCCAGTCTGGGGATGCCAGAGACTGGTAGAAACGCTCATTGTGCACTTCCATCCCGTATTTTCAATGCAAGTGTAAAAACAAGCTTGAGACACTTTAATACAGTGCTGTTTACGTTTGTGTGTATGTGTGGTGAGACAAGCCATAGCACCATCATCATCACCACTATCAACCTCAACAGGTGTTTCTTTGACAATGAGAAAACCTTATGCTGTATATTTTAGATGCCCGTCTGGTGTCTGTATTGATAGCAGTGTTTGTGTTGCCTTGTTGCTTAGGACAGAAAAAAGGAGACATTAATTTCAATGAATTGGTGTTGTCTCCGTAACAGTGGTGGAAAGACTGGGTGTGGTAGATGTGCTGCTTTTGATCTCTATCTAGCTGGAGAAGCTGTGTGTGTGTCTGGGTGTTTGTGACGATGATAGATTTACTCACCTCTCTACCTCCTGATTCCATTCCTGTGTTATTACACAGACTTGCAAGTAAACAACTCCTGTGTTGGCTCATGTTTTATGGTAACGGATCAGCATATGTCAGAGCGTGTGTGTGTTTCAGTGTGTGTGTGTTTCACTCACAGGGTCTGTATTGCTCGTAGTGAAGTGAAGGTGCCCTTGGCGAGGGTTTGGATCTTGTTGTCATAGAGCGATAACAGCGAGAGATTCTGCAGGTCCTGGAAGGCGTTGGCACGAACGCAGTGAATCTTATTGGCATTCAGCAACCTGAGAGAAGGGGGAAGAAAAGAAAAGTAGAAAAAAAGGAGGGAGGGAAGAAGGAAAAAGCAAATTTTTTTATGTATTCATTCATTATACATTCCATCTAGAAAACTATGCATAGGAACAAAGTTTATTTGAAGGTTATGACTTCTTTACTGAGTAGGAGTACAGGGTGCCTGGTATTTAATATATGCCCGCAGAGTGTCTTGTGTGTGTGTGTGTGTATGTCTTTGTAATCCACTTACAGAAGTTGTAATGCGTAGAGGCCGTCAAACACCCCCTTAGGCAGGTCGGTGATCTTATTTCCATACAGCACTCTGCAAAATCACAACACAGACTCGCTTTAGTCAGAATATGACAGCCCAGTGGCTCCTCATGCACAAGCTCAGCTCGGGGCTACTTACAAGGAGTTGAGGGACCGCAGCCCCTGGAAGGCATCAGGAGCTATCTCTGAGATCTGGTTGTTGCTCAGATCTCTGTGTTGGAGAAGAACGCATTAAAATTAGTCAAGGAATTTGAGAATCTGGGAAAAAGGCCAGTTTCCTCTTTTTATGAAAAGCCTGACTCCTTTGAAGGTGGGGCGGATGCATGGCCCCTGCTTCTCGCTGGCATCAAATATAAGCAAACGTACTGCGAGCTGGATGAGGATGACTTCCAGCTTTCTCCCATATTTAATGGTGCATCTCTTCAAGGGAGCCTTGGAGCCAATCAAAACATTTACTTGTATTATTAGTGGCAAACAACCATTCTTCTGCTGCGTTGCTATGTGTATGTGTGCATGTGCATGTGTGTGTGTGAGAGAAAGAAAAATTTAAAAAATGTGATGCAGGGCCAAAATCCAAAGTGAAATACGGTAGACTGCCTCTGAACATAGCTGTTGCTAATAGGATCCACAGGCCTCTCCCCACAGGATAACCACTAAGCCCGTGTGTCTATGTGTTTATGTGCGTGCATGTCTGTGTGAATAAATGCAACAGTAAACGAGGAACAGTGGGACAGAAATGGAGAAAGACAGATGGAGAGACAGAGTTAATGGAGTATGTGGACTGAACTCGAGTCGACTGGATACCTTTGAAGGGAAATCATCATGTGGTGAAGAAGAGGGATATTTTCTCATTTGGGGGTAACAGTTAAATAAGTGCCCATTTGTCTTTTTGCAAAGGACTGAGGTTTCCTGGAAATGAAAACGCAGCAAAGGAGCCAACATGTGCACTGGTGTGTGTCTGTAAACTCAGACACTAGCGTGTTTGCGCATGTGGCGGTGAGTGAGGCCGCTTGCTGCATCCCTGTCTAAAGGGATGGTTCATGTGTAGGTCATTCAAACTGGGACAAGGTGAGAGAGAATGTGTGGGGTTGACATTTACTGGAAGAAAAGGACATGCAGGGTCAGCACAAGCGGCGCACAAACCACGAATAGCAAACGCTCAGACAAGTGCACAATAGCCTTTAACAAACTTTTACTCAGCTGATTTTGCCTCTTAATTAAATATTGAACCTCTCTGAGTGAGTCATTTTCCAGAAAGCCCGGTTAAGATTATATGATGAATCTGAAGAGACATTCATCATAATGTATAGATGCTGTCTGCATACTGTGTGCTCAGGGTGTAGGACATAGGACTGGCCTAGCCATTACGACTATATAGCCAGCTGAATCAATAGAGCCTCTAGGGTCAACAAAGATACGTGACCATGCATTGTTGTTGCTAAAAGCAGAATGAGCAGCAGTAGCAGGTCATGTATGTTAAGAAGAACAGATCAAGACCACTGATTTAGATACATTTTGTCTCTGTTTTTGAGGCGTTCAGATTGGGTTTGGCACCTCTAGAAAAATCAGATAAATATGCCACTAATAGGGATGGCTGTAGCTCAGGAGGTAGAGCAGGTCATCAGCTAATCGTTAGTGGTTGGGTGCTCCAGTCTCCCATCTTTAGCATCCTTGGGCAAGATACTGAACATCAAGCTGTGTCCAGTGGAGTACGAATGTATAGTTATAGAGACGCATACCGCATTCGCTTGTTTGAATGAGCTATGTTGTACAAAGTGCATGAGTAGAAAAGCACTATATAAGTACCATTAATTTCCTGTAAGTCTGAGCTTAGGGTAGGGTCTCTTGTGCTTGTGAATCGCTTTGAACTGCATTTGATTTGCTTGAGAATGACTCTGTCATTAAATCTTCAGTGATTAGTTGCTTGAATAGGATGTAAGTTGCTTAATTTGTTGCATTTCTGTACCAGGTTCAAGTTTTTATGCATTTGTTGCATTTGTAATTCAACAAAAAACCCTGCTTTAATTTCTATGTATATCTTTAAATGGTTGTAACAATATTCAGTTAAACATAATGACTTTTTTCTTGTTGCTAATCTTACTGTTACTGCAATACCTTTTTAGTTTAAGGGATTTATTCAAGCTTAACATAGACATTGGACACACCGGATAGTCTGGTTTGTCATTGCTGACATTTTTTCCAATATATAGTATAGCCTCAAACAAAAAAAATAATTATTTTTAGTATAAAATATAAAATATTTTGGGGATTACCTTGGAGCTACATTAAGACAGCAGCTGCTTTGCTCTGTCTACTGCTCTCTGTTCACCTCATCTGAACTTCAAACTGTCCCCGGGGATGGATGATAAAACCGTGAGAATTCCTTTAAGAAGGACAGAAAAACTCCCTGACCTCCGGTTTCCTCCATCTCCCTGCTGCTTTGTCAGTCAGATCTGGTGGTGTTGGAGGTACGGGTTTGGCTGCCTGGTTGTGTGCTGGCTAGTTGGCTGGACAGCTGGCTCAACGGGTGAAAAACCACTCCGTGTTTAACTGCCCGCCTGTCACTGTTCAGAGAACGAAGCCTCAGCCCTCATTCCAACACACTCTCTGTCCCCTCATCATCATCGTCCCAGCCGGTGGTTTGCAGTTTGCCCACGCAGGCACACAACACACACACTCAGACTGGACACAACACTAACCAGGGGAATACCAGTATATAGCACTAAAAAATGAGAGCTGTTATTACGCTCATGTAGGATGTGAGTGCTTGCTTTCCATGCCACCAGTCTGAGAACAAGAATTTGTTCTTAAGGCACAGACAAAATAAATACTTCATGCTCCCTGGATGTGGAATGAGAAGACCGCCAATTGTCGCTTCTTTTTCCAGCCCTAAACTTCTCGTTCTCATCTGTATTATTTAGCCCTGAGGGTGAGTGTACTGATGTACTTACATCCTACGCAGTTTCTTGTAGGGAGAGAAGGCTCCGGGTGGAACAGACTTAATCCCATTCTGCTCCAGACGTCTGAGAGGAGAGAAGTGGAGAGGAGAGGAGAAGAAGATATAGTGTTATTTAAACAAACAATAGAGTTCTCCATGTTAACAGAGTTGAGTAATCACCTCCGACCCTTAGTGATTGGCCTGATTATATTAGTGGAGATCTATTCCCCAGCTGTAATAGGTCCAGGCATGTTGGAGTCATAACATCCTCAGAACCAATAAACAGTGTGAATGCTAAAGTGCTGAGGAATAGGACTGGAGGGGAAAATGCTCGGTCTTGGTTTGTGTGAGAGTGTTAAGGCCTTTTTTAAAAAAAACTAAAAGTCATATTTCTTTGTGAGATAGCATTTACAGTTTCCAGCACTTATGTTCTCATATGTGATCCTGAGATCAATAATGATCTCACTTGTTCTTGTTAAATTCGCTGTTATCCTCAGGGTGTCTGCAAAGTGTCTACTGAAACCTTTGCAGCAGGGTGAAATATTGCTTCTTTGAGTTTACTTTTTCCTCTGAGCCTAAGAGCTGCTGAAGTAAAGTTGACAAGGAAAGCGCTCGGAAAAAAAATCTTACCATAAAACAACTGTCAAAGAATGAAATTAATACACAGACAAACATACACTTGGGCATGTAGTACAGAGCAGTAACCGACTCTAATCAGTCTCAGATGTGCCCAGGGAAATAGACATCCCATTAGAGCGGGTATGCATATGTGCGTTTCAAACTGCTACTTAGGACCCAGCTAAGTCCCAGACCAATTCCCTTGTGTAGCTGGCAGAGGGCTGTTTATCTGCAGGTCAGTTCACAGCTTTTAAAACTGTCCTTACCAAGGCTTAGCAGGGCCCAGAGGGAGCCAGCTGCAAGCCTGTCTGGTTGGTCTACCATTCTGCCTCCCAGCAGAGGGACTGGCTGCAGACCATGAGGCATGGGCCTGCGGTGGGCGGGCGGTTACGGCAGAATCTAAAAATCATTAAGATGCTATTTGTCACCACAGGGAAATGAGAAATATTTTAAAATCTGCAAAACTCTTTGGCCAAAGGATGGCTGTTGATAGATTTAACCATCACCTTCTTAAGTATGTGACTTCTTGGCGTGCAACCATTTCCACAGGATTTAATTACTCCGTTAGAGGCATTTCAGATTTACTACATGCCTCTTAGCCCTTCTGCATTGCTATGTTTATTTCTATCCATGGGGGGTAAATGTTTTGTTGGGACATTAGCCACAACAGTTAACAATTTGGGGTTTCCACATTTTTTTATTATTTTTTGGGTAATCAAGAATCTTTCCCCTTCAAAAGGAGTGGCCTTTAAGGAGAGATATAGAAATCCAACTGACATTCTCAGGATAGCAGTGATTCCAGACCACAGATTCCTGTGGTGGACATGCTCTCTCTGTCTGTTTTTGTCTGAATGTCCCAGCGAGTCTGTGGATTTAGAGAGGAGTGACAGCACTGTGGTTCCTCTGCCCTCACCATGCGGCAGAGTGGTGGGCCAAGTGGCTTTAGCGCCTTCTCTCATCAACCAGTCTGTCCGACTGGTCCAAACCAGTCTGGCACTCTACATGATGTTTGTATGTGTATGCATACGTCTGCTGTGTATAAGCATGCCTACATGCTGTGGTATCCCGGTGTGTTTCTCTGAGCCAGACAAGGATATACACACACTGCCTGCCTGACAACTTTTAAGCTCTCACATTGTCACTCCTTCCAGATCAATATGTGGAAGCGACTTAATCCCTGCAATCAACACAGGAGCTACTCCGTCCAATTGGCAGACAGGAAAAAAATAAGATAGAATCTCTCAGAGTTGCCAGTGGACAGACGATCAATGGTTCGCATCCAATTTATCAGGCTCAACATTTGTATGTGTGTCTGAGTGTGTGTGCGTTCTCTTGTTTGTATCAGTCTAATCAATGTTCTTCATCCTTTTCATTAGGGCCTGGGCATGGTTTTCATTAAGGGGAAACACATTATGCCTTTGGGTATTCACCCAGTGAGTGCGTGAGTAAGAAGTAGATGGCAGAGCCATAGCGGTGTGGATGAAAGGCAGGGGGGAGAATTTTATGGCAGCATTCACTCATTGCAGACGGGGACTATGGCACATAATAATCTGTTGTGGTAGCGTTCAGGCTAACTGGGCCTGGTTTCACAAGACAGAGGACCAGAAACCAGCTCACATCCTCGGCAGCCATAAACACAACACTGGCATTCATTAGGGTAAAACGGGGCAGAGAGGTTCGCAATCCTCCGATTTGTACATAATGAGAGCAGCATGCGTGTGTGTTCGTGAGTTACAGAGGGCCTCATTAACAAGGTATTAGGCTAGCCTTGATATCTAGCAGCCGCCCTTGCTGTAATTGCAACTGATTTTATAATGAACTTCAAGCACAGATCAAACCTGCTGCACCAAGTTACAGAACGGACCACCGCCTCAACCCCCTCCTTTTTAGTTATTCGGCATTGATTTGTTTCCTTGAAATTTGGCAATGGGGGGAGGGAGGAAGGGAGGACAGAGTGAAATGTAGTGATAAAAAAAATGAAGAGAGGAGGAGACACGGGTACAGGAAAGAAAATTGTGGGAATTAAACCTGTAAGGTAAGGCCCTGATGGGCAGGACAGAATAGGCACAATATAACAGAGTGATTTACCTTTGTGGTCTTGTAAAAGATGAGTCAGAGCATAGTAGAGTTTATTAGCAGAACACAGTAAAGGACCAATTAGATGTGAAGGGCAGGGAAGGTTTTAACATGGCCTAACCCATCTGCTATCCAGATAGACTCCACTCTCTATAAAACATGTGCATGATAGAGCTATCCTTCAGAAGCTTCCCTGGTCACCCATTAGTGCAGCTCACTGGTTATTAGTCTCATAGATCATATCAGTGTGTATGATATCCCACTTGTGGAACATTATAACTGGAGGGCATGCTGAGGAGGTCTACAAACCATAAAACATTGCAAAACTGCGTCTCAATTTTTCCATGTTTTACAGTTTGTAGACCAGGACTAAAGATCAGGCTGAATTAATTATATCCCAAAAGTAAAAATGCAAGATGCCTGAAGCCTAGCTTTTAGAAATGTCTCTGTATTTCTTGGGTGGTCATTTAATTAGACAAGAACAAGAAGTGTGGACCAGCATGTCCAAATTAGGAAATTCAGAACGCCACTGCACTAGAAATGGGTCAGGGTTGTTGGGGAACATGGGATCTGTGACTTCCATGGTAGCTGGGTATTTATAAACAGACCCCATGGGGAGGAGGAGACCTAGAAACTTGCTGTGTCCTCCTAACGACACACATGCTCCTTAGAAGAACATGCAATGCGACCGCTGGCTTGCTCCCTTCATCCTCCTTTTTTCTCACCATGCATAAATCACAATGTTGCAGTGCCATTTCATGCAGTGGCATGAAAGCCTGATAAAGAAAAAAAGACTCGTTTGAAAAGTCTAGCCATGCATTCCTGGGCCGTAAACAGTTAATACTCAGACAGATGTTGGAGGGTTGATAAACTGAGGGAGGGATGTTAGTAAAGCACTCGCATGTGGTTCACAGCCATCTGAGCTGATAAGAGCATGCAGTTTCAATCTAGAGTCGACCGTAAGACTGTATGTGTCGTTCTCAGTGCACAGTAAAATGATGAATGCCCTGCCAGGTGATTCATGCTGAAAAAACTAACCCAGAACAGCATGCGTACATAAAACAAGCATGCTCATATCTCCCCCGGCCTTGTGAAACCCCTACAATTAAAGAAAATGTTGACTGATGCAAAGAGAATTAAATTAAGAATGTTAAGAATTTTTGAGGAGTTTATAATGAATCTTTTCCATGTCAGTCACTCGTCCATGAGAACACTCTGCAAAGAATTATGGACATTTGTGATAGCTGCAGTGCAGCAGTCATGAAAAATGTATATTTCTAAAGTTTTCAGGCAGTATCAGATTTTGCACTTATTATTTTTCAGACACAGATGGTTTTTATTTGAAGACTTTTTTTTCTTTTGTAAAAGCTGTTTTTTGTCACATGTTTGATAAAGAAAGAAGTAGTGCGCTCACATTTCAGCCATGCTTTCAGGCAGGTTTGCTGGGATGGCAGTCAGACCTTTTCCTCTACAGTCCACGATGTTGTTACTGCAGGTACACATGGCAGGACAAGAGCCTCCACCAGTGCTGCAAGGCTGCGGGCTTGAAGACTCCTGGTGTCCTGAAGAGACAATCAGAGGGAAGGATATGCATAAAAGAGAGGAATGTGGAGCTGCTACAGGTGTGTGAGCACAGGTGAATTTGTTGGTTTCAGGATAACAAGATGTAATGGATGTAATTGCTGGAGATCTTTCTGTGGTGATATAAAAGCCCCTCATGCTCCTAATTGAGGCTCAAACTCTTATGCGGCTACTCAAGTCATCAAGCCTTTGTGTTTTATAAGCTGAATTGCAAATGAACACGCATTCCTAGGGATGAATAAAACAAATAAAAGAAAAAGACTTACATAGCTTTTAGAATCAGTGGGTAAGAAACTAGGTTATATATCAAAGCAGTGCCGAAGTAGATGTAGGGGAGAGAAAGCGCTTGAATGAGCTGGAGTGGCAATTGAAGGTCTCCCAATAACATCCATTGATCTCTTCGCAAATATTCCTCCTGAGTCTGCGTTCTCTGGGAAGAACTGATGCCATTCTGCACATTCAGCTTTACAACCCCCCACCTCTCCACTTCTAAAAAGCTTCAACTTTTTAATTTGCATACAGAGCACACAACCCGTCATACTGTCTCTAGATACCTGTTCAAATAGCTATGGCACTGTCAACAGTGTGGTGAAGAGCAGGCGCTTGCGCTGCCAGTACAGCGTGTTTGGTGTGTGCGTACAAGATGTGTGTACGCAAGTCTAACCCAGATAAAATGAATAAAACAGACTTTTAAATGGCCTCATTTACACAGCATTACTAATCCAAGTTTCAAACCATGAATATTTGATCGCGTTCCTATCTATCGCTCAGCTTGTGTGGAAAAATGTTGGCGAGAGAGCCAAGTGGGAGTAGACATTCAGCGAGAGGAAGACAGAGTGAGTGATGGTGAAAGTCGGTGACAGAGAAAGCATAACTCCAGAATCATTATGGTTTACCATGAAATTACTGGCGCGAGCGTTTGGACCATTTAGCTAATAAGACATGTTTAAGGTCAGACTTCATACATCTGGTCAATCATAATCAATTACCTGATGGGACGGAATGCTTCGACACATCTGGGAATCAAGTCAGCGATTATCATCGCGAGTGTGACACTGGTACAGTCCCTCAGCACATGTGATATGAGGCACTGTGATCAGAGGACGGCAGAGGTTTGACAGATCTGGGATCAGGTGTAGGGCAGAGAAAAACTCGCTTCTGATCCAACATGGCATATCTGACAGGCCTGGGATCAGGGGGAGTGCAGAGCACAGCTGGAGCGCCCTTAACAATGACAGCTCTGTGACAGGTACACTTGAGGTGAAGCTGTTTGATGTTTGCTCCTCCCCTGTTTTTTTTTCCTGCCTATCCCCCATTATCTCTCCAATTCGCCTTCTCTGCTACCCAGTTACCTTCCCATTGCCCTTCTTTAATTTGCTTTCCTTCTTCCAGCAGTTTTCCCCTGCTCCACCTGTGCTTTCAGACTCCCTTTTAACATCCTCATTTTCAGCCTCTTTATCACTGTAACCATTAGCTTCTGTCCATGTGCTCACAAGTCTTGATATTTAACTCCCCTCCATCGCTGGCCTCTTCCCATTTGTCTCCTCTGCAGTTTTTTATAGGGTAATTCCTGTTTCACACTACAAGAGCTGTATTGTATTCAACCCTGAAGCAATTTATTATTAATTATTCATCTCAAACACAATATTTTTACTTTTGTATTATATTGTGAGAGCAGTTATGCGGTCGAATTAGTCATCCATTTTCTGTCATATAGAGCATGATGTTGGCACAAGAACCTTTTAACTTTGGGTTTGATCTGCTGCAAACGATCATGGGAGTTATGCGTAATGTTTGGTTTGAATAAAACAACACACAGAAAAGCCCATGAAGACAAACGGGAGTAACTGTATCCTAAAGCAGAAACTGACGCTTGTGCAATTGGCTACAGCTAAGGGGAAAAAAGATTTTCAGCCAGATTTCAAACCTAAAAACCTTTTTGAAAGAAACAAAATTGTTTGAAGAACAGAAAATGCATCTCGCTGCAGAAATTTGTGAGATAACGCAAATGAGTGACTGGTTTTGCACAGCAGTCCCTTCAAGCATTTAGAAAGTTAAAGAAGGAGTGTTTATTCTGCAAATGTTGTTTAAAATCCAATTTTCACCTGGATTTAGTACTTTTTAAAGCCGCTTTTCCATTTTTTTTAAAATCATTAAGTAATAGTATACAGCACACAGCAATGTTTTTTTAAACTGTTAAAGAATGACCCCATTTTTAAAGGGGACTGATGATAAATCACTGCCTGGAAAAATATTTTTCCTCAAAGCGAAGCAGTAAATGTGTTACTCTGCTCATTACAGGCAAAAATTTACAATACAGTGGTGCTTTCCAGCCTAAAACTGGGACTGAAAGAAAGTGAGTCATAACACAGGGTGCTGCAGAATTTCATCATATTTCGAATCGATGAATAACACACTGTACCCCGTTTTCCTTCTCCTGCCTCTCATAACAGCAACATGCCTCACTTCTCCATCTTCTTTTCTTCCAACACAGCGCCACCCCGCCCCAAATCCCCCGCAGGTGGCCTGGCCTGGTCACAGCTCACACTAAATACACGCACAACCACACAGTGCTGAACATCAAAAATACTAACCCCCCCCCCCCCAAAAAAAAACAGGAGTATGTGTGTGCCAGCAAGCCAGTCCCTAATGAGTCCTTCACTGGGAGTTCAACTTCTGGTCACTCATCCTCTCAAGAAGAAACTGGGAGTATGTGTTTGTGTGTGTGCATCACTGTGTACTTACACACACAAACACATAGTAGCGGTAGATTTCCTGCTGGTGTTAGCAGGCACAAAAACGATCAGCTATTGACACTCTCAAAAAAAAGAAAAAAAAAATCAATGTTTGTCTGTCTACAACACTCCTAACTTTTTTAGGTATTTTTGCACAACAGCAGCTTATATGTATGCTACATGAACTACAGCTCTCCATCATTCGAGTCCTCAACTTTCTGTATCAGTATCCTATCAGAAACCAAATTTCCCTGACACCCCCTGCTCCCCTTTCGTATCTGGAATCGTTACACTCCCACGCTTTGAGTCTCTTTCCCTGGGCGATGAATAGTTAATGATCTGTGCTGTCACGCCGTATGGCTGCGTAAAAATCACAACCCATGGAGAGAGACAGAGACAGAGAGAGGTACACACACACACACACACACAAACGTAGACACAAACACCCCTCGCAGCTGGTGTTGCAAGTGAGATGGCCTTGTGGGGAGTGGAGGTTCTCATGCTGTTTTTCCATTGTCCGGATATGATAACCCCAATGCACGGCATGACACACCCACATGCACATGCTCTCTCTGTCTCCCACACACACGTGCACACGCACACATGCGCACACACTGCAAAAGAAATAGTGATTTCAAAGCCACAATTATCCTTGTGCTAGAAGGTGAGAAGCTATAAATAATGACAAATTGAGGAGAGGGTCTACTGTCAATGGGGGCAGCCATCACTCCAGCTGTGTGCTGGGCATTTTCCTTGCAACAGCGCCAGCTCCTCAAGAGGTGGGCACTCATGCAAAGGCCAGAAGAGAGCATGGGGTTGCCAGGTTATCATGTGGCTGCCAGGTGAATACACATTGAAACAAAAACACAGGATACTTCCTGTGTTTTTGTGTCAGTGTGACCAGGGGAGCATAAAAGATTTACTCCACAGGGAGACGATGTCATAAAGAACCATTTTGTTTGCTGCCTTTTGCACAAAAAAAACTTTTAGAAAATGCATTGATGGTGGCCAAAAGTTCATTGTAAGTGTATCTTACCTGAGCAGCTGAATTCATGCTTCTGTACTTCTGCCACATTAAGTCCTCTGAGCTCAGGAGGGGCAGTGCATTGTGTGAATAAGCCAATTGTAGGCCTCTGCCTGAGCCACTGGGCCAACCACGCCAGGTGACAGTCACAGTTCAGATTGTTCGAGTGGAGACGGCTGTTAAATGACAGGGAAAAAAAAGAAAAGTTGATTGATTGAAGAAGTTTTCCTTTTCTGTCTAAAATACCACAAGCTGAAGACATAAATAGCATAAAACGTGTCTATTCTTTCCTACAACTCATTACATCCAATCCTTGTGGCAAAACACAAATGATACGCTGCACGGATGATTATAAATGACACTTACTAAAAAAGAGGAACACTAAAGAGGTCTTTTCTAAACCTACTCCAAACACTGCATTCCTGCAGTGCTGTGCCTGTCCAGAATAACTCTTGCCGTGGTGAGGTGGACCTCTGGAGCATGTGTGTTAACTCGCAAACCCATGTGTGCAGACACATGGTGTGCACACAAACAGAAAAGCCATATAATACTACCCCACTGGGAGCCTAAAATGTCACCGCAAGAGCAGTGGAGTCACGGTCCAGAGTTTCAGCAGGCATAATTGTTTTAATTTGTGCATAATTTCAGATTTAGTAATCACATACAATGCACAATACACAATAGACTTGTGGGGCTATTTGTGTCTATCTGGGCCAGTTGTTGTCTTTAGATGGAGGGAATAATGGCCCCTGGCATTGCTACAGACCCTTCTGTGGTACTCTGTGGTTATGGCTGCCACCCAACATTGACTGGAATGACAGAACCTGTCTACTCCCATTGAAATCACACAGGACTCGGCCCTTTCTCTACTTTGCCTGTTTGTGTGTGGAATATTGTTTTATTTTTATGGGAAATATCTCCGGATCAGTAGAAAAGTGGTGGGATTTGTGAGACTTACAAAGTCCGTAGTTTGGGCATGTGGTTGAAGCTAGAGACGGGGATGCTGCTGATGTTGTTGTTGTTCAGCGTTCTGTGAAAAAGAAAACAAGATTTTAGCATCAGTAAACTTTTTGGAATCAGTTCTCTTCTGTTCCGTCTCTTTGAAACTCTCGCCCTGTCTCTCTTTCTTCTCCTGGCCTATCAGGAGTCTAGCACCTTATTCCTCGCAGATGCAGACATTCATGCATGCAAATATGCACAGGCAAGCTCACAGTCCTGATCACAACACTTTCATCGAACTCTGGGCATCAGCTGCAGAAAGAGAATTGGGTCATTTCAATCAGCCTAATAACCCTTTGCAATATTTCAACCTGCTACCCCCTTTCAACGCAAGCTGTCCTCCTCCCCCCACGAACCTATAAATACAGACCCTATCAAAACAACCCCCTATCCCTGCTTGTACCACTGTGACAAGCCTACGACTATTTCCTCCATGTCATGACAGCAGCTGTCACTTTTTTCAAACCCTTCATACACAAACACACATGCAAAACAGCCTTTTACTATCAAAATAGCAAGCCTGTCAAAGTGCCCTCGTCCCCTGCCTGAACTGTAAGTCTAAATTGTTTCAGGTGGAGAGCTCTAACAGAAACCGCTTGGACACTTTAGACAAGGGAGGATTAATTGAATGTTCAAAAACTGCTAAGCATGGTCACCATGCACGGAGGATTGAGTGCTAACTTGAATACGATTCTTTTTTTCTTTTTTTTTTGTAAAATGGTAGGAACCCCCAAATGTCAGATGGCCTGCCCAGAAGTGGGTGATGTGTAGATGGAGGTGAAGTGGTGGGCGGGTGGGGGGTGTTAATGTGATCGAAGGGAACACTGCTGTCAACTGTGACTTAATGGAGCTTGGTCTCCATGATGCTGGCCCCCCTCGTGAGGCCCACAGGGGGGTATTTTGGTATAAGCCAGGCCTGTGCTTTGTTAGTTATGCTTATTAGCGAGGCCAAAACAATGTCTTAATTTAACTAAGTGCTTTAATGGAACAATAGAAGGCTGGGTTGGATGAATAGCATCACTTCAGATACTTACAGCACTTCCAAGCCTCTCAGAGCTCTGAAGGCTCCGTCCTCTATGCAGCTGATGTGGTTTTTATCCAGCTGGCTGCAGATCACACACAAGAGAGAGCTTTTGTTACACGAGGCACATACAGTAAACAATCTTTCCGCCTCCCTATAGGCTATTTGTAATCATGGGTACAGTGAGCAGAACACTGATGGATTGTGGTAAATCAATACTGGTTTAGTCATCTCAGCTCTTGTAACCCCAAGAGTAGCACTTCACTAATTGTTTATCTGCATCGATACACCTCATAAATCTACAGTATGTGTCCGTGCGAAGATGCAAATCAGTGTTGCTACAAGACGCCTTTGGGGAGCTCTGTGTGTGTGTGAGCGTGTGTGAGGTAGATAGTCTACTTAATCAGTGTGATGCACAGTCTGCTGAAATTACACATACCGACATGTACATAATGTTTTACGGTTACCAAAGGCCATTAACCCGACTGGATAAATATTGCAAAATGTTCATTTACAGTAGCTTGTAATATAATAATTTATTCTGTATAATCTTGCTTGACTCTTCATTGACTTGCCATAACTGCAATGTTAGAATCATGTTAATAACTAATTAACCAGTTATTTTTTATACTTCCTTAAGCGACTTTTAATCACTTAACTGTTTCCATGTATTTTTCAGTTTGTAAATGTGGTTACTTTCAGATGTTTCTAGACTTTTTGGTTGCACTCATCATAACCTCATAACTTTTTTTTAAGCTTCTATAGACCCATCCTTATTTAATAATGAAGATAACTGTTCATTGCAGGGCAGAGCACATTTACCCTGGAAAGAGTGAGGTACTCACAGGTTTTTGATGTCTGTAGCTCCCCTGAAAGCTTTTCTGGGAATGGACTGGATGTAGTTCTCGCTCAGATCTCTGCGGAGACAATAAGAAGGCATCGGTTAGAGACAATCCATCCTCGATTATCGCTTTGGTTTGGTCTTTTTTAGTTTGAGAGGATGTGTGTCCAATATAACTCAATTTCGGAAGCAATGTTAACATGTTCCAGCAATTTCCTCTGTGAACCTTTCACTTCTAGTGTTTAAGCATGCTTTGCTAGCAGCAGGAATCAAACTCTATTCAGTGTCGCTCCTTCTTTTAACACACTCAATGGTGCAGAACAGGAACGCTATGGGCATTTTTTTTCCTTCTGCCAACACCCTTAGGTGTGATACTGCATGGCCAACTCATTCATAATGAAGATGTTATTTTTTTTGTTGTTGGCTGTATTATTCAATATTCACTCAGGCTATAATTTGTTCACTGTGCCCTGACCATGCACTGGTGTGAGGCACCAGTTCACAGACAGTTGGGCAGACAGACAGCTGGGCAGCGACCAATGAGATGTTGGTGGTGTTCCCGCAGTAGCACAAAGAGCATTATTTTCCCATATAATATTTGGTGTGTGTGTGTGAGTGTGTGTGTGTGTGATAATCAACCCGAACAGTGAGAAGAGCAGTATTTGAAGCACAAGACCTATTTTAATTGGCACAGTATTTTGCCTATTGTTTAAATTGTGAGCTAACCTGACTCAGAAAGCATGTAACCATCTTCTGTACATACTCTACTCAGGGAAACTCTTGGCTGATACCAGAGAGGCTCCTGCCTCATGCAAGGAAGACTCCCACAGCCCGGACAGATGTAAACAGAGCACTTATGGTCACCCACAGAAGGGCTAAGGCACAACACCAGAATCAGACTTTGATGACTCCTGCTTAGTTAATGTTCATGCGCACCGCAGCATGCAATCCTCTGATGCACACAACAAATATCCACGCTAAAACCCCCATGGGGTAATGCTAAAATGAGTTCCCAAGACACACAGTCTCACATAGTGTTCCCACTGGGTGATGCTTTCCAGAATGTTCCCGGGAATGAATATCGCACAGACATTGTTTCGGCAGGATACAAAAGAGGGGAGTAAAACGCATTACAGCGGTTGTGTTGCTCAATCCATCTAATGAATGGGTGGTTGTTTCTTTACGGTACAGCAAAAATTAAAAGAGTACTATGCAGGCCACTGCAAATACACCACAATTAAAATGGAATTTGTGTGTTTGATTCCATGTCATAAAATATTGAGGTCAGATTGAATTGTGGCAGTCTACTCTGACTTGTAGGGTCTTGCCCCGTGTTTACAGTCTTGTTCCATTTACAGACGGCATTACAATGATGTTGCATGGGAATGACCGTGCTAGGGGCACTTTTATTTAGCGGATAAAGGAACAAATAAGTAGCCCTTTATATGGCTGCTATTCTGAACACACAAAAACCTGACGAGCACGTACAGATGTGCAAATGAAACACACACGTCGCTGGCTCGCGTTCAGACAGAACATAAATATTCCATCTGGTGGCACATTCTAATTTTATCCTGTGAGGCTTCTGAGTTACATTCTCTCGGAAGATCTGCATAACATCTGCTTTCATTGAGATATAGGGCATCACAGTTAGCAGGCAATTTAGGCAATTACACAACAATAATCTAGCTATTTTGTCAGTCTGCCATATTTTGCAGGATCATATCCCAAACACCAAACCGGCTTCATGTCTCCTAACTAGCAAGCATGAGAGCCAGAACAGTTGTGCTCCCTCCAGCTCCTTTGTTGTTCTCTTGGCAAAACAGCATGAGCGAAGAAATGAAAGCTGAGTCAGTCTGGCACCCGGGCTGAATTGGTGCCGCTTATCAAAGGAGGTCCACCTGTACCTGAACTCTAATTACTAATTAGTCCCGTCACCTTCTCTTCACCTTTCTATAACAAAAGAAAACCACCAACACACAAAAGATGTCTCTTTTGTGATCTTCTGCATACATTTGGTTAATGACTTCTTGCCCCTAGACATATGAGGATATCTTTTCTGTGTGTGGTGGTTGTATGTGTGTGTTCACTCCCAGGCTCCAATGGGAAATTTCAACAAATTGCTGTGCTCAGGCGGCATTAAATGCCGGAGGCAGTAGGTGCTGGGAGAGGAAGAAAGACATAAATATGGGGACAGGCATGAGAAAAGGATGGAAAGCTCTGATGATATGAGGACAATGCCATTTTTGTAAGTAGTAAAATGATAGCTCTAGGGTGAACTCGTCAATCCTGCTAGCATGCTAAAACACAATTGGTTAGAGTGATCTATAGACTACCAATTATGGTGCTGTTTGACTGGATTTGGTGCTGAGGTCGTGGGAGGTCACTTTAAAAATATAAGTCTATTCTGGGACAATGTGCACCCCCCCCCTCAAAAAAAAACCATGAAACTATAAATGATGCTATCTATAGTGCCAGAAAATCTCATTTACTTATACTGCTTTTGTCCCTTTGCATGTTTCTTTCTCTCCCTTTGTCACATCTAACACAATAATCACAGTGGTCATGGTTTGGAGTCTGAAGTCTTCTGTATTCTATAAGGATTTATCGACGGGTTAAACTCCTACAGGAGCCAGAACAATATTAAATTTAGCAACTCGACATTTCTGCATTTACACACTCCTAAAATGGCAAACAGGACATTTCTGTGGGAGACCATACTGTATTTTACATAGTCTGTGGTTGCCCCTCACTGGTATTTTCTAAGCTTGGCTCCAACTGTGTTGCTGCTGAGAATTTTGACATCTCTGATTAGTTGATTTCAGTCGAGCTGATTTCAGGGAAGCACTGATCCATTCAAAAACAGACATGATTATATGACAACAGTCACCACAAATAGAGATAATGGTCACCATGGTGTTTGACACAAAATCAAGTGACAGTAAATCTAATGTTAAAGCCTTTTAGCAAATACCACAACAGTGCATCACTTGTGCAGCAGCCCAAAGATAGTTCAGAACTCATCTTGGCAAAGTCAGGAATTACAAAAGACTAAAGAGGAACCACTTCCATCTTCTTTGTGCCTTGTTTCTTCATGAAATCATCTTAGATTTGAGTGTCTGGCCAGCGCATATGTTTTAATATGTGAATCTGTGTACTGCATCAGACTTATCTAACCTCAGAGTCAGATAGTGGATTGCAGGAGCAGATAAAGTCAGGAGACGAAGGATAGCGGTTATAACCTCCGGGCTTCATGACACTCGCAGAGCTCTGTTCAGGGTAGAAGAAGCCACCAGGGCTTTGCAGCAGTCGCCACTGCCCAGACTCCTTCCATACACTCATTACAATGCGTTGAAGAATATCCCGAGGCAGTCCCTCAGCCTCTACTCCAAGCCCAGGCCTCCATGCATTTTACAGATTGCTGCAATAATGTTAGACCTACAACTTTTTCTTTCCTTATTTCCTGCACGCAGCATGCCTTTTTTTCATCATAGGTGTGTGATCCAACGCTTGAGTGAACAAGAGTGAGTGTTCAAAAGAGCCAAGACCTGGTATACATTTACCTTAATGCACTACATACCATGCAAGTGGGCAGTTAGTTCATTAATGTACCCCTGGCTCTTTCTGGGTGACGTTGCTCACAGTTCATTCCCATTGTTGCCGTAATGATGCGGTAACACACATGTTTTCAGGTGTGTCTTCGCTGTATGAACTACAGTCTCTAATATACTGCGGTCAAGCTTTTTAAGGTTTCACTTATTCAGGACCTCAAACAATCTTATTGTTTAATCAGTGTAAATTGCTCTGACAATAAACTTAGCTACTGATATGCTGGTTTACAAGAATCCCCGCAGAGTCTATATCTGAAATAATTAGCAATGTTATCAGACATAGCTCGAGGCGCCTGGTCTGAAGATTAGCTCCACGCTGAAGGTAATGTCTGGTTCCTGTCTGATTCACATCATTAACCTCTGATCTCTATCTCAGTACACTACACTAACACTGTACACACCTTCATGATACACATACCTACTATGGTTTCATGTTAATATACGGATCAAAACGCCAGCGTAAAGACACGCTGTGACTCTTTTAATTCTTTAATCATTGTTTGCGACGGCAAAATGAATATCTAGGGAGGCTGAAGCAGTCACTTAATTAAAAACAAAGTATAAAGTTTCAGGCATTTCAGCTTTTGCATTAAATTTTTTTGACTAAAATTCAAGGAAGCTACATGTTCACATGGTAGCAACTTGATAATCACAAGGTAGTTGGATTTATTTCATCTATTTTGCTCTATATGGGATCATGAAAGCTTCTTTGAGCTGATCCCTTGTCATGTTTGATTTGGCAGAGTTTTACACTGGATGCTCTTGCTGACACATCCCAAAAAAGAATTAGTGTCTCTGTCTGGAATGGAAGCAGAAACCTTTTGCTTGCTAAGCCAGTGCGTTAACCACTACACTACGGAGGCACCGCCCTGTAGGGGACCATAATTACCCAAATGAACATTATGCTGTATTAAAGGTAGCTTTTTAAACCAATAACTCACCAACAGAGTGTTGCACTAAATCAACTGCAAAGTAGTGTTATACCCCATAAACTTCTATTAATTTGGGCCTCTTTCGGAAATCCCTGAAGTTGCCCTCTTATGATCATGAGGAAGAAAGCAAGTTTAAGGCACATCTGCATTGGCTTCACTTTTAAGGCAGTCCAGCTTTTATACACTTTTTGTGGCTGACACCTGCAAAGCTTCAGGATATTTGGTGTGGGTGTAATTTATATCTCGTAATGACCTTTATGCACATAGAAATATTTGCACATGAGCTTACATGTGAAAACAAATAACTGCCTCTGTCATACACCGAAAGATTTCTTAGTTTCCGACTTTGTGCCTCCACATTTGGCTGTCAAAAGTTTTGATACATGGGAGGATAAATCCTATTTATGATATGTTAGTTTTAAAGCTTTTCCTTAGGAGAAATTTCAACTGCCTTTTAAGAAGATGTGTGCACTCTGTTGACTTCATTGATGCCTTCTACAGCTGCTGGTCACTATTAACACTTTACTTTTCTGTATACTTTTTCTTAAACAACTCAGGTTGTTTTTGAAAGAGATATTCTCAAAAATATGCAAGGAAATAAATACATCTTATTTGTTTGTTTGCTTTTCACTGCTGCATAACTTGGGGAAAACCAGCTATTTTCGAAACGCTGTCACATGTATGAAAGTGTGGACCACTTCCCATCAAGAGATGAGATTTGTTTGGGTGATAGCTCTTTTAAATTTCACAGGCAAAGAAAATCACTTAAATGCACTGGATAGAAATCTTTTTTTCATAGGCCAGCAACTCAGTAATGCAGAAAGGGATGAAGATTTCCTGTTGCTGCTTCACAGCCTTTCGCCCTTATTTCATCACTCTCTCTTCAGTCCACCTCTTCCTGCATTGTTCTTTTACAAAGAGTTATACAGTCAAGCTACGAAAACATTTCAACCTATTTTAAAAATATCGCAGTCAATGAAAAGAAGCTCCTGATCCATTTATTATTAATTTAATTTTATGGAGATTATAAATAGAGTATCTCTCTAAAAGACTTCCCTCTATGGTCCCTGTGTAAGTGCATTTATTTTAGGCCGGGTGTTTGTTTTCTCAAGAGCTCGACTAGATTACATGATAAGAAAATGTTTACCCTTGCCAAATGCTCTTAATTTTATTCTACCATTTAAAGAGGGAGAAAAAGACAGAAAGACAGAGGGGGAATGTGTCTGATTACTTACTCATTAAGAGAGTTAATGAGGTGTGTGAGAGCTGTTAAAAGAATGGCAGTGTGCTGCCACTAAATGCTAACTACTTTCTTCCTCCCTGCATGGTAAAAACCCACAAGTAGACACACATATAAACAGCCACATAAACAAACTGTGGGGCTTCAAAAAGAACTCATTGCACGTGGAAATGTACCAACAAATGAGTCAAGATACAACTGCAAATAGAGAGCAATGCTTTCAGATAGAGAAACTAAGCCAAACATACACAAACTGTTTATGTCTACATATCATTTATTCTTCTGTCAGGGGCATAATTACCTAAATGTTTATTAGCAATTAAAGTGAAGGCCTGGGATTCAAACTGAGATGAGAAAAAACTAGAACTTAAGGAAATTTTGAAGGTGACTTTAATGTCGATACTCTTTTTTTGGACCAGAGACTTAACCTGGTAAAATCCCAGGAACAACACAAGGAGGTGGCAGGCAAGCCACAAAAGGTGACTATGATTTTAAAAAGTTTAATTAAAAAAAAAAAGTTTAATTAAAAGAAAAAGAACCTTGAAGTTTGAAAGGTGTTGCATTTTGACAATTATCAGCACTCAGAGGCCACAACACACAAAAATAAAGCAAAATATAAGAAAGGTAAGTCTGAAGAGTCATGAGTCTATTTTTGAGCTTAACAAAACATGCCTTGTGTGTTGAAGACATAAACAAAAACTTTAATGTGCTGACACGCTTTGTGTACTGTATGTGTAGACATGTCTTTGGTTGAGCTGAAAGAGAACAAAAATGAGTGAAGGTGTGTGTGCGTGGGGGGTAACATAAAGACAATGAGGTGAGAAAGCACATAGATCGAGTCTGCAGGGCCTTTGGACCCTCGCCAAAAACACAGGCATGAACATGTGAATTTGTGTGGCCCGGAGAGAGTGACTGAGAGTGACTGAGTGTTCCTGTGTGCGGCCAAGACTGTCTCTGCCTTCCTTCTCACCCTCACGCCCTCCCCCAATCCTGCTCTCTCCACACCTTCACGTCTTGCTTCCCTTCCGGCTAAAATAAATGATAAACATGCCTCTTAGCCGTGCCTCCCTTCACTTTCTCCCTGCTGTCTGACCTCAGTGTTTTGTGCCTCCGCAAAGGAGTAAGTGCAATCTGGACGAGCGAGCCAGACACCACCACTATCGTCATCATCGTGATTACCATTATCATCTGCAGGTCAAAGCACCGTCTTAACGTCTTAAAATCTTTCATTCATGCTCACACAAATTATCATGCACACGCGCACAGATGTGGTACACTAGCATGCTCGGTGTGTAAGGTGCCTCTCTCATCCCTTTGTGGTGGAGAAAGGAGGAGAGAGCTTAGTGGGAGGAGGACTGGTAAGCAGGGATGGAAAAATCGCTTCTTTTACAAAGAGAAGAATAACGAGGCTGCTTTAGGAATACTCTTACACAAAAACCCAAGAGAGAAAGTCTTGCTTCCCTACTCTTTCTCTCTCTTCTTGGACTAAATATAGGCCATACAAAGAATCACAATGAAAAACAAATACTGGACTAATACTGAATGCAGCACATTCCAGTGGCATCTGTTTGTCTTTGTTGTCTTTGTTTTACTTTGAAAGCTAATGTCAACTAAAACTAGTACAAACAGGCAGGGAAAATAATTGATTGGAGCTACGTATCACTTCCCCCTTTCCTCCGCAGTGTCACTTTCTCTATTTATTTATATGGACTGCGGGAAATATGTCATTGAGCAGCATTATCTCATTTCCAGCAGGCCAGTTGGACTGTCATACCAGGCTTCTTGTTTATAACTTTAACTCTCTAAAGTCTTGCACTTCTGCACATGCTGAAAGAGGGGAAAGGGAGGCCATTGTGGACGCATCTGGGGAGAGTTTAGGATTTATTCTGATGCTGAAAAATAGAGCTAGCCTAACACGCTCTGTCTCTCTCCTTCCCCTCACTCTCACAACACACACGCATACACACACTTCCTCAAACTGTCTCTTTTCGATGGGACCTAAAGGGGATTTCATGGATGGACTCCGCTCTAATCATCTGCAGCTCACCAACCAATGAGAAACACACAGTGCTCCCAGACTGGAAAACTCAACAACCACCAAGAGAAAACACAATGTCAGTGGAACTTATCAAGTCCACATGATGGCTGACACACACACACTGAGACTCAAGACAGAGCTAGTTTAACTGTTATCCACATCTCTTCTTTCACTGTAAATGATTCATGATGTCTGTGTGTATTGCAGGCTTAAAAGTCCCATATGACCGCACACATGTGGCTGCGTGCTCTGCTGCCACCCATGAAGCAAGTTAAAGGGTTTCTATAGCAAGAACGAGGGAGAAAATCTATACTTGGTCAGGGCTCTAGATTCACCCTAATTTCCCCCTACCATTATGTCCGCTTGAGTTTCTGAGTGTGTCCAAGCCTTTCATTGGCAGTCAGGCTGAATGATGGAGCAGGGCTGAGCAGCATCGATCATGACAAACGCTTACAGGCACTATCAACAGACAGCGGGGTGTACGATAGCGATGCTTTGCACAGGGGCACAGCCAAGCCCTGTCTCCATCCATCATGCTGTCTACCTGCTGGACAATAGGAGAACAATGTGAGAAGAACAGAGGAAAAGCCAGGAGGGTGAGGTAGAACCACCTCTCAACAGGTCCATTATCACTCCTATTACCTATCTGTGCATTAGCCAGCGGGCTCGCTCCAAGCCAGAAATAATCATCTCCATCTCTCAGAATAGCCTGGAAATCATTTTACTAGATTGAACTAATGTTTTACACAGAGCCAGGGTGGGAGTAAAAGGGAAGGAGACAGCCATTTAGAAAAACAACAAAGTCAATCCGGTTGGCCTGTCTCACTCTCCCTTTATCACACACACATGAGCCTGTGCGCGCACACACACTGTGTGGTCTTGCTAAACTAGTTAAAGATGCCTCTTTGTGGATGGCTGGCTACCTAGAAAGTGGAAAACTGATCCCGAAGATCGGATGACAGCTTTTCCTGGAAGCGCTGGTCTGAGGTCAGTGTTATTGAGCCACTGTGATGACAGATCCACCGCACCTAACCACAGGCAGCTGATACCAGATCAGAGGACTGTCACAAAGATACACATTCAGGAGCTATTTCAATCAACACAAAAACAGCAAGCTTCAAGAGGTCTAATTGACTCCATGCAAAGACGATAACATTTTCGGAAGACTGAGAATAGAAAAAAAAAAGGCATGAGCCAGAGGAGAGTAGATTTGATGAATGCTGACCAAAATGAACCCCTGCATAAATCACTTCCTCGTTTCCTCTGGATTTCTCTAAAGAACTTGTATACACCCTCGTCTATTCTCTAGAGTGACTGAAATCGAGAGTGAGATCTCCCAGTCATTACTTTAAGCATTTACAGTTGCCATCACACATGGAAAGTATCGCAAAAGGAGACGAGAGGACTAAGCCAGAGGGAAGGTGAGCAGAGTAGCTACCTTTACGTTGTGCTTGTTCTCCCTCCAAATCCCTCTGAAAGCTCAACTTAAAAACAGCCCAAAGGTACATGCCTAGATATACAAAGTCAAGGACGCAGAGTCTAAACAGACTTCATTAAAATGGAAACCTGCACGCTGTCCATTTAACCCATCTCGCTACTTAATGGCTACACAGTTACTTCTCTAAACTTTTAATCATTTTAAATATATTTGTATTACTTATTTAAATGGTTACATTTCACAGGTGTGCACTGACTTAAATATAACCCATGCCGTTAAATACACATTATGATGTTGAGGGGAAAAACAGGCACTGAGTGGGAGGCAGTTGTTCCATAACACAGAGGAGAGGAGAAGTGATGGAACAATAAAGACTGCAGACTCTGGCTCACCGTGATGTATGAGACAGGTGCATTGTGGCTGACATCAAGTCAACAGTTCTCCCTGGGCATGCTGTATATCACCTTATCTTTAAGAGGACACACTCACATGCACACAAACACACACTCCAAGGCATACACATGTACAGTGCTTTGACTTCCATGCACAAAATATCCCAAGGCAGCAAGACAGCAATGTAATCAGCAGTAAGTCAGGGGTCTCATCCTGATGTTTCTGCACCGAGTAATCCACAAAGCACACAACATAGGCACACGGGGTTTGCCAAAGGCAAGATCACCAAGTGCACACAACACATTTTCACAAATTTAAGGTGGAATTAGAGTCGTGCATGGTAATATTCATGGTAATAAGTTCGTCCAGTGTAGAGTTGTTGTTAGAATTATTGGTTACTGGCGTTCTAATGTCCTGACATCAGGCTTGCATCTTGATAATCATGACTTCATTCAGAGATGCCCACGATAAAGGTTTTCTTACTAAAGTATAGTTCTTACTACTGAAAGATGTTTGCCAATAAAAAGGAAAAATTGAGGATTTCTTTTATTTAATGTTTCCACAGTCATCGGTCTCTAGCAGCATCAGAAACTTGGATGAGAAAAATAAAAAGCTCTCAGTGCAGCAGTTTGCCACAGCCTTGGTTTGTTACATATCTCTGGAGTAGAATGGGTATGGCAAGGCCTACTCATGACAATCTATAGGCCCACTCTGTGTGTAGACATCGTTTCTGTTTGCTTTTCTGACTAGAAAAAAAAACCCTGAAACAAAACCTTTCAAACATCTAGAGGCAAAAGCATACACTTATTCTCCTAATTTACCCTAACGATGAAGTAATACAGCACAGATGCCCAGAATAAGTACACTGGATACATATAACACAATAACACCTGGGTGAGTTTCAGGTCAGAGCTACTCAGGGACTTTCCATCTCCTTCTGCTCAGACTGCACTGCCTGTCCCAGACATCTTATTACATAAGTAAAAAGTTAAAGGTTAACCACTGGTCAGCTAGCACTGTTTCTGTGTATGTGTGTGTGTATGAAGAGATCTGAGGAGGCGATATTTCCATTCTATGACAGATGGGTGTGTGTGTGTGTGTGTGTGTGTGTGTGTGTGTGTGTGTGTGTGTGTGTGTGTGTGTGTGTGTGTGTGTGTGTGTGTCAGGGGTCAGCAGAGGTATTCATAGAGGTATGAATAAATAACTGCAGGTTCTCTGAGACTATGGAAATCTTTCATGAATATAACATGAGGCAGTCAGGACCCCAAATGGCTGTAGTCACAAATCAGCAATGCACACACACAGATGCACAAAGTCTATCAAACTAAATGTAAAATATACATCAAAATGTGATGTTGTTTTTTTCTTTCTCTTTTGATTCAGCTTTCAACTTCACAGCTTCTTGTGTCTTTTGAATTATACTGATCCTTGAGGTGATTTTGTTCAATTAATAGTTTGTTTTGATGTCCGTTTGAATTCACGCTGACCTTTTTTTTCTTGGGCTCATAAGGGGTTTTGCAAACACCCTTTGGAAAGCTGGGATTAAAACTGCAGTCAGAGTGCCTCAAAGCCTCTGGGCTTTCATTTCTATCAGTGTTCTTCATTAACTTCACCGCATAAAGAAAGTCATTCCACAAGAGCTAACGGCCCAATACTTTGCAGATTCAATTTTGCTCAGGCAGCAACTCAAAACCCACATCTGGTGAGTGTGTTTGTAATCCTTGTGTTGGGATGGGTTCGCAGTCCAAACTAAAGGTGCGAGGCCAGAAACCGCAGAGGTGCTGGTTGCTAGGAGACAAAAAGGTACCCAGCTGGAATTGTGACTAAGCCTTGAGAGTAGTGTGTGTGTGTGTGTGTGTGTGTGTGTGTGTGTCTGTGTGTGTTCTGCTTGTAAGAGCATGGCTGGGGATGGCAGTGGAAGGGGCGGACAATGGAAATGGTCCCAGCTGTGCTGCAGTGGGTGGGAGTCGTCCTGAGAGAAAGAGCTAAACAATGGACATCACAGACTCCTCTGGATGTTTACCCTGTCTTCCACACTCCTTCAGAATACCCTCATCCTCCCACACTGACAGCCCACATACAGCGTAGACAACTGAGTGAGTGAGTGAAGCAAACTTTGCAACCAGACAGTGACAGACAAAGACAACAATTCGAGCTTGTGAATAGGATCATTTACTATGAATTGTTCGACATGTTTTCAAAAGAATTATGGCACATGTTAATGTGAATCGTTTCGGTGGATCTAAAGTTATTCCAAGTGAGGTTTTCAGATTGGCCAGAGCACCACCGTAACTGAAAAACACATCGCTCTTGCTGTCTGACAGCCTACCTGCCTCTTTTATTCATTTGGTATGTGATATTCCCTGCTTGGATTTCTTAAAATATTTTTGAACCATCGCATATGGCCTTGAGGTGTGTTCATTAATGAGTGACCGGCCTGGAGCTGCAGATGTGATCTGCAATGCTCAGGAGATAAAGATGAGGCCAGACTCTGCTTTCAGGATTAATGAACCTTTGCAGAGGTGCAGCTGTAGGCACGGGCTATTACCACAGGGGCCAAACGCGCACTCCAGCACGCAGACATGCTCACACAAAAAAATATATCTTCAAAATGAAAAAGAAAACAAAAAAAACAAACAAAAAGTCCCAATAATTTTTCCTTTTTCTTACAGTGTCAAACACAATGGAGGCTAAAGCACATCCGTCATCATCCCCAAACATTAGCATAAAGACTGATTACTCCCCAGGGCTGAGAGTCATCTGCTGAAGTAATGAAGGCATGCCAGTACAGTTAGCAAGCTGTCACTAGCCAGATGAGGCCAATACCTTCAGATAAATTACTGAAACAATGACAGTGATGATGGATAAGTGGGAATACAGTGGCTTTTTGTTCCATATGTGTGAGTACTGAATCAAGTCCATTTGCTCTAGCTGAACTAACATGCCACTGTGCTTGCTTGTGTAATCATGTCTTTGGCAGCATGTGTTTTTGTGTGTTCTTGAAAGCAACTTCGGGATCATTTTATTGCCATAAGTTCTGCATGGATGCCGATACGTAGCTTGGGGCTGAGAGCATGAATACTTGTGGCTGTGTGTTTGTGTGTGTGTGTGTGTGTGGGTGTGTGTGTTAAAGAGACTGTTAGCCCCTGAGGACACTGTGTGTTACAAAGCCAGCCTGGCACTCACTAAAGGACCAACTGCCAGAGCAGGGGGCATGAAATTAAAACTCACCACCCAGGAAAGAAAGAGGGAGAAAAAAATCAGAGGGAGGAAGTCGAGGATGAGGAGGAGGAGTAGGTGGCGGAGGACAAACAAAGGATAATTAAGATGCAGGCCAGGAGACAATAGGCTGGCAATATAATATTGCCCAGGTCAAAGAGGGAACAAAAGAAATTTGCAACAGCAGAGTGGAAATGTGCTCTGCATTAATGATGTCTGCTGCAATCCTTTTCTACGCAATATATGTGACACAAGAAAAAATAATGATGTGACTGAAAGAAAATCACGCAACTATCGAAAAACCACAAGAAAGACCACAAACTGTTTGGAGGAAAATTGACGCTGACCCTTTAGAACTTGAAAACCACATATCATCACGTATTCACTTACCTTTATTTCTGCCAGACATACATTTGGTTTGTGTTTCTTGAGATGGCAATAGATCATCACACACATGTATACTCTGCTTCTATGTAGGCGCCCATGCCATTTTCCCCTCTGACCTCTAAAAAGAACTAGAGGCCCAGAGAGGCTGTGATGAATATGCCAGACACAGGGAATGTGTGCATAAGTGTCTGTAAAAACATATTTGTATGCTTGCCCTGACTTTTGCTTTTTATTTTCTTTGGTTTGTTTGACTGCTTTCATTGCAAACTGTCCTGCCAGCTACCCAGCACAAAGGTACAGAGGTGATTACTGAAAAAATAATATGTTGCACACATAAAACTGTTGAAATCACACACACAAAAAGTTGGGAACATCCAAGCGGATGTCGTTATCCCGCAGCTTCTATCTCACCCTAGCAATGACCTTTTAGCCCAGCTCTATGAGTCAGGCTGGGAGGGCCCTGAGCGTGACCAATCCATTAGACTTCTCTGACAAGGATGAGGATGACATCTTGAACCCGTAGAGGCAGGGGAGGGAAAAAGATGACGGACAGGAGGAGGAGGAATACTAAAAAGCTGGGAAATAATAGCCTGTGAGGGGAAGATGTCCCCAAAATTTGAGCAGTCGATGAATCACTCACTCAAAGTCTTTGTCTGACTTGTTTTAAGGGATTAACTATTTCTAAGCTGGCTGTATCAGCTTTCAGTGATTGTATTTACAGAACAAAGTGGCTGGGAAAGCATATAAGCATGTTTGAGTGAAACACAGAAAAAAAGACAAAAAGAATGGAGACAATTTCATCATGAAAAACAACACTTTTAGTTCTGTCTTGGTTATTAGTGCAGAGAAGTTTACTTGAAGGTTAAGTTTGATACCCACAACCAATTATAAATGACAACTCTACTATATTCTTATGTTGAAATTTTGGCTATTTGTGTTATTGTAAGCAATGAGCAATTTTGAAAAACATGCACATTTCACTATTTTTCACTATATTTGCAATTGTGTTTTGCTAAACTTCTGCAATGGCAAGTTTTTGAAATTGATAATAACAGCAAAGATGCCCCACTCTAAACTGAAATGAGAGACCTTAGGAGGACAGAGCAGCGTTAGGGGAGGGGCTGGGGGGAGGGAGCTGGAGAGATGGAGGGAAGAAGGACGATGGGACTTTAAGGATGAGCAAATGAGGGTGAAAACCCTGTCTGGAATGCCTTTGTCTGCACGGGCTAATATTTGTTCTTGGATTTTGCCTTTTCCCCTTCTCTTACTTGCTGTTGACAGAAAGGAATGAAAAGGCAGATAGCCAGGAGGTTACCAAGTAGCGAGACTTTTGCTCTTGCATGTGTGTGTGTATACATATGTGTGAGTAGCCAGCAGGTTCCCAAGCAGCAGGTGGTGAGCAGAGGCAGAAAGAACTGAGTTAAAGAATCTTGTCTGCTGATCAAAGGTTGCCGAACTCTCATATGGAAGCACAAACACATGGAATACACGTACCAAAAAACATGTGCTTATGTGTGAGGGAAGACAGGAGAAAAAAAAAAGATAGAGAGATAGACACTTTTTACACATAGTGCCAAGATCCTCACCACCTCCTTGCCCTCCCTCCACTCTTCTCCCCTCCTGGGAAGCCAGGGGCTTGAGGCTCCCCGGGTGTCTGCCTGAAGGCCATTCTCACAGCGGGCCAGTCACTGCACCGACACTTTGATGTCTTTGTATGAGGCTTCGTGCCTCATGTCCACGCTTATTAACTTCGTCAATGACAGATCAATGTGAAGCTGCAGTACGCTGCGCTGCCTCAAAATTACAGCCTATTTACCATTCGGAGTCTAGACTGGCCTTGGCATCGCTCTGAATAAACACATAATACACCAACGAAAGGAGAGAAGGATCTCTCGTGATAGCGTTCATTTAACAAGAGCAGCAAGGAGGATATAGCTCCATTTAACTCCGGCGTCCCGACTTCCTATGGGGTTTAGTGCTCACAGACTGCAGTCACATGTCTTTACATCCTGCAGGTCTCTAATTAATGATGAGGAGATTACTGCTCTTGTATGTTTTAGCACTCTAATGTCAGTCAGACAAATGCAGCCGACCAGAGAGCTAGATCCGTGAGAGCAGTTCAGGCTCGTCTATAACAGCACGACCCACACTGTCAAGATTTAGCACTTTGAAACCACTTCTTTGGTATCACCTCTCTCTTGTGTGTTTAGTTTTATCTTTCACTGAGCTTATTTTTAGTGTTTTGGGGGACTTTTTTATGGCCTGCTAGTTTAAGTGGTATATAAAAGCTGAGGTAGTTAAACTTTTTGATGTATGAATGCTATCTCTCTCTCTCTCTCTTTTTTTTAACTGATGATTTTATCAGGGGTTGTTTTGGGGGGGTTTCGGGTGATCAGCGGGGCATCGTACTTAGTCGGCTGCCGCCAGGACAGTTTGACTCAGTAGTTGTACAGCGAAACTTTTAAATAGCACCACAATGTGGTGCCTATTTCCTTCTGGTTGTGTCGAGCCAAAATAAAGAGCTGTAACATAGACACAGATTTGCATCAGTCTCACTTCCTATGTCTGGAAAATTTCAGAACTTACAAGCCCATGCTAGGTAGGCTAGTCACTATGTGCTAAAGCATATGTTTCTCTACCTGCTTGTTCGTTTAAAGACTGTTAGGTGTGCTTTATTGCTGGTATAAAACTGGGAGAAGACGCAAACCCATCCTCAGAAGTTTACAAGCTAATCTACTCCTAGTTTGGTTTTGGGACTGGGAGTCAGTAAGGTATCCAGTGTAAAAATCTTTACATGCGCCACACATGTAATGCCCCACACACACACATATTCGAATAAACATGCGCACAAACACACACACAGCCTCAAACACACAAACATATGCAGCCAGAGAGATCATCTGTACTGTAAATATTTAAAAAGCCCATTCCTTTGTCTGTAATTAAAACCACTGCAGCATTCCAGAGCTGTATCCCCTACCATCAACGCATCTCTCTCCCTCCATCTCATTCTAGTCTGTTGTTCTCATCTTCCTTCCTCCATTTTGACCTTTGCTTCAGTTGCTTAGAAATGGGAATGTATGAAAATCTCCCAAAAACAATAAAACCGTGGGAATCATCTCTGCATCGACTGCCCTCTCCTTCACACCCACGAGCACTCCAACACCATCTCTCGTTTACACTCGCAGTTCATCTAGAAAAGCATCGGTTCATTTACTGCTGGGAGAAAGTTAAAGGTCAGGTTTTGTCTGGAAGGTAGGCAGCCGACTCTCTTGAGAAGGTTGCTTTTCTTAAGAGAAGTAATGATATGTTAGGACATCCCGCAGAGCAAACACAGGAACTATGAGTCAGCGCCACACACTGTTTGGTTACAAAACTCAGGGCTTCTGTCGTGCCCCGGCCTGCAGAATACTCGGGGTAAATCCTCTCCCTGCCCCACTGCTTCCTCTCATCAGAATTTGCCCAAATCCTTCTTTTATCACCGTGTTTGCTTTGTTGAGCTCACTAATGCTCTCCAGTCCCTCTCATAAGGTAGGTGTTTATATGCATATGTGTGTGTGTGCGTGTGTGTGTGTGTGTGTGTGTGTGTGTGTTTGTGTGTGTGTGTGTGTTTGCTTTGGCCTGCCCAGTAATGCTTCCCATCCCTTCACCATCAACATGGAAGGAATTCAGAAAGTAATGCGATGAAGGCCTGAGAGCGGGAACACACACTTAGAGGCTCACAGGACAGACGTGTTCCTGGAGAGAGCAACAGTATATTGGTCCCTTCCAGTAGCCGCGCAGTATGTAGCATTAGATTGTGTATTTGTGTCTGTGTGGAGTTGTAAACAAGCACTTCTCATGAAGTGGAGATGGTCTAGGGAGAGCTGCTCTGATTTCAGACATAATTTATTTATTAGACCCCTGTGTGGGACGTACACACACAGTCACACATGCACACGAGGCGACAGAAAATCTGCAGTTTATTCCATCACGCACCAGCGATCAACCTCATTCCCTCACCCTTGTCTCTCCACCCCCCGTCCCTCAATCACTGCCTCCTTCCTTCTTTAAAATCGATGGAGTGTTTTGTCACCCAGTGCTGCGTTTCGTGCAATATTCATCTGAAGAAAAAAGCTCATCTCACACTCACTGAATTTTCATAAACCCTGCATGGCATTGATTGGTAAATGAAGGGCAACAGGCTTCACACACATGAATGTCTGGGTACGCAAACACGCACACACTCACTCACACACACACAGACACACAACAACCCTATTATCCAAGCTTCAGATGAAGGCTTTGCTTCGTACCATTGGAATCTGACAGTGATTTATGGATAAGGGGAGTCACACTACACCCTGATACACACAGCAACACAAAGCAAGGTTACTGGCCCAAACACGGGCACAAAGAAAGGTTACCGCACTACCAACAAAGCCATACTGACAACAGTGCACGCTGTGGTTCGGGGTCAACACTACATCAATGCAGCCCATTGGATGAATTCAGCTGGCCGACTAAATAAATGCATTGGCTGCTTTCACTAACTTGTTTTGATGAATTTCATGAATATGAACCTTTCAGCTCCCTCACTTAATGATTCCTTAATGAGTCTTCCGGAAACTGTACGAGGCTTGGAAAAAGCACGAGTGACTCTCTCAATATCACAGTGATCCTAAGTTTATATGCCAGGTTCTGGAGTCATTTTCCGCTGCATTACCACTGTGGTTTAGTCGGAGCGATGAACCCTGAAAGACCAGACACACCCTGCCTCGCAGTGCAGGTATGCCCTCTCCACTGCCAGGCTTTTTTCTTTCGATTTTTTCTGCATGGACATGTGAGATCCTCTTCATATCTGCTATCAGTTACAGCTCAGGTGAAGACATTGCATTCCTTTTGACTCATTATGAGTGTCGAGAACACAATGCAGCGATTTAGCTAGTAATTTGCAACGATTTTAGCTTCATGGTTGGTTTTGGAACACACACATGCAGACGCAGCAGGAGAAAAACAGATTCCAGAGGGAATACTTTTTTTCTGCACAGCAACCACAGACCTTTTCTGCAGTGCATTGCAAAATCCATTCTGGGTGCTAGTTTGTCGCTACTCGCTTTCTCGCCAACAGACAGCTCTGATTCAATTTCATGCAAAAGCAAAAGATAAAGGGAATGCAAAAGACGAACAAAAAAAGGAAATGCTTGCCTGTAGCAAGTGCTAAAAGTTCAATAAAACACAGATGACTCACAGACGTGGAACATGGAGAGTGAGTCATCCACAATGAAGCTAAATTTGAGAGCCAAACACTTGTTGATTGATGATCTAAATGCTTAGGATTTTCTAATGATATTTTCTAATGAATTCAAGAACAGGTTTGCCAGTAGTTCCGTGGTCATACACGCTATAAAGATAAAAATGTAGAAACCTGAATAATTTGAATAAGGGTTCATTTAAAAAAAGCACCTCCCTGATTTGCTCATTTCACCACTCGTGCTCTCGTGATGAGTCCTAAAGCTCCGGCAACAATAATATAGGTTTTCATGTGTGTGTGTTTAGTGGACCTTCGTGAAAGCCACTCCAGGGCTCTCCAAGGACAGCCAGCCACGGCTAGCTCGACGATTGAGGATCGACACTCAGGAGGCCGACCGACAAAAAGGCTCTCCCACTCCTTGTGTGTTTTACAGAATGGGAGAAATACATTGTTTAGAAGAGAGGGAAGACTGAGAGAGGGGGAAAGAGAGTGGAAGAGGGTGAGAGATGAAAGAGAGAGCAGGTTTGAGTGCCTGAAGCAGTACTGACAACTCAAAGACAGTGGCCTATTCAGCGCTACCTAATTGCAGTCGCCGTGGCTGCTTGTTTCCTTAATTTCCCTTTTAGAGCAATGCAGCAGCTCTTGTTTTACACATTAATTATGTTTTCTGGGATCCACTTGCTGCCCCTCCCCCTTGCTGTTGACGGACAGCTTGGTTGCCTCCTGGCCCAGCCTGGCTCTGAGCAGGGGAGTGGGTGATTGAATAGGCTAATAAATAGTGAAGGAGGGATTGGTCACACCCCACCCTATTGTATCTGCGCTGTCACGCCTGACCCTTAACCAAACACACCCCCACACACAAACACACATGAACCCACACACAAACTTTGATGGCCAACAACGTGTGCATACGTAGTCGCGCACAGACGCACACACCTTCACGTCACCTCTGTCAGCCCTGACCCTATAACGAATACCCAGGCTCCCCCCTGTATCCAAGGTGACAAAATGAGGCCCCAGCTATTGCCTAGCAACCAGGGAACAATGAGCACCAAGGAGACGGAATGGCGTGAGCAAAGGGCAAGCTATTCTCCGGGGGCTGAGGGTGGGATGGAGGGATGGGAGCCAAGGTGGGGAGAGGAGGCGACTAGGGGTGATGGGAATGGTGTTAGGACACATCTTTAACCATGTCACAAAGAGGGTGCCTGCCTGGGAAACAAGGCAGTGCTTCTCTAACCCCACTGGACATCTTCCTTCAACTCTGCTCAACTCACTCTCACAACTATCTCTTACTTTTGTTGGTACGCAAACCTTTGCTCAATATTCACCCACAGTATGAGGAGACACTGGGCCTATAGCTAAAACGGTGCATCACTGACTCTTGCGTTGATTTCAAACATTAAAAACATTTTTGTTATTTTACAAGTGGTAACTTAGGACCAGCAACATCCTCTGAGGCTAAAAATTAAAACCAAAAGTGAGACTGCACTTGAGAGTGTTTCCAAAAGACTAAACGGAACGGAAGAAACCACAGTGGATTACACCATTGCCGTTAAGTCCATTTTATATGCACAGTCTTTTTGAAGGACTGATAACAGTTAGACTCTAATAATAAATCTCAGAGTCATTTAACTGACTGACACTCCAAAATTCTAACTTTACTCATGTAAATAAACCTTTTTATCAGTTCTCTGTGTTTTTTTAGCCCTTTGAGCAGCGAGGGTGCTAGCACAGATGTGCTGCTGTTTTCCAGCTTTCTATATTCAGAAACATAGGTGAAGGTGACTAAAGGTGAGACTGCCGAGGGGGCAAATTGCAGCATAGGAATGCTCTGCCTATCCAGTCTCCATAGAAACTATTTAGAGCTATACTATAAAAAGCCAAAGGAATGAGAACGATTTAAACCAATTTAGAAAGCAGGCTGCAAAGCTGTAATGATTTCACTGTGATATTTATCGTATATAAGTGCTTGACTGGGTTTCTGCCGTTACCTCCAGCCAAAGTTTCAGGAAGTAAAATTTCTCCTGAAAGAGGTCTCTTTCAGTCATCGGATTGATATTCCAGTTCAATCAATCAACAAACCCAAAAGAAACACATTTTCAATGAAAGATATTTCAATTTACTGGATGAATGGTTTAAAAAGTCTTAAGTGAGCCACGCCAGCAATGACAGACGGGAAACAAATGGAGTAAAATGAGTGTTTAGGATGTGCAGAGGACTTTTGGCTGCCAGTTTGTTAGCTTGTTTATGTGAAAGCTCTTTGTTAACCTTCAATGATCCTCTCTCTTTTACAACATCTTTATGAAGTGGAACCAGGGCACAGCTCCTCTGCTCTCTCACAGTAACAATGTTTGATTCATACTAACTAAAAAAAAATGCTTCCTTTCTCTGTTTTTAAACCATTATAAATTGGATATTGGACCTGGAAACACTTTACTGTTTCCTGAATGACAGAACAACATGCTACATACTAAATAAATAAATAATAAAAACAATTATCAATTGCAACTTTAATACAGAGCAACTATGACTAGCTGAGGCCAGGAAATAGGCTTAATCTACAAAAGAGAAGTAAGGCCATTCTATGGGCCTAATGAAGGTGTCACAGGGAAGGAGTTGTAATGGCCTGTGGCTAGGCATTACGGATTAATAGAAACATAACTGCTCAGTCTCTTTCTCTCTCTCTCTCTGACACACACACAGACATACACACAATTGATTTTGAAAGGGTTTAAAGGGCTGCACATTAAGGATTTAAGGAATTGTGATGTTGCTTCTGGGCAAAGTCAAATCAAAGAACTTCAGACTTCAGACTTATCCTTTTGTCACAATTTTGTTTCTCTAGACTTGAAATGTTGACACACTCAGAAATCAAGCAAGGAGCAGTAATAGAAAATGTTCCAGGATTTGTGTGTTTGCCACTGTCAGGCCTAAGCCTTTGTCCTGCATGAGGTATCTGAACATCTCTGGCCTGTAAATATCAGTAAAGGTCTCTCGAATAATGTATTGGACTACTGGAATACTGGAATGTTGTAACTTACACAGCCTTTCCTGGCTTGCTGCCTTCTTTGACAGTGGTGTGTTTATATCTGTGTCTGGCTTTGGACAGTCTTGACTCCGTGGGAACTGTTTGAATCTCCAGGTCTACACTTGGCTGGAGTTGATTCACTACTCTTTTACCCTACAAGCCACAATCCCGTGGAGGTAATATCCACTTCACTAACACCAGTACCAACAACACCCCCTCCAGTCATCGGCTTGATCCCTACATGAAAGCTGCAAGCTCATTACCACAACCTGGGGCTCATCAGGGCTCCCATTCCCGGGGCCTTGTATAAGCCAGAGAAGATGGAGAAATGCAGCCAGGAGGGGAAATGGAAGAGAGAAAGAGATCTCTTATAGGGGTTGCTATCCAAGCAGCCAGGTGTTAAAGATACAGATAAGACTGTGGGAAGAAATAACAGGGGGGAGGAAATAAGGGGAAGAGGAAAGGAAAGCGATAAGGAAGGTAGGACATGGTAGATGACAGAGAGGAAGTTAGATACAGCAAAAGGGGCAGGGAGATGATTGAAGAAAAAGCTGACAGAGAAGGCGGCCTTCTGCTCCTATCTCTGTGCACTGTTTCATCCTCTGTAGGGCCCCGGTGTCACTCAGGCCTCCTTCAGCAAAGTTCAGCTTTGAAGTGATAATGGAGCTTTTGGCTAATGCTCGACTGCAGGTGCCCTTAGTTCCCTCTCGCTCTCTGTCCCCCAGCACAGCCATATAGATGAGAAAAGATGAGAATCCTTTCAAAGTCTACAGATGAGGCCAATCTTTCTTCTCTGTGCCTTTTTTTCTTTCTCTCACATTATCTGCCAACCCCACTTACTCTATCCCCACACTATTTATTGCTTCCCAGGCACTGTCCGTCACTTTCAGGTCCTTGTATTGCCCTCTAACTCATTTTACCCCCTTTCAACTCACCGCATTCTCCATCTTTATGCTTGATTGAATTGCTGCACCGGACTTGATCTGAGAGTAAGGGATTTTAAACTACTGCAAAAAAAAACAATTTAAAGTTCTCTCTGGAATACAATCAACTTTCCGAGTTCCAGAAATAATGAATCAAATATAAGAAAATATAAACGCATATATATACAGTGCTTTCTCCTTCACTGTTCTTCTTTCTTTCATCCTCCCTGCTTTTGAAATGTGACTTCCATCTCTGTGTTACTCCTTCCCCTTCAATCAATACTCAGTGCATTTCTCCTCCCTCCACCCTCTTAGGTGTAAAATTGGTGTGGCTACACAACAAATAAACACACGCAGGTCTGTCTGCATCTCAGATATAACAGTCACTTCTGGAAGCTTTGATTGGGCGGGGCAGGTTTGTGCATGTGCATGTATTTTCCTGGCTGAAACAGCAGGGAAGGGGAATCAATTCCATCCCCCAACGATTTCTTGTTAAACTAGAGAAAGGTAAGATGGAAAGACACCCACTGCACAAAATATCATACTGTTTCTCACAAATATATACATATTTATACTCCACAATAGGCATACATATGCACTGCAAGGCTAATGAGATCACGGCTTCATGCTGCGATACCAACAGGAGAGAACTGTGAGAGGGAGCCACTATTGGAAACAGATATGCATTTGTACTGGAATTCATATTTTCCTGCTTGCAATGCTCACCAGCTCTGCACTGCTCAATATGTCTTTTTAATGGAATGTAGGCAGTCTGTGTACCTAAGCAGACAAGTGTCTTTTGTTCAGTGAGAAAGCAGAATGGCTGAGGAGAAAGTACAGAGTACAGAGGCACACGACAGAAAGCTCTGGTTGGATTTTACTTATGAAACAGATGAGTCCTTCTAAATATAATAAACAAAAGTAAACAAGTCAATTTTGTTTTTGTTCATGCTTATCAGTGTTGTGTATAATAGATTACTTTGTAACTCATTAAAGCAAAGTTCAATAATCACATTACAGTTACCATTACATCATTGCTTGGGATTCCAAAAGTTCTTCAATTATCTGCATGTTGGGCAGATGGAAAGTAAAAAAAAAAAAAGTATCAAAAATGTATTTTTCTTCCTGCACACTTGCAATATAAAACGCTGCTTTCAGTTAATGTGAAGGGATGAGGAAAATGATGGCAATATAAACATTACTTCTTTTTTATCGCAGTAAAGGATAAGAGGATAAGATAGAGAGCATGCAGACTGCTTCCAGGATAGTAACTGTATTACAATGCTAACAGAACATTGATTTTTTGCAAGCATCTGCACAGAAAGGACAAAACTAGCAAAGAATCCAGAATTAGGTTAAAGCTGAGTGTATGCTGACCCCAGTACAGCAGCCAGAGCCTGTTCTTCAACAGGTAACAAAGGCAATGACGAGCGTTAACGCCTGTAGCACTGTAACCTCTGTTTATACCTGCATCTACTTCTACAGTAGAATCACATTAAAATCACAGAGGCCACATGAAGTCTCTTTAAGCTGGTTTTCACCATTGCTCTTAGTCAATAATGAATAATGTACAATGCATTACATTTCTTGAGAAATGACCCCAACACTGATGTAACTGGTTAATAACATGAAGGCTGTATAAATCTGTGCACAACTGCCAATCAGACTCCATCAAATTTAATCAAATTCAATCCAGAAAACCTGTTGCTGCATGCTTACATCCATCACCATTAGCACCATATTAGCCTCATAAACCCTAAAGCAAACAAATAGCCATCTTCATGCATGGAAATACTCTTTATGGAGCAGCTCATTAGCCTGTAGCATCTCAAGAACAAAAGAGTGTGTGCTAAGTATAAAACCCTTGAGAATGGACCTGCTCACCACAGACAGAAAAGTGACAGATCCCACAATTCACAAACACAGAGAAATACAGCCACAGGGCATACGAAGGAGTTCAACCAAGTTTCTCCTTCCACAGGATAAAGGGATGTGTCCAAAGCCTATAATTATATATGCATACAAAACTAAAAATCCAAAAATCTCTTTCCATCTATTATACCACCCTTTTTCCAAGCAACTGGATCATAAAATATGAGGCGCTGTTTGAACTATTTCACCTTCCAAATCCTTCTTTCTTTCTCTGTGTCTTCCGCTTACTCAGAAAAGGTAAACAGCCCAAGTCCAAGCCCCACAGAGCATTGGTTGCTACAGCAGCAAATCGGCAGGAGGTGGGCAAAGTATGTGTGCAGTGGCATTTGTGTGATTGTGTGTGTCTCTATTTGAGTGTGTGTATGTGTGTAAAGGCATAATTTGCCCTGCAGTTTGTTTGTTTCTGCTTTTCAAAATCACAGAATCAGAGACTGAGCCTGAGGCCACAGGATGGGGCTGGACTAATCATTTACTGTACGCGTGTGGGTTTCCACAGTGTGTGTGTGTGTGTGTGTGTGTGTGTGTGTGTGTGTGTGTGCGCAAGCTAAACATGCACATGTGTGGGTAGCTCCATGCTTCTTCCTGCTTTGCAGGATGTAAGGAAGGGCTTTCGAACGCCTTCACCCCTCCCCACCCATGGGATCAGAGGCGGTGTTTGGGTCTGCTTGGGATACGTCCAACACTGAGCACCAGACTCTCGCATCCAGACCCTAACAGCTCATAACTAGAGATTACACACAAATACTCAAGTCTTCCTGCTAAGAACTTCACACACGACACTTCCACATGATGATCCAGAGCTGATAGTGTTGATCGAAACCCCAGATCTTGAAATGAACCGTAACGAGGTGGACAGATGCACTGAGTGAGGGAAACACTCTCTGCAGGGAGATTGCACTCTATTACTGCTGTGATGAATGAGCTGGATTTCTCATTCTGATAGATGCATTCATACTCCATACTGCTTGACTGTATGAGCCAATTTTGCACACACATGACTACTAAGCAACATGACCGCAAGCAGGACAACCCAACCAGCACCGCATTGGTTGTTATTCCTGGAACGGGACAGCAGACTTCCTCAAACCCCTGCTCTAAGATTCCAGGGAGTAAGTGCATATATGTGTGTTTGTGTGTGCATGAGGGTAGCCTTTTCTCCTCTGTGCGTCAGTTCCAATCTGGACCAGGCGAAGCCAGCCGTCACAGAGGCAAACTGCCGGCAACGGCACAGAGAGGAGGAGGAGGCCTCTTTCTGCAGCTCTGCGAGTGAAATCCCCGTGTGTGTATACTCATGACGGATCTAGACCACACTGTGATGTCTTATTCATGCCGTATCAATTCATAATGACCAGCCTAGTCCCCAGTGTGAAGATGTGCGTGCACACGCAATCACAAACGCATAAGAATGTGCATGTGTGTGACTGGACGGTCACCACTGAAGAACTTGCCCATGTGTGTATATGTGTGTGTGTGTGTGTGTGCGCACATGTTTGCTTGTATGAATATTTAGAGCATCAGAGATGGTATGAGTGTGTATGTAGAACAGCGTGTACCAGACAGTGGACATACACACACACACACACAGACCACTGATGTCCCAGTGCTTGAGTGTGAATATTTAACAAGCCTCAATCCATCTGTTCAATTATTCATGAGGAAGGACACAAAATCGTTAGTAAATATAAACACCGCTGTTTCTCTCCTGCTTTTGCTACATCTTTGCTGCTCTCCTTTGCACCTCTGACCATCTCTCTCTCTGTTCTTTAACTTTGTCTTTCTTCAGTCTGCTTTTTTGTCCTCTTTTTCATTCTTTCTCATTCCCCTTGTGCTGTGGTTGTGAATATTTCAGATGGCAGAGTGGTTTCTAAATTACCCCCTTTTGGCTTCCGCTCTCCTCACATGGTTTGGTCTGCATTTCTCTCTCACACACGGTCCGACTCGTAAAGAAAACAGTGACAAGCCATAAAAGCCACTTTTACCATCTGACAAGGACAGGGGCAGGAAGAGGGACGGAGGCAAAAAGTTAAGGCCTGGCCAGTTTGGTCGCCAAGTCAGGTATTTCAAACTGCTTAAAAAATAAATAAATAAACGTCACCCGTGCACTGAAGTTAAAATTTCACCCAGCATCACTCAAATTAGGAAAATAAATATAGATAAACACCTCTGATGGTTTTTGTTGAGGAGGTGAGTTCTTCCATGAATAATGAAAAAAATGTGTCTTTTGATATTAGTGCTCAAAGGATCCTTGGAGAGCATTTCCTTTGCCAAGGTCAATGCTCTTTCTGGCAGTTCTAAAGAAAGTGATGAGGATCTTCATCAGATTTGCTGGGTTGTTCAACACAGCTTGAACTCTACTGGGCAAGCTTTCTTTTAATTTATTTAAGTATTCTCCAGGAATAGTTCTCCAGGCTTTTTGAAGGACATTGAAAACTATTCTTTGGAGGTTGGCTGCCTTTTGTTCTGTTCTCTGTCAAGATGCTCTCACACTGATTCATTAATACTGAGGTGTGCGATTTTTTTTTCATGTTCAAAATGAAGCCCTTGCCAATCAGATGCTTTTCAGATGGTTTTGCATGGTGGATCCCTGGCTTGTCTCTTGATATAAGTTTTCTATGCTTGAATGAGCCATAACATCCTGTACTGGACTGAAAATGAAGTGAAAAGGGAACCAATGTCCAAAGAAAAGCTTTGAAACACTGTCAGAAAACCCAAAGACCATTTGGGCAATTGAGTGAGAGATGCAAATGCTAACAAAACAGCCAATAGCAGCAGATTAAAAAAAAATAGTTGGATGTCCAAATTAAACTGTCATTTTCACCATAGAAGATCTCAATAGCATGCATAGTCAGAGGCTGGCCAAGATGCACATAAAACGCGTGGCTAAAGCTACAATAGCAGTCAAACATTACAATCATTTTTGTTAAGTGTGTTCAATAAAAACGTACTACCATAATGACAATACTGTCACAATTCACATACTGTGCAAGTAACTTCATAGTGTATACAATGTACTGGATGGAAGTTTCGAAATGGATACACAGTGTGAAGTCTGAAGCTAGCTTCACTGAAGTCTGTGCTGTCATTATTTACTTAGTGTCAGACAAACCACAGTCAAGAAATCAGGATGTCTACCATTGATGGCACAGAAACCTTCTGATGAAGATGAGTTGCCATGGGGACTGCTGCCAAGCGGGAGCCCAAACAGTCCTCTAAGGAAGAGAGAGAGTCCTAGCACACTGAGGCAGGTCATTCATCAGAAGAGACAAAGAGAAGGAAACAACAAGACCAGCTTGAAGCATTAACAGCCTGCCAGATGCACACACACATGCATGCATGCATGCAAAGACGCCTACACAGCACAGTATTATACAAACACAAACGGTCACGAGGAGAGAAAACCCCCACACACACATTCAACTCAGTCTTTCACGCAGTCATACACAAAAAGTCAAAAGTCAAAAGAGTTAATTTGCTTGCTTTATGGCACAAAAAGTCTTGGAACACTGGAGCAAGTTTACAAGCCAATCAATCTGAAGCAAATGAAAAGGGGAAAATAGTGTATATGTGCTGAATGGTAACAAAGTCAAAACAAGTGGGAAAACTGTGACAGAGAGATGATTTATAGGCTTAATGATAGTGCACTTTATTCAAGATTTCCTACCCTAAATAATTCTTTATTTTCACTCTGAGCTCCTGTTCCCTAAGCATCAAGCAATCAACAAACACAAAACACAGCATCTCTCCAACACAAACACAGAAGAAGCAGCTTTGCATCAACACATATCTGAAGCGGCTCTTTTATCTACAGTCAGAGCCACAGAAAGGACGTAATCCCTTGTGTATGCATACCATCCACACACAGAGATCTAATTATAGTGTTATTCTCTGAGTGTTTGTGTCTAATTAGTGTTATTTACATTTTCCCTCAGTTTTCTTTCTCTTGTGTGTGCACATTTGCCTGTGTGTCTCAGTGAATGTGTGTGTGTGTGTGCGTTTGGTGTTTGTGTATATTTGAGTACCCGTTGCCAGGCATTAACGTTAAATTGAAGGATGTAAAAAAGCTTCTTAAAGACGGATGAGACACACCCCCTTTTTCAAACCTTTGCCAGGGTTTCCTCAGCTCCCCTGTAGTGCAGGTACTACCACACCCTTCCCACATCCCTCCACCTCCCTCATCTTTCCTGGGGAGTTATACAAGGGAAAACCTTCCCTGATTATCTTCTTAACCCACAACATAATACAAAAAGTTGGTCATTATTGAACGCGACACCCCTTCTAAACAAACCTGTGTTGCTGTCCCAAGCAAATACGCTTGCTCAAAAACCTCAAAACACCCCTTTGTCTCCTCCTCCCCCAGTCACCCATCGTCAGCCTAAACCAGATGCTATTCCCTGGGGCCAGCTATCAGACCAATTGCTCTACACGCCCCCGACTCTACTCACCTATGCCACTTTTTTCCCTCCATCCTGCGGTCCTTCCTTCCTCCTGCTCTCCCACTGCGAAAGCACACTAATTACAAACATGGATGAGTAGATTACAGATCTGAAGCGCAGTGGAAGTGGGATAAGGAGTAGTCAAGGGTGGTGAGAGGGGGGCAACAGGTCGTTAACAGTGATGAATGCAACTCTATTTTCACTGTTATTGTTCAGTGATGTTCTGCGCAGCGCCTCTCACCTCCGAGCCACTGTTCCCATGCCTTCTTGTCGGGGTCATCCATCACAGGAAGCTTTAACTAACTCCGTCTCTTCCTAATCATCTCTAATCAATTCCAATTATCTTTCCTATTTCCCCCATGCATCAGTGTCTCCAAGATCTTTGAGGCATGGGAAAAGATAGGAGGCAGTGTAGCGGGGGTCTGTATAAAGAGTTTGGCTCTCACAAGAGAAAGTACGTAGCTCTGGAAAATCCACCTGTGCAGTTTTCTGTTTTTTAAATGAACCAAGACACATTATACACCTTAAACCTATTAACTTTGACGCTTTAGCAGAATTATAGCACAAGATAAAATTCAGTTATTTCTAAATGCTAAATATTTCGTTCTTTTATGGTAGGCTTTACTAGAGCTCTTTAAAAATGTGTTCTAGCAAGAGCACTTGGATTAATTCATCTTCCCTTTGTAGAGCAAACTCATTACCCCGTTAACGTAATGACTCCATGGGATCAAGTGTTTAAAAACTTCCCACAAAACAACACTACACTGCTCATTTAACCAACACCCTTTTATTAACCCGGTAGCTTTTCCTCTAAAGTTTAATGAGAGTGACAATCTCATCTGCTATCCCTCAGTCCTCTACCCCCTTTTGCCCTTCGTTCTGTTTGTCCTCTCAGCAGGGTGTCTAAGACAAATGGCCACTTTGTTATACAAGCTTTCCTTAAAACCCTCACTCTAGAATGAGCAAAGAGAATAATAAAAAAGAGAGTAGAGCAAAAAAGACAGCAAGAGCGTAAAAGTATAGAAAAGCAGAAGGGGAGCAATTAATCCTGCTTCCAAGAGAAGAGAAACCATCTGGGTTTGTGCTACACCTGAGGGCAGCGGGCTTTCACATTAACCTCTTTTGTTGGGATCATAAAGGCAGACCCTAACAAGCCCCAGTGAGCTCTTTGAGCAAGTGCAAAGACTCGCACACAAATACATACGCAACCACAGACTCTCTTTGTCTATTGAGCTCTCTCCCTCTCTTTCTCTGTCGTCCTCAGACACACACATAAATGCACACATGACATAGCAGTGAAAGTCTTCCTCTGGGAGATGAGGACCTTTTAAGTCCATTAAAAGCTGCTGGCGGGAGCGAGACAAGGCTGTAACCCAACCGCATCCGACTGCAACCAGAACCCATGGTGTGGTCAGGAACACCGCTCAGGAGTTGAGAAACACCTTAGGAAAAAAATATCTTTGTCTTCTACTGCTGCTCCTGATCCCACGCTACTAGCCCAATATTTTTTTTAACAAGGACTACAAGTCTTTCACAAAGTAGTATCTGTCTGTCACGCACTGGCACCATAAAGATTGAATTATTGCTGATTCCTTGGCCTTGGATTTGTTTTAACTGTTAAAAAATGCCAGGCACTTTCACACCTGAAAAGCCTCAAGGTCAATTACTGTTCTCTTCTGTCTAACCAAGGATAAAGAACAAATGAGTGTATACACAGACACATAGTGAATCGATTAAGCAATGTTAAACAAAGTCTCACTCTCCAGAACATGGCTGAGAACCCAGTGATAGGTTTAGAATAATCACCATGAAGTTACACTGGATGTGTTAGCACAATCATTTGGCTGCTGGCTACGCCAGCTGCTCCAGATGGACCAATCACACTGGTTCAAGGCCATCCGCTGGTCTGAGAGTCCTTGGTCTGCTCTTAGTCTACTAGACACACAACTCAGTGCTGCTCAGTTTGAGCAAACAACAAGACAACAAGCCTTATACCAAAAGAGGAGGCCTTAAATTCCCAGCGGCTGGTTTGGGCATAATGATAGGTGACGTGGGGAAATAGTTGCAAGGAAGCGACAGATAGATTCAAGATGGTGTTAAACATCAAACGCAAGATAAACAGATGGAGGGCTAAGGCTAGGATCATGGGTTAGTAGTATCACTATGAGTACAGAAGGAAGGGAAATGACTTTTCCATGTCCCACTGTTTCATTATTCCCAGATGCTCCAGGTAATCTGAACACGAATAATAGGGGCTCCAATGATCAGTTAGCAACAGGGACACTGATTATACCAAAGAAAGAAACATAGAGCCTCTTTGTAGATGGGAATAAAAGTTAAGCATTACTGTGGGATCGTCTCACTGCATGAGGTGCACGAGTGGAAGGATGCGTGGGTGTGTGACTAAATGGGACCGGTCTTAACAAGAAGCAAACGAAAGTGTGCTCCACCTTCACCATTCATATGATGAAGGTGGAGCATGCTGGCCGACTCGCATGACATAAAACAATCTCATTAAGTAACAAAGCCATCCTTTCACCTGGACTTAGGTTCACAGTCTAATTTGTCCCTTAGCTCCAGTCTGATCAAATCTCTGTCACCCCTGGATCCTCTTGCAGACAGTCTGAAGCCCTTTTCAGACACGGGATACGTAACATTGCTGGCTTCATCCAGCTCTTAAACTGGTGCCATTCTGTCATTCAGACACTTTTACGTTATTTTTCAGACAAACCCACACAATGAGAGAGCCAAAGTACAACCACGATTTTTTCCATATGTGCAAAGGAGCTGTTACACTTGAGGCAGCAAGCATTGTCGGCATAGTGACTTTAATTTGGAATGCTAAATTATCTTTGCCATTTAAAAGAGCAGGATCTGTGCTGTGAGCTGCAGAAGCAAAGGACCGTTCTTCCGGATTAGGAATTTCAAAACTGCGTCACAAACAAATTGCAAATGAATGTGCAAGTTATTACTGCTTATGAATCCATTAATGTAGATATGAAGCCAACTAGTTTAGATGTCCATTCTTCTCACTCAGTTCATTTTGCCTTACGGTCAACAAGAAAGAGTTCTGATGTGTATTTCAGCAAGTGCAATTGAAATATATTTGTACTTTAATTGTGTTTATACCTAATCAAACCAAAGCCAGAATTCACCAGACTTGCCTAACTGACCCATCTTTGGTAGTTTGCATAGTGTGTGCTGACAGAGAGGAAGAGGTAAATTAATAAAAAAGCGAATGTACTTACAGTCGAGACAGGCCAGGGTTCTTCTGAAACAGCAACTCAGGAAGCTGCTGCAGTTGATTACGGTTCAGCCGCCTGCAGCAAGGAAAACGTATGATCAACCAGTGATTGTGTGTGTGTGTCTATGCATGTGTGTCCTTGAATGTGTAGGCTGTGAATAATTTCTTCTAGCTGCCGTAGAATCGGCTTAGCCACAGGCTATTGTGTTTCAGTGTGCTCTGCATGTCACATAAATATCCAACTGAAAGTTCGGGGGAATTAAAACTGCTGGTCAGAGACAGTGCCGTAAATTATCGCTACACAGTTAAATTACTTTGTTTTGCCTTGCAAAATAGCATTCTGTTGACTTTCCCAGAACAACAAAATAGCAACATTCCAATTTTTTTTAAAAAGTGAATCATATCCATTCAGTTATAGGAACACTAAAACATTTTATTCGGGACGATCTATCGAAAAAAGATGTTTCTAAATAAAATTAAGAGGAATGGATGAGCTTATTCAAGCCCAAGGACACACTGAGAGGAGCGGTGGTTGGCAAGAGACTCCACGTCAAACAGCTAACATCTAAGACTGGCAGGCTTTATGCAAATACAACAATTAAGTCAATGGAGAACAGACTGTTGCTAATCTGTTGAAAACCACAACTCTCTCCTTTTTGAATGGCCCATTTGAGGCCCATGGGAGCGAATGCGAGGACTGTGGCACAGAGACGCTGCAAATGTGAGGCCACTGCCATGCCTTCAGACAAATTCAGACAGATGTTAGGACTTGTGCCACACACTGTATACACTGAGAAGAGTGTTCGGCCAGCTGAGAGGGAGATTTAGTGCATAATGGACATTAATGGTCTGCTGCTGCTTCGTTCACACTGAACTGTACCTGCTGGTGGGTTAGTGGCTTTTAAACATTAAAGAAACGAGCCACTCAATTTCCACATTGGTCTGGCACATGGAAATGTCTACCCAATGTTTGGGATCAGTTGAATATGGAGGAGGAGGAGGAAAGGCAAGCTGTGCGTGGTCTCAAGTTTGGTAACACAGACTGTTAATGTGGGTTTCAGATCAGGGGAAAGTCTTTTATAAGTTAACCACTATGTCTGCATTACGACGTGGTCCATAAAGTCATCTGCTGTGCAGGTTTCCATGTGGCTAGCACTATTGATTTACTAATGAGCGGGTTAAGGAGTGGTTGATTGCGTTTGTGTGTGTGTTTTCCCGGCGAGTTTACAAGCTGTCAAGGAGTCCTGGTGCTGTCCAGATGAGCCAGGGTCTGCGGTGGGGGAGGCCTTTTAAGCCCACACATCCCACTGAGGGCATTCCTGTCAGGCAGAGCTAATAAAAATACTCGCAGCCCACACCGTACCCTCTTAGCACCATCCAACCACAATGAAAGGCCAGGATAGTGCCACACACTTGATTTTGCAAGATTTTATGTATCATTCCTGTTAGTCTCATACCCCCAACAAATACAGAGAGTGAAAACACATGAGTACAAGGGTGGGATTTTCATTTCAAGTTTAAGTGTGTTCAGGCTATCTAAAGACAACCATTGGTCATACTCACAGTCTTTCCAGCTCCTTCATGTCATCAAAGGCCCCACGCTCAATCACAGTAATCTGATTCTCCACCAGCTGCCTGCAGAAAAGAAGGGAACGAGAAGTTACGTCACGTCAAAGTCTGTAGGGGGTCACTCTGGCTTTAGAATTGTATAATGGGCTTGGTTTTAGGGTTTAGGGGGCAAGGGATTTTGCAGTATGTACAGTATTTATATATTCAAGTAGGGTGCAGTATATTCAACACTTCTCTTCCACATACACACACACACAGAGGGCAGTGGTGTGGACTGAGGGGCACTGGGAATCTTGGCAAAAGGAGGAGGGATAGCAGCCAGGAAAGTTTCCAAGGTGGTTCAGAAAGTGTGTGTCTGGTGCTCTAGTGTGGTCCACTGAGTGTAGTAGCTGGGTGGAGAAGAGACGAAAAGTAGGCAGGGGGTCAGAAAGTGTGAGGTGAGCTCCAAGTTTTTGACATCTGACTGAATCAAGGGAAAGTGGGGTGTGCGTGTGTGTGTGTGCGTGCGCGCCTGGGAAACATCATAGCTGTACCATATCAGAGTTTTTAGGCACCACATCAAGGCTATTAGACATAAACAAGCAAACATGGATGCACACAAACACAGAATCCATGCACACAAGTTGCAACACATCCGTTCCTCAAGTACAATGCCAAAGCTAACACACAAAAAAGGGGCTTAGATAGTTTTGGAAGTGTTACAATAACACAAAATCAGGAAGGAGAGAAAAGTGTCCAGCAGCTTTAGAAGCAACAAGCGCTCTCCTTCATTACATACACAACTGTTCTGTGTTGAAGGTAACCTCTCATGTCTCCTGTGAGGCCATGGCGCACTGCAACTCAGCAATCTGGGCTTCCTCCCCATCGAATATAAATGCTAATCACTTTTCACACTCCATAAACATGGAGAGAAACGTGCAATTCATCTCAGATCTCTTTCTCATGAATTTAGATGGAAGCGGAAAAAATGTGATGAGTACTTTTGAATTGAGAAAACTTTTTTTTTCTTTTTTTTTGAGGCAACCTGCGGGTACATAACCTTCAATTTCTCTGATCTCTTTTGCTATCTACTTTTTGTTCATTGTTCCTTTATTACTCAGTACGCATTTCATCACAGAACAGAGACACACTGCAGATTTTGAAGAGCCAAGCACTCGTATAGGTGGATGTAAATCAGTTGTGTTGATTTTATACTGACAGAAGAGATGGCAGCTCAGTGTAAAGATAAACCTCTGCTCCTGTTCTTGCTCCTTCTGAGGGCAGGATCAGAGGTCAACCTGCTGTTGCCCCACAAAGCCAACACATGTAGATACTTGTTTTTTAGTTTACAACTTTCGTTGTACCAGCATTTTGTTTATCATACTTCATGTATATGGAAGGAAATCCTGTGTGTGTGTGTGTCTGTGTGTGTATGTATGTGTGCCTTACTGTGGCAGTGAGAGTGGATCACAAGCTTAACAGCAAGGGAAGTTTTTTTTTTGGTAGCCCTGCAAGTTGTTTCCTTCTTACTTGCTAGAAGCAAGCTGTCGACGCAAAGGCATTTAACCTCCACATGAGGGTAGGAGGTGGTGCAGAAAAAGGGGCATGCTTAGGAAGACAACAAGGGACGAGAAACGTTGGGACCAGGAGGGGAAAAAATGGGCAGGGGGGATGGGCGAGTAACCATGAGGATTGAAAACAGTCAGACTTTGCAGGGTAATAGGAATTATGCTGAGATCATGTTACATTTAAAACATGTTCGGGTCTACAGCGCTTCCCCTTTAGCAGCATTTTTAACACCTATAGCAATGCTCACCAGTTTGTGTGTACATACACACAGAGAAACTTTTATAACTACTTTATTACCCGAAGTCACAAGTGCTGTTTAATTTCACAGGAGAGGGAATTGATGACTTCACCTGAATGTGTTAGCTGTGTTGAGAGCCCATTTAGGACTGGCGCTTGTGTGCACATTACATGCTGATGTGAGGGAACAGAGGGCAAGTGAGCATGTGTGTGTCTAAGGGACGGTAAAGTGCAACTACAACAGGCAGAATACAGTGAGAGAGAAGGCCATTACATCAGTGGTTGCAGTCACTCAGGAGCTTAATGTACTTTGGAGTAGGACTCTTGATGAATGCATTGCCACTTCAGTGGGTTTATGCTAATATCAGCAGAAAGTCAGTATAGCTGCAAACTGCTAGGGTAGATACAATTCAGATATGCATGGCTAGATAAACTCAGCCACCAACATGCTCCACAGATACTCCTACTGTACAAACAGTTCATTACTGCCCATAAACAGAAGGTGAGTACTTACAAAACTCTGAGGTACTTCAGTCCAGCAAAGTCACTCTTCGTGATTCGTGTGAGGTTATTCCCATTCAGCTCCCTGCAAAGAGAAGGATGCAAACAAAAATTAATAATTAAATTTTACCTCTGAAACTATTCAGTAACAGCTTAATGAGCGCATAGCAGCATAGAGGCTGTCACACTTGAGGGATTAAAACAACTGCACACTTCTGACAAAAGTGACACACACACACACACACACAGTGCACTTAGGTTTTTACTAAAGCATAATCCTGGTATAATAAATGTTGAGAACTTCTTTAAAAGCTAGTGTTTTTTTGTTGGAAATCAAGGAGGCTCAAGGTGCTAAAAGGAAGTTCAAGTTAATTTCCAACTCTACTGGGAGATATTAAGACGTCCTTTAAAGCCACATTTGAGCTGCCTGTTTGTCTTTCTGTTCCAGCCTCCTCCAACCGAACACCGCCCCCCACCCCTTCCCTCTCTGTCTGCCATGTCCTTCTACAATCGGTGGGGATTAGCAGGAGCCAGCACAGGGGATTTGGGTAGGGCCACAAGGCCAGAAAGCTAAGTGCTCTGGATATAATGGGAGCAGCTCCCTGCTGGGAGCTGGCCATTGCTGCAAATAAACAGGAAATCAAGTAATTGAAGAAGTGATTTGAATTTTAGGTTTGTTTTCAAGTCCTAACCAGATGAACTTGACTCCGACACCCAAGGTTGTTTGGTGGATTTGTTGACCTCTGGTTTGTGTAAATGTAAGATTTACTTTAAACCTCAATAGTAGATTGTATTCTCCTGACAGAGGGAAAAACAAAGCAGGCAAAGCAAATCATATAAGCCTCGAAGGCACTGAGAGTAATCAAAACACACACTTTGTGTGTTCTATTAACTTTCTGAGCATTATGTGTCCACCCTACACGGACTCCCAGGCACTCCTTCCCAAAGTAAAACCAAAAACTAGTTCCAAATCTACACCGAAACCACTGCTCTCCCTTCCACAGCAACTCTCTCACTCTCTCGTCTAATGACCACTCGAGGGACTGTAGTGCTATGCGGCACGAACGAGAACGGTCATTATAGACAGATGGTGGATGTGTGTGCGTGTATACACAGGTGCATCGACAGGCGAAGCGACAGGACCACAGGAAAATAAATAATGGACTGGGCTTCGTTAGCCTGGGCTGTGATACACACACATGTGGAGCTCATTACAGGTGCTTACGAGGATACGCGCATACACCCACACACATGCCTTTTTGGATTTCCAGTGTCTTATCTTCAGGGTGGTCATCGCTGATGAAACCCTGACAACATTAAAAAAGAAAGCCTAAGAGACAAAGATTTGGGGGTTATTAAAGAGAGGGGTGACAGAACAAATATACGGAAAACAAATGCTTTTCCCGTTTAGCAATGATGTTTTGTTTTGTTATATAAACAGAAGCCTGTCAAATATCTGCATGTAAGCTGTTATACAACATTTCAAAATCTTCTGATATTGTTTGATATTGGGTGGCTGCACTAAATTAACTCTTTCTGGAAACATCTTCAAATGCTGCAGTATCCTGCAGGAAGTGCCATCTTAAAGGACACACCTGTTCAGCAAAGCAGTGACATTTAGGCAATGCTCAAATGCCACCACCAGGCTATAGTGTTTAGTCAGGATAAATCCATGGATTCATACTGTTTATGACATAGGCTGACCTTTATGATTGACATTTTGAAAACATCAAGCAATTTTTTACAAAGTCCTTGAAATTGCTCAAATGACAGTCAGGTCTTTTAAAGTTGTCCCGACATTAATCTTTCCACCTTAGCTCATCTTCTTCAAGGACAGATGACTTATTGATGCCGTATTGACACAATCCTTGACAGTTCAGTGCCACACTGAGCTGTAAGATTGCATATTTCTTGCATTGTCCTAAGCATGAATTTCAAAGATATATGTACTGGCAGTGTGTGTGGCTGATTTTTGGATGTCCAGTTGATGTAAAGAATTCTGGCATTCCCATCCATTTCTGTTTAAAGAGGGAGTAGCTATGGTATGTAAAAGAAAGAAAAACACATAAGGAACAGCGGTATACAAACGGTCACATTGTTCAGATCTACAAAAAGATTGCAGAATACGCCCTGCAGACGTGATTAAGCCATGACTCTGGATTCAGCATTGCTTGTCTCTGTATTTATTCCACATCTAAATAATGGCACAGTATGCCAAAGTCAGATTTAGTGCCAGTTCAAGGAAAAATCTGCTGTTTATTAGCTACAGTATCAGTCATTGCTGTTTCCTTTGTTTTCCAATCAAAGAGAGCTAAGCAATGGCTTTTGGCACTGCAGCAAAGGCATATTAACTCCCTCCATATACAGATGTTTTCTGATACTGACTTTGTGCGGGATTTCACATTACAGTACCGCAGTATTACTTTAGAGGCTGAAAATTATTAGGTATCAGACTGAGTTCCTATAGTAAAAAGATTTCCACTTTCCAGTCTCAGTCAAATCCATTCCACCCTCTGGAAATTCTGTAAGAATTCCCAATGCTGACACACTTCCTGAGGAGAAAACGGATTTATGACATCACAATCTAATCCGTCTTCATCTTCTGTCCCAAGCAGATTGATGCCTGAGAGTATTTCCTGGTGCACCTTCCCTGGGGTGGACATGTGGCAGCTATGCTCCATTGCCCTGTATCTCTATAAATTCAAAGGAGCTTGAAACACTGCTACAATGCTGAAAAACTCATTACGTTTATATCTGCCAGCTGCTGGGGTCCCTCTTCTGAGCCTTTTTCTGACCTGTTTCAAATTGAGCCACATTATGTGAAATGATACTCCAAGTCAGAGAATAAGCAAGCACAGTGGCTCACTGAAGTCTTCACACAGATTGATCCACATGTGCTCTTTTTCTTACACACATATACAACTACAATTTCAATATATGGGACCAAAGAATGCATTGAACCACTCCCACTGACGTGTATATGAACAGCACCACTGGGACAGGCAATTGTGTTCAGATCAGAGCCAAATCACAACTAAATGGTCACAGGAGAAACTACTGTTGGCTGCAGAGATTTTCAGCAGCAGAATCGATTTATGCCAGAAACTCTTCAAAACAAAAACAAACATAGAACCACTGGCTAGCAAATGAGTCATTATGATGAGACAGTTACTTAAAACAAAGCAGGATAAGGCAAACAACTCAATTTAGAGTTCCCACATCTCACAGGTTTTATTAATCATTCCATTCAGAAACCATATTACTGCTACTAGCGTTGTCAAAAAAAAATTAATACTCAGATACAAATCACTACTGAAAAGGATAAGACGATCATTTGCAGCAGTGTTAATACCAGCAGCGCGTTGTTTGCCTCCTCCAGCTGACACACAACTTCACACAGTACTGCAGAATGGCAGGCACACAGCCCCTTCTGCCAATAGCACCTGTTCCCATGGCTTTGACACTTTGACAAATTTCAAGAGGTCAGAGGTCATGCCAACAACATTCAGGTGTTAAAAGGTTATCATAAATGTTAATCTAGCCAGTACCCATGTTAATGCTACCTGTAAAACTATTAGCAATTATCTGATTAGCCACATTAGCCATCTGTCGTCATTAAGCTAGCAGCTAGCAACTATGTGGAGGCTAGGTTACAAATGAGTTCTTCCCTCATTGTTAATAGACTGTTAATTTAGCTGGATAACACAATTATTTGTGTCACCAGAAAAAACAGCACTACCTCAGAGAGCCTAAAAATAGTCTCTCTTTTTTTCACCACCTAAGAGAATCTTAATTTTTTTGATCAGGCAGCTTAGAAATATTGTTGTCATTGATGTTATTGTTTTTATTGTTTCAATATTTTTTAAAAAAAAACGCCCCTTAGTTTTTATGACAAAAAATTAAGACGCATTTGTCTTATTTTTTCTCTCCAATCCTATTAAAAATAGTATCTAATATTTTCCTGTGAGTTGGTATTGAGTTTGACAATCCCAGCTGCCACACTTCGGCTCATTTTGTTTTAGTTTTCATCAATTTCAGTGTTAGTTTTAGTCATATTGTGGGGATTTTCTTTAAGTTAAGAAAAAATATTGTAATATTAACACAGACATCCAGCAGACATCCAAGTAAAAAGAAATAAAAAAAAAAAACAATTTAATCAAGCCTTGACAAGCATGTTGTGAGGAAAATTTTGACCAAATTGAAGGTTTTTCATTCACATTTTTTTATTTGAATTAAAACTTTATTTATTTTTATTATTTTAATTAAGTTTTTTTCAAACTACATAACTTTATTTGTTTTTCCTTTTTTCCCACACCTACTATTAGTTGTTAATAAGTTTCAGTTCACTATAATAATCTCAGTCCCATTCCTGGTTTTACTGAGGAGAGTCTGAGGAAGGTGGTTCATTTTAACAGTCGTATATTTACAGGCACAAATTTTACTAACAGGCTGCAAAAAATTATGCAGCAGGCTAGCAAAAGAATTTCCACAAATGAAAACTGCAGTCATTCTGTATCGCTGCTGTAAGCGCCACAGGACCATTTGTCCTGGACAGCTTTAGCCTGGCAGGGAGGACAGAAGCCAGCTGATTGAGGATTGGTGGCATAGCGCTGTCCAAACTCCTCTTGTGGAAACAATCTGATGAACACAAGCTTGACGTCCCACAGCCTAAAATGTGGATGCTCATTAACCACAATCACACACTGATGATGCTCTTTGACCAGACCGCTGAGCACACATCCTAATGAATGAACAGGTTGAGAAGCTGTGAAGAAGCAAAGCATTCCTCCTCCCGCAGACTTGGCAGCATATGGGCTTGACAGCCGTAAAACACGCAGGTGGAGACAGCAGGGGAAGAAAGACAGTCACTGTGAGACAGAAAAAGGAGAAAACTACTCTGACGGCGTTGTTAGCTGTCGAAAACCGACGGTGTGAAGCAGTGTGGCAGAGGGTTGCCGTTAGCCATGGGAGCTGTGAAGAGCTGACGGGCTGTCTGGGAAATGTCAGTGGAGAAATGAGGCCTAAATGGCTGGTAGACTACAAGAAGAAAGTGACCTACATACTAGATGGTCAAACGGGGTACGTAACCAGTTGACTGAGCACACAACAGTCTCATACTGAAAGACTGTGAGAATGAGAAGGAAAGGAAGAAAGACCACCATGACCAAAATAATACACTCTTAAACCCAACTGGAACACTTCTGTCCACAGTAAGAGGTCAGATTTCTGCTCAACTCAAAACATTCCCTCTATTGAAATGTGGCTTTCAGACAAGCAGTTAAGGCCTTTAACTGTACATTTTTGGTGTGTGTGTGTGTGTGTGTGTGTGTCAGTAATCGTGTAAGTCTGCCTGTGTGTGCAGTCAGCGCGTAAAGACCGTCTGAGTGTGTTTTCCTGGCTCCTGGGCTCCTCAAGGGCTATTTACAGTTTTCATTCTGCTCAGTCAGGCCCCAGGAGCAAGATTACTGATAGGAAAGTTAAACATTAAGCGTATCTCACACATGCATTGCCGTCATACACACACAGAAACACACACACAACTCCTTCTCATAGCCTTGACCACAGTACAGTCTCCTGCACCTCCTGCTCCTTACAGGTAAAAGTCAAGGACCCAAACCCAAACATTTGACTTTTGCTTCAAACAACAACACTCCTGGCAAGAAGATACTATGATGTTTTTTGGGTTTTTTTTTTTTGGGGGGGGGGGCGTTCAGAGCAGTTGCTGCTCTACGCAAAAATTTTACAGATGGAAAGAAAGACTGGGAGATGGAATTAAGGAGCCTGGGAAAAGACCAGGGGGTAAAGTAGCATACAGACAGCTTCTGATCAAACATAGATAACTTACGGCACTTTCTCATGCTGAATTGAATCAATTAAACATCTGTTCCAATGTGTGTTACGGCCACAGGCTGGAAAAGGAACACACACGGGGCTGTAGTAGAGGCAGAGACTGAAGGGTCTTTCATGGTTTGTACTGTAACCGTAGTTTGTTCAGTGACAGATTCTGAGGTTCTATTGTGGCTTTGCATGCCGTATGAAGGCTTTTAAGCTACACGAATGTGTACTTTGACTAGAAACTATGGATGAAACAGCTGCACAGCCACATCTATTATGTTTCATTTGTTCCAAACAGAAGACTGACAAGATGTTTGGCTCACAGATGTGCACTGACTGGTAATTTGATGGACGCAGCATATGTGTTTAAATCTGATGGCCTCGAAGAATAAAGACTTGCCATACGTATGACTCTCACCCCCGCAGAGCACACTGATATCAGCATTCCTCCAGCTCTTTGCAGAGGTTAGCCTATCAACAAACGGATAACCCCCACTGCAAAAACAGGGCCATTTTAAATATTTTCAAAAGAAAATCTATCATCATTTTGATCGTTTACTCGTTTCAGACAGTTACCAAAAGCTGACGGCTTGCAGCTGTGCAAATGTGAGGATTTTTCTTCGGTTCCCTGATATTTGATAGACAATAAAATGGAATAATAAATAAAATGAGAAAGAAACAGCTGTGAGTTGAAGCTCTAAATAACTTAGTGTCATATTTAATCGTAAAATATGAGTTCTAAAGGTGTGGATCCATTTTTTTATTTATTTTTAATCGATGCATTATTTATTGAGAATTATAAAATGAACAACTTGATAAATATCCAAGCTCTAATGTTGCGGTCCTGTGCCATATTGATCTAATTAGTGTGCAGATGTCAAGCTCATGTGGAACGCTGCCCATAATTTGCTCACAGACTTCTCTCAAACAGAAGTGTCTCGAGCAGCGTGAAATATGGATTATGAAGGCATATCCACAATATCAGCAGAGTGTTCACTGATGCGCGTTTTACACACGAACAGACATCACCCGCCCCTCCACTTTCCTGCTTCTTACTGGCTAGTCCGTAGGGTTAAAAGGAAAGATGGTCTTCTGAGAGATGAAAGGTGATCTAGGTGGATTTTCCAAATTTGATTTTCAAGGTCTTCTGAGAAACCGGCCCTCGTAGACAGCCATGCAGAGCAATCAGTAATGTACACTGTATATGTTAGGCTCGTGAAAAAGTGCATGCCTTGGTTTTGGTGTGTTTTCCTGATAGACACGTGCACTCAAGTTATATCGATAGGGTCATTTCCGAGCTCTCGCGGGCTCAATTAAACACTTCCACAGAGTAGCTGTACTCATTAGAAGAGTGGGCCGGTGGGCCCGCGGTGTGTATAGTAACACAGCTGGTGGCTTTGAGGCTTACGAGTCAGTCATCGTACTCACACTTTCTACACATGTATGCAAAATGTAAAAAGGTGACTTATTGTTTATTAGAACAAAAACTGAAAGAGCACAGTGGACTATAGGAGGAACTATAGCTTGCAAAACCTCATTTACATTACAGCTCACAAAATCCTCTATCAAAAGGCAGCTATGAAGAGAGCAAGAGAGAGAGAGAGAGAGAGAGGACATCCACCTCAGTGTTCAGTACAAGAGGAAAGACCACAGCTGTGTTACACAGGCAGTAAATTGAAATGACAGAGTCCCAGGCCTGTAATTTCACAATGCTCTGCTGTGCATAAACATTCTCTGAATGATCTTCATTCCAGGCATTATCACTCCTCATGGGATTACCAGCTATGAGGATGGATATATTAGACTGTAAAAAAGACCTGAATGAAATTCAGTCTGCCTCAGGGCTAGACCTATTCTGCCCCGTATAGTAAATAACATAATCTAGTTTATTCATTCATTAGCTTTGTGGTTGAATTACATCTCTCTTAACTGCTCTGGTGTAGTAATCCTTTCATTAGTGATTACCACTTTAGTTACTGTGCCAGCCTTGGCTTCTTATCGTGCTTTCAATCCAACCCCCCAGCTCCACCCTTCACCCCCATTTCTTTGTCTTTTTCCATCTTGCGCTCTCCACTTTAGTCACACAGCCAGTGTTGGCAGGTAGTAGGCAGGCTGTGTTCAGTCTTGTCAGGGTAAATTATGGATCAGGTGGCCAGTGAGCTGTCAGTTGTACCAGCTATGTGGTGATGCCAGAAACACTACAGGCATTCCCTGGCAAAGGCACACACGCCTACCACCTCCAACCCCAAAATGCATAGATGTGGTTATCAAAGCGACCGGGCTGCTCATCTTTAACCACTACTAATCCTCATGTGTTTTCATCTGGCTATCGCTTATTCTCTGCTTGTGTGCAACATACACACATGGAAGCACATGCTGTGGTTTATGCACAAACTAAAGCGAACATCAGATTTATCCAGGCTTGCACAACAGACACACAAACACACACATATGGTGTGCAGCCTCCAACTCCTCTACTCTGGAGGGGCTCCAACATGCCCCCGCATCTCAGTACAAGGTATCTTCTGGCACAGAAAATACATAATCAGTGCACAGACGTTTTGCAGTTACACACACACACACACTCGCAAAAACACACACAACTCCTCCCCTTTTTCAAATCAACTCATTCACAGATGGGACACGCACTCGAACTAAAGAGCGGGGCTGTTAAGAAGACAAAACAAGGAGAGAGAAGAGTTTAATTTCATACCTGTCAAACAAAAAGCTTAACTAAGATCCTTTACTGTGCGCGAGCCAATTTAATCAGCATTACAGATGGAGATTTTCTCTCAGTGTTGCCTGATAAAAGGCCAAGAGAGAAGGGGAGGAGAGGCAAAGAAATAGACAGCGAGAGAGGATGGATGCAGAGAGAAAGCAGAGGGGGGAGGGAGCGGCCAGCGGCCCATACACGCCAGGGTGTGATTTTAACACGTGGAGCTCACAGTCTCATTACAGGCTTCGGTCTGAGGAGCGCAGGGGTCAGACCTGATCCAAACCCACAGTGACAAGTGCAAATGGGATTCTGCTGTCTGTCTCAACAGCCTACATACACACGCACAAACACTTTCTCCCAAAAGCAACCCCCTCCTCCTCTAACACATACACACAAACACACACTAAAGTATTGTATACATGAGAGCAAGTACACCCATTCACACAAATGCAGCACAAAACCAGCCTTACAAGGTAAAGTGCAGATTTTTGTATGACGTTAGCCTTTTCAGTTAGCCTCCTAACACTAATACTTCGTTCCCTTGTATTAAAGTTCAGCAGTTATATGTACTGGAGCATCACACAATTAAAATCTTTACGATTCAAATTGATGAAAAGAAAGTGTCCGTTAGCATCGTTTGGTACAGACGAGGGCAACAAACCTCTGGGACAGTTACATAAACTTGACAAGTCATTACTCATTCTTGACCCCAGCAGTGGCTGCACAAGTTCATTCAGATAAACACACATTTTCCCAATACATACACATAAATCTCGCTATGCACATGGGACCATCATGTGGGGCTGGTGTTGATTTGTGCAATCACCTTGATGAATCACCCTTTACAACAACCCTCAGAGGATTGTCTCTATTGTTAAGCAGAACCGCTCAACATGACCTAGACACACAGCTTATACATGCACACACGTAACCAGAGGGGGGGGAAAAAAGGCAACAACGCAGGAATAAGTTACACATGACCTTTAAGTACGTTGTGTTTAAAATGCAACGTCCTGAGTGAGATGCTACGGCGATAAAATGTGCAGCTGTACATGACCTATGAATGAACAAACAACTTTTAACACAAAAATACTCTTGAGCAGAGGGGCAGGGGATCGTTCCAGTGTGAATGGCCATTCATGTAAAAGGAAACCACAAAATAACCATGTTTCCTCTCCGGTTCACTGTTAAACCAGCATATGTACAAATGCAACCTGGTAACATGCAGAGCGTGAAGCAGGGAAAAAAAAGGTGTTCTTAGAAATTAAATATGAAAACCATAAAATATGCAGCCGGCTCCCACTATGCCAACGCTGCCTCTGACACAGGCTTTCTCTCCTCTGTTCCCACAGCATGTTTTATTCAGCACTGATATTCTAAAAGCTGAAATAGAACAATCTATTTCCCCTTGCACTCCTCACTTCTGATTTGCTGATGAATATTTCAAAAGAATGTCAGAAAAGACAGAGAAACTCCACTCTGCGAGCCAGCATCCGCCTCATCTCTCCCGCCGTCTCCCATCCTCCCACCGTTTGACAAGACAGCTACGTGATACTAGTGCAAGACTCGCCTAAGTAGCTGATTTGCTTAATTTTCTCCATGATTTAACAATTTGCGGAGTGCGCGTTGAGGAGCTGGAGAAGGGGAGACGGGAGAACGGGGAGAGGCAGAAAAAGTAAAAACTGCAATAGAGGTAAGAAAAGAGGCAAAGCGACACAGTGTGGCGCAGACTGGATGTCAAACCTTGTTCTTAAACTTCAAGTCAGACTTTACTTTTTAAACTCTACATTTATATGAAAAAAGTGAAGAGAAAGGGGTATTTAAATGTATTTTAGCTTCAAAATTGAGGGGAAAAAATGAAGCTACATGCTGCAAGTATAAACAAATAAGTAAATTATGGACACATGTGAAAGGCACACATCTGCCTCTGGTCTTGCCAGTCCCTCATGCCTATTTATACCTGACTGGAATGCCAGTTAGTGACTGACTGCCTGAGTGACACACAGTCTCTCTCTGACACACACATGCGCACACACACACATGCACACACACACACACATGCACACACATACACGCAGCTTTACAGGCAGGGCTATTGTTCTGTTTCAGTCTAAGCAAAGTCGTGTGCACTACTACAATGTATCAAGGAAATAGAAGGGAACCAGTAAGAAACGAAGATATTAAAGCTTCTTTTATACAAACACACATTCATGCGCCCACACAGAGAAGTAACTAAAGCAGAGATCGTACTCACAGTCTTTCAGTGTTGCGGGGGATATTCCTTGGCATGGTTTTGAGACCCAGTCCATGGCAGTCTACTGTGGTTCCGCTGCAGGTACACAGGGCTGGGCAGCCACTGGCATTGCCCACTATCAGGGCAGAGAGCATCGCCACCCACATCCAGAGTGGCTGCCTGGCCAACCTGCCCATGCCTGCCTCAAACCAGCTTTCTCTAATGGCCATATTCACCAGAACGACAACCTGCTCTTCTTTAACAAGCCCTTACTTCTCTGTGTGTCCACCTTCCCCTCTCTACGTCTGCTTCCAAGAGTCTTGTTACACCTTACAAGTCCACTAGAATAAATTCATATATTTGATGAATATGAACAAAAAAAAAACTACACGTGAGAAATGCTAATATTTTCCTCTCTGCTGTAAAGCCATGCAAATCCTTTTTTCTTCTTGTAGAATTCTTTTGATGCTGGTTTGATATCCACCACAGTTTGCAGATGTAAAAGAGAAAAAAAAAGAAAAGAAAAGAAAAATAAGCAGTTGTTTCTTATGTTCTCCTTGCAAACTCTTCTCCTCTCTCTTGTCTTTGTGGAGTTGGTGTGCTCTGGTCTGCACACGTCTGCGTCTCTGTCCTCCTCTCACTCAGTCCCGCTCTGCTCTGCTCGCCTGAAGAGAGAGGGAATAGGCAAAGAGAGGAAAGAAAAAAAATGCCAGTCTCTCTCTCTTACACACACACATACACACACTCACTCACACACACACACACACTAGTCATCCATCACAAGGATCTACAAATAGCAGAGCCCCCGACTCCACCCCTACCCCTCCTCTCCTCACCCACTCCTCTCCCTCCCCATGCAACACCCCCTCCAGAACCCTGCCTGAACTCACTCTCATTCCTGAGATCCCCTTTTCATTCCCTTGACTCTATTCACAATACAAATCTACACCAAGTATCTTTCTTTTTCATTTCTCACTCACTCCACTCCTTCTTTTCTCTCAGGTTTGCCTCCAGGCGAACCCCTAGAGAGAGAGAGACCTAACCTGCATGACACTGCATAACCCCTGCCTGAAGGGAGAGGCTGTGGGGAGACAGTGGTGTGTGTGTGTGCGTGCATGCGTGCGTGCGTGTGTGTATCCAGTAGGGAAGAGAGGAATCAACACCTCGGTCCGGGGAGGCAAAAAGCCGGAATAAATAATCAGTTAGTGTGGGTCTTAACATGTACATCAAGCGTGGCCACACAGACAGAAGCAGCAGCAGCAGCAGGGAACTGGAATAAAAGAAACAAAACACATACATTCAGTCTGCCTCCACAGATCATGAATCTGCAGGGGAGGCAGACCACCGCCATAAAAAGTAAATCAAACACTATATTTTAAGCACAGCATAGCCACGGGAACAGAGAATATAATCTAATATATGCAAATGCAAAGGCAAACCACTAGAATCCCAATTTTACCTGCTCTGTTTTTTAAATTTGTCAGAGCAACTGGCACACAATCTGTCTCCCAATGCCAGGATCATACACTGGACTCAAAGCTAAAAAATATATATATGTATTTAAAATAGAAAAAAAAAACATTTAAAAAAAACGATATGTGGCATACAGTGGTGTGAGAAAGTGTTTGCCCCCTTCCCGATGTCCTAGTTTTTTGCATGTTTATTGCACGTAGATGTTTCAGATCATCAAAAACATTTTAAGGCTGTGCCACGGCATCTTAATCGGATTCAGGTCAGGACTTTGACTAGACCAATCCAAAGTCTTCATTTTGTTTTTCTTAACCCATTCAGAGGTGGACTTGGTGATGTGTTTTGGATCATTGCCCTGCTTCAAAACCCAAATGCGCTTCTGCTTAAGGTCAGAAACAGATGGCTGAACATTCTCCTTCAGGTTGTTTTGGTAGAAAGCAGAAATCATGGTTCCATTTACTACAGCAAGTCTTCCAGGTCCTGAGGTAGCAAAACAGCCCCAGATCATCACACTTTTTTGGAAAATGTGAGACAAGCCTTTGTCTTTTTTTGGTCACCAGTGGTTTTCTCCTTGAACTCTCCTATAGATGTCATTTTTGCCCAGTCTCTTTCTTGTTGTTGTTGAATCATGAACTCTGACCTTAACTGAGACGTGAACCCTGCCGTTCTTTAATGCTGTTCTGGGTTCTTTTCCAACCTCCTGGATGAGTCATCCATGCACTCTTGGAGTAATTTGGTAGGCTGGTCACTCCTAGGTCTAGTTTTACCCCCGTTCCAAATTTTCTCCATTTGTGTATAATGGTTCTCACTGTGGTTCACTGCAGCCCCAAAATCTTAAGAATGGTGGTGCATGATTTCTTGATTCAGCATATCTGCCAATAATCAGGCCTGAGTGTGTTTAGTGACACTAAACACTAAAATCATCAATTAAATCACATTTAATTCACAATTTAACTATACATGTAATTACTTTTTCACACAGGACCAAGTAGGTTTGGATAACCTTTCTCCCCTAATCAATAAAATCATTTTAAAGCTACATTTTGCATTTCCTCAGGTTATCTTTATCTAATATTAAAATTTGTTTGATGATGTGAAACATGTAAGTGTGACAAATATCCAAAAAAAAATAGAAAATCAAGAAGAGGTCAAACATTTTTTCACACCACTGTATGTAGGAAATCATTTCCTTTGCAGGAATTAATAATAACTCTTTTTTACTTAGTTAAAACTGTGTGTACATATATCAGAGACTGACTGAAGTTGACAGTGTAATTGTAGCTCTCAGGAACTCTCCAAATGCATTTCGACTTGGACTTCATAGAATTGTAAATCACTATTCTAGATTTTGATAGAAAATGGAGCTCTGATCTTAATGAGTTCAGGCCATAATTGCCGGGTTCATTTATATTACAAAAAAGCATTAAAAATAAAGGTGACAACTTAAAATGAAATGTGAAACTTTATGAAGAAAGAAAAGGAATAACTCCCATGGATCAGACTTCCTCACTGTGCATGTCTCTGATTTTGCATACTGATCATCTACTTAATTAAAGACTCTTCATAAACCATTAAGCACCATTAATTAATACTTAGGCCACTATTACCGCATATCAGCTGTTCTCCCAAGAGATGGGCAGTGCTTTACTTCAAATAAATGAAGACAAAGACAAGATGCCTTTAAGCACCATTTATCACAAGATTGCCTCAAGAAGTGATTGAGTTGGCGTCTGTATTCACGTTTCTGGTTTTGCAACTTGTTTTTTTTTTTTAAGGATTAGTCAAGAACTATCATTGCTATGCATTATTAACACTTCACACTTTTCAAAATATAAAAATACTGAAATCTTTACTATAGTGCGTATCAGACACCTCAGCCGTGGCTCTGCTCAGCTTGAGCCATGCACTTTGTGCTTTAACTTTACAGAGAGATTTGCTGGGATGAGCAGATCCCTCCTAACATTAATATCAGCAAATCACACAGACATAACAACCCCATTCACATTAACTGACAAAAGGCACAAAGACAATAAAGAGTCACAGATGATGCAATAAAATATATTTGAGTTTGTGTGCATCTGTCTGCTTTGATGCTTGTCCAGTTCAGAACATGCACATATGAATGCGCACATGCAGGTGTTCGCACTTACTCGGAACAAATCAGTAAAAGCTCCATCTGTCCCAGTAAAAATGTCAGTGCAGTATAGAGCTTCCTTCAATGAATGGTTAATTAAAGAGGAGACAGTGGTGTTTAGTGGTAATAGGGGGTGGTGGTAACATCCCTCCGCTCTCACAGAGCTTTGAGAGGAAAGCACACAAATATGCAAAAGGAATAATTCTGCTGTTTACAAAGGCGTAAGACGACAAAGCAGCAATTACAATAGTCTGGCAGAGGAGAGTTTGCAAAACAGAAGATTTTACCAAGAACTGATAACAATGAGGAAACCTAATTAATGTGGAAGCATTACATATGCTTAGGCACCCATGATTAAATTCTGTGTTACTGTGAAGAGCAAACCAAGGAAAGGAAGTCCAAAAGGTATAAAAGTATAAAGGATAAAAAAATGTAAATAATTGATTCATTTAAGCAAGATAAACATGTTTTATTCCCATCTTTGTAGTTTTAAAATCCAGAGGTCAAAAAGCTTGGTATCATATGTGGTCAATATCCTCTTTGACAACTTGCAAATGCTTCATGGAGCCAAGCAAAGAGTTCCAAGAGTTAAAGTCTTGGTTAGAGTGGATTTCGAGGTGTGTTTAGGATCATTATCCTGTTGCTGAATAAATCCTCTTCTTTGCAGCTTCAGCTTTGTTTTTTTTTTCCTTAACAGACACTATGCTAGAATTTGCTGCTAATTAACAGAATCCACTCTGGTGACACTGGCTCCAGCCCACAAAGCAGTGATGTGTTCAATCCTGCACAGCTCTCATAGAAAGTTTTGTCTTTTACATCTCAGCTTGCCTTCATTATTTCTGTTAATTGCCATTTCTTGACATTACAGTTTTAAAAACAACAACAACAACAAAAAGCAAACAGGTATTTTTGCATCTTCCCTTCTTCAGCATTTTAGGTGTGTTTAAAAGAGCTAGTGGGACTAAGAGGAAGATTGAGGAGTGTTTTGGAAACTGCACCACCTTCTTTCCAATGCATGTGAACAACATCTTGTCTGACAGTTCAATCCTTTTGGGTGGAATAAAATTTTTGTGTTGCCCAACTCTCCTTTTTTCTATAATTGTGTAAACCAATACCACAATATCTTCATCTTAGCAGACACAGGCTTTTGTGATTAGTTCATCCTTCACTCACTTTAATAATTTATATTTATAGAAACCTTAAACAGGGGTTCCCACATTTATGCATATTTATGCTATTTTCATACATCTTTCACCCAAAACTACTTATGTAGTTAACTAAAAAGAAACCAACATATGCTTGAAAATAAAATACAAAGAAACCCAATTTAGAATTCAGAAAATTCCAGTGTGCTTCCGACCAGTCATTTGTATTTCTCTGTAACACAGCTGTGCCTCGGAAAGGCATAAAAAAAAACAACATATCTTTTAATTGTGTTTTCCTTTTAACGCAAATGATCGGTTAGTGAGTTTAGAATATGGACAGAATTAGCTCCCTCTAAAAGGCATTTTAATGCATACATTCAAAGCAAAATCACATCCACTCACAAACCCACAAACATATATATTTGATATAATGTGAAGTTGATTACAGTACCAGTGAGTCATTTTATAGTCATCAAGCTCGCTGCTAAATAAAACCCCTGTGGAGTTTTAGCTGTAAAACAATACACTTCCTATTGGGGACGTTGTCTGTTGTATATATATATTTAGGATTTGGGGAACATTCCTATACATGTTTACAGCATATACTTACCGACTTATACAATACCAACCATACATTGACACCATAATGACAAACAGGCATTCATGCTGTTATGGAAAAAACATTTTCTTGCTACTCAAACTTTCACCCCATAACTGCATTTGAAAGTTTTCTTCTTCTATTTAAATTCATTATTGATCATTGGCCTAAACTTCTTAATGCAGGTTTTCAGGTTATTTGGTACAATTAAAACAACTCATATGTACTTTATTGACAACTTTCAGGATGTAGGATGTTTTGATATGTCCTGTTAGAGAAGCACGAGTTTCAAGTACAGGGAAACCTTTCAAGTAGCTGCTTATATATGAATATGACTATATGGTGGGCATGTCATTTTCTTATTTTAATAAATACTGAGAGCTTACACTACAGAGACAGCTGCAGCAACCTTTATACACTAGTGACTCAAAAGTGGATAACCTCTACCCATGAGTCTGTACCTCACTGATTATTTACAACTAAAGAGCACCACCTTGTGGCAGGAAAAAAATAAAAATAAATACATAAAAGCATTGCAGAGGTTCAGGCAGAAGCACTTAAATTGTGATGATTAATAGAATAATAATCATTAGAAAGCATGCTCACAATTGTGTCTGTATGCTCAGTGACTCAAGTTTGGCCTTTTCAAAAAAAAGGAAAAAAAAGAAAAAAGAGCCAACTTTAGAGTGCAGCTTGATGTCTTTTAATTACATTGAGTTGCATAGCTTCACAGTAGCACCAGATTCACCAGTTTACATGGTCACATTATAGTTAAATTGTAACAGCAGTGAAAAGTGAGTTTCACTCATGGAGTAAGGCAACAAAGTGGGGTTAAAAGTGGTTGTAGCCAAAACTCTCCCAGAAAAACACCTGGATTACCAGTTACAGCAGAAGGCAAGTAAACGATCCATCTTCATCTGCATTCAACCACTCAAACTAAAACTGAATAACGATAAATATAATATGAACAATAAAAACTAATTTTAAAAAAAATATCTTGCAGTATCGTCAAAGGTAAAAAACAAACAAAAAAATTATATAAAGCTATAAAACCAGATACAGTGCTGCATAAGAATTCAAACCGGATGTAAGATCTAAGACCGACCACAGAAAACCAAGGTACAGTTTAAAGAAGCAGTAGCTTAAGGGATCATAGTGTCAAGAAAGGATTTGTGCTAAAGTGAAACAAACAAATATTGACATAAAGTACACAAGCTCCATTGACCTTTCACTAAGCATCCTTCTTATTTTATCGACACACAAAATAAGCTACTGGGGAAGGATAATCTTCGCAAAACTTTCAGATATGTTCATTTTAAGGCACACTTTGGATTTAAATAACTTTGGTTTTCAGTGACAAAATCTAACTAATTATCCTACAACTTACAAGCAATTTTAACATTTAAATAGAAACTCTGTATATCACATTTTCCATCCAATGCCCTATACTAATGAGATCCTGATGGAAATCATCCAGAAGTCCAGTGAAAAATAAATACATTAATGCTTTTCAAATTAAAATCAGACAGGTTTCACTCAATCACAAAGCTAAGAATGCAAATTTCACCAGTGCAATTACACTGCATAATAAGGAGCATCATCACTGAACAAGAAAGTAAGACGAAACTCTTGAAGAGGTGAAGTGAGAAAAAAAAGAAGAACATATCAGCGCTCTCACTCCAATTATTTCTGCTGAACTGAGAAAAAAAGAGAGAGCTCGATAAAAAAAGGTCGAGATTCTTTAAATCAAAGTCTAAAACTTTGTGACAAAAAATGGAGACAAAAAAAGATGATCTAAACATGGTATGTAAAGAAAACCTTATAATACACCTTCTGTTTACAGAGAACTCGAGATGATCATTTAATTACTTTTACATAAAATTCAGAATGATGGTTCCCAAGTTGAGAGGCGCACATCCTTTCACACACGATTAATCCTGGTGGAGGAAAGAGGAAAAAAGAGAGAAAGAGAGAGACGATTAGGTAATGTTCAGTCCTTTCAGCTGAGCACAGGCATCATTAACAATCTAAGCACCGCCTGTGGTGAACCGCAGACTGATGGCTGAAATGCCAGAAAAGTTCAACACAGTAATGAGGAAAACTGCTCTCTAGCTGTAGCCGATGACAGTTTTAAAAGCAAACTGTGCACAATAATTTCAGTGTGACATTTTAGTTGGTCATGGTTAAAATAAAAGAATTACTTCTTAAGTGTTTCCCTCTACATTGTAATCACTACTATGAGGGGTTTATTAGGGGCAGTTTTTTAAAGATTATCACCTGCACCAAGTTTATTTCCTGTCTGATCACTAGTATCCAAAGCAGCAGTCACTCAGTTGGAGGCAGAAGAAAAAAAGTGCTAAAGACTTTTTTCACTCTGCAGGACCAGTTAGCTAATATTTTACAGCAGCAAAACTTATGTTAAATAAGGTGCAGGTTCTCCTTCTCAGACTTATTTTAAAATATACTTGTGTTTGTGCACAGCTGGTTCCTTCTTTTACCTGTCCATCAGCAGAGCAGCTGGGTAGTTGAGTCTGTGGTCTGCCATTTTCTTTCTCAGCTAACATTTGGCTTCCAAACACTTTCTTCTGTTAGAAAAATGAAAAATAAGAAAAAACTATTACACAACATCAACAGATTTTTGTTTTTGTTCAATTTGTGTTGGAATAATCAAAACACTGATTAATAGGATCACAGGCAAATGTATATGAAAAGCTTTGTGTCTATAAGAGGTTGGCAAGAAATCACGTGACGGGTAATGCAGACACACAAATACTGTCAACAAACCTTTATTATTCCACCCCAAGAGCGTGAACGCCAGTGCCTCCTGCTGAATGGTGCCCGAGACTCTGCTGAGGGTGTCTGTTTCTCGATCTACACAGAAAAATACACCACCTTACGTGTTGGTTCTCCAAGCACCTTGTATGCATGTCTTTCTTATCACAGCAGCATTACATTGAGTACCTGTCTGATGAGTTTTTTCTTTTTGGCAGACTCTGGCATGCTGCTGACTTGCTGGTAAAGCTCTCTGAGGGCTGATTCAGTGTAACTCTGAGTATCAGATGTGACTGTTGTTATGGAGGGAGAAGGGGAGGCCACTGTCACTGCAGTCATAGGGTCCTCTTTGGCCCCAGAACAGAGAGTCAAGTCATCCTAAAAATGTCAAAACAAACCAAATAACATTCAAAATTCTGTTTTCATAGAACAGAATGAAAACAGAACCAATCAAACAGTTTTTGAGAGGTAACTGCAAAGATTGTTGCTCTAAGTGAGAGTTTACAAACAGTTTACAAACAAAGTTTAAAGTTTACAAACAGCTTTAAAATCTGACTACCAAACCAGTATTTCAAAGTTTTATTTCAGACTCATTTGAAAATTATTCTATTAAACGCCTTGAAGACACCAGCCTTTGGAGTTAGACATCCAAGTGTCTAAAATGAACCAAACACTGAAGTGACTGGATTTGGTAATTTGCTAAATGCAATGCAGTACTAACGCTCCCTTTTTTCCCTACTAAGACAAACTCTGTTAGAAATAGAAAACAAAAATACTTACATTTGACTGAAGGGCTTTTGATCCTGTGAAGTACAAGCGGGCATATTCTTTGATATACGCAGGCGCCTTCAATGAAAACAGACGAACATTAAAGTCTCTGGAAACAACTAAATATACTAATGTGGAAGCTATTCAGACATAAAGCACAGTGCGTTAAGGCTAACTATGTTCTACTTTGAAACTGAAATAAATAATTCATACTACATAAAGGGGTCTGATTAAAGTGGCCTGTGGTTTCATTTCAGTAGATGTAAAGTAATTAACAGCATAAAAAATCAAAACTTGGGCAAATCCAAAGGGGAAATAAATCTGCACACAAAACTAGAAAGCAACAAATGCATCAGTAACATGGAAAAACCCAGGAAAACCATTTGTTTGATGGGGAAAAAAACTTAATGTTAGTCAAGTATGTAGGATATAGGTGACCATATTAGTTAAAGACCAAAAAAGTCCCAGCTGTAATAAAAAATACCCATAAATGAAATATTCTCAATAGACTAATTAAAAAACCTGATCTTAATTCCAATCTGAGACACATCGCAGCAGGTGAGATTTAAGATGGCCTGGAAATTTCAGAAATATTAAGTTTGATGATGATTCTCTGTCCAAATACCTTTAAAATCCTACACTTCAGACACAGAGTTAAAAGGGCGCCATCAGCCGCCTACTTCTTTCTTCCTCTAAACCTGCTTGAACTCAAAACTTTATATTGACAGGAATTTGTCAAATACAATGTGTGCAGGTAAAGAGCCTGATGGCAGCTGATTGCAGGACATTTAAATGATTGTAATTTTCCTTTTATATATATATAATTTCTGTGTTCTTGCTCTCTATAACGTTTGTTTGTACTTGTAACCCTGGTGACAATGACCCTTATTATGAAACTTTCATTAAGTAAAGAGAAGACATATTGTTATAATACATGGCATATAGTTGTGAGATACCGTCTAGGTGCCTGTTTATATGACACCTAATAACCTTTAATTGATAAGACCTGCCTCGGTTTTGTTTTAAAAGGAAATAATGTTACATTTTGATTTTTCTATTGGCAAAAAAAAAAAAAAAAGCATTTTGTTTATTTTTTCATAAGTTAAGCAACACTGATGCAATAAGTGATCAATGCCTGGGGAGCTTACCTTGAACAGTTTTTGTGAGTGTCTAATAAGGAATGCTATGCCATTATTGAGTTTTTCTATGTCTCCCTGAAGATCACTTGCCATTACCTGCAAAATTAAAAGAAGAAGAACACAAAGAAACACAAAAAGATAATAATAATAATAATAATAATAATAATAATAATAATAATAATACTATTATTTATCATGGTTCATTTGACTGCAAACAGTGTTTCGGAAGGCAGAACAAAATGAACCTAAGGTCCTTACATTTTTGGGCCAGATGATGTGTGGAGCAAACATCTTAGCTAAATTGATGGCAGACATCTTGTTGGAGTGCTGATTGCGAGCTGTGCTGTGCAGTAAATCCAACAGCAGCTTCAACAAGCTCCGGTTGGCAGATGGGAGAAGCATAAACAGGAGCTGAAACGCCTCGATCTGGCGTTCCTTATCTGGCACGTTTGTCTTATCCCCTTTATCATCAAAGCGAGTCAACTCTAAAAACAAGTGACAAAAAATATTACAAAGCACAGGTAAGCAATATTTTTCCTGACCATGCATTAATCTGAATGACAAAGATATGTGCATGAGCCAACCAGCACCTCCAATCTTCAGATGAGCATGATAGTGTCTGTGTGTCAACAGAGGCTCTGGAAGCTCTCCCAAGTAGGCTTTGAGCAATGTTGCGGCATCATTGGGGTGGAAATCGCCTGTCTCTAGATCTATCTCTGCCCCAGTGTTCAGCATCTCCCTCAGGGCTGCCTGCCTTAAGCTGTGGCCTGGCACACGAAACAGCCCCTCCACATGAAGGTCTGAGGGGTGGGAGAGAAAGATGGAGCGAGACAGCCAGAAAGGGGGAGGGTGGAGGGTGTTTAGGTAGGCAGACACAGAGTGAAGGAGACACAGAGAGCCAAAGACACAGCAGTAAGGTGAGTGATGGAGAGAAGTAAATGGAAGGAGGGAGTCAGCAAGAGCAAAGTGCTTTCAGATAAATTATTGACTCAAACATTTTCATCCAGTGTCCACTTTCAGTGAATGACATCATTGCTTTCTAGAAATAAACCATGACCTCATGGCAATTCAATGCTTAAACTAAGTTACAGAGCAAGTAAAAAGTGTGATGCTTGACATATACGATTTAGTATAATCCAGTTATTTTAATCGTGTTTCAAAAAATAATATTGTTAAGAATTTCTTTGCCTCTGGAGGTGACACATGCAAAGGCGCAATATCACAAAACACTCTGGATGATACGGTTCATTTAATGTCACATTATATGAGCATGTGAATCAATACTCACTTTTATTCAGGTACTCGATGAGCTGATAGATCTGTGCGATTCCTTCTTCAGTTAATGGTGCACCAAAAACGACTCCTTTGTCTGCAAAAAATCAAATGACACATCAAGGCTGATTGTAGGCTTTTTGTGTACAAATGGACCTATTCTAGTCAAAATAGAAAGATGTGAGAGGCAAATTATAACTACAAGATCACTTGATGAAAATCAAAAGCGCTTTAGTCTTCAGTCTTTATTGTTCATCACCTGATGAATAATTAGAGGAGAGATGATTTGCTTAACCAAAATAAACACTGGATTGTTCTTGCTTGTCATTTGTGAGGGTTAGATGTTGCCTTCTTTTTCATGCCCCCCTAAACTCCCCATAAGCAGGAACAAGCAATCTTATCATATTTTCTTATGGTAAATTATGTACTGATTGCTTAACTACTTAATTATTTCAGCCTTAGAAATAAAATTACATGACTGAGAAACTCCACACAACTCTGCTTTCTCCCTCAGGAAATCTATAACAAAAGAATATAAGCATTACATAAATCATATTTATTCAAAATACCGTTTCAAAGGCGGTTAACATGTGTGCATAACGAGGACTCTTATGGCCTAACCTTTCCGTTTCAGGAAGTTAAAGGAGCGTAGAAAGCCGCTGGATGAGGGGACTCTAGGCTCCGAGTCTCCAGTAAGCTGGGCAAACTCGTCCCCTGGCAGATCTATCATTCGAGTGATGTTGCTAAGTACCAGCTCCGTGAAAGCCTGCGGATGTTCATGTCTCAGCCGCTCCACGAAGAAGTCCGGGTTAAAGATGACAGGCTGGTTCGGCTTTTCCTGACTGATAAACACATTGCATTTTGTCTCCCTGTTAAAGGAAACACATACGCCATAGATTAATGCCCATCTTGAAATCATGAAACTTCGAGCTGGCCCGAGAATAAAGCCTTAAAAGTAAGACTGCGTGAATTATCGAATTAACGTTAGCTTATGTTAGTATAAACTGTTGCTAGGTTAACTTAGCTCCACTGGCTATTGCTAACAGGGAAAAAACACAAGTCCCAATGCAAAGTAGTGAAAACAGAGTTTTGTTTTGTTTTATTAGTACTAATCCTCTGATAGACGCATAGCTTACTCAGCAGCACTGTAACTTGTTCATCTTTGACAAATTAATCAAAAAGTCCTTACTTTCTTTCGAGTTTGTGATTGTTTGGGGAAACATTTTCAGCCGCCATCTTCATTTTGAATCCTCCGCTGGTTCATATTTAGTCCCGCCCATTGACTTGTGATTGGCCGAGATATACACACGTCACGTCGGTTGCGTGTAGTTTTTTTTTCTCCAAAAAAAAACAAAACAGCAAGCTATGACACAATAGACTGCAACATCATGATTAGGAAACAGTTATCATTTGCTGTTCCTGAAAATATACATTTTTGAACTGTTGGCTAATAAATCCAGAACCTGTTTGCACCTAGTGTTGAGAGTTTTTGCACTGCAGTCTGTAGGTTGTGTCAAAGGCAGTGAAATCCAGTAAAAGCACATATAAATAAAACTCCTTATTTTCCAGGTGTTTCAGGGCTGTATGAACCACTGATGAGATGGCATCATACTGGTACAGGTCCACAGTGACATCAGTGGAGTTCTTTACGTGGGACATAACTATTTTTTCAAGACACTTCATGACAGTCAGTGCGAGGTCAGTAGTTAATCAGGGCTGTCACTGTGGACTTTTTGAATAATAGTGGCAGTCTTAAGACAGGTCTGTACTGTTGCCTGTGAGAGAGAGAAGTGTTCAGGATGTCAGTCAACACCTCTGACAGTTTATGTTCACAATCTGTCAGTGCCTATCCAGGATTATTGTCAGGGCCTGCAGTGTTATAGAGTGCTATGGAATCAAGATCCTCAGACAGAGATGGGTTGCTGGGGAATTGTTCACATTTAGTGTGTTAGTCTATGATGCACCTAATACCTTTTGCAAGTGTGCCTTGAGCTGTAAATAAGTGACCCATAATCATCTGGGTATATGTGGCTTTCCCCCTTCTGATGTTCATTTGGTAAATGGTAAATGGCCTGTATTTGTATAGCACTTTTTTACTAGTCCTTAAGGACCCCAAAGCGCTTTGCACATCCAGTCATCCACCCATTCACACACACATTCACACACTGGTGATGGCAAGCTACACTGTAGCCCCAGCCACCCTGGGGCGCACTGACAGAGGCGATTTGATGTTATGTTTCTGTGCATCTGTTGTTAGAGTTACCAGATGTTTGTAAGGTTAACGTGGATCAAAGACTATACAGTTACTAAATCTGAAAAATAGTATAAGATTTTGATACATCTAAAATACATACACCAACTCAAAGTATGTAGGTTACAGGTTTGGCATTGAAGGACAAGTACACTGTATTTATTTGGACACCGTTTTGTAAAAGCATAAATAGAAACTTTAAAAAAAAATCCTATTAGAGCATAGTTTTGGACACTTCTTAACTATTTGATCAGTAAATTTATTATTATTGAAACCCTTAGGTGTACAGGCTCCTGCGTATATAGTAGAGCCAATGAGACCTTATAACTTCAGCCGGTCTCTCCAATCATCTGATCAGGGTATCCAGTTATTTTAACACCAGACGTTGAGGTTTTGGCACCTAAACTCTTGAACAGCCTCCTTCATCCTATTAAATTAGCTTAATTAAAAAGACTACTGAAAACTAATTTCTATAGCTTACCCTTTCTCTGATTTTTTGCCCATTATCTGTGGCATTTTGTTCTTCTAATACATGTGTATAGGAGTGTGTATGCAAAAATGAATAAAAGACTGAAAAGTAATTGTGTGTTTTTATGCTAAGTGGTTTAACAAACAAAAAAAACATTTCTCTAAAAATGGTCAGGTATAAGGGCTAAACTGAAAAAGAGTGAAAAAGCAGCCAATTTCCAATGAAAAAGTGTATCATGACTAAACGGAAACTTTGTGCTCTAAAATGTCATATAAATCAACATCATGCTGTGTCCAGGAACACAATACATCCACAGGTTATACTTCAGTGAGTCTACATTTATAGAATGCTGATCGGTGAGGTTTCAGTCAAGTCAGGTCTCCTGGTGTTTGGTTGTCTTGGCAACACAAACTTGACTCGTGTGCTCCAAAGAATAAAACATAAACATATTTGACAAAAACATATATTTATAAAGCATTAAACATACAACAAGGGTCTCAAAGGTCTGAAATATAGTTTGAAAATATCCTGTGTGTTGTGAAATTTACAGACAAATTGACTTATTTAAAAAATGTAGGAATAGTCAAGCCAGTTTTAAACAGTTTTCTGAGAAGAAAACACATAATCATGTGTAATCAGCGCTGCCAGAAAGCAACACATGTATGACTCATTTAGGGAGTTACCTTTTCTTAAAAATAAAAACAAAAAAACAGTTAAAGTCAAGTGCAGCATCAGCTATGCATACAAGCGCATAAATCTTCTCTATGTTGAAAAATGAATATGTCACACGTGTAACAAACTTCAATATTAATCTTATTCAACATATATTTGAAACTTCTTTATAACAGCAAACTCATAAATATCTTTTTTGGTAATCATTTGCAAATGCTGTGTTCTAAATTTATATACAAATGTAAGACTGCACACCACAACGTGAGCTTTACACCAGTTGCTGTAAAATCATTTTCTCCTGTAGCTACACAAAAAAGGACTCTGAAAATGTGAATTCCACATGTACTGTAGGAAGAGTCAATCATTTTACCATATTTACAAAAAGACTCAGAAAACATTGAACAAGAGAAAGAAATGAAAGGAAGCAGTGATACAATAGCATGAAAGAGTATAGCACAGAATTCAGAGCGCTAATCAGTGCAGCTCATACTGAAAAGAGGCTTTCATGTTTATCCCCATCACATCCACTCCTCTTATCTGATTTTTAGCCACTATATTGAAATTTCTTTTCACATTTGTCATGGTCCCCGCACCTCGCCAGCTGACAGCAGTCAGGCGCTATGTTTTGTGTTCTTTATTCTCCTCTCTTGCCTCTGCTCTCTTTCTCTCTCGTCCTCTCCCTCTCTCTTTCTCCTGCCGGGGCGTAGCTCGGTATGGGCTCCCGCCCCTGGCCCACGCACCTGGGGATGATCAGCACACCTGCCGCTGATTACAAATTAGAGTACTACTTAAGATGGCGAGTCTGCTCTACTCGTCGCTGGATCGTTGAGCCATCAGCGTCAGTCACCCTGCAAACCTGTTATTTGAACTTGTGAGTACTTGTGAACCTGGAAGCTGACTGTCTCTCTATATGTGTGTAGATCTCCCCTGGACCCTGAGCAACTGTGACTGAGCGTGTGCAAGACGAGTGGTGGTGAAGAGAGGAGCTGTTGTCTGTGTATGGAAAGCCCCCACCCTGGACTCCTTCCCCTGTCACTCCTGGACCCCGAACCCCGACCCTTTTCCCGAACACCTTTGTATATATATATTGCACCTGTGGGAATCACTGTAAATAAATCCACTTTTGTTTGAAGGAACTAGTGGTCTGCGCCTGAGTCCGCTTCACTAGCCTTGACAACATTTTTCTTCACAGAATTTACCATCAATCCTCTCTCTGGCTGTCATGTTTGATTCTTCTGTAGACCTCTGTCTCAACTGAGACATGAGCCCATAGGTCCAGTAGCAGTGAGGTCTGAGCTTACCCAGGGTTCACCAGCACGCCCTGCGAAATGTGTGAGAGGAAATACAGAACAACAGGGGGTCCAAAGCACCGTTGATATACCACAGTGGGAGGGACAAATACGATTTTAAGATTGTTTAAATGGAAAGGACCGTATCGGACCACACAACCACGTAAACCTGCATAAGTGATGAGGCAATATCAGGAAAGTTGCAAACAAAAAAGCCACCACAGCTGCACCTGAAAAGCAGAACAGAGAGTGTTGATAATTCAACATTCTGAAATGATTTTTAATAGTACACTAATGTAATTCATTTGCATATAAACTGGAGTAAATGCAGGACAGCAAGGCTGTTTATGATTGTCTCATTGATTAGTTAAAGAAGAGCAGTGTCCTGTACTCTTCTGCCATTATTGAAGCCACTGCTTTATAGATTGACCTGGTATGTGTCCTTCAAAGCAGTAATAGGATTTTAAACTTCTTCCTTTTTTTTTTTATCGCTCATCCATTAGTTTTAGAGCTCTCTTTTCATTTACAAGCAGTTTCCCATTCTGGTGACACTTGATTGTTCGCCTTCCTTCTGGATCCTGTGGCAGAAGACCCATGTTTGTCCTTTGATGGCTATTCTTCCTCAGGTAGTGCAGGATAAGCATATAAAGAGTAAAGATGGACACTAGTGGGACCTGTTGTTGGAGAGGCCTGTTAGGTCCCTTTGTTTTACGCTGACACAAAAAAATAACCTGTTAAATGGTACTCGTCTCACCAGAAAGAAGAACCCGGCTCTCAGAAGTAAGGCGCCTTTGTAGATATGCGCAGGATCTGGCTCTGTCATCTCACACATGGTAGAAACTTGGAAGGCATCTTCTTGAGTGGTAGCTGTGTAGTCCAGGATGCAAGCGCGTGCCTGGTCATAGACCAGTGCAAAGGGGACAGCAGAGACCAGAGAAATCATCCATACTGACACAAGGCACGGCACTCGAGACTTCTTTTAAAAAGACAAGAAAAGGGAAGGAAAATTAGTTTATTAACTCTTCCTTACATGATACAAAAATAGAGATGGCAACAGTAAATGTATATGTAAAACGTATGTTTTACATATTATGTAATTATTACATTATAACAAAAAACTTTTCACGTTCTTACAATATAAATATTGTACGAATGTGATAATTATGTATATTGTAATAATGTGATATTATTGTACAAACATGAAAAGTATATTGTTAGAACAATAAACTTTTCACGTTATAACGTGATATAGCTCTATTTTTCTTTTGCCTGGGTGGCAGCTCTACACTTCCGCTGGCACTGATTGTTTGTTTCTAGTGAATTTTTTTTTATTAACTTTGAATTTGGACAGGAAATGCAGATACATAGGAAAAAAAATAATTTCCCTTAATGATTTTAGTTTAATGCTGTCAACAGAGTTTCTTAAGAGTGTTAACAGTGCCTACCTGATATAACGAGGCTGAGAAGGTAGGAACAAATGGCACTGACTCTCATCTGGGCATCCATGAGAAGGGTCAGCATGCTTACACCGTTAAATAAGACCTGCAGAGCATTTGGGGAGAACATTATGTGCTGTACAGTGTGAAACACTGCATAATATTTGCTCTTCATGACTAGTATAGTGGGTTAGTGATGCTGCTTTAGTTTTATTATAATTATCCCATTCAACATTGTGCATTGCAATTTAATAGCCTTGGGCTGCATGATGATGTATCCAGTAAATGTAACACTCATACTCCAAACAAGAAGATGACGCTGTAGAAGATGGTCATGGGGACAGCAATTCTCAGCGGCTCACTTTTGGTGACATTAATGTTGAGTTGTGGTGTCGCACTTGGGCTGACGTTACAGCTGAAGAGAAATGAAATCTCCCCTGAGAAGTTCATAGTGAAGCAGCAGGAACGTACTAGAGAGATTTTATAGAGAAATGATTCATAAATTCCACGACCAAGCTGGGGTAAGTGTACCAAAAAGAAAATGTCTTTCCATAATGTCTGATTTTTTCATTTTTATTTTTTTATTGCCAGAAATTTAAATAAATAAAGATGCATGCATACATAAATGCGCAATCATTCAATCATTTGAACAGTCATTAGAAAGGGTTATTTGTATTCAGGTTATGTCATTTTTTCAATAAGCCTTTTTTTTTAAATTCAAATCCTGGAATATTTATTATTTCCATAATGTCAAATAAACAAATAAAAAGCATTTTTGTACTTGTCTTTCTAAACATGTCCTTACCAATTTTGCTTAAAGAAAGGAAGGAATAAATCTGCAGCTGGGACACACAATTTTTTACATTTAATTATGTTTTAGAATTATTTTCAGTCAAATTGCTGATGATTGAGTTATTGCAGCAAACCATGTAATTATAGTTTTGTATAGTTTCTCCCTCATCACTCCCTGCAAAATGTTAGACATAAAATTGGGAAGTGATGCAAAAATAAATCCCCTGAAGCCACAGATAGATGATGGGGGTGGTGGAGTGGCTAAAACAGCAGGAGAAATCAGATTTTTCTTTTTTCTTCAGCTTAAATAACCAATTTGTGTGTTTGCTAAATAATAAGAAGAGAGGGAGAGATTGTGTGGATATAATTGGAGAAGCCAGCTTAATAGCTTCCTTTCAATTGTAAAATAATATTTTTTCCTTTTAAAAAATTCATATTGAAATCTACTGTCACCTACAAAATCTTTGTAAAACACACTGGAGATAAAAAAAAAAAGAAGCTTAACATTAGGAGATTGTAAGGCATTCAGAAATGGATAAATTGAATCAGTAATGCTGATAAAACACTTTAACTAAGTACTTGCAGAGAAAATATGCTGTAAAGGTCAATATTCTAAAAATATACCAATTAGAAAGATTTAAAGTATACTGTAATTATGTCAAACAAGCTGACATACATGCTCTTTACAACCCATAATATGACCAGTAAGCTAATATATAATTTAAAACCAAACTAATGACTATTTTAGGGCTATAATATGCAACTGAAAGTCTCTATTTAAAGGTAAAGGCTATTTGATGAGTAGTATATAGACTCACCTGCTAAGGAAAAGATGCAGGATGAAGACTGGCAGCAGGCTTCACTGGCAAAAAAAACAAGTCTTTGGTATTCCTTCCCTCAGTGAGTCTTATTCTTTCTCTCTGCCTCTTGCTCACTTACCCTCTTTCTCGCTTCCTTCATCTCCCTCTCTTATGACACACACACACACACACCCAAACTCCCAGATGGTCACAAGACTGACTAGTAGAAATTTAGCAGTGGCTAAAAACAGCTGCTTCATGTAAAAATAGTGTGTGTAGAATATAGCCACAAAACAATCAGTGTACAAAAAGTATGTTTTTAATTCAATATGGAAAATGGTGCTCCAGTGGCGCAATCGGTTAGCGTGTGGTACTTATATGACAGTACATTGTAGAGCAATGCCGAGGTTGTGAGTTCAAGCCTCACCTTGAGCAGTCTTTCCACAATTTTTTCAAGTGCTATCCTATTCTACATGCTGAAAAAAACCCATTAATTAGAATAAAGTGCAACAAAACAAAAAAATAACTAAAGGCAGATAAATGGATCAATAAATATACATCAAGAATAGTTCTTCATACTTTAGAGACACATGTATTCCAATTCCCCTGCTTTGTTGTCTCTTTTCATTCTCTTTGCTCTTCTCCTCAATATATTGTCTCATATCACTTAATTACAACAGTAGGTAATATCTGCTTTTGGATGCAATCTTACACTGTAATAAAAAAAATGGAAAATATTATCTGGTTGTCACCAACATCACTCTTCATGCACTCAGCATGTGGAAATAGCACTATTATTATGTTAATAAGCAAAACATAACGGAATGACAGCTGATGTTAGCATGAAATTAAAGGAATTTCAAAGTAAAAATCTAAAAAATTGTAGAAGGGAGTTTGCAACCAACACAGGATAGAGCAATGGTGGCCAATTAATTCCCCAAGCGGGCATATGAGAAACTGGGTCTGCCTCCTTTCACAACAGCCCTCCTCATCAGAGCCTGTTTCTTATTTGGTCCCTTGGGAAAATCAGTTTCCCACCCCTGTATAGAGAGTTACCCAACATATGCTACAACAACTGCAAAAGAAGCCCAGACGAGTTTTTATATGACCCTCAACCTCCTGTAATCACACCTTACACTAGACATTACACTTTTGTGTTGTATCTTTCATTTTTTGTGTGTGTTTTTTTCCCAACAGCTATCCTAATTTAAAAAAAAAAAAACAATCTCACAACACAATTAGTACATTTTATGGAACCTGAAACCTGAAATTGTTGCAGCTAAATCATATATAAAACAAGTGCAAAGTTATAAATGCACGCTGCTTTCTAGTGTTATCCCAGCATCATGGCGTAGAAATGACCTTCTTTTTCAAGCATGTTGTTTGGCGAATCAAATTCCACTATTTTTCCAGCATCAAGCACCATTACCCTGTTGGGAAAAAGCATAGACTTTAATAGTAATCCAATGAGCAATGTCCATACTGTCTAGCATGAGAGAATGCTTTGGTGTTCCCCAGCCACCTCCTCCAACTTATCTGGGGAACACCAAAGCATGCCCAGGCCAGCTGAGAGACATGATCTCTCCAGCATGTGCTGGATCTACTTTGGGGCCTCTTTCACATTCACACACTGGTGGAGGTAAGCTGCAGTTGTAGCCACAGCTGCCCTGGGGCAGACTGTAGGGTAGGTTAAAGTGTCTTGCCCAAGGACACAACGACCAGGACAGAGAGAGAGCAGGAGGATCGAACTGGCAACCTTCCGGTTACAGGTGAGCTTCCCAATCCCTTGAGCCACGATCGTCCCCCAGTACCCTGGCATAGACCTTCCTGGTGAGGCTGAGGACTGTGACCTTCCTTTAGCTGGAGTACACATACTGGTCACCCTTCCTAAAGTTGGGAAACACCACCCGATTCTCCCAGTCTAGAGGCACTGCCCCAGAGCTCCACATAACCTTGGAGAGGTGTGTAAACCAAGTCAGCGCTACAACATCTGGGGCCTTAAAGAACTCATTCCGTCTATCGATCCTGCCACCAAGGAATTGTTTAACTACCTCAGTGACCTCATCCCTAGTGATGAACAAGTCATCCCCCTCATCTTCAGACTGAATGTAAGGGGGATTACAGAGGTTGACAAAGTATTCTTTCTACTATCCGAATTTATCCTCAGTTGAAGTCAGCAGCATCACACTCACACTATACACCGTATGAGTAGGGCATTACCCTCCTGAATTCTCTGAGGGTTTTTGAATTTTTGCTTCAGCTAGCTATGTTTCGCTTGACCTGCCAGCATCTATCAGTTAGCTCAGAAGTCCCACAAGCTAACCAGGCCCAATAGGATTCCTTCTTAAGCTTGACAACTCCCTTCACCTCTGGTCTCTACCATCTGCTTTGGAGATTACCACCACAACATGCACCAACCCCCCTGAAACCACAGCTCCATGCAAGAGCCTCAAAAATGCAGGTGCAGAACATGGTTCATTCAGGCTCATTGTCTTCAGCCTCCCTCGCAGTGCTGTCAAAGCTCTGCCAGGAGTAGAAAGCTTGCAGACCGGGGCCTCCAACGTCAGGATTGTCCAGCATCATGCTCCTTTACTTGATCCAGGTAGTGATAAGCTGACAGCTCAGCTCTTCTCTTCACCCAGGTGTTCAGAATATAGCTGCAGATCTGATGATATGCTTAAGAAATTGATCACCAACTTGGGACCTAGGGTTTCCTGGTTCCATGTGCACTTATGGACATACTTTGTTCAAATCTGGTGTTCGTTATGGACAACGTGTGATTTGCACAGAAGTCTAATAACAGAACATCACTTGGCGCCCGATCAGCCTACATGAGCATTAAAGCGTCTTAGTAGCATGATGTAGTGACCAGATGGGAAAGGTGCTGGGTACTCTGAACTATCATTTGTTGCACAAGCACAAACAACAGCCAGAACGTTTCCTGTTAGCTCTCATAGAGGATCTCTGAATCACTCTTCATCTGGCCCCTCTTAGGCAAAATATACAAGTTCTGGGTAAGGTAATGTCCAAGTCAAGAAAAAGGAGTCAGTGAACCTTAAGTTTAGATTATTTTGTCAAATACCACTCTGGCATATTATGTATGTTTGATCAGATCATTTATACAGTCATTGGTACTACATAACGGGTTTATTTAGTGCACAATATTTCTCATTTTCTGTTGATGGAAATAGATTCAGTCAAAGGAATTACAATGTGTAAAAAGCCAAATTACTTGTGGTTGATTCCTTGTCATGCACATAAATTATGTGCACGAGAAGGAAGGGTTGGAAAAGAAAGAAATTTGACCCTGACAGAGATAAAATAAGGTAGGGCACATCATCCAAAAATGTTAAGGGAAAAGGTATAACTCACCTAGAGCTGTCCATGATACTCTGCAGGCGGTGGGCGATGGTAAGGACTGTGCAGTCTGAGAACTCTTTGCGGATGGTGTTCTGAATCAGGTTGTCTGTCTCCAGGTCAACAGCTGCTGTGGCTTCATCCAGAATTAGGATACGTGACTTTCTCAGGAGAGCTCGAGCCAGACACAGCAGCTGCCTCTGCCCAACACTGTATTGTATTAAAGAATTGATATCTTAAGAGGTTTTTTTGCAAAAGAAAAAAGTAAAGCACAAATGACACTCATGTGTTCAAATAAAATTAGGGTTTATGTAAGTTTTGCAGAACATTACATAAGGTTTAGAATAACAAACTGTACAAAACTTATACTTATATATAACTTATACCCAGAGGCCGTATTGTTAATTTTATTACCCACCTGAGGTTTTCTCCTCCCTCTGCCACTTCATGCTGTAACCCTTCCTGCAGCCCTGATACATAGCTCTTTAGATGAGAGAGCTCCAGCACTCTCCAAATCTCCTCATCACTGAACTTGTCAAATGGATCCAGATTCATCCTCAGTGACCCCGAGAACAAAACGGGATCCTGTGCACATGGGATTACAAATATCAGTGTACTTTTATAAATATCAAATTCTTTGACAAGATTATTGTTTATATTTATGTTTATACCTGTGGTATAATTGTGAGTCTGTTTCTCAGGTCATGCAGGCCTATTGTAGCGATATCTACATCATCAATGAGGATGCGACCTTCAGCAGCTTCAATAATTCTAAACAGGCAGTTGGTAAGACTTGATTTCCCAGCTCCTGTGCGACCGACAATACCAATCTGAATGCAGTGAGAGAAAACACATAAGATCAAAATAACAGCTGGTGCATATTTGAAAAAAAACAAACAATCTACACATTTTTCTTTCTGGATATAAATTGTATTTAACAGTATAGCAATAAATAATGCAATAATAAGCAAATATACTCAGTCTGTACTTAGTTTGTAAAAGATCTTAGACATTTCAGTAATGTTATGTGTTACAGAAAGAAGCAACATTTTTCAGAGGCAGCAGATATTTTATACGGGCCATTCAATCCTTATACAACCGTTGCAAGAGTTTGGTCCACATAGCCGGCAATTTCAGGCTCGTTCTTGTTTGGTGATGGGCTCTGCCAGGGCTGCTCTTCTGTTCATAATTTTTATGGATAGAATTTCTAGGCGAATCCAAGTCACGGAAGGCTTTCACTTAGGTGGTCGCAGAATCTCATCTCTGCTTTTTGCAGATGATGCAGTTCTGTTGGCTTCATTGGGTAATGGCCTACAGCTCGCACTGGAACGGTTTGCAGCCGAGTGTGAAGCGGTGGGAATGAAAATCAGCACCTCCAAAAATCAGCACCTCCAAATCTGAGGCCATGGTCCTCAGCAGGAAAGCAAAGACCCAGGAAACCATGGAGGTGCTATATCTCTTGGCTGGCCTGGAAACGCCTTGGTGTTCCCCTGGATAAGCTAGAGGAGGTGACTAGGTAGAGGGAGGTCTGGGCTTCTCTGCTTAGGCTGCTGCCCCCGCGAATCGGTCCTGGATAAGCGCAAGAAGATGGATGGATGGATGTATTGATAGCAATGCTGAATATTCCGGCCTAGACAAAAAAGAGTTTGGGAACAACTGCCCATAGACTAGTTACATGTTTACATATCACAGCTGATTATAATATACAGTAATACACATAATGTATAAATTAAAAGAAAAACTGATAGTTCACATAATTTTTTACAATTTAATTATATGTAATTACTGTCAACACAGATTGATCTGTGGCATCTTTCTTAAGTAACTGATTAATAGATTTGTCTATAAGACATTAAAAAAAACCCCAAACAATAGAATGTCAATGTCTTACAGCACAAAGTCCAAATTACAAATTTCAACATAAATAGCTTTTCTAAACTCAAATACAAAATAATGTGCAGGTCTGTATCTGGAAGCTACATTTTAGATACAGTTGGCCAATCTCCGCCAGCAGAAAGCTTGCACACGTTGTTAATAGTTAACCTTTTAAAAAAATTAGTGGTACAATTTTATATATTATGGATTTTTCAGTGAGGGAGAAAAAACTTCCCAATGATTTAATGTCCATCCACAAGCAACATCATTTTTTTCTTTTTCTTTTTTAGCAGTACATGCTTTTGTATCATTGGTGAACATGATATCAGATACAGTAAAACCTATAACTTTTACAGGAACTTTATACATATATGGAGACTCTCCCTCTCACGCTCACACACACAAACATGTACCTTCTCAGTGCTGTCGATGTCACAAGTGATTCCATGCAGCACTAAATCCAATTCAGGTCTGTAACGGACTTTGTAGTTCTCAAATTGCACTCTTCCTGCCTCTGGCCACATCTGTGGAGGTCGAGTGTCAGTTACCCAATCACCCTGTACCAACAGAAAAAGAAGCAGAACGCATGTGTAATATAATACAAAAGCTATCAAATTGAGCAAAGATAGCTCTTTTATATGTTGTGCATTAATATTCAAACCAAGATAAATAAGAAACAAAATTATACAGACACCATACATACAGACATACATGCATACACCACTAAAATAAAGAAGAAAAAAAAACTTTAAAAAGACCTCACACTTGGTAAAAAATGAAATAGCTCAAATGAAATTATGCAACCAAGATTAACAATCAAGGCCAAGTGTACATGTGCAATGTTATATTCTAACTCAGATTAAATTCAGTATGAACAGCTCATGATGGGACGTGCTAATCAGTGCAGCTCTGGTGCCATTATGAATAAACAACCCAACTCAAATATAACAGATGGAGTTCAAACATGTGAACTCAAATATTAGTGAAACATAAAATTAAACTGTTGCATCAAAATCTCGTTTGTTTAACAATTATCTAAATCGTTATCAGTAATATGTTAAGAAACAGTGGAGAAACAGCAGCTGGGAATAAAAGTATTATCACTGTACAGTGAGCAAATATTGCAGTTGATGTCGCACCCAAGCTTATTAGATTCCTGTTGAACTGTCAGAGTTACTGTCATGGTCCCCGCACCTCGCCAGCTGACAGCAGTCAGGCGCTATGTTTTGTTTATTCTCCTCTCTTGCCTCTGCTCTCTTTCTCTCTCGTCCTCTCCCTCTCTCTTTCTCCTGCCGGGGCGGAGCTCAGTATGGGCTCCCGCCCCTGGCCCACGCACCTGGGGATGATCAGCACACCTGCAGCTGATTACGAGAATTAGTCCTACTTAAGATGGAGAGTCTGCTCTACTCATCGTTGGATCGTTGAGCCATCAGCGTCAGTCGTCCTGCACTCTGCAAAGTTTTGTTTGTGAGTATGTCTGAACCTGGAGACTAACTGTTTCTCTGTCTGTGTATAGATTCCCCCCGGACCCGTTTCCCTGTGCACTGTGACTGAGCGTGAGCAAGAGTGGTAGAGGAAAGAAGAGGAGCTGTGTGTGTTTGCGAGAGCTGTATGGGAATCTCCCCTCCCTGGACTCCTGCCCCTTTCACTCCCGGACCCTGGAACCCCGGCCCCTTTTCCCCAGACACCGTTGTGTGTGTGTATATATATTTCACTGTGGAGAACACTGTAAATAAATTCACTTTTGATTTGAAGGAACTTGTGGTCTGCGCCTGAGTCCGCTCCGCTAACCGCGACAGTTACAATAAACTCACAGCCTGTAGAAATCCTAAAATTCATGTCCTATTTAAGAAAACAGTAGATTTTAATTTAACCAAAGTATAAATAATGTCGTATGGCAGCATGGTAGTTAACACTGTTGCCTCACTGCAAGAAAGTCCTGAGTAAGACTCAAGCATCTGGCTGGGACCTTTCTTTGTGGAGTTTGCATGCTCTCCCCATATCTGTGTGGGTTCTCTCGAGGTACTCTAGCTTTCTCCTACAATCCAAAGATATGCAGTTAGTGGGGTATGGTCAATTGGAGATTCTAAATTTCCCACAGGTATGAATATCAGTATGAATGGATGTCTGTCTTTTGTGTTATCCCTGTTTCAGATTGGCGACACATCCAGGGTGTATCACCCTCACGCTAGGGTAGCTGGGATAGGCTCCAGCATCCCCGTGACCCAGATAAGGATAGACTGAAGAGAATGGATGGATGGATAAATGTTTTGCTCACAAAGTATTTCTACATGCCTCGTTCTTAAGCTGAGTGTATTCGTTCACTCTCTCCACAGCTACAATATTGGTCTCCAGCGCTGAGGTCGTCATCACCAGCCAGTTGAGGGTCTGGGTTACCTGCAGAACCCCAACAGGAGAACCCCAACTGTGTTTACATTATTTCTGCATTTTAGTAATATCACACATATAAACACTGATGAAATAAGGATAAATTCTGAGTGTTTTTGTGACATACATTAAGGGCATATGATACAGATAGGCCAACCACATTACTGTCAATAGAATCTCTGGAAATGACAGCAAACAGAGCAGCAAAAAACACCACCAGGTTTCCAACAAACTCCAGACGTATGGCCAGCCATCTGTCAAGAAAACAAACCCCACAAAAATGCACACAGACAAATTTTAGGGTCAATTAGCATCACATGCTTATCTGTGTTTGGTACACTGTTCAATGTCTGACCTGTTAGACACGATCCGCAGGTAGATACTTTTGAGGTTCTCATCTATAGTTACTTCATTGTGTTTAAGAAACCTTTCTTGATGCTTGTAGGCTCTTATCACTGACAGGCCAGACACCGTCTCACCAAAGTGAGAGTATATCGGTGAGCGAGACACCGAGTCCAGCCGGCGCAGCTGTCTTGAAGTGGCAATATAAAAGCGCTGGGTGTAGAGAGAAAGACAAAACAAAATCAGTTTGCATTTCATACTATAGGAAAGTTAGGGTAGCTTTTTTACATATCTTCTTTACCTTGTTTAGCTTACCTGTACAAAGAAATAGATTAGAGCCAGAGGAATGATAACTATGGCAAAGAAAGGAGTTGCCATGCAGATGACAAATATTGTCCCCAGTACAGACATCAGACACAGAAGGCAGGAGCGCAATTTATTAGGAATGGTCTCATCTATGGTAAAAATGTCCTTTAGGATAATATTTGGAGAGTTAGTACTTAAGTAAAACGTCAATTTTATTTATAGTGCACATGTAAAAACAGAAAAAGTACATAATTAGCAAAATTATAAGTGTAAATAATACTAGAAGAATGAAGTCAATTATTATAAAAGCTAAAGTCAAGATATTGGAGAAAATGTCAATGATAAGTCATGGATGTTTATCAGTGACTAAACACTTTTAAAGTTTTGAGTTGTTCCTGAGATTAGAGCTGTTCCAAAGAATACAGTCTTACTGCCATGGTCCTGGGTCATGTGACCCAGCGTTTTGTGTTTATTATTATGATTATTATTATTATCATTATTATGTATTCTGCTTGTGGTTCTGTTTGTGGTTTCGGGTTCTGTTCTTCCTCTGTTTAGTGTTTAGTCATCCCTGCCCGAGTGTTCCCTCTGTTCCTCGTCTGTACCTTGTCTCTGAGACCAGTCTGTGTATTTCCTGTTTTACTTTGAAATGCCGTGTCTGATGTCAGTGTGTTCAGTTTTGCACCCTCCCTGTTTTTTCATGTTAACAAGGTTCAGTTGTGTCTCCCTCCTGTGTAGTTTCTCTGTTTCTCTCTGTGTATTTATAGTGTGTGTCCTCTCGTGCTCGCCGCTGGTCTGTCTGTGTTGTCTCCCTGAGTCACTCTGTGTTACTTCCGTGCGTTTCCCCCTGCATGTCCTTCTGTGGATTAAGGTTTCAGGTTGGTTTTACTACCTTCCCCAGTTTAGGTTTCCTTTAGGTTCTGCACATCTCTGTGTAAAAGCTCGAAGAGTTGAGCGCGCACGGGCAGAAATGTTGAGAGCGCAAGCAACGCATTGCGAGCGAGCGCAAATGCAAAAACTGAGCGAGAGGGGCTGCTATTGCGTGTGTGTGTGTGTGTACGGATAATACTGAAATACATTTTTTTTGTGCGCAGCAATGAATTTTGTTCACTCAAATTTAGCTTTTCTTCGCTCAAAATAAATTTCTCCTCAAAATGCAACACTTGCACCTGCATTTATTTATTTTTTTACGTGCGCTCAGAAAAGTGGCACAAAATAACGCCATACCGCTAGCTGTGACACTTACAGCCATTCTAACGACTTAATAATTTAATGATTAATTATTTGTCCATTAAGACCCTTTTGTTGGTTGAGAAATTAGCTCCTTCTTCCCTTTTTCAACAAGTGGCTGAATTTAGTAGCCGCAGCTAACAGAGACAAGAGATCTACACACATATTACAACATTAACGCAAATAGGTTGATTTGGGACTGTGCAAATAAAACTGAAATGAACTGAACAGCATATTGATTTATTGAATATATTCATATTAAATTCATATTGACTCATAGGGAGTCATCTAATTGTTTGAGGGATTTTTCTTGATTGTTGTAAGAGCTTTACCTTCACAATACAATGTACCTTAAGGAGAGAACAATTTTAAGAATATTTAGGATTGTATTAAAAATGTGAGATAAAGTGGGAAAAATTAAATAATACAAGTGGATATACAACTTGCAGCAAACACAAATGAAGCCTTTTTAAAAAATTAAATGTTTACTTTTTTCAATTTTTAGCACCGTTATTTTAGAAATGACATTAAAAACTAGTTCTAGTTTGTATTTAAACATACAAGCCACAAGAAGGTAACATAAATATTGAAAACTATGAAAAGAATCCTTAAAAAGTGAACCACAAGATCCTACTTTTGCAAAGCGGTTGATCACTCTTCCAATAGGTGAAGTGTCAAAGAAAACCATAGGAACTCGCAGGATGTTGTTAAGAAGTCGTGAATGCAGGATACGAGATGCATCAATGGAAGCATTGGCTAGGAGCAGTGTGCCAAGGAACACAAAGAGACCTGCAATAAAAACAAGAAAGTTTTTAAATAATAGAACTACATTTTTAACAAAGTCAAATCCACTTTGGACAGAACCTTGAACTTACAGTAACACTCAGGTGTGCTTCTTCCTGCCTACTGATATAAAATGGCTGTTATTATTACAAAATATTTATTTTCGAAAATGCTAATTGTCATTAGGAATCTTGTTAATTGGAGACCAGACCAGGTTTGGATGTTCAGAAATTCTTAATGACAAAGTTTAGCTTGCATGAAATTCAGGGTTGCTATCTCTGCTGCCACAGGGCAAGAGGGAAGGCACAAGCTGGACAAATCGACAGTCTGTTGCAGGGCTATAATGACAACACAAATAGTATTTCACTTTTATCAAATTCAATTCTTATAAAAAAAAATAGTTCAATCAGTAATATATATACTGCATGTAAAGCTGAGCTCAAGATGAACCAAGGTCCAAATTGCCAGTCTTTTTACAATATAAAGCAGCTGGAATAAAACATATCACTTTGACAATGTAATTGGTCACCCATTCACAATATGAAAGAGCAACCAGCACTATTTCATTGTTATCTGTACCAGCATTGGCAATTCAATAATCATTTCAATAATTTCCTGGTGTATGTTGATATCAACTATTCTTCCATTAGATTTTTATTTATATTAAAATAAAATGTGCTGCATGTCAAACTTTTGGTGATTTTAATATCATATGAAAAGAAAAAACATACTTGAAAGGTGCAAATAAAATACTGTTAAAGAACTAATAAATAACAAATGTCTTCCCTCCCTTTGTACTCCTCTCTACTTTTATACTCATCTCCCTCTATATCAGCCCCATCATTCCCCCAGACCGAACAGCTCTGAAGCATCCACCTTATTTTTTGTTTTGTTTTGTTTTTCATTGATTTGTTTAGTTTTATTACACTTTTTTTTATTACACTGAGCAGTTTAGCTTGAGAAGATTCAGTTCAGCTTAACAGAATTCTGTATATAAATAAATTCCTCATTATTGACATAAGTGCATAGGCACCTATAATTTCTTTGCAGCATGGGTCCCTGTGACAAAGGACCTAATGCACACAGTGCACAAGTCCTCTAGTACAATAAAAAGACTGGATGTTTAGGTTGTCTGAATAGCGCTCTAAAAATGAGTGGATCCTAAATAACAGAGTAGGGAATTTTCCTGTCTGTAAGACATAAAGTTCCTTGATGTTAATTTGCACAAACCTGAAAATATTTGCAAATACAAAAGGAATGACTGTTCAATTACCCTGAGCCACTCCAAGAGCTCCAAACACTCCCACCCTTGTGTCCCTCTTCCAGGAAGGGTATGTCATGTTGTAGTACTCCACAGAATCACTGGTCCAGTCACTCAACCACAGATTTTGACCAATCAAAGTAGCGTTCTGGATGAAGTAAATCAGGAAAACCATGGCAGAATATCCCCAGCCCATGGCTCGCAGGTACTGCAAGAACACTGCAAACTTCACCTGGAAATCAGCGCGAGACGGCACTCAGGAAACAGGCTATCATTTGTTGTAATCTTGCGCTAGTTATACAAAAACATTTTGTTACCTGTCCTGTTTCCATAGTTTCCGTCTCTATAAGCTTCTGGCCTTTCTTTGGTTCATCAGCAGATTTTTTTATGGAACTATTTCTTCTTAATCTGACACAAAAAAAAAATAGAGAAAAAAAATGAAATGGACATTCTGCTAAAGATGGTGTTTGAGACAAGCTGTTTCCCTGGTTTCATCTGCAACTTTAACAAGCTCGAACCTGCCATTGCGCTGACTGCGGCGGATGCTGTTTTCTTGCTCCAGTGTAAGAGAAACAGTGTCCTCCAAAGCACCGTCAGGTTGGGCATAGTCTCCATCTGGGATGAGCTCAAAGTCTTCTGCGTCCTGGCCCTCACCTAAAATAACAATATACATGGTGTTTTACATATGTGGCAGTAATTTATGGTATTTGGGTCAATATGTGAACAACATCAACACAAAGTATTCATAAAAGATGACAAAAAGAAATTTAATTCATTCATATTTGTGATGTATAATTTTAGCATAGGTTTTGGTTTTACAGCTAACAAAAACATATGATGTGTGCAGATTATATTTCTAATATACTAAGAAAAGGTTGTAATCACCTGTTTCTGAATTTCTCTGATTGTTCTGCTCAGTGGCATATGTGTCAAGAAACTTAGAAAAAGTTCCTCCACTGGCACGAAGGTTTTCATAGGATCCAACTTCAGAAATGACTCCATTCTCCAAAACCACTATTTCATCCACGTATGGCAGGAAGCTTATGCCATGAGTCACCAGGATACGAGTCTGTATGGTCAGAGATATACGAGACTGAAGTTTGAATTCACCAATCAAATAGGGTTAGATAGGATTTAGAAAAACATTGTTAAGTATTAAAGGAAAAGAAAGGAAAAAAACAAATTATGTTTAAATATGTTTATAAATTGTATTTATCAAAAAGAGAATATGTTTCCGTTCACAGACTGAATTAACAATAATTGGTTTAATCATTTAAAAATCAGTTATAAAGCCAAACCTTTTCTAACTTGTAATTCCATTTCCGAGTGGCTTTTATTCCTAACCTTTCATAATTAGCTATTCCGTTATCTTGGTCATTTAGTGTGATATTTAGCCTATTGTAACCTCTACGTAATGCTCGGGTCCTGGGTAAAATGAGGTAAAATACAATAAATTAGACACCATGTTTTCCAAGCAAGTAACAGCTGGACTATCCTGTGCAGAAAGTATTTGTCAAGATTCATCAGAAGAAATTAAATGGGAAATAGTCGAGTTTTTTTTCACTTTAAAGACTGATTTCTATTTAAAAAATTAATTTTAAAGTAAAATGTTTAGCATATGTTTTTAAGCACAAACCTTGTCTTTAAGTATTCCATTGGGTCCAATTACATTTTCAAATAGATGCTTTCCTACATGGGAGTCCACAGCAGACAAAGGGTCATCTAATAGATAAATATCAGCCTGACTGTAGACTGCTCTGGCTAAGCTCACACGCTGCTTTTGACCCCCTGAGAGATTGCTGCCCTGAAAAGAGAAGAAAGGAGGGGAAAAGAGACACACTCTTTTAGCCTTTCCTTTATAATCAGAAGAGCTCTTCTGTTTTGTTACTTTTTTTATGTATTTAAGAAACAAATATTTTACATGTGTTTACAATAAACGCCATACACTGCATTTGCATACAGGAAAAATACTTGTGTAACCAAAAACCTGAACCGTTCAAAGTGTAACTCACTTTCTCTCCAATCTCAGTGAGGTCTCCTCCAGGCAGCAGCTCAAGGTCAAGGGCAAGAGCACAGGCCTGTATGACTTTTTTGAAGATCTCTTCCTCATGTGGAGATCCAAACAAGATATTATCCTTCAAAGTAGCATTTTGGATCCAGGCTTGCTGCGGTACAAAAGCAAGAGAGCCCTGGAAAGAAACAAATTATGACTCAATTACAGATGTCTCACTACATCTATCTTATCATAAAAAAATGGCATCCACACGTTTTTATCCAGACCAAACACTACAGTTGCCAGGTGAAAAACAAATAATTTTACTGGAAATCTAAGAGAACAGTTTATTCTGTGGGTAAAATGGTTTGAGTTATAAGCAAATCATCTGCCTCCATTTCACAAAATTTGTGCAGAAATATACTTCTTTATTCAGCTGTTTTCTCCTTCAATACTGATGAGTTTAGACCAGATTATCAAAACTGGCTTGAATGAATTAGGCTGGTGATGTTTTTTTTAAATTTCTGCATCTTTACTTTGTTTCTTAAAGTCTTTAATGTTTAATTGGTGAATTATTTAAAAAAAAAAAATTAAAATATTGTATTGTGATTGTTAAATTCTACGCTTTTTGTCCTCCTTGAATGTAACTACTACTATGTAGATCACAAAACGTTTATGCTTTTCATGTAGACATATTGTTTTCAGTGGGACACTATGAGTCTGAATACACTATGAACTTTTTGGGATTTCCTTATCTGGATGATTGAGAATGCATAAAGGTACTGCTATATAGAGGAATTTTATACTTTTAGTCATTAAAGAAACTGAGTAAATGATTCAATCAACATTGAATTTCTCTGTATTTAAAAACCAAAAAAATAAGGAACATAATTTCCTCATGGAATAATAAAGTATTCTGATTCTGATAATCTCCTGAAAAAGTCTGCCTTCGTGAGAGATGAGCGAAGGCGCTGAAGTAAAAACTGAAGCAAACTTAATTTGATTATGCCACAGTCATGCTACATGTTGAGTTAAAAAAACAAAAAAACATTTGTGTGAACATTTATGTTATTTTAGTTAAGACGTAGTTCGATGTTATGGATTTTCCATGTTTTTTTTTAATGCACACTGATAAATACAAAGGGGAAAAAAGTCATTACCATAATGTTGATAAAACCTTTGGTACTGTGCATCTCTCCAAGGAGGGCTGACATAAGAGACGACTTTCCTGACCCAACAGCTCCCACTACAGCAACCAACCGACCAGGCTCAATGTCCAAATTCACACTGGACACACATAATAACTATACTCAATGCTGTGAACACATCAGGGGCAAATAAACAGACTCGAAAAACTGAAGCAATGCTAAAAAATCCCGGTGAACATCTCACAGTTAATTAAGTTAACTAGTAACTTTTTGATGACCAACACAGACATACTCTTTCAGCAGAGGCTTTGCATCTTTTTCCCAAGCAAAGGAACCATCACATATGCTCACAGCAGTATCTAAAAAATGAACACAGACCAAGACAGAGCTTAACAGATGAACCGCACACATAAAAACTGTGACTAAGCTTCAATCTTCAGCTGTAGAAAAGTGCAAATTCTAATGGTGAACATACTGAAACTGGGGTCTTGGCGCACAATGTCACTGTCGATGTCTTCCCCTGCCAGAAACTTCTCCAGGCGCTTCTTAGACACTGCTGTCTGAAAATTCAAAGAACAGGTTAAGTTTGATTTCATCACAGGCTTGATACATGTGCGTGATGTAGCTCTGTTCACTTACTTGTACAATGGAAGCAATGAGCGTGGGCAGCATGGTAAGAGGAGCTCGGAGGATGTTGAAGAGAGAGATGGAAGTAAAAGCTTTCTCAGCAGTTAACACATTATCATTGCTCACACTAACAAATACTGCAAACGTGGCCAGAGAAACCTGCAAGTACAGACAGTTTAAGAAAAAAGTTTGTTTACCATTTGATTCTAATCTCTGCGAAGCTCTCTGACAGAACTCACCAGAGCTGGACTGCAGCATGAGGTAAGAATGGAGAAGGAGTGTAGGTAGGCAAACTTCTTCATGACTTTTAGTTCTTCCCCTCTAATGTCTTCCACCTGCTTCTGGAAGGATGGCTCCCAAGCATACAGCTTCAGAATCTGGTGGGAGACAAAAGAAAAAGACAGGGAGGAGGCAGTGAGGCAGAAGGAAGCACTTATGGTCAAAGTTACTGCAGTTTCTTGAAGCATCAATGTCTTACATCTAAGGAAGGCATCTACATACACCATGAATACACTGAATAAGGGAGCTCACCTTTATCCCATTTAGAATTTCATTCATGATTTTCATTCTCTTATCTTTAAAGTTCATGTTCTCTATCTGAAAAGAGACACAATGTAGCTCATGTTAAACAGGCAATAAGACAATACTTAAATAAAGTGTTTTGAACAGCAATTTATTCTGTGTAATTCATTTGAAAAAACAAACAAACAACTTTTTCACCAGCAAGAATCGCATGTTGAAAGTTACAGTTAGATCACTTTCTTCACATTAATGTTAATATTAATTAAACTCCAAAGAAATGTTTGGTCTGTTTATAGAAGGGAGACTGGTCTATGAGAGCAAATCTGTATGTTGACTGTGAGACACGTAGCTGAGCCTGCATGCTATGTCACTCAGTTGTCCAACTACTTTTGAGGGGGACTGTATCAAAATCTATTAGACAGTCAATGCAATACTAAACATCTTGAATAAAACTTTAAAATTTGCAGTTTAATCTCATCTTGAATTATCTTGATTTAGAATCTCGCACAGAGGTTTACAGAAGCAAAGAAGATTTGGCAAGTATTTCCCCTGACCTGTAGTTTTCTGGCCTTGGTTGCTAGCAGTGCATTGGTTGGAATTATTAACACCATGACTCCCAGTCCTGCCAACACAGAAGGTCCTAACTCCAGCCACAGGAAAACAATGGATATGATGATCTGCAGAGGGCAGGACCACAGCAGGTGGATAAAGTTGGTCACATCATTGAAGCGCTGGGCATCTGCTGACATCAGGTTCACCATTTCCCCTACTGTAGACTCCTTACGAGTGTCATTGGACACCACTAATGCCTTAGAAAAGGGATAAAAAGGGCAAATTAATTAGAAAGTGGGGTGAAAATTAAGTAAGAGAAGCATATAAGTGATATTTTTTCTTACTCTGTATGTTTTAGTACATCAACAAAGCAGGAGATGGGTCTTTGTGTCACTTTTCTTTTAAACCATAACCATACTCTAACCCTATATATTGAAAAAAGCAAAGCTGACCCTCTTTAAGAAATAATGTAAATAGTTTTTCTGTGACAAGTATGTGCTGATAAAAGTTATTTAAAACTGAAACATCTGATAACTTGTCATGGTCCTGGGTCGGTGACCCAGTGTTTTTGGTTATGTACTTTTATTTTTGATAGTTTTGTATTTTCTAGGGTTTAGTGGTGTTCCTCTGTTTGGTGTCATCCCTGCTTGTGCATTCCCTTAGTGTAGTAGGTCTCTGTGTTTTGTCCGCGTCTCTGAGTCTGTGTCATTATGTGTATGTGTTTCCTGTTTTACTTTGAAGGGCTCTGTCAGTGTGTTCTGTTTACATTTCCCCTGCCTCGTCAGTTGTCATGTCTTCCAGGTGTGTTCCCCTCCTGTTTCCCATCCCCTGATTCCTGGCGTGTGTATTTATATGCTGTGTCCCAATTCGGGGTATGCACGCTTGAAGTACGCATTTTAAGTGCGGTTACGTCACCGCCACGCGACGACGGCTGTCCCAATTCGAAGTGTACTTCAAATGCATACTCCAAATGCGCCGTCGATTTCCCCAAATATCAAGCGTGGTCCGGTGCACGCTTCGTGGTCCCATATATCCCACAATTCATAGCGCGTCGGTGGGTGTGGATAATTTTGCCGCAAAATATGGCAGAAGGGAGCGGCCGAAAACGAAAGAACATTAAAACATTGCTGTTGGCCACATGTCGGCAAAGTTATGTGACACTAGTGATGTTTGTACTTTCAGCATTAACTTGGTTTTAAAGCCTCTACTTCTAAATATACATATAGTCGACCTTAATCTTACAGAGAATCTGATGATTTTATGGATAATTAAAGTCAGTCATATATCCACAAACACAACAAGCTGACAGTCAGTGATATAGATTATATATATATATATATATATATATATATATATATATATATATATATATATATATATATATCATAATAATCTGACAATACTATAATATTGGCCATATTATATTTACATTACCATAGTGAGATGACTTTAGTCTCATGAACAACATTAACTAATTATTATTTACTAGCTAATCTTAAATGACTGTTCAGTACAGAAATGAAGCCCTTGAATCATGTTTTACAGTCCTGTGGTTTCAGCCTCAGATACTCAACTAATCACAGTGATGTCATGACAAAAATGATTGACCAACAAAACAATTTTCTCCTTCATTTCTGTCAAGCAAAGCTGTATGTAGCGTGTCTCGCGGTTAGTATCATGGTTGCTAGGCAACCTGAACAGCGCGACGAAGCATATACCGTCCCATTTCACAAGCCTCTCACTTCCGCACTTCTCGTACTTATAGTACGCACCGTACGTAGTACGCGTAGTGTGCGTACTTCAAGCGTGCATACCCCGAATTGGGACACAGCAACAGTGTGTGTTACCTCGTCCTCATTGCTGGTTCGTCTGTGTTGTTTCCCTTCGGTCTCCCTGCGTCTCTCCGTATGTATTTCCCCGGACCTCCCTGCATCTTCGTTTCTGGTTTGTTTTGTTAGTTTTACCCAGTTTAGGTTCTAATTTTATGTTCCCAGTGCCATTGTTGTTTGTATTTCCTTTTGGTTTAATAAATACTCACCTGCACCTGAGCTGCCGCATTTTGGGTCCTAATATATTCCACACGTCTGCCACACCGGACGTGACACAACTGACTTAAGCAGAAAATTATGACTAGTAATTTTTTTCTTCTAATGTGTAACAGTAATTTATATTATACAGCATTTGATTTTTTTTTCACACCAATGTCAATAAATGGTGTTCTGTCACGCCTGTTTTTACCTTTTTATACACAGCAGCCATAAGTGCAGTGCGAACCTTCATCCCCAGCACATTGCAGCGCTGGATATACTGCTGTAGGGTCAGAGACTGTAGCAGAGCCACCACCATCAGCAACACTGCATACAAATAGCCCTCCCAGGCATATCTGGATTTGTCCTGAGTGAACGAGATCATCAATCTAGGAAAAACAGAAAAAAGAAGAAGAAAACATGCTAATCTCCTGCTTCATCTTTAGCACTTATCTAACAATGTCCTCATTTCATCCTGCCACTCCTGTTATCGGTTATGAATGACCCCCTGCCTTCTTCTCATCACATCAGAGAGAGGGTGAAAAGGCTTAACATCCCTTTTTTTTTAAGTGATTTATAGTTTTAATCTTTATTTTTAGCCTCATTTTTTTTTTATTGTTTTTTTTAATTTTTGTTTAAAGATAAATCAAAATATAAGCTTGATCAATATGTTAAATGAGAAATGTAGTTTGAGTAGTGAAACAGTCTAGATTTTGTGTCTGTAGACATGATCCAACTTAGTTCTTTACCTATTGGTGTCAGCAATGTGAAGGATGTCTCTTAAATGTTCAAATGTCATGAGATCTTATAAGTTAAGAATTACGAAGAAAATGTAAAGAAGTGGTGTTGAAGTAAACTTTGATAAATCGGATAGATAGTGTGTGGTTGGACATCAGATGATCTTAGGTCAGCAATGTGTTTGAATGACTAGATAGGAGGAGAGAGAAGGGGGGGGGGGGGCAAACAGGCACTTGGCTGAGGATAAAAGAGAGCGCCCAGATGCATTCTTTGCTCTTCCCTTCATCTGCTGTGAGATGAACAGTTCAGAAGATTGGATCTCAAAGTGAACTTTGTGTCTGACGGAGGATAGGACTACAGAACACTGAGATAAGCACATCTTCAGACCTGGGCGTGCCTGTGTCCTCTCCAATGTTAAGAACAAACTCAGCATTAAATTCACCTTTTAACCCATTGTGAAACAGTACAGGTAAAAATCTGAGTATTGACCCATTTTAATGTAAATAGCTCTTACGGGTTACTTCAGCCCTTTACGCATAACATACCCTTGAGGCCTACTGTCAAGCCCTCTAAAGCTAACCCACTTAAATACCAAGCACACCAATAAAGAGGGGAGCCGCTGTAACTATGTGCCTGACAGAGGCCAGGACTGCAAGGCTACTCGGGTCCCTGGATTTTATCAGATAAGCAGGGAAGACATACGGATGATTTTGAGACCATTAAAGCTGGGCGAGCTCCCTGAGCCACATCAGCCCCATCTGAACTCTGCATTACCTGCTGGGTAATACTCATATAGCGATTAGAACTTCTTAAACAGAGAGCTGACCCAGACTTCCTGTATTGGGGTGCTGGTCCCGCAGACTGACAATAGGGAATAGTTAACCCAAAGGATTATACAAGGTAACTGCAAGTGAATAAAAAAAACCAAACATCTGTGACAGATAATTGTATAAATTCCTTTCCTTTTGTTAAGGAATATATATATTTTTTAGTACTTATTTTCTGATTATTTTTGTCTTATGCAGGCCAGAATATTAAGAGGCCACTTTTCACTCATTAAGTGTTTTAAAGGTCATAAATTGCTAAGCAAGACTGGAACACTGTGCAGAACAGAGAGTCTTGCGCAGAGCTGCAGAGTGTAGGCAGAAGTTGTTTTGATCAAAGCTGTGTGTGACGTGTAAGTACCAAAATAACAGGAGGAGGGAACTGACTATAATCAGTGTTGGGAAGGTTACTTTTAAAATGTATTCCATTACAGGTTACAGAATACATGGCCCAAAATGTATTCTGTAACGTATTCCGTTACGTTACTCAATGAGAGTAACGTATTCTGAATACTTTGGATTACTTAATATACAGTGTTGGGGAGTAACGGAATACATGTACCGCTGTTACGTATTTAAAATACAAAATATGAGTAACTGTATTCCGTTACAGTTACCATTTAAAAAGGTGGTATTTAGAATACAGTTACTTTGTTGAAATAAATGGATTACACGGCGGTACTTCCCTGTTTCATATTGTCGCGGGTCAGGACTGTTTGGGTTTTGTTTGACAGCTACGTTCTGTTGTTCCAGGCGGCAGCGTTACGGTTGCCATGGTTACAGGGTGACGCTCTCTCTCTCTGTGTTTCCTGGGTGAGAGAGGCCTTTTTGTTGTTGTTGTGCTAAGCTAATAGGCAGAATGCTACAGGTATAGCTCTAAAGAATGTAGCATCATAGGCAGTGTAGTCCGTGCTGCAGGGAGAATGGACTGCCATACACGTTATGTGTCTGTGAGCGAGGGAGGGAGAAAAAGGAAAAGTAGGAGCTGTCATCCAGCAAAAACAGGAGCTGGAAGCATGTAAATATAATAATAACCACTGCAGCCAAGAAGAGTGCCTGACGAGCCCAGTTGTAAGTAAGCTATTAAGACTCGGCTGTACACCGTGTTCGTGTTTTCCTCCAAAAACAATAAGTTCCGTTGGAGCAGCCGTTCAACGCCTCTCTCTGTCTCTCGCAAGCAAAGTTGACCCAGACAACAAAGTAAAGCTAGTTTTCGGCTACGAGCCCGACACGGAACCCACCGTATTAGCCAGAGGTCCCTTTACTACGGTTCGGAGCCGCGGACCTTCAGTAACAGTAATAAATCACAGCAATAGTACATTCACGTAGTTGTAAACAGCATGATAATATATTAAGTAATCCAAAGTATTCAGAATACGTTACTCTCATTGAGTAACGTAACGGAATACGTTACAGAATACATTTTGGGGCATGTATTCTGTATTCTGTAATGGAATACATTTTAAAAGAAACCTTCCCAACACTGTTAATATATTATCATGCTGTTTACAACTACGTGAATGTACTATTGCTGTGATTTATTACTGTTACTGAAGGTCCGTAGTAAAGGGACCTCTGGCTAATATGGTGGGTTCTGTGTCTGGCTCAAAGCCGAAAAATAGCTTTACTTTGTTGTCTGGGTCAACTTTGCTTGCCTGAGACAGAGAGAGGCGTTGAAAAGCTGTTCCAACGGAACTTATTGTTTTTGGAGGAAAACACGAACACGGTGTACTGTCGAGTCTTAATAGCTTACTTACAACTGGGCTCGTCAGGCACTCTTCTTGGCTGCAGTGGTTATTATTATATTTACATGCTTCCAGCTCCCGTTTTTGCTGGATGACAGCTCCTACTTTTCCTTTTTCTCCCTCCCTCGCTCACAGACACATAACGGGTATGGCAGTCCATTCTCACTGCAGCACCCGACTACACTGCCTATGATGCTACATTCTTTAGAGCTATACCTGTAGCATTCTGCCTATTAGCTTAGCACAACAACAACAAAAAGGCGCTCTCTCACCCAGGAAACACTCAGAGAGAGAGCGTCACCCTGTAACCATGGCAACCGTAACGCTACCACCTGGAACAACACAACATAGCTGTCAAACAAAACCCAAACAGTCCTGACCCGCCACAATATGAAACAGGAAAGTACCGCTGTGTAATCCATTTATTTCAACAAAGTAACTGTATTCTAAATACCACCTTTTTAAACGGTAACTGTAACGGAATACAGTTACTCATATTTTGTATTTTAAATACGTAACGGCAGTACATGTAATCCGTTACTCCCCAACACTGACAATAATATAGGCTATATAGGCTTCTAATGCTTCAGATCTGCAGATGCTTACCATCGTGCGAATCGCTCTTCCGGAAAATAATATATTGAATAAAATGATTATAAATACTTTGACCACTCTGAGTCTGCATCTTCTCTGTCCAGTAGAAGAATAAAAAGAACTGGGTTCAATACTTTCCTTTTCTTTTTGAAAAGTATGCATCAGAAAGTCAGAACAGTGAACTATTAAGAGACCACTGTAGTCCACTATAGGGTACAACACAGCTGAGTTGCTGGTTTAAGTCCAGCGACATTGTACAAGCACAACATTGTTCTTCTCTTAAATCTGTTGTTTTATTTCTGTAACGTTCTGTAATATCTTACTCACTTAAGGAGCTGAGGACTGACAAAGGCTAACACATCCTGCAGAAGTTTGAAGCAGAAAGATTCAATCAGAATCCTTTTAAAGGTCTTGTAAATGGTGGTAATCAGCCATGAATTGGGATAGTTCTCTTCCTCCTTATTGTCCTTTTTCTTCTTTTCATCTTCTTTCTTCCCCCTTTCCTCCTAAAGGAACAGATCGTTTAAACACAGTTGATGAGATTTATTCAGAAAAAAACATAGTGATGTTGATTAGTGGTGTTATTAAAATCCGTTTAGACTGTAGCTCAATATAGTGTACATGTGTGTGGAAGTGTTTGAATGCTCTCACCATCGTTAGTACATCCTGACTGACTCCTTTCCCCAGACCACTGGAAAGCCCATTTTGCTGTGGGTCTTCCTGGGCACTGTCTCTGGTTTTAGCTGATTTCTTTTTCATCTTGTTCTGGAAGCGGACCCTAGCTGCATCCAACTCAGGCTTCATGAAATGCTGGAAATGCTCATTGATGAAAGCAGTGCTATCACTCTCATTCAGATCCCACATGTCCTCCTGAACCAGAGGTTGTTTGTAGCCTTTTAAGACCATACTGTATAAACAATGAGAACTTTGAAGACATGGAGCACATATGTAGGTGCTTGTTAAGATTCCTACTATACTGACTTTAATGTTACCTGTTTAACCAGTTTAAAGTAATTCTGCTCAAAAATGCTGCACCTGCTTCAGGATTCTGTGGATAAAAACAAGATTAACGTCCGACTCCTTATGAACTTTGCCCTCTGAAAACAAACAAGCAAAATCAATAACAAATAAAGGGTACCTTTTTTATAAAGTCTTTAGCTTCTGGGGGGATATCAGCCATAATAGAAAGAACTAGTGCAATCAGTTCAAGCCCAAAAGAAATGTAGAAAAGGCTGAAACGTGGGACATCACGGACCTCGCCCTAATTGCCAAAAATGAGAGAAAGAAATACTTTAAAGGGTCCCGAAGAAAAATGAAAATGGTGTGTTACTCAAGATATGGAGAGCTAAAAGACAATCATATCAAGTTATTGCACCATGTCTGAGTAAATCTACTATTTGTCTTCTACTTTAAATCCAATTTGATCACATGTCTTCACTCATACCAGTCTGAGAGCCTCTCGTAGGAGGGTCTGGAAAGGAAAGATGTCACACACTACAAGGAGCAACCAGAAGAGGAAAATAGAGGCAGAGTCTATTGCTCCTTCCCGTCTTAATCCTTCATGGCAAAGCAGGACAAGGATCTAACAAAGAAGACACATCAGAACATAAAAAACAAATCCTTTCAAATTTAAATAAATAAATATAAAGGTTGCTCTATTTACCCATGTGACTGCAAACAAAACTGGATTTGTGTAGTTTACACCAGCATTTTTTGAAGATTGGTCACTGTTTGGACCAAAATCTTCTCCTAGTGTGACTCCCAGGTGTGCTATGGCCATCAGAAACAACAGGGACGCCACAAGCTGAAGGAAGAAAACACAGAAGAGACAGGAGAATAAATCATGTTATTTTATGCAAAAAAAATTTTTTAATAATCTTTTGCATAAACTTTTAACCAATACTATGTTTTTGTTTTTTCATGAGATAACAAATACTTAAAACTAAGTTCTTTCCCTTCATTCCTTCAAGGTTTTAGAGAAGTGATAACAGATGCTTAAAATACGCAGCGCTGGAATGAGACATCCCTTTGCCCTTTTGCTGTAAATGACTTGTCCTTTCCATGTTAGAACATTTCATACACAGTATATGCATTTATAATAATATATAAACTCACAGAGAATGGCCTCTTGGTGTTTTTGACCTTAACAGAGAATTTACACTACATGTGTTTTAGCTTCAATGTTTACACTCTTTTTTTACACTGACCTTTGGAAAAACATTGTTCTTTTTATATTACCCCAGTCCTCGAGGGCCAGTGTTCCCAAATTTTTCCATGTGTCCCTGCTGCAACACATCTGAATAAAATTCAGTAGGTCATAGGTTCTCAAACTGTGGTACGCGTACCACTGGTGGTACATGGGCTCCCTCTAGTGGTGCGCAGGAAGTCTCTAAAATTTATTGAAGACTGAATAATATACCATGTTCTGATTCAGGGATTTCTGAAAAATTAAAACGTAAAGCTCTGCTATCACTTTCGACATAAATGATGACAGGAAACTAAACAGCAGTGACATTTATATGGTTACTGTAGTTGGACTAGCTGGTATATAATGATGTGCTACGTGGTGGCTAGCTACACAGCTATAGTTAGCATAATATAAACACAGTGAAGCTGGAGGATGAACGCTAACTTTTTTCAACTCGACAAAAGTTAACGTGAGGTTTCCCAATGTTTAGGGACAAATGCAATCACATGTCGGGATGATGTAAATGACCAAAAGTCAGTCAGGGGAACTACTGAGATAATCCATTCACAGTACGAGGTTGGTCATTAATATACTGCTGCATGGGCTGGGCTGTTGTTACATTGTAAGGTTTTAAAAACTGAGTTTTAAAATGAATAGTGGTAATAAAAACAAAAGAGCCATTTTTTAGGGGCTTGTTCAGATTAAGTAGGACAAGATACAAAGCATTAAATATGTTAAAAACACAACAGCCCTAATAAATGCAGAGTAGTTTTGACCCGAAGGCAGGGTTCATCACTTAAAGACTGGATATGCCACCTGCTGTGAATGTTTTATTGCAGTACAGTTGTTATTATTATCACTTGTCACATCCTGTTTATGACAGTTAAAATAAATAACATTCACATAAGAAATAAAATTGTCTCGTGTAAACTGTATATGGTGTTAAATAGACCTATACTACTGTACTTTAAAGTCGGTCATAATGGTGGTACTTTAAAGGCCATATATTTTATAAGGTGGTACTCACTGTGAAAAAGTTTGAGAACCCATGTAGTAGGTCATTAGCGAGACTCTATAGTTTTTTTAAAACGTACATTTTTATTTAAATTTACTCGAGTAGGGTTTGGGGTTGCCACCTCAGCATGCAGTCAAGGCATCAGAATAATATACGAAAATAATGAAAAAGCCTAACAATAGGTGCAGTTGTAAAGAGGATGGCACAGTCTGTAAAATGAGTAATATATGTATTGATTGTGTTTTTCATTGTGTAGCTAATTTTCTGCATTTGAAAATGCATTTGTGAACTAGCATGAAGTGTGGAAAGAGGGGAATGTTAATGCAATACTGAGAAACCCTCAGATTAAAGTGAAAACTAATCTTTATTTAGGATGATTACAGTCCATAGGGGGAAATGAACAGCAAAAATCAAGCTTTTTCAGAAAACTTGGAGCACTTGAAGGCAGGTTAACAAATGACCTGACAAAGAACAGAGGAAATAGGTTATAAAATCCACACATAAGAATTAAGGGAAATGGACATAGCTGGGGAACAAAGCACAACTTAAAAAGAAAGCAAAACTAAATGCAAGAGACAGGAGAAAAATGACTAGCAAAATCAAAACAAAACAAAACAGGGAATGAGAAACAATAGTTTGAAAGAGGGAGACAAGAACTTTACAGAATGAAGAACACTGAATGAGCACATTGAGCAAACACTGAGAGAAAATCTTCAAAGTTCTACAATCAGGACTATGCTAACTTTGTACTTCTACGTAGTTCTACAAAGGTCCCTGCAAAGTCACAGAAAATGTTAGTGGTAACGGTAAACAAAACCTTTAAAGCACTGTAATTCTTCATACTTGCAAACTGCTACACAGCATACAGATTGGCAATGTGCCTCATTTTTGTGTAAGTCCTGATGGTGTCTGTGAAGGTTCTCAGTCATCCAGGTCATCGTAGTCTAAGGAGCTTGGAAAGAAAAGCGTCTGAACTTCTGTAAGTTGCTTGGAGAGGTTTCACCTCTCTTCTCTTCCAAAAGGTAAAAATTCCAAACTGTCAGTTTGTAAGCATCCCATAATCCACAGTGACCTCTCCATATAAAGTCTATTTCCTTTCTGTATCGTTGCTGACTTGAAAGTGAACTGCTATTAAGCTTGGATGGAAAGTGCCCGTCCTTCACGCCTAGTTTCTTTTTAAAACTAAAATGTGAAATCTTCTGGAGTTAAACCCTTCACTTCTTAGTGACATTTTTGTATTAAAAAAACTAACAAAATTTATTTAATGCTATTAAATCATATAGTATTTTTAATTATACAATCCCGTGATTTCATAGGCATTTAACATGTATTGTCCAAACTCATTAATATATCTTGAGAATAATATAAAATATGTATTTCTGTTTTTATAGGTTTATGGTATATTTACCAGTTTTGGTCAATAATTCTAAAAAAGTACATAACCAATAAAAAATGCACCATTTTTTAAATTATACCCTGTGTGGGTTTACAAATACTAAATGGAAGTTATTTACTCATAAAAGGAACATTTATAGATGTTGTCACCATTTTCTTGGGATGAATGTGTGAGGTCAAATATTTCATGAATCATACTTTATATGCATTTTTATGATTTTGGCTGCAGTATAGTGAGCAATACCAAAGCCTGGAATAAGTATGCATTTCACATACCACCGTGACCACTGTCACATGAAACCAGGCTGTTATACAGAAATAGGAGAGGCAGGTTACCACCCCAGATGTGTCCTCGCCTGACCGGAGGAAAGTGTAGTGCCAGAAGGCTGCGACCAGCCTTTGGGCCAACGAGGGAAAGCCAAGTCTAAACCACGGCGTCTTCCCAACAGTTTTGACCAATTAAAAGCATCATACATAATTCTCTGTAATGTTAAGTAAAGGTCGCTCTCTTTCAGGACGTTGGTTAGAGCTAACTGCTTGCAGACTGTGGTTTTCTGAATCAAAGAGATCCATGTACATGCTTATGGGTTGAACTGCTTGAGGCAATAAATGATTAGAAACTTGGGTTCAGACTACATCCTTCTTTTACCCAAGATAAAAAGAATGCGCAACAAATGCTTCCATCAAAACACAACATATGTGTTAATTGTCAACAAATCCAAGTAAAGGTACATAAACTACTTTTTAATGTCATTTTTTCATCTTTTACTGTCATTTTACTGTAATTTGATTCATATTTTATGTATTAAAAAAACAAATTCAGTTTTTCCTCTAAATCCTCCAAAACTTTACAGTAAAAAATATTTCTTTAATGGATTGGATTTATATAGCGCTTTTCAAGGCACCCAAAGCGCTTTACAATGCCACTATTCATTCACTCTCGCATTCACACACCGTGGAGGCAAGCTACGGTTGTAGCCACAGCTGCCCTGGAAGCGAGGCTGCCATATCGCGCCATCAGCCCCTCTGGCCATCACCAGTAGGGTAAAGTGTCTTGCCCAAGGACATAATGACCAGGACAGAGAGCCCGGGGAACGAACCGGCGACCTTCCGGTTACAGATACGCTTCCCAATCCCCTGAGCCACGGTCGCCCGTGTATACAGTTAAACGTTTGAAATTAGAACACAGCTACCTAAGCTATAAACTGAAACAACAATTTTTTTTATAAAGATGCCTTAATTAGATGGTATTTCTTACCTGTTTGCAGATGTAGAGCTTGGACAGCTGTTTTGTGTTTACATTTGCACTCTGACAGAGAGCCAGCAGGTGCCATGGGGCACAGAGCCACAGGAAACAAAGGGGGATCCATACAAGAACTGTCTGTTCCACACATAGTGGAAGGTCTGGGTCTGGTCGCTTCAGATATGTAGCATTCTGAAGGATACAAACAAAGATGCATAACAAAGTCCTGCTGCCCTTCTAAGACAACCAGAAAGTTGTTTTAAAAATGCAACTGATTAACTTTCTGAACCCAGAAACTGTCTGAAACCAGAAAGTTAATTATTTTCTTTTCTGCCTTTTTGGAAGATGTCTTTCATAGTTGCTGTGACAAATACAAACCATGACCTTCCTGTTTGTCCAATCTGTGTTGAACAGACTGACACAATAACATGAACAGCTTTTTACACGTGCATCTTTCATTTTTACTGCCTTTTAATCAGCTTCACTTTTCTTACAGCTTTAATTTCTCCAAAGCATAAAAAAGTAAAAAAAAAAAAAAAAAAGATCTTTAAAAAAAAAAAATAAATAAACGCCCAAAACTATGACATCAACATGTCCCTGACATGGTATTATAAGGTGTTATATGTCTGTTTGCTGTCATTCTCATCTTACATTCCAGACAAATTACTTTGTATGTTACTAGTCTGATATGTTTGTTTGAATTAATTCTTCAGTCTTTCTGCTTGTTTAACTCACCCAAAAAATGGACCCACAGTACTCCTCCAGAGCTGCAGCACACATGCTTTACAGTGATAGCTTCAGTCAACCTCAGCTGATCAGACAAGCCGACGCCTCTTACCGTCTGCCCCACTACTGCCGTGTTTTACTCAAATACTGCTGCTTTCTCCTCTGTCCACCCACAGTTCACTGACAATTGTAGGATGTGGCTGTAAGGGACTTTGATCCGTGAGGTTTTTTAAGCAGAAAAAAAAAGTTACTTATTCACTCTACAGAGAAACAACATTAATTCAACAGAGAGGTGCTGGATTAGTGAAGAGAATATAAGATTTGAATCTGTGCCTGGTTTCTACAAAAAGTACACTACAGGCTACAGTGGGGTCATTAGATCCCTTTTGCTGTTATTTTCTACATAAATATTTAAAACCAGTAAGGTTTTGATAAATGACTGTTGTCTTACTTTAAAATAAGAAAAGTACTCTAGTTCCACTTTGTCATAAATACACATACAGTTGTGGTCAAACATTTACATAAACTCATCATTGATATGAATGTCATTCTGTTTTTTGGCTTTTAATGATTTCTTTGACGTCATCGTTTTCCAGGATGAAATGATTGTACAGCATACATCCCGAGTCACTTTAAAAAACAAGAATTGGGTGCACAAGATGAATTTATTTTGGATTTTCTCTAATCAAAACAGGGTCAAACATATAAATACGTGTCCACTAATATTTGGTCAAACGTCCCTTTGTAAGTTACACCTCAGGGTGACATTTTTGGTTGCTGTCAACAAGATTCTGGAGTAATTATGGCTGGATATTTGACCAATCTTCTGGACAGAATTGGTAGAGTTTAAATTAGTGAGTTTTCTAGCATAGAACCGGTTTTTAAGTGTAATCCACAAATTTTCAGTAAGGTTGAGGTTAGGGTTGGGAAGACCATTCCCGAAGCCTAATATTAGCCTGTTTTATCCATTCCAAAGCCAATTTTAATAGATGGATGTAAATGGATGCAGAGGCCTGATGAACAGACTGATAACATTGTATCAAAAAAGAGTTTTTTGAAATTAAAACCAGTTAAGCATGATTTCAGAAAGAAATTTTATTTTTCACACATAAAATGTGTTACATATACAATATGTTTTCCCTATGTTGTTCCCTATAGATACGACACATATGTCAGTGTTTCATTACATAAAAGTAAAATCAGGTCTTCACAATGAAACCTACAAATAAAACACATACACAAAAAATTGTGCCCTAAATCTTCCCTAAAAGAACAGTAGAAGTATAGATTATAAATGTGTGTTGCTTTCTAGTGTTATCCCAGCATCCTTTGCCATGGCGTATAAATGACCTTCATTTTCAAGCAGGTTGCTCAGCGAATCAAATTCCACTATTTTTCCAGCATCAAGCACCATCACCCTGTTGGAAAGACACACAGGATTTAATAGTAGCCCACTGAGAAATGTCCATACTGTGTGGCTTTGGCAGGCCCAGCTCAAAAGTGAAAACTGATGTGTAAATATTTGTGCTGTCTCTGTGAACAGTTAACTCAGGGGAGATACAAACAGACACTGGAGGGAAAGGGTACGCTCATTATTCTAAGGAATCAAAGTTTAAAGGGTTACACAAATAGTGCTGCCTTTTATTACAAGGTTGAGGTCAGGACCAATCTGTTGTACTGCTAGTTGTTCACTTTTGTAATGTCCTGCTAAACTAGCAGAACTATCTAGCAGATACCCATTTAAAGATTCATTGAATCCAAGTGAAGTTACTAGTGATGTAACTTCTTGACAAATTTGAGGCTAACTTTGACCTCACACATGTGGAACTTTTGTTACGTTAACTGCTGAAACACCAAAGTATAAACCAAAACAGAACAGAAATGGAAAGCAAAATAATCTAAGTAATGAAAAGAACACACAGAAGACCTACAAATGCACAGTATCAGATAGTCGGCTCAACATTTTAGCCAAAATAAAGTAACTTACAGTAAAGTAAGTTTAGGTTAAGGTAAAGTCCAAATGTTAAAACTACTAATGGAAAACAGAGAGTCAGTACCCCTTGGTCTAGATCATTTGGTCAAATATTACTCTCATGTATGATTAGGAGTGGGTTTAAAAAAATCAATTTACTGATTCAAATCGATTTTATTTTGAATAATGCAATATCGATTCAGTAAATCCTGAAATCCTTTTTTTAATATAAATGTATTTTCCAGAAACACCAGCTTAAAGCTTACAAAACTATTTCAGCAATCGCCTTACAGCTAAACTAAGGTAAATGGATTCCACGAAAAAGATGTAAACACAAAGCAAGATCCGACGGCACGTACATGTACATGCTGTTGGGTGCTGAAAGCTGATATCTCATAGATTCTCAAATTACATGTTTTGTCAATCTCCGACCAAAATTCACTGAACCAGCAGCAAAACAAGACCAAATTTAAGCTTCATGTCAGAAAAACATTGTCATGAATTCCAAAAATTTCATCCAAAAATGTTAAGGGAAAAGGTATAACTCACCTAGAGCTGTCCATGATACTGTGCAGGCGGTGGGCGATGGTAAGGACTGTGCAGTCTGAGAACTCTTTGCGGATGGTGTTCTGAATCAGGTTGTCTGTCTCCAGGTCAACAGCTGCCGTGGCTTCATCCAGAATTAGGATACGTGACTTTCTCAGGAGAGCTCGAGCCAGACACAGCAGCTGCCTCTGCCCAACACTGGAAAGATTGTATTACAGCATTGATATCTTAAGAGGGTTTATGCACAAAGCACACAAGGAACTCATGTGTATATGAAAGTTTATGCATGCATGGTTTTTGAAAATTGCATTAGGTTTAGACTAATGAAGTGTGGAAAAGATATACATCTAAAGAAGTTTGCAGCTTATGTGCCAACATTCCCTAGGTTTGAGTTTGAAGTCATCATTTTCAAATGACCACAGAGGCCGTATTGTTAATTTTATTACCCACCTGAGGTTTTCTCCCCCCTCTGCCACTTCATGCTGTAACCCTTCCTGCAGCCCTGATACATAGCTCTTTAGATGAGAGAGCTCCAGCGCTCTCCAAATCTCCTCATCGCTGAACTTGTCAAATGGATCCAGATTCATCCTCAGTGACCCCGAGAACAAAACGGGATCCTGTGCACATGGGATTAAAAATGTCAGTGTATTTTTTTCATAATATGCTTAATTCTTTGACAAGGTTATTGTCTATATTGATGTGTATACCTGTGGTATAATCGTGAGTCTGTTTCTCAGGTCATGCAGGCCTATTGTAGCGATATCTACATCATCAATGCGGATGCAACCTTCAGCAGCTTCAATAATTCTAAACAGGCAGTTGGTAAGACTTGATTTCCCAGCTCCTGTGCGACCGACAATACCAATCTGAATGCAGCGAGGGAAAACACATAAGATCAAAATAACAGCTGGCACATATTTGAAAAAAGTTTTCATAAACTGTTGTCACAACAGGTAAAGAAAAGGCATTAAACAATGCAGTCACAAACATTTATACTCAGTCTGTACTCAGTGTGTAAAAGATTTGTTTTTAGCAATTTAAGTAATGTAATGTGAAAACAGAAAAAAAGGCAGCTGGTATTTTATGGATTGTATAATCAATTCTTCTGACTGTAGATAATTCCACAACATAAGAAGCTATATCTAGTTCTTTTATATGTTGTTGCAATACAGACTGTCTTTTCTAATGTGTACTTTGGCTTCACTGTATTCAGGGTGTTCACATTGTGTTCACTTCACATTATCAGTATGTCATTTGACATTTTATCCTAAAGATAGGCTAGTTACTTATTTGGACATCACAGTTGTTTATAGTATAGAGTGATGTACAACTAAAGACACAAGCTGACAGTTTACATTATTTTTTACTGTTTGTTTAAAATCAATTATTGTCATTACTATTTGTTCTGTGGCTTTTTTTTTTGAGTAAATAATTAATAGACTGGACTGTAAAACATAAAAAAAAACTAAAGTACAGAATGTCAGTGCTTTATAGGACAAAGTTACATCAAAATACAAATTATTTTTTTCTAAACTCAACTAAAAATAAACTTAAAGTCTACCATCTGTAAGCTACACTTGAGAAACCGCTATTATTTTAGAAGCTAGTGATAGAGAAAAAAAAACAAAGCTATAATTTAAGCAACCTCCATCCAAAAAACAAATTTTTTTTTTATAGTATTTGAATCTGTATCTCGTGTGAAAAACATATTAGATATTGTTTTCTATATCTTGATCTATTTGATCTACAAGGGTACTCTGTAAATCATTAACATATTAATAAATCCTGCATGAACTTTATACATGCATGCTCTCTCTCTTTCACTTTGTCTCTCTTTCAGATACACACACACAAACACACACACACACACACACACACACACACAAACATGTACCTTCTCAGTGCTGTCGATGTCACAAGTGATTCCATGCAGCACTAAATCCAATTCGGGTCTGTAACGCACTTTGTAGTTCTCAAATTTCACTCTTCCTGCCTCTGGCCACTGCTGTGGGGGCCGAGTGTCAGTTACCCAGTCAGCCTGTAACAACAAACACAAACAGAATAAATAAGTAATAACGCAGACGTTATCAAGAGTAGCTAAGATAACCACTAGAATATATCTTTTCTTAAATTGAAGCACTCACATATACATACAAAGATATTATAGTAATATCAAAACCTACATAAACATGCATTAAGCAACAAAATTTCAACATTATAGTTGTATTTGAATTGCTACGTATTTAAACACTTATAACCTGTTATTGTAATGTACATAACAATGTCATAATAAAACAAATGTTGCCAATACAAACAAAGTCAAATTTCTAACATAGTTTATTTAAATATATTTGGCATGTTATACAAGTCTGACCTATTAAAAGATTGTCATTATTTGACCTTGAAGAAGAGATCCAGAGTAACTTGATATTTAGTTTGTCAGTACAATCAATGGCAGTAGCAGTGGTGTTTATATGGTAGTATTATATGTTGACCATATACACCAAAGATTCTAAGGCTTTTTGTCCATTTTCAACCAATAAATCATTAAGTTGTCCTTGAAGACCCTGGTGGCCGTAAGCCATATTTGAGTGGATTGTTAACATGATCCCACTGTAAACTCAAACAACAAAGTTTAATCAAAATTCAGTCAAAACTTTCCAGCTGTCATGTTTACAGACAGAATGGCAAGCATGTAAATGCTACAAAAACACATAATCTCTTTGGCGGAGGTAACAATGTGTCACTACTCAAGATCAGCAGCTAAAACCCAGTGTACGTGTACGATATTGTACTAAATTGTATTATTATTATTATTATTATTATTATTATTACTATTATTATGTTTTTATCCCAGTTGCATTTGTGGTGCTTACAATCAACTAACAGCCTGATAAGATAACAGTAGAGTTTCATCTAATAAAGAGAATTGTCATTAAAAATCTTCTACATACCTCATTCTCAAGCTCAGTATATTCACTCACTCTCTCCACAGCTACAATATTGGTCTCCAGCTCTGAGGTCATCCTAACCAACCAGTTGAGGGTCTGGGTTACCTGCAGAACAGTGTAGAATAGACGTCAGTGTTTACATTATTGCTGGATTTTAGTATTAGCAAATACATAAACAGTGATGAAATAATGATAAAGGTATGAGTGTTTTAATGGCTCACATTAAGGGCATATGATATAGACAAGCCAACCAGGCCACTGCCAATAGAATCTCTGGAAATGACAGCAAACAGAGCAGCAAAAAACACCACCAGGTTTCCGACAAATTCCAGACGTATGGCCAGCCATCTGTTGAGTAAACAAGTGAGTGAAATGTCTAACAGTGAAATGTTAGGGTCAGTTTTATGAGCAATTTACATCACATGCTTCTCTGTGTTTGCAGGTACACCGTTGAATATCTGACCTGTTAGACACAATCCACGGGTAGACGCTTTTGAGGTTTTCATCTATAGTTACTTCATTGTGTTTAAGAAACCTTTCTTGATGCCTGTAGGCTCTTATCACTGACAGGCCGGACACCGTCTCACCAAAGTGAGAGTATATCGGTGAGCGAGACACAGAGTCCAGTCGCCGCAGCTGTCTTGAAGTGGCGACATAAATGCGCTGGGTGTAGAGAGAAAGACAAAACAACATTAGTTTCCTATTTTTAGTTAGTTAGGCAAATCCTCTTCTTCTTTCGGCTTACCTGTACAAAGAAGTAGATCACTGCCAAAGGAATGATGACTATGGCAAAGAAAGGGGTTGCCAGGCAGATGACAAATAGCGTCCCCAGTACACCCAGAAAACAGTGGAGCCAGGAGCGGAAGGAATTAGGAATGGCCTCATCTATAGAAAAAATGTCCTTTAGGATAATAGTTGGAAAGTTAGAATTTATTAAAACACAAGACAAGTACATTTTTTATCAATAAAGTGCATGTAAAAAGATCAAAAGTAATATTAAAAATGGTGAAATTATAAGTGTAAATAAAAGCAATGGTTTATCCACCAACTTTTTTGTGTACTTTGAAATTTGAGGCAAAGTTGGTATATAAATATATATCAAAAGCTAATTCATTTTTTTGTGAATTTAGCTCTTAGTATGCAGTGGGTGAGCTACCTCTGTTGATAAATAGAATATAGTAAGATCAAACTGGTCAAAGACTACTCAGCACACTGGAAGAGAGAAGGTTCTAGAGCTAGATGAGAGGATGACATCCTAAAAGTAAAGGTTTTGTAAAAGAGTTTAAAATAAGTTTTCACAGCATGAAAGTGTTTTTACAACTGGAGCTGCATCATGGCGATCATAGCGGGTGGGTAAAACAAGATAAGAATACAAGACCTTTGGTTTTTGTTAGACGGGTTAGATATAAACCCTGTTATATAAACTGAACTATGACTTATGACACTGCTTTCAAGCTACTCAGAATACATTAAATTAATCTAATCCTGATTTTTTTTTTACTCTAGTTTCTACTAACACCTGTACCAATTCCAGACAGACCAGGGTACATTTGTGTATACTTGAGGAGGCATTTGGGAAGGACTGTATGCAAAGGTTTAAGCAGAACTGGGGAACATTCCACTTCCACTATTAATTTTGAAAAATGAAATTAAAAGGCTACCTTTGCAAAGCGGTTGACCACTCTTCCAATAGGTGTGGTGTCAAAGAAAACCATGGGAACTCGCAGGATGTTGTTAAGCAGTTTTGAATGCAGGATACGAGATGCACTGACAGAAGCATTTGCTAGGAGCAGTGTGCCGAGGAACACAAAGAGACCTGCAGTAAAGGTGGGAGGGTTTCTAAATTATTCTATACTCTTCACAAAGAAAAATCCACTTTGAATGGAACATTAAACATAAGACTCAAGTGTGCTTTTTATGCCTTTTGCAACAATTACTTGTTAACTGGATTGGACCAAGTTTGAAAAATCAGATATTCCTAATGACAAAGTTTAGCTTGGAAAAAAAGGGACAAATAAAAAATCACAAAATTTCAATGTACACCTGAGTCTGTCTGTCTTATGCAGAGACAGTTACCTTTGTACATCTTAAAACTATTAACACGATCCACTAATTACTGCTGAGGAAAGTGCTGAAAATATACCCCTGCCTTTAATATTTCAGGGAATAATTACTGTAGTTGTGTTCTCTTTTATTCTGAAGAAAAAAAACACACACTCACAGACACCCACTCTAAACCCTCTTTACACTAATTACTTGTTAGCTAAATACTTAAAGTTTCTAAAATTAGGCACCATGTTAGCACAAGCATTATTCTGAAATGTTGAATAGGGCTACATCAATTTAGCTTTTTCTTTTATGGTTTTAACATCACTGAATTCGAAATGAGATATTTTATGATTTAAGTACTTGAAGAACTGCAAGCCTTCAAGTTCTACCACAATTTGCAATTTGCAAATTTTATACAGATCATTGAATAATATTTTAAGTCCAGAATATCCCAATAACTGTCTACTGGAAAAACCCAAGTATATCTACAAGCACAAGGTAAGCATAAGATTGTACAAGATAAGCATAAGCATAAGATGTTATTGAGAAACAGATTAACTATTTAAATGGTTATAAAATGAGTTGCATATCGACTGGACACGATGTTTCTATATTATTTTAATATCCAGTCAAACAGAAAGAAAATCTTTAAGCAGTATAAAAAATACTGTTAAAGGACAAATAAAGAAAGAACAAGAACATGCTATAGAAATTATGTGTTACGTGCTGCCCCCTTGTGTTTGCTTCCTCTTTCTTCTCTCTCTCTGTGCTCTTCTCTCACCTTTTTCACTTATGTACTTACTCCTACTTTCTCAGATGCGTCCGCCCCTGAGCTTCTATTTAGAGGAAAAGGCTCTTGCTATCCTTTGCCCAGCCCAAGCAGCTTTTTAGCATCTTTCCTATTTTCCTCTAGTTTCTTATACTATGAGTAGTTTAGAGACGGAAATTCCAGGTCTCTCGCCCCATTGTGTTGCTTCCACATCTTTGTTTCTTTTGGCCAGGCCTCCAGACATTTAGTTTATTTTATTTTCTGTTCAAATAACACAGCTGTTCGTGAGAAACTGAATCTCAGGTGTGGTATTCTCTTTGTGTATCGCAGTTACTGAGATAAGTTGAAGCCTTTATATGAGTTAGATTATTAAATGAGAAAATGAACAGACATACGGTCTGTATAGCCCACTTAATAACATATCATATATCTTGAGAAGAAGCCATTGGAGATCAAGAAATGAAGCTGGGGACAGTTGTCATGGCAACTTGATCTGATCATAGCATGGCTGTAGAAAGAAAATGGTCTTTGATAGGGGCAACAAGACCACAGGATTTAAAATTGAATACCCAAATGGCTCACAGCTTTAATTCTCTGACTATGATTTGATTGCCTTATTACTTACATTACTGAAAGCTTTGCATTGTCCATAGACTGATGATAAGCTAACTGACATGGGTTTTTAAGAATTAAGAATCAGTATGTGGGAAAATCAAATATAACAAAATTTGAGTGGTTGAGCTTCATTCATCTCAGGGGACTTCTTCCTGTGAGAAGTCACATGTTATATGTTTGATTGATGGGAAGACCTACGTGCAAGAAAGAAAGAGTAGTAATTAATATGGCTGTCTACGAATGTGTTAGGATCCTAGATTTTTGGGCCATGTGCTTTAAGTTTGATGGTTTTGGCTTTGATTTGTATTTCTGTTTTGTGAAATTTTTATGTTCTTGTCCTATGGTATTCTCTCTTTTGAGTTTAATCTTATTTCCCTTGAGCTCCCAAGTTTTGTTATTTATATTCTAAGTCCTTAGTTCTGTAACTATCTCAATCTCATCTTCTGTCCTTGTCTTGTCTTGTGTTTTGGTTTGGTCTGTGTATAGTTCACAGGTTTTTGTCAAGGTCATAGTGTATACCCGTTTATGTTCTTAGTTTATAATATTTCGCTGTCAGGCAATATTTCCTGTCTTATTTTAATGGTCCCTTGTCTCTTTTGCGCTATGTTAAGTTTTGCTTACCGTCTTTGGTCACTTAGATTCCTCTCAGCCTTGATTCCCTGCTGTGTACTTATTGCTTGAGTCTCCCTCTGGTCTTTGTCACATCAACTAGCTTTTCCTATGTGCATGCTCTGGTTGTTTGTAACCAGTAAGTGTCTGATTCACATTTAGCTTGTGCTTTGGTAGTTTTGTGTTTTGCTCCCTGAGTTCCCGGTAATAAAACTGTTCAGAGATTAGTCCTGTCTCTGTATCTGCAATTCGGGTCCGCTCTCTGCCAGCCACACACTGACACATGACAGCATGGGCCCCAAAAACTCAGAGCTTTGCAGACTTACAAGAGTAAGTCTGCAAAGCTCTGCTATATCTAAATGACAAAATTGCATCAGGAAAAACATTATGTCAATGCAATCCAAGTCTTTTTATCATTTTACCTCTAAAATGTATGTCTTGAGTTGTCTGTTAAAGAAATCTCTCAAAACATTTACTCAAATTTACTCATTTATACCCATCTAGTTCTTAAACATGACCTCCTGATAAAAACTATAGCACATATAAAAATATACAAAACTGGATGTTTAGGTTGTATCTAAACCATGATAATAATGATTTAATAATGATCCCAAATTTTACGGTGGGGAATTTTTCTTTCTCCAAGACATACAGTTCCTTGAGCTTAATTTACATGAAAATATTTGCAAATAGAAAAGGATTCAGTGTTCAGTTACCCTGAGCCACTCCAAGAGCTCCGAACACTCCCACCCTTGTGTCCCTCTTCCAGGAAGGGTATGTCATGTTGTAGTACTCCACAGAATCACCGGTCCAGTCACTCAGCCACAAATTCTGACCAATGGAAGCAGCGTTCTGGAGGAAGTAAATCACGAAAACTATGGCAGAATATCCCCAGCCCATGGCTCGCAGGTACTGCAGGAACACTGCAAGCTTCACCTGGAAATCAGCGTGAGACGGCACTCAGGAAACAGGCTATCGTTGTAATCTTTGTTGTAATCTTGCGCTATTTGTAGAAAAACATTGTGTTACCTGTCCTGTTTCCATAGTTTCCTTCTCTATAAGCTTCTGGCCTTTCTTTGGTTCATCAGAATTTTCAGATTTCTTTACGGAAGTATTTCTTCTTAATCTGACACTAAAAAAGGTGAGAAAAATGATCTGGTAAAACATGATTAAATTATTATATATTGTCCATATGTGTTGCACATTCTGCTAAAGATGCTATTTGAGACAAGCTGTTTCCCTGGTTTCATCTGCAACTTTAACAAGCTCGAACCTGCCATTGCGCTGGCTGCGGCGGATGCTGTTTTCTCGCCTCAGTGTAAGAGAAACAGTGTCCTCCAAAGCACCGTCAGGTTGGGCATCGTCTCCACCTGGGATTAGCTCAAAGTCTTCTGCATCCTGGCCCTCACCTAAATTAACAATATACATGGTGTTTTACATATGTGGCAGTAATTTATGGTATTTGGGTCAATATGTGAACAACATCAACACAAAGTATCCTTAAAAGATGAGAAAAGAAATGTAATTAATTAATTCATATTTGTGATGTATAATTTTAGCATAGATTTTGGTTGTAAAACTAACAAAACAAGCAATGTGTGCAGATTATATTCCTAATATACTAAGAAAAGGTTGTAATCACCTGTTTCTGAATTTCTCTGATTGTTCTGCTCAGTGGCATATGTGTCGAGAAACTTAGAAAAAGCTCCTCCACTGGCATAAAGATTTTCATAGGATCCAACTTCAGAAATGACTCCATCCTCCAAAACCACAATTTCATCCACGTAAGGCAGGAAGCTTATGCCATGAGTCACCAGGATACGAGTCTGTATGGTCAGAGATATATGAGACTGAAGTTTGAAACCGCAAATTATTTAAGCCAAATAAATAAAAATATTCATATGTACTGTATCGTATCGGCTATCAGATAAAGAAGGTGTCACAGAAGTAGTAATAATGTTAGGAGTTGGTGGGGTTTCTCTGGTGTGGTGTCACAGAAGCTGTGTCCCAATTCAGGGTCTGCACGCTTGAAGTACGCATTTTAAGTGTGATTACGTCACAGCCACGCGACGACTGCTGTCCCAATTCGAAGTGTACTTCAAATGCATACTCCAAATGCGCCGTCGATTTCCCCAAATATCAAGCGTGGTCCGGTGCACGCTTCGTGGTCCCATATATCCCACAATTCATAGCGCGGCAGTGGGTGTGGATAATTTTGCCGCAAAATACGGCAGAAGGGAGCGGCGGAAGAGTGAACTGTCAAAAGTAAGTACTGAATATGACGTCACTTATTTATGTGCGAATGTTTAATAACAAAGAACATTAAAACATTGTCGGCAAAGTTGTGTGACATTAGTGATGTTTGTACTTTCAGCGTTAACTTAGTTGTAAAGCCTTTATATATATATATATATATATATATATATATATATATATATATATATATATATATATATATATATATATATATATATATATATGTCAGATTATTATGATATATATATCATAATAATCTGACAATAACTATAATATTGGCCATATTATAATTACATTACCACAGTGAGATGATTTTAGTCTCATGAACAACATTAGCTAATTGTTATTTACTAACTACTCTTGAAATGACTGTTCAGTACAGAAATGAAGCCCAACAATCATGTTTTACAGTCCCGTGGTTTCAGCCTCAGATACTCAACTAATCAAAGTGATGTCATGACAAAAATGAATGACCAACAAAACATTTTTTCTCCTTCATTTCTGTCAAACAAAGCTGTATGTAACGTTTCTCGCGGTTCGTATCGTGGTTGCTGGGCAACCTGAACAGCGCGACGCAGGCTAGACCGTCGCATTTCACAAGCCTCTCACTTCCGCACTTCTCGTATTTATAGTACGCACAGTACGTAGTACGCGTAGTGCGCGTACTTCAAGCGTGCAGACCCTGAATTGGGACACAGCTAGGGTCTGCTTCTGTTTTCAGCTCAGGTAGGCGGGGTGGTGTGTCACGGGATGCTGACACACCGGCGGTGCATCAGACGTCATTTGATGGAGCGTTACTTAGGAGCAGCGCGACTAACGTCTGGTGTCGGAGTATTGCCACCTCCTCGAGTGGTAACGTGTTTAATTCTCCGTGGTGTGCATTACGGCCAACCTATGTCTTGGATTTTGTTTGCTTACCTGTTGTCCTGTATCCTCAGCCGGATCCATCACCCGCTTACCTGTCAGCTGTTTGTGAAGCCGCATTTCCGGGATCACTACGGAGATCAATTACAGCGTTTCTCCCACATCCCGAGAATCCTCGCCCGAGCCCGTACAGCCACTGTGACAAGTGAGCTCTCCAACTCTCCCCATGTTTATTGCTGTTTCTTACCGGTGGTTTGGCATCTCCCCCTAAAGTTTCGTTTTTCTTTTTCTTATAGATCCACCCTGCGTGCGCGGGTAACCCCTTTTCCTCCGAATGCGTGTCAGCCTCCTCCCCTGGTTTCCCTCTGTTTATTCCTCAGTATAATCTCATCCCGTGTAAATACCTTTGATACAGCAAATAAAGAGCACTCCCTGCATTTTCTGCGCTTCTGTGTATTCTGCCATAGAGTCCGTTCACTCAGCATAACAAATAAAGCACATTAATTAAATTTAAAGTAGGCATTAATGAATATGTTGAATAAGAGTTATTAATATACGAATAAATATACCTAAATTCAGTTGAATCAGTTTAAGTTTAGTTTCACTCGACAATTAGAAGAATTAAATATACACCCAACAATATTTAAAAAAAAATGTAACAAAACATGCAAACTTTATCAAATGGTATTTTAGAAAAAATATAAAATAGTGCATGTGTAAAAAAAAAATATTCACAAATACACTATTTTAAACTGAAAGAAAACAAATTGCAGTTCATAGATTGAATTCACAACAGTTGGTTTAAAAGTTATCAAACTTTTGTGATATTTTCTATCATAGTCTAAGGAGCTTGGAAAGAAAAATGTCTGGACTTCTTTAAGTTGCTTGAAGACGTTTCACCTCTCATCCGAGAAGCTTCTTCAGTTCTAGGGTCAAATGGTGGAGAGTCCCAGATTTAAGCCCTGTGGGAGTTTCCCTCCAAAGAGGGACAAAGGACTCCCTGGTGATCCTCTGCCTAAACACATGAAAAACGGGTTTAGGTCACAATCAGCCAAGGTTTCGGATAAACAGGCTGTAAAACCTCGCCTCCTTTATGAAGTGGCTGTTTGGTTTCTCCAATGTAGAGGTCTGGGCACTCCTTGCTACACTGTACAGCATGTACTACATTGTTAAGTTTGTGTTTTGGAGTTTTGTCTTTGGGATGAACCTGAAGAAGCTTCTTGGATGAGAGGCGAAACGCCTTCAAGCAACTTAAAGAACTCCAGACGCTTTTCTTTCAAAGCTCCTTAGACTGCGATGACCTGGTTGACTGAGAACCTTCACAGACAGAGTTGACTGATGAGCCTACAAAACAAAATTTTATATAGGAACAAACCAAAGGAACGAACACAGCAACTTTTGGTTAAAATGTTTTTTCCATTACAAATGACATGCCCGGTTTCCAAATAATAGCTATTTTAAAGTGAAATATTGAATGTTGATCAGAATACAAGCAGTCAAGCACAAACCTTGTTTTTAAGTATTCCATTGGGTCCAATAACCTTTTCAAAGAGATGCTTTCCTACATGAGAGTCCACGGCAGACAAAGGGTCATCTAATAGATAGATATCAGCCTGACTGTAGGTCGCTCTGGCTAAGCTCACACGTTGCTTCTGACCACCTGAGAGGTTGATACCCTGAGAAGAGAAAAAAGGAGGGGAAAAGAAAAGAAAAGCAGAGATTAAAAAAAAAAACACACATGGCTTCTTTTTAATGCAAAGAAGCTTTTCCTTCAGCACAAGAACAACATTTCAATATTGCATTAACACTGTAATGCCAAGTGTATCATATTTGATACATGAGTTTTTCAGACAGCTACATTGTAAATGTGGTTTTTTTTATTTCTGAAAATATCACCAATAAATATTTTACAAACAATAAAAACCATATACATAATCTTTATAAAGATAAAAATATTTGTGTAACCTAAAACTTGAATAATTCAAAGTGCAACTCACCTTCTCTCCAATCTCAGTGAGGTCTCCTCCAGGCAGCAGCTCAAGGTCTGGGGCAAGAGCACAGGCCTGTATGACTTTTTTGAACCTCTCTTCCTCATGAGGAGATCCAAACAAGATATTATCCTTCAAAGTGGCATTTTGAATCCAGGCTTGCTGTGGCACAAAAGCAAGAGAACCCTGGAAAGAAATACAGTGAAACTCAATTGCTGATGTCTAACCAACCTTTTATTTTGCCATAGAAATGTTGGCATTCGTACAGTTTTTCATCCAGAACAAATGTTACACTGGCTAGGAGGAAAAAATATCTGAACTAAAGATACTTGTGTAAGAAGGAGACATGCAAGGAACTGGGATTATATTTCTCAACCTTTTAAAGATTTAAAAACATCCTAAGAACTGATGGTTTAGAACACATTTTCTAAATTTCCTTAAAATCTTAGGGTCTGTACATTTTAATAATGTATGTTTTGCCTTTTTTTAAAAAAAATATCTTTGCTCTCTTCAATAAAGTCTTTTGCTCTTTATTGTATTCTGTTTCCAGTTGACTTTACTGACTTCTGTTTATGGCAATTCCATACTTTTACTCATCAAATAAACCCAGAAAATCATTGAATCAAGAATAATGTTCTTTACATTTAAAAAACAAATAAAAACTTTAAATAAACAATAATAATCTCCCGATGAAATCAGTTTTGATGAGAAATAAGAAAAGGCTCTTCATTTGATACACTAAAGAAAATAATTGAAGTAAAAGATTTTTTTTTGAACGCACACTGTCAGATACAAATGGAAAAAAAGCCATTACCCTAATGTTGATAAAACCTTTGCTACTGTGCATCTCTCCAAGGAGGGCTGACATAAGAGACGACTTTCCTGACCCAACAGCTCCCACTACGGCAACCAACCGACCAGGCTCAATGTCCAAATTCACACTGGACACACATAATAAATATGGTCATTACTGTAAAAACAGTAGGAAAAATAAAACTCTGTTTCATAAATGTGTGGAACACAGTGTACCATTTGGATTTTAAAAAAAAGCATGCGGTGATTTGCAAATCATTTAAACCCTACATTTAATTTAAACTAGGACACAGATGATGTTTCATATGTTGAAAACGAAAATTTGTGTGAACTTTTAAACAGATCCTGAGTTTGAATTTAGCCAGACGGGAAAAACTTCTAAAAAGTGCCTGAAGCAACATCTCACAGTTAATTAAGTTAACTAGTAACTTTTTGATGACCAACACAGGCATACTCTTTCAGCAGAGGCTTTGTATCTTTTTCCCAAGCAAAGGAACCATCACATACGCTCACAGCAGTATCTAAAAAAATGAAAGCAGACCAAGACAGAGGTTAACAGATGATCCGCACATGTAAGAAACTGTGACTAAGCTTCAATCTTCAGCTGTAGAAAAGTGCAAATTCTAATGGTGAACATACTGAAACTGGGGTCTTGGCGCACAATGTCACTGTCGATGTCTTCCCCTGCCAGAAACTTCTCCAGGCGATTCTTAGACACTGCTGTCTGAAAATTCAAAGAACAGGTTAAATTTGATTTTATCACAGGCTTGATACATGTGCATGATGTAGCTCTGTTCACTTACTTGTACAATGGAAGCAATGAGCATGGGCAGCATGGCAAGAGGAAATCGGAGGATGTTGAAGAGAGAGATGGAAGTAAAAGCTTTCTCAGCAGTTAACACATTATCATTGCTCACACTAACAAATACTGCAAATGTGGCCAGAGAAACCTGCAAGTACAGACAGTTTAAAAAAAAAGGTTGTTTACCATTGGAATCTAGTCTCTACAATGACATCCCTTCACAGAACTCACCAGAGCTGGAGCAGAGCTGAAGATAAAGGTAGACACGGATGTCAGGTAGGCAAACTTCTTCATGACTTTTAGTTCTTCCCCTCTAATGTCTTCCACCTGCTTCTGGAAGGATGGCTCCCAAGCATACAGCTTCAGAATCTGGTGGGAGACAAAAGAAAAAGACAGGGAGGAGGCAGTGAGGCAGAAGGAAGCACTTATGGTCAAAGTTACTGAATGCAGTTTCATGAAGCATCAAAGCCTTACATGTAAGGAAGGCATCTACATACACCATAGATACACTGAATAAGGGAGCTCACCTTGACCCCATTTAGAAGTTCATTCATGATTTTCATTCTCTTATCTTTAAACTTCATGTTCTCTATCTGAAAAGAGACACAGTGTAGCTCTTTAAACAGGCAATACAGAAAATTAATAATGCAGACTTTCAACCTTAATTAAAACATTAAACAAATTAATCATTAAGTGTTTGGAAATTAAAGCCATTGATATTTATTGTAACTCAAAGTAAACACAATTTCAAATATAAGGACTGTTTTAAATAAATGGACAATCATTTCTTTAGTCCACGGACGCTAAAGTCTATAACCCATGGACATCACCAAATGCTTTATTTCCTCCCTTGAGATTGTCTGCCACGCCTGAGCCATCTTCAGTTTCTCACTGTTTGTGAGTCTTTCTGCCTTCAGCTTTGTCTTCAGTAGGTGAATAACATGTTCTATAGGGCTGACAGCAGTTGACTAACTCAGCCATTGAAGAATATCCCATTACTTTGTCTTTAGAAATTCTTGATATGCTTTGGATCATTACCCATTTGAACTGAACCAGTGTCAGTCATTCGGTTTCTGAGCATTTAGCACTTAGAATAGCCCTGTGTACCTAACAGTTCATCATGCTACTTTCATGACCAGTCACATCATCAATAAGCAGTAGCAATCTAGTCCCACTGGCAGCTATGCATGCCTATGCCATTGTCTCCATCATGTTGGTTGATTTCTGTTTCTCTACTTCTTCATTTGATTTGCCGTTTTTTGGAAACCCTCTTAACGGTAGACTCTAGGTGATGTTTTTTTTCCTACCCAAGGAAAAACAAATGAAGCTTATAGGGAAGTTTATTAAGAACATTTTTAGTCACACGTCTATCTGCTTCCCAGGTGTTTGGTGGCTAATTAAAGCTTTACATCATTTCTACTTTCTCACACTGTCCAGCTCATTGCTGACATCACTGGTCTAGTCCAATCATCTTTCAACACCTCTATTACTTGGGTTGCATCCAAGCCTCCATCTTCATCTCTACCAACAGCTTCTAGACCCCGGTGGGTCCGGCCCTAATTCCTATTACCACTGGGTTTCCGTTCTTCTGTGATGGACTCTCAGATTCAATTCAATTCAATTTTATTTATATAGCGCCAAATCACAACAAAAGTCGCCTCAAGGCGCTTCATAGATACAGAGAAAAACCCAACAATCATATGTTTGATTCTAATTGCTGAATAGCTTAATGAAATCCTATATATCAATGAATCATGTTGAGTTCCTTCCAATGAGTTCTGCTTATTGAAGTATAGGTTTGATACTACTATACTTACTTTGGGCCTCTAAAAAAATGGGGACTGAAAAAGGATTCTTGTAATGCATGCAATAATTTTGTTAAGCCTCTTGACTTAAACCTGAAAGTCAAACCTACGAAAAGGTGTGTCATTGTTCACAACAAACCTATTGATTGTACACAGAAATGATTTGGCAGCTCTGCTAACCTGGAGTTTTCTGGCCTTGGTTGCCAGAAATCCATTGATTGGAACCATTAACACCATGACTCCCAGTCCTGCCAACACAGAAGGCCCTAACTCCAGCCACAGGAAAACAATGGATATGACGATCTGCAGAGGGCAGGACCACAGCAGGTGGATAAAGTTGGTCACATCATTGAAGCGCTGGGCATCTGCTGACATCAAGTTCACCTTTTCCCCTACTGTTGACTCCTTACGAGCGTCATTGGACACCGCTAATGCCTTAGAAAAAGGATAAAAAAAAGCATAACAGCGAAAAAGTGGCAGGTACATGAAGTTTTTGGCAATGTTAGAATGAGTATTTTCTTCATTTCCTGGTATATAAGAATTGCAAGAAAAATGTAATAAAATATAAATATATAAATTAAATATATATTCTAATTGCGTCATAATTCGTCACAATTAAGGTGAGGGTTGTTGCCAAAAATGATTTTTGAACTCGTAGAGTTAATCAATCAGATCATTAGTGAAAGTATTACTGGCAGAGCAGACAGATTTATCCTGTAAGTGATACGTATGTACTCATGTGCTGATATAAGCGATTTTTAACTAAAGCATCTGACAGTTAACTTAAGCAGAAAGCAATGACTGGTAATTTATGAGTTCTGATATGTTAAAGTAATTTATATTACGTAGTCTTTGATTTTTTTTACACCAAAGTCAAACAAAAGTCATTCTATCAATCCCGTTTGTTTTACCTTTTTGTACACAGCAGCCATAAGTGCAGTGCGAACCCTCATGCCCAACACAAGGCAGCGCTGGAAATACTGTTGCAGGGTCAGAGACCGCAGCAGAGCCACCACCATCAGCAACACTGCATACAAATAGCCCTCCCAGGCATATCTGGATTTGTCCTGAGTGAAGGAGACCATCAATCTAGGGAAAAAAATGAAAACGTATGGATATAGCATCTCAACACGTTCTACTATTTGTCCTTCACTTTTTTCCTGCTTCCTTTTTAACACTTATTTAGCAATTTTCTCTTTCCATTCAGGCACTCCTGTTATCAGTTGTTTAAACTGATCAATAAATAGTGAATAGTTAACCCAAAGGCTTTGACAATGTTGATTTTAAAAACCTTCAAGGACAGCTAAATGGATTTTTAAAAATGTTTACATGGGCAACAGAAGCAACACTGTTCTTATGTGTTTCTGTACTTTTGATTCTTTAATATTTTGCAATACTTTACTCACTTAAGGAGCTGAGGACTGACAAAGGTTAACACATCTTGCACAAGTTTGAAGAAGGCAGATTCAATCAGAATCCATTTAAAGGTCTTGTAAAGGGTGGGAATGAGCCATGAATTGGGATAGTTCTCTTCCTCCTTCTTTTTGTCCTTTTTCTTTTTCGTCTTTTCATCTTCCTTCTTCCCCCTTTCCTCCTAAAGGAACAGATTGTTTAAGCACAGTTGATGAGATTTATTCAGAAAAAAACATAGTGATGTTTATTAGTGGTTAGGGATGCACCGATACGATACTGGTATCGGTTATCGGGGCCGATACTGTAAAATGTGTGTGTACTCATACTCGTAAAAGTTAACTGATACCATGAACCGATACCAACTTATTTCATTAATCAGAGGGTGGCTTGTCATTTCTGTTGTAGTTTTTTAGATTGGCCACTAGGGGGACATCCCGCACTAAACAGGCACAGGGTTAGACGAGTGAGACTGGCAGCTCCAGATAAAAAAGAGAAACTGGAGGCTGCTGTAGCTAGGCTAAACAAAATGTCAGCAGTGTGGAACAGCCAACTTTAACTCAGGTTTTGGAAAAGCGATGAAAAATGTCAAGAGAAAATCCACGGGCAGTTAAAATAACAGAGGCTCTGACTCATTTTATCGCTCTGGATGACCAGCCAATGCCAGTCGTGGAAAACATAGGATTGCACCGTCTTCTCAGCATACTCGAGCTGCGATATAAAATATAATAAATAAACAGAAGTGTTTATTTATTATTCTGAAAGCTCGAGACAGTGCCAATAGTTCAGTGATATTTTGTTAAATTACAATGTGGAGACTCCGCAATAATTTAACAGAAGTGCTTATTTTTCACTTGAAATTTTTTTGTGGTCATTTTTATTAAGATTTTATTTTTTATCGGCAGAGAATAAAATAAAACCTGTCTTCCAATTCATTGCATTTGTGTGTGTGTGTGTGTGTGGTAGAAGTATCGGTTTTTGTACTCTGTATCGGCAAGTACTCAGATCCAAGTATCAATATCGTATCGGTTTGAAAAAATTGGTATCGTTGCATCCCTATTAGTGGTGTTAATGAAATGTGTTTGGACTGTAGCTCAATATAGTGTGCATGTGTGTGGAAGTGTTTTTGTTTGCTCTCACCATCATTAATACATCCTGACTGACTCCTTTCCCCAGACCACTGGAAAGCCCATTTTGCTGTGGGTCTTCCTGGGCACTGGTTTTAGCTAATTTCTTTTTCATCTTGTTCTGGAAGCGGACCCTAGCTGCATCCAACTCAGGCTTCATGAAATGCTGGAAACGCTCATTGATGAAAGCAGTGCTATCACTCTCATTCAGATCCCACATGTCCTCCTGAACCAGAGGTTGTTTGTAGCCTTTTAAAACCATACTGTGAAAACAATGAGAACTTTGAAGACATGGAGCACATATGTAGGTGCTTGTTAAGATTCCTACTATACTGACTTAAATGTTACCTGTTTAACCAGTTGAATGTTATTCTACTCAAAAATGGTGCACCTGCTTCAGGATTCTGTGGATAAAAAAAAGTGCAATATCATATCATATCATATTTAACCTCCCAGGACCTGGCTTCCACATATGTGGACATCACATTTAGCCCAAAATACAAAATTTTGCTCTCAGAAACAAAAATCAAGTAAAAAAAATCTGGTAATTTTTTTTTACATTCATCAGGTCCCAATCAGCCCAAATAGCAAAGAACAACTGATGTATGCCATGAAAGAGTTCGGGTCTTAGGACGTTAATATATGCTTATGAACTTAATCCTCTTAAAACAAACAAATAAAAATGAACAACAACTAAAGGGTACCTCTTTTATAAAGTCTTTAGCTTCTGGGGGGATATCAGCCACAGTAGAAAGAACTAATGAAATCAGTTCAAGCCCAAAAGAAATGTAGAAAAGGCTGAAACGTGGGACATCACGGACCTCGCCCTAATTGCCAAAAATGAGAGAAAGAAAAACTTTAAAGGGTCCTGAAGAAAAATGAAAATGGTGTTACTCAAGATATGGAGAGCTAAAAGTCAATCATATCAAGTTATTGCATCATGTCTGAGTAAATCGACTATTTTTCTTCTACTTTAATCCAACTTGATCAAATGTCTTCACTCATACCAGTCTGAGAGCCTCTCGTAGGAGGGTCTGGAAAGGAAAGATGTCACACACTACAAGGAGCAACCAGAAGAGGAAAATAGAGGCAGAGTCTATTGCTCCTTCCTGTCTTAATCCTTCATGGCAAAGCAGGACAAGGATCTAACAAAGAAGACGCACCAGAACATAAAAAAACGAATCCTTTCAAATTTAAATAAATAAATATAAATGTTGCTCAATTTACCCATGTGACTGCAAATAAAACAGGATTTGCATAGTATACGCCAGCATTTTTTGAAGATTGGTCACTGTTTGGACCAAAATCTTCTCCTAGTGTGACTCCCAGGTGTGCTATGGCCGTCAAGAACAACAGGGACGCCACAAGCTGAAGGAAGAAAACACAGAAGAGACAGGAGAATAAATCATGTTATTTTATGCAAAAAAAATTTTTAATAATCTTTTGCATAAACTTTTAACCAATACTATGTTTTTGTTTTTTTCATGAGATAACAAATACTTAAAACTAAGTTCTTTCCCTTCATTCCTTCAAGGTTTTAGAGAAGTGATAACAGATGCTTAAAATACGCAGCGCTGGAATGAGACATCCCTTTGCCCTTTTGCTGTAAATGACTTGTCCTTTCCATGTTAGAACATTTCATACACAGTATATGCATTTATAATAATATATAAACTCACAGAGAATGGCCTCTTGGTGTTTTTGACCTTAACAGAGAATTTACACTACATGTGTTTTAGCTTCAATGTTTACACTCTTTTTTTACACTGACCTTTGGAAAAACATTGTTCTTTTTATATTACTCCAGTCCTCGAGGGCCAGTGTTCCCAAATTTTTCCATGTGTCCCTGCTGCAACACATCTGAATAAAATTCAGTAGGTCATAGGTTCTCAAACTGTGGTACGCGTACCACTGGTGGTACATGGGCTCCCTCTAGTGGTGCGCAGGAAGTCTCTAAAATTTATTGAAGACTGAATAATATACCATGTTCTGATTCAGTATTTCTGAAAAATTAAAACGTAAAGCTCTGCTATCACTTTTGACATAAATGACGACAGGAAACTAAACAGCAGTGACATTTATATGGTTGCTATAGTTGGACTAGCTGGCATATAATGATGTGCTACGTGGTGGCTAGCTACACAGCTATGGTTAGCATAATATAAACACAGTGAAGCTGGAGGATGAACGCTAACTTTTTTCAACTCGACAAAAGTTAACGTGAGGTTTCCCAATGTTTAGGGACAAATGCAATCACATGTCGGGATGATGTAAATGACCAAAAGTCAGTCAGGGGAACTACTGAGATAATCCATTCACAGTACGAGGTTGGTCATTAATATACTGCTGCATGGGCTGGGCTGTTGTTACATTGTAAGGTTTTAAAAACGGAGTTTTAAAATGAATAGTGGTAATAAAAACAAAAGAGAGCAGGTCGACAGTGATCGCAGCAATTTTTTAGGGGCTTGTTCAGATTAAGTAGGACAAGATACAAAGCATTAAACATGTTAAAAACACAACAGCCCTAATAAATGTAGAGTAGTTTTGACCTGAAGGCAGGGTTCATCACTTAAAGACTGGATATGCCACCTGCTGTGAATGTTTAATGCAGTACAGTTGTTATTATTATCACTTGTCACATCCTTTTTATGGCAATTAAAATAAATAACATTCACATAAGAAATAAAATTGTCTTGTGTAAACTGTATATGGTGTTAAATAGACCTATACTACTGTACTTTAAAGTCGGTCATAATGGTGGTGCTTTAAGGGCCATATATTTTATAAGGTGGTACTCACTGTGAAAAGTTTGAGAACCCATGTAGTAGGTCATTAGCGAGACTCTATATTTTTTTTTAAAACATACATTTTTATTTAAATTTACTTGAGTAGGGTTTGGGGTTGCCACCTCAGCATGCAGTCAAGGCATCAGAATAATATAGGAAAATAATAAAAAAGCCTAACAATAGGTTCAGTTGTAAAGAGGTTTGCACAGTCTGTAAAATGAGTAATATATGTATTGATTGTGTCTTTCATTGGTTGCTTGAAGAGGTTTCACCTCTCATCCGAGAAGCTTCTTCAGTTCTAAGGTCAAATGGTGGAGAATCCCAGATTTAAACCCAGTGGGAGTTACCCCCCAAAGAGGGACAAAGGACCCCCTGATGATCCTCTACCTAATCACATGAGCCAAGGTGTGAAAATGAGAGTGGGTCACAATCAGCCAAGGTTTCCCTAGCTGGTGTTAGGAAGGATAAGAAAGACAGACAGCGAGGAATGCCCAGACCTCTACATTGGAGAGACCAAACAGCCACTGTTAGATTTGTATTGTTTATTGTCATTTATGCTTAGAAATATTTAACCATATATGCTTAGAGGTGTATAGTTGATTGTGTAGTGATAGGATGTGTGATCCTTAATAGTCTGCAAAGGCTTTGTGTGGATTCCAGAGTGTTCTGGCATTCACACCCACATTCTGGGAGCATGGGAGAGGGCATACCTTCTCTTATTGTTATATGGTAGGATAAACGTAGCTATATCTGTTTTAGTCTAAGTGCCTTTTGTTTAGATGAACTGCTGGACTTCCAGACCAGCAGGTTTAGGGAAGTCACAGACACACATACACACACACACACACACAGGCAAGGTACTTTTTGTTTGTATGTAGACGTCATATGTTAATGAACCTATGTATATTCATGTAACCTCAATAAAAGAGCAGTGTTATGGGGGAGCGGACGAGAGTCTGACGGAGGCCAAGTGGGTGGAACGACACTTGGCTCCAGGCAGGTCTCCCTCATGCATGAGTAACATGAAGAACTTTGCCTACTTGGTGTTCAATGCTTTTGCTGTGTAGTTAAATTGTCTCGTTCCAGCGGTGGGCCTGTGCTAGACAGACCCAACATTAATTGGTCCTTCGATGCCGGAGCCCTAGAATTGACATTCACCAAGGGGAAAAAGAGACACGCCGAAAGACGTCAGCCAGGACGTATAGAAGTTCCTGTAGTAAAGTCCCGAGACGTGAGAATTCGTCATCGGGCCGGTGGATTAGCTGTCTGTTTTTTCTCCTCGCTGGATGGTGATTGACGGGATTCGAGATTAATGCAAGAGCAACACTAAGTAAGTACTGTACAAAGAAGAGCGCTGTAGCTGCGTGGGTTCACGCCAGCACGGTCACGCGGGTTTCACGCGGACCTGAGCCGTGCGGTTAATCTCAGGCTTATAAAGGAAAGAGAGCAACGGCTCCTTAGCTGCGCGGGTACACGCGAGCACGGTCGAGCGGGTTTCACGCGGACCTCAGCCGTGCTGTTAATTGCAGGCTTATAAACAAAAGAGAGCAACGCCTATGCCGTGTGGTTTCACGCAGGCAGGTGCAGCTCAGTGACTGCGCGGGTACACGCGAGTCCAGGAGCTCAACGGCCGTGCGGGTTCACGCAGGCTGGGGAAAGTTATAGGCCTATTTTGTGTTGTTTGTGTACGTCTGTGTCAATTGTTAAAAGCAATCTGCATTAAGCTTAGGGTTGCTCAAATTCAGTACAATGACATATGAGATGAAGTAAAATAGGCAAATATTTAAACTAATGATGTGCATAGAGGCATTTGACCTGTTTGAAAGACTGTCGTCTTATTATGAGCCATTGTTGAGATATAGAGCACACCTATGAAAACAACTAATATGCTGAACCCTGTATGAAGCGGCTGAAAATTACATGATGGAGAAGCTGAATTGAATATGAAAGTGCAAGTCTTTGCCACTGTGTGGGGCAAAGCACGCAACCACTGTGTGAGGTTGCGTTGTGGTCTCTTCTGAGCTGATGAGCAAGCTACACATTATCAGATCGAGAGCTGGCTGAGAACTCATCAAAGAGAGGGAAACAGAACTATGATAACTGTGATAACTGGAGTGTGCAGTGTTTCCGTGAGTTCAGCTTCTTCTTTCAGATGCGCAGCGGTTTTTCTGCATCTTGACTCATGTGTGTAGAGTGTTCATAGCATCAGCATCATGTTTTTGTTTATTTGTTTTGTTGGGTTGAAAAATTATTAAATAAACTTGTGGTCATACTTATGGATCACCATGGCACGTGCCATTGGCCATATGATTTATTTACGCAGATGAAAAAAATGTGAATGTGTCTGATGTCACAGTGTTTTTGTGCGCTGTGTAAAAGTAATTGCCTCAGATTGTGAGAGCGGTGATTCTGCGGGTCACCAGCTATTGTAAAGGGAAAAAAAGGAGTAAAAAAGAGACCAAATTTACATTGTAGATGAAAAATAATCATAGGAAAAAGGTTTTGTGTTTATCAGCCAAGAACAACTACAATCTCATTTTCTGCTTTTAAGAAAGGAGAGTTCAAAAAACAGAGAGAGATGTGTGTTGGTTAAGCAGTGATAATAATAATGAAAATGTCTTAGTTTGTCACTTTCAGGGGAAAAGCAGACCTGAATCAATTTTCCACATGCAGCGGTCGGAAGAAAGTTATAGTTTAACATCATTGGAAACGTTCAGGCCAAGTTTCTGGCTAACTTATTTACAGCACCATGTGTCCCTCAACCTCACAAGCGAGCTCTCACTCCTCCCTGAAGACAAGGAATGCAGTTCCAAAGAGCAATAACATGGCAGATAAAGAGACAGCAGCAAAGTCCTGAGCAAAGAGTCCCAGCAAGCAGCAGCAGTGTGGACAAACAGCATCGGAGAAGAAGAGCAAACCCATCATACTGACTGATTGGATGAATGGCACTGTGTTTCCAACAAGCTGCAACTTCACTGTGCATGTGACAAAAATATTTGAGGAGAACTGAGGAGACTGTTGGAGTTTGACATTTGCTACCTTTGGAGTAAAATGGCAAGAAGAGACAGTGAAACACAGGACAAAGCTGAAAGAGAACTGCCTGCTATTGGACTGTTGAAGTGGGAGAGGACAACAGAGTGAGACTAGGTAGAACACAGAGGAATGCTGGTGTTTAATGTGGGAAATCAAAATTTGGGTTAGCAAACCTGGGAAAAAGAAAATTGACTGCTTAAGTTGGAAAATTGTGAAGGAGTCTGAAACACTGCAAAAAGAAACATATACAAAAGCACACACACAAGCAGAACATGCATTAACCCTACTAACCCTTCCAAACACAAGAGAGCTCATGAAGATTAGACAACATCTTGAGCATGTGAGTCTGTTTATCATCTTGTCCAAGTCACTTAGTGTGATGTAAAGACCAGTGGACTCATAGCACATTAGTTAAGAAATGATCAAATAATAGCAGAGAAGTGTGTAGAAAAGGCAGCTTTAAGAACATGCCCTGCTGGAGATGCAGCTCCACAGACATGCATTAAACCTGCCTAATAACACAAACACACATGCAATGAAGATCAGCTTGTTATCTCTCATCAGTGTTAAAATAGTGTAAATTTAACAGACACTTGTTATCAAATGCTGAATTTATCTAATGCTGACAATTAACTCCCTAGGTTGCAGGACAACAGTTTAACTTTTGTGGGAAAAAAGATTCTGGTTTGACCAAGCAGTGATCAGACAAGAAATTTAGTTGTTAATATAGTTAATTGGGAGATGCTTCCTGCTTGATTGATGCAGCACAAGTTATTTACTGTATAAAGGAAATTGTCCTTTGTGATACTATTTTGAACATGCATTTCTGTTGTCCTGTCAACTTAGTGGGTTAATAGCTGATATGCAAATTGGTTGATCATTCTTAGATTAATGAAAGGTGATTGAATTCTAGCACAAGTGAATGGGATGTGTTGGAGTTTGTTGGAGTGGAGACTCTAAAACACTGAGTTTCCTGTTTTGATGTGCGAGTGAATCCTCCACCCAGATACACAACTCTGAATACATAAGAACAAACTTCTTTTGTGAAGTACATGACAACATGTCACATGTTTTGTGATGACGGGGAAAAGGAAAACTGAATAAAATCTGTGGCCTAAATGAGTGAAAAGTATAGACCTGGGGATTAAACTCATATCTAATAAGATATTAGGCTTATGTTGTGTGTTGTGTGGCTGATGGTTGGTTTGGAGTTAATCTAGCTGATGATTTTTCTTTTGTTGTGAAGTTGAGCCTGCCACTTAGTATGATGGTATGATTTACCCTCCTAAGAGGAGGAGCATGTGTCATGACTTAACAAGGCCTTTTTATTTTGATACTTTCACAGTGCACTGAAAGTTTTGTTTGATGATCTCTGTTGAGCAGATCTGCACGATTAGAACAGAAGCACTATACGACATGTCATTGAGAATATTGTTGCAAGTGAGCTTCTCCACATTAAAATGGGCTCGGGAGAAAGTCACTTATCTGGGACAATTAGAGAGTAAGTTCCTGCCTAAAAAGGATTCAGCGAGGTAATCTGATCTAAACTTCTTCATTTTCTTTTGAAATGGCGTCATTTTGCTGAGGGTGGAAACTAAATGCGACGATAGGTTCCACTATCAGCAAAGAAGGAATGTATGAATGAATGAGTGAAAGAGAAAAAAGAAACTGACTGGTAAAAGCTGACAAAAGCTGACAAGACTTGACCACTACTCAAGGTTAACCTCCACCTAGACAGGACGAAAGGATGGATGAATTTATGTGTGTTTCTTTTTACAGGAGCAGAAAGATGTCAGCAACATTCGAGGTTGTGTGAACTTTGGCCATGCTGATTTAGCTTTTAAATGCCACTTTCTGTGTCTGTGCATCTACCAGGGGTGTTATTTATAGGCTTGTGTTGCTCATAGAGGAAACTGTGACAAAGTGTGTATACATCTGCGCAGCGCTAACATTTGCATTTTCTTCTCTACAGCATTATAGTTCTTCATGTGATTTGATCATGTGATTTATAACAGGGCAATTGGTTAATGTTTTTCTGCCACAGGATTTCTGGGCTTATGTGTGAAGAAACTGTGTTTATAGGTTATGAGTTGGTGATGCTGTTACACTGTGTTTTTGGGAAAATGTGAAGGTTACTTTGACAATGTGAATAACATGTGAGAAATTTCCTGTGTTTAAACTAGTGTCACTTCTTTTCACAGCTATGGATGGTTAACTTTATGGTCTTTTTATAGCACCTCTGGAACCTGTTGACCTGCGCCTGGTCACCAGGATGATCTATGTGTGTTGCTAATGTTTGTTGCATGTAGAGGATTCAGCAGAGACGGACAAGTAACATGAGAAAGCAAATAAGAGATGCAGTGTTTGTGGAATAGTTTAATATGGGGCTCATTAGCTGGCCACTATTGAGCTCCTAGTAATATATGAGTGGAGTGACTTTGCTTAAGGGAAGTCACCGTTTACCTTAATGTTAACTGAGTACATGGGATGATCCATGTCTGAGGCAAATTATGGTAATAATTGTAGTTTACTGATTTGAGAAAGCCTGCACATGATACTTGTCTTGCTGGTGCTGAATACTTTATTACTCTTATGATACAATGGTTTATAAGTATGAAGTTTGATTTCACTTCCAAATCTTGTTTTCCAGGCCATGATGGTGTGTATGCAGGCTCCTGGTGGAGCCAGTTTTTAAGCAAACTTAATATGCAAAACCCACTGACATCTTTTATTGCAGGATTGTAGGTCCGGGGTGGTGCTGCTCCAGAGGTGGAGACGCCCTGATGTTGCTGAGACGTGATCTAGCTAACCTTTTTCTTTCAGACAGGAATCTGGTTTTGATGAGTTGACTTATGGGAGTGTCCATGCGTCAAGAGGAGGGGTCCAGAATTACATGAATTACATGAAACTATGTTTTCTATGTTTTCTAAACTATGTTTTCATGATTGTTGCAGTGATTTGTGGGATTAACATTAACATTTACGGGTATTAAACCTATGCAAATGTTGCATCCAGGTTCAGATGAGGCTTTGATGGCCTATAAGTGAAGTTCACTGAACTAAAGAATGTGGTCAAAGGTCGAGCTGGTTGGGGCCCGTCATGAGATAAGATTTCGGAGCCACAGCAAGGATCAAGAAGCTGCGTTGGAATGAGAGCTGTGCCAGGGGGCTTTCCAGAGGCCAACAGAGGAAATTGTGGACGATAGACGGGCACCTGAAGGATGAGGTGAGCATGCCACGCTCCATCGACAGCGCAGAGGGAGTCCAAGGATGACATCATGATTCTGTGAAAAGCACAGGAACCAGAAGCTATGGTGGTGATGACAGCAGTTTCCTATGAACATCACCTAATGCTGTGTCACTGTACTGTGCATACGATGACACACTGAAGACTGCTGGGATCATAACAGCAGTAAGATAACTGGACCCAGCACCCTTTCCACAGAGGGGTTTTTCTGCAGAGGATGGACAGTAGAAGAGTCATAAGTATCCCCCTCGCAGGACGAAGGCCTGAAGTGAGGTGATGGGGGTTGGTAGAGGCCATAAAACTAGAGTGCTGAAGAGGTCTGCAGCTTTCACGATAGCTGAGACCCATGTTGACAAACAACAAACCCAACTGGTATGTTTGAATGTCTATTCTGCATACATTTGGACTCTGATCCTATGGACAGTGATGGAAACAACTGGAAGATACATTTATGACGTCCCGCAGACCTTAAACCACTCTGCAGAGAGACGTGTGATTTACATGTCTTGCGGAGGAAGCACCACCAAGCTGGGATGTTTTTGAAAATGTTACTTTCTTATTTTAACTATTAAATTAACAATTCATTTGTTTGCTCGTAGGATGCAGTTTGCCATTGGATGAGATCAATGAGGAATGGGATAACTGCTAATACATTTGTTAAACTGTGTACTTTTACAGTAATTTAGGGTGATTGACATATGCTGTGTATAAAAATGTTTGCATTTACACTGTCAGACATAACTGTGATCATAACTGGGGACTTTTCTAGCATAAAGGTCAAAAAGGGGGAAATGTTAGATTTGTATTGTTTATTGTCATTTATGCTTAGAAATATTTAACCATATATGCTTAGAGGTGTATAATTGATTGTGTAGTGATAGGATGTGTGATCCTTAATAGTCTGCAAAGGCTTTGTGTGGATTCCAGAGTGTTCTGGCATTCACGCCCACATTCTGGGAGCATGGGAGAGGGCATACCTTCTCTTATTGTTATATGGTAGGATAAACGTAGCTATATCTGTTTTAGTCTAAGTGCCTTTTGTTTAGATGAACTGCTGGACTTCCAGACCAGCAGGTTTAGGGAAGTCATTTATGGGGTCACACTCTGACCCCCCCCCCCCCCCTTCCCCCCACATACACACACACACACACACACACACACACACACACACACACACACACACACACACACAGGCAAGGTACTTTTTGTTTGTATGTAGACGTCAAATGTTAATGAGCCTATGTATATTCATGTATATTCATGTAACCTCAATGCTATTAAAATGCTGTTAAATCATATAGTATTTTTAATTATACAATCCTGTGATTTCATAGGTATTTAACATGTATTGTCCAAACTCATTAATATATCTTGAGAATAATATAAAATATGTATTTCTGTTTTTATAGGTTTATGGTATATTTACCAGTTTTGGTCAATAATTCTAAAAAAGTACATAACCAACAAAAAATGCACCATTTTTTTTTTATTATACCCTGTGAGGGTTTACAAATACTAAATGGAAATTATTTACTCATAAAAGGAACATTTATAGATGTTGTCACCATTTTCTTGGGATGAATGTGTGAGGTCAAATATTTCATGAATCATACTTTATATGCATTTTTTACGATTTTGGCTGCAGTATGGTGAACAATACCAAAGCCTGGAATAAGTATGCATTTCACATACCACCGTGACCACTGTCACATGAAACCAGGCTGTTATACAGAAATAGGAGAGGCAGGTTACCACCCCAGATGTGTCCTCGTCTGACCGGAGGAAAGCGGAGTGCCAGAAGGCTGCGACCAGCCTTTGGGCCGACGAGGGAAAGCCAAGTCTAAACCACGGCATCTCCCCAACAGTTTTGACCAATTAAAAGCATCATACATAATTCTCTGTAATGTTAAGTAAAGGTCGCTCTCTTTCAGGACATTGGTTAGAGCTAACTGCTTGCAGACTGTGTTTTTCTGAATCAAAGAGATCCATGTACATGCTTATGGGTTGAACTGCTTGAGGCAATAAATGATTAGAAACTTGGATTCAGACTACATCCTTCTTTTACCCAAGATAAAAAGAATGCGCAACAAATGCTTCCATCAAAACACAACATATGTGTTAATTGTCAACAAATCCAAGTAAAGGTACATAAACTACTTTTAATGTCATTTTGTCATCTTTTACTGTCATTTTACTGTAATTTGATTCATATTTTATGTATTAAAAAACAAATTCAGTTTTTCCTCTAAATCCTCCAAAACTTTACAGTAAAAAAATTTCTTTACAGTATAATAATAATGGATTGGATTTATATAGCACCTTTCAAGGCACCCAAAGCACTTTACAATGCCACTATTCATTCACTCTCGCATTCACACACACACCGGTGGAGGCAAGCTACGGTTGTAGCCACAGCTGCCCTGGGTCAGACTGACAGAAGCGAGGCTGCCATATCGCGCCATCAGCCCCTCTGGCCATCACCAGTAGCGTAAAGTGTCTTGCCCAAGGACACAATGACCAGGACAGAGAGCGCGGGGAACGAACAGGCGACCTTCCGGTTACAGATACGCTTCCCAATCCCCTGAGCCACGGTCGCCCGTGTATACAGTTAAACATTTGAAACTAGAACACAGCTACCTAAGCTATGAACTGAAACAACAATTTTTTTTTATGAAGATGCCTTAATTAGATGGTATTTCTTACCTGTTTGCAGATGTAGAGCTTGGACAGCTGTTTTGTGTTTACATTTGCACTCTGACAGAGAGCCAGCAGGTGCCATGGGGCACAGAGCCACAGGAAACAAAGGGGGATCCAGACAAGAACTGTCTGCTCCACACATAGTGGAAGGTCTGGGTCTGGTCGCTTCAGATATGAAGCATTCTGAAGGACACAAACACACATGCATAACAAAGTCCTGCTGCCCTTCTAAGGCAACCAGAAAGAAAAAAATGCAACTGATTAACTTTCTGAAACCAGAAACTGTCTGAAACCAGAAAGTTAATTATTTTCTTTTCTGCCTTTTTGGAAGATGTCTTTCATAGTTGCTGTGACAAATACAAACCATGACCTTCCTGTTTGTCCAATCTGTGTTGAACAGACTGACACAATAACATGAACAGCTTTTTACACGTGCATCTTTCATTTTTACTGCCTTTTAATCAGCATCACTTTTCTTACAGCTTTTATTTCTCCAAAGCATAAAAAAGTTTAAAAAAAAAAAAAATCTTTAAAATAAATAAATAAATAAACGCCAAAAACTATGACATCAACATGTCCCTGACATGGTATTATAAGGTGTTATATGTCTGTTTGCTGTCATTCTCATCTTACATTCCAGACAATTTACTTTGTATGTTACTAGTCTTATATGTTTGTTTGAATTAATTCTTCAGTCTTTCTGCTTGTTTAACTCACCCAAAAAATGGACCCACAGTACTCCTCCAGAGCTGCCGCACACATGCTTTACAGTGATAGCTTCAGTCAACCTCAGCTGACCAGACAAGCCGACGCCTCTCACCCTCTGCCCCACTACTGCCGTGTTTTACACAAATACTGCTGCTTTCTCCTCTGTCCACCCACAGTTCACTGACAATTGTAGGATGTGGCTGTAAGGGACTTTGATCCGTGAAGTTTTTTAAGCAGACAAAAAAAGTTACTTATTGCCTCTACACAGAAACAACATTAATTCAACAGAGAGGTGCTGGATTAGCGTAGAGAATACAAGAATCGAATCTGTGCCTGGTTTCTACAAAAAGTACACTACTGGCTTTCTAGTGAGTCAATCAGAAAATTGAAACGATATAGCAAAATCATTTATAGAATCAAGGTTTGTAATTTGCGCAAATAAGCTCCTGAGAGAGGGAAAAAAGGTGAAGGACTTGCATAAGTCTTACCATGCTCTTTTAACCTACTGAAAAGGGGGAGGGGATTTAGGGATTTGGAGGGAGTGGGGTCATTAGATCCCTTTTGCTGTTATTTTCTACATAAATATTTAAAACCAGTAAGGTTTTGATAAATGACTGTTGTCTGACTTTAAAATAAGAAAAGTACTCTAGTTCCACTTTGTCATAAGTACACATACAGTTGTGGTCAAACATTTACATAAACTCATCATTGATATGAATGTCAGTCTATTTTTTGGCTTTTAATGATTTTTAGTTTTCCAGGATGAAATGATTGTACAGCATACATCCTGAGTCACTTTAAAAAACAAGAATTGGGTGCACAGGATGAATTTATTTTGGATTTTCTCTAATCAAAACAGGGTCAAACATATAAATACGTGTCCACTAATATTTGGTCAAACGTCCCTTTGTAAGTTACACCTCAGGGTGACATTTTTGGTTGCTGTCAACAAGATTCTGGAGTAATTATGGCTGGATATTTGACCAATCTTCTGGACAGAATTGGTAGAGTTTAAATGGGTGCGTTTTCTAGCATAGAACCGGTTTTTAAGTGTAATCCACAAATTTTCAGTAAGGTTGAGGTTAGGGTTAGGAAGACCATTCCCGAAGCCTAATATTAGCCTGTTTTATCCATTCCAAAGCCAGTTTTAATAGATGGATGTAAATGGATGCAGAGACCTGATGAACAGACTGATAACATTGTATCAAAAAATAGTTTTTTGAAATTAAAACCATTTAAGCATGATTTCAGAAAGAAATTTTATTTTTCACACATAAAATGTGTTACATATACAATATGTTTTCCCTATGTTGTTCCCTATAGATACGACACATATGTCAGTGTTTCTTTACATAAAAGTAAAATCAGGTCTTCACAATGAAACCTACAAATAAAACACATACACAAAAAATTGTGCCTTAAATCTTCCCTAAAAGAACAGTAGAAGTATAGATTATAAATGTGTGTTGCTTTCTAGTGTTATCCCAGCATCCTTTGCCATGGCGTAGAAATGACCTTCCTTTTCAAGCAGGTTGCTCGGCGAATCAAATTCCACTATTTTTCCAGCATCAAGCACCATTACCCTGTTGGAAAGACACACAGGATTTAATAGTAGCCCACTGAGAAATGTCCATACTGTGTGGCTTTGGCAGGCCCAGCTCAAAAGTGAAAACTGATGTGTAAATATTTGTGCTGTCTCTGTGAACAGTTAACTCAGGGGAGATACAAACAGACACTGGAGGGAAAGGGTACGCTCATTATTCTAAGGAATCAAAGTTTAAAGGGTTACACAAATAGTGCTGCCTTTTATTACAAGGTTGAGGTCAGGACCAATCTGTTGTACTGCTAGTTGTTCACTTTTATAATGTCCTGCTAAACTAGCAGAACTATCTAGCAGATACCCATTTAAAGATTCATTGAATCCAAGTGAAGTTACTAGTGATGTAACTTCTTGACAAATTTGAGGCTAACTTTGACCTCACACATGTGGAACTTTTGTTACGTTAACTGCTGAAACACCAAAGTATAAACCAAAACAGAACAGAAATGGAAAGCAAAATAATCTAAGTAATGAAAAGAACACACAGAAGACCTACAAATGCACAGTATCAGATAGTCGGCTCAACATCTTAGCCAAAATAAAGTAACTTACAGTAAAGTAAGTTTAGGTTAAGGTAAAGTCCAAATGTTAAAACTACTAATGGAAAACAGAGAGTCAGTACCCCTTGGTCTAGATCATTTGGTGAAATATTACTCTCATGTATTAGATTAGGAGTGGGTTTAAAAAAATCAATTTACTGATTCAAATCATTTTTATTTTGAATAATGCAATATCGATTCAGTAAATCCTGAAATCCTTTTTTAATATAAATGTATTTTCCAGAAACACCAGCTTAAAGCTTACCAAACTATTTCAGCAATCACCATATAGCTAAACTAAGGTAAATGGATTCCACGAAAAAGATGTAAACACAAAGCAAGATCCGACGGCACGTACATGTACATGCTGTTGGGTGCTGAAAGCTGATATCTCATAGATTCTCAAACTACATGTTTTGTCAACCTCAGATTACAGAGGTAATCAGGTAAAATTACAGATTTTGTCACTTTCTGACCAAAATTCACTAAACCAGAAGTAAAAGAAGACCAAACTTATGCTTCATGTCAGAAAAACATTGTCATGAATTCCAAAAATTTCATCCAAAAATGTTAAGGGAAAAGGTATAACTCACCTAGAGCTGTCCATGATACTCTGCAGGCGGTGGGCGATGGTAAGGACTGTGCAGTCTGAGAACTCTTTGCGGATGGTGTTCTGAATCAGGTTGTCTGTCTCCAGGTCAACAGCTGCCGTGGCTTCATCCAGAATTAGGATACGTGACTTTCTCAGGAGAGCTCGAGCCAGACACAGCAGTTGCCTCTGCCCAACACTGTATTGTATTAAAGAATTGATATCTTAAGAGGTTTTTTTGCAAAAGAAAAAAGTAAAGCACAAATGACACTCATGTGTTCAAATAAAATTAAAGTTTATGTATGTTTTGCAGAACATTACATAAGGTTTAGAATAACGAACTGTACAAAACGTATACTTATATATAACTTATACCCAGAGGCCGTATTGTTAATTTTATTACCCACCTGAGGTTTTCTCCTCCCTCTGCCACTTTGTGCTGTAACCCTTCCTGCAACCCTGATACATAGCTCTTTAGATGAGAGAGCTCCAGCACTCTCCAAATCTCCTCATCACCGAACTTGTCAAATGGATCCAGATTCATCCTCAATGACCCCGAGAACAAAACGGGATCCTGTGCACACGGGATTACAAATATCAGTGTAATTTTATAAATATCAAATTCTTTGACAAGGTTATTGTTCATATTGATGTGTATACCTGTGGTATAATTGTGAGTCTGTGTCTCAGGTCATGCAGGCCTATTGTAGCGATATCTACATCATCAATGAGGATGCAACCTTCAGCAGCTTCAATAATTCTAAACAGGCAGTTGGTAAGACTTGATTTCCCAGCTCCTGTGCGACCGACAATACCAATCTGAATGCAGTGAGAGAAAACACATAAGATCAAAATAACAGCTGGCGCATATTTGAAAAAAAAAGTCTACTAATTTTTCTTTCTGGATATAAATTGTATTTAACAGTATAGCAATAAATAATGCAATAATAAGCAAATATACTCAGTCTTTACTTAGTTTGTAAAGGATCTTAGACATTTCAGTAATGTTATGTGTTACAGAAAGAAGCAACATTTTTCAGAGGTAGCAGATATTTTATAGTGCTTATAGTCATCACTGCTATTTGTAGTAATTCCGTGATATATGTTGTTGCAATGCAGACAGTCTTTACTCAGTTTTACTTTGACACCAATATTTCAAAGTTGTCAGTGTTTGATCTTACCCTAATCCATTGGGGACTCTGTTGTCCTATTGGGAGACTTCAGTGCATACATGGGGAACAACAGGGAGACCTGGAGGGGCATGACTGGGAGGAACGGCCTCCCGGATCTGAACCCGAGCGGTGTTTTGTTGTTGGACTTCTGTGCAAACCACAGTTTGGACATAACAAACACTATGTTCTAACATAAGAGTGTCCATAAGTGCATGTAGCACCAGGATGCTCTAGGCCACAGGTTGATGATGGATTTTGTAATTGTATCACCAGACCTGTGGCCATATGCTCTGGACACTCAGATAAAGAAAGGGGCTGAGCTGTCAGCTGATCACCACCTGATGGTGAGTTGGATCAGGTGGCGGAAGAGGACGCTGGACAGACGCTGGTGCACCTAAATGTATAGTGAGGGTGTGCTGGGAATTGCTTAGCAGAGGCCCCAGTCTGCGAGATCTTCAACGCACACCAAAAAACTTCTTGGTGGCAGAGCCCCTGGGGTGGATGAGGTATGCCCTGAGTTCCTGAAGGCTCTAGATATTGTAGGGCTGTACTGGTTGACACACCTCTACAATGTTGCGTGGACATCAGGGGCGGTACCTATTGATTGATAGATGGTTCCCATTTTTAAGAAGGTGGACCGGAGGGTGTGTTTCTACTATGGGGGATCACACTCCTCAGCCTCCCCGGGAAAGTCTATGCCAGGGTGCTGGAAAGAAGGGTCTGTCCGTTAGTCGAATCTCAGATACAGGAGGAACCATGCGGTTTTTGTCCTGGTTGTCGAACACTGGACCAGCTCTTTATCCTCTCAAGGATACTTGAGTGTGCATGGGAGTTTGCCCAACCAGTCTACATGTGTTTTGTGGACATGGAGAAGGCATTCGACCATGTCCCTTGGAGTGTCCAGTGCTCCAGGAGTATGAGATCCTTGGCCCATTGCTACGGGCCATTCAATCCTTATACAACCGTTGCAAGAGCTTGGTCCGCATAGCTGGCAATGTCAGGCTTGTTCTTGTCTGGTGATGGGCTCTGCCAGGGCTGCTCTTCTGTTCATAATTTTTATGGATAGAATTTTTAGGCGTAGCCAAGTGACGGAAGGCTTTCACTTGGGTGGTCTCAGAATCTCATCTCTGCTTTTTGCAGATGATGTGGTTCTGTTGGCTTCATCGGGTAATGGCCTCCAGCTCGCACTGGAACGGTTTGCAGCCGAGTGTGAAGCGGTGGGAATGAAAATCAGCACCTCCAAATCTGAGGCCATGGTCCTCAGCAGGAAAGCAAAGACCCAGGAAACCATGGAGAGATTATATCTCTTGGCTGGCCTGGAAACGCATGGTGTTCCCCTGGATAAGCTACCTAGTCAGAGGAGGTGACTAGGTAGAGGGAGGTCTGGGCTTCTCTGCTTAGGCTGCTGGCCCCGCGAATCGGTCCTGGATAAGCGCAAGAAGATGGATGGATGGATGTATTGATAGCAATGTTGAATATTCCAGCCTAGCAAAAAAAAGTTTGGGAACAACTGCCCATAGACTAGTTACATGTTTACATATCACAGCTGATTATAATTTAAAGTAATACACATAATGTATGAATTAAAAAAAAAACTGATAGTTCACATTATTTTTACAGTTTAATTATATGTAATTACTGTCAACACAGATTTATCTGTGGCATCTTTCTTGAGTAACTGATTAATAGATTTGTCTATAAGACATTAAAAAACCCCAAACAATAGAATGTCAATGTCTTACAGCACAAAGTCCAAATTATAAATTTCAACGTAAATAGCTTTTCTAAACTCAAATACAAAATAATGTGCAGGTCTGTATCTGGAAGCTACATTTTAGATACAGTTGGCCAATCTCAGCCAGCAGAAAGCTTGCACACGTTGTTAATAGTTAACCTTTTAAATTAAAAAAAATAGTGGGACAATTTTATATATTATGGATTTTTCAATGAGAGAGAAAAAACTTCCCAATGATTTAATGTCCATCCAATTTTTTTCTTTTTCTTTTTTAGCAGTACATGCTTTTGTATCTTTGGTTAACATATCAGATACAGTAAAACCTATAACTTTTACAGGAACTTTATACATATATGGAGACTCTCCCTCTCACGCTCACACACACACCTTCTCAGTGCTGTTGATGTCACAAGTGATTCCATGCAGCACTAAATCCAATTCAGGTCTGTAACGGACTTTGTAGTTCTCAAATTGCACTCTTCCTGCCTCTGGCCATGTCTGTGGAGGTCGAGTGTCAGTTACCCAATCAGCCTGTACCAACAGAAAAAGAAGCAGAACGCATGTGTAATATAATACAAAAGCTATCAAATTGAGCTAAGGTAGCTCTTTTATATGTTGTGCATTAATATTAAAAACCAAGATAGATAGGAAATAAAATTATACAGACGCCATACATACAGACATGCACGCATACACCACTAAAACAAAGGAAAAAAAGAAAACTTAAAAAGATGTCACGCTTGGTAAAAAATTAAATAGCTCAAATGAAATTATGCAACCAAGATTAACAATCAAGGCCAAGTGTACATGTGCAATGTTATATTCTAACTCAGATTAAATTCAGTATGAACAGCTCATGATGGGACGTGCTAATCAGTGCAGCTCTGGTGCCATTATGAATAAACAACCCAACTCAAATATAACAGATGGAGTTCAAACATGTGAAATCAAAAGTCAGTGAAACATAAAATGAAATTGTTGCATCAAAATCTTGTTTGTTTGACAGTTATCTGAACTATTATCGGTAGTATGTTAAGAAACAGTGGAGAAACAGCAGCTGGGAATAAAAGTATTATCACTGTACAGAGAGCAAACATTGCAGTTGATGTCGCACCCAAGCTTATTAGATTCCTGTTGAACTGTCAGAGTTACAATAAACTCACAGCCTGCGGAAATCTTAAAATTCATGTCCTGTTTAAGAAAAGATTAGATTTTAATTTAACCAAAGTATAAATAATGTCGTATGGCAGCATGGTAGTTAGCACCCACACACCCTATGGTAGCCGGGATAGGCTCCAGCATCCCCGTGACCCAGACAAGGATAGACATAAAGAGAATGGATGGATGGATAAATGTCTTGCTCACAAAGTATTTCTACATGCCTCGCTCTTAAGCTGAGTGTATTCGTTCACTCTCTCCACAGCTATAATATTGGTCTCCAGCGCTGAGGTCGTCATCACCAGCCAGTTGAGGGTCTGGGTTACCTGCAGAACCCCAACAGGAGAGAGGTCTGTGTTTACATCATTTCTGCATTTTAGTAATATCACACATATAAACACTGATGAAATAAGGATAAATTCTGAGTGTTTTTGTGACATACATTTAGGGCATATGATACAGATAGGCCAACCACATTACTGTCAATAGAATCTCTGGAAATGACAGCAAACAGAGCAGCAAAAAACACCACCAGGTTTCCAACAAACTCCAGACGTATGGCCAGCCATCTGTCAAGAAAACAAATCCCACAAATATGCACACAAACAAATTTTAGGGTCTCATCAATTAGCATCACATGCTTATCTGTGTTTGCAGCTACACTGTTCAATGTCTGACCTTTCAGACACGATCCGCAGGTAGATACTTTTGAGGTTCTCATCTATAGTTACTTCATTGTGTTTAAGAAACCTTTCTTGATGCTTGTAGGCTCTTATCACTGACAGGCCAGACACCGTCTCAGCAAAGTGAGAGTATATCGGTGAGCGAGACACCGAGTCCAGCCGGCGCAGCTGTCTTGAAGCGGCAATATAAAAGCGCTGGGTGTAGAGAGAAAGACAAAACAAAATCAGTTTGCATTTCATACTATAGGAAAGTTAGGGTAGCTTTTTTACCTTGTTTAGCTTACCTGTACAAAGAAGTAGATCAGGGCCAGAGGAATGATAACTATGGCAAAGAACGGAGTTGCCAGGCAGATGACAAATACTGTCCCCAGTACAGACATCAGACACAGAAGGCAGGAGCGCAAGGAAGCAGGAATGGCCTCATCTATGGTAAAAATGTCCTTTGGGATAATATTCCAAGAGTTAGTATTTATTAAAGTCACAGGTCAATTTGAATTATAATGCACATTTAAAGACATAATAAGTCCATATCTAGCAAAATTATAAGTGTAAATAATACTAGAAGAATGAATTCAAGTATTATAAAAGCTAAAGTCAGGATATTGGAGAAAATGTCAATGATAAGTCATGGATGTTCATCAGTGACTAAACACTTTTAAAGTTTTGAGTTATTCCAAAGATTATAGCTGAGTCAAAGAATATAGTCTTACAGCCACTCTAAAGACTTAATAATTTAATAATTAATTATTAGTCCATTAAGACCCTTTGGCTGTTATAAGTAGGATTTGAGGATACAAGAGAAATTAGCTCCTTCTTCCCTTTTTCTACAAGTGGCTGAATTTAGTAGCAGCAGCTAACAGAGACAACAGCACTACAACCATATTACTGGATTACAGCAAATTGTTTTGATTTGGTACTGTGTAAATAAAATAAAATAAAATAGATCAGTATATTGATTTATTTCATATGTTGTGTTTATACACCACTCTGCATTTAATTATTAATTATTATTAATCTCTGGCTCTCTTCCACGGCATGTCTTTGACTCGTCTCCCTTCTTTCACCCTCAAACAGACGGCGTCTCTAAGTCTAGTTTTGCCAGAAGTTTCTTCCTGTTAAAAGGACGTTTTTCATTCCAACTGTCACCAAGTACTGACTCATAGGGAGTCATCTGATTGTTTGAGGGTTTTTTCTCGATTGTTGTAAGATACCATTACAATATAATGTACCTTCAGTGACTGTTACTGTGCGTCAGCACTAGATAAATAAAATTTAACTGAACTATATACTTGAGGAGGCAATTGGGAAGAAAGCCTCTTTAAAGAAAGACTTAAAGAACGAACAGTTTCTTTACATTTCCAAGCTACAGATTTTGCATAGGTGCATGGACTCAATTAGAGGTTGGATGGCTGATAACTTTCTTCAACTTAATGAGGTGAAAACTGAAGTCCTTGGTTGTGCTCCTAAAACAATTGTACCTATGGTTATGGAAATCTCAGGGTCATGTTCTATATTTGCCAAACCTTCTATCAGGAACCTTGGTGTAACTTTTGACTCAGCTCTGACTTTGGACATTCATGCTAAATCTCTGGTCCACTCCTGATTTTATCACTTGAGAAATATTGCTAAGCTGAGTTCCATTGTATCACACTCAGAACTGGAAATTGTCATACATGCATTTGTTTCATCTTGTTTGGAGTATTGTAATTCTTTGTTCACTTGTCTATGGAAAGCCTCTTTGGAGCATCTGTAAGTTGTTCAGAACACAGCTGCAAAGCTTCTGACCAAGACTTCTAAGTACTCCCGTGCCACATGCCTGCTGATCCAGCTGCACTGGCTCACTATTAAATTCACTTTAAGATTAAGATTATGACTCTGACGTTCAGGGCCCTGCATGGAAAGCACCAACATATATCAGTGATCTTTTACATCTATACATGCTCAGCAGGTCCCTGAGGTCATGTGATCAGGGCTTGCTGGTTGTCCATTATATGAGGCTGAAAACAAAGAGCGACAGAGCTTTAGTAACTGTGGCCCCCAGACTGTGGAACTCTCTTCCTTTGAACTTGAGATCTGTGGACTCAGTGGTCTCTTTAAAAAAAACAGCTAAAAACTCATCTTTTTAAACTTGCTTGATTTTTGTTTATATGTTTTAACTTCTCTGTGAAGCACTTCGTGATATTTATCTTGAAAGGTGCTATACAAATAAAATTATACTTACTTTTACTTTAACAATTTTAAGAATATTTAGGGTTGTATTCAAACATTTAAGCTAAAGTGGGAAAAATTAAATAATACAAGTAGATATACAACTTGCAGCAAACACAAAAAGCTTTTTTAATGTTAAATTTAATGTTTAGTTTTTTAATTTTTAGCACTGTTATTTTAGAAATGACATTAAAAACTAGTTATACTTTGTATTTGTAATCATACAAGCCACAAGTTTTTAATTTTTTTAATTAACAAATTTATGAAAAGAATCCTTAAAAAGTGAACTACAAGACCCTACTTTGGCAAAGCGGTTGATCACTCTTCCAATAGGTGAAGTGTCAAAGAAAACCATAGGAACTCGCAGGATGTTGTTAAGAAGTCGTGAATGCAGGATACGAGATGCATCAATGGAAGCATTGGCTAGGAGCAGTGTGCCAAGGAACACAAAGAGACCTGCAATAAAAACAAGAAAGTTTCTAAATAATAGAACTACATAACAAAGGCAAATCCACCGTGAACATAACATTGAACTTACAGTAACACTCAGGTGTGCTTTTTCCTGCCTACTGATATAGAATGGTTGTTATTATTATTAGAAAATAATAATAGGGCAATAACGACAGAAGAAATTGTGTTTAACTTTTTTCATATTCAATTCTTATTTTTATGGGAAAAAAATAGTTCAATCAGCAATATATGCTCTGCATGTAGTTCAAGCTGAACCAAGGTCCAAATTGACAGTCTTGATCATTTGTCCTTAATTTACAATATAAAACATCTGGAATAAAACATATAACTCTGACATATAATTTGTCCCCAGTTTACATGATAGAATAACCGGCACTATTTCCTTGTTATCCATGGCAGCATTGACAATTCAATGATAATTTCAATAATTTCCTGGGGTATATTGATATCAACTATTCTTCCATTAGATTTCAATTTATATTAAAATAATGGAAAAAATTTTTTTTTGAAAGGTGTAAATAAAATACTGTTAAAGGACAAATAAATAACATGTCATGGTCCTGAGTCTGAGGACTCGGTGTTTTGTTTCTTTCTATTATTCTTTGTTCTCGGTTATTCTGTTTTGTCTTTTGTTTAGGGTTGCTATGTGTTAGTGTTTTTGTTTCATGCCTGCCTGTGTTCTCTCTGTCTGTCCATGGTATTATTGTGTCTGCTCATGAGTCTGCCTGTCAAGTTCGGTGTCCGGTCTGGTTCTCTGTGTCTGTTGGTTTCCTGTTTTATTTTGAAAGTTCATGTCTCATGTCAGTGTGTTCAGTTTTACCTCTCCCCTGTCTCGTTAGCCTAATTGCTCCCAGCTGTGTCTCCCTCCTGTGGCCCATTCCCTGATTACTCCCCATGTATTTAAGCCCTGTGTTTTCCTGTGCTCTCTGTCGCGTCGTCTGATTGGTTCCATGTCTGTCTGCATTATTCTATGTTACCCAGTACTCATTCTGCGTCTCTCTGCCATCTCCCTTTGTGCATTTTGTTCCTCCTCCCGTGAGTGTCTGGTTTAAGTTTTGTTTGTTAGTTTTCCCAGTTTAGGTTTGTTTACTCCCTGCTCTGCTCTTCTTGTTTTGTCACCTTCTCACCGCTGTAAATAAACACTCACTCGCACCCCAGCCACTGTCTGCTTTTGGATCCTCCTTCCTCACCTCCACACGACTGCCGCCCCAGCCGTGACATAACAAATGTTTTCCCTCCCTTTGTACTCCTCTGTATTTTTTCACTCATCTCGTCCTTCTCCCTTTATTTATTTTCCATTTAAATAAAAATAACTGTTGGTGATAAACTCAGTCTCAGGCTGCTCTTAATGTTGCAGTGAGTAAGATAACTTGAGCCTTTATATTTAGTAATAGTGAGTTTAAAAATTACTGTAATTAACCATCTCTTTACTTCCTGGATGTTTGGCTCCTTGTTGTACAACACTTCCACTTTCCACATGACATCATCATCATACTGATTGCATTGCTCTAGTTTAATTATCTTTCTACCCACCTTCTTCAAGCATATCTTTCTACTATCTCCCCTAAGTATCCACAAGTATCACATGTGGAGTTCCCCAAGGTTCCATCTTGGGACCCCTTCTGTTTAACATTTACATGCTCCCACTGGCACAGATGATAAAGAACAACAAAATAAATTATCATAGCTATGCAGAAGACACACAAATATATATCACAATGTCAAAACTGAAGTAATAGTCTTTGGAGGCAAAGAAAAACGATTACAGGTCACCAGAGAACTTTAATCTATACACCTAAAAACCACAAACCAGGTGAGAAATTTGGGTGTAGTGATGGATGCAGACCTAAACTTAGAAAAACACATTAAGACAATAACAAAATCAGCTTACTATCACCTCAAGAATATATCAAGGATAAAAGATCTGATGTCTCAACAGGACCTGGAAAAACTAGTCTATGCATTCATCTTTAGCAGGCTTGATTACTGTAACAGCATCTTTACAGGTCTACCTAAAAAATCAGTCAGACATCTACAGCTCATTCAGAACTCTGCTGCTCGAGTCCTCACTAAGACCAAAAAAGTGGACCACATCAGTCCAGCTCTGAGGTCTTTACACTGGCTGCCTGTCCGTCAGAGGATAGACTTTAAAGTTCTGATGCTGGTCTATAAAGCTCTGAATGGTTTAGGACCAAAATACATCAGTGACCTCCTGACCCAGTATGAACCTTCCAGATCCCTCAGGTCATCTGGATCCGGTCTTTTATCAGTTCCCAGAGTCAGAACCAGACACGGAGAAGCTGCCTTCAGCTTTTATGCTCCATATATCTGGAACAAACTCCCAGAAAGCCTCAGATCAGCTGAAACACTCAGTTTATTTAAATCCAGGTTGAAGGTCGTATTCTCAGCTGCATTTGAATAAAACACTAAATCCACACTTTTAAGCTTAAATTTCAAAACTTATATTTTAACTACTGATTTTATCTACTGTTCTGATTTTATCTACTGTTTTTTTTTAATAAATTTTAAATCATGCTTTTTTTTCTTTCTTTTTTATTTATTACCTTGTTGTTGAATTGTGCTATATAAATAAACCTGCCTTGCCTTGCCTAATTCCTATTATTGCTGGAAATCCATTTTGCTAAGATGGGCCATCAGAGTTTAATCATTAAATAGCTTAACTGAATTCTGTATATCAATACATTCCTCATAATTGTCTCTACTTATTAACCTAAAAAGTTATAGGTGCCTATGCACTTTGCAGCATGGGTCCCTGTGACAAAGGACCGAACGCACACAGTGCACAAGTCCTCTAGTACAATAAAAAAACTGGATGTTTAGGTTGTCTATATAGCGCTCTAAAAACGAGTGTATCCTAAATAGCAGGGTATGGAATTTTCCTTACTTTAAGACATAAAGTTGCTTAATGTTAACTTACATGAACCTGAAAATATTTGCAAATACAAAAGGAACGACGAACGACTGTTCAGTTACCCTGAGCCACTCCAAGAGCTCCGAACACTCCCACCCTTGTGTCCCTCTTCCAGGAAGGGTATGTCATGTTGTAGTACTCCACAGAATCACCGGTCCAGTCACTCAGCCACAGATTCTGACCGGTGAAAGCAGCGGTCTGGATGAAGTAAATCAGGAAAACCATGGCAGAATATCCCCAGCCCATGGCTCGTTGGTACTGCAGGAACACTGCAAGCTTCACCTGGAAATCAGCGCGAGACGGCACTCAGGAAACAGGCTATCATTTGTTGTAATCTTGCGCTAGTTGTACAAAAACATTTTGTTACCTGTCCTGTTTCCATAGTTTCCTTCTCTATAAGCTTCTGGCCTTTCTGTGGTTCATCAACATTTGCAGATTTTGTAAGGGAATTATTTCTTCTTAATCTGACACTAAAAATGAAAAAAAAAATGAAATGAACATTCTGCTAAAGATGCTATTTGAAACAAGCTGTTTCCCTGGTTTCATCTATAACTGGCCTGCCATTGCGCTGGCTGCGGGAGATGCTGTTTTCTTGCTCCAGTGTAAGAGAAACAGTGTCCTCCGAAGCACCGTCAGGTTGGGCATTGTCTCCGCCTGGGAAGAGCTCAATGTCTTCTGCATCCTGGCCCTCACCTAAATTAACAATATACATGGTGTTTTACATATATGGCAGTAATTTATGGTACTTGGGTCAATATGTGAACAACATCAACACAAAGTTTTTATAAAAGATGACAAAAATAAATTTAATCCATTCATATTAGTGGTATCCTGAGACTATTACCAATGTTATTCTGTTCCCTTTCAGACCGTGCAATATTACCCAACAGTACCTTATTGAATATTTGTTTCATCCCCCCCATCATACGCTGCTACTCCCTTTATTCTATTGCACAATACTATGTCACTTTCTAGAATCGCCTGCACTGATAGTTAAGTTATTTATTCTCCATGATATAGTTATATATATTACTTCGTTAGAGTTATTTGATACTATGCCTTTCACTATCCTACTGTATATTACTGTATACTGCTATTCTTATTGTATATATTGTATATATTATTCATCTGTTCCTCTGTCTCTCCTGCTGCTTTGAGCATGTACATGACAAAAGAATTTCCCTCGGGATAAATACAGTTATTCTTATTCTTATATAATTTTAGCATAGGTTTTGGTTTCACAACTAACAGAACATGTAATGTGTGCAGATTATGTTGCTAATATACTAAGAAAAGGTTGTAATCACCTGTTTCTGAATTTCTCTGCTCTTTGGCATATGTGTCGAGAAACTTAGAAAAAGTTCCTCCACTGGCACGAAGGTTTTCATAGGATCCAACTTCAGAAATGACTCCATTCTCCAAAACCACTATTTCATCCACGTATGGCAGGAAGCTTATGCCATGAGTCACCAGGATACGAGTCTGTATGGTCAGCGATATATGAGACTCAAGTGCATTCACCAATCAAATAAATGAAAATATTAATATTTATAAAGCATATAAACACATCTACTGTATATCTCTCAGCCTGACTTTAAAACCAGTATAAATTCACTATCAGATGAGAAGTGTTGCAAAAGCAGTAATAAAGCATATTAATTGAATTTAAAGCAGGCGCTAATAAAGTTCAAATGAGATAGTAATTAATAATAGAGTAAAGATATCCAAAGTTTAATGATTTTTAATAGACAATTATTAGAAGAATTAAATATAAATTCAACAATAACAAAAATACTGAACTGACAGGATTTACAAAAACATTGTAATTATTAAAGACAAAGAAAGAAAAATGAAAATTTATTAAATTGTATTTATCAAAAAGAGAATATAATTCAGTTCACAGACTGACTTGACAATAATTGGTTTAATCATTTAAAAATCATTTATAAAGCCATGTTTCCCAGTGTTTTGGGTTTAATTTCTATTTCCAGTTTATTAGTTATTCGTGGTTTTGTTCTCTTGATGTTATTTGTTATTCTGGTTTCTAGTTTAAGTCACTGTCTTCCTTGTGTTAAATGTGCCATGTTCCTTCAGTCTGTCTCTCCATGTCAAGTCCGCATCTTTGTGAATTGTCTCTTAGTTCTTGTTTTATTTTGATAGTCCCAGTCCTATGTGTCTAGTTTTGCTTCTCCTTGTCTCGTTATGTATAATGAACCCAGCTGTGTCTCCCTCCTGTTTCTCATTCCCTGACTGCTCCTGTGTGTATACAAGCCCTGAGTTTTCTCCTTCTTTTTATTGGTCCGTCTGTGTTCCTCCGTGCTGTTCTCTCTGCTTGTTGGTCTTTGTGTTACCTCCCAAAGGTTTCCCTTTAGGTTCTGCACATGCCATCACCACTTCTGTTTGTATTGTCATTGTGTAAATAAAGCTCACTCTCATTTAAGTCAGTGCCTGCATTTTGGGTCCTATCTCACCTCCACATGGCTTGCCTTGCTAGCCGTGACATTTTCTAACTTGTAATTCTATTTCCAAGTGGCTTTCATTCCTAACCTTTCATTATTAGCTATTCCGTTATCTTGGTCATTTAGTGTGATATTTAGCCTATTGTAACCTCTACATAATGCTCGGGTCCTGGGTAAAATGAGGTAAAATACTACAAATTAGACACCATGTTTTCTATGCAAGTAACAGCTGGAATATCCTGTGCAGATAGTATTTCATGTCAAGATTCATCAGAAGAAATTAAATGGGAAATGGGCAAGTTTTTTTTTCCTTTTTCCTCCCTTTTTTCCTGTAAAATAATTATCAAATGTTTAGCATATGTTTTTAAGCACAAACCTTGTTTTTAAGTATTCCATTGGGTCCAATTACATTTTCAAAAAGATGCTTTCCTACATGGGAGTCCACAGCAGACAAAGGGTCATCTAATAGATAAATATCAGCCTGACTGTAGACTGCTCTGGCTAAGCTCACACGCTGCTTTTGACCCCCTGAGAGATTGATACCCTGAAAAGAGAAGAAAGGAGGGGAAAAGAGACACACTCTTTTAGCCTTTCCTTTATAATCAGAAGAGCTCTTCTGTTTTGTTACTTTATGTATTTAAGAAACAAATATTTTACATGTGTTTAAAATAAACGCCATACACCGCATTTGCATACAGAAAAAATATTTGTGTAACCAAAAACCTGAACCGTTCAAAGTGTAACTCACTTTCTCTCCAATCTCAGTGAGGTCTCCTCCAGGCAGCAGCTCAAGGTCAGGGGCAAGAGCACAGGCCTGTATGACTTTTTTGAAGTTTTCTTCCTCATGTGGAGATCCAAACAAGATATTATCCTTCAAAGTAGCATTTTGGATCCAGGCTTGCTGTGGTACAAAAGCAAGAGAACCCTGGAAAGAAATAGACTATTACTCAAGACAGATCTGTCTTATCATAAAAAACTGGCATTCACAAAATTTCATCCAGACCAAACACTACCATGGCTAGACGGGAAAAAACCCAATTCTTTTACTAGAAATGTTAGAAAACTCCACTGAACTTAGTTTATTCTGTGAGTAAAATGATTTGAGTTATTCCCTTTTCAATATGGATAAAACTGGTCTTTGAACAGGTGGCTTGCCCAGTGGATTTAGCATTGTTTTACATTGTCTTTCTAAAAAAATGATCACACCAAGCTGGAGTAAAGACACTTATGTAATAAAAAGACAAAAAAAGAAACTGGAATTTAATTTTATAAACTAGAAAACTTGCTGAGCAAAAATTCTTATTCTTCTTTTGGCTAATTTCTTTAGGGGTTTAGGGGTAGTCTCAATTTCACAAAAACTGTGCTAAAATGCCTCAATTTGTAGAAAAATATACTTCTTTATTCTGCTGTGGCTGAATTAATCTCCACCAATACTGATGAGTTTAGACCAGATTATGAAAACTGCCTTGAACGAATTAGGCTTTTGCTGTTCTTTGCTTCTATATCTTTGCTTTGTTAGCTAAAGCCTTTAATGTTTAATTATTGCTTATCTTAAAAAAAATAAAAAAAAATTGTAATGTCATTGTTAAAGTCTTTTATGCTTTATTGTTTATTTTATGTGTTTGTTTTTGTTTTATTTTGCATGTTTTTTTGTTTTTTTAACACACACTGATAAATACAAACGGGAAAAAAGCCATTACCCCAATGTTGATAAAACCTTTGGTACTGTGCATCTCTCCAAGGAGGGCTGACATAAGAGACGACTTTCCTGACCCAACAGCTCCCACTACAGCAACCAACCGACCAGGCTCAATGTCCAAATTCACACTGGACACACATAATAACTATACTCAATGCTGTGAACACATCAGGGGCAAATAAACAGACTTGAAAAACTGAAGCAATGCTAAAAAATCCCGGTGAACATCTCACAGTTAATTAAGTTAACTAGTAACTTTTTGATGACCAACACAGACATACTCTTTCAGCAGAGGCTTTGTATCTTTTTCCCAAGCAAAGGAACCATCACATACACTCACAGCAGTATCTAAAAAATGAAAGCAGACCAAGACAGAGCTTAACAGATGATCCGCACATGTAAGAAACTGTGACTAAGCTTCAATCTTCAGCTGTAGAAAAGTGCAAATTCTAATGGTGAACATACTGAAACTGGGGTCTTGGCGCACAATGTCACTGTCGATGTCTTCCCCTGCCAGAAACTTCTCCAGGCGCGTCTTAGACACTGCCGTCTGAAAATTCAAAGAACAGGTTAAGTTTGATTTCATCACAGGCTTGATACATGTGTGTGATGTAGCTCTGTTCACTTACTTGTACAATGGAAGCAATGAGCGTGGGCAGCATGGCAAGAGGAGCTCGGAGGATGTTGAAGAGAGAGATGGAAGTAAAAGCTTTCTCAGCGGTTAACACATTATCATTGCTCACACTAACAAATACTGCAAATGTGGCCAGAGAAACCTGCAAGTACAGACAGTTTAAGAAAAAAGGTTGTTTACCATTTGATTCTAATCTCTGCGAAGCTCTCTGACAGAACTCACCAGAGCTGGACTGCAGCATGAGGTAAGAATGGAGAAGGAGTGTAGGTAGGCAGACTTCTTCATGACTTTTAGTTCTTCCCCTCTAATGTCTTCCACCTGCTTCTGGAAGGATGGCTCCCAAGCATACAGCTTCAGAATCTGGTGGGAGACAAAAGAAAAAGACAGGGAGGAGGCAGTGAGGCAGAAGGAAGGGTGCCGCAGCAGAGCACTTATTGTTCATGACGTCGCTGCAGTTTCACGAAGCATCAAAGCTTTAGATGTAAGGAAGGCATCTACATACACCATGAATACACTGAATAAGGGAGCTCACCTTGATCCCATTTAGAATTTCATTCATGATTTTCATTCTCTTATCTTTAAAGTTCATGTTCTCTATCTGAAAAGAGACACAATGTAGCTCATGTTAAACAGGCAATAAATAAAGTGTTTTGAACAGCAATTTATTCTGTGTAATTCATTTGAAAAAAACCCAAAAAACAACTTTTTCACCAGCAAGAATCGCATGTTGAAAGTTACAGAGATCACTTTCTTCACATTAATGTTAATATTAATTAAACTCCAAAGAAACTTTTGGTCTTTTTATAGAAGGGAGACTGGTCTATGAGAGCAAATCTGTATGTTGACTGTGAGACACGTAGCTGAGCCTGCATGCTATGTCACTCAATTGTCCAACTACTTTTGAGCCTCTGAAAGAGGGGGACTGTATCAAAATCTATTAAACAGTCAATGCAATACTTTAGTTAAACATCTTGAATAAAACTTATTAAATTTATTGTGTGAACTATTTACAGCACTGTAAATAAATGCACTGTTCATCATAAAGAGTCCAGCGTTTGGGTCCTCATTCCTCACATCCTGACGGCCTGCCACTCAGGCCATGACATAAATAATCAATCCAATACTGTAGTTAAACATTTCGAATAAAAAATTACAATTTGCAGTTTAATCTCATTTTGATTATTTGATTTAGAATCTCGCACAGAGGTTTACAGAAGCAAAGAAGATTTGGCAAGTATTTCCCCTGACCTGGAGTTTTCTGGCCTTGGTTGCTAGCACTGCATTGGTTGGAATTATTAACACCATGACTCCCAGTCCTGTCAACACAGAAGGTCCTAACTCCAGCCACAGGAAAACAATGGATATGATGATCTGCAGAGGGCAGGACCACAGCAGGTGGATAAAGTTGGTCACATCATTGAAGCGCTGGGCATCTGCTGACATCAGGTTCACCATTTCCCCTACTGTAGACTCCTTACGAGTGTCATTGGACACCACTAATGCCTTAGAAAAGGGATAAAAAGGGCAAATTAATTAGAATGTGGGGTGAAAATTAAGTAAGAGAAGCATATAAGTGATATTTTTTCTTACTCTGTATGTCACTTAAAAAAAAACCTCCATAACCCTATATATTGAAGAAAAAAAAGCAAAGCTGACTTTCTTTTAGAAATAATGTAAATAGTTTTTGATGTCTAAGGAGTATTTTCTTCATTTCCTCATTTCCAAGATTTGGTAAAACTTCATAAAACAAAAATTATGTATCCTGATTGGCTATACAATCAGGGTCTTCACCAGTAGTGACTGAGAACTCACAAAATGAATCATTAAGATCAATAGTAAAAGTATTGATGGAAACTAGAGCTACAGACTAACACAGGTTTTTTCTGTGACAAGTATGTGCTGATAAAAGTTCGTTAAAACTGAAACATCTGACAACTGACTTAAGCAGAAAATTATGACTAGTAATTTTTTTCTTCTAATGTGTAACAGTGATTTATATTATACAGCATTTGATTATTTTTTTTTCACACCAATGTCAATAAATGGTGTTCTGTCAATCCTGTTTTTACCTTTTTATACACAGCAGCCATAAGTGCAGTGCGAACCTTCATCCCCAGCACATGGCAGCGCTGGAAATACTGCTGTAGGGTCAGAGACTGTAGCAGAGCCACCACCATCAGTAACACTGCATACAAATAGCCCTCCCAGGCATATCTGGATTTGTCCTGAGTGAACGAGATCATCAATCTAGGAAAAACAGAAAAAAAGAAGAAAACAATTTCCTGCTTCATCTTTAGCACTTATCTAACAATGTCCTCATTTCATCCTGCCACTCCTGTTATTGGTTATGAATCACCAGTGTCGAGACATGAGGGACAGAGAAAATTTTAATACCCCCTGCCTTTCTTCTCAACATATCTGAGAGAGGGTGAAAAGGTTTAACATCCAATTTTTGTAATGGGATATATAGTTTTAATCTTTATTTTTATCTTTCTTTATTTTTGATAAAAGATAAATCAAAATATAAGTTTGATCAATATGTTAAATGAGAAATGTAGTTTGAGTAGTGTAAGAGTCTAGATTTTGTGTGTGTAGACATGATCTGGCTTGGATCTTGTAGCAATATAACAGTTAAACCCAGAATCAGAATCAAAAAATCTGAGTATTAACCCATTTTAATGTAAATAGCTCCTACAGGTTACTTCAGCCATTTACGCATAACATACCCTTGAGGCCTACTGTCAAACCCCCTAAAGCTAATCCACTTAAATACCTGCAAGGCTACTCAGGTCCCTGGATTTTATCAGATAAGCAGGAAAAACACACAGACGATTTTGAGACCATTAAAGCTGGGCGAGCCCCCTGAGCCACATCAGCCCCATCTGAACTTTGCATTGCCTGCTGGGTAATACTCATCCAGCGATTAGAACTTCTTAAACAGAGAGCTGACCCAGACTTCCTGTATTGGGGTGCTGGTCCCGAAGATTGGCAATAGTAAATAGTTAACACAAAGGATTTTAAACGGTAATAGCAAGTAAAAAACAAAACATAAAACTTAAGAGAGAACAAAATGGGTTTTTTTTTTTATGTTTACCTAAATATGGTAGAACTGTTACATCTGTAACAGATAATTGCATAAATTCCTTTAACTCTCTGGGTTTGTTCAAAATCACTACCCTTTCAGCTTGTTCGTGGCCATAAGTGGCCACCAGCAGATTAGGTCTGTAATTTTTATTTTTTTTTGTTTTTTTGCCACTTTTTCTGCATAAAGCTTTTAAATAACTTCAGTTCTTTTCATAAATATAAAATAGTTATTACTTTTTAAATTTTTAAGCCTTTAAACACCAGTTTGTTTTTCCACTGCACTAGCTGGAAGTCAACCTCAAATCTCACAATTTTATATAATTGCAGTGCTACTGGAATTTCTTGTATTATTAATAGTGGAGTCTGGGACATGTAATTGTTATTTTTGCGCAGGGAGAGCAAAAACATAAAAACTCCCTCTCAGCTTGTTCGTGGCCAAAAATGGCCACCCCTTGTTTATGTTTACAAAATGCTATAAAATTAATATATATTGACAAAAAAAATTCACTTTCATTGACTTAATTTTTTAAATTGGCATCAGTGATGTTCTAGAAAATCTAAATTTCATTCAAATTCAGAATTTTAACCCTTTAAATACCAGTTAAATCACATACTTTTAATGATTTACATAAGGATAAAAGAATAAAATCCCCATTTTCTTCCTAAATAATACATGCAAACTGATTTATTTCCTAACCATGATTGAGGTTCGATGCATAGCAATAATTAAAAATATCAATGATTATATATGCATCATTATTTTTTGTGCAGGGACAGAAAAATAAAAGAACTCCCTCTCAGCTTGTTCGTGGCCAAAAATGGCCACCCCCTGTTTACGTTTACAAAATGCTATAAAAGTCATATATATTAAAACATTTTTCTTCTTTCATTGACTTGATTTTCTAAATTAGCATCAGTGCTGTTCATCAAGACCAAAATCTCATTCAAATTCAGAATTTTAACCCTTTAAATACCAGTTAAATCACATAATTTCGATGATTTACATAGGGACAAAAGCATCAAGTCCCTATTTTTTTCTAAATAATACATGCAAATTGATTTATTTTCTAGCCATGATGGAGGTTAGATGCATAGCAATAACTAAAAGTACCAATGAGTTTTATGGACCTTTATTTTTTTGTGCAGTGACAGAAAAACCAAAAAACTCCCTCTAAGCTTGTTTGTGGCCAAAAATGGCCACCCCCTGTTTATGTTTACAAAATGCTATAAAATTAATATATATTAAAACATTTTCTACTTTCATTGACTTCATTTTTTTAATTAGCACTGGTCCTAGTCATGAAAACCAAAATATAATTAAAATTCAGAAATTATACCCTTTGAATACCAGTTAGATTATGTATTATTACTACGCTTTTGGGAAAATAGCAATAAAGTTCACATTTTTTAGCATATGAATGATGAAACCTAATATTTTTTAATCATTGTTGGAGGTCAGTACGAGTAACAGTAACAATGATTTATTTTTACTTTATTTTATTTATTTATTTTCTTGGGGGGGGGGGGTGAATGGCCAAAAAGAAAATCGCACATGGTGTGTTAGTGGCCAGAAAGGCCATTTAATGACCAAATAACCAGTGAAATGACCACTAAAATGATCAAAATGTATATTCCAGTGTGTGCTTCTGTGAGCATCCTCATTAGCAGCAAGATGTACTAACCACAGTAGAGTGGTTTTTGTAAGCACACTTTCTACACTTGGTGCAAGGGGCTGCTGTTCCAATCCTAGAGGTGCACCTTTTGCACCTTCTTCTCATTTTGTTGGTGAGGTGTGGGTCACACTCTGGTTCAGACTACTGTATCTTGAGATCAATGGCAGAAGTGGCTGAGAAACAGGGACAAGCATTTGTTGAGGTCACCAGCATGTACCCCAGCTCTTCCATTTGTACGTTGTAGAGGACTCCCCCACTTCAGTGAAGTTGTTTCCGGCGGGACAAAGACATTGTATCCCAAGACATCCAGGAGATTGGAGATCAGCCATTAGTTAGCAGGGCGCGCAAAATTTCAAAATCCCTGGTAGCCCTTCGGGCTGGGACTCTTCAGTTTTTGGTAGCCCAAAATAAATTTAAGTAGCCCAAATAAAAAAGAGAGCAATTTTTTGATTGATGTTTTGTTTCCTGTTTTGTTTCCTTTACAATATTATACATTAAAGTATAATATTGTAACGGAAACAAAACATTAATCAAAAAATTGTTGAAACACAAATTACATTGGAGAAAAGAGCCATCAGCCATCAGTTAGTTTTTCTTCTACAACTCGAGTTGCCAACATCGTCTCTAAGTTATCCAAGTTGTATTTGTGCCTATTGTAGAGCAGAATTGCTTCTTGCTTCCAGGCGTCCTCTATTTCCCATCACTGACTGCTGGTTCCTTGTGTGTTGCTGTCAAAAGAAGCACATTCCTCCATTGCTTTGGGATGTGGGATATCGCCGTGGTAGTTTTGGTGAAGCCAAAGACAGACAACAAAATCTTCCTCTGTTGCAACCAGAGGAGCTGGGGAGGAAGCTCTGGGTTGTTTCCCCTGTGCCAGTTTTCATCTGATGAGTTCCCCTGCCAAGGTGACCAAAGTTAAGACGTTGTCCTCGGAGCTCCTCTGTCAGTTGGAGTCTGAACCCCATGCCTTTTTTAACTTCCTGAGAACTTCCAGTGTTGTCATCCAACATAATTTTGTATTGCTTTATCCTGGTGTAGGCTCACATCTCCACTTCATCTATAATCCTCCAATCCTCACACCTTCGCCTCCCATGCAGGTTTGTAAGGGTGCACAGCAGCTAAAAGATCTCCTTTGTTATAAAAATGTCAAAAGTAGATCTCAGGCTGCTAATGCAGGGAACTGCATACAGGGTGAGCCCTAGTTTGATACCAGTGGGAACTGGAATGTAGAGCAGTCTCTCTTCAGTAGTGGGACCCAAATGGTTTTCCTTTCACGAGGGATCCACTCAGTCACCAGCTCCTCGGTATCAGAAAATGCTCCTATGTTCTTTTCCATCAGTTGCTTGGCCTCCACCTCCATGCCCCCCAACCCCAATCCTCCCCCAAAGAAGAGGATTCAGGCACTGGCTAGTACTCTTCATCAGTGGTGATGCAGTCAGCTTCTTTGGAGATTGTCCCTTCATCTTCTGGAGAGGAAGTTTCTTCATCTTGGGCAGATGTCTTTGCTTCAAGAGCAGATGACTGCATGCTGTCCTTGCTCTCTGACCAGATCATATAGACAGTGCTTGAAGCAGTGATGACTTTATTGCCATATTGCCTATGATCTGGAAGCTGTTAGGCTTATTTACAGCAGCAGCACTGTCTGCACCTGCATAAATCGAGGACACGTTTATAAACAGTGTTGTTGCAGTTTGAGCTGCAGCTGCAGGTTTGAACTCTGCAAAATGGCTTGTGATTGTTTTTTTGGGGTTTTTTTTAGAGTTAATATTTTGGGTATGGTCTCTTTTTATGAAAAATACAAGAGTAAAAGTGCTTTTAACATGTGCTTCAAAGCTAAGTTCGACTGGGAACCTCGAAGCTCAATAGCCTGCATTGACAGAAATTCACTGCAGCCTATGTAATATTTGATGCGTCATTATTTATACCAGTCTATCTTGCAAATACATGTTTGTGCTGCAATATCATGCACAAACAAAAACTATTAGATCCTTAAGATCAAACCTATGTCCAAATTGTTTCATTATTTTGGTCCATTGGAGTGTGGTAAGCCATCAAAGGCCGCTACTAGAAACTAGGAATATTACATGAAATTGCTTGTTTGGCCAAAAATGGGTCAATGATGTAATTTGGTAATAAACATGAAAAACTACAATTTTCATGTGTTGAATTTAGAATTAAAGCAATTTTACCTAAATTGCATGATACAGTACTGTCAATAACAAGGAGTCAAAAAAGGTGGTTATAATGGGTTTCAATTGGCCAAAAATGGCCACGATAGAGCCAAGAGGAACAATTTGGTGTATAGTGTACACAGTGACTTGCAAAAGTATTCGCCCCCCCTTGAACTTTCCCACAAACATGAATAAATTTTAGGTATTAATTTAGGTATTACTTTTCAGGTATTTATTTGTAAGAAATGTTTGGAATGTATGATTTTCGTTCCACTTCTCACGTGTACACCACTTTGTATTGGTCTTTCACGCGGAATTCCAATAAAATTGATTCATGTTTGTGGCTGTAATGTGACAAAATGTGGAAAAGTTCAAGGGGGCCGAATACTTTTGCAAGCCACTGTATTATTGACATTATTAAGGAGCTGATGTTGAAAATTAAAAAATCTGAAAAGAATACACACTTTTGGGAAGTTTCATTCCATTTGCATTAACAGAACAAAAAAAGAAAAGTGAAGTGGCCAGGATAGAGCCCAAAGAGTTAAGTAATATAATTGTCTTATTGAAAAATATGCATCAGAAGGTCAGAAAAGTGAACTATTAAGAGACCATTGTAGTCCACTGCAGATTACAACACAGCTAAGTTCCTAGTTTAAGTCCAGCGACATTGTACAAGCACAACATTGTTCTTCTCTTAAATCTGTTGTTTTATTTCTGTAACGTTCTGTAATATCTTACTCACTTAAGAAGCTGAGGACTGACAAAGGTTAACACATCCTGCAGAAGTTTGAAGCAGAAAGATTCAATCAGAATCCTTTTAAAGGTCTTGTAAATGGTGGTAATCAGCCATGAATTGGGATAGTTCTCTTCCTCATTGTCATTTTTCTTCTTTTCATCTTCTGTCTCCCCCCTTTCCTCCTAAAAGAACAGATCGTTCAAGCACAGTTGATGAGATTTATTCAGAAAAAAACATAGTGATGTTGATTAGTGGTGTTGGTAAAATCCGTTTGGACTGTAGCTCAAGATTGTGTACATGTGAGTGGAAGTGATTTTGATTAAATGCTCTCACCATCATTAGTACATCCTAACTCACCCCTTTCTCCAGACCACTGGAAAGACCATTTTGCTGTGGGTCTTCCTGGGCACTGTCTATGTTCTGAAACAGTTTCTTTTTCATCTTGTTCTGGAAGCGGACCCTAGCTGCATCCAACTCAGGCTTCATGAAATGCTGGAAACGCTCATTGATGAAAACAGTGCTATCACTCTCATTCAGATCCCACATGTCCTCCTGAACCAGAGGTTGTTTGTAGCCTTTTAAAACCATACTGTAAAAACAATGAGAACTTTGAAGACATGGAGCACATATGTAGGTGCTTGTTAAGATTCCGACTATAGCGACCTTAATGTTACCTGTTTAACCAGTTGAATGTTATTCTGCTCAAAAATGCTGCACCTGCTTCAGGATTCTGTGGATAAAAACAAGGTTCAATCTATCTTATTTAATCTATGCTTATAAAACTTCACCCTCTGAAAACAAACAAACAAAACCAATAACAAATAAAGGGTACCTTTTTTATAAGGTCTTTGGCTTCTGGGGGGATATCAGCCACAGTAGAAAGAACTAATGAAATCAGTTCAAGCCCAAAAGAAATGTAGAAAAGGCTGAAACGTGGGACATCATGGACCTCGCCCTAAATACCAAAAATGAGAGAAAGAAATACTTTAAAGGGTCCCGAAGACACAAAAAACGGCACGTTATGGAAAAAATGGAGTCAATCATATCAAGTAATTGCACCATGTCTGAGTAAATCTACTATTTTTCTTCTACTTTAATCCAACTTGATCGAATGTCTTCACTCATACCAGTCTGAGAGCCTCTCGTAGGAGGGTCTGGAAAGGAAAGATGTCACACACTACAAGGAGCAACCAGAAGAGGAAAATAGAGGCAGAGTCTATTGCTCCTTCCCGTCTTAATCCTTCATGGCAAAGCAGGACAAGGATCTAACAAAGAAGACACATCAGAACATAAAAACAAATCCTTTCAAATTTAAATAAATAAATATAAACGTTGCTCAATTTACCCATGTGACTGCAAATAAAACTGGATTTGCGTAGTATACACCAGCATTTTTTGAAGATTGGTCACTGTTTGGACCAAAATCTTCTCCTAGTGTGACTCCCAGGTGTGCTATGGCCGTCAGGAACAACAGAGACACCACAAGCTGAGGAAAGAAAACACAGACCAGACATGAGAATAAATCATGTTATTCTATTAAAAAATTGCATTAACCTCCTAGGACCCGGTGTCCACATATGTGGACATCACATTTTGTTTTGTCTAGACCAAAATACTAAATTTTGCTCTGCAAGGGCCTGATATCCACCTACGAGGACATTATACTGCCACTGTTCTATCGAAATTTAAAACAAACATCCTCATATGTGGATCTCGTTTATCTTAGAAACAAAAATCAGGTAAAAAAATAAATAAATAAACAAAAATCTGGTAATTCTTTGTGTTTACATTCATCAGGTCCCAATCAGCCCAAATAGCAAAGAGAAATTAAAAATGCATGACATGAAAGAGTTCGGGTCTTAGGAAGTTCATGTACTGTTATTCCATATTTAATGCAAAAGATTCTATAATACCCTTAAAAACATACTTAAACTAGTTGAACTAAGTAAAACAGTGATTGAAATTCTCATTAGATTATTGACAATTTACTGTTTATTTTTGATTATATCAACTGTAAAATGGATTTTTATATGTATCTGAATATAAAGTTAATTGATTCACCTTTTTGTTGTATTGTAATTGCAATACTCTCAATCACAGTATAACAAGCTGCAACTGCACTATGTGAATGTACCTTGGGAAGACTGTCCGAATTTGACATTTGCCACATTTGTAGTAAAATGCCAATGGAAGAGACACTGGCAATAAACAGGACAAAGCTGAAGAGAACTGAGTGTCACTGGACTGCTGCAAGGTTGGGGAGAGGAGACCACAGGAGGGGGAGGACATATGGAGGAACACTGTTGTTTTAGTGTGGGAAATGAAATTGGGTTAAGGAGCCTGGAGAGAAAAACCAACTGCCTTGGAGTGTAGAATTGAGAAAGTGTCTGGAGCGCCGCAAAGAGGAGAGGTACACAAAAATGACAAAAATAAGTATAACTGCATTAATCCTACTAACACAGACACACATGCAATAAAGCTCATGAAGATCAGATAGTATTTTAAGCATGCCTTTCTGTTATTATCATCTTGTTTCCTGGGTGAGAGAGGCCTTTTTGTTGTGCTAAGCTAATAGGCAGAATGCTACCGGTATAGAGATTGAAAATGTGACGTCATTCAAGGGTAAAACCGCAAAGAATTCTGGGAACTCGTGGCAAGAGGTACTAGCGCACGCAGGCTTTCAATTGAAATCAGTTACACAGCGATAAAAAGAAACACAAAAAACTGTCAAGAAGCTGTTGTATTATTAACTGCAATAGCCGGACGCATGACAGCCACGGGAAGCTGACGGGTAAAGAGATCGTTTTTTTTATTGGATTACATCGTTGAAGAGAAATTATTCGAGCCATGTTTCTGAAGTAAAAAGAGGCGACAGATGGCCTGGATTGCAGCCATTCAAAGACCAAATATAACGTCCCAGAACACTCCAGCTCACAGGTTAGTCTGCTCCAAGCATTTCCACAAAGGTCAGTGTTTTGTAGTAGTTAATACATCATTTTTCATAACATAATTGGTGATATAGGTTACAAGCAAGTCTGGCGCTGAACAGAAATTGTGGCGCTATGCTATCACTAATTGCCCAGTACGATTACAGCATACAATATTATTGTCACTGCTACATTTCTGTAATGCGAACCAGAAATTATTTCCACTACTAATTAATTACCATTGAACTCAAAGGTCCTATTAATAAACGGTTAACGAATGTGTATTTATCAAGACGATTTGTGAGACTGATAAACTTATGATATGTACGATGGTCTTTCGTTCTACACGGTGCATTTCATGGTCCTGTACCCATCCGTCAAACTGTTTCTGGGCTTGTTGCAGTGACCTGAAGTTACTAAACTTCATGAGTGTATGCACTCACTCCAATAACCGTATAATTATAAATATGAGCGTGGTGAAAGTTGGGCAGCACGCTAACGTATTTTGTCCACTCTGTGTGCTCATAAGGGTATAACCCTTTCACTCCTTTGATTTTTTCCTCGTATCTTTTCTTTGCCTTTTCATCAAGTCTGTCTTTGTACGGACCGGCATTGTTCTCCTTCGTTTTGTACATAACTTTTTTGGAGGGCAAAGAAAAAGCAAGAAGGTATTGGAACCGGAGAATGAACGTTTTGCGGTGCTGCAAATGCTTGCATTTGATGCGGTACTTGGATTGTTTTGCCACGAGTTACCGGCATGCAATGCGCGAAAGTCACGTGGTCTGTCAATCTCTATAGCTCTAAAGAATGTAGCATCATAGGCAGTGTAGTCCGTGCCGCTCACAGACACACGTTATGTGTCTGTGAGCGAGGGAGGGAGAAAAAGGAAAAGTACGAGCTGTCATCGAGCAAAAACGGGAGCTGGAAGCATGTAAATATAATAATAACCACTGCAGCCAAGAAGAGTGCCTGACGAGCCCAGTTGTAAGTAAGCTATTAAGACTCGACTGTACACCGTGTTCGTGTTTTCCTCCAAAAACAATAAGTTCAGTTGGAGCAGCCTTTCAACGCCTCCCTCTGTCTCTCGCTAGCAAAGTTGACCCAGACAAAAAAGTAAAACTAGTTTTTGGCTATACGAGCCCGACACAGAACCCACCATATTAGCCAGAGGTCCCTTTACTACGGTTTGGAGCCACAGACCTTCAGTAACAGTAATAAATCATAGCAATAGTACATTCACGTAGTTGTAAACAGCATGATACTATATTAAGTAATCCAAAGTATTCAGAATACGTTACTCTCATTGAGTAACGTAACGGAATATGTTACAGAATACATTTTGGGACATGTATTCTGTAATCTGTAATGGAATACCTTTTAAAAGTAACCTTCCCAACACTGTATATAAACTAGCAGACTATTATTATATTGGGGAAAGATGATTGAACTGAGTTGAACAGAATGCTGTAGAGAGCTTAAATAAGTAAGTGCCGACCCTAATAGATTATTGAGTTTCTTGTTCCTGATGTGTGGGGGATGTTTTACCATGGCACACACCTGGTTACATGGGAAGAGACTCACTATCTAATAGACAATTAATGTTGTGTGAAGTGTGTGGCTGGTGGATGAAAGTGTTTTGAAATTCTAAATTTAGAATTCTACATTCTAAATTCTTATTTTTCCTTTTGAAATGATGTCATATTGCTGAAACTTAAGTATGCGGCACAAGAAGTTCTGCTATCAGCAATAAACATGAGGGGATTGACTGGACTGACAGTGGGGACAAATGTCCTCAAGATTGCACTTACTCCACCCAGACAGTGGGGAAAAGGGTGGATGTATGTATGTATGTTTTTTTTTACAGGAGCAGGAAGATGACAGCGCCATACTAGGGTCGCATGAGCTTGTGGGCCATGCGGACTTAACTTTTCAGTTGCCAAATTCTGTGTGTACTTACCAGCAGTGTGTTATTCATGACATCATATTTACAATGCAAAGGTCACTGTGAGAAAGTGTGCAAACAGATGATGAAATGCACTGTGCTGACATCCATGTCACTTTTTCCACAGCAGTCGGTTAATCATATGATTTAATCACATGATTTACAGCAGGCCACACCACTGGATAATGTTTTTTTTTAACATAGGGATACAGGCATGGAGCAGATCTATTCCAGGGGAGAAGCCCTGGAATTTTTTTAAGAGATAATGCACATATCTTCTTGTGCTTCTCTAATTGTGTTAAATTGACACATGGCAAGGAACATATGGCAAAAGAAGGTTTCTGGGGTAGTTTTCATTTTAAAATTACAGGTGCAGTGTTACGGAAGGAAATCATCCAAAAGGTGCATCCAAAGGCTTCAAGAGGACCAGTGAGAAGTAGGGACCATTTCCAACACAGATGACAACAAGAGTATTTAAACTAGTGGTGTGTGATAGTGCATATTTTGGTATTGATCCAATACCAAGTAAATAGGGGCCAATATCGCCAATACCGATATGGATACCGATACTGATATCGGTACTTTTAAATAAAGAAGGTCGATGCACCATTGAATTGCTAAATCTCAATTAATTTTCATGACCTTAAGTGTTCCCAGGACATAATTAGGACAAATTTTATAATTAAATAGAAAATGCTTATAGAAAATGAATATGATAATTTTTTTTCTAGAAAAATCTTAAGTAAAAAGTGCAAACCAGTAAACAAATTAAAACAAACAAGTGCTGTTGAGAAACTATACAACAAAAATTACAATTAAAATTCTCAACAACAACAACAAGAACTGGTAAAAATATAAATGATATGTAAACAACTTAACAAGACCCAATGCCTCTAAGTCACGTCATGTGACGGCGCAACATTTAAACACAAGAGGGGGAGCAATGTGTGTCTGCTCTGCGCTGATACAGGTGTGGCGAGTCTGGTGACCTGGCTGTTTCGTCTTTGCCGAAACCACAGCATTGCAAACGAGAGTGGAACGTAAAGTAAAGAATCAATCTCACCACGCTAGTAACGATCCGATACTGATGCCGAATTGATTTCGATGCTTGGATCGATCCGCCCACCACTCAGGGCTGTGCTGGGTTCGGGAGAGGCTCTGTCGGTCGTTTGCCCTGCGATGACTGCTCTCATCAACCTTGGTTTTGTTGGTTTTTATTGAAGAATATTAGCTACTGCTCACCGTTTGTCTGCAGGTTTTATTATAAATTTTGGTAGAGTCCCTTTCAAAACTGGTATCACTGGATGGTACAGCCATTCCATTCAGGTTGGATAGATAGTCCAGCGCAAAGGCGCAGTCTGTAAAATGAGTCATATATGTACTGATTGTGTATTTCATTGTGTAGCTGTTTTTCTGCATTTGTGCATTTGTGAACTAGCATGAAGTGTGGAAAGAGGGGAATGTTAATGCAATACTGAGAAACCTTTAGTGAAAACTAATCTTCAGTTAGGATGATTACAGTCCTTAGGGGAAAAATGAACAGCAAAAAGCTTTTTCAGAGAACTTGGAGCTCATGAAAGCAGGTTAACAAATGACCTGACAAAGAACAAAGGAATTAGGTTATAAAATTGAGGCACATTGAGGAAACACTGAAGGAAAATGTAAAAGTTCTACAATCAGGACTATGCTAACTTTGTACTTTCCATATAGTTCGATGACTTTTTAGGATTTTCACAGAATTTCCTTAAAAAGCTCAGAAAGCTTATTCAAACTCACATTTTTACAATACCCTTTGACACCAACAAGTCTGTGACAGGAGAGCGATGGAACCGCCCACATATTAATGCTTTTAAACACACGCTTGGTTGCTGTACACATCTACACACACCAACAACAATATCCTTCAGGACCTTGTTCGCCCTTATAGGCAGGGGAGGCGTGACAAGCTAATGCAGCTCAGGTGTGTCAGCCTCCTCACAGCCATGCAACGAACCACGCCGGCTGCTTGTCCAGTGGCAACACTGAAGCTGGTCTTCTCGACCGCATGGCAAGCGATGGTGGCGCACCACAGGCTTGGTCATGAGCCTGGGCTCACAGGCAGCTGGGCAGGCAGCTGACGCGCACAGGACCACATCAGGAGAGCAGGAACACTGCCCCTGCCAGGTAACAGCCGCTCTCACCCGAGGAGTGGGGCCAGATCCCAACAGTTTTGACCAATTGAAAGCACAAATTGATATATCATTCTCTGTAATGTTAAGGGAAGGTCAGTCTCTTTCAGGAAGTTGGTTACAGCTAACTGCTTGCAGACAGTGTTTTTCTGAATGAAAGAGATCCATGTACATGCTTATGGTTTGAACTGCTTGAGGCAATAAATGATTAGAAACTCAGACTACATCCTTCTTTTACTCAAGTTAAAAAGAATGCACAACAAATGCTTCCATTAAAACACAACAAATGTGTTAACTGACAACAAATCCATGTGAAAGTACAGAAACTAGTTTTAATGTCATTTTGTCATCTTATACTGTGATTTTATTGTAATTTGATTCATATTTTATGTATTTAAAAATAACAGAAATTCTGTTTTTCCTGTAAATTCTGTAAAACTTTACAGTCAACCATATTTTTTTTACAGTAGACGGTTAAACTTTTGAAACTAGAAGACAGCTACCTAAGCTACGAACTGAAACAACAATTTTTTATGAAGATAAGAAAGATTAGACAGTATTTCTTACCTGTTTGCAGATGTAGAGCTTGGACAATTGTTTTGTGTTTACATTTGCACTCTGACAGAGAGCCAGCAGGTGCCATGGGGCACAGAGCCACAGGAAACAAAGGGGGATCCAGACAAGAACTGTCTGCTCCACACATAGTGGAAGGTCTGGGTCTGGTCGCTTCAGATATGAAGCATTCTGAAGGACACAAACACACATGCATAACAAAGTCCTGCTGCCCTTCTAAGGCAACCAGAAAGTGCAACTGATTAACTCTCTGAAACCAGAAACTCTGAAACCAGAACATTAATCATCTCCTTTTCTGCATATTTGGAAGATGTCTTTCATAGTTGCTGTGACAAATAGAAATCATTACCTTCTTGTTTGTCTAATCTGTGTTGAACGGGCTGACACAATAACATGAACAGCTTTTTACCCTTAAACTCACTTACACTTGCCTTAAAGCTTTTATGTCTCCAAAGTATAGAAAAAAAGATCTTCAAAAAAAACCACCACAAACTTCAATACCAACTTCAACATCAACATGTCCCTGACATGGTATTATGAGGTGCTATTATGTCTGTTTGCTGTCATTCTCAACATACCTTCCAGACAAATTACTTTGTATGTTACTAGTCTGATATGTTTGTTTGAATTAATTCTTCAGTCTTTCTGCTTGTTTAACTCACCCAAAAAATGGACCCACAGTACTCCTCCAGAGCTGCCGCACACATGCTTTACAGTGATAGCTTCAGTCAACCTCAGCTGACCAGACAAGCCGACGCCTCTCACCCTCTGCCCCACTACTGCCGTGTTTTACTCAAATACTGCTGCTTTCTCCTCTGTCCACCCACAGTTCACTGACAATTGTAGGATGTGGCTGTAAGGGACTTTGATCCGTGAGTTTTTTTTAAGCAGAAAAAAAAGTTGCTTATTCCCTCTACAAAGAAACAACATTAATTCAACAGAGAGGTGCTGGATTAGTGAAGAGAATATAAGATTTGAATCTGTGCCTGGTTTCTACAAAAAGTACACTACAGGCTATAGTGGGGTCATTAGATCCCTTTTCCTGTTATTTTCTACATAAATATTTTAAAACAGTAAGGTTTTGAAAAGAACTCTAGTTCCACTTTGTCATAAGTACACATACAGTTGTGGTGAAAAACATACATAAACTCATCATTGATATGAATGTCATTGTAATTTTTCAAAAAAAAAAAACCACCACAAACTTCAATACCAACTTCAACATCAACATGTCCCTGACATGGTATTATGAGGTGCTATTATGTCTGTTTGCTGTCATTCTCAACATACCTTCCAGACAAATTACTTTGTATGTTACTAGTCTGATATGTTTGTTTGAATTTTTCTTAATTCTTCAGTCTCAGTTATGTAAGACTTTTCCCCTAACACACTTTTTACTTTTTGGCTTTTAATGATTTCTTTGAAGTCATCGTTTTCCAGGATGGAATGATTGTACAGCACACATACTGAGTACATGTCTACTAATATTTGGTCAAACGTCCCTTTGTAAGTTACACCTCAGGGTGACATTTTTGGTTGCTGTCAACAAGATTCTGGAGTAATTATGGCTGGATATTTGACCAATCTTCTGGACAGAATTGGTAGAGTTCAAATTGGTGAGTTTCCTAGCATAGACCCAGTTTTTAAGTGTAATCCACAAATTTTCAGTAAGGTTGAGGTTAGGGTTGGGAAGACCATTCCCGAATTTTAATAGATGGATGTAAATGGATGCAGAGGCCTAATCAGTATTAATTGATTTCATTATTTGATTTTTTAGTTCCTGGATATTTCATACAGATGTTTGTGGGAACCTGATCTTACACAGGCAAGATGTTTGCATGTTGCTGTCATATAAAAATACAAATAAGTGCACAATCATAAACTGATAACATTGTGTAAAAAAAAAAAGAGTGTTTTTTATTTAAAACCAGTTAAGCATGATTTCAGAAATTTTATTTTTCACACATAAAATGTGTTACATATACAATATGTTTTCCCTATGTTGTTCCCTATAAATACAATACATATGTCAGTGTTTCTTTACATAAAAGAAAAATCCAGTCGTCACAATGTAACCTACAAATAAAACACATACATAAAAAATTGTGGCCGTAAATCTTCCCTAAAAAAAACAGTAGAAGTACATATTATAAATGTGTGTTGCTTTCTAGTGTTATCCCAGCATCCTTTGCCATGGCGTAGAAATGACCTTCCTTTTCAAGCAGGTTGCTCGGTGAATCAAATTCCACTATTTTTCCAGCATCAAGCACCATTACCCTGTTGGAAAGAAGCACAGGATTTAATAGTAGCCAACTGAGAAAAAAAATAGATCGATTTCCCGATTCAAATCTATTTTAACTTGAATAATGCAAAATTAATTTATTATATCCTGAAATCTGTTTTTTTAATATAAATGTATTTTCCAGAAACTCCAGCTTAAAGCTCACCAAACTATTTCAACAATTGCCATACAACTAAACAGCAAACAATTAAAGAGCAAAGGGTAAACTGATTCCACAAAAAGGTGTACATGTTGTCGGGTGCTGAAAGACGATATTTTATAGATTTTATAGAAATTACAGATTTTGTCACTTTCTGACCAAAGTTCACTGAACCAGCAGTAAAAGAAGACCAAACTTATGCTTCATGTTAGAAAAACATTGTCATGAATTCCAAAAATTTCATCCAAAAATGTTAAGGGAAAAGGTATAACTCACCTAGAGCTGTCCATGATACTGTGCAGGCGGTGGGCGATGGTAAGGACTGTGCAGTCTGAGAACTCTTTGCGGATGGTGTTCTGAATCAGGTTGTCTGTCTCCAGGTCAACAGCTGCTGTGGCTTCATCCAGAATTAGGATACGTGACTTTCTCAGGAGAGCTCGAGCCAGACACAGCAGCTGCCTCTGTCCAACACTGGAAAGATTGTATTACAGCATTGATATCTTAAGAGGGTTTATGCACAAAGCACACAAGGAACTCATGTGTATATGAAAGTTTATGCATGTGTGGCACCCTGAGTATTTTGAGCATTAAGAACAAGTCTCAGATGTGTTCCTTATGTGTGCGTGCCCACCCCCCCATCATCTTTTTTTGCTATTTGTTGTGACAATAGTTTGCATCATAACACAGAGCAAAAAGCTCATTTGCTCCCACCTGATGTGATGTTAGGGCGATATTTAGTTTCGCCAGTAGGTGGCAGTGGCGGCTCAGCCAAACGGGTAACTGGCAAAATAATCCTTCACAAAAGTAACGCAGGCCAGTTATTACAATGGAAGCCGCCAGTAACACTGAATTGTTTTGCTGTGTTTCAGGTGAGAGCAATATACGAGGACTACATACATTTATGTAAAGTTGATGCTTATTTAACATGTTTGGAGTGTAATTCTTGTTTATATGGTGTTTAATGTGAGCGAATAAGGGAGTTGTTTCACGTTATTTGTGGGTAATGCTAGTAACGTTTGTGCGCTAGCTAAGTCATGTTAGCCCCCTGCATTAATCTCTGTAACAGTGTTGTTCCATCAGTAATGTGAAAGGAAATGTTAGCTGGTTTCAGTTAAAGTTATAGGAGATAGATCAGCCAGTACATGTTATGTTGTCTATTGTTTACTGGTCATTTTCTCTGTGTGTTAAGGGCTTATTAATACAGGGCCATTACACGTAATGCTACAAAAGTAACGCAGGCCAGTTATTACAATGGAAGCTGCCAGTAACACTGAATTGTTTTGCTGTGTTTCAGCGCAATAAATCTTCATGTGCACCTGAATGAACCCTGTCGTCCTTCAGTGTGTAACATAATTTGGCGAGCCAGCCAGGAGCATATTTCCTGCTCCAGACAAGAACCTAGAACACATTAAATCAACACCTGGTAAAGATGGAACAACTACAGGATGAGATCAGCACAGCATTGTGGACACTTGGGAAACCTGAACTCACCAAGGTGTGCCAGCATCTTAAGTGCAGCGAACCAGCAGGGGTGGGTTTTAAAGGACAGTCCCGACGTGCTCTGATTCGGCTGGCAGAAAGTACTCTGGACGAGATTGAAAAAACAGAGGAATCTGAAGTGTTTCAGCAATTCATCCGTGATCTCCAGTCATTCATACAGTCATTACAAGGACATCCTGTGACTGAAGTGGAGATACAACGAGCAGAGCTCAGTGAGATAGAAAGACTGAAACAAGAGTACAGTCAGCTCCAACAAGCTCAAGCAGAAGCACGACGTGTTCTGGAAGAAAAAATTGAAGCGTTGGGGACCGAGTTTAGAGGTGCAGCTGGGATAAGTGAAAAACAAGTAAGTCAGCCTGCACCCTTTACTACACCAGAAGTGACTCTGAGAAAAGACTTTCGGATCTGGGGTCAGATCGGGGAAGCAGGACAAAAAGACAAGTTATCTTTCACTAGCTTGACCAACCAAATTGATTCCGGGCTTAAGAAAGGCTACTCAGAGACTGAAATCATTGAAGCTGTGATTAAGGCAGTAAGCCCTGGCCTTCACCTTCGAGACTTGCTGGAAGTGAAACGTGACCTCACACTTCCCACACTAAGAACTATATTACGGGGACAAAGTAGACTCGTCAGCTGACCTGCTTCATCAACTCATGAGCATATCCCAAGACCCCAAAGAATCTGCTCAGTGCTTTCTGTTCAGGGCAATAGAACTCAGAGAGAAATTGCTCTGGAAGTCTGGTGATGACGAGGAAGGGGAGCAGTTCAGCCCAGACTTAATTCAGCGCAAGTTCCTGCGCTCATTAGAGACTGGCCTCCTCAGTGAAGCCGTGAAGTTTCAGTTAAAGCCTTATCTTAGCAACTACCAAGTAACAGATGAGGTTCTGATTGAGAAGATAAATGAAGCAGCCAGCCTTGAATTAGAGCGACAAAATAAACTGAGGAGAAATACTACAGTAAAAACACCAAGGATAAATGAGGTACACACAGAGTCACAGCACAACCACACTCAGCCACCTTTGAACAGTGAACCAGACAGAAAGGATGAAACTCAGACAAAGGGGGGTGAAGGAGGTGCCACAAAGAAAAAGCAAGGACAGAATAAGGGCCTGGATTCAGAGACAGCTAAGCTGATTGAAGGCCTGAAAGCCGATGTGCTTGAAGTAAAGAAAATGTTTAATGAGACTTTAGAAGCAACAAAAGTAAGGTCAAGTATGGACAGTCGGTTCTTTCCTACAACAAGACGTGCTAGAGGTTGCCAAATGTGCAGAGAGGCTCAGGTTGGTGACCTGTGTAGACACTGCTACCGCTGTGGTCAGGAGGGTCACCTTTCCCGAGGGTGCAGGCAGGCTAGGATCACCCAGGGAAACGGGAGGGGGCTACTGAGCCGGGACCCACAGTAGCCCACTCATCACCTAGGTCCCAGGTAAATCCTGTCTATGTGCAAAACACCTCGCATCAACAAGCACCACAAAATGACTCCACACGCACTGAAACTGGCCCCAAAGAGCCAAACAGCAACAAATTGACAAGTGACACATCTAATGGCTATATACCCTCACAACGGCAAACCAAGCTCATCAGTCTCATTGGGAAAAGATGCACAGTTCAGTGCCACCTAGATAAGGTACCAGTAGAGGCCACACCGGAGCTCAGGCAAGTCTGATTAACAATGAATGGCGAGAACAACACCTACCACACAGCACTGTCAGGCCACTTGCGGAGCTGTTGGAAACAGAACCTCTAGTAGCTTTAGCAGCTAATGGTAGTGAAATCCCATATGATGGGTGGGTAGAGACAGAATTCTATTTGGACTGTAACCCTGAAAATTGTCTTCTAGTCCCAATGCTTGTATCCAGTGACCCCAATGTTGCACAACAGCCCATTATTGGATTTAATGTAATAGAGGAAGTTGTGAGTATATGGGGCAAGCGACAACCAAGATCACGCAACGTTCGAAAAATCAGCCAAATCCTCTCAGTATCAGTACACACTGCTAAATCAGTGCTAAAACTATTGCAGTCACCAGACCAAAACCAAAGTGTGGGCACAGTATTGGCAGGAAAGAGGGGACTATGTCTGGCTGCTGAACAGATTACCACCACATATGTCCGTGCACACATTGGAGCCCAGTTTTCAGGACAGAGTCTGTTATTTGTCCCGAATGAACCATCACAGTTGCCTGAGGGTCTTGTCATTCAAGAGGGACTGGTCACAATAATGGAGGGCAGGTCAGTCTACATCCCAGTCGCGATAGCTAATACCAACAAGCGGGATGTCAACTTAATTCCTCACACTGTTCTGGGACATCTGGAAGAAATAAAAGCAGTGTACCCCATCACCCCTGAAAAGACACAAGACTCAGTGGAGCAGATTTCGTCACAACCTCCTATACAGGTGAATGAGGTTATGAACACACCCTCCTCCAACCATAAGCCACCTCAGTGGGACCCTCCAGTTAAGTTGGACCATCTCAGTGAAAATGAACAACAAACGGTGAGACAGCTGTTAAGAGAGGAATGTCATGCTTTTGCTTATGATGATAAAGATGTTGGGTGCATCCCCAGTTTAAACATGCACATCACATTGCATGACACAACACCTGTTCGAAAGACCTACATATCTGTGCCAAGGGGACTGCGGGATGTAATCTGTCAGCCATATTTGGACGACAACCTAGTCCACTCTACTTCATTTGATACTCATCTGGAACACATCAGAGCAGTCCTTCAGAGATACCAAAAACATGGTGTCAAACTCAGCCCACAGAAATGTGACATCTTCAAGAGAAAGGTACGTTTCCTTGGTCGGATGGTGTCCGAAGAGGGATATACTATGGACCCAGCGGAAATAGTCCCTGTACAAGCTCTCAGAGACAAACCACCATCCACAGTGGGGGAACTGAGCCGGATCCTAGGATTCCTGTCCTACTATAGATCCTATATCCCAAACTTTTCAAAAGTGGCAAAACCCCTTTACCAGTTGCTGACACTCCCTCCAGATAAAGCACCGCCACCAGTGCCCAGGACAAAGGGGAAAGTGGTTAAGACAAAACCGAAAGGTCGACCACCGCCTAACACACCCATTAAATGGACTGAGAGCCATCAAAATGCCCTAAATGAGTTGACTGATTGTCTAACACAGCCACCTATTTTGGGTTACCCTGATTTCTCAGAGCCCTTTGTACTCCATTGTGATGCCTCACAACAGGGCCTGGGAGCTGTGTTATATCAAAAGCAAGCAGGCAAGATGAAGGTCATTGCATATGGCTCAAGGACATTAACACCCCCTGAGAAAAACTATCATATGCATTCGGGAAAGCTGGAATTCTTGGCTTTAAAATGGGCAGTCTGTGAACGCTTTTGGGACTACCTATATTACGCCCCACATTTTGTTGTCTACACAGACAATAACCGGGTAACTGGCAAAATAATCCTTCACAAAAGTAGCAGTACCAGTTATTACAATGGAAGCCGCCAGTAACACTAAATTGTTTTGCTGTGTTTCAGCGCAATAAATCTTCATGTGCACCTGAATGAACCCTGTCGTCCTTCAGTGTGTAACACATGCATGGTTTTTGAAAATTGCATTAGGTTTAGACTAATGAAGTGTGGAAAAGGTATACATCTAAAGAAGTTTGCAGCTTATGTGCCAAAATTCCCGTATTGTTAATTTTATTACCCACCTGAGGTTTTCTCCCCCCTCTGCCACTTCATGCTGTAACCCTTCCTGCAGCCCTGATACATAGCTCTTTAGATGAGAGAGCTCCAGCGCTCTCCAAATCTCCTCATCGCTGAACTTGTCAAATGGATCCAGATTCATCCTCAGTGACCCCGAGAACAAAACGGGATCCTGTGCACATGGGATTAAAAATGTCAGTGTATTTTTTTAATAATATACTTAATTCTTTGACAAGGTTATTGTCTATATTGATGTGTATACCTGTGGTATAATCGTGAGTCTGTTTCTCAGGTCATGCAGGCCTATTTTAGAGATATCTACATCATCAATGCGGATGCAACCTTCAGCAGCTTCAATAATTCTAAATAGGCAGTTGGTAAGACTTGATTTCCCAGCTCCTGTGCGACCGACAATACCAATCTGAATGCAGTGAGAGAAAACACATAAGATCAAAATAACAGCTGGCACATATTTGAAAAAAGTTTTCATAAACTGTTGTCACAACAGGTAAAGAAAAGGCATTAAACAATGCAGTCACAAACATTTATACTCAGTCTGTACTCAGTGTGTAAAAGATTTGTTTTTAGCAATTTAAGTAATGTAATGTGAAAACAGAAAAAAAGGCAGCTGGTATTTTATGGATGGTATAATCAATTCTGCTCATAATTCCACAACATAAGAAGCTATATCTAGTTCTTTTATATGTTGTTGCAATACAGACTGTCTTTTCTAATGTGTACTTTGACTTCACTGTATTCAGGGTGTTCACATTGTGTTCACTTCACATTATCAGTATGTCATTTGACATTTTATCCTAAAGATAGGCTAGTTACATATTTGGATATCACAGTTGTTTATAGTATAGAGTGATGTACAACTAAAGACACAAGCTGACAGTTTACATTATTTTTTACTGTTTGTTTAAAATCAATTATTGTCATTACTATTTGTTCTGTGACTTTTTTTTGAGTAAATAATTAATAGACTGGACTGTAAAACATCAAAAAAAAAACTAAAGTACAGAATGTCAGTGCTTTATAGGACAAAGTTACATCAAAATACAAATTATTTTTGTTCTAAACTCAACTAAAAATAAACTTAAAGTCTACCATCTGTAAGCTACACTTGAGAAACCGCTATTATTTTAGAAGCTAGTGATAGAGAAAAAAAAAACAAAGCTATAATTTAAGCAACCTTCATCCAAAAAACAAAAATTTCTATAGTATTTGAATCTGTATCTCGTGTGAAAAACATATTAGATATTGTTTTCTATATCTTGATCTATTTGATCTACGAGGTTACTCTGTAAATCATTAACATATTAATAAATCCTGCATGAACTTTATGCATGCATGCTCTCTCTCTTTCACTTTGTCTCTCTTTTAGATACACACACACAAACACACACACACCTTCTCAGTGCTGTCGATGTCACAAGTGATTCCATGCAGCACTAAATCCAATTCGGGTCTGTAACGCACTTTGTAGTTCTCAAATTTCACTCTTCCTGCCTCTGGCCACTGCTGTGGGGGCCGAGTGTCAGTTACCCAGTCAGCCTGTAACAACAAACACAAACAGAATAAATAAGTAATAACGCAGACGTTATCAAGACTAGCTAAGATAACCACTAGAATATATCTTTTCTTAAATTGAAGCACTCACATATACATACAAAGATATTATAGTAATATCAAAACCTACATAAACATGCATTAAGCAACAAAATTTCAACATTATAGTTGTATTTGAATTGCTACGTATTTAAACACTTATAACCTGTTATTGTAATGTACATAACAATGTCATAATAAAACAAATGTTGCCAATACAAACAAAGTCAAATTTCTAACATAGTTTATTTAAATATATTTGGCATGTTATATAAGTCTGACCTATTAAAAGATTGTCATTATTTGACCTTGAAGAAGAGATCCAGAGTAACTTGATATTTAGTTTGTCAGTACAATCAATGGCAGTAGCAGTGGTGTTTATATGGTAGTATTATATGTTGACCATATACACCAAAGATTCTAAGGTTTTTTGTCCATTTTCAACCAATAAATCATTAAGTTGTCCTTGAAGACCCTGGTGGCCGTAAGCCATATTTGAGTGGATTGTTAACATGATCCCACTGTAAACTCAAACAACAAAGTTTAATCAAAATTCAGTCAAAACTTCCCAGCTGTCATGTTTACAGACAGAACGGCAAGCATGTAAATGCTACAAAAACACATAACCTCTTTGGCGGAGGTAACAATGTGTCACTACTCAAGATCAGCAGCTAAAACCCAGTGTACGTGTACGATATTGTACTAAATTGTATTACTATTATTATTATTATTATTATTATGTTTTTATCCCAGTTGCATTGTGGTGCTTACAATCAACTAACAGCCTGAAGGAATCTTGAAATTCATGCCTTATTAAGATAACAGTAGAGTTTCATCTAATAAAGAGAATTGTCATTAAAAATCTTCTACATACCTCATTCTCAAGCTCAGTATATTCACTCACTCTCTCCACAGCTACAATATTGGTCTCCAGCTCTGAGGTCATCCTAACCAACCAGTTGAGGGTCTGGGTTACCTGCAGAACAGTGTAGAATAGACGTCAGTGTTTACATTATTGCTGGATTTTAGTATTAGCAAATACATAAACAGTGATGAAATAATGATAAAGGTATGAGTGTTTTAATGGCTCACATTAAGGGCATATGATATAGACAAGCCAACCAGGCCACTGTCAATAGAATCTCTGGAAATGACAGCAAACAGAGCAGCAAAAAACACCACCAGGTTTCCGACAAATTCCAGACGTATGGCCAGCCATCTGTTGAGTAAACAAGTGAGTGAAATGTCTAACAGTGAAATGTTAGGGTCAGTTTTATGAGCAATTTACATCACATGCTTCTCTGTGTTTGCAGGTACACCGTTGAATATCTGACCTGTTAGACACAATCCACGGGTAGACGCTTTTGAGGTTTTCATCTATAGTTACTTCATTGTGTTTAAGAAACCTTTCTTGATGCCTGTAGGCTCTTATCACTGACAGGCCGGACACCGTCTCACCAAAGTGAGAGTATATCGGTGAGCGAGACACAGAGTCCAGTCGCCGCAGCTGTCTTGAAGTGGCAACATAAATGCGCTGGGTGTAGAGAGAAAGACAAAACATTAGTTTCCTATTCTTAGTTAGTTAGGCAAATCCTCTTCTTCTTTCAGCTTACCTGTACAAAGAAGTAGATCACTGCCAAAGGAATGATGACTATGGCAAAGAAAGGGGTTGCCAGGCAGATGACAAATAGCGTCCCCAGTACACCCAAAAAACAGAGGAGCCAGGAGCGGAAGGAATTAGGAATGGCCTCATCTATAGTAAAAATGTCCTTTAGGATAATAGTTGGAAAGTTAGTATTTATTAAAACACAAGTCAAGTACATTTTTATCAATAAAGTGTAAAAAGATCAAAAGTAATATTAAAAATGGTGAAAAGTGTAAATAAAAGAAAAAAAGTGTTAAATAACACAACAAAACACAATACCTGCTAAAATGAGGAACTTGGTGCAAATGTCAATAAAAGGAGGTGTTTTTTGTGGGGGGGTTTTAATCCACCAACTTTTTTGTGTACTTTGAAATTTGAGGCAAAGTTGGTATATAAATATATATCAAAAGCTAATTAAGTTTTTTGTGAATTTAGCTCTTAGTATGCAGTGGGTGAGCTACCTCTGTTGATAAATAGAATATAGTAAGATCAAACTGGTCAAAGACTACTCAGCACACTGGAAGAGAGAAGGTTCTAGAGCTAGATGAGAGGATGACATCCTAAAAGCAAAAGTTTTGTAAAAGAGTTTAAAATAAGTTTTCACAGCATGAAAGTGTTTTTACAACTGGAGCTGCATCATGGCGAAGATAAGAACACAAGACCTTTGGTTTTTGTTAGACGGGTTAGATATAAACCCTGTTATATAAACTGAACTATGACTTATGACACTGCTTTCAAGCTACTAGGAATACATTAAAATAATCTAATCCTGATTTTTTTTTACTCTAGTTTCTACTAACACCTGTACCAATTCCAGACAGACCAGGGTACATTTGTGTATACTTGAGGAGGCATTTGGGAAGGACTGTATGCAAAGGTTTAAGCAGAACTGGGGAACATTCCACTTCCACTATTAATTTTGAAAAATGAAATTAAAAAATAATTGCATCTTGTACTTGTAAACATAAAAGCCATAGGATAAGAAAATAATGAAATCTAGAAAAGGAATGATTAAAAAGTGAAAAAAGTGAAATACAAATGCTACCTTTGCAAAGCGGTTGACCACTCTTCCAATAGGTGTGGTGTCAAAGAAAACCATGGGAACTCGCAGGATGTTGTTAAGCAGCTTTGAATGCAGGATACGAGATGCATCGACAGAAGCATTTGCTAGGAGCAGTGTGCCGAGGAACACAAAGAGACCTGCAGTAAAGGTGGGAGGGTTTCTAAATTATTCTATACTCTTCACAAAGAAAAATCCACTTTGAATGGAACAGTAAACATAAGACTCAAGTGTGCTTTTTATGCCATTTGCAACAATTACTTGTTAACTGGATTGGACCAAGTTTGAAAAATCAGATATTCCTAATGACAAAGTTTAGCTTGGAAAAAAAGGGACAAATAAAAAGGTACAAAATTTCAATGTACACCTGAGTCTGTCTGTCTTATGCAGAGACAGTTACCTTTGTACATCTTAAAACTATTAACACGATCCACTAATTACTGCTGAGGAAAGTGCTGAAAATATACCCCTGCCTTTAATATTTCAGGGAATAATTACTGTAGTTGTGTTCTCTTTTATTCTGAAGAAAAAAAACACACACTCACAGACACCCACTCTAAACCCTCTTTACACTAATTACTTGTTAGCTAAATACTTAAAGTTCCTAAAATTAGGCACCATGTTAGCACAAGCATTATTCTGAAATGTTGAATAGGGCTACATCAATTTAGCTTTTTCTTTTATGGTTTTAACATCACTGAATTCGAAATGAGATATTTTATGATTTAAGTACTTGAAGAACTGCAAGCCTTTAAGTTCTACCACAATTTGCAATTTGCAAATTTTATACAGATCATTGAATAATATTTTAAGTCCAGAATATCCCAATAACTGTTTACTGGAAAAACCCAAGTATATCTACAAGCACAAGGTAAGCATAAGATTGTACAAGATAAGCATAAGCATAAGATGTTATTGAGAAACAGATTAACTATTTAAATGGTTATAAAATGAGTTGCATATCGACTGGACACGATGTTTCTATATTATTTTAATATCCAGTCAAACAGAAAGAAAATCTTTAAGCAGTATAAAAAATACTGTTAAAGGACAAATAAAGAAAGAACAAGAACATGCTATAGAAATTATGTGTTACGTGCTGTCCCCTTGCGTTTGCTTCCTCTTTCTTCTCTCTCTCTGTGCTCTTCTCTCACCTTTTTCACTTATGTACTTACTCCTACTTTCTCAGATGCGTCCGCCCCTGAGCTTCTATTTAGAGGAAAAGGCTCTTGCTATCCTTCGCCCAGCCCAAGCAGCTTTTTAGCATCTTTCCTATTTTCCTCTAGTTTCTTATACTATGAGTAGTTTGGAGACGGAAATTCCAGGTCTCTCGCCCCATTGTGTTGCTTCCACATCTTTGTTTCTTTCGGCCAGGCCTCCAGACATTTAGTTTATTTTATTTTCTGTTCAAATAACACAGCTGTTCGTGAGAAACTGAATCTTAGGTGTGGTATTCTCTTTGTGTATCGCAGTTACTGAGATAAGTTGAAGCCTTTATATGAGTTAGATTATTAAATGAGAAAATGAACAGACATACGGTCTGTATAGCCCACTTAATAACATATCATATATCTTGAGAAGAAGCCATTGGAGATCAAGAAATGAAGCTAGGGACAGTTGTCATGGCAACTTGATCTGATCATAGCATGGCTGTAGGAAGAAAACGGTCTTTGATAGGGGCAACAAGACCACAGGATTTAAAATTGAATACCCAAATGACTCACAGCTTTAATACTCTGACTATGATTTGATTACCTTATTACTTACATTACTCAAAGCTTTGCATTGTCCATAGACTGATAATAAGCTAACTGACATGGGTTTTTAAGAATCAAGAATCAGTATGTGGGAAAATCAAATATAACAAAATTTGAGTGGTTGAGCTTCATTCATCTCAGGGGACTTCTTCCTGTGAGAAGTCACATGTTATATGTTTGATTGATGAGAAGACCTACGTGCAAGAAAGAAAGAGTAGTAATTAATATGGCTGTCTACGAATGTGTTAGGATCCTAGATTTTTGGGCCATGTGCTTTAAGTTTGATGGTTTTGGCTTTGATTTGTATTTCTGTTTTGTGAAATTTTTATGTTCTTGTCCTATGGTATTCTCTCTTTTGAGTTTAATCTTATTTCCCTTGAGCTTCCAAGTTTTGTTATTTATATTCTTAGTCCTTAGTTCTGTAACTATCTCAATCTCATCTTCTGTCCTTGTCTTGTCTCTGTGTTTTGATTTGGTCTGTGTATAGTTCACAGGTTTTTGTCAAGGTCATAGTGTATACCTGTTTATGTTCTTCTTTTATAATATTTCGCTGTCAGGCAATATTTCCTGTCTTATTTTAATGGTCCCTTGTCTCTTTTGCGTTATGTTAAGTTTTGCTTACTGTCTTTGGTCACTTAGATTCTTCTCAGCCTTGATTCCCTGCTGTGTACTTATTGTCTGAGTCTCCCTCTGGTCTTTGTCACATCAACTAGCTTTTCCTATGTGCATGCTCTGGTTGTTTGTAACCAGTAAGTGTCTGATTCACATTTAGCTTGTGCTTTGGTAGCTTTGTATTTTGCTCCCTGAGTTCCCGGTAATAAAACTGTTCAGAGATTAGTCCTGTCTCTGTATCTGCAATTCGGGTCCGCTCTCTGCCAGCCACACACTGACACATGACAGCATAGGCCCCAAAAACTCTTGATTACTGTAAGTCTGCAAAGCTCTGCTATATCTAAATGACAAAATTGCATCAGGACAAACATTATGTCAATGCAATCCAAGTCTTTTTATCATTTTACCTCTAAAATGTATGTCTTGAGTTGTCTGTTAAAGAAATCTCTCAAAACATTTACTCAAATTTACTCATTTATACCGATCTAGTTCTTAAACATGACCTCCTGATAAAAACTATAGCACATATAAAAATATACAAAACTGGATGTTTACGTTGTATCTAAACCATGATAATAATGATTTAATAACGATCCCAAATTTTACGGTGGGAAATTTTTCTTTCTCCAAGACATACAGTTCCTTGAGCTTAATTTACATGAAAATATTTGCAAATAGAAAAGGATTCAGTGTTCAGTTACCCTGAGCCACTCCAAGAGCTCCGAACACTCCCACCCTTGTGTCCCTCTTCCAGGAAGGGTATGTCATGTTGTAGTACTCCACAGAATCACCGGTCCAGTCACTCAGCCACAAATTCTGACCAATGAAAGCAGCGTTCTGGATGAAGTAAATCATGAAAACTATGGCAGAATATCCCCAGCCCATGGCTCGCAGGTACTGCAGGAACACTGCAAGCTTCACCTGGAAATCAGCGGGAGATGGCACTCAGGAAACAGGCTATCATTTGTTGTAATCTTGCACTATTTGTAGAAAAACATTGTGTTACCTGTCCTGTTTCCATAGTTTCCTTCTCTATAAGCTTCTGGCCTTTCTTTGGTTCATCAGCATTTTCAGATTTTTTTATGGAAGTATTTCTTCTTAATCTGACACTAAAAAAGGTGAGAAAAATGATCTGGTAAAACATGATTAAATTATTATATATTGTCCATATGTGTTGCACATTCTGCTAAAGATGCTATTTGAGACAAGCTGTTTCCCTGGTTTCATCTGCAACTTTAACAAGCTCGAACCTGCCATTGCGCTGACTGCGGCGGATGCTGTTTTCTCGCTTAAGTGTAAGTGATACAGTGTCCTCCAAAGCACCATCAGGTTGGGCATCATCTCCACCTGGGATGAGCTCAAAGTCTTCTGCGTCCTGGCCCTCACCTAAATTAACAATATACATGGTGTTTTACATATGTGGCAGTAATTTATGGTATTTGGGTCAATATGTGAACAAAATCAACACAAAGTATCCTTAAAAGATGAGAAAAGAAATGTAATTAATTAATTCATATTTGTGATGTATAATTTTAGCATAGATTTTGGTTGTAAAACTAACAAAACAAGCAATGTGTGCAGATTATGTTGCTAATATACTAAGAAAAGGTTGTAATCACCTGTTTCTGAATTTCTGTGATTGTTCTGCTCAGTGGCATATGTGTCGAGAAACTTAGAAAAAGCTCCTCCACTGGCACGAAGGTTTTCATAGGATCCAACTTCAGAAATGACTCCATTCTCCAAAACCACAATTTCATCCACGTAAGGCAGGAAGCTTATGCCATGAGTCACCAGGATACGAGTCTGTATGGTCAGAGATATATGAGACTGAAGTTTGAAATCGCAAATTACTTAAGCCAAATAAATAAAAATATTCATATGTACTGTATTGTATCGGCTATCAGATAAAGAAGGTGTCACAGAAGTAGTAATAAAGCATATTAATTAAATTTAAAGTAGGCATTAATTAATATGTTGAATGAGATAGTTATTAATATAAGAATAAATATACCTAAATTCAGTTAAATCAGTTTAAGTTTAGTTTCACTCGACAATTATTAGAATTAAATATAATAAATAATTAAACACCCAACAATATTTAAAAAAAATGTAACAAAACATCCAAACTTTTTTATCAAATGGTATTTTAGAAAAATTATAAAATAGTGCATATGTAAAAAAAAAATCACAAATACACTATTTTAAACTGAATGAAAACAAATTGCAGTTCATAGATTGAATTCACAACAGTTGGTTTAATCATTTAAAATCATTTAAAAAGTTATCAAACTTTTGTGATATTTTCTATCATAGTCTAAGGAGCTTGGAAAGAAAAATGTCTGGACTTCTTTAAGTTGCTTGAAGACATTTCACCTCTCATCCGAGAAGCTTCATCAGTTCTAGGGTCAAATGGTGGAGAGTCCCAGATTTAAGCCCTGTGGGAGTTTCCCTCCAAAGAGGGACAAAGGACCCCCTGGTGATCCTCTGCCTAAACACATAAGCCAAGGCATAAAAACGGGTTTAGGTCACAATCAGCCAAGGTTTCGGATAAACAGGCTGTAAAACCTCACCCCACTCTATCATGTGATTTCCCGAGTTCAAATGGCCCAGGATATGAGTGGGCATTAAGGCATCTGGGAAGGGTCTCAGAGCTGGATTATAGAAGGTAGACAGTTGGTGTCGTAAGCCACCGCCTTGGTTCAAAGATGGCCGTTCACAGTGGACATAGATGGCTTCTTTCACTCCTCTTTCAAACCATCTGTCCTCTCTGTCCAAAATGTGAACATTGGCATCCTAAAAAGAGTGACCTTTGTCCTTTAGATGCAGATGGACAGCCGAGTCTTGTCCCGTGGAGGTGGCTCTTCTATGCTGTGCCATGCATTTATAAAGTGGCTGTTTGGTTTCTCCAATGTAGAGGTCTGGGCACTCCTTGCTACACTGTACAGCATGTACTACATTGTTAAGTGTGTGTTTTGGAGTTTTGTCTTTGGGATGAACCTGAAGAAGCTTCTTGGATGAGAGGTGAAATGCCTTCAAGCAACTTAAAGAAGTCCAGACGCTTTTCTTTCAAAGCTCATTAGACTGCGATGACCTGGTTGACTGAGAACCTTCAAAATTGGTGAGCCTACAAAACTAAATTTTATACAGGAACAAACCAAAGGAACGAACACAGCAACTTTTGGTTAAAAAGTTTTTTCCATTACAAATGACATGCCCAGTTTCCAAATAATAGCTATTTTAAAGTGAAATATTTAATGTTGATCAGAATACAAGCAGTCAAGCACAAACCTTGTTTTTAAGTATTCCATTGGGTCCAATAACCTTTTCAAAGAGATGCTTTCCTACATGAGAGTCCACGGCAGACAAAGGGTCATCTAATAGATAGATATCAGCCTGACTGTAGGTCGCTCTGGCTAAGCTCACACGTTGCTTCTGACCACCTGAGAGGTTGATACCCTGAGAAGAGAAAAAAGGAGGAGAAAAGAAAAGCAGAGGCAAAAATAGGTTAAAAAAACCCACACAGAGCTTCTTTTTAATGCAAAGAAGCTTTTCCTTCAGCACAAGAACAACATTTCAATATAGCATTAACACTGTAATGCCAAGTGTATCATATTTGATACATGAGTTTTTCAGACATCTACATTGTAAATGTGATTTTTTTTATTTCTGAAAATATCACCAATAAATATTTTACAAACAATAAAAACCATATACATAATCTTTATAAAGATAAAAATATTTGGTGTAACCTAAAACTTGAATAATTCAAAGTGCAACTCACCTTCTCTCCAATCTCAGTGAGGTCTCCTCCAGGCAGCAGCTCAAGGTCTGGGGCAAGAGCACAGGCCTGTATGACTTTTTTGAACCTCTCTTCCTCATGAGGAGATCCAAACAAGATATTATCCTTCAAAGTGGCATTTTGAATCCAGGCTTGCTGTGGCACAAAAGCAAGAGAACCCTGGAAAGAAATACAGTGAAACTCAATTGCTGATGTCTAACCAACCTTTTATTTTGCCATAGAAATGTTGGCATTCGTACAGTTTTTCATCCAGAACAAATGTTACACTGGTTAGGAGGAAAACATATCTGAACTAAAGATACTTGTGTAAGAAGGAGACATACAAGGAACTGGGATTACATTTCTCAACCTTTTAAAGATTTAAAAACATCCTAAGAACTGATGGTTTAGAACACATTTTCTAAGTTTCCTTGAAATCTTAGGGTCTGTACATTTTAATAATGTATGTTTTGCCTTTTTTTTTAAATATCTTTGCTCTCTTCAATAAAGTCTTTTTCTCTTTATTGTATTCTGTTTCCAGTTGACTTTACTGACTTCTGTTTATGGCAATTTCATACTTTTACTCATCAAATAAACCCAGAAAATCATTGAATCAAGAATAATGTTCTTTACATTTAAAAAACAAATAAAAACTTTAAATAAACAATAATAATCTCCCGATGAAATCAGTTTTGATGAGAAATAAGAAAAGGCTCTTCATTTGATACACTAAAGAAATTAATTGAAATAAATTTTTTTTTTTGAATGCACACTGTCAGATACAAATGGAAAAAAAGCCATTACCCTAATGTTGATAAAACCTTTGGTACTGTGCATCTCTCCAAGGAGGGCTGACATAAGAGACGACTTTCCTGACCCAACAGCTCCCACTACGGCAACCAACCGACCAGGCTTAATGTCCAAATTCACACTGGACACACACAATAAATATGGTCATTACTGTAAAAACAGTAGGAAAAATACAACTCTGTTTCATAAATGTGTGGAACACAGTGTACCATTTGGATAAAAAAAGCACGCGGTGATTTGCAAATCATTTAAACCCTACATTTAATTTAAACTAGGACACAGATGATGTTTCATATGTTGAAAATGAAAATTTGTGTGAACTTTTAAACATATCCTTAGTTTGAATTTAGCCAGACGGGAAAAACTTCTAAAAAGTGCCTGAAGCAACATCTCACAGTTAATTAAGTTAACTAGTAACTTTTTGATGACCAACACAGACATACTCTTTCAGCAGAGGCTTTGTATCTTTTTCCCAAGCAAAGGAACCATCACATACGCTCACAGCAGTATCTAAAAAATGAAAGCAGACCAAGACAGAGCTTAACAGATGATCCGCACATGTAAGAAACTGTGACTAAGCTTCAATCTTCAGCTGTAGAAAAGTGCAAATTCTAATGGTGAACATACTGAAACTGGGGTCTTGGCGCACAATGTCACTGTCGATGTCTTCCCCTGCCAGAAACTTCTCCAGGCGCTTCTTAGACACTGCTGTCTGAAAATTCAAAGAACAGGTTAAGTTTGATTTTATCACAGGCTTGATACATGTGCGTGATGTAGCTCTGTTCACTTACTTGTACAATGGAAGCAATGAGCATGGGCAGCATGGCAAGAGGAAATCGGAGGATGTTGAAGAGAGAGATGGAAGTAAAAGCTCTCTCAGCAGTTAACACATTATCCTTGCTCACACTAACAAATACTGCAAACGTGGCCAGAGAAACCTGCAAGTACAGACAGTTTAAGAAAAAAGGTTGTTTACCATTGGAATCTAGTCTCTACAATGACATCTCTTCACAGAACTCACCAGAGCTGGAGCAGAGCTGAAGATAAAGGTAGACACGGATGTCAGGTAGGCAAACTTCTTCATGACTTTTAGTTCTTCCCCTCTAATGTCTTCCACCTGCTTCTGGAAGGATGGCTCCCAAGCATACAGCTTCAGAATCTGGTGGGAGACAAAAGAGAAGACAGGGAGGAGGCAGTGAGGCAGAAGGAAGCACTTATGGTCAAAGTTACTGAATGCAGTTTCATGAAGCATCAAAGCCTTACATGTAAGGAAGGCATCTACATACACCATAGATACACTGAATAAGGGAGCTCACCTTGACCCCATTTAGAAGTTCATTCATGATTTTCATTCTCTTATCTTTAAACTTCATGTTCTCTATCTGAAAAGAGACACAATGTAGCGCTTTAAACGGGCAATACAGAAAATTAACATTAATAATGCAGACTTTCAACCTTAATTAAAACATTAAACAAATTAATCATTAAGTGTTTGGAAATTAAAGCCATTGATATTTATTGTAACTCAAAGTAAACACATTTTCAAATATAAGGACTGTTTTAAATAAATGGACAATCATTTCTTTAGTCCACGGACGCTAAAGTCTATAACCCATGGACATCACCAAATGCTTTATTTCCTCCCTTGAGATTGTCTGCCACGCCTGAGCCATGTTCAGTTTCTCACTGTTTGTGAGTCTTTCTGCCTTCAGCTTTGTCTTCAGTAGGTGAATAACATGTTCTATAGGGCTGACAGCAGTTGACTAACTCAGCCATTGAAGAATATCCCATTACTTTGTCTTTAGAAATTCTTGATATGCTTTGGATCATTACCCATTTGAACTGAACCAGTGTCAGTCATTCGGTTTCTGAGCATTTAGCACTTAGAATAGCCCTGTGTACCTAACAGTTCATCATGCTACTTTCATGACCAGTCACATCATCAATAAGCAGTAGCAATCTAGTCCCACTGGCAGCTATGCATGCCTATGCCATTGTCTCCATCATGTTGGTTGATTTCTGTTTCTCTACTTCTTCATTTGATTTGCCGTTTTTTGGAAACCCTCTTAACGTCACTTAGACTCTAAGTGATGTTTTTTTTCCTACCCAAGGAAAAACAAATGAAGCTTATAGGGAAGTTTATTAAGAACATTTTTAGTCACACGTCTGTCTGCTTCCCAGGTGTTTGGTAGCTAATCAAAGCTTTACATCACTTCTACTTTCTCACACTGTCCAGCTCATTGCTGACATCACTGGTCTAGTCCAATCATCTTTCAACACCTCTATTACTTGGGTTGCATCCAAGCCTCCATCTTCATCTCTACCAACAGCTTCTAGACCCCGGTGGGTCCGGCCCTAATTCTTATTACCACTGGGTTTCCGTTCTTCTGTGATGGACTCTCAGATTCAATTCAATTCAATTCAATTCAATTTTATTTATATAGCGCCAAATCACAACAAAAGTCGCCTCAAGGCGCTTCATAGATACAGAGAAAAACCCAACAATCATATGTTTGATTCTAATTGCTGAATAGCTTAATGAAATCCTAAATATCACTGAATCATGTTGAGTTCCTTCCAATGAGTTCTGCTTATTGAAGTATAGGTTTGATACTACTATACTTACTTTGGGCCTCTAAAAAAATGGGGACTGAAAAAAGATTCTTGTAATGCATGCAATAATTTTGTTAAGCCTCTTGACTTAAACCTGAAAGTCAAACCTACGAAAAGGTGTGTCATTGTTCACAACAAACCTATTGATTGTACACAGAAATGATTTGGCAGCTCTGCTAACCTGGAGTTTTCTGGCCTTGGTTGCCAGAAATCCATTGATTGGAACCATTAACACCATGACTCCCAGTCCTGCCAACACAGAAGGCCCTAACTCCAGCCACAGGAAAACAATGGATATGACGATCTGCAGAGGGCAGGACCACAGCAGGTGGATAAAGTTGGTCACATCATTGAAGCGCTGGGCATCTGCTGACATCAGGTTCACCGTTTCCCCTACTGTTGACTCCTTACGAGCGTCATTGGACACCGCTAATGCCTTAGAAAAAGGATAAAAAAAAGCATAACAGCGAAAAAGTGGCAGGTACATGAAGTTTGAATGTTAGAATGAGTATTTTCTTCATTTCCTGGTATATAAGAATTGCAAGAAAAATGTAATAAAATATAAATATATATATTAAATATATATTCTAATTGCATCATAATTTGTCACAATTAAGGTGAGGGTTGTTGCCAAAAATGATTTTTGAACTCGTAGAGTTAATCAATCAGATCATTAGTGAAAGTATTACTGGCAGAGCAGACAGATTTACCCTGTAAGTGATACGTATGTACTCATGTGCTGATATAAGCGATTTTTAACTAAAGCATCTGACAGTTAACTTAAGCAGAAAGCAATGACTGGTAATTTATGAGTTCTGATATGTTAAAGTAATTTATATTACGTAGTCTTTGATTTTTTTTACACCAAAGTCAAACAAAAGTCATTCTATCAATCCCGTTTGTTTTACCTTTTTGTACACAGCAGCCATAAGTGCAGTGCGAACCCTCATGCCCAACACAAAGCAGCGCTGGAAATACTGTTGCAGGGTCAGAGACTGCAGCAGAGCCACCACCATCAGCAACACTGCATACAAATAGCCCTCCCAGGCATATCTGGATTTGTCCTGAGTGAAGGAGACCATCAATCTAGGGAAAAAAATGAAAATGTATGGATATAGCATGTCAACACTTTCTACTATGTGTCCTTCACTTTTTTCCTGCTTCCTTTTTAACACTTATTTAGCAATTTTCTCTTTCCATTCAGGCACTCCTGTTATCAGTTGTTTAAACTGATCAATAAATAGTGAATAGTTAACCCAAAGGCTTTGACAATGTTGATTTTAAAAACCTTCAAGGATGGCTAAATGGATTTTTAAAAATGTTTACATGGGCAACAGAAGCAACACTGTTCTTATGTGTTTCTGTACTTTTGATTCTGTAATATTTTGCAATACTTTACTCACTTAAGGAGCTGAGGACTGACAAAGGTTAACACATCTTGCACAAGTTTGAAGAAGGCAGATTCAATCAGAATCCATTTAAAGGTCTTGTAAAGGGTGGGAATGAGCCATGAATTGGGATAGTTCTCTTCCTCCTTCTTTTTGTCCTTTTTCTTTTTCGTCTTTTCATCTTCCTTCTTCCCCCTTTCCTCCTAAAGGAACAGATTGTTTAAGCACAGTTGATGAGATTTATTCAGAAAAAAACATAGTGATGTTTATTAGTGGTTAGGGATGCACCGATACGATACTGGTATCGGTTATCGGGGCCGATACTGTAAAATGTGTGTGTACTCATACTCGTAAAAGTTAACTGATACCATGAACCGATACCAACTTATTTCATTAATCAGAGGGTGGCTTGTCATTTCTGTTGTAGTTTTTTAGATTGGCCACTAGGGGGACATCCCGCACTAAACAGGCACAGGGTTAGACGAGTGAGACTGGCAGCTCCAGATAAAAAAGAGAAACTGGAGGCTGCTGTAGCTAGGCTAAACAAAATGTCAGCAGTGTGGAACAGCCAACTTTAACTCAGGTTTTGGAAAAGCGATGAAAAATGTCAAGAGAAAATCCACGGGCAGTTAAAATAACAGAGGCTCTGACTCATTTTATCGCTCTGGATGACCAGCCAATGCCAGTCGTGGAAAACATAGGATTGCACCGTCTTCTCAGCATACTCGAGCTGCGATATAAAATATAATAAATAAACAGAAGTGTTTATTTATTATTCTGAAAGCTCGAGACAGTGCCAATAGTTCAGTGATATTTTGTTAAATTACAATGTGGAGACTCCGCAATAATTTAACAGAAGTGCTTATTTTTCACTTGAAATTTTTTTGTGGTCATTTTTATTAAGATTTTATTTTTTATCGGCAGAGAATAAAATAAAACCTGTCTTCCAATTCATTGCATTTGTGTGTGTGTGGTAGAAGTATCGGTTTTTGTACTCTGTATCGGCAAGTACTCAGATCCAAGTATCGGTATCGTATCGGTTTGAAAAAATTGGTATCGTTGCATCCCTATTAGTGGTGTTAATGAAATGTGTTTGGACTGTAGCTCAATATAGTGTGCATGTGTGTGGAAGTGTTTTTGTTTGCTCTCACCATCATTAATACATCCTGACTGACTCCTTTCCCCAGACCACTGGAAAGCCCATTTTGCTGTGGGTCTTCCTGGGCACTGGTTTTAGCTAATTTCTTTTTCATCTTGTTCTGGAAGCGGACCCTAGCTGCATCCAACTCAGGCTTCATGAAATGCTGGAAACGCTCATTGATGAAAGCAGTGCTATCACTCTCATTCAGATCCCACATGTCCTCCTGAACCAGAGGTTGTTTGTAGCCTTTTAAAACCATACTGTAAAAACAATGAGAACTTTGAAGACATGGAGCACATATGTAGGTGCTTGTTAAGATTCCGACTATAGCGACCTTAATGTTACCTGTTTAACCAGTTGAATGTTATTCTACTCAAAAATGCTGCACCTGCTTCAGGATTCTGTGGATAAAAAAAAAGTGCAATATCATATCATATCATATTTAACCTCCCAGGACCTGGCTTCCACATATGTGGACATCACATTTAGACCAAAATACAAAATTTTGCTCTCAGAAACAAAAATCAAGTAAAAAAAATCTGGTAACTTTTTTTTTACATTCATCAGGTCCCAATCAGCCCAAATAGCAAAGAACAACTGAAAATGTATGCCATGAAAGAGTTCGGGTCTTAGGACGTTAATATATGCTTATGAACTTAATCCTCTGAAAACAAACAAATAAAAATGAACAACAACTAAAGGGTACCTTTTTTATAAAGTCTTTAGCTTCTGGGGGGATATCAGCCACAGTAGAAAGAACTAATGAAATCAGTTCAAGCCCAAAAGAAATGTAGAAAAGGCTGAAACGTGGGACATCACGGACCTCGCCCTAATTGCCAAAAATGAGAGAAAGAAATACTTTAAAGGGTCCCAAAGAAAAATGAAAATGGTGTGTTACTCAAGATATGGAGAGCTAAAAGACAATCATATCAAGTTATTGCACCATGTCTGAGTAAATCGATTATTTTTCTTCTACTTTAAACCAACTTGATCAAATGTCTTCACTCTTACCAGTCTGAGAGCCTCTCGTAGGAGGGTCTGAAAAGGAAAGATGTCACACACTACAAGGAGCAACCAGAAGAGGGAAATAGAGGCAGAGTCTATTGCTCCTTCCCGTCTTAATCCTTCATGGCAAAGCAGGACAAGGATCTAACAAAGAAGACACATCAGAACATAAAAAACAAATCCTTTCAAATTCAAATAAATAAATAAATATAAACGTTGCTCAATTTACCCATGTGACTGCAAATAAAACTGGATTTGCGTAGTTTACACCAGCATTTTTTGAAGATTGGTCACTGTTTGGACCAAAATCTTCTCCTAGTGTGACTCCCAGGTGTGCTATGGCCGTCAGGAACAACAGAGACACCACAAGCTGAGGAAAGAAAACACAGACCAGACATGAGAATAAATCATGTTATTCTATTAATAAATGTCTTTTCATAGATTTTAACCAGTACTGTGTTTTTATGTTTTCACGGGAAAACAAACTGAGTTATTCCCTTCAAAGTTTTGGAGAACTGATAACAGATGCCTGCCTTTCTGCTGAAATTACAGAGTGCAGGAATGACACATCTCTTTGTTCTTCTTAATAAACTCACAAACCTTATAGGAGAATTTTCCTTGCATGTGTTTGTACAAAATGATGTACAAACTTTAACTGCTGAACCTTATCTTACTTTCACATTCTGAAATGTCGACAGAAAGGACAATTTTTCCATGTTAAGGTCCAGATTGCAGATGCGTGGTGTAAACATTTGAAACCAAAAAACAGGCAGCTGAGTTATAAAATTAAGCATTTGTGTTTTTGATGGGATGTCTTAATCAGAGAGTATTTCTTACCTGTTTGCAGATGTAAAGCTTGGACAGGTGCTTTGTGTTTACTTTTGGCCTTCTAAAGAGAGCCACCAGGTGCCACGGGCCAAAGAGCCACAGGAAGCCCAGAGGTATCCAGACAAGAACTGTCTGTTCCACACATACTGGGAGGTCTGGGTCTGGTCGCTCCAGATATGAAGTATTCTGAAGGGCACATACAAACTGTGATGACATGCCACACATGGTAAGCTCCACACCTCACCACCAGTTGATTCACCTTAGTTTAATTTACAGTCACTACTTTAAAATATTCTACTTATTGTTCAATATTGTTTCTTTATTAAATGTGTTTATTTTTCCTTCCTACCTTCCAATGTTTATATGGTGTGCACACATATTAACCTTGCAAGGTCAAAGTTCTGTTTTATGTTATATTAATACATCTTTCTTTGTTTGAGTTACCTGGGGTTTGGCTTCTCCTCCTGTCTGGCAAAAGGTGTGGTAAAGGCCTGGGAGACCTGAAGTACCACTGACAGCCTAATTGGATAGCACCACATGCTTCATTGGCTGGGGGGTGTTTCATGTTTGTTTAATTGTTTTGCATTAGTTGGTTATATGGCAGCCATCTTGTTTTCCCCCGTGTGTGTCATTTGGTTTAGCTAAACCAGTATTTAAGTTCCCTTGTGTCATTTCAGCAGGTCAGTTTATCTTATATTTGTTTGAGGTTTTGTTAATTATTAACTTGAGTTTGAGTTGACCTCTTTTATTGGTCTGCCTGTTTAAGTTTTGGCTTTGTTAAATATATTTTCATATTTTTGGGTCAATAAAACCCCTTTTTTGAATTAAAACCACCTGTGTCCTTTATGCTTTACTGCTTGGTCCCTGACACAAACAAACACACATGCATAACAAAATCTTGCTGCCCTTCTAAGGCAAATCTCATCAATCTCCCACCGATATTATACCACAGGGACAGACTCAGAAATGTAATCAACAGCGATTAAATCCTAAGTCCCTGCTAACTGCTTGGTGTAGATGTGTAATGTGCACTTCTGGACTAGAGAGTGATGGAGGGAGCTGAATAATGAGGACTGTAATGTGTCATGAGAACAAAAGACTCTGCGGCTGTAGGCGTTTCAAAGTTTTCTAAAAGCATGACTTAGCTTTTCAAGTCGTCCTCCATCAACCAGTTATTAGGAGAAGCCAAGTTCCCTTTCACAGTCTTAATACCAGCTAAAAGATGAAATATGGGGGGTCTAGTGGCTGTGTGTGTTTTTATTTTCTGGACTAAATGGTTTGATATTTATTAGTGTGAAGGCCTTTTAATGTGTGCAATCTTGTGTATTTTTTATAAGCAACATGGATTCTTTAATAAAATTCACTCTGAGGAAAATAAAATGTACACTGCGGCAGTAAAAGTTTTGTTTTAAATATAGCCTGCCTTTCCGTTTATCACAGATTAAAAAGTTTAATGTGTAAAATTATTTTTGAAAAAGGCTAGAAATGGTTAGAGGTTTAACTATCGTCAGACCAAACAGTTCAAACTAGAAGTAGTAACATTGGAGCTTATGTGAAAAAAGCAGCAATCCTTACCATCTGAGAAGCTCGGACAAGAAAAAATGGAACATTTTGTGTTTTCTTTTTGAAGGTGGCTAATAGCGATACATAATAACTCTTTTAATGGCTAATGTACTGTATTAACTAACTTGTCTTTTGAAGCAAACATCATGTGACTGAAGCGACACATATCTGAATGTACTTTAACAAGTGTTTTTATTTAAAAATCTATAATAACACAGAATTAAAGCTGTGGCCGAGTCACAGGTTACGTCATGTCCTAGTGATTACTGGCCTGTCACATATTTACTATGTGTAAAGGGGAGGAAATGCTGATGCTGCTTATGATAAAATTCTGTATAAAACTTAATCATCTATTTTTCTGTATTCTTGGAAAATCCACTTCATGCTTCCTATGAAAAATAGGAAGCATGACCTTCTATAATGATAACAATGGACAGCTGTTCATTATTGTGTAATCTTTCTGACAAAGTCTTCAATGTATGCTGCCTTTTAATCTGTCTCAAATAGGTTAGATTTTCTCTCTTGTCATACAGTAGCATAGAAAGAAGCACAGAAAGGACTTCAAACATCTGGCTACACTATGACATCAGCAGGTTTAAGATATTATTGTGTCTATCTTTTGCAATTCTCAACTTATTTTCCAGACAATTTACTTTGTAGGTTACTAAACATATGTGTTTGCATCAGCTTATTGAGTGTTTTTTAATCTCAAGAGGCTAAAAACACTGGAGGCCACAGTGAATCAATTTACCTAAATTCTTCAAGTTTTCCTCAATTCTTCAAAGTTACTTTTTTACTTCTTAGTTATTTCTGTTTGTTAAACTCACCCAAAAAATGGACCCACAGTACTCCTCCAGAGCTGCCGCACACATGCTTTACAGTGATGGCTTCAGTCGACCTCAGCTGACCAGACAACCTGACTCCTCTCACCCTCTGCTCCGCTACTGCTGCGTTTGACTCAAATACTGCTGCTTTCTCCTCTGTCCGCCCACACTTCACTGACAATTACAGGATGTGGCTGTGAAGGACTTTGATCCATGAGGCTTTTAAGCTGAAAGAAAAAGTTGCTTATTCCCTCTGCAGAGAAAAGACACTTGGTGTAAAGAATAGAAGAACTGATGCTGATTTCTTTCTTTTTCAGCAGACGTTCTTTAGTTGGATAACAGTGTCTTCAAAAAGTCTACTACAGCTCTCCTAATGAGCCACTGAGAACATCCAACAGATTTAGCAAAGTCATTGAGCATCGAGCTTTGCACCAGCACAAAGACACTCCTCCACATTCACGTGTCTGAAGTTCAACATGTCGTGCAGATGGGTTTCTCACAAAAGAGAAGGTCTTGCATAAGTCTTACCATGCAGTTTTTGCAGTGTTGGGGGACAGCCCACCAAAGGGCATGTGTTTCAGGAAAGGGAGGGAGTGGTCTTATTAGACCCCTTTTCCTGTTATGTTTCCACTTCTCCTCAGCACGTCTTCACTGTCTTCTGAACCGAGGCTCATTTGTGGAACAAAAGTCAGATTCAATCGGATCAAAAGCAATTTGATTAGATTTGGGTAGTCATGCATTTGAATGAGGCTGCTGAAGGTTGAAGCTGCTGAACTGTAAACAAGCTGCAGGCTGTCAAACTGCTAACTAGTGAAGCTGTTTCTTTCTCATTTGCTGTTTTTTGTGTCCCATTCTGATCAGGGTGCATGCTCCAAAAACCAAAGAGCAACGTAAGATTGAGTATAGATCAACTTTCATTGTCTGCGCTCTGCAGAAATTTAACTAAAGGTTGAGAGCATCTCTGGAGGAGCAATCAAGCTTTTACAGCTTAACAAAAAAAGATTTTGTGTTGCTGTCAGTTGTGTTGATGGACTATTTTGTCCAAGAATTTCTTCTAGGCACGAGAGACTCAATCACCCATAAAATGAAAAAATCATCGCTGCTAATAAGAGTGAGTCTGTCTACACAGGAGGACAAAAATGCAACTACTTAAGATTAAGAAGAATCAATAGGTTTTGACAAATCAATAGAAGTTATGTGTTATGCAAACCTCAGACACTTCCCAAGAAAGCAAGAGAAAACACAAAATCACCTTTGAACTTCACCTCTGTACATACTCCTAACCATGCTCGCAACTAATGGCAGACCAATAAACAACTTGGTAAACAAGATTATCAGTGAATTTTTCAATAGAGACTTCTTAAATTGCAGTTGCAGTTAAATGAAGAATCAGAATGACACAGGGAAAGCACGTTAAGCAGGGAGGTTATTAAAGCGCGTGACAACACACAAGTGTGTGTGAGTCTTTTACTGATTGCCATGGTCCTAAAACTGGTTAATTATTAAAATGTCTGGTAACATCACATGACTCATTGGGTGTAAAGCATCAAGGACAGCTATGTTACACGTGAAAACAACTCATGTACGTTGTTATCCAATTACATTGACAAGGACTTGATAATAAGATATCTGTACAAAGGGTAGGGCAGTCACAGCATGAAAAAAAGATGCAGCTTTTTCAGAGAAATGGTAAAGCTGACTGTAGCAGACTTTTATGATAAAAGTAAAACCCAGACATGTAGATGAATATTTGAATAAAATATTGAATAAAAAAAACCTCTTCTCTGACTTTAAAAACTTTTCTGGTTCTAATTATATATGTACATATATACACACATATAATTGTTTTATCTGTCATCAAAACTCAGAATAGCTTTCCTTTATACTGACACTGAGCATTTTGTTCACTTGTAAAAAACTTTATCTTCTTATTTTTTGTATCTGACCAGACGCCACCAGCTGATAAGCAAAGATAAGCCAAACAAAAACTGAAATGTCTGTGCAGTGTCTCAAAAGTCAAATAAAAACAATTAGAGAAACTAGCTTTTAATATTTCAATCAAGTCAAATTATTTTAGGGAAAGCTTATTGTTTTGTGCATAATGCATAATATTTTTTTAAAAGACAGAAGATGTAATTTAATATGAAAACTGTTTTTATTGAAAAAAGAAGAAGAAAATGAAAATGAACAGAGAAAAAACAAAAACAGGAAGTCACAACTGTGCATTATGTATCACTTTAAATAGGGAGTTATGTAAAATTTATATTTTGTTTTGCCATTTTAAAAAGCAGTTATCTTTCATTAGGAAAAAAATACATATTTTCAGTGTAGAAATCAACTGTAGTTGAACATACATGGGGGGCATTACTGTAGCAATGTCATTTGTTAGTGTGCAGAGAGTTGTGAATCTGTTTGACCTGGATTAGTCTGTTTTATGAATGCCTATAAAAAAATAAAATTTAAAAAAATCTATTAAGATGTGAGACCAGAGGTTCATGACTGTGTAAAATAACAGTTTGTGCATACATCAAAACAAATTAAAACTACAATGAAAAGTTTTTACCTGTGTAAAAGACTCACTATGTGAATTATACACTAATAATAAAAAAGAAGAGTACAAATGGCCTTATTATTTTTTTTTTTTTTTACTTTACAAACTACACATTTTTTCAGCTTTTTACCGCTTCTTATACTCCTCACAGCTGAGTGGCTTTTTAAACATCTCATATTTACAGAATCTTTACACATACACCCAAAAAGTGAACTTCTACAGATTTGTGTACACATCTCCTGTATGTTTAAATTATTAACATATTTTAGCAAACCTGTTTTCCAAATCCTATAAATCAGACTGCACATCCAGACACACGAGTAGCTCTCTATGCACATTATTGGATGATATCACTAGAGAAGTGCTCCCATATATAGACATTCGCTTTACATCATATTATTCACAGATACTCTGTGAGATGCACTAATGTCTTTGCTCTTTAACTGATTCATTGGTGATTTTATATCTTAAAAGAAAAAAAAAACAAAAAGCAGAGCTTTCTGGCGATTATGACATTTATTTATGGAATTTAATCAGTACACATCAGTATTATTACTCATGATTACTTTTGAGGTAATTTTTTTTTCCCAGTCTATCATGACTGTTATACAGTCACAAGGTATTTTTGGCTATTGCGTTTAGAGTTCGGACTTTGCTCACATCTGCCACCTTCAGGCCGTACTCAGGTGCTGAGAAAGAAGCTCCCATTGAGACGCAGGTGTTCCTGCACAACGTCAAGAGAAGAGAAGAAGAAGAGAATTATATAGAAAAAATAATAATTAGATCGACATGAAGTGGCAAGAAGTCTCCTAATGCATGCAACCAAGGGGACAAATCCCACCTCTCGCCTGAGACTGGAAAATAAACACACCTGAACTTCATTGCAGATTCCCGGCTTGAGCGGGCTGAGCAGTGAAACTCTTGAGCCCCTGACCCCTCTAATATTCTCTGTAGGTTCCTTTCTGTGATACCTCCTCCTGTTATCAAACCAAAAACAGTGACAGTGAATAAATAAATAAGGTTGTAAAAATACACACATAAATAATAACAAAGGAGCAATGGCGGAGGCACTAACCTGGCATTATGATAATTCTGCCCTTTGCCTGTTGAGTAGAAATGATGTGAAAATTAAAGGTTTTATGAAAGATCAAGAACAATAACCTAACAGCTATTAGAGTTTCATATGTCTGGATGTATAGAAAGACATTCATATGGGTACACATACTTGATCAACAAGCCGTTTAATGAGAGGCAGTCCCTCCAAAGCGGAGCTGTCACAGCCACTAGTCAACACACGCTCGAACCCTAACGATATCAGCGCCTCCAGAGCTACTGCTGGGTCATGAACCATGTCAAAAGCTGCAGTAGGATCATGATTAGTTTCATAATAAAAGCCCAGGCTTAATAATATATCATTAAGACGTTCTATAGCTTTTCGGAGCTATACCTGATAATAGCATTATGCAAGGCTTTTATTCCATTAAGAATTTGTGATGCTTTTTAAGTGTAACTGTAGCTGAAAAGAATTTTAAAAGCTTAAAGCTGAAAAGCACTTTGAAGAAGAAACTTTTACCTCGGTGGAAGGTGACAGGCAAGGGACGGGCAGCAGCTAGTGTGCAAAAAAGTAAGAAAACAAAAGAAAGAAATGGAAAAGTACAAAATGTCAAACAAAAGTGCAAAACTGAGAAATACGACTTGTATAATATAAGCAATATAAGCATTTTTTTTCCTACCTTTATGAAAGCCATCACTCATAGCCAGCTGTACTGCTATACTCTATATCAAAGATTGTTGGCTTCACTTTTTTATACTGCATATTGCAAGTAACAATGCAAGGATAGTGACAAAAACTTGAGAGAATATATAGTGTCTGATTTTTGGAGGTTGGCCCTACCATGTTCTGAGGTCTCAGTAGGACCTTTGGAAATATGATGACCTCATGGTGCTGGTTGATTTCGCTTAACATGGGTCACAACTATCTTGTGGAGATGTAGTGCATTTCCTTCTCTGGACAGCTGACATATGACGGGCTACATGAAACCTTGTGTGAGATTAAAACTGGATTACCAAGCCTGCTGTAACACGTCTTTACCTGTGCATCTTCATATGCTATATTTGCATAGTAAAAATACAAATATTGGATACTCAAGCCTACTAGTTCAAACTCTCTGCACTCCTGACAACCTGTAAAAAATTCCTCTTTCACAAAAACACAATTACTGAAACAAACTGGTGTCTGTTTCAATGTTATCCCTTAACTAACGGCAAAAATACAGAGCAAAGTGTCCATCAGCTGATTGGATGATTTGAACTTTTCTGGTATGCTTTTACATACATGTGAATGGGTTATTCAGACCAAAACAATGTAATTTAATAAATGTTTTGGAGGTAAGCGAAACAGTGTGCAGGAGTTACATTCAATTGTTTTGCACACTATCATGTCTGCACCTCCTAATACAGTTTCGGGAAGATCTTTTGTTGATCCCTTAATAAATAATTAACTCAAGTTAAGGTCAAACGCTCATGTTTAGACTGCAAGTGCTTTAGGCCTTGTAAAATTATTGGTTTTCTTTTTAAGTGAAAACATGTGAAGAATGAAGGGTACAGAAATATTGGCTCTTGTGTGTTTTGCCAGCTTTTTCAGAACTTTACAATTTACAGCAAGTTCATGTTTATTTTTATTTTTCGTGGCTAAATAAAAAGGTGCCACACTGAAGGAAATGGAAGGAAATCTGATGTGACATGATTAATATAGAAATACAGTCCCAATCGAAAGTTTAAGACCACTTGAAAAATGGCAACAATGGCCTGTTTCAGTTTAACCGCTGTTTTCAATAAATTGCATTCTCAAATAAATGTTTTGTCTCACACCCATTTCTTCTTGTTGCATGTTGAAGCTCTACTTGGAAGCTTGTTAAGACCCAACCATGCAAAATTACTTTTTGCCATTTTTTAGCATTTGATTGGGACTGTATTATGGATCTGTCTTATCATTGAAAAGTGACTAAAAATCTTGGACATAGCAATGAAATTTCTGTGGCTTGTACACTACTGTGATAATATTTTGCCTTCCTGACTTGCATTTCATTTTTTAGGAAAGTATATTTACAATATTGCAGTATTAGAAACAATCTGGGGATACTATTTAGAATAAATCACAAGTCTCTACAATATAAACCAGAAATATTTAATTTTAAAAGAAGGCATGTTTTTGTGTACTTTTTCTAAAGGTTGATGGTGTTTCCTCAATCTATCGAACTCATAGATATAATTCTCATAACTACTGGTTTATTTTTAGTGTTATTGTATATATTCTGTCTGGCCTTTTCATTGTTATTTAGAGTGATGTAACAAATCTGGTCAAATATATAAAGAGACCATACCCAATAACTCCATGCAGAGCTCTGCATCCACCCGTCCATCTTCTGTCAAGGCACCCAGAACAAGTCCATCGGCTCCTTGGATCTTCATAAGCTCTATGTCCTTTCTCATCACGTCCACTTCAAGGTCGGAGTACAGGAAGTCGCCCCCACGAGGGCGTATCATTACATAGATGGGAATTTTGACATACTGCTTCACTACATGTAGCACACCTGGAGTAAAGTACAGGTGGAATTATGTGTCATGCAACAAATGCCCAGGCTTCCTATATAAAATAGGATAAACAGACTATGGACTACTGAAGACATAGTTAATTAGGTTCAAGTTATAAAGTACATTATATGTATTTATATGAAACTCTGCGAATCCGAGGGTGGAATAAACTTGTTCAACAGTGGTTGCAGTATTGGACTAAACACAGAGAGTAGGTATGTATATTACACAGTCATAATAAACTGGTATGGCATAATGTAGGGGAAGCAGTGGAAAAGAGAACATCAAAAGTAATAAAAACCAATAATAGACATGAATAGACATAACATATGACCTTCAGAGACATGATGACAGCAAACCTGCAGAGAGGGCGGTAAGAACGACAAGGATCTACACGCTTTAATGCTTTTCTTTCATGAACTGGGCTGCAGTCACATAGAAAGAAATTGCTTAGGAAGGTTTCTAACTGACTGAAGTGTGTCTAGGTGGCATAACAAGAGCCAATCGAGTTGTCTAAATACTAAGAAAAGGTTTTTATTCTTTTATTTTACCTCTCTTAGCAGAGGCTGCATCGGAGCATGCTTTAGGAAAGAAAAGGACATAATGACATCCCAAAATTCAAAGAGATACACTACCTGACTATTATTAAAAACAAACATAGCCATAATTGACAGCTAACACATTAACTGTGTTTTTTTTATTCTATTTTATGTCATAGTCTGCTGATGTTTAGATTTGTTAAAGGGTATATAAACCCACAGGTGACCTCTAAACATCATACTCCTACTTTTGAAGTAGAGCTGTGTGTAAGAACAGTCAAATTCTATGTGCATCCTGTTTTTTTTTTCCTTAGTCCTTATTAAATCTCTTTTTCCATGGAGGTCATAGTAATGTGATTGGGAAAGGGTAGAAAGTCTTTTTGACCCAAGCCTTGTCTGTTAAATAGTATTTAAGGATTTTCCAGAAGATGGCAGTAATGCAACTTGGCAGGTTCCAGTTGACTAAAACCTGAAAGATCTGCTGGTGCCTGATGCGACAGCTTTTTTTTGTTGTTGTTGCTAGGGGTATCTGCAGATGCTAGAAGAAATCCTGCTCACCTAGACTCGGAGTGAGTCCACCCTCCAGAAGACTAGAGCACAGCTCAAGTCGACCCGCACCTGCCAGGACAGACAAGTTCTGATTACACCTATATAGACTTTTACAGCCTGTAATCTTTGAGGAATTAAATAACAGCATGCCAATTTAATACTCATGGTATTGATATGTCTGAGCTAACACCTCAATATTATGCAACCTTTAACTCTGTTTTTAAGTAGAACTGCCTGTGCATGACCAATTTAGCAAGCACGCCACAGTGAGTTTAATAATAGTACGGCATGACAGTGTTCACTACTGTTCACTTTACTGACCTCCTCGTTCAGCATTGACAGCAGACTCCACTGAGTCCACGCACAACTCCATTAAAAAGCACTCTGCCATACTGACAGTCTAATAAGAGACAGGAATACAGTTAGTGAGCAAACAAGATTACGTGAAAACTCCTCAGTTAACACGTTCATTCATCTTTAGGTTTTAACTACTACTACAGCTACCTGTTAAATCCACGTCTTATCGACTCATGGAACCGTATCAGTCGTTTAAAAAACGATATGAAGTCAGGTCATGTTTTGTGAGACTTACTTCAGCTCATACAGCTAGTCCGTAGATCACCGTTTTCCGGGTCGTTGAATTCAAAACACGCGATTAGACGGGTGAGAATATATAAACGTTTTATGATGCATTACTGGGCGAAATGAGACTTATGCCCGCCCATGCAGGGTACGCCTGAAGCCAAAACAAGCCCCCCTCCCCCCAAACGTTCTAGTCTGTGTAATATAATTTCGAAAGCCTGGTATATTATTTATATGTATATATATTTTGTTGTATATATATTTTTATTTATGTTGAGTATGTTTCGTTCCTGACAAAGAAAAAAACATAGATTTTATTTAGTGAGTAAATTTCTTATGACGTCAGAAGGTCAAAGTTGAAGCTGCACGTTAGGAAACCAGCCGGGTGACAGCACAGTAACAAACGTGCTGAAGCTTTTGCAGCACTGTTGGATAACTTCAGCACTAGCGACAAGTCTTAGAGCACAGAGATGTTAATTTCGTCGTTGCGGACAACGATTTTTTGCGGGTGCAGAAGTGCTGGAAAGGGCTTTCAGTACAGCACCGTGAGTATGACTTGTGTTAGCCGCTAATTTTAGCCAATAGCTTAAGTAAGCATCATTGGGAAGGTCACACGCTGCCAGTAATATACACAATATGTCACATTACACATCTGTCAGCTGCTCTTTTTTCAGCTTTGTTTTTAATATGTGTTTGAATTAGTTAGGACAGGTAACATTAGCTGTCTAGGTGTACTCAAGAGTAGTCACGTCCACCAGCTAACTTACATCACCCATGTCTAGGCAATGCAAACTCTTAGATTAGCATTTGAGCTGAAAAAATGACTTCAGAATGGAAGAACTAATATCATAGACCCTTTAAGAATGTTTTTGATTTATCAGTAACTAAATTTCCAGAAAACATAGTGATATCAAATTCAGCAATACCGACTTACTGCCTTTTTTTAAAAGCTTGAAGTACAGTAGGTTAATTAGGTCTTACATGTCTAAAACTATAGAATCACCTTACATGTGTTGTGCTTTCGTAATTTGTTAACATGCTGCTTATATGTGAGTATATGTTTTTGGTGCACTATATAGGAGGACAGCTAGACACTGGTGAGGTGTGGGGTAGCAGTGACCGATGGGTTCAAGGTGAGGGTGTCACTGCATCCAAAGCCACAGTGAAGAAGAAAGTGCAGGCAGCCGTGGGTGTGGGTGGAGACCAATGCCAGGGGTGATTTGTGACAGATAAGATAAACCTTTATTAGTCCCACATGTGGGAAATTTGTTGGGTCATGGCAGAAAGTGGACAGTGCAAAGTTACAAGCAGCAAAAATTAAGAAAATCAGTGGAATAGGATAAAAGGAATAACATGCAATATAAAATAGAATAAAATACTCTGTTTCGTCAGATAAATTACACTTAGTGGTACTGCACGTGTGTGTGTCTGTCTGCATATGTGTGGTCATCCACAGAGTCTTTGTTGTGGAGTCTGACAGCAGATAAGAGGAACAGCTCAGGTTGAGCGGACAAAATTAAAGAAGAAAGGTTGCGATGGGTTGGACATGTGCAGAGAAGGGATAGTCGATGTACTGGATGAAGGATGCTGAGTGTAAATGACATTTAAAATGACATATTTTTTTTTAATAATAAGGTAAAGTTGACGCTTTAATGCTTGCGTTGTCCATCATCATTTCAAGCCACTTCTCCCTTTTATTTACATTAGCGTTCACCGCTTCGAAAATGGCTCTTGAAGAGAGGTCACAGCACCGTCACAGTGGAGGGAGGAGCGTCCACTTCAGCAGCAGCAGCTTCTGTCCCCAATGCAGCCTCAAATCGCATAGTGGGTCGATGGTTACTTGGCTGCAGTGGACTGGTGGTTGGGGCTATTGTCTTGGGTGGTGTCACAAGGTACGCATGTTTTAAAATTAGTATGTCTGTATGTACTACTTACTCACTTAAGTACTGTTAACAGGCATTTACTACATTGCTGTATTTTTATGTATTTATTTTTTTATTAGACTGACAGAATCTGGGCTTTCCATGGTTGATTGGCATCTGGTGAGAGAGATGAAACCACCACAGTCAGAAGCAGAGTGGGAAGCTGAGTTTTCAAAGTACCAGCAGTTTCCAGAATTCAAAATGTAAGGTCCCATTTTTCAGAATCACAGTACATAAAGGCCTGATAAATTTAATTAAATGTGTCTCTGTGTTATGTGTTGGTCTGGTCTCTAATGCGGCAATTAGTTAATTTGGTATTATTATGTGTTTTGTTTGTTTAGATTGAACCATAACATGACTTTGCCAGAGTTTAAGTTTATCTTCTACATGGAGTGGGGACATCGTATGTGGGGCAGGCTGGTTGGCTTGGCATACATCCTCCCCACTATTTACTTCTGGAAAAAAGGATACTTCACTCGCTCCATGAAGGGAAAAGTGCTGGGTCTTTGTGGATTTGTCTTCTTCCAGGTAAGACACAGCTGTGGAAATGAGAAGATCACTGGAAATAATCATTACCTCCTGCCTGATTTAGACTTCTGCAGTGAATCTTTGTAGAGTCTACATCATAACCTGCAGAAGTAGCCATTAGTAAACTTATTTGTCCCTCAGTGCTTTCTACCTCTTTGTGCATTCTCTCATTTATATTCTGGTAGTTGCAGCTTCTTTTCACACTGACATTGCTGACATTTCTGAGTCCTTATATGTTATGCTATAATTATCATTCTGTATATTGAGACGTTAATCTGTCACTGACAAGTTTAAAAACTCTGGCGTAAAAGTAGCCAGAATTGTACAGAAGGAATCAGCTGTACTGAACAGGCTGCGTTGTTAGTTTCAGATGTGTTTTGGATTTACGTCATAGCTAATTCTCAGTCACTTGTAGCATTGTTTTTTTTCTTTTTTCTTTAAATAGGTTGATTGTACTAATATTTAATTATTGTCACCATCGGGTTTATTATAAATGTAAAGTAAGGAATGTGTATACATGTGTTTGTTTTGTCAGGGCCTTCTGGGGTGGTACATGGTGAAAAGCGGGTTGGAGGAGAAGCCCGAGTCTCATGACATTCCTCGTGTCAGCCAGTATCGTCTGAGCGCCCATCTTGGTTCTGCCTTATTGCTCTACTGTGCCAGTATGTGGACAGGGCTTACTCTGCTGCTGCCAGCTCACAGGGTACAGAGGGACTCTTGCCTACAGAAAAAACATGATGATAAATTTTGGAGAAATGTAAAGTGAAACAGTCTTTTTTTTTTTTTCTTTTCTTTTTTTTTTAACTTGAATAATGGCACCTTTTTCACAGATAGCAGAAACCAAAAAACTCATGCAGCTCAGGAGGTTTGCCAAGGGTACTGGTGGACTCGTCTTCCTCACTGCTCTTTCAGGTACTGCTGGATCTTAAGTGAATTCAGTGTCACAAATGGGGTCGCAGAATCTGTCTACCGAAGTGCTGCTTTCAGTCTCGAGCCACTTTGGGGAAACAAAGTGAACTACCTGTAACTACAGCAAAATTGCACAGAAATTTCCTCAAAAAGCAGGATGTTAATAGTAAAGACGACCATTATAGAAGCATAGGTGTTCTTTAAAGTGGCACTTGTTCTGACAGAACATAGGAAGCTCTTGGTAAATGGCAATGATGCTAGAGGAGCAGTTAGAATTTGACATGTGCAAATGGTTTTCAGTCCCGGAAGAGTAGGAGTCCACAATACATCTTCAAAGTGTTCTGCTTATTTGCGTCTGCACAAAGCACAATGTGTTACATAAAATTCTTCAACTGTAAATTCACAACAAGACTGACTAATGAATACTGGAGTGACAGTCACTCAGAGTCATTCATGGCAACTCACAGCTGACTCCATTAGAGTAACCATAAGTGTACATAGTGTCACATTTCCTCTCTTAACAGGCGCATACTACGCCAGTCACCTCACAGTCTGTACGAAGCTTCACACTTTGACTCTGAAACTTATGGTTAGAGGAAAGACATTTGGGCTGCTACCCCATGTAATGTTTTTGGGATAAAATTTGAGTACTCTATCTTGTCTTTTGGTAAATGTTGAAACAAAAAGCTTATTCATCTGATTTGATTTTAATCGAAAGGTCTTTTGTAAAGTTGGCTCTTAGATGGGTTGAGTGGTTGTGTAGAAAAGTAAAGTTAATGTAATTAAAGGCAATACAAATGTGGTTTAATCTCTATTCATGGAGATGTATTTGAATCATTTATGCATGTACCTTTACACAGGTGCCTTTGTCGCTGGTTTGGATGCTGGGCTTGTTTATAACTCCTTCCCTAAGATGGCAGATAGATGGATTCCTGATGATCTGCTGGCCTTCTCTCCGACCCTCAAGAATTTCTTCGAAAATCCCACCACTGTGCAATTTGATCATAGAATTTTGGTATGCTATTATAGCTAAAAAATGTTGGCATTTCATTGTTTTTATTCTAATTAAACATAATATTTCCACGTTTTATAACTTTTTTAGATTGATGTGTAATGAAATGTTAATATGTACCCCTCAAGATGTCTTTTTCTTTTTCCAGGGGATTACTTCTCTGACTGCAATTACAGGCTTGTATCTGTTCTCAAGGAGAATGATGCTTCCCAAGAGGGCTAAGATTGCCATCAGCCTCCTGGCAGCAATGGCCTATACACAGGTAGGCTAGAAGACACTGTAATTGCTATACAAATAGGTCCATTACCCTTCAGTATAAACAAATTGTGCTTTTGTGCTTTTCAGGTTGCACTGGGTATCGCCACGCTGTTACTTTATGTCCCCACTCCGCTGGCTGCAACTCACCAGTCTGGCTCAGTGGCTCTTCTCTCGCTGGCTATTTGGGTTCTGGCAGAGCTTCGCAGAATGCCCAAATAAATTTCTGCTGTTTTACAGAGAAAACCTATCCCTGGTTACTGCAGGTCAAAGTTTTAAGAGGCAGTAGTGAACTCGAAAAACATAAAAATGTGTTCCTTATTTAATGATGGACTTTTCTGTATATGCTGAAGTATCTGTTCAGTGGGGTATGTCAGCCCCCACTTAAAAAGCTCAAACAATTTCACCCCTGCACATTGCAATCTTTTTTTTTTTCCCCAGTCATGAGTAATAGAAATCACAATACAAGTTAAACTTTATTTAAATAAAGATAATATTCCTAAAGAGGGAAAAAAAGAAATCACATTCATTAAATTCAGTTTTACTTGAGATTTTTTCCACCGGTCATCCATGTCCCACTTGCTGTGCTCATGATACATTACACAGGAGAGGCCTTAAAAAAAATATGCATCAAGGCCGTCATCAGGAATACACTCAAATGATTGCAAAAGCTTTTGCTGTCAGAGAAACCCAACTTGTGAAGTGTTTTGCTGTGCCAGGAATTTCACTAGAACATACAAAACAAAACAAAATTTTCAGCTTTAATAACCTGGCAGTTGAAGGCTGTGTACATGGTTTGGAGTCAGCTGGTTCTTCAGAAATGTAGACTGAATTACTGTATTTGTTGATGTTCACACTTTTAAAAAGATGTGCTGGATGACATTTTGAAATTGTCACATGGTCGGGTGAATCTGCATAGATACTACTGCCTGTTAGTGGAAGGAGACCTGGCTCCTGGGATGGTTTATGTAATTATGTATATTTAAGCTGTAAATGTTTCCTGTTGACATTATGATGAATGAATCATAATTTGAATATTATTATGGACATTGCCTATTTCCCTTTTTTTGGACTTACAGATGTGTAAAAAGGGGGAATTTATGATGACTCTCCCAAAGCACTGAAAGTGTACCAGAATGAATAAAAGCAGGTCCTCACTTAAGCTGATATACACTATTTTTTTCCTGCTGTGACAGGTCAAAATGTCAAATGTTATTGCTACAGGTACTTTGTACTTTATCTCACTGAAAGGACTTATTTTAATAAATACAATTTATGTATAGTCTGATAAATTCACACGCCAGTCCATTTTGCATAGTAACTGTGTTTTTTGTTTTTTTTATTATCTCTGTACAAAATATACACATTTTGAATATGTTATGCAACCAGTTTAGGCTAGCTAGACAGTCAGTACCACGGGTTAGTAGGTTTTCATTGTTCTAGACACAGTACATGCGGGTATAGACAGGTTTTCCTTGTGTTTGGGGAAAAGAACATAACTGTGGGCAGGAACAATCAGAGCCAAACCATTCTTCCAGAATGTATAAATGTAAAAACCGCAGAACATAAAAAAATAAGAAATTGCAGGGCTGGAAGTGCATATTTTTACCAGGGCCGTTAGTGCACCCTTATAGTGTGCTCTGAGAAGAAGGAGATGTTGGGTGAGTGGAGAACATTATTGCTATTTCATGTTTGTTTCAGCTTTTAAGACACTTGGCCGATTTAATTACGGCCCGGGTGCCTTACATCATCTCACATTTGTGTTGCTTAGTTCTAGTGTGAAAAGAAGCAAATAAGTGGTTGCAAATTGCTCTAAAATAATTAATCTGAGCCTAATGGATGGGTTCACAACCTAAAATTGCACTTAACAGCGTGCAGGTAAACTACATGTAGTCTACCTCTTATCTCTGATTGCCCCTTGTCCAGCTTGATACCAGGTAACTCCCTCTGTCTTCACCCACAGGTGAGCTAAATGTCTTACCTTAAGTGGCTTTATGTACCTTTTTAATTGATATCTTTTCTTTGGTGTTACAGAGAGAGGGCGAATAAGAAATGGAGTGAACAACGGAGGCACAGAAAAAAGAAAACTGCTATCAAACTTTGTCTTGCACTTGCTACACACAATCACTTTATGCCTCCTTGAAATGGAAATAGTCAGATTTAATGCAAAAAGGGTGTGGAGACTTTTGTGTTTTTTCAAGTGGTAGAACCTGTGACAACCACATGACATTTCAGATTACAAGAAGTTCACAAATACAATCTGCAATCTAATAAACTTCTCTTTGAATGTATATTCATAGACTAGTACGATTGTGGTATGTCATTCCCATGTCGAGAGAAGCTGCTAGAGTCAAAACGGCTCATTAAATTATAGTGCAATCCCCACATTGTACAGCCTAATATCACACCACTGGGAATGCTAGAAAATGTACAACAGTCAATAGACAACTACTGTTAGGATTGTAATAGTTTGGAAGGCCGGGAATTACTCTACCAAAATCCTGTGAATGAAGGTGGGTGTTGTGTCACAAGAGTCTTACATTTGTAAGACAGATGACATCTCCTTCTGTTACACATGCACGCACACATACACAAAGGGTGAGGCACCTGTGAATGACTAGGACAGCAGACAGACGAGCAGACTTTGGAGTATCTCTGTAAATACATAAGTAGATATTAGTGACATCATCATGCGATATTGAAATCAGTCCCTTGTGGAAAAGAACGAGTTTGAAGCTCCCTCCGTAAGACGGAATCGCTCGGATCACCAGTTTGTTGGTTGCTCCCTCAGGAAGTGTCTTTTTCTCTCTTGTCCACCAGGTGGCTGTAGATTCATTTCTATTTGTATGGCCAGCAGATGAGCCATGAGTCTTACGGCTCCAGGAAGGTGTTACCCACATGCACAGAGGCAAGATCAGGTTCACAATGCCATCTCTCAGCCATTACGGAGGAAAGGGGAAAAGTGATCTGAGATCAGGGTTTAAGGAGAGCATCCTTCTTCTGAGTTCAACCATTAAAAGGCTGTGATAGTCCCTCCGTCAGCAAGAGCAATAAAAGTTCAAATAAAACAGGCAGGGGCTGGTTGGGTGTTAGATGTGCAGGTGGCTGTGAGCCCACTGCTTGCTTGCTTTCTCTGTGTCTCTGGGATAAAACATAAGGTTCTGCATGATGAGGATGGGCGCTGGGGACTCTCCTTTGTTGCTTGGAGGAAGCCACTGAGGGGTCCAGTTAGAGGGAGGGGGCCCTCTCTGTGTCCTCAGGACTCAGCTCTCAACAGAGACACGAGCACAAGCTTGCAAGTCGGGAGACAGCCACACACACGCAACACACATGCAATCAGACTATTTCTCTCTCTCTCTTCAATCCCGTATTCCTCTTACACACCCACACACACGTACCCCTCTCTGGTGCCAGTGTCCTCACTGGTCCAGATGTTTAGATGACATTGTCAAACAGCTGCATGGACTGCATGATGTTCTCATCCTACAAAAAGGCAAGAAATGTGCATGAGTTTATATGCAATTTGTGGTTTTATGGAGAGTTATGTGCAGAAAATAGTTCTTGGTCAGGTACAGTGATTTCCTAGAAAGAGCAAGACTAGATGTCTCCCCTGACTTTCTTTATGCTACAATTAGCTCACTCTCCAGTTGTAGTTACATGATTAGCGTGGTGGGATTCTAAAAAAGTGCATTTCTAAAAATGTTTTCAATACTTCTTCAGGAGTTGGAATGCTCTACCTTTTTGCAAGACTCAATGAATTCATCTATGGTGACCACCCCATCTTTATTCCGGTCCATTTTCTGAAATGAAAATACAACAACCAGACATTTATTTGGCTAACAGCATCATTGTTTTCCCCAAAACAATATTGCTGCCATCAATATTTTTCTGCTTTTAAACAATCATTAAACGAGGGGGAAAGAAAACATTGTTTTGTTTGACCTGGAAGAAGCTCTCCACATGTTCTCTTGGGGCATCGTCCTGCATGGTGGGGTATGTGTATTTCCCCATCATGTCATAGATGGACTTCATGATGTCCAGCATCTCCTGTAAAGTGTATCGAGAAACAGAGAAAACAGTATTGAGAATTCCCAATAAAATGTTTTTTTTTATTGTGTGATGGAAAATGTCATTGATAAATATTCTGCCAGAAATCTCCACATACTTGCAAAATATTGTTAATGAGTAATCATCAGCAAGTAATTCAAAGGGACCAAGAAATCAACAAATCCAACACAATCACATGTGTGTTACCTCTTTGGTGATGCAGCCATCCTTGTTCAAGTCATAGAGGTTGAATGCCCAGTTTAACCGGTCATTAATGGTCCCTCTCAGGATGATAGACAGGCCAAATACAAAGTCCTGCGACAAAAGCGGGAACGATTTCCTGCATTGTGTTATCTTTACTTGATTGATTGATTGGTAATTTATTTCAACATGTGAACAATATACAAGTACATTTAGAAAAGAAAATAAGAAAGAAAAAAATACTGTACAAATTACATACAAAAAAAATTATTAATTTACATGTTGAAAGGGAGTGGGAAGAAGTAAACACTTATTTAATCCCACCCCTTTGCCATAAATTATCAGTTAATATTTAGTCAGCTTCCTTACTGATATAATTTGTAATAAAAACAGCGAACAGATTTCTGATATACTATATACTATAATATCACATCATGAGTTGTTTTGTTGTTTTTTTTTTTGTTTTTTTAAATAGAAACATTCACTTAATTTCAATATTTTCCTTTTCTTTATAGTTCGAGAAGAGCATATTTTTATAACTCTTTTTGAACAGTTTTATGTTTGGACATTGCTTTAATTCCATATTCAGACTGTTCCATAGTTTCACTCCATGAACAGAAACACAAAAGCCTTTTCTTGTGGTACGTACCTTCATTGTTTTGAAGTTACAAAAACCCCTTAAATTATAACTTCCTTCTTTCAAAAAAAACATACTCTGAATATTACGTGGCAGTTCTTTATTTTTTGCTTTGAATAGAATTTGTGCTGTTTGGAATTTCACTAGATCATCAATTTTCAATATTTCAGACTGCAAAAATAGTGAGTTTGTATGTTCCCTATAACCTGCATTGTGGATGATTCGAATTGCTTTTTTTTGAAGAGTAAAAAGTGAATGTAATGTGGTTTTATAGTTATTGCCCCAGACTTCTGCACAATAGCTTAAGTATGGTGAAACCACTGAACAGTATAGAATATGAAGTGATGTTCTGTCGAATACCTGTTTTGCCTTGTTTAGTATTGCAATGCTACGTGATACTTTGGAATGAATATATCTTAAGTGAGCTCTCCAGTTAAGTTTTTCATCTATTATTACCCCCAGAAATTTATTTTCACTGACTCTTTCAATATCAACACCATTTATTTGAATCTTTGCATTTGTATTTAAACTACTATTTCCAAATAACATAAGTTTAGATTTATTCAAATTTAATGATAATTTATTTTTATCAAGCCAGAACTTCACTTTACTTATTTCATTAGTCATATCCTCCAATAAATTCTGCAGATCATCACCAGAGCAAAAAATGTTTGTATCGTCAGCAAAGAGAACCATTTTTAATACTTTGGACACTTTACAGATGTCGTTAATGTACAAGTTGAAGAATTTTGGACCCAAAACTGACCCTTGGGGTACACCACAAGCAATGTCCATACATAAGGAACAACCACCATTTATTTTCACAAACTGCTTTCTGTCACTTAAATAACTCCGGACCCAATCTAAAACTACCCCTCTGACACCATAACGTTCCAGTTTTATTATTAATATATCATGATCTATAGTGTCAAATGCCTTTGTCAAGTCTATGAATAACCCAGCCACATATTGCTTTTTGTCTATGGAATTTGTGATGTATTCTATTGAATCTAATAGTGCCAATGATGTTGATCTGCTTGATCTGAATCTGTACTGACTCTCAGTGAGTAGTTTATGTTTATCTGTAAATTTTTCCAGTCGGTTTTTAAACAGTTTTTCACGAACTTTTGAGAATTGAGGTAGTAAAGAGACGGGCCTGTAGTTTGTGAAATGGTGTTTGTTTCCAGATTTGTATAGAGGTATAACTTTTGCTATTTTCATTCTGTCTGGAAATCGACCAGTTTGAAATGATAAATTACAGATGTATGTAAATGGTTTTATAATAGCCTCAATGACTCTTTTAACCACTATCATATCAATATCATTACAATCCAAAGATTTCTGATTTTTACATTTTTTGACAATTTCAAAAACTTCACTTTCATCAACGGCTGTGAGAAACATAGAATATGGATTTCTGTCTATCAGTGTATCCGGTTTTTCCTGTGCTTTCCCAGGATGAGTGATTGTTCTTGCTAAATTTGGTCCAGTAGTTACAAAGAATTCATTGAGACTATTTGCCACAACATCCATATTGTATTCTTTATGGTCATTACAAATGAAATACTTGGGATAGTTCTTTTGTCCAGCCCCACGTTTTATAACACTGTTCAGGATTTCCCATAATCTTTTATTATTATTTCTATTTATATCTAATTGCTTCATATAGTATTCCTTTTTACTAAATCTAAGTATATTAGTTAACCTATTTTTATATCTTTTGTATCTGATTTCAGCATCTTTAGTTCTCATTCTTAAGAACTCTCTATATAGAGCATTTTTCTTTATACATGCATTTTGCAGACCTTTTGTTATCCATGGACAGTCCATATATTTATTTTTCCTACTATATTGCTTTATTGGACAGTTGGTATTGTACAGTAATGTAAATATTCTAAGGAATTCATTATAAGCACTATTAACGTCCTGTTCCTGATATACTTCACCCCAGTTCTCTTTAAATAAATCTTTTTTAAATGCATTCATTCTTTCTTCTGTTCTTACTCGTCTGTACTCTTTTTTACTGTCCATTTTATTGATCTTGTAATTCCTATCATAGATTGTAAAAATTGGAAGATGGTCACTTATATCGTTAATCAGGAGTCCACTTACAGTCTTATTTTCAATGTCATTTGTAAAAATGTTGTCTATGAGAGTTGCACAATGTGACACTTAAATACTTAAATGTTGACACAGTAAATAAAGCCAAACCTTTATCACAGCCTAATCTGGGTGTACAAATTCATATTTGTGTGCAAACACGAGTGATGACAAATTTCAGAAAAGCACACATTTTCCATTATTCCTCAAAAGAAGCTGATATGTAAGAATAGAATAGAGCTTACCTCGAAACTAACCGAGCCGTTTTTGTTCGTGTCGAAGGCTTCAAACAGGAAATGTGCATACATACTTGAATCTGCAAAGGTAGAGGCTTACTGTAACCCACGTGCCCTCAAAACATGTCTTTGAACAGCTGCGATTAGCAGCAGTCTAAATATAGAGTAGATATAAAAATAATTTCAAATACAACTGGAGGCGAGTGGTTAACATTTCATCAACCTAAATATTGTGAAATGAAAAATCACTTTGCCTCTCTGCAGTGCACACACCTCAGTCAAGCCGAGTAGACTTAGAGTAAGATAATTATATTCGCTTCACTGTCATGACAAAAAGCTAAATTAACATTAACAACTGTTGTTTGAACTTTTAGTTTTCATTTAATTTAGAAATAAATGAAATTACTGGTACTGTTGGACCTCTTCGTGCTTATTGCTGGGAGAACTCACCTCCCTGAGGGAAGAACTGGGAGTAAATGTTCTTAAAGTTCTCCTCATTTACCACACCACTTGGGCACTCCTGGGAAAAAAAAATAAAGAAAACACATTTTAAAAAATGTAAACTCATTAATTCCCATCTTGCACAGGATATGCACACATTCAGCTAGAACCCCTGTTTTCTCACTGTCTTCTGTAACCAGACCTACATTTTTGAAGCCCCTGTAGAGGACTTGGAGCTCCTTTTTGGTAAACTTAGTTTGCTCCTGCAGCTTGTCCATGCTTTCAGGGCGATGGCACACAGTGGATAACTCAAAGTCATCTTCCACGCTGTCTGTGAGGGACAGATAAGTTTTAGTTAGCATCTACACCACATTAACCCCCAGTGTAGCCATGACCTGGCCAAGATATCTAGCTGAAGTTATCAAACAGATCTTGAGCTTATCATAAAGTTTAAATCTTATACAGCAGACATGAAGAACATTACTAATTATTGTGATATTTTAATAAATACAAACACTATTTTCCATACATAGCTGTGAGATTACTAGCGCTAGAAATGTCCACACATCTTTGTAACATCTTAAGTATCATTTGAAAAGCTGAAGCACACTACAGACAACGAGTGGCCTGTGAGGAAGTGGAAGAAGAGGTTTATCACTCATAAAAATGGAAGAGACATTTAAAAAGTTCAAGGTAAAGACACTGCCAGATATTTCTTATTTCATTTGCATTCTAGCTGGAACCTATTAGCTTTCACCTGACTTTGACCTCTGCACTGTAAACATGGTATTTTTGGTATATAAAAATACCAACACACACACATTCCAGTACCCAAATATATGGCACACGCCTCAAATCACAAAAAGAAAAACAGCTCTGACCCACAATCCACAACACCAGATAGTTGTAGAGTTTTTGGAGTCTGTAAGGGTATATGTAGATTTATGAGTAGCCTGAATGTTTTGATGTGACTTTATCCACACAAGCATCTGCGCCAGTCTTCTCAACTGACTAAAGAGGCAAGTAGGAGAAAGCAGAGATGTATAGAGTGAAAGAGCACTTGCTTTGACTGATTGAGGGGGTAGTCGAAGGCTTGCAGCACGGCAGCAGTTTGAGGAATCGCTGCTTTATGGTTTTTTTGCTTTGGCTGGTGGAAGGGTTACCTGAAATCACCAACCATAGCACAAGAGTTAGATACACATACACGCAGTCTGTGATATACACACACACACATGCCTATAAAGTCATGCAACGGACAGATTCAACAACAGACGGATTCATGCTGCTGACTTGGCTTAGCAAAGGGAGACCACCAACTTCAAGCTGTAGATAGTACCACCTGCTCTCAGCTCACCCCAATAAACACACAGTTTACCTCATAAGACTGACTTGTATCACGATGCCATATCCAGTACACTGACTTTAGAAATATTAGTGCCGAGTATACCAATTCAAAACATAAACCAGCATTGTACTCACATTCAGGTTAAACAACCACTTAATGGTAAATGGCCTGTATTTGTATAGCGCTTTACTTGGTCCTAAGGACCCCAAAGCGCTTTACACTATACACAGTCATCCACCCATTCACACACACATTCACACACTGGTGGTAATGGAAAGCAATTTGCAAGAAGGGTGTACAGAAAAACAACCCCAGCCAGAGCCCATAACATCTACCAGAGATTGTTTTGTGTGTCACAAAATGGATATTAGTAGACGTAAAACACATTGGCACAGATAAACCTGGGTACTTACTGCAAAGAAGTCCACATATCCCTTTAAGGAGGACCCCAGCAGTCTGAGGGATGAAGTAGGACATGATGGACTGAAAACCAACACAACCACAGCACCCCCACTGATTTATCTCGCCTTTGTTATGTCTCACCCTGTTATCTCTCTGCTCTGTGGAGCGTCAGGGGCTCTGGCCCTCCTGACAACATGTGGCTCTGGCATCATTTGCAACCAGAACAGGCAGAGCACACTCTCCAAGCATACCAGATTCTTCTATCGAGCAGTCTCACAGAGGCTCAGCCATAGGCACAAGGGTCTGCTTGTGGGCAAGTGTGTTTTTTTTTTTTGCAAACAGGTTCATCAGCTGACAACAATGCAGACATAACTATCAAATCCTTAACAACCAGTGAAATGTGCAAAAATAAGTCAGAAAATGTCCAGTGTAACCCACAAAAGATTAATCGTGGAGTAAGTGGAGCCATAAAATGAATGAATAAATTAATGACCTTTATGATATTTTAATATCTTAACTTCCAGAAACCTTCAGAACAGCTATTAAATGGACCTTGAGATGAGTGTTTCATTACCTACTTGTAATTTCTTCATAGAGTATTGTTAGTCTAATTAACAGCGTGTATCGCTCAGTATAGTTCATCATATTCAACATAAATAGCAACTATAGGTGTCAAAGAAGTGACAACAGTGTGCAATACATCAATTTGAAAGAGAGTAAAGAAGCATACCAACAATGTATGAACACTAGTTACACCTAAATTGTTTGTAGTGCTCCAAAACCAGACATTTTTTGTAGTTATAACATTGCAATCAACATATTAGTACAGCAAAATGCTAAATCATAACATTTCTATGATTGGAAACTCTCTTGGGTAGCATTACAGATTACAGTTTGAACTTATCAGCATGTGTTATACTGATATGAAGGCCAAAACAGAGACACAAACAAACGGAAATGAACAAAAAAAAAATGCTGTGATATCTACTGCCTGTGCTCCACATGGAACACTGAGTTTTAAATACTTGTGAGACCCATAAAAAGCCAAATCTGCTGGAGACTGTCAGTGATTAGATGTGCTTGTTTAGAGACACATTTTTCTGGCTCCCTTTTAAAGCCCTCTCTCCATCTTTGTTATTTTGTCTGTATTTTTGTCCTTTTCTGGCGTTAACATTTCTTGTTCTGATGTCTCAGTAAATGTGCTTTAGATGTCATGGATACGATTCTCCTGAAATAGAGATATTTGATCTCAGACCCTTAATATGCACACCTATCTATCTATCTATCTATCTATCTATCTATCTATCTATCTATCTATCTATCTATCTATCTATCTATCTATCTATCTATCTATCTATCTATCTATCTATCTATCTATCTATCTATCTATCTATCTATCTATCTATCTATCTATCTATCTATCTATCTATCTATCTATCTATCTATCTATCTATCTATCTATCTATCTATCTATCTATCTATTTAATATCCTCCATACTAACAGAGTCCTATGTCAAAAACAAGTAGGTTACTTTACTCCTTGAGCTACTGAAGTGACATGTGATATTTGTTCTCTAGCCTTTGAAGTTAAAATTGTTTTTTGAGTGGCACTGACAATGAGACCAGAACTTATTTCATTCTGGCCTGAGTAAGCAGAAAAGTAAAAAAAAAAACACTGTTCATTATTGAGCAGCATCACAATGCTCTTACCCAGCATGCCCTGTAGTGATTGTGCAATTAGAGTGCGATAGTTTCCCTCGGGGCACGCTGACAGACCATCACAACACTTCAGGAAATAAGAGAACAGCTCTATTTTTAGTAAAATGGTGGCAGCACATTTTTGGCAATATTTAGTAACTTTTAAAAGAACTTCATAAACTTGAGAAATCTGAGGATTTTCTCAAGGAATGCAGAAAATCACATGTAAGCCCTGAACCACAGGGAAGACAGCAAACATTACGGAAACACTGTACTGCTTAGTGTATCTGCAAGTCCAACACTGGGACTTTTAGTTATGATCTCTAGGAGTGAAGCAGTGCAGAGCTACATTTTAAAAGTGGTTCGGTTAGTTCCCCAAGCACCTTTAGTTTCAAATGAGTCCGGGGACCTTTACCTTTACTTTCCACTTCTCCTTCCTCTTTTTCTTCTAAACTGCAATCAAGCTGGTTAGTAAGGTTGGAGGCAAAAAAACCCCCCCAAAAACAAAAGAGGGAGAGAGAAGGATGCTCAAAATCAGTGCAGCAGAGGAATTTCCCAAAATGCCTCCACTGTTACAGCCTTGCTGTCTGGTAAAAGCTTGACTGTTCCAAACAGCACGGTCCCAGTCTGCCATGCAGCCTTAAAAATGTGTGGCCTCAGGGTGCGCTGGTGGCACTGTGGTTAAGACACATTTCACATAGCTGCAACCTGCTGGTTTAATTCCTTTATTGCATATAATACCCCTCTGTCTCCCTCCCCATTCTGTATCTGCTTTACTACTGTACACCATCTAAAAATGTTAAAATGCCCTAACCTGCTCGCCCACAAGAGAAAAAAAGAAGGAAAAGGAAATTAGCACTCTTTAAGCCGAGGCGTAGACAAGCCTGAAGACACCACAACGGTGGCTTTTCTCAGACTTCCTAAAACTCTCCCAGGAGCTTTGTAGTGTACTCTCCAGAGAACACTGTAAAGCTCTTCATGACGAACAAACTGAGTTTTGCTTTAAATCAAAACAATGAGAATATTTTAAAATGCAGGTCCTCATCGCATTAATAAATGTCACGTACAGCCTGTGGCTGATTATAATGAACGAGGTACTGAATGGGCTGCAGTTTTAATACTTTGAACTTATGTGTGAGATAGAGAGACACAGATACACCAAGCATACACCAAGCCTCATAACAAAGATCTCTCTCACTCACACACACAGACACACACACACTACACAGGACTATAAATGGGTGTGACAGACTGAACAGCTAGGCAGTGAAAGAATTAGGCTAAAACTACTTCATGTTAACCTCAAACACAGAAACCCACCATGAATACATATGCAGACGCCTGCCTCTCCAGGTAAGTGTTCTCTTCCAGCTGTCCCCTGACTATATTTATCAATTTAACCCTTTCCGTGCCTCTTTTTTTCTTTTGAATAATTTCTCTTACCTGTCATAGAAATGTCGATGAGCCCCAGAAAGTGCATCAGTTTGAGGGAACTGCAGACCACCAGGAGGATACCCACAGTCTGCAGCCCCTCCACCTCCCACTTGTCTTGGAAGAACAGATGCATCCTTCCCCCTTCCTCTCCCTCTTTTCCTATCACCAAAAATCTTTCTCTTGCCTAGGGGCAACTGTGCCCCCCTCCCTCAGTTTCCAGCCCAGAATGCAATGTCTTTGTCTTCAGTCCCTCCTCTCAGTCTCCAGCTATATCCCGGCGTTCGGCCATCCTAACTCCGCACAGCTCCCCACCCGCTGTCTTCACTGAAGGTAGATTGTTATTCTCCTCGTTTCTTCTTCGAGAGTGGTAAGTGCGTGGCAGCAGGAATTTCGACTTGCTACTCCACCCCCGCCTCCTCTGAGGCTGTCAAAGGTGGTTTAAGTTCCAGGTGAACTTCGGACAATGCACTGTGTATGTCCTGGCAGGTTGGTGGCAATTGTTTTCTGACTCTCTCTGGTTTTCTTGCTGCTGACTCAAACTCTCTGTTCTTTCTGCCTATCCTCCCTCTCTTTCTTGCCTTACCTCCGTCACTCTCCTACTGCTGTGTCCCTCCCCATGCTTAATTGGGTCAGTGATGGAAGTGAAGGGAGGAAAGAGGGGGATGAGAAATTGAGGCGGGGGAAGGATAGAGTAGTACTACTTGTAGGTAAAGAGGGGAAACAGAGAGGGGGAGACATGCAAGAGGCAGATGAGAAGAATGAATGGAGAGATGAGAGGGGAAGAGAAGAAGGGAAAGGAGGGGCGAGAAGGAATGGTCAAAGACAAATAACGATAAGAATAGCAAATGCAAAAAAAAAAAACCTAAAACAAATAATCACTCCAAAAGAGGCAGCTATGGGAGATGGAAGGATAAATTTAGGCGGAGAAGAAGCAGGAAAAGACTTAACATAAGGGAGGGGAAAAACTGTGATGACAGAGTGGCAAAGCATCTGACCCAGCAACGACTGTGGACAAACTCACAGATGTGACAATCTCCCCTGAGTATAAAGTCAACACACAAACACACACCCTGGAGGTGAAATCTGGCTATCAAATATTGCATTTGAACTCCAGCGCAGCGTGGAACATTTCAGCTGGGATGAGATCTATTGCTGTCACATCTGGCACACTGACATCCAAGCACAGACAGACACACTGAACGGGAACTAGAAAAAAACAAAAAAACAACACCCTCCCCCTAGAAAATAATGGATTTAATGTACCAGAGTGGATAGGAAACTGATTTAGACACTTAACCTTTCAACAAGGTGCACAAGGCATGAGTGAGTACAACAGGTAATAATGTTATGAGCCTTCTAAAGCACAGTGTATAATGGATACATGATCAAGGAAATTATATTTCTAAGTGGAATTGAGATATCCCAGCTGAACCGATATTGGATCCAGTCATGACCTTATTACTATAAGTGGATCTGTTATTGGCAAGATGCGGCCAATCCACACTAAAGTCATTTTCTTCGTTTGTCAGTGCAAAAATTGACTGTCTGTAGTGCTAAACCTGAAATTAAGTAACACCTACAACTGATTACTGTGAGTGGTGGTAACAAGAACGACTGAGGCATAAGAATTGCAAAAAGTCCTCCAAATGAAATGACAAAATGTGTAATTCATAATCTTGTTCCACAACAATGCATTTCTACATTTTCTAATAAACAGCTCCTGTCAGCAGGGCAACATTATTATTTGTTTTCTTATTTCAGTAACAAATAACTGCCGCAAAAAAAAAAAAGTTTTCTAAACTGCTACATGGTTCAGATGTTAAGAGGAAAAGTGCAATATATATTTAAATACAATAACTACTTACAGCTATAGAAGTCATGGTCATGGCTAGGAAGGAAGCAATATTACGTTTTTATAGGAAACGGGATGAGAACAATGGTCTTGTGATACCATGAACCCAATCTCAATGTCCACACTCAAAGACTTGCAGACTTTGAAGTTTGTTACAGCTAAATCTGTGAGGCCTTAGGGCTATCCCACTCCCACTGTCAAACAGTCAGGTGCACAAGGGCTCTTTGGCAAACATTTTGAGTCCTGTTTGCATACTGCATTTGTGCAGACTGTGCCTTTGCCAAGTTCATTGTGATTTCGCTTTAAACACACTGTTGCGGAAAGAAAGAAGAAAAGCAACGTTTATGCATAAATCCTTTTTTTATTTTTCTTCTTTTTTTTTTACATTTTTGTTTGATGATGAAGTTTGAAAAAACTGATAAATTATTTAAAATAACTTCTTCTTTCCACTCTGCAGGGTAGGAGACAGGAAAATTTCAAATGACAGTTAAAGTACAGAGTTGGTAACTTGCGTTTCTTTGCCAAGGCAGGCAAGTGATTTGGGAAAGTAATGTCGTCTACTCACTAATCCATTCAGTAGTGCTATACGAAAAGGCAACCGAGTTCATGTTCAGTGTCACAAACTGGGCAATCACTGTCAACTAATGTTTCCATTATTCTAAAGCAGACATTTAATTTGTGATGTCAAGCAAGGAACAAGTGTTCATTAAAATAAATGTCTTCACAGGTGCTGTTCTATAAATAATCTATATAATGCATTGTACGCTCACTAGATACGTCATTAGGTGCATCTGTTCAACTACTTTAAAATGGAAATATCTGATCAGCCAGTGACATGATAGCAATTCAGCGCATTTAGGCACATAGATATGGTCAAGACGACCTGCTGAAGTTCAAACTGGCCATCGGAGTGAGGAAGATTTAACTGACTTTGAACGTGGCATTGTTATTTGTTCCAGATGGGCTGATCTGAGCTGTGTACTGGGATTTTACCAAACAAACACCTCTAGGGTTTACAGCAGGGATATCAAACTCATTTTACAGTGAAGGGCACATATAGCCCACTTTGATCTTAAGTGGGGTGGTGATGAGAGAAACTCACCTTTCAGTCTTCACCTACACATTTAATCCCTGAGATATCTTAATATAAGATAAAGAAGGGTAATCTTGACACCACATCTCAGTTTTTCTACATCATAAATGTGTAAATTGAGAGAAAATCAGCAGGAAAAGCTGCAAAACTTCTAAAAAAATAAAGTTTAAAAAAATGTATGCCCGCTTTCATATTTTCCAAAGCCGTCCAGTGGGAGTCGTTGCCAGGCCAATTCTTGACCACAGGCCTTATGTTTGAAACGCTGGTTTAGACAGAATTGTCTAAAAAAAGAGTAGATATCTACAAAGCTGATAGGAAGGTAAAGTAACTCAAATAACCATTTGTTACAACCAAGGAGAGCAGAAGAGTGAGAGAGAATGCAGAAGAGCATCTCTGAAGACTTAACACACTGAACCTTGAAGTAGATGGGCTACAGCAGCAGAAGACTACACCACGTCCTACTATTGTTAGCTAAGAACAAAAAACTCATCAAAATTGGACAACAGATGGCTGGAAAAACATCGTCATGTGGTGACTCTTGGTTTCTGCTGTAACATTCAGATGGTTGGATCAAAACCTGCCTTGAATTAATGGTACAGGTTGCTGCTGCTGGTGTAATGATGTGAGGGATATCTTCTTGCCACACTTTGGATGCCTTAGTTGCAACATAATTCCCTACCTGAGTGTTGTCGCCACAGTGTAACCATCTCCTAATACAGTGGTTCCCAAACTTTTTTTGCTGGGCCCCCCTTGTTTTACAAGAAAAATGTTTGCTTAAACAATTAAGCAAATAAAGTAATCTGCAATAAATTACAGGTAGTAAGAAAATAAACTACTAACTCTTTTACGCTATGTCTGCACCTACACGGGTATTTTTGAAAACGCAGCTGTTTCGTCCACAACGGCGTTTCGAATCACCGAGAACGGAGATTTTTTAAAACTCCTTTTTTGCGTTTATGTGTGGACAAGGAATATAGAGTTCATCACTCAACGTCAAAGTTATGTGCCTTTTTCACGTCACGCTGTGCGCCACGTTATTGTTTACATGAGATGAATTGCAGAATGGCAGATAGAGACGAAATACTGTTAATCTGACTATCTGCAGGTTTTACACGCTTACATATACACGCAGTTACTGTCGCTCCATTTAGAAAGGCAGAGGCGTCACGGTGTAATTATTTTACATGTAGTTGTTTTTTTTCCTGTGTAATAATATTCAACATTGCTATCAATGAATAGGCATGATTGGAAAAGTGAAACCAAAGGGAAGATATGCTTCACCATATTTTCTAGTCTTTGGCTTAGAATGAAGTTGGTTTGGAAACATATTCAGCGATGCTTCATCTCCTGCTTTGCGTTTCTGTGGGCGCCCCGTGCTAGCAGTGTCCAAGCTTTGTTTTTGTTTTGTTTTTTCACTTTTCATGCCGCGCCCCCCCTGCAATGGCTCTGCGCCCCCTGCAGGGGGCGGGCCACACACTTTGGGAACGTCTGTCCTAATAGGTGCTGCAGCAGTCAGGAAGTTCAAATCATCTCAAACTGGTTTCTTGAACGACAGTGAGTTCACTGGACTCACATGACCTCCACAGTCACCAGATCTCCATCCAACAGATCATCTTTGAGATGTGATGAATGGGAGATTCACAACGTGGACGTGCAGTTGATAAATCTGCAGCAACTGTGTGATGCTGTCATGTCAATAAGGAACAGAATCTCTGAGGCATGTTTCCAGCACCTTACTGAATCTATGCCATGAAGAATTAGAGCAGTTATGATGACAAATGGGGATCCAGCTCAGTGCTAGTAATGTTTAGCTAATGAAGGGGCTAGTGAGTGTATTAACTTAAATAGAATACGTAACATAACTTTCTAAATACTGATATATTCAGGCCAAACTCTCAAATACAGTCAGAGTCAAATCAAGGATAAAAGTGCTACAGATCAAGGCTGGTCATACCTATCTGTCATTATCTCTTACCTAAAGCATTATTATCCCTGTCATATACCAAGACGTTGCTTCTCTCCTCAATATTTGTTCAAACATGACGGCTCTGTGAGTCCAGGAATATTCTAAGGCACTGACTTTTGATCTTACTGTTGCAGTTGCTTCTAATAATGGTAACAACATTTAGCTTGCTTCACTGTTGCACTGTTTGTATCCCCGTACGCACTGATTTGGTGACTTGCCAAAATATGTCTAGACATCCAGGTAACTGTAAAATCAGAGTGGGCTAAATTTGGTTGAGAAGTGAGGTTTTTTGTAGACATCTGAAATGAATGCAGCACATCCTTTGTTTCAACAGCTTTTCACATTATATGTTTTCATGTAGTGCAGAAAAAAAATGATTATGCTTTTATAATAAAAGTTATGCAGAACTCAAACAGGAGTTTGCATTTACTAAGCCAGGCAAAAGATAGAGGGCTCAAATGCAGGAAACCAGCAGATAATTTTAAAACTGAGAGCTTTTGATATGAAGAAATGCTGATTTGATTATTGCTGCTGAAAAACTGGGAAAAAAATCTAATTAAAGAGCAGAAGTAAAACCAACTGGGTTAAGTGATTGATGCGTGATTTCAAAAGAAAATAAAACATAAGCAAACAGAACCAACTAACAGCAACGGCAACAAACAAATAAGACTTCTCTGTGAATCATTTTTAGTTTTAAACTTTTAAAGTTCATTTAAATGACAAATTCACACTTTACATGACAATGCCAGGAGACACTGCAATTGTTTCTTGTCAATGACGGCCCTTAGCGACCAATTACCAACTGACGCTGCCATCTCTTGAGCCAGGCCATTACTGCGACTTAAAACAGAATGGCTTTCACAACTTAACTAACAAGCTGCAACTACAATGGCTGGAAATGAAGCAAACTGTTAATTTTAATGAATTTTCACTTTCAGTTTGACACTGCCTCCACTCTAGCTGTAAATTTGGGAAGAGATTTCATCTTCCAAAACCATTTTCTTGGGTCCAACATAGACACCTGAATCACAGCTCCTCTGTAATTATAAAAATCGGGTTTTAAGAAAGGCTCAGAGCAAGAAAAAAAATTAAAAATTAGACTACTTCTTCCATCTTCTTCGTATTACTCCTCCTTGGGTCCTTGTATTGCCTATTCATTAATCCTCCCACAACACTCGGTGGCTCGATCATTTTTCAACTGAGAAGCTGTTTCATGTCACCGTAGAAGATAAATCAGTTACTTTGGGGGTTAAATGGGCTGAACCCGGGGAAATGCTTGTACTGATTTTGAAAATCATTTTGCTAAGCTTTCAGGAGGCTTTAAGGTTTGAATGTGTCTCAGATGGCCAATGACTGAAAGCAATGATTGACAGTTCACTTGCCTGTTGCTATTCCCTGGCCCCTAAACGCATCATGTCAGTGATACTCCCACCACCACCGCCAATACTCATGTATCGATGCTCCAGGAGTTATACTTTGAGAACGTCTGGATGCAAATTTGACTAGAATTTGATACCTGTCCATGTAACTGAGTAGCTAGAGGAGCCAAAATTATCTTTGATGGGGTTATTTTATTTATATTAAATATATTCAGGATGAGGTGGAAAGTTGGATTTATATGTACTTACAACAAACAAATCTCCAAATCAGTCACACTGTGAAGCTTCTCTGTATTTAAAAGTTTGGTAAACAACAAAATCCTGATTAAACTCCTCATACAATAATTGTCACTTCATTTTTAATCAGCTGAGGTCTTTGCAGTGGGTGTCCAACAGAGTGTTTCTGTTTGCTTGGAATCTGACAGTCTGTGTGATATAATTAGCAGGGTAGTGGTTATCTGAGATACTGCTCCTTTTTTTTATCCCCATCTTAACCATCCATCACGTCTGAAGGTGTTTAAAGGGCAGTTTGACAAATCACAGATGAAAGGGTTTTGGGGTTTGTTTTTTTTGCCTAAATCGTTTATGTGTCATACAAATGAGAAGGTGGCAGCTCTAATGTATCCCGACGGATATAATGACAAACATTTACTTGGGAGAATTGTAATCCACAATAAATGGTGACACCCTCACACATGCGTGCACACGTAGACTATAATAAAATGTTGGGTTAATCAGTCTTACTTGATTAGCCTCTGTGAGGCATAGTTTGCCCGAGGCCAGACACACCAAGTAATTGAAATACCTCCATATTTAGACGTCTACCTGGGCAATTATTCCTCTCAAAACTGATTAAAATGTCTAAGAGAGTGCGGGGGGGGGGAAGAGAGAGGGTGTGTGTAATATGTGTGTGCGAAAGCGTGCAGCGAAGGAGACACAGAGGAGGTCATTGACAAATGGTGCTCAAAATTGGCTAGTGTGTTTCCAATTAGATAAGTGAAATAAGAGATCCATTTGCATAGATCATTAGCTTTTGAGGATATTTTTAATACGGCGATGGGGGACAAAAACAGATTCTACTGAAGCCGAGTCCTTTCAGTATAAACTACAGAGACCAGCTAAAGAACAGTTTTCTTTAAAAAGTGCACACAACCCGGTGACACAGACGGATCAAAAATGTTGTCTGTTTGGAGGAAATGAGACATACTAATTTATGTTTTTGGGAGACATCAGCAGCATCCGAATGCTACGTTTAGGAGTCTCTCTCTTTTACTCGTGTGACATTTAATGATCGGGACTAGTTAAGTAAGGATCAACCAGATAAGCTAGATCTGTTACAGTTTATATTTAACAAATACATGATGAAAGTGCCAAAAACTACTGGAAGGATATCATTAATCTTAGTTGTTAAATTATCGTGTGTAGGTTAAAAAATGTAGCTGATCTGTTTACAGCTCATTAAATCAAATGTGTTTAAGGCACAAAATTGACCATTTTAAATTTTGACAAACAAGCGATTAAGCAGCACACCTGTAGAGGGCAGTGCAAGGTAAGACATGCAACTAGCAAAACAGCAGTCAACAATGCTGTTCAACTCTTGGTATGCTCTTTCCTTGTTACTGTCCTTGATTTAATCCAGCTGCAGGGAGCAGTTTGAAAGAAATGAAAGATCACAAGCTATTAATGATTTCCAATGCCATCTCTCTCTCTCACAAGCACGCATTCCCTGCAAGATCCGCGGTTGATATTATGGCATTGTCTAAGATCAAAGCAGCAGCAGACCAAACAGCATATAAGTTGTACTTTGAACCTTCTGACACTCAGCTTTCATGCCTTTTTCTAATGCATCCTGTGTTTGTGAGTGGTGTAAAGCAGTCAATCTAAATTGGGTTTGCATCGCCGACAACAATCCTCTAAACCTATTTCTATCAAGACATAAAACCTCTGCTCTGCCTTTTCCTGCCAGGAGCCAAATCAGGAAAACATCCTGTGGGTCGATACAACAGAAAAAAAGGGGAAAAAAACTTTATCAGCTAAGAGGGTTGGAATCTCAGCACTCCGAAGGTTTGGTTTCAGCTGTGGAAAGATTTGTTTCTAAAACGACCACTAAAACAACTCTTAAGTTTAAATTAGTGCCACAGCAACTATATTACGGAGCAAACCAACTACTTTCTCAGCCGAACAACACATTACTATGCTGGAACACAAGACAGTGAAACATGTACTTTGAGGACAGCTCAGCCAGCGTGCAGCAACTTACAGGAAAGTTATCCCAAATTCTTACTGGTATCCTGCCATGAATAAAGATCAAATTGGCAGTTAAATCAATGGCAGAACGACAGCAGCCTGTAGCCTTATTCTGTTGTTGTACGACAGGGTAAACAATAGTCACTGTCTGTCCAACACAAATGTTTTATACTCGTGAATCCTGCTGCCAGGTTTCTGTGGCCTTGTTAATACTGTAATGTAAGAATCATGGTCAGAGAAATTTTTAAAAAGAGAAGAATAAATAGAGAGCTGCACCATCAGGCAGCGCTTTCAGTCTTTACTCCAATTTACATTCAGCCCATTGGGGTCAAAACCAAGCAAGACACAGTAATAAAACTTTACAGATGTGTGGCTAAGACCTGAATTATTCACGACCATTTGCCTTGATGGTTCTCTCTTATATTCTAATACATGAAAGGAAAGTGCAGCTTTACCACAAGTAATGTCTGCAGCCTAATTAAGTAGTTTTAGGAGTAATTGTTCTTACCATAACCACAGCTTACTGTCTTCTATCCCAGCATAACCATTGCCATCTCAGAAACCTATGTCTTATATTTTAACAGCGCCTGTGTTCACCTGCTATATGGGTTCTTATACCAAAGAGCAGGGATGTCAAATTCCTTTTAAGGTGGGCCACATACAGCCTATCTTGATCTTGAGTGGGCCAGACTGTAGAAAATTCCATTTCCCATTCAGTTCCAGGTGCATTTGCAGTTTTTGTGAGTTCTTATTTTATTGATTTATTTTAGTGTGGACACATTGGAAAGAAAACTGAAATTTCTAGAGTAAATGGTTAAAAAAGGGAACTTTTCTATAATTTAATTGTTTAGCTCTCACTTCATTAGTTTGGTGTAGTATGAATGGCCATGGGGGAGGTCTTTATAGTGCAAGATTTAAAATGTATGAAAATACAGTTAAAAGTAAAAATTTTATAGCCACCATAAGATTTTTCAAAGATGTCCACTGGGCTGGATTGGAGTCTTTGCTGGGCCATTTCTGCCCCCCAGGCCTTATGTTTGACATCCTTGCCATAAAGCAAGATACAGTCTATTCAGCTGCTGCTTATCAGCTGGCTCAAGCTACTTCAACAGAGGATCATCATTTTGTACTTTGATTCAAAACAATACTACCAGCTTTAGTCTGTCTGACAGATCTGCTACAGCTGGGTGGGTGAATATTTCATCAAATATTGCTGGTTTCTTTTGTGCCTAATAAACTGCTGAAGCAACTCAGAAAAATCAAATTCATCTTGAAAACAGCACAACCGAACATTAACGGGTTAAGCTGCTTAGCGGAAAATGGTCTTCAGATATGAAGCTAAGCCGCGCTAATGCAAATCTTTCAAATTACAGAAAAATTTTTTTTCAAGGTTAGGTTTGTGTGTGTGTGTGTATGCATTAGTTTGTTCTCAATGTTATCATCTTTCTCCAGACGAGTGTCAGAGGAAGAGCAACGGAACGTCTACAACTTCTGTTCTTTTATTCACAGAGCACCTGCCATACAAATACAGTCTCTCATTTACACACACACACACACACACACACACACACACACACACACACACACACCTGCCATAATGAAATCAGGGGATGGGGAGCCAGAGAACGAAGACAGACAGTGACAAAAGCAGAGAGGAGGAAGAAAAAATGAAGAAAAAAAGAGAGATGGAGTGAGGGAAGGATGCAGAGGAACAGAGAGAGTTGCGTATTAAATATCCCCTGTCTGATCCTCCCGTGTCCCAGGCTCTCATCGTCTTCCTGGCTAGCCATCAGAGGGGCAGAGACAGAAAGAGGCTCAGACAAGGTCAACAAGGACAGTCTCCTTGATCCTCATTGCACTTTTATTGCAGTTTATAAAGTTTGCCACAATCGGAATGATCCTTGTCCAAACCATTGATAAATTGTCTTAACTGCTATCGTTTTAAATTTCTCCAAAAGAGCCCAATGAAAAGTCTTTCAACAATTCGCTGCTGCAAAATGTATGACTTTCGGATAACATTTTTAAATGTGCTTTTGTTCTGATATAATATAGGGATGGTTTTAGCGTCCACAGACCCTTATACTGGGTGTGAAGCAACACAACTTACTCTTAATGGACTGAATGGACTGCAAACACACACACAAACACACACACCCATCTGCCCTCATTGTAATTGCCCTTGTGTTGATAGGTAAGCTCAAAACAATGCGCCTGTGTGTGTGTGTGAGTGAGTGTGTGTGTGCGCGTGTGCATGCATACGTGCTTGTGCTTAGACACAAATAGGTCTTCTGCTGACCGCTAAGCTTTTTACCTGCTCTTATCCATCTCCTTCATGTTGTCATCATACTTCCTTTCTATCAAATAGACACACACCAACCAAGGATCCTAGCCAAATGGCCAAATATCCTCTTAAGCATGAAAAAAAAAATGATTTGCTGAGCCTCACTGTAGACAGGAAGAGGATATTGTTCTATAATGGACCTAAGATATAGTGTTTACCAGAGAAAAATATGCACATACAAATATCTGGCCATTCAGAGTTAGAAACCTATAGATTGTTATATAGATTATCCATTATTATATATTTTATAATTATACATTTAGTGAATGGATATGTTTTATTGTTGTCACATCCATCTTCTTTTGAGAAAAGTGTACAAGAAAATACAGTATTTACACAATTTTTTAAAAATCTTTTATGTCTTATTTATATGATTAGACCTGTTAGTGATGGTAATATTGCACTGAAATGTATGTAATTGAGCAATAAGAAGCAGGAAACTGGGTGACATAATGTGGAAATCAATGCCTATTAAACAAAACCAATTAGTAAGTGCATAGTAACATACTGGTAACAATATAATATCCTGCTTAAAGATTTTTTATTAGTACATTAGTACAAAGGCATATAAACTTTCATATGGTCAGGATATTGAAGTATAAAATTCCAGTTGTAGGTCTTATGATGAGAGCAGAGCAGTTTACTCTTCTATCTATCTGGTAGTGACAGTGAAGTACCATTCACATTTAACAAATACAGATATGTTTGTCTGGTCCGAGGTTTTCAGCTGTAGAAATATTACTATAAAATTTGGGAAGAACGTATAGTTTTGCATTTTGCAGCCCTGGTTGCTTGTTATTACAAATACATTATCACGTATTTCTATATAACTATAACATTACTCAAAGTTTGCTTTATTATATTATTACATGGAATTTACATGGTATTTCTTATAAACTACCAAACATATTTTCAGGTAATAAGCCACTGTATTTACATGGTTAAATAAATAAAAGTGCAACCATACTGCTACCACTATTACTTCTATTACTATTACTGCTATCACTAAAGATACTTTATTATTCTTATTCTTATTAATAATAATAATAATATGTCTACAATCCTGAATAGAAGAAGAAGAAGAAGAAGAAGAAGAAGAAGAAGAAGAAGAAGAAGAAGAAGAAGAAGAAGAAGAAGAAGAAGAAGAAGAAGAAGAAGAAGAAGAAGAAGAATATAAGCTGTTGGATACTGCCCTCTATAAAGATGCAGCCATGGTTGTGAGGAAATTAATATTCCCTTACAAATTATTTCTTTACATGTAAAACACTGATTTTTTTTATTCAGGCTATGCTTTGTAACAGTTATGGTCAGTTGCACAGAGCAGGTGAATGCCTGGATGATGACGAGTTTTAAAAGATTTTAAGCGATGCAGCTAACAGAGCAACTGCAAAAAAAGTTTATTCTAAGTCTTCTGTCCAAATTAAAGCTCTGCTGTGATATTTCCCCTTGGATCGACCACAGGACTCTGAACAAAGCAGTCCTCATATTCTTACTCAATTGTGTGCCCCTCACCTCAAAAATCATCACATATTCACTGAACCATAGCGAAACTAAAAAGTAGAAATGACAATCTCCAGGTTGGTTTGACATATGGTTCACATCCTAATGTTAAATCTGGTATAAATTGATATGAGATATTAAAGTATCAAAGACCTTGCAGAAGTGATGAAGCAGCACTTCAATATGTCCCTGACACAAGCTAACTCATCCAACCTGGTGCCAAGCAAATTTATTTGAAAATCAAAGGCTAAACGAGGCTGTGGAGCATATGGCAAGATGCCACACTTTTCATTCATGAAGTGAGTGAATACATTACAGCACAAACAGTAGGCCTTAGCTTGATTGTAGGATATTAGTCACTGATATTCTCAGAGAAGTAAATCAGCAAAAGAAATAAGCACACGTATGTTTATCACAGGTATATACTTACACAGAGATTTCTTTTGTTTCTTGAATAAGTTAAAGTCAACACATTCTACTCAAAGAAAAAGGTGAAGATGGAGGAAAGTGCAGTGTTGATAAAAACTCTTCTCAGGCACAGACCAGCACATCCCTTCTATTTCCACCTCATAAACTTCCAAAGAACACACTCCAGCCATTAGCCATTAGCTTTAAATCTATCAGAACCTTGTAAACTTCCCGACCAGAGTGCACTTCAGGCATGCTGCATGCATCCTCGATAACAAAAGAGTTTCCTCTTCTTTTCTCCACAAAAGTATGTGCATTTAGTTTGTATATATGCGTTTAATCACCAATGGGTCAGTAGCACAGCTCATTAAAGTAATGAGAGTCACACAGTCTCCTTATTTTACTGGTCTCGCTCTGTCTCACCAGAAGATGACTCAGTATGGGTACAGCAAAATGAGTCTGGCAAGAGGGAGCAGAGAATGAATTTCAACCACAATGAATATTTTATTTCTTTTCTTCTTTCTTATAAAATATCAGTTTTGGAAAATGGAGAAATAAATTTTACCTATCATTTCATAATCTCGTTTTTCTCAATCCCCACTGGTAGCTTAGTAAGGGGGTAATCCTAAGGGAGACAGGTACTAATGAGTTTAAAAGGAATGGATACTTGATCAGTGGACACAGTGCATGCTGTGTAATGTAACTGTACTGGAAGTTACATTTGGCATGAACATACATAGCACGCATACTCTGGTATATTACACGCTCATATATGGTTTGGACCCAAACTCTTCAGTGATTCTGCAGATAGTCTGAGTGATGCATTCATTCTGCCATCTGGACTAAGTTCCTCCATTAAAAAAATTCATTAGCTAAAGTACTCTCAAGGGAGTTGGCACACACGCACACACATATTTATTAAGGCGGCTACTTTCCATAAACCATGGTCAAAATATGCAGAAGACTGATGTCCTAAGTATAATGGAAGAATAAATGGGATCTCCACTGTGTCTGTCTGTGTGTGTCTGCCTGTGTGCATGCTTGGTATGTAGAGTGCTGTGTGTAGATGAGAGGTTTCCAAGAGGAACTTTATTGAGATGACAGAGCTGCTGGCACACCTTGACTACTGGGTGCAGTCCAGCTGGTGCATCAGGGATGAAGAGTGTCTCCTCCAGTGTAGCATCCAGAATAATACACCAGAACTTTTAATCTGTGAAGGTTTTAATATTTAAAGCACTCAAAAGTGGAGTAGAGGTTCTTTGGTACTAATGCTGAGAAGAAAATCTTGCTAGAGTGCAAAAGTTACTTGAACTGAACAAAGCACTGTGGGCAATGTGCAAAGAAAAAAACAAGCAAGCAAACAAGTAAACAAAACAGATAATAGGGATATGAATCCCATCTGTCCTCTTGTCATCAACAGATGAAAGATAAGGAAGCGTGAACAACGTAAAGTAGGAACTGGAAGGGGGGGGGGGGAGACAAAACACAGGTCACCCTGATAAGACAGGCCAAACAGGGCCTTGGTGTGTGGTGACAGATCCTGGAGGTGAGCCAGAGCAGAAATGGACCTTTTTTTCTTCACTAATAGGCAGGTGCTTTTGTATTTTGTGTTGTAAATGTATCTTTCAGTAAATATTACATTTAGTTAAACTGTTAAACACCTTTAGTACAGCTTTGGTACAAATGATTCAGCAATCAGAAAAGCACCAAAATTTGTTTACTAAAAGACGGATCTGATTCAGGTTTGTCTTTCTCAAATAAACCCAACAAGAAAGCGCACTGACTTGAAAATGTTCAAAGAAAATGTTCCATATCTCCCTTCTTTACCCAACTATACATTTAGGTTTCAAGCTAATGAGAGTACAAACAGTACGGCTGACATTCCCTCAGTGAGACAAGTGCCTCTACACTGCACTCAGACCCACTCTTTCCATAGTGATATCGATTAAAAGGTAAAAGCACACACCCCTGGGGCAGAGAGAGGCCACACACACACGCAGCTAAAGTTACTCTGTATGTGTGTGTGTGTTTGGGAAATGAGAGAGTGTGTTGCATGGCCCACTGTTGCACTGGTAACCCAAACCCTTGCAAAGGATTGCAGCTCATTCAGAACCAGAAGGAATGCGTGGTGCAGATAAAACTGTTCATGCGCTCACTTGTACAAACAAGTATCATTTAATATCAGAGAACTCAATTTGTTTATGTTTATATAATTATTTTTAATAGACAAAACTCTTAAAGAAACAAACAAGCTTTACCTTCCCCACCGACAGGTTCGAACATCCCAAACTGCTCTAAGACTTTGATGAAGAGACCCATGACCAGCAGCACCGCAATCACCTCTAACCCGTCCAGATTCAACATCGTGAGAGGCCGCCCATATGTCCAAGTCAGGACATGTAAACCTGTCCAGCTGTCCTCAGCCTGAGCACTTCTGTCACTGTCACACTGTCTTCCTCACTTTTAGTCACTTTGATGAAGTCCAAAGTGTTCTAACTTCAGAGGGATTTTACAAAGTGAGGTAAACTATAACGATAAGCGGCTGATAGCTTGGCTTGATGGGCGTTTCTCTTCTCTCCCCAGAATCTTTCTTCAGTCAACCCCTCTTATTCCCCAGTGAAGGCCATAACCACTTAAGCTACAGGCTGTCACACAGAGGTCCAGAGCGTCCCAACTGTTGAACTTTTTTAGGGGGCATTTCCCCCTCCCTTCTCCTCTTATTCTTCCAGGCCCCCCTGGCTGCCGAGTGATGGAATCTAGGGATGCGCTGCGCCTGCTAGTCCTTTGGCAGTGGTTGTCAGGAAGCAAGTGTTGTGAGGGGGAAAGAGGGAGTGAGTGAGAGAGAGGCGGCAGATAAAGAGAGGGGAGAGGATGAGAGGGAGATGGCATAGAAAATGAGAGGGAGAGAGACAAACAGAGACAGATACACACACACACACACACACACACACAGCGAGGCAAATTGTTTGGGGGAGATGAGAGAGTTGAGGTATACCCTCCCTCTCCAGCGACATTACCTTCATTGATTTGCCTAATGTGGTTTCCTTGGTAACTGGGAGAGAGTGTTTAAAAGCAGATTTAAGTAATGGAAAAAAACATATTTATGTTCACCTTAATTCATCTCAAATGTGTGTTTTCACTGTAGAGATTGCAGCATCTGTTCTGCAGACGTTGTTCCTGTCGGTCGATAGAATGTCTCATTAACTTTTTTAATGTGTAGCTACAAGGGCTCAGATTTCTGGCTCTGGTATAGAAATGCTTAATGCTTCTATGAGAAGAATGTCAATGTAATAATTCAAGGTACATGCTGAGGGGCATGTTATGTACTTTACAAAAATGTTACGTGTGGCACAAAATTCGCCTACATGGCAGAAGAGGTTGAGAAAGTTCTACAAGAACGTCCCATTAGATTACTGCTATTTCTCTGACTTTAACTGTACTCAGGTAAATAGTAGACATGCTATAAATACGCTAGCTATTGCTATTGTTGAAAGAAAACCTTTGGGCTTTCTCTACATTTTTTTTTATTGGTTATCATGTTAGCTTCTTTGCAACCTGGGACCTCTTTTGGTAGTTTGCCAATTTTGATTTCTAGGCTTTGACATCCTGTTCTATCCACGGCTCAGTGTTTGCAAATTGCAGACAAGTTTAAAAAAAGATAATAAAAAGTCAAATCATGCTGCAGTTTCCCCACTTTTGGCTAATTCTACCCTGCCTTTAATCTCCACACAGGGTCCCTGTTCGAACATGACTTTTCAGTAGAACTTAGATGACAAGTGGTTTAGAAATTAAAATCAGAACAGTTGACATAGTTGCTCATCCAGCTCTCAACCCCCCACACTTCAGAGTTTATTGTAAAGTCCAGAAAGAGATAAGGTTGGCTTTATTTGACAAACTAATGAGGATTAAAATCAATTGAAAATGACAAATGTGAGCTTTTCCTTGAGCACATTTTGGGTGAAGACCCACTCGGTTACCATTGCATGTAAATGTGTTTAAATTATGGCCAACACTGTAGCAGGAATAGTGATTCTTGTAAATTGTGGATGGACAACAGATGAATCAGCATGGCATGAACTCATTGGTCCTTTGGCCAGATGAGCTAACCACAAAGCTTCCAGTAATGAAAATCTTGTCCTTTGTTTCAAAATATCCATATTGACATATCTGTTGATAGAGATAAGTATTTCTATAGAATTGTTTTGACTTGTGGTCACCAACCATGAGTTGTCCATAAGTTAATCTTATATTACTGATGGCGTAGTTCAAATGCTTCACACACAGTGGAGGATTTATGACAGAAAAATGTGTAAAGTGAATGAAAAACAAACATCATAAATATGAGGTAATAAAGGAAAATTGGTAAACTAATTAACTCTTACTGCCAAATATTTGAGATCAGTTCTTGATCTTTTTTTTTTTTTAAGAAAGAAAAACATATCCTCTTTCATAAGGACTCGTGCTGTGATTTGGTAATTGCATCACCCCTAAATATTCATAATGTTTGTCAGTCATCAGCTCAGGTTTGGATACCTAAAGAATCAACTTGAATCTGTGCAGGCTGTTACTGTTACCCACTATCTAAGTAAATTCGGCCCCACCCTGAATAACTCCCAGGGAGGGTATCGCTTCACATTATGCTGCAAAAATAACAGAGCTGGGGGGAAATGGTATGTTGCCTCTCTGTCTTATTGTCCCGCTGTTTTTCCGATTGTCTCTTTCTTTGGAAAGTGGAAGGGTTGAGAGAGGAAAGACAGCAGCAGCTTGATAAATGTGCAGTGTCTGTTTTTACTTCTGCTCTTGTTTCTCTTTCTTGACATTCCTGTTGCTACATTTTCAACTGGGCAGTGCAGTGGCATACCTCATTACTGTCACATAAACAGCACCATCATGGACATGGTGGGTCACACAAGCATGCACATTTCAGACAAGGTCACAGGAAACCTATTCTTGGCTGACGTCGCTTTTACATAAACAGTGTCAAAGCCGAGAGACGCTTTACCACCATAGCTGTTTTTTCCCCTTAATTCTACAGCAGCAGTGTCTACAATTTGTATTGAAGCAGAGCTCTAATTGCAGACATGGTAAATGTAAACAGAGAAATATTAAACCAGTCACTGACAACAGAGACAGAGAGAGGGAGATAAAGAAACCTGAGCCCGACTTGTTGGTTAAAAATGATTTCTCTACCCACTTTTATGTTGAAGAGTTGCCATTCAAGGGGATAGATGGGAAGAAATGAGGCAGGCTGCTGCAAGGCACGTGGCGGCAGGAAGAAGTAATGAGAAGTAAGAAAAGACAGAAACAGAACAAGAGGGTACAAGGGAAGGACAAACTGAGGAGCAGGAGTGACTGAGGTCAGATTCCTCTGTGTAGCGAAGTGCAGAGGGAAGAGGTATCTATTCTTTATTACCCTCCAGCATCTCTCGCCTCCTGGAGGATTTTTCACCTCATTCAGGCTGTCACCATAGAAAATTGGACCCGCAGATGTGTCCTCTACTCCACCGCTATCCTCTTACCCTACTTTCTCTGCTATTTCTCATCAAATCTACAACTCCGAAGGCTTTTAATTTCAAAAGAAAGGACGATTCTCTCAATCAAAAAGCTCATTAAGTTCAAAAACTCGGTGCAACAGGTCTCCGAGCTCCAAAATTAGACACAGACTTAGAGCTCCATCACACTACAGTGCCATCGACAGCTTACAAATACAGCATATACAAATAGTGTATACTGCATAAACTGTTTTGCCACTATTTTATGAATGGTCATTAGAATAGAAAATACCCTTGAATGTGTCTGAATTATAAATTATAAATAGCTGTTTTTATGTTTTTCATGTAATGTGTGACTTCTTTCTTTATGTTACAGTATGTGAATTGCATTTATTGAGACCATTTTGCATTTAAACCTCTGTATTAAACCAAAAAGTATCTAGATATGTTCACGCTTCAGTTTAAGAGCTGTCCAAATGTTGTGCATGGTGTTCACAGCCCAGTAAAACCATGAAATAAAGAACGGATCCATGCAGAAGTAAAATAGTCTTCTTCTCTCTCTGCAGAGTTGAAAGGCTAGTATTAAGACAATGTAGATACATTTTCAACTTTCAATTTATGAACTAAATAAACGTCACATTAAAATTTCAAGAAAGTCTTTGAGAACTTTTATGTATGTACACATATGGCCCATTAACTTAAAATGGGTAAGAAAATGAGAGATCCCACAAATATTCTGTCACGTTGTAGTTTACATATGTTTATGCATCTTCAAATTATAATAAAAGTGGACTAAACTGGTTTGATATGAACAAGAATAAACTCCATGCACGACTCACTAATCCATATAGTTAAAAAAAAATCTCTATCAATAACTGTTTTTTCACTAACCCTTTGAAAGGCAATTAGTTCAATCTGCAACAATGTTAGAGAGATTCATCTATAAGATGATACAGGTTCTAGTTCGCTACTATAGATATGTATCTGGTATGATTTCATAAATGAATATCATTTATGAAATAGTAGAAACTACAAATAGTAAGGAGGGAGTTATGTGGAGGACTTTGCTAGAAGAAAGACTAATTTCCATACAGTCTGGTAAGTATATGGTGCCTGAGGTTACTTTGTGTGTTCCTTGCTGAGACATCGCAGACTAATGAGACCTTAAAAGCCAAACCTTATTTGCTCTCTTTTCTAGTATGAACCATATTATGAGAAGACTGGAATCACTTGGGTTTAAAAATAAATCACAAACTTCCCAGCCTACTATTGATTTTTCCAAATTTCTTCTGCTGCTAAATATACCGTGAGAGATGCTGTGAGACATAAGCACTGAGGGGAAGCTAGACAACTGATAGGCGCTAAACTGTGGAGAGTGTTGTTCTCATTTGTACTGATAGGTTTATGGCTTTTCTAATAGACTCGAGTGAATTTACTGACATGTGTCATCGGTATTTATGGAGTGCGGTCGTGGCTCAAGAGTTGGGAGTTCGCCTTGTAATTGGAAGGTTGCCGGTTCGAGCCTCGGCTTGGACAGTCTCGGTTGTTGTGTCCTTGGGTAGGACACTTCACCCGTTGCCTACTGGTGGTGGTCAGAGGGCCCGGTGGCGCCAGTGTCCGGCGCACTGCCAGTGTCTGGCGCACTGCCAGTGTCTGTCAGTGCGCCCCAGGCTGTGGCTACAATGTAGCTTGCCATCACCAGTGTGTGAATGGGTGGATGACTGGATATGTAAAGCGCTTTGGGGTCCTTAGGGACTAGTAAAGCGCTATATAAATACAGGCCATTAACCATTTACCATTCTTTCTATATGTCAAACTTAAGACTCAGGGGAGTGTTATGGATGCGACAGCTGACATTTGAGATCAGATCACCTCGGGGTACATTGATTGAAGGAATGAAGATTTATGACAGGCTACATGCTTATATTGCTCTTAAGGGCTCTATGGAGGTGTTTTGCTGTACTGACCCTGTCATGTATACATTACTATTGATCCCTGCATTAATAATGCTAATGCCTAAGAAAAAATACACACACAAACCTTTTTTGTTTCCACTTTTTTAACATATAAATACAAGGATAAACATAAAGTATGGTCATTTAATCGCTAAATGTGCCTGTATGGCCAAACATGTCATCTTTTGTGTAACTGCCTTATTATGTGACAGTATAATCAGTAAAAATACTACACAACCTCATCGAACAGGTCTGACTTGGGGGTTGGGGGGAAGAATATGGATGTTCTTAAATTCCACATCAGCTAGACTGGGACATCTAGTGGGCACAAAGGGCAAAGATCAGGTATTTTAATGCTAAACCAGACACTCATGCGGACTTGTAGGCATCAAGGGAAGAAGCATCACATTCCGTTCGTTTTCCATTCAGTTACATTATCTTACTGTATAACATCCATGTACCTAAATAATCGCAGCTTCTCTTCTTTTTCATCCATTGCAATAAATATCCCAACTGACACGCCCTTCACTCCCCTAATAGTGTTAATATGTTATGCAAGTTAGTAAAATTATAATACATCAACAATAAATTACCTACAAATAGTACTATTCTCCAGTGCAACAATACCTCGCTGATTTCCTAAATCTCATTTTTGTTTTGTTTCATCTGTAACATTTTGCTTCTCATTAGCATGGAGACTAAATATGAAGTGAAATATCCATTCACTTGCCATTCCTACTAAATCTGCCATGTTAAAAGGGAATTCCAGTGAGCCAGAAATGCAGTTCCATAAGTAGCAGAGTTGTAAATGGCCTGCATTTATATAGCACCTTATAACGGCAGCTATGATCTTCAAAGCACTTTAAAGTGTTTTTCATGTAACAGATCCTGGATCTTGGTGGATCCTTTGAGTCTTTCAATAACCCTTCAATAAGTTTATGATACAGATTTCCACTTAAAATAGCACCTTCAACAAACCTTAAACAAATTCAGAGAATGGGATCTACAGATATCTTTAAATCTTTCTAAGAGTGACACTCACCTTTCTTCATGAACAGCCAGTAAGACAGAGGGAATATGGAAATGAGGATGAATGCATAAAAACCTCCAATGCTCTCCTTGGAGTTGCTCATTATGACCAGTGACTGCAGAGCCCACATAAACAACACAGGTGGGCAATGTTTGGCTTGTATTATGAAACAGCTGTATTTTGTGGTAGCACAATCGTGTATCTCTTTCTTTCCTGTGGGCGTGACATAATGTTTTTTCCCATGTACTGTGTGCACCTATACATGAACAAACATGCACCACCTGTTTTGATAAGGCATGTTTTTTTTTCACCCTCAGGTTTCATATACTAATGAAAAAGGTTAAAAAAACCCCACCTACTCTCAATTACCTATTCAGCAAGACTGAATGAGTCTCTCTATGTCTTTCATTTATGTCTAATCTGTGCACTGACAGTGTGTTTTGTAAATTACCGCTGATGTATTATTCTCGTTATGCCCCGTGGCAGCGCACAATGCATGTGGAACGGTGACAAAAGTCTGCAAGCACAGTGCACAGGCAACAAGTGCAGCAACAGAAAATGGCAACACAGCTGATTGAAAACACAGAGATAAGAATGTAGGAAATTTCCAATTTTCAACTCTCCATGCAAAAACAAAAGTACAAAACCAGTCTGGTGCGTGCTGGTTAGAAATAAACAATGTATTATTTATACCATATCGTATTGAATGCAGAATGAGTGAATTTTCAATTTCATAGTGCCAGCGAGCAGGTGCTGGATGGTGAGAAAACCTACTGGGAGAGAAGAAAGAGAATGGGAAAGAAGGTTGTGGGGGGAAGAAAGGTAGACTGTGAGAGAGGAAAGAGAATTACAAAATATTGCAAAAGTGTGCCTTACTACTGGAAAGTGTGGGTGTATTGTGAGCTCATGGGCTGCAAGAGGGAATCACAGCACAGAAACGTAAAAATAATCAGCCACATACCTCCTCACTGGACGTTTTCAACAAAACAAGCGCAACTTCAAACATCGTCCACTAGAGGTCAGTGCAGATTAAAGTATTTATAGATATTTCAAAGCAAAGAATGCACACATGCCCTCTTGCACATAAAATAAAACCTACAACACACTTGAATGTGTAACGAATGTTCTGGTAAGTGGATTTTATGTGCCCTTCAAATGTCATTTACACACCCACTAACCAGATAAAAGCATGAACAAGTTTTGAGTTGCTGCCAAATCATTAACATCGCCTCATTAGCTTAACCTTAAAGTCAGCCATGTGTACCACATTACAAATAGGAAGACCAACTGTTTTTCCTGTAAATAACTTAGACTCACAGTTTTAATCTACCATTTTAAACATAAAAGCCCTGACCAGCAACAAAACGCAAAATAAATTCCTAATTACAGCAGGTTTACTACCTTCTCTGATATCTTCCCTGTTAAAAAGGTCGACTGCCAGTTGAATTCCTTGTTCATTACTTTGACCGACTCATACAGCCTAGGCAAGGACAAATATAATATAACCCATCTGGTGATATCTAAATGAATGTCTCATGGACAACAGGACAATAGGACAATGACAGCAAGCACGTGGAGCTGATGCCACGCTGAATCAGCAGCTAATCAAAAGGCACAAAACGATCCAACCTGTACCAAAGGACAAACCTGCCTGTACTGCACACGCAAAGCCCTGCAAAGTCACAGAGGGGGGATAGCGCACTATTGATAACCACGGATAAAAATGCATTAAGCACAATCACATGCAAACACGGTGGATATTGAGAATCTTTACGCGCACATAGAGCATCTTTGTCTACAAGTCAATATGTGCAACCGGTTGTTTACAACGGGAAATCACATATAATGTAGATAACAGAGGAGAAGGGACGAAAGGGAAGCAGAGGAAGCCATGATTGTCTCAGACAGCCAGGCCCAGTCAAATGCTCTATTGTGTTAAATCTGTCAACTGTCACCGAAGAGAACAAGCAAGAGAGAAATGGACTGACAGAGGGTGAGAGACACAGAGAGGGACAGAGAAAGAAGCTGTCGTCATGGACACAACGCACAGCATCAATTCCCCAGGTCTGGGTTGAACATAAAGCCACACACAAACCGGCATACACACACGTACAACCATCTATTTTCACCCTGCCCCACGTATCCCTTAAAAAGGACACAGACAGGCGTTCCAATTTTATCTCTTACATTGTGCCAGTGAATATAACACATATGGTAACACAATCAGAAACATGTACACAATACTGCTTGTGGTTCATCACACACAGCTTAGTTTGTGAACCGCTGTCTCTCTGATATTACATTGTGGACCTGACAAACCATATTAACATGGCTGGGAAAGCTATGACAAGCCATTAGCATTCTGCAGAGAAAACACACATACAAACTCACGCATGCAGACTGAGTGGTTATTTCAGAAAAGAGTTGAGCATGCCTTCCAGAGAGTAATTATTTCTAATCCTTTTTCCTGTTACTCTCCCATCCTTTGAGTAAATATACTTTACTACAGTTGTCTGGAGAGATGTCCAAATCCAGGCTAAATAAAACCTTGCAGTGTGATTGGTTATACTCCTAATCAGCCATTGTTTTCTAGATTTCTATGTTAATCTCAATCTCATTTATTTTCATGTGACCCGCTGTCTTCATAGTTAATTTGATGACAGTGCCCTGAAGTTTAAAAAGGCAGCTAAATTACCCCGATTTTCAATATGTAGACATGCAGTTGTCATTTGTTCCACTACTGTATCTCCTTCAATCACTGTGAAAGTCAGCTGATCATGGACTGTTGTGTAAACTAACAAGTACACAATGTAAGGCTGTTGAACTTGTGAGCTCAACCAGTGCAATTACATTTAAAATCATTTTCAAGTAACGGGATTTTTGTCAGTAACAGATTGTCCCAACCATTGGGCAAGTAAAAGAAATTCGATTTTTTTATGAGAAGGAAAAATCTGAATTCTTGAGACCCGCCACACATTATTGGAGTGAAAAGTAAAGTGCCTTAAAGTGCTTACTCCAAAAAAAACTTGTGTTTCCTATTAAGCGTCTGGTCATTGTGATATGATCATTTATACTCACATCTTCTGATCACTTTGCTAATGCTGGGGTTTAAAAATAGTCGTGTCATTAGAACAGAATAGAATAGAATGCCATTTATTGTCACTATACACATGTACAATGGGATACAGAGCATCTCCTACTCAGTGCAGACATGAGGGAAAGAAAGGAGGGGGTGAGGTGCATCGTTCTGTGGCACTATATACATATGAACGGTATTCAAAAATATCAAATGTACAAATAGGAAGAAAATAGTGTTATATATTTACAGTGTGGATTTCAGTAGACATCCAAAGACAGCACTGTCTCTCTAATCAGGCTTTAAGTGCAGAGGCACGTGTCAGAGTAAAATATGAGAGCTGATATTTGAAATGATAGAAGAAAGTAAGAAATGTGACATGGGCACAACAGTTAGCTGAACAGTCAGTCATTTTGTAAGTTTATTTAATAGAAAAAAATAATATTGTACTTATAAATATGCATAGATTAGTATGTAATTACATCTTCCAATAAATATATGCATTCTCATAAACATTTGTTTATGAGGGCACCAGTGTGTGAAAGCCACCTTGTTGCCACACAAGCTTGAACACAGCATTTTATATATGTGGTTAGAAACCCGCCACACGTGTCTCATGCCAATAGATAGGAGGCGAGAACATTAGTAGGTGTTCTAGTGTCATGGAGAAAAATTTTAATTCATGTCTGCATCTTCTGTTTATGTTTTTTAAATAACCTTTTTTTTTTCTACAGCTACTTTCATTAAAAACTTACTGGGAGGCCATTATCTGTCTTCAACCTTTAGTGGAAAATATATTCAACTCATTGGACTGCTGTAATGCTGCACTTAAAGTAAGAACAAACTTGCATGTAGGTGGAAAAAAATTGTAGAAAATGTAGTCTTTTTGGCTATCACATTAATCAGTTAAGCATTTTAGAAATGCACACCTGGAAATTCTTCCGTGTACCACACAGCATAAAATGCAGCACTTCAGATGACTTGTGCTGGCACTGAATGAGACAAATGAAATAACTCCAACTGAAAACCTTGAAATACACAGTGAGTAATCAAGTATTTCTCTTGACTACAGAGAGGACACAGACACAGTCACCTGATAAAGCCATGCTGCCCCAGGTAGGAGCACAGGTCATGATGCGATGCACACGGTGGAGTGGGCCGCAACAGCTATAAATAACTCCGAGAAGAATCAGATTTGAAGAACCGGAGGTGGGAACTGATGAGATCACACATACCCATATGTGTCGGTGAGTGTGTGCGCGTGTAAACATGCAGCCGCACAAAAGGCCTGGATCAGAGGAAATGGAGATGGAGTCAGACTGACATCATGCAGACTCGCAGACAGATGAGCAGACAAAACAACGGAAAAGCAGCAGAACACAGATCAGGATCAGACTGAAAGCATCACTGTGACTGAGAGCAGGGAAGTGACACTGAGGTTACTACAGCTAATAAAAAACTGTAAAGGAGCTTACTGTAGTAATAAAACAAAGTATTACATGCATAAATTAAATCAGTGTTTATTGAACAATAATGTCCCTGTATTAACTGCAAATCAAAGTGAAATTGTACAAAGACAAGCTTACAGTTTTTTAAAAGTATACACTTTTTCAAAAAGTTTGGACAGGGACATGTTTGCTACTGCATTGCATCACTTCTTTTATCGATGTCTGGAAACTGAGGAAACCGAGTGCTGTAGTCTTCAAAGTGAGACATCTTCCCATTTTTGTTGATACAGGATTTCATCCGCTGAACAGTTCTCCTTTGCCATATTTTTCATTATATAATTCTCCGCGTGTGACAGGTCTGACCTGAACTTAAGTTAAGCTGGTGCAGCTGGTGCAGATTGTGCTTTCGCTGTGTCTTGCTAAAAATCAGAAAGGAATTCCTGAATAAGACATCACCTCAAAGACAGCATATCACTCCAAACTCTTTATATATTGTTCCACATTAATGGTAGAATTTCAATTTTTGATCATACTAAACACAACGCAGTTTTGCAGGCTGGACACAGATGAGCGGTGGCTGTTTTAGATCTTGTCTTCATTTTTTTTCTCTGCACTGCAGTTTTAACCCGTGTTGAACATATATATTTTATATAACTTTTTCCTTTCGCTACCTTTGCAGCATGTTTGCTTGTTCAACAACATTTTTTTTTTATTTTTGCCTCTGTCCAAACTTTTTGAAATGTGCAGGCACCAAAATGTTATTATTTCAAATGGAGCTTCTAATATCACCATAACTTATTTATTCACTAACCCTTTAAGGACATTGTGTGTTTACAGAGTAGTTTCCACAGTGACTAAACAAGTAAAAGGTATGTGGTTTGATCCTGGGAAGAGACACAAATATCTTTTGGGTTGTTCACTCAGAAAAGGAGTAGAGGAAGTGTTGCTAAGACATCCAACAGGTGCCCATCAGGCTCACTATGAAAGAGGCCTCAGAGGCCGAGGCGCTCTGTTTAGGATAAAATCGTGTAACAAGTTTATTGTTGGACCATTTCAGCAAACAAAACAGGCCAACACGCATCAACCTCTTTGGGGTTGTGTCAGAAAGGGGATCCACCATATAAAAAGTCTTAAGACCCTTTAAGAATAAGCATTCGGAAGTGTCTTCTTTATATGTCTCTATATAATAACACATGATGGGTTTTGTCTGCTTCCATATAACAATTATTTGAAGGAGTTTGGTTTTCACAGTGCTACTAAGCCTTAACAATGGAAGACAATCAAAGCCCAAGAATACATTTAGGAGGGAGAACTCGCAGTATTTTGTTTTATGATGAGATTAAAAAAAATGTGTAGTTTATGGTACTGCCGACCACTAAGGGTGTAAGAGTCCCAGACATGATTGGACTTAATAAATGAACCACTTTTCACTGTCTTCCTTTATTTATACTGACAGAGCAAATACTGAATGTTGATTCACTGCAGTGAGATGCTAAAAATTACGCTGGCGATTATTTCCAGGAGGAAAGTAAAAATAACTTAAAAAAAGAACTTTCTGCAGTTTTTTTCCTTCATTCTTGAGCATCTGCGAGTGCAGCATGTGATCAGACAAAAGTTATGCAAAGTTGTATCGGAGTATGTCCATGCCGAACCATGAAAATATCCAGCTATAAGACGACCACCTAGAAAGATGCAAATGCACAACGACGCACCCATGCAGGGACACGCCTACACACACAGGCTCAAGCACACAGACACGCACACACAGAGAACTGACTGACAGACATCAAACTGATGCAGAGCTAAAAGATGACAGACAAGTGCCACTTGAGAAAATGACAGGCAAGTGAGACATTTACACTGATAGAGAGAAGAAGAGGGACACTGAGCACTGTCAGTCAAGAAGACTGGTGAGGAAGTCTCTTAGTGGGGTGTGATATATTTATTTGTCTGTTAGTTATTTATAAAATGCTTTTTTAGTTTTACTTTCTACCTTTATTTGTCTAAAAGAGTCACAAATGCTTAAGGCTTTTTAAATTAACAAAAAAGTAACTCTTTAATCAAGGTGGAAATCAAGACAGTGATATAACTCAATAAATCAACCATCAGTTTGTGATTGTTTTACACTAGTCAGACGAGGCTGGGGAGTAAACATGCATTACACTAAATGTTAATGTGCTCTGACATGCTGTGAAATTGATTATTATGGGCTGATGCTAGAACAAATTAATTTAAAAAGTCTAAGCGCAGAGACGGAGAGAGCGAGAGAAACATGATGTTTGAAAGATTTGTGCACAAAAATATTTATAACTTTTAAGCTTGCGTATCACTTCACTCAAACACACTCTTATTGTCAAAATGAATCCTTTCCTATCTGCCCCATTTCAGTCAACCTCCAGTTCTTTCTTCCCATCCATCCGCTCTCTCCTTCTCGGCCTCTTGCTCGCTCTCTCCCTGTCATATCGACTGGAGGTCAGCAGCACACTCTCTCAAGGTCGTATCTGTCTGAGACCGACCCTCCTCATGCCCGGATGGCTGAGTGGAAGCGACAGCTCTGTCCCAGCTGGGGTCCATCAGACTTTTAGTCCCTCTGACCACCAGTCTCCCTGGTGGATAGCCCTGAAGTGCACCCTTTGTCCTCAGCGGCTGCTGTCTATTACAGAAAGTGTCACACAGAGACAAAGGAGGGAAATAGAAGGTTGGCTACAGGAGGGATAGAAGAAATCCAACTAAATATTCCTTTAAATGACTCAAAAACAAAATTTAACATAACATGAAAGAAAGATGCATTTCAACTTTGAAATTCATCCTTACAGACTGAGCACCACTGAATACTTATTATCAGAGATGGACAGTAACGCGTTACTTGTAATCCGATTACTTTTTTCAAGTAACGAGTAAAGTAAGGATTACTATTGCAAAAATAGTAATTAGATTACCGTTACTTTCCCGTAGGAACGCTGCGTTACTGCGTTACTAAAACCGTGATTTTTTTGCGAGAATGTCTCATGACAATGACGTAAGCGAGTGTGACGTTCGTGACAACAGCTGTGTGCAGATCAACAATGGATAATATATCGAGTGTGGGAGAGAGTATGAGCATGCAGCGTTTAAAGCTTGGAAGTACTGACCTTACTTTGAGTTTGATTCCATACAAAGTGACAAAAACATTAGTGCCCGTTGTGCGTGGGAAGAAAACTTCTTTTTACAGTGAAAAAAAAAACCCTAAACTTCCAAGCAAGCACCGGGAGTGCGCTACGACGTAATGGGAACTTCACAGAGAAACTCGCGGATTCTTCAACTGACCGCTGCGGCACACCTGTGTGAACCTTAAGGTGTGAAACAGCTGTGTACTGCCTTTTGTTCCCGAAGAAGGTATTTAACTGAGAGCCATGTTAGACTTAGGGAGACTCTGCTGACCGTCTGCCCCGCGGTCATGTAGGCTCCCCACAAGCTTGGTTGTCTGTTCTTTGTGTTTGGATTAAAGAATGTTAGCTACCGCTCACCGCTCGTCTGCGCGCTTTATTTAAATAAACATCCACAACATGGATTATGCAGAAAAAGTAGAATTGGGCTGAAAGATCTATCGCTTTATCACCTATTCAGGTTGTAAATCGTGTTTTATAAAAGTAACTAAGTAACTAAGTAATTAATTACTTTTGAAAAGAAGTAATCGGTAAAGTAATGGGATTACTTTTTGGGTGAAGTAATCAGTAATTAGTTACTGATTACTTTTTTCTAGTAACTTGACCAACACTGCTTATTATTACTGGCATCACTTTCCAAGCTCACTGATGTGTGCACAAAGCTGTTATGGTGCCACCTCTTTGGTGGATGAGGTAAAGTTGTCATGTTTACTTATCTTTAAATTACGTGTTTGGAGAGAATTTACATGATTTACAAAATCCAACTGATAATTAAAAAAAAAAAGAAAAGCAAAAAGGCCAATTAATGTACCTGTGCTCAGATTCCCTTTGATTTATCTTGCTATATGTTACAATGAACATATTTTTGGGTTGCTTCAAGGTGAATATTGGTTCTCTTAGATTTTGTATCACAACAGTTTTGTGATATGTATTCATACTTTTTTTCCAGGCATTTTATAATATTATTACTATTCAACAGGTTAATAGCAAACTTAAAAAACGTTCCTGGTTTTACTTAAATTTTACTTCAACAACAGGTTTCGCTTTTAATAAAAATAACACAAAATTCTGCCCTTATTGATACTTTAATTATACTTTGCTCATGTGCATATTGAAGAAAGAATAACACAAATGTTCAGGTGGATACTTCTGTACATACTACTATAATAATCTATTGGTTACTTGAGGTGCTCTTCTTTGTATGTTTAGCAAGCCTGCAGTGAAAGCATTCAATTTAACCTCAAGAAATAACGCTGTCCTAAAGGTAAAGAATCCAGCGTACATGTGCATGCAGCAGTGGGAGTGAAGCTGAGAGATCCCCGAGGCATTTAATAGCTATAGTTAGCTTAGATTTATCCACTGCTCTGATAGCTATAGTTAGCAGTAAATTTATCCACCTGCCAAGGGAAGTTGTCAACGAGGGGTGGGAAATACACTTTCATTGAGTTAGTTAGCCTTTAATGACTGAGGGACTGGCTGCAAAGAGCTGATTAGAAAATTAATTATTTATCAAAATACTCCTAAAAATTTCTCCTGAAAACTGAAAAAGTGAGAACAAGTCATTAAGGTGTAAATTAAATGATCTGAATTCCAAATCAGGCCTTCATGTATCAAGTCGTTATGTGTGAAGCCACGTCTGTAGCTTTTTGCTTCATTTATTTACACTGTGTCTATTCATCAATCCCATGGGAGGAAGCAGAGTAACATGAAAAGTGTCCCTGCTTAATATTGGAACAGATAACTACTACTAAGCATCATTTAGACTTCATTCTTTTCTTTTTTCCTTGGAGAATAACGAACATTACTAAATAATGTAATGAATTATTAATTTCCAATGTGAATATTTCCATTCACTTTAACACTGCGAGTTTTGAACTACTCCACCCTCTGCTGACCTCCCTTCTGTCCTGGCCAGCATGGCTGTTGACAAAAACAGCTGTTTTCTATTAAAAATAGGACAAATGGCCATACTGTGACCATACGTTCAGTCTAATTCTCTGTTACCTGCTGAAACCTTTGTTACACTAAGCTCTGTGTGCATTTCAGTGTATCATAGTGTCACAGTTAAATTTAAGCGCTTTTTTTTAAAAATTATTAATGTTCTCCTAAAGATGGTATTTTCTGTTATTGCTGAGATTTAAGTGCAGTAAAGGGTGTCATGGGATTTCCCTGGGGGGTTACACTGAGGCTCAACAACACAATCTGTCACTCTATCACAAATACAAGCCAGTGTACCTTTAAATGCTCATAAATCCAACGATCTAATCTCGATAAACAGCACTGACTTTCTATATGAGTGTCAAAATCATTTGACATCATGAGTTTCACTAAACTTCCAAAATGCTCATAGTTTTTTGGTATAGATGTAAAACAACGCTCCTCATATTAATGTCTGAAAATAAGACACAACTTCCCAGAAACTACTCTGCTCTGCATTAAAGTTCACTACAAACTACACAGTCATGTATAATTGTTGTCATCATTGGACAGCCTACACCACGGGAAGACAGAAACCAGAGGAAACACAAGAGTTAGAGATAAGGGACACACTGAAGGACAAAAACACAATTTATACAAGATGTTTGGGTTGCCCAGAGATAATACAGACACAATTTTGTGCTGAGCAGGATTGAAAAAATACATTGAGGGAAGTAAATAAATACAAATGATTGATTCCTGTTTTACCTTGATTATAAGAGAGCATCTCTCCGTCCCATCCAAATATGCCATATGTGACAAAATGTACTTTTGGTTCACAGAAGCATCTTAGCCATATTTGTGTAATGCAGAAACACATTTTGTTATGCATCACTGAGCACAGTAGGGCCCCTGTGAGCTTGATATACATTCATAATGGATAATTTATTACAGTAATGTATGCCTCAGCCTATTAGCAACAAAATCTGTACATTCAAGTATCAAATACCACAGAACATAACTAAATGCAGCAACAATGTAAGTGTTTATTACATTAAATAGCCATTAACGAGCCTAAAATAGCCTCAATGTCCATTAGCCATAAAGGCAAAAACTACTTTCTAATCTTGCTGCTCATACATGCCACCTCTGCCTCTCTCCACAGGAACTGGAACTGCTGCTGACTCCCACTTATCACTGGCTGTCTCTTTCTTTAACTACTTCTGCCAGTTTTTGAGCACTTTGTCATGTCACCACCTGAAGTGATTAGTTGCAGGCCTACATCCAGGCTGTGATAGAAATTGGCACTGGTGATCTGGACTGTTCGCAGACTTGCCATACTACCATCCTGTGCCATACTACTGATGAAGGTTTGGGGGTCATGGGCAGTGTATCAAAGGCTGCCCTGCTAGGAAAGCTGATCAATGCGTTGCTCGACACATAACTCCCTCCTTTGATGTCCACTGACCTCCTAAGCCATCTATTTCCTTCTTGCAGCCACATACATCCATCTTTTGTTGTTCTTTTTCTTTAACAAGCAGTGCAAAACCGAACGCATAAACTCTAGATGAAGAATGAATTGTGAACATCTGAGAAGATGATTTAAAATACATTGTTGGTTCTGTTATTAAATAAACTCTAGTCCAAGTTTTTTTTTATAAAAGAGGATTAAAAATAAAAAAGCCTTTTCCTACAGTTCCTCCTCTTTTTGCCTCCACACTGTATTGAATTTTCCTTTTCTCCTTTCTCCAACAGTTACTTCTAGTTAACCCCCCCCCTCACTCTCATCACCCCTCACTCAGACTGCTACTAATAGCGGTTTATTTTTAGCACATGTGAGGTGTGTGTGTGTGTATACACATGATGGATGAAGGTGATGTTTCACACCTTCCTCATGAGGGGGAAAAAGTGGTGGATGGGATAAGTGGAGGAGAGGTTGAGGGCGAGGCAAAAAGCGAGCTCGTGAGAGGACACATGCAGAGACAGCTCTTACTACACAAAAAGTGAAGGATTGAGAGAGACACGGCTAACACCTAAAATCCCCACTGGTGCGGCACACTGATCTACAAGAAGCTGAAGATCAACAGGCCACGCTGCACCAGATAATAGTCTTCCTCACAGAGATGAGGGATGACAGGGGCAGCCTTATAGACCGTACCGTCCAATTAAGAAACAGTGCATTAGCTTAGGGCAAAAACTGAAATTTAATCACATGTCAGTTCCTGCTTCTCGTCTTTACAGTCAAATCACAAGAGAAAGTTGGAGAGCTGATCAGAGGTGAGAAAACTCATAACCTACTCTGAATTATGCTGGGAGTGGATATCGAGGAGAGAAATGCAGATGGTACATCACCTGACAGGCAGAGCAAGTGAGAGCACTGACTTAATCAACGTTTGACGGAGCGAAATGTGAACAGCATGGAGCAGATTAGGGCTAAAACAGAGGGACGGGTGCCAGTAAAAACAAAGGATAAGGAAGCAAGCAACAGATACACAGAGGGATTATTCGGCATGCACAGAGAGCACAAATAACTACAAACCAACTGTCGCTTTTCCTTTAATAACTTGATCTGGAATGCCACTGCATGTGCATATAATTGGCAGCACGTGTAAAACAGAAATGTAATTTTTAAATATAGCTACTCAAAAGGGAACTTTTTTTTCTGCACATGTTTTGACCTTGAACTTCCACAAGGAGTTTATTTTTAGGCCACCGTTTAATCTCCTTCCTGAATCTGCAAGTCAGGAGGTGTCAACAGCAGACAGAAACAGAAGCGAATAATCAGCACAAGCAAGTGAGAATTTTCACGTCTGGCGACAAAACGAGCCTGATCTTAAAACGGGTGCGATTGCTGAGATGTGATAGAATATGTTCTTTCTTTTTTTTAAATTTTCTATTTACCCCTTATGATTTTTGTCACTGTCTATCTTTTTTTCATCTCACTTTCTTACAAACCTTTTTTTTCCAGTCAAATGACAAAAACACTTCTCACACCATGCACAGCAGTGAGTAAAATAGTAATACCCTAAATGAAGTGGGACAAAATCTTGTCAGGGTCTGGATACATCTCTTTGTTTCTGCCCCACAAGTTATGTCTTCTGAGATCTGATGCTTAAGCACTACTTCCTGCCGCGTTTTCGTATTTCCTATTATATGAGGCACGACCATGCTCTGCCTGGCAGAGGGTCTTCTTCACCCCACAGTTAAGCACACAAACAGGGGACTTTAGCTTGGAGTAAGATATACTTGTAGTAATGAGCAATTCCCTTCCCACTGTGAGTGCCATTACCACACACTGTAATATGACTTAATGCTCTACATACACATAAATATAGCAACGCTAAACTCCCTATAAGCACGTGTCATAATTTGCCATCATAGGGACCCCATGGTGTTATTTATTATGTCTAAAAGTGACACACTGTGTCAATTTTTTATCAAAAGTTGGGGAAAGTGATGGACACGAGTGTAGCGACATTTTTCAAAGACAAGAGGGATGGTGTTAAACGTATAAGGTACAAATTCAAACCAAAAACTCACATACTTCTCATCTAATCAACATGCTGAGCAGTTATGACTCTTAAGCATTTAAGTGTTGACTACTGGCTATAGTGGCTGCAAACAAGTCAGCCCGTGCAACTGCAAGCACATGGCCTGCTACCAGAATAACAGTATTAAAGTTTTTATAATAAAATAAAGAGTGCATTGAAATTCAGCACCATTGCATGCACACAAATACACATGAAGCAATGCCAAAGCTCACACCGAGCATATTTTATTCATAAGTGAAAGGTTGATAACAAAATCTCTTTGGTCATGGCCACAAGTGGGTTGCAAAGAGAATCAGCTTCAAGGTATGAGAGCTGAAAAACAGAGTGTAAAGAAACGTGTGTGTGTGTGTTTCTCTAGGCATGCATATTTATGCACGTTCTCTTGGCGTAGAACTATGCATGCCCCTGCAAGACAAAAAAGGCGGAAGTGGCACGTAGAGGAAGAAAATCAGACGTTATTAATTAGACAGTACAAAGTTGTAATGGCTTTTCAAGGAAGATTAACACCAAGTTTCATTTGGAAAAATGTCAGAGCCCCTAACAAATGACTCATACTCTGGAAAAGGAAATGAATGTGACTAGTTCTTGGTCACATTCATTGCACAGGATGCACAGGAAGTCCTTGTGAAAGTCTCCTGTAGTAAGAAAGGTGCAGTGGTGGAGAATGCAGTGTATGACATTAATAAGTTACAGGAAACTGGTGTTTGCACGCGTATGATCTTGATCACCTTAAGAGAATTAATTTGCAGCAAGGTGAGGTATGTGTTGCTCCTCAGCGCACCAAACACATTAATCTTCAGACATGAAATATTGATTTAAGGCTGTTTATTACAACCTCAGGCAATTTACAAGTCAAAACATTGTGTTTGTGTACAGTTACTGTGGAGTAAAGCTGTTAGTGGGCAAGAAGTCATTTTTTAATTTGATGGGAACAAATTTGTTGTTTAGCTGAAACAGAAAAACAATGCCTTCAGCTACAATTGAATGTATTCCTGTAAACAAGCTGAAAATACACTGATAACTAAGACAAAGTAGGTTGTTTAACAGTGTGATCAGTGAGCTATTGATCAGGCAATAGATCTGGACACAAGGCAATAGATCTAAAGAGTTTTTTTCTTATTTTAGAGAGCAGACAGCTATTGGTACAAATGACAAAATAATTGAAGGCTTAAGGATTTTCTTCTTCACTCTAAATGGCCATCACACAGGGATTCTGTCACACAGTACACCACTGTACACAGTATTTTCTTGTCATCTCTAGCTACTCACTACTTCTTCACAAACCAACACATTTGCCTTATCTTTGTATTCTACATCGTATATTAATTTTACTAAACTGTACACCAAGCTGTAGTGAATGCAGCTCTCTAGTCTTTGCAGGTATTATGTGAAACAGTTGCACAGATCTAGAGAGTATTCGGTGGCCTGCTGGTAACCTCTGCACCCAAGCCTCCTTGTGATTGTTTTAGTTGTAAGCAGATTGCCGTGATCTCCTATAGGTTGCATGGAAGACACGGACTTATCTGGAAACACTAGCGATTTCCTCTTCAAGTTGTAGTGAAACATAAAAAAGTGTAATGCCAAACTTTTGTAGGCCAATGGTCTCCCTTTCTGAGTTGCATCATACCATCCAGAGAGTAAATTTAATTAAATGATCTTACATAAAAGTTAGATTTGCAGACAAGTCTTCCATGTAAATTAATGACAACTGCAGCAACCTGCTAATGACCAAATCAATTTGCCTGTAGGTGTTTTGGTACCTACATGCATACCTCAACTTCTTGCTAGCAACTGCCAAAAATCTCCAGCAACCTGCCAGCTGGTTGCAGAATATGCAATTTTCCCTAGCAACTGGTGGTTAAGAGGGGGTTAGTGACTGGTCTCTAATCTTGAGCGAACTGCCAGGAACCTCCAGAACTGTGCATTCCTGTCATGTAATAAACACAATGACATTGTGTGGGTACTCCTTAACTTGAGACCTCCGGGGCTATCCTATGGGACAATAAAAGGTTGGAAAGCTGTACTTTGGATAATGTGGGTTGTATGGTGACACCTCTGTGGATTTGGCTTGTTGGAAAACATAATGTAAAATCTCAGTCACATAGTGATCCAGTTGAATTTGAAGGCCATCTCAGGCCATCTTCTTGTCTATAAGAATCTTTAGGTTGATGATAAACAGGATTCTGATTCCATGATCGATGTCACTTATTGATTTGTTTCCTTTTTGACTCTCTTATGAATTCTCATTGGGTTCTCATTGGCTCTGCTTTTGGAGTCACCCCCATGTCTAAGCAGCATATCAAAGACATTACAATTATGCAAATTAACTGCATGCTGTGCGGTCAAATGTTTGTGCATGTTGGAGGTATTTCCCCACTTTACAAGAAAAAAATCATGTGAATGGGATTCCTTAATGTATGCATTTTTATTAGGTGGTGCAAACAGGTTGGATAGTATTTAAAACATGTTAATTGCACTAAACAGACCTTGTCCCACTATTAGATAAAGGAACACAAACAAAGCTCTAGGGAAGAAGAGGAGAAAAGGACACACAGAAACACACGGACGCATACACACACACTAGAATGGCCTTGTTTACCTTGGAGAAGCTAATGAAACAAGATAATTAGTGGGCAACGTGGACTTAAAATGGAGGGTGATTAAAAATGACTGTCATCACTAATGCATACACCAGCAAGGGCTAACAACACACAATCAGCATCCTGACCCTTGTGTAGGCCTGTGGTTGAAGAGGCGCAGGACTGTGATTAATTGACAGAACTAATTATAGACACATGAGTCTTTTCAGAAACATGCTGTGTGCTGCCAGTGAGGGTATGAGCACATAAAAAAATTAGAGTTTTTCCAAACATGGTCCAGCAAACTTATTCACTGAGGTGGAATAAAAACACCTATTAACCAGTGTCTTTCTTAATGTCATCAGTCCTTTTCTGCATAAGTTAAATCGCTGCTAGGTTCATACACAGTTTGATGGCAGTGCAAAATCTGTCTCTCCATGCCTGACTTAAATGGCGTGTCCCTCAGCACCTTGGCACAGCCAAAAATGCTACAATGCCCAAATACCAAACTATGAATGGCCTTGATGAAATCCCAATGTAGCACAGCCATTATACAGTTCAGCCCTTTCTGGCTCCCACTGCAATGAAGCAGACATCTCTCTTTTTCTCTCTCTCTCTCTCCCATTGGAACAGACACGCAGGAGCCGGTAGTCATGGTAACTCCATTCTGAGTAAACTTAAGGATGTGTATGCACACACACGCACACACACACACACACACACACACACACACACACACACCGATTTTAATAAATACTTCATAGATGGGAGCGAATGTGCTTTGACACTGCAGTAGCTAGTTAGCTGGTTAAATAGTTAGTAGCTTCTTTTGCCAGCAGACTGTCAAACTGCATCATTTCCTAAAGTTGCTCTGTTTCTGCTTGTGCCTGTTTCGGGGTGCATGCACCAAACACATGTCTATGTCCGGACAAGGTATGAATATCAATGAGTACAATTATTCCAACCTTTTCATAACAAGGATGTATATGGAAAAAGGTAAGCACTTAAACGAGATTTGTTTCATTCCTTCAAACATTGTCACACCACTCTGCAAAGCCCTAGTGTGTCTATGAGGGTAGTGTATGAGCCTAATTATCTTTTTACACATGGGAAGGGAATGTGGGTATGGGCTTGGAATGGTTACCACTTTTGCTGCTTGAGCCCATGATGGCTTTGTTTTTCTGACCATTGCCCCTAAATTGTATTTTGGTCCATGTAGTAATTTCCTTTTTTATAAACTCTGGTGGTAGTCTCCTTTAACGTTGTGTCTTATGAGTTTAATTTTAGCAACAAAAAGTGAATGTTTGTGCATGACTGCTGGAACAATACAAAGTTTTATGTAGTGCCTGTGCTGTAGTGCTTTGTTGCTAATTACTTTAATTACTTTAGCAGTGACTTTTTTTTTCTTGTCGTCAACACATCCCAAGAAAACATCAAAATCACCAGCGTGTTAGTCCATCTGTCAATGCTTTTCTATTTCCCAGCAATATCTGTGCCATTCATCCCCAAGCTTGTTTGTGCAAACTCAAAGGCGCAAACAGTATAATTAATGGCCACTACAGAAACTTTTACTATAATATTTCAGCCTCCATCAGAGGACGTCAAGCAGACAACCATTTAACAACCAGGTAACATTGCAGATACTGGCACAAGCTTTATTTTCAAGCTTTTTTTTTCTGATGATGTAATCTTTTGCATAGACATTTATACAGCAATTATTAAACCTCAGAGTGTTTATTGGGAAGCATCCCTCAAAATCTTTATCAGCACAAATATTTGGTATAGTGTCATTTCCAGCAGAGTGTTTTTGTTGTGATGAACACACACTCACACATGGGTTACAACATGTGCATTTATATGTCTGCGCTTTCTCCACGCATGATAAGCGGCTGCATTCAGATCACGAACATGAAGCTCTGCAGTTGTCAAAGTCTGAAGAGATAACGAGGAGAAAAACCAGAGGTGGAGATGAGCAACCCTGATGTCAAATTAGCATTCACACACTGCTCTATTGACAAGGTCATCTAAACACAGCTTTACCTCCACCTTCAGGATCATCTGCTGGGATTCAATAGAACCACCCTACTCTGTTGTGTTTTCCCCAAGGCAATGTGAGCTGCTGCTCAATATCACTCGCGAGAAAAAAAGGAAAATGTGTGTAAAGCTTAGCGGCAGGCTGTCAATAGGCAACATTATAAAGGATGATTTCTGGAAAGGACACTCTTTAGCCAGCACTAAGCCCAGGAGGACAAAGAGTATGTGGATGCTAAAGAAATAGGACCTTCTCAGTATGACGAAAAGAACTTGACTGCGCTTACATAATTTTATTCTAATCTCGCTCCTCAAATTAGCATTGTAAAGTTCTGTGTAACTGTGCAGAGGAAGCTAGAGAGGGAAGGAGGATGGGGATGGCTTAGCTCAGAGGTGGATGAAGGGCTGGGTAAAAGGCAGTGTGTGTCTTTCTTCCACTGAGAGTTTCTCAATAGAGGTGGAATGCCACATGCTTCCAGAGAGCAATCTGTTTGACTGCTAGAGAGTGAACAGGAGGAGACAGAAGGACAGAACTGTGAAGGCAGGACGGAGGGAAGCAGGGATTGAAAAAGCAGATCGAAAGAAGGGAAGAGTGAGTTCATTCAAAGCCAGCAGCTTTCTAATTCTCGCTGTGAATTCATTATTGATTCTATTATTATGTGTTTGAATTGAACAAGCTTAAACAATGTATGCTCACAGGACCATATATACAGTACACATCATTGCAGAGGAACCATCGTAAGGGTCTAAGCTCTGCATGATCTTGCTGTCTAGAGAGGAAAAAAACACTTAGATGTATTATATACACATTCAAACCCTGCAGGTTCACTGACATGCTTTTAAATAGTCATGTTTAGGATTTATGCCACTGAGGAGTGCATTTACTCTTTTGTAAAAAAAAAAGATCTGAGCCACACACAGAGACTAGTGACCTATTTGCAAAGATCTCAAAACACACATCAGCACCTCTGCTATAAACACAGCAAACTTTAACTTTAGACCATCTCCACCTGGCTGCTGCGCTCAGCAGACCCAGCAGCAAACCTCCGGGTGTGGAAGTGGAAGTTTTTGGATGCCTACCTTGGGTGAGCGTTCCCATGAGGAAGCGATAGAAATAGCGAGCCACCTTGGTGAGCTGCCTCTTGCACCTTTTCCTGCACTGGCTCATCTTGGTGCAGCTGAGGAGGTGGAGGTGATGATAGTGATGGTAGTATTAGTCGACTTGTCTGCCAGGGGAAACGAGCTCTCAAGGTAGGACGGGAGGCACAGAGCACTGTGAGTGAGTGTGTGTTTAGGTGTGTGTGTTCGTGGAAGTCTGACTGCCGCTGCTTCTCTTCTCCTCCTCCTCCTAACTCACCGCTTCTCTTTCCTCTCTCTATGTTGTCTTCTCCCCTTTCTCTTCCTCTCCGTTCTTCTCTCCACCTGTAGGGCGCTGTCAATCAGCCGGCAGCACTCTGTCTCCTCCCCCTCACGTTCTGAGAAGCCCTTTTCTGGCCTCTCATTGGTTGGGAACAGAGTGTGGCGGAAAATTACGGACCAGCGCACATGTGAGAGTGTGTGTGTGTTTTTCTCTGTGTGTGTGAGAGAGGAGTATACTATAAGGAGGCCGGCTTGATTGGAAGGTGGTGGTGCTTTTTTTCTAGCTGCTTTCGCCACACATCTTATTGATGCTATTTATTCCCATGCATCTCCAGTCATGAAACGTGAGAAGACAGCCTGGGAGAGCGTGTGTACATCTGTGTATGTTTGAGCCGCTATGAGGTTGAGTAAAGCGACACAGAAAACTAAGCAAACTCATTAATTAGCATCGCACGTCACACTCCCCTATCTGCTTGCCTGCTCATTAATGATATTCGTAACAGTGAGAGGTAAGTGAAGAGGGTAGGAGCAAAAGGGAAAAAGTGAAGTTACATGAAGATACAGGTAGGGAGGTGGAGAGGGGGCAAATAGGGGAATGCATTAATAATATCTTCACTCCCTTCTCAGCATGGTGCAATTTTTAAAAGAGTGGAAAAGCTTGACGAAGTAGAAAGAGGCTTTTTGGGCAAACACCAGCCCTCACCAACAGTCGATGAAAGGATTATTATCTGCCGGCAGAGAAGGAGGAGAAGTGGGGAAGAGAGAGGAGGAGCTTTTAAATCCTGCGGGATTGAGAAAAGAAATGTATTTATGTAAAGCCTTTCTGTCTTCATCCTTATCATTCTGGCTTCCCTCTTGCAGAGTCGCTCAACAGGGAAACACACTCAACTCGTTTTCCCCGGTGTCACATATTTATTGTTTTGCCCTCTACAACTCCCACATTAGCCTGCTAAACTGCTGCCAATCCACCTTTATCCCCTCATTTTCCCTGATGCTGAATTAAGAGTGATTACAGTTACCTCAGCAACCCCAGACTCCTTGGATGTCTGTCTGTTCTTCAGGTCAGAAGAAGAAAAATAGAGAAGAAAATCAATCAAATGTCAGGCAGATGCTTCCTCTAAATGCCTGTGTCTTTTTCTGTCGGCTCTGTGATCTTGTCCTCATTTAAAAGTCAACGAGAGAGGTCAAAGTATAGAGTACAGGTGAGCATTTGACAGTGAGAGTCTAGAGCAGCTCTGGCAAATAGTGACATAACCACGTAGCGCAGAAGGACCTGTTTCCCAGATTCTGAGCAAATGGATTTAAAAACATGTGGGAGAGCAGATGGAAAAGACTTTAAAAAGGTTTTTTGGACTCAGTATTAAATGGTCATATAAGGATTCTTACTACTTATTGGTTTTGACTCCTGGCTTCTCAGTTCAGTGATCTCTAATGGTTCAAGTAAGGATTATCTCTCCTATTTCTGAGTGTGTGCGAGCCTTCATAAATAACTGCAGACAGTGTGTGCCGACTGAGATACACCATAAGAAGTTTGTGTGTGTCCTTAAACTTTCCAGTCTTGGTTCAACAGTGCTGTTTTCAGTCACAGGTGGCACAAACAGCTACTGAAAAATTTAATAATCTCCAAGCTCTGGATTAAGTCTCAGTAACTGCCACCTCAGGTTTGCTTGCACTGACTGTTTATTTTGGTTTCTTTCTAAAAAAAAAGAAAAGAAGTTTGAATAAATCCCTCATCACCAGAGCAAAACGGTCCACAATGAAAACTAACAACAATCGAGAAACTACAAGTAATTCTGTGTTGTATGAACAGTGCTGGGTATAACATGTGCTGAAGTAACACATTACTATGCACAATTCAATCAGTTTGCAGTTATAGTTATGTTTTTACTTGAAACTTCTAAGTTTCTTCAGTTATCTGCATGATGAGCAGGCTGAAAGAAAAAAAAAGTGCATTGCTTCCTTCACACTTATATTACAATCAGCAATAAGTTTCAATGCAGGGAGGAGAAAAATAGAGCAGTCTGTAGTAGGGATGAGTTCCGGTGCCATTCTGACATAAACGGTAGTAACCAGACCAAAACGTAGCGCATATTTCGGTGCTTTATTTCGGTGCTTTCTTTTTTTTCTTGAGATGTCATACACTTTGGCCAATCATTTTACCTTTCCAAGGATAGTAGGCGGGCCCAGGTACGTACGTTCTTTTAGAGCAGAGCTACAGATTAAAAACGCCCAAGGCGAAGCGGTCAAAAGTCTGGCTGTACTTCACAGCAAAAGATGCAAACTCAGCAGCCTGCAACAAGTGCTTTAAGGTGATAATGTGCAAAGCAGGTAACACCTCGAATCTGATGAAACACCTGGCGACGCATAGCATTTTTTTAAAAGCCAAGAAATGCACCGTATTTGATAGCTTGCTGCAAGACCGAGCACATCTACTGCGGGTGTGGTGCCTGTTATCGGATCCCAAGAACCCAAAGAGTAGAGTCCTGGCCCCTAGCCCTGCCAGTGTAGCAGAAATGATGATGGATGATGGCAGCAGCAGCCGTTCTTCTCTGGGTGAGTGGCTTAATGTTGTTTGTGTGTAATTTACGTTGAGTAGGCTAACCACGTTATGACATTAATGCATGTAAAGTGAACTAGCAAACACCGTTGTAGTTACATGCGGCTGTCTTGTTGTTTGATAGAGGGATACCATATATGCCCTATAGCTGCAGAAAAGGCTAACATTGTTATCTTTTTACAAAAAAAAAAAACAGCTAAACATGAGAGGTTTTAGGACAAAGTTTGTGTTTTCCATTGTTTAAGCACCTTTTCCAACCAAAGGAGGAATGTTGTATCAACAGAAAAGGCTAACTTGGTTATCATTTTGCAGACAAAAGAGACTGCTAAAAATAAAAACATAAGAGCTTTTTGGACAAAGTTTGTGTTCTCCATTCTTTAAGCACTGGTTCAAGCACCGTTTAAGCACCGGCACCGTTTCAAAAGTACCGGTTGGGCACCGTTATCAGATAAAACCTAAACGATACCCATCCCTAGTCTGTAGTGTTTGAGGAGTGTAGATGTGGACATTACTTTCATTTTTGTTATTAGAAAGAACAAGCAGTGCGATGGTAAAGTGCAAACTGTGTCCAAGAAAAAAACAACTAAATTAAGGTCTTTACTCATAAACACGTAAAATCCATCCATGTAAATATTTCATCTGTTAAAAACATTTTTCAGACTCGTAATGCAGCCATTCACAGTAACCATGTAATTTTGCAGGGCAAATTTGCAGCTTTTTTATTTTTCGAACCAAGCTCGCTTTTTTTCCCTTTAGACTTTTTCAGATCTGAAAAAACAGATCTGACCGATTAGGTAACAAGTGTGCTGTAACTCAAAATGTGTGCTGAATATAGTAAAATACTACAGTTTTACCTCAAACACACAGCTAGGTCAACTGGCTTCCTCTAAAATTGTTTTTCTGCCTCCTCAGATTTGGTCCCAACTTTACCAAAAACAGCTAAAACTGCCCAACTGACATCCTAAAATATACCCCTGGATCAAACAATGAAGTTCTCCCAGCTGCTTCTTTATGTAAAGATTGGATGAACTCAAAATATCAGTTAATTCATTTTCTTGTTTAGAAACATTAGGACCAGCTCATCATTGCTTGATATCGACTTCATTTTTTCCATAATTTTAAAGACAGATTTTCTGTGAAAAGGCAATGCATTCTGTGAGTATATAGATTTACACAAGTTTGGATCTAAACAAATTCAGAATTTCACATGTTTTCTTAAAACATCTTCAGTTTGTAATGACCTTACAAACTGAAGATAGGTTGGATAGGTTTTCATGTGTGTACTGAAATACTCAAAAGGAAGATCGCATTTGTGCCCTTCACTAGCAAATTCACTAATGTGGATTTGTCTTGCCATGTTGGACTGTAGCTTCAGGTTTATATTGTTAACTGGTAATTATGTGACAATGCACTTCAGCTCATGTACGGAGTAATGCAAAAGCAATGCAGCAAGTAATGTTACCTTCACTGGAGCATAATTAAGTAATGGCACTTACTGTGTTACTCTTAACCCTTTAAGACCTACCATAGAACCAAGTCCGCCAGAGCTTATATTATATTTTTACATGCTGTAGAGCTATTTTTGGGAGCATTTCAAGTTGCTATACATCAATACAACCATTACAGCCTAGATTTTAATAATATGTATGAATTAAGTGCACAGTGATTACATAAATTGCAAAAAAGTGCAATAAACTACAAAAAAATTGAAAATCGTTTTTGTTTTTTTAACATATATTTCTAGTTAGAGAAATTTAAGAGGCTTATCCCTCAAAACTGTAAATACAAAAAAGTTGCACAAAATAGTTTCCCACCACAGGAAATTTATTTTGAGTGCCTTCATAGTTTTATTTTTGAAATACACCAATTTTTATACACTTCAGGAAAAACGAAAATAAATATTATAATGCAAATTTGCAAAAAAGCAGCATATGCATCAAAATAAACTATTTCCAGCAGTGCAATATGAGTCCTCAGCATCCCAGAAACGACACAGAAAGTCATAAAGTCAAACATAACTTTTAAAAACACCAGTATAAGCTCATTGAGGCCCGGACGGTAAAAAACTACATTTCCGCGAAAATGACGTCACTTCCGGTTTCAGGCAGGTCATGGCGGACATGCGATAGTTCGCGCTGATGTCTATTCCAACGTAGGAAGTGTTACGAACAGCTGATCGGATCGGCAAAGCGTGTTTCTGGAATATTATGTTTTTGTTGCTGCAAGTGCTTTTTATGCAGTTTTTGCAAAGCTATATGTGGAAGGAAACTGTGACCGAGGACAAGGTGATGGCATAAGATGTAAGTACAACTCCTCAGGTTTCATATGCAAAAAAAATTATTGCGCTAGCTCACGTGGTTGCAGAGCTACCAGGACTTAAAAATAGTTACGCAAAACAGAGCGTGCCCGCTCCGACCGGTTTTAAAGGGTTAATAAAAGTAACAAATAATGTGTAAAACATTACTTTTTGAATATCAAACCCATCACTGGATATGAAACATTAAGACTGTGTGACGTTATGAGTGATTTTGACTATGAGCAAAATTTTGTTTTGTTATGTATGTTGAAGCCCTGGAACTCAGGCAGTTTTCATTATATGAAGGTCAAATTTTGCATAGCTTCACTGAATAGGCTAAAGTTGTTGTCTGAGTAGATCAGCTGATTCTGAGGGGGTCAGGTGAGCAACACTCACTGATTTCCCATGAAATAAGATAATTTTCAGATAGTTATTGTATCTGAGCTAAATGATGGTCAGCAGGATTATACCCAATAAGATGATGATGATCCTTTTTTGGCTTTAATAGAAACAGGCAGGCATGTGATGATCAAGAATCACAATGTGAACAAAAACCCGGGCTTTCACGCACACTGCTCCTCTCTCTAATCCTATAAATAATAGAGCCGGCTAGATTCTAGGAAGAGAGAAAGCAGCCTCTCATACACGTAGTTTAGCCTAAAAGTTAAAGAAGAACTGAAGCGACAGATTGAGTGATCAGTGTAGCATGAAGAATTAAACATTAATTGCTCGATGTAACACACCATCTCCTGCCGCACATACACATACATAGACACATACACATTCAGGGTTGCATGATCTGATAATGACAGGTTAAAGTTTAATAAAGCCAGCTTTTCTGTCAATGGGATGAAGAAAGGAAGAAAAAGAGACTAATTATGATTTATATGTCTGGAATTTTAAAGTAAGGCAAAGAGTACAATAACTTCAGGCAGTTCTAAAGAAGAGCATAAATAATGTGAAAGATACTAAAAGTAAAAGAAAACTAATTAAAAATGTAAAAGGGCTCTAAAAGCAGAATAAAACATGCGTGCCTTAAAGTACCCTGTGTATTTTCTTGTAAACAAACACACAAAAATAAATGTACTTCATTCACTGTTAGTTTCTGCAATAGATAATGCATATCCTTATAATCCTGTAGGTTAACATTCATGTTTACTTGTAAGCAGTGTTGGGAAGGTTACTTTTAAAATGTATTCCATTACAGATTACAGAATACATGCCCTAAATGTATTCTGTAACGTATTCCGTTACGTTACTCAATGAGAGTAACGTATTCTGAATACTTTGGATTACTTAATATATTATCATGCTGTTTACAACTACATGAATGTACTATTGCTGTGATTTATTACTGTTACTGAAGGTCCGCGGCTCTGAACCGTAGTAAAGGACCTCTGGCTAATATGTCGGGTTCGTGTCGGGCTCGTAGCTGAAAACTAGCTTTACTTTGTTGTCTGGGTCAACTTTGCTAGCAAGAGACAGAGAGAGGCGTTGAAAGGCTGCTCCAAAGGAACTTATTGTTTTCGGAGGAAAACACGAACACGGTGTACAGTCGAGTCTTAATAGCTTACTTACAACTGGGCTCGTCAGGCACTCTTCTTGGCTGCAGTGGTTATTATTATATTTACATGCTTCCAGCTCCCGTTTTTGCTCGATGACAGCTCATACTTTTCGACTCTCCTTTTTCTCCCATCTCACGCTCACAGACACATAACGAGTATGGCAGTCCATTCTCCCTGCAGCACGGACTACACTGCCTATGATGCTACATTCTTTAGAGCTGTAGCATTCTGCCTATTAAGTTAGCACAACAACAACAACATCAAAAAGGCCTCTCTTACCCAGGAAACACGCAGAGCGAGAGCGTCACCCTGTAACCATGGCAACCGCAACGCTGCCGCCTGGAACAACAGAACAGCTGTCAAACAAAACCCAAACAGTCCTGACCCGCCACAATATGAAACAGGAAAGTACCGCCGTGTAATCCATTTATTTCAAAGTAACTGTATTCTAAATACCACCTTTTTAAATGGTAACTGTAACGGAATACAGTTACTCATATTTTGTATTTTAAATAGGTAACGGCGGTACATGTAATCCGTTACTCCCCAACACTGCTTGTAAGCAAGCAAGCCTTTTTTCTGCCTCTGCTGAGTTTCTTGGCTTGTTATCACCACCTGTTGACACTGGGCAGGCAATCATAGAAAAACTTCTCCATCACTGTAGTAGAGGTCAAATACTCCAGATGGTTACCTTTTATAGGTACCATCAGTCAGACACAAGGACAGCATTTATGTTTGTAATCTGATTTAATCGCTGACCCAGTCAAAGTGAGAATTTGTCAACCTTCCGAGCCTTATGTCCTTCATTTTGCTGCAAAAAGTCTTAAATGCTTTTAAATTGTGTTGTGCTGCAAAATAAACCTATTGTCCTTATATGAGGACATACTTTTACAAGGAAAAATAGCTTTGTTTTCCAAGGTGATTACATCCAACTAATCTCAAGTACGCATCCAAATCAAGAGCTCAGGTCTCAGGCGGATAATGAATTGATCTTTTGTTGAGTCAGTCACAAATCCTATTTCCTTTTCCTAGTCTTTTAGTTACTGGAATGTAGAAAATTGTGGTTACCATTCACACTCAATCCCGAACATGAATTTGTCTGAAATTGTGAAGCAGAGCTGCATGACAAATCAGGAGTTGATAGCAGCAGTGACATTTTGGAGAGCATTAATGGGCTGTTTACCAATATACAGGAGTCATCGATATTGTTGCCTTTAAATCAATCAAACAAAGTTTACCATAGAAAGTTTTGTACTTATTAGTTTCACTGTGGAGGAGAAGTAACATGTTAGATTTCTTTTTTTTTTACACTAAATTTACAGCTCAACTTCTGAAAACATTGTGTGAAAGGATCGTGTACATTATCTAACTTTGTCTCAGATTTTCACCTTGGGTGTGACAAAAGCTTCACTTGGTCCTACACCAAAAGCTTTTATCTCCAGCATTGACAGCAGGGGTGAGGTACAGCCCGTCAGACTCTCTGCTTGCACCTGACAGCTTTATTGAAAATGTATAGAGGCTTCTCTGCAACACTGAGGCCCAATCAGCTGAGCAGCAGTAAAATTTCACAATATCTACTGTATATAAGCCTGTTATCCAACAAGAAGATAAAAAAAATTCTATTGGGGATATGAAGAAGGCGATAAAAAGAAGTAGGAGGAAGGGTGAGGCTGCCTAAGTATAAGAGTTCTACATCCATTGTTCATTCAAATCCCGTGACATGTGTCCAGCGTTTGTGCCAAGACTCAGCCGCCTGTTCTCAGCGCATGTACATGTGCCTTTTTGCATCTATTTTTTTTCAAGTGTTTACTTCCAGGACTCTGACTCACCACCAGCACCAAGATGTCCAGGGTGTGAAAGCAGTACAGCCAAACACCGGCAACAGTCCATTAGCAACTATTACCATAGAAAATCAACACAAACAAAGAACAACACTTCACACTGCTGGCCCAATTATCAGCTTCAGACAAATTCCAGTAACTCTTAATTATATTCTTGCAAGGACAAAAAAGCAGTTACTGTCTCAACGTTTACGTCAGTAAAATAACCATAAAATATAAAAATCGGCGAAAGAACATTGTGGCAGACAGATAGAGGGGTCAGAGGCATAAGAAGAAAGATGAGTTCAGAAGCATGCAGAGTTACTGCACTTAACCTATTGATGGAGCTACAGATCTAGGCTAGATGTTCATTTGAATGAACTGTCAGTAGGAGAATTAACATAGCTGTGTAACTGATCTCATCCTTTCTGTTTATACACTCAAAACTTAAAAACTATTGTATTTAGCTTCATAGTGAATAATATAAAAAACACTAAGAAAAATACTATGCAGACTTTATGTGTGTGTGTGTATGTATCACAAGTGACAACATAATGATTTTCCACAGATTTGGAATTGGTGCCGCAGTCTGTGCAGGCTTCCACATGAGCGCAAAGGCACACAGGAATGTTGGAGGGCAGATGTGACACTGACACTCAAGTATCTGGCAAAGACACACACACGCACGCACGTACACATTCTCACATGCATTTGTTTTTAACACTATTTATGTGGCAGGCAAAGGCACCAGCTGGTGAAATCCACTCAACACTCTATTCACTGAGGACATGTGACGGTGAAGGGAAGGAGAGGAGAAAGAGAGAGGGAGTGGGAAGAGAGGGAGAAGTAAGAAAGAGGCACAGGTGGAAACACTTATCTTCAGGGGTGTGTGGTTAAGGCTTAAATACAAACAAAAAAGCAGGGAAGTTTTCACACACACACACACACACACACACACACACACACACACCCAGTCCTTCAGGTTTGTAGAACCCCATCTTCCCAGAATCCTGTGTGTCCAGCCTCCAGGCTCGAGTCTTACACTGTATTAAAGATGTAAATGGATTTATTAACAAGCATATCAAAATGCATCCTTCATATCAAATCCTCCTCAGATTACTGAATACACAGCAGCTTATTCTGCTTGGTAATCAAAGCAGATTATGATGGATACTGTTGCATGCAAATAGCTAGAAACTAATATTAAGGTTAAACAGTACATAATGCAGAATAACAGAACAGTTAAAGTGAGCTACAAAATCATCATCCATGGAGATGAATGTTATTTCCTTATAGAGTAGTGACTGCATCCTACAGCCTGTTTATTTATACCCTCCCCTTTAATATGCTGTGAGGACTCTCAAGGGTTGCAAGGATGACTTAATGCAGAATGACAATCCGCAGTGAAGTAAAAGTTGGTGAGAGTCATTTGGGAAAGGGTCAATATGCACACATATAGAAGCTTTAATCTATAATTGAAAGTTTACCTCAGATAAGCCAAAGCAAAGGAAAGCAGGAACCATAGCAACTCGAGCAAACCTTCAAATATCACACACTCTTGATTTAAGTAGGACTAGCCTGCAAATATTTTTATATGGTTTTATTATTATCCCTCTGTGGCATGAATTTTAGTGTAAAAAATATTTCACCCTATTTTTTGAGAGCTTGTGTGTCCCTGTTGATGTAACAGTCAACAAATTTGTACCCCTCACCTCTCCTTACCAGAAACTGGTTTATTGCCTCAGGGCAACAATGCACCAAAGGGTACCAAAATCTCACAGTTTTCCATATAATCTCATTTAACAAACATGTAATTTTATATTTTAATATACTTGTGTTTCTTTGCCCTTCATAAAGTCCTCACCCAACTCCAGATGAACTGTGCACACATCATCATGTACATACACACATTATTGCTCACGTATGTCTGACCCTCGACTGATCCCTGATCTCCTAACTGTTCTTCAAAGCTGATTCTGGGGTCTGCTCTTACTCACTGTCACTCTCATCACCTTCACTGTCCTCACCCTAACTGTCCAATTACATCGTTTTCTCAAAGCATGATTTGAGTACTTACATATCAAACTACTACATCCTCTACTGCTTTGAGTGTTCTCAAAACATTAACACAGATGTTCTCCTGAGGACCCCAATCCAAGCTCAACTCACCTTATTCAAATGATCTCCTGGGTATTAAATGATGCAACTGCCTAATTACACGATGGTCATTTGGAATAAGTGTGTTGTAGCAGGGGAACACCTAAAACCTAACACGAGTGGTCCCAAGGACCAAAGTTTAGAAGCCCTCCTTCAGCATTATTATCTGAAGAAAACTGGTCTAACTGCATGATGTTGCCCTGAGGAAACAAAAAAATTGTTGTATTAGTAATAAATGAAATCAAAATCTGAGTTTAATCAACCAAATGTGTTCCTTCATATATTCATGAACATATTTTTATATATTTATTTTAAGTTATTTCAATTTAAACATATATTAAAATGATGTTAGTCTAAGCAATAACTGGTACTGGGTCCCATGTGGATTTGGTTCCTGAAAGGATTGCTTCACTCACAGGTCAAAGGTCAAGTGTTCTTCTACTACTCATTTTACTGAACAGTGATGCGTCTTGCATCATTAAATAATAAATAATACTATCCCGTATATGATTTTAGATTTTAGTGCGCACACTGTGTTATTCACACAATCATAATCAACAGATTTGCTTTGTTCTTGCTAGTAAGATGTACTAACTTACATACTAACAGCTGTTCTCAGTGATGCTGGCATATAAGTACAGTTCCTACATACATGAAACTCACTGATCTATGATTATAAGAAGCTATCATCCAAAAATATTTACTAAAATAGAGCCCATCTGGAGATGGGAACACACCAGATTGTTGTTTCAGGCCAATGATTACTGAGTACTTATTACTACTTTATACAATATTTTGTCCTCTCAAGTCAGCATGTGTCCATCTTTAAACTCAACTTGTGATTTTGTCTTGAACAGCTGTTATACTGTCATGCTGACAAAACCTGCCAAAGAACAACTGACATACACTCACAGGGTAAAAACAATTTGTTTCCCTGTGTCAGCTGGTTACTATCATACGATCATACAGCGGGTGAAGATGGATAAAAATCGGTCAAGTGCCAAAAATGTATGGGTGTTGGGTGCTGCACATATACACAAACATGCTTACAAGCTTTAAATATGTCACAAATAAATTAAACAAATAAATGAGACAAAAAAAATTTATGTGTCTGTCATGTTTGCAGCAACACAATGCTGCAAACATCTCTTGCGCTAGTGCTGAGGTTTCTTTAACAAATGCTTCAATAGTGCAGAATTTGGCTGTCCTGTTACAGAGCAAACACCAGAACATAATCATTGTGGTGTTGCTGACATCTGCAGGCAGAAAACTGCACAGCAACAGCACAGAGCACCCATCAGCCCTCAGGGCAAACAGATGGACTGAGAAGGCAGGCACATGGGAGAAGAAACTTAAAAACTTCACAAACCCAATACACACACAACTAAGTTTAATGAAGACCAGAGAGGAAGAGAGGCTATTATTGAAAGGGAAACACTTTAAGTAACTAATGATGCATGGCTCTTCCAGCTGGAAGAGAAATACCACGGTAGAGCACTTTAATTTGATCACTAATGAATATTCATTAAAAGCTGTTTTAAAGATAAGAAATATCGATAGTGAAATAATTATTCCTGTGCGCATGAGCAAATATTTGCTCGTGTGTCTGTAGGCATGTCAAGGCTAAGTTGCCCCGACATAATTTAAATTGCTTCGATATCCCAGATCTGAGCCCCTTTTTTTAATTATGTGAGAGGCACTTTCATTGAATTAAACCACATAAGGAAAGGCACTACATCAGCTTTGGAGCAAAAACTGTCATAAAGATAACAACAAAACAAAATAAAAACTATTAAAGTATACTGAAATAATATTCTGATCGATGTACCACTGCACAAACATTTTTTTAGCTATGATATTTTGACAATTATATATACACAATCATTAAAAAATTAAATTTAGCACTAGACTAAACACATTATTTCATTAAGATGCTTGTACTTAACAGTGTTGACCAGTAGAGGGCAGACAGAGCTCAGTAAACTCACAGACATGGACGAGCATATCAAAGCTACTGCATGTCAAACACATTATATCATATATAATTATATCAAATAAAAATAATCATTACATTCCTTCTGTATTTCAGTTTTGGGGATGATAACAGACAAAAATGCAAACATTCAACGCTTCTCTTATCTAATCTCCACAAATGTGCACATATAACTAAAGACATCTTATAGCTTAGTCAGTTAATCATCTCGCCTTGTGAAAATACAGAAGCGGTTTAACTGAACCAAAGTCAGAGGTTAACTGCAGCTGAGATGTTTATCTACATCAACCTACAGCAGAGCACCAGATTCTGATTTAGGAATTAGACTTGCTATGCTCCCTGCTCTGGACATCAGCTTAATCTGTAAATCTGCACAAGTTCAGTGATGGTAAAAGAGGTTGAAAGGTCATGAGAGGACATGCTGATGTGTCATATGAAAAAGAATAACATCATACGGGAATCAAAACACCGCTACATTTGTCAAAAGCTAATCTTGGTTTTCGCTGTGGTTCAGATGAAACAGAAACAAAACAATAAATAATAGATAGAAGACACAACTCCCTTCCACTCTACCCTTCTCTATGATTACATAAACATACTCTCTTCCACTGGTCCAAGTGTTTATACCCTTTGGGAGCTCACATATTCCCTTAGATAAAGTCAGGAATGATGCTACTACTATAAGATGGAGAGGGTACTGACCCATGGGAGACAAGAGTGACAAATAAAGCAATGTAATAAAGCAAAAAATGGATTGCTGGGCCACAAAGGCCATAAATAAACCTAAGAGAAGATCCTGTACCGTTTGCATTTGTTTTATTGCAAGACACCAACCAGTCAGTCATCAGTCAGTCAAGCCTAACATTGCAAGAGGGGAGCCACATGCTGCTACCTGCACCTGCGTGAAGGTATTAAACATCACTGAGTGACAAAAGGTCTCTGATAAACTCTTGCGATTACTCCACCTTTGCCACATCTTGCTTCCCTCTTATTTTACATGTTACACCGTGTATTTCTTCTGAAGCCGACTCTATCTTGCTCTCTCTGTCACACCCAGCCTGTTGGCTGCTTCACTGCTGTTCTTCCCCCCTGTCTCTCCATGCCTGTGTGAAGGCAGGCAGCAGGTGTTTTGTGACTCGAAGATCAGAGAGCCTCAGAGAGATGGAGCCCCTGTGAGCCAGGCTGTGTAGGAGGAGGAGAGAAAGTCTACACTTTCATTTTCAGTCTGCCTTCTCACTGCTACAGGAGAGAGCTCTTATCCCTCCCCCAGACCAACATCACCGCCAGTACAATACAACTGTATGTGTCTTATCGATATTATGTGCTCCTAAAGGATGAGTGAAAAGCCTTTTTTAGAGAGCTACTTACTGCTAACATAGCAAATGAGGGGGAGAAGGGAGAGGGAGGGTTGGACGCAGGTAGAGCCTGTGAAAAAATTTGTAGTCACACTAAAATACAGGATGACTTTGATCTCATTAAATTTATCACTTTTGAGGTCACCCAATTTCACAGCACCCCACTCTCTGACCTAAAACTAGTTTCAGGGATGCTGACTCAGGACACTGCTTTACTGCTTTACTCACTCATTTTTTTGTTTCTTTTTTTCCTCCTTTTTTAACTATAGGTTTTTGAATTATAATAGATTAGTATCCATGTAGTCGCAGTAACGATTCCAGAGTTAATGGCAGGAAGCACATCGTTTGTAAAAACCTGCTTCTTTTTTACTTTGCCTCTTTCTCCCTCATCTGCTCACTTTTTCCCAAAGCAGCAGCCAGAAGTGCTCAACTGTGCCTTTCTTGTTCATGTATTCTACATTTTAAAGCCAGGTGGGAGGCTTCCAGGTTATGAGTAAATAACAGAACCATAACATATACTTTGGCATAGAAGTATCTGACTGTTCTACTTTAAATACAGTTAAATCCAGAAGTTCTTTGACTCTGTGACATTTTTTTTTGTCACACACTTTCACCTTTGATCGATTTTGCAAAAATAATGCTGTTTATGAAGTACAACAGTTTTGGAGTTGATTCAAAGTAAAACACTTGCAACTGGTAGCTGTTCAGTGGAACTCAAACTTAATATGGGGCTCAAAGAGATGTTGATGCAAGTGTAGGAGCCAATCATTGGTTGAAAAAAAGTAAAGTTCAGAGAGAGAAAAGATTAGATTTCAAGATTAGGCTTAAAACTTTCCTCTTTGGTAAAGCATGTAGTTAGGGCTGGACCAGGTGACCCTGAATCCTCCCTTAGTTATGCTGCAATAGACGTAGGCTGCTGGGGATTCCCATGATGCATTGAGTTTTTCTAAATAAAACAAAACATTTTTTGCGGTCCGGAGCTGTAGGAGAAACACAAGTTAACTCAGAGACACAGACCGATGCGACAAAACCAGTAAGTAGGTGTACAGCGTACACTGTAGTGTATAGCACACAGGAGTATTAGCTTTTTATGTACACGTTGGTAAGCTATCTTGTTGCAACTGACGAACTGAAACAAACGAGCGTGCTGTGTGTGCAACAGCGTGACAAACATTACCTGTCCTTTTATTAACTGCACAAGTAGTGCTGGTCATAGCTGCTGGCTACCTGTGTAAGGCTGTCTGTAGCTCTGTCCACCGTTTTAGGGAACATATTTAGTTTTAAAGTATTTAGAACATATTTAGTTTTAAAATAAGTTTCCGGGCTTTTCCTGCCTTTCTGGAGGGATTATATTTCACTAAAAAACGATCTAATATGCATGTCCACATAATTATGCATTATTATAATTATAATATATTAAAAAACACACGCTGTGTTTTAAAGAACATACATTAAGAAGCAGATTATATTAGATTTATATTTTAAATAAGACAAAATTTTGTTTTTACAGCAGTAAAATTATTGTATCTCTACAGTTTAAAAATGTAATAAGCTTTGCCCCTGCACAGAGTGGATAGTGAAACAAATGAAATCATCATAATGACATTATTTCATATTTATTACTTCCCCCTCCTCATTGCTTTATTATTGTAGCTCTAGTAATAAATAATAATGTAAGGATTCTGGATCAGCACCATGATGCCCATAGTATATACAGTATTCTGAAGAAGGTCTAAAATGTCACTGTGTGTGCATGCATGTGTGTGTTTTATTTAGATGGATTTTTAAAAAAAATATTACTCATGATATAACATTGTCCAGACATGCCTGGTAAGGACATGAGGAGGAAAAAGTAGGAGCTGTGTGAGGCTACTAAAGGCAGTGCTATAACATTTTTCTGTCATTATTTTATTATAGATTAAGTGCAAGAGTTGTTAGGTGTGGATAATTAAATTATAGTTTATTGCAATAGCAAGTTGTGCCTTGTTCTCACATAGACAGCAAGTGTAGAGTGATATATGAAATGATGGGATGGAAGGAAGAAGAGAAGCAAAGAGTGATTCACAGGCAGATCTCATGACACTTGTTTAATCAGCTACCATCTCTCCTATGGACTTTTTAATGTCTACAGTTTCAAATCAACACAGCCCTGCCCTCCAGCACTATCCACAGCAACCCCTCAACAGCAACATTGTACCCATCAGGTAAAACATCGGCTACGTTTGCTTTGCCTTGTTGCCCATATTAGATTCTTGATGAATGTGTGTTGTTGTTATTCAGCCTGGTTCAATGTGCCCCTTTTTAACTTTGAGCACCCGCCCCTTTAAACCTCTATGCACGGCCTTGGATCTGACAGCTGATAGAAGTAGTAGAATAAATTGTGAAATGTACAGAGCCATACTCTGTTCAGATTCAGCCAAATGCTGCAAAACCGATGGATGGTGTTACACAGAGGGAATGGAAAATGACCCAAAGCATACTGAAAAACCAACCCCAGAGTTTCTGACAACCAAGAAATGGGAAATTCTTCAATGGACAAGACTGCCAGCTGATCTCCCCCCAACAGAGCATGCTGTTCAGATATTAAATATAAAACTTACGTTTAAAAAACCTTATATTAAAGATTATGTTAATTTGCCCAGTTACTTTTGAGTCTGTGACCTAGCTGTACTTTTATGTTTGCTGTATGTTTTTAGGAAATCCCTTTACTCATACAAATATTTAAAAAGGAATGTACGTCTGGAAATTGCTTCATATATCTATCCTAAACCCTATCTAAACTTTTCTATCCCACAAGCTGTGTTAATGACTGATCTGAGTTTTTAAACCATAACCAGTTTTGAAATATGGCTGCATTATGTACATATAGAGAAACTTAACAGATTTTCCTCTCTCAAACCTCCAATAGGATTATCACACCAGAGGGGACATCGCATGGAGGGGGGGGGGGGGGGAATGTAAACAAAGAGACTCTGGTGCAACGATTTATTGTAACATTAGCATTACAGCACAAAAGCAGAAGGCCTAAATGAGTCTGTATTTGATGCAGTGAGCACAGGTTGTCTCTGCTTCCATGAGAGCTGGAATGAGATTGTAAAAATTGTTTTTATTGTAATACATACTGTATACTGGTTTGCAAAACTAAGAATCGTTATCTTTTTTTAAAACCAAACTTTATTACACACAAAGTGAGTTGCAAAAACTCAACACAAAATTTTACATTTTTCACATCCAACTTGTCATTTAACCCTTTAAGACCTAGCATAGAACCAAGTCCGCCAGAGCTTAGTTTATATTTTTACATGCTGTAGTGCCATTTTTGGGAGCATTTCAAGTTGCTATACATCAATACAACTGTTATAGCCCAAATTTTAATAATATGTATTAAGTGCATAGTACTTACATAAATTGCAAAAAATGCAATAAACTACAAAAAAATTGAAAATCGTTTTTGTTTTTTTAAACATATATTTCTAGTTAGAGAAATTTAAGAGGCTTATCCCTCAAAACTGTAAATACAAAAAAGTTGCACAAAATAGTTTCCCACCACAGGAAATTTATTTTAAGTGTCTTCATAGTTTTATTTTTGAAATACACCAATTTTTATACACTGCAGGAAAAACGAAAATAAATATTATGATGCAAATTTGCAAAAAAACAGCATATGCATCAAAATAAACTTTTTCCAGCAGTGCAATATGAGTCCTAAGCATCCCAGAAATGACACAGAAAGTCATAAAGTCAAACATAACTTTTAAAAACACCAGTATAAGCTCATAAGGCCCTGATGGTAAAAAACTACATTTCCGCAAAATGACGTCACTTCCGGTTTCGGGCAGGTCATGGCGGACATCTGATAGTTTGCGCTGATGGACTAGGAAGTGTTACAAACAGCTGATCCGATTGGCAAAGCGTGTTCCTGGAATATTGTGTTTTTGTTGCTGCAAGTGCTTTTTATGCAGTTTTCGCAAAGCTATATGTGGAAGGAAACTGTGACAAGCTGATGGCATAAGATGTAAGTACAACTCCTCCGGTTTTATATGCAAAAAAATTATTGCGCTAGCTTACGTGGTTGCAGTGCTACCGGGATTTAAAAATAGTTATGCAAAATGGAGCATGCCCGCTCCGACCGGCTTTAAAGGTAATGTGTGTGTATATATATATATATATATATATATTAGGGGTGCAACGATACTCGATATTGAACTGTTCGATACAGTGCTTTCGGTTCGGTATGCATATGTATCGAACAATACAGCATTTTTAATTTATTTTATCAACTTTCCTTCTGACGGTGCTGTCTGTGTTGAGCGCTCGGTGGATCTGCGCTCGACAGTGCAGCCTAGGCGGAGTAGTCGAACACAGATTCACTGAGCGCAGGGCAAGCTAGCAAGACAGAAGCTAAGCTTGTTGCAACATGGCAAATTGAACCTCCCCCACCCTCATTCAGATCTGGCGTTTGGAACTATTTTGGTTTTCATGTGACGTATGACCCTGAAGGTAAGCGAGTCATGGACAAAAGTAAAACAGTATGTTGGATGTGCCACGCAATTCTCAATTACATTGGTGGGAACTAGTGCATTAGCGCAGTTAGCTCGTTAACATGTTGGCCGTCCAGCCCCAAGCACGGGGCGATCCCCGGTAGCTCCGTAACGGAGATTTGCCGTGTTGTGGCGTTAACCTCATTTCAGATTAACGCTGACAGCACTAGTGGGAACACAAGGAATATGACTGCACATTTACTCCGACATCATCCTAGTGCAAAGACAAGTGGAAGCAGACAAAAACAACAAGCACTCATGCTACAAACTTTAGCCGAGTCATTTAGACAGCCGTTAGCACATGATTCTCCTTATGGGGACCTGATATGTTTAACATGCTGCTGAGAATATAGCCCAGAAGAAGCATATAGTATAGCTTTTATTTTGGAAAGAGCCATTTCTCTGTAATAAACTCTCTTTTCCAAAGATGAGTGATTCCTCAATCAGATACAGGGCTCGCAAAATCGCTAGCCCGACGTCCCGGGGCTAGCGATTTTTCCAGTCAGGCTGCCCTGCCCGTCGGCCCATCGTAGGAAGGAAAAATATATGTCAATGCTTTTGCATTCTTTCGGAAATGTAGCTGGGTAATTATGTCATTGGCATCGGTGAGCCACTGTCAATATGTGACATATTGAAATCGCGTTTGAATTTGCGTTTGTTTTTTGCTTTCACTTTGCAATCGCGCGAACTGTGTATAGAGAGCAACAGCACTGATTGGTGAGTGATGATAATTTGTGCACCAATTCCTCTGACATCATCTTATCAATCGTTAGCTTACTATGCAAACATGACAAGTGAAATCTCCCGCAGCGTAAACATGTGAGAGGTTGATCGCGCAGAGAATCGCTGAGCGTTATGTGAGTGTGTGTGTAAAAGCAGCAGGATATATATTTTAGTTCTGCTGAGCCAAATAAGACAGGTCAGGGTGAAGAAGTGACAGCCAAAGAAAAGCTTACCACAAAACAGAAAAGTTATGACAAATCAGACTATAAGGCAAAAACAAAGTGCAGCTTTATGGTTTCATGGACAAAAGAATTTCTGTGGCTTCAATATGACGAGCTAAATAACCAGGGCTGCACATAAGTGGTCCGCAGGTGCGCATTCGCTGTCAAAATAAAAAACGCGCATAAGATAAGAAGTTGCAACGTGCGTTTGCGTACATAAGATTTTCTGGAGGAGGACAGACATTTGTTTAGAACTCTTAAAGATGTCGAAGAAGCAAGCTCCTTTAAGCAATTACTGTGATGTTCCTCCACCTCCAAAGAAATGTCAGAAGGAGTCCGAACCACAAAAGAAGCGTGTATTGTCGGAAAAGTGGTTGCAGGAGGTGAGCTGGCTTCAAACAAATGATGAACGCACAGAGATGTGGTGCAGAATGTGCCGTGAAATTTTAATAAATGACAAATTAATAAAAAGGCATGAACATTTTTTTGTATCGAAAAAATATTGAACCATGACACCAAAGTATCGAACCGAACCGAACCATGAATTTTGTGTATTGTTGCACCCCTAATATATATATATATATATATATATATATATATATATATATATATATATATATATATATATATCGCATGTAGCATGATTTTTTTTTTTTGGGGGGGGGGGGGGGGGGAGGAAGGAATTCCTCCACAAATAATTGAAAAATGATGTCAACATAAAGCAATGATGAGCTGGTCCTGATGTTTTAAGAAATTCTGGGTTCATCCTAATTTTCATGAGGAGACAGCAGGAGGACAAATTTCATGGTTAGATCCAGGAGCTGAAGCTGTATCACGGATGCTTTCGTAGATATTTCAGGATGTCAGTGGGGTATTTTGAGCTGCTGTTGGCAGATTTGGGACCACATATGAGGAGGCAGAGATATTATTTCAGAGAACTGATTGACTCTAGCTGGGTGTCAGAGATAAAACAGTATTATTTTACTTTTTGTATATTGAGTACTGACGTGCATTTTGAGTTCTGAGTCACTTGTTGCCAACTGCAGCAGTCTGATTGGTCAGATCATGTTGTTTGGATTTTAAAAAAATGGAAAAATTGTGCTTGGTCTATAAAATAAATGTTGCAAATTTGTCCAGCAAAATTACAAAACCCACACTGAAAACTAACTGAAACTAAACTTAGTTAAAACCATAGGCAGGATAAAGACATAGTGACTGTGATGTCACAGTTTTAGGCTCCATAATTTTAAAATCTCCAGCATCAGCATGGATGACGTGAATGAGTTACAAAACAAATTCACCCCACTCAAAGCTGTTATGATGGAAGGAACCTATCCATAAAGGCCTAAAAAAAGATTTGTCATGCTGTTAATTTGGGCATTTTAACACTGGAGCCTATCAGGACTGATTCTCTTTTGGAGCCAGCATCAAGTGGAACCTAGAAGAATTGTAGTTTTTTCCACTCCAGTGTTGGCTTCATTTTTCACCTACAACCCTTTGGTTGTGACCCTCAGTTGAATGTATCTAAAATTAGCTGGAGATTACTAATTCAGGTACAAAATAAGAACTGCTACGCCCAATGTGCCGGTGGAGTAAAAACCTTTAAACTTGTAAGTGACCGCAGTGAAATCAAAATAGCTCCCTGTGTGGATGTGGACACACACATCTGTAGTTTTCTGGTATAAGCCTGAGCACCTGTTTGCCACAGACCTACTCTATCCACTCTGCCATTCTGGTGCCTAGGTTTCTCATTTGTGAGTTTCCTCTTCATTGCCTGCCTCTGTTCCCCTCATGGCTTCTCGAGAGCCATTAACCAAGAGGCTCAGTCTGGTGTGTCTGATGAGGACAGCTGCTGGGTTAAACAACCCATCTGTATCTAAATGATATAATCAGTTCTAATAGAACAGGGACAGATCAGTCCCATAGCTGTCAGCCAACAGGAGGACAAGAGGTCACCTTCAGCACAATTTAGGCACAGTCCACCTGATTGGGAATCCACAAAGAGACGTTGCCTGAAGCTGGGAAACTGTCTATTTGTGCAAGTACTGCGTGTGTTTGTCTCAACGTGTGTGTGCTCGTATGAGCTATGCATAAAGTGGGTAGAGTGTCATTTGTCTTTCAACAAGCTTACAGAAACTTTTTACCCATGTTCGGTGCAGCAGGGCAGCCACAAATTCTGCTCAGAAAATGAAGAGCTGGATGTGGGTTATTGATGAGAAAGTATTTGTGCCCTGCACCTCAAGGGGATTATTCATCAAAAAGTGTCAGTCGAAAGGTTATACAGGCATAAGAGCATGGTAAAGCCGCATCTAAGCAGGGTTGTTAGAGTGACTGCCCCGAGACAGACAGAGAATACATTAATCCCAAAACAGCCATATATCCTGGCAGAGTCTCCTTAAGCAAGGCCCAAACCTACACCTTCCCACTCACTGACAAAAAACAGCACCTAAAAAAAAAATGAGCAGAAAATGTCAAATACCTCCCACTCTGTAATTTCTTACCCTTTTTTTTCTCTCCAACTTGACAGTTCTTCCATTTGCGCTCATGTTACATGTTTCATGAGCCTGATTTGATCCTCACTGAGAGCACTAATAGCAGCTTTGATCATGACAAGTGCAGCACTTATGCTACACTACTATAATCACTAACTCTCCCTAATGTAATCCCTCACTTCTCTTGACACCATCTACACTTTCTTAAGGAGGCTCTCTCAGTCTGCCTATCCAGCAGGGCTGCTGCTGAACTATCCACCCCCCCTCTCAACTCAATTTTCAGAGCTTGCTCTCACGTTCTTGCTGGGCTACTTGAGTGCTTCCACTCTGCTATTTCTGCTGAATGAGTGTGAGTGCAGAAGATCCCACTATATAATGGTGTGGTGGATCACAGCATCTAAAACAGAAAAGAATGAGGTTATGGAAAATGTTTTTTTCCTCTGCTTATCCATCTCTTTCTGTGTCTCTAGTTCTCTGCCATGTGAGCACAGATCTAGAGGTGAATCAGGGTGAACTGCATCCCACTTACAACAACACAGTGATGAAAGACTAGACACTCAGCAGACTCTGGAGCATTTAGACAAAGCTGACAATGTAAACACAAATGCGCACTACACAAACATCTTTCAGGCAAAAAAGAAAAAAATATGTTAGAGTTGGATTGATTCCTGGAGGGCGCTGAACGTGTCGCCTGAAAGTCTTCCCCTACCAAGCAGCTCATCTATCCTCCATCGCTGTAAACACAACTGTTATGTAAGACACAGAGGACAGCGAGTTGTGCGCGTGTGGAGGAGTGTATGCTAATGTTAGTACTCGCGTACAGTATGTGTGCTCATACGACTTGCTTGTTTATGTAATGAATGGTAACTCCAAAGAAAGGAGCCCAAACTGGTTGAATTCACACCATCAACCGACAGCTCCTGGGAAATCAGTGGGTGGATGGGTTTGGATCTGTGACAGTAGGCAAAGGAGGGCAGACAGATTGGATTGGGTTCACTCGCGATTACACTTTAATACTCTTATTCTCTCTGTGTCTCTCTGAGGAATTATTTTTCTTCATGTCTTCAAAGAAACTGCACCTGGTCTGAGTGGTTAACTTTTTTTTGCCAACAGTTACCATCTCTTTGGACCTGAGCTTAAAAAAATCATTATCAGTACGTACTGGGGAAGTTGGGATAGACTTCAGATACTTTCAGTGTGCTTTTGCAACAGGTTTAGCAATGAAAAATGACACGATCAAATATTTTAATAATCACAGTGCCGCTCGCTTATAAGAAGGGAAGAAGGCACTTTCAGAATAGATGGTGGTGCACCTGGAAATGTGGGCAAAAACTGATAATAGCCATTATTAGCAAGTAATTGTAAATTTACAGTTAATTAAACTTCATGAAAGTGTTATTTGATTGTTAGTGATAATTAAAAATGTAATAATAATGTGACGTATCACAGCTGATAAGGGGGATAACAAACTGGCTTACATAACATTTTACTACATTGTATTTGTTCATGTCTAACAGATGTTACTGGTGTTTGGTACTAAAGGCTTCACTAGTGATCAGTTAAACTTTTTATCCAGTGTCCTGCATTTGAGACCTTTCCAATTCCTGACAGACTGATCTGGAAAGCCAATGTACTCAGTGGACTCCCGTTCAGCGTGCTTTTACCAGACAAAGAGCCTTACTCGGAAAACAAAATCAGGTGTGACACCAGCTCTCCAGTTAAAAGGGTGTATTACTTCAGCAAATGGTGGTGAAGGATATTTTTACATCCTGTGTGTTCACCATTAAAATCAGCTGCAAAATCTCCATCGTCTTCCCTTCCTTCTGTCGTAGCACAACCAGGGCTCAAAATCAGCCTGCGGCCCCTCCACTGGCACTGCTGAGCCTCCAGATCCAGTTCCATAACTGCTTATTTATTTATTGTGGGGCACAGCATTAAGGTGGGCTCATGTAAAAGCAAATGGAAAACTTTCTTATGCTAATTTTGTTAAGTTTAAGGTGTGTTTGACAAGTCTTGATGCATGCTTAATCATCTAGGTAAGGAATCCCACAAGGTTGATTCTGTTCATCTGGACTCAGCATTTTCAGTCCGAGAAACGTTTTAAACTAGCACCATAGGCCAATGGCCACTCTTTCAATGATGGGGATGGACACATCCTGGGTAGGGAGCAAAGCTGGTTTGAGTGGGGAATCAAGGAGGCCATTTATGTGAAAAGGGAAAGACCATCATTGAATCAAGGAGAGAGACTAAGAGTACATCTTTTACCATTTTACAATGTTGTCATTGCAGCCATTCCCCAGCTCTCTGTGAATGGTCATGACCATTGATCATTAGTATTTGATCAGTGGTTGTTGATCAATGGTCATGGCAATTTGCATATCAATGATGAAGAAACTGACATCACAGCCCATTGTTCACCAGTGGTGCTGGTTTTAGTCATTATGCAAATATACTCTATATAAGGGTGAGAAAACCTGCAGTCAGCTGAGGCTGAAGGAGTCACTTGGATGAGTGATGAAATGTTTCTCCCACTGAAAACGCTACGTCCAGATGAACAGAATCAACTTTTTGGGATGTGTTTGACAAGGGAACAAAGATTGTTTTGGTGGCCATCATTAGTTAAAAGGCTTTCGCACAGTACAGAATGCACAAGGTGTCCTTCGGCATCAGTAACAAGGGACTCTGAGTCATAACAATAATGAGGCTGGTCTCACTCCCAGCCTTTCGGTTATGGCATGTTTCAACACACAGGGTCACGGCAATGGGCAAGGATTTATTAACACAGACCAGGACACTGTCTTAAACCTTTCCAAGTAGTGCTGAGGCTTAAACATCGAACACCAAACACTGAGGGAAAGGGCAAGTAAACACAGACTGAAGAAGAACATGAACAGTGGTTTCCAGGTTCACAGTGTTGCGATCTACACCATCACACTTATCAAGCAAGTGTCATTAAATAGCAGTTTCGACTTTTTAATAGCCGTCCAATTTATGTTGATGCAATAAATGCACACCATAGTTATTAACCATACAATGTTTTATAAACATCAGCTGCAACATTACATACCATACAGATACAATTTATGGATGGTATATTAAACAATAAGGAAACATGAATCATTATTCATATTGTATCGTCACGCAGTGTCACCTTACAGAGAAAAAGTTTGGGGGGATTTCTTTGTGTTTGAAAGATATGAAAGTTATATTAACGGGTAATGTGAATTGATGAGTGTGTGGCTGCCTGTCATTCTGTCAGCCCTGTGTATCCATTATCCATCATGTACCCTCGCACTCACCTCACGACAAGCAGGGATAGGCTCCAGAGAATGAGATTAATGTTTGTTAACAGTAAACAAACTATCAAAATTACCATTAATTATTGCTGGTTATTAGTACATTTAACCATAAATTTAATGATTAGATCAAATTTAGAAGAAATGTTTGATTACTCCTTTTATGTCCTGCTTTGGGATTTAAGTTTTAGACACTTGACCAGCACATCCTATAAATGATACTTTTTTATATATTGACACTTTCAGTGTCAATATATAAAAAAGTAAATGGTAAATGGCCTGTATTTGTATAGCACTTTACTAGTCCCTAAGGACCCCAAAGCGCTTTACACATCCAGTCATCCACCCATTCACACACTGGTGATGGCAAGCTACATTGTAGCCACAGCCATCCTGGGGCGCACTGACAGAGGTGAGGCTGCCGGACACTAGCGCCACCGGGCCCTCTGACCACCACCAGTAGGCAACGGGTGAAGTGTCTTGCCCAAGGACACAACGACCGAGACTGTCCAAGCCGGGGCTCGAACCGGCAACCTTCCGATTACAAGGCGAACTCCCAGCTCTTGAGCCACGATCGCCCCGCATAACTAAAGTTATAGTGTTACATAGAAAAGCATTTTAATAGCACAACCGGGCCTCAACATAAACACTAAAGGCTTTTCACTAAGCTTGTTTTCAGCAAGCAAAATGAAAACTAGACTACGTTAGGTTAGAATAAAGATCCAATTTATGTGTTTCTTACACTTTACTTGCCAGGCTAACAATAAATTTAACCAGAGTTTATTTCCTCAATGATTTCAGTGACCAGCAGTCCACCTGTCAAGCAATACTTTTCGTCGCTCCCCAGTGGTATCCTGATCTCTACAAAACCATAAACACAGCAGCTCAATTCCAAAACTACAAAGAAAAGAACAGCCCTTTGTCTTTTCATTAGTCTCTGTGACAGATGTGTATTTGATGTCTTACAACTCTGTAAAGGTCTCGTCAAAGCAAGAGGTAATGAAAAACATCTAACTCTGTATGTTCACGAGTGTCTACGTGTTTTACTGGAACTCATGCTTGTTGTTACAGCTTCTTTCCATATGCCCTCTATGCTGTAACAATAATGCCTTCATTATAATGGATTCCTCTGATTTATTATTGTCTTCCCACCAACTGTCTTCTAACTACAGCTCCCTACTCTCGCCCCACTACCAGTGTAATTTTCTGCTCCTTCCGGCCTTGTTCTGGGTTGTTTTCTTATAATACCTTGCCAATTATTCAAAGGCAGGACATATGTTAGTGCAACTTAATATTGCACATGAATAAATAATGAAGCGAAGAAAGTCAAACTTGCACCATCACAGACTTAAACAACATTATTCTGATTTATTCATTTACTTATGGGATATTGCTCCAGGTCAGTTAATTGCTTTCCCTGCTGATGGTTTTTCTATTACATTGTCAATCTTCAATATTCTTTCTTTGTCAGCACTGCCATATAACACCTTTCTGCACTATTCCTTTATTGTTTTCTTCTTAAATATAAATCCTGTTTTTCTTTCTCCTGCTGTTCACTTTCTTCTTTTGTTCTGGATGAGTGATAGAAGGCAGTGCTTCACAGGATGAAACATGGAGGGCAGCAGTTGAGAAAAGAAAACTCTCAGTGCTTCAGACGTTTTCTTTATCCATAATATATAGTGTATCTGATATTAAATGCAGCTGTGATGGCCTTTATTCTTGATTCTCTGAATCTGCTGGTTTCAGTGTGAACTCCTCTGCTGAAAAACCTCACCCAAAGTACTCTATAATGTGAAAAGGCTGCAGCTCCTAAAGTATGCTTTGGGATTTTTTCCTGTCTTATGTTCATTTATCCATTCCCCCTCTTATCGACCCATCTCTGCCAGCCATTTTTCCCTTTTACACCCACAATCTCTGACTCAATCTTTTCTCTCCCACCCTTTTCTTTCTGCTTTTTAATTGTTGACACACACTTTGGAAGGATGGACAAGGACGAGGGAAGAGAGAGATGAAAATGCAATGGAGGAAATGCAAAAGCAATTAGAGACAGAAAGACACGGGCGGGCATTCACACAGTGCTCCAAAAAGTAAACCATGAATGATGCACTAAATTACACATGCAGTTTGAGCAGTCTGTTGCTCTTATGCTTTATCTCATTCCCCTCTTTTGTTCTTAAATTCTTCAGCACATATAAATGATCTCTGCCTGCTTCTCTCTGCAGAAAAGGTATACTAAATGACACACACTCATGCTCAACCAGATCAAGAGAAATGATCCTTCTGATTCCTGCACAAAGAGGGCCAGGAGGTGGTGAGGAAAAGGCTCACCCACTCATGCAGACACACACAAAACATCCTAAGAGGATGTCAGAGAGTTTTACATCATGGTTGATTTAACCAACCTAGAAATTAGCATACACAAGAATGTGAGTTTTTCTTTTTCTTTTCCATTGGCAGATTGCCTGGGGAGAAACAAAATACTCTGACAGCCTGACAAACAAGAATGGATATGGTGAGCTATCACCACAGAAGCAACTTCTATTTTTGTAGTGCTGAGGCGACATGTTTACTTTGATAGATGGCCAAGGACAGATGACTACAGCACTTTATGATAGTACACCTACAGCACAGAAAAGCAACATATTTCGTTATTCAGAATGAAAACAGTGGAGCTCAGAATGACAACAACTGTCACTGCATGTGATCGATGCTATAAAGACTGCAAGCTTAAGCTTTACACAGCCACTACCCAACAGGTATATGATGATAACAAAATATTCTGTTAGAATATGATCTCTCTTTTTTTTTTTATCATTGTCCAATGCGTAGATATTACACTATTTGTCATTCACAACATTTATTCCCCCCAGCCTCACTTGTGTTCTATGATAGTTTTAAAATGCACAGTAACAGTAAACTAAATTTTTTTTTTTTACCTATTTAGCTCAAGCATCTTCTAATTTTAAACATGTAAACAGTGTAGTAACAGCATAGAGTAATCTTGTTTTCTTTATCATTAACTTTCTAATTATTATTTAAGAATTTATCCATCCATTTTCTTCTGCTTATCCAGTTTAGGGGACTGGAGCTAATCCCAGCTGCCATAAGGTGAGAAGTGGGCTACACCCTGGACAGGCTGCCAGTATGTTTGCAGGGCTAACACAGAGACAGACAACCACATTCCCACGTTTGGGCATTTTCCTAACCCCACTATCTGCATGTCTGTGGGAGAAGTCGTAGTACCCACAGAATACCCACTAAATATTGGATGGCAGAGACGCGCAGTTTTGGACATCTATACGATGTCCAAACTAGGTCCACAATTTGGACGCCCATCCATGATCCAACTTGGATGTCCATGTGATGTTTATCATTTGAACTTGGACTTTGGATTTGAATTTTTTGTGTGTGATGTGGATGTCTATGACAGGTGCAAGAAATGTACATGATTAATAAATGTAATAATTTTTTCATTTACAAATATCAAAATTGTTGTTATCAACATGATACATATGAATACGGATTGAACACATTATTATTATTATGTGTTAGCTTATTGATTTATTCAGTACATGTGGGTTTTTTTTTGTTATTTTACATTTTCCTGTTTTTCTATAACTGGTTTATTTATTTCAGTTAATCACCTTATTTTATTGTAACCAGGTTAAATTTGCCATTTATTAAAATGTGCTGAAATATTAAAAACACGTAAAGAAATGTAAAATAATAATGGTTAAGTATTTAAAAAGTATTTGTTATTTTGAAATTTCTTTCAAAAGGAGTACAATGTGTTTAATGTGTTTAAAAGAGCATTTCCATTATATATCCATTTTTACAAGTATTTTCTTTTATTGTGAAGAGCTTTGTAAGAGGAAGTACATGTAGTTGTGATCACTACCAGGACTGAAGTTGTGACGAGAAGTTTGTGCCAGTGTGTATGTACGAACTGGACAATCTGCTCGACAGTCTTTGTCGATGTGCAGATTTTTCAAATTGCTTGTGAGAAGCTGGAGACATTTCTCACTTTTGTTTTAGCGTGAAGCGCCCTTGCCACTCTGCATCATTCCCACAGAACTTTTTCTTCACAGAAAACAAGTCCTCCACCCTCTGGAAACATGAGACTACATGACCTGTAAAAGCAGTATAAAAACGACGTCTACCATGAGTTGAAGTTTAACATTGAAAAGATGTTCACAACAACACATTTTAGCCCGTACGGAGGTCGTATGAGAGACATCACTGCAATATCACTTTGCGCAGTGGGGAAGAAGCCATGCAGATGTAGGGAGAACATGCAAACTCCACATAGAAAGGGTTTGAACCCATGATCTTCTTGCTGTTGCAAAGGTGCTAATTCATTGTTTTAAAAAATATATTTTGCATCTTTAGTTATAAAAAGAATTTTTAAAAAATCTATCAACAAGCAAAAAAAGTTGATAGAGTATATTGATTGAGATTAACTGACCACTTGTAGGTACAATTGGCAGAAAAGCCACTGAACCATAAGGAGGAGAATGGCCAGACTACTGCAAGCTGTTATGAAGACAAGTAAAATAAGCACTTGTTACAATTAAGCTGAGCAGAAGAGCATCTCTGAATGTATGATACGTCAACCTTGGACGCAGATAGGCTTCAGAAGCAGAAGATCAGACTAGATCTCACTCCTTACACCTAAGAATGGGAAACTGAGGATATATAATTCACACAAACTCACCAAAACTGAACAACAGAAGATTAAAATAAAAAAAACCAATGCCACACATACACACACACACACACACACGTGTGTGTCTGTTTGAACATAAATCACGCTCATAAATCCTGAATGAAGTTTCTATTTCCTCCTATATCTCTCAGGAGACAAAAGCCAAACACACTTCTACCCAGTTGGCAGTTCACTCGAATCGCAAACACACACACACACACACACACACACACAGTCTGCAAATACACAAACTAGTAATAAAAAGAGTGGACTATCAAGGAGAAAAGACAGCAGGGAGCAAGGAGAGGATCCAGTACAGAGGGGCTGACAAAACGTCTTCCTGGCCATAAAAAAATAATGTCTACTTTTAAGGAAAACCTCTTCATTATGAAATACAACCAGCCTGTGAGTATGTGGAGCTTTGTCTGTGATATTCATATGTTCAGTCCCTTAAGCTATGAAGTAATAATAAAATAATAAGTTCACAGATGTTGTAAGGACAAGTTCTAGTTTTAATGACAATGTGAAAGATCATGTCGTGTCAGTCGCACTATAGTGAAAGAAACACTGTGATACTTGACAAGTAGGGAGCACCTCCATACAAAGAGCCTACAAAGGCTCTTTGTATGGAGCATGTAGGTGTGCAGTTTTGTATCTGGGTGTCACAAAGATTATAATTTAAGAGGCAGGAAGTAAAGAGCACAAGTGTGACATTTGAGCACAAAGGCCATTCTGCCACCTACTGTTTCTGTGTGTGGGACAGATTTTCTCAAACGTTGCCGACTTGTTTCTTTGGAAATCAACTCCCTGTAGATCAGCTTCCAGCACACTGACTGTAGAGCACAGCTTACTGTACTATAGAGTAGGAGGTAAGAGAAGAAAAGAGAACAGAGCTGCTATACGTGACAAAACTTACTGGATTCTCAAAGCTAATTACATTTTAAATGTGATCTGAGGTTGCCTGGCTCAGTGAGTTTGATCATTAATACTACTACTAAATACTCATAATACTCACAAAAACAGCATGCACATCAAAGTAGCTCTTCTAAAACTATTCATATGACTAAAATTCTTAAAGTCTTTATAACCAACAAGAATGAAAAAAAAAAATAAAAGTAATGAAAATACCAATTCTTTCTTTTGATAAAAATCACCCTTTTTGACACCATCCAAGTAGGAGTGAAGGAGTCCAAGGAGGATCTTTGTTGTACATTCTGCTACACATATAAACTGATACACATAATTCAGTCAACACTTACACCAAGGAGCTAACCATTTATACCACATCTGAGCATTGCAGGGCCCCCGGGCCACATCTAGCCATTTCACTGTGCCTGACTGGCCCATAAGAAGTCAATGGGAAATTAGGTTTCAAGCATCAATAAGTATAAATCATGCAGTGTGTCCCATTTCAGACTCCACTTACTATCTGATAGACTCTTTATCAGAGAATGGTTTACTGTTTTATTTATTTATTTATTTAGCATTGCACTGTGATTGGTGCTTTTATTTTGAAGGTAACTGCAGGGATTTGTACTTACCTACATGTGTACAAGTGAATGCAGTCAAGTTGTTGTAACAGACATTTGGGAGCGATGTGAGTTTGCTAGCCCTGACAATATGACTGATGCAGAATGTAGAGTTTTTAAGCAAGAAAAGGACTTCAAATTATATATTTGCTAAAGTCAGACGTAAAGCTGTGTGTTTACTTGTAGCGAGCACATCAATGTGTTTAGGGTTACACTGTGTAAAATTCTGTGGAATTTCTGTGGAATCTGTGGAAGGCTGTCAGTCCACTCAGCTGTCAAAGCGTCCACCTTTATTTACTCAGGAAGAGGCTATAAAACTTGTGTGTCCATCCTCGTGTGAAAGGAGTACAATACGGGTCAGTGAGTCAGAGAAGCTCCAACTTTGTTGGACTTTGACGATTACGGAGCAACTTCTCATACCATGTGAGAATGTAATCAAACTGTTTATTACAGGGTAAGTGTGATTTTGAGGACACTCTAACATTTTCTGGCATATTGTTAGCTCTTGTTCTTGTTTAACCTGCTTGTTGTCCAGGGGTGAGAGGGTCTCCTGAGAATAAGTAATTGTGACTACATCAGGAAGAAATAGAAATGTTTAGGTACATTTTCATGCGTTAGAGCCCTGACTTCAATTCAGGAGATGAGGCTTGAAATGAGGAGGAAGTGAGGATGATGTTTTATCCAGATGACAGTCACTTTGTCTCGTTCCTTCATGTTTTTGCTTCATATCTTGAGTCTGAAGGTGCAAACATGAGTTATAATTTGCCTGTGAGTTCTCTTCTCCTCTGCCTTGGTGTACTAAACATGTGGCCGGTCTCTAGCCACATATGTAAAAGCAATTAGTTGGAAGGGGATGGCCTTCCAAGCCACTATATTAATATTTGGCAAGGGTGCATGGTGGGGTATTACTTTATGACCATCAATCTATGTATATTTATGGGTAAAATGTTATATTACATAACCTAAAATAATCACTATATAATGCTAAAATAACCCAAAAGTGATAAACACCTGTCCGCTGACCTTCACATTTCTACTTCAGACACTGAGCCTAAATTGAATGCACATTTTCAAACCCAAAAGAGACAAGATTTCTCTCACTGAACAAGAAAAAAAAAACTGAAAAACTGTCTATTTAATAATAAAAGTACAATCAAAATACCAACAGCACTTTTTGTAAAGCTGAAAGCCTTTGAAATGTTTGTAAAACCATGCATGCTTTGTTCACAGTTTTAGGGGTGGTGGGGGGATGTTAATGAATTAGTAATAAAATGCTGGGATTTTTACTATGCCTAATTTAAATTATAATTTAAATTTTCAACATATAATCTTACCTCTACCAGTTTTATAAAGAGATTTACTGATACTGTTTGGTTTCTGTGTCATGTTTGCCTTGCTTAGAGTTATTGCTTTGATTTAGTTCTTTGCATTATGAATTTAGCTATTTTATGTTTTATAGAGAGTTTTTTTTTTTGGCTTGCTGCAAGAGTCTTCTGTTCTTGCGTACTATCTGGTTTCTGTTTATGGTTATTCATATTTCAATTCAGCTTGTTCTTGCCTCCCCTCTTGTCATGTTGATGTTCTCGCTGTGTTATTGTCAGGGTTCCTGGGTCGTTGACCCAGTGCTTTCAGTTTTGTTCATGTTCAGTTTATTTTGCCACTTCCATGTTCTCACTTCCTGCTTTTCCTGTGTCAGCTCGTCTCGTGTCATTAGCCAGATTATGTTCAGCTGTGTACTCACCGGTCTCTCATTATCTTCCTCATCAGTCTGTGTATTTAAGTCTTCGGTTTCTACTCGTTCACTGTCGTGTCATTAATGTTGATGTTGTGTACGCTGTCCGTGTTTCCTATCCAGCCAGCCAGCTCAGTCATTTCAGTTTAGCCAGCTATCTCAGTTCAGTCAGCCCTCCATTTCATGTTCTGTTTTCATCCATTCATCATAATAAATCACCAGGCTTCACCTACCTGCGAGTCCCGCGTTTGGGTTCCTTCTTCCTCGCCTCCACACAAATCCTGACAGTTATAGTTACTTTCAGTATTATTTTTGTAAGTTTCTTGTATTTAGTTTTGCTTCCCCCATTTTGTTTTCTCCAGTTAGTTCCAGTTATGTTCCCTGGTGTTTACTATCACTCAGATTAGCTTGTGTGTGTTTTTATAGCCTTTGTATTCCCTCATTTTTTTGCCATCATGTTTGCTCCAAGTGGTCTTCCCTTGTGTGTCTCTATTCTGGTTTCTGGACTTTACTGCCTACTGGATTTTTGCTTGCTGAAATAAAGGTTTGTTTGGTTTGTATAAATTCTGTGTTTGAGTCTTATGTTATTTATACAGGAAGATTTGTAAGCTCTTAAATCGGAGCAACAATGAAATTACGCTGAGACAGCACATTCAGAAATCTACAATATATTGTGTTGTCAAACAAAATAAAATTAAATAATAGGGCAAGATAAATAATATGATGCTAATATGAGTTATACATGATGCTAGTGAACAGTAAGTCACAACACTGATGTGACCTACAAATACTAAAACTTCTTCAACTACACTTTTTTTAAATAACCATTCAAGTTCAATCAAATATTTATTTCCACTGGATCATTCTCCAGTTTCACATAAATATTGTACAAGAGACAATAGAAAAGAAAATGAAAGTTTTTATATAACCAGTGTTAGGAGTGTTGCAAAAAAGGGAATGTATTACATATGACTCATCACTTTTCTTAAAAGTACATTACTAAATTACTCCCCAGAGAGAGTAATTTGCTACACTACTCATTAATTTACTTTTGGGTTATTCACAACATGGCCTGAAAGACACTGTCACATAATTACCACTTAATATAAACTACAGGCTACAGTCCAACATGCTGACACATACCTATCCTAATAAACACACACATACAATCTTGCTTTTACAGTTTAATTATGAGCACAAAGCCAGCAACACAAAGCAATGATGAAAACCTGCCCAAAGAGATTTCTAAGAGATCACCAAATTGAGTCTACGAAAAATATGTACAGATAGAAATGGAAGCAACTGCTCATCACTGCTTTTGCTGCGCATTGAAGATCAGACTCTAGCTGCTTGGCTGGGGTTGGCAGACACTCAGCTTTAACAACACCCTGGATTCTTTGCTAGCTTTGCGTTAGCATGTTGTCTGTGCAGATGCTTGCAAAGAGCTGATGTGTCAACTAACAAAGTTGCTTCTGTTGACCTTTCATGCAATAAAAATTAAGGTTACTCCATATCTCCTCCCTTTAAAAGTTACAGACCCCTCACCTACTGCCATCCTCTATGCACATGGACCACAGGTAGCTAATTGTAGTGCAAGTGCATTGTGGCCTGTGTGTTTGCGGTGTGGACCCAAATGCAGACACGGGAGAGAAGAACTGAAGTTAAACAAAAGGCAAGCCATTTATTTGAGGCTGATGTCCAAAAACATTCAAACAAGACCACAGGGGAAGCAAAATTAAACACACAAAGGATGGATATACAAGACTTTCAAAATAAAACAGGAAACACACTGGAACGTAGACATAACAACACAAGCTTGACAACAGAACATAGAAACACGCACACGTAACAGACTGTGGAAAGACAGAACGCAAGGAGAGACACATGGGAACAGATAATGGAGACGAAAGCACGGGCATAGCTAAACGTTAAATGTAGAGGGCAAGAGACTTACACAGAAAACAGGAAAAGACTCATAAATACGAAGACATGGATGAAACAAACTAGAATAAATCACCCAACTAAACCCTAAATAACACAAGAACTTAAAATTAATCCAATCCTACATAAGAAAAAATAAAATACAAAATAAACTCAAACATGGAGCCTACAGATAGCTAAGAAACAACTAAGAAACAACATAGTTGTAACTGTAATGTGATTTATGAATTTAGTAAGTAATTATTGTGTTACTGAAAAATAATGTGATTAAAATGTGTGCTATTTTGTTACTTTGTATTTTGTTTCAATCTCTTCAATGTTAAAATGTCCAACTTAACACCAATAAAAAGTCTATTTATAGCCTGGTAGACAAATGGCTTTGTCTCTGTGGGATATTTCCCCATTTATAACAGCTATACAGGGTTGATTTAATCAACCCCATATCGCCAGATTTTGCTAAGGCTTAAGTTAGTGGTTTGGCTGCTTTGTTTGATAGTTGTGCTGAGAGGCAGCTGTAAACAGCTGGTGTCTGCTTGGTTCCACCTCTTCTAATTAAGTCATTGAACTGGACCTTTACACTGTGCCTGTGCTATTGAGGCTCTTAAATGAAATTATCTGACAAATAGTCATAATAATAATATGGCCTGCTTTGTAATACAGCCCACTAAAGACGTCCATCCATCCATCTATCCATCTATCCATCCAGCATTAATTAACAGATAAGTGAGACTGAGTAATGCACCCAGACAGTGCAGTTGCTAACCAAAGTTGGTAGTATTTCCTGATAACTAAGCACTTCACCTTCTCATCCAAATATGGTCGCTTTTATTGTTGTGCCAAAAAAAGAAAGAAACAGCTAAATCTATAGGTAGATTTTCTTCTTTTTTTAGTTTCAGTTGAATTTCCTCCAAGTGTCTTCATTTTCACATCAGATTTTCTCCTTAAATAACCCCTGACAGATTTCAGCTCCTACATACCCCAGAGAACTGCATGCCAGATCGCTGTAACAGCCCAGCAGGTGTTCAATAACAAAGTGAACTGCTGTGGCTGTGACTGCACTGTCCTTTAGAGAGCTTGAAGGAGGCACATCTGTTCCGTTCTGCTGGCTTTCGCATGGATTGAATCAGCTATTCGGATGCATGTTAAGAATATGATCATCTAGCTACTGACTCTACAACCTATTGGACAGCTAAAATTCAAGCCAATGATACTAGCAAAAGAATCCAATCTAAAACCAACAGCCTGATATTGTGTCGTTCCTTCACGTGCCATAAAAACAGCTCTATTGGAGCATGGTTATTGGAGGTGTCCTGTGTTGACCAGCAACTCATGTGTTGCAAAGTAGAGATATGGGTTGTTCAGATGCATCTGATTGGACTGGGGTCTGGCTGCAGGTTTACAGCCCATCATTCTCCATTGCGAAATGATGGATGGCTCCTTTTGGGTTGAGGGAGACTTACTGGTGCTTCCACTGCAGTAATGTGGGCATTATGCTGCACTGTTGGGTTGAATGGTGTGCTGAGGCATAACAAAGGTTTGTATTTAGTATATCAACTGATCCATAATTCAACCATCATCTCTCGGCCCGTGACAGTTGAGGCTTGATTTATGGCTTTCAGGGTTTTTAGCAGTTTTTATCTTAATTTTTTAAATCATTTTTATCGTTAACTTGGTTTCCCTGGGTCTTTCCCCATGTGTTATAAATAAAGTTTCTTTTTTTGGTAGCGGTACTGGTTTTATTTTTTTGTATTTATTTGCGACACCTTAAAGGTCGGTGAAAATATTGTCGGACATAAACCGCGGTGCATAAAAGGTTGGGGACCACTGCTCTATAGGATGGCGGTGCTCAGCTTTAGAGATAGGGTGAGGACCTCAGATATCTGAAGGGATCTCTGAGTAGAGTTCCTGCTCTTTCACAGCCTCCTGGATGCCTCCCTTTGCAGTTTTTCCACACACATCTAACTGGGATGAGATCCCCGCTGTAGGACCAGAATAGGCCAATGAACACGTAGAGAAAACCCAAAACCAACTGCTAGAAATGAAGTGTCATTCTGGGGGAGGAGGGGGGGGGGGCACTCTTGATTGGATGTGATCCTCTGTTTGCTGAGCAACTCTAGGTGTACCTGTTTCTGAGGGACTGCATTGCTGTTGTTTGCATTGCTCCCTCACTCATCACACAAGGTTAATTGTTGGAATGACCTTTATCTTAGAAAGACCTCAGAGACATTAAAATCCTGGCAATACCGTCAGCATGGAGAGACCACAAATACACACAGTATGTCTGATAGCATCCTAATACTAATATTTGTTGTGGAGCAATGAAAAAGTACAAGAGATGGAATTAGATGATGTGTGACGTGTCAGCAAGTCAAAGTATTAAATATTGCTGGATTTTGGCCAGCTATTGGACTATGTGTGGATGAAATGTCTCTCTGAATACAAAAAGCAATTACTGAGAAAAGTATTCATGTCAAATAAAAATTCCAGTAAAACAAAAGACAGGTACTTGATGTCCAAGAATACAACGAAAAAATAAATACTAATACACATCCCAGTAGGTTTTAAAATGACAACAACAAGCTGGGCCACAGTTTGAATAAAACAGTGCAAACACAGTGGCCACATGTAGTAGTAGAAAGAAACAAAGGGAATGAATTATGTTTATTAAACACAGACTCCTGTGGATAGGAACCGCTGCCCCTGGTATTCAGATAATTAGAAAGCGACATGAAGAGCAACATAAATAAAGGCATTTTTGTCCCCTACACTGCCACCACTACCTGTTAAGACTTCAGTTTTATTAGAAAAGGCCAGAGTCCAGCGGAAGTGATAAGAAACTGTCAGAGGATTGTGTGGGTTTAATTAGGGAGGGCTGGGGAAGCGTGTCTGAGGAAAATCTTGAAAGACAGTCCAATTACTAACCTGCGTTGGTGAAAAGTTGCTTTTTCTAATCAATGTGTTACATCCTACTGAACACAATCCAGCAGAGTGGTAAAGTTGCTTTAGGCAATATCTGGTCACTCGGGGGCAGCATGGCTCAAATGGTGCAGCAGGTTACCCACTAATCGTAGGGCTGGAACTCCAGTCGTCCATGAGCCAAAGGCTATTTGGACAAGATACTTTTAGAAAAGAATTTAAAGCGAAAGAAAATTAAAATAAAACTAAAAGAGTGACATTTACCATTTCATCTTATTTAAGAGTTTCATGGGCTGCCCCCTAGTGGCAAAAAATAAGCCTAAAATATCTCAGTTTGTAGATTGCTAGATGCTTATCTTTTTTCCTTTCCTTTTTTTTTCCTTTTTTCTTTTATCTTTGTTCTCTGCTTACTCTAAAAACAGACAATAGCAACATGTACAGTGTGTTTACATGTGCACTGGTACAATGGTGCAGAGTGCAAAACTGTTGGAGTAAATTATGGAATTAATAAGTGATGGACAATTGATTATATACTGTTTATATATGGGGACAGGGATTACATACAGAGCATACGGGTATGTACAACTAACGTAGCATATGCAGAACGCTTTGGTTCACTACCAGGTATGTTGGATGTTTTAGTAGAGACAATATGTGAGTGATCTAAGTGTTTATCAGAGTGATGGTCTGTGGAAAGACACTGTACAGATGTCAGTTTTTTGTTGGTGTTCAGAGCTCTGTAGTGCCTACCAGACGGGAGGAGCTGGAACAGGTTGTGTCCAGGGCGTGACGGCTGAAGTCCTGAATGGAGGGCAAGTTGGCACAATGATTTTTTTCTTCTTTGCCAAAATCATCTCAGTGATTGGCTCGAGCTTCTGACCTCTTGCACAAACACTCTGGCATATGTGCTACTGGTTGCTGCCAGAGTTATCTCTGTTCCACCTCTTCTGTGTTGATTTCAAAGTAGTTGTTAGGAAAGAAGTAAGTAAAGATAATTGGCTCATACAGGGCAACCCTCCAGCAGCTATGGTACCTCACACACACACACACACACAGTACAGGTGGTTCATTAAGATGTTTAAGTGAGTGAGGAGAATGGGGGAATAGAGGCTGGCTGTAATCATTAACAGCCACAGGCAGGTGGCATTGCGAAGTATAGGAAAGAGAGCATCTAATGACAATTTAACGGGGAAAGACCAGCTGAAATCAGGTGGACAATATTTCCTCATTAGTATTTTTTCCCCATAATGTCCACACAACTTGTAGCCATGAAATCTGGATGAGCTCCATGGATGTGTGTGTGTTTGCTTACTATCTGACAGTTTTTGTGTGTCATTGTGCGCCTGAAAGCGTGGTTTAATTGTTTATGAGGGTATGTGAAGCATGCCAAATCACTGTCCCCCTGTCTTTTAGTGCTGGGAAAGCTAGAGGGAAGAAGAGACCCCTAGATCCCCAATCCAAACCACAGCTGGCAAAGGGCGATAAGACAAACAGGCTGCCCCATCAGGACACAGCTGAATAGGAACAGAGGAGAAGAAGATGAGCGAAGAGAAGAGGAGAGGAGAGGAGAGGAGAGGAGGAGAGAGCGAGGTGTACAGCAGAGAAATGTCACAGTTTTGTAAGATCTACACAGGGATGTCTACATGTCTGTGTGTATGTGTTCATGTGGGCGGGTGTTTGAAATCGTTCTTTCATATTGGGCCATTAGCCAGTGCCATTACACAGTTGTATTTCCCATCTGTCTATAACTTTTTCAAAGAGCGACACTCAAAAGGCCGAACTTCAACAAGGTCAGAAAGACACAGGAAAAACGACAGAAAACAAAATCTGGCAAGAAAAATCCCCCCATTTGTCGAACAATTCAAGTATGACTCACACATAAAAGAAGTCGATAACAAGAAGTGGCTCGATTGCGTATAACGAACGACGTGTCCTGGATAAAAGAAAAAAGAAAGAAAGAAAAACAGGTATGGAGGGAGATGGAGAAAGCGCAATGCACAAAGTTCATCTGAAGTTCAGTTTGGCAGTCTGATAGAAATTTTCACCCATGTTAAGGCTTCATTCATCTCACACAATTTGCACGTCAGTCTATGACGAATGTGCATGCATTCTAAATCAAATGGCTTCAGTGATGTCTGTGTGTGTTTTCAGGATGTTGCAGGTAAACACATAGTTAGCAAAGTCAACAAAAGAAGATGATGTTGAAACAGAGGCTGGAAACATAACCTGCAAAAATGTGGTTATGTCTTTATGCATTTATGTGAACACAAAATCTCTGTCTGCACCAGAGCATATCTCTAACATCTATAATACAATGGGAAAAGCGCTCCCACTTGAGCGAGTTGAGTGGAAACCTATACTTTGACACTCCGACACAGCAGCTGTCTCCTTGTGACAGAAAACATTCTTAGTCGTGCAGGCTGGAGGGCGAGGAGGATGATAGAGGAGGTGAGGATGAGAGCAGAGGCGAGGGGATTATTGTCATAGCTTCCTTATCATTCCTGCCACAATGCAGGTTGCAAATTCAGCAGAGGGGAGAGGGATGTTGAAGGAGATGGGAAGCAGAGGGGAGGAGGATTTCCTTCTGCACTTTGACTAACAAATGCGAGATAACTGTTGTTATCTGCATTTCAGAGGCTTATCAAATTCTTAAAGATGCATCATTTTATTTTGGAACTACAAGAGAACAATGACCATTACAGTATTTATCGAGTCCTCTCACTGTCTTTCTCTCCTAAACGTCATACTTTCTCCTTATCGCACGCACCATCAGGGTAGTAAGAGCAGCTGCCGAAGCCTTTCATCACTTTCCTCCTCTCTGCACACACCCACACATTAAAAATGCCACGAGATACTGCTTTTCATTACAAAGGTGTTTTTCGAATTTCCAGTTATAGCTTTGAAATTATGCCCAATCATGTCTTGTCAGGCATGGCGATTTTTGGCTGATCATACTGGCTGCCCAAAGGTACCAGATTCTATAGTCTACACAAGACATTAAAAGAAAACATTTTTAATTGCATGAAAATGTCACAAATTATTGTGGTAAATTAGCTATGAACTAAGGTGTAATAAATACAGGATGACTAATGGTAAGCAATTCTCTTCATTATGGAAAGAAAATGGCATCGTGCATAATCAGTAATGAGCAGTAAGAGCAAAACGTATAAACTCGTCATTTTAAAGTTTGAGCCATTAAAAAGGCAACGAAGTACCAATCATTGCTTATTAGAGCAGAGCGGTAGTGCAGTACTCATTGTTCCATTCTATCTTTAGTCTGCCTATCAAACTCAAAGCTAAGTGAATGGGGGAGCAGAAGCTTGTTTAAGAAGCTACTGAACATAGTGGGACAAATTCATCTCTGCTGCTGTAGCGTGACGCAGGAGAAACAGACTCGGGAAAGTGGAACACACACCTGTCTGTTTTTTTGTTTCCTCTCTGTCTCTGCTGAAGGCATACCACACATACTGTACTCAAAATCTGTCACAAGATCTGCTGTGTGTTTGTCTCTGTCACTGTCTCACTTAAAACACGAAAGATGGAGAACTGAATAAGAGGAAGACGCATAGTTTCCCCTCGCAGGTGGAACAGAGTGTCTGTCACTGACTCAAATGCACAAATATACAAAACAACCCAAATGTACAATGCATGCAGTCGGCAATGAGGCTTATAGTGGCTGCACACGTCAGCGTGATTCATCCTTAATGTAAAGTTCACATAGAGATTTCATAGAAAACATTCCTTCAATAAGAGAGCAGCAGGACTAGTAGCAGTACTAAGGTTGGAAGCATTTTGACAGCTCCCCATATTTTCCCCAAAACACACTCCCCCTAAAACCCAGAGACCTCCATTTACTTCTCTACCTCCCACACATGGCCTATATTTGGGTAACAAAGCTAGTATTTTAGCAGCTGCCCAAATACATTTTGACCCACTTTACCAACAGTGGTGGTTCATCAAGATATAATCAGTTGTCTCCAAATCCCCAAACTGAAGCAAAAACAATTGGTGTACAGTGCACCTCATTATCCATTGTCAAGCAGCATGATGCAAAATAAGCAGAACTTAGCTCAAATGAGAGTTTGACAGTAATTTTTTAAGGAGCTGCTGGATGTGTTGGAAAGTTAGAAACAAATGCATTATAAAACCTAACAAATCATTTCTATTTTTAGGTTGTTAACTCCAACATTGACTCTTTTCTAAGGCTTCTGCAATGGAACTGAGTTAGCTTTGGAGCAGTTAAGAGAAAATAACTGACATTGTTACCAATATAATTTAGACTAGTACCGGGGCTGGGACTGGTATATTAAAATATTTGAACAGGGTGATATAATCTGTCACATACTGGATTTAAATCCTCCTTCGCTGTATCATTAAGCTTCAAGAAAAAAAAGACAAACACAAAACAGTTCATTAGGAATGTCAACAACCAGGCCCAACTCATTATTTGAGATTTGGCACTTCATTCAAGGACAAAAGGTGAGGGAAGCTAAAAATATTTCCCATAAGTGTTATACTCATACAAAGCCAGACTAAGAGGTAGGAGAACAGTGATAGAGCATCTTTCCAGCTGCTTGGAGGTGATGACAGAGAGCAGCTGTGGCATTATAGTTCTGAATCAACAGATCAGCAGGCATCAGTCTCACCTCCGATGTGGGTCTGTGTTTCTGTGTGCATGTTGTGTCTGCTGCACCTCAATTGACTGACAGCTGGAACCTCATTCTACTCCTTAAATGGATGCCGCATTAATCTATAAAACTTTTATTTGATTTTCTGGCTATTGAAGCAGATACAGTACAAGACCAGATGATGCGAGTGCCTTCCAGGTTTGAAGTTATTTCATTTTCCTCAGAGAATTGACCTACAGGGTCGTTTCTGAGATTATTAAATTGCTTCTGCCCATGAGTGTAGTGATGTGTGTTTGCCCTGATCAAATCTGATTACACCTAAGCCTTTTTTTTCTAGGATCCTTGATAGAAATGAGTGTGCATCAGATACAAAATGATCTGAGGCCGGGCAACTTGTTCCCGTTTTGAGATTTTATACGACGATCACAAGATCAGTGTCTCTCGAGTGCGCGTGTGGGCACTTTCTCTCACTTGTAGGAGACCGGGAATCTTTGATCTCCTTTACTCAGAGCTCTGACATTTTTAGTATAATAAGCCCACAAAGTACAAATTAACAACCACTGAGACGAAAACTGAATAAGCTGTTTTTAAAAGACCACATCAATTTATTTACACAGTTTAGTGTATCATTATCATATGATAATCATTATAATGATGAAAATGGCTCATAATTTTATCTACTTACTCATTTTTCAAGCTAGTGCAATAATTGATACTAACATCTGATCATAAAATATTTTTTTACATAAATAAAATGCATACATTTTAAGATCCTATCATTTTTCTTTAAATGAATTGTGAGAAATGACAGTTGCACAAGGAAAAACACCAGTTGGAGACCAAAGTTACTGCAACTGCGTGCAATAAACTGGCAATCTTGTTGCCTTTAGATGGTTGTTTCTCAGATGGGGACCAGGTTTGCAACCACTCACAGTCAGTTGTTGTCCAAAAGCAGCTTTGGTCTGTCAAGAGACAATAAAATAGGACTGAAGGAGTCTGCTATCCATTTGTGATTGAATGTGGTCAAGTTGGCAGTTACAGGCAGTTTTTTTGTAATAAAATGGTGACGGAACTGTAATAAAGCAGCCAAAATGGCAAATCTGTTGCTGTCTGCATACACAGAAATGTATATTAACATACTTACATTCAGAGTCAAGCCAGAACCTCTTAGATGTGTAACTCATCAAATACAGAAATTCCTCCACAAATAGTAACATAGTTTTTGCAGGACCATGATATAACTGCTATAACCGCTATTGCAAAGACACACATATCAGATGTGTTCACTGCAACAGGCTGACTCAATTTGCCATGTTGGTAATCGCAGCATTTGCTAATCGCTCTGACTGCAGTGAGTCTGAGTCGGACTGCAATTGTCTGGAGACAGCTTGCACCCCAAGTTGCAATTTAAAGGGATCAACCAAGATGTTGATGGGGTTGTACGCCCAACCTCTGGGCAACCAGTTGGTTGCTCCAATTACATCCAGTTGGTATCCAACAGCAAAAATAAATAAATAAATAAATCACTAGGCAACCACTCATTTATCATAGTTACTAAGTGGTTGCTGTCCTATTTTTTTTTTACCTTTGTGTGACTGAACCATAAGTGAATTACAAGTCTGGCAGATGAATCAATCTCCTGATTATTTTCTGTTTTAAAATGAACATGTTTTGTGATGTTGTCTTAAATACTAAAATAAAAGCTAACCAACAAACAAGAGCAATTTGCATAATAAAAATCATGCCGTTTTGTGGATATACAACACATTGTGCGCACTGTGTGGATGTATGCGTGGTTGAGCCCATAAAAATCAGCACACTTAAAAGTGTGATAGTGACGCAGTTTCCACGGCTGCTGGTCATTGTAAGCTTAATTTTTCAGGCCTAAGAATACCTGCTGTTTCCTTGTCAACTGAAATTTAGCACAATTTTAAAAAGCTGAAAGCAATGAGGGCAAATTATGATCTGTAACTTTTTTTCTTTCAAATGGAAAACCTAACACAAACAGCAGCCCGGTAATTACTGGTGTCTGGTCTTGCAAAACAATTCTAAAAGCACGTTAGGATTCGCAAACAATTTGATGAGGAAAATTGCAACAATTTCCAAAGTGTAGACAAGTAAGAGAGGCAGGGCAAGAGATAAACAATTAAAGAGAAATAACAAATAACTAAAAACTGATTAGAAGTGTGAAATGCTTGTATGTAACATCATATGAACATATAATCATACCAACATTATTGTGTGATCATTTTTCACATATTCTTCACATTGGCGCCGCCCACTCTTAACAGATTGTTATGTAAAAAATTCAAAACTTAGCATTAATAATAAAAGGAAGCTTGTCACATTAGAATTGGTTCATCCTGGAAGTATCCCAGATGGCCCGTTGATATTGTGCTGCATATGTCACTTCTTAGCACAATACATACAGAATTTTCTTCCATTATTCATCTGGAGTGATTTCCTCCCATGTACTTTAAGACTGACTCATTTCTCACAAATATTGTCTGACAGGCAGAAAGATGTCTGTGTTTCACTTCTTTAACTATTTGACCTTAAACAGAATTCACTGCACTGCCCTTACTCAACTAAAGGACTAACATGAATAAATATCCCTTAGTGACAAACAACCCTTGCGCGCGCACACACACACACACACACACACACACACACAGGAATTTCCAGTAATATGCCCAGTACACCCACAACTTGTGCTCACCCAAGCACAGGGACTGGAGATGAAACCATTAACTTTATATCCACTTTAATCACTTTTCCCACCTCTGAGAATGGGAGGAGAGGAGAAAGGAGGAGGATGGAGAGGAGGAGTGAAGAACAGAAGAGAGCAAAGTGAGTGGAAAAACCTCATTACTGGTATGTGTCTCATTCATAAAAGTAGAGGGGGAGAAAAATAAAAAAGGGGAGGTGGAAAGTGAAGACATGAGGAAAAAAAACCTCATTTGTCTCATGTGCAGTAGATGCATCTTGAAAAGGAGGTCTGGCAACATTTCTGCTTTAATTTCTATGTAAACATCATCTCTAAAATGTGGATTTACAGTTGTTTTTAAACATGCAGATATAGGGAACAACTCAGAAAGAAGCAGAAAGATGCCTGTCTGTCACTCATTTAACTATATGACCTTAAGCCAAATCAGTAGTGTTAGGCTTCCACCAAGGAGGACACTAGAAACGAAAGCCATAATCATGTCTTCAAAAATAATAAATAACACCATGCACACACATGTCCAAGTATTTGAGTAACAACTGAGTCACATTAAATATGCTCAGAGTAATGCTTATTAGACCTCTGTAACACACTCTCACATTCTGAAACAGCTGGTGTGCACCTCCCTCGTGAGTTTTTCTACTGAAAATTGAATTGCAAATTGTCCACTGGTTGATTAAAGGGGAAGGCAAAGTTTCTCCACAATGGCCTAGAGGCCCAAGGAGTTGCCAGACCTGCCAGTTCATAAGCTGCTGGTGCAACTGAATTCTGAAAATAATTTCCAGTATCCACCCTTGATCTGTCCGAACCAGAAATGAGCAACTTCTTCCTTGACCCATGCTCCACCTTTTCAACACTTTTAATTAAAAAAAAAAGATCCAAGTTGTATGTCTGTCTGCTAACAGACTGACAGACAGTCGATTGAAACATGACACACTTAACTCCACTAACTGGATTTGAATTTTGGTAATGTATTATTATTACTGACTAGATTTCATGGGATATATTGAAATAAGTCATTGTTGTACAGCTCATTTATTTTTTAGACATAAGGTTATTCAAGTAGCCAAGTAGTGGCTACAATTCAGTGCTTTCTTCCTCATATCCTCTAAGTCAGCAGCTTCAGGTTGCAAGGAATTAATTAAAATGGGAAGATCCAAGAATGATTGGAAAAAGTATTGCCCATATGCATATGTATTTTCTTTTATAAGTTACAGGCAGTGAACTTATTTTACAGACTTAGAGTGAACACACTACAGTAAACAGGATGATTGGCACATTAAAGGCTTGTAAGAACTATCCACTGAATATAAAGTTAGAGCTTTAATCACCCCAAACTGTGCTTATCCTCCTAAGTGCGAGTCAGGACAGCCCCACCATCAGTAATGTCTCCTTTGATGCCAAAATCCAGCAGAGCGTCTTTTTGCCGTCAAAATCAGGCCCATATTTTAGCGCATGAATTTATTTGGGCCTCATTAATAATGGTTAGCCTTCTTAATGACTTTTTGAGTTTGCAGCAAGTGTGTGCTCTACTTCTCCTTCAGTCACCCCGTTTTGGAAGCGTCTTTTGGCTTGAAACAAAAAATTAAATAAAAAAGAAAAAGCGAGCAAATAAAGCCTCCTTCAGAAAGGCACTTCTCTACAACTCTCTACAAATATGATTTTTATTATGGCTTTTATTTAAACATGCAATATTAGATGCAAATGAGTGTTATCATTAAGCAGTTCATTTCCTGCATTCAAGAGTTTTTGGGTTTTTAAATGCAGTAGTTTGCGCCTTTCCCCTCCATTAGTTTAAGGTGGAAATGTTTCATATCAGAGGAAAAACAAGAAAAAGAAAACATCATGCAACACCTGACAGTTTTAAAATATATTTGAGTATCACTCTAAACAATTAAATAATCATACTACTATTAAACCCCTGCTTAGCCAGATCAGATATGTACATTTTCTTTTCCTTTTTCACTTTTGTCCAGACTGGAAATAATTAAAATAATTTTACTCGACAGAACCTGATAAATCAGTTCATTCGGTACATCAAATACTGAGCAAGCATTTTCAGCCAGCTCTTATATTCTCCACTTTATTTCAAGTCTTACATTCACTGAAATTATCCTTTTATGCATTTTCTTCTCAGAGTGAACCTTAAGCTTTTTCAAATTGTCTAAAATTCATTAGTTAATTGAAAGGTCAGTAAATGAACATTAATAATATTAATATGAACATTAATATAGCTTGTGGGGATAGGTTAATTGGAAAATCCAAATTGCCACTAGGTGTGAATGTGCGAGTGAATGTGTGAGTGCGAATGGTTGTCTGTCCCTGTGTGTTGGCCCTGTGACAGACTGGCGACCTGTCCAGGGTGTACCCTGCCTCTCGCCCTATGACAGCTGGGATAGGCTCCAGCGCCCCCCGCGACCCTGAAAAGGATAAGCGGAAGCGAATGGATGGATGGACATTAATATAGGTATTTAGACACTTTACTGTAACTTTTAGCAAGCTGACTATAGAGATCATGGCAGATGAATGTTTATAACTACTGAAAAATAATAAAGCTGCTTTCTAGGTGTTATACCGTATACAGCAGAATTCTTCTGGCAGGCTGTCAGAAGTGTGAACGCTAGTGTGACATCCGAATGTCAACTTAATAAGTTAAAACTTTTGATCATCATATCACAGCAAAAAGATGCCACTGTGGGGGATGGAGGGGCATGACTTTGACATCATAATATCTGCTTGTTCCAGCCATGTAGCTTCATCTTCTGCACTGCAATGTTCACTGCACAAAGAAAAGGGCTCAACAGGAGTTCAGAATCAGAATGAGAGAAACTTTATTAATCCCACAGGGAAATTGTGCATGGAAGAATCAAGAGGAGCCAACTGATCGATGCTGAGGTATTTTTTGTATAAATAGTTCCTGTTGGTGACAACAAAGGTTTTACTCAAAGAAAGAAGAAATGCTTTGTAACATGTTTACCATTTCAACCTGCAGGCTTTTACAGATATCACACTGTTTTGGTCGGCACTTGCTAATGGACTGCTTGGGATGCTTGAACTAAGCTGGTGATAAGGACATTAACAAAGTATCTATTAGAGTGATCTGAAAGAGCTTTGGATGGAGCTGAAAGGCAGAAGGATGCTTGATGTTTATTTCCCCCGATTTTGCAGGATGAAGGCTCCTGGGACACAGAGTGTGGGTGGCTGTCTGAACACCAACACACAAGAATATATTTACAATTAGGAAATGTACAAACATTCTCATTTGAATTACTGCAGACAGGAGACTGGAGCCTTAAAGGTATCTGCTGCTTTGCAGGATAGTTTTTAGAATGGAACACTGATCATTTTTAGCTGGTGTGAGAGTTTGGGAATGGCACTTCTTGTGCAGGGGGAGACTGTGTGGGAGAAAGAACTGCAGATGGAGCAGGCTAGAGTTTTATGATGAGCCAAACTTCTGCTAATTAGGGACAGGTCAGTCTCTGATTGGATTTTTCTATACATGACACAGAAGGATTTATGGGATTCATAAGTCAGAGAGTGGAGCCAAATAGGTGTAAGCTCATCTCTGCATTCCAGATAAACTTCACATAAGGTGTCTCTAAAGGCACCAAAGGTAACACTGAATTCTGCCAGAAGGTTGTTTTTAATTTTTGGGGCTCTGTCTTTTATAACTTTCAAAAAATTTCTACAGCCCATAAATCTTTTGATACCAGCTTTAAAATTGCATAGCCGTATCTTCACCAGATTGAAAAAGGCACACAAAAAATTGGGGATAAGTATTAGTGTAATTATTATAATTGTTGAAAGAGAAAGTCAGGCGTGGCATAGAAGTATTTGACGGTTGTGGACGACATGTATGAGGATAATGAGACAGTGGTGAGGAATGCGGTAAGAGTGACAGATTGGTTCAACGTGAGCATAGTATTACATCAGGGATCGGCTCTGAGATCCTTCTTGTTGGCAATGGTGATGGACTGATTAACAGATGAGGCCGGGCAGGATTCTCCGTGGACTATGACGTTCACAGACGACATTGTGATCGGTAGAGAGAGTAGGGTGGAGGTGGAAGAGAGGCGCGAAGTGGAGATATGCTGTGGATATAAGAGGAATGAAAGCGAGACAGAATGCATGTGTGTGAAGGAGAGGAAGACAGGTCTAACAGTGAAGATGCAAAGTGTGGATGTAGTGAAGGTAGATGATTGAGAGGTGAGCAGTGAAGGAGAGAGCCCAGGCAGGTTGAAGTGGGTGGAGACAAGTGTCAAGGGTGATTTGCGACAGAAGGATAGCAGCAAGAGTGAAAGGGAAGCTTTACAAGATGGTATGAGACCTGCTATGATGCATGTCTGCACTGAAAAAAAGACAGAAGGCAGAGCTGGAGATGCTAATATTTCTGTTGCGAGTGACAAGGACGGGCAGAATTAGAAATGAGTACATCAGAGGCACAACTCAGGTTGAGCAGTTTGGAGACAAATTTAGAGAGGCGAGGCAGAGATGGTTTAATGGTTTGTTGGTAGATGTGCAGAGGAGGTACTGTATGTTGGACAAAGAAGATAGAGGGTTGAGGTTCTGATTTCCTCTGTCTTCATGAGATAATGTTGCTTGTTTTTGTTGTACCTCTTTCTTGCAGCTTTTGGGTAGGATGCTATCTGAATCACCAAGGTTCTGCTTAAACTCGTTGATGGCAGCTTTGGTGTATTGCTCTTCCAAAAAGCTTATCTTATAATATGTGGGAGCTGGAGGTTTGCCTATCTGCTTAATTCTTAGAGCAACCCTTGGGGGACTGAGGCTCAGTTTCAGGAGTGATGGCAAGTTCTTCCCTGAAAATTGAAACTTTTTCACCCAAACACTAACCCGAAATAGAAAAATGAAAGTTATAGAAATCAACAAAGGAAGATGGTAATGTCACACTAACCAAAAAGCCAAAAAAGATCTGAAGAACCAGAAAACTAAATCAAGAAATGACCTGAGAAACCAAGAAAGCTGAAAAGGACGGGAATGCACGCCAATAACAACGCTGATATGTCAAGAGATGAGTGATGGGAAATTTACAGTTCTTACAGATTGCCGTATTTGGAAGGCGTTTAGCTTAACTATTTGGCTCGCAGGCAATTTTTCTTATATTGTAAAAAGGTAGAATTTGATAAAAGTCAGGAAGCTTTTCAGGAAAGAAACTTTTCTCACCTGTTTCTCTGCCTTTCTTTAATATTTGAAATCATCATCATTCTTTGTCCTCTTGGTCCTTTCTCCTGTTTACAGCATGAGGTTCAGGTCCAGCTTTTCTAATGTCAGGGACTGTTGCCCTGCTCCAGTCGGTAATGATCCCGTTGCTGTCACAACTGTCACTCCAGCAATCAATCAAACCTGCCTGTGTGTGAGTTTGTGTGCCTCTGTCTATGTGTGTGTTGATTAGTATACTCCATTAACTCTTATGAAATTCTGGCACCAGGCCACGGCGCCTGGGGAAAAGTACTTATGGAACGTCAGGTTGCTATGTGAGTAATCGGTTTACCAGTGCCAGAGGGAGATAGCAAGGGGAAAATAGGATTTTCAAGCCCCACAGCCAACAAGCAAAAACCCGGAGCAAACAGTGTGCAATGGAGATGATTAAAACAAATGGATTTTCAAGTATACAAATATGTTGTTAGTCCGCTTAAGTCTCCACCTTTGCAGGTTACATGTGCGTAGCTTTGTGTGTCTACCTGATAGTATAGGCCAGTTCTGGGAACATGAACATGAAAATCTCAGCTCAGCATTTCGCCCTTTCCTAACAACCTCCTCTCACACATGGCATACTTCCTGGAATGCTTTAGATTTTGTTTCCTCGCACATGTCACAGTATGCATATTTAACTCACTGAGATTTTTGGCTGACTTCAGCATCTCTCCTGGGATGAGATAAAGACCAAGCTGTCAAATAGTGTCCCCTCTGACAACCTGGCCCCAGGCTGACAGAGAAGATATGATGAAGGTGGCCATTTTGGGGCCAGAGCAAGGGCAGCTTAGGTCTAGCAGGGAGCTAATGATGCTAGTTTAATGATTTCTGCTGTCAGATGACAACACCTTGCGATGTAACAAGCAGATACAAATTGGATTCTCGTCTCCTATAGTATTTCATCCACCTGCATCATTTATTTTTAATTTGTTTGTCCTGCCAGCACAGAATGTAAATTTCTGTTTTGATACAAGAATGAGTCATTTTCTTCTGGGATTTCAGGGATCGGATCATTGAGTGTGTTTTCATTTGGTTTTTAATCCACCACGTGTAGTGTGTTGACTGAAAAGATTTTGCTGGTTTACAGTCTTTTTGTAGTTTATAACTTTACCATTAAATCTCAGAGATTGAATTAAAACTCCAAAAGAAAAAAAAAACAATATATTTTTATTTAGAGTTTTCAGTAAATCTGTAAGACTTTTATTCAATATCTCAAGTCCACGAGTAACTCTCCTTCTGGTTTAGAACAGCAAAGCATGGAGCTTCTCATTGCTACCGAGCAAAGCAGCAGACAAGATGCTCCATTAAACTTGGCTTGATTGGGCTATCAGTTAGAGACTGTGTGCACCGAGAGACATTGAGTTTATTCTGACTGCTAGGCTAACTGACAGATATTGACCAGCTGTGGTTTCCCACTGTGGTTCCTTCGTTTCCCACTATGTGTTGCTCTGCTTGAATGTGTGTGTGTGTGCGTGTGTGCGTGCGTGTGTGTGTGTGTGTGTCTGTGTGTCTGTGCTTGTTATTGACTACAGCCAGCCAAAGTTCTGTCAAAACTAACTGATTGATTGTAAGACCAGCAGAATTATTCTCCCACACTACTATCCCTCAGGCCAAATTAGTGTGTGTGTGTGTGTGTGTGTGTGTGTGTGTGTGTGTGTGTGTGTGTGTGTGTGTTTCATCTTTATGTGTGGTGTGTGAGCATTTGATTTGACAAGCTTGCCCTAATCACCTCCACTGCTCTTCTTATCGCTCTGATTGTGCTGTCAATCACACCAACATTGTTTCTCAAAACCTTCAGTAGGATATTTATCAGTAAAAGCTAAATTAGTTTTTCTTAATTTTTCCTTGTTTGAGCCATCTCTGCTTTTCACTGACTGAAAACACACGCGCACCAGATCGGCAGATAATAATACGCATTATCTTCTTTAAAATTCAATTTTGCACACATGCACCGTTTGAATTAGCCACCGGATTACTCTGAAGTTAAAAAAGGACATGGGGGAAGGCAGTGGCACGCACCCACTCACTTCTCCAGACATCCTTTCCCCTGAAAGACTCGGTCACGGTTACCCTTCAGACATCCTCTACACAAATGTCTACAGCCTCACACACGCACAATATTCTCCTATCTTCCATCTGAGATGCGCAGGATGCTAACTCCTAACATATACAATAGAGACCAAGGGCATAAGTCAAAGGTAGCAGTTCTAATCTAGATTATAATATACAGAATTGCATTGTTTGCTTATTCTGTACCTATACCGATGAGTAAGTTCCTGTCTAATAGAGAATGGCTGAGCTAACGGACAGAAAATAATTTTAATGCAGATCAGATGTCATGAGTGACACGACAGTGAGGCATGAGGGCGACACAGTGAGTGACACAGGGTTCTGTCACACTCAGAGACACTTTCTGTCAGTCAATCTCTCCCTTGTTGATAAATATCCCTGACAAGCATTGGACTGATTTGAAGGGGGGAAAAACCCTCTGACTTCATACGCTGGATTAAATGTCTCTTTTCATGTTTTTTCCTCATTGTCCGTTAATTCCTTCATCCTTAGCCTGAGACGCGCATTGACCATTCCCATGCAAACGCTGCTCCTTCATTCAACCTTCCCATCTCCTGTTGCTTTGTTCTCCATCCTCTGAAGTCTTTTCCTCTCCTTTTCCCCCTGTAGGTATTTATAAATGAATGTGTTTACAGAGCAGAGGAGAAGGGGTTGGGGCGTGGAGGGGGAGGTGAACAGGGCTTATTTTAATTAACAATCGCCTGGCCCTCTGTAGATTTGGTCAAAGATTAAAACTCGTTAGGATTGATTCTTGCCTCCAGCCTTATTAAGCTATGGCCCCGCTGTGGCTTGACATAGTTGAAGAGGAGGGAAAGCGGGATCAGGGCGAGTGAAGGAGTTTGGTTTGACGATGGATAGTTGTAAAGCTGACAGACACGGGACAAGCGAGGAACAGAAACTAAAAGATTATTTTGGAACAGATTATTTAGAAATAAAAATCATAAATTAGGATGATGACATTTCCATTGCAATACTCAAACGTCTAATTTACTTTTCATTAAAAAGCACAAATTTGAATGTCAAAAAGAACTCGTGTCTCAGGTGGGCATTTTTCATATTACTAGACAAAACCGATTGTTAGGAAATGTGCATTAGCAGGATTTGATTGGCAGAATAAGCTTTTATAATAGGGCATCCAACGCCTACAGAGTGCCGAAGAGCACTGCTTGAATTTGCCTGGCAAATGCATTACTGTCTGAAAACTAATTCATCATCTTGCACTTTGCTTCTGTCCTTCCCTTGCCACTTTCCTTCCTTCCCAGCTTTCATTATCACATCCTTCTTTCCTTCCCTCGGCAATGTAACCAGTGTGACAGATAAGCCCTAAGTGAACCACTCTGAGCATTTCTTTATGTAAGCATACGGTCAACTCACGTCGGCAATTCTGGCAATTCCACGAGGAACCTGGGCTGAGGAACCAGGGTGAGATCCCAAAAAAAGACAACTAGTGTCACACATTTCCTGGCACATCAGATGACACATTAAATCAAGGCTTTTAATTAGTGCCACTGGCCATTACAGTTCTAGCTGCAGCAAAAGCTGCCATGCCTAGAAGGTGACTCTAGGCTAAACTCGCTTTGACAAGCTCAATTATGAAGGCATTCTTTCCCCTGAAATCAGTTTGGTCTGACAGTTGTAAATTATGATTTTCACCATGGGGAATTTGGCTCCGTCAGGACTCTGAGTTATGTGTCATGAGGCTTCCAAACCATCTAATAACTTTGATGTCGAAACCTCTACCCTCTCTCACGGCTATCTTTCTTGATCCGAACAAAGTCCATCGTGACTTTAAGCCTGGCACGGCTCTCAGTGCTAGTGCTTTTAACATGACTTATTACGAACAGTGTGTGTGTGTGTGTGTGTGTGTGTGTGTGTGTGTGTGTGTTTGTAATAAATAATCTGTCCAAATTAAGTGTGCAATTTGTAAGACTGTGACTTTAAAAGGTTAAAGAGTTAAACACTTTGAAATTGAACTATTATCAACAGAATATAAGCAGATAATTTATGTAAAAACAAGATACACTAATCATGCGAAACATTATGATCCCCTGACTAATATTGTGTCGGCCCAAAAGAACAAACAACTGCGATGCACTGTATATTCCAATACCTTTCATTCAGAACCAGCATCAACCTTTTTCAGCAATTTAATGTACGTCTACATCTGTTGGATCAGACAACATGGGCCAGCCTTCGCCACCCACGCTGTCGCCCCATGACCCTGTTGCACTTCACTGTTCCATCCTTGGACTACTCTGTTACATTTTGACCACTGTAAATGTTCATTTGCTCTCTAATATATCCCACCCACCAACAGGTGCCATGACGAAGAGGTAATTAGTGTTTATCTCTTCACCTGTCAGTGTTCATAATGTTACAGTATGACTGATTGGTGTATATGTGTACTCTGCTGCTCAGAAATCTACTGAAGAGAGTCAGTGTAGCGTCAAGTTAATCCCAGTCATAAATGAGACTAAGAAGAAGCAGCGCAGCCTGCTTTGAGATCTTTTCTACAGTCTGTTATTCTGACCACTTGTCAGTCACGGTGAAAGACAGGCAGTATATGAATGGAAGGTAACAGTAAAGGCAGGCAACAAACACTGGGCAGCAAGCTGAGTGAGACAGAAGATCAGTTTGCTGCAATTACTGTACGTTTTCTTTTAAACTCCAAGGGAGTGACCCCTTTCCTGGTAGCTCCCTGCAACCACCTGAGACTGTGCCAGTTGTTTTGACGTCCATAAGCTATAAATTAATTAAAGAAAAAAGGATCCTAACCCTGCTGTCTGCTATTGACCTGTTCTACAGTAATATATTCTACATATTGCACCTTCAGTAAAAGGCTACAAATTGCTCCTTGTGGCAAGCTAAGCTGGTGTATTTAAAATGAATAGTTCCCTTTTTGTCCCTTTTGTAGGTGTGTGTATGTGTACATTTTCCTTTATACGCGTGTGTCAGTAAACCTTCCATTTTGTGCTGACTGTTGAAAGGTGGGCTATCGGCTCAGATACCTAAAAATGGAAGATGATGTTTTTCTGACATGTCTATCACGTGTTTTACATCCTCTGAGCACAAACACATGCATATGTTTGCACACAATATTTTCTATCTGTAGCTGTCATTCAGGAAAAACAAATTGAATCACTTCTTGAGCCCTTCATAAAGATTTTTAGACCTCCACATGCAATATTTGATCCCTAAAAAGTGTGAGTGGCGGGTTGGATGTGGCAGATGATCCGAGCATGAAGACAGAAGGCATGAAAGAGGATGAAGGAGGAGCAAAAACTAAACATTTTGCTGAAATTTTTAATACATGACATTTACCAACCTTGTCTTCCACTTCAGCGCAATGACTCGCACACACTTACTCTATCATATCACTAGCTTTTTGATAGTATTCTGGATTTGGGAGAGAGCCAAGGGAAGCTTTACTAAGTTGAGATAATAGCAATGTGCATATGCGAAGACATTGTATGTCTGTGTGTGTCTGTAGTTGATATGATTCCTCTTGAGTGTGGATTGTGAGGTGGAAGAGGAGATTACTGCACCACGCTTCTATAATTACCTCTCATCTCTCAGCCAGTGCTCTTACACACAACGGGGAACGCCAGGCTACCGCACACTCCAACACATGCACACACGCAGTGGGGTGCACTTCTGTACAATGTTGCAGGCTGAGAGGGAGTTATTTCTAGAGGGCTACATTTCACTCAAATTGTGATTGGAGACCGCCCACACTGCCTTTAAGCAACACAGGTCAGCCTCGCTCCGAGCATGCAAACACACACAGAGACGCACACACTCATCCCGCTGAATCCCGTTCACCAGCTACTGGTAAGTAAGAAGAATGACTCACCTGTAACCGTCCTTCCCACACACACACACACAAAACACCTAAGAACCCATTTTCACAAGTCATGCACACACATCGCACTGTAGACTTTTTCTGCTTGGTCCCAATAATGAAGAAAAGTCTCCTATCATCTGTTCTGTCTCTGCTGCACACACTCATGTGCACTTTGGGCCACTTTGTGGTCATCTGCTTCAATAATATAGAGAAAAAAAATGCCACAAACTAAAGATGCAATAAATACAGCATACAAGTTGCTTCACATTTTCTTGGCAGGAGCCTGCCTTAATCACCATGCAAACTATCAGGACTAAGTATGACTTAAAGTTGACAGCGACTTGCAAAGATGAATTAACCATGCTATTCACAGCTTTGAAAAAGTCGTTAATAACTATGCCAGAAGTAAATTGCTCCAGCACAGTGAATGACTTAGTACCGCTCTCTCGCCGCCTTTGCTCAACTGTTAAAATAGCAATATGACTTCTTGTGGACAGTCAGACACAGGGGGGCAGTCCAGCAAGCTGAAGTGAAAAGAGAGAAGGGGATAAATGATGTTTCTGATAGCTTAGATTAACATTACAGAGAGTTTCGTGTCCTGCACTGTTACATTTCTAATCTAATCCTTATCTACATCAAACTCAAATATGAAAATTCAAGGCAAAACAAGAAGAAGAAAGAAATGCTCAAAGAGGAGAAAAACAAGAAAGCTTATGGGTGTTTTAAAATTCAGCAGGAAAAAAATAGTTGCTTTGAACTTTCAACAATGGGCAATAGAAAAAGTGTAGCTGCTGCTTCTTAGATCGCCCACGCATACTGTACATACCTGCACACAAAATATTCACAGCACGCACACTGTTGCAGACACTAACATCAGGGCCGCAGCAATCTTTTCCTAATTTAGGATGCATTAAAAATGTGACAAAGCATTGCTTAGCTGCTAATGCGTGGAAGAGTGCAAACGAGATTAAAGTGTCGCCTTCGAGCCTGAAGCATACAGCTGTCTGGACAGGGACAACTTCCCTTCGCAGGCCTGAGATGTGTTCAGGCATGAATGCGAGCAATTTATTTAGGCAGCTGGCACTTAATAAGCAAAACGGTGCACACATAAGCAGGGGAATGCTGTGAACACGCTGACTATAATGTGACAACTGACGGCAACAGAACATCTCGAGGGAGTGTTTAGCTCTCAATGGGCACACACACACAAAGCATAGGTATGAGCAGGGATGCTCGCTTGACACTCGATAAATTGGTTCATTATATCGCTGTAACACTAATGTGTGCCAAGTCTCATCTGTGCTGACAAAGTGCTACTAAAGGTGCTGTCTGTAGCTCACACGCATACATGCACACACAACAGTTTCGTTTCCATGTAGCTGGCACTATTGGACCAAGTTGATATTGATATTAGCCGCACTTGATAAAATATCACTCTCCTATTTTATTTAATTTTTTCAAAACTTGAACACAATAAGAGCCCTGAGACATGACAGGTTCCCATCTAAAGTGATAAAACGTCAAAAAGAGAGAAATGTGTTGGAACTTCATAATCTGGCAACTGGCTCCGGTCAGCCAAGTGTTATATACCCGCAGCGCTTTTAGCACCAGTGGACACAGTTAGAGTAAGGTGGTCCCCCCATCGCTGAGCCAAGCCAGCAAAATCACACAGTTGATCACACTTAACATTCTTGCAGAAACAGCCCATCATTCGCCTACAATACGCACCACATTACGCAACTGCAGCAACATGCAACATTGATACATTTAATGCTTTTTTGTCTTTTCAATGCACTGTTTCAACTTGTCCATCCTCTCACTCTTTTAGCTGAAAAGCAAAAAACAATAAAACTATTTTAAAGTACTGATAAAAACAGTGAAGCTCGTTGTCAAAGTATGAAAAATGTGATTTATACACAGGGATGCCCTCCAATAAAACGTTTCATTTTTTTCCCCCAAAAGGCAAAAGACAAAAATTTATTTTTTGAAGCTTTTTTTTTTTTTTTTGAACAGTCGGGTGAACGGCGGACAGGTTGTAACATTTCAAAAGCACCTGAAGTTCGTGTTTTTTCCACAAAATATTGACCTGAAGCAAATCATTCAGCAACCACCGGTGTTACAGAAGCTCACTCACCCGTTAGCTGGTCATAGGATCCGTCCAGTTCTCTGGAGTCCGACAAGCTTTGGTCACGGTTTTTCGCCTTCATATTCCCTGTGTGCGCCGGAATGTGGAACTGTGGGAAACAGCTGATAATATGTTGGCGATTCTTGCGAAAATAATTGTGGTTTGTTTTTCGCCTTCACTGAGGATGGCTACAAGTATAATGACATTAACAAGTCATATTTGCTTCGTCATGAAGGAAAAGGGAGAGCCACGCGTGTGCCGTTATTTCGCGTGTCTGTTTCTGTGTGCGCTCTCGGCATCCAGAAGCTGAGTGAACCAAGAGCGCTCCTGGTCGCTACTTTCGCTTGGGCTGGCACGCGCGCGCACACACTTGACTGTGAACATGCGCACACGCAAACAGAAAGAGAAAAGAAAATTCAGAAAGATACGATTTGACTGGAGGTCTTAAAACATGTAAAAGGTGAATAAAGTGTTAATATGAAAATACGGTAAATCCAGTTTCCCACTTCTCCCAGCATTAGAGCCTTTTTGGCTTCATTCATGCAGCATGTCAGTGAGTTGGTCCTCTGCCTGAGTCTTTACCATTAATATCACCATCACATCCTCTTCAAATGTTCTCCAGAGCCAGAGCCAGCTCGGATGTGTACAGAGACATAAGCAGGAGCAACAAGGAGTTCAGTGCTGCTGCCAGGCAGAGGTTCTGACTATATCTGATCTATAAATACTCACTGGCACTGGGAAGTTTTGTGTCTATGCTTTTTCTTCCTCACTTCTCTCCTTTTCAGTGTCTTTGCCTCATTTGCCTCACTCCTGCTCACTTACCACAGTATGACATTTGGTCACAATCTGTCAAGCAATCTGTCTTTGATGCCACAGTTTTCTACATTATATCAGGGGTTGCATCAATGATGATCTGTATCCTTCTAACCATGCGTGCATTAATTGGCTCCATGCATGAACAGTTGCAGCGTCATCCTGTGTCACCTACTCTGCGTTTGAGGCGATTTAGATGTTTCTGCCACTTGCACAAAAGAGCGCTGTTAACTGTAGTGACCTAGGTGCTACAGATCCCATTCACTATTATGTTTGTTCATCCAGCCTGCTCTCAGGGGAAATCCTTTGACATGTCAATTAGAAAAGTGTCACTGAAAGGTTGTTTGCATGACTTCAGCTTCATTTGGGCTGTCTTAAGTGTTCTGTCTGCAACTGAATATACACATTATGTGTGCATTTATCCCACGCAGTGTGCACATTGTGTCTGCAAGCAAATTGTTAGGGCATGTACCTCTGCACCTCTCATATGTAGTGTAATGTGACGGTTATGTAGAGGAGTGCTGCTGATGACAGCTTGCTTCTGTAAGAGATGATTTGGTTCCACATTAATTTTGAGTTAAGTAAAGTCTTTGCTATAATTTATTCTTGTTGGACTGCTCTTAAAAGTTAGTGATTTTGTTCAGCCCTTCACGTCAGAAAGCGAATTTAAGAAAGTGTTACTGTCTTATTATGGAATTATTAAGTCGTTTTTCTAATCAAAATAAAGTATTTTTAGTACAAAAAAGGACTGAATTATTAGTTTTGTTTCCCATTAAGGCGTTCAATCTATTTTTCAGCTAGAACTGCTGGCTGACTGGCGCACTGAAGTGAAAGTTTTTATCATCTCCAGCTCAAATTTGAATAGGAATGGAGCCAACCCCACCTCTGCCTGCAGATTTAATAACTTCTATATAAACTTTGTGATCACTTCTAATCACATTGACACAGTTTTGTGCAAAGTTGTGGAGAAAAAAAAAAAACAAAGTGAAAAAACTGGAGTATCTTATCTCTTATTGAGCTCCTCGCTGTGGTTTTATAAGACATGTCAATTTCGTGTTCTTGTGTGTTTACAGACCAAAAGACACATGGGGTGACAGTTGCTACCTTAATAAGCACTGGAAAAATAAACATGTCTTTGGCCCTGGTATATTGAGGCAGCTTGTCTGGGCATGTCTTTATTTTGTTCCTCTACTCTTATTGCCACTTGTTATTTTTTTAATACATCTCCAACAACAGAAAGAGACCTTATCACTGCTTCTTTTACCTTTGCTCATTTGGTCAAACTTGGGAGCAGCAGGTGCGTGAAAACATCCTCATATGTGGCGCTCTGGCTATTCATTACCTTGCAGATGCCTTCATGGCTGTTTTATCTGTTGGCATTTATAATTTCATTGTGAAGTACACCTGAAGGGCACCAAAACACCTTGGAAAAGAGGTTAGATGAGGTCATGAGGAGTTGGATGTTCCCCCCGTTAAGCTTCATTTGAAACCTGCATGCTGCCAATAAACTGGGGGAGCCCGGCAATAACCGCAAGGCCTGCTTTTTCTGTCATCTAACACCAACAAAATATTTCACAGATACGGACAATTGGATAGTGATTGGATTTCTGTGTGTGGTAAATGAAATGAGACAAGGAGAGGTGGATTCTAAATGAAGCCGAGGAGGGGTGTGCGAGAATGAAGGATAGGGGAAGTGGGGAGATCGATTCATGGCCAGTTAGAGGGGATTTCAGTGATTCAAAGTTATAATAAAGAAAATGGGCAAGTCGCTGATGAGAAGGCTGCCTGTGGCTGCAAAGCTAGCCATGTAGACAGACCTAGATGTGAATGTGTGCACGTCATAACTGTGCAGTGACCCAGAGACAACCTTGTTGTATCCCAGAACAGAATAGTAGGAACCAGGCACGATGCCAGCTGGATAGTGAGGTCTGCTGCTGTTTTGTTAGCAAGTTGTTGTTTGCATCTATAATTTTAACACCAGAGACCATCAGGGACAAACAAGGGTTTATTCATGCTTCTAATTCAAGATTATTTCCTGCACTTCAACTATAAGGAGACAGGGTTTTTAATTTGCCATTTTTGTGAAAGGCTATTGAACTTCCCTGACACAACTCTCGGGAATATATCTACATATGCTAAAATGTACAATAATCTCCTCTTATGTCACAGCCCAATGTCAGTGTGCATGTGAAAGGAGCTGCACATTGCAAGATAGAAAATTCAAATCCAGCCCGAATTAGCTGCTTAATCCGAGCCAACCCATAAACCCCCAGCACCTTGTAACCAGATTTTTCACACCTCAAAGGCTCAAACAGGTTACGGACTGTGCTTGGTGTCTGCATGTAATTGATAAAAACTCAGAAGTAGGGAAGCAAAAGAGGAGAAGAAAGAAAAGGCTGTTAAGATGCACCCTATGGCTCCCCCTGCAACCCCAAGGTCAGTCCCCTGTCCTTGGTAACTCTTTCATGAGCCAAACTGCACTGTGAATATTAATAGCAAAAAACTCTGGGAACCCCAAACAAAGATTCATGCATGTTACTCAAGAAGAAAAGAATTTAAAAAAACAAATAAGAATATAACAAAAAGCACTGTCACAAATACTATTGGTGTTTTTTTCTCTCAAAAACAATATTAGATATTTGGAAATGTTTTTTGCAGTTTCAGTAATGGGAGAAAAAGGGTAATGATTCTTTGCCTGAACACTTCTGCAATTCAGCACAAAAAGATGGAATAAGAAGGATTAGCTTAGAAATAGCTGTCGCTGAGTATATTTCAAAGCCTGTAGCTTCTCACAGTAGAAAGAAAACCCTCCTTGTAAAGCAGCGTTATATAGAACTTCAAAGATCTAAATGACACTTCCCTTCATTATTCACTGCAGCCAGCAACCTCCAGCACAGAGCTGACAGTTTGCCCTCAGTCATGCAGCCAATACTGAGCGAGTGATTGATGACGTCCAGTGAGACACACAGACACACTCATGCATGCATGCACGCACACCCTCCAAGTACAAACTGAAGCACACTTATATTTATAGCAATATACACTTTCACATTAAATCACAAATCGGAAGAAAATATTCAAGCTGAATATCTTTATTGATATAGACTGTATGATTTGTGGAGAAGATAATGACGCAACAATGGTCAGTAAAAAACAAAATCATCAACTTTTTGAATGATTTGAAATCATCAGTAAAGTGTATGACCTCTAAGTGCCTGAATGGACTCGCAAAAACTGGGCACGGTCTTGACAGGATGGCAGATGGTATCCTGGGGGATCTTCTCCCAGATCTGGATCAGGTCATCAGCGAGCTACTGTATAGTCTCTACTTTGGGCTGATTAATAATGCTATAGAGGTTCTCACTTGGATTCAGGTCTGGGGAACATAGTATCAATGTCTTCTAAAGCCCCGTGATTAGGGATGGGTATTGATAAGATTTTCACGATTCCGATTCCAGTTTCGATTCTGTTTAACGATTCGATTCTTTATCGATTCTCTTATCAATTCTTTTTAAAAAAGGAGAACACTAAGGTCGATTAGCTTAGAAATTTGTTTTATATCTTCTCTTTGAACAAGATAGAAATTTAGGAGTAACATGGCCTTACAAACCCAACAGTGAGATTTTAAGAGATCCACAGCCTACGGCTCTTCAATGGAGTGTCACAGGGTCCCCAGGAAAAAAAAATTGTAAATGTAAAATAATAAAATAAATATTCTTCTGTAGCAATAACAAAGTATAACACAAATTATTCTGTAGCAATTACACAAGAATATCCAGTAATGTCCCTGCCTACAATTAAACACATTCACTTACCGAAAATCGGGGGCATCTGCTGTGGCAAATGGGTGCAAGCCTTTTACCACAAACTTAGTCACTGCTCGGTGACATTCGTCTATCCTGGCCTGAAAGGGGACGCTACCGGTAGACTGCAGCGAGAACTTCCAGCATCTGAGCCAGACTCTGTCCGTCTCTCTCATCATGGTCACCTAAATGCACAGTAATAGCAGGTTTTGTAATAAGGCAGATCGCGCTAACATAATATGCACTGTTAGTTGATTATTTACCTGCCGCATTAACGGGAGAGGACGTGCAAACGTTACCGCTGCTGCTGGGTTGAGATTCACGAGTCCGGAGTGGAATTAAAAACACAACATTCATTTAAGGTCATCGCGTGTTTTGTGAGCAAATGCTTTTGCATACTCGTAGTGTTTCCTCCCTTAAATGAAATATCTACTTTTCAAGTATTGCAAGTTGCCCTGTTGTCATCCGTTCTCGTAAAGTATAACCAAACTTTTGAGCGTTTGAGCCGCTTAGGCGCCGTGTTTCCTGCCAGGTAAATGACGGAAATCAGACCGGCCATATTTATGACCAACGTTCTCTTCGTCAGAGTATCTGCTAACTTAGTCGGATCACGGGAAATACCTACCAAACCTTGCCATAACCTCTCACTCCTGGACGCTGGTCTCCTCTGCTCACTCACAGCTGGTATCGTTGCTTTGCATGCTCTTTAGCTTCACCTGCCTTCCTCCCTGCACCTCTGCCTTGGATTCCTTGGAACAATTCTCCACTGACCCACTCACCCAGGCCACTACCTCATGGCCACCCCCCTCTGGCATTACTTCGCCAGCTGACAAATGCCCTAGACCACCAGCTCTCCAATCACAGTTTGCCTGTCAGTCCTGTGCGCCTGTATCCAGTCGCTCCAGCCCGGAGCCCACTGTTCATATATATTGCATTTAATTATTCCCAGTCTAGAATCTCATAGCTCATGTTAACTATTCATAGGTTTGTTCACAGTTCAGCTCATGCTAATCACTCAGTCTTGTTCAGAGCTTTAGTTCTTTATTTCCAAGTTACCTTTCATATGTAAGACAACTTGGAACTTGTTTCTCATACACACATATATATCTATATCTGTATATATCTATATCTAGATAGATAGATAGAAGATCTCTATAGATCTATAAATATATAGATATATTTAAATAAGATCCACAACTTCTTCTGAAGGCCTTTGAGAGGTCATTAGACGTATGTGATAACAGCAAAGCGAGCACCTAATCAGGAACCCCTAATTCCAATTTCATGGATTTTAAGGTGTGATAAATGTAGGGGTGTACTCGGTTTTCCATGTGATTGTTTGGTAATGTATTTAAATTATGACATTCAGTAGAAATATCACATCATTTGTCTGAGCAAGTCACTTTTATTTATAAGAAATGTTTGTCCAGATATATCAAATAAGTTAATTATTGCCATGAAATGTATTTATTTTTATATACGAAACCTAAATACAAAAGCTGCAAACTCCAAAGCAACAGTTGCTTCATACATTGTGCTTTTCAGACCCATACAATTATTATTTTTTTATAGAGTTTTAATAACCAGGGCAGTAGTCCCCAAACCATATACTGTCATCTAAACTTGAAAAGAGTTGCAGATTCTCTTCCTAGCTCATCCCCAGTCCTTTAGTGGTTTATTTTCATCTTAACCTTGTACTAATAGTTCATTCTGTTTTCATCAAACTTGCTCTGGGCCTAATCCAAAGTGACTGTGTGCTCTCCCTCACTGCATGTCCCCACCGTGCTCATTTCCTTCTCTCTCTGCATCTTCATCCAACCTCTCCTCTAAGCCGCTGATATGCAATTATGCAATTCAGAAAAAGGACAAGTGTGTGACCTTCAGAAAACATGAACTGATTCCCTCTCCATGTGTAATCACACTTGACTGAAATCATTTTCATTCTGTACTATGATGTCGTCCCAGTAAAAGAAGGAGAGTGTAACCCATGACCCACAGGTTAGTGTAGTCTTTCAAGGAAGGATTCAAATCCTGATCGTTTTTGACAGATGTCAGCTGGGCTGCAGCTACCGACGTCACCTTTTGCCTGAGGGATGACGTCCCCTGAGACAGAGTGGCACACACATGCAGTCGTGCCATAACTTGTCTGTCATCTCAGTGCCACAGTGTGGGTGTCTGGGAATTTATAAGCAATCTCTTTACTTGCTGTCTTGCTATAATGTAACCCTGCTTTTGCTTTAGGTCTAGAGCACCACAGAGACCAGCTGAATAATGTTGCATATCTTTATGTTTAGTGGCCCCCAGGCAGGAAAACCAGGCAGAATAGAGGCTTGTATGAATTACTCATGAGTGTAAAAGTGTAAAGTGCATGCTTTCGTTCTTTTTCTTGCTCTTTTTTTCTAACTCGCTGTCTTCATTCATTTTTTTTCCTTACAAATGTTTTCTGCCTTTTTGCAGTCTTCTCCAGTCCTGCCATGTGTCTTTGTGAAGTCTGTCCCAGACACGTCCTCTCTGACCAGACAGTGGAGTAATTTCTGTGAAAAAGGTAGGCAAACAGACTCACACAGCCACACACATTAAGGCTGGAGCATATTATTCAGAGGTGCCCTCTGTGATTGGTTAATCAGCAGACAGTTGGTGTTTGCCCAAATCGTTCATCTTTTATGTGCTGCGTTCCTTTTTCAAAGTCATTCGAGTTATTTTTAGAAGGAGCTAAGTTCATAGAAAAAAATAATTGTGGTTTTTATTTTATGATGTAACCCTAACTTAAAAACAAAATTTTGGTGCTAAGTTGTAAAAACAAAATTGCTAAATACATAAAATTTTGGAGGATACAGAGGAGAGGTAGAGGATATATTTGGCAATGGATGCTATGGAGCTGAAAGGTAGGACTTTAAAAGGGAGGCTACAGAGAAGGTTCATGGATGGAGTAACAGAGGACATGCGGAGCTTTAGTGTGACAGAAGAGGGTTTAAGAGATGGGGTGAGATTGAGGCAAATGATCCAGGAGCAGCTGAAGAAGATGAAGAGGACATTATATTTTGGAGGATGTTGATAAATAGCATAATTACAGATGCATTAGGTTTTCTTAATAAGAAAAATGTTCTGACTGAATGCCTACTCCTCTATTTCACCATGAAATGCAATGGTCCTCAGTCACAAAAGGTTAGCAGCCTTGGTTGAACATTGAGCATCATCATTTTTTTCCTCTGTTACTGTCATCCCTCTCTGTGCTTTAAAAAAAAGATAATAATAATAATAATAGCAAAATATGCCCTAAATGTATTCAAGAGGCACGCTGTCTGAAAAGATGTGCATGCATAGGAGCATTCACTCAGGTGCACATGTAGTTCTGGTGCTACCCAGGCTAAAAACAAATGGTATTAAGTGGACCAAGAGGCTGTTGTTTACACCAGAAACCTCAAATTGATTTGCTTATTGGATACCTGATTGCATTGCTCTCAATTTAACCATCCAAGATGAAACACCGCTGAAATTCAAAGTTAATAGGCATGATTGGATGCACACAATAATCACTTTATAATCACCTGTGTTTTCTATTCGGGTGTAACAGTCAATGTTCAAAGTGATTCTACATTGATTTTTTTTTTTTTTTTTAAGAGCACTGGCTGGTTTCATGTTCACCTCACAGCGCTGATGCGATACATGTCCTTCCATCAGAGAAATGTAACCCCAGCTCATGTACTCAAGCAATAGCAGCAACCAAATACACTGGATCCACATGTCTGTATGGATGTAGTCAAACAAATTGAGAAAGAGAAAGAGGTGGGTTTAATGTCAAGATATTGATTAGAAAGTGAATCCACAAACATCTGTTACCTATTCAACATTTTTCCACAGCAATCTTATTATCACTTCCCATTTCCCTGATGTGTCATTGATCTGTTGCCTCAAATGAATTGTCTTAACGTTATAAAACCCATTCATATTTCTCATCAGTGTGCCATAAGTGCAAATGGTTTTAATGTGTTGGACAAACACTCAGAATAACAAATCGCCCTGGCTTCGGTGAGGATGGCTAAATAGCCATTAGTAGGGGAGAAAAGCCCATAAAATCATCCTCTGATAGATGTCTTGGGTGTGCTTGGCTGAAGCAGGCGCATGGGTTTTATAGGCACGAGCAGGGGAGGGGGAAAAAAAGCCACTAAGGGAGATGAATGGAGAGCAAAGACCGGTGAGTAGATGCAGGATATGATGGAGAGAGCAAACAGGAAAAATGTCAATATGCCGAGCAGACAAAAGGATGGAGTCTGGCGGGCCGGAAACTCTCTACCCCAGCCTCTACCCTGAAAAGTGTTGTCCCATTAATGTCGCCCAAGGGCTGTTTTCATGCTGCAGCCAAAGTTGTTGATAGTGTGGTGGAGGGGGAGCGGGTTTGCATTCCTGCTGTTATAGCTCAGTCTCTCTCCACTTGTCTCCGCAGTGAGAGACAGGAGCAGCAGGCATCTGAATTACCACTACATGGTGAGATGATTTCCTCTCTCGTGATGCTCTTAAGAGCCCCCCCCCCCCCCCCCCCCCCTTTTTTTATCAGGATGCTCTTTGCAACATTGCCGGCTCTCTTACTCATTGTCAATCTAATTACTCTGACCATCTGTAAAGTGGGTGCGTGATCAGTCTGCTATGATACCAGCGCAGAATGAAAAAGATGAATGGGAACTATAGAAATTCGATTTCACTTTATAATATATTAGATAATTCTAACTTCAGCATGAAGACTTAATGGTCAGAACAGCCTTCTGAGTCAAACCCAGCGACACAGATAATGCTCGAGTTAAGTGATTCAAATGCATCGTGTCAAATCAGCCATTGTTTAGTGTGTGTTCCTGTGTGTGTGAAGTGTGTTATCTGCAGAGATGGGCAGTAACGCGTTACTTGTAACGCGTTACTGTAATCTGATTACTTTTTTCAAGTAACGAGTAAAGTAAGGGATTACTATTGCAAAAACGGTAATTAGATTACCGTTACTTTCCCGTAGGAACGCTGCGTTACTGCGTTACTAAAACCGTGATTTTCTTGCGAGAATGTCTCATGACAGTGACGTAAGCGAGTGCGACGTGTGACAACAGCTGTGTGCAGATCAACAATGGATCATATATCGAGTGCAGAGAGAGTATGAGCGTGCAGCGTTTAAAGCGTGGAAGTACTGACCTTATTTTGAGTTTGATTCCGTAAAAAGTGACAAAAACATTAGTGTCCGTTGTGCGTGGGAAGAAAACTTCTTTTTACAGCGAAAAAACCCCTAAACTTCCAAGCAAGCACCGAGTAGCTACGACGTAATGGGAAACTCACAGAGAAACTGCCGTATCCTTCCACTGACCGCTGCGGCACACCTGCACCAGGATAACCCTCCGCCTACCCTACTCCTGCTTTACAGGTGAAAATAGAGCAAAAGGACCGCTAGTCTTTGACTTTATTTATTTTCTGCTGTGTTTTACTTGCATCTGAAAGAGTGAGTGTAAACACATATTTTATATATATATATATATATATATATATATATATATATATATATATATATATGATGTGCTGGAATGTGCAGAAAATAGGTTTAAATGTTAAACTAATTTCTTCCAGTCAGAGAATGGTGCATATAATTAAAATTTTGCTTCATGCATAAAGTTAAAAGATTAAAACTAACAAAACAAGTTTTAAAAAGAGACTTTTCCATTCGATTACATTTTGTATGATGGATTATGTAGAAAAAGTAGAATTGGGCTGAAAGATCTATCACTTTATCGCCTATTCAGGTTGTAAATCATGTTTTTAAAAAGTAACTAAGTAACTAAGTAACTAAGTAATTAATTACTTTTGAAAATAAGTAATCAGTAAAGTAACGGGATTACTTTTTTGGGGAAGTAATCAGTAATTAATTACTGATTACTTTTTTCAAGTAACTTGACCAACACTGGTTATCTGTTTGTATGCACCAATTGAGAATGTGCATGTGTGTCCTAGGGGTGTTGAATAAGTAATGCAGAGGCGCCTAATGAAAGATAATGTCTAGTTAATGATCTGTCAAAATGAAGTGTTTGGTTATTGAAGAAGGGATCATCTCAGGCTTTAATTTCCACCCTGTGACTCACATTGGAGGATATTACTTCTATGTACACACATATTCACACATACATATAGTACACACAAACAAAAGGGAAAAGAATACAAATACATTTCAATGCAGAGTGCATAATGCTCAGGCTTTGCCAGCGAATGCTTGTTTGTGCCTATACGAGAAGTGCCGAAGCATCTCATCAACCACTTCAGCTGCCTGCGGATTAACAGAGGAGATGGAAAGAGAGCACAACAGCCAAACCACCCATAAATGGCCATCTAGCCAACAGCTATGGAGGAAGGATTAGCCTCTGCTTTATTCACCACACATAGCTGTCAGGAAGAGCCCTTACTGCTAATCTTGGCAACAGCTCTCCTTCTCAGTGGGGCCAAGCAGCTACAGAATAATTCTGATTACTTGAAGTAATGAGTGTTGCTGTGATTTACTATAAAGAGACTGAACCGAAACAATGCACAGTCAGGCAGGCCACGAGTGAATGGACTCTTGAATGAAAGACGAGCTAAGCGACAGCACACGTTAAAGTGGATAAACACTGATAAGGTGATGAGTGAAAACATGCACGTGGCTTTAAGCAGGGAAAAGAATTGTCAATGAAGAAGTCGCACACAGGTCAGAAGGGCTATTTAATTCTGAAAAAGAGCAGATAGCGGAGGAAAGACAGATGGGAATGCAACATTGACTGAGCTTCTCTTTGTGTGGCTGGTTAAATTTACAATTAACTAATTCATCAAAATTTTAATCTCTACTTATATCAATATGTAATTTCAGCTGTTAAGTTAGGCAAAAATACAAATCATGTATTCCTTAGAGAATATGAAATTTTGCTGCTTCTTTTTGTAAACTAAAATGTCATTAATAATAAATCACTTTGAATCTGTACTGTATTTCATTTCCTTTATGGGGGACACTTCCAGAAATAAGATCCTAATGGGACGCAGGCTTCCCAGTTTAAAGAATGATGACAGGCGACCCACAGAGGTAATGTCTGACACGAGCACAAACAGAGCCAATAAACAACATTATGAAACTAACCCGTAGTAGATGGATTAAATTGGAGGGAAACACAGAGGGAATTGGTGGGTTGCCTCAGTTGAAACATGCTTTTTCAGGGAAAGCAAACAGGATGTTGCTGGACAGAAAAGACAACAACCCACAGAGTGGGGAAAATGATGGAAACCAACGCAGGCACATTACAGAGCAAGATACAGTATATTCCTTTGATTTGCTGATCAAGATAAAAGTCATGCATCTTCTAAGACTAACAGAGAAAAGGAAGTGGTGACTATATTAGGAAATGGCAGTTTATGTATTACAGCTGGGTACATCAGCTTGCAATAGCAGATGTCCACATGTAATAAGTAACAGACTAATAAAGTACGAAACACAGACAAGCTATATCATGTACTGTATCAGATAACCACATGAAATATTCTCCACAAGGCACCAATCGCACAAAAAGGGTTTAGAACGTGCAGAGATGAGAAACCAATGAGCTATGGCCACCAGTGTTGGTGTCCACTAATACTAATCGTAGAAATCTTAAGCTGTGAAGCAGTTTATATCAGAGAGTTATAACATTCAACATCACCAATCTGAAGCAAAGGAAAGAATTTGCTAATCCACCAAGAAAGAAAGCAAGAAAGCTGCATGAAAATGAAACACTGCTCCTTAAACACAGCTGCATAACCAGATTTGGATGAACCGATTTTCCCAGCCTTGTCCAACATCTAGTTATTGCCTACCATGTGACTCCTGAATCCAACTCCTGGGGTCTGGTTTAACCACAAATCAGTCCGTCTTCTCCACAGAGATTAGCGGTATTGCATCCTGTGCTATTGCTGCTGCATAACTTATTTGGCTGTCTTTTTAAACTCACTAGCTTTGAGCTAACAAATGTATGTAGATTCAGTTCATTTTACTCAATATTATGCCCGTTTCCCAAAATACTGCACGTGAATTTTTCATTTCATTTGTTTTCATATCTCAACACATACTTATAAAATTTGGTGAAGATATTTGGGGTGGCTGTGGCTCAGGTGGTAGAGCAGATCAGCTACTGACTGGAAGGTTGGTGGTTTAATCATTGGCTTCCCCAGTCTGCATACCAAGTATCCTTGGGCAAGATACTAACCCCAAGTTGCTCTCTGATGCGTCCATCGGAGTGTGAATGCTTAGATTGCACTATAGAAGGAAGTGCTTGTATGAGTGGGTGCGAATGGGTGAATGAGGCATGTTGTATACAGCGCTTTGAGTACTCCGGGAGAGTAGAAAAGCACTATATAAGAATCAGTTCATTACCATATTTATCCGGTTCAGTTGCCACACTATTAATCCTAATGACTTTTGAGACTTTTCCTTTGGGAGATTCACATTCATGCTTCTGAGAAAAAATATTCAAACAAACTGCCATAAAATGTGGTTCAGACATTCATTCCCTCTTTAGATGAACTATAGTAACTCTGGTCATCTTTTTCTGTAGCAGTTCTTCGGTGGATGACCAAAAGCCTTGTGAAGCAACAGCATTCATTCAAGCTATGCTTCACACAATGTACTATTATTATTATTATTATTATTATTATTATGAATGGAAAATAAATGCAGTGAATATATCAGTATTGTTACATTTCCTACTTCTTAATTATTTAACAAGCTGAGATTTTTATGCTTTTTGTAACTGATAATATGCTTTTTTTTTTGTCCATTTAAAAGGAAAATTGGAGCAACATCTCTAAAAGCTCGTTTAGTGCTATGCAAAAATGTATGAATTTTTCACAACCTAATGTATGCCAGCTGTCTAAGCTTCGCTTCCTCTTGTGGTGCCTGAGACACAAACTCCAAACCATAGCTGTTCTTTACTGATTGGTTCATTCACACTGACCACTGGCCTCCTAATCAAGTGATAACCTTCTGGATTCTGTACATACATAAAGACTTATACTGACAGACAGGATATTAAATCAGGGCTGGCAGAGCACCTGTTTGTAGTATACTTACTGTGATGGATAAGACACACGGTGCAAGTCTGAGGGAAGCTGTCTGATCATTTTAGAGTAAAAGACATGAATTTTGTTTTCCCCTCTGGTTATTTTTCCCTGAGGCTCGACCACAAACTTGGGTTTAATAAAGATAGGGAGCCACGAGTCACGGTCCTTCAGTGCCCCTGTGCTGGCTAGCTCATTTCTATGTTTTCTCTTCTCTTTATTGCTTGCTCTCTCTCTCTCTCTCTTACTATTTGTCACCAAAAACCTGTCTCAGTGCTGGTGACTGTGCATGTTTGTGTGTTAATCACACCTGTGTTTTCAGGGGCAGGTCCTCCTCTGGTGTCCCAGCCTTGCATTCTGCACACCTGGAAGTAATGAGCTCACCTGTTAGCAATTATCCGAGTCCCATTCTCCTAATTAAGAGGAGGGAAGACCCTCAGTTGAAACCTGTTTGTTGTTTTTGCCCTGCAACTTTATCTTAGCTTCTGTTCTCCTCTTTGCAGAAACCTGGAAGTGGGAAACAGTGAGTTGCTGAGAGAGAGATATTTCTGTGGATGTGTCTGTGGGAGCCCTGGCCCTCGCTAACTGAAACTTCTTTGTCTTGCACGTTTAACTATTGTAAATAAATATTTTGAACAATTGTCCCAATTCTGCACATTGAGTCCAGTCTGGACCACTATGACAACATGTTGCTTTCTGCTCACTATTTTATCAATAAAACAGTGTCAAATGTTTGTGTTGAACCTTTCTTGTCTCATGAATGCAGCTTTTCCTTTTTTCTCTTGGAGATTTATTTATGTAGATGTTTTCTGATTTCAGCCTGCTTCACATTTAATCATTATTCTTTCAATGACACAGCTCGAAACTTTGCCGTGGTCTATTGATTCACAGGCGAGTATGCACTCTAATCAGTGTGCTTTGCTATCCATAAAGGCTCCATCTCTGGGTGTTGTCCTACTTAAGATTGGCATTTTACTTTGTGTAGTCAATAATATTATAAACTAGTGGCGTGTCATCACTTTAATTTATGGAGACAGTGTCCCTCAATGACACCAGGGAATTTGAATGGATTCCCTATCTCCTGCAGTGCAACCCAACGTCTGCCCCAAGGCTTCCATCTGTCCTTAAATGCCACCACACTGTGTGTGCGGGCTTATAATGACCTAGCAGTAAAGAATGCACATGGGATATTTGTGACACCACTGGCCAAGCAGAGGAGCCATTTCATTGCATCTCACTGACTCTCACAAATCATTTGCAGGCTGAGGAGGTCTGCTGCATCCTGAAGAGCTGCTATCAAAAGATTTCTTAAAACAAATATCATGTAAGTTGAGATCAGTTAATCTAACCTTTCTTAGAATAAACTAAACCTACAAGGATTCCACTTATCTCCGCTATTTTCTTTTATTTCTAGTCTTAAACAAAATCCAGTCAGATGCTCAGATGATCAGCATTCAGTTCAGCACCCTCCTGTACCTGTTGTGAGGGGAGCGGTGCAAGAGCCAAGCTGGCTCAGGCTTCCTGCTGTTTCCTCCCACAGGGCAGAGTTATCATCAAACAGGGATGCTTCACTGGAGTTCACCCGATCTCTGTCACCTAACCACTAGCTTAGCGCCACATGGCCACACGAAGATTAGGAGACAGATCTATATGGAAGTAGTAGATGTAGTGTTAATCAGAAAACAAGAAAAGCTAGCCCCAAATATACCCTCTATAATCATGCTGTTGCAGATTTCTTTGTTGTAAACACACACAACTCGGTTAACATGATTTTGGACACAATTTTTGTTATTTCAGTTGGTTATTTGATGAATGTTGCCTTAAAATGTTGACTTTCAGCTTCATTTGAGGGACTGGATTAAAAAAAATCGAATTTATTCTCTAATATTGAACAATTCTCTATTTTTAAGGGTTCAAAGATAATTAAATGATAATTTTTCATTCTTTTTCTAAGAATTAGTTGGACACAATGTGTTTGTTCATGAGTCTCTCTACCTTTAGTTTTGCCTACAGCGAGTTAATTAGGTTGAAAACAGGTGAATGGCTCACTCCTCTTCTTTATCTCCAAAAACTTTGAGGACTCTTTTATGGTGTGCTTTGCGCCATTGTCCATCTAAACTTTTTTGGTGTTTGATGAATATGAGCACAAAGTTCAGGTGTGTAAACTTCATCATTTGTCTGCCAATTAACACCATTTATCCAGGCAATGGATGATCACCTCATCACACTGAATCCAGAGTATCTTATAGATGATTTTGCACATTTTGCATTTCAAACTTCATCTTCATTTTTTTCTTTCCCATTCATTTAGTACAGCCTAATCATAGCATCATGTGTCCAGACAGGAACTGTGATCTGCTCTGAGCCCCTTCTTGTTTGTGGTGGTGATGGACGAGTTCGCAGATGAAGTGGGGCAGGATTGTCCATGGACTATGATGCTCGCAGATCAAACAGTGACATATAGTGAGACCAGGGTGCAGGAGTAAGAGAGCCTGGAGAGGTGAGGGTATGCTTTTCAGAAAAAAAGGGAAAGAAAGTCAGGAGAAGCAAAACAGAACACGTGCGTGAATGACAGGTGTAAAAGTGAAGCTACAAGAAGATAAAGAAGGTAAAGAGGTAAAGTTAAAGGTAGATGAATTTAAATACCTGGAGCCAAATATCCAAAGCTTCTGGAACAAATGGTAAATGTTCCAAGTGGGTTTTGTTTTTATGTTTAGGTTAGGGTTACTGTAAGCTATATTTAGGTTACTCATGTCAGTTTGCTTATGATAGTTTTTAATAGCATTAGCTAACTTCTTGGCTAATACTTCCTGAATTGCACAGGCAACTGGATTGGTCAGTTGCAATGCTCATCCTGGACCATGGAAAGGATCCTACGATCATTAAACACTGCTGTCTTCTGTGTATGTCTAGGCCGTTTATGTTGCCAAACATTTTTCTCGGAATCTACCAAACTATTGATTTTGGACACTTCTGCCACTCTTGCTGCTCTCTTTGATGGATTTTTTGGGGGTATGCTTTTTCCAGCTTCTCTCGCTTGCATTGAGGATACCTTTGACCAGGTGTTGTGGTTTCACAGCTACATCTTCCCAATGCAAATGCCACCTTTGGAATAATTTCCAAATCTTCTACCTGCTTTAACATCAGCAGTCTACACTGGTTTTACCAGCATAGCTCTGCATGTTAAGTTTAAGATAGTAGAGGAAAAAAAATAGAAAGTTAAAGCTTCTGCAAATGTAACTTAACTTTTAGACCGTCATTACTTTCAATAGATGTTTTATTCCATAGGAGAATTTCTTATTTAGCACTTAACAATGACTTTTCTCTAGTTCAAGTTTCCCTGTAAGCCATGACGTTCATTAGCATCCTTTAAGTCTGGTGTCATTAGTTGCATGGAATTAGCCATAGCTGGTCCTTTAATGAAGCGCCAGTGTGGCTCTAAACCCTGTATTCTTTACTATCTCTGTATTCTTTAGTCTTTCTAACACAGATTGTGACACTTTTTACCCAGCAGACAATAAGAAGATGTCACACAGTTTCAGAGGTGGTGTCTGTCCCACAATCAGACACACACTGTCAGTTGTTAAAAGCTGCTCTGGTTGATGTAGCACACAGCCTCACACAGAGATGGCAAAATCAATCATGAAAATCTCTAGAAACACACACACAAACACACACACACACACGTATATGTATATGTATATAAGCACATTATTCATGTGCACATATATATTTTTGCTCTTAGCATAAACAAACATTATTTTGACTAACGTCAGACTAATGATGCAGTACTTTAGACAGTACATGCAAACATAAACATTCTAAAATAAACAATAATGAGAGTCAGATGTATTATTACCCAGGGCAGCCATTAGGCAGAGATTTGTGGGAACACTGTTGTGACGAGGGGCAGTCATCACAATCAATACACCAATTCCACCATACTCCCTCCCATTAACTCCAGATATTTATGTCTGATTTGAGGAGCTGTGGCCGTTTGTTCTCATAATGTAGATGCAAAACAAATAAAACCCCCGCACAACAATGTCCAAGCCAAAGCTATAGCCAAAGAGACCAATTAAATATCCATGTTTATTTTATCTTTTTTTAAAAGTATTTTTTAAGTATAGAAATGTAATTCAAATTCAGTGCACATTAGTGCTATATACATCTACTACATCATAACCCTGTGAGCAGACTTAAAGAAAACTGGGACACTTAATAAATCCAAAGGAATTAAATATATTGAAAATAAATTAAACAATTCCAAAAGCAATGAGGCAAAATTGTGCACAGCACCAGGCACATTTTCCAGTGGAAGCATTTCATGAAGACATTTTTTTCTCCTCTCCTCTACTCTCTTCTTTTCTTTAGTTTTTTGTTTTTGGTGGTTGGATGTATATATATATAAAGGGAAATTTTAAAAAAAAATAAAATAAAATAAGAAAGATCTAAGAATCCACCAACTTCATGACCCTGATTTCACATGTCTTGAAGGATGCATAGGCTCAGTGAGGAGAAGAAGAAAACAAACAGGAAGAAAAACGAAAGGAGAAGGATGGCTGCCAGGGGTGAGGAAGAAAGACAAAGTGAGAGAGCCTGCAAAAGCAACAGTAGTGGTGTGATAAGGGAGTAAGCAGAGCTCAAGGCTTGAGATGACAGGTAATCACTCACACACAATATGTTCTGACAGCACAAGAAACAAGTCAGAAAGGAACCCCACGCAAACAAGCAGTACCACTCAAAGTGACACATGCATGCAGGCATTCCCACACAGAATCACGCAAGACAGTCCTCATCGATTGTAAATCAGAGACTGACAATATCAGAGAAAAAGAAACACCAATTTTCTCCTTACAAGTTGATTGTTGAAACTCAGAGGATCCCAAGTATTTAAAGTGTCTGTTAATGACTATTAATGTACAGTATTTAATGGTTTGCAGGTTCTTTTTTAAGTAGATACTGATGCATCAGCTTCACGACAAAAGATTCTAAACAAGCCAGGCAGAGTATCAGGATACACATAATTACAGTTAGGCAGGGCTTTCACTTGGTACAAATCGGCAGCGAGTGTGTCTACTTATTGTCTTTGCATAGCACAGAGCCAACAAATCCAGAGTGTGCTCAGTGCCCTAGGCAGAGAAGCAGATGTGCCATCCGCAAGATGAATCTATTCCACAAATAAATCAGACCTTCATCGAGTTTTCTCTGGAGGATTAGATTTGCTAGGGCACACCTGCGTACTTACACATAAAGACATACAGTAGCTACAGTACAGTATTTAACTAAAAAAAACACTCATTTAGTGGCCAAAAACAGACATACAGACATGCAATCAAACGCTCAAGTACATGCACACACACACAAACACTCACACACACACACACAGGGACACAAAGGTGCAGACATTACATAACACAGACTCCCCTTCTAATCCCAGGGTGGCTGGAGTTCCTCATTCTCCACCTGAGCAGAGGAAAGTGATAAGGGAAAGAAAGGCTTCAGTGGATGAAATTCTCTTATCTAGTGTGAAATCTCTCAGAAAAGTGTGTAGATTAGTCACCCTCTGCGCCCATGAGCAATGCACTGCTACATCCGCGCTTGAAGTGATGCTGAAGGTCAAACTTTAACAATGTGAAGCACAGGTCCAGCTAGAACTAATAGATATGCATCTGTAACGGAGGGAAGGTGATGTTTTTTCCAGTGTTCGTTTAAAGGAGGGGAAACCTTCCTCCGAAACGGATAGAGCAGTGGAGCCGCCAAGGGAAAGCACAACTTTAAAACTGTATAATTAAAATATAATTTATTATATTTAAATAATTAAAAGTGTAAAATGAATTAAAACAACCCTGGCCAGGGAACAACACAATAAAACACAACATTAAAATCCGGTGGCGTCCGCCACGTTATAAAAGTCACTAGAAAGTTAAACAATCCAGCGGAGCGGTGCAGGAGGGGAACCCGGCGGCGTCCTCGCCTTCCTTCCCACGTTCTGCGCCCCGGTGCGCTAAAGGAGGGAGGCAGCGGCAGTTACTATTCTTCCGGACAGCTTTCAATTGTTAACAGGGGAAAGTCCAGAGACTTACCCCGGGTGGGCAGAGCTCTCAACTCCGCCCGCCGCTTCTTTATAGCTGTCACTCGGCACCGGCCCGTCTCGTCGCCTCCAATTCTCCACAGCCGCATACTCCGGTCTCGCGTTGCTGTAGCAATCGGGCGCTCGCTCTGCGTCTCTCGATTGCCGGCGCTGTATCCTCCTCTGTCTCTGACCCCAAGCTCCACCAGCCCTCCGGCTTGCAGGCGCCGCCGACTGACACCACCTGCTTGCCGTCTCTCAAGCCTTTTTCCCATCAGTGTTCCTCAAGCCTTCCTTCTGTGTGGTCTTCCAGGCCCTCTTATTGGCCTCCGGGACCTCCCAGGTGTGCTCAGGTTGGTAATTAGGTAGGGGCGGAGTCTTTCCAGGACAAGTCATCCAATAATACCGAAAAAAAACATGCAATAAAACTCATAAAATATAAACCAATGTACAATATTAAAATATTAAAAACGATAAAACACAGCAAAACATGCATAGTAAAAAAACCTAAAAACTTGTCCCTTTCCACCCCGTGACATCCCCCCACACTGAAAGATTAGCAGTCCCTGCTAAGGCCCAGCTTCCAGTCATGTGGTCTTCTTGGAGTTCGGTTCCTTTTTCTACCCCCAAGCAAAAATATAACACAGTGCGCCATACAGTCCGTTGCCACAACGAGCACTCTCTCCCACGTCCCCATAGCATAACTACCCGGAAGCCATAAGGTCCTAAGCTGCACCCGGCTGCTACCGTGGGGATACTTCCAGGCCTAACCTGGCTTTGTGCTTAGTCCCAAGCACTGCTGCCTAGCAGCAAATCACTCCACATCCCGCAATCCTGCAGCTGACCTCCCATGACGACCTAGGTTGGACGTTCCTCATTCACTCTTGGCCAACACTCATACCTGTGCACACTGTCCGTACCCATTTGCTCAGGGGGCCCTTGGCTAAAACTCCAAATCCTCCATCTTCTTATTCCAACCATGGCAATACTGGGGCACCAAAATACACATACATCATCATCTTTGCTATTCCCCTGACTAACCCAACTGCTCTTGACTCCGTATCCTGTCGACAACGCCAATTATGTAACGGAGGGAAGGTGATGTTTTTTCCAGTGTTCGTTTAAAGGAGGGGAAACCTTCCTCCGAAACGGATAGAGCAGTGGAGCCGCCAAGGGAAAGCACACAACTTTAAAACTGTATAATTAAAATATAATTTATTATATTTAAATAATTAAAAGTGTAAAATGAATTAAAACAACCCTGGCCAGGGAACAACACAATAAAACACAACATTAAAATCCGGTGGCGTCCGCCACGTTATAAAAGTCACTAGAAAGTTAAACAATCCAGCGGAGCGGTGCAGGAGGGGAACCCGGCGGCGTCCTCGCCTTCCTTCCCACGTTCTGCGCCCCGGTGCGCTAAAGGAGGGAGGCAGCGGCAGTTACTATTCTTCCGGACAGCTTTCAATTGTTAACAGGGGAAAGTCCAGAGACTTACCCCGGGTGGGCAGAGCTCTCAACTCCGCCCGCCGCTTCTTTATAGCTGTCACTCGGCACCGGCCCGTCTCGTCGCCTCCAATTCTCCACAGCCGCATACTCCGGTCTCGCGTTGCTGTAGCAATCGGGCGCTCGCTCTGCGTCTCTCGATTGCCGGCGCTGTATCCTCCTCTGTCTCTGACCCCAAGCTCCACCAGCCCTCCGGCTTGCAGGCGCCGCCGACTGACACCACCTGCTTGCCGTCTCTCAAGCCTTTTTCCCATCAGTGTTCCTCAAGCCTTCCTTCTGTGTGGTCTTCCAGGCCCTCTTATTGGCCTCCGGGACCTCCCAGGTGTGCTCAGGTTGGTAATTAGGTAGGGGCGGAGTCTTTCCAGGACAAGTCATCCAATAATACCGAAAAAAAACATGCAATAAAACTCATAAAATATAAACCAATGTACAATATTAAAATATTAAAAACGATAAAACACAGCAAAACATGCATAGTAAAAAAACCTAAAAACTTGTCCCTTTCCACCCCGTGACATCGTATGAGCTGGTGGCATAGATGGAAGATTAAGTGATTAAGTTGGGGACAGAGCTTAACCTGGAAAAGATTAGGAACTCCAGAATACATCCTTAATTTACTTTTGTTTGAGTACAATTCCCCTGGAAGATAGCATTTAGGAGATTACATTTCAAAATGAAGATTTAATAGGGATTAATTCCTTCAAACCTAAAAATAGGTTGTTTGAAAGCAGACTGGACTACAGTACATGCATACAGTATGTGTTTTTGATTGAGTTGTTATTCACTTTCAGCAATATGAAATATATTGAATAACGTAAAAAAAAAAACAGACGAACTGACAAAAGGCTGCTGAGAGAAACTTGCTGACTAACAGAGCACAGCTGAAACTAATCAGGACCAGGAAACACAGCCGTAAAGGCGACAATTAAAACAACGAAAGGTGTACAAGTGAAAAAATAATCACAACACACAACTGCTGAGGGAACAGAAGAAGAAAAACAAAACAAAACAATACCCTATAAACATAATACTTCCTAACCACAGAATATTATTCTTCGGTTCAGAGTGGAAAAGGATAAACCTCTTTCCACCTATAGTACTGTGCACAAGTGTGTAGCCACACAGTTCTTTATATTTTTCATCCAATGAGCTAGACTTTGCTGAGGGGTTTAGTTTAGTCATTTTTTCCCCTTTATTCAACAGTGGAGCGGTGAAGGTAGACAGAAAAGTGGGCAGAGAGAGAAAGTGAAGACACAAGGCAAAGGGTCAGACACAAGCACGGGCCGCTGCACTTCTGCCATTTGTTATGAGGTCACCTTCTCTCCTACTGAGCTAAACTGGCACCTTTTTTACAACTTTCGATCTTGAGTAGTAGTTCTCTTGGCCTCCTGAAGGTCCTCCAAAGTTTTTCTTGGGACACTGGCGCCTTTTGCACTCATTTTCAGTTCAGTCCTTGCACCTGATCATTTTCAAAGAAATTTTCTTTTTGAACCATGAATTATTCAAGCATGAAAAAGGCCCCTAACTCAAGGGATGAACCAATGTTGTGTCTGCACGTAACAGACAAATTACCAAAAAAACAATTTTAAATTGAAAACATTTAAACATTTTTAAGCACATTGTTGGCAAAGTTGCAAAAAGATACAAATTGTTACTATTTATTTATTTGATTTCAATTCACAGTTTGACAGGCATCAAATAGGATTTTTGATCCAACAAGTTGATTTCCAAAAAAACAAAAACTTGCATTGCACAAATGGAGGGCAAAAGAAGAAGTTATAGAGCTAAAAGCTGTCTACAACAGATGAATAGTATCTGAAAGTGTTGTTCCTAAGAAATTGGAAAAAGACCTGACACAGGACATGAGAGATGTATCTGGCTCTTCAGTTGATCCATCCCATGTTCACCACAGCATCATCAGATATGGTTTCTGGGGAAGGGTGGCTGTCAAGAAGCCCAGTATAGCACTTCAATATTATTGAAGAAATGTAGGATCATCTTGACAGAGAGCAGAACAAAAGGCAGTCACGAAGCAAAAGAAGAGATTTGAATGTCCTTCAAGAGGCCTGGAAAACTATTCCTGAAGACTACAGACATTACAAGAATGCTTGTCTAAGACAGTTCAGCCTGTGTTGAAGGATAAAGGTAAACATATAAAATATTGCCTTTCAAGATCATTAGAACTGTACAATCTCTGTTTTTGCTTTTTATACTTTCCATTTGTGTTTTGCACGTCTTTCAACAGCTTGTTGCACTTCTTTACCTGTGGTAGGGTTGTGGTTTTTGGCTTCGCTGCAGGAGAGGGGTGGTGCAGCAAGCTTGAGGGGCAGCACTAGAGAGGCTGATGGGGCAGCTGCACCTCATCATGTAATCACGGCTTTCCTTTTTTCCAGTGATGCCGGGACCTGTGGAGGTGTGTGTGGTGTTGGCTGGGGAGCTGTCCTGTGAGCCACTGCAGAAATGGTGTTCATTACTAATAAAGATTGTTGCAAACCACGTCAGTGTGTCACGTTTCATGACTGGGGTTACATTCCCATTTTCCTAACAAAATTTAAAGAAATGTGGAGTGGCTCGAGACTTTTGCACAGTGCTGTATGAATTGAATTTTTGTTTTTAAGTTTTTCCACACATCTACAGCTTCCCCACTGACTGGAGTATCAACAGTAAACTGTGTATTTATATAAAAATGTTCTAAATGTTGATAAGTTCTGTCCACTGTCTCATCCCTGTGCATGTCTTATTATCTCCATCCCTTTATCTCCTGCTAGACACAGTAACCCTTGCCCACTTAAACTCTTACCTAGCCATCAGTAATACTATTACTAATCTGGGAAAATGAAGATGTGTTCAAATATCTGTTATCATCGATCAAACTAAAGTGTCACACAAAAAGGCACAGGAATCTATTGTTAGATTGTAAACAATGAGTTGTAGGAGTAGTGTTTAATCATAGCTGAGCTAACAATGCAGCAATGGTGCTTTTCATGCAGTTTATATTTAGTTCATGAGCTACAATGAATCAGCCACCTTATAAGTATTCTGGCTGCTGCATTCAGTCAATGATGAGGAACTCATGGAGAAAAAAGAATTGCTTTATTTGGGAGTCTTTGATGTATGCAGCCAGATCAGAGAATAAGGTGTAGTTTCAAAATAAACCTAATGACTGCTAACAACATCCGTCATTTCTTCTAGATTCCTAAAGGCACAAGTTTTAAATGAAATGTCCAAGTTTAGCTTTATTCTTTGTCATGGAAACTCTCCAAAGTTCTCCTGGGCTGCAATTTAATTTCCACAACAAAATGCATTAAGAGTGAAACTAAACTAATTAAAGTCAGAAAGACACAAAGCAAGAGTGTATTAGAGCATGATACAAATGGTGCACAGCTGCAAAAATAGAAAAGTAAAGCAAGTCCTTGAGATTGAGTTAGTTTCATCAAAAGCTGGACAGCATTCCCTTTGGCGGTGACCCTGGGTCTGCTGTTGATAGACAAGGGAGAAGAAAAGAATAGGTCTGAGCAAATGAAAAAGAATGGGGATACAATACATGGAGCAGGAGGGTAAAGAGAGAGAATGGAAAGCAGGGGTTTAAGAGAAGTGTGTCAGGAGGCATGAGCAGGTGGACGTTGAGGTTAAAAATGAATGGCACACAAAAGAAAAGGAGAAGATTAGAAAGAGGCAGCAGAGCCTTCCTGATATATTTCCAAGAGGAAGTAAGTGGAGCGAGATTAAATATTTTTCTTGAGTCTATTTTACAAGTTTGGTATCAATTTGCAGTCAACATCATTCTTTATGCGCTCGAGTTGATCTTCAATATTTTTAAGAAAAAAATCCCCTCAAGCAAAAAAAGCTGAAAATTTCATATTTCAATCCATAAAGGAAAGTTGAGTAGGCACCATATATTGCTATATTTATTTTCTGTGACTTCCACTGTGATTTTCTTAGACGCGTATACAAAACTAGATTAATTATGTTGCAGCGTAACACCTTGCACACCTACCCTGCAATAAACAGCAGACTTCTTCATAAAGAAATACAACAGATTTTTTTTACTAATGATATCAAGAAATCTGGGTTTTCTTTAGTTACCAATGCACAACCAAAAACTAACAAGCAATTAACACACTAATACAAACAAACCAAAATTTAAGACCAACACAAAGTCATCACAAGTGTTCAGTCCTGCAAGCCTTACCTCAGAGTTCCTATACTTTTGGTAGGTACTACACCCCAAGTGGTGATTATTAAAGGGATTAAATTATTTCCCACAAAATGTAATTTAGACCCTGCTGTAGTTAAAATGCACTTCCCACAACCGCTCCCATACTCTCTGGGGAAATTTCCTCTAGTGGGAACATGGTTTAAGCTACACAAAGACCTTATCAGTCTCCAAAAACCAAAGCCACCCGAAAGTGGAAGTCCACTATCCTTTTGGCATCAACAGTTCTCGTCTCACTCCCTCTTATCCCTTGTTCCTGTCCTCCCCCTCTGGGAAGCCCATCGAGTTGAGGCATTACAACCCCCCACCTTGATAAACGAGCTGTGGGAGGGGGAATCTACAGTTGTGCGGAGCAGAGCAAAGTATTATACATGGAGAGAATGGGGTTATGGATAAGGAAGAGTGGAATGAGAGGAACAGAGAAGAGATAGCTGCTGCCTTCAAAGATTAAAGTGGTGGCTGGTCACTGGCCTGTGAAATACAGCCAGTGGGTTTTTTTTGAAGCAGCAGCTCCGCTAGCCAAGATCTCCCCGGGTCTAGAGAATCCTCTTGTCTGCTACTGGCTATAGTTTCCAAGGACGTGTGTCCCTCCTAATTCCATTGTAAATCTGAGAATTGTGAGCAAAAAAGAGGTTTTGAGGGTAGTTTCCTAACAAGGGAAATCTCAGGGGCGTCTTCCATCTGTTCTGCTGACTATTTGTTATATGTCTCAATATTGCCATTACTTTTTTGTGACATAACAGTGGAACAGTACTGCAATGCTGTCACGTTTAATGTCAATGCTGAAGGGGTAGAAGAGCTGTCTCTTGACTAAAGTCTTTCTTGCCACTTACAAGAAAGCACTGCATTTCAAAAGACACTACTGGACTAGTCGGTGAGGATGTTATTGTTCTTTCATTTCAGTCAGTTTTCTTTCTTGCTAACTAAAGTAGAACTAAAGCAGCTGCTTAATTAGTTCAGCGACGTCTTGATCGGGTTAAAAAATATCTGACAGCATTCTTATGAGCTACAAGAGACTTTAGTAAAACTGTAGCTAAAATGCTTTTGCATGTAGCAGCAGAATCAGTGAAACTGGATTTTCAGGCTAATTCTAAATTCAAGGACAATAAAAAACAATCTGTTCTAGTTTTTACTAAACAGCAATATCACAGACATCTTTAAAGGACTAGATAAAATCTAAATTGTTTTTGGCACTGTTTGCATCAGCATCCTATTAAAAGTTTATTTGGTCTTTAACTAGTACATTGATTTGCATTATGAGGACCAATAACGCATCGCTCTTCCTCCTCTTGGTGGCAATCTACAATGCAAAGTTATCAGTCATGCTCAACCGTACTCTGCCATCTCGCCGTTGCCCAAAGGGAAAACAGGGCTCTCCCCCAAATCACATCTCTACACCCCCTTGAGAGTTAAAATGGCATGTGGTAAATGTGCAGGGGCATGTGGTAGAGTCATTTACACATGGCATTTACTCAAAAAATGTGCTCACTGGCCTTTGGATAATGCACACTCACTGATTTTGGCCCTTTTTTCTGGCAAAAAGGAACTAATTTATCAGAATTCTTTGGAGCACAATGGCAGAATATTTTGCTGTTTATCTGGATACAGTCATTGTATGGGAAGTCAGACTGGTCCGAATGGTGGACGACTGCTTTTTGAGATGAGAACAGGAAGCACATTTTTGCTAGCTCTGTTGGGAAACTTTCTCTGTGGATCCACACAGAATGGCGTCTTTGTCATGGAAGCTTTTCTCTTATATAAGAGAAACATGGAATACAATAGCTGTAACCCAATTTCTCTGACAGCACTTTTCACACATCCTTTTTTGAGGTCATCGTCCATGACAGCTTGAGTCTTGGCTGTTTCCCAATAGTTTATTTCTGCAGTAAAGATGCTGGGAAAAGCCACAAAGATGTCTCCAGTCATCCTGAGTTTATGTCCTCTGTGGCAGCAAAGCACAGAAAAGGAGCTTCTTGGCAACCAAAACAGTTTTAGTGCCAGCGAATTCACAGTATAAACACACTATAAATGGACCTGAGGATCACCAACAGTACAATGTAACCATCCTGCTTGGTGCTAGAATTAAAACAAGTTGTGGGTCTAGAGTCTGAATACAGGTGTGAATACAACCCCAGTTGCAAAAAAGCTGGGACACTGTGTGATAAAAACAGAATTTGAGGATTTACAATCCCCATAAACCCTTATTTTAGTTACAATAGAAGATAGAGAGCATATCAAATGTTTAAACTCAGAGATTTTACTATTTCATTAGCTCATTTTGCAAATCATTGCATTTTGTTTTTATTTACATTTAAATACACAGCATCCTAACTTTTTTGTGAATTGGAGTTGTACACAAATTAACCAGTGACAGTCTTTTAAAAAATCAAAGTGTTATATGTAGGCTGTTAGAGTACTTCATTTTAACTCTGATTTAAATGCTTTAGTTGAGTGCTTTCATTCTGCCCTCTCCTGCCCGAAGCAAGTGCGAATAGGTTACAATATGAGCTGGTATTGATTGCTCCCAAAAAACAAGAAAAGGGAGGATTTTAAGAGTTTTTCCTCTACCAGATTGTCCATTGGCAAGTACTGTATTTGCCTCACTGCGTTGGGCTGGCATGATTGTGTGTCAGCAGAGTAAGAAATAAAAATTTGATATGCCCAAGAAGAAAATCTTGAATGGGAGATTTATTTATTTTGCTGAGGGATTGCACTGTTCACCCTGCAATGTCACAATAGACCTAAAACTTATTAAGTAAGCAAACATCAACCGCTGTTTTAAAGTGACACAAATTTTCCATTGAGGAACTTTGGAAAATAATGAGCAAAAGCCTCCATCTATGACTGAGCAGTTTTCAATTGGAAAATCCAGTTTCTTAACCCAGAGGCAGCATGTCTGGTGAGGAGTAAGACCAGGTGCATGCTTGTCATTTCTTTTTCAACACTTTTGAGAATGAAGTGGTTCCCCAGACCTGTTATTGCAGTCTGCTTGTTCTGAGATGTCTTAGGTAAAAAAAAAAAAAAAACTGTGGTGGATACCAGCATAAGCCAACACAGAACGCAGCTGCTGGGATACGCCAACACAATCTTCACTAATCATCTGGATCACTCACCAAATTTGCCTCCCTGTAACTTCATCCACTTCACAAAAATGAAAATGAAGTTGAAGAGTCAGCTACGCGAAATCCAGCTTGCATGGCAAGTGAGCGAGCACCTCTCAGGCACACATACGGAGATTTATCAACAACAACTACCATGCAAAAGAATGAAATCCTCAATTATTAATACTCAATGTGAATCTTCACTCTACATCCATTGTCCAGTTCATAATACTTCTGTTACAGACACGTGATCCTTTGCTTTGTTTGCTTTCTGTTCCAAGTAATTTCCTTTAAAATTTGATGTGTGAAAAAAAAGAAAAGAAAGGCAAGAAAGCTTCATTGATTTCCTTTACCTTCATCTGCACACTAAAGGAAATGAACTAAAAGAAAAAGAAAGAGAGTTCTGACGGAATAAGAGAGTGTGTTTGAAGAGGACGTGAGTGGGAATAAGACAGAAAAACAAAAGTTGTATAAAGAAGAAAAAACGGGACACGAAGTGAATCTGACAAAAGCTCGTTCTTCCCGTCACATCTCAGTGCAAATACAGCACAAAAACAAAGAGAGCAGCAACAAACCTTTTTTAGTCTGTTATCGCAGGGGAAGAAAATTGGACACAAAGTAATCTCAGTGAACCTTTATCTTACTTTGTTACGGAGAGGAGTCTCCAAAAAGGAAGTAAGCCTCAGCTTCCTGACTCAATGTAAAGGATGAGAGAATGTCATCTGTGTGACGCAGTAATCATCTCTAATTACTGCTGCCAAAGCTCAAATCCCTGCTATCACAGTGAGGCTTAGCTATACTTATCACATTCTCTACTAATTGGATCAGTTTGATTGAAAGCGAAGGGTTATCATTTGAATTTATCATTTGACATTGAACATGCAAAGCCTACAAAAACATGCAGCAGAGTTTGGAAACTTTTATATGCATTTAAAGCCACAATATATATATGAGGAAAACTAATAAGGAAATGAATACAGCATTACTGGATAGTGAAGAAAGGTGCACCCTCCATCATTTTTAAAGACTTTGCTTAACAGGACATAATAAAAATGATCTGATCCTTAGCTGGTAAAGTCCATTGAACATAATCCAACTGCTAACACAATGCAAAGACATCAGCACTGATCCCATCAATCTGGGAAGGGCAATAAGGCCATTTCCAAATTAACTGGAGTCTGTCGTTCTGCAGTGAGAAACATAATTCACAAGTGGAAAACACTGAAGATGGTTGCCTCCCTCCCATGAGTGGATATCCCAAAAAACACACCCCAAGGCAGACCGTGAAATTGCCAAAATTTCAAGAGTTACATTTCCGATTCTGCAGGCCTCAGCTGGTATGTTAATTATTCATTTACAGCACAATTTAGAAATAGACTGAATCAGAATGGCTTGTTTCTCTGCACAGTGGCATGTTTAGAAAAAAAATCCAACTGTCAAGCAGTTGGAGGAGGGGTGATGATTTGGGCTTTGTTTACAGGATGTGGTCACCTTGTAGTTATTCAGTTGACCATAAAATCCTCTTTATTATTCTAGAGTCAAATATACGGTCATCTAAAGCTTGGCTGAATCTGTGTCATACAGACAACAATTCAAAATACATCCGCAGATTTATAACAGAATGGCTGAAAAAGAAAATAATCAAGCTGCTGCAATGGTCCAAAGTCCAAATGAAATGCTGTGGTCTGCATCTTTGTACATAAGAGTGGGACACAATTCCTCCAAAATAATGTGAGAGGCTGATAAAGCCTTTCAAGTACTTCAAGTTATGGTTACTAAAGGTGGCTCTACAAATAACTGAATCATAGAGACTTATAGATTAACAACAACATCTAGTTTTAGATGCAGGCTTAAATGCCTTAGGGGTGAGAATAAAAAGCTGTACAAATTCTCCTAAAACGTCAAAACAAATATGTACACAGTTTTACTTGCAACCTGAATTTTTAAATAACTAATCAGAGCTGGTGTTATAGATTAAGTTATCATTAAGGATCTAAAGATCCATGGCCTTATGTATGCAATACTGCAGTTTTCATACTGTGAAGAAGGTTGCAAAACATTTTAAAAAATGTAAAAACAGAAAACAGAAGTGAAAAGACTCCAATATTTGGTGGTTTGTCCTCAGAATCAGTAACAGATAAGACTGACAGGCAGTCAGTGCAGTCAGCTCAGAGGCCCGTGCACTGGCCCAAATGAAAAGGTGTGAAATCAAAGTGGATGTGAAAAAGCGAGTTACTGCTGCTATGGGTGGGAGCAGAAGAAAAACTGGAGCTGAAGCAATATAGTGAAATGGGGCTGCAGTTGTAGTAGAAACTCTTCTATCTAGTATCCTCCCAACATGAGAGGGTAACTCAAACAATTGATGCATATTAACTAAAATGCTGCAGCTGACAACAGTTACACCATGTTAAGAACAGATTTATGGACGATGACCAGGCTGGATGCACTGAGTTACACAATATATTGCCAATTTATGCCACAGATTATAGTCTAGAAACTGGGGTTCATGTGCCAGAGATGCAACCTAACTACACTACAGCTTAACCAGAGTCAGTTTTAGTCAGCTTTATTGATTAGAGGCAGCAACTAAGACAGAATCACAAGGTAATGGTGAATACTGTGAAGGCTATCTATAGAGTATAAGGGAAAATGAAGGGTACTTTTGATGACATAAGCAACCTATTAAAAGGACTGGTTAAAAATACATGCTAAGTCTGAGCTTTGTGCACCGCATGCAGATGGTACTGTATAGTTGCTGCTTGGCTAAATATAAGGCTTATGCACTGCTCTGCTCCTTTTAGTCATGGATGTCTGCGCGCCTCAGCAACTCTACGGTCTGACATGCGTTAACATTTGCGTGTCACATACAAAGAGAAACTGCCCACTTTCTTGGTTTGGCACGGTGAGTAAGGCATGTAATTTGTAAGAAATTAGTTTCACTCGGTTTTCATTGCGCTCAGTAATCCAAGCGATGGAAGATGGAGAAAAATAATTTTCCTCCAGCGTTCCAAGAGCTATCAACTGAAAATAATGATGCCAGCGGGGTTTTGGCCTTCCTGATATTAGTCATTATCCACATAAACCCCATGTTTGCAACAGTTTTGTCACATTAAAAGGATACCTAGAAGGTGAAACACTATAAAACTGTGTTCTCTAGAGTTCAGTGACTGGAATGGCATGCATTGAAATTATCAAATGTTTTGACTTCCTGACAGCTGTCCTTCAGAACATCCTACAACATATTCCTCAATTTCTTAATAAGTGTGTTCTCTGTAAATAAATCAAAGAAGGCCTTTTTAATAATCTATACGTTCTACATCACATGAGAGCTTGCCTGGAAATGTGTTGAACCTAAAGATTCTGAATGAAAATAGAAACCTAGTAGCTACAGTCACTGTAGAAGCATCAATATTTCAACTTTTTGCATGCACTTCATGCAAAATGAACGACTTAGAAGCTTTGAAAAACACATAAGCACGTAATGGGGTTTTTTCCCATACAGCTATTTTTTTCCGTTCATTTTACTCATTGAAGGAGGACGAGGAGGCAAGTTTATGTATTTTTAACTGTACAACAAACTCTTCTGCAACCTTTTCTCTTCATTCACTCCCTCTTTCTTCTTACAGGATCTAATTTGGGGTTGTGAGTAAATATCGAAATTTGTGCAGAATTCAAGTGGTTATCCTGTAAGCCTGAAACACATTCTATAAACATCTACAGGAGCTGTTAACAAAATATAGTGTAAAATACACACACACAAAAGAAAATCAACTGAACTGATGGTGGGTCCCTTACTTTTCTCTTACCACAGTTTTTATTTAACTAAGCCTGACAAGACCTCCTCCCACAGCATTTACTCAGCTTTGGACTCACTCTGGAAGGACATGAAAGTTTAAAATAGAGTGCTGTTACTTATAGGGAGAGAGAGAAACCAGGGAGCTTCTGCAGCTTCATTTCTCCAAGAGAACAAAATTATGAATAGCTGTATTTTTTGGTGATTTATGTGCTTTCATCCTAAGGGTCTGACATCTCTCTTCCATTTATGGTAAAACGGGGGGACAATACACATCGTTTTTAAGGTCTTTGCTTTAGCTTTGTTCGTGTGGCACCAATCTGAGCTCAAAGATATATTTTTTTAATGTGTCAAACAACACGGCAATTCCTGCTTAATCCTTCTTGCACTTGTCCTCCAGCAGAGATTGATCCTTTTATCAACAAAGGCTTAAGCTTTTGTCTCCGGTGACCTACCTGCTTTACATCCTTTGTACATACAGCATGTACAGCTTGCAGGTAGGTTCTTGGTTTGAATACCAATAACTGTTCAATAACACAGCCTGCCTTCAGTGCGTCAAGTAGACACCTATCACATTTAGTTTTCGATCTAAATGCAAAGACAGAACCAATCTGATTTATTCCAGAGTGTGAAACTAGTCTGTCGTCATTGCTGCAGTTTCTCGTGAGAATACCAAATGGAGCAATGAGTGTGAGAGTGGAAGGACAAAAATGAGACAAAGTACAAAATAGACAAGAAGAAATTAAAATACTGTGTGTGTGTGTTTGCATGTGTGTGTTTGCATGTGTGTGTGTGTGTGTGTGTGTGTGTGTGTGTGTGTGTGTGTGTGTGTGTGTGTGTAAGAGAGAGAGAGGGTGATGAGAAGAAAAACTGAAGAATGGCATGATGCACCCACACCAATCTCAGAGGTAGATGGCTAATTAATCTCTCAGCGGGAGTGAAATGCCAAATTCTGAACCTCAGACCCAAAACAACATTGGGAAGCAAGAGGAGGGGGTTGACAAAATATCAACTGGAGGATGGGAACTGCAGAATATAATAAGGAATTATAAACCTGGAGAAATAATAAGCACTTGAGAAAAAAAAACTGACAGCTCTTTGATTTTTCAGTTGCTTGTGACTTGTCAAGGCAGCAGATTGATCATGATGCTGGGAAGGAACAGTGGATATCCGGATAATTAGGAAGGATGGAATGATATGTACCTGAGAGAGTCCTCAAGTTGAGCTATAAGTATCACTCAGCCATGAACTGTACTCAAATCTAGCAGCTTATCAAAGTCAGTGGTCAATAGAGTCTCACTGACTTTGATAAGAATAATCGACTTTACTGAATGACATTACAACAAATTTCCAAATTCAGTTAAAAATTGTTGTGATATTTATGCTGCAATAATAATATTCTAATAATGGTACAGAAAACACTGAAACACTATGAAAAGATTGGTCACCTAAGAAGGTAGTGACATTTTTACCATCAGACTACTCTCAACAACTCATAATGACAAGAGGTAATAAATACTACTTTTAGATTTTTTTTCCAATTTAATAAAAATCAGAAACTTAAGCCTCTTATTTAGATAAAGATGTTGAGGTTCAGTATGTTAGTTATACTATGTTGATTTTATTGTTTTGTTTCTTTTTGTTCTATCTCTCTCCCCTGATGCCAACCTGTGACGGCTGCCGATCCCTGAGCCTAGTTCTGCCAGAGGATTCTTCCTGTTAAAAAGGAGTTTTTCCTTCCCACTCCCACCAAGTGCTCGCTCAAAGCGGGTCGTCTAACTGTTGAGATTTGCTCTGCATTAGTGTAGGCCCATTATATTACAATTAAATGTGCTTTGAGGCGGCTGCTGTTGTGATTTGGTGTTATATAAAGTAAATTCAACTGAATTGAAAGAAATAAATTAAATTCTTATAGTCTTGTTATCTTCTCAGTGAAGGGCAGCCAATCTGATCTGATCTGATAATATACTTCTTAAATATATAAGAATGTGTATGAATGAAAGAAATTCATCCCCGGGTCGGGGATGAGGTCCTGCCCCAAGTGGAGGAGTTCAAGTATCTCGGGGTCTTGTTCGCGAGTGATGGGAGAAGGGAGCCGGAGATCGACAGACGGATTGGGGCTGCAGCTGCAGTAATGCAGACGCTGCACCGGTCCGTCGTGGTGAAGAGGGAGCTGAGTGTAAAAGCGAAGCTCTCAATTTACCGGTCGATCTACGTCCCTACCCTCACCTATGGCCACGAGCTGTGGGTAGTGACCGAAAGGACGAGATCGCGGATACAAGCGGCGGAAATGAGCTTCCTCCGAAGGGTGGCTGGCATCTCCCTTAGAGATAGGGTGAGAAGTTCGGCCATCCGGGAGGGGCTCAGAGTAGAGCCGCTGCTGCTCCACATCGAAAGGAGCCAGCTGAGGTGGTTTGGGCATCTGGTAAGGATGCCCCCTGGGCGCCTCCTGGGTGAGGTGTTCCAGGCATGTCCCACCGGGAGGAGGCCCCGGGGCAGACCCAGGACACGCTGGAGAGATTATATCTCTCGGCTGGCCTGGGAACGCCTTGGTGTTCCCCCGGATGAGCTGGAGGAGGTGGCTGGGGAGAGGGAGGTCTGGGCCTCTTTGCTTAGGCTGCTGCCCCCGCGACCCGGCCCCGGATAAAGCGGATGAAGATGGATGGATGGATGGATGGATGTGTATGAATGAAAGAAATTATATACGTGGTACACAACACAAAAAAACCTGATTGCTGGAGAGATCATTCATAATTGTGTAGAGAATATCTCAGATTTGGCACTACCAGAACCATGTTTCACTCTTTGTTTGATTTGTTTCCAACATGATCTCTTTATGTTTGATTGCATTTATTGTTATGTCAGTTATGACTGACCCCCTTTCTTCCTATACTCTAGAGAAACACCTCGAAACACCATGAACTTGTCACCATCATGTTTTACAGTAATAATGATATTTGACAAGTGGTGAGCAGTGCTTGGGGTGCTATGTAGCCCTCCCTCTCAGCCGAGTATTTTCTTAATCTCTGTAATAGTGATTGTTAATTCCTTCATGCTTAAATACTTTTATTATGTAAATGTGAAACAAAGCAAAGTTTCCTAGTGTTTCTTCCACATCTTCTCAGTGTACCCAGGAGCACAGTCAGAGCTTTAAGAATATATGAATAAAATGATCTTTGCGTCACCATAGCTACCATGAAGGTCAAACATTAAATCTGAATACTCTTTGAAGCTACTATATCTAACATAATGAAAACCAAATGTAAACTACTCATTTTGAATATTGTTTTCCTGAGGTGTCTTCTCCAAGTAAGTTGAGAAGTTTGAAATATGAATATATTATTAATGAATGTGTGACTAAATCAGACCACTCTCCTGTAGCCCCACCAGTCGCAGCAGGAGCTGTAGAGGTTTATACTTGTATGCCTTCGGTTTGGTGCCTGTAGGTTGGGGTTTTCACAGGTGACAGGTACGGTTGCTTCCCTATGTTTGCTTCCCTATGTCCCTATGTCTTCGGGTCCTGACTGCTGTTTTTACTGGATGGGGTGCTTGGAGCTTCCCCTACTTGGGAATCCAAAGCCCTTCTGAAAGGGAGAAAATGGGAGAAATGGCCTGTCAAATCAGTCATTGCAGTTAATCCATAAGAAGCACTATATCTGAACATAAGGGCGTTCATAATTATACTTGGCAACAGGATGCTTTAGGTCACAGGTAAATGACCAATTTTGTGATCATATCATCAGACTTCATGCCATATGTCAGGTGTAGCACTTTCACCTGATTACCACCTGGTGGTAAGCTACATCAGGTGGCGCGGAGGATGCTGGATAGGTCTTTTATATGCAAACACCTAGTGAGGGTGTCCTGGGAGCACCTGGCAGAGGTCTTGGATTCCCAGGTTTGACAGCATTCTGCCGACGCTGTACCGTCCTGTTGTGGTCCTGATTGTGAGAGAAATGCTGTGCATTTATTAGTCAATCTACAGTCCTACCCTCAGCTATGGCCACAAACTCTGGGTAGTGACCAAATGAATGAGAGCTTCTTCTAAAGGGTGGCTGGGTTTGCCCTTAAAGATAAGGTGAGGAGCTCAGAGGACAGCCACTAGTTCTCCACATTGAAACAAATCACTTGAGGTGTTTGGGCATCCAACCAGGATTTCTCCTTGACACCTCCGAAAACATCTTCTAGGCATGTCCTACTGGTCCTACTGGCCAGATGAGCTTGAAGAGGTGGCCAGGGGAAAGGAAGGACTGGGTAACTCACCTTAACCTACTGTATCCACGATTCAGGCCTGAATCATAGGCAGGAAATGGATGGATGGTTATCCTGTAGTTTAAAGAGAAATTCTGTAACACTTCTGTAGTATGTCTTAATGCATGCTCAATCATCCAGGTAAAGTAGTGCTGGTTTCAGTCTTTATGCAAATGAACTGTTTATAAGATTGGGGAAACCTGCAGTCAGCTGAGACTGAAGAAGTCACTTGGATGAGTGACAAAATGTTTCTCCCACTGAAAACGCTACGTCCAGATGAACAGACTCAACCTTTGGAGACTTCTATAATAATTATCTTTATGGCTGGAGTACTTCTGGCTACAGCTGCGAGTAACAACTGTAATTTCTGCTGATGAAATAGTTGATCAATGCTGGCTTGAACTGCATAGCCAGCTGTCCATTTTTTCCCTTTTTTAATCATTTCTCTTTAATAATAAAATAAGCATAAAGAAATTAAAGAATCCCTTTTATTAGCATGAGAGCATCACCAATCCTGAACTGAATCCAAAATGGAGTAAGCTTTTAAAACATAGTCTGAATTGAAAAGGTAGATTCTTCTTTCATTTCTCTTTTTTTTTTTTTTTTTTGCTGTGCCGCTGTATTAAAAGGCTTTAAATTTTATTCATGTTGTTGCTCTGAACTTTTATAATAACCTGAAATATAGAGCGGGAACCTAAAAATAGAACCGAGCTGAGACAGGAAGGAGAAACGTAAAAGTCGTATGAAGTATGTTAATGCTCTCAGCTGCTTTTCCACACTGTCTTGCTCTTTGGTTTTCATGCACACATGGGTGTATACAGAGACATGTGAGAACTCACACAGGATGATGGGAGCTTGACGCTTCCTCCATCTCTAGGAAGTCTCTGTACAAGCACAAAAGCAACAGAGAACACACACATACACAATGACATGCACATAGTGTCAAATACAAGTCAGATACATCAAACTTTCCTACTGTGACTGGAAAAACACACCAAGGGCATTTTTCACTGGGTTGCTGACTACTCCTCAGATAGTCACTGTACTCTGAGGAAACTGTTGCTACACTTAATGAATATCATCCACTCAAACATGCATGCAGACATGTCTGCACAAATGAACACAGATGAGCCTCGCTGAAGTTGAGATTGTAAAATCAGACCTTAAAGAGGTGGCCCATGGTAGCACATATACTGGAGCACACAAACAAATATACAAAAACGTGTAGAGAACAAGACAGAAAACATTTAGGCCCATTAATGTTAATGCTGTGTATTTATATGCAAAGCAATCTGCACTTTGATCACAGGAGAAACATTGACAAATTGCATCTTGTAGGCCAATAGTGTGATAGCATTTTTCTAATTACCTGAGGCTATCACTGTAGATCGTGATCCATGCATAATGCACACACTCAAACACACGCACACTCATCAGCCACTAGAGCTGTGTGCAGGCTATCGCTCTACCCCATCAGCTGTAATAGGCTTTCACAAACGGCATCACCAGCCAAGCGCGCGCACACACACACACACACGTACACGAAAGACCAGTCACACCTGAGGGGATTCATTCTGCTGTTGCTATTTTTGGCTGTGAATGAATCGTATCTCTCATAACTTGCATTATTCAAAAGAAATCCAAAATTCTTCTGATTGAGAGAGAGCGTAGAAAAATGCCAATGGGTTCTGGGATATGCAAATGATGTCTCTTCAGAGTAGTGCTTACACACACACTGGCACACACACATAAAGCAGTAGAGCCATGGGCTTAGCTGTCCCTATGACAAACGAGGCTCTGAGCCCACAGCTATTCAAGAAAGGTCTGTAGCCAGACTACAGAGAGGGAAACCCCACCACTCCCCTTCCCAGTCCCTTCTCCACACACACACACTTTTGCTGACTACATTAATTTCTTTCCTTTCTGAAAGTGTGCTGTACTGATGTGACAGATCAAAATCATCAGGATAAATGAACCTGATATTATATTACCTGGATCCATCATATATACACCCATTTATCATTGTAACTGTGTAAATGTGCTACAAGTTAGGGTTTGAGTTCGGAAAGTTCATCAGGCTTGCTAAAGTCTGCACAGGCTTAAACTATTAAAGGCCAACAAGCACATTAGATGTCTGCACACACTTTGAGATCTTCTCTTTTGAGATCTCAGCAGACAGATAATTTATGTTGTGCTGACTGAGCAAAACTATAGTTTGCCGTTTCCTTCTGCCTTACATATTGATTATGTAAAACATTATGTAATTACATTGATTATCTCTTTGACTCTCTCTCGCTCTCTCTTTCTCAAGTCCAGGGCTGGGCAATTAATTTCCCCAAGTGGCCACATGAGGAGCTGGAAATGCTGTGGAGGGGCCACACCAATAAGCTAAACTGAATTCTGGCTGATATTAATTTATTTAAAACTGCTCTTATGCTACAATATATGCATGAAAAAGTAAAATAGTCATAATAAAAAATGGCAACATTTTATCACTATTTAATCAGCGTTCATATTTTGTCCCATTTCAGCTTCAGCCTATAAAGATACGTCCATGAACAAATCACTCCCTATCATAGTCCCATCACTGAGCACATTGCTGCCAGCTCCTCTATGACCTCAAACTCCAGAACCACAGAGAAAAGCACAAAATTGACCACTTGGTTTTTCACATCGAAAGAGCATCGGCAGAACATTCTCAAATGCTTATTTTTTTCTCAGTCTTTTCCCATCTTCGGTCCTTCTTTGCCGCTTCTGCAGGACGTAAAGTTTCTGTCTCATGCTTTTCTTAGATTACTTGTATGCCTCTCGGTAGCAAAAACAAAAACTACAAAACAAATCTCTCCGTTTGGAGCTCCGTTTACATTTCTGTGATATTATATCTAAAACAATTATAAACAGCGACGGTCAGAAAACTGTTGCTCCACGTCCTGCTTACTTGCCTAACCTTTCATCACCACACGGTGGCCCAATACACACCCGCTTTACAACACCTACCAACACTTTACAACAACACAGTAGAACAGGACGAATTTGTGGAGCATAATAATTTACGCTGCAACATAAAATAATCAAGATTATAACTAGAAACACAAATTAAAGATCATAACAAAATACTTAAATATGGCCCGATGCATTTGAGTAAAATATTGATATTTAATATTACTGTTTTGTTTTGGGGGATTTTCAGGGAAATCATAAAGCTGGTCTTAACTGCTCCATCCCTGAATGTGTGAAGTTTGTGGAGAGCACAACGTCTGATTTCAGAAATACTTAGAAGCAGGCACGTGCAGAGGGGGGGGGGGGGCTAGAGGGGCTTGAGCACCCGCCCTATTCCTGATGGGTGCCCAAAGTGCCCTTTTGTTGAGGCAACTTTTTAAAAAAAATTTTTTTATTTTTTTTCATGTGTGTGTGCGTGCGGAGTCCTGTCGGTGCCCCTCAACAATAATATTAAACTATTAATCACAGTTTTGCTAAATAAAAGGATCTGGCTTGCATCAGTCACATGATCACCATTAACCAATGATCGCCCTTGACGGCAGAACGCGCTGGTTACGAGCCGGGAACGAGCTCACAAAGAGCACGCACATTTTTTGCAGTCCGGAGCTGTAGGAGAAACACAAATTAACTCAGAGACACAGACTGATGCGACAAAACCAGTAAGTAGGTGTACAGCGTACACTGTAGTCTATAGCAGTATTAGCTTATTACGTACACGTTGGTAAGCTGTCTTGTTGCAACTGATGAACTGAAACAAATGAGCGTGCTGTGTGTGCAACAGCGTGACAAACATTACCTGTCCTTTTATTAACTGCACATGTAGTGCTGGTCATAGCTGCTGGCTACCTGTGTAAGGCTGTCATGGGTCTGCAGCTCTGTCACCGTTTTAGGGAACATATTTAGTTTTAAAATAAGTTTCCGGGTTTTTCCTGCTTTTCTGGGGGGGATTATATTTCACTAAAAAACGATCTAATGTGCATGTCCACATAATTATGCATTATTATAATCATAATATTTTAAAAAACACACGCTGTGTTTTAAAGAACATACATTAAGAAGCAGATTATATTAGATTTATATTTTAAATAAGACAAAATTTGGATTTTACAGCAGTAAAATTATTGTATCTCTACAGTTTAAAAATGTAATAAGCTTTGCCCCTGCACAGAGTGGATAGTGAAACAAATGGAATCATCATAATGACATTATTTCATATTTATTACTTCCCCCTCCTCATTGCTTTATTATTGTAGCTCTAGTAATAAATAATAATGTAAGGATTCTGGATCAGCACCATGATGCCCATAGTATATACAGTATTCTGAAGAAGGTCTAAAATGTCACTGTGTGTGCATGCATGTGTGTGTTTTATTTAGATGGATTTTTTTAAAATAATTATTACTCATGATATAACATTGTCCAGACATGCCTGGTAAGGACATGAGGAGGAAACAGTAGGAGCTGTATGAGGCTACTAAAGGCAGTGCTATAACATTTTTCTGTCATCATTTTATTATAGATTAAGTGCAAGAGTTGTTAGGTGTGGATAATTAGATTATAGTTTATTGCAATAGCAAGTTGTGCCTTGTTCTCACATAGACAGCAAGTGTAGAGTGATATATGAAATGATGGGATGGAAGGAAGAAGAGAAGCAAAGAGTGATTCACAGGCAGAGCCTAAATTATTTCTCACAGTTTTTTGTTGCCTTATGGTTCCAAGCGCTGTCACCAATCTTTGCATTTTGTTATTATCTCATGATACTTGTTTAATCAGCTACCATCTCTCCAATGGACTTTTTAATGTCTACAGTCTCAGACCAGCACAGCCCTGCCCTCCAGCACTATCAGCAGCAGGAGCAGCAGCAACCCCTCAACAGCAACATTGTACCCATCAGGTAAAACATCGGCTACGTTTACTTTGCCTTGTTGCCCATATTAGATTCTTGATGAATGTGTGTTGTTGTTATTCAGCCTGGTTCAATGTGCCCCTTTTTAACTTTGAGCACCCGCCCCTTTAAACCTCTCTGCACGGCCCTGCTTAGAAGTCCATATTTTGTTAAAAGTTCTACATTCTGGATCGATTTTTCTTTTTTTAGTGTCTGTTGGGGCTAGTAAAATCAAGTCTAACAAGAACGTCTGTTCCAACACATATACTTGGAAACATGTTAAAGAACTTAGAAACAAAGTTGCTACAGAGCCAAGAATCAATAGACCTGACAAGACTTGGAGCAATTTTCTAACTCCACTACCTTAGAAAAAAAAATCTGACTGTTTCTCACACAGTCTGTTTCTGGATTAAATGGAAGACTTAAATGTCACGTTACTGGAGTGACTTCTATAAAATTCATCACTGGGTGCTAAGGGCTTAGAAATGTCACTCGTGCACACTGCTTTCCAGAGGACCAACGAAATATGTCTGAGAAGAAATGGGCACTGGCACTTTGAATGGAACCCATAAACACAAAGATCACATCTCAGCTGCCGGTGTGCTTATCTGCCTGAAGTGTCTCAGGGGGGTAAGGAATGGAGAAATGCCTACTTTATATTTATATGGCGACAGCCTGTTTTTTTGCATTTGTGTGTGGTGGCTCCGTCAGGCTAACCCGATTGTGTTCAGTTGTCACTGCACTTTTTTGGCTCTTAGTGAGCTCTCTATCATTTATAAGGGTTAAATTAAATTTAGGTCTGCTTTACTTCTGCTTCTAGGACTATAGAGCTATTGATTTTATTCAGTATTTAGTAATCTGCAAATTATACTGTGCATCATATTTCCCCAGAGCAAAAGGTGACATTACATCCCAGCAGCCAAAGATCCACCAAATACATAAAAAAACCCCAAAAACAAAATCTGAAGTTTTTTCTATATTTTGTCGATCGGCTAGTCAGTTAATCAACTAGTTTAATTATTTCAACTCTATTAATAATATCTGTCAGATGCAGAACTAATAAATTGGTGTGTTTTGTGTGTAAAAATGCCTCTTACCTCTTACTTGTCTTATTCTGTAGTGTGTCTCACTGTTGAAAATAAAACTGTACATGCACAAAAAAACAATCAATATTGATTCTTTTCATGGAGCTCACACTATTACAGAGCATTGTTTGTCAGCTAGTTTTTACAGAGACACATGTAAACTAAAATAGATGTACCATATTGAACCACGTGGCTGGTGGGTTTGAGAGAATAGGTTATGATGTTATTTGCAGCTTATGTTACACATTTGTACCTAAACACATAGCAACAAATGTGAGTTATGCACCATTGTTATTGTATTTATTGTTCCTTTTATTTCCAATGTGTGAATTAATTGTAAAATATAACTTTAAACATTTTAGTCATCCATATGTGTATTTTTTTCAAGCAAATTAATATTAATATTGTATGATTTTTACCTTTTCCTGGTTGTAGTTAAACTGAAATGAATAAATAATGAAACAATATTCACATCACATTTCAATACTCGTGTTTTTGAGCATTTATACAATTCAACTTCCAAGATTTTTTTTTTCTTGTTGAACAAAAGTGGCCATCTATTTTGGTAACCGCTGAACTGGTGTATAATTCATGCACACTCTGATCTCTATTTTTCCTGCACACAGACCACACCTTTTCCTCTACCTTATGAAATATCCATAAAGGTTTAAAAAAAATGTTGAAGTTGAGACTTAGAAATAGGTCATGTTCTGATTCTTCTTTGTTTATTGGTTATGCATTTTCCTAAACAAGAAAATGTTTATGTTTTGTTTCCATTAAAGGACGAGGAAGGAAACAAAGAAAACGCTGCATTAGCGCTGACTAAAGCAGATTTTGGCAAACCATAACTGTTATTTTGTCAGTGTCATGATATTAAAAAATATTTTTTTAATATCAAATGAAATCAATGATCCAGGAAATAAAAAAGAAAGATAGAAAACTCAGAAAATAACACCTTCTGTCTTTTCTTTGGTGAAAAGGGGAAAAAAGGTTAAAACAAGACAAAAAACAGGACGTGTCACAAAAGCACCGGTGACATTTTCTGAAGACAAATCATCCCACTTTTCAAACCAGCGTTTTATATTACTGTCCAGCTTTCAGCATGAAGTGAGTAGAGCCCGAGTGAAAAGGTGAAATACACTGATGTGATGCAGCATCAATAAACAAGTCTGTGTCACGGCTGGGCAGCAGTCGTGTGGTGGAATGAAAGAGGACCCAAGATGCAGATGGCAGTGGAGATGCAGGTGGAGATTTATACATAACCCTACAACGTAAAACAGGAAACTACAACGTAAAACAGGAAACTCACAGACTGTTTCACAGTACCAACTCGGGGACACGAACAGAACACAGAGGAAGGACACAGGTAGGGATGATAGAAACACTAAACACACAACTCAAACCGTAAGAACAAATACAAAACAGCAGAAACTGGAAAATAATAACAATAAACTCAAAACACTGGGTCAACGACCCAGGACCATGACAGTCTGTCCTTTAGAGTCAAAGCAAAACAATCATCCTGGAGCATTAAATGACAGAGTTTTGGAAGTTGTCACCTGTGTGTTTATGTACAGGGTATCATTGGGCAGGGGGGGCAATAATAGTGTCAGCCGAGAGCCAGTGGTCCCTCTGTGTTTGGAGTTTGGAAAGTAGCAGTGGAGAGACTCGTAAATTTATCAGCCCAGAGGCCATGAGCTTACGTTCCATTTTGATCAGTCAGTTTAGTGAATTTTTTCCACAGGCTTTTTGCTTTTACTTTCACTCACTGACTAAGTGTAGGTACAAAATATTACTCTGGTGCGGTTTAGGTGCTAAAATATGCATGATTTGGTTTTAAAAGCACTTAAAATACTTGATTGCGGATTTGAAAAAACAGTGGTTTGGACTAAAATAAACCCCTTTGTAATGCTTGGCTTTGAAAAAACTGCATTTAAGTGAAAGCAGGCTTTGAGGATGTACGGGGGTTTTGTCTGTACCACATTATAGTCATCTGTATAATATGTAAAATTTCCATATTAATAAATCACAAAAATAGCCAGTGTTATAAATCCTTGTCACTTGTATCAAACATTTCCCAGTAATATTCAAACACAGAGAAAAGTATGATGGTATTCAGTATCCAGATAGTGCATGAAATAACACTATAACGTTATCATGAATATTATCGAATGCAGCTGTGGTTTATTTCTCAAATGAATTCATCCCATTACATTAGCAACAGTTGCTGGATGAGTCATCCGCTTTTCACTTGGTAAGTTAGGAATTAATATTATGTTTAAAAGCAATAACATGCTTTATTTCTACTGTAGCATTCTACACCACAGGTCAAGGAAGCATTTACAGCCATTTTATTAAAAATAAAATAAGAAAAGGTCACATAAATCACTAAATTTCCTTAACTCGCTGCTCACTTTAGCTATCATCTACCTTAATCTCAGCCTATTCCCAGCTTCCTCTTCTTCTCTGTGGTTTCCCTTTCTCCTCCTGCCTCCATCTTCATTATCCTTTGTCCAGTATGTTCACTATCCCTCCTCTGCACATGTCCAAAATAGCTCAGCATTGCCTCCAAACTTTGTCTCCAAACCTCTTAACCTGAGCTTTCCTTCTGATGTACTTATTTCTAATCCTCTCCATGCTGGCCAATCCCAGTGAAAATCTTTCCATCTTCCACTTGGCTTATCATCTTTTTGTGCCACTGCTTCCAAAACATAAATCCTAATAGGGCGTCACTATCATCTTCAGTCTTGCTGCTGTCCTTCTCATATAGTAAACCGAGTAAACTAGTAGCACCACTATGTGTGAAAGACGTTTTAACTAGCAGCTTTTTGTCATCTGTCTCTTAAACTATTCATGTTTCTGATATGATTCTAATTTCAGTTTCATGCCCCCCATAACTATTCTGTTATTGTCCCATGTGTTATCCTCAAAACACCAGAATGAAATGCAGCTCCAGTCAATTCCTTCAACCCATCAGATAATTCCAAAACAATCAAAAAGCAATTTTTCATCACCAACATTTTTAAAAAGTGCTTTCAAAGGGCACTATTCAAATCTTTGAATACTCACATTTGTTTTGGTTTTTTTCTAAAACAAAACAACCAGTCACAGTAAGCAGGCATTAATGTTCTCATAATTATTATTATTTTTTAATTAGTTTATCTGTAATCACTGAAATTCACTGAAGTCTTCATCCACATTATGATTCAGGAGTAAACTCTGAACAAATGTCGAATCAGCATGATGGATTATATCTGAACAGCAATGTGATCTCTCTGTCTCTCTCTCATGCACACACACAGTCTAGACTTACATGTTGATGTTATATGCTTATAACTGTGTGAGATCAAAGTGGGATCAGTAGGAGCGCTGTAGTTGATAAAATATGGTTTATTGTGAGGGCTTTGTACATATTCTTCCCGTGTCTGTGTGGGTTTCCTTTTGATGCTCTGGTTTCCTGTCACCGTCCATAAACATACATGTTAGGTTACATGCTGATTCTCATTTGACCCATGATTTGAATGTGCATTATCATGGTTGTCAGTGTCTTTCTTTAACCTGCATTTTGCCCTGTGTTAGCTTTGATGGGGTCCAGCCCCTCCAACAGCTCTCCTCCTTCTATCAAACTGGAAAAGCAATTAAGAAAATTGATGGATGGATGTGTTTTATGGGATGGCAGATTAATAAGACCTAATGGAGAACATGTGATTGAAGATAACTGGTTGGTTTGTTACTGAAAATGAATGGTGAAATGAATGGTACAGTTTTTTTTTTTATTTTGCTACCAGTGGTTGTACCTTTAGTACATTTCCTTTTCTTACCTCTGTATTTATGTGAAGAGAAAAAAAATAATATTTCTGCTAATTGTATTTTTAATATTTGGGTGTTTTAGGTTTTTTTGTTATCTGGCCTTGTGCTTTTTTCTCTGTGTTTAAAACTGTGTTTACTTGGTGGGTTAGTCAAGAAGCTAAAATAGAGTTGATAGGAAGGTAATAGTTACTCAAATAAGCTAAACTACTGTTTGTTAATACCCAGAAACAAACTCTGCTTGCTGCGGCGTAAACATGGAATATACATTTAATAAATAACACAAATAAATGGTTTTCACACGAAGTGCATTGGAATGCAGATTATATCAATCCACCCTAACCGAGCGCCTAATTAACATTTGGTAGAAGAGTGGTTTTATAGACCTACAGTAACCTTTCCTACAGTATTTGTTGTATTTTACTGATGCTGCTGTTCGCAGATCATTTGACAACCCCTGTGAATGAAACCTAAGCATTCACTTACATACTGTTAGGCTCAGTTCTACAGGAAGGAAAGGTGGATTTGTTTCACAAAGGTACTGTCTTCAATCGGATTAGATTTGACCGCGTCATAGTGTCATAGTCTTCAACTATAAGCTAAACAGCTTGAAATTATATGAGGCTTTTGAATTTTAGCTTTAAGAGACTCCCATCTCTTTGCTGGAGATGGGAGTCTCCGATGACATGTCAGCTAATCAGACTCATTTCAGTTATGGGAGTTAACTTGGATATTATAAGACAGCTTCTGCTTTGATGTAGAAATCAGTAATAAACTAATTTGTGACCACTCATTCAAGATTCTGGCTGGACAGAAAAGGCTGTCAGAATTCAGCTCTGGTATTTTATTATTTCCCCATCTATGAACCTTTTTGAAAAAAATTAATCTTTCTGATCCAAGATCCAATCTGGTTAAATGTTTCCTCCTTGACAGACTGAAGGAGAAACTGAGAGAACAACTGTCTCCCCTTATCGCTTGGTGTCTTTGAAGGAGCAGACGCTCCTGAAGACTCAGCCTCAGATATTATGAAGACAGCTCCTGTGATATGATGAGGGGTGACATTTAGGAGTTAATGTCTTTTCTCATCAGCTGTTTCTTCACCCGGATTTGATGGATGTGCCAAATCTCTTCATGAGCTGTTTTCCATATTTTACAGAAGAAGATGGGAAGAGGAAGTTTGAGTCCACAGAGATATCTGAGACCTTCTTTGAAGTCTTCAGAGTTACTACAAAAATGTGCAAGAAAAGTAGAAGTTGCTGCTGGTCCAGCTGTTGTCCAAAGATCCAGGTCAACATCAGCTGGATAAGCAGGTGAGCACTGCTGACAGTGACCAAAGAAAAAATAAGGTGGTTGGGAAATGATAGAGCTTGGTTCTGCTGGAGGTTTCTTTCTGTTAAAAGGGAGTTTTTCCTTCTCACTGTCGCCAAAGTGCATAGTCATATGATTGTTGGGTTTTTCTTTGTATGTATTAGTGTAGGGTCTACCTTACAATATAAAGCGCCTTAAGGCGACTGATGATGTGATTTGGTGCTGTATAAAAAAATTACAATTGAATTGAACTGAAATTGAAAAAGTAAACAAACTTTTGTTTTTTTACATCCTTTGATGACTGAAATTATCATTCTGGTCAGAGCTCAAAGAGTGTGAAAGTAATGAAAAACAAAAATAATTTCCTCTAAGCGATTAATCCCCAGCCCGTAACCAACAGCACTGTCTTTCACCAATGATTAACTGAGAATGATACAAATGTTGATATTAACTAGTAGTATATTACATATGGTTACAAAAACTGCAAACTGGGGCCGATTATGTATTGCCTCTTAAAAAAAACCCAGTTTAATGTTAAAAGCGAGTTAAAATAGTAGTCTGTGAACACTGACTTTAAAATCATTAAAGAAGCCTCAAAGCAAATGAACTTTTTTGTCTCTTTTATCGATCTTGTCTACGCATCTTGTGCAGTTTAAGTAGTAATTAAGTGATTTTACAAGCAATCAGCTAACAGGGTCTGTGTACAGTATTAAGAAAAACAACCAGGATGATCAAAGAGCTGCCAGGAAGAAGACATTATTACAGAAATTGAAGCAAGATTTTTAAAGGGGAAGAGAGAGGCAGGCTGGCGTGAAAGTGAATATGGAGAAGGCAGTAATTACATAACTATGTTTGAAATGGGGAATTGAAACTCAGATTTTCCACTGAGTCTTTTTATTCATTTCACTTTTTCATTGTATTCTGACCATCAAGGGCTTTTTTTCTGCCCATTAAATCCAATTAACACCTCCTTCACCTGTCTCCCTGCAGGGAGACAGATGAAGGAGGTTCTCTCTCATCTCATCCATGCAGATCTTTATGCTTTGCTCCTCTCATCTGTCCGACTAATCTGTCCTCTCATTCATTCATCTATTCTTTTTTTCAAAGCTGGGTTAGGGAAAGGAGTGGTAAACTAATACTTAAAAAATATTCAGAGTGCAGAAAAGAAAAAAAGCCAGAAAAAAAACTAGCCCACACTATAACCTTTGTCCAAGTGGCGTCATGCTGAATCAAGTATGCTAATGGTCTGCATGCTGATTTTTTGGCAGTCCTAAGCACCTTTCTCCTTCAGTTTTATTCCCGTCTCTTTCAGTGTCACTCTCATACTGAGTCTCCATGCATTACACAAAATTTAACCTCCACCTACAGACATCAATCTCTTTCTCTACCTGACAAGCTCTCACCCACATGCAGGCCCACCCATACACTCTCTGACATGATTCCAGCTACAACAAGCACTTGAAAGAGTCCACGAGATAGAAGAGGGAGAGCTTTTTTTTTTTTTTTTTTTTACTTTAAAAATATACACAGAATACACCACAGGCACAGGAGAAGCTGTTGTCTACCCTCTTAAGATTAGCTCCGGTGGTGTTGGTTTCATTTGCAAATGAAATTACTTTTATAAATAAGAACTGTAGGTGTGTAGTCATAGCAACCTAACACTTTGCTGAGAGAGGATACTTTTTGTTTATCTGGCACCAACATTTCTCCCTCTATTTTGTTCTGAAAGTGTTATTGCATATGACTCATTTTATTATTATTATTATTGATAGCCTATATTTAGATTCAATCTGTCTCTTTTGTTTTGGATATTAGCTGTTACTCAGCATGTTCTGCACTTACTGAATGTATCAAGAAATACTGAACAACCTTAATCGATCTAAGCTAAATGATGCCTCAAAATTACTGCTGTGGTTAGTGCGTCTGATTAGTGTACCTTGTTGTTCTTTAGCCGCAAACTCCAATAAGAACATCTTTAAATGCAACAGCTTGCCTGAGGGTGTAGGTGTGTGTAGGTGTGTTCCTTATTAAGTGCCACATCCAGAGCAATAAAAAGAGTGGCTGCAGCTGATAGCCGATTTAATACCACCTGGAATGGGTAGCTTGTTGACACAGAAATTTATGAACGTTTTAATTGAACCCAATTCTCCATCTGCCTGCAATGCTGCAGACGAAATTTTACCTTTAATTGCAATGGATAAAGCATCATAAAAGCTAATGTAAGTGTCCATGATCATTCTGCAACTTACAAAAGCCACAAGTACAAAGGAATGTAGTCAAAAAGTCAACATAAAAGATTTATATTCACTGAACTTTTTATAGAGCCGTGTTTGTATTCTTTACTATGTGCATAAAAGTAGCGGGAGCGAGGCTGTTTAACTCACAGCATTTTGTGCATTTATAATTCATGCACAATATATTTAGAGTTGTTGTTTAAAGGGAGGAGAAGGATGTCACACAAGAAGTCTATGGTCTCTAACTCTAAAATCTTTCCTTGTTCGCCACAGCAGAAAATTTTTTTTACATAGCACTGACATTACCTTATAAAGTAGATATAACACTAGGATTTTTTTATTTTTTATTTTAATACTGTTTGGGCTCCGTCAGTTTGTGGGGAAATACAGAATACTTACCAGAAGTTTATGAGATACAACTTGATAGTACCGGGTTTGACCCACTTTTGCCTTTGGAACTGCCTTCTTTCTGGGGCAATCGGGGCTTGGGAGTTGGGAGTTCGCCTTGTAATCGGAAGGTTGCCGTTTCGAGCCCTGGCTCGGACAGTCTCGGTCGTTGTGTCCTTGGGAAAGACACTTCACCCGTTGCCTACTGGTGGCGGTCAGAGGGCCCGGTGGCGCCAGTGTCCGGCAGCCTCGCCTCTGTCAGTGCGCCCCAGGGCGGCTGTGGCTACACTGTAGCTTGCCATCACCAGTGTGTGAATGGGTGGATGACTGGATGTGTAAAGCCTTAGGGACTAGTAAAGCGCTATACAAATACAGGCCATTTACCATTCATGGCAGAGATTTACAATATGCTGGAAACATTCCTCAGATATTGTGGTCCATAATGGTATGATGCAGATTTGTCAACTGCATATCCATGATGTGTGAAGGTCAGGTGCCTGTTAAGGCATATTTAAGTACAGTAAACTCACTGTCATGTTCAAGAAACTGGTTTGACATGATCTGCATAGCTTGCTTGCAATAAACGGTTATTTGAGTAACTATTACCTTCTTATCAGCTCAAAGCAGTCTAGGCATTCTCTGGTAACAGCAAAGCATTTTCACCTAGAGAACTGGCACTCACTAAACATTTTTTCTAAACCCTAGAGATAGTTGTGCGGGAAAATCCTAGTAGATTTACTGTTTCTGAAATACTCAGGCCAGCTTTTCTGACACCAACAACCAAAATCACTTAAAGCACCTTTCTTACCCATTCTGATGCTCAGTTTGAACTTCAACAGGTCATCACGACCACATCTACATACCTAAATGCATTAAGTTGCTGCCATGTGCCTGATTAGGTGTTAGAGTAAACAAGGAGTTGAACAGATGTACATTATGAAGTGACCAGTAAATGTATACTTGAGTAGCAAATATGCATTTTTGGTGTTTCCTTTTTGTTGTTTGCTAGCTACAGACTGAATCAAAAGAGTAATGCTGAAGCAGTACAAACAATGACCTTAATGATGCTAAAGTATCCTGCAGAGCTGAGATCACATGCAGAGCTGGGAGATCATTCTCAGTGGGTGTTATGACTATAAGAAACATCTGTCACATTACATTAACTCACACACAGATCTACTGTGGAAAAAACATATTAATTAAGACAGCTTTATTGATTAGGATATACCTATATATTTCACAGTGGAGATAATAAGCTGTCTTCAGAATCCCATAGTTCTAGAAAAGAAGGCATAATCAAAGTCAGATTTTCCTTTCTAATATTTTTTCCCTAATTGAGTCAGATAAAATGCTGACTCAAAGGCTACTCACAGGTTATACGGGAGGATGCAAAATGTTTGTTATTCAAAAAGGGACACCACCAGGACTTCAGCTGTCAGACATTGAGACTGACAGATGCTGTATCTCTTTATTTTCCTCTTCTAGATGCTTTCTTTGGCACCGAAGAAGTCAGTAAGTCATTTGTGAATCATATTGTGTGAGTCAGTGATTTTGCAAACAGAAGCGCACGAGGCACTTGTTCTGAAGGCCATCTGCACCTCCATCAAGCTTGATAAGCCCCCACTGATACCCTTTGGCAGACAGGACATAGGCAGCAGGTGCAGCTTGACATCCAGCTCTGGTAATCACTCCATGAAGGCTGGCAGGGTGGCCTATAGGGAGACACCCAGGATCAAGCCCCATGTCAGGACACTTTCACCTCTGGCAAGACGCTGAATCCCTACCAGCTCCACAGATGCAAAAAATAAAATAAAAAAATGCTTAAAAAAGAGAAAGAAAGAAAGAAAACAACGTATCCTACAGATAAAGAAGCACGACATAATTAGCTGGTTGCTGGGTTTCATAATTTGCAAATATCAGTATGTCTTCAGGGGTATTATTTTTGTAAATCATGATTATATTACAAAATGCTATTCAGTTCTTTTTTTGCATGGGTTGTGCTAACTGGATTGTGAACTTAAAGTATAGTTGTTTTGAACAGGTAGAGGGGTGCTGATGAGGGGGTTGTGTGGATTTGAAAGGCGGCACATTGCTTCTCTGTGGGTAAGCAAGCACAGAACTGAATGGTGGCTTAGACAGCACAAAGGCGAGCTTCACAGCGGGCGTAAAGGTGCAGGTGGAAGAAGTAGACACTCTGGCAGCCAGTATACCTTTCATCTTTTTCTTTTCACTTGGTAACCAAAGAAAAGTTGAGCAGAACCCAGGTGGCGCAGGTACTACATACTGTACAGGTGGACACGTGGGTGCAAAGGAAAGTCATCAGGACTGCATGAAGGGATAATTCACTGGAGACGGCTCTTAGGTGTAGCTGTTACAAAATAAAACAGTAAAATAAAGTAAAATGGCAAAAGATTTTGCAGATGGTGTGAAAATAATAAGCCTGATATGTTATGCAATTTGAAATTGGGCGAGGGGGGGCAATAAAGGTGGACACATATGCTCCACTGGAGTTGGAGCTCACTGTGCCTGGCAACCATATGGGACAGATGCCACTGTACATCACATGTTCAGATCAAAGAGAGACACTGTGTGTGTGTGTGTGTGTGTGTGTGTGTGTGTGTGTGTGTGTGTGTAGGTGTGTGTGTGTGTAGGTGTGCGCATGGGAAGAGTCCAAAAGCAAAAGACAGAAAGTAAAGTAAACTAATTTGTTCTTTATTGAAAGGTGCATCCCAAGAACACCTATGTAGGCTAGTAATTAGCCACGTCACCTGCAAAGATTGACATAGCATTAGCAACTAAAGATTATTTTGGTAATCAACTAATCAACCCATTTTTTATTTGATTAGTCAATTAGTCAACGATTATTTGAATAACTCTTATCTTCCCCTCCTGTGGGCAAACCTCTTGATCTGGGTTCCAGTGTCTCACCTGGCCAAGTCTGCCCACCTGTGAATATCACACTGTTGTCTTGTCCCACAGCAAATTAAAATAATTACTCAGGAAACATATGAATTTGAAAATAATCAAATGGATTTTTTACATTACTCAATAGAGCCATAAGAAAAAAAATGAAATAAATCAAAAATATTAGGTAATACAAATTAAAGTTCTAGTAGCATATAAACAAAAAAAATTATGTGCAAATAGGAAACTAAAATAAAACATAACAAGTTTATAACAGGTTTCAGTCCAAAATAACAAGTTTCCAAAGTTTACAGATGATTCAGTTCTTAAATTCATGATTGCAGTGGACATGCTCTGGAGTCAGCCTTGCTAATATCTTTGAGATGATGTTCCTATAGCTGCTGACAACCAAGCATCATTGATATGGCTGACGCTACTTTCTTCTTTGTTATTATTGAGTGCAGTCTTGGCAGACGATATAGGCGATTCTGCCCCCGTAGGTTCCTGTAGCATATTGCAGTTACAAAAACACATTTACATTTCATAGTATATGTTTCAAGAACAATAAAACTCCGCATATACAAAAATTTTATAGTCGATGTAATCAATTATGTCAACGAATCATTGCAGCCCTACCCAAAGGACAGTTTGGCAATTAGTTTCAAATCAGTAACGTCCACATATAAGCTTTTATTACATCCATGAGAGACAAGCGGCAAATGGATTAATACCTCCATGAAGAAAAATATTATTTGCCAGCCTAACTGAATAAAAAACAAGGCAGAGGGAAAAGTGACTCCCATGAAAAACAAATGCATGTTCTGGATTCTGCCTGATGTTCCTCTGACAACATCTGGCAGTTTTTTATAGAGGTCAGCGAGGAAATCAAATAAGGTAGTCACTGTTCTACAGTCAATTTGAAATACTTTTTTTTTAATCTTTTCCTTTTTGAATTTGTTTTCATAGTAACAAACAAACAGTAGTATAATTTAAATTAATTTTGTATGATGTGCTCAATGCACCGTACAAAATAACCAGAGACGACTGTTTTCTCAATCTATTCAAACCCCACAGGCACTAACATGGCTTGTACTTTAATGTCTTTCTATATTACAGTATATTGTTTGTCTGTATTGTTTTTTCAATGTATTGTGTGTTTGGAGTTGTCTAGCTGAGATGAATTTGGTCATTATCACTCTATTCTTACCATCATCTAACACATAAACTGTTTTCTGCCCTGCTTTACTTTGCTGCCAGAGAGATAGAGAAGTTAGTCTAGACTACAAGCTCTTTGGCTAAATTTAGAAATATTAGTGGCTCTGACGTCAGTGGATCACTTATAAATCTTGCATGGACGGGATGAAAAATATACAATACTGTGCAAAAGTCTTGACCACTCCTTATTTCTTTTTCAATTTGTTTTTTAAGTGTTCTTGAGCAGCTGTTCTCCAGGCTTTCTGGAGTTTTTTTTTTGGCTGCTTTTCCACTAATTTCCACTCCAGTTGTTGCACCTGATCATTTTGAGGAATGTTTTGTTGTTGTTGTTTGTTTGTTAAGCGAACTAGTATTGACTCGTGAATCTTTCAAGCACAAAAAGGGCACCTAACACAAGAGATGAGCCAGTGTTGTTGTCAACACATAACAGGCAAGTTGGAAAAGAACCAATTTTAAACTGTAGCTTTAGGCCCTTTGCTACTAGGAGCCTGTTGCAAAAACACATCATTTGAATCTACAAAAAACGCCAAAGATCACAGTTTGACAGGCATAAAATAGCACCAACAAGGTGATTCCCAAAGATCTATTACCTAAAAACTTTGAGCAAATTGAACAAGTGGAGGACAAAGGAAGTGGCAGGTCTAGAACCTATCTATAGCAAATGAACAGTATCTGAAAGTCATGTCCTTAAGAAATAGCAAAAGACCTGACAGAGGACCTGAAAGGTGCATATTATCCATCTACTGTTCGCCAAACCTTCATCAGAAGTGGAAGAGCGGCTGTCAAGAAGCCATGCTTAAGGAAGGAAACGGGAGAGAGGGCTAAGGTGTGCAGCTCAGGTTTTATTGTGCAAGTCTTAGTTTGATCTTGCCAAAATTGATTGAATTATGAGCGCAGAAAAGTACTATCAAATTTTAATCACCATGCAATACCTTCTGCAAATTATGTGAAACAGCTTCATTTTTTAGCATGACAACAATCTCAAACACATTGCTAATACATTAAAAGCATATAAAAAATACAATGAAGCATGGATTTTGTTGTCCACTGTTTTGACAGCAAACGGAACAAAAGACAGCCAACAACTAAATACCGGTATTAGGTTTTTGAATGTCCTTTAACAAGCCTGGAGAAACATTCCTAAAGACTTAAAGAAATTAAAGAAAAGCTTTCCCAAGAGAGTTACGGCTGTGGAGAATGGTCATAATAAATATTGTTATGCTAAAGCTTGTTAAGTTTCAAACTCTGTTTTTGCCTTAATGCTGCATTTCCATGGATGTTTCAATAAATCACCTAGTTCCTCATTTATCCAACAAAATATACAGAAATGATGTGTGACTCAAGATTTTTGCACAGTAATGTAGCTTTAAGTATAGCTTTGATGAACATCAGACTGAATCTAGTCATGAACATGAACACGCTCTGCATGTAGCCGGTACTTCCCACAATACTAAAACTGAAGAAGGAAGGAATTGTGGTATATGTCTTCTTCCCTCCCTGTATTTTTACCTACTTGTCTTTCCGCCAGCACCAGTGAATACAGAAAGCCAAATTCTGCAATTAGAAGCAAAACACCCTACTTCATTCACATGAAGGCATTAACTTGTCTCCCAAAAGGCCAGGGACATTTAAACTAAGCGATTAACTATTAACTGAGTGTTAACTGTAAAAATCAGAATCATTCCCAAAATAAAATGCATTGACTGATGGGCCATGACTACAGCTCAATATAAATTTCTCAGCATCATTCCACAGTGTTTAATAAATCCACACAATAATCACCAAATTTCATGGAATTGTACCTTCTTTTTTCCAGAAAATTATTTTTGTAAAAGTAATGCCTCGGTGATAACAGGGGCACATAGGTGGAAGCCTGTCAGCAGCACACTCCCACCAGGATCTCAGTGGTCATTTGTGGGAGATTTGTGATTTCTCCACCTGGCCAAGAAACCCCACACACCCTTTGCCACCCTTCTTTCACCTTCTGCAAGAAGTGAAGGAGATTAAGTGTCTCTGTGGAACGCCGTGCCAAATTAAACATCTTCTCTCTATCTGTGTCACTTTCCTCTGCCTTTCTCTCCTTGAGCCCCCCACCCCACCCACACCCCACCAGAGACACACTCTCTCTCTCACACACACACACAAAGCGCCCACCACCCACACTTGTCTGCTGACCACTGATTGCTTTTTCTCTCCTCCACAAATCTCCTCCTTCAGTACAAAACTGCTTGTTTTGGTAGGTGCTAATGCTTGCCCTCAACAGCCTGGGCTTAATAGCCAAAGACAAAGCTGGAGGATTTAGCCTGTGATATAAAACTTAACACTGAATGCACAGAAAGTCGTATTTATAAAAGTGCACTTTTATTTCGATTTTTTTCTTTCTTTTTCAACATAGAACGAAACAGAATAGAAAGGGGTCAACTACAAGAGAAAAACGTAAAAAGACTGGGGTGAGAAAAAAAAAACAACTCCCTCGGCTCTCTCTGAATGTCACCTTGCGCACAGTTTAACAAATACAATAACAAAACATTTCTGAGAGAAAATAATCACTGCTTTGAATGATGAAGCGACTGGCATGTGTCATTTCTCCACAGACAAATCAAATCAAACTCATTCATCAAACTGAATATGTATGTGCACGCATGCTGAGTGCATGAGAGCATTTAACTGTGAAAGTATCCAATATTATAAACTCTAAATCGCCCATCTGTCCACCCCCAGCAGTCCTGTGCGCTTGTGTAAAATGATCAATCACTAGAGTTCCTGGTGGGAATCTAATTTCAAGGGAGATCCGAGCGATCAATAAGCGTCCGAGTGAAGAGAGACAAAAAAGATGAAGATAATTTTTTTACAAAGTGCCATAAAACCATCACTGGCTTCCGTGGATAATCAACTGCACTCAAAGTGTGCTTTTTCAGTGACAGCACAAAAAGTGGTTTAAAGGTTTTTACAAACACACACACACTCACGCACTATCACACCAATCTCATGCAAGGGATCAAACTGGGGTTCAGGTATAGGATGCTTCATAACATGAACAAAAGGATTGAAACTGTTGGCAAGCAGGAGTTGCCTACTGGAGATTCAAACCCTAGACTTTATATTTCAGAAGGAGAGACTGCAGTCAACAAAATCAAATATTTGGGGTGTTTTTTTGGCTACCTAGATTTAAAAAGTGGGCAGACAGTGGTGAAGTAGTTAGCTTTGTGGAATCTAAAGAGTCAAGGATGGGGGCTTTCTGATTGGAGTTTGGATGTTCTCCTGTCACTGCGTGGGTCCTCTACGGGTACTGCAGCTTCTTCCCACAGTCCAACAGCATGCTTGTTAGGTTGATTGGTGATTCTAAATTGGATGTAGGTGTGAATGCATGTCATGCACTAGCCTTCGGATAGACCAGCAGCCTATCTAGGTTGTACTCAGCCATCTTGCCCTTGACAGTCTGAATCGATTTTCGAGATATATGGTTTTGAGATATATCAAGCGTTGAACCAACACTTGATATGAAGCATAATACTGTGGATACAGTTGCATAGATAACCCTTGTATATTTTCTGCAATGTCGTATATCACCTAACTGGTTCAATCACTCTTTTTGAAAGTTCAGAGTAGTTTAAATCTCAGCCAATGGTTATCTCATCGCTGTATATTGTTGAATTTCACTGGCATTCCAGTGTCTCCAGTTGTCAAATTGGCTGCAGCTCTCGAGGAACTAATTGGAAGGTTGGTGATACGATCCCCATCTCCCTCAATCCACAATTAGATGTATTCCGATCCAAAATATTGGAATAGTTAAAGAGCACGTAAGGGTGTGGAATGAAAAGCTGTGTGAATACAACTTGTAGTGCAAAAGCATTTTGAGTACTCGGTAAGAGACTCTGTAAGAGTCAACAATTACTAGTCCATTTTCATTTATGTGCAAACCTTAAGGGCTCAGTGACACCTATGGATGCACGACCTATTGCAATATAATTTCCACAGATTTGTGCTTGGGTCTCTGTTATCATGAAAAAAATATATACACTAGCTACTGGAGCCATGATGATTAGGTTTAACAGTGATGGAGGTTTGGAGATTTGGGCTTGTTTGGATCTGGGCACCTCGTAGTCACCGAATCAACCATGAAAATCAAATGTAAGGCCATTGGTCAGAAAGCTATAGCTTGGCCAAAATTGGGTTACACCACAGGACAATGATCCCAAACACACCAGCAAATCTACAACAGAATGCCTGAGAAATAAAAAGAAATCACGGTGTCACTGTGACCGACTCCAAGTCCAGACCTCAGCCAAATGAAATTCTGTAGATAGCAAAAGATGATCACCCACACACACCTTGAGGTGACCGTTGTTGTGATTTGGCAATAAAATAATAAAACTGAATTGAGTTGAGCAAACTTCAATGGACTGAAGCAAGTTTTTAAAGAACAGTTGACCCGCATTTCTCAATAATGATGTCAGAAAAAATAAAGTTATTAAGAGAAAGATTACTCCAAGTTACTGTTGCTAAAGTTTGTTCAATAAACTAGTAAATGATGGGATCTACTTCATTTTTCACAAGATTCTGTGCAGTCATACGATTTAATCACTGCAGCAACTTTTGGAGATTTAGTTGTCTATTTTAGGTAATGTGGGCATTCGGCAGATACATTTTCCAACAGCACCAAAACATCTGCAACTCCTTTCTCTGGTTGAGCTTCTTCACCTCATGTCTTGATATTTATATTTGTCTCATAACATTAGCCACATATTAAAAAGGAAACAAAAAGAGAAAAAAGGAAGATAGACAGGAGCAAAATCTAGCAAATATCAACTTAATTTAGGTGAGAGAGATTAGAGTATGATCATCTTTTGCCCCTGAAGGAGAGAAATAATCAAAAAAGCGATGTTTCTTCATTAATAACTTTAACTTGAATGAAGATAATACTTTGATTCTCCCAAGCTAAGCTGGTGGAGATACAAGCAGTCGATCTCAGATGACCCGATTTAGACCATTTCATAGATCAATGAAGTGAACATCTTTCAACTGAGTACTTAACACTAAAGAATGAAATAAACAAATCAGTTCTAGCTTTTCTTTTAACGCGATGGAGTTTTACTATTTTTAAACAATTCTAAAACACATCTTATAGATTATGTCTCATACCTTCGTGATCTCTCTAAGTAAATCACAGAATCCAGATATTACAAACCAACTCGTCAAAATCACATCTTTAATATGACATTTTTGACAAAAAAAACGTTCCATTATCACCACTCAACAATAACTTTTTTTAACAACATAAGATCTAAGACCACGTTCACATCTTTATAAGAGAATAATAAAATATCGAGATTGTTTTAAATTAAATTGGTATTTGTAAATGGGATGTAAAAGGTTTTAGGACTCTATGAAAGTTTCTGACCACAAGAAAGCACTTAAACCCTTAAATGCTAAATAACACCTGCTCTGATTGCTCCTGTTGTTCTGTGTCTTAATAATCTGAACTGTGCCTGAACAAATAACACAAATAAATTAATACAGCCAGTCAGACTGTAGCCTTGGGTCTGGCAAGAAGACAGAATGCAGCACATTACAAGCAAACAAACTGCTTTGGCAGGGCTCCTAATGTATGAGAGTGCCATGATGTGCTTTGGTGCCCTCAGGATACGTAAGTAATTCACACAGATGTCACGTAGGACTCATTCCTGCCTCTCTAACTTGTGCTCAGACACTCAAGAATATGTAGATACTTCCTGGAGAGTCAGCCTAAAGACTTTCTTTACACAAAGCACACATTTTGACTCACAACATAATTATTACGTACAGGAGTGACAGAGAGTCATGACAGTCATGCAGCGAAATGAATGAAGAGGACAGTTTTATCTTCGTCTAGGTCAGTGTGAGTGCCAGGATGCTGCAAAATCTGTATAGGGTAGTAGTGCTGATCATATCATTACAACAGCTTCTAAGTAACGTGCACTGTGTGATACAAAATAAAAGTGAAAATTTTCAAAATGACAAAAACGTCTACTTTTCTCCTTTGCTCAGCAACATGTTGTGTGAGAGCTTAACATGTAATTTTTACAGCTTTTAATTAACATAATTTCCAAGTAGGCATTCGTGTTCAGAAATGGCTGCACCAACACAAACAGCATCCTCTCATTTTATTAAAGGGATACATATTCAGGGAAGTACAGTAATTTACAGTAAATTCCCCAAATCTGTGTTTCACTGTGAGACTGGCAGGCAATCAGTTTAAAACTCAAGGAGGTCAGTGCATCCAACCAAGAATTATTTTCAGTGAAACATCAAAGATGTGTTTCCAAAATGTCAAATTATTCCTAAGAGACATATCAAAACTCCCAAGAAAAAAGACACAAGTTAGAATGTGTTAGCCCTGTGGCAGATTACTCCTCTCTCACTGCAACACTGAGTTGGACAAGTAAAAGAAAATAGATGGATGTTTGCTTATTTTACAGCAATGTGAAAGGAACATTCTCACCGGACCCTGTGCAGTCCTGTGAAACACTAAGTATCCCATTATTGAATTGATGGGATTTAAGAGGATAAGTAGAAGCCAGGTGCTGCAATTTAAATGCATTTGATTAATTGATCATTAGCAAGTGTGAACACCATTATAAAAGCAGATGTTTTGTCAGTTTGTTGGTCTCGTGCATTCAGGTGTGTGTTAACACAATACCACAATCTCCTCAGCAAATTCACCCAAAGGTCGGACCAAGCAATGCTCAGGGAAATTGCAAAAAACCCAAGAGCTCAATCTCCGATTCTACAGGCCTCAGTTAGTGTGTTAAATGTTAAAGTTCATGACAGTAGAATTAGAAAAAGACTGAACAAGTATGGCTTGTTTGGAAGGATTTTCAGCAGAAATTGTTTCCTCTCTAAAATAGAAGATGGCAGCACAATTTAGGTTTTCTAAGTTGCATCAGAAGAAACTACAAGACTTCTGGAAAGAGGGTGTGTGGACAGAACAAAGCAGAGATTTTTGGCTAAATTGCACAGTGCTATATTTGGCACAGAAAAATAAAGAAAACACCTCATACAAACTGGCCAACACAGTGATGGAGGTTTGGAGATTTGGGCTTGTTTGGCAGAAACAGGACCTGGGCACCTCGTAGTCACCGAATCAACCATGAAAATCAAATGTGAGGCCACTGGTCAGAAAGCTATAGCTTGGCCAAAATTGGGTTACACCACAGGACAATGATCCCAAGCACACCAGCAAATCTACAACAGAATGCCGGAGAAATAAAAGGAAATCACGGTGTCACTGTGACCCACTCCAAGTCCAGACCTCAGCCAAATGAAATTCTGTAGACAGCAAAAGATGATCACCCACACACACCTTGAGGTGATCGTTGTTGTGATTTGGCAATATATAAATAAAACAAATTGACTTGAACAAACTTCAAAAAACTGAAGCACGCATTCCTCAACAATGATGTCAGAAACTATAGAGTTATCAAGAGAAAGATTACTCCAAGTTACTGCTGCTAAAGTTTGTTCAACAAACTAGTAAATGATGGGATCTACTTCATTTTTCACAGGATTCTGTGCAGTCCTGTAAAAACTCTCTTTTTCATATGACTGCATTTTTGTTTTCATAAAGAAAAAAGACTCATGGATTGTTTTGAGTTATGGAGGCATGTAAACCTGTCTAGATCAAAAGGGATGACTTTGCTTCAACACTCTGTTACAGCAACATTTCCACAGCGGCTTATTGAAAGCTCTGTATATCATAGTTACTGATCATGGTGGCAAAAACAAAAAGTAATATACAAATCAGTGACTGGGGAAATGGCATTGTTTGATGAGACTTATTATATGCCTTTAAAAGAAACAGGAGTAGGAGCAAAATAATAATTACAGACAATTAAAAGCACTGCATGCCACCAGTACAATTGGAGAGATTAAGAATGTGTTTTTAAAGTAAGGTAGGTGTGCATTGTGTGTCTTCCTTCATGCATACCACAGACCGTGTTCGTGACTGTGCTCTTTAGATGTGTGCCTAATCGCTCAAACACAAGAGGAAAAGAGGGAGCTGTTGCATTATTAAAGACACATGCGTCTATTGCCTCTGCTGACACGTGCATAGGCCTTTGTGCACTTGTTTGTATTTGCAACTTAGAAATTTACCCATGAGACTTAGAGAATTATATTTCTAAAAATGGCTTCCCTTACTCCTACCGGCTTCAGTTCAGACCTCTTTAAATCTGTCCCCCTCACTTATCTCTCCCACTCATCTCAGCAGGCTAGGACATGCGGTATGAACCCACACACCCTCTTACCCACACACAAAGGTCACCACAGCACCAAACTCTCAGACTTATGACTTCTCCTGTATAATTCATGGGTCCAAATAAGAGCACATGAAAAAATCATGAACGGGGGCCGTATTCACAAAGTCATCTGAAACTAAAAGGTGGCCCTAATTGGCCAATTTAGGAACAAATTCTAAAAGTAATGTGCTTTTCAGTCATGATTTTAAAAGCCTCTCTAAAAGTAATTCTTCAAGCACTGAAGCAAAAAAAAAGATGTCCCAGAAGAGGTGGAGCGCTGGTTAGGAGAGGATAAAATCATTCTTTACTACAACATAAAAAATGTTGCCAGCACTTGCTGAGCAATAAATGTCTTAATCCATCAGAGTAACTCTTCAGCAGCTACGGCATCACGTATAAATTATTACATCAATCCAGCAAATGTTGATCTTAAAATGATTTTTGTTCCCTGGTATTATTTGTCTGTGTATTTTATCTCATTTAAAGATTAACTGTGAGGAGAGATTAAAGCTATTATACTGATAGACCTTTTCTGCAAAGGTACCTCTGCCATCCCTAAAAATATTTCACTGTAACAGCCATGTTTTTAAAGGGGAGGGGGTATTTTTAGTATTACGTATTTTAAGGGGTAAGATAAAACACTGTGTGAGTAGGGACTTGTAAGCTCATTACAAGGTTGTTGTTTAGCTGTGGATCCTGCAAACAAGCTTAATATCACGGGGAGGTGTTTAACTAGCTGGGATTGGGAATATTTCCCATGTTAAATGAACACTAAGGCTGTAGTGAAGTCACTGGAAAATCCCATATGTGATGCTTTGGGGGTGGACGAGTGAAAAAAGAAGAAAAAAATGGAAAATATCCCCCATAAATGAGAGAATATATACAATGTATATATTATGTAAGCATTCATGTAGTATTAACTTTATTAACTTAATTCAAGATGATAAAAGGTCTCGCATGATGTCCCATGATGCATGTACTTATATGAATGGTTTACCATGATGTAATGCATACACAATATATATGTATGTTATATGTCTACATATAATACATATAATGCTGTTCAAAAGTCTTGATCAACCTGTCATTTCTTTATATTGGGCTAGGGAAATGGGGAACTGTGACTTATTGAAACATTAGCAGACATGCATGGAAATATAGCATTTGTGCTGAAGGTTAAGATTTATTAAGAAGCCACTACCAATCAGATGCTTTCCAGGTGTTATGCATGAATGATCAAACTCTCTCAATACTTTATTACATTCATGATTTCAAAAATTTTGACAAGATTCCCCACACCACTCGCTGAAACACAGCCCTGAAACCACGACAGGCCTTCACTGTGTTTTACAGATGACTGCAGACCCTCACTGTCGTACTCATGCTCCCGATCTCATCTGTACACATTGACAACAATTTGAAGCAATAATTTCAGATTTATGTTCACTATTTAAGGCCTTGGCCACTCTGTCCACTCACTTCTGTCCAATTTTTGTGTAATTTGGCAAACCTCAGTCTTTTCTTCCTGTTTCTCTTCCTTAAGAATGGTTTCCTGACAGCAACCCTTCCACTGAGACCATTTCCTTTTTCTTAAGGACATGACTTTCAGATACTGCTTATTAGCAACACTGGTTCGTTCTTTGAGTTAAGTGCCTTTTTTATCCTTGAATGATTCTTAGGTTAGTATTAAGTGGCTTAACTAACTAACAAATATTCCTTTAAAAATGGTCAGGTACAAGGACTGGGGGAAAAAATGAAAAAAGAAAATCTTTGAAAGACCTTCAGAAAGTCTGGAGAGCTACTCCTCAAGACCACTTGAGCACATTACAAAAAAAAATCTGACTCCTTGAACACAAATAAGCATATAAAGAAATGAGGAGTGACCTCAGACTTTTGCTCAGTACTATAAAGGCTTTTTATATTTGACTTTCTTGTTTTTATTTATTGCAAAATTGGAACACTAAAACCAGATTTAGAAAGCATCATGAATTTCAAATACATTTAAAAACTTAATTAAAGTCTAAAGAATGCAAACAATTACTTTCTCTTTGAAAATGGCGAGCTTAGGTTGAGCACATACGAAGAAACACTGTCACTCGTGAGCCGAATTCAAAATCTTTTAATTTGCCTCCCATTTCCTGGTAATTGATTTTCATTGCTTCATCAAACTCATCAACAGTGCCACATGCTGCCTCTCTGTTTCCCAGCTGTTCTCCTATTGTTCTTTGTACACAATATTTGACTCCGTCTTCTTGTTAATTCTGCATGTGCATTCTTCCAATCAAATTGATGAATATTTATTCATGCAGCTTTTCTTTCAATATTGTTCATCTTGGAACATGAAACATCCATAGAGATTTGATTAGAGCAAATCCAGATTTTTAATTATCCCAAACATGTCGATAATGAAGCTGATTCACTCATATTAGTGAGTGTTGGAGAATATGGCTTCTCACAAATAAGAAGAGGACAATATTAACCAAAATGCAAACAAAGGGTAAAACGCCAGCTATGCAGATGTCTTCTAATATAGTCTTCAAAGGATGGAGCATCTATTGATGTATAACTTTTGGAGGGATTTTTTTGCTTCCCCTACTTGCTTATAAAAAAAATCCCAAGACAAGAAAATTCCTCACAATAAAGTAAAATATGGATGAAACACAACTTCAATCATATGGTAAGTTCAAATACCCGCATAGTCAGAAACTGTCGAATTTTTTCTCAATGTGACTTCTAATTTTGTATTCTTTCTAACATGTGAGCAGTCCTATGAGGTGTCCTTAACATATAAAAAAGAAAAAGAAACCTTTAAGCCTTGGCCATTTTAAAGCTTATCTGTGTGCATTTATTATACCCACCCAAACCTATGCGCTCTGACTCTGTGACATTCTGCAGCACTTCCACCTGCAGCTCAGAAGGTTTTCATACATTATTCTGTGTTCGTCTCCACGCCTGCTCGCTGGAACACTGAACTCTAAAAGCAGCAAGGAGCTTTTCATGGTGGCAGTTTCACCCCATCCAGTCCCAGCCGCACAGTGAGACACAAACACAACACAGTTTTTAGATCAGTAAGCAAGGTTAGGACAGCATGCTAAACAACCTGCAGGACTTGCTTGAATCCAAGTGAATCACCGTTTTGATTTTGTCACCTCACTGAAGCTGAAAGCATTACTATATCTGAAAATGATTCTCTATTATGAAGATATAAATTATTTTTAGTCCTTGGGGTAGTTTTTGAAAGCCCATTATTTTTCATTTTTCTTTTTCTACTAAAATATATTGTCTTTTCCCCCCCTGTGTACTTGTGTGTGTGTGTGTGTGTGTGTGTGTGTGTGTGTGTGTGTGTGTGTGTGTGTGTGTGTACATGAGTGAGTATAATCCATGAAGTGAGTGAAAATAATTGAGAGGAATTGTGAACTGAGGCAGATTATTACAATTCACTTTCTTAGGCACACTGAAAAATAACCCAATTATTTTCCGAGGTTACTACTGGTGTTCCTTCTCTTTTTAATCACAACCTAAGCGTGAAGACAGCCCAGCTCCAAAGTAGCACAAAGATAAAGTATCATAAAGAGAGAGGCAGAAGTTGAGTAATTCAGTCCTCTAATGAAAGGTAAATTTTGATTTACTGGTATTGTCAAGAATATTCCCAAAACTCCCTTAAAATGTGCTTGTATTTAATATGTGAGATTTGTTTGCTCTTTTAATAGCCTCCTATATAATCATAAAGATGTGTTTTCATCCACTCAGATAGATAGATACAAAAATGTTGTAGGCAAAATGGTATTTTTGCACCAATAAGGTGAATTTGGAGAACTGGAGGCCAAAATTTAGAACAGCAAGCCTAAAAAAATATATACAGTTTCGGAAAGGCATGTCCTTAATTAATACAAAAAAAAAAACAATCAAACAAAGATCAGACATAAGACCTGGGGTTTCTGGCCATTCATCTGAGACATACATTGTTTACTGAAGCCTCATCAGAAATTATCTCGTGGCCCATTTCAGCTAAATGATAGCGCTAAATCGGCCTCCATGGTTAGTATTTCCTTGCGTAATCTTGTGCTCTTGTTTCTCCGTTTGCCTGTGCCTCCGGTCCATTTTCCATTTTCCTCTGTTCTTACCTGGATTTCCTCTAACACTGGTTCTTCCCCTGCCTGCCTTTCTGCTCCCCGCTGCCATCCAACACTTCAGAAAATAGTGTCTGGACGATCTCGTTTCTACGGAGTACCTCTGATGACATTATCAAAAAAAATAAATAAATTGTGGCCACAAAATACTACTTTGTGGACACGAAATGGGTATAATGTGCCCACAAAATACTTATTTGTGCCCACAAAATACTATTTCGAGGGCACGAAATGCGTATAACATGCGCACGAAATGCTAATTTGTGGGCACGAAACACTTGACATATAACGGTGATCCTTCCCAGGCTCTTGCAGTTGGTTGACAATAAATCTGTCCCGGTGTCCAGGTCATACTTACGTCTGTAAAGCAACTGGGCTCTCAATATCCTGTTTAAACATCTCTCCGTAATAATGGTTCCCTGCATTGCAGGCTTTTCATTTGTAGCTCATTCCAAGCCTAAAATAAAACTCAATCAGACTGTCTCTGTCCATGTCCTACTCTTATGCTTATGTCTCTACGCAGCTGTCCAGGAATTGTATCAATATGATGTGCGCACATTATCTATTTCTTTACCACAAATTAGCATTTTGTGGGCACGTTATACTATTTCGAGGGCACAAAGTAGTATTTTGTGGCCACAATTTATTTATTTTTTGGACCATGTCATCAGAGGGGCTCCGTACGTTTCACTTGCTGCTCACCATCACCCCCAGAGAACCACCCCTCCCACGATAGCCTCTTTAACCTGCCTGCCATTTAAGCAATATTCTTTATTCACCTTGTCATAAAACTCACCCGTAGTCACTTCCAGCCCTGTGAAGCTTCCTCCAAGTCACTCTGCCATTGATAATTCCTGTGTGAAATAAAATCAGTTAAAGCTTGAATCAGTCGTGTATTGAGTCTGCTTTTGGGTCCACCTTCGCGCCTCGCTTTCTGCCTTTTTGGCAGTTTTGTATCATATGTCTCACTCTGTTTTGTCTTTGTGTGTGCTTTCTGACTCTGATATTCACTTTATTTGCATTTTTGCATCCCTGGCTACGATTGTGTTCACCCTCATTAGTTTCCCCTCTGTCGGCTATTTTCAGCTACGCCTAAGTCATCCTACATGTATGTCTCGTCTCTCCCGCTTTCAGTGGTAAGTTTGTCTTTGCGTCGCCCCTTCTGCACTTTGTGATTTTCCTGATAGCTGTAGTCATTAAAGCTTGTGTTTTGTTTGTTAAACTTGTTTCCTCATTTGGGTTCTTCTCATTTTGAAAAAACATCATGATCATTTGAAGTGAGTGAAATGGGGTTTTCTTCCAAATAAATCTAAATGCAGTGCAGTGTTGAGGTCACCACTGAAGAAAAGTAATGCAGTATGTTAATTACTTTCTGGAGAAAGTAATTTGTTACACTAGCCATTACATTATTTTCTCATAAAATGTCCTGAAAGGCATTGTCTCATTAACCATATGAACCTATAGGCTACAGTCCCACACACCAATACAAATCCTTCTCCTCTTGAGGGCACACAGGCTCTCTCTTTTAGTATTAAAGTATGAACACAATACCAACAACACAAAGCAAAGATAAAAGCCACCACAAAGAGACTTCAAAGCAATGCTGTCCATGTTAGAAACTGCAAGCCTGACTGCTCAAGTGTTTGTTACGCATGTTCAGGGTCTGGCTGCTGGGCTGTGATTGGCATACTGTTAGATTTATCATCACTCTGGGTTGTTGGCTAGCTTTGCATTAGCATGTTGTCTGTGCAGATGCTTGTAAAGAGCCAAAGTTGTGTTAGCATTATAATGGATCACCAATCTTTCTATTACAAAAAAGGGCCATAAGGATAATCCATAAAACTGGTTACAGATATCATACAAATCCACTATTCTTAAAATCAAAAATTCTAAAATTCACAGATCTGGTTCATTTTCTCACTGCACAAATTATGTATAAAGCAATAAATAACCTGCTTCCTGACAATATTCTAAAAATATTTTCTAAAAGGGAACGGGGATACAATTTGAGGGGGAATTAAATTTAAAACATCCTCGTATCCGTACAACATTAAAAAGTTTTTGCATCTCTGTGTGTGGAGTGAAGCTGTGGAACAGACTAAGTAAAGATATGAAGCAATGTCCGAGCATGGCACAGTTTAAAAAGCGGTTTAAGGATATGGTTTTTACAGGGTACAGGGAAGAGATAGAGATTTGATAGGGTGTTCTTGTCCAATATTTTCATGTGTGTGCGGGTGCACGGGTATGTTGGTATGGGTATATATATATCTGTAGGTTGTGTATCCTTTGAGGTGTTACTGGGGTTATTGAAAATGTGTATATGTGCGTATGTGTATATACGTATGTATGGATAGATAGAAACCAATGTTCCCTCTAATTTTTCATGTGTCTGAGCAAACACACAAACTCCCTGAGCGATCCCGTGGACTACTGTGAGTGACATTAGACGTGTGCACGGTGGTCACGCCAGCGTCAAATCCATCCAAGTTACATGGTTTATTAAAATAATAAAATTACAGCATTTACATTTATGTTAGACTACTTTTAATTAATTGCTTTAGCCCACTTACAATGAAAATTAAAAAAATCTTGTTCATGACCTGTGTAGTATGTTAACACTATTCGAAGTAAAAATAACTTGAACTCCAATTTTGAAAACACAACTTTCTTTTTTTTTTTTTTTAAATAAAACTCTGTCTGTGAGAGAGTCCTTTAACTCTCTGTCTGCAAAATACAGTAGGGGAGACCGGGGATAGTTGTAACATTTTTCACATTTCTGTCTGTAAATTGGAGCTCTTTTAAGGTAGTGGATTCAAAATGTAATGCAAAGTATTTACATGTCTCGGCTATTAAATAGTGCAGCTATTTTCTCTGCAGCACAATTACCCATTGCATGGCATGGTCTCAAACACAAAGAGTGAAATGTTACAATTAACCCCATAGTCTGGGTTAGTTGTAACATATCCTGGGGTGAAATGTAACACAATGAAATAAGGGTACTGACAAAACATTAACATGTAATCTTTGTTTATTCAACACATGAATGCATTTAGAGCCATTTATGTAGCTGTGTGTGTGTGTGTGTGTGTGTGTGTGTGTGTGTGTGTGTGTGTGTGTGTGTGTGTGTGTGTGTGTGTGTGTGTGTGTGTGTGTGACAGAATGCAGAAATCTAGCTTTTGAACATATTCCAACCCCCCAAAAAAGACAAATTATGGAATTTTCTGCAACTGAATATTTCATTCATTTTGGTTGGTCTTCCTTGAGTTTGGCCTCATTGGCTCGGTGGGCATTATAACCTACAACTCTTGCACCAACTTTGAACATAACAATGAAGCTGAAAAAATGTAGTTGTTCACCAGCATCGCAATTCCATTACTTTTTCTCATGGCTTACCTTGGTGTGGTTTGCAAAGTGCTTCAGAAAGATGAGGAAATCTGTTTCTTGCACCCATCCTGATTTATTTCCATTACCAATACTTCCTACTGGTCCATCTCTGACACAGTGGTCTGCATAATGTATGTGTGGGAACACAAACAGTGGAGGAATTGTGTTGCCAATGTCATTAACCGCATATACAAAAGCGACCAGTGAACCTCTCTCTGCTGATGTCTTTGCCCCAACTTGTTTAATATAAGTTAAAGTAATAGTGTGGTAAGTTGTAACATCTGCATTATTGTTACAACTAACCCAGACTGTTGCTGTTACAACTGACCCAGACTCCTATAGCCATGAACTAGCTAACATTACAGCCAACGGCTAAAACATTAGCACTAAAGACCTACACAGAATATATCCCCATACACATACAAATAACACAATTTAAGTTTGATGAGTTTAACTGCAAAGCAGATAATGCTATTAGAAATTGAAATAAAGTAGAAAAACTTACTTTTTGGCATACAAATTACTTTTTTTTGTGTTAAATTGTCTGTGTTTGACAAAATGTGCTGATTTTTCACATGTGATAGCAGAACTGAATTGGGCATGTGTAACAGAGTTAGAAAATAGCTTAATGAATTTCCTCAAAATTATTGTGCTTTGTGAATAGTTGGAGCCACCTGGTGGACAAATACCGCAACTGCAACTGTTAAAGTCCAAATTGCTGCACAGCGCATGCCTCAGCAAAGGAAAAAAAAACTCCCAAGCTGGTGGTAGGTGCTTGTGAGCGATACTGATGTCAATTTTGTATGTGTATTAATGAAAACATTCTTGTAGTGGTAATTGTCAACATGTATTTTGATTGTAAGCAGTACTAGCATGTATCCTGAAAGTTACAGGCATTTTGATGCATGGGTAGTAACTTTATTCACGAGTAGCATTTTTGGTTAGCATGCTAAGCTAATACTCGTTAGCTAGTCGGGTGCTTTTTGACTTGCACTCAGCTCTAATGTTTCTATAATTGTTCTAATTCTTTTATCAGAACTGAAGGTTGCAGTTGCGTTACACACTGTTAATGAAGACTGTGTGCTGTTTTCTTTGTACCAGGTAGGCGCTGTTAAGTATAAGTTTTAATTGATGCTGTTGTATAGGAAAAAAAAAAAAGATGAACAATGATGATTGTTTTATAATAGAAAAGCTGTTTTTATATGTTATTGTTGTTGTTGTTTAGGGAAAAGGAGAAAAATAAATAAATAATACTGCTACTATACGATCACAGGTTTGGTTTCAGCTAGAACTTTTAAAAGAAAGACTTTGTTGATGTTGTGTTGTATAAATATATCTTATTCATTTGTTAAGTGTGATGTTTGAAAAGAAAAGAAAAAAAGGAAAAAAAACTCCCAAGCTGGTGAACTGAAGGTTGCAGTTGCGTTACACACTGTTAATGAAGACTGTGTGCTGTTTTCTTTGTACCAGTTGCCAGAATAAAGAGGGAGCCCAGAGTAAGGGCAAGTCCAGCGTTGCAGTGCCGTCCTTTCTACATGGGCATATCACACCACTTGCACAATAGAATCACAGAACAACAACAGCTACACATGCACAGAATGAGTCACATCATTTGAAACTTAGCCCTGATTGGAGAAATTGGAAGTGTTACAACTGACCCACGTTACAACTATCCCCGGTCTCCCCTATATAATGACCAATGTTGGGCAATTAATTATATAGTTACTTCTTCAAAAAAGTTACTGAGTTTTGCAAACAACAAAGTTTTTTGCAGATGTTTACCTAAAAATGCAGCCAAGGTGTTTTTTTCAAACAAACATTTCAAACCATTTACAGAACAATCAGCTGTTCTGCATCAAATTTGATGCCACTCCAAAAAATAATTTCTGTCCACTATGTGATAAAGGAGAACAACAGCCTGATACCTGCAGTTGTGACAACAGGAGATGTATCACTCCTGTAACACCTGTAACATTCAGCAGTCGCCTCATTGTTCTCACACACACTAACTACACAAGATTTGCGCTAAACGTTGCAAATCTCTCACATCTCCAAAGACCGCCGTCACTCCTAAAACTTCCTCCCGTTTCTTAACAACTAAATGCCATGTTTTGATTGGTCGACATGGTACATTTTTCGACCAATGGGAAAGGGTGGGGTGTTTTGGTTTCGTCTTTGCTCACAGGCGGAGAGTGTACGGAAGCGTAGAGCTGCCACCCAGGCAAAAGAAAAATACAAGTGTATCACGTTATAACGTGAAAAGTTTATTGTTCTAACAAGATACTTTTCCTGTTTGTACAATATACTATCATGTTTGTACAATATACTTTTCACGTTTGAACAACATAATATCACGTTATTACAATATACATAATTATCACGTTCGTACAATATATTTATATTGTACGAACGTGATAATTATATTGTACGAACGTGATAATTATGTATATTGTACGAACGTGATATTATGTTGTTCAAACATGAAAGGTATATTGTACAAACATGATAGTATATTGTACAAACAGGAAAAGTATCTTGTTAGAACAATAAACTTTTCACGTTATAACGTGATACACTTGTATTTTTCTTTTGCCTGGGTGGCAGCTCTACGCTTCTGTAGTGAGTGCTTTTGAGCGTCTTCCTTATAAAACGCCGTTTTTACCGTTTCTTCCCGCAGTAAATATAAACAACAACAGTATTGAAGAAGAAAACCAAACATTGCATTTTTTTTAATCAAAACTCTGGTTTTACGTGGCCTATCAACACAATTTAGAAACTGGTATAAAGTCCACACTGTTTCCGTTAATTGTTCCGTCTGTCCTGCTCACATCTCCAATGGTTGTACACGTTGTCATTAACGTGGCTTCACTCCACATCAGCCACGCCGCTGTGCTAGCTAAAACACCGGTGTCAGCACATATTTACTTTAATTTCAATTCAGGTTAGAATTTTTTGTGTGTGCGCAACGCAGATTTTTTTTGCGCAGAGACCGTGCCAACAGTGCGCAATTGCGCACGTGCGCAGCTTAGAGGGAACATTGATAGAAACATATATGTATATATATTTTTTAAAAAAAGAATAATAATAAAAAATACACATGACATATGATGTAATTGCAAGGAGGTATTTCTGTAGTCTGTTGATTACTAGATAGTGGAAAAGGGGTGGGATTAAATAAGCTTATGCTTCTTCCTGCTCCTTTTTGAACATGAAAGTTATTTGTAGTTGTGGTTGCTCGTTTTCCTTTTGTTTTGTTTTGTTCATTTGTCTCTTTTAATTCTATGTTGTTGTACTTTTTCAACATGTTCAAAATAAAGATTCAATCAATCAATCAATCAAACTGTTTCCGTCCTGCACTTTACCATCGTGCTTTTGCCCTTTTTTGGCTCCTGAAAAGCTGTAAACCGCTCTTCTTCCTGCACACGAACTGAAATCTACAAAGGAGTATTTGGGCCTCATTAAGAAAAAAATATATCATTGTTTATCTTGATAATAAAGTCCGTATTTGGAGATTAAAATTGTTTCAAGACAAACTTCCACAGCTGCTATACCTCCTGCAAAATGCATTGTATCGATGAGTTAGTAAAATCATACTTTAGTTACAGTGCAATTATTTTTAGCATATAAACACAGTGTGTAGATAAGCATGAGGGCGTTGAAAAGACTGTACGGATATCTGCGTGTGGTCAGAAGGAAAAGCCACAAAACCTTGGAAGAGTTGACCGGATTTGTACAAAACAAAATAACTAGCTATGGACAGATGCAATGGTTACACTTTCATGTAATATAGAGGATGATTATTACACAAGACACAATAAAACATGTGGTTTGGAGGGTTTTTTGTTTCACTAACTTATCTGAACAATCCATTTTGTAGAGGGTAAGGGAGCCGTGGCAGTTGTTTGGCTTGAAAAAAATATCCATTTGTAATATCCATTTTGACTTTTTCTCTCAAAATAATAGTAGTGGTAGTTTTTTGTTGTTGTTTTTTCTTTCCATTGGGTATCCACATAATTTAACCCTTTAAGACCTACCATAGAACCAAGTCCGCCAGAGCTTATATTATATTTCTACATGCTGTAGTGCCATTTTTGGGAGCATTTCAAGTTGCTATACATCAATACAACCATTACAGCCTAAATTTTAATAATATGCATACATTAAGTGCATAGTAATTACATAAATTGCAAAAAAGTGCAATAAACTACAAAAAAAATGAAAATCGTTTTTGTTTTTTTAACATATATTTCTAGTTAGAGAAATTTAAGAGGCTTATCCCTCAAAACTGTAAATACAAAAAAGTCGCACAAAATAGTTTCCCACCACAGGAAATTTATTTTGAGTGTCTTCATAGTTTTATATTTGAAATACACCAATTTTTATATACTGCAGGAAAAACGAAAATAAATATTATAGTGCAAATTTGCAAAAAAGCAGCATATGCATCAAAATAAACTATTTCCAGCAGTGCAATATGAGTCCTAAGCATCCCAGAAACGACACAGAAAGTCATAAAGTCAAACATAACTTTTAAAAACACCAGTATAGGCTCATAAGGCCCTAAAAAAAAACTACATTTTCGCGAAAATGATGTCACTTCCGGTTTCGGGGAGGTCATGGCGGACATGTGATAGTTCACGCTGATGGAGTAGGAAGTGTTATGAACAGCTGATCGGGTCGGCAAAGCGTGTTTCTGGAATATTATGTTTTTGTTGCTGCAAGGGGTTTTTATACAGTTTTTGCAAAGATTTATGTGGAAGGAAACTGTGACCTAGGACAAGCTGATGGCATAAGATGTAAGTACAACTCTTCCGGTTTCATATGCAAAAAAAAATTATTGCGCTAGCTTACGTGGTTGCAGAGCTACCGGGATTTAAAAATAGTTACACAAAACAGAGTGTGCCCGCTCTGACCGGTTTTAAAGGGTTAAGAACCTCTGTAATGCAAGTAACTCCATAATTGTAACATTCTTGCAAATACCAAATTTAGTACAGTAACTCATTGCATTACTGCTTTAATGAAAAATGTAACGTGATTACAGTAAGGTGTAACTGTCAAATGATGAGGAAGATTTTTAACAAATGTTATGTTAGGTCTGGAAGTAAAAGAAGACATCCAAAAGATGGAAATGTATGAGATGAATGTACAAAAACAAAAGACTGGATTGTAAGTAGATATTCAAATTTGCTATTTCATTAAGCATGCCAGCAACAAGCCACATAAACACTATTAAGCTTGTACTGTCCTACGCAACAATTTTAGTGTCCGTGCTCTTGTTTTGGGAAAAAGCCAAGCACAGCCTGAGAACCTCCTACGTTAACTCGGAGTGACACTAATTAATGGCTGCTCTAATAGCTCCTGCAAAATCACTTGGACAGTAAACAAGCTTTCAAGGTGAAACAATGACACTAATGTAATTTTTAGCAAGCGGGGGGGAAAGAAGGCAGCCCCATGATGTCTGAACATTAAGAAACACTGTACCTGTCATTTCAAATGCAGTCCCCATCTGCTTAAGTATGTTCTCTATTTGCATCAAGGACCCTTTGCCCTTATGAGCATAATAAAAGGAGCATGAACCACAGTGCAGTTAATGTGGTGTAGGAATAGATGTGCCAATAAGGGAGGCCCTGGTTCCTCATTAAACTAAAACAGACTCCCTGCTGTATTGGGTCTGACCCAAGTCACTGGTGTCAACAGAAGAAGAAATATAAACTTTAATAAGTCCTAACAGAACCTTGGAGAATATTGTTATCCATATGTGAGGGAATACAAGACAATAAGAAAAAAGAAGGTGTTCATGATTGTGTATTATCCTGTGCATGTTTACTCCTGTGCATTTTTGCAGAGTGGGATGGATGGGGACATTATCTGTGTTCAGCAGTACAGAATGGCTGTACTATCACTGGAAAAGCAATGATTATTATTTTATCTCCCACAATGTGCCTCAAATTGCTCCTTTGATGCCACTGAGAATACACCACAAACAAAGCTTCATGTAAACAGAGAGATGTGCAGAAGATGAGTACCTATAGGACAATAAAACCCATCAGTCCACTTATTTTCAGATTTCACAGAGTATTAAAGAATGTAATCCATGTTATACATGAGTCTATATTGAACCACTAGACAAAAGCCTTCATGCACACTTACCTTTAAGGGCACACAAGTATATACACATTCAGCTGACGCTCACCAAAAGCAATTACCAAAAATAGCTCTGGGTCATGACCGAAAGAATTACATTGGAGAAACAAGTGGCGGAAATGAGATTCCTCTGAAGGGTGTCTGGGCTCTTCTTTAGCAATAGGGTGAGGAGTTTGCTCATTCAAGAAGGAAGAGTTGTTACCACATCAAAAGGAGCCAGTTGGAGTGGTTTGGGCGTCTGACTAGGATGCCTTCTACACATTGAATGCTTTGGTGTCCTCCTCGAGATAATCTGGAGGAGGTGGCTTGGGACTTGTATGTTTTACCTACAGCACTATGCCAGTCTTCAGTCACACCTCATTTCTTCATATTCATTTTCAGTCATCATCATTTTCAGAGGAATGTTTTTCTCCTTGTTTGTTTGATAAGCAACAAAATACAGGTTTACCTCACGGGCTGAACCAGTGTTCTGTCTGTTCATAAGAGACAGCAAAGAATCCACTTTAAATTAGTCTGGAATAAATAAATGAGACCAAGGATTCAGCGATTTTTGGGTGTTTGAGGTTATGTTTTAGAATTATCTCTGATTGAGTATTGGTCCACCTTTTCCAAAATAGCCACTTTGATTTGTCTAACTAGAAATGAGTCATCCATAATGTTATTGGGCAAAATAGTAGCAACAGTAATGAGAGAAAAACAGAATACAATAGCCACTTGTAAAGTTTCCATATAAATTCGGGGCAAACACTGAACAAATGTCAAGAAATGGGCAAAAACATTCCCACTGCTGTTATGTGAACATTAGAAATGAGGTGCATTGACATTAATGTCCCTAAATCTATGTTTTTTCTAGTCTAATTTGTTGATTGTTATCCTCTTGGAGATTGCCTTGGAGCAATTTTGATGTAAAACTTTCATTTAAACCACATTACAGCTATTTATTTGTTATTCACGGCACATCACATTTCTGTTTCTATACCAACTTTTACACATCAGCCACACTTAATGTCTTTTTGTTTAATTTTCAGCATTTCTGCTCCGGCTCTTTGATGTGCAAATTGAATATCTGCATAAAAACAGGTGCATGGAAACAGACTTTATGGGTGAGTAAGCGGGAATTTGCAGTCACTTCCTGTATCAGCGCATTGTTAATACCACACCTCTGTTGTTCCGCCTTAAATCTGCTGTGCTGTACTGAATGAGGCACCATGTAACAATTTTTTCAATTTGTCTCCTTTTTGTGTGAATTTTATGTTTGTCCATGAAGATATGGTGTCCCTTATGACAACAGCTCAGTTATACATAGTTTTTTTTTATGTGTACACAATGCTGTTGTTGACAGCGTTTGTGTGTCTGCTTATGACACTATAGAGCTAATCAGAGAAGATACACAATGTTGCATTTCCCAGGCTTTTGCTAGTATCAGTCTCTTATCACAGCACAGCCACAGGTACACATGTTGTATGGGAGATGTTGCAGATTAATAGATACTAAAGAATACCAGATTTTTTAAATAAAGCAGGACAAACTGTCTATCCAGTCATAGCTATGTCTGCTCTGACGATAGCTACCACTAATATCGGGAACAGAAAACAAATTGCCACGTAAACAAGCCTCAAATCTTGAGCCAACACTGTCTCCCAATAAGTCCAACTAAGTCAGACAAAACTGTTTTCATTTTTTAGAGAAGAAAGGCTCATTCCCTCTTTCACCTCTTGCTTCCCTCTGCCGCTCTCCACAGGATCTGTTGCAGTTCAGTGCTTCTCTAATGATCACCAGGCAGAACAGAAAGTCATCCATAAGCATGCACACGGCCATAGTCACACACTCTCTCACACATACAGACACACATACATATCTTGGTATCCTCAGGGATAATTGGAGAGAGTTCTCTTAGCTCACTGAATCCCAGCATCCTGCGTCTGTGTCTGTGCAGCTACATTTAGTGAACTGGTGTGCTCTCTCTATTGCTGCCTCTACCTATGTGTGTGAGAGCGAGGTGGGGTGGCAGTGAGTTGGGATAGACTTGACGGGTGTTTTTAAGGATGAAGTGCATCAGACAGCTTGTCAGTTGGATGAGAAGTCAGTATTCTGTGTATGCATGGATCCTTGTGTGTGTGCATGCGTGCGTGTGTGTGTGTGTCTCGGTGGGTGGATGGGTGTGACATGTAAAGTGAAGCGTTAATGCTTGGTTGAGCATGTCGAGGGCCTCTACATGAAACTGCTCACAGCCCAGAAAGAGAAAGACAGAAAGACAGAGCAGTGGGAGGGAGAAGCCCAAGGTCCATTATAATCCAGTAAAATAACTGTTAATCACTTTAAAGCTAAAGTAAAGTAAAAAAACTATATAAAATGTTGCCTAATTCTCCCTTGGCTAACACTTTCAGTCTTTAAATATAATATTGGTGTTAAAACTATAAGAGTCCAAATCCAATTCACAGTGATGTGAGCTGTACTGTATAAAATGGCCACTGACCGCAGCTCACAAATAAGGAGGAAATTCTGTATAGTTAGTCCATATGTGTATTACCCCAGTGGTTTTAACCGAATCACTGAAATATATAAAATCATTAGGTTACTTGCTTTAATCATTGTGGCTCATTAGCCACTAAACTGACCTCTGAGGCAGTTCTCGTTCTCCTTTATATACTCACAGCTTTGTTGATTAAAGCATGTTTTATCTGGCCATTATAACTTGGTCCTCTGCCTCCGCATCACTGAAATTATACTCATTTTGCATTACAATAAAACATAAGTCCATTACATCAAATCACACTTATTCTTGAGCTTTTAGCAAAATATTTACATTCTCTAATATGTATATATACTATAGCAGTTTTTATAATACATTCAGACTGCTTACCCATCCACAAAATAGTCACAGGAGAGCATGCACATGCTGCACATGAAGCTGTTTCATATGTGCATTTTACATGACATGAAAGATAATGTTTGATCGTGATCAAACATTATAAACCAAAGCATTTCCCTTTGGTGAACTTCTCTCATACTGTCTTTCAAGAACACAAGACTTTGTGCCCATCAGTACAAGAAAATGTTGGTGAAACTCTTTTTTTCTTTTTCTTCTGGCACTTAAAAAAGAGCAAGAGTCAGGATCAGACTCCAGTTGAGATCTAGCCTCAAAACCCAGATGCTACCCTGAGGCATGTAAGCCTTACATACTGTGTATATACACTAATACTGATTCTATCCTCTTAATCTAACACTTTCTGTTAAGTTGATAGCACGTTGTAATTAAAAGAGAATCAATATCGCTTATTTTCCTGTCTTTTTTTAATTTTATGCTATTTTAAAACATCCTGACACACAGCAACTTATCATACTGATGTCCCACCAGATTATTTTTGTATTAAGCTTTCAGACAGTTAGATGTCTGATTAAGATACTGACTAAATCCTCCAATAAGCCTACAAAAAACTTTGCTCTGTCACACATGTTTTGATGTTTGCATTTGATGTGTGGTGCATTATACTGAAGACAATAAGCAGCTGTTATCAGTGTCATGTCTGAGTGTTTACATCAAGGGATTAATAATAAGATTCGACTAATCGTAAAACAATTTAAAGGCATACACGGGTGTTTTATTACCTCAAAGGACAGAGATCAATAAATGGATTCAAGTGCTGTTTTTATACGCACATCTTCCAAAACAGTAAATGGCAAATTCCAACAAAAACTGACGTTTTCTCTGCATTTTACGCTGAAGGAATAATATTCAGTTGGCTGGTGATGACAGGGAACCGAACATGCACTGAGTAAGCTTTGGAAAACCCCTCTCATATTAGTCACACAGCATTTGAAATCAATCTGGCCCATAACTTGTCATCTCCCCAGATATTAGCCTAGTGAGCAATCAAATCCTTCAGTCCCAGTTTCAGCAGCTAATGCCATGGTATTAGATTGCAGCCCACGTTTACCCCGCTCTGCCGATGGCGTCACTGCCAACTCATTGTCAGACACTTTTCCAGCACAGAGAGCAGTGAAATCCCTGCCACAGAATCAAGGGAAACAACACCTACTTATGGAAAGTCCCTCAAAGCCACCACATTATCTTCACAGCAAACATTAGATTTTATTTGAATACATTTTTGAATCATTGAAAATGACAGGAAGGTCACCACAATAGATGGCATCAGTACACAACACTGTTATACCAACTACACATTGCACCAAGGAGTGTCAGTTACTGTGATACCGCTTGCCTTGATCAGCCCAAGCATTTGAGTATGTAGTCAGTGTGCATGTCCAGCTTATATGTAGTACATTGCCTATATAATTATATTATCAGCAGTAAAGTGATTTAGTGGAGGATTTTGTTTGTATGTTTTAACAATTTAGCAAATGAAAAGTAAGTTTTACTATAAAAATCATATGCTCTGAACAGGCTGTTGTATAATGGCAAGTATTTACAGAAGTGAGAAGCACAGAGTAAATCGAATGTATTGCAATGTGGTACAAAAAAAGAGTTTTTGTGGCCACTTTGACTTGCAGGCAAATTCCAGTATCTCTAAAGCATATTTATGTTTTTGTTGTTGTCTTAGGTAGCATTTTTAATACAATTATTAAAGATTAGAAATACTAGAGTTTAGTACTAGAGTTTAGTATTTGTGAGCCATTATGATATAGCTTGTGTTAGTTTATAAGTCTGCACCTCATCCTCCCATCCAAATATGGTTACATTTGGCTCTAAAAAACAAGATGGCAACAGCTAAAATTATATTCGGAGCTTCAAAGCCCCCAAAACTAACATGTGGCATCACTATGTCCATCTTTTGATTACAGTCTTATTTATATAATTTAATATACTAAGCATTACTAGAGCTCTCATCAAATAGTTAAGAGCAGTTTATATATTAATGTGTCTGTCGTATACTTGGAAAAATCGGAATAATATCATAAGCATCACAAGCATGCCTCTGTTCACTGTCTGTGTCTGTGTGTGTCACAATTTGAGCTTAATCACAGCATCTGTTGCTGTCATTGCTCTTGGATATAAACATCATCAATCACCAACCATAGTGACATTATATATTTGGGCTCCGATTTGTCAGATTATTGAAAAAATGTTATCGCATACACCCAGCATGCCATGAAATGTGGTTTTCTGGTCCTATTACAAAAATGATAATTCAGGTAATATCAGTTATATCTTTTATCAAGATAATGAATGTGTCTGTTAGATTGGAGGTTGAGATTATATGTAACAATGTGGCAGTTTATATCAGCCGTGCATTGCTGCTTTTGTCTTTTCCGTTACCTAAGATACTGCCTGAGTCACTGTTGCAGCTCGATGGAGATTTAGAAAGTGATGGCTATCAAGTGAAGAGGAGGTAAAAACAGCTCTCAAATGTGTCCGACATCCACTCTCACCTACTCCTCTTACTAGAACTCTATCCTTTATCTTTGCACTTCAGAGGAAAAAGAGAACAATGTGGTCTAAACCTTTGAGTGTTACACAGTGTTGTTCTAATTCTTTTATTCCCCACATGATTTCAGTAATCGATCCTGGAGCAGGAGCCTGTCCTAGCTACCATAGGGTGAGAGGCAGGGTACACCCCGTGACAGACAGCATGTCTTTGGACTGTGGGAGGAAGCCGGAGTACCCGGAGAGAACCCACACAAACGCAAACTCTCCGTACAAATGTGACAACAAGACGACTGAAAGAATAAGACAATTTCACCATATTAGAGAAATATTTAAAACCCACTGAAGCTGTTGTGACGTCAACCTTAGCTAGATTTCACATTTTAGCAAGCTGAGGATTGGAGTTTGGCTAAATTTCATGCAATCAGATGATACAGTCCAAAATTATAATGTTACTTTGTAACATATCTCTCCAATAACCAAAATGTCTACAATTAAACAACAGGTTTTTTTTCCTAAACAGTTGTACTTGTGCTGATTTTGGTTTAGATGAGCATCTTGGCTGACTTCCTTTGCCAACAGATTTTAGTAAGAAGGTGAAATATTGTACAACTCTGATTCCAAACAACTAGGATGCTGTGTAAAATGTAAACAAAAAAAAGAAAGTAAATCTCATAAACCCATATTTTGTTCACTATACAGCATAGAAACATAGCAAACATTCAAACTGAGAAAGAAAGAAAATATGAGCTCATTTTGAATTTGATGGGAACAATAAAATATGGCCATATCCCAAAAAGGTTGGGATATAGCCATATTTACCACTGTGTAGCATCCCCTCTTCTTTTAACAACAGTCCATAAACATGTGACAACTGGTGAGACCAGCTGATGAACATTTGAGAGATGAATGCTGTCCCATTCCTGTCTGCTATTAGATTCTGTAGGTGAAGAGGTCTGGACTGCAGGCAGGCCAGTTCAGGACCTGGACTCTACTGCTACAAAGCAACAGTGTTGGAATAGACGCAGTGTGTCATCTGGATGTCTTTTTAAATTAGCTTTGTCCCAGAGAAGAGGGACGTGTTTCTAAATCATGTTAGTGTATGGATTTGTCTTTACATGTTAGAACTTGTAAAGAAGAAGCCACACAGTGCTCCTGGATAATGATTTCACAAAGTGTTCCTGAACCCATGCACTAATTTCCACAATGGAATCGTGCATATTTTTAATGCAGTGCTCCTTAAAATCCAACAATCATCGTAATCTAATACTGATTTTCAGCCATTTACTGTACTGTAAAGGATGAGATATTCAAAGTCTTCATAATTTTACACTGAGGAAGATTATTCTGAAATTGTTCTACATTTTGTAGATGCATGTTTTTGCTGATTGCTGAACCTCTGCCCACCTTTACTTCTGATAAACTCTGCCTCTTTAAGTTGCTCTTTTTACGCCCAATCATGCTGCTGATCTGCAGCCATCTGATGCACCATGAGAAAACCAGCCAAAGCAACAGACCGAGTCAAACAATAATGAAATTAAAAAAAAACTACGCTTTCCAATATTTATAGTATTTGTTATCTTTAATCTATAATTTCCTTCGGGATTAACAAAGTATTCTGATTCTGATTCTGATCTTAACTTTCTGCAAATATCTCCTTAAATAACTTTTATTGAAAAATTTCTGATTATTAAACACAAATAGAACTGCACATTATTTTGCCTCAGTATCTCATCCAGTAAGAAAGAAAAGGGGGAAATCCCTACTCAGTCAGCAGCACATGCCTAGGGGTGTGACCTGGCCGGTCAGCCAGCGAAATGTTCCTCTTTAGTGATCCTGGAGACTTTATCGTCTTTAGCCTCAGGCGTTAGCGCTGTGGGGATTACAATTTCTTGTAAATGTAATGGAGTGTTAAGCAGATTAATTAACAATAATCATTTAGCAACATGCTGCAAGTAGGTTTTTATCTATTCAGTATTAGTATTACTATCTATCCATTACTGCATCACAGTAATTCAAAGAACGGGCGAAGCATGGCATATTCAAGGAAAAAAGTAATAGAAAATCTAAACAGACGAATGAAATATGTCTCTTGAATGTCAATCTACAATTTTAGGAAACATAAAGTAAAAACAGAATGTAGTTCTGGACTTGAGTTTTGCATTTTGTGTCATGGATATTAAAGAGAGTTGTTTAACATGAGCACTAACAAAGGTGTTCTGTTAAATGTTCACATGTTTTAGAGAAAATTGGTTATGGTTGTAACGATTAGTCTCATGAGTGAAACATAATTTTTCCTCTGCAATGTCATCCTTTACAAAATGTATAGGAGAAACAGTATTTTCCGGTGACCAAGCAAAAGCTCTTCATCTCAAGCTTATGCTTTGTATTCACTTTAAGTTGCTGCTGTCTACAGCTTCTTGGCGCAGAACAGAAATAGTGTGCGTGTTTTGTATGTGTGCCCACTTGTCTGTCTGCTGGCCCTCCACGTGTGCATGCTGGTTTATTTGCCATATGCCAAGGGCTCTTTGGAACAGAGGCACCATTATCCATTCATCAGGCCTGCAGCATGAGTGTCAGCCACTTTCCCTGATCTACAGTCTAATTTACACCTCAGACACCGGCTCTCCTCCCTCTCGAAGCCCTTGTTGACCCAAAACAGGATTCACAACTATAAATCTACGAGTGCTGCACCACTCCTAAATCCTGCTGGTCAGTATGAGCCTCATTTGAAGGGTAGATGTTTTGAACCTATGCACTAACCTAATAAAGTAGATCAGTGAAACCAGAGGTGACAATTTAAAAGTTAGTATTTAGTGCAAATTTCTATTTTTAAGTTTAAATCAATAACCAGTGGGTTGTTCAGAGAAAAGTGGGCTCTCAGAAACAGCAGCTACAGTAAGAGACAAGTCTCACACTTTCTTTTATCCCTTACTTATTTCTTTCAGCACTTGTGTTGTAGCTGTAAGACCAGATATTGATTGTATCCTAAGGACTAATGGGTATGACAAAAGCAATATGAAAAGGCTTGGAAGAGAATGACAAAATATTAAGAAGCAAAGTGGATAAAGAAGGAACAAATAAGAAAATCGGGCATACTGACAACAATAGTTTCAAAGAACAGAAGAAGAAGTCGCAAAAGAGGAGGAATTAGGGACAAAGTGATGACAGATCAAAACCAAAGCAATGACAGAATCACTGCTTGGTTTCAGTGTCTTACTTTGAGGAACATACATCGACTACAACTATAGTGAATTCAAATACAAGAGACAGTAAGCTAGGATATGTCCTATTAGTATAGTGATTTGTTGTTTAATTTATTTGGTTAACATCAATATTATTGGCTGTTAGGTTGAAACTGTTAAATGTTGTCATTGTTTTACTTAAATTTCTAAACCTTAGTTCATCCTCTATCCTCCTCCCCGGCCTAAATCTATGTGGGGGAGGTAATTGGTAATTTAACTGTAGGGACTTCCTATGTGAAGATTCTCTGTCCTTATTTAGTGAGGATGTTTTACTTCCTGCCATTTATGTCCTCACCTGTGTTTGTATATGGTAAACCGTTAGAGGAAGCTAAGCACTATACAGGGTGAGGGGAGATAACCCTCTGTCAGCAGGAAGTCACACAGAGAGACACTCACTCACGTGCATATACACACACACACACACACGCTCATACATGCATACACACGCACACTCAGTGCCTTAGTTTTATGGTGCACCACAGGGGAGGTTTACAGTGGGTGTTTGTGAAACTGTGTGTCACAGAATAAAAGGCTGCAGGGGGGTGCTGGTTCTTTGGAGTGGTCTGAGACCGAGGGCAGAGGGGCTGCTCTGAGTTCCTCCCCTTGCTAGCAAGTAAAACCGGTTAAACTGTTCGTCTTGCTTTCTTCATGGGTGATAAGTCTCTGAACTAGCTGGCCTGCTGAAGCACAGACCCAACATTGGCCGACAGGTGCTATTTGCTCATTTATCAGTATTTGCATGTATTATAGCTGATACATGAAAAGTTAAAAAATAAAGACGAGATGGAAGAAACACCCTTCAACTCTATCATAAATGTTGACATTGCATATTCTGTCCACCAGAGGGCACTCTGCACTCCCCTGTTGCTAACACATTTGGAATGCCATGAAGAAAACAACCAGCTGATCTGAGAAGAGGTTGGCAAAGTGCACAAAAGTCAATAAATAACTACAGATAACAAATGTTAGGGAAATCAGTTTATATTTTGTGTGTCTAAAAGAAAAATGTCAGATAATGCATCCAATTTTTAAAAGGCTAAATATCAGTACCAGCTGTAAAAGTCCTGTATCAGTCCTATATCTGTTATATCTTTCTGCTCACTGTTCATAAACTTAACCCATCACATTAAATAAAATGGTTACCCAGTGGATTCTAATATGGCACTAACAAGTCCAGTCCAACCATCTGTATATGAGGTCAGACTTGAACAACAGGATGCTGAAACTAGCCTAATGAATTGGAGGTCACTTTGAAAGTTACATGAGCACTTTTTCCATGATTAAGTTAAATGTAAAAAAAAAAAAGGGGGGGGGGGGGGGGTCTCAGTTAGTACAAAGTACAAACACAGAGTTTAGGTTTGTTACCCAGCCCTGGCAGAGAGATTGGGTTGAATTACAGGCTTTAGAAACGTTAAAGAATAAAAATCAGGACAGAGGTTGAGATAGTTTCTTCTCACCTGAAGCTCCGCAGGCTAAAAAGTTCAGAGGCAAAACTAAAGAGGCAACACGCTGACACAGAGAGAGGCAGGAGAGAGAAGGAGATGGACATCGATTGAGGTCCAAGAGCGTTCAGCATCCCTTTCTCTCCACAAATGAGTCTCAAGGTATCTGCCTTCTTCATCCCCTGATGCCTCCCTCCTCTCTCTCTCTCCGCCTTTAACCCCTGCATGATCAGGTCTGCTCCCAGCTTCTCTGCTGCCCACAGGAAATAATTATATCCATAGTGAAACTCTCCACCTATCTCTTCTGTCCCCTGAGAAGCACGTTCTTCCAATTAAGAGGTGTGCTGCATCTCTGAACTCATTCCTCTTTACTCCCATGGTGTCTAGATTTTGCAGTGTCTACTGATGGAAGCCAATTAAGAGGAAACCTATGCACAGGTAACGTATAGGTGTGGACTGAATTTGAATATTGTTACTGCTAAGTGTTGTTAACCGGTCTACAGCTTTTCTCAAACACTCTAAGGAATCTTTGTGGTTTATAATGTTTCTGACAATGCCCACCTAATGTGTGGTCATATAGCACTTTTTTCTATATGGCCTGTGGTTAAGTCATAATGAATGTGCAGTGTAATGTTGAATGTCTTCCCAGGGACCTAATTTATCAAGCAAAGGCCAACAGTGTCAAAGCCATTTCCTCATGAGATGCAGCCAAACAGCAAATAACTAAAAGAGTCTTTAATGTACACTGTGTGTACCTGAATTCCTTCAACCAAGATAATGCAAAGTGTCAGGTCTACTATCACTGCAAAATACTGATTTATCTGTATTTATGGGGTGCATACTTAATGGTTTTATACGGGAGCAATTTCAACACTGATGTGTCCAAATGACCCTTGAATGTGCTTTTATCTGGAGCTCCAGTGTAACTGCAATTTCCATTTTCACTTCTATTTTTAAGAAAGAAAAAAAGGGCTTTTTTGTAAGAAATGGTGATCATAATGTGAATTCCCCGCAGTGGTGCTTTTAGCTTTACTTTAAAATCCACAGACTTTAAATGGCAGCACACAGCAGCTATATTAAAACATATCATGAATGATAGATTAAAGAGCATTTGTAGAATGTGCAGACTGGTAGCATACATGTATCCCCTGTGCAACGTCACAACCAGCAAATGTGCTGTAGTCCAGTCTTGTTATTTTTGATCTTTCCCTGTACTAAGTGCAATGCTGTAAGCTTGCTGACACCTCACATACAGTACAAACAAACCCACAGACTATTTTTTATGATATATATGTCTCTGGTATTTGTCCTGCTGATGTTTATGGTGTGATTACACAGCACCACTTCTTCTGCAGCAATAGTTAGCTTGACAACTATCTGGACACTGACAATTTCTTGTAATTTTGCATCTGTACAGCACCACAATGGATTTAAAATCAAAGAATGTATGACTTTCATCTTTAAGGTGTTTAACAAAAGTATTGCACTATCAGTTTATAAATTACAGCTGGGTTTTGGGGTTTGCTTGAGGGTTTCAAAATTAATTGGACAATTAACTGACAAGCAGTTTCTTGGCTAGTTGAGACCTATTCCCTTGTTACTCCATGAGAAATTAAGCAGATAAAAGATTGAATTGAGTTGATTCCAAATGTTAAACTTTTCTTTGGCAGCTGTTTGCTGGAACTCTTAAAAGGCAGTTCAAACAGTTGTTAATGCAGCTGAAGGAGACGATCATTAGGCTGTAAACCTAAAAAAAAAAAAAAAAAAAAAGATAAAATTAAGAAAAGAAAACCTTTACGAGTGGCCAAATGAACAATCCCGTACCCATTTTTAAAAAACATTAATGCACTGGCCAGCAACTACAAAAGACAACTGAAGTGAATGATCACAGAATTATTTCATTTAAAAAAGATTACAATACCTATAACCAAGTTGAGAATACTCTCAATGAGGCATACAAACCATTATCAAAATCAAAAATCAAGAGGCACCTTCATGGATGTAAACACAAAGGGTTTACAATGAGGTGAAAACCACTGGTTACAATTTTTGAATGTAACCAGTAGTTTTTGAATTGGGTCATCAGTGTTTACTGATGATGTGACTGCTGATAGAATTCTGAAGTGTACAGGACTATAAACTCTGCTCAGAGCAACCCAAATGCTGCAAAAATGATTGGATGCCACTTCACAGTGAAAATGGATAATGTCCTAAAGCATACTGAAAAAGTAACCCATGAGATTCTCAAAGCAAAGAATGTCAATGCCCAAGTCAGTCACCTGATCTCAGACCAATAGAGCTTGCTTTTCTGTTATTAAGTACTAAATTCAGCGAAGAAAGACCCACAAACAAGCAGCTGTGTTTCCACCTTCAGAGGAAACACAGCATTCAGTGATGTCCAAAGAATATCAAGAAATGCTGTGATCAGTCACCCAAGTATTAAGAATACTCCTTCATTTGTGCTTTTAATTTTGAGCATCTGAAAATGTGAGACGATGTACAAAAATGTCTGTAATTTTGTTTAAGAAAAGCTGAAACTCTGAAGGTTAACCACATCCAGATTTAAAATCCACCGTGGAGGTGTACAGAGACAAAATTGCAAATATTAAAGGTCATTGTTCAAAACTATGTTGGCCGCACTCTTTGTGCCAAATTCTCAGGGTAAGCAGACACCAGATGTTGCAGTAGTTTGATGAAGTGGCTAGAATAGCCATAATAGCACCAATCCATCTAGCAAGATTTAAACAACTGGACCGGAAGCACCTCCTGCCTCTCCGGTTTGAATGAAGTATGGTTATCTTTTTAGGAGGAATACATGCATATTCAGAGGAGTGAGGGAGGAATGATGTGATATCACACAAAGGAGAAATCAGACTTCCTATCCTCCCCGAGAAGCCACAGTACAGCATGCCTAAGCTGGTAATGCTCAATACCACGCTTGATTAAGGCCAGCGCATAATGCTGTCGGGAGTTTTAACCCTGCACCCAGTGAGACAGTTATGATGTAAACATGCCGACCATTTAGGCACATTAAACTTAACTGTTTCAGTTGTGGGTAAAAGTGAAAGTGGGAAAGGCCAACATGTTGGTAGAAATTTAAGTGCAATGGAGACTGTAACAGTATTGAAGTGTGTTTCAACATGGATCTATTTTTTGTTCTTTGTCCCAATAATATTTGGTTTTTTTCAACAACATCACTGCAATTACTAAAAAAAAGAAAAATGTAACGCTAACTTGGTCATTAAAATGTTCCTAATAGAGACTAAAATAGATAGGGGGAAACTATTAAAGTAAAAAAACAACTGTATGACACAGATTAGAAATTAATTAAAGTGATTCTAAATGTAATTAGCAAGGGAAAAGTCAGCAGGTTTACCAGGAAAATCGAGGTTTTTTTAGTTGCAGGCTGACTATGATCTGATGGCAGCTGTCTGGCAGCTTGCTGGATGAGGAAGAAAAGTGCATTATGCAGACATCTAAGAGCAGATCGTACAGTTCAATTAAGAAGTGCAGCCAAAAGAGATGGGAGGGAAAGAGAAGGGAGACAGTGCATGTAAACAGATGTTGCTGGTACCGCTTCTCTGTCTGGGCCATTATTACCACCTATAAAAGATTACAGGCATATAAAGGAAATTGTTGAAAGCACACACAAACAGTTTAAAATGTCACCGGGTTCTAATGATGAGGCACGGCATAATAATTTCACAGCTCATCGCCTGACCCTCGTCACATACGGGTTCATCACAGGTTTTGCTTTTCTCTCCCTGCAAGATTGCCACGCTTAAGAGAAAACATGCTCAACACACGTTTCGCACACAAAGAAAGTCAGACTCGGCTCATGCTGACACGCTGTCAAATTCACCTCAGACTGTAGCAAAGGTGAAGGTCTTTTAAGTTACAGCATCAAGGTTTTGTGGATACAGGTGTAGTTAAATTAGGCCAACAACGGGGAGAAGACACTCTGTGTGATCAAAGGCTAGACTGATACCCGTTTGAGTGCTCGACGTTGAGGGGACGATGGTTTTGAGAGACAAAAAGAAGAAATTTCATCTGAGAGTTTATCTCAACAGCAATTATGTCTGTGGCTCAGACAGAGATGGAAGCAGAGGGAAAGACAGGCAAAACTAAAGTTGTAGAGGAAAGAGAGAGCCAAGAGCATAAATACCAGAGGTTGAGTGAGACCTTGGTATAATTTGAGTTTGATTAATGAAGAGGCAGTGAGGTGAAATGAACAGGAAATCAAGGAGGACAAAGCCGAATCCTGTTCTTTGATCTTCTAGTCTCTTCCAGTGAGAATTTGTGCAGTCAAAGCAGCAGCCAGCGCAGTGACTCACACCTGTTTCTATAGCTATAAAACACAAAGGAAATGGAGTTAGGTTACTGGCTTGTCACAATCACCGACTGAAGGAGGATCTGATGGTGAAGTATATATACTCTGGCCCCTTAGATACACGTTACAGATACAGTTCAGTCAGTGTTCTGTAAACTGTGATGGCGTGACCTTCTTTTATCCTCTCATGACCAGTTTGAGCTGCTGCACCATCAATGCACATACTGCCAATCCATGGTCACAGACAGTATTGCAGCTGCAATGACAAGGGTCATTTTGTGCACTTTTTTATGAAGACTAGATGCAGAGATAAGAAACAAACAGGAGAGGAAAATAGCTCCCAAAAAAGGAGCACAGCCCGCAATGAGCCAAGGGCCATGAATCCGATTAATAGTGTGATGTGGGAGCTAAAGCTAGTGGTGTTCAGAGCCGGGGTATGGATCATTGAGATAAGAGCCGCAGCTAAATGCGGAGGGACAGCCAATTGTAAATGGTCTGTTATCTAATCAGCCAATGAGGCGGAGTGTCTTTTATGAGCGACGGTGCTAGAGATCTGTCTGCACCGCCACAACCTCTCCGTGGAGTTTGTTTTAGGAACGTCAGAAGTTTCAATTCAAGGATTTTGCTAAGATCAGTTTTCTCCATTCGGCCATAATCAGGGCCAATAAACATTAAATAATACAATATTTAATATTATATTATATTATATATTTTACAATACAATAAACAAAAAACACATTTTGGCACTAACAAAAAGACAAGAGGCCAAACTAAGGGTTACAGAAGAAAAGATTTCCACTTGGACGTGTGCAGAGGAGGGATAGTGGATAATGTTGAAGATGGAGCAGCCAAGCAGGCAGAAAAGAGGAGGACTATGGAGACGATTCATGGAAGTAGTAAAAAAGGAAATGCAGAGGGTTGGTGTGAAAGAAGAGGATGTAAGGGTTAGGGTGAGACGGAGGCAGATGGTCAGCTGTGGTGCAGGGTGTAGCCGAAAGAAGAAGACGAAGAAGAAGACACAGTCCCTAATATAGATGCTGCTGGGAAGTGCTCTGATGTTTGAATGTAATCCTGCTGAAAACTGAGAGAAGAATAAGCTGTAGATAGAAAAAGATTTGCCTTTCAAGGCAAAGAATTACTCTCAACTATTTAAAAAAATCCATATGAGGAACATTTTTCTTACAGATTTATAGCGGTTATTTAATTTTCTAGTTCTCCAAATGCATTAAAACTTTAAATATTTTAGTAATGCTACCAAAAATCCTTACATTTCAGCTTCTTGTTTAATATTCCGCACAATCCTATGTGACAAGCAGCATTTAGATCCCTTTATTCTTGATTATCATTTGTACGCGTTTTATTTTTTTTAAAAAATGATGGACGACTTCCTCTCCCACAGCAGGGCTGCATGTCAGCGCAGAGGAGAATCAGTGAGAGACCCCTGAAGCTCGAGACAACATTCCCCAGTGAAGCTAACTAAAGAGAGGCAGAGAGGCAGCGGACATGACAGCTTTTCAACAGCCAGAGCAAACTGACAGTAATATCCACGTGTTCTCACAGCAGACAGGAGACTGACAGCTGCAACTTTCATTTGAAACACATGCACGGAAGTAGCATCTCACTCAAAGCCCAAGCAGGGCGACAAATATCTCTCCTGCACAGGCAATTTTTACCCCTAAATTGAAATTCAAATGAAACCAAATCTATACTGAAGTGAAGCTGACAGGCATCTTCTGTACCCTGAGCACCGAACATTTGTAGCCACTGGTTTTCTTTTCTGCGCCTTATAACTCAAAAAGGAAATCTCCTCTGCATCCAGCCCTCTTTGCGGCTCCAGACAAGCACTTTATCTTCCTGTCTACAGCACAGCAGACTAAACACACTCTCTAATAGAAGGCGTTTTTTTTTCTCTTTTGGTCCAAAGCAAGCCTGTCTGTAGGCGACTAGGCTTAAATATACTGTTCCAATAACATACTGCATCCATATACTTTATCAGCAATGACACGGAGACATAATAGGACATAAATACACAGGCACACAGACTACTATGAATGGGTAGCCTGTCTCCTTTAAAGTGGTTTCTGGCACAGCGGAGGCAGCCTATAGGAGCTTAAAGCTTTGAAAAGGCGACCCTGAGTTACTGTTCAGCTAGGTCAAGGAGTAGGTTTTAGAGGTAAAAGCCAAATATCACACTTTTCCTCAAACTTTGTCACCTTGTAATTTCAGACACTAAAAGAAGAATATGCGAATTTGAGTATGGTGTAAAGATGCAGCTTTTGTGACTAACACATCGTTGTTTTGGATCACCTGGTTGGTCAAACGTAGGTGGAAAATTAATAAAAAAATGTCTCTCATCCAGCCATATCAGGATTACCGCAGGTTTTACTGGAAAGCTCGAACTGCTTGGATGCAGTGACGTAAAATAGAAACAATAAAAGTCATGAGATTTAAGGGACCGGTTGAGCTAACTGCGGTCGAGAGAAGACATCAGCCTTGTGATGCTGGCTCTGTGCAGACATGTGATAATAATTGAAAGACACAGCGAGTGCTGTCTGGCATGCTTTAGAGTAAGATTCGGTGCATTTGTGCACTCGGGGTAAGAGTGAGAATAAGAAAAACATCATCCATATACCTCAGTGGGCACTTTTCACAGATATTCTTTTCATTATTTTGTACTCTGAGCTTTAAAGTCACCCAAGTGCAGCGATTGAAGATCAATACTGCCTCCTCCTGGATATCAGGTGAACTACTGCACATGTCAGAGCAAAAACTTTTATCTAGTGGTTTAAAATTTAGCAAAGACTGACTTGGAGTAAAATCTCATAAATATGATTATGCAACAGATAGCTCGATTTAGGGGCAGGCAGTGGAAGTTTCAGCATGATTTAATTATGCTATTGGTATCACAAGGTTTCCTGTTGATTTGGTTAATATTATCAAACACAGACAAGCTCAACAGGCCTTCATTTTATCATAGAAGACCACATTTTATCACAATAGTGAGACTTTACTCAAGACCATGTGTATGTTTTGTCTCTGTGGACAACTTGACTAATTTATAAAAATAAAAGCAGCAAAATTTAGAGCTGCTTGAACACTCAAGGAAATTATTGTAATCAGCACCTTCTTAGATTTGTTTTTCTCACTAAAATGCTTCTAAGATAAGCTTCAGCAAAGCTTGAGAGCGGGCTAACTTGATAGCTCCTGAAATTTGCTAAGGCAGTAAACATGGCCTCAATAACTTGCAGACATTCACTTCCACTGAGTCACTGCTGAGCCTTTCACTCCCAGTGTAATAAACTGTATTTTCTATCCAAGGCAAAAAAAAAAAATTTTCTACCTGTGTGTGCTATGTTAGCTGTTTTTGAAATACCTACCAGGCTGTTTGTTTACAGACACTAAGCCTGACCAACATCACCTTTCAAATCCTCCTGCAACCACACATGTGGTATTCGAGCTGGCTCGGCCTTTGGATGCTGATTTAAGTGAGTCACTTTCTCAGGTTTGTATGAACTCTGGTGAGACTGTTTATTGGCCGGCGGTCGCTTTTCGCACCCTTTTGCCAAAATGAACACCGATGTGCTAGAGCAGTTTCTCGCTTTGTGCCAGTAAAGATGGACTCTTGTCACCAGATCCATGGAAGTACATTGGTTTCCATAGTTACATCGGACTGGTTTAAAAACAACCTTTTTAGAAAGCCGTCCGAGCAGAAAAGCATTAGTTCTTCATGTGTGTTTAAGCTATTTCCAGCACCAGCGTAGCTGAGCAAATTCCCTGCCCTTGTTTTTCTTAATGCACTGCAACAACATGTGGAACCACAGTCCTCCTATAGGAGCAAGCTGTACCACCTGACAGCCACCTTGAAATGCCCCCACACACATATGTGGATAGTGATTTTGATGCATTGTTTAGATAAACTTCAGCATAAACTGGGGCATAATAATTGCATGTAAACAAGCACCAGTCAAATCTGCAATAAAAAATGCTTAAAAGGTCTGCACCTTAATTCAAAAATGAAAGTTTTTAAAAACATCTACCACCAAGTTTCTACTTGTGTGTCTCTCATAATGTTTCTTGTGGAAGGACTGATTTCCAAAGGGCCATGTACTTTTGATTTGCTTGACCTTTCAAAGGTAGAGGGTAAAGTCTGCTATCAAGCTGGAACAGAAAGCAATTCAATCTCTTGCTCAAGGTGACACTTCAGGTCAAACTGAACATTGTCTGAATGTTATTCAGACAATATCGAACTGTTATTGAAGCTCCAAAGTTACTCCATTGTTTCTCTATTGGGGGGAAATGGATGTACCTGCAAATCATGTATACAAACAACAAAGTAAGAAAATGATTCACTAAGACTAAGACTGCAGAATGAACTGAGTGAGTGCAGGGTTTGTACTAGTGCACAAGCCCTGCTCAATTTAGTTGCCAGCTATGTTTCCAGTGCTGTAGTTAGTGAGAAAAACGTACTGTCCAATCACTACAACAGACAGACAGACAGACAGACAGATAGATAGATAGATAGATAGATAGATAGATAGATAGATAGATAGATAGAAACATACTTGGGGAAATTAATTGCCCACCCCTGTTTTATAAAAATATTGAAGTGATTAATTGAAGTAATTAATAATACAATAAATTCAGAGTAAAGTCATATTATAAGACTGCACAGGCTACTAGGTGATATCAATACGTATAACAACATAACGTAACAAAATAAGACGAAACAAGTACAATAACTAAAGTTACACTTCTTATTCCATAGACATAAGCAGTACGTATCACAGTTTTGTGTTTGTGTGTTCCAGCTTTCACATTTAACACATTCTAATAAGTTTAATTAAGTGCTGTCAGTAATATTAAAGAAGAGTTTCCAAACGTATGTACCGGATCTCGTCACCATTTCTTGTACTTTATGTATCGCTTTTGCTCTGCTGTTGCTCTTCTTCCTGCTCGCTCACGATCTTTGCAGCCGTGGCTCCTCCTCTTATGCAAAACAGCCCGAGTATCCGGAAATTAACAATCCCGTGATGTCAGGGGAGCGCTAGCATAGCAGTGGAATGAGTAGAGCGCCTTTCTCGATTAAAACTTACCCAGAGGTCAGTTTTAGCGAACTGTTTGCCTTCACTGTCGTCGACAGACATGGCGTTACCGGGGGCGACGGCTGTCGAAGGACGTCTGTCCACGCACCGACCTTGAGGATGAAGATTAACGGGATGCCATTCAGTTAGCTACTCTGGACCCCGATTATGTGCCACAGAAGCTAGTAGGCTAGTTAATACGCTGTGGCAAAGTATTTACGGGCTGCTGCTCGGTGTGGAAACGGAGAAATATGGCGGGGTTGGTGTTGAAGCAGCTGTCAGATTTCGGGGACTTTTCTCACGGTAAAGAGCTGACAGAGATACTCAGTCTGAATAACAACGAGCAGATAAACAGTGTTCGCATGAGCCCAGATGGACGTCACATCCACGTCGTCCTCCGCAAGCCTAAGGTCAGTCTTGTGACTTTTGACAAGTATGAAAGACCCCAGCTGGCTCCTAACCAGAAGAAACTGGATTTGTGCGTAAACGTGCCCATCGTGGATATTTTCTATCTGGAGCATCACGGCGGCAGCAGCAGCGGTGCAGCAGTCGTGGCAGTGGTTTATGAAAGTGGGAAAGTTGAGTTTTGGAAGTTCCAGGAGTGCAAGTCTGGCTGGCATCTCCTGCAGACATCACAGTTGTGCAACAGTCCCCGGGCTAAAGTGGTATCTGTCTGTGCTTGCTCTAATCTTATCATCTGGTGCGAGGAGCGGCCGCCGTCAGAAAGCTCCCCTGTCCTCAGCGCCACAAGGAATAAGTTGAGATACTGTGTTTGCAGACGTGACTTTGAGGTGAACGAGACGGCTGTCAGCTTGGGAGGGGTGAAAATCGCCCTCCACAATAATCCTGACTTTACTGTGGTCAGCTCAGGGGAATATGTGCACCTTCTTCCTGACTTGAAGTCGAAGCCGCTGTTGAACATCTCCAAATTCTTCCTGTCCTGGTCCCCTCGCTATGACTCCTTTACAGTCAGCACCACATGTAAAAACACCCCCCTTAAAAAGCTTTCAGCTAAAGAGTCTGACTTTATGAAGCTGGTAATCGATTGCTTAGGATATTTGTCTCCTCTTGAACCACCTGAGATCTGCAGCTTCTCACCCACAGCCTGTGGAGGACTCCTCCTGCTGCTCAGCACAGGCTGGCTCTGTCTCCTGCAGAAAGACGGGGTCCTGCGGCAAGTATACAAACTAGAAGACAACTGTTTGGTAAATTACAGCACTCACACTAGCCTTGGTATGTATGAGGACACCCTGGTACTAATTATGGGGCAAAACCTGCATCTGATAGACTTGAACTGTGGCAGAGGGCTTGAAAAGATTGTGCTGATGAGTGAAGCATTATTATATACAAACAGGGCAGATATGTGTACACCTCACCTACTCTCAGAAACTGGACTTTTTGTAGTGGTGAGTAGGGGGGCGGACTCCAGAGACTGCAGCTTCAGAATAAAGTCTCCTGGTCTCAGTACAGTGGAGAGTATTCATCCTGGAGCCCTCCTGGTAGAAGCTGTCTTTGAAGAGGCCTGTAAATACTACCAGCAGAGGAGCCTGAGCAGCACCCCGCTCACCGTGGACTCGCTGAAGAAAGGGGGGAGATTCCAGGCTCCCATCTCTTTAGCCTCCATCCTCTTCAGCTACCTCAGCGCAGGCTTCAAGCAAAAGGGAGCACAGCTGTCCCAGAATGGAGGAGGTGGATGTATCACAGGGCAAGACAAGCTAATGGGTTCTCTTGAGGCCGAGCTCAAGGCTCTGGTTTCGCTGGAGGAAGTGAAGGGGACTTTAGTGAGGGGTAGTGTTAAAGAGGTGGAGGCAGTGTGTGAGAGTCTAGTTGAGAAAGAAGTATTGAGGCTTCTGTCGTCTCCTGAGCTGGATAAAGAGGCTCTGCTGTACCTCAACTCCATCTTCAGCATCTTTCCCTCCGAGGGTTGGAAGGCGGCGCAGTCTGCTCTGCAGCTACACTACAACGGTGAAGGATTTCTGTCCAGCAGAGCTCCCCCTGATGTGTGGAAAACTGTTCTCAGTGCTGGTCTGTCATCCAGCCCTGTAGCCTCCCTGTCATTAACCAATGGGGGACCAAAACACAATCACAGCCTTAAGGTTGATTACTTTACAAACTGTAAAGGAAAATCTACAACCTCCACTTCCTCAGCTGCCTTGCCTGTGTTTGAGCTCCTCTGCAGGTCAGTTTTTCATTTCCAGCCCAGCTGGCTGCCCACATTCCTCGAGCTCGCCCAGAAGGAGCAGGGCTCGACAGGGTTGGGTCTGGGCCTGGCGGCTTCCTCTTGGAGTTTTTCCAGTGGGAGAGGAGGGGACTGCAATGAAAGGAACGTGCCACTATATAAACGAGCACTGTGCCTTCTGTCCAGCTTAAACCCAGACAGAGACCAGCAGCAGGACCTAGAGGTGGAGCTGCTGCTGGTGAGTGGGAGACCCAACGCAATCCTACAGGCTCTGCGGATCCTCATGAGCAAGAAGCAGTGGTATCGGGTCACCCAGGTGGCCCAGAAGTGCTGTAAACAGAGTCCACTGCTCAACAAGGAGATTTTCACTATTTTGTTGTGCGAGGTGGCCCATCACAGAGACCTGGATCCCTACCTGGACTTGCTGTGGACACTTTGCCCTGAGGATTTCACCGTCACCACCATCCTGAACTTGGTCCTGAAAAACCTCCCCTCTCCCAACACTCCCTCCCACTCCTCTTCTTTCCTGGCATCCAGTTCAACCTCTTCTACTCCTCCTTTCACAGACCCCCACAGTACTCAGGTGACTGTTGGGCTATTGAAACCACTGCTGAGAAAAGTGTTGCAGAGGGAGACCAAGCCTAGCCAGCGCTACGTGGACATCCTCCAGTCACCGTCATTCCCCCCTCCTGCACTGCCTCGCCAGCCCACTGAGCAGAGCGGCAGTGTCACAGACCCCAGTGCAGACTCTGATCTGTGCAACAACATCACCCCAGCTCTTCTTGCAGAAACCCCTGAACAGCAGACCTGCACACAAACAGTTATTCAAAGGCAGAGGGTGGCTCTACCTGCTAACACAGTTTGAAGAAGAATGAATGAAGAACAAAAACTGCCTTTATACTCCTTCAACACATAATCAGACCAAAGTGTAAATCAGTGTGTGATGACAATCATATTATAAAACAGAATAATATCAGAATGTTACAGGTACTATCACTGTAATGCAGGTAGTATCGTATTTGATTGTATTTCTTGTTTTGTTTTTAAACTGTTGAAATGTGACTACTAGAAAATATTAAATGACTACTGAAGATCCTACCAGTGTAATAACTGCAGGTAAATTTAAGTGTTTAAATGGGGATGCACAGATCCGATACACCAGACCATTAACTGACACAGAAGGCTGGATCGGGCATCTGTGGCAAAGATTTCAGATCAGTGTATATCTCAGTTTATTTCTCTGCGCATGAACATTTTGCTCTAGGAGCTTATTGCGGTCAATGCGGTTGACGTCGTCTTCACTTGGCCTGTCTGTCTCCTTCGCCACACAAGAGCAGAGGAGAGAAAATGCAGTGAAGACTTTGACGTGAAGCTGAAATGAAACAACTGCATATAAATTAGTTGTATACAATATTAAAATACTTCTTTCTTTTTTTTAAGATATTTATGTTTATTCAGCTTAGTTTCCTGGATAGGAGGAGTCCCTGTTTTTATGTCTCATTTCAGTAACTGAGGTGTTTATTTGCTTCATGTTGCTTTATCTGCAGATATCTCAAAGAAAAGTCGGATCGGTGCATCCCTACTCTTTATGTGTATAAACTGTATCTACAGTGTTATTTATCTTTTCAGCCTTAACTGCACGTCGATGAGAATGTTCTTGCATTGCGTAACTTTAACCTGTATAGGAATCCTGTCAAAAAGTAGCGGTATTAACACAATATAGTATGTAAGTGCTCAGTGAAACAGCTGGTTATTCCTGAGCCAAAATGGCATCTGCTTCTGCCTTTATGCTCCACCCTGCTCTCAGCTTCGCACTGATTAAGTCCTGAATGCGGATGTTCTTGTATTATATCAGAACAGCAAAAACAAAAGCCACTAACTCCTGTTGCTGGGTTTTATACAAAGGTGTGCTCCCTTTTTTAAAAATAGATGTTGGCTAATTATAGCCGAGTATAGCTTCCTTTTACTTAAGTGCGTTTATGCAGTCGGTAATCTAATAGTCTGAATTCAGACAAGCTGACCTTTGTGGGTTGTTTTAAACTAGGTATGGTTTGGCAAAGCAGGGAAGAAGGAGATTAGGGTTTCTTTTACTGGCTTTTGGTTTCACATTTATGCTGATGGCTTCTGTTTGGTTTTAAGTGACTGAAATAGTGTAATATCTGTAAACCAAAACAATCTACGTGACTTTCTTTTGCTTCTATTTTTCCATTCCTGTCATCTTTTGGGGGGGGGGGTCACTCTAGGCTCCATCTTGTCTCCTCTGCTCCCTCTCAGCCGACTCCTTGGACATACCAAACAGAGTACCCAGTAAAAGCGACTCACAGTTCAACTTTAAATTCAATTTTAGCAGTAATTCTGTTAAAATTCAAGTGCTTGTGGGACAGATTGTGACTCACACAGGCACCCTGCTGCTTGCATAAGGTCATGCATGTCCTCCTTTATGAACCCGGTGAGGGTAATGTTATTAGAGATGATAGCCCCTCGGTCTTATCGCCACTGCTGGTTATGCTCTGTCACCAGCTGCACTTTTATATGACAACAGTCAGTATTGGTTGTGCCTCTGCTTTGGGTTTTTTCTGATTAAGTGCCATAAACAAGTGTGTATTTGTGTTCCTGTTGTGCTCAGTGCCTTCTGTTGGAGCAGCCTGTTAAGCTTGTTATAGTCAAAGTTAAGTCTCTGTCCATAATATTTCACTCTTCTGCCTATTTATTATGTACCAATCTTTGGAAGACTACTAAAATGATAAACCAAGGTCCTGTTTGGGCGAGGTTTTGAGAAAGTCAGACATGTCGTAGGTATTCAGTGACAATCAGACTCTAAAATGCTGCAGAAAAACCTGCGTGCCTTTTACGGTGTTTCTTCAAATTTACAGGGTAGTGTCATAGCTCAGCTGTCTTTTCACTCTTAGTCATATTTTGAAGACGTACGCATTTCTAAACTTTAATCAGCTCTTGGTGTGAAAGGGCTACTGCCCCTAACGGCTTCCTGATATCTTTCTCAAGTCCATTTAATCAAGCTGCAGTCATTCCAGGCTCTGCACACCTAACAGACGTGTTAAAGCGTGCACAGCTCATCTAACAGATATGTTTCGACTCGTCTCAGATTCACTGGGAACTCCCTGACTTCCCCACAGAGGCCACTGAGCCTAACGTCACGACTGTTTCTGATGTTAATATTCACTCGCCTTAACCTTTGCTTCACGTTGCTGTTGGCTCCTCCTGCACTGGCCTAACAAAATTTCACATCCACGTGACAACTTTGTACTTTCAGTGATGCTAATTTTTAGGCAGTATTTGTTAAAGAACGCGTAAGTATTTATGAAAAGATGCTGTATGCTATTAAACTGAAGATAAAACATGAATTTGCCGTCCAGAGTTTTATGTGTAATTTCCTGCTCATTTGCATTTTAATAATACGGTTTCTTTTAACAGCTTCGCGAGACGTGCTGCTTGTAACATGCAGTGTTGTTGACGTTGGAGTTTTGGTTGCACTTTGGTATCTTGTAAAAGTTTTGATTTGTTGTTTTGTTTTAGATTAAGCCATACTGCTACAGAGCTCCGTGATGAATAGGGAAGTGATAGACAGCAGGCGGTTAACAATTTGTGTGTCTGTCAGGTCATTTTAATGCACTTTCCAAAACATGTCATTGGTATCTGCCTGCCAAGTCCTCCTTCCCACAAATTAATGTAGTTCTGGTTTGTCTAGATCTGTTGGCATATTCCTTTTACCCTTGTGCAGAGTGAACTCAACATGCCAGATGGTCTTGTGATCTTGTGAGACGCTGCTTTGCAAGTTAGCTACACAACAGACAATTGAAATGTCAAGACCAGTATGTCCTTACATGTTTTTACCTGTATTTACAGTTTAACCCAGCCTGAAAAACAGACGCTGTACACGCAGTTATTTGATTCATTTGATCCACTGCCCCATTACAGAGTTTCACTGTATCCCTTTTCGTCCATGGCAAATCCACTTACAGCTGCACTTGTGTATGTGTGTGTGTGGTACAGAGGAAGTATTTAGGTGTGTAAATATGCTGAAATATTTCCACATTCAAGGCCTGCACGAGGAATGTTTGTTCCGTTTAAGCATTCTGAATAGAGACAAACCATTTACAGTGCTTGCAAAAAGCAAAGGGAGGACGCAGAGTGCGTCACACACAGCAAAGTTTCCGCATGAGGATGTGAAGGTAAAAACAAAAAAAAGAGTCAAAACAGTGGAGAGGGAGGTGCAGGAGCCTGCATAACATGATACCTACCGTCCCTCGGCCTATTATTTCCTTCCTCCCATCTTTCTCCTTCACTTTATGTCACTTTTTTTCATCTAATTGATTTTTGCTGACTCCACCGTCTCTTATTACAAGGTGCCAGTGCTGTAATGCCATCGATTCACTTGTTCTAATTATAGATGGCATCCTGTAAACTGTAATTCGTCTAAACAGATGCTGGCAGGCTCTCCCTGCTGTTCTGTCCTTTGCTTGCCTTTGAGCAGCTGACTGCATCCTGCAGAGCAACTAAAGTGAATGCATCAGTAGAGGGATGGCCACATTAGAGCACTTTTTAAAAACATGTCACGATCAGAAGTATGCAGGGAGTAAAATGTTTTTGATCATTTTCAAACCTTTTAGCAGGTGATAAAGGTCGCTATCCGCTTTGACATAACGCAGAAACCTAGAAACTGGAGTGAGTGTAAATGCTGAGCTCTTAGTTTTTAATTATAAGCTGTACACTGATCTCATTATTTGAAAGTTTGAGCAGTGAAAAAAATATTCATATTTATCATCCTTATCTCTGAAACACAGTGAGCAGGTCAGGAACCTTAGCGTCCATCATTCTGGACAGTGATGCCACTTTTCATAAACCAATTCAGAGATATTGGTCCATTTGTTCATATCAAGTAGGTGAAATTATAGCAACGCTCTATTTGCAGGACTCAAATCATCAGTAGGACGTCTTCAGCTTATTCAAAATGCAGCAGCCAGAATCTTTACAGGTACATGGAAACCTGACCACATTACCTCAGTATTGAAGGCATTTCAGTGGCTCTCAGTGCAATATAGAATCACCTTTAAGACCTATCAGGTCGTCAGGTTCAGATCTTGTAACTGTTCTCGCCTCGCATCTCTGTCTGCTGAGCCTGCTTTCAGTTACTGTGGAGCTGTCTGTCTGCTGATCTGAGATCAATTACATCTGTGCATACGTTCAAAACCAGACTTAAAACCTTTTAGTTCTCACAGGCCTACAGGTCATGGGTGTTGTTTTGTTTTCACTGCCTTTAGGTATTGTAAACCTACATTTTTTTTATGTCCTAAGTTTTCATGTAATGAAATGTCTGTTAGCCCTTTGAGAGACTGCTGACCTGTCTAGGGTGTGGTAGCTGGGATACCACACCACCTGCGACCATGAATTTGATAAGCAGAAGAGGATGGAGGGTTTTGAGTATAAGGCTTGCAAATTCAAAACCCATCCCTTTACCATTTAAAATTAGGCTTCCGTGTAAGGACTCAACAGCACCTGCAAGCTAACAAGTTTGTGGATGAAACACTGGGTAGAAGGAGGCAAAGGTCTGTGCATCTGCCATTAACCAATTCCTGTTTCTCAGAGAACATGATTTGCATCATCATTTTCATATTTGAATTCACGTATAGCAGACATAAGGCGCTAACGACGGGAATGCGTCAGAAAATATCTATACAAAAAGAGGTATGCAGCTGCACAAGCGTTTGTTTCTTTTAATTCAAGCTTAAAAGTTTGAAATTGATTTACCAGTGCTGTGAAAAAAGTATTTTCCCTTTTTGCTTTTTTGGGAGGGGGGGGGGCATAATCATGAATTTTTAGCATTAAACATTTTACATAATTAAGGGAAATGGTTATCCTAACTCTCCCTGTGTGAAAAAGTCATTGCCCCCTAAACGTAACATCTGGGCACGAATAACTACAATCGAGCATTTGCAGTATCTGCAGATGAGTCCTTACTTCTCATGGGACAGAACTGAATCCTTCCAAAATTCACCTTTTCTCATCAGTCCACAGGATATTTTGTTACAAACGTCTTGAGGATAATCAGGATTTTTTTCTGCAAATGTGAGATGTACCTTCATGTTAAACTGAGGCCTGCAGTTGTTTAGATGCTGCTCTGAGTTATTTTGTGACCTCCTGGATGATTTGCTGATAAGCTTTTGAAGTCATTTTGGTAAGCTGGACACTCCTGGCAAGGTTCACCACTATTCCAAGTTTTCTCCATTTGGGGACACACTGCGATTTCCTGGATTCCCAAAGTATCAGAAACAGGTTTGTAATTCTTTCAAGATCGATACATGTCAATGACTTTGTTTCTCAACTGTTTTTTTCTCAGCATGATGTGTTACATTTTTGTTGATCGTTTAGCCTTTTTACTTTGTGATTATAGTTAGTGACATTGCACTTAGCTTCCAAAAAAATGTGGTTAATCACAGTTAATCTGTGATTTCACGTGAGAGGCATTTAATTTTTTACACAACACCAGGTAGGTTTGAATAATTTCTTTCCCCTAATGAATGAAATCCTCATTTATAACTGCATTTTCTCTTTACTCCAGTTATTTTTGGTTAATATTAGATTTTGTTTGATCTGAAACATACAAGTGTGGCAAATATGCAAAGAAAAAAGAAGAAAGAAAACAGGAAGTGGCCAATATTCTCATTTTCCACATGGCCTTTAGATGAACTAAGTTTGACACCCATACAGTGTTGCTGTAATATTTCCTGTTGCTTGGTGTTACTTAATTGCAGTCACACTGTTTCACTCCCCTAAACCTCAGTCCAGGTGCCAAAAAAACTTCCTGTTCTTAAAAAAAGCCTCAATCAAGCAGTTTCTAAAATCTTCAAATGAAAGTTAAACCATAGCATTTTAGTTTTCAGCCAATTAAAAACCAGTTTCATTGATGGTAATCCATCCTGTGTCACACGAGTGAGTAGATGTCTGCGAATGGTCACAAGACACACCAGTCATCAACCTAAACAATCCACAATGCTATATAATCAGTGGGTCTGTGTAAATATGATCAGATCATATCATCTGTTGTTTTGTTTTTTAATTGTTTGTGAAGAGAGTCAAATAAGTCAGCATAAACATAAAGACCAGTAAAAAAAGAAAAGAAAAGAACACTTGTTAAACTAGCAGTTTATAGAAATATTAGCTGTGGTTGAATCATGTTCGAGCAGAACAGATGATATAAAGTGCTGTGTAGCAACAGTATCGATTACAAATCCATAAATCTACATCTATCTATAAATCAGCATCAATTCAAAACATCTCTCAAAATCAGTTTACAGCAACATAATGTTAACAAAACAAAAAATGTAGTGGTTTTGTGTAGTTAGCAAAAACATAAGTGTTGTGGTTTTAATATTCAGCATTAGTTCCGTTACAATTAATAACTGAGTTAGAAATGATTAGGCACACGTTAGAGTCACATTCATGGAGCAAACTGCACACCAGCATTCATGCAAATGTATAAAGCAGCTCTGTTCACATATGAAATGCATATGAAACTTGTATAAAAACTTGAAAAAGCTATAAAAACTCTAATTGTAATACAGGACTTTAAATTTGCTATGATAAAAACAATCCCTGCAGTTTCCCTTATGCCCTGTGTACCCCTGAGTTATTTTAAAGATGCCATGTGAAACATTATTGTATATGCAGTAGTGTGTGACATTTCATAAGTTGCTTTTGAGTTTCCACCTTGTGGTGAAAACTGGATTTTTCAGACTTTTCATCAGAGTGACAATATGCCACATCTGTGCCTAAGTGCACCATATGTTTTTAATTTGTAAAGCAAAGCAACATTTGCGCCTGCAGTCTTTTAAAGCAGCTCTGCGAGAATGCCATCTTTCTCATTGTTTCATCTGCGCCCGCGGGATGTGGTTCACGGTAATGTGGTTTCTGAAAAGACACATGAAGAGTCAAAGTCAGACGCATACAACCGCCGTGAAATTAATCTGTCACGTCATTTTGACCGGTGCATTTTCTTAGCTTTTTTTTCTCTTACTCAAAGAAATCCGATTCCTTCATTCTCCTGTAGTACTTGGCCAGCTTGATAGAAAAGATGATGCCGGGGATGAAGAACATTATGCACCATCCCAAACTGAACCAGAAGGCATTCTGAAGAGAGAACAGACAGCTTAAGACCATGCAGGCTTCATACAAATATAAACAAAAACAGCAAATGAAAGTTTAGCTATGTTAAATTCCTCTTCAGCGTGTATTTTGCTAGGTGGAAGATGTGATCCTCACCAGAGATTCCACCATGTATGTACAGACAATGACATCAACAGAGTCTAAAGCTCCTGCCACCGGCCCACAGCGGCCCACCTGCTGCGTGATCTGAGGAAAGATTGCATACAGATTACTAACACCAGAAAAGGTAAGCTCTGGCACCTGTACAAGCACAGGGCATTTATTTCAACAAGTACAGGCAAAGATTGGGTTAGACTTTACCATGAGTTTGGCCCAGTCAGTGTAAGCAATGAAGTAACGCAGCTGACAGTCCAGAAATGTTTTGCTTTCCTAGGTGGGCACAAAAAAAATGGGGTCAATTCCTCGTGTTTTCTCCCTTCTTTACACTGACAGGTTATGAGGGATCAGTGGGTCCATCATACTGTGATGGAAATAGCCCTGAACGGGTTTTTTTCTTCAGAATTTGTCCTCAGTGGAGAAGGGCAGACTTTAAACTGACAGCGACAGGTAGTTTAGGGAAGTCAGCTGATATTTACAGATAATAGATAATAATTATAACAGTGTCAGCCTTATCTCTTAAACTGAAGGCCAGTGTCGCTTAATACTCAGGTAGGAAGCAAATGTGGTTTCTGCAGGTTTAGTTTGGGCTATTTTTTTAAACCTTCTATGACACAGTGAAAGCAACCGTTTTTGTTTTTAAGGCTCCTAAGACAACTTTCACATGACAAAAGACGGCGCTTAGAAATAATCTTCAAGGCAACGAGTTGCTATGTCCACCCTAACCCATGTGGTTGTGGAACTAGTAAGCACATTGCTTCCACTACAAGCAGCACATCAATACTCACTGCACCTCCTCCCCCCTGTTGCCAGTGGCTAAATAACTGACAGACCACATGGAGCACTTTTCTTCCAGCTCATGTGACTCGTGCCTCTACTCACATTCTTTACAATCCGAGTTGCATTTGTTTTGAGAAAGTCTTGTGCTGCTTGCACATTGCTCAGCACCTCCTCCACCGTTCCCTGAAAGAGCCAAAAAGGCAAGCGTGAGAAAAAATAAATACATGAAAAATAAATTTAAAACAAATAAGAGGATGAGAATGAAAAAATAGAGAGAATGAGTTCTGCGTTTGACTGCTCAGGGCATACTCACATTGACTTTGTCTGTAGTGGTTTGAAGGCCCTTGAGGCTTGAATTCACATTTGTCTATGGGCAAAAGCAGTCGATTTCTCTTTTTAAATTCCGATAACCAACAAAAGAATAAAACAACTCCCAGAATAAGGAGATAAGGAGAGAAAGAAAGGAAGGACAGAACTTACCAGCTGTGGCTTGATATTTGTGTCTATGTCAGCCTGGATCATCCTGACAATATTAGCCTCATTTTTGAATCGTTGTTTAATATAAGTATCAGGCTACAAACAGGCCAGAGGTTGGTTTGGTTAGGACATAAATCAAAGTCACATTAGTTTGTAGTAAAGTGTAAAAGATTCCACTCACTTGAGCATCAGCTAAACTATTGAGGCTATTTGCTGTTGTATTCAGATTGATGCTGGAAATGGCGTTCATCTGAGGGAGATAAGTAATAAGATTACTTTAACATGTACACACACAATCATCTTATGACAGTTAATGATCCACACAACAAAAGGCATACCTGCTGCATGATAGCAGTGAAATCAAAATTTTTAGCTTCAGTGGAGATATCTTGTAATTGGTTTTTAATGTCATCACTCAGAAAAGCGACCGAGGGCAGAGAGATATTTGTGTTCTCAAAGTGCTGTTGGACACTTCCTGTGTACTGCGGGTGACCAGGGAGAGAGAGAAAAAAATGTATTTCATCATTTTGATCCAGTCAGCATAAGAAAACAATCTGGTATGCTTAATTCACATAGGGTTGTCTTCATTTGTTTGAAAGGGTGGCAAGGAAGCTCACTTTTGACACATTTAGCAGGTTGCCAAGGTCTATGATTTGGGACAAATTGAGTGCTGTCCACAGAGCCTGGTTTTCCTCACAGTTTCTGAACAAAAAAAATCAAATGCATCAAGTGTAACTTTTTCATACAGTTGCTAATCAGAATGAAAGTTTTAAAGAAGCACATTTGAATTCATTTTCCTAAACAGATAGATATGTTTGGGGGACCGGGCTAAATGTGTAGTACTGCCAACGACACATTATTTTGACTCTGTACACAACTACTGTGTTTAAATAAAACAGTCAATATGTGATTGAAGCGCCACGGGGTTTTCAAAACGATTGTGCGTTAAGTTTTCATGAATTACGCCCATTTAAACACACAGTTTCCCATTTTGAGTCACTGTGCTATTACGACTGGTAATACCTCAGATTTTCTGGAGTAGGAGCTGAGTATTTTTAGAACAGCATCAATAATATTAGTGTCACTGACTCATTGTTTTAAGTGCACAGACTCTAACTCTGATATTATGACATTAGAAGAAAATTTACTGTATTTCAAAATTTTGCTTATTGTGCATTATTCATACATCCCAAAGTTTTTCTCAAGATCCACAGTTTGCAGTTTTTACTGACTCCAATCATTTCATAATGTTTTAGCTCTATTGCGTAAGCATTTTTTAAAAAACTACATGGAACATGTATATCTGGCATTACATACCTGTAGATATCAGAGATACTGATGTTCATTTTCATTCCTGAAGACAAAGTTATTTGCGGCAATGGAATCAAGCCAGAACTATCAACTAACTGTGAACAGAAGAGAAGAGCATACATATATATACATACACTGTACATGTATCTGCAGGTACATGTGTGAGTGTATATCGCTACCTTTAGCAGTTGTCCATTGTTCCAGGGTCGGCAGACCAGTGTGTAAACATTTTCACCCACCAAGAAAAGTATTATCACTACAATCATGAACAGCCAGGAGAAGAGGAAGCTGAAACCTGCACTCCTGCAAATACATCCAGGTCAGAGGTCAGAGAAGAACCAGGCCCCTGGGCATGAAACCAACATTCAAAGCCAGTACTCACATCATGAGGAAGATGCCTCCACAGTTCGCTGTGCAGGAGCGCTTCATAGGGTCTTCTTTTGGTTTCAGACCCAGAGGGCCCAGGACCAAACCCAGGACGTTGCACACGACAACCAGGAGGACCACACAGCATAGGGTCACACACACGCTCCATCTGAAGAAGTATGCACACATGATGACTGAGTTGTGGGTATTTCTGCCACTGATTACACAGCAAGTTTGCACTTCAGGGGTTCTAACCTGATAAACTCGGCGTTGTTGATTTGTGGCAAGATCTTCTTGATTTCAGTTTGTGTCGTGTTCAGTGTCCTAGACACATCCGTCAGCACAGATACAGGGAAGTCATTTTTAAACTGACTGATTTGTGCTTTTATGCTGTCCAGCTGTTTGGTGCTGCCTAATAAAACACACAAGCTCAGTAATGCACACAAACACATGCAGTACACATATTTAGAAAATGAAGTTAGTTCAGAAAGTTTGTTACGACAGCTGCAGCATTTACTCACTTTGAACTATATTGTTGGTTTCATTGGTCACCGTCTGGGGGATGTTTTTGAAATACTCCTCCACCTGAGTTATCATGTAAATAGTTTAAATATATTGTTAACATGCCTCCATTAAAAATAATATGAATATTGAATTTGCCTTTCTTTCAGTGAAAAAGTCAATCTTCAAAATCCTCAAAACTACAGTCTTTGCATGTGCTTGCATGTGAAGATCTAGTGTCTGTATAGTGTCTGTAAGGCACCCTCTGGCTTCTTTTCCTTTTGTGCGCAATATATGAAACACTCAGCTGAGCAAATGCCCCAAATTCTTGTTTCTATTGGTCACGCAAATGTACATCACAGCACCCCAGCACTGCCCTTTGCTCAATGCAACAGCAAGTCTTTCATCGCATGGCGCAAACCATAGGAAATAATAGGCATAACAATGTATCTGAAGGCCCCTTTATCCTATTTCACTGTTTCAAGACTCCCTTGTGAGCCTTCAAAGACCAGACAATACCAGTGTGCCTGTGTGCTGGGAACACTGACATTTCTCATGAGAAAAACTGATGTGTTCTCTGAGGCTGTTCTGTCTGCAGATGTCACTCACCTTGTTGATTTGGGATGTGAGATTAGCTTGGTTGGCTTTATCCACTGCGGACTGAAACTTGCTCAAGCCGCGAGTCTAGAGAGAACAATGACAGACACAAACAACAAACCTTTTTGTTTTATCAGCGACAACATGTCAGACCTCAAACTAACACAAGGTGGCAGCAAACTGCAGCAAAACCAACATTTGTGTCATGGAGCAGATGGACAGAGGACAGATCAGCTGTTCAGACAAAGTCATAAATGATCATGTGCCACATTGTCTCGGCTGACATCAGACAGTGTTTGATTGCATAAAATGATTCTTCCTGGTTCTTCGTGATAATATATTATAAAACCCACTAAGAGGGCTGATTCTTTGTCTGTAAATCAGTCGAACCTGATTCATGTTTTCCTTGAATGACATTCAGAAGCTGTTTCTTTTTTTGCCTTTGTCAATCAGAACCAATTCATCCATTCAGAAAGAAACAACAAAGCAGGAATGAGTCATCTTGTTAACACAAACTCTGTACTTACATCAATGGTGGTATCCACTGTTAGTGACTGTAGTACTTGGCTTAGTGTGGTACAGTTCTGGCATCTTGAATCGGATAAAGTCTGATTGATGCTGTTTTTCACAGCAGTGATATTGGCCTGGACGCGGTCTGCGCTGGACTGCAGCTGGACCAAAGACGAGTTCAACGTCTTCAGTTGACGGCTGGTGTTTTGAATCTCTGCTCGTATGAATCAAATACACAAATATTAGTCTCTCTGTGTGTGTTTATACACTACATAAATATTCATCTAAGGCTGTTTTTATATGGGGGGTGGGGGGTGTCCCTGCTACCTTCCTTTGAATTTAAAAGCTATATAAGAAGCTAAAATTCATGGAAAATTCTCACATAAGCCAAGTCAATGAACAACAGGAACATTTGTTTACCCACCCTCTTTTTACAATCCTGCACTACGCCTGCTCTCTGTTACTTTAAGAGTGGATGTGCTCTGTAAAGAAGTGTGTCAACAAATGATTCAGCTGCCTTTGCTAAAAAGAAATGCTGAAATTCCCATAGTGAAAAGGTGAATCTCTAAAAGAGAATATTCCTGTCTAGAGTAATATACTAAAATTAAACGATTATATATTAATAAACAAACATATGTAGGTTCCTTATACTATTCAGAGCCTCCGTGTCTCTGAGCTGACATCCTGGAAATGTTTTTGATACAAAGAGTCTGATCAAATGAGCTGCTGAGAACCGGAATGTCCACAGCTTAGGTTTCAGCTTTATAGGATAGCCCTTCACCACTGCTGCTTGTTGAAAGCCACAAGAGATTTTTATGTAGATGCTTTAGATAAACTATAAAGGTTTCTAACAAAGAATGAGCTGACTGAGGAACACTCCAGACACTAGTGTCCCAAATATGATTATTTACTAGTTTTGATGTTTTTTTAACCTAAACTGTCAGCAGACGCACATCATTAGAGTTCATATGAGGGTTAGAAAGCAGTATGATTGGGAAATTCACAGCTTTTAACCTATAATCTCTGAGTCTAAAAAGGGTAGTAAGGAAGTGCCTTGAGCCAGAATTCTAATGACCAGCAGGGGGCGATGTTTCTCGTTTCAAAAAGAAGTGAGATTGTGTGAAATCCTATGAGAAAACCTTCCAGTTTCCCAATTCCTAGTAAAAATGTGAGAAGTCTCACATAATATTTGCTATTTATTTGTTCAACCGATTTAGAGTTAATAGGACAGTTTTTTTTTTTTTTAATTGTATCCAGGGTATGCTTTTGGGTGTTCAAGTTTCAAAATGTCAGCCTGTAAATCAGTATGTAACCAGAATTATTATACTTTTGTGTTTTCTAATTAGTTTTTATTTTGATTTCCTTTTGAATTTTTGTTTTTCACTTTCTTTGGTGTCAGTTAGTTTCCAGAGCATCTTTCTCCATTTTTATTAGTTTCGGTGTTAGCTTTAATCTTTTGAATTATTTCTCTATGAGGGGCATGTGTCAGGGTTAAGCTTTAGGAAAATCAGTACAAGTATTACAATAAAAACCTTTTAAAAGCTAGTTTCACAGCTAGTTTTAGTTTTTAGTTTAGTTTTGGTTTACTATAACAACCTTATATGTAACATAATTCTTTTAGCTAGTCAAAGCATTGCACTTGCACTGTTATTTCTGTACTTCTGTGTCTGTTTCTTAGCTTTAAAAAAAAAAAACTAAAAAAGCTAACTAAGTAAATAAAGCAAATGCAAAGGTTTAAGGGAAAACTAGATAAAAGGGATGTCAAGGTGAAAAGCATTTACAGTAAACTGTACACTGTGTTTTTTGGTGGGGGTGGTTTTGTTATTGCCAATCTCATGACAGGTATCTACATTTGAACTTTCATTATCACGCTGATGCAGGACTCAGCATGCAGATATGGCTCATACCTTGATCCAGAAGTTTAACGGAGCGCAACGCTCTGTGCAGGGTACCGTTGAATTTACTCTGGATCGCTGATCCCAACTGGATTCCGATGTCTAAGACAGAAAAACGTGTTTTGAAATGGTTAAACATGTGACAAGGGTGAGAAATGTATTGCAGCAGTTTGGTTGTACAATAGTTGTTCCTCTGCTCTTTCATTGTTAGTTCCTTTTTCTTACCGTTCAGGTTTTTTTTAACCTCATCCACAGTCTTGTTGCTCTCGTCCACAACACTGTTAATTTGCTGGAAATGGAGTAAAAAACGAACTATTTCAAACAGTGTACTTAAGATATGGTTCACAACACAACAAACAGAGATGACTGATTACATTGGCTGATCATACATAGCAGCTTTTGCAAGTGACGAACAACAAACAGCCCCATTTTCCATCCAAACTTTTCCCAGTCTCTTGTAACTTCAGATAAGTATATTGACAATGTGGAAAACGGAGCCGGTATTTAATCAGTGGTCTGACTTCAAAACTGAGGTCTGTTTGCATCTCACACAAAAGCTGCAGACGGATTGCAGGAGAGCAGCACTTACTGTGAATAATCCGTAACAGGAACTAACAAAACAGTTTACGGTTAAGAATAAAGTTCAAGAGCAGTTAGTCAGCCGGTACCAATAAATGCATTTCCACATTTCAGAAATGTTCTCTTGCCTGAGGCACATTGGTGAGGAAGGTGTTAATATTTTCAATAGTGTTTATCAGCTCCACTGGACCCTTGTCCACGCTCACTTTGAAGGCTTCGTTACTTTTGAACATGCAGACATTCCCAGCTCTGCAAAACACATACAGACACAAACACAATTAAATTTAAGTCACCAACGTATTGTTGATCTGAGCGATGCAGTGAGCCGTGTGCGTTCAAGCTGTCTTCACTGCTGATTTCAGATAACACATCATCATTACGTTGGTCAAAAACTCCCAAGAGCAGCCTACACACACTCACAAGATAATGATGGTGGTGGCGAATGCACACCAGTAGAGCGTTTTCCTGCAGCAGTGAATGGAGGATGACTGCTCCTGGTACATCTTCCCACCGCAGTTGCCACAGCAGCGGCAGCAGGCCAGGAAGAATCCAACTATGGGCATGAGGATGATGTACAGGATCCCGATGGCAATACACACCAAGAAACCCACTTTATGCACCAGGATCTGAACACGTAACATGCCCACACACATACAAACGATATGCATTAGCGTTAAGGTGTCACAAATATCAGTTTCAAAGCCAAGACGGCAGAACTGCAGCTGTTCTTTGTGGCCAGCTGTGACGTCAAATACCTGTGAGACATCAGTACACTGTGGATTTACTTTACTGTGGTGACAGTCCACAATCAAGTCGATCAAAGAGTACATTTAATGGACTGGAACAAAACACAAAGGGATTTTTTTGAGACAGTCTCATATAACAGCCGTCAGAGCTCTAATGACGGTGTGGCTTTTTCTATTATTATTAGCACAAAGTTCCTGTTTACAGTAAAATATGTGGAAATCATGTACACTGACTTACTTCTTTGATGATTGCTTGATCTGGCTGCCGACGTTGAAACTCTTTGACTACCGTGACCACCAAATCTGGAAAGAAATTAAAGAGAAACAATTTTTTTTTAGTACATGAGTGGCCGATACAAATCTATGCTGCTGGTTTCTGTCCTAGTCATCCACACAATTTGTACAAAGGCTAGAAGGACAATATGTCTTTCGCTCTGCACAAGCGTTTATTCTTTTTCATTGTAAAAGTGGAAACCTGACACCTTGCATCTTGCCGTGACCAGGAAACCAGTCTAGCTTTCAGGAAACACTAGATACCAAAAACAACAATACAAAACCTATCATTTAATGTCTGACAGGGACAACAGCAGGCACAGGTGACTGAGAAGACATGTCGATCAGGAGACCAGATAAATGTTAAATGTCCTTTTGTGTGTTGAAATGAATTTGCTTTTCTTTTTTATAAAACATTTGCCAATTGATAACCACTGGCTTAATCGCTTTTTCCTAAGTAAGAACCCCGTTCAGCATTTTATCCTTATCGTAACATTATATTATTTTTTTTTTTATGACACGCTGTTTGTTTAAGCCCTGGTGACCTCATGAGGATGGAAAAATCAGCGGACTCTTTATAAATGATTAAAGTAGTCATTGTGCGAATATCTAATACTAATACTGACAATCGTCGCTTTTAAATTCAGTCTGAACTGGTGGAAGGCAGGCTTTCGTGTAAACGTGCCTTCTTTTCATAAATCAATACTACATAGAAACTATTACACAGGTTTATGGAGCAATTGGACAGACAATAGATGTGACACACACACGTCTGAGCCAGGATACGGGACCTTACAAACAACAGAGCACCTAAAGGTTAAATATTCACTCTGCAAAATGCAAGAATGCCCATTAACTTCTTACTGATTAACCAATTACATCGTGTTTTTGTCTAGTTTATTCGTAGCACAGAGCAGGAGTGCAGGGTAATAGTGTCTCACCTTTAACCAAATAGGGAAATTTTGCGACATGCAGAACATGAAAGCCAAAGGATTTTATTGTGATTTGAATATTTCCTATCTGCTCTGTGCGTGTGTAGCTCGACCTGTTGCTATATGAAGAAGTAAGGCAGTAAGGGTCGGTGGTGATACTGACCTGAAGAAAAGGCGTTTGGCTCAACTGTGTGGAGAAAGGATTGGACTATGGCTGACATAAAGCCTGTTTTTGAATTATTTTTGGCTGTATTGTGGTAGTGAGGCTGGGTAAAATTCTGTGGGGCCACATCTGCTTTACAGCTAGTTTGAGAAAGGACAGGCTGGGTCAGGCTGAGCCCAAGCAGCACCACTCCTACTACTCCGCACAAGTTCCTCATGTTCCCGTATAACCCCATGTTTGCAGGTGAAAGCAGTCGGAGAAGGCAGGTCCACAGAGAGCTCAACTCATGGCGCAAGCTCTTCCTTGAAGCATCTGAAAACAACACAATGAAACTGATAAAACCATGCTGCATCCGCACAAGGCAGAAAAATTAGAGACTGAAGAAGAGACGCATAAAGCCACAGACTGAGTCACACAGACAAAGAGACAACAGAACAGTTTGTTACAGCCAGGAAATGGGAAAGCAAAAAACACTGCTGGCATTTTGTAAAATGGGAAATCTGAATACAGCGCATGTAGGTCTCTGATAAGAACAGTGCCCTTTAGGATTCTGTGTTATTCTATACTTATCGAGAGACCCTCAATTGTGACCCAAAGGAGTGACCTTCATAATCACAGGAAAAGTTGGTAAAAATTAGATGAAGCCTGAATACTTTCATGGAATCGGTCCCTGCTATGTTTATAGTGTAAACACACAAATAGGTATGTGACTCACGTACCTGTATCCTTGCTGTTTAACCCTAAACCATGTTTGTCATTCATAGCAGGAGACAATTTTCAATGCATGAAACTCACATGCAACACTTGAATATGACTGTAATGTTTGTGAAGGTGGAGCTCTTTTAAGCAAATTATATTATCGTGATAATACAAAGTTCTCTTTTCCCCTTCTAAAATGCGTCACTTTTATCAGTCTGCTGATATTTGCCTTACATACTGACACTCAACTGGGAAAAGTTTGAGCATGTCCTCCACGTCTAAACAGCAGCTGAGGTAAGAATGTGGTCAAAGTGAAGAGAGTAAAAATCATGAAGTAACAGAAGCATAAAGTGAAGCCAAGCGTGGAAGCAGAAGACAAAGAGAGATCATTTGGATCTTGTCATTTGGAAAACATACCTTTCTTGGCTTGAGCGTTGAAGGACCGAGGAGCTGCTCTAGTCTCTGGTGAATTAGTAGGAGACTCTCCAATCCCACAAAAGAAATGTGATATGCTCAGTCTTGTTATCAAGTGGACTGTGTGCTGACTTGCAGAGAACTGGCACTGAGAAGAGAGGGAGGTAAAATTATAGACTGAAGGAGGGATAAAGGGAGGGTCGACGCATGGTGTGTCAGGGGGAAGGAGGAGTCCTAAAAGGGGTAAACAAAATAGATTTTACTAATTTTGTTTCCTGTATTCTCAAATGCATGTAAGGGATGTCAGACTTGTTTGTTTTGGAAATGTTTTCTTAACATGTATAGTTGTAGTTAAATTTGTGGCGCCTAGAGAGGCGAAAAACTAAAGAAACCAACAAAACAAAATCGTTTTCAAGAAAATGTGTTAAAATTAGGAAATTATTTATTGCAGAAAGTCATCGTCGACCACGCAGTTCACTCCCAAGTGAATCAGTTCACATCTGCAATATGAACCGCAAGGTGTGGCTTTAATGGAAGCAAGGGCAAAGCCCAAACATGTAGGGGAAGATGGAAAGGACACGCTTGAGATAAGAAAGAAAAATGACTAAAGCCTGCCAAAAAATTCTCCAAAATATTTCAACATTGAGCATATTTCTGGCAGCAGCTGAAAAATTACTTTCACTTTGGTCAAAAGATACTGTCTTCAGTTGGCGACAAGTCAAGACAGGACCATTTTTACACAGACCGAGCAACACTTGACAACAAACTATTTACAGTTGCACAAGAAGGAAGTTCCACTACACACCTGCATGGGTAGAATTCCCCACTGTGATCTTACTGTTAATATTTTTGCATGGAAAGAATCAACAGCGTTTTATAAAACATTTTGCAGGAAAAACATTTCCCTCTCTGTGTAACAAAGCGTAACCTTTCTGAGGTGGGTATTTCTTGTTTAGAAGGAGCATTCATGGAACGAAGAAAGGATTGTAAAATAGGAATGCATTTAATTTCCATAATGCAAACAGAATTCAAAGAGTTTTTGTCAAACGTCAACAATCATTTGCTGATTGCTTGTAGGTGTTGTACTATAACCTAAAATTTTAGGTTTTCCGGTTTATAACCCTGTCAGGTAGCTTCTATACAAGAATGACATCAAGACCTTGCAGTGCTTTGACTTGCAAATTGTCCTTAATAATTGTGTGCTCTTGAAATAACATCACAGGTCATGTAATTCTCGGTTAAACAAGAACTGAGAGGGCAGATTAACAACATGACAGTACTTTTCATCAATAAGGGCAGCATGTTCCATTTACCAACAAGAAGTCAGTGAATGATAAAATCCTTAAGGCAACACCAGTGACTCATCCTGTTTATTATGTCAGTACGGTGGCCCTGAGAGGCCAAACGGACTGCAACTTCAGAAAACACTTGCAAAAAGAAAAATGCTGCAAAAAGAAAAATGCTGCAAAAAGAAAAACACTTGCAAAAAGAGAAATGCTGCAAAAAGAAAATGCTGCAAAAAGAAAAACACTTGCAAAAAGACAAATGCTGCAAAAAGAAACACACTTGCAAAAAGAAAAACACTTGCAAAAAGAAAAAACACTTGCAAAAAGAAAAATGCTGCAAAAAGAAAAACACTTGCAAAAAGAAAAATGCTGCAAAAAGAAAAACACTTGCAAAAAGAAAAATGCTGCAAAAAGAAAAATGCTGCAAAAAGAAAAACACTTGCAAAAAGAAAAATGCTGCAAAAAGAAAAACGCTCCAAAAAGAAAAACGCTGCAAAAAGAAAAATGCTGCAAAAAGAAAAACGCAGCAAAAGCACACACAACACAACGGAAATAGGAAAAAAGACAACGGAAATGTTTCTGGGGAGACAATAACCGGACGGACCAGTTGCACGAACCAAAACATGCTAACAAGTGCACTGGGACTGGGAGACACTTCAACGAAGTGGAAGCGGAGCGGCCAAAGAGTAAACTTTCAAAAGTGAGTTCTGAATATTATGTCACTTATTTATGTGCAAATGTTTAATAATGAGGAACATTAAAACATTACTGTTGGCCACATGCCGGCAAAGTTATGTGACATTAGCGATGTTTGTACTTTCAGCGTTTACTTTGTTTTAAACGCCTTTACTTTATACTCCGTTCGATAGTCGACCTTAATCTTACAGAGAATGTGATGCTTTTGTGGATAATTAAAGTCAGTCATATATCCACAAACACAACAGGCTGAAAGTCAGTGTTGCTGCTCGGTTTGCAGTCCTGAATATCACGGTACAAGCAGGATTCACTGCACTGTTAATGTTAGCTAAGTTATATTGCTGCCTCTGTTCGGTGGTGTCGAGCCAAACGGACTTTAACGTGTGTTTGAACGAGCTGACGGTTCACTCATTGTAGCGACTTCCACAGTCGCTAGAGGCCGGGGATGGAGCCCACCTATTTGCCTGACGCGCTGTCAACTTTACGCAATAATGCGAGAGGTGGAATTGTTTGCTTGTTTATTAAAGTGTTTACAGAGTAATGTCATCTCGAGATTTGGATTCTTACAACGTCACAGGCTCTAATGTAACAAGACGAAACATGTTGTGCAGCGGTCAACAAAAACTACGGCTACCCAGCCCTCCTCTCTGTCAAAATCAAAACCAGTGAATGACAGACTGACAACGCCCTCTTAATGTCACCGCTAGCACCCACGTGACTCCCATTACACATCACCATAGCAACCAAACAAATGAAAACCCAGTGATCATCAAAAAATTCAATACATTTAATTATGGCTCCTACACTCATTAAGCTGAAAGAAAGATGCTTTAATCACAGCAGTCACACATGTGTCCACTGTACCAGCTGGGAACTCTTCTTGTTTAGCACTCGTAATAACACTAAATCCTTCTGTTTGTAGCAGTGTATACACCTGAGACTGTCACCTGTGTGTCTGTCCTGCTCTCTCTCTCTCTGTTTCTTTCTCTCTGATTTTGGAATGAAAGTATGAACATGTATTTATAAGTTACACTTGTGTTTGAATCCTGCAGCTTATCACACATTTGATTTCCATGTGTGACGACTGCAAGTGTCCAGAGTGAGGACAGACTGAGGGACCCACTGCTGCACATCATCTGTGAGGCTTTGCACCCCCGATGATCCACGAGGACAAACTCAGCAGTGTGTGAGGAAGAGGAGGAGGAAGAGCCAGCAGCAGCTGACAGATGGAGAGAATAGACAGACTGTTCCCTGTTTGTGAAGGACTGCTAGGAAAGTTTAACATAACTAATTGTCTGTCCTGAATCAGTCTTATTAGGTAATGTTCAAATAATTTGATCATCCCAGTGTTTTCAGTGTGGGAGAAAGTACTCAGGGCCTTCAGGTTACACACTATGAAAGGCAGCAACAAGTTTAATGTTCAGAAACCTAAAGTATGTATCAGCAGCAGAATGGAGCTAAAAATAAATGTTTGTTTCAGTTCTATGAAGCTTTGAGTATTTTGGATTAGTAGTACTGCTGTGTTTGTTGCATCATATCGCTGTAATTGTTTATATGCTTTATATATTCTGAGGTAAGTTGATCTATAGTGTTACATCATATTCTATAAGGATGTTATGTGTTTGTATACTTTCTGCCCAGTTTGACCCATTTAACAGAAGTCAGCCTGTTTAAGGCTCTGATATCTATTCTGTATGACTTAAAGCAGTTATGACATGGTCTGATTTTCTCACCCAATAAAGGAATATTTAATATATCAGTCTACTCTTCATTCTATCAGAAACAGTTATCACAGCTCGTACATTTGCTTCTTCCACACATATATGTAAGCATTGAGCCAAATTTAGTAATGCCAACATATTAAAAGAACAATATTTGTCTCTTATATACAGTGGGGCAAAAAAGTATTTAGTCAGCCACCGATTGTGCAAGTTCCCCCACTTAAAATGATGACAGAGGTCAGTAATTTGCACCAGAGGTACACTTCAACTGTGAGAGACAGAATGTGAAAAAAAAATCCATGAATTCACATGGTAGGATTTGTAAAGAATTTATTCGTAAATCAGGGTGGAAAATAAGTATTTGGTCACCACAAACAAGGAAAATCCCTGGCTCTCACAGACCTGTAACGTCTTCTGTAAGAAGCTTTTCTGTCCCCCACTCGTTACCTGTATGAATGGCACCTGTTTGACCTCATCATCTGTATAAAAGACACCTGTCCACAGCCTCAACCAGTCAGACTCCAAACTCCGCCATGGCCAAGACCAAAGAGCTTTCGAAGGACACCAGGAAAAGAATTGTAGACCTGCACCAGACTGGGAAGAGTGAATCTACAATAGGCAAGCAGCTTGGTGTGAAAAAATCAACTGTGGGAGCAATCATCAGAAAATGGAAGACATACAAGACCACTGATAATCTCCCTCGATCTGGGGCTCCACGCAAGATCTCATCCCGTGGGGTCAAAATGATCATGAGAACGGTGAGCAAAGATCCCAGAACCACACGGGGGGACCTGGTGAATGACCTGCAGAGAGCTGGGACCAAAGTAACAAAGGTCACCATCAGTAACACACTACAACGGCAGGGAATCAAATCCCGCAGTGCCAGACGTGTTCCGCTGCTGAAGCCAGTGCATGTCCAGGCCCGTCTGAAGTTTGCCAGAGAGCACATGGATGATACAGCAGAGGATTGGGAGAATGTCATGTGGTCAGATGAAACCAAAGTAGAACTTTTTGGTATAAACTCAACTCGTCGTGTTTGGAGGAAGAAGAATACTGAGTTGCATCCCAAGAACACCATACCTACTGTGAAGCATGGGGGTGGAAACATCATGCTATGGGGCTGTTTTTCTGCCAAGGGGACAGGACGACTGATCCGTGTTAAGGACAGAATGAATGGGGCCAAGTATCGTGAGATTTTGAGCCAAAACCTCCTTCCATCAGTGAGAACTTTGAAGATGAAACGAGGCTGGGTCTTCCAACATGACAATGATCCAAAACACACTGCCCGGGCAACAAAGGAGTGGCTCCATAAGAAGCATTTGAAAGTCCTGGAGTGGCCTAGCCAGTCTCCAGACCTCAACCCCATAGAAAATCTGTGGCGGGAGTTGAAAGTCCGTGTTGCTCGGCGACAGCCCCAAAACATCACTGCTCTTGAGAAGATCTGCATGGAGGAATGGGCCAACATACCAGCTACTGTGTGTGCAAACCTGGTAAAGACCTATAGTAAACGTTTGACCTCTGTTATTGCCAACAAAGGTTATGTTACAAAGTATTGAGTTGTATTTTTGTTATTGACCAAATACTTATTTTCCACCCTGATTTACGAATAAATTCTTTACAAATCCTACCATGTGAATTCATGGATTTTTTTTTTCACATTCTGTCTCTCACAGTTGAAGTGTACCTCTGGTGCAAATTACTGACCTCTGTCATCATTTTAAGTGGGGGAACTTGCACAATCGGTGGCTGACTAAATACTTTTTTGCCCCACTGTATAGTCGGGCTCACCTCTACGCACGGCTTGGGCTCTGGAACCAGTCTCCTGGAGAGGGGCTGGACTCTGTCTCAGTCTGGAGTTGCCCCTGGTGAGAGGCGGCGGGCTGGGGTGGGTATTCTAATATCCCCTCGGCTTGCTGCCGGTACGTTGGGGTTTTTCCCTGTGGACGAGAGGGTTTGTTCCCTGCGCCTTAGGGTCGGGGAACGGGTCCTGACTGTCATCTGCGCTTATGCGCCGAGTGGCAGTTCGGAGTACCCAGCCTTCTTAGAGTCCCTGGGGGGGGTGCTGGAAGGTGCTCCACCTGGAGACTCTGTTGTCCTGCTGGGAGACTTCAATGCTCACGTGGGTAACGACAGCGAGACCTGGAGGGGCGTGATTGGGAGGAACGGCCTCCCTGATCTGAACCCGAGCGGTGCTTTGTTATTGGACTTCTGTGCTGATCACAGTTTGGCCATAACGAACACCTTGTTCGAACATAAGAGTGTCCATAAGTGCACGTGGCACCAGGACGCTCTAGGCCGTAGGTCGATGATCGATTTTGTAATCGTATCACCAGACCTGCGACCATATGTTCTGGACACTCGGGTAAAGAGAGGGGCTGAGCTGTCAACTGATCACCACCTGGTGGTGAGTTGGATCAGGTGGCGGGGGAGGACGCTGGACAGACCTGGTGCACCTAAACGCGTAGTGAGGGTGTGCTGGGAACGACTAGCAGAGGCCCCAGTCCGCGAGATCTTCAACGCACACCTCCGGCAGAGCTTCAACAGCATTCCGAGGGAGGCGGGGGACATCGAGTCCGAATGGACCATGTTCAGCGCCTCCATTGCCGAAGCTGCTGCATTGAGCTGCGGCCGCAAGGTGGTTGGTGCCTGCCGTGGTGGTAATCCCCGAACCAAATGGTGGACACCAGAGGTGAAGGGAGCCACCAGGCTGAAGAAGGAGTCCTATCGGGCTTGGTTAGCCTGTGGGACTCCGGAGGCAGCCGACAGGTATCGACAGGCCAAGCGGAATGCGGCTCGGGCAGTGGCTGAAGCAAAAACTCGGGTGTGGGAGGAGTTCGGAGAGGCCATGGAAAAAGACTTTCGGACTGCCTCGAAGAGGTTCTGGCAAACCGTCAGGCGTCTCAGGAGGGGAAAGCGGTGCTCTACCTGCACTGTGTATAGTGCTGGCGGAGCGCTGCTGACGTCGACTGAGAAAATTGTCAGGCGGTGGAAGGAATACTTCGAGGACCTCCTCAATCCCACTGACGCGTCTTCCAAGGAGGAAGCAGAGTCTGGGGATGAGGGGAATGACCCGCCAATTTCTGGGGGCGAGGTCACTGAGGCAGTTAAACAACTCCTTGGTGGCAGAGCCCCTGGTGTTGATGAGGTCCGCCCCGAGTTCCTGAAGGCTCTGGACGTTGTAGGGCTGTCCTGGCTGACACGCCTCTGCAATGTTGCGTGGAGATCAGGGGCAGTACCCGTGGATTGGCAGACCGGGGTGGTGGTCCCCATCTTTAAGAAGGGGGACCGGAGGGTGTGTTCCAACTACAGGGGGATCACACTCCTCAGCCTCCCCGGGAAAGTCTATGCCAGGGTGCTGGAAAGGAGAGTTCGTCCGCTAGTCGAACCTCTGATGCAGGAGGAACAATGCGGTTTTCGTCCTGGTCGCGGAACACTGGACCAGCTCTTCATCCTCTCGAGGATACTTGAGGGTGCATGGGAGTTTGCCCAACCAGTCTACATGTGTTTTGTGGACTTGGAGAAGGCATTCGACCGTGTCCCTCGGGGTGTCCTGTGGGAGGTGTTGCGGGAGTATGGGGTGTCTGGCCCATTGCTACGGGCCATTCGATCCCTATACAACTGTTGCAAGAGCTTGGTTCGCATTGCCGGCAATAAGTCGGACTCGTTCCCGGTGGGTGATGGGCTCCGCCAGGGCTGCCCTTTGTCACCGGTTCTGTTCATAATTTTTATGGACAGGATTTCTAGGCGCAGCCAAGTGGCGGAGGGCTTTCGCTTTGGTGGCCTCAGGATCTCATCTCTGATCTTTGCGGATGATGTGGTTCTGTTGGCTTCATCGGGTGAGGGCCTCCAGCTCGCACTGGAGCGGTTCGCAGCCGAGTGTGAAGCAGCGGGAATGAGGATCAGCACCTCCAAATCTGAGGCCATGGTTCTCAGCCGGAAAAGGGTGGAGTGCCCACTCTGGGTCGGGGATGAGGTCCTGCCCCAAGTGGAGGAGTTCAAGTATCTCGGGGTCTTGTTCGCGAGTGATGGGAGAAGGGAGCCGGAGATCGACAGACGGATTGGGGCTGCAGCTGCAGTAATGCAGACGCTGCACCGGTCCGTCGTGGTGAAGAGGGAGCTGAGTGTAAAAGCGAAGCTCTCAATTTACCGGTCGATCTACGTCCCTACCCTCACCTATGGCCACGAGCTGTGGGTAGTGACCGAAAGGACGAGATCGCGGATACAAGCGGCGGAAATGAGCTTCCTCCGAAGGGTGGCTGGCATCTCCCTTAGAGATAGGGTGAGAAGTTCGGCCATCCGGGAGGGGCTCAGAGTAGAGCCGCTGCTGCTCCACATCGAAAGGAGCCAGCTGAGGTGGTTTGGGCATCTGACAAGGATGCCCCCTGGGCGCCTCCTGGGTGAGGTGTTCCAGGCATGTCCCACCGGGAGGAGGCCCCGGGGCAGACCCAGGACACGCTGGAGAGATTATATCTCTCGGCTGGCCTGGGAACGCCTTGGTGTTCCCCCGGATGAGCTGGAGGAGGTGGCTGGGGAGAGGGAGGTCTGGGCCTCTTTGCTTAGGCTGCTGCCCCTGCGACCCGGCCCCGGATAAAGCGGATGAAGATGGATGGATGGATGGATATATAAGAGACAAATATTGTTCTTTTAATATGTTGGCATTACTAAATTTGGCTCAATGCTTACATATATGTGTGGAAGAAGCAAATGTACGAGCTGTGATAACTGTTTCTGATAGAATGAAGAGTAGACTGATATATTAAATATTCCTTTATTGGGTGAGAAAATCAGACCATGTCATAACTGCTTTAAGTCATACAGAATAGATATCAGAGCCTTAAACAGGCTGACTTCTGTTAAATGGGTCAAACTGGGCAGAAAGTATACAAACACATAACATCCTTAAAGAATATGATGTAACACTATAGATCAACTTACCTCAGAATATATAAAGCATATAAACAATTACAGCGATATGATGCAACAAACACAGCAGTACTACTAATCCAAAATACTCAAAGCTTCATAGAACTGAAACAAACATTTATTTTTAGCTCCATTCTGCTGCTGATACATACTTTAGGTTTCTGAACATTAAACTTGTTGCTGCCTTTCATAGTGTGTAACCTGAAGGCCCTGAGTACTTTCTCCCACACTGAAAACACTGGGATGATCAAATTATTTGAACATTACCTAATAAGACTGATTCAGGACAGACAATTAGTTATGTTAAACTTTCCTAGCAGTCCTTCACAAACAGGGAACAGTCTGTCTATTCTCTCCATCTGTCAGCTGCTGCTGGCTCTTCCTCCTCCTCTTCCTCACACACTGCTGAGTTTGTCCTCGTGGATCATCGGGGGTGCAAAGCCTCACAGATGATGTGCAGCAGTGGGTCCCTCAGTCTGTCCTCACTCTGGACACTTGCAGTCGTCACACATGGAAATCAAATGTGTGATAAGCTGCAGGATTCAAACACAAGTGTAACTTATAAATACATGTTCATACTTTTATTCCAAAATTAGAGAGAAAGAAACAGAGAGAGAGAGTGCAGGACAGACACACAGGTGACAGTCTCAGGTGTATACACTGCTACAAACAGAAGGATTTAGTGTTATTACGAGTGCTAAACAAGAAGAGTTCCCAGCTGGTACAGTGGACACATGTGTGACTGCTGTGATTAAAGCATCTTTCTTTCAGCTTAATGAGTGTAGGAGCCATAATTAAATGTATTGAATTTTTTGATGATCACTGGGTTTTCATTTGTTTGGTTGCTATGGTGATGTGTAATGGGAGTCACGTGGGTGCTAGCGGTGACATTAAGAGGGCATTGTCAGTCTGTCATTCACTGGTTTTGATTTTGACAGAGAGGAGGGCTGGGTAGCCGTAGTTTTTGTTGACCGCTGCACAACATGTTTCGTCTTGTTACATTAGAGCCTGTGACGTTGTAAGAATCCAAATCTCGAGATGACATTACTCTGTAAACACTTTAATAAACAAGCAAACAATTCCACCTCTCGCATTATTGCGTAAAGTTGACAGCGCGTCAGGCAAATAGGTGGGCTCCATCCCCGGCCTCTAGCGACTGTGGAAGTCGCTACAATGAGTGAACCGTCAGCTCGTTCAAACACACGTTAAAGTCCGTTTGGCTCGACACCACCGAACAGAGGCAGCAATATAACTTAGCTAACATTAACAGTGCAGTGAATCCTGCTTGTGCCGTGATATTCAGGACTGCAAACCGAGCAGCAACACTGACTTTCAGCCTGTTGTGTTTGTGGATATATGACTGACTTTAATTATCCACAAAAGCATCACATTCTCTGTAAGATTAAGGTCGACTATCGAACGGCGTATAAAGTAAAGGCGTTTAAAGGGGCGATCGTGGCTCAAGAGTTGGGAGTTCGCCTTGTAATCGGAAGGTTGCCGGTTCGAGCCCCGGCTCGGACAGTCTCGGTCGTTGTGTCCTTGGGCAAGACACTTCACCTACCGCCTACTGGTGTTGGCCAGAAGGGCCGATGGCGCGATATGGCAGCCTCGCTTCTGTCAGTCTGCCCCAGGGCAGCTGTGGCTACAACTGTAGCTTGCCTCCACCAGTGTGTGAATGTGAGAGTGAATGGGTGGATGACTGGACGTGTAAAAGCGCTTTGGGGTCCCTAGGCGGGACTAGTAAAAAGCGCTATACAAATACAGGCCATTTACCATTTAAAACAAAGTAAACGCTGAAAGTACAAACATCGCTAATGTCACATAACTTTGCCGGCATGTGGCCAACAGTAATGTTTTAATGTTCCTCATTATTAAACATTTGCACATAAATAAGTGACATAATATTCAGAACTCACTTTTGAAAGTTTACTCTTTGGCCGCTCCGCTTCCACTTCGTTGAAGTGTCTCCCAGTCCCAGTGCACTTGTTAGCATGTTTTGGTTCGAGCAACTGGTCCGTCCGGTTATTGTCTCCCCAGAAACATTTCCGTTGTGTTGTGTGTGCTTTTGCTGCGTTTTTCTTTTTGCAGCATTTTTCTTTTTGCAGCGTTTTTCTTTTTGCAGCATTTTTCTTTTTGCAAGTGTTTTTCTTTTGCAAGTGTTTTTCTTTTTGCAGCATTTTTCTTTTTGCAAGTGTTTTTCTTTTGCAGCGTTTTTCTTTTTGCAGCATTTTTCTTTTTGCAGCATTTTTCTTTTTGCAGCGTTTTTCTTTTTGCAGCATTTTTCTTTTTGCAAGTGTTTTTCTTTTGCAAGTGTTTTTCTTTTGCAAGTGTTTTTCTTTTTGCAGCATTTTTCTTTTTGCAAGTGCTTTTTTGCAAGTGTTTTTCTTTTTGCAGCATTTCTCTTTTTGCAAGTGTTTTTCCTTTTGCAGCATTTTTCTTTTTGCAAGTTTTTTTTTTTTTTTTGCAGCATTTTTCTTTTTGCAAGTGTTTTTCTTTTTGCAGCATTTGTCTTTTTGCAAGTGTTTTTCTTTTTGCAGCATTTTTCTTTTTGCAAGTGTTTTCTGAAGTTGCAGTCCGTTTGGCCTCTCAGGGCCACCATATGTCAGTGCTCATGATCCTTCTCCTTTCAGCTTGTGAACATAGGGGTTATTTGGTGACTAAAGAAGTTTTTGTTAGTTCAGGATAAATTGTGACAAAACTGAATGTACTTTAAAAAATTAAATATGTAATCAACACTCTCCGTTTAACCTGTTTTACAGTATCTTAAGTTTATTTTCTGCCAGTTATCAATAACAAAGACATGCGCCGATCTTTACTTAATTGGTAACCTATGGGTAACTATAGCTACATAATAGCCACACAGACATTGACAATTTCTGCCATGAGACAGCATTCATTGTTTTTATCCCCCTTTTTTTTTTGCCAAGAAATAGTGAAGAAGTTCTTTTAAAATGGGAAAAAAAGAGATGACTCACCTCAGGAAATGCAGCTTGGATAAGCTGGCATTTATAAACTCAAAACAAGTGCTGCTGTGTCTTGTTCATATTAGTCTTCACTGTCTCAGCAAGAAAATGCACCCATTTTGCTTGTCTGTATGTTAATTTTCTTTCCAGAGGCTAGTGATTTTAAAGAGTATCTATTACCACAGAGAGATTTTACATATCTATAACCTGTGATTAACAATAGTGGACCACACCCACCTGCTGTTCAAATCTCATGTTTACCAAGGGCAGACAGTCAGGAGAAAGTAGGTTTGAAGGAAACAAACATTTTGATTCTTTTTTTATTTTAATTTCAGACAGTGGAATAACTAAAGGGCAGCTATGTAAGATGAATAAGGATTATATTGAACTGTACATCATGCAAAGGAACTCTTCCAAAGCACAACAACAAAAACTGTAAATGAGGAAAATAAATCCTCCTTTGAGGAAGTTATTATTTGTTGTGGGTTATTCTCCGACATGCAATGCAGCAGGTATACAGCCAATAAAAAAAAAACACAAAACAAAACAGGAAGTTGTGAGAAAAAGTTGTTGAAGGTAAGTTATGAAGAGAGGTGATGATCAGTGAGCAGCAGTATGGCTTTATGCCAAGAAACAGCTCTACAGACGTGATGTTTGCTTGAAAAATCTTTAATGGGTAAGTATAGAGAAACGTCAGAGGGAGTATTAGTGCATTAGTGGATGTAGAGAAAGAGCATGTAAAAGGCTGCCAAGACAGGAACTGTGGTAGTGCATGAGGAAGTCAAGAGTGGCAGAGAAGTATGTGGTGCACGACATGTACGAGGGCAGGGAGTTAGTGGTGAGGTGTATGGTAGGAGTGACAGACGGGCTCGAGGTGGGGCAAGGATTACATCTGGAATCAGCTCTGAGCCCCTTCTTGTTTGCGATGGTGATGGACAGGCTGACAGATGAGGTCAGGCAGGAGTCTCCAGAGGGAGAGTAGTAGTTCCTGAGAGAAGAGGAATGACTAAGAAGAAGCAAGATTGAACACATGGGTGTGAATTAGAAGGAGAAAGGTGTAACGACGAAGAAATGAGCACAGGTAGTGAAAGCAGATGAGTTTAAATACCTGGGGTCACCCATCCAAAGCCATGGAGGGTTTGTGTTGATTTGTGAAAGGAGGATAGCAGCAAAAGTGACACTAACAAGACAGGAGGATGAGCTGGAGATGGCAAAGTTGAAGAAAGCAAGATCAGGTCAAGTGGTTTGGAGACAAACAGAGAGGCAAGGCTGAGACAGAGGGATGGTGGATATTGGAAAAAAGTATGTTGACACTAGAACTGCAACTGAGGGGAAAAAAGGGGAAGACCACAGAGAATATTTATGGCAGATGCAGAGCTGGTGTGACAGACGGGGAGCATGTAAGGGACACGGTGAGATGAGATGGCTGCAGATAATTTGCTGTGGGTGTGGTCACCTATGTGTGACAAAACGCCAAAGAGCTTCCTCTATCGCCAGCAATAAAGACAACCACATTTTTCCGTGAAAATTCATCTTTATTGATACCATACATGAATTATCAATGACAGAAACCTGGCAAAAAAATATAGATATAAAACCACCCCCATGATGAGGTGCTACAGGAGCCAGCTATGGGTGCATTGCCATTTCATCTCTGTCTCATACACCCTTATATTTCCCAAACAGAAAACACAGGGTGTTGATAAGTTGCTCCTAGATTCAATTCTGTGTCTGCCTGCTGAACTGAAACACCACAAATGTAGACTAGGGGTGCTGGAGACAATGAATAAGGATTTCAACACAATAGCCTGCAGCCTAGTGTAGATTTACAGATGGCTTTTCAGCCAAAAACGATGGAGGAATTTCTGGCAGGCTGCGCACTCATGTGCTCTGTGAGACCCCTGCTGGACAGTCTACAAATTACCATGCAACAGCTGTTAGCTGGTGATGCTGTCAGGCAACTGTTTCCCTATTTCTCTGCAAACCCTGACACCACAGCTTTAAGACCGACTTCCCCAAGGGTAAGATCCAATGTCAGTGGTCAACCTTCCTTTTATGTTAAACTCATCTCTCAGATATTAACATTTATCTGAAAAACAGACATCAAATAGCCTAAAAACAAGACCATAAGTATTATAATTAAAAGGTTTTGGTCAATCCTATTAAATTTCAATAAAGGTCGCACCATTGTGGCACATTTCCAGCATCTAAGGAACTTGAGGCTTACAACTGGATGACTTGGAGGTCAACACTTTCTGTCACCGTTGCCATTTACTGGTTTTCAAATACACCTGACGCTTCCACACCCTCGATGGCATTTAAATTCCTCCTCGATAATACTGAGCCAACAGAACGATGTGCAAACTGCATCTCCGTAAGAAACACAACAGAATGACTTTCCGTTGGCATTAACTGACTCAGCAGCCCCACAAATTCCTCCATATATCATCATGAATATTGTACAGGTGGGTTCAACCTAAACAGAACATCAGTACATAGAAAAATAAATACAGTTTCCTAAAATGCGGGCAAAAATCGTTTTTTAAGTCAGTGATTGTACCATTAAAAATCACGTTTAAAAAAAAAAAAAAACTTAAGAGGTTTTTCATCTCTTTACATTAGATTGAGTATCTCATAGTTCTAGGGAGGAATACATAGAATAACTTTTACAGAAATTACTACCTAAAAATATACAAGCACAGACACAAACATGAGGAGTAAAGCCAACAAATGATTCATTATATAACATAAAACAGCGCCGTTTAAACAGTATAAGAATCTTTACATGTAGCTCCTTGGTCTGCAGCTTTCTTAATTGTACTTAAAAACATTTCTGGGAAGCTTAAGTTAATACAAAAGTCTTATTTTTTATTTTACAACCCCATCAAAAGTTGTTTTTAAAATATTTGAGTAGCAAATTTGATTTCTATCATTATATTCTTTGAATAGAGGACCCTCACCCCAATATAGAGATCTGAAGACAAAGCAAACAGTTCTGCGATGATAAGACAATAGATGTGAACCAGGTGCTCGATGGAAATTTACCTGGGGAAACTGGTTTCCAGTGTGCTACTCTGAACTCGCATCAGATAGTTAAGCACTGGCCCTGTTGTCCCCGGCCTGTTTAGCACTGAAGCCAATGGGCCAGATGACAGCTGGATGTCTGAGACACATGGATGACATATCAAGGATAGACTTACATGAAAGTTATTTACCATCACAATAAGAATGATCTAACAGCAATATTTCTACATTAATATACTGCAGGTTTCAGATGTTTACAGTTCTTACATTAGCAATAATAGAAAAGGAAAAAAAATACACCGTCAATTCATAAGAAAAATAGATTGCCGTTAATAGTGGAAAACAGTGCAAAGAATATTCTGGGGTGTTTTTTGTTGGCTTGCTTGTCTGTTTATTTTTAGAAATTGTTTACAAAAAAATTGAAAAACAAAACAAACTCAAAACAAGTCTAAAACATAGAAAATAAAAACACACTTCTGTTAGCGCCTGGTGCTCTGGTCCAGACACGCTGCATACCACCTTTCTCCAGTACCTCAACGTTTTATGCTGAAGGTGTAAGGTGACTGTGTTAGTGTGTGCACACTGGTGTGAGTGTGTGCGTGTTTGCATGTGTGTGTATGTGTATGGGTGTGTGTCTGTCAGTGTTTGTGTGTGTTTAAGATTTAGCGTAGTGGTTCTCAACTCCGGTCCTCAAGCTCCGGCACTGTACAGGTTTTTGTTCCAACCAGGTCCTACAAAAACAAATAATTGAGTTTTTAAAAACCGAACGTTGAATTTTGATACTAAGAGTGCACACAGTTTTCTGCAGCCTGCAAAAACATGTCAAATAAAAGCTAAGCATTCCTTCCCTGTGACATGAGCACAACAGAAACAGCGACGTGCGAGGCTGACGGGAACGCACGCCTGAGAGACCCGAGGTTGGAACAAGAACCCGCTGACATTGGCGCCGCTGCGAGCACTCGGACAACCGGACACGCCAACTCTGGCTCAAACATTGTGGTGAGCGATGATTGCGGGACGAGGGAGGTGGGGGGGGTAAACACACATGCACGCACACTGCCAGCCCGCCAGACTCACCACACCACTAAGAGGACTGGTTGTAGCCGGGCAGACTAGGGCCAAGGCTGAGCACCAATGATCATGTGAGGGAGGTAGAGTGGCTGAACTGGCCTTTGTGTGACGGCAATAAGCTCGACTGGTCCATCTATTTCACCACCCACTCTCCTTTTATCATGAAAGAACACAACAAATAAAAATTAACTCAACATAAGTGCTCGAAGCCGCCCTCCCTGACCCCTCTTGCTAGCATGTTGGCTCAGGTGGACCCCAGTAAGTTTTTTTTTTGGGGGAGGGGGAGAAAAAAAAAATACAAAAACAAAACGAGTTGGGACCCCCTTCGTCTACTGGGACGACTGGGAGTTGTCATTCTTGCTCTCCTGACTGGAGGGTGCCTTGTTGTTCCAGGGCGAGTGTGCCCCCAGTGCAGGTGAGCTGTTGAAACTGTCCTCATCCTCCAGGCCATTCGCCCCATCGTACTGCGTGTTCTCCAGCCGCGTGATCAGACGCTCGTCCTCGTCACCAAACTCCCCTCCCATCAGAGTGGGCTCGCCCACCATCATCACATCCTAAAGGGGACAGCAAGGGCCGGTACAAATTATCCCCATAATACAGGGGGGTGCGCGGAATGACTGCACGCATGGGTCACTAACCCTGAACTCAACTCTGTAGTTGTTCATTTCGTTTTGGTTTTTGCTTTAGGTGCAATCTGACTGGGCTCAGTTCCAGCATTACATTTATTTGTTTTATGAACGTTATTATACTGGAAATCAAGGGAACCCAAGTATTAAAAGCTTTCCATTTTAGTGTCCTCTTATTCTGAACCAAATCACAACTGGACAATGTGTGTTCGATCATCTACTCAGACATTTAAGTAGTCCATGTGGCCCTGACTCCCTGTCCCGAGAACCAGGGTCGAGAAGCCTTTCCTACTGGCCAGAAGTGGGCATCCCTGATCCTTGAGTGCTGCATCACGGGGGGTTTCATTCCACCTCGGGTCTCGTTCGCTCAGTCAAACAAGCAGTGCTGTGTGAAATCACGTGCTCTGATAGACTCAGTGGTAACTCTAAGACCGGAATAACACGGCAGATTTAGAGTGAAAGCCTAACTATCCCACTGGAAATCAGAGCAAGGTTAACCCTACCCCACAGACCCAAAATATATTAAGCAGAGACGGAGGTCAGTTGTACCTCCTCTATATGATAAACCATTTAACCTGTGGCCCTAGAGGACCAGGGACTGCCCATCACTGGATCACATGAGGGGGTCTAAAACCTAAATCTATTCATCCTCTGTAGAATTACAAAAAACAAAACCACACACACACACACACACACAAAAAGCTAATCCCACCAAACTGAGTCCAAATGCCTCCCTGACCTACCTCCACCCAAACCTGGTACTACAACTAAACATGCTAGCAACCCCAGCTCCCACCCAATAAACGCATACAAAGAATTTTCTGACCCCTCTGCCCTTCTTTCCAACCCTTCCACCCTTTTTTCCCCAGGCCTTGCTCAGCTGAAATTTGGAGGTGCAGACAGAAGTCAAGTAGATGTAATGCTTACAGGTACCTGGCTGGAGAGTGAAAAGCTGTTGGCTGGACTCTTCTTTTTACTGTTGCTGTTGTTATTGCTGCCTCCGCCAGAGCTCACGGTGCTCCCGCCGGACACCTTCCTTTTCCGCCGCTTGTTTGGAGCTTGTCTGGCAGGCTCAGCTACAAGCACAGAAAGACATGTTTCACATAAATCTCCATAAATCACTAGTTTCTAGGTCATTTACAGATAAGAAACTATCACGCAGCAGCTGCTGGATTTTATTATGGGTGCTTCAAAGCTTAAATTTAAAAGGCAACTATCATAAATGCCACTGGCTATTTCAAACATGTTACCTGGAGGCGCTACCATTCTTTGCCACTTTTGGAAGAGGCAGGTCTTCAGGCAGTCTCTGGGGCTCAAACTATAGGTTTTATGCCTAGACATCAATTCTTGCATGGGTTCCAATATCACACATAGCTTAAGGGAAGACGAGAGAGGCCAAAGTTGAATGATAGATGTTAGATTGTTCCAAACACAGATAATTCACCAATATGTTACCAAAAAAGAAAAAGAAAAAAAAGAACAAGATCAAGAAGGAAATTTGCTTACACGGAGGTAGTTGAGCGTGGAGTTGGACAGCCCACATCTGGTGATATTTTTAGCCAGCTGATCAAGCATCTGGGGATCCTGGAGGATAGGGTGGGAGGGTGGGGGGGGAACAAGTAATGACTAATTGCACGCACTGTACGTGAATCGGAGTATTAAAGAGGGGCTTGTTTACATGGCAACTCACATGCATAGCCAAAATGCTCCTCGGTAGGACCTCTCTGTGTTGTCTGATGCTGAAGTGCCACGTCTTGATCCTCATCATGTCGTCAAACATAAACTCTAGGTACAGGCGGCCCTCAACACAAATCTAAATCAAACAGCAGAGATCATGGGTTACCATCTCAACAAAAGGTTCAAAGATAATTGTGCGTCTATTATCCACACTGGCATTACCTGTGTAAACATAGGTTTGCCGTTCTGAGTCACCATGGTGCACTGGTCACAATCGAGAGACACAAAGTTACTATGGAACGACTCCTTTGGATGCTTCAAAACATAGAAGAGCTCAGTGGCGCCCCCCTCAAAGATACTTCTGAAGTACCGGGGAATCAACGTTCTGCCGATGGCTGCAGACAAAATGTGCCAAAGTTAAAAGCTTAAAGCTGACAGGACATTAAAAAAAAAAAAGCCGTCATCTGATTTAAAAAACCTTATAATACGGTACAACCCCAACAGACCACTCTTCTCTTAGACAGCAGGACATTTAAAAGTAGCATGGGAGACATAGCCTTCAGCTTTTAGGCCCCTCTCCTGTGGAACCAGCTCCCAGTTTGGATTCAGGAGACACCCTCTACTTTTAAGATTAGGCTTAAAATCTTACTTTTTGATAAAGCTTATATTTGGGGCTGGATCAGGTGATCCTCAATCCTATTTAGTTATGCTGCAATAGCTCTGGACTGCTGGGGCCTTGCCATAATGCAGCAAGTGTTTCCTCTTCACTCACTTCTTTTCACTCTGTTTATAAACCACTCTGCATTTAATCATTAGTTATTATTAATCTCTGGTTCTTTTCCACAGTGTGTCTTTTGTCCTGTCTCTCATTCCCACTGTTGCTAAGTGCTTGCTCATAAGCAGGTCATCTGATTGTTTGGGTTTTCTCTTTATTATTGTAGGGTGTTAAAATAAAACATATTCAATGACAAGCAGCTGTCATTTCTTTGAAAACATATTTCTTACTGTATCGTTTTGGACCATCTTCCAGACAGAAAGTGATTGTGAGCATAGCATCATCTTCAAAAAACTCTGTGGTGAAGGCATCCCACCAGAGATTGTCACAGTCCTAAGAGCAGAAGAAGAAACATTTTTCAGTTTTTGATTCCTCAAAATGTGCAGTGAGTTATGTTAAAATATGTCATGTTCAAAAGGAAGAACAGATGCCATTTGCAAAAAACAAGAACTGGAAATTCATATACCCGCACCTCTCCTATAACCTTTCTACTCCTGAGGACAACAGAATGAAACGCATGCAATAAGCCCTGCGATTGGCGACCTGTCCATGGTGTCCCTGAATCTCACCCTGTAACACCTCAGATGATAGTCATTCAGCAGCTTTAAGCATTTTCTTAGAGATAAATGGATAAGCAACCAAACCCAACAATTCACTTTCCTGAAAGTAAAACTCAATTCCAGCAGTTCTTCCAGCTGTAGATTAGCATGCAAGCATTTCCTGTAGTGTGCAAACAGCCTCACAACGTAACAACACTTAATGGCTACTCTTTTGCCCGTTTAGGCATAGAAACAGTTGGCACTCCAATTATGTTTTAGCCAGGTTTATCAGATAATCCTATTAGAGTCTGGATGTAACTCAAGTCTGAGTTCTGACTTAATTTTCTCGCATAATCCCCAACATGGTTACCTACACATCAACAGCTGTTGGGAGGGAAATCTAAAAATAGGGCAACAGTAAGTAGTTTACAGGATCTACAAAATGTAGTTCTACGAGGACTTTATTACATTTCCTGCTTGGAAATAAAAGACAGGCTCTGTGTTTTTGTGAAACAGTTGGTGTTGGGTTGCTACTACACTGTGTGAAATACAAAACGATTCTCACCTCTGTCCAGTTCTGTAATCTTTTGTTCAGCTCATATATCCGGTAGTCTGTCTGGTTCCCATACGGTGTGGGTCTCCTGAAACAGAAAATGGGGATATTCAACACCCTGCAGTCGGGGCTGCTTCAGTGCACTTACACCCGTAGTGCAAACAAAAGCAATAATCCAAGAGCAGCTTCAAACTAAATGCAGCATAAATTTTTGAACAGTATATGCTATATAAAGGACTTCTGACCTAAAACAGGATCAAATGACGTTAATTATTTAAGCATCAATGTGCTCACCCCATTCCAGGCTCCATGTATGAGGGGGGGTACATGGGTGTAGGCCTAGGACAAAAAAAAGATATTGATAATCTCCACCAAGCACGTATGCCTTTAATAACATTCTGCAAACAGATTGCATTTCATAACCTCTCCATACCATTAAAATTAAATAAATAAATCTAAAAACAGATTTCTTATATTCTTAAGTAAACATCAAGAAAACTGATTTTATAATAAAAACAAGAAGCCTGCAAGAAGTCAAAAGATAAGACATCAAGAGGGTAACAAATGGCATAATTTACTGGCTGAATGAATTCACAAATTTCCCTTGAGAGCTCAGCTCAGACCTACCCCACATCTCTGTCCAGCATAGCGCCTGGGTGGAAGGGGGGAAAGCTGCCGCCGTTGGGGGGCTCCTTAGGAGAGTACAGCTTGAATGACTTTGACGAACAGCCTGCACACAACCCCGGAGCAGAGGGGGGGGGGGGGGGGGGGGGGCAGAGAATTAAAGGAGATTTAGATTACTTTGGATTTAGCTCATTCAAATCGCAGCAACATCTCAGTAATCTAATGTTGGATGATTTTGTTCAGACTTGTTCAAATAAAAGCCCACTGCCACAACAATTTCCTGCTGCTCTCATCATCTAATGCACCTTCAATCTGCTAAATGGACAAGAAAACAAATGATTGTTTTGGGGAGGGGGGTATATTTATTAACCTGGAGACATCTGAAAACACAATCTGCAAAATGAGTGGAAACCAGATCCACTGGCATATTTTTTGTATTTTTGTGGCACCTGTACCATTACTGGCGACCCTCCTCTCAACATACAGCCCTATGTGAACCTAAAACCATGCCTCTCTACACTGTGTGCTGGTCTCCCCCTCTTGCTGCCTCTTCTATACCCATCCCCATCCCCCCCCCCCACACCCCACACTGGCTGTTGTTAACCCCTGTCTGCCCAGATAACACAGTCATGCTCAAACAATCTGGCAATGCTGAGAAAACATCTACTCAAGAAGGCTCCACACAAACAGCTGCTTCAAGTTTTAGGGTCTCAAAAGATATTTTATACCCAGGTTGTAGGAAAACAACCCCTAGAAATCTGAGTCAGACTGGCCAGTCACAGCAACCCTCCAGTTCCCCTACCCTTTGAAGCAGACACAGAAGTGGGGCACCAACATGAGGAATTTAAAGTATGTTTTGATAGGCAGGTATTAGCAACATTTAAATAACAGCAAAACCCATTTGTATCCAGTTGTTTAACAATGCCTGCACTGCCTGTAAATGTGGTATTCCCAACAGGCACCTGCATAATGTTAATTTGACCTACAATTTATGCACAACGGTTGGTCACTGTCTGCTTGGCATAGGAAAGAGGGGGCTGTACTTAATTAAAACCAGCAGGGGGAGAGACGTCGACTCCCAGCGCCATGCATGCTAATGCAAACCAAAACCATAGAGGGGTGTAAATGTAAGATATTTGCCACTTTCTATGAACTGATCGAGTTATCTACATGTGCACCAATTCTCAAATGGTGATTGTTAGGTTCAAATAGAGAGAGAAAAGCATTAATTGTCCTCCTTCACCACACACTACTACAACTCCTCCTCCATTTACTTTCACCCTTTTCTTCCTTCTTTCTGTATACCCTCAAGAGTCATGGTAGGTCATCTTCTCCTCCCTATTAGTATGAGGCTGATCTTGCTCAAGGCCACCCAACAATGGTTCCCTACACATTACCTCTGACCTATACACCCACCCCCAGCAAGTCTAGCCATTAGTCCCAGACTGCATTCAGGCCCATATGATAAGCCTTTGTTCATTTTGATGCTGATCCCACAGCTTTGTGCAAAACATAATGTCCAGTGTAACAAATCACATCTCTATTGTGAAAACAAAAACAACCTTTCTTCAATCACAACCCTTAATGTGAAAACAGAAACAGCTACAATGAAGCTACAATCAAATTATGCAAAGATATTTTAAAACAAAGGCCCTGAAAAAAAAGGGTTGACACATGGAGGATTCTCACCTCTAACATAAATACACACACAAATATGAGGTTCAGTCAGCAGTACTAAACCCATCTACAAAACCCTGCAGATCACTAGATCCTTATGCATGTAAACAACTACTAACACGAAAAGACAGGCTCAGAGGCACCTGAGGTTAAAGGATGTCACGTACTGACAAATGACTAGTCCTTAAGCATCCTTGAACAGAGTAAACTTTAACAAGGTGAGAGATCACGATGCATATTTCACTACGCTAACAAAAGGTTAACTTAACTGGACTTTGATGCAGTTCAGTCCGCCCAAACTGCTTAATGCAAACAATAGAGCTGCATCCAGAGGATGGCCATCAGCCAATAAAACATCCAAAGCTATGTGCAAGACTCCTAACGTATTTGCACAGCTCTCTGGTTTCACCTCATTGCTCCGTGTATTTACATGCATGAGCAGTATACAGTATACAGTATAAAATGCGCGAGCATCCACTTTAACAGCACGGGCCAGGCGTAAACTGAACCACAGGGCCGCGTTCATTAACATTAACCGTTTGCAGAAAACGGATGCCATTGCTAAGCTATTAACCCACTTGCTAAATATCACCGCTCTCCGCTCCCTATCCCTCCGTGTCTGTTTACGATCAATTTCAGCGGATATTGTGAACCTGTGATGCTGCTAACCTGGTATAGCAGTTTGACTGAGTTACCTGCAGAGAAACGTCCACCTAAACGCGGTGCTGCTCAACACCTCGGGTCGGTGTTTCTAGCCAGCTAGCCTTGCTGCTAGCCGGAGCGGCTGGATGGTGAATTCTCCGCCGCTGATAATGTACTCCTGTGGTCCTAAACCAAACAGCAGACGACGGAAACTGAAACACTCCCGCTACTTCCCCGCTTCTGGTAAATTTGCAATTCCTGCTTATATGTTTTAAATGTCATTTGTCTGGAGGACTGTGTTCTACTACTACCGGACCCTTTGTTCCTGCCAGCCGAGACACGAACAAACAAAGGCCCCGCCTTCCTCCAGGCTCCTCCGCCCATCCCTACACACAGACCGGGACAAAAATCTCAGGCCCCAGTCAAGACAAATTGGGGCCCCCAATTTGTCCTGACTGGGACCCATCAGTAGACCATTGGCCCCCAGTGTAGTACAAGGTGGGTCCCCATTGCGAGGAACAACCGTCTCACTTAATCTTATTCCACAGTCTGACAGCATTGTGGGCCATGCCGTTTCTGTGCCAGCCCTGCGCTGAAGTATAGTGGGTATGAATAATATTTGGGTCAGCAGAGTTTAGGAGGGTAAGGTAGCTCTTTTTTTCTTCTTTCATTGATGCAATCAAATATCCATCTGCACTTTGCCTACTGTATTTATTACAAGTCATAAAGTGTCATAGTCTATAATAGCATTGTAATAAGATGCCACACAAGTGAAATACACTGAAACATGTAGCTCACTTGCAAGTCTATCTTTTTGTCCAAGTATTACATGTGACATATCTCAGATATTTAACTATCTTGCACTTCACTTTGTTAAAATTGTGTGCGAACAGGCTGATTTTTAAAACACACCACATTGCTCCCTAACTGCAGTGCTAGATAATTAAATATCTTAATACTTGACCAAGTAACCACGTGTTGCAAAAAGAAAAAAAATGCATCATTATGTCTGCACTTTTTTTTTTTTACCTCATTCAAGCATTTTTAATCTAAAAAGTTACATAGACTTCATTACTGCTCAGTAAAAGCTGAATCTCAGATTTCATGATCAGATATGGCTGCAATAAAATATGTCTTTTTCCTACTTTAACTGTGGATCAAAGTGACAGGATTATGTCCTGTGAAACTGCAGTGTCTGAGATGATTTCTTCTCAACCTCCCACACAGAGTGTCCGTCCATTTATGAAAGCTCTGTGTGAGGGCACTGAAACAGTCAATCAGTCATGATGATCACTCATGAAGAATGAGTAGTCCTTTTAGAGTATTCTGTAAAAGTAACACTGTGTTAGCAGTGCTGGAACCATTTAAACTAGTGGTCATCCAAGTCCTGCACAATCTTAAAACCCCTTAACCTTTATTCTTTTCATGGAGTGTGAATCAAACATCCTATTTATACCATTAAATCAGTTATGACTAGCTACCAACATAGCGCTTTTAATTGTAGCTTTGTAAAGGCCTATTAAAAGTGATTGACGCGGCTGATGACTCAAATCTTTTCAACCACAGCTCTGTGCCCGTCATAGCCTCAGTTCGCATAGGCTAATCTGCAGCCTCACTTTTAATCAATAACCACTCTAATGTTTACAAGCAATATATTTGAGGCCTAGAGAACCATTTGTGGTCTCAAAGTGCATTTTAAGCTCATTTGTTGAGGCTTTCACTTGAGCTGCCAGTCAGTTAGAATTTCCACAAGCCGGGAGTGCAGCCTAGGGAAGTGAAGCTATGCTTTTTGAGATGTACAGTAAACACATCTGACCCACACCAGCGTCTCAGCGCACAAACCCTATGTTAGATATAGAGCAGAGATATGTAAAACTGTATGCAAAAAAAAACAAACAAAGCAGGCACTGCTGTACGCAGTTTTCAGAGAAGGATGCACCACCTGTGGTCTAAACTGTTAGTTATAACACAAGCCCAACTTTAAGATCGCTTGTTGAACAGAACCATAGCTTGCTGGTATATCAACTCCTTGTGCAAGTCAGTTTTGATGGACTTGCACAGAGGTGTGAAAGGACAGCATCTCCCTCTGCTGGCAGATGCTGATAAAAGAAAAAAAATGTATCTCATGCTTCAAAGTAGAATGAATTTACTGTCCTGGAGTTTACAGTAATATTTGATTTTGGCCTTAACAACAAATTTGTACATGCTCAGCTGTAGTTGTATATTAAATTCTATTATCAACAATATACATATGCACAAAATCCATTAGTGTGGATTTCATAGCAATATGCATTACCGCAGGCATTACTCTGAACTGAATCCTCTTTAATCTGTATTCGGTAAGAGTCACATTTAGCACATAGAGTCACCTGGCAGGCAGTGATAACATTAAAGGCACCATAGCGCAGGAACTAAGTCCTATTTTGGTCTCAGAAAAGGAGGTTTTGAACTGCACAGGTATTCGTGTACAAACACCGATATATCGTCTTTTATTTATATATATATATATATATATACAGAGTTGGGCTGTCTTGCATTCAGACTGCTTTGTCTTGCTCGACTTCTGTGCTTTGTTTTATTGTTGTAAAAAAAGGTTTTTCCATTTTTATTTATTCATTGGTTATTTAAACTCTGGCTTGCTTAGGCAAATAATATACTAGGAAAAACAGATATTGATCAACAAAGTAGGTCATCACACACTAGCCACGTGTAATTATGCCTCGAAAACATTTCCCAGGCCCTTCAAATGCATTACGACTTTGACCAAGCGTGTGACAAAAGAGCTTTTAGCAGCACTGAGGAAATCTGAAGAAAGCTGGTGAAGAAGAGGATGTTCCAATTCCTGTTGCTGCTTTTTTAGACACCGCAGTGGAAGTATAAGCCTGTCTGGGAAACTGTTGTGACACCTGACTGGTAGTGATAGCAACAAGGCAGGAGACTGTCCTAACACAGGCGTCACCTAGAGGATGCTGCTGTGGTTTACCGAGAGGAAGTTAACAGTGTGTGTTCAAGATATGGCAAAGGATAACGACAGAGAGAAATACCTGAAGATCGGTGTGGTGAACACTTGCAACAACACAGATCTCGGACCTGCATCCAGATTGAATTAACAAATTCCTTGGAAAGAGTTATAATTTTAGGTTTTAAAATGAATTTCACAGTCTCCCTGAGAATGAAATGAAATTCGTGGAGGTGGTAAGTTCTCCAAATAAAATTTTAGCTGTTTAAAACTTAAGAACTAAGACAGACTGCGATATTATTTAGAGACTAAGCATGGAAATCCCAAAAGGGTATAAAGACACAGCATTTAATTGTAATGAAATATCTAAACTTAAAGCAATGCACAACATCACTTACTTTCTTACCCAAAATTAGAAGCAGAAGAAACAACTTACAGCAAAAATCCATTCAATAATGTCAGTGTTTCAATATTAGTCTTGATTTGCATAAAACTGATCAAATATAAGGCTTTCCATTCAGCACTCTAACCCATCTTGACACCAACTGTACTTTGCACAGGTTGAATAATTCATGATACATTTAATAAAAAAGGGGGAGAAAAAACAAATCTGGTTGGATTAATAAACCATTCCTGGTGTTGAGTCCACATAGGCGGCACAAAGATACAGTTTTCAGCTCTCCTTATACTTTTTTTTTTTACAGCAGTCTGCTGTCATCTTCACTAGCTTGTACATGTTTTACAATTACAGGTGTGCTTCAATAGAAAAATAATTTCCTCCCCATTTTGATGTCTCCCTATCCTCCCTGTTTTCAGCTGGGTGGCACATGCCAGCTTTCTCTTGCCATCCTGTCAGCCTGCAGCAGATGTGACATCACTACAGCTCATCTCCACTCTGCCCCCCCCCCCCCCAACAAAAAAAAAAAAATTCTCCGACTCCCCCAGCATCTCTGTCTGTCTCCCACGCATTCCTTCTTTCTCTCTGCCTCTGCACACACAGCCATTTTGATCTAGCAAACAAGATCTGAGAGCCTCAGTAGAATAGAGAGAGGCGGGGAAAGGAGAAGAAGCAAAAGAATTGAGGAGAAAAAGAAAGCGAGGCAGGCTTTTCAGTGCAGTGAGATACAGCTGAAGGAGTCACGTTGTTGTGTAACAGTAATCAAAAAAAAAAAACCCTAGCTGTTTGGCTGCCATCTTGGCTCTGCTTTAAGTGACTTTTCTTCAATCAGGAACCACGTGACTTTCTGCATGAGGTAACGCCACTTTTACTGCAAAAGGCAGTAGGCGAGGGATGAAGGAGTGACTGAAAGGGAGAGGAAGAGAGGGTGAAAGAGGGAAAGGAAGAGGGGCGAGAGAGTGAGATGAGGAAGGCAGAAATGGGAGGGAGGGGTTAGAGTGGGATGGGTGAGAGACGGAGAGAGTGGTGAGCAAAGGGGAGCGCATGCTTGAGTGGGTGCATGCGAGAATGGGGGGGGGGGGGGGGGTATCTTCAGCTCACAGGCAATCTATTTTTACCATTTAGCCTGAACAAAGGATGTGATTGGCTCCACTGTGTTAGGACGAATCTCCTTCACGCAAGGAACAAAGCCTTAAAAAGGTTAATTCACAGCAAAGTCACAACAACAGCAGGATGTCACAGGGTTGTCACCGAGCTAGACAGCCATGAGAATGCCGTTCTTTATTCTGGCTTATAAACAGCAAGTATGCCTAGTGAAAAAACAAAACACATCTGTGCAATTCTGACCAAATAAATGTGAAAATGATGTTAGAACTATAGACAACTTGTTTTTACAATGTAGATTCATGCAGGAATGATGGGGAGGATCTCCCATTCAGGAACATACAAGAATGTAAACAAACCAGCCTTCAAATATAATGATTTACAGCATGCAGACACAGGGAGGGAGAGAGAGAGAGAGAGAGAGAGAGAGAGAGAGAGAGAGAGAGAGAGAGAGAGAGAAAGAGAAACAGCAAACCAGCTTGGATCAACATGACTCTGGTTATTTGTGAGATCTACCAGCCTAAACTTGTCCTAGCAGGCTCCTCGTGATGGTGCACAAATGAGCGAGTGTACTTGCATCCTGCACTGCAAATTTTTCCAAGCACGCATGTGTAAGCCTATGTAAGTCTGTGACTGTTTAAGCGGTGGTACACAGCATGCACATGGCAGATCACTCTGGTGGACCGTGTTCTCCGTACATCCTTCAAAAACATGTGGATGTCATTAAAAGTTTCTGCTCCACAGTACGGTCTGTTAAAAGGGGGAACGAAGGAGGCAGAGTCACTGAAATGCTACAGGAGGGAGAGAAGAAGCTAGATAGTACAGAAACAAAAACATCTAAGAGAAGGACATCAAGCAGAGGCCCTAATATTACTCCATTTGATAGCTGATTGCCCATGAATCAGAGCAGCCCCATTAAAATGATACTGACACCCTAATTCAATCTGCCCTCTCCAAAATCCCCCGAGCAGATGCTACGATTCAATTTCTATCTGATATCTTTTCCAATGTGATGCACAGAGCCCGTCCCCTGGCACAGTGAGGCTTTTCACTGTGTGCAAGGCAACCATCTCTGTAGCCTGCCTGCTCTCAGTGGGATACTTTTAAAGAGAAATTGCTCCAAAGTCAAAAAAAAAGGGGATCAAACACACCATGAAGAGAACAGATTAGAAGATGTACTTGATAAAAACTGCCAAAACATTTTGCTTGCCAGAGACTGACATGTGCAGACAGACTCAGACTGTACTAGATGCTCTTCCTCTTGCTCTGATAGAGTAGCACAAGAGCCAACTGTAGATCCTGAATATCAATAACACTCAATTCTGTGGTTATAATCCATACTTTAGGTAACCTTTAAAGCTCAAGAGTGCAAGTCTTATTTTCTGAAAGACATGCAGGAATGCAAAATGCAAAGTCACAATGACAAAGAGCTGTGCAATAGCCCAAATGTAGCTTAACTCTAGGCAAGTTGGTTAAGTCTTAAGTACCCTCATTAATAGTTTAAATCCATCAAGGGAGCTTTAAACCATTTTGAAGCAAGTAAATTAAAGTACTTTTGCCTCATTCAGTTCTGACCCCCGGGACAAATCTAAAATGTATGTGACACTAAGCAGTGAGTTCCAACAACTCTTCTAGATGTACAAGAACCCTAATATCCGTTAAGCAGAACTGCAGTGGTCAGATGAAGCTGAGAAAAGGAGTACTTATTGATATCTCAGTGTCTGTATGTGGTAAAACTCAAAGAGCCATTGATCAACCGCACAGCAGGCTAGCGTGACTGAGAGGCTCTGCTGAACAACTCAATCCTAAAGTGTGGTAGCCTCAGTCTATAACCTTGTTTTAGGACATGTGCTGCGAGTGAAGCATGGATTCACCGCCACACTGCATGCCCACACAAACTCACACTCACATAGCTTGACGTTGGCCCTAGGGGGGTTTGCAGCACTTTTACATAAGTCATCTTTTTGACAGCACCACTGAGCACAGAGACGGAGGAGGAAAGAGGGAGATCAGAGACAGGAAGAGATAAAGAAGAGAGAGTAGGCACTCACCGGGACATGCACAACCTCCAACAGACATCTTCTCACATGTTGGGTTCTTCTCTAAACGAAACAGCTGCACTCAGTCCACACGCTGCTCGCATGGGCCAACTCTGAGGAAAACAACACAGACAGAGGGGTGGAGAGATAAGAGGGAGTGGTACAAAGCAGGGCATGTACACCACAACTACACTCCTCTCTCTCTCTCTCTCCGTCAGAGGCAGGAAGTTGGCACTGGTGCTCTAGCTGCATCATTAATAGGCATATTGCAACACAAGTGGGAGGGAAAATAGAGAAAGGAGTGAAATAGGAAGAAAAGAGTGTGTGAGACTGGAGTAAGTAATATGGACTGGAGCAAGGGAGCGTGTGTGAAATGGAGAATGCAGGAGGGAGGCAATTAGAGCAAAGGAGAGGAAAAAGAGAAACTGCACAAGGTGTGTGTGTGTGCGCGTGTCAGTGATGCATCGTCTATTTTTGCCCGGTGCTGCTGTGGGAGATAAACATACTCAGTAGGAGCCCAGAGGCAGAGGGTCATTACCGCCAAACAAACACGCATGCACAAACACACTCTCACACACACGCCGTGCCTCATGTATGACAGATTTTCATCTCTCTTTCTGTCTCCCTCTCCTTCCTTTTGTTTTTCTGCTGCAGAGAAAACGCGGGTGTTAATCACTACAGACAGTATCGATTAAAAATGCAAAGCCCACCTGGAGCGCAGGGACACCGGAGACCCATGGGAGGCAGGAGGCGCGTGCGTGCGCAAATGCGCACAAGCCCACAACCAAGAGCCGAGTGTAAACAGTCTGACTCCATTGCAAACGTCTGTTCAGCAAACCCTACTTCTTTTTCTTTCTTTTTTTTTTGCTTTTTAATCTTACTGAACTGTCAGTTTAATCTCCTCACTCTGTTGATATTACTTTGACCTTTCTGCAGCTTGATGTGATTGTGATTCATTTCCTCTCCCTCCTCCATTTCACTGGTTTCCTTTTCCTTTCATCCCACAACTTCTCTTGGCCCAAGCTTGCCTGCTCTCTGAGCCAATAATCTCATAATCTCACACATCACTACACAAACACACAAGCACATAACCGACTCTCATAATTTAGATGTCTTTGTTGCTCATCTACTTCATCCTGTCAAATGGGTGAAAGTCTATGTGGTGAATTATCATCAAATTATTGAGACTAAACAGGAAACGGTGAAAAGGTTTAAAGATGATAGGAAATGAGCCTGGGTCATAACTGCGTCAGTAAATATCGGGCAGAATACTTTTTTTAAACAAAGATGCATGTGTCCCAGAGGCCATTTCTGCATTACCAGTCAGAATTTGGAAAACCATGGAAAAAGTTTGCACTGTTTTTTTTTTTTTAAATGCAGCATAATGAGTTAGGGTGCACACAAAGTAGCGCAGAAGAGTCAAAAAATAGATAGCAGTTAGCTCAAAAGTAATGGATCAGTGGTTGATCGCTACAAAAGGCACAAGTAAAAAGTTTAGTAAACAGCTAAAGTAGTAGATAAATGGCTAAAATAGAAGCCAGTAGAATAGTGTATGTCATGCAGTCCAGGTTACAGGTTAGGTTGGCAATTTTACAGCATTTTTTTTTTAAACAGTGCTGCCTAGTTTGGGTTGAAATTTAGTTAAAAATATGACATATGTGTGGACTATGTGAAGAACTGGGGGGGTTTTGTTGATAGTGGGCTACATAACCACTGGTCTATGATATCCGTGTTGTCCCTGCATTAACAAAGGACTCCCAAGTGAGTTGAAGCCTCGTTTAACAAACCTCTGTTTTCCATTTTCTGTCACTCACAACCAATATGCCAACACAAGACAAACAACTGTCTCCACAGAAATGAAAGCTGACGGGCACATTCCCAACACAGCAGCTCACTGGCAGAGGCATCACAGTTAAATGTCATACACGGTGTCAGACACTGCTCTTAGGACCAAGACACAATGAACAACCCTGCGGGCGTCCTCGTTTCCCTTTACTTGTCTTCTCCCCTCCTCTTTTCATTTGCCCTTCTCACACACAGACTTTTTTTGGCGTCTTTTGTTTCAACGGTGTTTGTCTTTCGGAGTCATTTCATCTCAATCTGCCGTTTCGTCACAGTTCAGTGTTTTTGTGCACCTCGATGGTCGCGATCGGTGGGTTTGACATCAAGACAACATCCTGCTACTTGTGAACTCTGAGCAACACAAGATATGAGAGAACAACAGAGACATCCCCAACAATGCAAGAAAAACAAACAGAAATAAAGAGCGTGAGGGAAGAAAGAGCAGGGAGGGTGTGCGAATGGGATTTTTGGAAATGGCTCCTGTTTCCAGGAGTGATAATGCTTTGAAGCCGAGCGCTTCAGCACTAACTGCACTGTTGTTCATCCTCTTTCTCACTCTCCTCTCTGCCTCTCACTCTCCCTGCTTGTGCAGATGCAGAGATTCCCGCTCTGTCAACACATTGCACAAAAAAGCTCTCTGAGAATAATGAAGTTCCCCCCTCTGTTCGCCTCCTTCTCTCCACTGTGGGAGCACGCAGCAGCAGCAGTTCCATAACACTATGTGACAGACAGCAAAGTGCCTGCACACAGACATGCTGCCAGCTTGGCTTACTGAGGCATGCGTCTCATCCTAGTGTGTTGTCTTTACACAGTGTAAAAACACTCCACCGAGCACCTTGATTCTTCATAAATATCTATTAAAATGTTTGAAGGGCTCTTGGTGCCACCATCGCCTTCCTCTCACTCTTTTGTCTTCCAGGTGTTCTATCCCCCTGCTTTTCTTTTCTCCACTGTCTCTCTCTCTCTCTCTTTCTTACAGACAAACACTCTTAAATGTCCTCCATATCGGTGCTTACCTTTGTCTTCCTCTTTCTCCTCTTACCACACTCGCGCGAAAAAGTCCGCTCAGGCCAGCCACGCAGAGGAAACCAAGCTGGGCCAGCAGAGAGAGAGTGAGGGAGGAAGAATGTGATGAGCAGATGCAGATAGGAGACACAAATGGGTTGGGGGGGGGGAGGGGGGGGGGGGTCTAGTAGTGTGCAAATTGGATGATGAGAAGGAAGGAAGGAGGGAGGGAGGGAAGGAAGGAAGGAAGGAGGCGGGAGGCGGTGGAAGAGGGGAAATGAGAGGAGGGAGGGGGTGATGGTGGTGGTGGTGGTGGTGGTGGTGGGGGGCTCTCAGCTGCACTGGTATGAATATGACGCAGAGGCAGCAGCCAGAGCCACTTCTCTCCTCTCCTTTCGAGCCCCATCCCTCCATACCCACCGACAGACAGGAGAGAGGGGAGAGAGAGGGCACTGTATCCATGGCAACGGCAGAGCAGCGGTAGGTAGCAGTTAGGGAGTGTGCTGGGGCACAGTGGTGTTCCTTTCTTTCCCTGTCTCTCCAACACACAGACAAGCTCATAAGTCCTACAGCTCCCACAGATGTACAGTATACAGCCGCTGACACGCTGAAGGAAAACACAGAGGAAACGTGGGCAGCACTGACTCATTTGGACATGACAGATAATGAGAAGCAGACTGTTTGGGTCTGTTGTGTCTCAGGAAACTTGGAAAACTGGGGCCAGAGAAGGTTTATTATACTCTAAATGCAGGGGGGGGGAGAGACAACTGTCAGCATCAAGTAATGAAATTGTTGTCTTTTGTGTCAAGACATGGATAATATGAAACACTGCAAGTGCAATAAGGCCAGAGCTTTGCAGTGATGCCAACAAGTGAAGCTGATGACAATCAGAAAAATAAACAGATTCCCTGGCGTTCAAGTTGAAAGACAAACATGTGGCAAGCAGAGACATTACTGTAGGAACAAATATGCAACCCTCCTTTCCAGACATTGTTTTTTCTGTCTATACCTACATCTATTTAGCATATAATTTTATGTAGAAAAAAACAGTCTAAACTTTAATATCCATCTCACCCAGAGATATGTTGACAAAAAAAGCAAGGAGATGAACTGCAAGCTTTTCAAACACTAAAAAAAAAAAGCAGTAGGCCTACTTCAAACTACTACTACTACTAGAACTGTCAGAGACTGCATACCTTAACCAAGGCTGAAAATTCCCTCCACATCATGCACAAACATATTTGTTCGGTGTGTTTTCTCAGGAACATCAAAACCCAATTTCAAATTGATATCCATGTTTTCCCCTCAGCTGTAAAAGGCTGATGGAGTATCGTCGTCACCCTGCCGGGCAGGCCAGCAGACAACGTTGACACATATGTTTGTGGATGCGAGACTCAAAAAAGGAGACGGTGTAGGAGTTTCAAACTGATACCTGGTCAGGGTAAGAGGTCAAGTTTTCTGAAAATCTTGTGAATGTAGCAAAGACAGAGGGGGAGCACTGGTGGTTGTCAGCATTTTTTTTTGTTTTAGAGGGATCAGTGTTTCATTAACATGCCATCTGAAACACAAATGAAATACAACTTTAGTAATATTTGTCCAATCTTTACACTTGCATGACATCAGACATACAGGTTTAAGGTTTCACACTCCAGCATCATTCATATATTGAGTTCATTTGCAGCCACTGCCATTACAGAGCAAACAATTAGTTTGGTTAAGTTAATTAGGGTAACTGGTTTTATTACAATTTAACACACTACAAGGTATTCTAACTGATGTGCGCACACATTTGATTTATAGAAGGCACTTTTTTTTAATTACCTGTGTGAGTGTCCAGCCTCCTGCTCCAGTCCCTCCTAGTTTTAGCAGAACAAGATTGAGGGTGGAGCTAGTTGTAATGTAGAGGAAAATCATTATGGACTGAACCATCTGCTGTCACAGTCTGGGGCTGACAGGATTTATTTTAATTCCTTTTAGTCATTTGGTCTGTATTTTCCCCCTTTGCATTTAAAATGGTTTAATCTGCTAGTATGTAGGTTGAGTTTGTTAGCAAGGGTAAAACAGTTTTTCTTGTTTTGGGTTTTTGAGGTTGTAGCTCTGTCTGTATGTCCTTTAGCTGAGTGGTTTCTTACAAGGGGAAACAAATCATGATTCAGTATATGTGAATTGAAGTTTGGTTTAACACTGAAAAACAGAACCCATGGCATGAAGTCAACACGGTAACCTAAATGACTCTCAAACATTTCTAAAACGAACATTGTTTCCAGTTGAGTTTCCAAGCAAATATAAAAAGATCTGAATATATATGGGTTTTTTCAAACAGTTCAGTTGGCAGTGGCTAAAATGCAGTTTCTTGCTTCTTTCCCATCTGGCTCCCACAGTTTTAGCCTATAATTACTTTCAGTGACCGTGGAAACAAGGAAGTAGGGAGAGCTTTCCAGGACTTGAGGGCACTTGTGTAGCTGTTTTAATGTGAACATTTTTTTACATGGACACAAATATCAAATATGCTAACCACAGCCACTGCAAAAGAACAACAATCTTTCCCTAAATAGACTCATCTACCACTTTGTTAGGTACATCTTGCCAGGTTGGATCACCTTTACTCATTTTTCACAGCATAGATTTACAAGGTGCTGCTGATAGCATCACACAGTTGGATGTTAAAGAAAGTAATTTGAGCTTTAATTTGGCACATTATCCTCCTGGGGGTAGCCATAAGATAATTGGGTACATATAAACAGTTGAACATGGTCAGCATCAATGCTAAGGTACTCCGCAGCTTTTTAAGGATGGTCAAGTGGTAGTAAGGTGACCAGGATGGATCCATGCTTTCATGCTGTTTATGCCAAATTCTGACCCTACCATCCAAATGCTGCAGTAGAAACTGAGACTCATCAGACCAGACAACATTTTTCCAGTCTTCTATTGTCCAGCTTTGGTAAGCTCCTGAAAACTCTTGCCTCAGTCTCCTGATCTTTAAGCAGCACCTGGTGTGCTGCTTAAATCACCTTCCTTCCCATTCTGATGCTCGATTTGAACTTCAGCAGGTCATCTTAGTCATGTCTACGTGGCTAAATGCATTGCACTGCTGACACATCATTGACTAAATAACCTAATAAAGCGGCCGGTAATTTACATCTATGTTTTATCGACATAGCACGTAACATATTGGGTCAAGTGATGGGGACAATCACTCAAATCGCATAACTGATGAAGATTTTGCAGTAAAGTCACGGGCTCTTGTCAGACTCTATTTTCGGATTTTAAGTTATGGTTTTTGTAACACACTCTTTAGAATAATCCACGTACACAATCAAGTTTTCACAAAAGATTACCACTACGACAACCTCGCTCAGACTAACCAAACACCACACTGCAGAGACGTAGTGCTTCCCCTCAGAGCTTTGGTGACGTGAGTAAAAGACGATGGTGGAAATCTTTTGTCATGCGAAGTAATAAATGAAAGGCACAAGAAGATAGGCAAAACAGACGGAGCGATTAAACTGGGTCAAATACAAAAGTGGGGGTGATGTGTTTCTCATTAGGATTCCTATTGCATTGGCAAGGAAAAGCCATAGGCAATTCCCTGTGTCTCAAAGGTAGAAATGGATTAAAGGTGAGCCCAACCACAAGCACACATGTGCACATTCTGTGGTCTTCCATTGTGGTTTGCTTCTCTGTTTGTCTGTATTTCAGATGCATTCTCTTCTGTGATAAATAAAACCGCTACATCTTCACAATCTCATTGGTAAAATGTTTAAGTCTTCCTTTTTGAGAGGCGTCCTTATTGTGGCTGACCTGTTCAGTCCAAAACTAATGTGGTTACTTTGAGAAAACATTCTTACCAACAGCACGCTAAAAGACATCACACAAATAGTTTGGGACATGTGGGGTGAAGGATGGGGCCTCACTTAATCAAGCTTGTCCTGGTGCATCCCGTCGTTGCTCAGTTGAATCGAGATCTTAGGAGTTTGCAGGTTAGGACAATGCCTCTGTCTTCCTCCACAGGTCATTTCTCAGTCAGGTGTTTCTCATATTTCTAATGCTCCATACTGTGTAAACACAACAGACAAGCAAAGTCAAAACTAGGAATAGTCACAATAAAATAAAATAGAATATGAAAACATGGTTAATAGCAATATAAACCATGTTAAAAACCAGATTTAAAAAAAAAACAACATAGCAAAACAGATAATTAAAAACGGGTAATGAAAGAATAATAAGATATTATTTCAACAAAAGGCCAGGTTGAACTGAAATGTTTTCCACTACTCTACTCAATATGACCAACCCAGATTGGGTTAGTCATTTTGGGCAGTTATTTTGAAGGATAATCTGTATTAACTTCATTCTTATGGCCATTGAAACATAAATTCTAGAGCACAACTGATATATTGGCCAATAATAGTTTTCTGCCGATATACCACCATCTTTGGCCTATAAATCAAAATTTTAAAAGTAAAGGAGAGACTTCAACTATATTATCGATGTTGTTTCATATTGTGTCCACCAGAGGGCACAAACAACAACCAGGTCATCCAAAGTAATTCACAAATACATTACCACCACATCTTAGTACAGGCTTTTAAATAACCATACATAACAAATGTTTAGGGAAGTCTGTTTATGTTTCTTCTGTCAGAAAGAAAAAAAAATATAGGCCAATATATGATATTTAAATTATACTAGATATTGGCATTGGTATCGGTCTCATAACTCATATTGTTTAGGCTGTAATTAAAAACTGCACATAGTGAATCAACAGTGCATCAGTAAGTCCGCATTTTAGGTTAGTATCTCAAAATTTCAATGTAATATTTCAAAAAATGTAAAGATACACAGTAAGTAAGCTGAAATTTTGAGATAATAACCTGATATTCTTCACTGGCAAAAACAAGCTCCCCCCCCCCCCCAAAAAAAAAAAAAAAAAAAAATACAGTTTGGCATTGTTATTTCTATCGTCATCTTTGACGCATAAGTACCAAACCTCTCTTGTAGCAAAGAGAGACATTGTAGCACTTTGGACTACACCTGTTATCTGTTGCAACTGACTATTCATTTATGAGGCTGAAAACGTGGGTAGCGAGCTAGTTTGGAACTACAGGAACTACAAAGAAACGTGTCCGCCCAACCCCTGACCCCCTCTGCGTCATTTTGCCGGGAATGCTGCACCACGTGTCTCCAGCCGGTCTGCGTGCAACTCTGATTCATTACTTTTCATTCTGAAACGAGTCTGGGCAGGGAGTAGACCTCCAAGATGGCGGCGCGGTGGGGAACAGGCGAGGAGACTTTAACAGCGTGCAATATGGACTTTTTCCCTTTGGATACACTAGACGAGGTAACGAAAATGTTTTATTCTTTATTTCCTAGCATCTGGGTCCACTGTTAGTAGTGTTTGGGTGACTTTTGGGCGGCAGAGTGCTCATCTGTACGGGATGTACTGTGCACGAGAAAGTGACACGTGGATGCAACTGTAGCATAACAACTATAACTCACTGAAAAGGCGCGTCTTATTTAGTGATTGTTGCAGCTTTATGACTCCGTGGTCTCATGTTTTGATAAATAATGCTCGTTGGTTAAATTTGCTTGCATTCATGGACGTTTGGTAATGCTAGCTGGTGAGTCAGTGTAGCTTGGCTGGCCGGCTGGCTAAGTGAATGAGGGAGGTTTTCTCTGACATAAAGCCAACAAGCGGTTAAATATCATCGTGACAGTTGTGCAGTGTTATCAGTAGTTGGCCTGATATTGCCTCCAGTTGTGTAGATGATATCAATATTACGCTTTTAGTCTCATTTGCTGCACTTTTTACCCAATAGTCTTGCTCTTCATCCACAGATACACACGTGGCAATAAAAATCGCATTAACCCTGCCCGATTATTTTACAGTCCTTCAACTTAATACAATATAGTATATATAATAACCACTGAAATACGTGTTTTGTAAACAGAGTTATTTGCTCGACAGTTGATCTGATGCTTTATTAATTTAGCTGTGTAGTTTACATGCTTTGCGCTATCATTGTGCAGTAAAGTGTCAACACTCAGGGATGATGATGATGCTGTTTTATATTTAATATTGTACGTACTCATACTCACACTGGCACTGCTGTTATATGCAAGTTTTCATTCAAACTTAACTCTGTGTACACATGTGGTTTAGTGGGGGATCACATGTTGGATTCCTCCACACATGCGCACGAGAGACCGTCGAATTAAAGCTCACAAGCCGTTCCCTCGGAGTCCGCGAACTGTGGTTTTGTTAACACGTTGACGTGTTAATTTGTGCATTAAAGTGAAGATTTTTGCTTTTTAGTCGCATGAATTTAAGCCAGCAGTGGAAGAAGAGCTAAAGGCCCTGCTTCTGGTTTGTTGTAGTGCAACACGTGGGTTTGGGTGGCCTGTCGTTGGACGGGGTGAGGCGAGGATCAAACATGTCTGCACGCTTTGTGCATGTGTAGATAGAAACACGTGGGGCTCTGTTAGACCACTGCATGGCGACATTAAGTTAATTTTGTCGGTTATGTTTCCAGTGACAGGAGGGCCCGTTTGTAGAAGTTATTGCCATGTTTATGGTTCTGGAAGATTACCCGAAGATTAGTTTTACACCAAGTCAGCCAACATCATATCAAAGCACATGCTAATACATGTTACACTGGTCAAACTTGTCTTGGTATTCACAGAACATGCTACTAGTATGTGCATAATTTAAGTAATGATTCAGGGTTTTTTTCTTTTGTTTTTTTAATTCATACATTTATATTAATTGTAAAGCAGATCCAGTTGTGTTTATGTACAGAATAGCCTCTGCTATTTTGTTTTTCCTCCTCCCGCAAGTTGGAATTAAAAACGTGTGCCCTCCTTTGCCCGCTGAGGTTTCCTTTTCAGGCTCTTGTTTATAAATGCCTCACTTGAGCCATGGCCATGAAAATGAATGGAGGAGATTTGTTGACCTGTTTCTCTGTTTACCTTTTGTGCACACTGTTCTTTATGTGGTTTTTTTGAAATGACACAAAAGTCCACTCGTGATGGTGAGGCAGCCCAGTGGTCCATTAGTGACACTGCAATGGCGCCTCGCCTTGAAAGGTTTGGAGGAATGTGGAAGTTTTGGTTTTTTTTACTTGTGCATATATGGGTTTGTTTGTTTGTTTGTTTGTTTCTTTTTAAAGCAACAGTTGGTTATTGATTTGACTGCTTATTTCAGATGTGACATTTGTTTGCTCTCCCCCTCTTTAGACTGATGAGCTGAGCTCCGGAGAAACTCTGGAGGCCCTTCAAAGCTGCTTAGATCTGTCCTTCTTTGAGGACACACCAACAATAGAGGCAAGACTAACTTCACATTGTGTAGCATTACGTTTTTATCAACTTCAAGGAGTTATACAGTATTGTAAGCTCTGTATATTACACTATCTAATGTCCCAGACTCTGACCTAATTGTTTGTTTTGATCCTTTATATAGTCTAAAGTCCTAGATGATGACAATGAAGCCACGCTGCTAACAGCCTTGACAGAGATTCTTGACAATGTAGAAGATGAGAACCTGTCTCCGTTTGACATACTGCCTGACTCAGACCTGCTGTCAGGTCAAAGGGGCAGGGAACAGTCTCCGGTTAGTGCCCAGCTGTTGTACATGTGTCTGGAATTATCTCTGCTCTCAACATTCCCCAATCTGATCTTTGAACACAGGACAGAGAGTGGAACGCTCTGCTAACCTCTGAACATACCTCTTAGCTAGTTAACATCAGTATTTTTTTCTTGTTCACTCTCTAGCTCAGGAAATTACTGGGTTTATCACGTTCCCCTACAGAGAAAGACGCACCATCTAGGCCTTTATCAACTGGAAAGGTAGCGTCTTCCTATTTATAGTAATGTAAATAATCTTGTACTGTAGGCAGATTTTAACCGGATAGTTATGTTCCCATTTATACTCAGAGCCTCCCTAGGATACAGAAAAACTCTATGCAGAGGAGTGATGGGGAGGAAGAGGAAGACGGCTCCCTCACGCTGAGCCCAGTTGGGCCTGACTCATGTCCTGACGCTGACCTGCTAGACTGGGAGAGTCTGTCCCTCCTACATCCTCTTACCTTGGAGCAGACAAATGAAGACGGTGTCTCGATTAGCCTGGGCGACCTGGTCAGACATATCCAACCCTACTGCTTGTCGGTATGTGTGGAGAATGAGGCAGGGGAACAGATTATGCCCGAAGGAGGCATAGTGCTTGAGGTTGTGGACCGGGGGGAAAATGGAGAACCCATCCTGGCCATCCCAGACATGAATCTATCTGTTAAAGAGCAGCTTTCAGAAAAAGAGCAGAAAGTTTCAGATGAAGCAGAAGACAGTTCGGAGCATATAGTTGTTGATGATGAAGACGATGTAACGGTCAACGAGGCACCCATGAAAATCACATCCCCACAAATAACAGGAGTGTGTTTAGATGTAAAAGATGAGAAGACCATTAAGAGCCAAATGGAAAAAATTAAAGAGAAAAGTCCATCCAGGAGGAAAAAGAAAAAGAAATGCAAGCAACAGTCTGATCCTTATCCTGTGGAAGGAAGAGTCCTTCGGAGTGGCACCGCAAGAAATGCAGCACAGGAACTGCCCAAAGAGCCCAAAAGAAAATCTGTCAAAGAAGAAAAGAAACAAAAACTCCCAAAAGTTCCTCCTGCCTCAACCCAAGTTCCATCGCTGGTAAAACCTAAAGAAAAAGAGCTATGCCAAACTGAAACTCAACCTCAGACCTCCACTACAGCAGTAATCAGTGAAGTGACTGTGCAACAAACTAAAGTTAAATCTCTGTCCTCTAGACAGGACACAGTGCCGTTAAGTGCTAAACCTGGGAAGAGTGAAGACAGTTATTCACCCACAACAATGAGTTCTCAGGATCCCAGTGAAGCTTCACAACAGCCAGTCCAAGCCCCCACTGAGCTCGGGAATGTATTAGCAGCTCCCCCTGTTTCCCTCTCTCCGGTGTCTTCAGAGATCCAGACAGCTGCTCCCATCTCTGTGACTCCCGAGGTGATGCCGAGTGCTAGTGAGGCCGTCCCTCCCGTGGCTCCGACAGTCCCAGAGCCCAAACCCAAAGCACTTAGTTTACAGGAGTATAGACGGCTTAGACAACAGAAAAGGCCTGCTCCAGTGGAAAAGCAACACAATAATAGCACCAAGTGGCCTAGCCTCCCAGAGCTTCCCAAAGAGCTTCCCCCTATTCCCTGCCTGCCTAACCCAAGCCCCAAGGATCCTCGACGTCCCATCACCCAGCCGGCAAAAAAGGAGGTGGAGGAGGTCAAACCTGCATGGCAACCAAGAGGACCATGTGCACCACCGACCCCCGAGGCACTGCTGGCTCCACCTGCCTACATGGTTGCCCCTTCCAGCAAGGTTTCAGCTGCTACTTCAGTTCCTAAACCCCAACAAACACCTGAAACGCCCAGTCTGCCTCAGAAAAATCCTGTTCTGGTTCCTAATGTAGTTAAAGATTCAGCCATGCCCCAAAACATCACTACTCAGCCTGCAGAACCTAATGTGCCTAAAAACTTTGGGGCTCCTAACACTCAGCTCGCATCTTCAGTAGATGGGAAATGTTCTCCTGCTCTTTCAGGAGGGATGGATGGAGTAGATGGAGTCCCCATCTCTCAGCCTGTATCTCCTAAGTGTGAAGAGCGCACCAAGACCACTCTTAAAACCACTACAGATGAAATAAAACCCACTGCTGCTACCGGATCTCTTCCCAGTGTCCCCCAGAAGACCACTGTGGTTTCCCAGAAAGTGCCTGAGGTCACTGCTCTCACTTCCTTAATTAACACCATTGCATCTGATAGCAAGTCCTCCAAATCCACAGCTGACGGTACCCAGCTGTGTTCCACTCCAGCTGCTAGTCTCTCGGACTCCCAGAGTCTAAAAACAAAACCAGTTGTTGCTGAAACTAAAGAAACACCCACAACACCAGTGGAAGCCCAAAGAGCAAAGAGCTCCACACAGGAGCTGATTGAAGCATTCACAAGTGAAATAGGTGAGCTTAAAGTTAAACTTGTGTTTTAAAAGCTTTAGTTTGTTTTTAGGAATAGAAACATTCTCATACCTTCTTTCCTTTTTTGTTTTTAAGTATTGTCTTTCTTTGACAAGAGTAATTCACTGATATGCTATAAACTGTTGTCAGTGTCACAACTTTGCTGACTTGAACTCACTGTGCTTAATCTGCTCCAGTGGCAGGCTGATGTGCAGGAATCCAATATTAGGGATTATAAATTGTCTACTGTTAGAAAGCAGGAAAATGCACAGTGTCACTTTAAAAATCGTACCAGATGTGCTCTTCAGGACTGTTACGTACAATAATCTGTTTCCTGGCTGTCGCGTTTTCAGCTGAGCCTTTGTCCTCTGTGTCCAGTCTATTCTCTGTACCGCTGTAGTTCTGCTCAGTTTGAGTGTTACTGTGAAAGGAGCTTTTGTGTACTGCATTATAGTACATGTAATAGTTTAAGGGGGGCTTTTTTTGCCCACTTAAAGTGCCATGTTTTTGGCCTCTGCTTAACTACAGTTCTAAATAATACTTAAAGTAGGCTTCAGTTCAATCTTTCACACTCTGATTTTTAAAATGAGCAGTTTTAACTCCTGAATCGTCAAGGTCACTCTCCCTTTAAGCCAGCTTTCTTCTGATTGGCTGCTGCTTGTAAACAACAGCTTTGAACAGCAGGTGGGTGGAGCTTCTGTGCTCACACCCCAGGTGGAGATGGCCATATTAATGATGTCCATTATCAGTGAATTCATTCAGAGCCACGAGTAGAACTAAGTGTCTGAAGCCTGATCATTTGGGTTTACGTACACATGCTGACATTATTTAAACTTTGGCCATGTTTGAGCATCCACTATTGCTGGCAGTATATCTATGAGAGAAAATAAAGAAAAGCTCAGCAGTTTGCCTAGCATCATTCTGTTATAATCACATAATGACCTTTATTTACAGGTATTGAAGCTGCTGATCTGACCAGTTTACTGGAGCAGTTTGAGGAAACCCAAGGTAATTAATAATGCTTCAGCTTTCTCTGTACCCACTCCATCTCAGAGGTTTCGTTTGAACGTTTTGCACACTCGGTTTTATTTTACTTCCTTGAATTATAATTAGATGGGTGTTTAGGCCAGTAGCTCAGTGTGTCACATAGTGAAGTACCAAGCTAAATGTGGTCAGAGGATCAGTTTTCCTGGTTTTGTAACAGTGCAATGTAGTATGCAAGCTTGCAGCCCCATCTTTGGTTAGCAGTAGTGGATTAGTGGGTAGGAGTTGTGATTGACTTCGGGAGATAGGCAGACTTTCAACATCTCCTGAAGCTGTGTGCTAAACAGGGGTTCATGCATGAACTTTCCTTTTGTTTGCAAATCACATACAAGAACCGCCTTGTAGTTGGTCTGTTACTATGGTAAATGGATGAATTCCAAGCTTGTGTGTTTCTAATCAAGCCTTTTGTTTAAATCAAAGATAGTGGGGCATCTCTGTTTTTAACTGTAACATTCCCCTTTAAGAGAGATGGATGCTGCAGAGGCCAGAGAAGCTGCTCTGCACTTGTCTGCTCAGCTACTGGAATTCTGCCCCGTCTGCAAATCCATTTAACTCGAGCCCTTCTGTCTTTGTTTGAGCGGATGTACAAGGCCTGACTTATGTCAAGTGTTTGGGTTTTTTTTTTTATGCGCTTTATGTAGCTGCTGACTATTTCCAGTCCTATGGAAAATAAGCCCTGTACTAAAAACATTTCCACTGAGAGTTTTTAACCTCACTTTGTGCACTGATGCACTAACTTTTCTATTCCTTCCCCCTTCAGCCAAAGAGGAGCAATGTGTGTCGGAGGTCTCTGGTAGAGCAGCAGCTGTAGGAAACTCGAGGTGAGTTACCCTACAGCCCTGACGCTGCTCTGTGTGAGTGAGTAACTGTCTGTGAGAGTGAAAACCGTTTGATTTGTGTGACAGATTGTGTATGTGAGGAGGTGGTCCAAGTCCACCTCATGCCAAGACCTACCGCAAATCCTGCCAGTGCCTGGCAGCACTAAGGGCCATCTCGGGCTGGGCTGAAGACCACCGAGGTTTGACCTACGCTGTTTACCGCTGATATACTAACATACGCCTGTGCTTGCTCGGCAGTGTCGAACTGGTTCCAGAGAAGTCTGTTGTGGAACGTGTAAAAGCTAGTGACATCTCAAGCACTACAGGTAAATGAGCATTTTGACCTGAACTAAAACATGAGTTCATGAAGTTGCATAATTAAATACTATAAAGAAAAGTGACTGATGTTTACCTCTTTGAAGGTTTAATTTAGAGATGTTTTGTCTTCTCAAATGCTTCGTTTATGTCAGTGTATACAGAAGTCTGAAGTACTCATGATATTTCCCTCTGCTTCAGCTCTGACACCTCCAGCCACTCCTCCTCATCAAATGTGGAAACCCCTGGCAGCTGTGGCCCTGCTTGGGAAGAGCAAAGCCTCCGAAGCCTCCAAGTCGAGCCCCTCCAAAGTTATCCAGATAGAAGCTCGGCCTCTGCCCTCAGTCATGCCACGTAGCAAACCCACGCTCGCTGCTGCCACTGTAGCCCCCGATTTGGCGTGCATGGATCATGACTATTGCCTTCCCAACAAAGGCACTCCCACTGCAGAGCCAGGCAAGCGTTGGAATATTAAACAGCAGTCTTTTATCACCATTAAACCCATCAGGCAACATACTCCAACCACTACACAAACAACCCCAGCTGCCCTGGCATCATCTCTCCAATCTACCATGAATCAGGCGGTTTTAACCAAAACACAAGTTTGTCCAGTAAAGCCCCTGGAGCCCAAGGCAAATAGGTTGGACGAAAGCTCTGTTATGGAGACTCCAGATGCTTCTCCTACTCGGCCGGAGACTGAATTGAAGGAAAGGAGCCCGAGGAGAGGTCCGTTGGGAAGGTCGTACCGTCGCCATGCTGCTTCTCGCACACCCAGCCCCAGATGTAGTCCTGAAGAGAGGACCAGAGGCCGGTCTAGAAAAAGATCACATCATTCTCCCAGTCCAATGTCCAGCTGTTCAGAGTCAGACTCCGATTCTTCTAGATCTCGGTCTAGATCACACTCTCCAACAAAGAAAAGGTTTGTCCCTTTGCAAAAAGTGTTTGATTCAGATGCATTAAACCTCTTCACTGATGGGTAATGATTTCTCTTTTCCTTCTTTTTGATTTTTAGGTATCGTCACCAGAGCAGTTCCAGCTCCTCATCCCATTCCTCCTATCGGCCTTCTGTGTCCCGCTCTCCTCCCAGAAGGAGAAGGTATTCCTATTCATCTTCTCGTTCTGGCTCTTGGAGTCGCTCCAGATCACGATCTCGGTCCCCTCAAAGACGGGATCAGTGGAGTAAAGGCAGACGTTTGTACAGGTACAGTACTGTGACTTCTCTTGGTAGCTGTTTCATTTGTGCCCTACATATACTTTGAGAAACCTTGAAATGACGAGTAAAGGCTTCAACTTTTCTTCTTCAGTCCCTCATATCGGCCCAGCTATGGTCATGCTCCAAAGCCAAATGCGGAAGAGGTGAAGAGACGCAAGGAGAAAGCCATTGTAAGTTAATTATTCTAGGTATAATTAAGTGAAATGATTCCAGTAGTTATGATGTAAAACTGATGGACTCTCTTCCAGGAGGAGCGCCGCGTTGTTTACGTTGGTAAAATCCGGGGAACGATGACCCAAAAAGAACTAAAAGAGCGCTTCTCCTATTTTGGCGAGATTGAAGAATGTACCCTGCACTTTAGAGACCATGGGTAAGTAAGCTCCTCGTATTATACATGCAAACATCTTACGTCACCACTTTTTCTTAGCATAGAGCTTTTGGGAAGGTTTTATAAATGAGAAAGCTGCACTGTCTTTGAACCTTCTTGGTCTTGTCTATGACCTCTTAGGCCAAGCTACAGTGCTAAAGCAAATTCAGGCTTGTTCATAACTGGAGCTTCCTGGCATCACCACCAGGTGGCTCTTTTAAAAGCAAGTTACATCTTGAAGCTATGTGCGAGTCCTGTTGCTGCCCTCTCTGCTCAAACTAAAAATGAGGAGGAGTTAAACTTTTGGTCATCTGCCACAGGGACAACTACGGCTTTGTGACTTATTACAACACCAGGGATGCTTTCACAGCGATTGAGAATGGAAGTAAACTGCGCAAGCCTGACGAGTTGCCGTTTGATCTCTGTTTCGGTGGAAGGAGACAGTTCTGCCAGAGCAACTATGCCGACTTAGGTATGCTTTTAAATTTCCAGATGCAAAAAAAGTTTCTGCGTAACTCTTTGATTTTTTTCCTCTTCTTATTTTTAATGCAATTCCGTCTCTATAATCATTTCAGATTCGAGTCGAGAGTACGAGCCAACGCCTGCAAAAGGCAAGTATCATGCACTAGACTTCGACACTTTACTGAGGCAGGCCCAGCAGAATCAGAAGAGGTAACAGGAGGCCTGCAGCAGGACGCAGCAGATATTTACCTCAGAGCTGACGATGGCTCCTCACCTGCAACACTGTTTACAGTTTAGCTGTTGCATTAGGGATTTGTTTTTTGTTCTTTTTGTAATGTTGTTTCTGCAAGCTAACACCTTCTATTGAAGTGAAGATTTATAATGAAAAAAGCAAAAGGAGGCAAAAAAATTGAATAAATACAACAATAATTTTTTAAAAAGTTTATTTAAATGTACAATTGAACTTGAATTTTATGGAGAGGGAATTGTTTTTAAAAGGGTGGAATAAGTAGAATGGCGCTCCCTAATTATTGGGAGGAAGATGTATTACATTGTAATGTATTACAGACCTCAATAAAAGAAAAATAAAATAAAAATAAAAACAGTTTTCTTCCTTTTTTTTTTCTCACTGTTTTTAATTTAATTTTAATTTATAATTTGTCTGTGATGTAATTGTTAATTTCATGGAATATGTGATGGTTCAGACTTGGTGCTTTGGTTTCAGGGTCCGAGTGAATTCATTACTTCAAGGTTTGTAATTCTGAAGAAGAAAAGAGTTGAGTACTATAGCAGTGGCTCATTTCTGCTAAGCGTCCCAGTGGGCTGGTATACTAAATGAAAGAACCCCAGAACTGTTCAGCTAAATGTGCTTATTAATGTCATTGGTTAAACTTGAGATTTAACCAGCATTTCCTGCTGTGGTAATCATTGTGTTTTGTAAAAAGGTGAAATTCTCTCCCTGTCATAGCTTTCTGCACAACCCCAATGAAAAAGAGCCATGTTTAATATTAGGTGTCACACTGCCACAAGCCTGTTGCATGGATTTTGTCATATTTTTAATGTGTGTGTTGCAAAGTTTTCCATTCAGTTACATTTTTAGGTCACTTTATACCATAAGTTAAAGATCTTACTGTATTGGGGAGAGAACCCAAACAATTTAATGAGTCTGCACTGTCACGAAGTGCTGTGACAGTGCATCACAGCAAGGGCTACAGCATACTAAGCCTATGGCACCCTAACCTGATCCAGCCCAAACTATAAGCTTTATCAAAAACAAAGGTTTTAAGCCACATTTAAAGGATACAGAGGGTGTCTGCCTCCTAAATCTGAACTGGGAGCTGATTCCACTGGAGCGGGGCATGATAGCTAAATATGAAAACTTGTTTCCACCACTGAAACAAAACGTAATACTTTGAACCCGATCCATAATTCCAAATTTCAACTAACTTACTTCAAATATCAAGTTATTTTCACAGAGAACGGAGTAAGTCAAACTAATGCGATAACCTGAAATCTTGACTACGGATGGAAATTTTTCTTCAGTGGTGGAAATGAGCTTCCATAGCTGAACGCTGTGCCTCCTGTTCTACTTTTAGAAACTCCAGGAACCACATGTAGGCCTGCAGCCTGAGAGCAAAGTGCTTTATTAGGATAATATCGCACTAAGGTCTTCAAAATATGCATTTAACTACTGCAGAGACTCCACCCATCCTACATCCACCTGTTTGACCACTGCCCTCAGGGAGATGCTACAGGTCCAGCCAAACCAGGACTAACACACTCTGGAACAGTTTTTTTCCACAAGCCATCAGCTGTACTGAACACACACATCAGCACCTCTCACACATAAACACCACCACCACACAAGACAAGTGCAATACCTCAAAGCAACCTTGCACATCTGTATAAAGCGTTAATATGTGTATAGTTGGCATTTTTAGATTTGTTTATTGTTAGCTACTTATTTGTTTTATTGCTATTTATTATAAATGCTGATAGGAGAGTGTTGCTTCTAATTTAACATAGGGATCTTGATTTGACAGCTATCCACTATTTTAATCATTTGTTATATTCCTTTTGATACTCTTTTTCTATTCTTTATGCAATTCTTTCATTAACTTTTCTTGGCTAGCATCAAAGACTGTGTAAAAAAAAACCTGTACAAATCTATTCAGGGCCATTGAATTTATTTTTTGTCCTGACTAGTTGACCTAATCTTTGGACTCACCCCCTGAATATTGTAAAAACTCGCAACCCTGTTTTGTAGTCATTGTAGTAAAGCACGCTGTGTACTGTGCAAAAGTATAACTGGATTATCTTGACGATTTGGAACAAAGCATGTGCATTTTGCTGACACAGATCATAAACAGATGAGCAGCACCTCCCCTCTGTTTGAAAGTGGTGTTGGAGCTTAGCTGCATTCCTAATATGGGCTGGAATTTCAAGATATTACACAGCCGGCGAGATGTTCAACGCAGCCGACCAACAGAGCGAATAATTGCCACCCTCTTGTGTATTTGATAAATACGTGCACACTTTGTATCCCCGCTCATTGATAAATGAGAGAGATTGATGATGTTGTGGGTAATCACGCATAAATCATTATCATTATCATTATCATATTTACCATCATTATTGCTACATATCTGACTACTATTAAGTTTATTGCGTAAAAAACGGATGTCGTTATAATTTTGATGTACATTTTGCCCACAACTGGTGTGTACAAATGTACAAAGGAGGCTTATTCAATCATGCCGTGAGCTGAGGTGTAGGCTATCTCTTTAACTGTGTAAAATCTTTGCGGTGTTTTGTCACGTACATCTAGTTGTGACTGGTTTGAACTGGTCTCGTGAGCATGCGCACTTGGTGTAAACAGGAAGAAACGACGTAAAGTAGGTTAAATCCACCCATAAAGAAGAGAAAATGCACGGACAGCCACGAGCGAGTGTTTGGTTTTTGTTTACATATTAGCCAAACTAAATGATGATTTGTACCACCTGATAGTAATTTATATCACAGCTTGTAAAACCGGTCGGGGTTTTTGTTTCGAAAAACTTGATAGATTCCTTGCGTTAGCTAACATTGGGCTCAGAGTGACGCGGTTTATTTCCACCAGGTTTGCCTGGCAGCATTCGCCTGCTGACCTACATTTGAAAATATTCCCTGGGTTCTTCGCAAAATTTCGTGACTTTTGTATCGAGCGAAACCTCGAAAAATGGTTCAAAAAGAAAATACGTTAGAGACTCCTCAAGTGGATGGTGAGCCGAGCCCCAGCCCAGTCTCCGGAGAGTCTTGTGCAGAGGCCCCTGGCCCGGTGGAAGAGACTGTGATCGGAGTCGAAACGACGGGCCTCAGAAAATTTATAAGCGGAGTCGTGGAAGGTAATGTTGGAGAAAGATTATGTATGTAGTTTGGTATCGTCACATATATAAATAAATGATAAATTTGTATCTTAAAATGCAAATATGCTGCTTAATAAAAAAAAATTACCCTTTTAAAATTTCATAGGCTTACGTATATATACAACACGATCTAGTTAATCGCATCAGAAGCTAGGCGTCGAAATGCTGCAGTAATTCCGCTGTCTGACTGTACATAATGAACACAGTGCTACACTTCATGAATTTAAAAGGGACGTCTTTATTTGGGCACATTCCTGAGTAATTCAGAAGATCAGTATTAAGCACATTCAAGCACGTCTGCACCAAGGGGCAAATTGTCGAAGCGGCTAAGCAGCTCGCTGTGCATGCAGGAAACGCACATCAGGACTGCAGGGTGCGTGGAAACTGAATGTCATGTTTTCTAACGCAGGCTTTTATGGGCGGCCATGGACAATGGAACAGAGGAAAGAGCTGTTCAGGAGGTACTGTAGCTCATTTAAGACTGCATGTTGACAGCATTATATAGCAGGGTAACTCGGATTGTTTTAATGAGTCTGAAAAAATGATTTTCACAGGCAGCAGAAATGGGGACTGAATACATACCTTTATGCACCCAAAGATGACTGCAAACACAGAATGTTCTGGAGGGAGCTGTATTCAGTGGAGGAAGCAGGTGATTACCAAGAATGTCTTTGGGGAGAAGGGGAATGATTGTATGATACTTTTAAAGTGAGCCAATTGCATATTAATTATAAATGCACAATAATTTACACTTTTGTTTTTCTCCTAGAGCAACTCATGACGTTAATTGGTGCTGCTAATGAGCATGGGATAGAGTTCATCTATGCCATTTCCCCTGGATTAGATATTACCTTCTCCAACCAGAAAGAGGTTTCTGCACTCAAGAGGAAACTTGATCAGGTATTGCAGCATTTTTATGAAGAACGCATTAAAATCCTTCTTGATGGATATCTACAGCAGTTTTCTGTATTTTACTATGTCATTTCTTCCCTTTCAGGTTTCACACTTTGGCTGCAAGTCCTTTGCCTTACTTTTTGATGATATTGACCACAACATGTGCCCTGCTGATAAAGAAGTGTTCAGTTCTTTTGCACACGCTCAGGTTTCTATCACCAATGAAATCTACCAATATCTTGGGGAGCCTGAAACCTTTCTCTTCTGTCCCACAGGTAACTTGTTTTCCTTGTTTTTGTACCTGCCTTATTTGCTCATTTTGTGTGTGTTTGCTCTACTTGCTCACTTATTTTTCTCACCGTCAAATTCAGAGTACTGTGGAACATTTTGCTACCCAAGTGTTCCTCAGTCCCCCTACCTCCACACAGTAGGAGAGAAGCTTCTGCCTGGCATTGATGTGCTATGGACAGGCAAGTCTAATAGCTTCCCTTGAAATTGCAAACCTATTCATACATGTCTATGTTGAAGACTTAAAAAGAATAATTATTTGGATATGTTGACTTTTCTGTAGGCCCCAAAGTGGTTTCCAAAGACATCACAGTGGAGTCTATTGAAGAGGTGTCAAAAATCCTGAGAAGAGCCCCAGTAATCTGGGACAATATTCATGCCAATGATTATGACCAGAAGAGACTTTTCTTGGGTCCCTACAAGGGCCGCTCCACAGAGCTCATCCCCAGACTGAAGGGAGTCCTCACCAATCCAAACTGCGAGTTTGAATCCAACTTTGTAGCAATCCACACTTTGGCTACCTGGTACAAGTCTAATATGAACGGTGTGCGCAAGGATGTGGTCATGAGTAAGCAACAGAGACTTATTTCTTTTGTTTGTTTGTTTAGTTATTCTGCAAATTTCAAAGCATACCACAGACAGAAAAGATCCAGCTTGAAATGAGTGGGTAAAATGCCTAATAACAGATACCACAAGACTCACCCTAGATGTGCTAGAGAGAATAAAATGTACTTCGTTAAGCAATAAGGAAGGAGGGGAAAAATGAAGATCAGTATCAAATAATTTTATCAAAACCCTTTATGCCTTTTGAGGCAAAGGGGTAATTTAACAAAAATAAAACACATAGGGTTTTGAAAATTTGGGTGGGGGTGTACTTATAGTTAGCTGGGGAAATGTAACACCTGATGTAAGGTTTATCAAAACTAGGAAAACATTTCTGAAGTCTGGTTTTAATATACTGTACATCTATTTAAGCTAAGTAATGCTTATACAAGCACACATGGAGTGAAAAGAATCCTGAGCATTGGATTTCTTAAACGCCTTTCATTAAGTTTAGGCCTCAGCTCCTCATATCAAAGTCTGAAGTCATGGGTTGGTACACAATCTTTAGTTACAAGGATTTTAAAGTTTCCAAAAGTGTCATTATCAGTGTAATACTTATTTTATGTTGATGCAGTATAATCTCTCATTATGAAGTTACTGTCATCTTGCACTGAAATCCAGATTATTAATGGATGTACTTCTCTGCTTTTTTTCTCCCCACCTTGCCCCTTTACCAGCTGATGGTGAGGACAGCACCGTTTCTATCCAGATTAAGTTGGAGAATGAAGGCAGTGATGAAGAACTTGAGACAGACATGCTCTATAGCCCACAACTTGCTCTAAAACTGGCTCTCACAGAATGGCTTGGGGAGTTTGGTGTGCCTCACCAATACAACAGTAAGTTTAATCTTCCTTTTTTTTTTTTTGTTAATAGAGTTTTTAGCAGCATCACCTGAAATGCCTAAAAACCATGCCGTATGCACTGACACTCTGTTCTCACAGGCCGGCAGGTGCCTCAGAGTGGTGCCAAAGGCACGGGCATAGATGTGTCATCCATGACCGCTCCCTCTCTTTGCTCCTCAACAACGGTCACAACTGTGTTCCAGCAGCCCATCATGTCTCCAGCAATGCCTCCTCTGTGCCTGGATCCAATCTCACTTCCTTTGGCAAAAAGACCTCAGGAGGAAGAGGAGGTGGAGTTTGCATTATGACACAGTTGTAGCACTTGTGTGACCTTAACGAGTACTTTTAGCAATCGAGTTTTCTGTTCATCCAGCTCATCACCCAATAAAAGAACCATTGGGTCATTGATTAAAGTATTTGTCCTCTCTTTATAGTCTCGTACAATCCAGACAGAGGATTATACCAGACTATCTACAGGTACTTTAACTTTTTACTGGGCATGTGCAGGTGGAGGTGGAAAAGAAGGATTCAGATGAGGAGCCCATGGAGATGGTGGTTGAGAAGCAAGATGAGGCAGAGCCAGAAGCCGAAGTCGACCCAGAAGAGAAGCATGCAGGTCCTATTTTAGCTGACAAGATGGCCGAGGACCTCAAACCTATGGATACAGACAAAGAGAGTCTGGCAGAGTCCAAATCCCCTGAGGAGTCAATTCAAGAGGACTCTGGTAGTGATATCGCCCCTATGCAGACAGATGATCAGCTCAAACAGGTGCTGCAAACATTAGTGAGTCATTTCTCCTTTATATCTGCATTTGAAGGCAAAAACCAAATTAAAATGCTTGCAAAGTCTCATTGCTGATTTGGGTCCACAGGAAGTGTTTGTACCAGGGCCCAACGAAAAGGCGCTGTTCACAGCAGAGCCTCTTACCCTGGAGGACCTGTGCTTGCTGGCAGAGCTCTTTTATCTGCCTTATGAACATGGACCCAAGGCCATGCAAATGTTAAAGGAGTTCAACTGGCTAAGAGCCAACAGCAGTGTCGTTAGTGTCAACTGCAAGAGGAGAGAATCTGAAAAGGTGGGTGATTTTACTGAAACTTGCACATGGCGTGTGTTCAGAGAAGGAGGTCCATTAGATGGCTAGTCTGTTATCAACTAACCACGCTGTTCATGGTGCAGAAAACAAAATGGTGGCTGTGTAGTACCCATAGTGCCCATTGGGTGGTGTGGTTATGACAGCAAATGGTGTGCTTGCACTACAGTTTAGTGCTGTGCTTTTTGTGTAAACTATGGCTTCCCTTTCTATGCAGCTTGTTTTGCTTTTAGTTACATGTCACAGTGGAAAAGTACAGTTGTAAATAATTTCAACACTCATGGCCTATTGGGACACTTGTATATGATATGATGTCATAAGTGACGAGTGCTTTTTTTATTTTATTTTTTTCTTGTCTTCCTGCTACCACAACTCTGAAGTGGTTTGATGCTTGCCTTTTCCACCAGTATTTATCTTTTTCAAACACTGTGTTGAACACAGGTGACCGAATGGCAGTCACGGGCAGAAAAGTTTGAGGAGATGTGCTGCTCAGTCATCCAGATGTTCACACGGCTATCTAATACAGCTAACCGCACCATCCTGTATGACCTCTACCCTTACCTCTGGGACATCAAGAGCATCATTTCTATGGTCAAGTCTTTTGTCCAGTGGCTCGGTATGTATAAGGGGAACCACGGGGTCCTTATTGTTAGAGAGCAGTAGTTTAGCGTAGAGTCCATTCAAGTGTTGTAATCCTTTACCATTCTCAGGAACACAGTTGCATACAAATTACTAAAGCACATCATTTAAAAAAAAAAATTATAATAATGAAAGAACAAACGGTGTAATGATGGATCATTTAGCTGCATGGTTTCCATTCTAGACCTGGACTATGTTATTTTAAGAATGATATGAGACAACAATTTGAATAACAGTAATATTTATAATCTTCTGCATCAGTTAATGTAGGGTTAGTTTCTGGCAAATATCCCCAGCTGAAATTGGTAGCAGGTTATTTGATTAGTTTAGAAATGGGTTAGGTCAAATGCATCACATTTAAATGGATATAAATCTATTAATTGCTCTTTAATTTGTTGATTTTTTTTTTTCTTCTTTTTTCTAATCTGACTGAATGCTGCTTGCACTGCTGCTGTGCTCCCTTTTATTCCACAACAATTTGCTCCATGTTTGTCTAAACTGAGTATCTGTGGAGAAAATGTCCCAGCAGGGTTACTGCTGCTTGCTGTGTATCCAGTAACATCACTGCTGCGTTCCCACACAGACACTTGCTTCCATTTCTCCGTCTGTGGGGATGGGCACAGGGGAAATCCCAACCCCCCTCCCTTCCTCCATGCCCTAGCGCGCACGCGAGCTTGGAGAGCAAGTTGACTGACTCACTGTGGAAGGCCATTCTGGTGCATAAACAAGGAATCAGAAATATCTAAATTGTCCTTAATATGAATCACATGCATATATTACAAGAAGTCTTACACTTTTGCCTCACTGAGTAATCTCTACTATGAGGTTGTTGGATTTTTAAGCTACTGAATCATGTGCTCACTCTGTATCAGAGGAGAATGCATCACATTGTAAAAGAGGATATTCTTTCTTTCCCTCCCACTTTCATCTCTCTCTATCTTAAATTACTCTTTCAGGTGATGTCCTGTGATACAGCATGAGTGACATGGAGTCTTCTCATGACATCTCCATCTTTTCATGGAGTGTTTGTTTGTTAGTCTGAAGCACCAGCATGGCCTGTAGGTTACTCCCTGTAACCCAGTTTCATTCACAGGTTTCTGTCCTGTCCGGCTATATGGTAAAGCTGAGGTCTCTGGCCCACAGTACACAGCAGGCAGCATACCCACACTGGCAAATCCACATTAAAAGTCCACACTGCTGGCTTGATGCTTCAGTAAATGGTCTTAAACGCTCAAGCCTCACCAAAGAAGTTAAAGCCCCATAAATATAGTTACCTGCACGAAGTTCCCAAATATTGACTTCTGCTTTTGCTATTAGTATTCATTTCATCAGTCCCCATATTTTCCCCCCCAAGTGGAAGCTGTGCAGCCGGCACTTAGTCACAACCTCCCTGGTTATTGCACTGAGAACACTTACTAATAACTATTTTCTACTGTTTTCTCCCTTCACTATGTACAGATGGAAGAATCCACAGTACAAGTTTCTACTGCTATTGGATCGACAGTGGCCGATGTATGCACATGCAGGCGTTGTCTCTTATGTTCATGTATTAAATTGATCTTTGTAGTTTTATTTTAAAGCTAAAAATTTAAAAGTAAAGGAATGATTTGGAGGAAAGCAAGCTGCCCTCTGGATGAAGTCACATTTTGCGCAGCGATTTTAAAGTCTGAATACTAAGTGTTAACTCCCAAATTTCTCTTTGGCAGCATCTCTCTAACTTGTTTTTTTTGTTTCTGTCAGTAGGCCTGTAGAATTGGCTCAGACCAGCCAGATGCACTCACTCAAGGGACCTTACACTTGGTTTTATTTATATTTAATATGTAATATTTCTGAGTGGACTCACCCTAAAAAAGGGGGGCAGAAAGACAAAAGAACAAATGTTCCATGTTATTCTGCATAAATGTCACAGTGCTGGATCGGTGCAGTTGCACTACATAATCGGCTAGTCTTTTGCGGTACCCTTTGTGGTTTTTAATCTGGATATCCAGGTTCCCAGTTCCTTCCTGTGGCTGCATCTGTATGCTGTGTTGTCAGTTCATCAAAGGAAATGTTTTAGGTATCAGGGAGAGATTCACATGTAAAGCACTGTTAGGTGTCCTGCACGCGCGCTGCATTTGTCTGGTCACATGACAGGGCTTCTTGTCAACCAGGGATTGGTTTTTATTAGTGACTTGAATCAGAAGCTTGCTCATTTGTCTTTATATTGATTGGGTTTTAATAATAAGCTGAGAGGTCCTTTAAGTCTGGAAATGCTGGTCATGCTGCCTCTCGTCTTCCTGGTTTTTAATGACTTGTGCTACCCCATCATGTGACAAGGCAGATAAAATGAGAATGTGACTTCACACAAGGTGCTAATATCAGTGGGGTGACGGCAGCTAAAGCTTACTTTGGTAGCCCATAGACAGATTTTATGTTTTTTACACCCCCCCCCTCTCTCTGTATTGGTCATGAAGTCTGTCAGCTTCTCAAATGAGAATTACCCTCCTGAAACACTGAAAATGAAAGACCTGCATCAAATAACTTGCCACGTGGACACCATGTCACATGGAGCTTTTGGGTAACGTTTTGCATTTACAAAGGTGCAGAGCAGTTTTTTGTAAAAGTAATGTGCATCTTGCACCAGATTCCTTCTACCATATATAAGCTTTAGATGCTTGAGCCCCATTTGATTGTAAAATATATTCTCTACATATAATTCCAAATTGGGTCCTTTTTTTATGTTTTAATGATTTAAAAAAAATAAAAATAAATAAAAATTCATCAATATTTTGCTATTAGATACATATGACCCCCTTCATTCTCATCTCCCCACTCCCTTCATCTGTATCAGAGAGCCCCATCCTGTGGTAACAATGTCCGCTTGGCTCTGCTCCTAACAGGGTGTCGTAGTCAGTCCTCAGCACAGTTCCTTAGAGGAGACCAAGAGCCATGGGCCTTTAGGGGAGGTCTAGCAGGAGAGTTCCAGGTATCTAATGCACCGAATTTACAGCAATCAAATGGAAAAAAAGAGAAAAAAAGAGTGCTGTGAGCAAAGACGACGATGGTATTATGTGCGTAGGTATGAAGGGGTTTGGTCTGTCAAAGGTGAGCTGATTGCAGTGAGTTATGCTCACGACATCCAGGCTCCATCCCCTCCACTTGATCTCCAAATATGTTTGTGCCCTGGCATTACTTTGGGATATTGGCAGTATGTGTGAGGGGAGTGGGTGACCTGAATTCCATCCTGGGAGGGGAAAAAGGCAAACAAACTGAAAGCCAGTGTTTGGCGTGGCATCTTCTGATTGTGTTGCTGCTTCTGATCAATTTTGGTTTCTTTCAGCAACTGCCGAAGGAGATGCTGCTTTTCCCTGGCGCATGCAGCGCAAGCGAGTATGGTTAGGTTTTATTTTCATGACATATCATTTCTTTGCAGGAAAGCACAGCGCTCAAAGCCAGCCCTTTGCAAGCGCACGCGCAAGCATCGCAGCGCCAGCGAGAACGCAAGCACGTACGCGATGAGAGAACTCCATGATTAAACACATCAGTCCAGTCTAAAGTGGTGTTTCCAGCCCAGACTCCCAATGGCAACCAAAATGCTGTTGAGTGACTCAGTTGGCAATCATTTAATTCCCCGTTTTGGGTTTTTTGTTGCTTGGAGTTCTCTCTGTCTCTCTGCGCTAGCATCATTATTTTTCTCAACAGGAGGGTCCTGCGCAGCGAAGTATTGCGATGCCTTACAAAAGGGAAAGGAGCATCTCCTTCAGCCAGTAAAACCTTAGTCAGACCAAAACGCGAGCCTTTTTTTTTCTTTTTGTTATGTTTGCAAATGTCTGTTTGTAGTTGGTGCTGTGTTTCTTTAGCGAAAATGAGAAAGATGTGAGGTTTGCTCTTGTTGTCCACTGTCAGGTCAACAAGGAACAACACTTTATATACTTAAGTTGTCTTCAGACTCCAAAGCACTTTTCTGTCTTTAGTTCCTTTTGGGTTGATAGTGGTTCAACTTGGCAAACACACAGTGAGGCAGTCAGCCAGACTAGCACAACACCTTTTCCCTGTGAAACTGACCCTCCTTATTTTGATATCCACAGCGATTGTTGCCAATAGATGGGGCAAACGATCTTTTCTACCAACCTCCACCTTCATTGCCAACCTCAAAAATCTATACCATAAGGCCGTACTTTCCCAAAGATGAGGTGAGATACTTGTTGTTTTTGTTTGTTTGTTTTTTAGTTAAGCCACACTCCTGTAGTCCTTTTTATAACAGTTGTCAAGCACGGCAAAATTGTCTTAGTGTTACCATAAAAAGCTGGAATGTCTTGAAGGAATTTCTTTAGGTTTGGCACGTTTACTTGTTAATTGACTAGGTTTGCTTGATAAATGTCACAAAACAGTTTGTCACCAGACCTCAGATATTCGTATAAGTATCCTGTCATCTTCCCCTCATTTCTCATAAGTGTGATGTGACAAAATAATGAAGTTGCAACATGTCTGTCTTGGGCATCCACATGTTTTGTATGAAATTGATTTACTTCTGGAAAATCCCTTCTAACAAATATGTGACCATATTTTGTATTTCGTCACTTACTTAGTTCCTGAGTCTTTATTACATTATCTAGCAAACAAACCCCACCCTATAAGCAGTTTTTGCCAGGCCTTCAGCACTTTTTTTTTCAAATTTTGATGACCATGAAGCTGCGTATGGCCGACATGCGTTGAACACATTAAAACAAATGAAACAAAAAATGAGACGTAACATTGCATTCACAGGGGATGTTTAAATTTAATTTAAAAATGTGGGATTTATTATAAATATTGGATTTTTGTCTTTATATTGATTGTAGTGAAACGCTACAAAAGTCTGGACCAATATTAATGTAAACAGCAAGCTGAGTAATTCGCAGAATCCATATAACTTGTGAGCCACTTATTCAAGTAGAGTTAAAGTTGCTAAACTTGGTGTCAAGGCAACTGTTTCATTAACAGCTGTTATCGGTCTCATTATACAGACTGCAGTCTATAAAATATGTAAAGAGATGTACTGTGAAGGCACGGAGGATGTACCATTCTCTGATGACGATTCTGACCTCATAGGAGACAGGTAAGAAAAGGCACATGCATTTGTTTGCAGTCAACACATTTCCCCCTTCAGTGACTTATTAAGGCTTTAATCTGTGTTCGCAGGTTAGTAGGAGGTCTCCTGACACTAAGTTCAGACTATGGGTTTGTGTTGGAGGATGATGAAGGGATCTGTGGTTATGCTCTCGGCACCGTAGATGTTAAACCCTTTATCAAGAAATGCAAGTTGAGCTGGATTCCCTTCATGCAAGAGAAATACCACAAACCTGACTGTGATAAGGACCTCACAGAGGCTGAGGTATGCTTATAATCCATTTCTTTCTATCATAATATTGAGCGTCATGATTGTGCGTCCTTTTTATTAAGATTACTAAAGCACTCTTTCATTATTGTAGAAGATGATACTGAGTTTCCATGAAGAGGAGGAGGGTCTGCCGGACTCTTTCCTCTCCAACTTTCCCTCTCTCATCAAGGTTGACATTCACGCCAAAGTCACTGACCCCAGTGTGGCCAAAAGCATGATGGGCTGTCTGTTATCTTCTCTTAAGGCCAACGGTAGGTAGCAGCCAACCGTGTCTTTAGCCTCCTGCCTCATAACCACTCCATAGAAGTATTGATTCATTAAGTTTATTTTTCAAGTTTTAGTAAAGTGGAAAACAAAGGTTCACTTATCTACATGTAATGTGTGCATGAGGCCAAAGTCCAAAACGACAAGATTAGAAGCCTAGATGACTGTTTTTTATCATAAAGGCTTCTTTACCCCTTTTAGATTTAATGTAAATAAACCAAGGGTAGTGAAGTTTGGTTCTCTTTTCTGTGTCCTTTCTCTCTCAGGATCCCACGGCGCGTTCTGTAAGGTTCGACAGACTGATAAGCGAATGTTGGACTTCTATAGTAAGCTGGGATGCTTTGAAGTGGCCAAAATGGAGGGCTTTCCTAAAGACGTCATTATTATGGGCCGTAGCCTTTGAAGAAACATCCTGCAACAATAACGGACAGAGCGAGTTGACATAGTTTAAACGTGTTTGCTACCTTCATGAGAAAACTTTCATGGTGATTTTTATACCACGTTACCAATCTGGGCTCTTCTTAGGATTTGTGTGGAAGCACAGTGGATGCCTGTGCCCCCCCCTTAGATGTTTTGGCTCTACTGGATTCAGCACGTCAAAGGCCAAGGAGTGATCTGTAATCTCTTTCACTCAGTAACACACAAGTGGAACCCCTTCTCTGATCCCACTATTCCTTCCTAGGAGGAAGGAAGGAAAGAGGAAGGAAGAGATGACTCCTTGAGACCTTCTTAACCCACCTCCCTTTTTTTTTTTTTTTTTTTTTTTTTTTTTTTTTTTTTTTTTAAAAATCCAGTGGCCATTACATGAATTTTACCCGCATGCCTGAAATCAGCGTCTGTATCTGAAGGTGAAGGCTGAGCTGTGAAATGAGGGTAGCCTGCATCTAGTGTCGTAACTACCGCTACATCCTGCTTTCCCAGATGTGACATGGAGAAATGGTCGTTGGCTTAGGTGGAACATCTTTATGCAGGATGTGAAATGCTGTTTGAGAGTTTGCCTTTCGTTTTCACATCATGGTATTTTCGGTCGCTCCACCACATACTTGGAGATGGATGCCTTTTAGGTAGTGTTTCTGACAAAATTGATCTGAAGCACTGTGTGTGTACACATGAAGGGTGAACAGTTGTAGCTTTTTAAGGTTTTGCCAAGCCCTGAATTAAATTGTTGCCACAGGCCAACAAAGCAAACGTCAAAGAGGAGGTCCTTTTGAATTTCTGTTCTAGTAGTAGACATTTGGAAAGCAATAAAAGCTTTCATGTGTTCATTAACATGTTTTTCAGCCATTGCCTTTTTGTTCCTTGCCTTATCATTTTAGCTTATAATTTCAAACACGGCTAGAGATGGCACGTTGGCCTCGTTGTTTTTCAAATTCCAGAGATGTAGCCTCACACTCACAGTAACGCATCTTGGTTTTTGCTCTACCAGATCCATAATGCAAGCACAGAAACCCTTCAGTAAACTAAGCTGACTAAAAACTGATATTGTACCATTTTTAGTTAAGTTAAATTCTACATTTATCTAATATTGTTGAAATGTTTGTCTTTCTAACTTTGCGTAGTTAAAATGTCAAATTTATCACAGTTTGTTTCGTTCCTGTTTGAAAGCACGAATGTTTAAATCAACACTTCCTGAGAGTAGTACACCACGGGACCAAAATGTGTTAGGCTTTTTGCGTTGCTTTGTTTTTTTTCTTTTGGTTGAAATGATGAAGAATCTGAAATCTTCTGTTCCTCCACTAATATGAAACTACTCATTTCACCAGACCTGATGGGCAAATTCACTCATGTCATCCCTTAATGCTTTGTTTCAGCATTGCATACCAGTTAATGTATTTTCAGCTGCGCTTCAGCAAGGCGCTCTTGGGATCACTGAGGTTGTTGAATTCTGTCACCAAATGTGAAAATGGCAATGGTTTCAACACTGTTTAGTTCAGTTGATGTGGTTTGGAGCAGAAATTCATACCCTTCCTCCCTCACAAGCTCTTCATTGAATGTGTTTTTAAGTCAAAGCTCTAATTTGCTTTTATGAATCTTTTTTTTTTTTTGTTGTTGTTTTTTCTTTTAAAAAGCACTTTCACTCATAGGAGTGTTTAACCAGTTAACTGAGGATCTGTGGTTGTTACTCAGTAGCTGCCTGCCAATGTGATGTTTTGAAACTGTGCATTCATAATGTGCATGAGTTGTAATGGATTTGTTGTGGCAGATGCTAGGAAAAAAATAACCTCATCTTCATGCTACATAGAGGAAGAAGCATGCCACTCAGCCCTATGAGTATAATACTGTTGTTCTCGGACAGTCTGTAAACTGTCGATCATAAAGTGTTATTTTGTTTTCTATATTGAAACTGATGCTGGTTTAGTTAATCCCTTGTCCTGTACAGCCGTTTTACCTGTTAGCCAGGTGTGAAACTCGCCCACGGGATCTGCTATCTGTCTGCTGAAACAGCAGTATAATTTTCACACTTGTCTTAAATTGGTTCATTTTGCAGTTTGCTGATGCTTGAGCTTTCTCCTCTGCCAACTAGATTTGATTAATACTTGGCTGTGAAAGAGAAAGGGCTCCAGTGGTAGATTTTCAGTTAAGGGGTGGGGGGGATCATTAAAGTGAGTTTTCCATTGTAAAGTTTGTATGTAAAGTATATAAAATGGAAAAACTAATAAACGATAAGTGACTGTTGCTTTGTGTCCTGTGCACTACTATTTATTATATATATATATATATATATATATATATATATATATATATATATATATATATATATATATATATATATATATATATATATATATATATATATATATATATATATATATATATATATATATATATATATATATATATATATATATTGAGAAGTTACCTTTGGTTTAATATCCTTGTTAAAAGAATCTTTATTACATAATTGTTTGCAATAATCAACAGCCAGTGGTTAGGTACACATGTTCAACTAGTCATTAAGGCAAATATCTAATCGGCCAATCACATGGCAGCAACTCAGTGCCTTTGGGCATGTAGACATGGTCAGGATACCTGCTCAAAATCAAACCAAGTATCAGAATGGAGCTAAAAGGTGATTTATTTATTTTTTCTTATTTTATTTTTTTTAAGTGACTTGAAATGTGCAATCTGTGATGCCAGACAGGCTGGACTGAGTATTCAGAAGCTGGTCATCTACTGCGATTTATCCCAAAGTAATTTCTAGGGTTTATAGAAAGTGGTTTTAAAAATAAAAATCAGTGAGTAGCAGTTTTTTTGTTTTTGTTTTTTTTACATAGAAATGACTTGTTAAGGTCAGAGGAGAATAGCCAGACTGCTTTTGAGCTGATATGAAAACAACCATAACCACTGATTTACATCCAGTGTGTGCACAAGAGCATCTCTGAACACTGAAGCAGATGGCTTACAGCAGCAGAAGACCATGCTGGGGTGCCACTCATGCCACATAAGGACAGGAACTCAAGGCTGCAAGTTACATGGGATTGCCAGAACTGGAAAAAACGTTCTGGATTTCTGCTGCAACATTTGTAATGGTATGATCAGAATTTGGCATTAAAAAGCTGAAAGCACGAGCTCATTCCTGCCTTGTATCAAAGATTCAGGCTCCTTGTGATGTAATGGTGTGACGGATGTTTTCTCTGCGCACTTTGGGCCCCTTAGTACCAACTGAGCATAATTTAAACACCAGTCTGAGTATTGTTGCTGACGATGTCCATCCTTTTATGACCACAGTGTGTCCATTTTTGATGTCTGCTTCCAACAGGATAACACTGGATGTCACAAAGCTCAAATCATCTCAAACTGGTATCCTGAACATGACACTGAGTTCACTGCACTTAAATGGCCTCCACAGTCACCAGATTTCAACAACAAAGCACCTCTGGGATGTGACGGAACATGATATTCCCATCATGGATGTGCACCAACTGTGTGGTGATGTCATGTCAAATGGATCAAAATCTCTGAGGAAGGTTTCCCCCTGGGTAAATCTATGTCACGAAGACAGCTCTGAAGGGACTAAGTTTAAGCAAATATTATTAGCATTAGCAGATGGTATTGTTTACCTTATTATAATATTCTATATTTCACTGTATTTTACATTAAGTTCAATAGTTTTTAGGTTTATTAGCCACCGCTGTCAGCTCAGGTAAATGAGAAGTTCATCGCGTGTTTTACTCAGTCAGCGCCTGATTTCTGTAAAGGAGGCACAGGCGCGCACTGATGACGTTTCAGGCACGCGTGTAGGCTGCGACGTGCTTGTTATTTATCGTGGAGAGCTCATTAGACAGAAAAGCGCCAGCAGAATACTTAACTTTTACCGCTTCTGCAAAATGTCTTTCCACGACGATGAATCCTCGGACGTCGGACCGAGCGGTCAATCCAGGCTGGAGAGCTTCCTGTTCAGTAAGGGCCTGTTAAACAGTCTGTCAGAGATGCTCTGTAGGCGCACACGTGGGTTTCTGCTGTGATGTTCCTACAGAAATTTCTCTCTCCTTGTTTTACTGGGGATTTTGTTTTGGGTTGTTTTGTTTTGGGGGGTTAATAAAAACCGCTCTCATTTACTTTCCGGTCTTACTGTTATTCCAGGTTGCGAGCTGTCCTCCAAACTACCTTTCTACACTTTCCAAGGAGATGAGGAGGAGGACCTGGAGCACTTCCTTGAACTCAGAACAGTATGTACAGTTTTGTTACCATCATTGAGATTTACCAGCGGCACGAACACACCAGTCAGTCACACTTTAGTCTGTCCGCAACAGTGATGTTCGGTGTTGTGATTGCTGCAGGTTTGCTTGGGTAACGGTGCCAAGGAGGAGAGCAATGTGGTGGAGGTGACAGCCATGAACCACCAAGGAAAGACGATCTCGGTGCCCATTGCCAACCTTCACATCAAGTGTCTCCCCATGGTGTGTAAACTGAGGCCGATGTGCCACACAGCTGAAGTTGGATCTGTCTTAACTTTGATGCTTTCTGTCGTCAGGTGAGTCTGGGAGAGTTTGAGCTGAAAGCCCCAGTCACCATCCGACTCAAGGCCGGCACAGGGCCAGTTTCTGTCAGTGGGCTACACCTTATTGGTAATACTCTACTTTCTATGTGCACTTTAACACTGCCAGTACTGATATTCTAAGAAGCTCACTGACAATATCTCATCAGTTTTCAGCCCCTTCATTGTATTTATATCAAAATGATAGTAATCGGTGAATAATAGGAACTGATCCAATTTATGAAACGTTAATGCAGGTACTCTTTTCAAACGGAGTTGGCTGACCCAAATAAACATACAGCAGGAATTTTGTATTTTTATTTGTTGCTGATTATAAAAAATTGAATTCCTCTGCTTGACATTTAAGGAAGTTAATTAGAGTAATGCTTGGCTGCAGTTGATTGGTTGACCTATTGGTCTATATTAGGGATGGGCAACAGTTTTTCGCAGTGTGACGTGATTAAGATAAAGATGATGAAGATAATGTTTAACCAACTCCTCCGTAACTTTAACAAAGCGTTTTGACCTCTCAGCATGTATCGCTATCGTCATTTGAACACTGTAACAGTAGTTTCCTCTTCTTTCTTTTTTTTTCTTTTTTTTTAGTGTAGCTGCATAATCAGAGATGACCCTCACTAACTTCTGATGCAAACTCGTTCATTTTGTTTTATAACCAGCTTATTCATCGTACTTTTAAAAGAACGTTTACTCAAATTAAGTCCCCCTACCCCCGAGACGTTCCCCCTCTCATACAAGAGCCTCCTTCAGTTCTACGAGCTGATTGGGGAATCCCAGGTATTTAACCTCCACTGGGGTTATCACCTTGGAGGCGGTCCTGACACTTCTACGTGAACCTGAAAATCAAGCTCAGTTGCCTTCGGCTTAAGTGCTTAACACCTATGATATTTTGAAAAAGATCTTTTGTACCTCACAGCTTTTGAAAAACGACAGTCTAAAGTGGCGGCTTCGGGATCCAAACGCATTTAATTTTCAATACAGATGAATGCTATGAACGTCCTGTATAGTGAAACACCTGGAGTAACCTTGGTGCTCCCTCACCCTGCTAGACAAAAGGTTAAATGTGTCTCTGGGCAATAAAACTTTGTAAAAGAAATCTGCAACTTACATCTTACAACTTTATTTCTTCTGCTGTTTCAAGTTAGTGTGTGCGTGAGGGTCAACTGTGAGGGCACATTCAGTAAAGCGACCTTTCTGGCCCTTAAAGAGTTCACAATTTTCTTTTTTTTTTTTTTATCTTTTGTTCTTTCAATATGAAACAAAATAACAGAACATTTAAGGGCCGAGTCTCGCACACGCAGTCGAGATGGTGGTACCGGGATTCGGTGTAACACGGTGAGCTGACATTTTCTCCTGATCTTCTCAGCCACACAGGTCGAAGACTCCGATTTGTCTGAGGAAGAAGATGGGGAGGAGGAAGAAGAAGAGGAAGAGCTGCCTGCTATCAAACCAGCAAAGAAGAAGCAGAAGCAATAGGCGGAGGGTTCACCGATGGATTTGTTTTGTTTTGTTTTTCCGAAATGGCTCACTCTCTGATGCATTCTAAGAAATAACACTTTTTTTGTACCAGACGGACACATTTTACAAAGTTCCCACTTCTTCCACACCAGCTGCGTGAACGCTGTGTGTGGTGGCAGCTAATGGTGCAGTCGGAGGAATCACGACTGGCTCTGATGTTCTCGCCTCTCCTCAGTTTCTCACTGCGAGCGTTGCAGCAGTGTAACTCACTTGTAGAAGAACTTTTTTTTTTTTTTGCTACCCACAGTTTTATACTGTATATAATTCAGTCACCACTGAAGGTAGTGGAAGAGGTGTCTTTTTACCACCAGCGGATCCCGGTATTGTTTAAAAGGCCAATCTGGTAAAAAATAAATAAATAAAAACGTTGTCGTCCACTTGTCAGACGGAAAAGAAAATGCGTTCCAGCTCAAACTGAGTGGTGCAGACGGATGATGATGCGCGTACGTCTTGATTCGTAGGAGTGTCACCCAATTCCTGCCAGTTGTAATATCGGAATACTGTTTTTCTACGTGATGTTTCAATCCTAAATGTGAAGATTTGTACTTACAGTCAGAACAAGAAAGTAATTTTGTCCAAATAAATGAGAAATCCCAGCACAATAAATAAAATCCACAGTTTGTCTGTTTGTGGTTTGCTTTCTGTTAGCTCAGAAACTTTGTACAATTTAAGCCAGCACTGCTTTTTTTTGTTGTTGTTGTTGTTCTCGTTCTCCAAAAGTTGATTCTGGTTATCTGGTCGTAGCGTTTTCAGCGGGAGAAACGTTTCGTCACTGATCCAAGTGGCTTTTTCAGTCTCAGCTGACTGCAGGTTTCATGTTGAATTTATGTAATTATGATGAAGGAACTGACCTCCCAGCCCATTGCTCCTTCAGTGGTGCTGGTTTCAGTCATTATGCAAATGAACTGTTTATAAGATTGGGGAAACCTGCAGTCAGCGGAGACTGAAGAAGTCACTTGGATGAGTGACGAAACGTTTCTCCCGCTGAAAACGCTGCGTCCAGATGAACAGAATCAACTTTTGGAGCTTTACTTACCTGGATGATTGAGCATGCATCAAGATGTTTGTTTGTTATGTTGTTGTTGTTGTTGTTGTTGTTTTATTTCTCAAATGTCTTTGTTAAAGCTCCTGAAACTACAGCCATCTGAAATATTCTTATTTAGCTCAGAGCTGAACCTCTGCTCAAAGTCTAGTCTAGCACATCCTAAAGATTCTCAGTGTGGTCGTCATCTGTGGTCCAGTCTGTGTCTCATGGTTACTGATCCTACTACTACTACTGCCTGTCACCGCTCCCAGGTTATGGGCTGCCAAAGGTAGGTCTTCAGAGATTTCTGTCCTGGGCCATTCTTTCCAGCTGTAGCTGTTTTGCTGGCCCTCGAGGCCTGGAGTTTAACACCTGGGGCGTAAAGCATACCCTACCCAGCACCATCTTCTCTTCCTGATTTCCTCCTCTACTGAGAGTTGACAGGTTCCTTTCCATAGTTTGATGTTACGGATTGGGTCTGGCCAGCGGATGTGGAGAAACCTGAGACAGCTGTTGAGGAATGTCTGGATTTCTCTTTTTGAGGTTTTATTTGTCTTCCAGGTTTCAGCCCCGTAGAGCAGTACTGACTTTACATTGGAGTTGAACAGTTGGATCTTGGTAGTCAGGGTCAGCTCTCTCCAGGGGACTTCCACTAAGGATGATTGTGATGTATTATTTAAGCCTGATAAATCTCAACATTGTCATCTTGGAATATGCCCAATGCTGTCAGGAAAGAAAGAAAAAAGGTCAATCCCAAATATTCAGGCAGCTGAAGCTAGACCTCTAGTCTAATGGGAGGCTCTTATCTGCACTCTCCAGTAAAAAGAAACATGTTGGCATTTATTTTGCCAGACAGTGCATATTCAGTTCCAAAGTATATCTCTTTAACTGTAATAAAAGGTTTCCAAAATGATCATATCCAAAACTCAATTTGGCAGAAAGGAAGTAAAAGCAACAAACAAGCAACAGAGAAATACAAAATAGAACCACAAGCAAAAAGACGGGTCCATAAAAATTCGTCCAACTGCAGTTAACTAGCCTGCGCAACAGTACTCGCCAGGTTGTCCATAAACTGCCAACAATAGAGAGATCGGGGTGTTTGAAGGGTGAGAATGAAAACAGTGAGGACAGTAAAAGTTTTATGAAGGCAGTCAGCTTGCATCCTGAATTAGCTTCATATTATCTGCAAGTGTACTTTTGTGTAAAGGCACGATCTTTGCAGGGTAGCTGGAGCGAACTGTTGAACCTGCAGGTCAGAGCCACCTCACTCAACCTCACTGATGTCCATTGTGCTTAGAATATATCTGAATATACAGCCTTTGAGAGCTTCCTCATCACACATAATGCACTTTTGAAGGTGTTTCTTAAAATGCTTCACTGTATAAGAGTTTATCTGAATGATAATGGTTGTTTGCCAGTAAACCATTCAAAGTCCATTCAAAAGTTGTCAGTCAGCGAGCATAAAGATAAGACAAGAGGAAAAGGACATCATTGGTGAACCTGACTCAACTGTCAGCTGGACGTGCTTTGTTCCCTTTATCAAGCCGAGCAGCACCTCTGAGGATGAAACATGAGGACAATGTGAAAGTGCAAAAACCTGCAGTCCCAATTTGGCTACTTGTATGTCTGTTTTTTTTTTTAATGTATTCAATACTCACAGACTTACTGGTTAAAATATCCAAATGAAACCACTTACAGCCCGGTATTTGCCACTGGATGTTTCTTCGTTCCTATGATTTGTAATACCATGTGCCACATCATCAACACACCCATCTAGTTTTTCTAATTAGATGGGTGTGGTTCTTAAGAGCTTTAAACAGAAAAGGTACCTGGACTTAAGTACGTGAAGACGTTTCACCTCTCATAAAAGAGGCGTCTTCAGTTCTAAAAACAAAAGATGGAGAGTCCCAGGTAGCAGGTTTAACAGTGAAGCTCATAAGAATTTTCTCCAAGAATGACCCACCAGTGCCCTTCAAATCCAGCCATATCTTTAGAAATAAACACTATATCCCGAGAAACAAAACTCCCAAATACAAGCTAAATAAGACAGTGTATGCTGTGCTGTGCAGTGAGGAGTGCTTGGATTGCTACACAGGAGAGACCAGACAGCCACTCCACAAACACATGGCTCAACATAGAAGAGCCGCCTCAGCTGTATACCTGCACTTAAAGTATAAAGGTCATCTATGTCCTCCTTCACTGTGAACGACCATCACTGAACAGAGGTGGTGTTTCAAGACACCAACTGTAAGCCGCCTACAATGCAGTCTTTGAGAACCCTTCCCACCCACTTCAAACCCGATTCAGACTTAGCCTCAGGTGACCTCAAAGGTCACATTATATAGTAGGGCAAATTTCACAATGGTTTCACACTTAACCCCCAGTGATGGTAATCACCAAAGCCTTTTTCCACACCTTGATTCATGTGATGACACACATGATCAACAGCAGGTCAACAACCACCTCCAAAGGGGAAAACCCCCACTAAGGGTTAAATACCTGAGACTCTCCACCTTTTGTTTTTAGAATTGAAGAAGCCTCTTGGATGAGAGGTGAAATGTCTTCACACACTTAAAGAAGTCAATTTGCCTTCTTTTTTCAAGCCTTTAAGACTACCATGAACTGGAGAACCTACACAGCCATGCATACCCAGTGGTTACTTGCAAAATACATAAACTGCTGTCGAAAGTTTTGCCAACTTATTTTTTTTATAGTGAGTTGGAAATTGTAAAATCCTTTTAAACACAGACATCTATACTGATCATCTCTGCACAGTGATGAGCAGCAGTCCCACATAAGAAAAGCTGAGGGAGCGATTGCTTACAAGCAGCACTGCCAGATGTCCGAAAAAGGCTAACGCCACCACAAGCTATGCTGCCACTATGGTGACTTGAGAAATGGGCACCTGTGCAGCTCCCTTAATGGCAGCTTTCTGCTACCTGCAGACCAGTAAAGCCATCTTTTTCTCTAGTCTGTGAGGGGAAAAAACAACACATGCACTAACCCCACATGATGTTACATTACCTGCTCTGGATATTGGATGAGTGTATGTGTCACACCTTTTGGGAAGATTCACCAGATTCCACACCACTACAGTTTAAAAACTTCAGTGATGCGTCACACAGCAAATCAGCGTGTAACAGTCTTCCAACTAGTTAATGTCACCTTCACTCGGAGCAGGTGGTGCTGCTCCTTATTTTCTGACTCATAAACCACATCCAACTGGTCGGTGCTGAGTGGGAGTTTTGTGAACCTTTGCAGCACTTTTATTGCTTATCAGGGTTTTATGGTCCAGCATCTGCGTGGTGCATTAAACGCTCACTTTCAAGTAGAGGTTACAGCTGTGTCCAGAGCAGCGCTCGGGTCTGTAAGAATATACCAACTAACACAGGGAGGCCAAATCTACTGCTGAAACCCTCCTTACCGTCACAGACATTTGAGGGACAGCGGAAGTATATCATCATTTTTTTTCACTGAAACACTTTCACAAGGGATCACCACACCCATGTTGCCACACCAAGTAGCTCTGCATGTTTAGTTTAACAGATTTCTTTTTTATGCCAGATGCCTGATGTAAATCCAGAGGATTTTCTGTCTCCTCCCAGGTAAATGTGTAAACCACATGGTTGATTTGTGATTTTATTCATTGTTAGTCACCAGTGAGTGGAAAGTACCATGAAGTGCAATGGAGAAAGCATCCAGCTTGATCTTTGCCTAAGCTTAGCTCACCATAGAAATGGCTGATACTGAGTCACTAATTTCTTTCATTAGCTCATTGAAAGCTAACGAAACAGAAAGCTGCTGGTGGATGATGCTGGGCCTCACGGGTGGGGAAAAGAGGCACTGATACGTGTTGGGACTGAGCAGGTTAAATATGTCATTTGACTAAGTTTAATGAACATGATTTTTATAGGGCAAATTTTAAAAAAAGGAAAAAAATGTTATTGTAATGACATTTACTTCGCTAAAATTTAACATGAATTCTTTTGGCATTATGAGCTTTTTTCTGCATATGAAGATGGGCGTGCAAAACGCATCTGAGAACCACTGGCATATGAAGAGATCACACAACATAGCATCAGTCTTCACTGCCGGAACAGGACTCTTTAAAATATGACTATATCCTGCAAACGTGGAGTTTGAATCGTAGCTCAAACCATGTCTGACATGCATCGACCGGAGAGGTCATAGTTCAGCTGTGCTGGTAATGAAGGAAGTGTCATTTGTCAGCCCACAGCTGTTCACCATTTCTCTGACCCGATCCTGCATGAACTGGACGATTATTAACCCTACGAAGGCTCATTCATCTATGATGATAACCCAGGCCTAATCTGAACCATATGCTATCAGAAAATGTTAATTATTTTTTTTGGGTTGTGAATCAGGACACAAAGCGACAGGCCTCGGAGGGCTAAACAGTTTGGCTTGTTTTCCAAAACCACTGTAGTGAGAACTATGTAAAAATGGCATTAATGACTAACATCTGTAGCCTATTCCTATCTAAAATATATTGTCCTGTAAAACAAACACTAATAATGAATAAATATTTAAATCAGAAACTGTATCAAGTTCCTTATATTTATGACTTTTTCTGTTTTTTATGTATTATATATAATATGTTGTGTTATATGTGCATAGATCATAGATAAAACATAGCTAAAGTATATTTCGCTGTGAAATAAAAATGGATATATAGTAAGATAAACTAGCCCTTTATTGTCATTGCACATAAATATTTGTTTTCAAATACTGAAGATACACAACAGAAATAAAAAAGGGAAGACATGATTGAAAACAAAAGTGATAAGAAATATCCAATTTAATACATGCTTACTTGAAAAATAAAACATGTGTTCTGTTCATTTAGCTAATTAATTAAAAGTGCATGAATGTTTCCTGTTCACATTTTTCTAATGATGAACACAAAACATTTTGAACGTGATGATGAAATGGAAGGAAAAAAACATCACATTGAGCAGAAGTAAGTTATCTTGATGTCAGAGTTCAGAGGAGAATGGCCAGACTGGTTTGAGTTGATAGGAAGGCAACTGTAACTCAAATAACCACTTGTTACAATCACGCTGTGCAGATGAACATCAGTGAACGCACAATGCCTTGAAGCAAATGGGCTACAGCAGCAGAAGACCACACTGGGTGCTACTCCTGTTAGCCAGGAACAAGATTCAAGGTTTCAGCTGCAATATTCACAGGATAGGTTCAGAATCTGGTATAAACAACATGAAAGCACAGATCCATCCTGCCTTCAGTGGTTAAGGTTAAGGTGTAATGGTGTGATGGATGTCTTCTGGGCACACAACTGAGCTTAATTTAAACACCACAGCCTACCTGAGCATTACTGCTGCCAGTGCATCCACCCTTTTATGACCACACTGTATCGATCTTCTGATGGCTGCTTCCAGTTAGGTAATACACCATGTCACAAAGCTTAAATCATCTCAAGCAGCTTCTTGAACATGACAGTGAGTTCACTAAAATTGCCTCCACTGTAACCCGATCTCCATCCAATAAGCACATTTCATATGTGTTGTCTATTAAAAGGGGAGCAAGACGTCACTAGCGAGATATAGCTAATGAAGTAGTAGGTAACTGCATGTCTTCCTGAGAAACCAGCATGTACGGTAAAGTGAAACTGATGCTTGTTTGGTAAATACTTGGCTGAAACTCAAATTGAAAGCGAAATCCACAAAGCTCACATTTAATGCCGCCATTTGCAACAATGATGTTCAAGTTTGACTTTAAAAAAAGTTTTCATTCAAGTAAAATTTCAGTACAGTACTTATTTTGATCATTTCCAAACCAACCTTTAACCCCCACTCCCCCACCCCACAATGGTTCACTCCAAGAGTACAAGAGTAAAGACACTTCAATAGTTTGCACCTCTGACACTTGAGTGTGTCACTAGTGTAGCACAAAGTTCCTATGGCAACGACTGACATCACTTTGTACTGTCTCTAATTAATCCAGCTTGTCTCCGTGAAAGATCTCTGACACGATCAAAAGCACTGATCTAACATGTCTTCATATATACACAGCCAAAAACACAAATATACACACATACACATCCACTGATTCTGCTTACCTGCATTTATACATCCTCCTTTGCTTATTTTCACTGTTTCACTCTAACATGCATTGCATGAATGTTGCCTGTTTCCCTTCAGGTCAAATTTGACAGAGGGCTGGTTTATGTTAGAATGATTTCCCCGAGCAAAAATAGACCTGCAGATCAATAAACATTGGCTACAGATTTTTGTCTTTGATGTTTGTGCACTTGTGTGTGTGTGTGTGTGTGTGTGTGTATGCACTGCTATCCTGGATTAGAGTTTTGGCACAGATTTCAAAGGTCTTATCAGATGAAGGTTAGAATTCTGCTTGGTTGATGAATGGCCGCTCCGTATGCATTCAGCTGGGCATGTTCATATTCCTGTCAGTGTTAATGGAAGGACTGTTAAAGCTTTGTGTGACAAATGCATTTCTGCCATACTGTAAGTTAGTACATAATGGATCCATGTCAGCCACCTCTAATATCCACCGCTGAACTGGAACAGGCAGGGCGGTTACACAAGCTGGAAGCTGTGCAAATGCATCTCTGACTATGTCAATAATACTAATCAAAGGTCTGAGTAACAGAGGAAGTCAAACCGTACCCAGCTGAAAAATTTCACTAGATCTGTTCAGCTGTTGCACACTCCATTGTGTTCACTGTGAACATAACGTAAAATCATTTTAGAACATTTTCTCCTGTACGAACGTCACTGCACCCTTTGTGTGGGAATCCAAATTGTGGTCAGGTGCATCCTGTTTACTTTAACTGTCCTTGAGCTCTGCTGGAGTCCACCTGTGGCAAACTGGCAAACTGATTAGCCATAGTTTAGAAAGGCACACACCTGTGTATATAAAGCTTCCACAATTCACACTGCACAGCAAGACAATAGCAGCCATTATGACTGGAAACTGCATTGAGGTGCTGGTTCTAAATCCATTTATAAAGGTTTGAGTGGTTATTAGGAGAAACACCCAAGTAACGGAATGACCAGGGCTCTTCTTAGAGTCCGCCAGACTAAGTAGGGTGTCTGAGTAAATATTTAATTGGTCTGGTATGTGACCAAGAATTCAGCACTTATTGCAAGAAGACTTCAGATGTTTTCTGTAATCGGAGAACCTGCAGGAAGTTTGACCGCCACCAGACGCAAGCAGTTCTGAGTAAAAGACACATAACAGTCTGCTTCATGTGTCTCAAATCACATGTAAAGGATGTCTGAAAATAAAAACTCAGCAAACATGTAGACACATCGTGTTTGTGGGACACAGGCACTGCTGTTGGATGGTCTTCTTTGCAGCTGGGGTCAGAAAGCCCGACAGGAAGGATGAGGAAAAGGATTCTGGCTAAATGCATGGAGGTCTTGCAAGATACCATCGCCAGAGTGCATCGGCTTTGGGAGAGTGGGAGTCGCCTTTCATGACAACAGTCACCCAGTGTTCAAAAGGTCATCCATCCCCCCATCTATTCTCTGTACTGCTCCCAATCGATGATGAGGAATAGTCCCAAACATATAATAAAATGCTGGGAATACAAGGAAGTCTTAAGCCAAGGGGAGGAATGTCAGCCATTCTGGGGATGACTGAACTGCTGTGTTATTTCCTTTTCTCGGGACAGTTTCTGGATTACAGTGGGAGTATCTGTGAAGCTCAGCAAAGACTCTCTCTGGTCCTGGGTGGGTCAGAAACCACACACACACACACACACACACACACACACACACACACACACACACAAACACTAAGTTATGTATGCACATTCATGGAAGAGTACCACCTTCTAATAAATGAATGATCAACAGATATATGTTTACTGACATGGATTTATTGTCATCACAATCCTCTTGCTCTTACCAGACAAACTGGGGAGGTTGTAGATTTCTTTGACTCGTCATCACAGAGGTCACTTCGGCATCCCTTAAGCTGACATCTCTATTACACCCAAAAGAAAAGTGGTTTCAAAACACGTCTCAGACTGTAACTAGTGGAGCAGAATTAAACCGTTTAAAACATCTTTGGCAAGATCTGAACTTGTACACATTTGTTATCCACTTTGACAGAGCTGTCACAGAGAATAAAATAAACTTAAAATCTTAAGCCAGGTGTGCAAAGAGAAAGCTCCAATTATTGCCAAAGGACAAGTAAAAAGTATAAAGAACTGAACACTACTTATATGAATGATTTTTAGTCAGTAATACATTCACTAACCACTCTGAAACGTGTGGTTTAGTGTCATACGTAAACAGATCCTGAGGATCTCAGAATTAGTAATAAATGTCGGGGGAGAAAAGGAGAGAAAGAGTTCCTACCTTGACTCCAATATCTCTAGTCACTGGCAAAAGCATACAAACAACAGCTGCACAGTTTCCTGCACACTGAGCACACGTACTGCAGGCTCATGTCCTGCTACAGGCAGGGGCGTGTTGTTCTCATACATATACAGCCCCGACACACCTGCCACAACAGAGCACAGCTGTCAGCGCATCAGCCTTTACCCTATACGTGACCTCGCGGAGCTCACACACAAGCCTAATTATGCACATATACGATGCAACGCACTAACCGCCTGATTGTGTGGCGACACCTGAGCACACATTCACTTATAAAACAGGATTCAACTCGCCTGCACAGAGCCCGCACACAAGGCAACGCAAACCAAGAACAAGCATACCATAGAGGCTTTTCGTTCAGCCCCGTGTTTGTGCCTGTAGTTAGGAAAGGGCAACACATTGCACGAGAGAACGATTCAACAAAATTTCCAATTCTTTTATGAGACCTAACAAAAAAAAGAAAAACAGCACATGCAAACCCCGCTCTATAGAATGGATCGTTGATTTAATAGGGCTCTATAAATAAAAATGATCATATGGATAAAATGCTCCTTTGGAACATCTGCTGTATGTTTTATTAATAACACACACACAGAGCGAGAAGGGACAGTGAACAAGGGGAATGCTAATTGGCTTACACACAAACACACACACACATACGCACATTGTCAGATTGCCACACTGTAACTAAACCTCAGCTCCTCTCACTCCTCTCCCTCGTGCATTTGCTGTTAAAGGGAGGCCGAGTTATCATGGAAGTGAAGCAGATTTCCAAGAAGATAAAAAAAACAACAACTAAAAAAACTAAAAGCAGACTGGACCATATAGGAGGGAGCAAGGTTTTATAACCTATAAATAAGTGATGTGCCTTACCAATGCTACTCCCCCCTCGACCCTGACTTTGCTGCCCCCACCACCCCAAGCTTGCTCCTGCTATCTCGCTAAATGGGGGAGGGGAACAATGAAAGGGGTATGAGTGACAGATAAGTAGATCCTCATTAAAACTCTGCGCTTATATCATCCTCCGCTCTAACCCTCCTCTCCTCCTCTGCATCGAGCTCTGGAAAATGATAGAGGAAGGGAGAGAGGAGAGGGAAGGTGCTGCTCATTGGTTATTCCTGTTCTCTGACCTAACTTGACAACCAGCTCCAATAACAAGACAAAGAGGGATGACACAGAGATTTTTGCCAGAGACCAGGATGCTGACAAGGAAGTGAACTGTCCTAAATTGGCAGATAATGGGCCTGCTGTGGGCCGCTCTGTAACCTCCTCCGCTGTGCTCTGCTCTGAATACAGTAGATCTCAAACATACGGCCTTTCAGTTTTGTTTTTTTTCCCTCTCTCTGTTTTACAAGCTTTGCTGGTCAGCAGCAGGGTCGGATGTACCACTGTAACAGCTTCTCTTTATTTTCTGTTTTCATGTGTAACTCAGTGAGTCACCCTGGAAAAGCTCTTTACCCAAACAAATCGCACAATTTGCTTCTTAGGACAAATAGACCTCAAACTATAATCAGACACGACGTTTAAAATAACCAGCGCGTCACCTGGTTTAAAGTACACACTAGCATACCCAGCGGATTACTTTTGAAAACAAGTGCTCAAAATACAATGAAAGGTCATGTAATACGCTTTTTTATTTATTCAAAAGATTTTGGTTTATTCATAATCTTCTATAAAAAAAAACTAATGAAAAACCTGAATCTGGAAAAAAACAAAACATTTGCAGTCCAGTGTTTTTTTTTGTTTTTTTTTCTAAAGCCACATGGACTTTGGAGTGCATGGAGAGGCTCCCTGCATGCTTTCAGCTGCAAACAGGAATTAATCAAGAGTTAGGAAATTGCAAGTACAATACAAGTTTGTTAACAGTCTCTTTAGGCACTGGAGTCTCTGGAGTCCCATGCCAGGACCCCTGAAGAATATGTCATTTCTTAAGTTTGAATGGATTTAAGACTACATTATTCACATTAGCACTTCCAGTCGAACTGAAACAGACAATAAATAATGCTTTCAAATTAGATCATTAGTACTGTCACTGTGATTCGGGGAGTAAACAGAGCTACACAAGTTAACAGGGCACGTTCTCCCCAAATGGTTTCAAATAGATGTCAAGAGTGATTGTCATGAAGGTGTGTGGAGATATAATCTGGGGTCGCGTCGCTGAATCAAAATGGAAAGGAGAAAAAAAAAGCAAACATGGAACTTCTTGATGCCAAACGTGATCTAATAAAACAGAACGGATGCTGATTCGGGTTTATTATTTGGTCCCATAATGCTTGGTTGAAGACTGGCCGTACAGCCCATAGAATTCGGCATGTCTGGCTGTCTGCGATGTTTCCATCAGTCCCCTCATGGGAAAATGCTGCAGTGGCTGACTTGAGGGTAGAGGGGCATGTGGGGCAAACTCCTGAGAGGTCACAGAGGGGAAGGTGTCCGATGCTGGGTACGGAGGCCGGGCGCAAGCAGCGGGGGCCCTGGAGCAGCAAGTACACATCAGTACTTTCCTCCCTTCGTACACGGCTTGTTGTGAGGCACCAACACTTGAGAAGTGGGAGGATGGGAATATGGTTCCTGAGTGGTGGCTAGAGCTGGACCCTAGACCCACCATGTGATGGGCTGAAGTATCTAGGAGCCGACTATGACCAGGGCCAGTGTGAGGATTCTGTGAGAGGACTTCAGAGGCATATACAGATGATGCCCGGTGACCTTGGTTGGCCAGGAAGGGTTTTTTGCTGCTGTAGAGCAAAGGTGGAGGATTCTGGGAGTTTTCTGGGTTAGCCTCCAGGAACGCCATGCTGTATTTCCTCTTCTGTATTCCTGAACTAGTCCCCAACTGGGAGCTAGCAGAGCTGCTGTGAGACTGCACAATCTCCAGAAGAGGCGACTCATTGAACGGTTCTGAGAATGACAAGTAGAGGTAGGACAGAGAGATGAGTGCTAATTCTAATGATAATACATCTCTGAAAAACTCATCTATAGTTATTTTTCTGTAATTTAATCCTACCCTCCAGCATTTTTCGCAAGTTCTTCTCTTTTGTTGACAGGTCGGACAGCAAATGATGAGAGTTGAGCTGGCCCACTCTGACTGAAGGGATAATGCTATTCAGATGTGAGTTTGACCTGTAAAAAGAAACACGACAGTAAAATCATTAGTATTGAATTGTTAGAGACACTCTGCACCTTGAGATTCAAAAAATATAAATATTCTTTTTTAAAGTTGGCTGTGATTACATTTGGACAAGATGACAGTGCTGCAAAGTTATCAACACTACCTTAGCTAGCTTGGTTATTTCCATTGGTTGTTCACTGCATGATTAAATAAGATGCAAAGTTTGACTGTAATCATTGCACCAGTTTAATCATTATTAAAACTGATACAGCTACAAAATTGGCTAAACAGACAAACCTGTTTTTACAACAGACTGTAAAAGTTCTGGTGCCAAAGGTTGGGCATTTTAAAACCCAGTTTGAAGTGGCCATTGTAAGAACTTTTTGGAAATATCCCCTTGTTGAGTCTGAAAACCAGTGACTTTCAAGTCTAAATGCTCCATCAGTTCCCAAAAACAAACAAGCACTAACTCACCCCTAACGATAACATGTTGAAATGCTTAAGTTAAAAATAGTCCAACTTCTTTCAACAATAAAATGACTAGTGTGACTTTTCTCCCAGTAATAAGGTCTAGCGGAGTTAGAAGCTAATCTGCCTCAACACAAGATTTGCGAATTGACGTGTTGAGCACAGACCTTAGAAAGTTCGTCAACTTCAACTGACTAACCACTGGTGATGTAAAGTCAAGATAAAACAATTTTCTACTTTGAGGGGAGGTCACTACAATTACTGCACAGAATGGTGGTTATTGACATGTGAGAGCTCAGTAAACACATCGGCCGGTTAGCTATGCAGCCGGAATCTGGCATGTCTGCTAGCAATCAACCATCAGCTTTAAGTGTTAATCACTTCCTGTGTAGATGCAGCTTTAGATGTGAACTAGCTGACACCTACAAATGAGATAATATGTTTTTACTGAAGTACGAAAAAAAAAAGTACAGCCATGCTATACCTCTTGACATAATACAAACCGCAAACTTAATAACGGATGTTTGAATGTTTAGTCGTAACCACTTGTAGCAGATGGCTGCCCCTCCCTTAGCCTGCTTCTGCCTAAAGTTTCTTCCTGTTAAAAGGAAGTTTTTCCTTCTTACTGTTGCAAAGTGCTTGCTAATAGGGGGTTCCTTCATTGTTGAATACTTTCTTGAGACAACTGTTGTTGTGATTTACATAAATAAACCTATACATGAATAAACCATCAATTGACCTGCTACCTGTAGCCAGTGTTGCCAACTCCTCAGTAAGGAAAATCGCTATTGGTTGTCCTAAAAGTCGCTAGAAGTCGCTAAATGACGTCATCACCTAATTTGCATAATTGGTCATGCTAATGTAATTGTAACCTATGTTGTTGGAGAGAGAAATAACATCGTGGACGAGACATAAAGTGAGCAAAAAACATCCTAAATGCATTTAGAATTTATTTAGAACTACAAATTAAATTTCTTTTAGCAATTATTGTTTTTTGTAATGTCACAATTCCAACCCTGCTCCTTTACCCGGGCTTGGACCGGTGTTGTGCCAAAAAGTGATTGTCTGCCAAAAACTGATTTCCGGTATTTGCCAAAAACTGATTGCTCGTATTTAAACTGCTATAAGTAACTTGTTGGCCTATAATATGTGAAACATATGTCAAATGCATCCCTCATGGATGACACAAAGTCATATTGAGCCACAAACAACATTCGTGTAACAAGGTAGAAGCCGCAATCAGTTTTTGGCAGCGACTTTTATAGAACCTTTATTTATGCAGTTAAAAAAATCTCATTAACATTAAAAATGTCTTTTGTAAGAGTTAGTTGGCCAGGAGGACAGCAGAAATGGCAGCAAATATTACAATAGTTCTGTAAAAATATTTTAAGTGGGGATAAAGGACCGGATTGGTTATAATGTGAGTACAATAACACAGAGTTATAAAGATACTTGAAAAAACAGATAATCTTTTAATTCTATATATAACCCCTTTGTAAACGGTGTTCACCGAAGTCTATTTACCAACATACGTAAAGGTATTACACATAAAAAATACACGGAAACATTGGAAATCAGTTTTTGGCAGGCAATCACTTTTTGGCACAACACCGGCAAAAGTGACCCGAAATAGGCACTCTGGTGGAGTTACTGTGTGTGTGTGTGTTTATAAGTAGTTTTAAACCTGATCCACAAAACAGCATAAGAGTAAGAGAAGAACTGACTGCGTTACAGCACCCGCTGCTTGTTGAGAGTAAAAGCGATATGCGCTTTCACGTCTTTTTTAGCGACTTTTTTTTTGAAAAAAGGTCGCTAGGGGGTTTGAAAACTCGCTAAATATAGCGACAAAGTCGCTAAGTTGGCAACACTGCCTGTAGCTAGCCATGAGGTAGCTAGCTACAGCGCTATGGTTAGGCTAATGTTGTGAATAAGAGTATATGCTGAAATTCCCCGACTGCCAAAGATAAATGTCACCATATTGCAGAAAGAAGACTATCGGGAAAAACTTTACAGCCAAGTGAACGTCTGAGATGAACCCATCCACTGACTGAACATCCACACCAAAATCATGCTGTCCAGGGGACTGTAGATCCATTGGCTGTAGTGTGCAGGGTCAAAGTTTAACTTGCTAAAAACACTATGCATAGGGCTAAAAAAAAAAGTTGTTGAGGCCAGGAGTGAAAAATGAATAGTTAAAATCACTGCAGCATGTTAAAAAACTGTGAGGCTCACCCAGTCCCACCATTAAACAAGCAAATAACATGTGGCAAGGAGATAAGCCCTCCTGCTTGTGATCAGGTTTTTGAAGTAATTAATCACAGAGTATTTTCCATTTATACATCATAGGGGAAACACATGGGTTTATCTGTTCTACTGCTGTTTTCTCTGACCTTTGCTTATATTTCGCTTGCTTGACCTCTGTTGGAGTTTTTTTTTTTTTTGCCTGCTTTTATTACCAGTACACCCGCTAAAGCTACATTTAGCTAATTCCACTGAAAACAACGCAACAGTTGAATGTTGTACAAGGACATATTTGATAGTTTGGCTGCTTTTCTCACAATGAATAAAGATGATGATCAGTGCACTAAAAAGCTTGCATGAAAACATCACTGGGTTAGTCCAAAGAAATGAATATCTTAGAATAACTTCTTACCTGTCCATGAGGAGCTGATAAGGTTTTGTATTCTGAAATGAAAAAACAAAAGTTTCACAGGTCATTCCCACACACCATCTGACTTCAAATGTCTCACTAACAGTTATTATAAGATGCATCAGTGTTTACTGCGCATGCTTTCATATCACAACATCATATTATGTCCCTCAAAAGTATCACTGCCTGATGCAGATGCAAGAACTGTGAAAAGCGGTCATAGAGATAAAGGTTCATGTTCGATAAATAGAAATTTTTTTTTGCAGATTTGTTGTACCTTCATGAAATTCAAACTGCCCGCCTTTTGGAAGAATGTTTGCACTGAGCTCAGGAGTTTTTCTGCTTCGTGGCGCCTCTCGTTGAGCTGCAGCACCTGCTGGGAGTTCTTCCTCACGTACGAGTTGTAGGTGCTCTCCAGCATCTGCATGGTTTCAGCCTGGTTTGCTTCTAGCAGCGCATGCATCCGCTGATACTGGGCTCTTGCACGCTCCTTCAGTTCAGACACTGCATCCTGTGGTCACAGGATACACAAGTATGCACATTTACACGCAGAAATGCATTTTTAAATGACTAAAAGTACTGATGTTAACAAACAGATACTACAATTTTTATTAACAGACACACAATTTTATGGAATTTGTGCTTTTCTTGTTCAATATAAAAGTGGGAAAGTCATTTGTTAAATCCATTTTCACTTTGCTGCACCTGCCAGTCATAGTTAAAGTTACATTTACCTTTGATTTCCCAAGAGTGAGAAACGGTAGAGTAATTTCATTACAGCAGACAAAATTATAGCACAAACCCCCATGCTGATAACATTCACATAACATTCGGAATTGAAAATGCACCTTCATCAGTGTCTTGTCTGACTCCAGCTTGTTGAGGTGCTCATCGATGTTCTGAACACGACCTTCCAGTCTGTCTTGCTGCCTCATTAGCATGGCCTGTGGAGGAATGACAGATAGGATGGATTAGATAGGCGAACCACAACAAGATGCCCTGAAAATTAAAAACAAATATACCCACACATTTACAAACTCTGAAAAACTTGGGCCTCTGCTGTGACCTCAGCATACCTAGCTGCTTTTCACGAGGCATCGAGACAACTTTCTCCACAGTCAGCTTCCAGCGACATGAACATGCATTTAGGCATTCGGAGAGCAAAGGCACACATGGCTGCACAAATCATTCTCTGACTGCTCCAAAGTTTGACGCTGACCCTGCTGTGTCAAATGAGCTCCATTGTTGGGACAAGCTTACTTCCTCTGTGGGTACACAAGAGCCAAGAGCCAGTTAAAAAAAAAATCCACTGAACATAATCCTTCCCCATTTACTGCAGAGGCTGGGAATCAATCTGCTGTCACAGACTGACAACTAACTAGAAACAGGGGAGGGCAGGTAGACTTTTTAATGAACTGTTTCTGCATTGGAAAGGCAGCGTGCCCAAATAAGAGAAAACCTGCTGTCATGGCAACAAAGTCTTGTGTATGTAGTCATATGTGAAATCTCATGTGTATGTAGGGAGCGGGGGTGCCTCACTACCCCCCCCCCCCCCCCCCCCCCGCACTTTCTCATTTTGCCACATGCATTGCTCCCATTGTTTGCATTGGCCTGTGTGTCAGTGACAGATTGTCATGTCTGTGTGCACAGCGCCGAGGTCTCCTCCCTCCCTCCCAATGAGCATGCACCCGAGAAAGGGAACGAGGGAAAGGCGATGCTTGCACATGCCAAGAACGGATAGAAAGAGAGTGAGAAAGACATACAAAAAGAGAGCGAAACCAAAAGAAAGAGGAGAAAAAAGTTTCACCCAAAAGAGAGAGAGATAGGGAGAATGAGGACATTCCTGTGGTCTCGAGTGAGTGAGTCTCAGGGTAGTCACATTGTGGTATCACAGCAACAGGCCTCTTCAGCTGCTTGCAACACTCATGTTGTGCTGTCTAATGGACATCCACAGGCTGGCCACTATAGTTTACCACAGTGAACACTTTCAACAGTGTATATAGTTTCAACAAAATAACAAAGAAAGACTCTAAATGGCATAAATAGTAGCCAAATGTACCATAATAACGCACTCATGCTTGTTATCAGAACAGTTCTTTTGAGTGAAGAAGACTACTGATTTGTCCACCTAGGAAACAGCAGGAATATGTTTATCTCCCCTAACTCTCAAAGGAAGCAGAGTGGATTATAGGGCATGTATTTTGGGCAGCTGGGAGTAAATGCGCTGACATGGGAAAGACCCAAAAGTGGTATTTCTACTGCTTCAGCATATTTTAAGGCTGGCCACAAAAACTGACAAAATTTCTATCCAGACACTCATTTTGGGACAGCGTAGTAGTCTGGTGGTTAGCACTATTGCCTCAAACCAAGAGGGTCCTGGAACCTGGGGCAGGGCCCTTGTGTGTGGAGTTTACATGCTCTTCCTGCGCTTGTGCAGCTTTTCTCTGGGAGCTTTAGCTCTGCACCCGAAGTTAATGCCGCCTATACTGGCCCAGGACACTCTTCCAAAGCTAACTCTCAAGACTTCATTCTTGGTTAAATAAAGGTTTAAAAATATTACTAGCCACCAATTTTGCTCTGTTTTTAGTGTACTCCAACCCCTATTTGTCTTCTAACTGCTCGTTACTGTTAGCTAGTCTCTACATTTGTAAACTTTAATGTGACTGAGATACTCTGCTATTTGATGCTGAGCAGGCAGTGGACAGCTGGTTTCTCAAAGCTGTCTACAGTTGTCTCCTACAGCTGGAAAAGTAGTGGATGGGAGTGACCCAAATAAGTAAAACCGCATCAATTAACTGAAAGATGCTCAAAAGCTCAGCTGAACTGAGGGAACTGCCATTGACACTTGAGCTTCGGAGTCATTTCTATCTGCGACATCTCTAACATTACACAGTTTCTGATCCACGGTAGCTATAAAACTATTGATGAGGGAAGCTTTAAGTGCTGAGAAGGAAAAACACTGCATTTCGTTCGTGAATTAACTGCTGCATCACCCTGCAGTGCTGACTATGTTTTTAAAAAATTGGTCCCACAAGTGAAATCAAGAATACATCTTTATGAGTACAGCTTAATGGGCTGTTATACTGACACCTATAGAGTGTGTATGCATGTGTATGTGGAGAAATAAAGTGAACTGTTGAAGTAAGCCCTATATCATACAGCCATGCGGGTGAATGTAATTAACAGCTGCACTTGCAGAGGTTTTCATATCATTCATGGAAAGAAGAACAATAAGCTCAGCAAGGGCTGCAGCAAGCCCCGTACCACACACCTCGAAGACTATTCTTCTTAATTCTCCCAATTAAAGTTGAGGCACATTTCTATTAAGGACTTTACAGTTTAAGCATTATTAATGCCTCGTGTTGGTTCATGTTCCAAATGACTTGTCAGAGTCGTTATCTAAAGCTTTTGGTGGTTTCACCATAACATATCAAGTTCTGCTTTGTGCACCAACAATGAGATCACATATAGAAACCACGAGCACACTGTGATGTGTTCAGTTAGCGGATTTTACATGTTCACTAATGAAATGTTGTTTTGAGAGTTTTTCTCAGATGCAGCTAGCACTGAGCGCTAACACTTCTCGTGTAATTGGCAGCGCTTTACGTTGAAAATCAGCAGCGTAGTCTTTAATCCTGTTTCGCACAGTTGTAACACATCCTACACCTGTACTCCATCTCAACACCACATCTTGCTTACACAAGAGGCAGTTTAGCTAAACACTCCTCTTCAAACAACCTGATAGTAACCGTAACAGCTGACACTACCCTGCAAACTGGTGGACTTCTGTCAGTTGGCTGCCTGTGTTTCTTCTTTCCTTCACTTTTTCATGTCCTGCCTCCTCAGTGCCTTTGAACTTAAGATGGTGCACTGGTATTATTCATCACTTTGGTAACACGGCGCACACGAGCTCAGTGTGAATGCTGCATTGACAAAACAGGAAAGAGCACTTTGTTGGGTTATTAGTATCGTAAATGGTGCGTGAGTTGCTTTATGTGAGCTGGCTTCACATTATAGCAGCAGCTTTTCTGTGTCTTGATGCTTCTGCTCAGCAACTCTGTCTTCCTCTTTTTGTCGTGTTTCCTCCAATTCCTTTTTTCTTGTCTTGTGTGTTTGAAATAGCACAGAGGGGCTGGGGCAGCGTAGCAGCATGAAAGCCTACCTTTATCAAGCTTAAGCCCGCCAATGATCACTTTCCCCACTGTCCTATTTAGGCATCCAGACACCCACAGGTTGCCAGGAAGCTCATGTTTAAATGAGGAGCCTCAGGCTCAATGAACAGAGAGCCTCTTTCACAATCAACTGACAACTATTCCCTACTTCTGATGTCAGCGGCCTGCCCTCAGCATTCTGGGTATCTGACTCACTCCAGCCCAGATACACGAAGCTTCAAACAGCAGAGCTTCCATGAGCGACGGTTTCCTGCTGAGGTGCCTGAGAAAGCCAAGGTGAGGTTGTGTGGGAGGGCTCCTCCTCCACTTGTCCCAGGGAGAACATTACTATTATATTACGCTTCTTTTCTCATCTCGAAATTACCAGCATGTCTGCAAAAGGTTAATGTAAAAGTCTCCTTTGAGAGCCAAAGATAACTAAAAGATACAAACATTGCTACGTCGGTTTTGTGTCTTTGTTTATCCCAAAAGCAACAAGAGTGCTGCCCGGGGAATTTAAGACCAAAATAGACCACAGCTCTGCGAAGGAGAACGACCTCTCAGCAAATAATGACGAGAAGACACTGTGGTCTCGTATTACTTTAACAAATGACCCAGCACACAAGAAGCCCAACATTTTTTGCTATTAACACTTTTTTTTTCTCAATAAATCACTGTGTATTATATGCCTGAAGGTCCAGGGATTGACAGTGTGACTCCACAGTGCAATTTGCCCTGTGAAAATACAGTTGTGAAAGAACAGAAAGATGGCTGGGTGTGTGCATATGAGTGTGTAGAGAGAGCAGCTGTGGAAAGGGCTGAACAGACATCTTTTGTCCCAATAATAGCTCTGAACCAGGGTCAACTGATTTAGAACTTACCCTGGAAAGAAATATGTGTAACTTTCCCCAAGTGGAATAATGCCTTCACTAAAAAGTATCAAAAAGACGACGAGAGGGCAAACTGTAAAACAAATCTGCTTCTCATTGCTTCCATAGATAGGGTGGAGAAGAGAAGGAATGTGTATAAGGTGTGGGTGGCTGTTTTTACACCTTGCTACTTGCGTTAGTCTTGAGAAAAGCAAAGAAACAGAAATAAAGTGAAGAAAAACACACAAGCGGTAGCAGCCATGGCATGCTGGCCCTCGTTTCTTTACGCATCCTGAGGTCAAGGCTGCCAAGACACGCTCATTATTTAATTGTTGCCAATTCGTAGCCAGATTAGGATCTATTTTGCTCTTACTCTCAACTCATTTCCACCTCTTCCTCCCTGCTAAATGTCCCTAAAATAGCATTCCAACCCTGGAACCCTGAAACTGATCAGCTAACATAAACAAACTACACGCGTTTCCGCCCCTCACCGCACATAGGTCATCGTTTCCGGTGGATGCAGATTGCATCACAGCACTTATCCGAAGGGCACAGCGCTGCTAATGGGAAGGCGTGGCGGTAAGGAGTGGGTGGTATGATCAAGGTTAAAAGCAGCATGTGTGTGTGTGAAGTATGCCTATATATGTGTGTTTGTGTGCTATCCATGTACCCAGAGGGGTGGCTTTCACCTGTCCAGTCCTTTTACATCAGATTAAAGAGGAGGGAAAGAGAGAAGGCCTTTATAGACTAGCGAACTGAAAGAATTACCCATGGATTGTGTGCACCAAATGAAATCTTTTCATTGCCCTGTAGGAGTGTGTGTGTGTATGTGTGTGTGCGCATTTGTACCTGCATTTGTATGCGTTGCGTATCAACATCGCAGACTGTGTGTCTTTGGTTAGTGCAGTGAGAGATGCAGCAGAACGGACACAGAGCCACCTGCTCTTCCTCACAGTGGAGCAGCCTGTACTCCTCGTGACTGGGACAGGTCCAAGCGCTCAGCTCCTCAGCATCGACTAACAGGTGTCCCGGCGCCGCACACGGCTGCTGTAGGTGCGTCTGGATATGAGTTTGGCAGCAGGGCTCCTTACAACGCAGACAGACTTTCCGCACGGGCAGCGGGGGGCCTCGTCTGCAGAGGACACAGTGCAGCACAGGGGGGGCTTTCTCAGTGTTCAAAGCATTGAAGCGCTTCACTATGTTGGCGAGCTTGAAGTTCTTCTCCAGTGTGGGCTTCTGGTCGTAGTCATGGTTGCACTCTGGACAGCGGACAGCGGCGGTGTCTTTGGCCCAAGCCTCAGAGATGCAACCCTTGCAGAAGTTGTGCTTGCACGGCAGCTGGATGGGCTCGTCGAAAACATTCAGACAAATGGGACACAGAAGTTCCTCTTCGAAGCAGTTTTTCCAGCTTGCATCCATGACCTCGGCTGAATCCAAACTGATGAAAAAAAACAAAACAAAGGAAAGGCTTAAAAACTGGTTTAAATGAACCACTGCTTTTAAAAAATGAGCCTATTACAGTTTAATTTTTACTGCACTTATATTCAACTAAAATGGCACAGATTGGAAACAGGCCAAACCAACACACAGGGCACTGAGTTACAGGCTTATTAGGAGTGCATTACAGTGGCACAGCAATTAACAAATGAAGCTTAAAGTAAGTAGTAGCAACCTGCTCTTCAGAGCAAAAGAGTGCCATTACACTGAAACCCAACACCAAATATATATAAATATATATATGAATTACATTTCTTCATATTTCAGTGTAATGTTTGGCTTCGCTGGGGAACAGGACGACACAAGCTGTGGCGTTTTGAGAGCGAGTGGGAACTTGACACTGAACAACAAATGTGACTCTTGTCAAATAAACTGTTACACTGACATTTTATTACGCGAAGGCACTCCTCGGCTTTTCTTACAGCAACCCACAGAAACATAACAGATGTATTCTTAAAAGAAAAAGCGTAACGTTACCAACTATTTCTCTTCCATGTCGTCGGCAGACTCCGGTGCACCTATAATACCGTGGAGCTTGTCATCCAGTCCGCGGTGAGATCCTCGCTCCTCTTGCTTCAGATTACAGCCTTCTGTCGGTCGCAGCGCTCAAAGCCGGGATTTTATAAGAGTCCCCCGCTGGTTTTCTCGTCTGGTTTCGCTTTCCCGTCAACTCTTCTGAGTAATATATTATGGTAAGTACAGGCAGGATAGTCACTCGTCGGAAGAGAGTGCAGTGCTTCCACACCGACCGACTGCCGACCTCCAATAACGTGACCCGTCACGGAGTTGATACACAGGCGGGGAGGAGCCGGTAGGAGGAAGGCGAATGAACGGCCACAGCAAACTCTACCGGACAGACTGTAAAAGACCAGGAGGCGTTTGTGTGGCTCTTCATGCTTTGAAGCAGAAGAGTCCATGGCTGGGACAAAGCAGAGCCCGACACCCCCACCCCCAGGGGCCCGTGACAGGGTTGGTGCATGTGGGGAGGAAAAGAGTGGAAAATATGGGAAGGTAATGTGGAGTAGATTTCAAATTAGTCACTCTTTTTAGGTAAAAAAAATAAATAAATAAATTTTAGTCTTTTTTTCTGACATAGTGTTGTGAAATGTACAGTGATGAGTGTTAAAACTATGCAGTGACGCAGACATCCTGTAAAAGTGTAATATGAAGTGAGCGTGGGGGCCAGAGGCAGCCCTAGGTTGACTAATAAGATTAGACTTCTTAAGATGAGTTTGCACAAATATTAACAATCTATTTAAAAGTATATTTTAATAACAGCAGACTGTAAAGCTTATTTGGAAGTAAGAATCCCATCCCGACTACTTGTGATATAATCAGCTGAGCTCCCGGGCCTCATGTTGCCTAATGAGAAAAAACAAGACTTTATAAGCATTAAGATTTTAATACTTTCTATGCATTTTAATGCGGGCACTTCCAAACCAGGAATGAGATTTTAATGACAAATTGAAGATATCAGTTTCAAACCCACCTAATTGGACAGACTGGACTCTTTGGAGTTCTGATTCTGGCCCACAATCCACGTTTGACACACCTGAAGTAGACCACCAGAGCTTTTTACTCTTCTGGGAGTCTGAAAGTTTGAAAATCGAAACCTAGACATAGCCACAAATAATACATTTTAATACATTTACTTAATACCTTTCAGAAAAAGTGTAATACTGTTGTTTTGCACATTACAGGAAATCACAATAAAATAGAAAAAAATAAAATAAAAAAATTCAAAAATAATGTTCCACAGTACTTCTGAATTAGTGTTCCAGCTTTATTTGTGTAAATACATACATACATACACACTTTAATGCACTTGGGATTACAATCAGCCAGTTCAGTCAATAAGATAGTGCTTAAAAAATTCAGTACAAAAAAAATCTAAATTTTATTTGCCATTCTGAATAAAAAAAGAAAACAAAAACGGTAACATCACGTTTTATGGAGTACATTTCTGTAGGAAAATGCTGTAGTAAAAGTAGTCTTCTTTTTTGGCATAAATATGGAGTGAAGTAACAGTATCAGAAAAAGGGAGTGAATGCAGCGGCCTCGATTCAAAATGATGTGTCCAAACAATCCAGGAGCTTCAGGCTGCATTGACAATCAACGGAAAATATGTTGGGATTTTTTTCCCCCTTCGGCTGGAGGGAAAGGCACTGTGGAGGTTTACTCATTTTTAAACAGGTCCACTGATCCAAATCATATGTTACATATATGTAGGCACTGGAAACTGCACTTGAGGAGGCCATGATCACAGATTACAGTCTATTAACATCTACAACAGTGACACTACACATGGGTGTTGTGTGAGAAAACGGGGGGAGGAGGCACATTCAACAAACCTAACCCATTACTGGAGTTATAATCTTGGCACAGAGGAGTGATCGAGGTGGTTATACCTGCAGCATTTGCCAGGTACTTAAAAAGAGACAGTTAATAACAGGCTATGAGATAATGATTAACCGTCAGACTAGTGTTCCCGAAACATGAAACATTTGAGACAGAAATGGTTAAAACTTTGGCGTGACCACAAACATATCAGAGAAAAATGTCCAGCATTTGTAAATACTATACATATCAGCTCAGTTTAAAAACAACACTGATAAAAAATGTTTAAACTGGTTATTCTTCTTCTCTTTCGAAGGCCACCGGAATAAATAGAAGTGTTTTTGAGAACTGCTGCTCAGTTATTGCTTTAGACAGCATGTCAGGAGATCACAGGATGTATGCTCAACTACATTAGTGATGTATATTTTGAACTACCTGGAGCACTGACAGCATCCAGTTTGCCCAACAGGATTGTTCTAACAGGTCAACCATCTGGACTGGCTGGTTTGATAGTCTCAAAAGCCTCATACAGATATTGTAAACAATGGTGCTAGTCTGAGAATGCGGTAACAGTCAGAAATGTTTAGTTCATCCCTCAGATTATCTTTTGGAGTGAAACAGTTGAGGCCAGCCACAGTGGGAACAACGTATCTATAAGCTCTGACAGCCTCTCAGAGTCCAGGGAGGTCTGCTGTTTCTGATCCACTCTGGAAATGTTTACACGTCTTTTTCTTGGCATTTTCAAAAGAGCAAGTGTCTCTGTGTCAGTCTCACTGGAGTGGATTATCAAACACAGAGTCTGGTAGAACAGAGATTTTTAGCTTCTTTTCTGGCCAGCTGTACTCCTTTGGCAACTTTGTCTGCAGAAAGAGAAAACACATGCAAGGTATACCAGGCATGTAGTCACAGTGCCTAAAACTGAAAGTAAAAGGTAACCTGCAAGGGGTTTTTGCTTGCCTCATCACGAGTGTTGAGTTCCTGTAAATCCCCGAGCATCTGCTCCACAAACTCTTCAGTCAACAAAATCTATGAAAGGAGAAGAGAATTTAGAAAATGAACTCATTAAACAGGAACGCAACAGCCAGAGGTCAGAGTTTCCGTGTGGGTACCTGAAGCCAGGGGCCATGGGCTGCATAGGGATGCTCTTCAGTAGCAAAAGCACCTTCAACTCCTGTAGACACAAAAGTGATGGCCGTGTCTCCGTTGATACTTTTATATGTGAAGTGTCTCCCGTGGAGCAACCGCCCCCTGTAAAAGATCAAACACAACCCATTATGAACTAACCACATGATTACACTCATAAGTTGTGTTTGTTTTCATTTATGTTTGCCATAAAACAAGATTTCTGATGTCATAAAAAAATTGCTAGTAAGCGTTTAAAATTTATAAGCTTTAACCTTTTATCTTCTGAACAATTTTTTTGTGATGACTGAGGAAAGGCAGTTTGCCATTTTGCATCAGAGGAAGCCTTAAAGAACTGACCTGTTGAAGATAATAAATCAAGGTCAAAACGCTTGAAATAACCACGAGAATTAAACTAAATCTGTTAGTCGATGCTGAGGAGCTGAGCGCTTTCTAATTCAGAGAAATAACCGTAAACATTTAAAGTCAGTTAATTATTTAAATGAATTTAAATTAAGAGAAACACTATGTTCTGCAGTCTTCAATGGGAGGAATAGAAAAAAGATCCAAAAGATTTGTTTCATTAATATCAGAGAGGACAGTTTGTAGGAAATATGACATAATCGCCCTTCATTGCGGTATCACATAACTGGGACATAACACTGTGTTCTCAACACATTTCTCCTCCTTTTACACAGAGCTCTCTCTGTACAGTAACTCTAAGCTTGTTCTCTCCTAAAAATTAGTTTAAAAATAAAGCAAGTTGAAACTGGTGGGAAAGAGACTTCCTATTGGATAGTCCGCTCAGTTGGCATTTTGTTTGGTTACACACATTCCTATAAATGTCACCTATGCCCCCCATCCCCAAAAACAAAAATCCAGACGGATTGTAAATTCCACAAGTTACAGAGTATATCAGAGATCTTATTGTTTGCTATTGCAAGTTTGCCATTTGTCACTTCAGCATTAGAGGGAAATGGTACAAAGCAGACTTTCAACTGGATAGTCCGCTTAAATGGCATTTTCTTTGGTTATACAAATTCCTATAAATGTCACGTATACCCCCAGTAAAAAGTAAACCAAATCCAGATATTACTGGACTGTGAATTCCAAAACTCACGTTAGAGGCAATAGCTGCATTCTTTTTGTCAATAACGGACTCCTTTCACCAAGTGCAGGCTCTCTTCTCTTTCTCATTTTAAGATTAACATTTTTTTTCTCTTCAATGTAAGATGGCTGAAATGGTTATTTGATTTATAGACCATGTGACTGTCATGAACATATGGAGGTAACTTTAACATCGAATTTATATCTGCCAATCCGTATTAATGTACTATCTTTGTCCTAAATCCTCTTCCTGCTGTTTGATACACTTCTCGCTGTGTAGGCGAGCAGGAAGGAAAACCAGACATGCTCCACATGCTGTGTTGACAGCACTGATTCAGTTGCTCTGTCAATGTACACTAATAACCTTCGTTGACTTCTCTGTTTAAGAAAAGCTAGAAAATAGATGTAAAAACACCAAAACATGTTAGACAAATCTAGAGGATCAGAGTCTACGTCCAACAGTCCACTGTTAACAAATACTAAATTCCTGAATGTCACTTCTTTGATGTTACAGGTAACATTAATATCGACTTTAAGCCGTTTCACATTCTGCTCACTTATGATAACAATAGGCCCACTAAAAAGCAGCTAACTTGTTATTTTCTTCAGACTTTGAAGTGATATCAAAGTACATGTGGGAGGAAGTTCAACTGATATTTTAGGGTGTCTTTCAGAAAACCTCCTCATTCACCCCTGAGGAACTAGTGGTCCTACATGCCATTATATTCGGCCACACCTGTTCAAAATAAATATCTGGGGTATCCTTTCGGTCTCACATACATTCAGAAAGGGTTCATTTGCCCAGCGGTTGTAGGAGAAGAAGAATGGTGCTTTACCGCAAGCAGAGGGGCAACAGTGTGCCTGACTCTTGGTTGAATTTCAAATGGACACTCTCCAACTGCCGTGTTCGGACCAACTCATGAGGAACAATAGCTGCTGAGCTCTCACTCTCCAAACTGTCCTTTCGACTCCTGATAAACACAGAAAGAAGAAGAAAATAATCTTAGTGAGGAAGTAGAAAATGGTATGTTCACTGATGAGTCTGTTAGAAAACAACTAAGAAGGAAAAGGCAGCTTTTTGGCTCACGCGCACACACACGCGCGTGCGCATACACGCACAGAAACAGATTTCGCAACTCCTTTCATGAAGCAGTTACCTGATACAGCAGAAGACCCAAACTTCCACAGAAAAGCAGCAACAGAATAGCAACACAGCAACATAATATGCTGGTAGCTAAGAAAGAACGATGATGATAGTTCAGATGTCACTGGGGATTTGAGTCACAGCACAAGAGGGAGGGAGTTATCCTGGTGCAACCCTTGTGCTGAGCTGAACCCATGTTAAGATTGTGAGTGCTGGAGTGTAGGAGGAACACTCACTGCGGTCTCTCGTGGCTCTGTTTCTGGCTGTTGATAGGTGGTAGGGCTGCTTTGCTGTTAAACTCCAGTCCTTTTCTCAGAGTCTCCCTGATCTGCTCTGTGTCTGTCAGCCCACAAACAAAGACAGAAACAAGTATTATTTCATTAGGTTAGGCATTTCTGCTCAGCTTGAGTATCTATCATATGTGCTTCTTTGGAAGCTGGCATACCTTTGTCTGAGAGCCTGCGTGGCTGTGATCCAATGCAGATTGATCGGCTGTCCTCCTCATCCTCTGGCGGCCGACTCAGATCGTCCCACACACACTTGGCGCTGACCCCACTCAGGTTCGAGCCTTCTGTCTCGATACCCTGGTCCACTCTCTCCTGCTTAGATAGGCAAGAAATATACACAAATTGTCAACACAAGCTCACGTAAAACACAACGTCAACTTCTTCAGAAATGAAAACGATGCATAAATATCTACAGGCAAAAAAGAGGTGATAAAACTTGTGACAGCAAAACAAACCAAAAACAATAATATTAATGAAGAAAAGGTTCCCTTTAAAGTGCTTTGTAGAAGATTTTGCTTCCAATATCAACAAATCATTGACCAGGACCAATTAGCTCTTCAAATGGTTTCTTTTCAACCACTACTACTTATTTTGGCTGCTCCCTTTAGGGGCCGCCACAACGACCATCTACCAACATCTCACCCTATCACTAGCATCTTCCTTTGTCACACCAACCCTCTGCATGTCCTCCTTCACTACATCCATTAACCTTCTCTGTGGTCTTCCCATTTTCCTACTGCCTGCCAGCTCTATATTTAAAATCCTTTGTTCAATACATCCACTATCCCTCCTCTGCACATGTCCAAACCATCTCGTTGCCTCACGAACTTTGTCTTGAAGCTGCTCTGATATGCTCATTTCTAATCCAATGCTCATAGGATATGCTCATTTCTGATAACGCTCAAAGAAAATCTTTGCATCTTCAGGTCTCCTACCTGCAGCTCAGCCTCTTGTCTTTTTGTTAGGGCCACTACCTCTCCACCAACAGAGTGGGTCTCTTGAACCCATCTATCACTCCTACTGCACACCGCACACCTCACTCCTGTCTCATTGTCTTCATAAATGTCCTGCACTACCCTCAAATACTTCTTCTCCTCTGCTGACGACCTGACACAGTACCACAGTTTCTCCGCTGACACCCTATTGTATGCTTTCTGTAGATAAGGCGTGTCAAACATAAGGCCTGGGGGGCCAGAGTCTACCCAACAATGAGTTTGACATCCCTGCTCTAGAGCCACAGGACACAAGACAGTGCTACTTGTTCTAATCTTCTATATAGTGGCAACAGGTTTCGTTTGAGGCACACTAAGCTTAACTCTTTATAGAAGAGTTAAAAAAAATATAAAACAGTAGATTTTGATCATGCTTAAGTTTCGATGACAAATGTTTCCAAAAACAGAACACAAAATAAATAAATCATTAAAGACCATAAAACTGCCTCTTTATGTCATACTGTATAAAAGCAACATGGTGCAGAATTGAGTAAAACTTACTTGTAGCTGTGGATCAATTTCAAAAATGGTCTCTCCTCTCCTCATGTCAGTGATTAGCCAGGGGCCACCGGCTCTGTGCACAGGAAAAGCATCACCATTAGTTCAGGTCAGCATTAACTTCAAGTTAAACACACCAAGTTAATAAATTAACTAGTAACTATGCTCCTCACTTGCTGCTCACAATGTACTCAAACTGAACAGCATTCACATAATGGTGTGTCTATTCAACTCAGTTCCTACAAGTTCAATGATTGACCATTTACAGGTAACTGTAAAAAAAAAAGGAAAGACAGAAAAACAAGAGGAAAAATACTGTGACTGAGCAGGTAAATCATTTAGATTTTATCTGCCAGATATGGAGTGCACTAAAAAGGGAAAAAATATGTGTGTAATGCTTAAGTCAAGTTATGCTTTCCACTTCAAATGATGACTTTCATAAGAGTTCTACACAAAAATGACACGCAGGTTTGACTAATCAACACCTACGTGTAAATCCAAGCTAAGCAACAGAATAAAAAGTAAAACTAGTTTTGACCAGATCACCTGCTACACAGTTCTACTCACACTCTGACTCCACGCATCAGCTCCAGGATACCCTGTCCATTCCACTGTTGGGCCGCCTGCAGCTCCTCTGTACATACTCCCACAATCTACGAGACACAAATTTTATGGTTTTTACACCAACTGTTGTAAAACACCCCATACCTATTTTATTAATATTGGGTAACATTACATAATATTGAATAAATGCCTAAATAATATCTGACATCTCAAGATGGATTTTTGATATTGTGTTCCTCTCCTCATTTGCCTACAGTCAACTGTTGCAGCCGTTTACCATCACAAGGGGGCAGTGTCGCAAACAACAGGTACTACAGGTACAAGCTACTCTTCGTTGTTGGTCCTTCAGCCATAAAACCCAGTTATATCAGCTAAAAAAACAAAAGAATAAAAAGCATCCATTGTAGACACCTGTCTGTGGCTTTTCTTTTTTTAAATTGTTGATTTCTGCGCTTCTCCTGTTCACACTGAACTCTGCTGCCACTTTTAAGCCAACAACTATGTGAGCCATGAACAGCATCATCGACATTAAGCTATGTAAAATGTAAATGGACTGGTTCTTATATAGCCCATTTCTACTCTGCCTGAGCACTCAAAGCCCTTTATACAACTTTCCTCATTCACCCATTCACACAAGCACATGAAAGTGCTTTCTAGCTAACATTCACAGACATTCATTTTCCATCCGATGCATCTGAGAGCAACTTGAGGTTAGTATCTTGCCCAAGGGTATTTGGCATGCAGACTGGAATAGTCAGTCGAACCACCAACCTTCCGATTAGTAAATGACCTGCTCTACCCCCTGAGCTACAGCCACCACTATCCTCTGCTGTTGGACTTTTGAAGGACTTCACAACACAATTTTTACATAGGTTGCATAACCCAGCATAGGCAAAAACCTACTCAAAGAGACACAAACGCAATACCGCAAATCTTACATTAATTAGCTCAACACAGAATCGTTTTGAGCCTACTGTCAAGTGGATTACACTAGTGACAAGTGACATTAAAAACTCACCTGGAGAAAACTCACTGTGCCAAATGGCGTCTGAACCGGTTGCATCTGTGGGTCTTCTGTAAGCAACATATGCTGGATACGAGATTCACTGTTGTCTAGTGGACTGTGCCACGATACATGGTCACCACTACAAAATGTGTTTTCTGCATGAGTGGAGAGAAAAAAAATACATTATTTTTTTAAAATAATAACAAATCATGGGATTATAATTTGTCTAGCAGACACCCTGTCATGGCTGCTCAAACAATCTTACTTTCCTACATTTCATCATCTGACTGTACATAAACGTTGACGGAATGGTCCAGCAACATGAGAAGAGGGGAGGCAGATCAGAAAAAGAGGTAGCGTGAGTAAGAGGAAAAACAGTCAAAATGAGACCCAAATATGGAAAGAAAACCATAAAAACTACTTTTCCGTCGAAGCTAATCTGACTGTTTGCGAGGTAACACGCGCCCACGCCAGACTTGCTTCAGGAGAAACGAGAGGGGGGTAGATGGCCAGGAATCAGCATTCGTTTAGCTTAGGGGCCTAGCCCACCCACACACAAATTGACCCCAGCTGGAAAGCAGAGAAGGACTGAGTAGAGGTGAGTCTGGAGTAAAAAGTCTTCTCTTTCTGCATGCTCCCTTCTTGTCTATCGAATTACATTATTTACACAAGTTTTGGATTCAAAGGAGCTTAGCAACAGTGTATACACCCATGCAGAGTACATATATTCACACTACCACAACTGTCTTGTTTGTAACTTGTGAAAACAATCCTACTAAAAACAGCAAAAGATAACAAAAGGGAAATTAGATGTCCTTTCAATACCCAGAGCTACAACACACATAAATGATGCCCAGAGCAGACTCCTCTAGTTAAGCTTGTTTACATGCATCACTGGGATTTCAAGCTACCTTTACAAAGAACACATTCTTTGGCACACCACCATGTTTTTGCTTGGCCAATAGAGAGTTATCACATTAAAATTTTGCAGTTAAATCATTTGCTAGACCGCAAACAAACCGTGACAAATAAGTACACTGTGTTACAATTTTTTAAGTGAATGACCAAGAATTTACAGATGGCTGCAAAATGGAAAAAAACAAAACAAAAACAAAACAAAACAGCAAAGTGTCTTGGTCAGATTTTAGGCCACCATGTGCCACCGACCAGTATCAGTGCACCATTGCGTAGATTCTTCAAATCTCTGGAACACTGCTAGAGGCATGATATGCATTTCTTTTAACAAGCTATCCCCTCTTTCGGGAATAACTTTACCTTTCTGTTTCAGTGGCTGTCTTGACACTGTTTATTCAGATCAGTAATAAGAGAACCATGATATCAGCCCCACAGTGCAGTGGCAAGTGAAAGGTTGGTGTTTCAGTTCCAGCCATCTTTGCTCTTTGTCCACTGTACAAGGCTATAGCGGCTATTTCAAACTCTTGCACATTGATCTGACCAGAAATGTATCATCTAGATAGGATGTAGCAAAAATGCAACAAAAATTTATGTTTTGATCTTTGCTGAAAGTTCTAAAAGGTATTAACTGCAGCGACATGCACAGTCATAACCTTGTGCGTGTTAATGCACCTCACAATTTAGACTGTGTCATGTTTACAATACATAAACTTAACTTGATCTGCAGTAAGCCTGCAGTTTCAATCTTCATGGCGAACTGACCAGGGTGCACATTCATATATGAAGCCAACATGACGCTATCAGATTAACGGAAGGGTATGCATGTCTGAAAGAGGCGAAACACATCAGTCTAAAAATCTCCCACAGACGCTACACTGGTTTGAGATATGGTAATAGTGAAAGGAATAGTATAACAGTAACGTTATTCCCATTCTCTTTGAGTGACACCTGGTGCTCTATGAATGGAGAAGACATCCCAAAAGACAGCACCCACGTCAACATAAAATTATGACATCACAGTACAACAATCTATTTATTTTTTTTAACCACTTAACCAGTCTTTTGCTGAGTATTGAGTTATTTTCCATACAATGTTTAAATCAACAAAAATAAAACAAAATTTATTTATGAAAATAAATTTCTTTTTAGTCTGAAAGGCATTCAATTTGATGAATTATCACAACGTAATACAGTTTGTTTCTGTTGTTTAAGATGGCAGCATGGTGGTGCCCTAAGCATGAATGTTAGCATGAAATGAATGGTTGTCTCTTGTATCAGCCCTGTACTACTGCACTACTACAAATATTTTTGCTGCAAAACTACCCACAATAAAGTTTTTGACCTCTTCCAATTCTTTTGTTTGATTGTCTTTCAATATGACCTTTATCCATGCAAACATTTTTATAAATTGCAAAACTGCTTTGTGCCCTTACCTGACTGGAAGACATAGCGAGCCAAACCTTGCATTAGCTCAGCTGGCCATGTTGGAGGTGCAGTCTCCCCCACCTCTCTTTTGAGTCTAAAAGTGAGCTCAAAGCCAAACCCACTTGGTCCATCTGGCCCTGTAAATCTGACAAACAAACTTTATGAGAAAATGGACTGACAAAATGTCAGCACTTATACTTTTGTGTTATTTGTATATACATGAGGGCTGTGAAAAGCCAAATACTTATTGAGATGAACGAAATATTCAGAGTTCACAGTTGGTCAGGAGGGGACATTTAGTAAAGGGCTGATAACTAAAATATTGTATGGGTCAAAATGACTTCCCACATTCAACAAACGGTCACACAGAGGGGCGTTTAAAAACCAAGATTTGTGTTACTGACACAGTACTTACTCATGAACACGGTTATCCCCATACAGGTCACTGAGTCCAAAGCTCACATAGTGCCAATGCTCCTGGACGTCCTGAGCTGGACAGCCTACATTTCTATACATACTGATGTAGTCTAACGGATCTGGTCCACCGAGCCTATGAGAAGCAAAGAATGAGAACCATGTACAGTTTTGTTATTGTTGTGAGTAGACACCCCAATGTAAAGACATCTGGGTTACAATGGAAGTCGTTTATACGTATAAACGTAGTGAGAGACATTTCAAAAGCTGGATTTAAGCCAGTATGGCTTAGAAGAGACATTCTCAAACTTTCCGAATAACAGTAACTACAGTATGGCTTCTGGATGTTGGGTTAGCTACAATGTTAGCTTGGAAGCTAAGCTAGTTCTAGGCTAATATTTAGCCATTATTATATTAAATATATTGTACAAATATAATGCCCGCACGCATGTCAGACAAGCAACAGCAACATGGGTTACTTACCAATATTTTACAATAGCTGTTACTTGAAGCGGGTTTGCCTGCTCGGGATAAAGTCGCCGACATTCCCCATAGATAGCCTGCAGCCCAGGAGGAAACAGCGGCACCAGCCCGTGGGCTTGTGCACCACTGGTAGGCCGTACCTCATCCATGCCACGACCTCGAATAAACCGGGTTACTCTATAGAAACAACGTATATACCGTTACCGTTGGCAACTACCGCTTGTTCAGAATTAGGCTAAACTAAACCATAAAAGCTTCAGACAAGTACTGCTGTGTAATAACAAACGATAAACTCTTTTCTGTTGCCCCACTCGGTAGTCGCCTGTTGCTCATCCTTTACAAAGAAACTACCTTACCATTGGTTGGCGAAAGGCCATTGCGTCAGTGACTGGCAGCAAATTGTAGCCAATGAAAATAAAGATAACGGTTGTGTGAAATTGTGGATAAATGTAATTGGCTGAAATGATGCTTATCAAATAGTTAAGGGGACATGCACTTTCAGGGTTGGGGTATTAACGTTTTTAAGTAGGCAAATTATGGCTAGGATGTTAAAAAGACAAAAAAACAAAAAACAGCCAACAAAAAAGTAGAAACTCTTTCAAAAACATTGCTGAGAAAAAAATCTTTTAACTCCCGTGTGACGTGTATGTACAGAATATAACCAGCAAAAAAAAATCTTTCAAATAGAGTATGTACTGTCTGTTACTTGTTAAATTATTTCCTTGTAAAAAGTCTTGCATTAAATTTTTGATTTTTTTTTTCACTTGCAGTTAAATGTGTTAAATGGAAATGGAAATTTTTCTTTTTTGTTTTTTTACAGTTTAATCTGTATGTCCTTTAAAATGATAGCCTCCAAAAGTAATTAGCTTTGTGTAAGGTAAAACATATCATATAATAGAAATACTGACATGCCTTTAAAATCAACTTACTTGTTTAAAGTACTTACTCGCTTTACTCCCATGCAATAACCATCCACCCACTGTTTAGACAAAGTATTTACTTTATCAGTTAGAGTCAGAGAATTCAATCAAAACCAGCCTGAAACGTTATTCCTTTGAAAAGGTCAACAAGTCAAGATGTGACCATGACTGAGCAGTCACTAAGACACTACACTGTGTGTTCCATGTTTTGAATAAAAATGCAAACAGTGAATAGTAATCAAAGATTATTCAAGATTTTTCTCATTGCAGAAGCTTTCCTGGATTCTAAATGAATGATAACAAGAAGGAAGGGAAGTATTATTTGTTTTAGAAAAAAGTATGAATCCAAAGAGCTATTACGTTTCTTAAGAGACCCTAAGTTTACTACACAAGCATTTCTTTCAATAGAGTGAATGCATGAATAGCAATAGCAAAACACAGTGTTACAGCATAGTAATGCTGTATATAAGATTCCTCATCACTAAGAGGTGGCAACCTTGTTTTGCACATATGTTCTTTGTGCCTTATTACACACTTTAGTCTACACATGCAGTGGCACACTTGTAACTACTGCTATATATTATATAACAACCTAAAGAACTGTATCCTGTGATGCTGTTTATCCAAGTGAAATTTGTAACCATTGTGGCACAAGTCCCAGAAAAGAGTATAGCCTGAAGGACAACTACCCCACCCCCCCCCCACCCCCACCCCCCCACACACACACACCAAAATGGGAGATTTCTTAGGTGAGGTTGGAAATGATGTATTGTCCTGTCGTGACGCTTCCAGACATTATCAAAAGACTTTGTGTACAGTGTATGGCTTTTTCCAGACTGACTTTCAGAGACACATCTGGGAGCTGTTTTGAGAGAACGCCTCCACTGCAAATGGCACAAATTAAAACTAAAAAGGACGGTGCATTAACAAAAGGGGGCATGGTTTATGTGGGGCGTAGATAAGAAGAGGAAAAGATAGCTAATACACTTTCATTTTGAATGTAGCTTAGATGTAATGATGTGGCAGCCCTGTGAGCATGATGATTCACTTGATATTTACTGTTTCAGTGCTGGTTACAAAGACCCACATCATAATGCCATTTAGTGATAACAGTATTATAGAAATTGCATACGTCTTTCATTCCCACCAAGTGTAACACTACACTGCTTAATTTAACTTGAGTTGCCAACGCTGATACAAGAAATGAGTTGCTTTAAACCTGTTCTGGTTTATAATACTCAACTACAATATATGTAGGTGAGTATTCCCGTCCTGAATGACTATACAAAAACGTGGTGTTTTGTAAGTTATACGTCAGATTTTTGCACTGAAGGCAAAACTTACATTACCGATTAATTAAGTCAAAAAGAAAGCACATATTTAATACTGACATACTTTTACCAGCTCTTGCAGCACACACACATATATATACACACATATATATGTGTGTGTGTGTGTGTGTTTAACATTTTTAACTTTAACATGGCTATAGCTTAATAATGCCGAAATGCTGCAAGAGCTGGTAAAATTATGTCAGCATTAAATACATGGCAGAGCAGCTCTTGAACTTTCTGATGTACTTTTTACCATAATATTTCCTTTTTAAAAAATTGCTAATAATTAATAAAATCCCCACAAATATGGTTGCCTTTTGATTGGGTTTATTAACAATACATAATGACACTTTATAATAATACTGAGAAACACATTAGTCATTTAAAAATTTATGCTTTATTCACAACAATAATATGTGCAATTAAAAATTAACTCCTCATTCACAGAAATCTCCATACAAACTTAACACCAAGCATTATTTTATTGATTTCACACAGTGGTAACTTCGGCATTCTGGTGCTGCGCAGTACGGCTGACAAACTAGTACCATGCCAGAAGAACTGAGCCCATAGATGACACCTGAAGATGTCACCATCTATGGAATTCAGTTCTCATAGTAGAGCACACATTAAAATCTGTTCTTCGGGCACTTCTGGATCCTTTAATGGCTTTATTGATTTACACAGCTCATACTTCAATACTAACTCTTTTCACATTTCATTAAATCTCCCATTAAATAATGAAAAAAAAAAGCCAACTATAAGAATAATAAAATTAGTAAACTCTAAAAACTTCACAATAAATGTGGGCTGCAGTTAAGTGACACATGTTGAGAAGCATGTTGGGGTTAGGTTACCGATCCCAATTTCTGAAGAAAGGCTGGGTAATGATGAAATGATAACGTCAGCTGTACTTCTTTCAGAGTAAGATTGAGCAATAGGTCATTACTGTGGCAACTGAAGGGATTAGTCACATTTAACATTTGCTTAACAAAGTGGTGTATGAAGTCGTTGAAAAAAAAAATGCTGTTAATTTGCAGTGGTTAAGAGGTGTTGAAAATGAAAGTAAAGTGGGAAACAAGTTCCAAAGAACAGAAACGATTCTGTGATTAGAGAACATATGGAGAGTTTCAGGATCATTTGAGCAATCCAACTGGTTTCTTTTTTTCATCTGTGTTCCTGGAAATGCTTCAAAACTACTGAAATGCAAGTCAGTCCACTGGAAGCACTGAATCAGATGGTGGTGATAGTGCTCTGGTCAAGGCATGAAATGACTCATCAGTTACAGCAGTACACTCCCAGTAAACGCGCTTTAGGACTGTGTGATTAGTGACATAAAGTTAGTCGACGTATCTTTGAACCCTGCAAAGTAAGTATGATATTAACTGACTGTGATAGATTCGCCTCTTTTATTTAACAAGAGAAAAAGAAAGAAACCCCCCACCACCACTACCCCACACCTCATTCAAGGCCTGGAGTCAATGTTGACAGTGAAGATACAGTGAAGATAATTTGTCTGTGTTATCTCAATCACTGCAGTTTATCCATTATGATGGCGCATTCTTTTAAGGTACAGTACAGCACGATGAACTTTCGAAGGAAGGCCACACCTGAGTATGTTCAGGAAACTCATATCTTTCCGGCAGTTGGACTGGGAAACAACCGGTTCTACGGCCTATCACTAGACAAGGCCAATCCCCTATGAGATCATTAACTGTTTCTTCAAAGTCTACATCAAAAAATTTTCACAGTATGGCAGGTTTAAAAGCCTTCATTTGCTTTTTGCTCAAAGAATGAAGAAGTTAGTATTTCTTTGACCTAGTTAAAAAATGTTCAACCCCCCCACACACCCAAAAAACATGTCATTTTGTATAAGCTTTTTGAAAACCACACACTCGATTTGACCATACTGAGAGTTTTCTTTTAATATACTTACCTTGGTTTCATTGATTTCCTTTCCTGATCCTGGTTATGTCATAAACAAACCTCCTCATAAAAGCCTCCCAGGATTATTTCATAGTCAAGCTTTAAAAACAACACACTTTCGCAGTCCCATCTCACCAGAAAGAAAGCAGCAGGCTTCTTCAAACTCGGCAAATATACATTCCTCCTCAAATCACCTGCACATTCTGCTCGCTCCCCAATGTCCTCCAGGTCCCAGGGATGGATGCAGCACACTGTCTGACATTCACAGAAAGAAGCACTTAAATATCTTGCCACCTTTCACATCACCCATCAGCCTCCCTCCTCTCTGTTTTTCATACACTCCCTCTGTACGGTAAGCCCGACAGTCACTTCCCAGTAAGAAGGAAGCAGTGGGAGTGTAAAACACGCCCCCTCACAGTGAATCAACACATAATAGTTTCTGAGGAAAACCATCTGACTTGCCCTGCCCCCTTGTTCCCATAAAGTAAGCAGGGGAAAGGCTGTGTCTACTGGAGGGGCCAGGAATTCCCCCACAGGCCCTGAACAGCTGTCAAGATGAGAGACGATGACGAAGCGGACACAGTGGAAGTTTGCTGGCCAGGCATATGCAAACAGAAACCATGTTTGGTGTATTTTATGTTTCTCTGAGTGAAATAGGGTTTAACACTACAGTATATTTACATAATAAGCTGCTGGAAATTCTGTCCACACACTGTGGGCGTTGAAATGCACAGTCATGTTAGAGCTGGTGACATTATGTTTCCTAAAAGTTTTTTCTTAATCTTTGCTAAATATTATTTTATCAGCGGGTCTCTTCAGTGCTGACGTCACGGGTATGTTTAGGATGAGATAGATTCTTGAGAATGTTTGTGTAGCTGGAGTCATTTATTCAGGTGGGGTCTGATAGGGCTGTATTGTAAAAGAACCTTTGTTTGTTTTCCGATCATAGTCAAACACGGCACACGTACAGGTTGTATTTAGTCACACGGTTGAGACCGGGTCGGCAGGCTAAAACGACAATTTCAGAACAACACATCAGGCAGTGTTATTCAGTTTCATTGCCGAGTGACCCTGTGAAAACCCTCTGACTTCCTCATCCTCTTATGTAGTCACCTCAAATGCGAGAAACTGGTCTGGACTTGAGGCATACTTCCCCAGAAAAAAAGCCCTATTCGAAAAAAGTAGACGGATTTCCTTGAGCTGGACAAAAAGGGGATTCCACACGGAGATGGAAAAATTACAGCAAAATTCCCTTTCTTGATTTTGGATGGATATTTGCCCATACTTCCTGCATAGGCATATGTGTAGACATTTTCAAAAATGTTTTTTTTTTTTAAATTTTGCACTGTTGCCAGATTATGTAGTGAACTTCACTGAAAGGAAACCAGTAGAATAAGAGCTACAGAGACCCCATAGAGTCCCACCATTGATGTTCAGTGACTCCAGAATCCACTTTCAAACTACATCCTTGGGCTGGTGGGATAAGTTGCAATTGACATTTTGTGCTGGACTTCAGAAACAAGCCTGGCTTTCATGCTGGTGTTTGAACACTGGGGAAATCACTCGCAAAGGTCACTGAGCCCATTTCCTTTCTTTCCTCTCCATGCATCTAAAGACCTGTAACAGCCCCTTTCAACTGCACTTCAGTTACTGGCAGACATATTCAAATTTCGATATAGGAAGTGAAAGAAGGTGTAGGTAACAAAAGAGCAAATATGAGCCAAGAGTGTGTTTTTATTGCAGCTTTTCCTTGTTTAACCACGGCAGTTTTAACATACCAAAATAAAGACAGGAGTCATAACGACACAGCTGGCTGATTCAGGACTGCACACAATAATCAAGCAATACCCTTGCTCTATTTTTTATTTTCATTCAGTTTTTCATCAATAAATCAATTACAGATAAAAACCAATGAGTTCCTGACATTCCTTACTCAAGCGTCCTTTGACTTTTTAAAACGCAGTACTACTACATGTCTCTGAAGTCCTTCTTCTCCATCCCACAGACGATCCACAGAGAAAACATTCCTCTGCTCCACAAATGTTTCAAAGAGATGTAGTCCACCACCTACACCAAAGTAGTGGGATTTGGTGGCAAGGTAGACCAGACCATCTGGTGCCAGCAGTTTGTGCAGGGTCTCGTGTAGAGCAGGGTAGTACGCAGTGTTGTAGATAGTCTCTGATGTGAATATAAGATCATATTTGGGTGGTGGATCTGCCTTTAGAACCAAAGCGAGAAATGTGCTCCAGTCACCAGAGTAAAAATGACACCTGGTTAGTAATGGTTGCTGGGCTAAGTCTATGGCTTGTTTTTTAGGAGGTGGGCTGTTTTCTGTGATCTCCTTCTGCCCTTTCGCCTTCTTTTTAGAACCATCTTTCTCCTTCATTTTTTCCTTTCCACTCCCTTCTTTGTCATCTTCACTGTCTACTTCATCATCCTCTTGGCAGTTTAGCATTACATTTGGCACTGTGAGCTGTTCAATGACTGTACTGTTATAATCTTGGAAGTGGACCTGACTGGCTCCCCTCTTCAGAGCCAGTATTCCCAGCAGCCCTGCGCCACAGCCCAAATCCAAAACCGCCTTCCCCCCAAAGGTCTCTCCATCTTTCTCAATCAACTCCAGAAGGTCATACGTGCACTCCCACACCTTCAGCCCTCCCTCGTACACACCAGAGATGAGGTCAGACTTCTGCTCCGCTGTGCGTGAAAGAATTTTTTCTCTGTCCTCTCTCTCTGAGGCAGTCTTCTCAAAAATGGTCTCATTGAGGAAGTGCAGAGGAGGAAGAGTTCCAACTGTAACCGTTTCAAAGACGCCATCCATAAGGAGGAACTGTGGATCGGATGGCAGAAAGTGCTCGCTGGCCTCTTTTACTGGTTGTGCTGGTTTGGGGCCGTCCTCTACCTGCAAACAGAAAGCAGTATGCACAGTTGATAATAAAACCACTCGCCTCAGCAATGTATGTGGGTGATGGTCACATGTTGTGACATAAGCAAGAGTTTTCCGTTATCCTTTCACAAAAACACAGCTTTATTTATTAAAGTTAGTGTTAATGAGTAACAAATATTTTGGTATGTAGTGTTCTAACGTTTTTCGTTTTCTGAAGTGGAGCACAGGCGGCACAGTGGTGTGGTGGTTAACTGTCTTCCTGTTGTCTCACAGCAAGAAAGTCCTGGGTTTGAAACTCCACACACATGGCTTTGTGTGGACTTTTATGTTAGGTTAATAGGCGATTATAAATTTTGCTGTAGGTGTAAAAACAAGCACGCGTGTTTTTTTTTCTTTCTATGTTAGTCTTGTAAGAGAATGGTAGCCTCTCCACAACGCACCCTTCCTCCTGCCCTGGTGAAGCTGGGATAGGCTCCAGCTGCTCCACAACCCTGCTTCAAGCAAAATATGGATGGATGAAGTGGGGAATGCAGGAAAAAAGATGGAAATATGTCATAACTAGTGGTGATGTTAAAACCGCTTTGATAGTTACACTGAAAATGGGGGATGGCTTGATGTTACTGTAAGAATGGCTAACATCTGCACATAAATGTTGCGAAATCTTCTTTGGGACCTATAAAACGCAACAATGTCAGTTATTAAAACATAAAAGCCTGTTGTTTGGTTTAAAGTTAATTAGTCTATTCAAATGTTGTAACAAAGATTTACTCAATTCTGCGTGTACATACCAGGTATAGTATGCTTTTACCACTGTGATTTGTTTTCTTGTAATAATGATGTAAAAGGTCAGTTGACTGATAAATCACTCAAACATGAGAATGTTATGCATCAGCCATGTGAGTCACCGTGACTGAAATGACGTTTGCTTCTCTGGACTGGTAGGTGTAAATGCTCATGTAGTCAAACTCAGTAGAGCCGAACAGTTTAGATTTAAATGCCAGTAAAGTTTGTTGCATACCTCAGAAGTTTGGTGTCATACATAACAATAACAAAGCACACAGTACTTTAACAGTTTGGATTGTTTCTGCTTTAACATACCTTATCCTGTAATGTTAACAAGCAGATGTTAACAGCCTACGCTCTCTAGTGGATGCACACAAAATTAAATTTTTATTGCTTTTTTGAAGCTCATACGGTCAGAATTTACAGCATCATTTAATTGAACAGCATGTGCTTTAGTGAGGATGGATTTTTACCTTTGTCCCCTTTAACATAAGACAGGTTTATCTTTACAAATTAAAGCTAACTTTGGCTGCTCCCTCGTCACAAGGGGTCGCCGCAGAGTTTAGGGCTGCATGTTTGATTTGGCTTCTTTTTCTGTGGGATGTTTTTACTTGTAACCCCAAAGAGGATTTGTGCATTTCACTGGAATCAAACCACCAACCTTTGGTTTGTTAAGGGAATGCGCTAACCATTACACTGAAGCCCCTCTATACGTTTATCTTCACAATTGTTTTTGGACTAATCTACACTTTGATTTAATGTTAAGTCTTATCTAAATATAATTTTGACAGAGCTGGCGAAAAAAAAAGCTTCTATTTGCTTGTTTGTTTGTTTTTTTTAAAATCTAAATTATTTAGTCTACATTACATAAATGTTGCACAAAACACTTCTCATTTTTCTACTTAAAGACTTTAGGAATTATTTATCCTTTTTAGCAGTAAACTTGATGTATTTTTAATCAATATTTTTTCATATCAGCTTTTAAATATTTATTCACGTGTTTAGATGTAATCCATTCTAATGTACAGATCACAGAATATACTGAAATGTAGGCAAACCTAGGCAGATTTTGTCTGCTGTACTTGTAGTCAATTGCTTTATTACAGATGATTTTCCACAGTCAAAAAATAAACTATAATGTTCAAGAACCTTATTATTTTTGCTCTTTCGATGTTGCCCCGGGCTTATTTGTGATCCTTTGATATTTTTATCAAAGGATCACAAATAATGGGAAAGAATAGGAAACGAATAGGAAAGCAGTGCTGTTGTTACTACTTACATAAAGGCATTTATGACAGACAGATACATTTCTGAGGCTTTGTAAATTTTCTGCCTGCAGCCATAAATGTTATTCCCACACTCTCGCAGAGGGTCCAAGTCTAAACTTGCTTTACAGCACCGCAATTGCGAGCTTGAACGTCACTTCTGCTATTACTAGTTACGCGGCGGTACTTAGAGTACTCTGAGTAACTTAAGCTATGACACATCATAGGTAAGCTAATGTTACTCACAGATACGACAGCATGATCTTTATTTCCGTGCTGCAATTCATTTCCACCCACGTCTCCGGGGTCTGTTGTTTGTGCTGGAAGGTCGAAGTTAAAACAAAACGACATGCTGACTGACACCACTGTTCACTAAGTTTGAGGATAGAAGATTTGTATCACAGTTTCACACAGGTTCTACCGAAGGCTGGCTCAACATGGCATGCGTAGCTAGCAAGGCTGCTATAGATAAAAAAAACTACATGTCCCAAAAGTCTGAGACCCCCCCCCCCCCCCCCCCCACCACCAGTTATGCTATATGTTATATTTCAGTTATGCATGTAGCCGAATCGTTATGCATATGTGTACGTGTTATAACATAAAATACAGAAAATTCAGAAACATAAATGTCAAGTCCTGAAGAAAAATAACTGTTGAAATCACTTCCTGACTCAGACTACCACGATGCCGTTCGGTGGTGTTCCAGCGCATGCGCATTAATTGGAGGATTCCGCGCTTAACTGTCACAGGTCCGTGATCCTGCTCCTCCTCGCTAATATGTGGCTATAATCCCGTTTTTTGTCTTCCTTTTGAAAATGTTGACGGGAGGGGTGGTCTCGGTGGGGGTCTCGTCTTCATAAAACAGTGAGTAAAAAAGAAATGTTGTAAAATATCAGTAAAATGTGATGCACGGCGCGAGACGAATATTTGAAAAAGAGAGCAGTATGTGACATCCAAAAATAAGGGATTTGGGAGCGCTATGACTCACGGAGAGTATTCACAGCAACATGTCTTATGGACACATTGAGTGTTACTTTATTCAGGGAGGTGACAGCTATGGCTGATCGCCATGCAGTGGTTTTTGGCTTGCTTGTCATTAACTGCAGGTGACCAGCCTACTCCACAACAAAAATCATTGTCCCCCTCTCACCTTATCTAGCTGCCAAAAGCCTCCACCCAGACTCCACCCTGTCTGGAATGCAGCACAGCAAGACTGGTACATGTTGGAAACACATGTTCTTCTGGTTACCTGTGCATTTCTGTCGTATGTACCTGCAAATGCTCTGGCTCTTTCACTCACGCCTTTAGTCGTACCTAATGAAGTAGTTTAGGTGTCAGCTCTCTGAAACTGATATGACTAGCGGTCAAAACAAATTAACTGGGAAAAAGAAGTCCAAGTTGACTTGCTCTGAAATTCACCTATTGGTAAGTTAGACATTGCTCAACCGAGCTGATTAGGGCAGACGTGTTCTCTCTTTTTCAGCTGCTGTTAACTATGTATTTATTTTTCTTATGGGTAAGACTAAATGGAGTATCCTTGGGGCTTGGGTTGTTTGTTATCAACAAACTTATCATTTTCCTTTTGTGTTTCCAAATTGTGTTGAATTCCTTTTTTTATTATTCCTGTTGTACAAATTTGTGTTAGACATAGCAGCATACACATTCCTCACATTTTTTTAAGTCTTGCACATCAGGTTGGCAGAGGTTGGGAAGTGAGAGTTTACGATTGACTTTCATTAATCCTAATGTTTTCTTTCTTCTTGCAGGTGCTTGCATTTTACAAATGCAAAATGCGGTGGTGTTCAAGCTCTGCGTTTCACCTGCTGCGCTGTGTGCGGCTGCGGTTGTGTAGCAGGCGGGGACAGAACAGGCTTCCTTTGTGGATTAGGGAAATATGGGCTTATATGAGACTGCTGGCAAAATCACTCTACTTTAACTCGCTCACAGACTCAGATGTGGTGTTTGACTCAGTCTTTGAACCAGTTTTCCTGACTGTGGATTACGTCACCCGGTGGTTTGGTCTGGTGAGTGTGCTTTTAAATGGTTACGAGAAAGTTGTTGTTGTTGTTGTTGTTGTTTGTTTGTTTGTTTGTTTGTTTGTTTTTTCTGGAGACCACTGCAGTGATGGAAAATAAGGACAATAACCTTTTCGGAAAAATATGATCTTTCACACACAGGTCACAGTTGTTGTTTGTGGGATAATAACAACAAACAATGACATTTTTTTTGTGAACGTCTGATTTTGTTAACTACCGAAGCTCCTATGATCACAGTCCCCCTAACTTCAGATAATCATTATTGGTAGTGTCATATCAAGTCTGCACAATGAACATTACGCGGGGGCAATTCTCTTTCTTATTGGATAACAACAGATCCTCATTCATTAAAATGTTTCAGATCTGGGGTGTAGACACTCCTGACCTAAATACAAGAGGGTGTAGGCACATATAATCTCTTTGATAGTAGCCTGCACCAAGGGTTTTGACAGTAATGAAAAAAAAATGTGTGTTCTTGGATGTAGCTTTAAATGTAGATCTAATGTGATTTCCTGCATAACTGCTCACATTGTCTGATCATTCTTTTTTCTTTAAGGTGTTTGTTTACCTGGTGGTGATACTGACCAGCTCCATCGTGGGGATAGCCTATGTGGTCTTGCTGCCTCTGATCCTTAACACTTACTCTCCTCCGTGGATCGCTTGGCATGTTTGTTATGGACATTGGAACCTCATCATGATTGCTTTCCATTACTACAAAGCCGCTAACACCTCTCCTGGGTATCCCCCTACAGTAAGATATCAGCTACAGTTTTTTTGTACTTTAAACTGGAAATTTTGTATTAAAAAAAATAAATAAAACAAAACAAACTTTTATTTTGTCATAGGAAAAACATGATGGTCCAGTTGTATCAGTCTGCAAAAAGTGCATTATTCCTAAACCAGCAAGAACACACCACTGTGGGATCTGTAACAGGTGAGTTTTTATCTGTTTTATTATATGTTTATAAGTATCAGGTGTTTGAATGTCAAAGCTAAAGTATGTTGGTGGATACAAGACCTTATTTTGTGGCTACATCAAATCGCAACATTCAAAATTAAGATGTTTTCATTGACAGTTGACTTCTTGTATCTCTAGGTTAGTTTTTCTAGTATTGCTATCTTCATTCCATAAAATCTTATCATGCTTTAAGTCTTCCCAGACTATTATTTTGCAGTTTGAGATATGATTAGAATACATTCCCTTAAAAAAAATCACACAACTAAAATACCAATTATCAAACTAATGTTTTTCTCTTGCTTTTGCAGATGCATTTTGAAAATGGACCATCATTGTCGTATCCTTTGTGCTGAATTTATTCCAGCTGATTATTTCAGAAGGACGTCAGAAAATGTATATGTTTATAGAGAGAGATGGACATAATTTTCCTTAATGTCAGCACCTCAGCCTGGTTAAATAACTGTGTGGGCCATTTTAATCACCGTTACTTCTTCTCCTTCTGTCTCTTCATGACCTTGGGCTGTGTATACTGTAGCATCAGTGGGAGAAACCTGTTCCTAGATGCATACAATGCACTCGAGGTGAGATAGTCGGGCTGTTGCTGCCTGTAGGTCTGCTGGTGTTTTGTTGTAGTTAGATTTGTTTTAAAGCCTCCATGTCTGGTGTCTTTCTCTTTGGGGCCTTCGCATTTCTTTATTGACTCTGCTTTTTTCTGTCTTTAATGCTTGGGTTTGTGGGCTGTTCCATTAGCACTTCAAACATTTGGAATTGGAAAAGCCTGGAATACCGGTAACAGGGATGGGACTGCTTATAGGGCTTCTTCCTTCTGGCCAGGTAGCGCTTCAAAAGCCAACACACAGCATTATTAAGTTTATTTATTTATTTATTTATTTTCAGTTACTTATCTTTTTTTGTTTGTTTTTTGTTTTGGAAAGACCCACTATCAGACCCCTGCTCCTCCATACACATTTAAGGATAAGATGATCCATAAGAGCATCATCTACATGTGGGTCCTCACCAGGTAAAAAGTGCATTTTATGTTGCTTTTTCACACATACATGTAAGAAAAACTTTAATAACTGACTTACAAGGATTTCTGATTTCTCCAATCACCTGCAAAATTCGCTAAATTGCAATGCACATGGATGTTCCACAACACGTCTAAGACACCGATCTGTGTTTTATGGGTTGACAAAAAAGCACTAAGCATGGTGGAGTTAGCATCATGGTTTGGAGCTGCTTTGTTAGGACCCAGACTGAGAATCCAAAACTGTGGCAAGAAACCTTTTCTGGAGAATGTCAGGACAGAAGCCTGATGCTTAGGAGAGGTTGGATAGTGACAACAAGCAAATAAAAAATAAACAACAGAACAGTTGAGGAAAAAAAAACCCCTGAGTGACAGTTAAAGACCTTAACCAGTTGGGATGGTGGCCTGGCTGTCCAGTTAAGACATGCAGAAATATTTACTGGTCAAAAGTTGTTGTCAGTTTTTGCTAAAGTCTGATTGAAGTGCTAACTTAAAAGGGTTATCCAGCCTGGACTATGGCTTCTTCCTCAACAAAGGCATTAAAATGAGAGTTTTTCAGTCAAGTAATAGATTATATTTGTAATTGTGACATATTTGAATACATAATTTTAATAATCCATTCAGAAATCCTGGTAATTTCAAGGGGGTCACAAACTCTTCCTTTTGAGCATTGAGCTAATGGATATTATTTAAAGATAAATAGAAAGAAATATAAAAAAAAAAATCTAACCATTGCTTTAGGAAGATAGCAGGAGAGAAAAAAAGAAAGTATTATCGGTCGAAGGATTCTGGGTATGTAATCTCACACTCGTTTTACTTCTTACTTCTTGTTCAAAGCAGTAGGGTATAAAGGTAGAGTTGAATCAAAACAGGATTGTTGTCTTTGTCATCCATGCAGAAGATAAAGTGAATTGTGCTTTGTTGTAACAGCACAGTGGGAGTGGCACTGGGAGCTTTGACCTTCTGGCATGCAGTTCTCATCTCCAGAGGAGAGACGAGTATTGAAAGACATATCAACAGCAAAGAAACAAAGCGGATGGCCAAATGGGGAAAGGTAGCCATGAACCTAAATAAAATGTGAAGGTTATGTTGTGATAAGACATAGGAGACTTCAAATCCTCAAAATATATATTTTTTCCTTTGGTTAAAGTGACGTTGGTCATTTGTAACATGTTCCTGTTCTTTTGTTTTTCCGTCAGGTTTACAGAAACCCCTTTAACTACAGCAGGTTGAATAACTGGAAAATCTTCTTAGGTGTGGAGAAGAGAAGGTTTGTCTCTCTCCCTCTCAGATTTCTGTTTTCTAAGAAACAGAAATCTGTTTTGTTTTCTGCACCTTATGTGACTAATGTTACCTTGTGCTTCTTGTAATTTCTGCTTTTGTTTTTGTCTTTTGGTTTTAGTCACTGGGTGACGCGTGTTCTCCTTCCCTCTGCTCACCCCCCACATGGTGATGGCTTGACGTGGGCTGTCTTCCCAGTTAAAAAGGATTTGATACCTGTATGACAGACTCTGCTAAGGCATACCTACTTGTCTAATTTACCAGTCTTTTCTCTGTCAACCTACTTGATGGGGTTTGCTTAAAGGATTCCTGCTTGGTGGCTACACCTAAGTGAAAGGATTTACGTCAATCTCCAATACCTCAAAAAACTTGCTGTTGCATTGCTCTTGCTTCTGCAGTCTATATTGCTCAACAAGGCAATGTGTCACAGTTTGTTCTGTACTGGTTTTACTTGACTCTGAGCATGAGTTTGATAGTTTTATAAGCCAAATATACTGACTGAACTGTTAAATGATTTTTTTTTAAGCAAACCATCTCAGCTTTGACCTGAGCTGTTTTTTATTTAAAGAAAAAAAAAAGAAGTAGCAGAAGAAAAATACTAAGGTCACGGACACATCGGGTTTATCTCGGCACCTCCGCCTGTCTTGTTTGCACACCCTAGTCTGATATTATCATTTGATTTGAACGCTCACGGGGAATTTCAGTACCATTATGATGTTATTTATCTGAATTTTGTACGTATTAAGTTAATCTTTACAACATTAAATAAATTCTACATTGTTAATATTGTGTTTTTAAGGGGTACAGTCACTGTTTTATAACATTATACAGTAAATACTTAGCTGTGGATATATATCAACATACATGTCAGCAATATATTGAGAGTTTTTTTTTTTTTTTTTTTGCCTTTTGTATATTTTGCTTTAGGGTCACTTCCTAACTGCAGCTCTGGGGTTATGTCACAGTGTTACGCAGAGGGATGCAGCGTGAAGGGGTGGATTGTTTGGAAATGCTGGCCAGATTTGAGCTGCAGATTCATATGAAACCTATTACATCACAAATAAGCACACACTGCAGTTGAGATCCGTCAAGATTTGAGCAAATAAACAAGTCTAAATAAACAAGATAGTGATAATGAAACAGTCTGTTTATGGAAAACATTATAGTTAGAAATAAGTAAATATTAAACATTTTGTGATTCATGCATTTGCTTGGTAAAATGAAAACAGTGCTGGTGTCGTCAGTTATGGGGCGGGGGGTGTAAAACAAAGGCTGGCAGATAAAGAGAGCAGAGATTAAGCAGATTTCATCCTGATTGTAACCCGCGTTCACCCTGCTACTGCAAATCGCACCCGCCCACTCACTGAAACACACACAAACACACCTGTCAATACACAGTCTCCCAGCAGATGTCAGCGTTTAACACGTGAAATATGGGCTTTGGACTATTCATTGTTTAAAAGATCTGAATAATTGATAGTAAAGAGAAAGAAAAATCATTTTTTTTAAATTATTATTTATTTATTTCTGTAACAAGTGATAATGTGAACTGCTGAGAGAAATTACTGAGCTAGATTTATGATGGCTGTGGGCCGAGCTTAGCATTGCATGTATGGTACAAATTAGTTGTGGGCAGTTTTGACAGCTGCATATGCGACCAAATGTGTTTTTGTGAAGGTCAAAACAAGGTGAGGGAGATCGTGAGATGAGCGACTTACATAATCTTTTAGCCCTCAGAGAACTGGATGCTCAGTTCTATGTACTCAGTATTCAGGAATTGTATGTCATGCCACTGTGGGAGACTGAACCTTGTCCAAAACAAAACACTGATGCATCTCACCTCATCAGACACGTCAGGTTATTTATATTAGGTGTTTTACACTTTCTTGTGTACACTCTAAATAAACTAACGGATAAGCTGTGCTTTTTGTGCCAGGACTAAATTTGGCATGGATTACCATGTGCCTAGACAAGGACTTTTTGGGCATAGGAACACTAGACAGCCACCTATGGTGTCACCAGCTGGTGAGGTGCAAAAATGGAGTAAAAGCTATTTTTTCATTGCTTCTGATTAACTTTTAAAAGCTATAGCTTGTTAACACTGCTCACCATGAAATAAACCACTGATACTATAGGAAACTCTGGAGCAGGCTGACATTTTTAAAGCTTTTGTGACCCCTGTGATTCACTTGGGCGCACTGCTAAGAAAAACAGGTTGGGGATGTTGTCTGCAAATGTTAGCTCACATCACAACTTGTAACAGAGATGCCTTTATATTTGTGCAGGTGTGTCGTACAGGTGTGGGTTGATGGGAGTCGGTTGGTTGTAGAATGATGTTCACGCCCTGAAACTGTCACTGATGTCCTCGTATAGCAAATTTAGATATTTCAATGTGGACAGTCTGTGTGCTGTCACCTAAATATAGGCAAAAAAATTAAGATGCGAGAGGTCTACACACAACTGTCTGTGAGTGGTTCATTTTAAAATTCAATTCAATTTTATTTACACAGCGCCAAATCACAACAACAGTCCCCAATTGTAAAGGTTAGAAAACGCAAGAATGTTACACACATTTACACATTTTATGCATTCATCCATAGTTATTCATAACTACTAATTACTCAACACAAATACAGGATTAGTCAGGACTTATTCCCAGTTTGTGGACACCTTAGTCAGATGAGCTGTCCCACACTGATTTAGTGTTTCACACTTTGTTAGGCAACATGTTACTCAGATTCAGTGTTGTGGAGGGGAGCACCCACACACCAAAATAGACTGAACAGGCTGTAAATTTCAGAAGCTTGATTAGTTTTACTTCTGAAAATTTTGTTGAAATAGCATATTTGTATGTGACACATTGTGCACTTTCATGTAGCTGAAACTGTAGATAGATGAGTAACAGTTGTGCCAGTGGTGTTTTTCTTAAATTAACTAAAACTGCAGTTGTTTGTAGTAGAAATGTCACGTTTTATGGAGACCACAGTATAGCATCAATTAACCTAAGAATCATAAATAAAACTTCCGCCATTCATTTCAGAATAAAACCCCAGTTGAAAAATGTAACAATATATTGTGCAATAACCCAATAAATTCATTTTAAAGGTTTTGTCTTTGACAGGACTTATTTTAGAGACATTTTTCTGTCGTTTCAAACTCTAAATGGTGGTTAAAAGACGGCTAAATTACGTTTCAGCCACGCTATTATCCCGAAGGAGCGGTTTAGCAGTTTCCTGTCTTGTTCTGACGCGACCGCTGTAAGTTACGCATGCGTACAGACTGCAAGGCTTTAATTCTGGATCAGTGTGGACGGATTGTGTTGGTAGGCTGTGTACATTATGATTTGGAGGAAATGTGGATACTGATCTCATATTTTTGGAGAAGCGGCTGAGATTTACTAAAGGCTCTGCAGAGACCACCTGGACACATCGCCTGTCTGTGACACACTGGGTCTGTGCCTGTCCTCCTACTTGTCTGATCACCTCTTCTGCTGATCGTCGCGTGAGGCTCTAACTTCACCTGAAGTTCGGATGTGGCAGGCAAACTGCAGACGAATGCATAATCTAGCAGACTGGATTTCCGGTATGTAAAATAAATATATGCATTGATTTGGATTCATTAAAAAAAATGTAAGAGTGCAAAAACACAACTCTGGACGCGTGCGTGGGAAATAATCAGCTGGCATTAGCTTCAGGCGCGTGTCCCCGTCAGCTGGCGGTACACGTGACGTAAACACATCAGCTCGTCTGACCTCATAAGAACAAGGCGTGCTGAGCTGTCATTCCCTGATGGTGTTTTTCATATAAGGCACTTAATTTCACATCATTACCAACAGTTTATTTATGTGACATTATTGCACGTTCATTTCAAAGCGTTTATATTCGAAAATATGTAAAATATGACAGATTTCTCCTTGATCTGAAATGTAGGGACAGTGATGGGAGGCTGTGTGGGGAGGAGTAGGATGGATGGACAAGGGAGTGCCCGAAACTCGACAAGGAGCAAAAAACGCGGAGGTAAGAAGCTGGACATTGGCTTCGCAGATGTTGAAATAAGTGCAGCTTCATACTTAGGACATCATGTCCGCAAAGCACAAACCAGTAATGGCTTTCTCTACATCTTTGCTGACTTGCAGTTTGTGGTGATGTAACTCTTGAGCTTGAGAGACCCTTCTAATATTCCTCCTTGACCAGCACTTTTGTATTAAATTATTATTTTCCAATATTACCATCGCGGTAGGGAGATTACTGTATAGTGATGTATTTAAGCACATCAGTTAAACACTACATAATAATGGGACTTACTGTCATTGAATTCAACCAATACAACGAGACACTTTCTGCATTTTTATTTACACTTGCATATACATTCATGTAGCACCTGCCAGGTGTTGCATCCTAGCTACGCCTTTGTTATTCTGAATACTTATAGTTTCAGGTGTTAAATGTGTTGTGGCTTAGTCATGTGTCTAATCTGGGTTTAAGGACCTGGCCTGATAGGACAGATTATATAAACACTGTTCAATCCATTCACAGAGCCTGTGTGCTGCGCTAGACTGCCATTCATTATGCATTGAGCAGCAGCAGGAGCCTCCACAGAGAGTTTTTCAATCAGAGATTGACCTACTTGGTACATGATGTGCTTTATGTGCAAAACACATTCATATGCAGAAGGAAATACATTACCTGCAAGACAGGCATGACCTCTTAGACATTTAGATCACCATCATAAGCTCAGACCTCACAGTTTGGTGAAATTCAATGAACTGCCTCATTGTCGGTTGTGAGAAAGTAGCATCGTATTTCTATAATTATCACAGCCTTAGTAAAGAAAAAGAATCGCCTGTTCAGGACATTTCCTCGAAGTAGACATTGGCTTTCCTTTGAATCAGACTGTAATTGTCTGACAACGGTTTATTGTGTGCTAATAGGTTTAGCACTTTGCCTCTGAGTATTTTTATCCCAGCTCTAAATAGAGCTGATAGGATTAGGGCTCTTGTGTAAAGACGCCACCTTCTGCCAAGGACACTCAACATGCTCTCCTCCTATATTCTACCTGTTTCCATGAATTGATTCAAAGTTATTTTGGGGTTGTGATGTGTTTGTTAGTAGAAGGGGATAAAAGTGGTAGGGGAGCAGTCATTTTTCAGCAACTGGGGAAATGTAACAATGATTAGCAGAGCTGTGAATCTTAGTCTGCGCAGCTTGGTGAACTAGATCAGGCATTTGTTTCTTCAAGCTGGTCCGACCGAGCGGAGACTGTCCTCTTCCTCGGGATCGTTCACTGTAGCTCATCGTTAAGGACTTTTGATGTACAGTAGTTTGGCGTATATCAAACCTCAGAGACAGAAGAGCAATGGGAGTACCAAACTCAAGGGAATACAATTACTATCAGGTTCCAAATTCCCCTTTGAAGATTTTGCTTAAAAGTAAGTATAGATTTTTGTCAGGGGTGGAAAAAGTTACTCTGGGTGCAATAAAATGCCCCAGAGGGGTATGTGTTGTAGTCTTTACTAATGTTTTTGCTGTTATAATGCCATTATGTAGTGGTAATTGGTGAATAAGCATTTGAAGCGCAGGTGAAAAACTGATTTACAATAACAAATGAAAATCAGATTGTATCTTCAGTGCTGCCTTTGACTTTAATACTTTCATGATGATCCATTAAAGCCTGCTTTAATGGATCATCATTTTATTAGTTAAAACATTTAAGGTGTAAAAGCTGCAAAGCTTTTGCACCTTAAGTGTATCTTAAATGTATGAAGACTTTGTTGATAATTTTTTTACTTGCGCAGATGTTGACATATCTGACTTTGTGTATTTTTCTATTATCTATTATACAGTTATTATGAACTTACTAATACATGCACATTTTACAGTAGGTAGATACAACACTGCTCACAGATTCTGCTTATAGTGGTTGTTTAAAATGGTATATAAAATCATACTGCATAATCAGCAGGTCTACATTAGACCTTTTAATCTCATTCCTGTTATTGCAGAGATTTACTTGTACTATATATATATATTTTTTACTTCCACCTGCACATTTTTAGCTCAGGAAAGTCAAACTTGCTCACTCGCTTCAGTTTAAAGTGCTAATCTTTCCAGGGAGCTAGTCTTACAGCTAAAGGACATGCTGTCAAATCTGATCTCCCTCTACGCAAACACTAACACTGACAAACTGAGTGCAGCAGCGAGGTGGATGAAACATTTTTATATTTTGTAGGTCGTCATCACTAAGCACTGATTGCATCTGCTTCAATCTAGTAAACACAACCAAAGCAAAAATGCTTGTACATACTGTTATGTAACAAAATGTACAACCAGGAAATAAAATCTGGCATGTTTTGTTCTGCACTCTCATTCTGAAAGTCTTAGACTTGCACAATCCCAAAACTGTCACTGTGTATTTTCCCATGTCTGCTGGCAGGGTCACTTGTTAGGATTCCAGACAAACAATCTAATTTGCATTTGTTTGGCCGGCATGTTAATTTAGTTTTGCATGTGTGTCTGGCTGCATAATCAACATTACACGGGCTAAAAATAAATGTTTTTGTAAGAGAAGTAAAAGCAAAGAATATTATTATTATAATAAAGCTGCAAACACTGGAACAGGGTGGCATAGTTTTATATAGCCGTCTCTAGATTTTAGGGGTATTCTGCTCATGGGTTTAGAAGTGTGGGACAGTTCCAGTTTGCACATAATTTTTAATGCATAAAGTGTAAATTATAAATAATATAAATGTCATACTTCTGCGTGAAAGCTCAGCCTGAAAGTTTTATATAAATGAACTTGCAAAGCTTTAACATTCAGCAGATGTGCTCAGGCTGGACATGTCTGTTTAATTCAATCCAAAGTGTAATGTGTGAGGAATATAAATCACATGAGACAGAATGAAGTAAGCAACTTAAATGTAAACATTTTTAATGAGTAAAAAACAGTAATAAATGGCAGAATAACTTAATGAGCAGTTCAAAAGAATACATTTAATATAACCATATGTGCTCATTTTGTTATCTGTCTTTAGGATTAAGGTGTCTATGTACAAATTTAATTCAACCAGACAAATTTTGGGGGAATTCACCAACTGAAATGAGCAAATTTTTCATATAACTCAAAAGCATAATTTTACATTGGAATTTAGTAACAATGTTTTGAGGCCTTTTGTACTGTGTTGTCAGTGTTATAATATTTCAGCTGGTTTGTAGATCAGTGCCACAGAAGATGTCTTTAATATCTATGTCTATAGGGATGTGTATCATTGCTAAATGTTATTCAAGATTTAATAAAGGCATCCTTTGATCTTGTTGGAAAATCAGATTTGAAAGAGACAAAACCACGCTTTGCAGCAGTTTGTAAACACTCCGTAATTCGATAAAGTGACAGTGTAATTGAGTTGTAGTGGCTTTGTGTTTGTATTTATGCGTGCGTGCAGTGGCAGATCTGTGTCTGTTGGCTGCCTTTCATTGGCTAAAGGGTTGTCATCGTCCTATCCAATGCCTTAAGGGATAGGCACAGATAAATCCTGTTATGTGGGACCTGCTTACTGCCTATAATCCACTGGTGTTTGCTTGTGAGTGAGCGCCTGTCCGTGCGCATGTGTGTATTACTGGCCACTGCAGTAATCCACAGCACTATAAATAATCACTTTGATTTTCCTCTCTCTGTGAAGCAAATTGACTTTTTGGTACACCAGTACAGCAGCTATACCCCAATAGCTAGCAAAGAAACACCTGCAGTAGGTGTACAAAATACTGCTGCTGGAGCTCTGATTTAAAGAAAACAAAAGTAAAAGACAAAAAAAGCGCATTTTGGTTACTGGCTATAGTCAGCCTATGCAGAAACTGCTAAATATCACAGATAGTGATTGTGTGTGTGTGTACAAGGTATTAAGATGAGCTTTTTGTCCCTTTTTGTGTTTACATGACTCAAACCAAGAACATTTAATGCATTCAGTGCATTTATACCCAAATTCTTTTAAGGACACTTCACATCAGAGTAAAACAAAAATATTTCCTGACCTTGGCTGCCTGATGTAATAGTACAGAGCTCAGGTGTTTTTTTTGGAGCAGTGATGACCTTATCCACTTTAGTAGACATCTACGTAATAAGTAGTTTACTACCAGATACCTGGATTCGCACCATGTAATCTCTTTATTATGTAATTAGAATAAATTAGCAACAAAGTTTTTTTTGTTGTTTGTTTTTTTGCTTTTTATAAACTAGAAGTTGTTTTCAAAAGCGTAGCCCGGATTATTTCTGGGTCACAGTCTCTTGGTCATTTCTTAGAGCAGTCTGTAAAATTAGATTAAACACCTCTTTTTTTTTTTACCCCTCCCTCTCTTTTTGTTAAGGACGCAATGAGCCTCTAAAGAAAGAGCGTCCAAAATGGAAGAGTGAGTACCCGATGACTGAGGGCCAGCTCAGGAGCAAGAGGGATGAATTTTGGGATACAGCTCCGGCCTTTGATGGACGCAAGGAAATCTGGGATGCACTCAGAGCAGCAGCCCTGGCTGCAGAGTGCAATGACCTGGAGCTAGCGCAGGCTATCGTGGATGGTGCCTGCATTACATTACCACATGGTATGCAAACACACATACACAAAATCCCCTTTGAGATATGAAAGCATAATTTGGCTATAAATTATACGCTGTAAGTGGACTGGACCTCCCAGTGTAAATGCAGAGCTCACTGTAATCATTTTTAAAAGTCAAAGTCAAAGAACAGTTTGCTGAATCCCATCAACTGTGCAGAGATTACTGTTGTAGTAGTTACATAATAGTCGCAGTACTGCATGACCGCTGTGAGTGGTCTGATGCACTGAAAGCCCTGATGGCGTTAGCTGGAAAAAAAAAAAGCAGTCCTCACATAGTCTTCTCACATGCTCATCTGCTTTTAACTGCTACTATTGGAAGAAAACTGATGCTCAGACAGGATTTCTTAACAGTTGAAATGAAGGACATGTGTAGCTCAAGGTTAAAGTTGTGTATATTGTGGAGAGGGATAAGGGTTTTTTTTAACTGGTTGTTTATCTGGGTTATTTCTCTTCTGCAGGCTCTCTCACAGAGTGTTACGATGAGCTGGGCAACCGCTATCAGCTCCCAGCGTACACATTAGCCCCGCCTGTCAACCTCATCACTGAAACATCCAGCGACAGCAAGGTTTCCGAATCGACGCAAAAACAATCTCAGCCCTCTCCGAGCAGAGAAGAGTTCCAGCTGCGGGTGCGATTATCAACTGGTAAGACTTGGAATTATGCATCTGTATATCTCTAAAAGTCACGTTATGCATGGATTGTTGGAAATGAGATTTTTTTTACCTGGATAAAAAGATCTGTGTCAACTCTACTTCTCCCTTAGGAAAGGATGTGCGTCTCACAGCCAGCATGGCAGACACCATCGCTGAGCTAAAGAAGTTACTAGAAGAACAGGAAGAAATTGATGTGTCCCGCCAGAGGTGGTTCTTTTCCGGGAAGCTTCTGACCGACAAGACTCGCCTGCAAGATACTAAAATCCAAAAGGAATTTGTTGTCCAAGTGATTGTCAATATAAATCCCTCAGTCATAACTAACTGAGGCAAATGAAGCAAGGTGAAGAAAAGATCATGAATGTGCCAGAGGTGGGCTGCTGGAACTGGAGTTGGTGACATTACTGTCCAGTTAATTCTGCGGTGGAATTTTGTGTACATTTTTATATAAAAATATATTGCTTTTTGTATTGCTCCTTTTTCTATTTTTCCTTTTTCCAAATGGGGAAAAAAAGCACTGAAACACTTTAGGTGAAAAGTAGAGCCCTAAGATGCACATCCCAGTGTCCGTCTATTTGTGAAGCCATGAACTCACAGCTTTGTTGTTTACATGGGTTTCCCTTCTTGTCATGTTTGTTTGTTCTGGTGCTTATGAATAAATTAAATATGGTTCACCTCAGAATCTAGACAAAAATCTTTCTTTCTAACTCTCTTTTACTATCATGTGTTTAGGTAGTAGAAACGTTCACTGTATGTTGTTTGCTCATGTGCACACTGTTTTCATTTCACTACTGTACATTCATGGTAAAGACAGGGAATGTAATGAAGGCACCTTTTTTTAAAAGGGAATAAGTGATGACCAGACTTGCTTTTTTAATTTTATCACTATGAACAAGAAGGTGTAGTTTGATGTACAAATATGATGCTCACTGTACTTGAATAACTTAATAAATATTATAAATTTAAAGGTGTTCTTTTCATTTATTTATTGGCACCAAGATCTGCAATTGGAACTGGATGTTCCCAATAAGGGTTGGACCTCCTTTTGCTGATGAAAATCTCTGTTAACTCGCTGTCACTGTGGTCATAATATGGTTAACAACAATACTGAGGTAGGCGCTGACATTTAAATGATGCTCAGTTGGTACTAAGGGGCCCAAAGTGTGCCAAGAAAATATCCCCCACATCATTACACGACCAGCAGCAGCCTGAATCATTGATACAAGGCAGGGTGGATCCATGCTTTTGTGTTGTTTACGCTAAATTCTGGCCCTACCACTTGAATAACACAGTAGCAACCGAGACTCATCAAGCCATGCAGCATTTCTATAATCTTTGATCGTGCACATTTGGTAAGCCCCTGTGACTGTTCTTACATCGCAGGATTGTCACAAGCTGGTCTTCTGCTGTTGTAGCCAATCTCTATGTTGTACCTTCAGAGATGCTCTTCTGCATACATTATCTGAGTTATGTTACCTTCATGTCCTCCATTCTCCCCTGATCTCTGGCATCAACAAGACATTTTTTCTCACTAGATTTTCTTTTTCTCAGGCCATCATCTGTAAGACAGATGTTTGTGTGAGGAAAATCCCAGCAGATCAGCAGTTTCTGAAATACTCATTCCAGCCTATCTGACACCAAGAACCATGCCACCTTCAAAGTCACTTAAATCTCCTTTCATCCCCTTTCTGATGCTTGGTTTAAACTTCAGCAGGTCATCATGACCATGTCTACATGCCTAAATACACTGAGTTGCTGCCATGTGATTGGCTGATAAGATGTTTGTGATAAAGCAGTTGAAAATGTGTACCTAAAATGGCAGATGGGTGTAATGACTGGTTGTATCATCGTTCTCTTTATATGGTTTTATATGCCACACCTGACAAAGCTATACTTAAATTAAGGTCACGGGTTTCCTTTATCTGCAGAAGAGGTCATATCTCTCTTTAGACGATGGCAGTCAGGGTAGTTGCAGTCATGGACCGTATGCTCATGTTATTCACGCTGTCTGTGGTGGACAGCGCCATCTTCAGGAAACATAACTTGTGACACGTGAGCAAAGCTGTGACGTAGTTTGGTAGGCGACAGAATCGGGCACAGTTGGTGGTGTAACGTGATTATTTTCAGTCCCGAAAATGGTGAAATCGGGGAAACTTCGCTCTGGGACGGCGTCGAAGCTCAAACGGTGGAAAAAAGGACACAGCAGCGACTCTAACCCGCAGACGAGTCGCTTTCGTCAGGCTGCTAAAAGCCGCTTCTTCAGCCGACCCACCGGTAAGCGTTCCCTCTACACGTGGGTCTCCGGCTAGCGTTAGCCATTTAATCTTTCTAGGTTTTGATACAATCAGCAGCCACATTCAAGCTGCTGGCAGAAACTTTAACGTCATATCGCCACATCTATGTTTTTTTTGTCAGGTTAAATAACTTGTATGTCAGTTTAGTTTTAGAGCAACAGCTACTTGTGTGTTTGGAGCTCAAAGTCCAAGCTATCATCTTTAGTTGTGTAAAAGTACCTGCCCTGCAACTATTAAGCCTAGAAAAGATGTGCTTTACAATAAATGTGCAAAGTTTGTCAGTAAACGCAAAGGTGGTTGTTTTGGCTCTGTAGTCAGCTGATTGTATGAGCAACAGCATGTTTAGGTTTGAACATCCAGCTGTGATTTGAGAGTATTTACATCAGCACACTGGGTGAAGCGTGCACAAGTGACTCCCCTTTACTTATCTGGTCTGCTTAATTATGAGAGTCCAAAGTAAGTAAAGAATAGTGTAGCAAAAGTTAGGATGGTTATCGGTAAGATATTGTTGTCATCAGTGGTGATCTAAGCTAAGACTGTCAATTCACTTTATTGATTCCTGCTCAGTTTTTTTCCTAAGACTAAAAGGTTGGCCTGTACATATTTTCAGCATCAGCTGTTTTATTATTGAGTCTGAACATATTGTAGAAACAAAATAGGAAAACTGGTTGCATCGGACTAAGGTGTGCAAAGGCTCCAATGTTTTGGGAGTGTCTTTACTGTTTTGAAAATGTCTGAAAAAGCATGCATGCATGGAAAATTAGATGATAGGTTTGGTGGCATGCAACTATGGTTGATTTGGTAGTGGTTCACAGTTAGCATGCCTAAATAAAAAGCAGCTTGGGAAGGTTAATTGTTTTTTTTGTTTTTTTTCCAAGTCAACCACATGCTTGTGCAGATGAGGTTAGGTAGTTCATCATTCAAAGGGAAAAACTAAAGGTCGCGCTTTCTTGCACATCTGTCTCCATGTCTAATTTGGGGTCAGAATTTGGTGTAATAAGGTTTTAGAATTCAGTTTTTGTTTTTCGTTTTAACCCCACAGGAAAGAGTGATCTCACAATCGATGCTCTCAAGCTTCACAATGAGCTGCAGGCCGGTCCGCTGGAGATCGGCACTCGTAAAGATGCCGCCATGGAAGAAGAGCAAGAAGAGGCTGTATCACAAAGAAGTTCGGGTACCTTCCTCAGTGGCCTGTCGGACTGCTCCAACCTTACCTTTAGAAAGGTGCAGCGCTTCTGGGAGTCTAATTCAGCTGCACACAAAGAGGTGGGCATCACTTTTATGATGGACCATTTATTGATAACATTTTAGTTTGTGTGCTGTTTATATTGTGAGCAAAGCTGGACAGTGAGCTTCCCTGCAGCTCTAACTTTGTCTTCTACAGATCTGTGCAGTGTTGGCAGCCGTTACTGAAGTGATCCGCAGTCAAGGTGGGAAGGAGACTGAAACAGAGTACTTTGCTGCTTTGGTGAGTGCTTTTTTTAAAATATTCTTTTAGATTTTATGGTGTGGTTTGATCAGAAGGCAATGTAAATCTAGGTTTTGTTTCTCAAAATCCACTAAATCTTATTTTCCTCTAAGATGACCACGCTGGAGGTTGTGGATACAGCAGAATCCCAGGCTGCAGTGGCATACCTCCTCAACCTTGTCATGAAACGGTAGGACCTAAATACTCAAATATTACTCCACTAAGCAGCACTGTTTCCTCACAATAAGAAGTTTCCTGGTTTGAACCCTGGCTTGGGACTTTTTTTCTCTCTCTGAGTTTGCACGGTCTCTCAACCGTGGGTTTACTCAGGCTTCTTCTCACAGTTCAGACACATGCGTGTTAGGTTAACTGATGATATTCTCCACCCGCCATCGACAGAAAGTAGAGAAAGTCCTTAAAGTGTTAAGATATATAAGCGTGGCTTATAATGTCCACAATAAATTCAACTGGTGTGTTGCATTTTTCCATCTGCTTGACGTGTTGCATTCCTTAGGGTTCCTGCTCCGGTCCTCAAGTCGAAGTTTTCCGACACCACCAAGGCTCTGATGGATGTCATGTCCAAACAGGCCACATGTGACACTACCTCGGCACTCAGATGGGTAAGTGGGCTTGTTTCTGTGTCTGTTTGGCTCTTCTTTTGACAACTGCAGCAATACTTAGCTTTGTTATTTTTCTCCTCTGCAGATACTGTCATGTCTGGCCACTCTGTTGAGGAAGCAGGACGCATCTGTGTGGACTTACCCATCTACTCTCCAGGCTTACCATGGCCTTCTCAGCTTCACAGTGCACAACAAGCCTAAGGCGAGTCCCACCAGCCTGCTCGTAACTGCTCAGCCACACTAAACAGATGCTTTCAGTCTGTCTTGGATTTACTGCTCATCAGCTGTATTAAACATTCAGTGAAATACTAAAAGTGAGGACATTTGTGCCATTGAATTTTTTTCCTTTCAGGTCCGTAAAGCAGCACAGCAAGGTGTTTGCTCCATTCTTAGAGGCAGTGACTTCCTGTTTACAGAAAATGCTCCAGCCCATCATCCTGCTGCAGTTACCACAGCCAAATTCTGCATAAAAGAAATGGAGCAAGCAGGAGGTGAGACAACAGGTTTATTAGGACCACAGGTTGTTCTCTATATGATGAAGGTTTGTGCGACTCTATGGCTGTCCAGCAGGTTGTGGGTAATGTCTGTGTTTTTCCCCATAGGCAGTAAAGAGGACACAACCACACTCCATGTGCTTGGCCTTTTGAAGGAGCTGATGGGGACGTTTCCTCTGGGAGCTGTCAAGTCCTGTTGTGAGACTCTGCTGCGAGTGATGACACTCAGTCATGTGGTGAGAACACAAAAATATTCATAGGTGCTGCCAGATCCCCCTTGTTCATCATCGTGGATACTCAGATATAGTTGTCGATGTCTCTGACTGTAGTTGGTGACCGCTAGTGCCATGCAGGCCTTTCATCAGCTGTTCAGTGGGAAGCCCAATGCTTCGACGCTCTCACCAGAACTCAACGCACAGATCATCACTGTGAGTGAACATAAACCAAACAAGATTTTTAAAGTTAGATTTTTAGTTATGATGCAAAGCTTGGTGTGAAAACTCAATTGTCATCTCTTATCTCCAGGCTCTGTACGATTACCTGCCCAGTGAGAATGATTTACAGCCTCTGCTCGCTTGGCTTGCTGTCATGGAGAAAGCGCACATTCACCTGGCGAGGTAATAAATGAAAACAGTACAACAGATTCCCATAACTGTGCATTTTCCAGTCCGACTGTTGGTCCACAACGTCCTTGTCGTCTAGTTTGCAGAGTTCTCTGAGTTTGGGTCACCTCCCTCGCCTCTTTTCTGCTGCGATGTCCTGCTTGTTGTCACCTCACACTCAGGTGGTTTCTGCAGCCACCAACACATTAAAGGTAAGGGACAATGACGATTGGTATCTTAAACAGACGATGATGTAAATGCTTGTGTGCACGCTCCCAGATGAAGATTTATTCCTGGTTATCTCTTCCAGACGTTGTTGACTGAATGTGTTGCCTCTCCTATGGAGGAAATGGGCACCGTCACTGGCACAGCATCTTCAGGGAACCCCTCCTATGTCTGCAAAATGTTTCGGTATGTTTCCTAAGTGTTAAGCATGCTAGTCTGTCTTTTTTCCTTTTTGTTCTTAGGAACTTTGTATAAATGTTCATCATTACGATTGTGGCTGTGCATGTGTGTTTCAGTATTGTAGAAGAAGGATTGTCCTATCGCTTCCATGCCTCTTGGCCATTTGTGCTGCAGATTCTGGGTTGCTTCTATCGAGTTGCAGGGAAACAAGCTAATCCCATCATGACTAAGGTATTGCCACAAAATTTTGCTGATCACTAGGCTGTCAAAGTAAGATAAGTTTGCTTAACTCCATGTTTTGTGTCCTGGACAGTCTCTGCAATCTCTGGCAGACCTGCGCTCCACCCCTCATTTTGCCTTCAGTGGAGAGTTGGACCTGGCTGTAGGAGGAGCTGTGGAGAGCATGGGGCCCGAAGTGGTGCTAGGTGCCGTGCCTCTCAACATCACTGGCTATGAGTAAGGACACAAACATAGTAGTATTCTTGATGTTTTTATTGCTTAACAAATTAACAAACTTTTTTCTTTGTCTTCAGCGATGACTTGGAGTTCCCACGCAGCTGGCTGGTCCCAGTCGTAAGAGATCATGTGAAGAACACTCATCTTAGTTTCTTCACTTCCTATTTCCTCCCTTTGGCTTCTACACTTAAACAGAGAGGTAAACAAAAAGGGGTATGGTCCTTTGGAGGGTTAGGTAGAACAAAGGTGCATTTTCTGGCTTGTGTGTACTGATAGATCGCTCTGTGTTTGTGTTGTAGCTGTAGAGTTGGAGCAAACAGGGCAAAAACTGGAGGCCAAAGTCTATGACACCTTACAGCTTCAGGTACTTTTACAAACTTCATGTAAATAAGTAAACAGAACCACTTAATGAATTATTACGATTTTTTTAGCGTGTGTTGTTTTCTTCTTTTTCTTTCTTTAGATTTGGACCATGCTTCCTGGCTTCTGTACGTGCCCTGTGGACGTGGTGACAGCTTTTAAAGGCATTGCCCGCACTCTTGGTATGGTTATTAATGAACGGCCAGACCTGAGGCTCACAGTATGCCAGGCCCTACGCACCATTATCAACAAGAGCTGCTCAACAGGTAGGAAAACACATGGTCGCACAGTAAGAGAACAGTATAATCCTATGTCTACTCAATTATGGAAACATTCATAACCCTCAGTATTTTGGTCAATATTAACATCGTGTTTATCCAACATGATTATTCATTAACTTTAGAAACAACATCCACTTATTGAACTTAAACTTAAATGTCTCAACAGTGGACCACCTTAAACTTTGAATATAAGTCAATAAGTCAGTTACAACAAAAATGAAATTGAAGTGAGATGCAGAGTCATAGAGGTAAGATTCAGAAAAAGACCATGAAGCCTGTCACAAAGAGCACATTTGGAGGCTAGTGCAAAGCGCTGGTGGTCAGAGCTTTCAAAATGGGAGGCCTGGAGGTTCACATGAAAAGAAAAGACAGAAGTTGATTTGTATAATTGGAAGAGAAACAGTCCCTTAATACAAGATCATCATTTCTTTATGCCCTTTATTTTGTTGTAATAATTGAAAGATAAAAAGGTATCTGGGGGTTAAATCAAGTCGGCCAACACTTGAATCTTCTAAATTTGTTCATTTACAGTGTTTCGTGTCTTTTTTTTCTTTCCACTGCAGAAGAAGAAAAGGTAGAAGTGGGCCGCTTCTCTAAGAATTTCCTGCCCATCCTTTTCAATGTGTACAGCCAGCAGCCTGCTAGTGGAGAGTCTGGAACCTACAGGATGGCTGTGCTGGACACCATCAAAGTGTATTTGGGTATCACTGAAATGCCGGTTAGTACGGTTTATTTTTCTTGCATTCTTTCACACTAAATTTCAAGCAGTTACTGCTATATTGAACACTTTGAAGTGCTCCAGCCATTGAGAGCTGATCATGCACTATATGGTCAGAAGTACTGGGCCACCTACACTTTACACCATGCCATGAAGCTCCTGGCACACCGTTTTTGTGCTGATGTTAATGCCAGAGGTGGTTTGGATTCTTTTACAGACTATGAGCCTCAGCACTCAGTGTGCCTGCTCTGTAACCTAAATGTTTCCATTTCCAACAATGCCACTTGTAGGCATGTAATAACTTGACTTGTTGCAATGAGCTCTTTAATATGATGTGTGGCCCAGTACTTTTCATACGACATATTTCAGCGTATCTAATCTGAATTTGTACAGAAATTAATATATTTATAGGCAATCAAGGCCATCATAGGCCATATTTCTTATGCTGGTTTATCACTAATGGTAATAATAAAAAAAAATATCAACCCTCAGATGATCTGCACATTCCTGCAAAAAGCCACAGAGAGGTTGACCAGCGCAGAATCAAATGAGTTCATACGGTAAGTCATAAATGAGAATCTCTCGCTATAAACTTCTCTCCTTCTGAATCAGTGATTTATATACACTGAGCTTCATGAGCCACAGCATTAAGAAGTGAGTGACATTGGTCATCTTTTTAAAATGTAATAGTCTGCTCAAGGAACCTTGGGTCTTGTCATTCATTTGGATATTATGCAATATCCACTTAGGTATGGGTGGAAAAACCCCCCAGTGTACCTCTGATTTCACTCTCTGATGCCAGCAGTCTCCCTCAGCAGAAAATTACACAAAATCAGGAACAGCTTGAGGAACGAAGCCTCTAAACATCCCCCATTGTCTAATTGATTCTTTTTGTTTTGGCTTTATTTGCATTTTAGGCTGTCAGTGATGGATCTTGTCGTTGCTATGGCTCCCTGTGTTGATGAAGTCACCATGACTAAAACCTTTGAACTGATAAGGCCATATTTGGAGGTAAGAGCATTTGTAGTTTCTAATTTAAACCCATCAAACTTGAGTAGTATTCTTGTTAACTGTGTCTCTGTTGGTGCATTTTTTTAAAAATTGATTTATTTCTTTTTCAGACAAAAGAGTCAAGCATGCAGAAGAAGGCGTACCGTGTGCTAGAGGAGATGTGTGGAGGAGAGAGAGATGCATGTAGATCGTTTGTCATGTCCAATCTGGAAACACTCAAAGTCGTGCTGCTTGAGACTCTGAAAAACGCCTCTTCACCTGCAAAAAGGGTGAGTGTGCTGTTTTAAAGAGAAGTAAAATAAACGAGACACCCAAAGGGACTTTATATTTTGGTTTATACTGCTGTCTGATTTTTATCTTTCTGTTTGTATTGCTTTTCCACAGCCGAGACTTAAGTGTCTGAGCCACATCGTAAGAAGGTTAAATGAAGATCACAAAGACTTTATCACCACGCTGCTGCCAGAGGTATTGTCACAAACAAGTGCTGGCAAACACAGAGAGATGGACTACTGGTTTTTATCAGTTTTTATAAGGATGTTGTGTCTTTCAGGTGATCATATGTACGAAGGAGGTGTCTGTTGGTGCTCGTAAGAGTGCCTATAATCTGCTGGTGGAAATAGGAAATGCTTTTGTCCGCTTCTGTGGAAATACTAAAGGTAACATACATATATATTGTTTCTGCTAAATTTGCATGGACCCAAATCTTTCCACAAAAAAAACTTGATTGTAAAGGTTTGTAATTAGTTGCGCTTCCATCTCTGATCCAGATGCCATGGAGCAGTATTTAGTGATGGTGTATGCAGGACTCACGGGCTCCGTCACCATGATCACTTGCACAGTGTTGGCTCTCACACGCCTCGTGTTTGAGTACAAAGGTAGGCCTGTTGACTTTTAGCAATTCAGTGGTGTTGATTTCAGGGTTTAGAGTCTCGGACTGGATTCAGTGTGCTTCCTTTTCTTTCCCAGACTCTATAGAGCTGACCACCATGGAGCAGCTGCTGCAAAACATTTGTCTGCTGCTGTCGTCTCATACCAGAGAGGTAGTGAAGGCTGCCTTAGGCTTCATCAAGGTCATCCTCTTCATCATGGACCCCAAGACCCTGTCCTCGCATGTCACTGTCATGGTATGAACTGTACATTGTAGTTAATGGAGTTGCATTATTTTATTTTATTGAATATTTTGTTGTTTTTGTTCAGATGGAAGGCATTGGAAACATTAGGGATGATATGAGAAGGCACTTCAGAACAAAGCTGAAGAACATCTTCACTAAATTCATCAGAAAATTTGGGTAAAGGCACCACATTCTTATAGATGCCATCAGGGCTCTGTCAGCTAGCTCGTGGCTCTAATTGTGTGTTTTGTTTTTGTTTTTTTCCTTGCCGTGTGCTCAGTTTTGAGCTGGTGAAGAGTATGCTCCCTGCAGAGCACCACAAGGTGCTAGCAAACATCCGCAAGGCTGAGGCTCGGAACAAGAGGCGGAAACAGGCCACAGAGGAGCAGGACGACTCCGAAAGTGAGCAGGAAGCACCTAAAGCAAAGGGTGAAAGGTAGGCCGCTGTTCCCAACATAAAACCCTGCCTTTCATCATGCATTTTCCCATCTCCTTTAAAAAAACAAAAACCTTCTGCCCTTTAAGTATCGAGGAGATTCTCGCTGAGTCGGACAGTGATTTGTCAGAGGATGAAGGAAAGCCTCGCGGTGCTCAGAAGAAAGCAGGCAAACAGCAGAAAGGACGGGCTTGGCTCAAAGAGGGAGAGGAAGATGACCCACTTAACTTCCTTGATCCTAAGGTTTCGCAGAGAGTGTTAGGTAAGACCATCTGTTTTGTTTTTAATGGGTGCTTTTTGCCTGCAGTTTAATTTCTGAACAAAAGTATACTCAGTTTGTTGTCGTTTCATAGCCACAAACCCGGAGCTGAAGAAGAGTGCCAAGGCTGACCACGGCTTCAAAGTGACCTCAGATGGACGGTTGATCATTAAAGAAGATGAAGATGAGGATGTAAAGGACAAAGGTAAGTGAGATCCAGTGCTGATCCGTACATTGCTTAATGTGTGATCAGACAGTGATAACAATTTAAAAAAACCTCACAGATGGAGGCGAGATGGAGGACATCCTGGAAGAGGCTGGAGTCAAAAGTGTGAGTATTTAACCTTCAACCTACAGAGTTTGTCTTCTTTGGGACATTTCAGCACAATTTTATTTACTCTTTCCTTTCAAAACGCTCTCAGAAAAAGTCACAGAAGAGGAAGTTTAATGATGACAACTTTGATGATGAAATGGACATCGAACCCCAGTTGAAATATAAAGGTAACTTAAATTGAATTAACTTTTTTAGCAACTTAAACAAGTTGCTAAAAAAAGTTTAAGCAATTTAAAACACGTCATACTGATTATACGTCTTCTTTTTTATGCAGCTGGAGGTTCAGGTATCCACAGACCCCTCGGACATGGCCAGGAATTTGGAGCCGATTACAAATCAAAGGTGAGTCTGAGAGCAGTAACTGGATGTGGTCCTAGTTGTGAGCTGTAGTTCGGAATGGTTATTCTTTGGTCTTGCATTCCTCAGAAAGGAAAAGGAGATGTAAAGAAAAAAGGGAAGCTTGATCCTTACGCGTACATCCCTCTGAAGAAGGCCCAGCTCAATCGCAGGTATGAGCAGCTGCTGTTACTGTGTAGATCTGTAAAACTCTGAAAGCTCTGGAGTTTAAAAATTTGGTTGGTAACATATTTTTATTTATTCTCTCAAAGGAAACGTGCCAAACTGCAGGGCCAGTTCAAGGGCATGGTGAGAGGAGCCCAGAAGGGGGCGCTGTCTGGAAAGAAAATGCAGAAGAAAAAGAGGAAAGCCTGAAAACAAAAACCAGAGTATTTTCCTCACTGGACTCTAAATGCACTGTGTGCAATGGCATGTTCATGTATATGCCAAAAGTTTGATTTACACCTAGGATTTGTGTGTGTGTGTGTGTGTGTGTGTGTGTGTGTGTGTGTGTGTGTGTGTGTGTGTGTGTGTGTGTGTGTGTGTGTGTGTGTGTGTTGAGTTGTTTTGTGTGATGAGTGTCTACAAAGGTGAAAGCAGTGTGTTATTAGACTTTGACATCTTTAAATGGTCCCTGACAGCTTTCACAGCAGCAGATGTGTTACAGGCTTCCCCTGCCTTAATGGTTTTTGTTATCCTTTGGCTGTACATCAGAGAAATGTTTCTGCTATGATGAACACGAGTATATTTATGTGCTGAAATATACAAACAATATTGTAAGTGTGATGCGTGTCCTGTTATGTGTTCTTTGGTCCCTTGAGGGTGCTGTAGGCTTCTGAATAGTCGAAAAGCTGCATTCACGGAGCTTTTACAGCTCAATCTAAATGCACCATTAACTTTGTGGAATATTTGAACCTGTTAGTGTTACTTGAAGACACTGAATCAAACAATGTAGGTTGCTTGTGTTATGGGGGTTAACATAAATTACTGTTATGTGATTCATTTTCCTTGGGTTGCTGTGAAATAAGTCGTGTCAGCTACTTAAGACACTTAAGAAATTTATGCCAATTAATTGTATTTTAACTTTTTCTTTTACAATAACCCCTAATTCCCAGTGAAACATGGTTTTACATGTTTTCTAGCAGCATTTATGTGTAAATATAAGACAAATGTATCACCTATTTTCAGAAATGTGAATTTGAATAGCATGTAAAGCAGTTAAAAATGTCAGAATTTAGGAGGTATTTTGCAGATAGCTACACCTGATCAAATATGCCAATTGTATGGCAGTAAATCAGTACGCTTAGTTATGTAGACTTAGTCAAGATGACCTGCTGAAGTTCAAACCAAACATCAGGATGAGGAAGAAAATGGTTTTAAGTGACTCAGACTGTGTTGTGGTTGGTGGTGCCAGATGGGCTGGTCTGAGTATTTCAGAAACTGCTGATCAGCTGGGATTTTCCAGCACAACCTTCTGTAAGTGAAAATACTTTCAGAGCTGTTATCTGCTTCAAGCTCATAGGTAGGGAACAGTAACTCAAATAGCCACTTGTTACAGTCGAAGTTGCATCATGTTGCCTTGAAGCAGATGGGTAATAACAGCAGAAGACCAAAACAGGTGCCACTTATTTCAGCTAAGAATACAATTTGCACAGGCACACCAAAATTGAAAAATGATGAGTTTTGATTTCTGCAGTAATATTTGAATGGTAGGGTGAGAATATGGTTTAACTAACATGAAAGCATGGATCCCATTCTGCCTCTTTCAAATTCAGGCTGGTGGCGCAATGGTGTTTTTTCTTAGTACACTTTAGGCCCCTCAGTACCAACAGAGCATGGTTTAGTGTCACTGTGTACCTGAGTATGGTTGACCACACTGCTTTCAGTAGCATAAACAATGATCTCAAACTGGTTTATTAAGCATGACGGTGAGTTCACTGTACCTGAATGGCCTCCACAGTCACCAGATCTAAATCTAATTGATCACCTTTGGGATGTGGTGGATCAGGTATGCAGCTGACAAATCAAATCTGCAGCTTCTGTGTGATGTCATCGTGTCAATATGTGTCAAAATCTCAGGATTGTTTCCAGCACCTTGTTGAATAAATGTCAAGAAGAATTAAGGCAGTTCTGAAGGCAAAATGGGATCCAAACCAGTACTAGTAAAGCATATCTAAAAAAAAAAAAAAAAAAAAAGAGGCCAGTGGGTGTATGTCACAGACAGCTTATTAATGTCTGGAGAGCAGCACAAGTGCAATTAGTTTAAGAGCTGCTTAAAGAGAAATGCATTACATCACCAAATGTTGCACGGGGCAATAGCCAATTAACTAATAAGTGTGTCTTAAGGTCCGTGTTGCACTGATCCCAGCAAGGCTGAAAGCTGATTTACAATACGAGTGCGGAAACATTCTTCAAATATAACATACTTTTAATTACTATGAAAGAATTATCTGGCAGGAAGGAGATTTAGAAAAAACATTTTTATTAAAGACAGACATTCAAAGTTGTTAATAATGAAATAATGCAAATGATATACAAGAGAACCCTGAAGATACAATTGTTCAGTGGTGTTGATAAGAAGACAAATACATCAGATGCCATGCCACAGTACTTCCCAAAAGCCACCCAGATGCCCCTTGCCCTTTAAAGAAAAAACCCAGGAAAGTATCTGATACTAAAGAGAGAGCATATGCAGACAGGGCCTGTATTCTAATAAATAAAATGCGGTGTAACTGCCCTGCAGTTTCAATAGGATCACTGAACTTTTAAACTTTAAGAAAGAGCTTTTGTTTGAAAAGTTAAACAATGAATCGGGGTGATTTTTGTAGACACCCAGAAAATAAAAAATGCTAGATTTCAGACCACTCCCTCGCTCAGCATTCTTTCCCTTTGTATTTACCAGCACAAACTGTCATGAGCCAACTTTCAGCCACACACAAGAAACCCCCTTTTTTTACTTACTCTAAACCATTTAGTTCACCATTGCATCTAAGACTGGACATACAGACTTAATCTTTAACTACATGCTTGTTTTGTTTTTTGTTTTTTTTTTCTAAAATGTTTATCCCCTTTTTTGTATAAAAAAAAAAGAAACTTGAAAGTCAGTAGCTGATTTTAAAATCAGATAAATACATTTTGCTGTCCAGCAACAAAGCACAGAGCTTCAAGTTTGAGCTCCTGGCTTGTAAGATTTGAAGCCTTTCTGCTGCCAGAGTGAAGAGAGGACATGTTTTTGTTTTTTTTAATGGAATCGGCTGACCTATCAGCTCTTTATCGTGGGCTCTCTATTCATCATTAGAGCCTGGGTGGGGGTCGAGAAGGCGGGGGTCCTGGTGGACCCGGGGGTGTGCGAGTTGGGGGTGGACACGGAGGTGGTCGTACCATGGATGGGGGTGCCCTTGCAGGTGGTGTGGTGGATGAGGGTGGTGTGGTACGGGGCCCCCTTGACGGAGGCTTCGTGCGGGGAACGGAGTAAGACACCAGAGGTTGCTGTTCAAAAACCGGAGGAGCGGGCGGAGCCGAGGGAGAGCAATGTGCACGAGGAGGGGCCCGGTTGTTTGGGGTGGACTCTCCATCTTTGACGCGCTGAAAGCGAATACAGCGGCCCTGCATGACAAACGGAGAGAGATGGTGGTTTAAAAAAAAGAACAACAACTGCTACACATTATCATTTAAAAGCAGAACGCAGATTAAAATACAGTGCATCTCTGTGCACTGGCACTAAGTTTTTAAGAGCCACCAGCCAAGATGGGTTGCGTGAGACTTCTCCCAGCTTTACTAACACAAGGATGTGTGTTTTAGGGCCTGGAGGGCACACAGAGCTGCTTCTGTCTGCTGTCCACACCTGCACTACAATAGCTGTGATTTTAGCAAAGACGCCGAGTTATCACACAGGCAAGTACACACATACATACACAGAGGGCAGCTTTTTCTGTTTCCCCTCCTCTTCTCTTGCAACCTCAGCAGTGACTAGTCCTTTCTTGGCGTAGAACAGAAAGTGGTTTATGTCTCTTATGTGCTTGACTTGAAGGAATGTAAAGGAGGGATTTCAATATCACCACAATAGTTAACAGAAGCCATTTAGCATTTTAACATAATTTACAAGTCAGGGAGAATGGAACGCTTCTCTTATTGTCCTCTCTGTTCCCCTGCATAGCATCCCTCTGCAGACACACACATGCATGCTCACTTGTCCTGCTCAGTCAGTGTGTGAAGGATGGAGAGTAGGTCTCTGTGTCACAGACCCTTGGTGGTCTGATTATAACACCTTATTAAACAGAGAGGCCCTAAAGTCACACAGGGGCCATTAAGAGGCCCTCAGCAGCAGTAGCTTTGTAACTGCAGGGTCATTGTGTTGTATGTGTGTGTGTATGAAGGGTGTGTAATTGATTGGGGGCAGGCCGGGCGGGAGGGGGTGCTGACTGCTTTGGTGTTGTTGCCGGGCTGCTGTGAAAAGGCCAGTTTGTGAGCAGCAGAGCAGCAGCAAAACACCAGAGAGAGCATATGGACACAATGAGAGCACAAGCTCATGAATATGAGTATGTTTATGTGTGTGTCTGTGTGCGAGAGAGAGAGAGAGACTGTAAACATGCATCCACCAGAACATATGGCCTCAAATGAAACCTCTGGCTCATGAATAACAGAAAGAGAGGTGGAGAAACCTTCATTAAGGTGATATGGACATATAAGAGCTATGTGAGAGGTCAAGAATGAGTCACTTGTGATGGTCACTCTCCCCATTTGCCCCTGTGACTGTGTAATATCTGTCCCTACTTTATCATCCCTCTTGGCATTTGTTTACTTCTGAGCCTCAACTCCTTTTCAGGAGAAAAACAAAGCCCTGAAACACCTCCAGCATCCCTGCTTGCACCACTCTTCTGACAGACACACACACACAAAGCAGATTGTTTTGTACGCTCAAGGGGAACTCTCTTTCTCTCACACACGCACGCCCGCACGCACGCACACACACACACACACACACACACACACACACACACACACACACACACACACACACACACCGCCATTATAGTAAAGCAAACAGGAAAAAGAAGAGCGGAGGCACATCTGACCTGACAGCTCTGCCTGTCACCTCGCATGACATTACAGCAATTCACTCACATAAGGAAAATGCTCTGTGCGAACTCATGAGAGTTAACACACTTCATTGGCAGTTTAGGGTCGATACAGCGCAGATCTGATCCCTCCCCCACATAAATGAACATAAAAGGGCGATAAGCAGTGCATTTAAATGATACCTACCAAACATTTTTGGTTACTGTGGATCAGTGTTTCCCGACAGACTTATCATTTTATCTCAACTACCCTTCCCAGAAACAACTTAAACTGGGACTAAGAAGTAGTTCCCATGAAAACAGCTGACAACCTTTCCTGTTGATTATTCATAATACCACTGAAACAGATGCTGCTGATAAAAACTGTTTATTTGCATTTAAACTTCCAGTGAGCAAATGAACTCTGTGATCCTGAAACACTGTTGTGGTGGAAGAAACATACACAGATGTGTGAGAAATTATTGAAGAACTCCAAACCCTAGAATTGACACTGAGGAGTTCGAGGGGCCCTATTATGATTTGAGAAGGATTTTTGCTGAGATTGCTTCTGTGCACTTTCCCTTTAGAGGAAATAGTGACTGTAAAGTGTATCCTGAGTGGGAATGATCTCCTACTGGATTGTTTGATTTGGATGAAAATGATGTGGCCCATGCATCAGCCTAGTAGAATGACTGTGGGAGATTTGCTGTGATGTGAAGAGACTTTATATTGATTTTTCATGTAACATTTATAAATTTGTGTAAACTAATACTTTCTATAAAGTGGTGGGAAGAGAAAAAGAAAGGGGGGGGGGGGGGGGGGTTAGAAGAGGAAGTGCTCATTTGTGCAGTCTGTTCATGAGAACAGAGAGTTGGTGACCGCCCTCTGGTCTGGCCTGTACTGTGTGACAAGAGCCATCAGCGCCATCAGCTCCGGGGACAAAAGAAGGGAATCTCGTCTGTCACAATATGGCTCGTGGCCTTTCAACTGCCCATCTGTTTGCGTGATGCTTGCTTAGGAGAAGTGACATGCACGTTACAGTAGCGCGCACACACACACACACACAAATACACGGAAATGCACGCACACATGGCAGAAAAAGAGATAAAATGCAAACTTGGAGCGTGGCAGAAACTGGCAGGCCGCTGATGGCTGTTTGCAGAGGCAGTGAAGTAGGAGTAATGCGGGGAGAAAGCAGGACAAGCACCTCCTGAGCTGCTGGTTAACAAGCTGGACTGGGAGGTGTGATAGTTAATGCTATCTACTGCTGTACTTTTTGCCACCACACTGGGGCTTCTTAATAACCAGCTGTGCTGAGGTTTCTGGGTTTTGAAGAGATGTTTGTTGTTTTTACTGTGTGGAAGATCCAAGCCTGGCTTTATCAGCGATGAGCAATCACTGTCGTCTTTCATGTCTGATATGGCTATCAGCACCTATTCTAAACATTCTCTCCTCCTCTGCAGCAAAAGTGAATCCCCTCGTTTTTTTCCATGTGAGAAGTAGCATTTTTTATTTTTCTCAGTTAATGGCGCGTGAAAGGAGGTGGGTGGGGGTTATTGTTGGAGTGTCTGTGAACCGCAGCCCCACAGAAAGTGTCTGACAAAGACTCGAGAAACTTCTGCCATGACAGAGATGAACTGTTCTGCGCAGTGAAAAAAAAAAGATGTGTAGGATGGAAAGAAAAGATAAAACCAGCGGTGGCAACCACTTTTACAGACGCGAGCAGACACACACTCGCATTGTTGCACAGTAAAGATGAATCATGTCATTGAAGAGCACAAATCGATAAATTTTACAGTGATGAGACCACAGCTATGAGAAGCGACAATGACACCATTTACAACGGAGCAGATGTTTCGCCATGACAACCAGTGTGATGATGAAAACATGTCTTTGGGTTACGAGATGCCAGACGCGGGGGTCAAGGTTAGATAAGAGGGACCGCTCTGCTCTCCGTCTCGATCTGTCACACTCAGTTGCAGGAAACGTAGTGATGTCATGATTCAGGACTTTTCAGCAGTGGCAGTAATGTCCAGTAATAGCACATTCAATAGTTTTTTTTTGGTTTTTCTCATAAAACATAGCACTTAAAAGAAAGAATGACACAATTTGTATATATTTGTTTACTATAATCATGACTTAACAGTAAACTGTGATGGTGAAACATGCTATTTGAAACCTCAACAGAAACCATGTCATTTTCTGGGAGTCAGTACATAACAGCACAGTACGCCTTGTGTGTGAACAATTGCAGCTTTGACAAAGAGAGTCCTGTCTGTACCTCACTATTTCCCCTGTGAATGTTTTTCCACATGTGTTTGTGTGGGTGTGCGTGCTGAGAACTGGGGTGCTGTGTTAAAGATTTTCCTATGTCTTTATGGTGTCATTATGCAACGTGGCAGACAAAAGAAGGATGCAGATGCTCTACGGAAAGACAGAAAACCCGCTGTTTAAAAGGCAAGCCCCCTAAATTACTCGTAATCAGCAAATTATAGTTTGTGTCAGCCATTGTGCATCTTTGTGGTTTCTTAAATTGCAGAAACGGATGAAAATGTAACTTGACTCTAGGTAGAAGCAGGCTCACCTCATCTCCAGGCTGCGGTCTCATCAGAGATACCTGGTCATAGCCTCTTCTGAACAGAGCCCAGATAGCGTCTAGTTTCCCCTGGGGAGTCAGGAAAGTGAATTAAAAATGGAGGATTTATAATGAAACAAATGTCATATATACATGAGAGTGACTTAAAACAAAAAAGTTAATCTAAATAAATTATTTTTAGTGTGTTCTGCCAATGTCCACAGACAGAGAATGAGACTGATTATAATGCCAAATAATATATGAGTTTTTGAAAAGGACCTTAATACCTTAATGTCTCGTGTGCCATATTTAATACATGAGTTTTTGTGAGTTTTTGAGAACATCATCAGTGTGACTTTTTTTTCCTCCTGAAAACTTACATAAATTGCAATAAATTGCAAAAGAAATAGATGATGTAGCAAATGTGATAAATAAATTAAAACTGCAAATTAATATTTAATTAAGCTTTAAAATGTGTCAGATGGTTCAATAAATACTCTATTTAAAAAAACTATTTTAATTTTCTGGCAATGATTTGCTTGTCCAGCTCTTAACCCTGGAGAACCCATGGGGTCGGCTCTGACCCCATGGGTTCTCCAGGGTTAAAAGGGTTAATGTACCTGTTTATCTGTATATCATTTGCTTTACTAGATCCTGAAATATATGATTAATTATCCATATGTTTTGATTGTTTGTCATATGATTTTTATTTAGGTTAGGGGCTGTAAATTTTGTAGCGTTATATAAAGATAAATATAGTTGACTTCCTCTCCTGCGGTTGGATAAAGTACGCTACAAACATAAGAGCGTTCCTATGATAAACTTACCTGAATGGGGGTGTACCACCTCCTCTGTTGTGGGGGTCGACGGGGAGGCTTTCGGGGCTTGGGCTCATAGGGTTCAAATTCCTGCTCCGGCATCTTCACAACAGCATTTTTAGGTTTGTCCAGCTTCGCACCTTCCTCTGTGGATCCTTTCTCCCCCCATCGCACCTTAAGTAAGAAATTTTTTTTTTTTTGTCCGTTTGCCTTTTGCAAATTCTGAAAGTTGAGAGTGAGTGTACCTCCATGCGCTTGATGCCACCTACTCCTCTTCCTCCATAATATGAAGCATCCACTGTGGGCCACTTTTTCTTGGGCAAACCATCATCATCATCTGACTCCTGTTAGCGAGGCCTCAATGAGGATACAGCTCATATGCTTAAATACTGTTATTACTATTACTTTACTATATTAACTGCAAAAATAAGAAATATTGCACTAGTCCTGAATTCTTATGCAAATCTTTGAATAGAATGAAAGAAAGGGAAAAAATTGCGACAGGTTCATGTGACAGGAGACTTACAGGCTCTGGAGGAGGAGGTGGTGGAGGCTCTTTAATCACCTGAAGAAGAGAAAAATAAATTAATAATATAGTGTAAACAAAAAAACAGTGTAGTTGTTTTCCTGAAAAAAGAGGTCATTTGGTCTGTCAAACTTACCACAGTGCAGCAGAGAGGCCAGAACCACCACATCAGCAGCAGAGCCAACAGCAGGAATACCACGAGCAAGGATATCAACACGATGGTGCCGTCAAACTGCGCAAATGCAGATGGACGGGATAACGGTTAAACAGGAATAAAACACAAGTGAAGTGAAAACAAAGGGAAAGTGAAAAGCAAAAGTACTCACAGCCTCCTCTGATGACAGACACAACAGAGGAGAATTCAGAGGGAAAGGAGAGATGAAGATAAAAGAGCCAAAAGAGAAATAAGACAGCTGAAAGAAAGTTTTTTTCAAAAGAAAAAAAGGCAGCATGCCAGAGAGAAATATTACCATCTAATGTTGTGAAGCTGTAGTGTAAGCTACACTGGATCTACTTACACATTCAGTAGTAGTGATGTGAACAGAGCTGGTGATATAGGAGAGGCCTTCGTTCATGCTCACCTGCAGGTAGATCACCCTAAAGAAATACAAAAAACAACACAAGCCGGCTGCTGGTCATCTAACACAGAAGTGCTGACATATCACATCTGCTTGTATAAACACATTCACAGCGTAGCTTCAAGCTACTGTAAAAGTTTAACCAGGTGCCAAATACTTTCTTGCTTTGTCCATACTTGCTCCATTATAAGCACATGAAAATATGCTGACAAAAACACAGAGCTAAAAGCGTTCGAAGAGGTCAGCGAGGTCTCCACCCATGGGAGGAATCTCTTCTGCTTGGACTGGACGCAGACCTCTGATGTGGAAACCACAGACAGCTAAAATGACTTCTAATTGTACAGCATTCAGCACCGATATGTGTAGCTGTAACTACTCAAGTACAGGAAGGGCGGACACAAGGGTGGGAAAAAGCAAATCATTTTAGATGGGAAGATAACAGGATAGAAATGCTGATGGAAATGAAACTGTAAATAAAATAAAACAAAGGCCAAGACATTTGAGCCACATACGCTGGCAGGGGGTTAAAGAGCAGACTGCTGGAGTGTAGAAGAAGAATGGAGAAAGACTTCTTGTGCTTGTTCTAATGGTTTAGGGCGACACAGACAAGGGGGGTATTGAGCTTTGGGTTAAGTTTGAGGAGGGGGCGGGAAGGCGGAGGTCATTGCAGGGTGGTGGGATGGCTGGGAAGACGAAACAGAGGCGGGGGATGGGAGAAGAAGCCTTTCCTCATCCACATCCCCTCAGCGCTCCACGCCACTGTAGCTCGTCTCATAACTCATGCTGACACTGACTTGGGAATAGAAAATTGGCGGTGCAGGTGCCACTAATCTTTTCTTCTGCGTCTTCCCTCCTTTTTCTGTCTCTCCTTCCCCATCCTGTGGTCAGCCCTCCTTTCAGGCAAGGGACAGGGTGCTATCAGCTCCACGCTGACAGAGAGATCTCAGCCCCTATCAATCATCAATCTGCCCACTATATATGTCTTTGCCCCACATATGTGTGTGTCTTTGTGTGTGTGCTCAGGAGGGGGAGCTGCATCCGGAAGGTTCCCAGTCAACACAGATTTGTGTGACAGGACCGCCAGTGCCTTCATTCTAACCGACAGTGCGACTTGGGTGAGACAGGAGGAGAGTGAGGGGCTTTTGGTGGAGACCCTCACTGATGCTGGAAGCCGGAGTCCCTAAGATCTCAAGTAAAGCTGAAGACCTAAAAATTCCTCAACAGGAAGCAGTTCACATATCTAAAGTGTAATAACTTTAGATATGTGAACGAAAAATTTATTTCATCACTGGTTTATAAAATTGCATAAAATGTTTTTTTATAGTTTTAGTATAATCCATTAAAATGAAAAATTATGCACCAATTAACCTTTTTTAAGCTTGTTGTGTGTTATTATTTGATAATAACATGCATATAACATAATAATCACATATATCTACTGATGTTTAAGAAGCTGATTTTTTTTTCCTTAATAAGTGATTTAAAAAAAAATCAATCTATTCCCTTCCATTTATCCTGATCAGGATTGTGGGATAGCCTGGATGGTAGCCTATCCATAGGGCAAGAGGCAGGGTACACACTGGACAGGTTGCCAATCTGACACAGGGCTAACACAGAGAGACAGACAGCCAGTCACACTCATTCACACCTATGGGCCATTTAGAATCACCCATTAACCTAACGTAACCTTTGGACGGTGGGAGGAAGCTGGAGTACCCGGAGAGAACTTGGGGAGAACATGCAAACTCCTCACAGAAAGGCCCCGCCCAGGACTCTCAACTCAGGACCTTCTTGCTGAGGCAAAAGTGCTAACAGTGCATCACCATGCTGCCCGATTTCAGTTCAATGTTTTTTTCCCTTTTATTTTTTTTTAAATGAGATGTTTGAAAAAATGTTCTGTGAAGCTGAAAACCTTTGTGATGAGCATTATGATCATGCTAAGAATGCTAAAACAGTCCAATGGGAGAGAAGAAAAAAGTATATAAAAGTGTGTAACACCTGTCCAACCTGAACAGTGTCACGCTCGCCTCACTCTACATTTCCACTTCTGTTGCAATGAACTCATCAGCCAGCTGTTGGCCTTCTCTCTGGACCCTTCAGCCACCACAGCTGACTTGCTCTTTAGTAGCACTCAGGGTTTTAGGCAGTATCGACTCTTCTCTCCTCTGTTACATGGAAGGATGCCTCCTTCAGGCATCACTGCAGAGTGTAATGATGCTGCCTGTTTCGATCTGCTCACAGGAGGAGCAGCTCCACCTGCTACAACAGCACACCAGCAACAAAGATCAGACAATAAAGCAGAGACACGTACAAGGTGTTTGCTGGACTTTACAGTTTGCTCCATATGTCTTTTACATTCTGTCATTATGTCAAACCTAAACAGTTATATGCCAGTGATATACTACTTTTAATGTTCAGTGTAAAAAATTGTTTGGTCTGTCAGTTTCGTGAGTTCTTTGGAGAAAAAATATTTCCTCCTTATCTCTGAGCATCAAAGCAGTACTTTTCACTGGCGGATAAGAAAAGCTCAAATCATGCTAAAAATCTGAGTGACAGAAACAAGACAGATGATGACTGGGAGGTGTCTGAGGCCACAGGCCTGAGTGTATAATTATGCACAAGACTGCAGGCAGAGGGGATGGAAGGGCTGCTGGGCCTTTATCCTCTCCAAACTCAACCCACAGCATCTCTCTGTCTGCCCCGCAAGGAAATTGTGCTCTGAATTACCAAGGGCAAAGCTGGAATCCCTCAGAGGAAACTTTACACTGCCCCGCTGACTCCACTCACACTTTGTCTCTGCCAAAGTGCCAGACAGAGATTAGGAGCATCACACACAAACACACCGGAGTTGTGAGGTTCTCTCGAGCAGGCTCTCATTAAGTCATGTTCCTGGGCTCTACTCCTGTTGTCCCCTTGTGATTGGTGTCTGGCTTCGTTAGCTGTGACAAACATTGATTGATCACAGACACACAATGACTTTGGCCCTAATTTGTTCAAGGACAGCAGTCTTCTGTGTCCACAACAAACTTGAGAGCAGCTGGCAAATGTCCGCATTACAGCTGTACGGGGATAGTTCAGAGACTGGAGCCACAGCTGAGAAACAATCTGAGGTAAATAAGGGTGGAAAAACAAGATCTGAGATGTGCTACTTACTTCCCCACTTCCTTTACCACAGGAGCAGGGCACAGCAGAAAGGTGTCCTCTATTCCAGCTGGTCTCTCATCTACATGGGGAAAAGCAAAAATCACACTTCTTAAACAACTTTTTTTTTTTCAATCATGCCAAAATCATGCCCAATACTTGGCATTTAAGCATGTTTTGCCCCATCCTTAAAATAGAACCACAAGAATGTTATAAAATGGCAATTTCAGAGCTCACTGGATGGATTACAGCTGAAACTATTAGGGTGGAAAATTAGTTCTCAGTTGAACTTGATTTTTATCTTAGAAAATGAAAAGCATCTGGCAATAATCCTCAGAGAGGATTCTGGGTGGAACCATTATATTATGGATGGGTTCATCCTACTGCAGGGGTTCGTGCCCTTTGTGTTTGGTTTGAGATAAAGTCCTCTTAAAGGGTTTCTGGTTATCAGATAATTATCTGCCATGGAAAAATTTAAATAAATAAGTAAATAAACCCCACCATATTTACAATAAATCAAATTTTTTTTCTTGCTTCAGTGTTGTTTCCTTGTGTAATTGTTGAGTGTTTCTAGTGAAATTGCTATTAGTTTTAATCTTTTAACTTTATGCATCAAGCAAAAGTTAAATTATATGCAACATTCTCTGACTTGTTTAACATTTAAACCTATTTTCTGCACATTCCAGCACATAAAATAAAATATTTTTTTTAATGTTTACACTCGCTCTTTCAAATAGATGCAAGTGAAACACAGCAGAAAATAAATAAAATCAAAGACTCAGCAGTCCTGTTGCTCTATTTTCACCTGTAAAGCAGGAGTGGGGTAGGCGGAGGTTTGCCCTGGTGCAGGTGTGCCGCAGCGGTCAGTTGAAGAATCCGCGAGTTTCTCTGTGAATTTCACATTACGTCGTAGCGCACTCGGTGCTTGCTTGGAAGTTTAGGGTTTTTTTTCGCTGTAAAAATAAGTTTTCTTCCCACGCACAACGGACGCTAATGTTTTTGTCACTTTTTATGGAATCAAACTCAAAGTAAGGTCAGTACTTCCGCGCTTTAAACGCTGCACACTCATACTCTCTCCCGCACTCGATATATTATCCATTGTTGATCTGCACACAGCATTTGTCACGAATGCCGCACTTGCTTACGTCATTGTCATGAGACATTCTCGCAAGAAAATCACGGTTTTAGTAACGCAGCGTGCTTACGGGAAAGTAACAGTAATCTAATTACCGTTTTTGCAATAGTAATCCCTTACTTTGCTCGTTACTCGAAAAAAGTAATCGGATTACAGTAACTGCCCATCTCTGGTTATGACCCTCATTTTCAGTGGAAAAAGCCCAAATGGGGCGCACCAGGTTAGTGTACAGGATCATGGAACATCTATAGGGTTTTGAATTTAACCCCACAGAGTCCAACTTTCTGTTACAATGTCCTGAGGACTCTAAGGGAGGACATTCAGTGGAAACAAACCTGACCTGCCATTGTGTGGCAGTGTGTGACAAACGGAAAATGCAGGAATTTTTTGACAAGTGCAACCTTGAAATGCAAAATACCTACCCTTCTTTCCAGATATGTCTTCTTATGACTTTTCCCCAGAAATAAAATTATGAAGAAATAACCATTGTGCAAGCATCACCAGTGCACAAGTGCAAGAGGTGTAAATAGGGCTTTTTAGTGATAAAAAATAGCAACAGCCTGGGAGCAGCTCAGAATGATCCAAGAAGGAAGACAGAAGATGGGAGATCTGCCACATCTGAACTATTCTAATAAAAGATTCAATCTGGGAACAGGGTCCTGTGTAATGGCAAGCAGGAGAAAAGGATGCATACTATTTATTATAGTGTTCTTCTGTACATCTGCAGAACTTACCCACAGTATGTGTATCATTTAATTTGAAGCTGCAGAGGACCTGGTTGATGTTTCTTGCATGGAGAAAGCCATTACCTCTCACAACCACCTGGAAACTCTCTGAGAAAAAAAATGGGTCCAGACATCAGGAATGGTTAGTTATACAACCACTTATGAGAAACAATGGGAATGCATATATTTTTTAGCTGCACAAGATTCACAAAAGATCAAATTATTGTTGATGGACTGCAGAAAAAGTATGCAGTCATTGTGGGCCAGACAGCCAGTCCCTTGCTCTGTCGGGCTCAACTTGAGCAGTGAGAACTTGTGCATGCCTCATTACTGCTTGTTTATATCTGTGTGCTTGTGCGTGTATGTGTGGAAAGGCCATAATATGCTCCAGTGGTGCTAATGCTAAAAGTGTTGTTATTCAGAAATATCTCAGACTGTGCAATAGCCAGGAGGTGTGTGCGAATGTGTGTGTGTGTTTTGACCTTTAATTTCCCCTAGGCACTGTTAAAGTGCACTGACAGAGGCTTGCCAGCATATGCTGGAGTGTCTATGTGGCTGCTTCCCAGCATATGTTAAAGACCGGGAAAAAAAACACTTGCTTAAAAACATGCCTGCTGGGCTGACAACAGCACAGTACTGTCAAAGTAGGTCTGACCTTACCTATGGCACTACCACATGGCGTTAGCTCTTGTGTGTGCCTGTGTGCAGATCTGTGCGTGTGCTGTAATTCTGCTTCTCCGTGGAATGTGCAGGCATTTGCATGTGTTCAGTGTATGCATGAATGAAAGTGTGCACACAAGTGAACTGAGGTTTCCCCTAGCAGTATCCTGGCTAATCGAAGGGAACATTTGCCAGCCACATCTTTAGCATTTAAAGCACCAGCGTGAAGATCACTGGATAAAAACATCACAGGTTGCGGGGTGTATATGTGACAGTATTTCTTTAAAGGTCAGACAAGCTGCCATGAAATCCATGAATACAGATACAAAGAAAGAGAAAGATCTGAGAAGACAATTGAAAAGCAAAGAAACACCAGATGTTTATGTGTTTACAGATGCTGCAAAAATGCTGAGTGCAGATTGAAGTCTGCAGACAATCCACGATTTACATCAACAATGGAAATTAGAATTATACTCGCACAAGCATATTATAATGCATTTGTTTAAAGACACTACAAAAACTGCACCAAACTCCTTACTGTTCATTTTCATTCAGATAAAACTTTCAATGATGATTTCTGCCAGTTTTACAAACAGCTGACCTCGTACAGCTGTGTATGTGCTTATTGACAGATTCAGTTTATCTTCACTTTGGTTTTATTTAAGAAACTTTATACAGTAAATCAAAGACCCTGTGACATTACAGTAGGCACAACCCAGTTCACTGACCAAAACCTGACCCAATCAGGGTCAACCCTAAGAAAGTAGTGGTGACACAATATAATATAATATAATATAATATAATATAATATAATATAATATAATATAATATAATATAATATAATATAATATAATATAATATAATATAATATAATATAATATAATATAATATAATATAATATAATATAAGTGGTGGTCTATGTGGTTTGCAGTCAGACCAAGCAAGCTACACCATGGCATAGCTCACACACAAAAACCCACAATCTGATGCTAAATATACTCCAATGAAAGGGATAGATTTTGCTTTGTTCTTGGGCATGTAGAAGTATAGAAAAGTAAAGAAAACCCCCTCAAAACAACATAGGAACAAATCAGGACCTCATTTATCCAAAAAAGTAAATGTGAGAAGTCTATAATATTTCCTAACCTTATTTAAAAATAGATATTTTCAAATGTCATTGTCTGAATGATCGAAAACAGCAGTGTTTTCTTAGCTAGAAATGTCTCAGTAACAAAGTCTATTATACACACACACCAGGCTTGATGTGTTAAAAGGTCACTCCTGTCAGACACATGGTGGATGAGGACTGGTGGTGCCCCACCATCATGTCCGACACATATGCTGCTGCCCTCTCCTGCAGCTCTCTCTCCCTCTCCCTCTCCTGCTCTCCTGTAATGTGTCCATTTACATCCACACCTGAATGGCTGACAGGGATTTTGTTTTGTACGAATATGTGATTATACATACGAATACGCGTGGGCACTGGGTGTGCGGAGAAAAGGGGGTACAGCTTGTCCCAACAGTGGCTCTTCAATCACGTTAGTGCAAAAGGACAGTGAAGGACAGGGAGGGGCAAAGGAGGAAGGGACGGTGGGTAGAAAAGGGTCAGACGTTAATGAAAGCAGCTATCTCTCCTGTCATGTTAGATCGAAGGCCGTACTCTCACTGTCCTCAACGTGTGCTTGTGTGTGCGCGCTGGGAATCAGTGCTGTCATGTCTTATAGTGTGGCCCAACGTTCACTGTCTAGTCTGATGGCCTGTTTGCAGGCAGCTCGATCTGGTCACTTCACATCAATGTGAGGGACGTGTCTACACGCGTGCCGGGAGATGCGTGTGCGCTAGCAGACTAAAGACCATTTAAATGTGTGTGTTGGGGTAAAGCGTGTACGATATGCTATGTGACTACACGTGGGCCAAGAAAAATAACAGTGAAAGAGACTGTCACAATATAAATGTGGGGTGTCAGTATGTATTCACGCTTCAATGCATGGCCTTGCTGTTCAAATTAAATCACATAGCTAAATGATAAAAACTGCTATACTTTATAAGAGTTTGGGGCAGGAGGGCTGGTAATTTCTCCACAATCTAAAGCCTTTTCTGGTATAATGTGAAAGCACCGGATGTCTGATTTCCATTGTATATGTGCACAAATCACAACAAAGGCAGACAAAGTGCACTATAACCATTTGAGCATATTACAACTTAATTAATTAGGCCAGAGTAAGGCCTTGGTTAAAGCGGGTCCCTGCTTTCTTAGTTCACTGACCATTAGGCTGCTCATCAATCGAATAATAAATGAGGCTGCTGAAGGATATTTGGGCACACGTCGAGTGACACTAAGTCTCTTGCGCACTAACAGAAACTGTAATTATCATGTGAGAACAGCTTCTCCTTTTGTCCTTTTACGGCAACATTATGAATCTTCTCTCATCTCCTCTCTCCACATCCTCTCCCGTCCTTCATATCTCATAATGGATGTTAATCTCCATTGGTTGTCCTGGTAGCTGGGCTGCAAATGCACTCCCTTAAGTGAGTCCTAATAAGGTCATGTCAAAGCTCATCCATCCTGCTGGCTACCCATAAAGGCTCTCTCTTAATGCTTCATCTCTTGCCTCCTACTTCCTTAAACTGCTGTCTAGGAGCAGAAGTGCTGGGCAGAGGAAGTGAGGGAGAGGACAGGGTTTAAACCAACCCAAATGGCTATTTAGCATATACGATGTGGCAAACTAGGCCAGAGATGCAGCCATGCTTGAAGATTCATGGCTAATTCCTCTGACCAACACCCGCAGACCCCTCCTCCTCCTCTTTTTTTTTTTTTGCACCCATGCTGTGCTGAAGCGGCCATGCTAATTTCCCCCGGCCGTGAATGACAATACGCTCTCTGTCACTCTGCGGTCATAAGCATCCATGCGATTACTCAACCTCATGTTTCACTCCAGAGGCTTTGGATGACTGTCATCTGAAACAATCGCACATCGTGACTGCCCACTCTGTGAACTAGAAAGGGAAAACCCCGGCTCCTCACACCTCTTACCTCCTGCACACACGCTGGACGGCTCTGCCGCCAGAATCTCAATGCAGGACTTCTTAATGATCTGAGAGAGAGGGGATGGAAACAAAAAAAAAATAGTTATGTGATACCTCAGTAATTTAATATGATGTAACATGATTTTTATGGCTCTCTTTTGTATGTGTGTGAGTGTTTATATGGTATACATGTGGTATGTGTGTGCCATACTGAGTCAATGATTCCCCTGAGGGCTTGGAAGCCTCCCCATACAGGAAACACATGTTCCACTGTGTCTGCAATAGTTGCAAGCTAGAAAAGCATACAGACACAGACAAAATAAGATATTTGCATTTTTATGTATTTGGAATATTTCTGATATCTGTCAGCAGATCGTACCTGGGTCTGGTTGAATTCTTTGACTCCTACACAATAAACAATAGCTCCCATAGATCTGGCCCTCTGTGCCTGCAAACAAAAAGAAAGAACAATTGCAAAGAGATTCTTGTGGTCTCGTGGAGCCACTAAAATCTCCCCAAAACCACCATTTTCTCAGTTCACACAGCAAAAATGAAAAAACTGGTGTTGCACAACATGATGCATTCTCCAAAAAAGGGGCATTAACTTTTACGCATCCTGATTATTAATCATTTCTAAATAACTTTAGCAGTATTTATCATCTGTATTTGTAATAAAAGTAACAATGACCACGGCGCAGCCAAGAGGGCAGGTCTTTTGCATCCAAATGGCAGATGCACCAATCAAAGCTGGCAAAATATTAAAGTGGTTTAAAATATGAAAACCATAATAAGGGCCACCAAAGAAGAACAGCACTAATAACGTAAAGTTAACAAACAGCTAACAGGCACGTAGCCAACAGTAACGGTCCTCAGCCCGGCCACAATATTTTCTCGACTGGCTCCAAAACGTTTCTACTTTACAGCACGTCTCACCTCTCTCTGTGCTGTGTCAAACTGCCACTCATTCAGCTCTCCGTCAGTTAAGGCGATGATGACGCTGGCGGTCCCTGCAGAACGCACAACTTTCACGTTCTCTGAAACTTTGCACTGCAATGTATGAAGCTTTTGGGTTGAAGCTTACCTTGTTTCTCTTTATAGATCTGTGCATTAGCCTACATTTAAAAAGAAAGGAATTCGACAGTAAGTTCAACAACAACCGAAACTCTCAGTTACAGATCATAGAAGAGTTACAGCAGGTGATCATACAGTCTAACACCTTGATACTGAGGTAGAGTCAAGCCACAGATCGCACTTTGCACACTGTGCTCTGGCAAAGATGGGTGAATGTCTTTAAACGTTTTGCTTAAAAAACCCAAATTAGTGTTTTAATAAAAGCAACAAATTTTTTTATAAAAGAGTAATTTCTTTAAGAATGCCTCTCTTAAATACTTAGCTCGGCACTTTCAGGAAGGAGCAAGTAATTCATGGTTTGAGACACACCTCATACTTATCTAATTGCTCTTGGTTCCAGCTGCCAGGCACAATTAATGCTCAGTGGGTATTTTCTGGAAGGTTTATGAAGACTCAGATAGTGTGATTTAAACCCAGCCTTACCATCTCCAGGCCTAAGTTCATATACGTGTCTCCACCAGGGATAACCTTCCTCAGAGCCATTAAGCCTCCAGTGATGTCCTCCCTGAAGAATAAACAAAACAGCCTTATAAAACATCCTGAAAGGAAGTCGCTTTTAAGAAAAGACATGGAGTAAACGGAATAGGAAAGATTCAACTGAGTTGGAAAGTAACATTTTAAGTTACGTTAGTTAAGTTAGTAAGTTTTAACCAAAGATAGTCTTACTTTTTGTATTCGTAAGGTTGCATGAAGCTGCATAAAATCTGTTAGCAATTATACAATATCTGTTCTGATGATCTTGAAGGGTTACAAAACCAGTTTAACAGACAAAGATGAGTAAAGATAGCATTTTTGTACAGTACTTGCACGCAGATATAGACATAACATAGGGGATTAGTCAGTTACTGATGTGTAGAGTTTACCTGTTCTCGGTCAGTTTCATGATGATTTTTCCTTGTGTTGAGAAGACTATGAAGGACATTCTCAACATAGGGCTGGGAACACAAAGTGCTTTTGCGTTAACATGGACGAAAGGAGAAAACAAAATACTAAAAACACATCAGTGACTAAATCCTGCTGGTACCTAATAAACTTTTCTGCCAGCTGCTCCACAAAGGAGTAGATCTCTATCCAATGATGCTTCACGCTCCCAGACCTGAAAAATACCACAAACACAGACTTTTGTGATGTGATGCTGTAGCAGATTATTCCACCTAGATCAAAAAGAAGGAAAAGAGAAAAGCTGAATTTGAGGTTAATAAACTGAGGTTTATTTTCATGCAGTGATTTAGAGGTAGTGTGCCTACAAATACTCAGGGTTTAATGATTTTTTAAGGAACAGCAGTTTATCTCTTACACAGAGAAGACCGTCTTCTGGTCACTTAATCACATTCCCTTGCTTTGGACTGTAACCTGTCGGCTGTGTGCTGCTGATTAGCCTGCTACATGCTGCTGCGTACATGACAGTGTCCTTAATGAAATCGAGTCCCATGGGGCTGCTAATGGGGGCTAATTGCTGCTGGGCCAGAGGGTTGAGGTTAGACAGGGACAGATGTAGCAGTCTGCCTCTAGCAGGGACCACGAAGCAGGCAGCTGGCCTGTGTGTGTATAGTGGACATGCATGTGTATGTGGAAGAGAGCAAGTGTGTGTGTTTGACTGTGAGGGGGAACAGATGGTCCCACTGAGTGCAGCCAGCCAAACAACAGGTTGGGGATGCACGGAGTAAAAAGGCTGCGACATGAACAACAGAGGGACCCAGAAGTGACACTCAGCAGGGGGTAAAAGTGTGAGTGTGTGTGTGTGAAGGATGCAACATCAAACAGCTTGTAAACCAAAACTCTGCAAAGGTCAGGCATCCGAGTGTACACATAACAGGGTCATGAACAAAGTGAAAGTCTGAGCTGGTCAAATTTACGACAGCTCTTTTGAATCTTTTATTTTACACAGAACTGCCTCCTCCACTTTTCCCTTTCCCAAGAAGTAAAGGCATGAAAAAAGTCCCTGATAAAAAAGTTTACTAGTAAAAAAAACCCCCATCTTAATCCTTTCTTGGTGCAGAGCTCCTATTTGGGAGCTGTCTGGGTTTACTTGACCTTACCTGATTAAGTATGAAACCTAAACTTAATCTTTGAACAGGAAGTCATTATTTCATTATATTAAGAAAAAGTGTGTCTTCATATGGGGCCAGTGGGTTTACTTTACAGGCTAAAGATATGAAGATATGCTTCATGAGGAAGCAGGGTGCTCTTTGTTACAAATACACAAAAGAGGTTTTAGTCCAGTGCGCAGGATAGGAGGTTATGTAACACACTGCCAAAAGTAAAAACTGTGTTTCATGAGTACTGCTCATTAAACTGCTCATTAAACTGAGACTAAATCAAAGGGGTCTCTTGTTAGGTAACATTAACATTGCAAACTACAACCAATGAGAGGATGATTGGGCCTCATTTTTGTTACCAGTCCTTTTCCATATACAGAACTTCTGGATTGTCAGTTGTCATTTTTTCTTAGTGATAATGAAAATATCTGCCAGGTTTCCCCAAATCCTTTTAGGACATTTAAATATAGTAGATTTTTAAAAAAGCAGTTTCTGACATTTTATTTGAAAACATATTGTTGATCCAACAATGTCTTTCTAAACACGACAATTCCCCATCCACAGAAAAAGCACAACGCATTCAAAGTCGTCTCCTCTGCTGAAAATTAAAGCAATCTTTCTACAATTTTAGCAATTACCCTTGAGTCTTCTACCTGCATTCCTAAACTGTGAGATGCACAGTCCCCTTTTCCAAAACCAATCCAAAGCACTCGGATCGGTCAGCACAAAACTCTGTTCAGAGCCCAGCCTTAAAACACAACACCTATTATTCCATTTGTGGGCAACCAGATAGTCCGAAAAAAATGCAGCCTGGTATTCGGTGCGGCTCAGACACGGAGAGCAGGAATGTAGGAAGCTGATGGTCGTTTTTCTAATGTTTATTCTGTGTATACTGAGAGGCTACAGTGGAGCGTGCACACAGTCTCCCCTTAGCATGTCTCATAACCTACTGGAGAGTGTAGCAAAAGCAAAACCTGCAAACATGATGAGTATTGATAAGGTGAAGTCCAATTTAGAGATGATTTTGCCCTATTCTTTCTTAAATATTAGTCATTGTGTCGCATTTGATATCAGCCAAGAAATCAGTGCTATCTTAGGAGAAAGATCAACAGCTTCCTGAAGGCCTGCTGGAGCTTGCTAGACAGTCAAAAAAAGAAAAGGGGCGTATCAGAGGTTTGGCCATGCGTGACATGCCGTGCACCCCAGGCTCCTCCTAAACTTTTTGAAGCAAAGGGTAAAGAGAGAAGAGAGGGGCTGACAGATGTTGCCGTGAACATTAAAAAGATCATCAAATATGTCGAGACCAAAGTAAAATGTCACTCAGCTCGTCCACCTCGCAGCTCATAGTGGTGCACACGGGTCAGCCGAGGACATACAGAAATTTTTTTTTAACCATTACCTCAGCATATTTTCAAATGTTATATACCACATTGTTTAGCTGCTTCACTGCAAAATCACATCACTCCATCTGTCGAGAACATAATTATTCCACTGAAATTATAACCTGCTGTTCTTTTACACAGGGAGGTCACAAATCCAACCATACCTTATGGCTTTGTTGTCATTCTCTCTCCTTGTATCCGTCTACGTTGCATGTTTAGACTTGCTTGTCTGTGACCATGTGCATAAATCTCACCTTGCCGCTCATGCCAAAATAACTGAAACATGCCAATTACAATGTCTGAAACGACATGAGCTGGAGCGCAGGGTAAAATCATCAGGCTTACACATGCCAGAACAGTGGCAGACGCATCCACAGTGACCATGTGGCCTGAAAAAATGCTTTGAGTCACTAAGAGTCTGTAGAATTTCATAATGATAAAGATATTTAAAGAGTGTCCTGGTGTTATTCTAACAGTACTGATGTCAGTAATAGGGTAATGGATTAAATTCAGACTAGGGACCTTTGTTTGACATTCCCACTGTCTCAAACTTCATTTCCTGTCCACCCACCAGACAACTATGAGTTGAAAAAAGAAGGAGGAGGAAGTACTTGGAAAGAGAAACAGGGACATTTTAGGATTTCTCTAAGACCTCTCTAAAGATGCAGGAGTACCACTTTACTTTAAACAGCACAGTTTTTGCAGCAAACTTTCAAAGTGGAATTCTAACAAAACAGAGAAAAAATGACTGAATTATCATCCTGGTGGATGATAAGAGCCAGGCAATGACAAAGAAGATCAGCTGGAGGATGCGTCTTATGCAAGATGTTTCATAACTTACACCAAAGCTGTGCATTTAACTAAAATGCATTAAGAAATCGTTTATCAAGCAGTAATATAACGATCAGCTGAGCCAACATCTAGTGTAAAAGGTGTATTAGAAACAATGTTTTTGTTGTGTTTGTTTTCAGTGCAAAACCCCACTCTTAGTCGTGACAGGAAGCCATTAGTTGATGCTTCTTCTCTTTATTTTGATGGAGCCAATGCTCTAAGTGATAACCGGCCCATATAGCACCGCTATGGGGCAGCTGCAGCAGCTGTGTCCGCAGGCGTCATCAGCCTGAAACTCTATCCATCCTGCTCGCCCTGCCCACATCCCCTCGGTAAAGCTTGGTCTTTTTGTCTCACCACTTTAAACCGAACTAAAAAGAAAAGCATGCCCCGATGTCAAGAATATACTTCCAACTTAAATTTCAATCTGATTACTTGCATGTCCCGAAGACACAAAACAGCAAGTTAAAATGATTTTAGGTATGTTTCTTTAAGTGAGGTCATTGCGTTGCACAGATTTAAGATTCAATCTTTTGATTTGGTGCAAAAGCCGGTTTGATTAAAATGAAGACTCTAGGTATTTTTTCGACTTTACACGCTCACTCGCTTTTCTCAGACTCCGTTACATCAGGACGTCCGACTGACGCGCTCCGCGTTTCCAAACAACTACACGGTTGCATGGCAATGCGCAGCGACCAGAAATTAACAAAGCAATAAATAATATCCGAGACTCACTTGTCCAGAACAAAATAGAGGTCGAAGGCGCCCTGACAGGACCTCTCCTCCTCCTCCTGTTGCTCTCCCTGCAGCTCTCCTCTGACCGAGACATCGAGACAGAAAATTCCAACTACAGCCAAAACGAGGAACATGCGAGCCCGTGTCCTCGCCATCTTTCCCGGTTACTGTTGACTACTCCGGCACTGCAACAACTAAAGAGCTTCACATCTCCCTATCATCCGTTTCCAGATGGACTCTGTGCACACACACAGCCCCGTTTCCTGGTTACGTTTTCTTTCACGTTATTTTGAGTGCATTCAGTCTGGAAGAATCTTGTTAAGACCGAGCCGGCCTCTCCAAGTCTTCTCCTTCGATTGAGAGAGGAAGGGGAAAAAAGAGAAGCACTAAAGCTGGGCAGGATGAAGGAGAGGAGCGACACCCGAGGAGACACACAAAACTCCACTTTATTTTCCTCAAAAACTGTTACGGGGGGAGAGTGGCTGTGTACATCCTCGTTTTGGGGATTTTCTCTTTGGCCTTATCAGTTTGTCAAAAATAAAGTTTCTGAGATGGGGAAAAAGTGTCATGTCCTACTAGTGTGGTTTGATTTTTTGTTTTTCATAGTTGGAAACATCAGACGACCACAAATCAGATGTATTATACATAAATAATTAAATTTATGTCCATGTCTTTTCTAATATACCAGTTACCAAAGGCCTAAAATCGAATATGGTCTCCTATTTATCAGCGCAGTCAGTGAATTGTATGATGTTAATCAAAGAGTTCATAGATTGTTTTAATTTAAAGAAAACGAATCCAAAGAGCTGCTCAATACCGTCATATCCACAGGACATGGTGCTGCTGAAAGGATGTCCAAGTGTTCCTGTGATTGTGATACGTTGCCACAAACGGAAGAAAATGAATTCTAATCCAAAGTAAAACACTATTTTTAGTCTATAGTGTAAAAGTACTTTAACCAGACAGTTGGAGCGCGACCAAAGAGTCCCCCCTCCGAGGCTTCTGCGTCCCCACTTTCTCGTTACACAAAGTTGGCTCACGAACTACCAGGACATTTACTCAAAAACCAAAGCTTTGATGCAGAATAATCATTAAATGCTCATTAGACAGAAACATTTAGTTTATGAATAATGCATTTGCCTGGTGGCAAACCCAGACCACCCTGCATCATGTCATGTAACAGCGGCCAATTTTACAATTTCCCACTGCCCACATTAGACATTTTCCACCAGTTTCTCGTAGCTAGACACAATGTCTCCAGAAACGTGACCAAGACCTCTCCGCTCAATCCCACATAGCGTGCATGTGCTGAAGTGCAGTCTCGAAGTATTACTCGCGCCTTTCGTTTAAAACCATGACACGACAGATTACCACAATGCACACATTATGATTTATATATGATTAATTGCATGCTGGCAAAAGAGCGGGCTGTTCCAGCGTGCTGCTTTGCCCAGTTTGTGGTTTTATTTGTTTTTTTATTTTTATTTATTTTATTTGTTAACACTATAAAATTAACAAATAATCTGTTGAGACCTGATATGAAACATAAGAAAATATGACTTTTGTCCATCAGCGGTGTTCAGGTCAGCTGTACAAGAAGGCATAAATGTGCGTTATTAACCAGCAATCACTGTTCTGTCCAAACAAGCACCCACGTCTTCCCTTTTTCCACGGAAGGGAACTGTAAACCAGACAAAGGAAAATTTACTAATAAAAGACTAATTTGAAGGCGCGTGAGTGAGCGCGTGAGCGAGCGCGCACGCGTTTGCATCAATGCGCCACGCTTCAGTGCGCTCTCTGAAGAGGATAAGTGGGAATGAGAGAGGGGAGAGACGACAGTGCGGAGGAAGATTCAGCCGGATAAGTAACTCGTCAGCAAGAAACGGGAAGGCTTCGTCACCGAGGTCCGCTGCACCTGCTGCAACTTCCTTGGCTCCCAAACGGCTTAAACATCCTCTTCCATGTCCGGCGGGTGAGTTCGCATGCCAACACAGGCATGTGCGTTTTTACTCTTAAATGTCAACATTAAAGAAGAAGAAGAAGAAGAAAAAAACAAAAACCAAATCGGTGATTTTTAGATCGGTACCACATTCTGTCATGATGCTGTGCGGTTCAGCTGTCAATATTTTAAACCATAGCCTACAAACCTAAAAGATTGCGTACTTTTAATTGATTGGAGAGAGGGAAAACAATAGGCACGCAATCTAAGAGCGTTTATGCTGTTTATACATTATGGAAAACATACTGAACTTATCCTGCGCGTTGAGCAGGCAGCTGGACTCCACGGCAGATGTGGAGACAAAAGGACTAACCGAGGGAAAACTGAGACAAAGGACGTTGGTAATCATTTTGCCTCGACACCGGCTGCTCTCACTACGCAGTGGTACCCTCGGTTTTACTAGCAAATGAAAAATAAAATACACTTGGGCTAATTTATTTTCATTACGATTTTGGAATTCTGTGTGTGCTTGGATCAGATCCAAACCGGCTAACTGCACATCGCACAAATCCAACCTTTTTTGTGTTTCATATAAAACACTTTTTTGAGACAAGATATAAATTATAATTACTATTCCAGGCTGATTTTAACAGGAAATATAATGAGATTGCTCTACTCCCCAGGTTATCTTGCCATTCTGTTAAACAACATGAATTTAAACTATTTAGGAGTAATTCTTCACCTTTACTAACAATAACTATTCCATTACAGTTTAACGATGGATCATACTTTCCTGCCTCGGTCCATCTGGACCGGCGACAGTAAATTCCTCCAGCATTCTTCAGATCTCTACACCAGTGTGGTAGTTGCGCGCAGCATCCCTGCAGGCACGTGCTTCGGTCCGTGCGTGCTCCAGAACACTTTCTACGACTCTATCGCTTTCATAGCGCAGAAATCCTGTGACAAGAGAGCGAAATCCTGTGTGTTCAGGGTGCGTATGACAAATTTGTGATAAACTGTCTTGCAGCTATACTTTGTAGCATCTTTACTGAGTTACTATATAACTCAACGGTGACATGATTCCAAAAGTAAAGGGTTTTTCAGATGTATATAGTTTTAATTGTCATACGTTACATCCAAGTTTTTGTGTTATTATGGGATTGTTTTGACCAGCTGTATTTTGAGTGTTATTGTACTGACCAGTAAAAGAAAAAAATGTGTATAAAATCACCTCAGCATTAAAAGATGCAATCTGCCATCAATTAACTATTTAAATAATTTACAAGAAGGCTCTTAGAAAGACAGAATAAAAATCCTCTAAGTCGGGACACTGAGTAAAACATCAGGGGTTGCTATCAACAGGTCGATCCTGAGGCCATGCGTAATTCTGCCCTGATGCTGTCTTGGTTGCGGCTCGTGCAAGCTGCGCGCAACGGCGAGGAGCAGAACACAGAGGCCTTTTTGAAAGGGGGTCAGCTGTACGTGCGGACTACCCGGGACATCCGGCAGGAAGAAGAGCTGCTGATCTGGTACGACCACGAGCTGTCTCATCTGCTGGGCTTCACCGAAATACCAAAAGAGTCAAAAGAAGGTGAGACTGACCTTTAATGCATGTGCACGATTAAATCAAATATTATGTCACTCCAAAATCATGGAAATTATTAAAAACAGTCACATCATATTGTCTTTCGTTTTTCTTTCAGAATTAAAATGTGGGCGATGTAACCAGGTCTTCAAAAACGAGCATCCCTTCCTGGCTCACTGCCGATTCTTTTGTGCTCACGTAAAGACTGACACCTGGAGCCGCGAGCTTTATGAGCACAAGCACGTGGAAATTAAGAGGCAACGCCGAGTGACAGATTTCCACAACATTGCCAGAGATTTGGAACACAAAAGAACTGGAAACAACGACGACGCGGAGACTTCCCCAAAGAAGAGAAAGTATGAGGAAACTCTTTATCCAAAATGGAGAAAAACTGTTCTGTTAGAGAAGACTAATATTTCAAATGATGATAATATTACACCACCGACTAAGAGTTACGACCAGCCAGCAGGAGACAGCCCTTCAGCTGAGGGGAAACGGAAAGCTGACACGTTGAAACTGGATCTTTTGGAACGTAAAAGTGAGGAGCTTGTTCAAGGTGATGAATCCAAGGGGACTTTTACGCACGACAGAGAGCTGGACGCGCGGATGGAGACAGGAGGGGAGGGCTCTAGCATGCATTTAAGCAGCAACAGTGCATTTTCTCTGGTGATATCGAACAGCCAAGGCGAACAGAAAAGCGCATTTTGTAAACCGAGTAAAAGAAGTTCTCCTGTTGACCCCCAGGTTCACCCCAGCAGAGGTTCAACAGCCCCCTCTAGCCGCCTGGAGGAGATGACGAACGCATTTACTTCTAGGACGTCTGTGGGATACAATAATCTGATACCCTCCAACATCCTGAGCAGTGACTTACAGACTGTACCCTCACAGGTAGCATTAAACACTGCTTTCCATTACGCGCCGGAGCACTGGTCTAGAAACATAGGCGCTCAGCTGCAAACCACATCGTCCCTCACGATCCTTCCTCCGACTTTTACCACATTCGGTGTCTCGGTGCAGAACTGGTGCGCCAAGTGCAACCTGTCCTTCCGCATGACCTCTGACCTCGTTTTTCACATGCGCTCTCACCACAAAAAGGAGTTCGCCGCAGAGTCTCAGGTGAGGAGAAGAAGGGAGGAGAAACTTACCTGTCCAATCTGCCACGAATACTTCCGAGAGCGGCACCACCTGTCAAGACACATGACATCCCATAACTGAGACAAGAGAGGGGAAAGAAACTCTTTATTTATTACCTAAATGCTTCTCATATTTAACAAGCTTCGACTCCAACCCAAGGCAAGACTTTAGTGTATATCTTTGAATGTAGGTAGCTGTATAATAACAAAACGGATACACATGCCCATCACAGCTTGTCCACTAGATGACGATAGAGGTGCGTGTAAACTGATCTCAGTGCAGTTTGTCCACTAGTTCAGTATGTTAAGTTATTTTGTGCCTTATGAAACTCAGGAGGGACAGAGAGGTTTCAAGGACAGCTCATGATTGTCACAAATATCTCAAAGCAATCCTCTTATTTAGACCATTTACTTTTTCCTCGATCGAAATTATACAGGAGGTATGGGTTGAGTGTGTATGCACATTCGTTTTAAAATCTAAAATTATATAAAGTGGAAATAAAAGCTTGTGGTGTATTTTGTTCCATCATCATATTGGTTAAAATCAGAGGGTCAGTTTTTCCAGTTCCAACAGGAGGCGACTGAGACCACCATTTGCCCTGTATTGATCTTTCAGTGTGTTTAAATATATATTAGACACGTTTGTTGTTTAGTGTATGCAGCCGTATAACATTCCTGTGGCATTTGAGATCTGTATCCAGCATTTTAGTCTGCTATTTGAACAAATGAGCTGAAAAATACCATATTAAGCAGCTCATTTAAATAGGATGCCCGCTCAAAAAAAAAAAAAAAACAAATAAAAAAAATCAATTATTAGTTTTATAAACTTCTGAGTTATCATTCATCTGCAGACTTGGATGTAATCCAGGTAGACTGCACCACTTTGAACTTGTGATTTTATGTTTATCCACCAATCCTGTGCCGCTTACTTTCCACTAGGGACAGGCTGTGGACAGATGGACATAAATAGTTCTCTGTTGCAGGTAAATGAGCCGAGAAGAAGGCATGAAGTTCATGGAAAAGTCAAGTGTAGACCTTGTCCTGTCAGTCTATAACAAAAGCAGGGATGTAGTTCCCCATACATTGTTTTCTACCTTATTTGATTAAGTCAGTTTAACTTCCCGGGAAAAAGATTTCCTTCTTTTTTTTTTTTACAATCAGAAGAACATCATCCACCTTTTATAACAGGAACTTAAACATGTAGATGACACGAAAACTGCTCAATATCCTCTGACAATTTTATTCCTTTGAATATGTATTGAGTTTTAAACCAGCACTTACATTTAAGGAGCCCAAATACTTGTTTCCCTACTAAAATAATCCTTGATAAAAGGTCCCAAAATGTATTTCAATCTGGTAAAAAATGGAGGTTTTAGAGTTTCTAAAGGAAAATAATATTTCACAATAAAAAGAAACCTAGTCTATATGATTAAATGGGCAATTAAGAGACACAGTATCACTCTATTGAAGCCATGTTCTAATAAACAGCACTATTGCTTCTCTGAACTCAGTAACCACGTGAGGAAAGAGCTATTTCAGCCCAAACACAGAAAATCCTCTGTTGTCTAATAATGGCTGTATTGGTCTCCTTTAATTGAACAGTCATCATATGGAAAAACAAATATTGTTCTTGGTCCCCTGCTCGCCTCGTTTCATTTAGGCTTTTAGGCATTTTGCGCTCTGAATGTGAGCCTAGACTACTGTGGTTTTCTTGGTTGGAATTGACCATTGTAAGTACTCTCCTGTGACCATGATTGCGGTTGACATGGGGTTCACTTTCTAATAGCAGACTGTAGGTCCAGACCGTAAATGGGATCAGTTAAGAAATTTGGTGGGGAGGAACAAAAAAAATAAAAAATTGAATTTGTTCATTACATTAAAGCCAGCCTACTTTAAAGCTTCTATTAATGTAAACATGATTTATATAAGCCCTAATTACAGTCATCATCCTAATTTAAAAGGTGGTTAGGCGCTGTAAATCGTAACATGGTTTTGCAGTTACTGAACATTTCCACTTGTGTGGAGAAAACTGAATCACGCTTTTGTACGTCAGGCATCTCTCCCTCCCCTCCTGTGTCACACGCCGCCGTCTTCAAACGTGGATTTAAAGATCATCTTTTTGTGTTTCTTGTCATCTCGTTTTTTCAAATTTCAGTAAAACAGAGCTACACTTTGTATATTCAAGTTTCATCGTACCACTGACCTCCACCTTTTTTATTGGCTAAAAGGAAATGTTCAGCTGCTTCTACAGGGTGCTCTAAAAAGAGCAGACGCAAACATAAAATGCATGTGAGTAAAAATATTCACAATCTTTTATAAAAGACGCATCGCTGTCTATTGTATCTGTTGGTACAGATTTTAATGAGTCTGTCATATTTGGGAATATCTTGTTTTAGTTTAACATTAAAGGATCTTCTCCTGCTGATCATTGTAAAAAAAAAAAGCCACATGAACTTGTTCTGATTCATTGCTTTAAGACAATAAAACCTTCCCAAAATGGGTGAATACTCTTGGATGGAAAAGGGAAAAGCTTACAATGGAAAAAGCCATGCTGGAAGGAGGGATGGCACACTTATTATAGCTCCAGTTACATGCAGCACAAGGGTTTGGACTCGCGTCCTCTTTCCCCAAAATTTCTCTGCCTCTGAGACAAAATTGCTGTCCAGTCGCAGAAAACTTCAAAGCCACTTGTGGTTGAGAGCAGATGTGGAAGCTGCCAACTTTTGAGACTCAAGGCAATGTAGCCACAGAGTAATGAGTTAATAATTAAATGGTTCCCTCTGTCATTTCAGTGTCAGTTTGACACACTGTTTTGGCACCACATGGGTCAGCTTCCTCCTCCGGCGAATAAAAGCGACAAGCAGTTGAACTGAAGTGGTTGAGATCATCTATCTGTGGCCATCTGTTTAAAAAGAACAAAAATAAATCTGAAGAAAAGAAAACCATTTACTTGGAAGCACTCTGCTTCTGAACATGGAAAGAAGAGAGGAAGTGCAGCGGGTTTTGAATTTCAAGTGTCTGACGTCCTAATATGCGCTCGCCTGCTTCCTCCATCAACCATTAACCCGCGGCGGCCGCATCAGTCACATTATTTGAAGAACAACAGACGCATGAGCCTTTGGTGAGGTGTAATAATGGGTTCAAGGGGGCTCTCGGGGAATGTTGGCTATCTTTGAGTGGAACCTTCCTGCTTTTGTGCTCGGCTATTTTGAAACAGCGGTGCCCTTTTAGGATTGTTTTGACAGAAAAGTTCACCCTGACAAATCAAGCATTACGCACGATAATGTCCAACAATAACAAACTGTGTGAAACAATAATGTTCCAGCAAGAGCATTTGGATTAAATTATGTCTTTATTCTAACTTATAGAATGCTACCTTTTCATAATTTAAACAATACACATGTACAATCTCATCTAATCATACATATAATCTAACCATGAGAAATTATCTTTTTTTTTTTAACCAAGTTTCACATTTAAAATAGAAAAATATTTCTGGTTTCATTATAACATTCTTGAAGTGTTATGAGGGGGCGGGTGGGTGTAAATGAATTCCAGATGATCTCCACAGTTCATTGGATACTTCCTTTTTAAGATATAAACAGCAATAAAGTACAATATCTTGCAACGTTGCATATATGTACAATGTGGCGTGATTAGTTGTAAAGTAGGAACAGCTATACAGAGTATGTAAAAATGCATACATTTTTCATCATCTCCACTGTTTGTATGTTTTCGCATAAGCTGCCTGATGACACAGTAACAGTCTCTTACTTAAAGTCTTTGCATCCAAAGAAAACGTGAACACAAACTCACTGTGAGCTGTTTGAAAAATAAGTACATTCTGCCATTAAAAACAACAAAAAAAAATCCCTTAAATATTTCTGTCCATGAAACATCAATATTATTTCAAACAGAATGAAAACTACTGGGCTTTTTATGTATTTCTTTTCTGTTACACACGTGGAGCATCGACTTTACATGTGTGACTCTGTTCCTCTTGCGAGCGCAGATGCCAGACAATGTGTCTCTTCAACTCTGCTGCCCCGGGACGAGAGATGGAAGTAATTTCACTATAGCCTATGTTCCTCGAGGAATAATGACAGCCAAAGTGACTCGGTTTTTCAATATCAGGAAACCGCTTAACAGAGGTATGGTTGTGTCCATGTTAGTCCAGTTTTTCTGTTTCTCTTCAATCTGTTTCCAGCTCTTTTTTATCTGCAGGAGCAGGACTGGACAGTCATGTTAGGATAAACCTTGAGCACTGGGTTCCTGGATTCATCCTGGTAGAGCACAGCCAGGGGACTCATATTTTCTGGTACGCAGCAGGGCTCAGGAATCCCAGGGATAATTCCAACAGCCCGGACTATGCTCTGAATGGTGGCATGGTTAGTTGGCTTCACCACCTGGAAAAGTTTGAGTGAAGGGGAAACATGAAAATGAGAAAATAAATATGAGAGATTAGAAAGTGCACATTAAGGTTATCAGTGTAGCTCACGTGAACTAAAAGAACCTACATAACACGGCTTGGATGATTATGCTCCTACCTTGGGCATGGGAAAGCCACATGTGCCAGCACAATAGTAAGCATCAAAGGCTTTGGGTGCTATGACCCACTCATTCCAGCCAATATCTGTGAAATCCACTCTGAGGTTCCTCCTCGAACAGCCTTTGTGCTGGGTGTTACTCCACTGCCGCCTCCTGGCTTTGCGCATTGTTTGTTCATCAAACCTCAGAACAGGTGACTGTGTATTTGTGCTTCCCTTGTGCTTCTTTCCATCTTTTCCCTCATTTCTCCTCTCATGCATTTGCCCATCACTGACAGTCAGTTTGTGGCTATCTTTGAGATTTTCCACAGTTGAATCATTGGTTTTGATGCCCTGTGATGTTCTTTCTCCATCTTTCAAAACCTGAGATTCATGCGCTTTTCTAACTTGCTCCACATCTTTTTCCTCCTCGCTCTTCCTCTTCTTTTCCTTCCTTCCTGGTTTAGTCTTGTGTTTGAGTGTCAGGTACCATGTGCTTTTCCAAAGGTCATCTTTCCTGTATGAATCAGGTCTGTAGTCAACCTCGGGCAGCTCATTGTTCTGGATGGGGTCAGAGAGCAAATTTGCTTCCCTTCTCACGCGTCCTTTCACCTCTGGTGAGGAGTTAGGTCTGTGCAGGAGCTGAGAGGAATATGAGGGCTCTCCTCCCTCGTTAAACGGGTCATATCTCTGTAGGCTTGCAGCCACACTATTGGGCTCGTCTAAGGCTTGGTCATTTGCATACAGTAACAGGTAGGGCATACTGCCAGCAGAGAGGATCTCCTCTGGTTTCGTCCTGAACTGTTGCCTTAACTCCAGTTCAATTGACACCAACAGATGACCCCTGTCCCGCGCCTCCTTAATGACCTGGGTCACATCTTTCATCTGCCACACCCCTCTCCTGTGGGGGTGGAAGGTCACATTGCCTAGAAATGACCCCATTGACCCAGATCTGACCTCTGACCCAGAGGAGAAGGAATAAAGGAGCAAGCTGATAGACAGAGAAGGGTGCACGGCTGAGGAGCGGCAGGTTGGGCTCTTGAAGCGTTTACAGAACCAGGGATTTTGATGCGAGTGTCTGTTCAGCAGGAAGTGGAATGTGGCAGAGAGGATGACCTCTGAGTCCTGGAGGGTTGTAAGGTTTAGTCGGTACATCATCCTGTGGTCAGCAGAACCTGCAAAAATAATCAATCAGCCAGTCAGTGTGAGGCAGGCAGGTGAAAAGCACTCTGCAAACTTTTGTTTTATTCCATTTCACTGTCTTAAAATCCAGAAATGCTTTTTGCAGATTTACTCAGAAACAGTTTTGCAGTTTTATTTTTTTTAATCACTCTTAAGCTTTTGAGTGCTGTTTTTTGGAGTGGATAATTTAGCCTAAATTAGTCTGACTTTCTGGATGTTTGACTTTTGGGACGATACATATACTGTGATTAGAAAATAGAAACATCTGCCAGCACAGGCAATGGCAACAGGATCTGAACCTTATTTGAACTCAGGCATTTGAGCTTTAAGTGATATTCTAGATAAAGTTTGATTGACTCAGATGGAAACAAACATTAATGAATTCCCACATGAAAAGGAAAGGCATTTGGAAAATGGTTAACATATTACAGCGAAAGCACGTATCTGTGGTAAAATCTAAAAGAAATGTGGGACAATTAAACACCTCTCTTTAAACTGTTGTGTTACATGACTGAGCTCAGTGTCTGGTGCACAACTTCATTGCTTGGTAGGATTTCAGAAGGTGCCCTTAAGAGGAACCAGACTCCGCGGATCTGGCTGGCAGAGGTGGAGGGGTGGAGGGGGCGGCGGCGAACAGAGAGCTACATATTCATGATGAACATTTACTTCAACAGCAGAGTTATTGTTCATTGTGTAAGAGTTCAGCGGAAGTATAGACTGACTCAAAAGATATACATTACCCTGGAATCGCCTGCATATGGAAATGCTTACCTCAGTTTCTCTTAAAGCTTCCCCTTAAGCTTAATACAGCCTGCAGTGTCTACCCAGACACCAAGACATAATCAACTGTTTTAACAGATATTACACTGTTGCAAAAAACCCCCCAAAAAACTCCTACATCTCTGCTTGGGTTACACCAAGCTTTTGCAGTAAAAATACACTGGTGTTATGATATGTTATCTGAGAACTATGTAGGATGTACGTGCCTGTGAATTGTGTTTATAAAAACAGCAGACAGAGAGGGACGACTGTGCTTTAATTCTCTCGACTCCAGGACGTTACTCTTGTCCTGTATTAACCGCAGAGGCCGACTGTCCCTTAGGTTTCACTGTGATATATTTTACCGGACACTGCTCGCAGGGAATCACGTGCATTCTTGCGCGTCTGTCTGGGGTAATTGATCAGACTGTGCGCACAAGGGGCACAGCTGCTACCACAAACACAGCGTGCCCGCAGTGTCCCAAAATCATTTAAATGCATTCTCAGACTGTTCCAAAACAATCGCACCTATTTAAAGCATCTGGACGAGACACGCAACCCCAGAGTGTTTGCACTTCTAATGGTGAGGATCAGACACTTCTCCCAACACATTTGTATGTTTGCATTGGATTAAAGTTCCAAGAATAACCCACACCTTTATTTTATTTTATTTTTAAATTTTTGATTCCGTTATTAAATACAAATTAAAGCTTTTGGAGCTCTTCTGATTAAGGCTATAGATTGAACGCTGTTATTTTTACACACCTTGGCTAGCTCTGAAACTCCTAACGGTGTTTCCCTCTTTCAGGCGGTTTTCCTTGTTGTATTTCTCGTACAACCTGTACATGTGCTGAGAGACCACTTCCTCCCCCAGGTCATCCGAGAACTGATTCGACGAGGGCTGGAGGAAATTGCCATCTGTCCTAAACGATGCTGCGCCCAGGAAACAGTTAAACATCACCAGGAACAGGTGCGAGGAACTCGTGCCGAGAGTTGCCATTTCAGTGTTGAAATGAAGACAAAATAATAATAAAAAAAAAGTCCAAGAGGCAAACTGCGCAGTCCAAAACTATCCAAAGTCGCGCCAAAGCTATCCAGACTAGAAAAGCAGTGCGCAAATGCTGCACCTCTCCTCTCACTTTCACCAGCGCGTCTCTTCTCTGTCAGCTGTGCAGGACCTGGATGCTGAATGTTTTAGTCCGTGGCAACAGTTAGAGCTGCTACTTTTACACTTGAGTCTCTGTGAGCGCCAGAGGCTTGAGGGGGTTATACCGGAGCGGTGAGAGGCGCTGACGTATACTCATGTGAGCCAACGAGTACTCGGCAGAGCGCGGAGCCAGAAGTGGAGGTCATGATGTTCACCCCCCCCCCCCCTCCCCCACGCGCGCGCAGGCACGCACACACACACACACTCTCTCAGAGGCTGATGGTGTTGTTGTTGATGGTGTTGTTCCACTAATGCTCTTTTGCATTAGTGGAACACAAACACAGATCAAGTTTCAGGACAAAACTTGAACTCAGTTGTTTAGCAAACTCAACAAACTGTGTTTTTTCTATTTGTGGGCAAAGTAATTCCACCTCACAATTTCCAGCTCACCACATTATTTCCAGTAACTGCTTTTGACACGCTCTCAGTCACACATAATTAGCATAGAAATACCTACAATAATAGTCTGACCAACCACCCAAGGGCTATTGTTAGGACAGTGATCCACATTTTATGCTGTGTGCTGTTTTTCTCCGTGTGCGAGAGAGAGAGTTGGTAGTGAAAGGCTGTGAGATGAGACTCTTTTGAAGGACTTACTGTGATTTTATTCATGGCAAACAGAACATGGCCTCTGCTGGGGTTGGTGGATCTAAACTCAGCAAAGTCCTCTCTCTGCTGTGTATGTATTTTTTTTTATTTTGTGTGTGTGCATGTGTGCATACAAGCTATTTCCAGTGTGTGTCTCCACTGTCTGGAGTTCTGTACCAACAATGCTTGTTTTGTGGAAGTGGTGGTCTCCAGCAGAGAGGCTGTAACTAGCTGGGCCTCTCGGGTTATTCTCCACACACACAAAAACACACACACGCACACAAGCGTGCACAATAACACGTAGAGAGAGCTACTTAGTACCTTTCTGGCCCCCAAGGGCCCCACAGGATACTCTTTTTCAATATGTTACACCGAAGCAATAGGTCCTAAAGTTGGACCCTTCTCATGATTTTCTTAAAGTGTGTGTGTGTGTGTGTGTTCATACATATTAGTGTGATAGCAGAGCAGCATTCTGTTGGATGTGGCGTGCTTTAGACTTTTGTCATAGCACGCAGATACATGCTCTTCATACCACGTTGAGTTAAAAAACAAAACATGATAAATGGCTGTGGTCATTTATCTGATTGCAAGCAAACTCATTTTAAAGTGTCATCTTTAAAAAAAAAAAAAAAAAAAAAAAAAAGAACTGTGAGAAATCCAGTGAGGATTTAAAAGAGACGTTTTATGAATGACCACTCTATAAATCAAAACTCATGGCTACGCAAACAAACTGAACAATATGCTATTGCTTCTTTGGAAGTTATATCATTAGAAAAAACTTGCCTAACTGCAAACTGTCTTTCCCTGTTATTAACAAGCCATTAAACACTTCTTTCATTATGACAAAATGGGAGTGTCTTGTTGCTATAATTTAAACCACCACATGGTTATAAACAAAGAGATCTTTTGCATTTAAGACAAAATGAGTGGCTTGAGACAAAATACAGTTATTCCTACTGAAACACCTTAACATCTTGAAAATAACAGAGAGAGAGACGGAAAGTGACATGTGGAAAAAGGGCGTTAGGTTCAAAATAAATGATCCTATGGAGAAAAAAAACAGCCCAATCCAAGTTTAAGTGTGAGGAAGACAACATGAAATGGCTGTGAACTCTAACGCTGAATATGTAGGGCAGTGTGAGATTAATGTTGGGCATTACATTAATGCTGCTCTCTCCATCATGACTATGAGGACAACAGCTTCGCTATGTGAGAAAACCCCCACAGAGAAACCACCATAATTCAAAACTAACTGTTCAACCCCACATATGCGAGTAGTCAGACTCACACTGAGATCAGAATTCACACATTCACACATTTTGATTTTAATAAATATAACCAGCTTACATGCATAACAGCCTTTATCAGGATAAGTGTGCTGCAGTGATATGCAGTGAAGTGACCTTAAAACCAGAAGTAGCGTTAAAAACACAAGTAAAACTGCAGAAACCATGACACACAGCATGCATCACTGCACTGCCATGGCAGAGTGAAGACATCCCTGCATCTCCTATTATTGATCATTTAATTGTATTTTATCAGAGGGATTCCAAACTCCAAGACATGCAAACATTATTAGAAATTGCCAAATACTTTATGTATAATCTGGATTTTTGTAAAAACGTTTGTAAAAAAAATCGTAGATGCACTGATTCAAAGCTACTAGACTAGACTAGTTTTATAAGCCAGGTCTGGAGCGAAAGTTGTTACTGTCTACTGATCTCTGCAGCAGCACTGAACTGTGAAGCCCCGCTCAGGCTGTGTTACAGGGCCACGGTGTGTTATAGTTTGTTCAACATGGAGGTCCACTCGTAGGGCCGTCCAAACCAAACAGAACTTGTGCTCTACTCTCTGTGGGGGAATGGAAGAGTGTGAGGAATTAACATGCTTGTGTGTGTCTGAGTCTGTGTGTGGTGCAAGGACTGATGGTGTATCTGGAAGTGCTCCTAGTTTAGCACCTTTGCATGTTGGGTGAGAGTTTCTGGTTCCAGAGAATAACACTGGGGGTCTAATGGATGTTTGTGCATCAGCATGGGGAATTTGTTAGGGATCAACTATATGCTAGTCATCCTCTAGTACTGATGTTTTGGTTTCTCAAAAACCCACAAAGTGATGTTTATATATTTTCGATGGGCGGGTTAAATGTCATGTCTTACACTAAAATTAATAAAGAATGGTTTGTTTATGGCTAATATTTGTGTGTTGCATGTTTTTAGGCTTGACATGGTATTGATATCCCCCATCCGAATGTTTTAAAGAAAACATTTCAGAAATATATTCAACAATTTTGTTTAAACCATTCAGTATCTCAGTTTTTTTTCTTTTAAATTTCATGCCTGTGTTATTATATTTTCAGGTTGTATGTTAGTCCATATCTCCTATTCTAATGAACACAACATCCCATGAACCTCTGGTGAATTTCTTCACACTTGGACCAAATGTTCTCTTTGACTTGAGGATGAACTGATCATAATTCATTCTTTTGTTATATCTTGACATTAATTCATTAATGATTCAGTCTAAAGGGATGAAATGACAAGTTACTACAGCCACAAACTTCAATAAAGGAAACAAACTAGTCTTATTTTTTTTTTCTTTAATTCAATCTGTTTTGACAATATAGTGTATGTCCTTCACTGACATTCTCAGTCACCTGAGGAGTTGCTCTGCTGTTGTGCCTTATACATTGCACTACTACAGAAGCCATTGACATTAAATCATCAAATGTGAAATGTCCACCATGCTAACTTTGTTATCCATCCATCCATCTGTGACCAAAAAAGACCCATTGGAGCACAAAGTGATCACAACTCACTTACTGCCATGGACTGCCACCAAAACACACTAAACTGTAACAAAACTGTAAACTGTAACAAATAACAGCAAAGCAAAATAACAAAGTGCTTCGATGGAAGGGCAGCACAACAACCCAGCTAAAACGCACTAAGGAGAGTTTGCTCAGTCACAGTGAATACCTTGACAAAAAAACAAAAGAAGAAAAACCAAAAAAGAACCAAAAAAAAAAATCCTCTGATGTTTAGGCTTGATAAAAGAGTCCAAAATATCCTGGACGAGCCCCCATTTATGTTTCAAGCCAGCTCAAAAGCCACAATGTAAAGTGGAGACAAACACCAGACTTTGTAAAAACATTGGTTCTATTTTAAGTTACTTAATGATCTCATCTAAAAATGACAGCCAAGAGAGCGTGGCAAGATCTGGCGAGAAGAGGCGCCTCCCCTCCAAGCTGATCTTTGGCCTTTATCCACCTCTCATCAGGTGTAGACAATCAGCAATTAAGCCCAAACTCTCAAACTGCCCCTGCGAGGAATGTCATCTACTTTGCTTAGTACATGTAAATGAGAGTGAGAGTCAGCATGAGTGTGTAATGTATGTGTGTGACTATGGAGACTGTAGTTATGCTACAGGGTATACCTCTGTGACCCATTCACATGGTTAATAAAACATTCATAGAAGCAGAGGAATGTTATGGTTTGTGCATGTGTGTCTGTGTGTGTCTGTGTGAATGTATGTGTAGGCAATCGTTTGTATGTCCTTGTGTCTGTGATGTTGGGCCTCCTGCAGTGACCCCACGGAGTGCACCATTCTGTCCACAAACAAAGAGCCGGCTGTTTCCCCCCGACTTCAACTGCGGACTGCCCCAGCACTGCTGACCGTTTACCGCCGAGCTAACCAAATATTTCCCTTTCTGCTCTGAATTTGTCTCAATAAATAGATTTGCGCTTTGGGGTTTTCTTTCTCCTCTGGCTCTTTGCTTTTGATACAAGACTCTTGAACTCACAGGTGGCCACATACATACAGAGACCAAAGTGGGACATCTTGTTTAAAAAGTGGAGGACAGGACTTCACTTCTCATAATTTCACCTCTTTTGAGATATTGACAGTGTGTGGGGAAAAGGAACCTAAAGTACACCAGACCTCTGTGGGAATATTGCTTCATGTTTAATTGACATGTTTCAGATTCACTTAGGTTCACTTCTGTCTTCACAGCCTGTGGCTTAGAAAGACGTATTGTGCTTAAGATCTCACTGACTGACTATTTTCTCAGAACCTGACTCTGACCACTTGACAGGAGGGCTGATCGGTGATTAAGGAAAATAAATGGAAATGTGTGTGGTGTGTTTTAAACACTTGCAGGATTAATGTTCTTTCCCAGGTCTGACATGCAGCCGTTGTTCTGTCTTTTTCCACCTCTGAATGGCCACATTATTCACTGTTAGAAACATCTATGCCTACAGTGTATCTCAACTAATATCTAATAGCTTAGACATAATAATGATAATAATGTTGTTAGTGTGTGTTTGTATGCAAATATCAATTACCCAGTCACCAGTAATTGTCTCCATTCTTCTTTTTCTCCGAGGCTGTCATTGTGTATTCATTCACACAGTCTAAACTCCAGTTATTTTCCACATAGTGCAAAGCAAACAGCTCTGCATTCAGACACCAAGAGTGCAAAATATTCTAGAAAGAGTGTGATTTAAGCTGCGACTGGTGGTGTTGTGTTTACTCTGACGCCCATGATATTCATTACAGGCTGCGCTGTGTGCTGCTACTTCCTGAACACGTCCCATAGGTCCATGACCTTGACCTATACAGGCTGCCTTGAAACCCCATTGGGCTGTAGCCAGGATGGAGGAAATTGCACTGTGAGATTGATTAGCTAAATCCTTTAACTATTCGGATTTCACAATGGGGCCTGAGTGACTGCACCTTTGGTAGGTGACTGCATCAAACAAAGAAGGGAATGTCCGGCAGACCCCACTGTGTTTTTGTTGCTTTATTCCAAAGTTCAAGTGATATTTAGGGTTAATTCAGTGTGTGTAAGTTGTAGCATACTTCTTAATGTTACAGCGATCTTAAACTTATGTGTAAAGCAAATCAAAAAGCACTTAGTTTTTTATGTAGTTCTTAGATTGTATTTTAAGTTCCTTCAGTCATGATCTATAAGTGTAAAAAAGAAAAAGTTAAGTACCTCTGGTTTATCCTGATTTTTATCAAGATAAAAAAAGGACCTTCCATCATAAAGACTGTTCAAATGTTTAGTGTTGATCTGAATCCAATGTAAGTCAGTAGAAGCAAGACAGAACACGTCTGTGTAAAGGACAAGGAGGCAGGTGGTGATAAAGGTGAAGGGGCAAGGAGTAGGTGTAGTGAAGGTGGATAAATTTAAATATTTGGGGTCAACAGGGTAGAGGGTGGGCAGCAGCAAGAAGGTTTACAAGAGAATATTGAGACCTGCTATTATGTATGATTTGGAGACAGTGGCACTAACAGGAAGACAGGAGGCCAAGCTGGAGGTGGAAGCTCATGGAAGTGACCTGGTAGGACAGGAATTGAAATGAGCTTATCTGTCTTAATTGCCCCTTGGGGATAAATAACGTTTTTTTGACTTTTGACTTTGACTTTGATCAGAGGGACACCTCAGGGTGAGATGGTTCGGACATACAGAGCAGAGAGATAATGAACAAGGGATGCTGAAGCTGCCAGGCAGGAAGAAAAGAGGAAGACCACTGAGTATTATGGAGGTAGTGAAGGAGGACATGCAGAGGGATAGTGTGACAGAAGAGGATGCAAAAGACAGGATGACATGGAGGCACCATTGTGGTGAGCCCTGTCGTAAGGATCCTGTGGCTCTTTCATGCTTTGATGGTCTCCAACTGAGCAGTTATGAGAAAGTTTGGATCATTTCTGTCAAAACACTAAATGAAGGAATATCTCTTGGGAGAGTCTTCCATCTCCCCACAGACTTCAACAATCAATCTCAAGTTGCATGGATGCTATTCTGGTAGCACATAGTGGTCAAAAACCCCACTAAGACACTTTATTTTGGAAAGTACATTTAATTTTTCTCCAATATACAATATATATGCTTTCCTTAACCTCTGATACAAGAAGAACGTATTTCTTCAGTACGATGAGATGGAGCTGTACATGGAATGTGATATTTCTTGTAAATCTCAGCAGGACATTATAATGAATGCATGTATCGTTTTTGTACAATTGCTCTTGGGATGCCTTCTGCACGGAGTTCCTAAAAAGCATGTTTTCCTAAAGCTCCATCCCACTAAAGGAAGCAGATACACAATATATGCTGGAAATACGATGGCATGGCCTTTCTGTAGCTTGATGGATCTGTCAGATTGATCCATGCTCTAATTTGCTTCTGTCTCCATCATTTAGCTAGACAACGTGTGACACGTTCCAATAAAATTCTTGTCGAGCAATTACTGCGGTATCTATTTTCCATTAGAGGGGTTTAGGCCTCCTGTTGTGCTTCAGACTCTTACTGCACATGACCGTTGCTCTGGTGATGTCAGGTCGGTGGGTTTAAAAAGTGAAAAAGCTCCTAGTGGCAAGTGACTGACTGGAGAAAGCGAATAGAGTTGAGATTTTAAAGAAATATGTTTTTCTATTTCTAAGTCATGTTGAATCAGTTTGAGATTTCATGATTCTGGCATTCGCTGACATGAGACCAAACATTTCATCCACTGGGATCTTTTGTCTCCAGTGGTGCTACAGGTTGAGAGGCCAACAGACTAAACATACGGTGTGAGAGAGCAAGTCTCATGCACGCTGACACTCTCTGAAAGCCTGCTGTAAAGTCAAGGCCAGATCAGTGGTGGCCAGTCTCAAAGAAGAGAGAAGGCCTTTTGTTGTACTTTGAGATTTTAAACAACCTTCAAGTTTCACCACATTATTGCTTACATTCAAGCATCAGATTACAGGGAAACATTTTAATTGAAACATATACCAGCACAGTGTGTAAGATGTTTTAGGAAGAGTGCTGCACAGATGCTGTTAAATAAACCAAATATCCCTTTTGCAAAGCGCTGTGTGACATGACGCTTTTACTGTCCTGTTTAAAGCCTAAAAGTCACTTTCCTGATTCCTTTCTTCAGAATATTATTATTGTGAAATCCTCCAGCATGAGTTATTCAAACATCATATCATAAAATCATCCAAAGGAAACAGGATATCTATGTATTATTCAGCTATTAGCAAATTATTAATAATACTTCCCTTTCACTTCTTTTCCTTCCATACTCTCTGTATATTTGTATTTTATGTTTTTTTTGCTCCAATTTTCTGTGTTTTTCTCTGTTTATACACAGCTTTTTAAAGAAAAAAAAATATTACATCCCACTTACAAAAACGAACCCCATAGTAATTGCCCCCATTTAGACTTTACTGTGTGTCTCTGTGTGAGTTTTGTTTTGATGTGTGTGTGTGTGTTCATATACAACATAAATCTTAGTGATAGATTGTTTCTGGATGAAGCTCAAATGTGGCTTCTGAACAGGAAATGCTAAAACGGTGGTGGTAACTGATATGTCTGCTACTTATGTGATTGCTTCTGAGCGGTAGAGAGCCAAAGATGAAATGCTTCACGTTGTTTTGAATGAAACACTGGCAGCTTCAGTTCCAGATGTTTAAAAACTGCATGATTAAAATTTGACATTTCATGTCACCTCACTTTTATGGTTTGGTGCAGCCTACATCTCTTCATGATTGATGGTACACATCCATCTTATCTTAGACTTAAATATTATTATATAAATATTATTTATGAATGGCTTCGGATGTGGTGGACATAAGCTGTTAACAGCGAGTCTGCCTGTAAACTGAAACCTCAGTCTTGGTTCAGTCTTTCTGATTCACACGGCATTTTTCTGAAATGAATAGACTTCCCCTACTGACACGGTGGGAGCAGCAGGGAAGCGGTGTCAGATGTTACACTGCATGTGTGTATTCTGATTGTGTGTGTGTACTCGTGTGTGTGTGTGTGTGTTTATGTGTATTTATATTGCACTCGTTACTGCTTTCAATCCCTTGGCAATAGACCATGAGGTCTTCACATTATGTCTCTTGTTTAACCTCTCATTTCATCACAGACTGGCTCCACAACCCCGCCATTCAGACTGAAAGGATCCAAACCATGGGATTTTAAAGGAAAAGCTCCCATCAGGCCTCACGAGCCTCAGACTCTATTATGAAGCCTTAATAAAACTCATATACAGTCATGTGAAAAATAAAGATTTCACAGGACTCTCTGAAGTCATGGGGAAAAAACTAAGTGCACCCTTCCTGCTTCCATAGGAATAAGGAGGGTAGGTAGCATCCAAGTGCTGATAATAATATGAATTTGCAGACGTTTTTGTCAGTTTGTTGATCTGAAGCATTCAGGTGTGTGTTAACACAATGTCAAGGTAGTCAGACACCAGCAAATATCTCAAAGAAGCAGTTGTTGCTGCCCATCAGTCTCAGACTGATTATAAGGTTGCACTTATATCATATAAACAATATGATATAAGTGCAGCATTTCACACTGAGAAAGATTATTCACAAGCAGAAAACATTCACAGCAGTTGCCATTGTGTCCTGGAAAATTCACCCCAAGACCATCAGCCTGTGCAATGATCAGAGAAACTGCAGAAAACGAAGAGCTACATCTCAGACAGGTCTCGGATGGCATGCTAAATATTAATATTCATGACAGCACAATTAGAAAAGACTGAATATGTGTGGCTTATTTGGAAGGGTTGCTAGGTGGATGCTTCTTCTCTATATAAAAAAAATTATACATTTGCAAAATTGCACCTGAAAAAAACGACAAGACTTCTGGAACAATGTCGTTTGAAGACAACATGTCTGGCCATAATGCACATGACCATGTGCACATGGCCATGTGCATTATCAGCAAAAACACCCCATACCAACCATCAGCATAGGGGTACAGCAGTGATGGGCTTTTTTTCCAGCCACAGGACCATTAATTTGACCATGAACTCCTCAGTATGTCAAAGTATTCTAGATTTATTTGTGAGGCCACTTGTCCCACAGCTAAAGCTCGCTCTAAACTAGGCCATGCGACAGGACAATGATCTCAAGCACAGCAGCAAATCTGCAACAGAATGACTAAAAAGAGTAAAGTTTGCCCCAATCAAAACCCAGACCTTACTCTGATTGAAATGCTGGGGTGGGCTCTTAATGCAACACTTAATTTACATAGTGTTGCATAGAGCTTTCCTTTGTTAACACGACTGTAGATGCCCACTCCTCCTCCTATACTCCCCTCTACCTTCTTGTACCTCAGACATGAGGCAAAGACAGATGAGAGATTTTAACCGGAGATGTCTGATGTCATGGTTGGCAGCAAATAAACTTCAAGCAGGAACAACATTCTGTCAGTACAGTGATCCTAATGGAATGGGAAATAAGCTAATTTTTCTGGAAGTGGAAACACTGTGGATCTGTATGTTTTACCTTCTGAATGCATTGCGTATAAATGCATGGCCTCACTATTCGCAAGAGTTTTGTCCTGGAAAACTCATAAAATATCAATTAAATCATAGTTAAGTGGCCATGTGTAAGTGTCAGCAGTAGCTATGATCTCACCAGCACATCGATTTTACAAGCATAATAGAGGTATGGGGCCAGATTTGGGAGATAAAGCTGTAAGTAGAGTGCAGATTGGTTCATGACAGTGTCAGCGGTGAGACATGTGGCACACACCAGAGTACGTCTCCTAACACCCAGACGTCTGCTGTACCACATAGAGCCGATTGTTCTCCAGCCATGGGCTCTTCCATTCAGCGCTTCTCCAGTCCATCCCAGGCCCAGAGAGGACTCCCCTATCCTGGGGTGACTAATGCTGAATGACAGGCAGACAGTGATCAAAGCTGCTCCTGGAAGCCCTCCTGTCACAGTTCAGAGGGGGCAGAGAGGAGACGATAAGTGAAGAGACAGGAGCAGTATGCCCGATCTGGAGATGGGCCAAGAATCAAGGATCAGACAGCATGGTTGGACTTTATTAGCTTCATCAGAGACAATACACTCTCCACAGTGGACCTCCACCATGGCCAGATTATCTCATCTCTTTTTATAGCTCAGTGGCTTGGAGCCACACCACACTGGAGTCCTGTAGCCATGAGGTGAAGAGATGCATAGCTAATAGATGTAGAGTCTGGTCTTTGCACTTTTGTCTGCTATCATCTTCTTACATTGTTAGTAATACAGAAAATCACACCAGGGGGAGAGTCAAAATAAGATTTCAGTTTCATTCATTGTTCTTTATACATTGTAAAGTGTATAAAACAGCAAGGTCTTCAGGGGAGAAGCAAATAACTATGTACTCCTGCATTTGTGCCAATATATGTCTATGCACTGCAGTCCCCAAAACACCCCACTGCATGTATTTTAATGTTAAAATGAACCCCTGAGCAATGGATGAAGTAGACTCTGTCTTCCATCTCCCTTAAAAATGTTTATATTTTTATTATAAAGTACATGTCATGGTATATCCTGGGTCCTTTCATCCATGGTACCCGTTCTGACTGGAGCCAACAAAAACACTTTGCTTGGCTCTGACCTGCTCTGTACTGTTTCCCTGTTAGTACACTTGGTGAAAAGCTGGGGTATAAAGTCTTGTTTTCCAGACAGGAAGCACAATGCCAGCCTTTAGTTAATCTGTTTTGCAAAATGTTTGCTCAAAAACCTTTGTGTGTATGTCTGCTTAAAAGTATAAAGAAGAGATTTGTCAAAAACCCAGAACATTCCTTTTGGGTGAACTTCTTCCCACCTCTGCTGACGACAATAGAAATGTCTCTGTTGTATGAAGGAAATTAAAGCTATTGTGCAATCATGGCCTGAAAGATATATCCCATCAGGAGAAAACTGCTCAAGGAGTTTCTCAAGTTTCATATTGCTTTGACACCACCTGATGGCTGTTGTTTCCACTACAAGGGTATGGTTAAGATTTAGGAAGTGCTTCATGACCTCTATGGTCTGTGCCTTAAGGCAGCTTTTACACTGAGCAGCACCCAGTGCTATAGCTCAGTGGCATTAATTGCTTGTAGGAGCTCTGCGTTCAGAAAGCCCTTGATGTGATGGATGAATGAAGGGAGCAGAGAAGCACTCTGGGGCCGATTGTGTTTCTCTTCAGTCACCACATTGCCAATACAAACCTGGACAAGCAAAGACAAACAGGAGAAAAGCCAATAACACTCTCCAACTGTCAAAAGAAGAAACTGTGGGTACTAGAAATTGCATGTAGCTTGTAAGACCATGGAGGGAGACAAATTACACTCAATAAACTACTAATAAAATTATTTAAAATTGTCACTGGCCAAGCAAATCCACTTGGGGCACCCTTTGTGTGCATGTGTGAAGTTGTGATTGACATTCTTGCTTGCCGCTTCGTGCGCCCAAGGTAAAAGAATATCATTCTGCTTTGCGTCTCTCATCATATCTCAGTATGTCATTAGGATTGTTTATGTTTATGTAATTATTTCCTTTTTGTGGAGCCAGAGGGATAGTTCAGTGTTTTAATATTGCATTTGATCTGGGGATCTTCAAACATGTTCCCATAAATCCTGAAATGCAAATCATAGACCCGGAGGATTGCTGTGGTGCCTTGAGGTCTGAGTGCAGTTTTGATGGGGTGAAATTCAAAAGAATAATCATGGTTTTGGGGAATGAAAACTGAAACTGTAGCCAAGCAGGATCCTCTCTGAAGTGCTTCCGTATGCCTCCTGAGTCAAAAGGCCTATTTCATTGTTGAGCCAGTTCTGAGTTCATATCATTCCTATTATTATCCATCCAAATCCACCTCATTAACTCAGCCTCTCCTTGTTTCGCTGAAATTGTTTCAGTGAAGCTCAAAAGTGGCTTGTTTAATTTAAAACTCCATCCACAACAATAAAACATTGTTGCTGTGGCCTCCAGGGCTGCTTCTAAAATAGTACTCTAAGTGTCTGCTTTAATAGCAGAGATCAGCGGAAGAGTCTTTGAAAATAGATCTAGCTCGGCTGTTTGGCCGACCACAACAACCAGCTTGAACAGAATGTGGTGGCTGATCCAAATGGAACCAAAATGTGTTTTAGAGCATTTACCCTGCGTATGCCTGGTTATGGTGTACAAAGATAGGGGACATTATCTCTGTTTTTGCTCATTTTCTTCCAATTTTTGATAATTTGGCCACCTAAATCACAATACAGAAGAAAACACACAAAGTCTCCACTTAATCTGTTTGTAATCTAGGTGTGCTAATAGTTTGCCCATTTTTTAAAAAAAGATCTGTTCTTTGAATTGTCCGGAGTAAGGAACTGGTTCTCGTGGATTTTATACCCTTAAATCTAATTTCTTTATTGCCTTGTGCACTGCAAATCAGCTTAAATTTACCTCCAACATACTTGTTATGAAAGTGGCCACAAACTACAGACTTTGCAAAACCCCAAAAATCTGTTTGGAAAATGTGGTTAGACTCTTTATTTAGTCAAAACAATGAAGAAGCAATATTATCCTCACCCAAGAATGGTGATGATATATTTCTGTGGCTCTTACTTCCCAGAATGACAAAAAAAAAAAGAAAAAGATAATTTAAACTCGCCCAATGTCACCCTTGAGATCACCTTTCTGTGCCCCCCTGAACATTGATATTTTTACAGTGTTAATTAAATGACCTGTTTTGACTACTTGTATTGCATGTCTATTTTATCCCAGGATCCAAAACTGATGGGAAGAGAATTCAGCACCTTCTGTGTTTCACTTTCTTGCTGATGAGTCTCTCACTACTATCTAAAGACCAAAACAGCCATTTTTCAGTGGAATATCCCAAAGTGTCCAAGCCTGAAGGCAATAAATCTCACGAGGAGCATGACCAGGACTAATATCCAAATCTGAAGGAAAACATTCAACACAAACCACCCAAATTGTGCCAGCGTATAGTGCATATAAAGTAGAGCAGTGAGTCTGTGGCCACACCAACACAATTTTAGCTTATCACCTTGCTTTCTTATCAGATATGGCTCTGTGTGACTCCACCAAACTTATTGTTGAAGGGTGGCTGTTTTGACACAGTGGCTCAAGTCGAATACAAATGGTCAAAAGTGGACTTTCATGTAAAAATGACAGCTGGAAGCAAAGACAGGAAAACAACTTTAAATGGTAGTTATGACCCATTTAAACTGTATATTGTGTAATCAGTGGCATGTGGGTGGTTTTCTGACTCCACACAGATTATCAGAGGAGTTTTAAAGGTGTGTGGTGAGATGCCAGTTTTGTCATGCAGGAAGTTTGCAGCTTGGTTAAGGAATATTGGTCCTAAAGAACAACACACGAGTCTAGGATAAATAAAAGACCAGACTCTTGGAATATACAATCTTAAATTAGTTGTAAAATGGTTTCATGGAATTTCTGAAATCTGTGGATGACACCATCTATGTCCATTTTTATACTGTCTATTGTCATTGTTTGGTCAGCTTTACCTTAAGCAAGCAAAGACATAGAAATGAACGAAAACAGCTTTTTATATTTTAGACTTCTAAAAATAAAAAGCAGTTCGATTCTTCTGAGAGACTGCAAAAGCTGTAGTTTAGTAGTGCTGATCAGTAGTGTGTGCAGTCATTATGGTTAATGCAATATGTGGAGAAGCAGGAATAACATGTGTAACATGTGTACCTTATATACTGTAGGGTTTGATTGTTGGATGGCCATTGGGTATGCGTGTAGAGACAACTGGAAGGCCAAGGCCATACTTGCAATAAACACGAGGAACAAAGGACCTTTCTATGACAGAGTGGTGTACCAAATGGCACTAAAGGATCAAGTTATGTAGCAATACTCTTATCTGACTAGCAACAGGGTATAACACTAGTTTCAGGGTATTATTTGTGCAAACTTGATAAAAACAAAATAAATATTTGACAGAAAGCAAAGTATTTTGACACCAGGCAGCTATTAGTGTAGGCTGTTTAGCAGCAGAGTTGGTGAAAGGTCAGAGGACTTTATAAACTCGTATGGCACATGACCAGTGGTTTTTGACAGCTGTAACAAGAGTCAGTTGATTGTTTTTTGGACACTGTCGCTTCAAAATATTTGTCTCTTGCTGTCACTCTGGCCAAAGCCACATCTCAAGCAGCTCTCAGCAGCATTGCAGTACTATTATAAATAATCAGAGGGGTGTATGATGAGCACCAAAATGTCTGTCTTCTAAAACCTGGCTGCTGCACGATGCCTGGGAGGAAGGAAGTAGAGGGAGATGACAGCTGACAGATGCATCGCTCTTGGTGGCCACTAGTGCTTTTTGGGGACTTGGATTGGATCAGTGGTTGATACTGAGCAACCACTTGTCAATGTCTCCTTCACAAAATACAGCTGAACAAGGTCCAGAGGGTGTGTAGTGCCCAGCCATGTGGCCTGAAGAAGATGAGAAACTTCGTTTTCAAACTCCCACGTCTTTTATCTTAATTCTGCTCTTCTGCTTGAGAACTTGCAACTTTCTGTAAAGGCTTTCACGGTGGGTGGGTCATCGGGACCATATGAGTTCCCATGAGAATGGTTGATCTGCCCACTGCTCCAGAAAGGTGATGTAGTTCAGCCGTTTTGTTTTCTTGCTTTACTGCAGCAAGCCTCTCACATGACATGACCCACAGTTAATTTGGATTCCTGAAACCCCGAAGCCAGCACTTTATTCTTTCTTTGTGTTTTATGTCCTTTTTTTCTTCTGTGAAGCTGCTTCGGATTGGAGGAGCTTTATCAGCCTTACTTGCCTGCTGGGATGATAAAACCCCGTGGTGCCGAGTCTAATGAGTCCAGCTTGTTGATTTATTCCTGCATTTAGACCTGCATGTCTCTCTCCAAATCAGTGTTTTCATTCTTTTCCTCTTTGGTTAGGTCAGCGACACAGGGAGGAGTGGATAAAGTTGTTTTTCTTTTACAGACATTCTGTGTTTCACTCAAAACACTCATACAACCTTAGTTTGCCCACTCTCACCAGCTGGCAGCCTCAGACTGTGGAAGAAGAGGGCTTTGTGATTGAGGGCGGCCTGCTGAGCATGCTCTAAACACACCCACGGTGCTTCAGGGGAGAGGAGCTGGGAAAGGAGAGGCCTAAGAGAACACAGAGGCCTCAAAGCAGCAACTAGTGACCCGGCCTGCTGCTAACACTTTACATTACTGGCCCAATACCATTACAACAAACAAGTAGAAACTACTGTAAAAAAAAAAAAAAAGAGTTATAAGTGCTAAAGTATTTGGTGAACTGGCTGCCTCCAAGTCAGGTGAAGAAGCAGAGACAGAAAGAAAGCAGAAGTTTGAGGCTCAGCAGACTTCTATAATGTGCAGGGCACCTCGGCGTTTAAAAGCATAGCCAAATAAACTGAGTGCCAGAGCCAAACGTATAACTGGACCTCAAAAAGTCTGCATGCATAACTCAAAGATAAAACATGTGAGAGGAGAAAGAATAATAAACTCCTGGCAGGAGGAGGCCCAAGCTGAGCTGAGAAAGGCCTGTCAATCGCTTTGTGTATGTGTTGGTGTGCGTATTTGTTCAGAGACAGAATAAGATTGATGAGGCTGTCGTCTTTGGTGGTATCATGGCATCATGGTAGCATTGTAACACTGTAATAGCGTAATGGGGTGGAGATTTGAACTGGGCCGTAATGGCTCTCAGATGTGTGTGTGTGTGTGTGTGGCAGCACTCAACAGGTGTGCCCTGGCTTGTCATCACATCATAGTCTTTCTTTTCACATTCATTAGTGCTCTATTTAAAACTATTAGAACCCATATTGACCATGTAATGTGGGAACTGAGAAATTGATTCTGATTTGAAACCCAGAATTCTGTCTGCAAGCGAACATTATTAGATTTCTGTGAAACGTTGTGAAACATCTCATCAGCTGACAGGGAGCCGGGGTTTTGTGTTTTTCCACGTTTTCGTTTCATGGCCAGGCAATATAGTGAGATTTTCATACCCAGAAAACATCTGCCATTTACACCTGGAATCGAGTTTAATGACAGCAGTGAAAGTGAGCAAAAACAATGAAGAAACAATGAGAAAGAAAGATGCAAAAATATAAAACTGAAGGGAGCTCCATTTGAGTTTGGTGGTGGCCTCGTTCTAAAAGTCATCCAATACAAAGGTGATAAAAATCTTGCCTTTTAACCATGACATCAGCTGCCAAATGATCCGTGATATTCCATGACACAGTTCATTCTGCCAGTCTGCTTTCTGCATGTGTGACAGTATGGAAAGAATTAGTGTTGAGATGTTCGGCTTCAGCTTTAATATATTCCAGTCCAAAACTTTGTCCTTCATGAGCAGCTAGTGCCATTTTTTGTTTATCTAAAATCCAATGCTAGGAGTCACCAAATCAATGAAAATGTCATCCTTTTTCATTTGTCACCCTCCCACAACCTCACCAGTGCTAGTATATCTATTAGTTTCCATTCAGCTGTATTTCTGCCTTGATATGTATTCACACTAAAATGGTCCCTCTTCCCCACTTCTCTTGTTAAATGTTATGTTTCCAGCCTGTGTTCTCTCTGCAGGCTTTACCTGGTAAACAGCAGAAACACCTAAAATCGTTGGAAAATGTGCGTCATGGAGTTGGGGAGCACCCCTTCCCTTTACCCAGCATTCTGCTAAAGTATAAAACACTACAGCCAGATGGAAACCATAAATCAAATAAAACAATTCAAATAAAATCAAATAAAGTAAAAATATGGATCTAATGAGAAGCAAGAAGGCATATTAATAGTACGAACTTTTCATCACACCCTGGGCTGTCAACATAGGTCTAAAAACCGTAGGAGGTCCTCAAATACACTTCTGGGATTGTTTGTGTCTGTTTTTGTTTATTGTAAATTATTGTATTTTAAAATTGAATGAATAAATTCAAAGGTAAGGAGGAAATGGATTTACTTTTTTTGCTTCCACCCTGACATATCTGGCTAATAAGTGGACTGAGCATTGTCATGTGGTTTGTAGTGACCAGTTGTGGTCCAATGAGAGTTTTCTCTGTGCAAATAAAAACCAAACCACAGGAAAAAGCTACAAATTTACTCATCACCTGATTCAGACCAGAGTAAAGAAACTATGGGTGTGAAACAGCCCCTGAGCTCTTTGAGTGGTTGGGAAAACGAGCACTTGACTTAGAGACTTGAGAAGGATCAAAAGTATTATGGAGTTTATATTACCTCTACTGTAATCAGTAAGTTACTAATTCTGTGTACTTACAAGCCCAATACAAAATACTTATTAATGATACTCATAAATGAGGTATATTCAGAGATGGTACTATCGGCCACCCCATGTGTTATTTTAGCCTCAGTTTAATATGCAAATAAGGACCCAGATTTACGAGTATTTAACATGCTTGCAATGCACTCTGAAAAGCTGTAGGTGTCTGGTACTGCAATCACTTGAGGTTCTCAGACAATAAAGAAGAATGAATTAGAGTTGCATTGAAGTTCAGTGCTGCTGCACTTCTATGCTCCAGCTATTTGATGTCTTAATAGCATCAGCGAATGCAAACAACCTGCCGACTTCCTGCACGGTTTTATCTTTGTCCAAGAGAAGCAGAAATTAGCATACCTCACTCTCTCTGCATGTATGCATGTCACTGTCTATTAGTGCCTATGAGTGTTGGTGACTGCACGGGTGGAGGAAAAAGCTGTCGGGGAAAGCCCTGGTGAGGTGTCCCCCTCTAACTGTGGCAAGCTAGTTAGAATTTCCAGGCACTTATAAGAAACACTGTTATTTTAACACGCACATGCACACACGCACATACACGTGACCTTTTTTGTTGAAAACAAGGCATCAATGTTCTCAATTTTGTCTTGGCCTGTCATAGGTCTGTGACTCAATATACATCACAAGACTGTCTACGTAGACGAGAGGGTCGAATAGGGTTTTTTTTCTCTAAAGTAGTGCGATAGGTGATTCCCGAGAAACTGAAAGAAGTGAATAAAAGCCTCTTTATGTGTTTTACGGCCCCTGTTATAAGGTCACAGGCTCAGAGTAGTCACAGCTCAGTAACGGTTTGACACGGTTGATTTCAGGGATCTGATTGATGCTCTGCAGTAATGATCCCTATATCCCACACTGTGAGGTGTGAGCTTCACTAATTATTAAACAGAATGAAATATGGGTTTGTACTTTAGCAGTAGCATTAGAGGCTTTTGACCTGGGCCCACATGTTTGTTGTTTTAATTAATTTTCTGCTTTTGCAGAGGCTCTGCCTCATTGCATAAAGCTGTAAAAATTGGATTTATATTGGTGTTACTCCGTTCTCACATAAAAATGTATTTCACAAATATAGGAAGCATTTTTATTAGGGGATGCTCCCATTACTGACTCGTGAGCAAACATAATGCTTTGCCTTAACTGGGTGTAGAAGAAATTTGATTGATCGTGTGTGTGGGTGGAAAGAGGAAGATAATGAATTCATCAAAGCATTTTTGGCTGTCAGCTCCAAACTTCCTTGACATGTGTGAGAAAATGTCATAAAGTCTGGGTAAGGTCACATACACGCTCACTCACACACAGAACACACTTACGAATAAAATAACATAAAATACACACTTTTGTATAAATGTTTTTTACTTAAGCTACATGATTGATGACCGTTCATGCATTGTTTTCTTAATTGTGACGAATGCTTCTTTAAATGGGAATTAATGAGCTCTGCCTTTCTTGCATACATGCACCTAAATGGCAATTTGCACCCATAATGCCTCGTTTGAAAATGAAGATATTTAATGGCAGCTGTCAAAAAATCCCAGAAGAACCATGTGTCTGCCCTTGCTTGTGGTTTCCCTTTGCAGCATTAGAAATAAACAGTAAAATGCAATGTTTTTATAATTCTGTGGATTAGCATCACTGTTCCATTTTCATTGTTAATTTACATTTACACGAAAGAAAAATATTAGATGCAAGGAAAGTCCATATGAAACACACCCAGCAGATACAGATATACACATCTCTATCTTCTCCTGTCTCTGGCATGGTCGTGCTGCCTTTGCTTTGTGCTCTAAACATCTTCCCATCCTCAAAGAAAGCCTCTGATGGGCCTCTTTGACATGCATTGTTTGTGCAAGAAAATTTAGACCCCTAGCTCCTGGCCTTGGCCCTCATCTGCAATCCAGTCATAGGCGGGGCCGCCACTGTGACTAATGCCTAATAGATCAGCCTCTTTGAGTGTGTGCGTGCATACATGTTTGTGTGTGTGCCCGAGAAAGAGAGAAAGTGTGACTAATGTCTACAGAATGGTATTTATACATTAGGGGGCCATTAGTGGCTTAGACTCCTGGGTGGAACAGCAAGGGGTGAGACAGGCATTGTCGCGGCCCCCGTCACCCCTATCACACCCACTGCTATCCTTGCGGCACCCACAGCCATTTTTAGGATGTTGGAGAAACAAACAACAGCTGCCTAAGCACTGGCACATACTAAATGAACATCCAGATAAGCACTTAGATGTTTAATCCGATTTTAGTTCAATCTTCAACTGAAGAGTCTTTTACATGGATTACATGTTCCAGTACTACGCTTACGTCACAATTTTATTCATGTCAAGCTCTTCTTTTTCTCAGAAACATCCATAGAAGATGAAAACTTCATTCATTCATTGCAAAGAGTTTTCTTTCCCTCCAATTCTGGGGAAAGAATTACACTATCAGAAAGACCAAAATAGAAATATTACTAAAACACAAAGCACAAGCTAAACAAAGATTTTAAATCTTGTCAAGCAAGCAACATAACATTTTAAATGTGAGCAAGCAAACCTGTGTTTTCAGGTCTTTTTGAGGCTACAAAACCAACCCCATGATATAGCGTGAGTAACACCACAGAAAGTAATGTAGCTAAAGTTAGCTAGATAGCTAGGGCTAGCAAGCTGACCCTGCTGCTGTAAAACTAACATGCAGAGACGAGAAGATTAGTTTGTGCACTTAAATAACTTTTTTCTATGACTAAAGTAAACACCCTTCTTTTATGATGTTAATTTTATAAAGTATAGTCCTCATTAAGCCCAAAAAGGAGGACAACGCAGGGTATGCTTTATAGGCCAACCCTGGGCTTGTGACGTCTAATTCGAAAATGTCAAGATGGCAAAAAGGACAATGCTCAGCTTGATGCTTCAAGGTTCTGCAGCAGGCACACAGTATACTGCCTTAGTTTTTTATGTATATTTTGTGCCTTCATTTAATGCTTTTGGACACAATTACAAAGTTACTGATGGCTGCTCCCTTTCCACAAGAGGTCACCGGACTGGGTAGCTCTGCGTGTTTTTGATTTGACAGTTTTACACTGGATGTCCTTCCTGACACAAACCTAATGGGGATTTGTATCTCCAGCTAGAATCAAACCAGCGACCTTTCGCTTGCAAAGCAAAGGTCTTACACACATTTACGCAATTGGAAACATGTTACAGAGAGCTATTTTTTTTTTAACTTCCTGTAAAAGAGAGTAAATTGCAATAACTAAGACTGTCTAGTTTTCAGCAACACACAAAGCTGCATGCTAATATAAAAGTGCTCCAAGTTACACGTCTTTACAAGTCCTCTATATAACATTCATGCATTAAAAAAGATCTTAGTTTCTTACTGTATTACCTGAGAAGAAATGTTTTATGTATTGTTGTCTCTTTTCATCGTGTTTTTGCAGTCCATACTAGTTGTCACAAAAAAATATTATCATTCAGGGGAAAGAAAGGCCAGCAGTTCAAAATACTCCAATAGGTGCATCCAGATAAGGAGTTTGTGTAACACACAGGAAGTCAGTAATTCCCCAGTGAAGCTTGGTTATGGTGGTGAAAAGCTGTGTACACTGATAACAGAAAAGAACAGATAAATGTAGAATAATAGTATAAATGAAAAAACGCAAGGAGGCAAAAGAACACAATATAAAAAAATAAATTTGTGCATAAAATGAACATGGCTTCCTGTTTTAATTCTAAAATAAATAAGGCAATAGTTGCTGGCCTGACTCACAATAGACATCAGTTTGATCAGTTAACAGAACTCAGAACTCAGCACATCTGTGTTATTTCTAAGGTTGTTGCACAAAAAGTTAATGTATTACTGATTACATGGTATTTTTTTTGCACTGCATTGCATTACTTAATTATGCCCCAGAGAAGGTAATTTATTACTTTACTTTTGTGTTACTCTGTAACATGTCCTAAAATACACTGTCACATAGTTTCAGTTAACAAGCCTTGGGATTCAAACACATTGACATAAACCTCTGTCCTGAAGTGGATATACATACAATCCTTAATGTTTAAGTTTAAATGCAAAAATTAAACAACAAATCGAACTTTAGAAGCCGCTAAAAGAGGCCTCAAAGTGATTCTATTGTAGAAATATATACAGGTATGGATGGAAGCTAAAATGAATGCTCAAAACTGCCTTTATTACCTGCTGACTGTTGGAGCCAGCTTTGTGGCAGCATCTTGTCTGGGCAGATGTTTCCAAAAGAGCGAACATCTGCACAGACAGCATGATATGTTGATGTTGTGCTAACATTATAAAGCAGTTGCTTCTGTTCTGAATGTTAGTAAATTTCATATCGCTGGTCCTCTGAAGTTATAACCTCTCCACCATGTTCCTTCCCCCTGCATAGAAACTGAAACCAGCCGATTGTAGTCCAAGTATGCGAAAAGAAAAATCAGTTTGATGTTTTTTTTCATTCTATCTACTCACCATGCAGCTTATTGAAGAACTTTTGTAGCTCAAATAAATACATAATTATAACTGTAACATTATTGCCTCACCGAATCATGTGATTACTATGAGCCACTTTGTAGCATTATGCCTGGTAATGATGGTGAAATTTGCTCTTTTTCATGGTGCCTTTCATCCAAGGGAGGGTCTGGACTGAATTGAGTGAGTGTGGCTTGTCCTTATCCTATCAGGATTAATGGCAGAGTTTACACATATACACTGGATGAGTTGAATTTAAAGTTGTCCATCCAAATGTAGAGTAGACTCATAAGATTTCTAAAGTAGGACTTTTGTTTACCTTAAAAAGCTTGCTGTGGTGCTGGGCCCTGTCACTTGTCTTTATGTTTGATTGCAAAGACATGAGAGGATGTCTTAGAGTGGTATTATGCATTATGCACAGTGAGTTGAACTGGGTGGGCAGTGTTGGAAAACCCAAGTGTGTGTGTAAGAGTGAGGCAGTAATGAAAGGTGTAAAAATACCGTGCCACTCCAAGATAAACCCTCTCTCCCACGGTCTGACATTTACAGAGCTCAGGATGGAGCGTGGGAGTACGTGAGGGGTTTGCCCTATGAGGGTGTGCCTGTGCTTGCTGTGCGTATACTTGTGTGTATGAGGTTTCCCTCCATCAGAGAGAAAAGGTCCATTGATGTAAGATGGTGCTGCTGATCCTGTGTCAAGTGCAGCTCAAGGTCAGATGGAAACTCTGGAATTTTCCACCGGTATATAGCTGTTTGTGTTTGCGTGTTTTCAGTGTTTGCATAGAAATGTATGACGTTTTAGAGTGTTTTTCATTCATAACTGAGAAGGGAAATCTGTTTTCATACTGCAGAGTTTTAGAAGAGGGGATGACGCTGCTTAGGAAACCCCGTGTTAGAGGAATGTGTCACAGCGATGCATACATAGTGAGATATACTGTATAACCCCTCTTACACAGATCTTAATGGAAGAGTAATTTTAGAAAAATGTCAGTCATTGCAGCTTCTCACTGGTGTTTTGATGAAACCTCCACCAGTGTCTGTCTTAGGGAGTCAGAAAATGGGTTTTTCTAGTGACAGGAATTCCTGTGTAAAGACAGGAAAGTTGCAGCCAGCTGTTTAAGTAAACAGTGAAATGTGGACTTTGATTGTAATCACTCCTACTTACACCTTCACATCTGCTCATGTGATAAAAATGTCTATGAAAAGCAAATATGCATATGTGTACATATTATATATTTGAATTGCTTCTTGGAAGTCTCATTCCAGCCACTTGCACTTGACCACTATGGATCTCGAAATTCTGTAAGTACCAAGAATCACTAAATGAGTTAAATGGACCCAACCTTCATGTAGTGGTTCATTTAGGGCCCCCTGTTACATCCCAGAGACCAAACAGCAGTCCACAATTTCAGAGCTAATGACAGAACATCAGCTCTTTGCTCAGCAGCATGCCTGTCCATTATTTTTTTTTTTACATTCCCTGGGATTTTGTGCTGTGAATTCATCCCAAATTTTTATAGCAATTTGGGGAAACAACCCTTTGCTGTGGGCAGTGGCTCATCCACAGAAAATTGAAAAGGCTGGAATTTTCCCTCTTGCACTGTTGTCTCCCGCCTAAAGTGAAATTCAAGTTAAAGGGCTGCCTTTTCTGCAAAGTGTCAGGAATCCAGTACACATCGTGTATGCTAAAGTGCAAGCAGTCAGTGCAAAAATAGCAGTGATTCCAACGGCTGAGGGGCAAAAGGAGATGGACCAACATGTTCAGTAGTTCACCTTATAATAATTGTCAACAAAAAATACCTCTGGCCCCATGTCAGATTTTTTTTTTCTTTGAATTGCATTCATTTTTAAGAAACACTCTAATGCAATGAATTAGACACACTAGAAAGAAAAAATGGACCATAAATGCTGATTATGAAATGGAGTTTACCTTTGCTAACACAGGATTTTTGAGGAGCTTGAGTATATCAAAAAGCAGAAACGGAAAAAAAGCTCAGAAAGACCTTATTGGTTTCCTTCTCTCAAACGGCCATGTTTGACATTTTCATGTCAAACACAAACAGCCTTTGCTCCAACACTGCAACCCACACAGAAGACCCACAAACGCAAACTCACCAGAGACCTGTCAGGTCACTAAAATATGACCTTTGGCATGATACATCGGATAAAGTTCCCCACTTTACATGCTGACAGCCTTTGCTGAAGTAATTTACTGGGCTTCAATAAAGGAGCACTCAGCTCTTTTGCCTCTATTGGCTCAGTGGTTTGTGACAGGCGGGCAAGTGGAAGAGCAGCCCATTCAGTGACCCGCCATGGTTGATGTTCATCACAGTGACACTGACCTACTTAACTGCCATCTCCTCTTGAATGTCAAAGAAATCACTGCTTGACATTTGGAGGAAAGCTTGGTCAGTATTAGCCAGGAAGGACAAATAATAGCCTGCACAACCTCTGATAACGACTACTGGCAGAAAGGAGAAAAGAATGACTTTTTAGTGGGTAGCTGCATTGTTTGCGTGTGATTGGTGTTATATTTCAGAAGCTAGGTTAATTTGCCTGGAAAGTGCGCTCAGAGCATAAACACAGGCTTAGGCAGAGGCCATCACCGCTAACGTCTCAACTCGAATCAGACACAGATTGATGGTGGTGAGGCAAAAAAGGCTCCTCTGCTGCGTATTTAGCAAGCGGCGAATGTGAGAAGCAGTGACCCGAAGCAGAGGTCTCATCAGTGCCTGTCCCTGTCTGAGCTCCCTCTGCCTGTCAAAGTCACATTTTAATCGCAAACATAATTTGAATTTACACTAATGAATACAAATGACTCCCAGGACTCCACAAGCTGAAAGTAATAAATTATTATCGATGCTAACAATCGCATTTCTGAAGCCCTTTTTCAATTAGCCGCCCCTGTGGAGACGATCGTGGAGGGCCCACTCAAATGAAGATAAACGATGCCCCTCGTATCGCCGTGCGCCTGCTTCCCTGATTTAATAGCTTTCTAATTCAGTAACATCTTCGACGTGACGAGGCATGAGGCTCTTTCCCAACCAAAGCTTGATGAGAAAGTCACTTAATTGAAAGCAGGTGTTAATCAACCTTGCTCTGATGTGGCGTGTGATTAAGGAGGGAGTTTGACAAAGAGAACATCGTCCTTGCCACTCATTGACACAGACCATCCAGTTCACAAAGGGCCCTTTTTGCTAGACTTAACAGCTTTTGGAGTATATGCTGCACCATTTAACCAAATATCCCATTATCACTGACTAAGACCTTTAAATGTGACCATTCAAATATTTGCAAACTTTATTTAGTAGATTATAAATTCATTTATTTTTGGCTACACAAGGCCCCTAAAATTGCACTAAATTGTAATGTAATTTTAATTTCTTGTGGCACATATGTACCGTTGTTCCTTCTGGTAAAGCTCATCAACAAAACCAAAGTTTATGTCCACTGACAGGTGCTCGTTTACTCTGGCTGCTTGGAGAGGGCGCATGATAATTAAGGCAAATTATGGTTGTGGAAAAAGGTCTTTGCTGAGCTCTGTTGATGGACTCGGGACTTGCTGCTCCAGAGCATACAAACCAACATCAAGAATGCAAAATTATTCACCTCCTTTAGCCTATAAGGACTGCTATGGCTATGTTGTGGTTTGCTTCTAATGTAGCCGTGTGGCTAAAAGAAAGACACTGGCAGGCGTTCATGCCCATTTCCTAAAATTCAAATCACCTGGACCTTATTCCAGAATTATCCAGCAATTTTACATGGATCAGTGGCCCTTGTGATATTGGAGACTAACTTTCCTTTCTTCACTACATAAAAGAACTGTACATTGTACAATAAGTCTTATAACAGTGTCTTACAGCTTCAAGCCTTTTATAACTATGCTTTTGTGTTGTCTTCTTAACTAGATGTGTCATTTTTCTCAAAAGAAATACATTCTGTAAAGCTGTTAGGAAATTCCCTGCTCATTTTATTAACTGGGCACATGAACCACAAGAAAACGGAGACCAAGCTGTAATTGTATTTAGTTTGTCTTTTGTTGTATGTTTGTTGTTTTCACATTTAACAGGCACAATAGAATGGAGCAGGAAATGAAACAAATTTACTGGATTCCTCAGTGAATTAGATCATTTGCACAAAGCACCATAGGGTGTAATTATAGACCCCACTTGCAAGTCAAAACAGAAAACCTAATTACGAGCCCAGCTTACCCATTACCTAACCAACTTAAAAGGGGTCCCTTAATCATAATCATCTTCCTTTGACAAGTCTGTGGTTTTAGAAAATCTTGAAAGCCACAAAAGTGACAATCTGCTCTGAGAGCGGATGAATGGTTCTCTGTGTCTCTGTCAGTGGGCTGTCATCACAGTGGAGCCTACGGGGTCGACTCGCAAAAGGCATGGTCAACAACAAATCAGAAAATCACATTAGTGCGCATGTATTTAGCCTGAAAATGAATTAAATGCCAGGTTTTGAAGTCCAGAAAGAGCTCAGATTTCTTCTGTGATGGTAGCGTGTGACAGCTGATATCTGTAATGTAGGAAAGCATATTAGGTTGTTTCACTGCATTGATGACATGAGTCATCTGCTGTAGCACACACATAGATAAACATTCGTTATCTGATTCGTTTTCTTTTCAATGCTTTCACTCAGCACGTGGCTATTCAACAGAAACAAGTAAAAGTGACAGTCAGAGAGGAAGTGTCAGGGATGGCCGCAGATGTAACCTAAATTTTTAATATCATCATAGTAACGACTTCCCGGTCCTTTCAACTCGGTAACTCTTTGTGGCATCTTTTTGATGACAAGTGCCGGTGTTAGGTCACTTATCACTTGCAGAGCATTCTTCTTGGGTTCAAAGGGAAGCTGTTTTCAACCAGTTAGATTCAGTATGTTTTCATTATTCAGAGCAGAGGCAGTACAATGAAATTTGCTGCATCAATCAGGGCAGCACAGCACAACAACTAGCATTCAGAAGACAGTCAGACGGCTAACTGCACTACAGTAAAATACCATACAACATGAACAGTTTAAAGATAATATGTCAAATAGGTTTATTATTCGTCTGTTATCATCATTGATAAATTGGTGGTGCGTGTCAGTCATCATATTACTCCATAACATCAAAGACAATACAATATTTTTTTTCCTCCCATTTTCGCTCAGTGCTTGTTTGTTATCAGTTATTCTTCCTTCCAGCATACACAAGGATGTCATTAAGTCTTCCAGAACCACATTCAACCATTGCGTCTCGACTCAAGCTACTCAGGAAAAAAGATAAGGTGAATATGCAAAACCATGCCAATTTTTTTTTTCCATATCATGCAAAAATATCCATCTAGTGTTCTTGAATTTCAGGACAGGACACGGTGAGTGTTATTCCTGTTTTAGGGACACTGTGAAAGCTGAAACTTTCATATCATTTGTTCTGGTCTAGCAGTCAGGGATAGTTACACTCTGATGATTTTCTTCTGCAGTACTGTAACACACCTCATTTCTTCACCTCAGTGTTTACAACAAGTTCCCTGATTTGTGGCTGTGGCTCAGGTGGTGGAGTGGGCAGAGGGTCAGTGGACTGATCCCCTGGCTCCTTCTATCCTTGTGTCAAAGTATCCCTGGTCAAGATAAGAACCCCAGTTATTTCCCTGGCACAGCTATCAGAGTGTGAATATTAGGAAAATGCTCTTGGGCAGAGATAAAAGCACTGTAGGAATGACACCTGCAGTAGGAGGTGCTTTGAGTGTTCAACTTGAGTAAAAAGGTGCTATAGAAGTAATACTGCATTTTCCAAGTAAGATCTTTTGTTTTTTGTAAAAATGCATTAATTCTTTTAAGAGACCACATGTGGTGTATTTAAACGTTTCTGAACAAAAAAAGTTTGAGTTCTTTGTGAGCTGAGCTCTGAATCTAAACGAACACTTAAAAAATCCAGTGGACATCTACATCATTTATAGTAAAAATCATGACTTTACACTTCTACTTAATCTATGTTTGTGTGTAAAATGTTTATTAGATTAAAAAAAATCATGTTACTTAAAGTGATGCATCATCCATTAAATGCCTTGATTTAAGGTTTTCACCCCATGTAATGTGTGAAGAGATACACAGAGGTGAAATATGAGGCGACAGCGAAGCTTTAAAGGAGGATGGTTAAGTGTGTCTGTGTGTATATGTGCTGCAGTACATAACTTATGTTCATTTAAAAAAAAAAAAGCTACACAGGTGGAAAGTGAACCGTCTTGTTTCCGTGTTACACTGTGTGCCTTTTAAACACATTTTCTGACTCATTGCCTCTGTTAAGAATTTACTACAATTTTTGTTCCCAGTTTGAAATGTCTGTATTGTCAAACTCTTAAGAAGTGTTCCATAAAATATATTCCACTTTGATCCTTGGCCCTTTTTCTTGAACTCATCTGTTTTCACAATGACAATAGGACCCAGCAGCTTTATTTTAATGGCAGTGTTGAGTCCTTGAGCCTGTCAGTAATTCCTGCCTTGTGTTGTGGTTTGAATTTGAAACTGACTATTTAGTAAAATGACACACACTGAATTGAGTTGCTGGTGTTTTTGCTATAACTCATAGCAATAAGAAGGTCTGAGCTGGGGAGTGAAAAGAAATAGGAGGAATGGGGGTGGGTGACTGGGGGATTGTATGTGTGTGTGTGTGTGTGTGTGTGAGTGGATCTGGTATAGATATAGTACACAAGAGCAGTGGCTGAGAAAGTGGAGAGAGGGCGAGCAAGTAAATCTGCTCTGTGGCTTCCCCAGCATCAGGTTTAAACGTGCGCAGTGTGTGCAGCGTTTTCCGAGGGATTTCCATGCTGTCACAAAAGACCCCTGTGAGACCAGCTTATTTACCCTGCAGTAAAACCCGAGAGGGAGTAAACCGTGCAGTAAAAGTAGAAAAAGGGGCACAGTGGAATTAGATTTAGGGTTGCCTCCGCCTCTCTGTTCTGTGTGTGCCATCAGGGAAAACCCAATCTGCTGCCCTTGTTCCGTTATTCGAGTTGAATTATGTTGTGTTTGGAGTCAAGGGGTAAAATGTGTTGTATAACACACAAACAAGCTTCAGAATAGCTTTTAATTAAAGAGAGAGGTATTACATTGTTCTCAGTTATTGGTTACATAGTGGCTGGTACAGTGACAAGATATTAATTTAGCATAAATAAGCAGTTGTGCAATCAGAGGTTATTATATTTCACAATGCTACGCATAAGCACTTGCTTAACTGTACAAGATGCATTTTCACAGATGAATGCAAAATGTGCTTTTCTTTTGTTCTTCCAAGAATAACCATTTTCAAATATATCAACGAGTTTCAAATAGAACGTGAACTTGCACATAACAGAGGGTTAGCTATCGTTGGAAATCAACCAACCAACCAGCGTGGAGTGAAAAGATGTTTCATACACAGTACAGAGGCTGATGGCTCTGCATGGCCATCCACATGGCAAAAGTACAGTACTGCATATGTCTAACCAACATGCTCCAAACAGTTTGGAAAATTGGGTAACCGATCCAGACATTCAGTTTCCCTCCTCCTCAGGAGTATTGCTTTGTTACATTCCACATTTTGATCATGTTCAAGTCATTTTGTCAAACTCCAGGCTGTACTGTAAGAGTCTGCATGCAATAAGAGAGCTGGTGTGTGTTTGTTAGCAGCTACAGGAACAAAGCTCACAAGCAGTGACATCCAAAGGTTGAGGTTCAAACCAGCAGCTAGAAATCATTTTAGATTTGACTTTGACCGTTGCTTTGTACAATATCTAAAGTGGCAAAATGGAAAGTTTGTAAACCTGGGAATATTTTTTGCATTTTTGGCTGAGTTTGTATTAAAATAGCCAAAGAATACAGAGAAAGGATGCTATCACGTAACAACTTACATGTAATAGCCCAGCAACTAATAATTTAAATTACATCTAAATCATTTTTGTACATTTTACAAAAAAAAGGGAATATTTAGTGTTCAAATTTTAGCAAAATAGTGAATTGAAAATTTATGAATTTTCAAAAATTTGTTATGTGGGGTCATTCTTTATCTGTATTTGGGATGAGCAAGTTGTGATAATGTTTAATAAAATGTTCTTTGTGATAGATATTGTATAAAATGAGCACACAAATTAAAGAAAATAAAAGATCGGAAGGCAGTGTGTGAACACCACACTGTTTCAGAGTTACAACTTAAACAAAAGGTGAGATGTAATGTTCCTCTGGTTTGAATTAACCAAAGTCCACCTTACAAACAGACCAAAAGCTGCTTGTTCACTCCAACCACTATCAGGTGCTCTCAAATCTGTTTCTTGTCCTCCGTCCCTGACCGCTTCAGACAAGTGGGCTGGGGTCAGTATGGAGCAAGTGATGTGTATCTTTCCAAGGCACTTAATGCTTTTCATTCCCTTAGATGATTAATTAAAGACAATCAATAATGTTCTTTTACTAATACCCTTTTCTGCAGGGTACAAATGCACTTAAATGAAATGATAACACAATCTTGAATCAAATGCTAGTCATCGAGGTTTGAAACAGACACTAACTTTGGTATGATGATCTTACACTTGTGCACTTTGATGACATTACTGCCAAGATGTAAATATTACCGGATTTAAAATAACATGCAACATAAAAATGTAAAGAACATGGAGAAAAAAAATTTGATTTAAAAAAACACTATGTTTGAGACAGAAGGCAAATCACTAAACCTGAAAAGGCAAAACAACCTCAGTGATCTAAAATAACGTGAGATAATCACAGCACCAAGAACACATACACAGACAAAGTCAGTTGAAATCATTGTAGCAAAGCTAAGAAGTACAGATTGCATATTATAGCCAGCTAAACTAAAGGAAGCCAAAGAAAACTGTATCATCAACGTATCGCTCTGCTGGGCGCGACTGCACGCGGTCGAACATTCACAGCTTGTTTCTTACAGGTACGGTGGAAACATTCTCAAACTACTTTGTGGTCTCTTGGGTCTTCTGGTTGCCACTGGCTGCCGTGAAGCTGTAAAATCCCCTGTAAAACCTCCAACCAGACTTTGTAGCAGAAAAGGTATTGCTCCTGAAATAAGGGGGACAAAGGACACGTCTAATTTTGGTCACCATCTATTCCAAAGCCTGAATTTTAACCCTTCTGCTGGCACTGACCTTGGTTTGAATCATCCCGTGCCGCTGAAGTCTCATCTCTTTCACAATGTTGCTTACATTAATCTAAAGGTAAAAAAAGAAAGCTGTTAAGCACAGACAAAAATGCATGCATGTTTTATTTCAAATAACAGTGATTAATGAAGTGGCTATAACCATGTTAGAGCTGCTGGGTCGCACTTTGGCATAGTGGTGGTTTAAGAATAGCCAGTTATAGTAGGATCTGCCCCTGCCGACCTATGTGAAAAATTTCACAGCAGTCTATCCGATAATTGTTTTTTATTTTTCCGGAATGTGATAGATAAGTGGCATCTCTAGACCTGTCCCAGTCGCATGACTAAAACCACTAAATGCCAATGAAAACCCATCAAAGTGGATTCCACTCACAGGCAAATCATTCTCGATGAGGCTAAGGATGATGTCAGTACAAATAAGAACTCCTGTGCGTCCGATGCCAGCGCTGCAGTGCACAGTGACGGGCCCTTTATGGTGCACCGCCCTCAGGTAGCGGATGAAGCGAACCAGCTGCTCGGAGGAGTGCGGCACGCCGTGGTCAGGCCAGTGTGTGAACTTCAGGTGTCGAACAAAATGTGTTTCGGCAGTCTGGAATGGCAATTCATCCAAAATTTGCACAAAACTTGTATTTATTCATTTTTTTACAGTAAGTCAGAAAAGAAAGTGCCCCTCTCTCACCTCACTCTCCACCATACGGATGATCTTGATGTGGAAGTATTCCAGGTACTGTTGGTTCTCGAGGTGAAGCTGGTACCTGCCTACATCCAAAGGCACACCCAGCTTCTCTGGCCAGTATTTGTGACATTTAATCCTTCCCCGCTCTACTTCCTCGGTCATCATGGAAACGACATCGGATTTATTTTCCCAGATCATCTGCCAGAAGGTTTGCACAGTAGAAGGTAAAGGGCCCTGACAGGAGATGTAGAAGAACTCTTCATCGCCAACTTGCATGCGGATGTAGCTGGCATTGATATAGTCCTGGTTCTCTCCAACCACAACACGAGTTTTGTCGTCTAAAGGAAGAAAGAGCAAAAATAACACACAAAAATAGTCTCGGCGTGTTTTTGAGTTTGAGCCACAGCCACTCAGTGGTTAATGAAGCCTTGACTTGAGCATTTTTATCACCAGCATCTCGATGTTTTGAAACCAGACGTGATGAGCGAGCGGTGCATCTGACTTAGAAGTCAAAGACACTGTGAGTTTATGAGGTAGTGATTAATTCTATCACAAATCAGACAGCAAACCTCTGGAATTCATGGCGATAACACAGCTTGTAATATTATTTGTTCCTGATGCTCCTTCATTTATTAAAAATATAAATCCTAGATAATTACAACATCACATACTTGGCAGACTCAGAGAAAATTATAAGTGTGGTACCAGTGAGTTATTGAGAAATAATTTGTTCTGTGTAAATTAAATTGCTTAACTGTTGTACACAAACATCTTCACCCCCTTCTTTTTTAGAGTCAGCTTAAAGTGAGACAATGAAACAATGAAATGCCAAGTCCCTGAGTATTCATTTTTACGAGCTTTAAACCATCAATGAGAAAGACGGAACCCCTAAAAAAGGGAACATAAAAAGTGCAAGGTTTGAATAAATAATAACATTAAATTTTTACACTCAACTTACAGGGTAGGATGTCTCTGTAGCGGTTCTTGTCTCTGTTCTCAGGAGCTTTTCCCACTAGACAGTTGTCAGAAGGCTTCAGATGCTCCAGAGCCTTAAGTATAAACATGGACATAATAACCATAATAACTTAAGATAATGCATTTTATTTATTTTAATAAACGCTGATTTTCTACAGCATGGATGTTTGTCTGCAGCTTCACAGTGGAACCCATATTGTAGTAAGTTACATAATAACTTCCTTTTTATGAATCCAGTGTCAGTGTGGAAGACATAGTTGGCACATTTTACAACTAGTTCACACAAACCATGAACTCTTTGACCAGTTCCTGCTGGTCCAGTTGATGCTGGAGAATCTGGATGAGAGCTTTGACTCTGGAGCCTGAGTACTGGCTGGTTTTTGCAGGGGTAATAAGAGCTAGACTGGCCAGTTCCTCCTCTGATACCATGGGAGGGCCTGAGAAAAATATAGATTAAAAGAAGTGGAGAAAAGGGTCACTTTAACCCTTTAATGCAAACATTTATGTATTTTAACTCAGACTTGTCATTACAGTACTACAGAAACAGGCACCTGTTTGGGATGAGGCCATTTCCTGACCTTTGGTGCTGAATACATCGTCGTCGTCATCTTCACTGCTCCAGCCGTCTGACTTGGGTTTCCGGATGTCTTTGCAGGAGTGGTCCAAAAGTTTGCTCACAATTTGTTTCCTGGGGGAGTCAGGGGGCAGGGCAGGGGTGAGACCAGACCATTTTTAGTCTTCGGTAGGAGGGGATGAAATCATGCAAGGCTGAGCTTCCTTTCCCTGCGCCTTTTCCACCTAAAATACAGTATAAACAAAAGGCTAAAATATATTTTTACTACCGCTGTACCTTTCTTTTTTTAAGCCTGCATGGAATAGTACTATACACTTCCTAGCTGTTACACTAACTGACATTTTCTTCTAATGGGGATCACAGTTCACAAGTATCAACGTTTATCCCACAGTCATCTTTTATTTATTGCTCTTTGCTGCCTCCTTATGGATAATGCTGGTACTCCAGCATACAAAGATGCAGGAGGAGGGGGGTTGAAGAAGAGGACACGAAATATGTAGACAATACAAGAGAGTAGTACTACCTGTCAGAAGCTCCATGCAACATATCAGTGACATTGAGGGATGGGCAGCAAGCTTGATGAGAAGGGGTGCTGTTACAGCTCTCCTGTTGCACAGACAAAAAGCCAGAGGAGGCAACAGAGGGAAGGAGCAAGATGTTAGCAGCAGATGTTAGTAAAGATGTAAAGAAGGGTACGATTTAATTTTAACAGTTAATAATGTTGCAGTTAGTTTATATACAGTACTGTACAAAAGTCTTGGGCTGTCTTTTCTTTTTCTTTTACTAGGAAAATGAGAAATAGGTGTAGTCAGGTATTGAAACATGAGCAACCACACATGGAAAATGCTGCATACAAGACAAAAACAGAGTTTGTACAATTGTAATGAGCTTGAAAGTCAATATTTGGTATCACCACATTTATTCTTTAACACAGCCTGAACTCTCTGTTTTTGGGATAATGGTCATGCTGAAAAAGAAAGCCTTTCCCAATCAGATGCTTTCCAGGTAGCATTAAATGGTAATGAATTGTACGTTTCTGGAATTATAAGTCCATCAATTTTGAGAAGACCCCCCCAACACCCCCAAAGCTGAAATACAGCCACAATGACAGGACCTTTACCACGTTTTACAGTTGTCCGTAAACCTCTGCTGTGCTTCTTTTCTGACCTCCTTTGTACACACTGATAAAATTTTGAATCAAATCTTTCAAATTTGCACTCATCATGTCATAAGACCAGTTGCCACTGATTTTCAGTCCACTTCTTGTGTAATTTCTTATAGCTCTGACTCTTCTCCCTGTTCCCTTTCCTCAAGAATGGGTAAGTGACACTTATTCTTCCTTGAAGACGATTTCTAGGCAAGTTTTACCAAACAGTAGACAGATCAACTGAGATGTATCTCTCATGTTAACCTTGATTAGGTACCTTTTTAAGGTTCACAGGTCAGGGTTAAATGACTTAACATGCAAAAAACATCCTGCTGAACATGATCAGGTACAGGGACTGGAGCAAAAATGAGTAAAAAAGCAGCCAATGTCCAAAGAAATCTCTGATAGGCCTTCAGAAAGCTGGAGAACGATTGCTCAAGACCACTTTAAAAATTACAAGAAAGTCTGGCTACTTTGAAGCAAAGTTTAAAGAAATGAGAAGTTGCTCAAGACTTTTGCACACTTCTGTATGCTTGTTAGTGTCCACATTACCTGTTTACCTGTAGTCTCATCTGTTACAACTGTCAGTAGGTGAGGTGAGGGAGGGGGTGAAGTTAGAACAACATCTGCTTCATTAACCACAGGGTCTGACGTTGCCTCTAAAACAGCAAATGTAGACAAAATGTCAACAAATAACAAGATTAAAATAATCACGTTTTTTTGTTAATGAAATATTACAAATCTCTCTGAGTCTACAGCTTGTTTTAAACATCTGCTTTCTACAAATCCTAATAATAAGAAGGGGCCACACTTTATTTTAGAGTACCCTAATAAGACATAAGAGCTAGAAATAATGTTTTTATTAAGCAAATTTTACAAGCCATACCTTCATTAGGCATTATTCAAGACTTTGCATGAGCTTATTTGACACTACAGTTGTGCTGTAATGTGTTACAAATTACCCTCTAAGAAAGTGTGAGCCTCTAATAATAGGAGATAAAGAGGGATTTGACTCTATGTCTCAATATAGAGTTGTAATGACAGCATAGTAGCTATCATAGCCTGGTATTAGGGGATTGGAAAGTGGCATGATATTTTTAAAAACGTGTGAGAGTAGACTGTCAACAAAGTACCACCTACACGTTGTAAAAGTCTGGACACCATCAAGATTTTGGATGACTGAACATGTGATCCACTATGCTTTAGATTTCTTCTAATGACCAACAAATGATCCAGTAGTAAGGTGAAAGTCAGAGACAATTTGTAAGTATATCTTACGGCACTAAATCTGGTTTTCAAAGCGATCTTAATGTATATGTAAGGCACTATAAACATATTATTTCTAATTCTAGTTATGCCTAATTAGACACAAAATATGGATTTTTACATCTTTTACCATAAAATTTAGCGCAGCTTAGGAAATGTATTTGTCAGAGAGCATACCAGGGGGGCGGTCCACTGGCCTGTTCAGCATGAGGTCAGGTGAAGAGCAATTATCAAGGTTGGACACAAGAGCAGGCTGCTCAGCTAAAATAGCTTCAGTTTGAGCTGACATGTTGGGCGGTGTAGGTGACTCGGAGTAGGTCAGGGGCATGACGTCTCTGCAGATGGTGAGCTGCACAGTCCCTTCAGCTTTACGCAGGATTTCCACCACCTTACTGTGGCTCAGTCCAGACACAATCACACCATTCACCTAGCGTGGGCACAAAGAAAATCAAAGCCTCCCCCCGACTATGGAGGTAAAAAATTTTTTTTTACATTACATACGTTGTGTTGTTACCTCTAACAGAATATCTCCCACTCTCAGGCGACCGTCCTGCTCAGCTACTCCACCTGAGCAAATTTCTCTCACCCTGAGCATGCTGCCATTTGTTCCCCCGACCAATGCAAAACCGAGACCTCCTCCTTCTGGTTTAGTGAACTCCACTTGCATGATGCAATTCTAAGAAGACAAGAATTGAGAAATAAGGAAACAGATTCTCTTATCAGTTTTATAGCTGTGTATTTACAAGGCCAGATTGTATTATACATAAAAAATTGCCACTGTGTCGTGTACATAAATGAAGAGTAAAGAATGCTTGTCAAACACACAGATAGAGAATACATTAGCAGATTGACACTCAGCAGACTCATGTTACAGTGTCCCCTTAGACGGACAATTGTTTAAGCAAAGCAGAAGGTGTACAGGAGAAAAGACCAGGCTAGTGGACAGAAAATACATTTGTTAATAAACTTACATCCTGTTCTTGACCGAGAGAGAGACATCTGAATTGTCCAGCAGTCTGATACACAGCTTCAGCTGAAAAAAAGCCCATTCAGACAAAAAAAAGAGTTAACAAGTACATTATTATGCTTTTAGAAAACATCAAGCAAGTTTAACAAAGGGAACTCCTGGAGTTTGGCTCTAAACCAGCAGTGGAACTTTCCTTCTCTACCGATTTGCATCCATGCCACCTCCTGCATCAAAATAAATTTCAAAACCAGACACTTGGAGAAAAAACAGCAACACACACCAACCTCCCACCTCTTCGGACATTTTGAAAGAGAAGTGTTGAGCGGTGTATTTCTTCTATGACAGCGAAACAAAGCTGATCTTTTCAGACTGACCCTCTCCACTTCATACACCGTCACCAGGCAACTGAGATACCTGCCCTATAGACCACTGGCTGTATGGTTCTGACTCTGTGTGCATGTGTGTGCGACGCCTTTGGCCTTGCAGTCCAATACGCCAGTGGAGGGCCAGAGGCTCGCTAATTATTAATCCTGCTGTGAGAGCCCAGGATCTGTCTGTCAGCATTCAGATCACACACATGTAAACGCACACACAGCTGCAAAGAGAGCTATCTGTCAGCACCAAGCTCATGCTTCACCCTGACAATGGGACAGCCGTCAAAGGGATGAATAGTAACTAGTTACTGTGCTGATGATGAAAAGAGTTTGGAAGAAGCAAAAAGAGAAATAAATGAATGCGAGAAAGAAAAAAACTCACCATCTTCAGTAGGAGAGTCTTTCTCTGGGGATACTGGCTCTTCAAAACGAGCAAAGGACTTCCTGTCCTTTTTCCAGTCAAACAGACCTGTCGAAGAAAACAAAGAGATCAAACACTAAAAAATACCTTTGCATTACACACATGTAATTGTTTTGCTTCCCAGAATTTTAAGGTTTTCTGGTAATGATTGAACCTAAATTATCATTGTTGAGCGCAAACATATTTGGTTTCTAAGCAATGCATCATTGCATATACTGCATAGAAACCAAACTATCCTGTTTAGCTGTCCTTGGAGTCCCGATCAAGTGAAGCCATGCCATAAATTCTTTGGAAGCACTTACCGTTCCACTTACCCCTGGGGGTCACTGGCTGCTCTTCTCTGTAACAGACACAAGAACAGACTCATTCAAAGAAAGAGAGGCAAACACTAAAAACATTATCTCTCGAACCATTAATACCTGATGACTTTTAGTTTCACTTTACGTGGAGCGATCTCACAAGCTTTGACTGCATCCTCTAGTGTCATTCCCAGCGTGCACCTTCCACAGATGTACAGGATCTTGTCACTGGGTTGGACACTACCCTCCTCGCTGGCAGGGGAACCTGGCACCACCTCCAGACAGTAGATGCCCTGCCATTTACTACCAATGCCACCTGTCAGCTTTATTCCTGGAAAGGGCACGCACAGAGATTAATTCAAATAATATATGACTGATGTGCTTCTATGCCGTAAGTCGAAGTTTATATAAAGTCCCACCCAGCTGTCCTGAAGGTGTCTTGTGTAGGACAATATCAGGCAGGCTGTCACAAGAGGGTGGAGCCACCAGGTTGCTCACTGCTCTCCCTATTGTCATACTCAGTCTCCTTGGAGATGACCTGAGAATAGTCATGGCAACGTCATCTGCCACACTGGTAACATCATGGCCATTTACCTGGTAAAAGATGACAGACAAAGAACAGTTGTCATATCAACAGGACACGTTTAATGATTACTTTAAATGTGCAGGCGCAAGTTTTGGCGCATACTGTGACGAGCCTGTCTCCTGCCCTGAGTCGTCCATCTGCCTTGGCTGGATTGTCCAATATTTCCTGTATGTAGTAGCAGTTGTCTAGTTTGCTTCGAGTGATGGTGAACCCAAAGCTTCCACTTCTGGACTTAGTCAGAACCACTGACAGCTCAAATTCTTTAACCAATCCCTGTGAGAATAGAAATTAGAAGGTCATGATTTTAAGAAAAAAACAAGAAAATTTTACATTTGATGGCAGTGGCAAAAGTTTGTGTGGGGGATATAAAAAGCTTCAAAAGTCAGTGGTCCTAAAAAGAAACACCTGGAGGAACATTTGACACTAATAAGGTTCATTAGCACCAGGTCAGTAACATGACTAAGTATATAAAGATAATCTTAGAGATGCAGAGGTTCAGAGAATCTGTGGCGACGCCTTTTATATTTTAATGTTTTTTTTTTTGGAGATTTTTATCACAATTTCTTCTGATAATGAGTAGGTGGCACTCACAGGGATCTTTTTCTTTGGAAGAAGAATCATATGATCCATGCCTTTTAGGTTGGTCAGATGCTGCCAACACCAGCCCTTTGATTTTAACATAGAGGGGAAACCCTGGGTTAACTTAGTCAGTTGATAAACAGCGTGATGTAACTGCTTATCCTGATTGCCAATGTTAGTGAATCCAGAATGGAAAGATACCCGGGGTACATCAAACTGTCTTCATAGTATAGGGCAGAGTAGCACTGCATTAAAAACAGGGCTGACTGTCATTCCTGTTTTTAATGCAGCCTGCTCCATGGGCTCAGGAACGCTTCCAGAAATCATCCTCTGTGAATCCAGAATGTGAGAATGAAGTTCAAGCTTACATATATGAACATGATACAGAAACACCACCATCTCCTCTGGGTGTCCTATGGGGGACCATACAGCTTGTTATCGGCACTGAGTTCAAAAGCCTGCATCTCCGTTGGTTTGGGGTTACATTAGTGCCTATGGAACTGGCACCTTGCATATCTGGAAAGGTACCATTAATGCTGAAAGGTATATACAGATTTTAGAGCAACATACAATCCCATCCAGAACACCTCTTTATTAGGGAAGACCCTGCATACTTCAGCAAGACAATGCTAAACACCATACTGCAGCTATTATAACAGTAGAAGAACCGAGGTGCCGAACCGGCCTGACCTTTCACCAGTTGAAAAAATGAACACATCATGAAATGAAAAATACAACATAAGACATAAAAATACAAAATAAGACTCTGGACTGTTGGGCAGCTAGCTATTAGACAAGAATGAGAAAACATTAATCTCCCAAAAGTCCAGCGATTGGTCTCTTCAAAAAACTTAATGGAAAACTAGCAGGCAAACTAATATTGATGAAAACAGAGCAAAATTTAAGCAGTGGCGTAAAAATAGAACATCATCAACTTGCCTTTCTTCGACTCTCTTCCTCTTCCTCATCATATTCGTCATCATCGTAATCCTTGTATTCCTTTTCTTTCTTTTCTGGTTCTTCTCTAAATTGGACCGGAGCAGCCGGGGGCAGCAGTGTGGGGGGCAGCACTGGGGGAGGTGGACTGGGACAGGGAGCCACAGAGATAATCTGAGCTGTGATAGGGGTCAGTGGTGGAGGTTGAGGTGGGGGCACCATGGGGCGGCTGATCTTGGACATGGCTTTGTAGTGACTTGGAAGAAGCCCCTGCTGGATTGGGTGGTGCTTGGTTTTGGGGGGCTGTGTTGTGAGTGGCTGGGATGGATGTGCCAGGGAACAAGTGGTGGGGGTGTCAGATAAGAGGTTGAGGGCCAAGGTGGTGGGGTTGGGGTGTGGATACTGCAAGCTACTTGATGTTTGAGAGCTAAAGTTGGCTGTTTGAGTGCTAGCAGTGGGAAGCATGTGAGGAGGCTCCAGTGTGGAGCTGATGGTCAGGTACTCTTCATCTGCCATGATAGTGAGTCCATTTCCCATGAGGCAATAGGTGACACTTCCATCTGCCTCCTCTCTGACTCCACTGCCGATTAAAAAAAACATCTTATTTTGTGGTCTACTTAAAATGAAGCCAAATGTTCATGTTCATCCTAACAATAAAACTCTGTCCCGATAAAAGACATCTGCACGAGTTTTGAAAATAACCACACAACATGCACATCAACACATGACAGCTGGCATCTGAAACATTACCTGGTATACACAGAGTTGGAGCCAGTCTTAGGACAGACATCAATAAGCATCACAGTAGAGCTTGAGGTTGTTGCGTCCTCCTCCTCCTCCACATCTTTGCTCTTCTTCTCTGCTTCTGCTTCCTTTTGTTGCTTGAGCTTCCCAGCAGCTAGTTGTGCCTCTGTTGGAGCAGGTGGAGACCCAGAGCCAGGCGAGGTAGGTGAGGCAGGTGATGCTGGCGAGACTGGTGAAGGAGGAGATGTAGGTGATGTTGGTGAAGGAGGTGAGCGAGGGGAAGATGGGGGAGTCTGTTGTGTCTGCACTTCTGCCTTGAGATCCTCCTGGCTCTCTGGGAGTTGTGAAGCTGCAGGAAGTTCTGAGTTTTTCTCTGTTTTGCTGGTCGGCTCCTCCTCCTGGTTGGAGGGCTTTTTGAGGAGCTCGCTGTAGTCCTCCCCCAACCTGATGTCCAGAGACCGCGATCGAGCATCACGGAGGGATGTAAGAGTCTGTAGAGTCAGACAGAAAGTACAATGGTTTGTCTAAAAATGTCTGCCTTGGGACTGAATTTACAGTGATTCATGAGTATATTAGCTCACCAATGAGTTATTATCTCCATCATTCAGTGCTCCTGGTCCAGGTCGGCAGATCAGCAGATGAACCTCAGAAGGAGCACCACGTAGCAAAAGCAAAACCCTCTGAGACAAACAGAAAAGGCTGATGGGCTAAGAAACTTTGAGTTGGTTAAAAAATGAGACAGACTTAAAATGTGCACAGCTATCTGACCAACATATGTGTAAAAGCAACTCTGCTAATACCATTGTAACTTCTTGGCAGTACAGAGAAGATTAAATGACACAAGCACAATGACACAAACTGCTTTCTATTTCAAGTGGTACAAGATTAAAGGATTAGTGAAACAATGAAGTGAATGAGACTTGAGAGAGAACAAGGTCACACTCGGCAGTCCATTCATGATTATCCATTGTGCTTCCACAGGTTTACACAGTTTTAAGGCTACATTGGCTATTTTGCAAACAGGTCTATTTTGCTTTTTAGCTTCTTATGGTCCGAATGGTCCACCCACATTATTGTCCTCTTATAAATATAAGAAATAAAAAACTAACTAAACCAAAAATACACTATCTGATATAAACAGAAATTCTACCTGATAGGGAAGATTCTTGAGAGGCTCTTTGTTGACAGTCAGAATGATGTCTCCTTCCCGCAGCAGGCCACTTTCCTGCGCTGGCTGACCTGGGAACAGACGTTTGATGCGGACCACGCTGCCGCGATCTGGTCCTGAGTGCAGCTGGGAGATATAAAAGCTGAAGCCAAGGCCAGACAAGCTCTTCCTCAGCACCACCTCACGTGTGTTTTCTAGGAACGAGATGAAAGGAAACACTTGATCATGTGAATTATGATCTTTAGCAACGTGCTAAGAACATTTTTCAATTCAGTGTCACAAATGCATGTATATTTCTTTTCTGTTATTATTATTTGGTAATACATTTTTCCCCATTTATTTGACTTTTTTTCCTACTATTACCAGTAAAGAAGGGAAGGCTACGTGCCAGCGAACAGGAAGCTTTAAGGTTTCAGTGGATGCAATCCCAAGGGACTGAGGCGGCATCAGCCCTAGATGACTCTGACAGCAACCACAATGTAGCTGTCAGATGACTCACAGTCACCTCTGGGCCATGTGTGCATGAGTGTGTGTCCCTGACACTGTCTATCTTTTCTTTTTTATTACGAGGGTAAATGCCCCTTCGTCTCCCCTCTCACCATCGGTTACAAAGCTGTAGTCCTTGGCTCGACCACTCAAGGTCGTTTCCATGGAGACTTCAGTCCTGAGGGGCTGTGTGTGTGATGCACTGTGGACCAAGGTAGGGCAGGGCGAGTCAGGTCTAGGCTCCAGAATTACTGTGGGCTCCCTCTCGAGCAGCAGGCTCACCACCTATAGGGAGCAGATGACGCACATACTCCCCCTTAATATGCTTGATAAATTTAATTGAACAAATAGTGTCACAGCGGGCACAGAGAATAATGTGTAGCAGCACTGGTTCCTGCCATTTTTTCACTGCATGCATATTGTCAACTGTGAATAACGCTTCCTTAAAAAAGGTTAAGGTGGAAAGGTCTAAAGAGTCAGGTCAAGTCCTTGTAATAGTGAATTCAATAGTTTGGACTTTAGTGCTTTTGTCATTATGTTAAGTTTAATGGTTTTATATATTATAAGTTAATTTAACTAAAACAGACTCATTAGGGAAGGATCATCATCATGGATCACGAAAAGATGGATTTAAAGAGATGAAGAAAAACGTAACCTCTGTGAAGGACAATCACTTAGTACTGATATTAATGTAATCCTATCAGCAAACGAGAACATTTGTGTGTGTGATTGTGTTTCATTGCATGAGCAAGTGTTCATGCCCGCGTATGTATACCTCCCCAGTCCTCTTCAGGAACTCGACAGCTTGATGGTGAGTCACGCCCCTCAGGTTGGACCTGTCAACCTCCAGCAGTCTGTCACCTGTCATACGCACAAACACAAACCTCATCATCATTAGCAGCATCAGAACCGAAACTGTTTGTGATGTGTGTGCGTGTGTGATGACATATCACCAAACTTTAAAGTCTCTCCTGCTCACTGAGGCACGAAACAAGCCACAGCACAGAGGTTTACAAAATGTAAATAACAGCAACAGCAAATATTTTATAATATAATTTCTCAAATACATTTTTATGCCCTTTGGGGTTTAGACTTTTATCATCTTACTGTTTAATACACAATCACTTATGTAATATGCTGCATATGGAAGCTTAAGAACTTTTGTGTCAGATTCATACTTTATAATGCTGTGATGATGATGATGTTAGGGGGACTGTTATTAAGGATATACTTACAATGTAACAACTGATAAACTTAGAATTTATCCAGAATTTAGAAGTTTGATACGGATCCTGCACATTTTAATCATTTATTTTTTTTATAACCTTTTACCTTTTTCAACACCTGATCATATCTTCTACTTCCAAATTAAAAGATTACCAATTTGAATGCGACCATCCTGCTCAGCAGCACCTCCAGGCACCAGACTCTTGATGTAAATGCCTCCATCATGCACATTAGTGTTAATTCCTCCCTTTGGCAAGACAGAAAAAAAAGGAAATTCATTTGGCTGACAGCAAGTTTTTATATGATTCATATCAATTCAAATTCAATTAGTCAAGATAAAGTATTTGACATCATGTCAAGAACATATTGTATTTTTACAGCTTCCTTATCCAAAATGATTTTTTTTCAAAAATGATTCAGTAAAGAAACCAAACTCTGCTTTCTTTTACAACTAGAGAAAATGAGGAAAGCACTCTTCATTAAAACATTTCACTCACAGCAACACTGATGCCAAGGCTTCCACTGCTTTTCTTCAGCTCCACTACAAACCGCTCGCCTGTTTTAAAGCTCAAGATAGAGGGCGACCGAGAGTAAACGTCCTGAAAAAGACGCAGAACGGAAGATTAATGTCAGATTACAAGAAATGATTTCGTGAAAATTTACATACAGTAACATAAAAATGTATTGTAATGTTTAGAGGTTATTTCTGCAAGTAAAACGTGTAAATTAAAAAAAATTTGATTTAGAGTGTTCGTACTTGTTACTTGATAGTTTTGCAAAATGTGGCAGTTATTCAAAACAATTCTGTAAATGTATGCAAGTTTAAAATAAGTGTCTTTAGCCTATAATATTATAGGTAACAGTGAAAATGTTCCAGTTACAATGACTTTCAAATAATTTAACATCTGTACTGAACTGAAAATAAATAGATCGTAAAGGGTTCCTAAAAAAGAAAGGAATGAATGAGGGCATATCTTTGGGACACTTCTGAATCCTGTGAATGACGACATCTCTTAGTTTTATCCAATTAATGTGAGCACTTAATCTGTTTATCAGTTGGCATTGGACTCTATTATCAGCTTTGACAGCACTGCGTCTTTTAAAAACAGTAAAGTCAATCGTCTCTAACCGCTGTCTTCTGAGCACTGGTTCTAACCTGGGCATCGTGTATTCGCACCACAGGAATGTGAAGCTTCCTGTTGTGTTTTGGAGTTGCCATGCTGGACAATGTGATGACCTCCTCGAGTTCCTCCACTCCGGGACGGTACTCTGTGCCACTCAGGGTAGTCTGTGACCCAAAGTTCCTCTCCAACGCTAATCCAAGAGTACTCTGACTCAAAGATCTTTGTCTGTCCTTCAGTGACTCTGAGAGAAAAACAACCAGGTGGCATTAAAACCATAAAATAACTACTACTCTGAACAGTATGATCTGATAATAATTTATAAATATTTGAAGGATGGACGGAGAAAGCAGTGGGCCAATCTTACGCTTAGGCTGGGACACAATGAGCTCCACCTCATCGGGGCTGCTCTGTAAGATGGCAGCAGCATCGCTGAATGTCACTCCTTCCAAACTAGTCTTATTTAGTGAGATGAGACGTCCACCTGGAAAAATCAGCAAATCACCTTCAAGTCCTTATGACAGGTCACGTCCAGTCTAATTGCATATCTTGCTCTAGATATTTTATTATACATTTTCATCCCGTATCTATATTTTTTAATCTGTATCGTTTGAGCTTCGCACCTGGTTTAATTCGTCCATCTTTCTCTGCAGGACCATCAGGCACAATGGAAGCAATGAAGATCCCAAGGTCAAGTTTGCCTGTATTGTCCTCTCCCACTATCACAAAGCCTGAAACAGGAGCAGAGAATATGAAGACTTTTACTAAAGAATCACTTGTTGTTGCTGTTGTTGTTATGCCAGGAATTTTATCTCTCTCAGCTAAATCTGTGCTAATAAACTCACCAAAGCCCAGTTTGGGATCTTTCTTCAGGGTCACGCAGACGATCTCTCTCTCTGGTGGGGTCCGGGTTGGTGTATCAACTGCAAAACGCATGTTTTTAATATGATAAACGGGCAGCAGTAAACTATTTATATACTTTGTTTGCCTCGTTATTGTGCACTGGGTCACAGGGGCAGGTCAAATGTATGGTGTGGGTTTAGGTCATAAACAGACCAAAACATTAAAACTTGTACGCACTTTAGAAATGCTCAAATCAACAAATCTGGAATTAGATCCAAACACATGAAGAAAACATGTGGACTCCACATAGGAGAGCCCCTACTGAAAAGAAGAAGAACTATTGTTGTGAGGGGACAGTGTCAGCCAGACAACCAGACTGTCACTCTAATTTAACTCTGTGACCATCAAATTTCAAAACCTAATATGACTTAGAGGCTACCAAACAGATGTCAGGTGCTCCATGGTGATTTAGTGTGTTACTCAAAGACTTGTTGTATTTCTATTTTATTTGTCAGCTCACCTCGAATGGAGGATGAGGCATCAGAGTCCTGCTTCTGTAGTGACATACTGGACATCATCCTGGGAAGAAGCTCTGGCGTACTACAACATATGTTCACGGTAGCATTTAGCTAAATCCACCTATATTTTTGTGATAATAACATGAAACTTGTAATCATTATTAAGGGCTACCTCCAACACTGTCGCTCTTTTACATCCCTGAGGTCTCCCGTTTCGCGCAGATCCTTGTTCAGCTCTCTACTCATCTCTCTCCTCATCTCTCTCTGTTGGCGGAGCCGAGCCTCCAATTTGGCAGTCAGGTCGTCACAGGACTTGGACAGGGAGTCTGGTTGACCGGGCGCCAATCCTACATGGTTCAACATGCCCTCTGAGCAGGATATCCGCCTTAAGTTCAGGTTACGACCCCTGTAGGCGGTTATGTACTTTTCCATGTTTTCATCTGGAGAAACAAAGTAGAATCAAGTGCTGCTTGCTCTTTGTTATGCGTGGTTAAAACCTTTTTTTTAATATTAGCACTGCTAAACCCTGAAACAATATTTTTTGCTCACAGTACTCCTTTCTTTGTCCATTTAGGAATAAATATCATCAGTTTTTCCTACCAATCCCATCTCCAGGAGAAATGAGAAAAAAAATCAATCTAAGACAAGTTATCCTATCCAGTGAGAGAAGAAAAAGCAAACACATTTTAAAGTCTTAATTGGGATCAGGCTGGACAAAGAAGAGCTCTTAGTCTGATTTCTCTTTTTTTGTGCAGTTTAAATTTTAAGCAATCAAAATATTCCCACCTGGGATTAAGGTGTGGTTTAGCTGTCGTGACGTCATCTCGCTGTGAAACTTGTGCTGTGCTGAGCAAAGGTTCAGGAGGTATTGTGCTATTTTTGAGCTTTCCGTTACAAAACCATGCTTTTTCCCACTGGGGCCACCACACTCTATAATCAGTTTACGTCGCTGAAAGACATAAATCATTATTTAGTTCCTTTGAGCTTCATAGCAATACTACCTCTGCAAAGTAATGTCTTACACAGCTTAGCAAAGTCTGACTGAAAGGCCATATTTTTTTACCCCAGTGGATATGGAGTCAGTTTCCCTCCAGAGGAAGCGTCTGGTAACAGTCCGGACGTGGTTCTTCATCTCGTACACGATGATTCCTTTGGCACAGACTCCCAAGACCAACTCTCCAACCACCGACCTTTTCTCTCGCCCCACACGGTGGAACATAACTCCATACTCTGGTAGCTGCTGTGCAATCTGATGTGCACATGGTTTTCAGATTTTGTGGGACTCAAAATCTGGGAGTTTAGCTCTTGATCCTAACTCTCATATATATATGTATTTATAAACTAAGCAGGACAGTAAAACTGTCAAATTAAAAAAAATAGTAGTCATAATAAAAAAAGTTCACAGAGACTTATGACTATAGCATACATACAGTAATTAAATGACAATATAAGCTACTTTTTAAACGAGTCTGTGTACATGTGTGGGAATAAATGCATTATTAGTGTGGTTACCTTTAGGTACTCAATTTCTGCCTCTTCTGGTAGCATCTGTGCATGACTTGCATGTAGTCTTGGCAACTCTTCCTTGACGCTGGGCAGGGCAAGCTTCTCAAGCATCCTCTTGGACACATAGTGCTCTGGTTGGTAATAGTTCTTGCCATATAACTAAAAAAGAGACACAAAAAGGATGAGGATACACACTGACTGATAATGCTGCTACTTAAAGACATGCTGCAAACATGATTGTTATGTCCTCTGTACCTCTGACATGTAATCACCAAACTCAGCCTGCAGCGCAAGAGCAGCCAGGAATAAGCCTGTCTCCTCATTACAGTAAAGCCTGTCCTCCAAGATATCCTTACGCAGGTGTAAGTAGTACTGGTGACGAGTCAGTTTGTGCCTAGGAAGGAGGAACAAAAAAAGAAGAAAAAAGGCAACAGTGGGTTTAACTAAATACATTTCTGAAAATGAGCTTCCTGCATATGAGTTAATCGTGAAACCGCTGCAGCACTTACAGAATGAAGGAGATATCATCAACAAAAAATTTGACTCGAAGAAACACCAAAAAAGATGATATCTGCCCTTTTTTCCAACTGTCAGGGGCAACTTTGGAGATTTTTGTTTCATGTTCCAAAAAGAAATATTCATCATCTGCAGAATGCCAAAGAAAAGCTTCTTTAGCCACATTTGTCTGAAGTGACTAAAACATCCAGTTGCGGAAAGACAGATTCAAAGTTATTTCAGCTGGAAAGGTATTCAGATAAATTACATATTCAAATATTTTTTTACTGTCAATCCTTTCTCACAACCAGTGCACTCAAGATAGATCAAGTCCTATTTATTATGGGCTCTTACCATCTAGGAAGGCAAGACCAAAGTAAAAGTGTTCCACCAAGTTTGCGTGCGCGACCACCATGTCAAACACATCTCTTGCTCTGGACTTAATGTCACAGCGAACCACCACGTACTGTCCATTAGGCATCACAACAGTCACTTCTCTCTGAGACGAACATGAACGGCCCTTTCTGGACTGTGGCGTGTACACACAAACACACAGACACACACGTACATGTACATACATATACAAATACTATACATGCAATTATGCAAATAGACACAGTTCAGCATGCGAGAAAGGAAAAGCTAAAAGAATAGGGGCAAACAGAAGTGTAAACCGAAATTGCTTATGGGCAAGTGAGCCGAGATTATTCATTTACCACAATAGATCCAGGAAGCTCAAGAACAATTTGTTGCTCATCTGGCATTCTGACGAATTCGGGACCCAATGCCTGGAAAATAAAATTAATTAAACAAAACAAAAAAAATATGTATATATTATTAGCTGGAATACATCTGACAGGTTGTCATTCCTCACTAAATGATCAACTGTATACAGAGATTTTAGTTCACGTGCACTAACTACTCTACAGTTCACTGTCATTCTAATACAGCTACATGCACACAGATCCACAGCATGCACTTTTACTCCGTGCCCTGCAAAAACATTTCACTTGACTTATGTCACTGATACATACCAGTTAGTTTCTGAGCTTACCTTAGATTTCCTCTGGCTCAGGCTGAGCGAGGAGTCGCTGAATGTGATGGAAGGACTGTGAGATCTGCCTGATGTCTTCGGAGAGATGTCGTGATGGGGACTCCTACCGAGCCAACTGCAGTTGCTGTCCCTGTGACGAACCCCACGAGGGATTCTGAGGGGAGAGAGGTGGGTGGGGAAGGACAGATTGTGTAATAGTTGTTCAGGCGAGTTGGAAAAGTCAAACAACGAGAAAATGTCAGATCCCCTCAAAGTCAGTACAGACAATAAGGACGGGGGAAATGAGGCGCGGAGAGATTTATCTGTGCTGACATGAATGCACAGATAGCATCCTTCTACACTCTTGGTGATTTAGTGATGGTGTGTATATATGCATGCATATATACATGCCTTTCTAAAGAAGATTGGTACAACGATGTTGGAGAGCTTCTCGGTCTTTGTCTCCATGGTCTTTGAGGTAAACTCCCTATAAAACATATTAAAAATGTGTTTTTTTTAAAATAGCACGCATATATATATGTTCTGACTGTAAAATGCATTAAACAAAAATAGATACAAAACATAAAAGCATGCATAATTCAGGGATTACATCCAGACACTAAAGTGATGCATTTTGACATGAAACAAACTTCTTTGAAAGACATCCTGTGACTTCTGTTCAGGATTTGGTTTCAGCCAAACAAAACGCATACCTGACTTTGAGTCAGAGTCCGTTGAATATCTTCTACCTTCAGCACTTCCTTCGCTGAAGTCTGAAAATGGCCCTCTCTTTCCTGTCATCCAGGTAAGAAATGAAAGATGACAGCAATGTTTAATCTGGTTCTTTCTCTCTGCTGCCCTGAGACACTAAGATGTTTGGACAGACCTGCAGGAGGTTTTAGCTTGGAGCATCTCGCTCAGTATCTGATTACTGGCTCTCGCACGATCCTAATCCTGGGCTTGCTTTAGGTTAAGATTTTAATCCTGTTGCCCGGTGTACAGTCTTGAGTCAAACCAACAGTGACTGCAGCTACATCCAGGAAATATGTATGACACCTCTTAAAGGTCAAATTTATGTAGGACGCATTAGGATTATTTAGAAATTAAATGAAATGACTCAGCTTTTTATGTGTGTGTTGTATGGACCTAGTTTAAATCAAACATTTATCTCAACTGTATCATGCTCACCATGAAGTCTTTCTCTGATCATCAGACTTCTGCCGCTCAGAGGGACATTGCTGTCTGGCAGAGATGTCTGATCCATCTGGAGAAAAAAGAACCCCTGCTATTCACAGACACTTTCATTTTTTTTTTCATTAGTGCGCAGTATGGCATTAATTTCACACACAGAATAGGCTGATGAGAACATAAAATAACATCAGACATGACCTTCGTGTAGAAAGTCTTTTTTTTCCAACTCACTGATTCATGAAAAACCTCCTCCACCAGCTGCCTGATGACTTTGGCGGGGGGCAGCAGGATAGAGGCTTTGAGCTGGGATTCGCAGGCTTCCAGGATGGAGTTGAGGTTTACCCGGCGGTGAGACAGGTCCTCACACATGCTGAGGAGGAGGCTGTTTAGATGGTCACTCAACTGAACCGGCTGAAAGTGAGAATTTCAATAATAATTACAACAGCTGAGTTGTGATGGTTAATGAGAAAATAACTGATGATTTTATAAAAGGGGCTACTACCTGATTTTGAGGTAGGTGAAAATCAACTGACCAGTAGAGAGTCATACCCAGTGAATACACCAGCATCTATGCAACAGATAAAACCAGGTTTACTTTTGCATTCCTTCATAATGTGTTATAATAGTGACAATAATTATATATGAATGAGAGTGAAGTTTTTCCAGTAAGAAGCAAGTAAGAGTAAGAACAAGATAGATACAGTAGATCAACGTGAGCTGGTTTGCACAGAGAATCTTTAAAACAATAAAAAGAAATATATTTCAAGCATGATAGATTAAATCGGGATTATGCCATATACTGGATGTATAAAATAGAAATGCAGATTACTGAAGCAAAAGGCAGCAGGCAACAACACATTGTGCTTTTTTTGTAGTTTTAAGGCATATTTCTTGAACATGAATTCTATATAGTGGTTTTCCAAATACGAAATATTGTTATATAAATGTATGGTCATTTTCACATTATAATTTTTTTTTAATAGTTACTTTTTTGGACAATGTTAGTACACACGTAGGGCTCACAAGTGCAGATTTCAGGTCATGATTTTCTTTCTTCAGCCACTAGATGGCGCACTTACACCTTATTCGACCTTCAGCTCCAGACATCCTAAGATTTTCCACTCAATGAAAGAGACACATCAGTTTATGTCTGGATTGATTCTTAACGTCGCGAAGTCACTGCAGAGTTTCAAGTTGCTAATAAGCTGTAAGGCTACAGGGTCTAGTACTCTGCACTATTTGAGAAATCTGCCTGCCACTTTCACGTGAGATACGGGTACGAAAACACACGCACTGACCCTCTCTGTGGCAGGTTTGGTTGAGCTGGCACGGCCCTGCAGCATCTCCGGAGCGGCGAATGTGGAAACCTCATCTGATAGGCCACAGTTCTTAAATGCTAAGGTACCAGTGGCTGACAGCAGCAAGGAGGTGGGGCTTATGATACTGCACATATTGTTGTGACCTGAAAAAAAAGGAAACATTTATGTACTATCGGCTTTACTGTAGTTTTACACTAAAGTCCCACTGAGGGAAGCAAGAATGCACGATATGTTTAAATGGTTTCATAGATTTTCCACTGGCGCAACATGATAGTATGGTCATGGCGTTATAAGGCATGATGTATGTGAGGCTAAAATAACAGGGAGTGAGGTGGGGAGGGTCCTAAATGCTTTACCCTTATAAGAGACATCCACTAAAGACTCTGCAGTGCCCAGCAGCAAGGACCAGACCTCCTCCTCCAGCAGAGGTCCCCCTCGTGCCTCCAGTACTTCAGCTAATGTAACAAACGTGCTGCTCATTCTGCACACACTCCACGTATGCTCCTGAGGGGGAATGCACACGGAGAACATATGCATAATACACACCGTTACATATGCAAATTGCGACTCATTAGAAGCATTTTTGATAGTAATATTCTAAAGAGAGGGTTAATTTTCCTTGCTTTACATGCCAATCAGGTATGTACAAGAGGCTGTATGTGAAAGTAAGAAATGCACACATGACACTTAGTTGTTATTCTTTATGCCAGACTTGTTATATATTTCCCTCAATATTTTTGACTTTAGAGGGAGAGCTGTAAGAGATTCTGGGACATTTCATAAACACAAAAATCCTTTTTACTGGATTCAGATTACTTTAGTGCTTTGGTCTTACTGCCTCTCACTTTCTCTGCCACTCCCATCTTCTAATTGGCTTTTCTCTGACCTGGGGGCAGTCCTGAGGAAGCTTTCATTCTTGCACCAAAGCAAATGTGTCATTATCCCAAGTTAGTTTGTTACATACTATGCAGTTACCACATCTATATACAGCACTTTGAGTGCTGCATATAGATGTATTTTTCTTACTTTGAGCATTATGGTGGTTGCTGAGCAGTTCACTATTTTATATAGATGAACATCCAGTTGGACTGGACCTAAACTTGCCGTTGTTTGGGACGACTGTGATAAAAACAAGTAATGACGCTTATGGGTGGTCTCAAATGGATAAACAGTCCGCTTTCTATGAAAACATGAGGAATAACACTGTGAGTAAAACAGGCATGTTGATTTTCCCAAAGCTAAAGGTTAAACTGAGTTTTCTCAGTGGCCAATGGCAGAATCTGGTTGTTATTGGTGAATGATTAAGTCCAGTATAACCTGATCACCCGGCCTCTTATTCTACCAGATCGATTGGTTTTATTGTGACTCTAAGTTAGTCTAAATCTTTCAAAGCAGTAATATAATAGGCCTGTTTCTACAGATACAAACCAACCTAATTACTTTAGACCTGATTAAATCTCCCTCTTAAACTGAACTTATCCTTGGCTTACAAGATTAAATTCGGTAGCAAAAAAACAAATACTCTAATCAAATTGTAAGACTATGAGGTTTAAAATCTAAAATGATACAACTGTAAAATTACATCGATAAGATCATAGAATCATCCTGCTGCAGATTACAGAAGGATGATTTGAATGAACCTTAAAAGTATGAAATTTGTCTGTACCCCCACCGATCTAGTCTTCAGTAAAAGTTCAGCAACTGTGCTTCTGTAGAGCTATTGGAGTAACTTTTGTAAAGAGGCACACTGCTACTGGAGCCTGAAGAAAAACCTGGTTATTGGATGGTAGTGGTAATGGTAAACAATAGTTTTATGTGTTACTAAATTTGTGAGGAAACTGTAAGCGAATCGTGCTGTACATACAACAACATGGATCTGCTGATGGTCTAGGTCAAGTATGTGAACTCACCATCAACATCAAACTTTCAGTTTCTATTAGAACATCTATATTCCCATGCAGACAATGATAATTACATTATAATTGTAGAACATAGAGACATTCATTTAAATTCATTATAATTGGAGTGTGCAAACACAGTGTTTTGTCCTTCATACATTATGTTTGGACTAAGATACGGAGCATACTATGATTTAATGAACCACTAGATGACTAGCCTTCCTGTTAGTAAAACATTCTTACTTAATCATGAAGCAGACAGACACTTGATGTAGATTCACATCCAAATGCTGTGATATATTCTGGGGAATTTAGGACATTACGCTTCTTCAAGGATCTAGGTCTCATGCAACCTTCTTTCTGGCTACAAGGTGAGAATAAACCCTACCTTCCAGTAATGTGAATCGAAAGTATGATACAGTGGGCGTAAAGCTATCATGGTGAGTGATTGTTTGTTGTGATTACAGCATAAGCAGTCTATAACATACAACCATTTTCACCCAGACCATTTTTGTCCTTACAGGCCTCAACATCACAGCTACACATTTTATAGTTCGTTCTCTTTACAGTCTTGTGGCTGCATCTCTGGGGTTTGTGCCTAAAGCAGATTAGATATCTTCTCAAATCTGTAATCAATAAAATGTAATTAAAATATGAAGACACCAGTATCACACATGTGGCAAACAGCAGTGTAAAATGAATTGATAAAGAGCGTTACCTGGTACCATATGTAACCTGTGTCAGCGGTCTGATCCTTAGTATTATCTTCAATACTCCCAGGGATTCAAAGTAATCCTCGTGATCATCGCATTGTTGTTTTGATGTCCTCGCTTTGAAGGCTGCTCGGTTCTGGCAGGCAATTCATCAATGACATTAACTATACATGGTGCCCCATTCATTTGCACTATTACCACACTCACCACGCTGAAGATCTGAAACTTTTTACTGTAATTGGCGCTATTCTTGGCGTCTCGTCTTTAAACACTTGATTGGATTAGCCCCGCGGTTTGACAACGACGGGTCAGAGCCACCAATAGCCGGTGGGGTGAGATCAGCTACACCGATTTAACTAATCCGTCTGACGCCCAAAGGTGCGGTGGATCCCCGGGGTTGGTGCGCTACAGAGAAGCCCGGGTAGAACGGACGATCTCGGCCACGCCAGTGGGCAGGAGCTTGCTGCTGTGGGGCTGCTCCTCAACAATGATCATAACACTGCGGGCTCTCTTCGAACAGGGGGTAAGAAACCGTAGTAGCCTCGTCTTGCTGCGGGAGTCTGTACTGGGACGTTTATCCATCGCTGTCCAGGTCGTTTTTTTTTTTTTGCGCGCAGCTTGTCTCTGCAGGGTCTGTACCTACGCAGGGACAAAGATGAATAACGACCGTCCAGGGTTGTGAGGTGGGTGCTGGGAGAATTTAAACTACTCAGCGCTAAGTTAACATAATTTTATCTCATGTCCTTACTCAGTCACATGCCTTCGCAGGCTCCGTGCAGCGTACGCTGGTGTAGTGTACGCCGGTGTGGGTGAAGGAAGGAACTGATGGATGGACTGTAGATGGTACCCTTTTTCATAATATGCTGTGGATTTCTGCAGAGCATTCATCCTCTACAAATTACCCAACAGCTTACAGGGGATAATAAATATTGCCTTCGATTAAATATTATATCTTCTGTTCCGCTACATCAGTGACTATTGTGGGAAAATACGAGTCCAACTTTGAAATAATTTTATTGAAACCACTGTAATATAGCATATATATGAGAAATACTGACAGTTTAACTAAGGTAAAATAGAAATTTAAACTAGCATCATTGATGTAAGAAACCCATCATTTACTACGTTGAAAAATGAATAGATAGATAGATAGATAGATAGATAGATAGATAGATAGATAGATAGATAGATAGATAGATAGATAGATAGATAGATAGATAGATTAAAGGAAATATCTTCAGTTCTAGACTATTAAAAATATCCTAATAACCTAACAGACTTGACAAAGGAGGGGAAAACAGTATAAAAAACTCTATGAATTCCCTTTGCTTGAAGCTGTTCCAGAGCTTCACTTCATACCTTCACGTCATACCCCTGTGAAGGATTTTGCAACAAGGTCAGTTTTAGGAAGAGGTTGGGATCAGTTTCCAAAGTGTTTTGTTTTACTTACAGGAAAACAAAAAACGTGGACACTATTCTGTCTGACCTGTGTGTTCAGTGATCCACACAGCCTGGAACTTCCACTGTCTTTATGGCTGTGTGGGTAAATTGTATGACATTCACTTTGATTATTCACCTTTCATTACAAACTAAAAGCTGGAAATTACATTTCTGCATTGCTAAGCTTTGTTGACTAGAAGTATGATCATTATTTTTACGAGGGCTCTGATTAATTTCCCTTAACAACAGAATATTTATTAATTTTCGGAACTGCCACTGTGGGCATAACGAGTATAAAGTATGCAGAATAAATATATTTTTCAAACGGAAGTTGGCCAAAACTATTTTTAAATAGCTGGATACATAAGCGGAAGCAAGGATGGATGTAGGAGGAGGAGGTGGGTGTGTCTCTGTGCACGAGTGACGTCTTGTTGGTGGGACGCATGCCCCGTGCGCACTGCGCGTCCCGGCCTGTCAGTGGCAGTCAGATGGAAACGTAGGCAATAAATTTGGTGAGGTCATGTATTTTTAAGCCGCGCAGCCGAATAAATGATCATTCAGCGGCGGCATAAACAAATAGCCCGCAGCCCCGGAACGTTTCACCGCTGAACGAGCAGCCGGGGGATCGATAGTTTGATGATTTGATGACAGAGGTAAGAGGAGGATTCGCACCTCCGCTCCTCAGACGTGCTTATTGTTTGGTCGTGGGGGGAGGGTCACAAGTGGCTATGTTCACGCCGCTTCACCGAGCGGCTGTTGTGTTACATTGTAGCCTCACTGATTAACAGAATCCCTCTTGTTTGTTTTAAATGTCGTCAAAGTCTAATAGTCCGTGCACGGTTCGCTCACAGATTCAGGGAGAAGCCGACCGGTGTCATCACCGACTGTGTCAAAATCAGGGCCTGGCTGTCATATCGCGATGTGGCTGTTATTATCACCGTCAGCTATCTCTGCCATCGACAGGACAAGGCAGAGGGGTCGTGTGTCCAAGGTTAACACTCTGACATGGGTTGAAGATGAATAATAGCGGTCCTTCACTCGGTCTCTGTTATTAATGTGTATCGCTGAGGCTCAGCGCGGTCATTTTCTTCTTGTAGTCTTTTTCCGTACATTCTCTGCGCGTGTGCGCTGGAAAGCAGGTTGTCTAAACTTTTGATTGAGCATATTTTAAGGTTGCTATATGACAAAAAATATCCACGAGGCAAACTCTAATAAACATGTACATGGCTGACATATCCATTGTGTCTGTTGATGAGTGATGCATGTAAGCTGAGACAATGGGAGATTGTATTCTGTTGTGGTAAATTGCAAATGCTGGTTTTCTTGTGTTAATGTTTATATGCATCCCTAGGAGCTGACTGAATGAAGTATAGACTTTGGAAGCTATTTGTTAAATCAATAGAGTGAAGCAACTTTTTCTTTTTATAGAAAATAAATGGTGAATCATTAGAAGGCAGTGAACTCTGTGAATGACCTGCTGTATTTGTGCTTTTGCAGAAAGCCTGGAGCTGCTCGATGATTCGCAGCACTCTGCATGCCTTTAAATCCGTCCAAACTCCCAGCTTCTTGAGTGCTGCATGAGACTACTAATGTGGCTGCTGCAACCCTTATAAATACTGCAGCTGACACATAACTGCAATCTAGCAGTAAGGCAATTGATTTTAGGGGAATTTGCTGCTGCCACGTGCAGTTCTAGGCATCAATACCGGTTATTTCACATTAGGGACATTGATATTAACACAGTGTGTGACCAAGTATGAATATAGGGCACAAGAAGATATCAAGTGCAATTTCCTCACTGTAATAATCTGGCCCGAATTATCATCACAGATAGCCATTGCTGCAAAAAATAATGGCTTAGATCATTCGTCGTATGTGCAGCTAATAACTATTCATATCACGGCCATCGCTACATACCAACAGCGGTGCCGTTTAAGCCGTCATAACTTGGATGAGCACAATTGTCTTCCGGTCTGGAATATAAAAAGAAGCAGCATGTCTATTTTCATGTTGTGAGGGAGGTGGATGTTATGGACGTCTTTGTGACGTTGGAGGAACAGAAGGAGAGCTGACTCACTTCATTCTGGCAATTATATCCCTCATATGGACTGTGTGTGTCGGAAGAGTGGAAGAATGAGAATGAGAATGGGGAGGGTGATTATGTCACTTACGTAAGAACTGAAGAAAGTGAAAGGAAGCTGCTTAGTTTTTCTCCTTTTTTAGGTTTTAGGCGTTTCAGTTTGATGAACATCGTGCGCACCAGTCGGCATCCATGTGTTGTGTATTATCTGGGCTCGCGGTCTCATGGTGGAACCTGACCCAGTTAACATGTGCCCGTGGAGGACCTGCTTGTAGAACTGAGCTGGATTCCTGGGCTGGGGTCCAAACTCAGCGGAATTATCACCGGGCTTGATTTTCCATGTGATAGAGTCACTCTCTGAGTCGTTTCATATGATGAAGTAGACCTCCCTGCAGCCTGCTGTTCTGCCACCACGGCTGACGATATCAAATCTGCCGTCTTGGTGCGTTTCAGAGTTTGCTGAGATGAGGAATTGCCCGCAATGCTTTTAGTGTGAAATTCAGCACTCTCTTTTCTCCTTTACTCCTAATCTGCTTTCTCTGGAGCAGGGAAGGGCAAGTGGGATATCTATTGTGTAGTTCTGGCTCTGCAAAATATTTAAACGCGTCTCCGTCTCCACAGAGGACATTTTTGGATGCACAGAAGGAAGTAATCAAAGATTTCACCATGAATAAAAACAAGAGAGAAAAGGAGTTCTACAGCGTCGATGTGGGGGACTCAACATTCACCGTGCTGAAGCGATACCAGAATTTAAGACCCATTGGATCAGGAGCACAGGGTATCGTCTGGTGAGTGGTTCAGCCTCATTCTTATTCAGTCAACAGCTGCTTGGAGAAATAGCGGTCACTCTTTCCATTAGTCCACGACAATCTAATTTAATGACACCTTCTGTTACTGATAAAACTAAAATTCAAGCCCACATCAGTTGTAAATTGTGCCACTTTATGTTACAAGCTCAGACCTCGAAGGTGTTGAACTTGAGTATCGTTATTTTTTTTATCATGTCTTACACCCATTTATGCTGATTTATGTGCTCTTCAGCTCTGCTTATGACCAAATCCTTGAAAGAAATGTTGCCATCAAGAAGCTGAGCCGGCCGTTTCAAAATCAGACCCACGCCAAGAGGGCGTACAGAGAGCTAGTCCTAATGAAATGTGTCAATCACAAAAACGTAAGTGGGCAAAGTACTCAGATACTTTTCACCAGTAGGAGACATTGTAATGGTTTCAGTGTGTTCGAGTGTGCATGCGACCCAAGTTGTGTTTTATTTTGAAATGCCACAAAATATAATTTTGATTAATGCAACTTTATACCCGCAGATCATTGGTCTGTTAAATGTATTTACACCACAAAAATCATTCGAAGAATTCCAAGATGTGTAAGTATCAAGTTACACAGGCAGCCTACAATCTAAATATAATAAATCCTGTCACGTGTTTTCTTGAAATGCCTCTTTAGCTTAAACTGTAAATGGTTTCCGCTCTGTCAGATACTTGGTGATGGAGCTGATGGATGCCAACCTGTGCCAGGTCATACAGATGGAGCTAGACCACGAGAGGCTCTCCTATCTGCTCTATCAGATGTTGTGCGGAATAAAACATCTCCATGCTGCGGGCATCATTCACAGGGTAAGCATCAGCTGGCCATGAACACACACACTAATGCCAGGGAGTGTTCTGACCTGTTAAACCTGCTGTGATACTTGACGCTGAGGTGTTAGGGCACACGGTCATCCGGCATGTCTTTAGGTGGTGAATGCAGTCTTTCAATACAGTTTTAATGACTAAACCCCAACAGAAATCGGATTACTTTATAATTATATTGTTATTATAGAGCATATGTTGTTATAGCTACCAAATGACAGAGCAAACATTCCTAATAAAACATCTTTGAACAAAATCCTGATTTTCTATCCGTTCTTGTAAGCTGATACAGACTTCTCACCTCCTCTGACGATGGAAGGTGAATCATTTTCTCATATGGATCAGTGAGAAGCAGGTGTGAAATGAATGGATGCGCTGTGATTTACAAGAGCAACGCATCAGTGCTGCAAGAAACATGCAGCCAAGTGTGCTTGAAATTGTGGCACCGATACCTGACAATTGCCGCTTACTGACACGAGTATTGATCAAACATTGTTCAAGAAAGAAGCATTATTTTCTCCTTAGCATGAAACATCAGCCTGTTGCCATGAGATTTATATGAAAGTGAGGAAAGCATCTCAGTAAACACGTCTGCCTTTTGTTGAAACGGAGAAGGAGGTTCTAAGCCTTTTTGCTTGTTTGCTCCTCTGTAGGACCTCAAGCCCAGTAATATTGTCGTCAAGTCAGACTGCACACTAAAGATTTTAGACTTCGGCTTGGCTCGGACAGCTGCGACGGGCCTCCTGATGACACCGTATGTAGTTACACGGTACTACAGAGCACCAGAGGTTATCCTGGGCATGGGCTACCAAGCCAATGGTGGGTGATTTCCTTTGTGCTGTATCTTATTAGTCTACACCGTCAGCCTTTTTAGATTTTCAGTGTAAAAAAATGAACTTCCGTTGCACCATAGTATGAGGCTTTAATTGATATTCAGAGATAAATCTTGCTTTAAGCTGCATGCTTCTTTACACGAAGGGAAATTGCTTGCTAACTCACCTCTTATATATAACTAACCTGTTGCTGTGCATTCTCCTTACCTTTTATTGGCTTTGTTCAGTGGACATATGGTCTGTGGGCTGCATACTAGCGGAAATGGTTCGGCATAAAATCCTTTTCCCAGGAAGGGACTGTATCCTTGTGTCTTTTAAATTCTTCCTCACCGTTATTTTTAACAGTCTTTTATAAAGTTTCTGTCAGATTTTTCTCTGTTTCATCATCACGTCATTAACTGTCTGTTCAACAATGCTTTCTCCCACTCGAGCTCACCCACATCCGGCTGTCGCGGCTTCACTTCTGTTCTAATTGCCGCTCCTCTTCTGTTCCGTTTTACATTCTTCTCACTTTGTTTTATTTTTGTTCATTTGTGTCCTTTTTTCCCCTTCTCTTCACCATTTTTGTTTGCATGTCCACCTCCCTGCCATCTAAATGTTCACTTCCAGTGGATGTATGGTCAGTGGGATGCATTGTGGCTGAGATGATCAGGGGAAGTGTGTTGTTCCCTGGCACTGATCGTATCCTTCCCCATCATTGATTTATCACTGTGTCATCACTTCATCTAGTGTGAAGAGATCCACCACCATCCCGAGAGTTTTTCACTCCGCCATTCCACCAACATTACCTCTGTCATTCCTTTGCTGCTTCCACATATCGAGATAAAATGCAGGCCAATCTAGATAATAAATGGTGGTAGCCGCCGAGAGAGTACACACTATAGTTATGTATTGGCTGAATAGGACAGAAGTGAATAGCCATGCCACCATAGATCTTGTGTGCAGATACGTGAGTAGAGCTGTTAGTGTTTGCACCTCAAAGAAAGCTAAATGTCATGTTGCCCTTATGGTCTTTTGGAGCGTATGTATGTGGCCTTTTCCCTTAACATTTACACTTCAGACATCGACCAGTGGAACAAGGTAATTGAGCAGCTAGGCACTCCATCTCAGGACTTTCTAATGAAGCTGAACCATTCAGTAAGAACGTACGTAGAAAACAGGCCCCGCTATGCTGGATACAGCTTTGAGAAACTCTTCCCAGATGTTCTCTTCCCTGCCGACTCTGATCACAACAAACTGAAAGGTGGTGTTTCTTGTCATGACTTAAACAACCAATAAATGATTCATCAAATGACATCCTTGTGATCAATAGCATGGGATCTTAATTGCCATCATTTTTTTTTTGTTAATCCCCCACAGCAAGCCAAGCTAGAGATCTCTTATCCAAGATGTTAGTAATTGACGCCTCCAAGCGTATTTCGGTAGACGAGGCCCTGCAGCACCCCTATATTAACGTTTGGTATGATCCAGCTGAAGTGGAAGCGGTAAGTGGGTCGCTGATACTGCGTGATTCTTGAATGTGTTACATGAGATTTTAATCACATCACTTTCAGTGGAAACTTGGCATCACTCTTCTACCACCAATATGCCATTTAAACCATTTTTTCATTCTCAGCCCCCACCAAAAATCCCGGACAAACAGCTGGATGAAAGGGAGCACACCGTGGAAGAGTGGAAAGGTTAGACAGCCTCCTGTGACTGTAAATGTTTGACTCTTAATTTATTATTTACCTGCCAGACAGAAGCCACACAGAAGTGAACCAGAAAGCTATGATGTTTGAAAGTGATACTTAGTATGATGTGCACGCTGTGGCAAAGTACCAGGTGGTCAGAGTTTGTGATATGGATGTTATGAATGGTGATGAAGTGACCTAATCAATTTCTATTAAAATAAAGCACAAAAAAACATGTCCAAGGAGATCCAGTAGAGCAGGATTGACTGTATAAATGCAAAGAAACATCAGATGAAGCTCTGCATCTTTGCCATGGCTGCCAGATGGTGTATTTAGTGACTTTAGACACCTTTTTAAAGCCTCTCAGTTAGTGTTTTCCACTGTGGGGAACCTGACTCTATTGGCCATGAGAGGACTTAAGATTGTGAGTAAATATCACTTTCAGTTATGTAGCAGGATGAGCTCATCCTTATCCCTGCCAGGTGATAATGACCCCTCAATCATTTTTAGAAGGGTCACACCAGCACAGCCAGTCCAAATTAGTAACATGTTGCTATTTGGACCGTACAGTATGCAGTACACTCCAGCTATACGGGAAAGCATATGATGATTCCTCTCTCCCTCCCACCAGATTGAATGAAAACGAATTTCCTTTTTTTTTGCAGAGCTGATTTATAAGGAAGTGAGTGAATGGGAGGAATGGAAAAGGAACGGAGTTATAAGAGGCCAGCCGTCTCCTTTAGGTGAGTGATCTTGAGAACTTAGGGAGATAAGAAGGTGGAAAGGATTCATCTGCAATATTTTTTTTCACATAATGTTTGTTTATCAGATAACAAGACAAGTTGTAGTTTCATAAGATTCAGACACCCACTCTCTGTGCATGACTGAGTAATGCACAAATGGTTTATTAGTAAAGCCAGGGAGACATCAAGATGGACTGCACTGATATATCTTGGCTTTCTAGTCTTACTGACCTCTTAGAGGGCTATACAGTACGAGCTGAAGAGAGTGGGATGACCCACTTAATCTCCCGAGCCAAAGTAAATGATGCACATCCTGCTTGCCCAGTCCCATCCTAATATAAATCATTTGTAGCAGAAAGTAGCTTATTTTCTTGTAAAACACCAGAAAATATCACTGACCTGTGAATTTTTGACGAAACGTAGGCGTTGATGTGTGTTTTTCGCAGCACAGGTGCAGCAGTGATCGACAGCCCTCCTCAGCCCACATCTTCCTCTTCCTCTTCGGCCAATGACATCTCGTCCATGTCCACAGAGCCCACTGACCCAAGCAGTGACCCCACCATGACCTCGGAAACAGACAGCAGCTTAGACGGTCACACCTCTTTGGGCGCGCTGGCCTGCTGCAGATAACGTTAGACACGCAGTGCACATACACACGAACAACGTGGAAATGTCCTTTCTCATCAGCTTGTGTGATGGGAGAGAGTTTATAGGCCAATGAAACTTGTCATGTTAGTTTGTAGAGCCGTGCTTTTTAATGTACAGATTGTCCCCCCCCCCCCCCCCCCCCCCCCGCCCCCCATATAAAGCTGTAAATGACTGTGGTTTGCAATTGTATCATTATTACTGTATTTTTGCTGCAGAGAGTTTTGATGTGAAACTGTGATGTATGTTATGAAAGAGACGGATCTGATTTTTTTTTTCTTTTTTTAGCTAGTACTACAAATTCAGATGCCATACCGTTAGCACTACAATTATGTTGAGTATATTTTTGTATAGTTTTTTCTTTTTGGGTGGGGGGTGGGTTGGGCGGGGCATTTGAATGAACACTAATTCTGTCTAACAGTAAACTATAGCACACTTGATCTTGGATCTTAATGCAAACCGATGATTTTATTTTGATATTGTTCCTCATCTTGTAGAAAGTGCCCCTTGCTGCATCCAAGTTAGCATATTTTTAGCAAACAGTCTAACAGTCAATGCCCTGACACTGTTTCCTTTTTTTGTTACTATAGCGTACTGTAAACTGATTGTATTCTGACTAGTTCTTTTACTTAGATGTAATTTGTAGTTGACGGTCTGTTGGATGAGCAAGAGCTGGATGAAAAGAGAGCAAGTAGAAATGTAGAATGAGTCGATGATTACTGTGAGCGTTGTAACAACCCTACTGGCTAGATTGAGTGCTGTTTTGGGGACATCACCAGACACCAAGTCTAAATTAGTCACTTTATCCTACTGTCTGATATTATCTACAGCTGTCTGATATTTAAGATATTTAATTTAAGTGCCCTTACTCAATTCCATGATTTTTAGTTCTCTTCCGTCGTCGATGCTCCTCTCTTCTGTGGTGCATCTTTCTGAGTTCTACCTCACACATGCACTCATTCAAACATGTTTGTGAAGAAACAGTATCTTGGCACACATCATTTTGAAAGAAATGCAAAAAAGTATATATTTTTTTCTGTATTGTTTTCTGTATTTATTTATTTATTTGTTTATTTCAAGCTAGGATGCATTGTATGTAATGTACATTTAATCCAGAAGCACTATTTATATGCATTTTGTTTTCTGTGCAGTATAGTTCATGGATTAGTAAAGTTAGTGACAGATCTGTACATTTTACTGTAGATTGCACTGTATTTATGCTTTCAGAGAGTCGGGAAACAGACATTTGCTTTTGCCAGGATAACTTTTTGTAAGGCTCAAATTCCCAAAATGTCCTTTTTGCCTGTTTTTTTTTTTCATAGTAGGGCACTCCAGGCAGTAACCCCTAGCATCAGCTCCCAAAATGCACTTTGGGGAATGCGACGCTGTCCTGACCCTTTCTTGGCCATAATTCAATTTTTTTTTTTTTTTTTTTTTTTTTGCTCCTCCTTCATTGTCCTTAGAAATAAAACCAATAGAAGAGACTAAGCAGGATTTTGCCTCTGAGTAAATCTGATATTAGTGCAGGTACATGTGGGGAAAAAAGAGCCATTCAGCACTACTGGTACAATGCATTCTTCTGATTGGCCAAACACTGTCAGCAACGAGTCTTTTGGGAAGGTCACTTGCCTCACTAACAGACCAAATATATACATCAGAAAATGGAAACTGTCAACCTTCAACTCCTGCAAATAAAGAGTTGAATTTTAACGTCTGACATTATTCTTTCTTTTACTGAAAGCTTACATTTCTTTCTAGAATATCAGCATCAACAATAACGTATCTATGTATTATGTACCTCATAATTTTTAGTAAGGCCTTTTCTGGTTTCTTACAAGGAAATTTCAATTGCTAATTAAATGACCTATGGTGTATAACAGCAAGGAATGACAAATAAGAGGTGCTTGGTCCAGAGGAGTTCTTGTTTGGCACCGGCACTGGTCAGTGTAGGCACAAGAGAGCTGTACTAAAAGATGGCAATTAGTACTGCGCTAGAGGTATTTGGTCTTCAAAGCTTTGGGGCTGGTTGGGCGTCCCAGTAACTGAGCTCCTCCTCCACTGATGGACCAGATGAAGGCAGGCTGGTCTGGTCTATTTGGTCCGTGTTGCTCCTGTAGTTAGATCTCCGAGGGTTTTGAAGAATTCCTCCATCTCTTGCTGAAGGAGAATGTTGCGATTTTCTGCATCTTGATGTGCCCGCTCCGAGTTCCTGAGTCGGATCTCCAGCATGTGAAACTTCTTCTTCTCCTGGTCTAGCTCCTCCTCGAGGCGGTTTATCTGGGACTGGTAGTTGGAACAGGACTCTTCCAACCTCAAATGAAATAAATATAATTAATGAAAAATATTACATGTATGAATAATAATGAATAAATAAATAATACATTTTGATTTTGAATGGCTATTATAAACAGAATGGCAAATGACTCATTCGTACTTGCGGATACGGACTTCATAGCTTGCCCTCTGTTTCTTCAGTTCCTGCTTGAGCTGGGCCACCTTGCTTGTGGCATCTTCATTTGTTTCTGCAAGATCATCATCTTCATTGCAGCTTGGACTGTGATCCAAAGTATTTGCACAGTCCTTCAACTGTGTGGGCCTCTCTTGACTCGGTTCTAATTTTGTTGCTTTATCGCTCCCTTCTGGCTCAGACAATGAAATTTCGTAAGACGTCCAGATGGACGAAGTGTCAGCAGGTAGACTTAGACTGGAGGGGGCCACGTTGTCATAAGCAGACAGTCTGTGGGATTGGTGGAGAGCTCTGTGAGACAAGGATGTTCGAGAAGAGTCTTCATCAGAGTCTCTGTGAGAGTCTTTAAGAGTAGTTTCTTTAAGGGAGAGGGTTGAATCCTTTAGCGATAGAGTTGAGTCTTTTAGTCTCTCCCCAGATGAGGTGGTACGTCTGTGGGCTCGGAGGGATGACAGACCATTCATTAACCAGTTGCTCCCCCCGGCAGCTGACACGTCCCCTGCAGATCCCCCTATTTTCCCTCTTGGCCCACCTGAGGTTGCACTGCCCTTGAAGGTGGATCTCCAGGAAGGCAATGCTTTAGCTTGTTTGCTAGGGCTAACAGCTGCATCGCTTCCAACTTTTCCTTCAGTCTTGATGTCTTCCTCTGTCTTGCTTTTGCTCTTCCCTTCAGTCTGACTTTCCTCACCCTTGTCCAGTGTAACAGGGCTCACTGCTGTTACCTTAATGTCTGTAGAAGAAGTGGAAGGTTGGGCTTTTTTATTAGGCATTTTGGAGCTTGTCCCTGAGGGATGTGGGTGGTCAGGGTCTTCTTGTGAAAGCCATTCCACCTTGCACCTTTGGCTCTCCTGGCGCTGTATGGGAACCTTAATCTCTGTTTCTGGCTCCTCACGTTGGTAAAGTCGTGAGTGTTCACTAATCAGCACAGTCATTAGGTGCTGCACCTGCGTACTTCCTGTTTAGAATGCCAAACAAAAATACAACAAATTTCTCAAGTTATCTTGAAACTTTGTACACACTGATTGAAATGCAAGCTTTTGTTCACAAATTTGCATTAAATTAGCAAAGATCGATGTGCTCTCTAACCCTCCATCATGGTGACTGGATCCTCCACTCTGGGCCGAAGGATATTAGGTCCAAACACAGTGGCCAGGTTCTGAACACTCATCTTATTCTCATTGGAGTGAGACTGCACCTCATCCAGAAACCTGAACAGACACAACCAAAAGCAAAACTTATTTTCATATAATCATAAGTGCTAAGCTTTGCTAAAGCTGGCTTTAAAAAATAATCATGATCGAGAGGTCTCATTGTGACTGGTGCGTGGGATTTTTTCCATAATGTAAGGAGTTAGAGAAGATATGCAATTATGCACAGTGATGTCACTTCCCCTGATGAAGACAATGTGGGTGTAATGAATGTCTCTGGTTTGATAGGCTGACAAATCATCAGTTGTGAAGCCGTGAAGGCAGAATAATGAGTCCCATCACAATGACATCAGCACTGATATATATATAGGTGACAAGATACAGTTTACGTACTTGCAGATGTACTCAAGGAGGTTGTAGTTGACCTGAGGAAGTGATTTCACCTGTTTGCCGAGCTCTGTAATACCCTTGGAAAAAAGTAGATGTTTATTGCCAAGAACAGATTTTGAAATGTACCAGTAAAGTCTTAAGTAGACAATTCAATACCATTTCTTTATCCTTGGTAAGAAGCTGTGCGCAAGAGAGAAACTGTGTGTATTTGGAGAATGGGATTATAGGCTCTGGCAGCTCTCGTATGTACAGCTTTAACAGTGATGCCACTGTGTGGACGTCTGTGGAACTGAAAGAGAAAAGGACTGCACAATATAGAGTACTATTCCATACAGATAATGGCTTAGCATACTGTTGTGGATAAAATTCCCCCTCCCACTGCCTCACCTGTCAAACACTGGCTTCTCACCGCGGTCAAAGGCATCCTGCAGTTCTCTAACATGATTGGTCTGTCCGGGGGCCCTGAAAAGGCCCTCCTCCTTCAGTCCATTTTCACGGATGAAGCATACACACTGCTCAACCAGCACAGGGACTAGTCTCTGAGGGCCACATTGGGATTCATACAACATTGTCTCCTCTAGGTGCTGCCCAAAGACACCTTCAGTCACAAAACCAAGAAATTCATGTGACTAATAGCTCAAAATTTTTCTTATGCAAACCCCGTATCCCTTTTTTAAGGCATGCAGACCCTTCTGTGTTCATGTGTGTCTATACAAGGACATTTTAAAGACTCAAACCTCCACCAAGTGGAGCCCATATAGCTCTACGTATGGCTCTGACCCATTCTTCCATGTCGCTCTGGGAGCTGGCCATCAGCAGGAATGATTCATGGCTTATACCAGTTCGATCCTTTTCTCCAGCCCCTGCTGAAAAGAGAGCCATGCTTCAATTTTGTCTCGGTCCCTATGGAATAATGACTAGCACATTTCAAATTCACTATTAATCATATGGAATCAAACACAAAACAGATAGCACCTCTGCAAATTAGATTGCAAGTGACTTTGCATAATTACTTTGTTTACAGATCTCATTTGCAAACAATCTCCACCAGCTGCTAATATCAATATCAGTATTCTCAATAACCTCATTAGCTCAAGCGCCCCTGTAAAGTACAAAGACACAATCATGCAGCTCTGCCTTTTCTTCCTCTGGGTGAACACAGCTTGATGCCACCCGGGATGACATTTCAGTTTGACATTTAGTTCATTTCAGCACAGCTTTGATTACCCTATGTGGAATTCTCTCCCGTCGTACCCCTTTGCCTTTGAAGAGGTGGAAATACTCAGCAGAGATAAAAGCATAAAACTTAACTCACATATTTTAGAAAAAGCAATACAAAACACAGGATTTGAAAAGTGGGTTTAGCAAGGATTGCACATGGCTCATTGTGGAGAATACATATTAGTACCCACATTCATTGCTAAGTCCTGCACTGTGGTGCATAATGTGTTGTGTGTGAGAGACAAACAACCCAGAAAGAGAAGGCTTCCCATGGGACACCAGCAACTGCACCATGCTTTTCACTCTTTTCTCTCTCTGTCCTGGACCTTTCCTCACGTGTGTTTTCACACTGTTTTTTTTTTCCAACTAGACAGTCTTTTCCTACAAGGTCACATGAGACTGAGGGCAGTGTATTTGCATATAATAAACCATTTATTACAAACTCTACATATTTATTGCCAGCCATTTTCCTAAAACAAATGTGTTTTATATATTTCTGGAACAGCTTTCTAAATTGAATGTATGAGGAAAAAAATCCACTTATATTCTAATGGAAATTTGATATTCATGCTTCTGTAAAAAGAAATGAAACAGCTGATTTTATGTAAGGTGGTAAATAAATAAAAGTAAAGTACTCCCTAAAAAGTACTTTTGGATATTAATATTCAAATCCATCGAGCAGCAGGAAGGTGTTCATGGTAAAAAGAAAGTACACCCCCTTTTAAATTGGGATTTAATGTATCTAGATATGATAAAAAATAATCTGCACGTCTTAAAATTATGTAACTACAACCTCAGATGAACTACAAAACTGTGTTGTTATTTATTTAACACGTGCTAAGCCATAATGCAGAGGCAGTGTGTCAAAAACTAAGTGCACCCTTACTACTTTGATAGGAATTAAGGAGGTAAGTAAGAGCCAGGTACTGCTGATCAAATGTATTTAATTTCCTGATCATCAGACAGTGATCATCTAGAAAGTAGATGTTTGGCAGTTTGCTTCTGTGGAGGATTCAGATATTAACCAACACAATGCCTAGGAGGAAATATGTCACTAATGATCTTAGAGATGCAATTGTTGATTTCCAAACAATTTGAAGTCTATCATTTTACAGTTAGAAAGATTATTCCGAAGGGGAAACGTTTAAGACCTTTGCCAGCCTTCCCCAGAAGTCGAAGTCCCAGTAAATTCACCCAATGGTCAGACCATGAAATACTCAGAGAAACTGAAAACAAACAAACAAAAAAACTTAAGAGATAAGACTCTACAGGCCTCAGTTAGCATGTTAAAAGTTAAAGTTCATGACAGTAGAATGACCTGTCCGAACAGTTGCCAATAGAAAGCATCTTATTTCCAAAAAGAGCATTGCAGCTTGGCTTAGGACGGTTAAAAACCTTCTTTGGACAGACAAAATCAAACACAGCATTTAAGCACAAACTGCCCAGCCCAGTGGTGGATTGTGATTTGGGCTTGTTTTGCAGCCAAAGGACCTGAGGTCAAATGTGAGGTCATCAATCTGAAAAATAAAGCTTAGATAAAGCAGCAAATCTACAAGAAAATGGTTGAAAATAAAAAGAATCAAAGTGTGAAATGTCCCAATCAAGGTCGAGACCTCAACCACGAAATACCGTGGAGGGATCTTAAGCATGCTGTGGACAAATGAATGCCCACAAACCTCGATGAGCTGAAGCAATGTTGTAAAGAAGAGTGGGACACAATTCTTCGACAATAATTTAGGACACTGATAAAATCATACAAGAAATAATAACGTGAAGTTATTATTGCTAAAAGTGGTTTTACGAGATCATGTCAATGTGAATCACATAGTTTTTATACACTGCTTTGGCATTTTGGATTAATTTTGGTTAAATAAATAATCATGTAATATGTATGTGTTGTTGTTGTTCACTTCAGGTTGTATTTAAATAGTTTTAGACCTCGTTAAGGATCAGATCATTATTATTTTTATCACATCGTGATATATGAAGCCTTAGAATTAGTAAAAACTGTAATATCTACATAGAGTACAGTGGCTCAAACATACACCTAGTGAATGCATTTAGCACTATCAGTATCAAAAGTAAAAGTGCTCACTGTGTACAAAAATGGCCCCAGTCTGGGCTACATTATATTCTAATTACATTAATTATTAATGCATGCATTACTGGAGGATTTTGCTTTTACGTTTAGTTGCAGTGGGGCACATTTATTTACAGCTGGGTACTTTTATCTGTTAGAATTCATTGCACTTTAAGCTCGCTGTAAGCATGATTTATGTATATCTATATATAGTGACATTTTGAACAATGACATCAGGGAGGCATCTTAATATCCTAAAATCGTCCTTCACTGTGACCATCTAACACTACCAGATGGTACAAGAGATACTTGGATCAGCACAGGTTAAACAGAGGTTTGCTGCATGTATAGTCTGATCACAATCACAGCAACACAGAGAAAAGTACCGCTTGGTAAAACATAAAGTTTGACCTAAAAATCTAAAGGGAGCCAAGTGCGAAGTTTTCTATTTGGCACTCGGTGCTAAACAGATTGTTCAGCATCTCTTGAACAAGGCTTATTTACTTACTTGTTTCCTTATATAACAGAACTGTCACTGTGCCAACTCACCTGGAACAATTTCAAAAAGGTGGCGGCCAGGCTCGTCCTGATTGGCAGGCACCTCATTGACCTGACTACCCTGAAGAGGAATACAACCCTGCCGGAGAAAGGCGAGGAAAGTGTGAGATATCAGAGGTTCTGGACAAGGGCATGTAGTGAATGTTAAATATTATGGAGCGCTGAGTACACGGGACTCTGGGCAATTGTCCAACAGAGGGAGGCAATGATGATGGAGGGAGGAATGACTCAGGGAAACATCTCTTCATCTACTTATCCTACTGGTGCTTCCTGATGTACTAGCATTTTTGATCCTTTCAGCACAGATAGGGTCAAAGGTCAAAAACTAAGTGCTTCAGACACAACAACAGGGTAGGTAGTTACCACATAATCAGTGTATGTGTCAGGGCAGTAACAACACACTATGGATTTAATGGAGACTGTGGGGAGGTCTTAATGGAGCTGATTTTCTGTGTGAAAGATAATGATATTTAGTCAGCCATAGCGCGACACCAAGTATTTCATTTAGCAAGCAGTTTAAAAAAAACAACACGGTCACTTTTATTTCACTTGGCTATTTAAGAGAATGGAAAACACATTTGGTTTTATTTTAGTTGAAAAACACAGTCGAGTGATTCGTTTTGGGTTCTAAATACTAATCGGATCAGTTCAAGAAGTTGGCTCAGACGTTTCAGGGGGAATGCGATGGAATATAACAGAGCAGCCTTGCAACAGGTGACATGATGTCAGTGCCTCATATGTGCTATTTTGCAATACCTGTGCTTTGCTTTCATCCTGATCCTTGTAGAAATACAGAGCTTCGGTCCTCAGGACAAACCAGCGCAGCTGCCAGTTTTTCATGATACTCCGCTGTCTCTTGAGCCAGCCCGCCTTCAGCGCTTTCTCATGATCCAGAGGAGAACAGGGCCTGGAAACCCTTGTCAACTCTCCGAGAACCATGCTTTTGGACCGCGCTGCATGGGTACACACATTGAGATCAGAAAAAGAGTGACAGAGACAGTATTCCACAAAGACACGGGATAAGTAATTTTCTAAATCTTTCTTTGTAGTCTCCCTCAGGTACCGCTAAGCCCACAGCATGGCCCATGCATCAAGATTTCATCTGAATTCAGCCTACAAAGGGAATGCCTCCATTTCACTGCAAAGCCATCTTGTTTTCAGAAACCCGTCTATTTCTGTACATGTTTTAATTTGTTTCAGATATTAACAGGGGCATTCATTATTTCCAGTCTCATTGCTATACATAGACATGTTTTGCTTTGGATCAGACTGTGCTTTGACTGCTACAGCCGGAATTAAAATATGGATTATATATTAGCATCTGTATGCCAAAGGAATGGAGCAAAAACTGTGACAGTAGAGCGATCCCTGGGGAGTCAACCAGCAAGAGAAAAGAGAGAGATAAACACAAGGCACAGGCAGAGGGGAGAAGAGAGAAATCAATGGCATCTTTTTTCCTTGTTAATTGCATTTTGCTTTCTGCTGAGGACAGCAGGGAAGGTATCTTTAAGGGCCTGGACAGAGATCTCTCTTTCCTTTCCCTCTCCTGTTTCTTCTCTTCATCTCTCTCTTCCTCTCCCTCCCTCCCTCTTTCTCTCTCTCTGTTATCAGCTCTGTGTCTGGACTCCTCATTTCTATTCCTCCCCTTGCTGGACATCCTTCCTTTGCAGAGTCATGATTGCTGAGAAGGAAGAAGAATGACTGTGTGAAGCTGTCATTTCCAAAATGACAGCTGAAGCAGGCTCATCAAGGTTTATAAATACAGCAGATATAATGTAACCGTGTCTTATACATCTATATAAAAGCAAAACAAAACCTCAAGAAGGAATGGATTTTTATTATTCTGCCAACTATTAGTTAACAAGGATCATATTGCTTACTTCTCACCTAACCTATAACACAATCACTAATGAGCTATTTTTATAAGCTCACTGGAAATAACCAGTGATGGAAGAAGTTTTCAGGTCTGTTAGTTAACATAGCAACACCTGAATATTTTGAGATTAATGATTAACACAGTAAAAATAGAAAGTAAAGCTTAAAAATTGTATTACTGAAGTAAAGTACAGCATCCTACCCAGTATTTGAGTGAATGTAAGCCTTGAACAGAACTATAGTCATACGTTCTGGTGCAAATATGACAGCTACATCCGCCCACTGTAGTATCAAAAGTAAAAGGGCTCACGCTGGTTAAGATTATTAATGGTGCATTACTGTAGCGTTTTGCTGTTTGGTTTCATGTTTGGTTGCAGTGAAGCTGACTGAAACTATTTTATTCACCGCTGAGTAGTTTACAATTTAAGCCGATTGTAAGTGTTGTAAATGTATATATAAACAGTTTAATCTAAAGTAACAAGGACTCGCTGTGGTGGTAGCGACAGTAGTTTGAATATTTGTATATATTTGAATATATTCTATGAGGTTTTACCTTGTGGATAGCTGCTCCAACCTTTAAATGATTGAAATGTAAATTATTTATGTATTATTGAAATAATTCAGTTATTAATATAAAATGTATTATATGTCATTACCATTTGAATGAGATAAGGGTGCAATAATACATTTATTAGTGATGATGATAAACACAGCTCAGTTCACAATGGTCTTCCTCTCAATTTTGAATCTATGGTATCTCAAAAGGACCACATAATATTTACTAAAGCCCTTATGTTATCCACTCAAATGTTTCAGTAATCATCCAACTATACAGATAATAGAGGAACTTCATCCACATCATTCACAGTTTTGTAAATGTCTTCCAGTATAACAGAGTAGGATCCAGACCCAGCTCTGAGATGCTGTTTGAATTTGCCCTAAAAGATGCTGCATAAAAGGGTCAGTGGAGAGCAGAGCTGGGAATCTAATCAAAGGAGGATACCATTACAGCAAATGAGAGATGGCAAGCGCACAAGACATGGCAAGCAACTACAGCTACTGCACTCTCTGACTGTATCCGTGAAGGAGAAAGCGGAGGCACTTCTCCACCCCATCATCTTTTATGATCCGATTTTTACGGCTGGTCTAGAACAAGTGATCAGCTGCCAGGAGAGAAACGAAGGAACATCTTCGCCTAAAGACACAGAAATATGAGGCTTCACGAAGAAGATGTATCGGAACAGCAACTACAATAATAATCATTTTTTTCTCAAATTAAGGTGGCAGCTGTCACAACTGCCCGTGGCACCTGCAACAGTGTGTCAAACGGTGTGTTATCTAGCAACCACTTGCTATGAAGAGCACAGGAAGTATTTATACACTGCATCATGATGATCTCGGTGGCAGGAGCTGTTCCTCTGATTTATTGCTTCCATATTAATCTTTACAATATCATGTGAGAGGAACATATATTTGGTGTCAACTTCTGTGGTCACAAATGGATTTTACCCAGCATTAGAGGAACTATGTTTGAGAGTCAGCTGTTGGGATTTACAGGGGCAGAGAGTCACGCATTCCTCCCAATTGGATCTCTGTCACCTGCCAAAAACCCACAGCCGAATAGCTGGGGAAACCTTGAACAGAGATACAGTCATGCGTTCAGGTGCACACGTCAGAATACAGGTGATTTTGAGACGGATAATTATCTTCCCAGCACCGATGCTTACTACAACGTGCCTCATCTCCATCAGAATTAAATCTTCTAGGAATAAGGGTAGTGTAATCACCTGAGGAAGACATGTCGGATTACATCACCCTATAGTAGAGCCTGTTAACACTCAGTGAGCTCTCCACAGAACAGCTGAAGCCACTACACTCAGGATCATGCAAGAAAATAAATCAAATTGCTAGTAAAATGCTCACTAGGATGCAAGGACACACTGCTCTGCATGTCATTATCAGTGAAAGCACTAATGACAATATTGATTATAGACAATGAAAAAGACAGCAGACTAAGCTCTGCAGCAGCAGCAAGTTAAATAAAAAAAGGAAAAGAAAAAAGAAGCAGAAAGCAGCAAGACAGGAAGGCAAGACAGAAAAATGAAGCCTGGATGAAGGATGGAGGAAAGGGAGGAGGGACTGTGCTTACCCCGGCGTGCCTGTTTTATCTTGGGGCTCAGCATGGTTACCGTTGCTATACTGCTCCTTCTCACAGAGACATGACCGCATCCCTCTGTTCACACACTATTCCTCACATACACGCTCTACCGGCTCCTCTCGCTGTTGCCTCGCCCTGTTACTCCTCATCCTCCTCGAGCATCTCTCTCCCTGGCTCACAGTCTTGCACTCTGTCTGATTTTACACTCACACACACATACACACACACACACACACTTAACCTCACACTCTCCTCTGGATCCCCTCTTTCCTTTACGTCTGACTCCCCCTCTCTGTCCCACTGGCCCAGTACGCTGTTGTTCTCACATACCTAGAGCCCTGCCTACTCTCTCCCTCTCTTTCTCTTTGGTCTGTCTCTTTATCAGTCACTCTGCCTTCTGCTGCACACTCTCAGTATCAATTTCTCACCATCTATAAATACGTCTGGCTTGGTGTCCTCTGTCTTGTCATCCTTTTCTGTGTTTTTAGCTTTGCTATTGCTCCACAGTCTTCACAATCCCCACAGCTGGTTGTGGAGATTTGATTATGGGCTCATGTGAACCCTGATGTACAACCTCAGATCAATATATTTGATTCCACTGACATCAGTCTCACCACTAAGTGTTATGATGCAGTGAAAGTAGATGTGACACCGCGATGTCGACGTATAGCTGTAAATCTCGGAAGTTTTGCTGATATCTTTAAGTGGAATTAAATACATTCAACCCCTGTGACAAGCAGGCATTTAGAAATGTAACATTTCTTCAGCTGTTTTAAGACTTTAGAATAGACATATAAAAAAACTGCAATGTATGTGAAAATGTCTGGATATCCTTCTAGTTCTAAATTCATCAACATCAACTTTGTTTCCTAAGGACATCTTCAGAACTTCACGATTTTTCTATTTCTTCAGACCTGAAGAAGCACCTACCGCTGACTCCCCTGAGGTCCGGAGTCAGCCGAGCACCTGGTGAGGATCTAAAAATGAAGCTTATTGATGCACAACAATCAGAAACAAGTTATAAAAAGGTTTCAATTTCCTCTGTCTGAAAATGTCATTAAAAATGTCACTTAGAGGAAGTCAAGACAAGAACTAGAAATCCATTAATAACCTTTAGAAAAAACTGTCTGCTTGGGAGGAGAGATGGTCCATCATCCACAGCCACAAGTCAGTGTATGAAGTTTGTAAGGCAACATGTTGATCTGACAGCTATTATCAGATAAAGTAAAATTAAGTCACAATCACTCGGACTTTGGAGAAAAGTCCAATAGACAGTGGATCCACATAAAGTGGAAAACACTGAAATCCACTTAGAAAGCTTTTCCCCTGTCAGGAGATTAAACTTGCTGGGAGGCAACATCCCCAACCACTGGACCGCCCTAACATTAACATTTTAAAAGAATGTCTTTTTAAATCTCTGTGTTTTTTTGTGTGTTTTTTTTTTAAGTATGTAAGCTTTGGCCATATAATCCATCGCAGACATTTGGCAGAACAGATTTTGGGTGGACATATGTTCAAATCAAACAAAACTGTATTGTAAACACTCATGTTAAGCATCCTTTCTCACTCAGGGTGAGATTTACAGTCAGACAGTAAATGCCAAAGTACCTCAATCACTCAGTAATTTGTGTGGTAAAAACCAAAAGTCTCGAGGGTGTGATGTTCTTGTTCCTGTTCAGCTTGTTCAAAGGTTGTAGTCTGTTAAAAAGCCTCCAACTCATGAAATCAAGAGGGTGGATGAGACCAATATGCAGTACAGAGACACTGTAAGAAGAAAGAGCTGACTGAAATTTCTGTAACAGTCCGTTATTTACAAATGACACCAAACGTTAGGACTTTATGAAAGAGAAGCATTTGTAATAACATAACTTTGGCCATAGAAACAGCTTAAACTCTCACAGGCAGTACAAGGATCACACAGATGGATACAGAAACACTGATGAAAAAGACAAAACAAAATTACTGCTTAACTTCATTTGAGAGCTCAGATGAAGTTAAGCTTAAAATAAATAATCAGCTTGTATTATATGGTGACATTCAACACAAAACAAGTTAAAAACTGAGCTTTACCTGCTAGTTCCTTTGCTTTGTCACTGATATATGGAGTCCTGTTAGGATTCATGGCATTGAACTTGTGTGCACCATAGGTATCCTTCTCCACCGGGGCCATCTCTAGAGCCATAACACAAGCAAGCAAGCACATTCAGGCTCTAAACAATGACAATACTGAAGTCTCAGTCCTCTGCTTAATAGCCAATCTCCAAGAAACAAATCAAATGACATTCACATGCTCACAGAAAAGGGACCACTATAGTTGCTATCAGTAACGCCTCTGACTTGTCTCTTAGGAATGCTGATGTGAACAGACGTTGATAGAGGGAAGGAAATAGAGACTGTCATGCGAGCATTACTTGCCATGTCGTCTTGGATGGATAGACCGGACGACTCTCTCTCTCTCTGGTGCCAGACTCTCCGTGCAGCAAAAAAAAAGTCAGACTGTCTGAGGCATCTGCAGTGATAGGTACTGCTTTATAGGGAAATAACACACAGCTGTGGGGTTCTCCCACTGTCCTTGTCCTCATTTTTAGTCTGTCTCTCACTCAGGAAGTGAGCTGGCCCGATGAAGAAGTGAAAACTGCTGACATGTGTACAAAAATAATATTAGTTTCTCCTTTAAATGGCATCACTGTACTGCTCATATCACTAACAAGACAGCCAAATAAAGCGCTGTAAAGGCTTTTCCAATATGTAAATCAAGGGGGTGATGCCAGGTCAGAAAATTGTGTGAAACATATTTTCTTACAGCATAAAAACATCGTCAGTATTAAAAAAATAAACTGGGATATCAAGTGGCAACCAGCTGGAGAGGAAATCAAGACGAGAATACAGAAGTTTAAAAAGCCTTTATGTGATCAACTTGATCACTCCATATGTACAAGCGGCAGTACAGCAGACACTGAAAAATGTCACACGACATGGCCACTCACACAGACCAGACACACCAGCCTCTGGGGTGTGTGGAATATCATCTATAATCTAGAAATACAGACCTGAGGGACACATAGGAAATGAGTGTGTGTAATTGAAGGCATGAAAAAAGCATATCCCATTAATGAGAGCAGAGGAAGTGTCATGGCACAAATGACTCGGAGCAGGTTAGAGAGGTAACGACATTAGGTTGGGAAGAAAGTCTTTTGGGTCGTCTGTTGTTAACCATTATCTCCAGCTAATCACTGGACTTGCTAATTTTATGAAAACACAGTAAACTTTGATCAGTTGTATGTTTTACAGTACACCGTAACAAAAGTTTATTTAGAGCAGCAATAAAGAATGACATTTAAAAATGATTACTGGGATACAAAAACAAGTATAAACACAGGCTTTCATGTAGACGCTCGCTGCTAAAACACAGTATCAGAAATATTGAGTACTTTACACAAACAATATAAAACAATGAGAAAATAAAAACACTGTTTCTTAAAGTATGAGTTTTCAGTGAGGTCTCTAAAAACTAGGCGAATGTCTACATTTGTGGTAGATACCCTGCAAGTCACTTTGTGAACTATTGTCCTGGCAAATCTACTCTATAGCCTATTTAATATCAAAATATATTAGATATACTAAAATCAAGTACAAGATATGGCATTAAAGTTACTGAATCTAAAAAGGACATTATCACAAACCATCTTACACAGAGGAACTAAGAATGAGTATTTGTACTTGAGCAATACTGGAAATGTTTTCAAATAAGCTGCACAAAGGTCAGAGTGACAGTTTTAAATGTCTATGGCAGTTTTGTCCTCTCTGGCTTGTCTGCTGCCCACCCGTCTCCGACCCTCCATCAGAAATGACAGCACTATCGCCCAGCGCTGTGCTAGTGACCGCTGTCGTGCGGCGCTTTCGCATTGTTTAAAGTAGGTGGTTGTTCCAGTGGCGACAGCATCAAACTGCTCAGTCAGAAGCCACACCTCCCAGATGAGTGTCAGTCCATTCATGATCATCATGACAACAACCCAGAAATCCTCTCCTAACAATGCGAGCCACATTGAGAAGCTGTGGCTGCCTCCAGGCATCTTGCTGTACAGGTAACTTATTCCTGTGGCAACAAAAAGAAGGTGGGCAGCCACCATGGAGAGGATGAAGACCAGGAACAGGCGGTGGTTACCTCGGCCAATGCACCGGTTGAGGAAAAGGCAGTGATGGTCGTAGTCTTTAATGCACATTTCACACAGCTTGCAGTGTTTGGTGTAGTCAGGCTGAAAGAGCTGTGATAAAGACAAGAGAAGGTCATCAAAATATTAGAAAGAAGTAATGCATTTAAAAAAAAATGTACAGGGCTTTAAACCTGCATTCTTTCTAATGACCCACATAAGGCCACTCAAAAAAATGTGTCTGCTAGGTAATATTCAACTAATTTACATTTTTCATCCCAGAAAAAAAAAAGTATATGTGTGACACAAGCTGTACAGAAGAAGGATGAGAAAGATGACAGATTCATTTAAAAGCAAGAACTTTGATTCAGCAAGTTAAATTTTATAATCTGGAAATTTAAATCTTGCATATAAAGTCCTATTTCATTTAACATTTTTTACTTAGATATTGGCTCTGTATCTCTATACATGATGTGTTACTGAGGGGCTCAATAGAGCTCAATAGAGCTGTGGTTACAGATTTGCCTAACAAGCAAAACATCCGCGGCTTGATCCCGGGAGGAGACACAAAGCCATTTATGATTCCATCAGGAGGAGCATCTGGCATAGAAATCAAACATGTGGAGCTACCTGCTGTGGTGATATTTGTTAATAAGGGAGCAGACGAAAATAGGCAACAAAACTGAAGTATAGTAATACTACTACTAGTCAGTTTAGTCTTTCTAAACTAGATAGCTTCAGTACTGGGGTGAAGTTTACATCAATTTATGGTGTTGTAAGGAGACATCCAGAGCAGATGGTGATGATGCTGATTAAATTCACTTACTAAATTCTACCTTTTATACTAGCTTTAGGCTGTCTGCATCTGAAATCTATGTGCTAATGTATCTTGTTCAATTTTTTCTTTTTGCTAAATCCACAGGAAACAGTGAATACTTGAGTAGCAGTACATGTCACAGCCTGTAGACAAAGAAAAATATATCAGATCTCACAAATCAAGTCATTATGTGACTTATTACCAAGTGATTCTTTTCCTCTCGCTTCACTGCAACACCAGATCTTAGGGTTCCCCCACCTACCAAATCCCTGCATATATTACCTGGCAGCTCTGATATCTGTGGTCTTAACACACGTGTGTGAAGACCTTTTCTAATGTGAGGGGAGTTACAATTAGCAGAAAGGCTATGTATATATTTCTAGATCTAAAGGTGTGGTATATAAAACAAGTTACCAACATGCCCATATGAATGTCTCACCTCACAGTATGGACAGAACCTTTGTGGGCTCTGGTTCTTCTCCACCAGATCAGCGATACAAGAGAACCGAGGATCTGATTCTGCTCTGTCTAGTGTCCCAGGGTCTTGTGTCAGAACCTTACAGAATAACCCAAGGAGTAAGGAAAAGTGGACCATCGACACCTGGGTTAAACTACTGGTTGGCCACACACATTCACATCATTAAGGATAAAAATTTTAATGGCACATTTTACATACATTTAAACAGACTCGGTAGAATACCAAATAAACTAGTTGCAGTTTACATCAGTGTTTGCTGGAATTCATATAAAATTGTAAAATGTATATATATGAAAATGTGAAAAATGTAACAGTCAGTAACCAAAGATTAGTGTAACCAATTCAAAATGGTAAATATGGTTCAATTTTCATCTTTTCCCTTTCCTGAGTTACACCATTTTTTTGTTTTCGAGTGATTTATAATGTTGCAGTGAAGTTGAGTTTTGACTTCTTCTTCGCCACACCTGCCTCCATATCACCATATCCCTATCCTCTTTTCCTTCAACCCTCTGCATGTCCTTCTCCGCTACATCTGTGAATCTCTCCCATGGTCTTCCTCGCTGCCCATATTTAGCATCCTTCGCCCGGTGTATCCACTATCCCTCCATCTCAGCCTTGTATCTCTAACTTTGTCTCCAAACTGCTCATACTCTTTTCTAATCTTGTCCCTCCTGGTCACTTCTACCAAACTCTTAGCATCTTCATCTCCCCCACCTGTATTTTTGTCAGCGCCACCATCCACAAATAATACATCACAGCAGGTCTCACTACCATCTTGTAAACCTTCCCTATGACTCCATCTGTCACAAATAACCCTGTTCACATTGATTACACCCAATGCTTTGGATGGTTGACCCCCAGGTACTTAAACTTTCACTACCTCTACTCCTCGCATCTTCACTGTTACACCTGCCTCCCTCTCATTCACACATGTATTCTGTCTTGCTTCTAATGACTTCCATTTCTCTTCTCTCCAGAGCACATCCACAGCTCTTCAGACTCCAGACTCACAATCACAATATCGTCTGCAAACATCATCGTCCACGGAGACTGCTGCCTGACCTTATCTGTCAACCTGTTCATCACCAGTGCAAAGGAGAAGGGGCTCAAAGCTGATCCCTGATGTAATCCCACCTCCATCTTCAACCCATCTGTCACTCCTACCACACACCTCAACAATGCCTTGCTCACTATTGTCCTCACTCTCTCCAAGATTAGATTAAACAAAGGTCCCCTCTATCCTACACATCTACACATGTGACTATTTGAATATAAAATGTAGTCACTTCATCATACAGTGGCATTCTATTTTGTCATAAATAGTGTATGATTCTGATGTGTTCATCCACACATCCAGTTTAACAATTGTGCTGAACTCCTCCAAGACTCACAGCTCAGCTAACGTAGGTGTGTGAAAAGCTGAATTATCAAGAAATATGTATGAGCAAAAAACCTAATATATGCTAGCTTTTTAAAAGGATATTAGGCATCATTTTTCCATAGAAGCAGAGCAGAGAATGGATAGAACCAGCAATGAGGGTTCCCAAGTAGATCGGGTTAGGTAACCTAGAAAGAAGACATATGCTATGTGATATAATAGCAGTAAAGGATGATTATTTACATGCACTACAATTTTTGCCAAACCTTTGGTATGTGGTCATGCGGTGGTATTGTGTGAAAATGCTTCTGGCAAGCCATGGGAAGAGCAAACCACAGATTAAACCCCCATAGCCTCCCAACATGGCTGCAATCAGCAGGATGGCAGCTCCACTCAGTGATGGAAAAAACAGTGTCCAGTAGTATAAAACTGTTAAGAAAGAAGAACACAAAACATCCTTTTACCTGTTTATATGATCACATTCAGCATAAAACATCTAAAAAAAATCCAATTTCAGAGCTGTAACATGAACTGCTTTGCAATTATTATCTTTGTGTTTTTATTGTAAAATTAATGAATAGAGCTCATATACAGAGCCAAATGTACCATGAGACTCTCTGGGCTTGTGGTGTATTGGCTCATTAATGTACCGACTCAGTAGTTTGGTGAGTTGCTGATGTCTAGAGAAAAAATACAGCAGAGTAATAATCAGCATCATAATCCCAAGAGAAAGATCGAATCAGGAAAAGCAAACATACTGGATATTTCATAGGTACCAAAGGATGCTAGAATGAAATGCAGCATCCTTCTAGTTTTATGAGGGGGGTGGGGGTGTCACATATTTCTGGAAGCAGCAGATTCACCTAAATGTTTTGCCCTGTTTGCTGAGATCCAGTGGTGTCAGGCCGCTATGATTCTTCTGATGGAGCATCCCGCACCCTGTTCTCTGCAGTAGTATCCAGCACACTTCCACTCCACCCCTCTCTGCTGCGACGTGAAGCGCTGTCGCACCCTGCTGGTCAACTGCATCCACAGCACACCTCTGAAACATATTTGCAAATCCCAGAAAATGTACATAATTTAAGCCTTAGTTTACATTTTAAACAGTTTAAAAGTGGAAAAGTAAAAAGAAGAAAAAACAAATATTTGCAAAAAAAGTGAAAAAGATAAAAACATCAACAGAATGTCTATTATTTTCAGACGCATTAAAACAGGTACAGGCATTGGTGGAAATCACTGCTCAGGCTCTTGAAAACAGTCAGTGACTACACTTCAATGCTCCATCCCCAAAATACAAGTTGAAACCATGCATTCATCATGCAAATATATACTCTGTGTGTTACATGCAACACACAGAGTGAGAGACAACCAATCACACTATTTACACTATTAATAATCCATACTCTAAATGTTTGGGTTAAAGAAGCAGAAAGATCAAAAGTTGACTAAAGCGTAAAGTCACAGTACATTTTTGTATGATGACTGTATGGCAGCTTTTACATAATATATATTTGACTCAACATTTTTATTAAAACTTTTAGATTGGGCATTATCTTGTGTATTACTGTGTAATAATACTGTTGCACAACTAAAGAGGGTGAAAGAGGCAGACAGTGAAAACTGTATCATACCTGGTCCTTGAGCAAATACCGAATAACTTCTGTGTTTCCTGTGGATGCAGCCAGGTGAAGGGGAGTCACCTGGTACATGTCTGTGTCTGTGAACCTAAACATTCCTGTCTCCCACAAATAGTGCACTGCAATGCTGGGAAAAACAACTAACAGTTAGTGCATGCATAATACAGTACTTTGCAAAAGTCACCCCACATTTCTTTATACCTTCCTTCCAAGAAGCCAGACTTTCTTCTCGTTTTTATAAATGTCTTGAGCAATAGTTCTCCAGGCTTTTTTTTGTAGTTTTAATTGAATTTTGGCTGCTTTTTCACTCATTTTCTGTTCAGGACATACAGGAATGTTCTGTCTGTTAACCCCCTTAACGCTGACCTGGACTAAAAATTGGTCCAACTATTTTTTGGGTTTTTTTTGGAGTGATCAATGCAAATTTGGAAATTTTGGTTCTATCTATTTATGTTCAAATCAGTATACATACAGTGAGTGTCTACAGCCATCTGTAAAACATGGCAGAGGCTCTTTAATGGCTTGGGACTGCATTTCAGCCAGTGGTGCTGGGAATCTTGTAAAAAATATGAATGCAGAAAAGTATGGTAGGATTTTCATCCACCATGCAATACCATCTGGACAGTAACTGACTGTCAACAGCTTCTTTTTTCATTGTGACGATGATCCCAAACACACTGCCAGTGTAGTAAAAGCATATCTGGATAGAAACACATATAGTAAAAGACTATCAGTGGATTGGGTTCACCAAAGCCTGGACCTTCTTATTAAAGCGGTGTGGAATTATTTTGACAGAAAATGGGAGTAAAGGCAGACAAGATTTAAGGAAGAGCTTTGAATGTCCTTCAAGAAGCCTGAAGAACAATTCCTGAAGTCATCTTAAAGTAATCACAAGAAAGCTTGTCTAAGAGAGTTCAGGCTGTGTTGAAGAATAAAGGAGATCCTAATGACTTTGAAACTTATTAGAACTGTACATCCTCTATGTCAACCTTATATACTGTATTTCTATTTCTATTTATGTTTATACATGTATCAATAGATCACTATTTCCAATTCTTATAGCAAAATATAAAGAAATGAGGAGTGGTTCAGGGCTTTTGCATAGCACTGTATATATAACTGTGTAGTAGCCCATGGCAAAAACGACTAAGTTTGTGATATAATGTTTCATCCACTTACATGCTCCCCCCAGTGACCGCATGGTGCAGTGATGTTTTTCCCTGTAGGTCTATGACACGTAAATCGGCCCCGTACTGCATCATTTGATGTATGATGTAGATGTTCCCTTGCCTGATAGTAGTACAAAGTGCACAAGCTCAAATCAAGCTCTCACCTTGAAAATCCAGGCTTTAACTAAATATGCAGCTGCTGCTCACCTGCAGGCAAAATGAAAAGCTGTCTGTCCTGCATCACATGTCAGGTTAGGATCAGCTCCTGCACTAAGGAAAAGGTCGACCAAGGCTCGGTTACCATGCAGAGCAGCATAGTGGAGTGGGGTAAAGCCACCCCAACCTGAATGATGAGAAACGCATTTACATTACACAGTCAAGCTTGATGACACTGACCTTCAACTCTGACTTTGACTAACAATATGAGACTGGCATAAATGCATCGACTGTCAGCCTGTTGAGGCTGAAAGCCCTCTCAAGTTTGGGGGTTGGAGTAGTTCAGCACAATGTGACTTTGTGCTGTGTTGTCACAGGATCTGTCCATCTCTTCATCACAGGATCTGTGCCAGACCATCTCACAGAAGAGCTGCAGCAGAGTTAGGTTTCTTTTTGGCATTGTGGCAAAATCAAACCAAGAGAGACCAGAAAATGATCAAATATACAATAACATCCGGTAAAACTATAGTTAACTCCCGGTGGCACATTTGCACATTATTCCAAAGTTCTAAAGCCAGGCATGGCAAACAGCATAAAGTGGGTATAAACGTTCTCTTTCTAACTAATGTTTTCAGCAGTTTTCTCGCAATAAAATGAGGAAATCGAGAAATCCCGTCGCGATAAGGTTGAATAATGACCTTTAAAAAAAAAAGCCAGATCTTAAGTTTGCACTGTATCTCTTCCTAGCTTACCTTTTTGCTTGAGTATAGATCGGTTACTCTGAACGAAGTGTATACACTCTTCAATATTTCCTCTCTGTATACAATCAAATATGTCTCCACCGCTGACGGAGGACACGGGCATCGGATGCATTATGATGGGTACACGGAGGCCACCTTCTAATGTTACCACCGACAGAAACTGCAAAGGAAGCAAAATCAACTCCCGGGAAGCGGCGCTACAACATCATAAGGTAAAGTGAGAAGGGATCTCATGTATCGCTACAAAGCAACCGAGATATTTCATTGTGTCAAACTGATTGAGGCAATCCACGCCCTGGACACCGCATTGGTTGCAAGGTGTCACGTGGCCGCGCTTTGCCCAAAGCACGTGGTCGCTATAAATACCATGACGCCTCCAAAGTAACGCTGTGCTCCGATACCAACTATTACTAATACCAGTACCAATACTTTAAAACCATAATGACAGCTTGTGTGGGGAAAAGCAGAATGTCGTTTTGAAAATAAATCATAGATGATCCTATTTCACGATTTCTTAAAAAATAAATAAAAATAACAGTCAAAGTAGCCATTCATTTTCCCGACTCTTTGAATACCTCCCTTCCTAATTATCTCCCTTCATCTATTTTCTTGTGTTAATTTAGTCTTCCTCCATCTCTTCCTCACTTCTCCACAGATGGTGCATCAGAATCAGCCTCCTGTGACTATGAGGCCTGGTTACTAGTTGTTGCTGGTACTACTGTTCATGGTGCAGCAGCCCAGATAGTTAACATGTTGGTTAATTTGACACATTGGGCTGCATTTCTTTTTGTTTTCTTTTCATTGTTTTATCTCAGCTTTCCAGTTTCATTTTTTACCCACTTCTTCCACACTGTACCTTTTCTACAAGCTGCATGAGTGTGCAGCAAAGGTAGAGGAGGGAATGGGCTGTAAGTGCTTGTATCCACTGGGTGGCTCTTCAGGCCGGCCCATCGGCCGAAAAGTGCATCGGCCTATTGGGAAAATGCCCTGTATGCCAGAGTACCTGACTTAGAGGATAGAAACAACATATTGATCCGATCTCAATGCTAGTGTTGGTATCGATATTATCGATATTTGGATGGCCCCGCCCACCTCTAGTAAACTGAAAGTGGCCTGGGGAACTTACCAGAATAGTGTAAAAGAAATGCAAACACCACATTTAATGGAAGTGTAAGGCATATACTGAAGGAAAAGAGAGCATGCCTTTTTTTATTATTTGCCCCTTGCATTTAGTCGTGTAAGATTACGTAAGAAGCATGGTTTAACCTATAGTGCTCAGGAGGTGAGTATGTTGGAGTCGGAGGCTAAAATAAGAGTCCAGCTTTTTAACCTCGGAAGGAGCTCGTCAGTTGCACATGTCGTCAGCTTACAAAGGTTGGTTAACACTTCTCGTTTTGAAAGTGGTTACTATATGACGGCTTGATCCTACAAAAGAGAGGGCAACTTTGACTGGGGAGCTGACTCATATGTGTGAAAACGTATGTGTGATTTCCATAGCCACACTGTTATCTTTACTCTTTAATTTGCATTCGCTAATTCTGGAACCCCCTTTAAGTGCAGGCATTTTCACTTGTGATACTTAATCTCAGTACTAATACTGAGCTATGCGGAAGGACATTACTAAGCCATTTTCTTTGCTACATCAGCGTCTCTGCTCTCTTTACTGAAAAACACCGGTTCACTAACTTATCAAGCTTGAAAGTCTGTGTAATTTTGAGCCTTTTCTTTTACTCCCAACTGCTGTTGATGACACGTTTCTGTATCATCAATACTCACAAGATGGCGCCATTTAGTCATTTAGCTAAACACTTCTCAAGTGCCGCACACGTCTGTGTGCAGAGTTTCTGCTGTGTTTATTGGCTTTAATTCACATTCACGAATTGTGGTGTGTTCTGCAACGTTGCTAAAGGCTAGTTTCTGTATTTAAAATACTACTTTAGCATATAAATACATCAACTGTCAACTTGCATGGGTTGCTCTTCTCATAGGTTGGTTTTGAAAAGTCCTTCCTAAACACAAAACAGTCCAGCCATTCTATTTATTACCAGCAAACAAACAAAAAGCTATTTGTTTCTAATTGTTCCACCAGCAAGTCAATTCCTTCACGCCAATTCTTGACTCAAAGCCAGGTTTGTGGCTTTTTTTGGTGAGTCATGGGCCATGCCACTGTGATTAAATATCACAACAACCTTACAAGACCGGTCTATAAAAAGAAAAGGGACGTTTCTTTGTGCTGCAGTGGGAGGGCCACATCTAACCAGCTAAACAACTGTTATTTCACTTCTGCTTCTCTAAGGAAGTGGGATAGCACATGACTCGCACCAGCTGATTTGAGTTGCTCAAAGTTCAGTCTACTTGGTGGAGATTAGTAAGGGGCGGGTACTTTTACAAAGGGGGCTGCAATGTATGCACCAGTCATGTCTTAGCAGGTTTCTTCTTGTCTATTCCTCCTGACATGGGAACAGAAACAGACCACTCAAGTAGTTGGAATAACACAGCACAGATGACAACATCACCTTAGTGCCAGGAAAACCCCAGATGGCTCTTACACAAACTCAGGTAAAGAATGATCCGTTGCATCTAAGTATTCATGAATTTTGTGGGAAATATGAGCTGCCTTTTACTTTACTTACAGCTGTAACAAAATGTGTTGGCTATAAGTTAAGCCCTCTGATTCTTACCACCATTGTTCGTTATGAGTATGCGATTCAAAATGGAAAGTAGTCGAAATAGAGCAACTGTAATATGGAAACGACACTCTGGCTACAATTGCCATGCAGTACAATGGCATGAATGTTTAGCAGTAAAACTCCTCACCTCCTGATATGCTGTTAAGCAGAAGTGAAACACATTGCCTCGCAGTATTTAAATAAAGGGCTTATTCAGAGTCACTTACTCCCAACAATGTTGTTCTATTATAAGGATAACAAGCTTTTGATTTTGGAATTGCAGTTGTATTGAATTGACCTTAGGAGTGCTTATTGTGTCATTTTCACACGAGCGATAACTGGTGCCGGTCATTTAACACTACACCACCGGCCTATTCTTAGCAAAAGATCAGTCTTATTTTTTTGACAAAGCAATGGTGCGTGTGAAGCGTGAAAAGTATCACACAGTAGCTCTCAAAGTACTGAAAGTTGGACATCCTTTGTAAAATGCAGACCCTTCATAAAGATGGTAATCAGTAAATGAGAATGGCACATGACTGCCAGTGGTTTGTCCTTGTGCCTATTTCTCAATTGAGACAGTGTGACCAGGGTTGACGGCAGAAGGTTTAGCTTGGGACAAATTAAACTGAGTGACACAAGTGAAGAAAATGTGATTAGATAATATTGTGAAGATTATATAACCTTGCTGTATCTAAAAAAAAAAAAAAAAGATGGAACAGTCATATTTTTTTTCTTACCCCCTCCAGGAGCAAACCTTTAGAGGGGAGAGGATCAATAAGGAAACTGGAGAGCTGAGTGCTTCGGGAGAGTTAACAGTCTCTGTGGAGTTGAAGTCAGAGAAAGTGGAGGGCTCTTGTAGCAACCCTCAACTCACACAAGTGCTCAAAGAACAACTGCAGGAGCTGAGAATTCAAACAGCCTGTACCCCTGACCACAGAGCTGTTACTCTGGAGCAAAGAAAGGACCATCTGCGGAAAGTCCTGCCTCTATACATACAGGTATAGACCACTATAAGCAAATAAGTGCATACTTGCCACGGATTGTTCTTCTGTTTTTTGTTTTCAGAATTATGTCTTGCACCTCAGTAGTCTACCAAGCATGTTATGTATTTCTGAATATTGTATAACACACAACAAATTTTCTTCTTGAGAGCCTTTATTAGATTATGCCATTCCAGTTTGCAGTGGGGCCTAAGTTCAAATTTATAATCAACTTTGAAATGAGTAAGTAGATTGCTGGAGACAGTGTGGCATCTGGAAATGCTTTAAACCCCAGGAATGAAGACTTAAAGCAACATTAGATGACAGTCAGATGTTTCAACCTTAGGTGATCTTATCACTGAATGGTTCCCGAACTATTGTGTATGTTGTTCCTGTATCTTTAGATAATAATAATAATAATAAAAAAAAAACTCCTTTAAATTGGTGGCTTCATGCCTTACTTTGATTAACTGGTGAAAGAGGTTTTTCGTTTTTTCCTCTCTCGATGCATCCCAGTTATGAGGAACCCTTACTGTTTTTTGTAACACTTGCATGCACTGTTTCACCACTGTGTTCTTACAAATGCAGACATAATTAGTCTCCATACAACCACACGGAACCTGATGGCTGTGTGTGGTTGTATGTGAAAACCTCACAACCTCATAAGTCCATCTTTAGCAAACTAAGTAAAATCTGATATTTTCTCATGGAACTGAAGACTGTATAGTGTGCGTTATTCATTATTTATAGTATAAAACAGCGATCTAAATGTAATATGTTACTTAACTTAATGCCAAGTACTTAGTTAAGTAAAATATTAGTTATCTTAATGTCAAGCTGACGAGATTTGCTACTGAATCAGTTGCATTTTAACTTACTCTTACACTCAGTTTCAAAGTAATTCGCAGAGAGAACTCTTACTAATTAAATTGGTTACATCAAACATGTTGACAGCACATCAAATCCAAATCAATATTTCTGTTCTCAGTTTTTACTTAAAGGTTTTCAGAGAGGTATTGGGACTGTATTTTGTTGTATAGAGATCGGGAAATGGTGTGAACAACATGTAACTTAGTACATGGCTACATTTACAAAAATCAGCATCTTCTTCTTATTATTTTTTTTATTAGTCTTTTATTTATCCAGGTAAAACATCTCACTGAGATTAAAAATCTAATTTCCAAGAGAGACCTGGCATCATGACGACATAAGTCAAAATACATGTGATGGTTTCTATTCTTCGATTCCAGGCCTGTGAAGATGGTGGCCGATTTGAAGGTTTGGACATCAAGGGGCTCGCAGCTCTCACTGCTGACACTGTCATCAGCATTGTCCACAAGAGACTGGCAGACAGACCTGCAGGTACTGCTTCTTACAGTAAATATAGCACAGTAAATTAAGACTTTGGGACTTTCCTCCACCTACTTCTGCTATTTCTGGGTGTCGCTATTTTTTCAGTCAGTTATTTTGGCCACTTGGTAAATGGGATGCATATTGAAAATCAAAAGCATGCAGTACAGTGTAATGCAGACTGTTCTAAAAAATTATGAAAACACAGAAAGAGGTTACCACTTTTCTGGTTTTATATTTCTTTCTCTGTCTCTCTCCTGTCTTACTGTCTGTTCCAACTGTTGCCCGTTGTTTATGAAACTGTATATTTCTTTAGATAAGAAAGAGAAAGTTATTTGAGGAAGTAAATGCTTCTTCTTTTAGACACGTGATTTAATTTAGAAAAAGGCCAGCATGGTCCCTGTAGTATCTTATTAGTGATTTACCTCTTCTCAAGTTTAACCTTCATTTCATTTTAAATTAATTTACTAGAAACTGTTGTGTATTAAATAAATTCTATTTAGTTATACTTTACTGAAACACTTCTAACTTAAAAAAATATCTGTTTGTTAATTTGGATTTATGATTATGCCAGCTAAGCACATGGTAAAGAACTAAATTGAGCAAACTGTTTTTGAGTTGCATTAATGCTTTCAGATTGTCACAAGAAATCTGTTTAATTTGTTTGTTTTTAATCTCTCAGAGGAGGCCCGTGAAAAGGTGGTGCAGTTCTTCAAGAGGCCAGATAATGACACAAATCATGAAATGGAAGAAAGTTTAGGATGGCTGCTGTTAAAGTCTCTCTTGCTGCTTACAGCTGACAGCTCAGTGAGTCATTAACAGTTTTAAAGCATAGTAAAGTTTCAGTCGGGTTACTACTCCATATTTTTAGTTGATCAGGTGAATTAATTATGTGTTTGTTTTCAGGATATACTGTCATGTATAAATCAAGAACTCCCTGGTGCTTTGATGAAATGTCTGTACCTTCTAGTGTGCCTTCCATCTAAAAAGGAGAGCATCAGAATAGAAGAAACCTTTCAGGAAACATTAACACAGGTTAGTAACAACTGACTTCTCCCTTTAGATGGCAATGGGTTATTTTTATTTCTGTGATTTTGTTTTTCTGTTGTGCAAACTTACATTTTCTTCTTTCCCCAATTTTTGACAAACCATACTTCTCTTGTCTTTCTCTTTTAGGTTATTCTTCAGCTGTGTAGGCTGCCAGTCAACGTGGAGATACTGGTAGAGACTCAGGAACTGCAGTGTCTTATTATTGGTCTCACATCATTATGGGATCAGACCAGTGCCACCTGGAGGTATCAAGCCTCCCGCATCCTCAAAGCAGTCTCTGCTGTAGCAACAAGCAACACTGTCCCCAGCTTACTAGGTAAGATAAAACACAAATATTTGCAGTAATTAACATTTTTGTAGCAAGTATAGTCTTCTAATTGATTTTTTTCTTACTTGTAATAGGCCTCATTGCCCTCTTAAATATTGTGTCAAAACAGGATACATAATAGCATGAGTGGGAAGTGATTTGTGCAGTAATGAATTAATTATAGCAAGAAACATGATCTAACATCTCAACAGAGTTGTACTGAAAGTCACATGAAGCCTTAATAAGCACAAATAATTCATTCGAATGTTCTAGTGCACATGGGTTTACTCAATTTATTTTGGATACCAAGATGCTATCAACACTTTTCCATGTGGTATTTTGCTCAATTGACTCTGTGCCGCTTTGCTGTGGAATTAACATTCTACTGCAGATGGGGAACTTTGCTGAACTTTGCACTAAGAAAAACATTTTATTAAGTCACTATTCAAGACTGCTATAAAGACGTGTGGTTGAAAAAAATTGTTTGATTGAACTGTAAACTGTAAAATGGATGTTGTTGTCAATTCGCTAACCAGGAACACTGCTTTTCTTATTAGGCAAAAACTGTGTTCGCATCTGCATCCAGAACCTCTTGCACATCACTGGTGATGTCTCAGGATCACTGCTAGCTGAGGTGGCTGTGGCTGTGTTTAGCTTCATTAGAGACACCTATCACCTCAGTCCAGCCCTCTTCATCGAGTTTGACACAAACAATGGTTACAAGGCCCTCGAGAATATCCTGAAACGGTGAGAATAAAGGTCGCTGACACAAAAGACAATGAAACAGAAGCTGAAGTTAATGATACCCAATTTAAACATATTAAGCAGACATACTTATCTAAAGACAACTAAATATGTTAAAAGAATTGTATTGTTGTTTTGTTGGTCTTTTTAAGCAAGGAGATGCACATTAGTGAAAGTTAAGTGGGATTTATTAGGATACAACCACTTCAAGTAATGAAATGTTTCATATAAAATCAATTTGGTTGGCCAGCACAGAGGAAGCTTTATTTATCTTTAGTAAAGAGCTTATCTTTAAATATTTATTTCTACTCATCATTTCTTATCTTTGTTGTCTCCTATTGTTATAAAATCATTAGCTGTGAGGAGGGCGTGTCCTTAGAGCAGTTTCAGCCTGTGGAGGAGTTACTGGCTCTCATTGGGTCTTTCACTCTTCTTGGAAAAACTGAGCTGAAAGTGGCTCTTTGTGTCACCAACCCCCAACCTTCAGGCTTTAAATTTGAACCTCCACTCACTAAAGGTAGGCCAAGCCTTCATAATAAGCTCTCTATTGTTATTCTCAGGGCACCTGTCCCTAATTATCACTTAAGAGCTGATTGTACCTTGTGGATAAACTCTGTATTTGGAAGAGATGCTTCATATTCCAAACCATCTAATTAATATCAGTTGCATGGCTCAGCAAAGACAGAATCAGATTTCCCTCCCAGAAGAACCACACAGGTCATCCCTCCTTTGCACTTTTGCCTTTATATAACCCACCCAAACTACACTACCCACTTCCTATGATTTCCCACTCATCCTGACTCCCCATACAGCTACCCCCACTGCAGCACACAACGCCCCTCGGGTTAACAGGAAGCTGAGGTGATTATGTCTGGGATGATGAAGTGGAGGCTTCCCCTCTAACTCTGTTAGGATGCCCCACATCCATTCACCACTGGCCTACAGCAACCAGTCATCTATCATGGATGCACACACACCTCTATCAACACTCATAAATAGAGTGTCCATAACAAACACATACATATCATCCCAGCGTACACACAGACACACACTCAACACCCATCTATCACATCAAGGAGTAGATCTGTTTCCAGCAGAGGGACCAGGGACTGTTTTATGCTGACCTTATTTGGTTTTGATGCAATTTTGTTTAATCGAGAAAATGAATCCTATTACTAACCAGCCTTTTATTTATTCATGACAAACATAAGTGTGTTTTGGCACCTAAATGTAAGGCCTCCTCTTAATATTTTGACAGTACAGTAAACAAACTCTATCAAGGTAGATCATGCTACTTTTCTTTTGCACCTATGCATGCAACACTATCAAATCTTTGCTTGTATAACTCAATAGGTTTGTGAGATTGAACATGTGCTCTGTTGTTTATGTCTTTGTTTTCCTATGACATTCGCATTGTGATGCCAGGAATTTGCATGCCAGAGCAAAATCGGATAATTTAAGTTTTAAATTCAAAACATCTTTTAGCTAAATTGACCTCAAACTGATATAGTTTCACATTACTCGGTGTCATAAAGTAGTATAAGAGTGCATTCCCTACCCATTCATATAGAACATACTTTCTCAAATCTGATCACATCTAAAAGCAAAAATCTTATTTTGAGAAGTGTTCTAGTCTTTGGACACATTTTAGTTTCCATACTCGTGTCTCCAGGTTTGGCGGTGAAGAACCTTCGTGCCTTCCACTTGCTGCAGGCCTCCTTGATTCATTCTGAGGATTCTCTGCTGGCCTGCCAGCTTCTTCGAACCTTACAGACAATATGGGAGAGAGACCCAGCCAATTTTTTCCTTTTGGAGTGGACTGTTCAGTCAGTGGCCCAGCTGGCTACTTGTGTGTGGCGTAAACCAGCTCCCGTCCAGAAACTCTTCTTTTCCCTTGTAGAGATGGTATAATTTCTGATATTGACAGTAAAATACACACGCATCCTTTGTCATCAATGCAATAAGCATACAGGGCCTGATTAAATATCTTTTATTTATTTATTTTTTATTTTAAACAGGTGATATTTAAGTTGAACTACATCCCCCATGAGACTTTGCGTGCACTGTTGAATGTGTTGAAGCAGAGCTGGGCTGGGACTCTGGCCGGTGCGGTGGCAGGGATAGAATTTGGAGTGGTGGCTCTTAAGAGTTTTCACAAGTAAGCAGTGCAAGTTGTTAAAATATTTATCTTTTCAGTATGTTCTTGCTTGCTCATTTATTTTTTTTAATCCTAAAATAAAAATATATATATATATTGTTTTTGGTCTTGTTAGTGAAATTACTTTAAAAAAGAATGTAGCCAAAAAACAGTTGTCTTTAAAAGCAAAAAAGGTGGGTTATTCAGATAATTTAAATGTCTGTCTTTAAATATTAAAAATGATGTGTACTGCTCTTTTAATTTCTTTAAATAAAATCTCTGTTTTGAAGGATGACTATGCACAGTGCAATGCTATCTGAGGCACTAACTGCCTTGGGTCTGCTGGAGCTGCTGCTTGGAGAACTCCGCAGGAGAGCTAAAATCCTGAGGAAGGCTGGAGTAGTCTCTTGTCCTAAAATGGGTATAAATGATTGTTTCAGTTTCCTCAACTTGTCATATAATTAGTTGTACAAGTACTAAGTGCAGACAAAGGGTGCTTGTGTGACATAACGCCTGCCGTTACAGAAAACTTGGGAATGAACAGAATACTTGGCCATGAAAGAGTACTTAAGAATACAAAGTGTGTCATTGTGTAATGAAACTCTCATGCTTCTTTGTATTTGGGCATGTACCTTTGGTCTAGCAGGGAAATGTAACCTGAAAAGTGCATCTTTCATCCTGACTATGTGCCCTGCGGTTCACACCTTCTCTTTAGATTCTCAGCAGCTGCCATGTGTCGAGGACGGCGAGAAACTGCTCACTACTTGCATGCTTCAAGTTGTGTCAGCCCTTACTCTGCGTTCAATCAAAAACACAGGTACATGCAGTCATACTTTCCATATCCAGTAACTTGTGTACCAGGCATAATAAATATTTCTTTCTTTCATTTGTCTTGAAGCTGCACACTGTTTTTGCTAAATGTTTTGCACATGTATTCCAGTTTCAGTGCGAGACCTTGGTATGATTCCCTATATCAAGATCTTCTTGGATGTGGATCAGTATCGAGAGTCCACTTTGAGCATTTTGGAGCAGCTAGCTGAGATTAACCCAGAGGAATTCATGAGTACAGCCATCGGAGCTCTCTGCTCCTCCACACAGCAGGAACTTGGATTAAAGCAAGACCTTTTGCAGGTACTTTACATGGACCCTCCATCAGAGACAACCTCACACACACACATCCAGTGATCTAAGTTGAACTGTGCATGTAGCCTCTATATCACATCATAACAAATAGTAATACACTTAAAACATAATAAGCTTCTGAATTTATTTTCTTAGCATGTGGGACTCTTATTCCATTATGGACAAATGCAGATTGATTTGCTAAAATGCGTTTAGCTGTTAACTCTGGACCGATTTGATTAGACCTGCAGCCTTGTGCTGTGGCACTCAGAAGATTACCACCTCTATCAGATCAGTGAATGGGACAGATCTGATTAGACTTAACCAAGTTACACACCTACTGTATGTGTCCATTTTTATAGATGGCAGCAAGAAGACCACTTACTTGCTGATATTATGTGCACTTTGTGTGTGAGTGCGTGTGCTTGTTTGTGCACACATGCGCGCTTTTTTTCTGGATATGTGGGTATGTGTGTATGTGTGTGTCTGTTCTTTGTGCTAACATGGTTATAGCAGGTGGCAATCAGATTGGGTGCGACCTGGGCTAGCAAGTGTTGAGAGCCATTGTGATTACTCCAGTTTCAGTTAATCACATTTTCCCCTGCGTTCTGTCTCACACATTACCTACCTGATGGATTAGTTCTCTAAATTTGATAAAGGCTAATGTGATTTTGTTCACTTCCAAAAACTAGTTACCAGAAATGATTTATGATTTATCTATACGTTTCATCTATTTTTTATGACACTGTTTTAATTGAATGGGGAGATCTTTTAAAAGCCAAGATTTTAGGCTTAGTGCCTATTACATTGCTTTATCTGTCAATGCTTTATCAGAATCTACTGTGTAAATGTATTATTAAGCTAAAATGTATTTTAGTGTACATGCAGATTGTCCAAATGGTCTCAGTTCTGTCTTTGGTATTTCAGTCTTTGTTGAAGGTCTTGGAAAGCCCCAACAGTTGGGATGCCTTCAGGAGGGCGGGAGGCTTCACTGGACTGTTGTCTCTGGTGACGGACATGGAAGGAGCCCTATCTAACCCTCCGCAGGGAGAAGTGTGGAAGTCACTGGGGCATCAACCACTAGTTGACCACCTCCTCCTCACATTGCACATTTTGTCTGTGGTTGTGCATCTTCACACTGCAAATGCCCATCATTTTGAGACTGGTGGCTTTTATGAAAAACTGGCAGAGGCTCTACTTCAGCTAGGCTGCTTCCATGCTGAAGGCTCTGGGAGAGAGAAGTGGGTTGGTGAAAAGTGCTCCTGTCCCTGGACTGGAGAAGAAAACCAGGCTTCTGGAAAGAGCTTCTACCAGTTTGTTGATTTGGCAGAATCCCCTGTATCTTCTGCCTCTCCCTCCACACCACAGCCCAATCTGCCTCTCACTCTTCAGACATGTATAAGGCTGCTCTCCTTTCTCGACCAGTTTGCCACAGGAACATACTCTCCTCAGAAGTTAAATTTGGGACCAGAGCGAGAGGATGGATGTGATGACGATAAAAGGAAATCAAATGGAACAGCAGCACATGAAGGAGTTTATTCAGGATCTCCTCCTGCCCACTTGGGATCAGGCTCACAGTCCATGGAGGACAAACAGGGAAGTTCCAGAAACATGGTGCCCAGGAGTCCCTCAGTTTGCACGGACTCTCAGTACAGGTGGATATTTCATTTTGGAGGGTTTTTCTTAATATAAGTTTATGCATTCACATCTAAATTGTACACATAAATGTACTAATTGTCTGTGATGTCAAGTATTGACCCTTTCCCCCCCTTTTTTTAATCTCTTTTTTTATTTTTATGTTGCCTGGTTTATAGTAGGTTCAGTTGTGATCCTGTTATTCTTCACCCAGGAGCAATCAGAGTTATTATGACTCTCCTTCCATCGGTTTTTACTCACGAGGACCCACAGGTACCTTTCCATACCTGACATTTTACAATCTCTAATGTGCCATACTTTTTAATCCTCAAAGAGGCCCGGCATTAGAGAAATTAATTTTCCTCTTTCACAGCTCTCAATGGAAGTCCAACTCTCACTGGCACACCACATCCAGGCAATGGTCAAATCTGAGCGAAACCGTCAGATTATGTGCGAGGGTGGGCTGGTCTCCATCCTCCTGGCTCACTGTCAGAGCATGTTGCTCACTCCTAACCACCCACTACATCTACCTGTTACACGCATTTTGGAGAAGCTCTCTTCCCAGTCCATCACTCCTTCAGACTTCAGGTCAGTTATGCACATAAACTGGAGTTTATATTCAAAGTATTTCTTTTTTGTACTTAACTTACAATATTATCTATATAACCTTTCCCTCCTCAGAAAATTCCTGTGTTTGGGGGATCCTCTCATGTGTTTGGGAGACAAAACAGCCAATCAAATACAGTCAGAATGTAACCCAGAAACCAACGGACCTGTATCAAATGGTACACATGTGTCAGTTTTTTTTTTTTTTTTTTAAATCAATAAATATTTCATTTCATCCTCTTGAGATTTAGCTTTGGTTATAATACATGAAACACATTAGATTTTGCTTGTTGACTAAACCAGGTCACAATACAGGGGTAAAGACATTGAAGCGCAGCTTCAGTTTGTTGCAGTCTACAAACTCCATTGGTTCAGCAATCCCTGTCCACCAGATCCTCAGTCTCGTGTCCATGACTTCACCGCGGACCTTTAAACCACACAGACTCTCTTGCTCACCTGCTTTTGTAGAGTTTGACATGAGTGAGAGTGGATATGGGTGAGTTCTTGCTTCACTGAGCTTCTGACTACTCTTGCAATATTAAATAGAGTAGATGATTTGATGGGTTTTTTTTGTTTTGTTTTTTGTTGGGGTTTTTTGCTGCAGTATCAGATTTCATCAAGTGATAAGAAAGGAAAAATATTGAGCATACAGTAGTGAAAAGAGATAAGAATTTTAAATCATTACCTTAATAAAATATTGTGCTGTAAGTGTTGTACATAAAATTACCCTATAATTAAAATAAATAAATAAATCAGCCATTTGCTAAATACTTGTAATGTAACATTTTGCTTTGTAGCTGTCTTTTCCTCCCCTCTCTGGCCACAGTGAAAGGCGTGACTGCTGATTCAGTCTCAACAGGTGGAATTGGAGGAGGCAAGTCCCCATACTTTATTATTGCAGATTTGTGCGTGATTCTGAATAACTGTTTAATCAGTTCCCTCTCATATTTTAGACTGCAGAAGTTTTCCACCTGCAGCTGGTCTTTCATTTACCTGCTGGTTCCAGATCAACAGGTTCAGTTCAGCCTGCGATTCCCACCCAATCCGCTTACTGTCTGTGGTTCGCCACATGTCCCGCACTGAACAACAGTACATCTGTTTGTCCATCTCCTTCTCAGCCTATGACGGCTGTCTGGTAATCTCTACAGAGGAGGAAGCATTAACATATCTAGGTGAGAGTACTGTTTGGTCTTGGTATGAACTTTACAGAATTTGTTTTGAATTTTAATTAATTTTTAGTTAAAAACATCAGTGTTTTTGCAGTGAGGTGTTTAAACTACAGAGACCATTATCCTCCATGTTTTTCAACAGATATGATGGAGCCGGAAGCTGAAGTTAGCAGTCCCACATCTTTGCCTACGTCGCTGAGGTTCCGTTGCTCCAGTATGCTGGTTCCAGGTCAGTGGCACCATCTGGCTGTGGTCATGGCCAAAGACTTGAAGAAGAGCTGTGTGACCTCGGCCTACTTCAATGGCAAAGCAGTGGGGACAGGAAAGGTATGCTGCTGAGAGAAGCTGAACTGATTCAAAGTCTTACTGTAGCATTCATGTGTTCATTCATGTGTCCATTTCCTGTCAGATGAAGTATATTCAGCCATTCCCTGGCCAATATGTCTCCATGGACCCCTCAGCTGTGATTGATGTATATGGAGTAATGGGGACACCTCCTCTCTGGAAGGAATATGCTGCTGTAGTGTGGCGAGTGGGTCCTTCTTACCTTTTCGAAGAAGCTTTGAGCTCTGAGGCAGTGGGTGCTATATACACACAAGGCACCGCATACCTTGGCAACTTTCTGGCTTTGCGAAACACAAGTGAGTCAGCGTTGCACTAATTTCACACATCTCTTCTTTGTTCAGTTTTAGTGAGTCATCCTAAATAGGCACTTTAGGTTTAGTCTGATTTTGTCTTTTGTCATGAGTTTTCATCATGTAAACCTACAATTAAGTACAAGTATAATAGTGTCATAACGATTCTCATTCAAAAAAAACCATCATGGTAGATTATTTTAAATTATCACATCAGTTGCATGTAATTGCAAGTAGTTTTTCTTAATATACAGACTTTGACAGTTTATTGTGATCCATTATGTGAATCCATCCATTGTGCATTGTTTAGCTTCACTCGCTGGACTTGATATACTTCACCGGTCTGTATTTACCTCTCTGCTTGTGTCCAGGCCATGATCGAGATCATGACTCTCTCCCTCTCAGACTTGTTCCTGAGGAGAGGATCTCATTTGGCATTAACCCAGCAGTTTCCACATTAACAACTGTTGTTCAGATCAGAGAGGATTACAACGAGGTGGATTGCAGGCTGATTGCTAAAGAGGTAAGGTGAGCCTTTTGTTGAAACTAATTGTTTGTTGTTTTAATAGATTTTAGTAATCCATGTGTGTAATTGCAGATGGGGATAACATGTCGCGATCAGTCCACCCCTGTGTTCCTTGCTCAAAACATCAGCCAACACCTGAGTGGTACAGCTCGTACCATAGGAGCAGCGCTGGTTGGACATTTTGGTAATTCAAATATTGCACTGAAACTGTTGTTCCCTATTACTGACACATTATTTATTTATTTATTCATTTATTTATTGTTTTATGTTTGACTACTTCCTTCTAGGTGTGCGTACGTTCACCCCTAGTTCGGCATCTAATGGTTTTCTGTACGTCGGTGGACCTGCTGTTGTTCTCAGTCTGGTTGCAATGGCACCAGATGATAGCTCTTTGTATGCAGCAGTTAAAGTCCTTCATTCTGTTTTGGAGACCAACTCTGCCATGCAGCAGGAAATGAACCGCATAAATGGATACAAGGTCTGTGAGATCTTCGTGTGCTGGAGTAGCACAGTTGATTTATTAAAATACATAAATATCTGCTGTTTACAGTTGTTATCTCTTTTTATGTATGTCCTTGTAGCTGCTAGCTTTCCTGCTGAAGATGAAGAGCAGTCTGGTCAGCCACCGAACCTTTCAGTTGGTTCTGCATCTCACAAATTCATTTGAGCCGGGCTATGGATCTGGTTGCCTACAGAAAACACCTGCTTTCCAAGCTCTGCTGTGTGACCTAGATGTGGGTATCCAAATTTTACCCTGTTATTTTTTTTATTTTATGTTTGAAGGCTAGCGGGAATCTTAATGTCTCTCTGTTTTTCAGGTGTGGCAGAATACTCCAGACAGTCTGCACCTTTCACTTCTGAACTACTTTGCTGAAATCCTGAATTCCTCAGGGTAATTTCCACTGTTATCAACGTGTAACCCGACCACAGTGTCTACATGTGTAGTAGCTAATTTATTATTAACTCGCATGATTGACAAGGTACGGGGCACAAAAGAGGCTTTTGTTCAGAATTGATGACAGACTTTATCGGCTGTTCTGTCAACATTTATAACAGCTTCCCATCGATATCCTGGAACTGTATGACAGAAAGTCAAGGGAATGTTCAACAGAATCAGCGACAGAGGCTGAAGAGAAGAGTGAATGTTTGAGTGGATTGCTGTATTAGATTTTCTGTCTGTGGGAACAGATTGCGATTGATATTAATACTGTTTGCCTTTCCCTCACGGTATCCTCAACAGTGACAACGGGAATGCAGCAGTCATCCACAGCGTGGACATGTTACCAAAGCTGCTATTTGAGTTGTGTGACCCTGCTGTGACCATTCAGAAGGTTGTGGTTATTTCTCGTGTCATCACATCTCTCCTTAAGGTTTACTTGACTGCAACTGACATAAGCAGGTATAGACAGGGAACGCACTGTCAACAACAACTGTCCTTTTGTGACATTTTTAAAAAAGTATGTTATCTCATTATGGTTTGTAAGGGCTCATACTTTCTCTGGATTCCTTTTATTTGATTAGACTTGGGCTTTTCCTGGTCTACACTCTTCCTCCTTCTAGTAATGCACCAGAAAGCGGTGAAATATCTGATGTTTCACAAGATGTGCCAGGTACAGCACAAAAAACCAAAACTGTATCTCATAGTGTCTCATGTTTAACTCAAGTTGTTACTTGTACTGAGCCAGGCCTGTCTCCCCTGTGCTGCAGCTCAGAGTACCGGCCCAGCCAGCCTCATCTGGATCCGCAACCAGATGCTGCTTTTGCTTTGCGAAATCCTTGAGTCAGACACCTTTTTAAACAAAGAGTGAGTCTGTTACCTTTTAGCTATCCAAATTCTGAGCATAAAGAATTTATCAATTTTCTTGCTTAACCTTGAAATTTTTTTTCCCCCCTGCTAGTCAACAGAAGGTCGTATTTGATGCCTTGGGCAGTGATTGGTTCCTGTTCTTCCTTCAGCCACACCTTCATCCTTCCACATTTAAACTGGGTCTCATTCTCCTCACACACTTTCTGTCAAGTCCAAGCCAGCAGAGAAGCTTCAGAGAGGGAGTTCTTCCAGGAACACTCATTGGGGGCATGGAAGAACCGTTTGCTGTCATGGGTACATAAAGTTTAACATTATATTTACTTGTTTAATTAGAAATTTGATTGCTTTTAAGTACTAATACAACCACACGAAACAGCAGTTTTTATAGAGAACGTTACTTATTAATTTGACACATATAAGTATTTCACCTAAAACCAACTAATATCAGTAATTTTTGCCATGCTGCCAGACAATCTTCAAGCCAATTCTTGGTCTCACGAGTGCCTCAGTACCACGTGTTCTGGTTTTGATGTACTGCGGGAGTTGCTGATCAAACAGTCTCATCTACCTCACGTGTATGAAGCTCTGGCTGCTCTACTCCAGGGGAAGAAGACCAGTCACACTGCAAAGGGAAATGTGGGTAATTTGTTGTTTATTTATTTTTAAATGTAGTAATCTGTCTTCTTAATCGCCTTGGTTATAATTTATGATATACTGTAGGTTCGTTTGGATGATATCCTGCAGCCACTCATTGACAACCAAGTGGAGACTCCTGCCCGGCCCCTCTGTGTTGAAGCTGGTTTAATAATGGTGGAATTGGTCAAAGTTGTTGTCACTCAGGTAATATAAATAAGCATAGCACTTAAGTTTTTCACCAGAAATGGATCATGTTTAATAACTTTGCTTTTGTTCTTACAGCCCTTTTCGCCATCGAAGTGCAAGTCAGTCACTGATACATCATGGGAGTCACAGCTTCCAGCAAGCGTGATGCAGTTTCTTTGTCTCATTCATAACCTCCGGCCAAGAGACCCACTGTGGGCATCACCCACAATCCTGCACGCGCTCGCTGGCGTTGTGTTCCCTCTGGATATTTCAGAGGTCTGTGTGGTGTTCTAGTTCCACAAAATTCTTTCGCAGTTCTCCTCTCTCTGGTCTTATTCACTCATTTTCTCACGTCTTTCAGGGGGCCAGGAAGTGCAGCATAGTGAGTGAAGGTGAGGATACAGTCAAGAGTCATCAAACCCAGAAACCAGTCCTTGATTTCATCCGTATTCTTCTTATGGACAGTCTTCTCAATGTGTCTGCCAACACCAACGCTCATCCTTTTGTTCTGCTACTGGAGGTGAATTTACATGCGTACAAGTTATTGTGTAATGTTTCGGCAAAAAATATATAAAACATAGACAACATGTCCTCATCACAAACAAAAATATATTTCCATTGAAGAGGCCTCTTCATTTTACAGTAATACTGTAAAACTCTCATTTGTCCAGAAGGTGCCACTCTATACTCAGTTACTAAAACAAGCATAGTCAAGCTATTCTCAATTAAATTATTCACCACTAGGAGGGCAAAGCACAAAGAGGGCAAGCAGTGCAGAGTTCTACACGTTTTCAGCTAGACACTGCAAGTGCAGATGCTGATGGCAACAAACATCAAATGAAAAGAGAAAACTTTTACCTATCAACATGTTGTCTCATTAATTTCTAACCACTTAACTACTTAAATGTTGCAGTTTTCCCCTGATGGCGCATCATTTGAACAGAGCCAGAGTTTTCAGAGTGAGTTGCTGGAGCTGGTCATAAACATCATCTACATGCTCAGCGATGAGGAAGACAACAACACTCATCTGAGTTCACAAGGTAGAATTACAATCCATGCTTTATACAAATACTTGAATTCTGTACACAAACGTGTGTTTAATTTTTTTATTTTAATTTCCCAGACTCCAGTAGCGAGAGGCCTGAAGGACGGATGGTTACACTGATGGAGAATGTGGTGCTTTTCAGTCAGACTTTGCTACTGAAACTTTACATCGGAACTTATTTGGCAGACTGTGAGATTTTGCTCAACTTCCTCGCAGATCAGATTGTGGTGGTGAGACAAATGCACATACACAAACATGCATGTAATGGCATGTGAATGTTTCCTCTAAAAAGTGTACATATTAAATTAACAAAACTTGCAAAGCTGCTCTATAAATTGTTAATTTAGAGACAATTTTATAATCAGTGGGAACTTTAAATTATTATGGTGCAACATCTGCCCACAGAGCACAAATGACTCATTTTGTTTCGGTTTTATTTTAACTGATGATAAATGCACTGCTGTATTCTTCTAGGCTCTAGAGAAAGGCCAAAGTCAGAAAGAGAAGATTGTGTCTGACCTCTACTCATGCACCAATAAAGTCCTCCTTTACTTCTTGTCTCAACCGCGACATTCCCAAGAAGAAAAGGAAGTGGTCATCAAGGCATTGCAGACCTTAATGGAACGCTGGGATGTTGTAATGGCAACTTACAATGGAAATGCCAACTTTGTTACTTGCCTTCTTCACTGTTTGTTACTGATACGTTCTGGCAGGTAACAGAAAAACAAAACCCACACACAAGCGCGCGCATATTGAAACCTGATTCACTGGTAATTCACACTCTCACATTTTTGTAGCTATCCTGAAGGTTTTGGGTGTGTGGCACAAAAACTGAGCAGAAGTTCATCCAGCCTGTCTCTTGCCAAAACTAAGCAATCCAGTTCCCTCAGCAATGGAGGAGATGGTTTGACAGGTATGTGAATTTTCCTTTACTTTTATCACTTTAGTCTGACATTTTGTCAATTTTAAGTCCACCAGGTCACTAGATGGTTCAGAACAATTTGGTGCTTGTGTGTTGCAGATGAGAGCCAGCTAGTGTCCTTAGTGGAGGCCTGCTGGTCAAAGGTCATATTGGAGAGGCAACGCATGCTTGAAGAAACCTATAAGATAGAGATCTCAGCGAGCCACAAAGTGCAGACAGAGCCTGTCAGCATGACTGACATTAGTCCTCTTTGGGAGGAGATGGCACGCAAAGCCTGGCTTCTACACACAGGTTAGTTCCTGCCATGGGAGGTAATGCCTGACCATTAGTGCCATGATACTGACATCTAAACCCTGACTTTCTTTCAGAGTATCAGAATAAGAAAGTGGCCAGCAGCTCTCAGAAGAAGTTTGACATCAGCAGTGCTCTTCGCTCGGCTTTGGGAAAATCAGTTCCAGAGTCAGTAACTGTAGAGGTAATTGTGCACTTACGTTGTCTCAGTATTTGGTTCTTCTGCACAGAGCAGGCCCGAGCTCTGTGACTGTTGCCCCCTGTGAGGATTGTGGGGTTGTTACCTTTCCCATGTGTCTCTGCATCCTAGAGCTCTGTGCCAAACACTCATCCCAAAGTCACCACTATCCTTGTGCTGTGGGCCATCCAGCCCTGTGGGGGTGTTTGATTATTTCTTTAAATAGATTTGGATTATCACAGCTGATTGCCCCTGAGTGGGCATTGTAATTGATATCTGTTAGGCCAATCCATGGGAACACTCACTACAACACACTGTTTGCAGCTGAAGGTTAAAGACGCGTTTATTGTTGTTTTTCCCCCCGAAAAACACGTGGCCCACATCATTAGTTCCCCCACAACGCTTAAGACGTCGAGCCATCTGGAGCAGGGAGCAGGGACATATTACTCAGGCACACAGGCATGAAATTACCGCGTCTGTGTGTCTGTCTCACACCCTTAAAGTGTGTGTGTTCTTGCGCACGTCTCTTGCCCACAGAAATCGGGTTGGCAATTATAGTGGTACCAATCTGATGAAAACATTATTCATTTGATGTTATTCTTTATCATATCAGTCTTTGACAGGCTATCAGAGAGGGTGATGAATTGTTTTTCCATCTGAGATGCAGGAAAGAAGAGGGAGGAGAATTTTTTTTCCCTCTCTGCAGTGAGTTGCACCACTTTGCTCAAAATAGGTTGCAGCATGCACTGAGTGCTCAGGAAAAAAAATGGAATCATCAGCTATGGTCAGCCAGTCAGCTCCTTTTTTTTTTTTTCATCCTTCCTCATGAAGAAACAAGTGAGTCATTAATTAATTTCTGGATCATCAACTTATGACCTTTGTTTGGCATGTGACGAGCTTATGGGGAGTCTCTTTTCAGACACAGGATCCATGGTTGCATAGACCACTGAGCATAGTTTCTTGGGCTCAGAAATGTACATTTATTGAACAAAAAAGAGTTTTAAAGCCCACTGTAGGTAATGAATGAGAATATAGAGACTGATAGGCAGACTGTGTCCTCAGTCAAGCTTCAGTGCAATCCTTCCAGAGATTTATTTCATCACCGAATGCAGTTTCCATAATCATATCTGTGTCCTCATATTAGAAAGATAATTAACAGCACTAATGATCACGTTAAGTTCATTACACATTCACTGCCAGCCCAGAATGAAGTTGACATTATGTTGCCTTATCATCAAAGGTGGCGTATTGTTGGGAAGTCATTAAAATGGAAATGAGTGTGATGTTCTGATGTTAATTGCAGAGGGAAGAGATGAGTTATGTATTTAATGCAGCATTTAAAAAGCCAATGAGGTTCCTATCTGCTAAATGGGGTAATTAATGCTATATATTACTTATGTTTGTCAAAATGAAGGAATGAAATTAGGAGATGATGACGCCGACTTGCTGTTTATCTGTCACAACATGGCTCTAGCTTGCAAACTTCATTATTACACTCTTTTCTGTCTGTAATATTTCTATAATCTCTCCTCAGATTACCCCTTTATTTCTGTTTCCCTACAACTTCTCATTTGAATAGGCAGTCAGTCATTTAGAGAAACACTTTTCATTCTCTGGCGAGCTTGTCAAAGTTTGGAACTTTTTTGGGTTTCACTTTTATTTCGCCCCCCCCCCTTGAATTCTTTTTCCTTTTTCCTGCATCTCTTGTAATGCAGAACTAGTTGTTTTTCCTTTTATTCTACTTGAAATCAATTATTCTGTTCGTGGGTTTATAGTTCACAAAATAGAATTAGTATCTGTAAATAAGACTCGATATAAAGACTTACCGCATTTTCATTCAGTCAATTAAACGGCTTTCCTGGGTCAGCTGTGAGGATGGACACATGTTGTTTCACTAGTCTCTCAGCGAGCACTGCTGTGATGATGGGCTTAATGAAGCAGTTAACAGTCAGAATATGATCCCAGTGTGTCTGCTGAACATGAGCATCCTGCAGTGTCAACACGGCTTTGTTTTATTTTTTTCCCCTCATTTTTCATTTCTATCCTCTTTTAATCGACACATAAACTCTGACTCGCACAATATAAAAGCATAGACACACACTTACCTTGCCCTTTACGGTGGTGTGGCTCAGCAATATTAATGTTTATGTTAATTAGATAATACCAACAAATGATTACATTTCCAGACAGGGTTATTGTAAGACTGTAGCCACTAGCTTATTTTGCCCAGTGAATGCAATTTAGAGCAGATGTAATTGTATGAATGCATTGTAATTGCATGAGGAAACAACAATACTATTATGCATATACAATTTATGTGAACATGGTGTGTACTGTGTGTGTTTGTACGATATGAGCTGGGGGAAGAGTGATTGTGCTGCCCCTCTTTTCATTTGCACCCATCAGGTTACTCTTGTTGCTTTGCAGGAGTTTTTGTCCAACATGGAATCGCATCGACAGAGAGGCTACAACGTGTTGGAAAAAATGAGGGCAAACCACTTACAGGTTTGATGGAAATTTTTAACATGAATACACTGCAGTGTATTTTATTACAAATTTAAAAGCGGGTCTAATGCTGTTTACCTCTGTGGCACTTCACCCCCCACTATTCTGCTTCGTTTCGCAGGTACGTGCCTCTGAGTGGGAGCATTTGAGCTTCACGTGGCTGAAACTGGAGGCCGAGCTGCTGAGGGAAAGAGCCGTTTTCGGACCTGGCCCAGGAGTGCTGTTGAGCCAAGATTGGGTGCAAGACGCTGCTGAAGGACGCAATCGAACGAGATCACGCATTCGCAGAAAGACTCTGAGACAGTCCAAACGGGTATAACACTTTTGTGTGAAACACATTTGATGTTCAGATAGTGCACAGTCTAACCTGTTACAATGTCATATGTTTTTACAACAGGCGCTAGGAATGCTGGGTATAAGGCCGGACATGTCCGAAGTTGGCAACAACAGATCAGAAAGTGACGCGGGTAAAGATGATACCTGATTGTTTAATTTACTTTTTTGTATTTACTCATTATGCTCAGTGGCAAAATGTATTTTCATTCTAACAGAGCCTAAGCTCTTGTGTGAAGTTGCTGCTGAGGTTAATGACGAGGAAGAGGATGGAGGACATTTATGTGATCGACTGACTTTTTTCCCTGCACTGAAAGACACACCTGTTATCACCGAGGATCTATCCGACCCTTTAGCTCCTGTGCCCTGCTCCCTCACGCAAGACTGCCCGGACATACGTGTCATCCTGCAGGAGCTGCTCCCAGGAGAGGAGGTACTTTGGGTTGGAGTGTGTGTTGGTATGCTGGGCTGCAACCATGGGCCTAAAAAGAAGCACAACTGCTTCCCACCCTACTAATATTCACAATCATAATTATCTGATGTAGACTAAGGGATTCCAATTGCCCAGTGCTGCTATCAGAATTTCATCTTTCCTCATTAGTATAATGTTTTAATGTTGAGGCCCAGCACAGCTCTTCTCATTCTTACAGTGAGTTAGAAACCAGTGCACATGTTGACAGGGACTCTCATCGCTCCGGCAACCAGCCGCGGCTTTTAATGTTTCTGACAGAAGTATTAATAAAAACAGTAGGAGGTGATGCAAGCTGTCTTACATCCGCTTAGTAAGTGTGTGATGTGTGCAAGTGTGTCCTGTTGTCTTGCAGTGGTTGAGTGCATGAGTCCTGCTGAGCTTCCTGTCAAATGAACACAGTCATTAGCTCTGAAAAATGCACACACATGCTCAGACTTAACACACACACATGCAGTAACACACAAAGGGAGACCCACTCATAATTAGCTTGCCAGCGCCAATAGTGTGATTATGACAATAATGTGTGTGGGGAGAAATCAATGGTCTGACATTAGGCTCTTAGTCAATAAAAGTCCTCCTTTTCTCTCCTTCTTCCCATCATCAGCTAAATCACTCTCAGACTGATAATGCGTATCTGTCCAGCGCACAGTAAGGAGATAAGGAAACAAGTTTATTGTTATGTATTTAATCTTTGATAACAATAAATTTAACTATTTTTTTTCTGAAATATAGTCATTGTTGGAGACAGTAGGCTGGGTGCCAGTTTGCTTTCACTGTTGGAAACTGCTGCACAATCTGAACATGATATAACTCAGTGCAAGATTTCTCTACCACATCGCTAAGACTCACTCACCTTGACTCTTCTTAAACACTTAAGTGATATTATTCATAGCGTATCCCTGCGTGTGCATTCAGACAAGAGGTTCTGATCACTTATCAGGTTTTCTATTGTGTGTGTGGCAGTGATTAATTCTCCTAATAATGGCCAGGCAGGGCCTTCTCCTCCACCAAGGAAGTAAGTGTGTGTGTGTTTGTGTGTGTGTGTGTGACTCTGTGTCTGGGGGTAAGGAGTCTGATTTGATTAGTATAAATTGTGAGGAGCCTGTGGGTGTGTAAGGGCCCCATATGGTTTTTGGGCGCTATGTCTCAGAGGGCCTGCAGAGGGGCCAACACATGGAGACAGCCAGGTGCATGCACTCGTGGTGAAATGAGGGGAGACAATAGAATTATCCACGCATTATCACAATGCAGTTAGCATTAGCTACAACCAGTACTGAAAGCAGCATGTGGGTTCACTTTGGCACTGGATGGAACACACACTGCTGGAAAAAAGGGGGCCGGGCCTGCTAAACCCCATCAATCAGTTCAGATAATGAAGTGTTCAACTGTGTCTTTTTAATAATGATTAAAATATGTGATTAAAATGATCAATCAAATAAGGCCTGAAGTGCCTGTGTTGCTGCCATGTCATGTCCTTAGAGATTGAGCGAGATGGGCGCTGATGTGGATTGTGCTCCTCACATGGGGTTTAATGTATATCTCTTACTCTATGCTCAATAAAATTCAGTTTGAAAGGATTTTACTGGCATGAAAGTTCAAAAGAACGAGTTAATTTAATTTTTATTTAATTTTTATTTATTTAAATGGGCAGTGCAATTTAACATAGTCCAAGTACAAAACATGAAACTGATGTAAACACACATAAGTTTATAGCTGTTGCTAATTTTCAACAATTGTCCCTTGTTGGGCTTACAATCACAATACATACATTGTAAAGTACTTTACACAATAACAGCAGTATGAACATTAATGCAAGAACTCTTTCTCTCTTGCTGTAGGTAATCTCTAAGATGTGTGTCGTGATGGTGAGTGGCCTCAGAATCACAGAGGGTTTGCTGCTGTTTGGGAAGGAGAGCCTGCTCTTGTGTGAGGGATTCACCCTCAGCCCTGCTGGAGATGTTTGTTGCAGGAAGCACCACCCCAGCAGGTATAACTGTGCATGTTTACAGTTCTGCACACCATGGATCCTCACTTGTCGGTCATTCATCATCCTGTGTGTCTCTTTCTGCCAGTGTGAGGGATTCCTTTATTTCTACCATGCTAAATAAAGACCTGCCAGCAGCCAGTTGCAAATGCTGGCTGTATGAAGATATCAAGGAGGCACGCTTCATGCGTTTCCTTTTAGAGGTCAGACACCCATACACCTACAGATATCAACCACATTTGATCTTAAACTTCCTCTTCTGACACACATTTTATTTGCTCTTATATCTTTGTGGAAAAGCAAATCTGATAGAATTTTTGTTTAAAGTGGGGGAAAATATGCACTTTTAAAAGGCTACTGTCCCTCTCTCTGTAACTGTAAGGATGATGCTATTGAGATCTTCATGAAAAATGGTCACTCAGCCTTCCTGGTATTCCTGAATAAAGACCATGTCTCTGCTTATAAAAGGTAACATATTTATATATACTGGATAATAAGAAAGATTTATTTTCAGCATTCTGATCTTTGTCTTTGGTCTTTTTCTCCCTACAGGTTGAGCAGAGTAGTGCCAGCCTTAAAGGGCAGAGGAGTTGCTGAGGTCATTGCTAATGCCAAGTAAGTGTCATGCGTTTCTTAGAACCACCCATAGGCAGTATTTCAACAAATTTCTTTTTAATCATCAGTAGAAACATTAAGCTTACAAAAAATAGTCACAGCTTGATATAATGCACACGCCTATTAAATGCTGTGTGACTGACCTATCATTCCGTCCTTTCCTGCTGTTTTGTTTTTTGATAAGTTGACATCAGGAGACCTGCTGGTCATTTGACTTGCACACATTCAAGCTTTTCTCGTAGTCTCCACAAATCCTGATTGACTATAGCCACTGAGTTTGGTGCCACCAGGCCAGGAAATGCGCTTTTCTTTTTCTTTTCAGACATGCAGCTATCTACTCCTCCTCCTTCTGCTTCCCTTCTCCTTCCTCTTCTCCCTTCCGCACCTCCTTTAATAAGCTTTTCCCTCTCTGCTTGACACCTTTTAAGGCAGGTCCTACACAAGCTGCTCTCATGGACCAGATACACGTCCTCCTTATGCTCTGACTTTCCCTTCAGTAATGTCTCATCTTTCCTTTGATGGTATGATAGAGGATTTCGTTTCACATTCACCTTGGTGAGGTTGCGTAGGCCTTGCAGAAATTTTGGTAACTTTTTAAAGAGATTATCAAACAGGCCCAATTCTTGAAGATTTTCCAAGGCCACCAAAGTGAGAGGCAGGTCATCAAGCTGGTTCATTCCTAGATTGAGACTCTTCAGATTAGTCAGGGAGCCCAGGGTGGAGGGTAAACCTGAAAAGGTTAAGCAGTTGTTGGAGAGGTTTAGGTGTGTAAGTCCCCTAAGGTTGCCGATGGACTCGGGCACAGACACTAGCTTGTTACTGTGTAGATCCAGCCATCTGAGTGATGACAAGTTCCCAAAGTTTTCTGGGAGTTTCTCTATGAGGTTGCGACTCAAGTCCAACTCGTCCACAAAGGTTAGCTTGAAGAGGCACTTTGGGAATATGGTTATTCCCATGTTGCTAAGAACGAGTCTACGCCGTCCATCTGGGGTCGTGCGTATAGCCTTCTTTGCAGTTTTGAGGGTCACCTTTGTCCTTTTTGCTTCCTTTCTCTTGGGCATGGTACTGCAATGCACAGAAAATTACTGAACAAGTCAGTTTAAAATTTCAACTTGGCCTCCCTTTTGAGATTATTTCACCAAGAGACCAATTTACAATAATTTATCTAATCTACACCACCACACAGTACTCTAGCAAACAAAAGGGTTGTGAGTTTATGCGTAAAGATGTGAGCGTGTGTGTGCGTTGTGTGAGGCTGATGTGATTTATTCAAATACACGGGCTTATGTAGGCCTCGGGCGGTGGGGAAAGCATGCTCTCTGAGGAATGAGAGCTCGAACAGCGTGTGTGTGTCTCCATGAGTGTGCATGTATCGCAGTGTTGTGACTGCACTAGTGCGTGCTCACCCAGTGTTGCCCATGGGGGTATTTAAGAGCATGACTCTCTAATTAAGGCTAATGCTGGGGAACAATAGGAGAGAGGCGACACTGGGTAATACAGCAAAAACAAATGAGTGCTGATGCTCCCTCACCATTCAGTGGATTGTGTTGCTTGGCTCTTCTCAGGCAAGAAAAGTGTGTGCGTGTGACATATTGCCATGCAGGTGTGTTGACAGACATGGATGCGCTGTACTACTGTGTGTGTGTATATGTCTGTGTGTGTGTGTGTGTGTGTGTGTGTGTGTGCAAAGAATCAAATCAGGACTTTGATAAATGATAGTTGGTGAGTGTTGGGAGTGTAATGAGGGCTTCGCTCTTCTCCCCTCCCTGTCTAAAAGAGCAAGGTGTGTGTCTGTTTGTGTCTGTGTTACACCCCAAGGCCCTCTCTCGCCTCATTCATCATCCTCAGGATGAGAGAGGTTATCCACTGGTGCTTGTTCCCATTATAACTCCTATAGAAAACTATTGCATGAAATTATTGCCTGCAATTAGATAACACGTACTGAGCCAAATGCAATGATTGATTTAGTGCAGTTTTACAAAATATTTGGTCAGGAGTTATTGGCGTTGGAAACGGACACACTTTAAGAGGCTCTTGATCATTTGAACTCATTTCCCACGTGCATCCTTATTTCATCTTTGAGTTGCTGTCTGTACTGTACTTTTAAGACTTTCATCCGCAGTTTGCTTTAGGTGCAATACGCCTTTAATTGCCAAGCCAAATGAAAGGACGGACAACAAGAAGCAACTAATCCTTACAATACTTACAATTTAACAACAAAAAAAGCATGGCAGTACATCATATTGATCATAGGTCTCACTTGTAAATGAGACATTGAGTCTCAATGGGGCCACCTGTATAAATAAAGGTATTCGTCTAACAGTTTACAGTTTATAATTTTAGGGGTGTATAATGTCAAAACATAAATAACATATACATACCATGCTAATGCTAACATATAATTCTAGTTGTCTGACTTTTATTGAAATGTTTTAAGTATAACAACTTTAACTAAAATAATGTTTTCTGTCTTAGTGTTAGTCTAACTTTGTTGTTGTTGTTGTTGTCGTCTTGCTTCATGATCATCACTTGTTTCTGACCTGTGTGGCTATATATGATTTGTTCTCTTTTAAGTTCTAAATTTAGACAACAGTAGGTTATTTATAAGGATAGCTTTAGAGCGTGGACTTGTACCTGATCTTACTACTTATTATCAAAATAGATGAAGGCAGGTACTTACCATATTTTTCCCTTTGGATTGTTGTTAATCAAGTGAAGAGCATTCCTTAAGCTTCTGTGAACTGGTTGCTCATCTCACAGTCTCTCACTTCTGTGCAAAAAACAAAACAAACCATGTTTTATTGAGATGCAACACCTTCAAAGTACATTTACAATGATCAGTACAATTTGGTTGGTTTGTAAAAGTTTTTGTGATTAAATGAAAAGGAAAGACCATTCTTCTATATCAAAATTTTCCTTGCCTTCCTGATCTGAACGGGGATAGTCGAGGTTCTTCTTGTTTTATAACGTTACTTAGCAACTGGGCTGCTTGGCGCCTGGACTTTATTGCCCTGTTACTAGTCCACAGAGGAAGAGAGGAGATTTCAGGAGCAGTTGATCACTTTCCTTATTTAGATTAAGCACATTTAGGCAGAAGTATAATACTGAATAAAATGTTTAGCCACACTGTTATTTAGTATCTATTTTCTCAAGCCAGTCACACACTTTCTTGTAATTAGAGATAAGCAAACTGGTTTAGTTTCTTAAAAAGCAACTTTTATTGTAGTGACTGAAGAAATGGGGCAAATTCAGCATATCTGTTCAAACATCAGTATCACCTCATCTGGATCTGTTTGGAAATAAGCTGACATTTAGCAGTGAACAGCTAAAAGACTTCAAACAGTTGTTACTTTTTGAGACTTTTCTGTTTCCTTCTCACAAAGAGTGGAATCAGAACCTAAACAGGACAAATTGACCTGTCAGCATTGATATTTCCCAGTCAGTTATAAAAAAAATAACTATATTTAGGTATTGTATTGTTGTAAAGTAAAAACAGCTGACACCAAGTTAGATATTAACCGTTGTTTCTCATTGCTGAGAAACAGGAATTTCACAAGATGATGGTGCCCCTATTGTCCAAGTAATCATCAACTTCCGTTAGGAAAAATGGTGCCACATGTCAAAACATGCCCTTCAAGTCATTAAATCTTCTTTCAAACATTCCAGTTTGCTGAAGTAGCTCCAAGTCAAAGAACCTAGTCTTAATTACCTCGTTTCCTCATCATGTGCTATATCCTTCACATGTCTGCTCACTATTTATGCTACATACTGTAGCTCACATCAGCCCCTTAACTGCTCCTGCAGCTGTGTACACACACTCTGTTTTCCAAGTTCGCTCACTCACCTCAGCTACGCTGCTGTTGCTGAACTCTGCTGTGCATACATTTAAACTGTGGTTGCTAGGCAACAAAGCAAGCAGGAAAACTTTGTGCTGATAGGCACTGCTCAGTGATCAGCTTCTGTTGCTAATTCAAAGTATTTTCTCTTGTTGTGCTTTAGAAAGACTCCTGTGGTTGAAAAGACGGCCCTTGTTAAATGGCAGGTAATGCATGTTACGATTTTCCATAAGTTGTTTGTGCTCACAGATTGTTTTGGGCAGACATCCATTGCCAATGTTGAAGGAGCAGCCAACAAAGTTGAATAAATGGCATTGATGTAATCCACTTTATTCTGAATTGACTTGTTTCTAAGTTGTATTTTTTTCTTGTCTGTCCTTTAGAAGGGGGAGATAAGTAACTTTGAGTACTTGATGCATTTGAATACGATCGCTGGGAGGACATACAATGACTTGATGCAGTATCCGGTTTTCCCCTGGATCATTGCTGACTACAAGTCAGAGGTAAACCTTACACATGACCTCTCTGTCTTAAATATTGTCTCAAACTGTGGTTTTTCAAGGGTCCACAACCAAAAGCTAACGGTCTGCAAAAGGATTTGATCAATCAAAAGTGCATCAATGAAGATGGGGATTGTTAATTCTAATTTTAAAAAAGCATTTTGTGTCCATTTTTATCCTTCCCTGCTGCAACTGCAACATGTCACATCAGGTGTCACTCATTTCTCTCAGGGTGAAACAAACCCTTCCTGCTGCTCTGTAGCTTGGCTTAGCAAGCTATCCGGTGAGCCTGGAGAAATATTTCAGTCGGCCCAAGTAATACCAAGTCCAGCTAAATTGGTCCAATAATTGTAAAGAGATCCTTGGTGGGAGGTGGGGACAAAGACATGTGTCAAATGTATGATTTATCTGTGTCCTTCACAGATTCTTGATTTGTCAAATCCTGCAACGTTCCGGGATTTGTCCAAGCCGATGGGAGCTCAAACAGAGAAAAGGAAACAGATGTTTATCCAGAGATACGAAGAAGTTGAAGGCAAAGAGAGTGAAGGTATCCATTTGGCTCAATTTTATTTACTTGTACTGCTTTATTCATGTCACTGTTAGTATCTTTAAAGTGATTTTCTCTAACAGACCTGACAGCACAATGCCACTACTGTACCCACTACTCCTCGGCCATTATTGTGGCATCCTTCCTTGTCAGGATGGAGCCATTTTCCCACACCTTCCAGGCGCTACAGGTGAGTCTAATAACAGAAATTTAACAAAATACTATTTGCATGTAGGAAAAAGTAGACCTTGTTACTGACATGTCTGTAAAAGTGGTTTAGATTAAAGAAGATGACACACAAAGTATAAAATTCAAGACTTTTCATTTGGCAGTCACATTTTTGCCAGTTAGGCATCATAACTTCACATTATTATTAAAGTCCAGAATTTGACCAATTGGAGAAACTCTAGCAGCAAAAAGAAATATTAACCATTTTGCAGAGGTTCATGTCATTGCTGTGGAGTGCTGTGGCTCATAAGACTGAAAACATGCAAAATTTGTTGTGGTTGATAAGGTTACAGCATAAATGAGATCATTAAAGAAGTTTTGTCTTAATTTGTCAGATGAAATGACGGGGAAAGTTGTGTTCAGTATGTTTTAGTAACCCACAGGGCTTTCTGCAAACCCTGTGCTTTCGATGCCCACTGGCATTCATCACATTGTCATTTTTATTTATTTATTTTTTTAAAATGTAATCTTGCTATTAATATGAAACTAATGTGAGCTATTTTCAGCTGTCCAGATCCCATTTTAATGCTGTTTTTGGTACAAAAACAGATTATAAGGACATTTTAATATATATGCAAATAATTACACATAGCGTCCAAAAGAAGCCAGTGGAAATAGCCACAGATGTTACCAATTTACAACACAGCATCCAGTTGATTATAATGAAAAGGCATGCATATTTGATAGTCAGAATAAAACAATAAAGATGTTGAATTAGGAAGCCTTTTTGTCTTCTGAAGCACATAATGGGTGTGTAGTAATATCCATAACTGGATTTACATCTCTAACCCAGTTTACCAGTATATATGCTATTTTCATTCATTGAGGTAATTGTTTTACTCTAAATTACATTCACTCTCATGAGATTCGCATCACAGATGATGGAATTTTACAGAAAGATGAAAAGCTTTCTTCTAATGGTAGCAAATATTCTGTGCTTACATAATACAATAAAGAACATAAAATATGATTCTCTGCACTGTATCAGGCAGACTGCTTTATTAATATGCCCAAAGAAAAGTTTATCTCAGTGATGTTCTGCGGGTCTGACAGTGTTTTGTCTGCTCTCCTCACAGGGAGGGTTTGATATCCCAGAGCGGATGTTTTACAGTATAAACAAAGAGTGGGACTCTGCCTCAAGAGACAACATGGGGGACGTCAGAGAGCTGATCCCGGAGTTCTTCTACCTGCCAGACTTCCTGATCAACTCTAACCAAATCCAGCTAGGTCAGCTTTTTGAATCCTCTGTGTACCTAATGTTCATAAATGAAAACAAAAGAATGTAAAGTGATTATTTCAGACTTCCCTACCCTGTCTCTTGTTTTTTTGTTTTGTTTTGTTTCTGCGAGGTCAGAATGTATACTGTATTTTGTACTGTATGTCCTCAGTCATATATGCTACATACAATCAGCAGTCACTTTATCAGGTGTACCTTGCTAGTACAGGGTTGGACCTCGTTTGCCTTCTGTGCTGCCTTGTTCATGGCATACATTCAACAAGGTGCTGACCTTGTTGAAAACACCAAATATTGACATGAAGTTGCTGCACAATTGTTGGCTGCCCATCCTTTTCTGGTGATGTTTGACTACAGTCTGTGTGCCCACATACACCCAATTGCTATCATGTCATTGGCTTTTTGGATATTTGCATTAATAAGCAGTTGAACAGGTATATCTAATGAAATGGCCAGTGTATTTTCATCATGTTGGTGATTAAGCAATGATTCAAATGATTCAAATTAAAACTTTTTATTTTTATGAGAGGAACTCCATGTGGAGTAGATGTCCTGATTGGATTCTGAAGCACTCTATGTTAATTTGCATATGAGTGATCAACGATATTGCAGAATTTGCTATAACTATTCTTCTAAGCTTCTGGATAATAAGCTGCATAAGTGATAACAGATATGAAGCATCCAAAGAAATGCTGTGAAATGTAATCAAATCATTTCTTTATAATTCTTTTGTTGCTTAACTGATGAACTAATTAGCTTAATTTGAATGAAAGACGATACAGTAGAAACTGCACATGTATCCCACAGATTGACTGATTAGGTTTTGCATACATTTGTTCATGGTAATGAGGGACCATATAACAGATCACACCACAGTGGTTTGCTGGAGTGTTTGTTGGCCATCAATGAAGGTGTGGCACAGAATAATAAGCTATATTAATCTCTGGCCTGTTCCTATTACAGTCATGTCGTTGGTCTTTCTTTATTTGCCAATAAAAATATATAGTATGCCACATGAGGATACCACTTTTCTCCCTTTCTTTTTTTTTAATCAGAAAGGCCTTAAAAACATTTGCAAAGCCAATTTGATTGTATATTATGTTTCTTGGCACATTTTCGCCAGTTGGTGTCAGTCAGTGTAATTGCATGAAGCCGTTGGCAATATTGTGAATGGCATTATTCAAGTGTTAATGCATGTATATGTGTGTCTCTGCACACAAATGAGACGCAAACAAAAACAGTATTCACTAATTAAAACACTGCTTCACCCATGTCACCAGTGGCTCCTCTTTCTTTTTCCTACACAGTTCACGTAGTCAATAATGCATATGTGTGTCTTTTTAGGCTGTATGGAGGATGGCACAGCTCTGGGAGATGTCGAGCTACCTCCATGGGCAAAAGGTGACCCCCAGGAGTTCATTAGAATCCATCGAGAGGTCAGTGACACCTAGACTTTCCCTCCAAACCGCTAGCCTGGCCTGTTGTGTACTCTGACTTATTTACCCACAACACCTAATAATGATAGTCCGTACCGGCTGATGTATACAGAAGATTCACTGTATTAAGTATCTCCACACATACATTCACTACATGTGTGGCACTGTAATAGTGTAGGTTGCAGTTTGTTGTTCATATCACAGATGTTGGTTAGTTCAGTAAATTCTCAGAAGGCAGTTTTGTCTCGCTGAGTTTGGTTCAGTTATGTTCTTGTGGTACGAACTGTTAGTCAAGTATAATGACCAGTTGTTTTCCTATACAGAAGATGCATAAAAAGGCATTTATCTGAAGCTTAGATGACAGACAATACAGGACAACAAGCCTATTTAACAGGATTCGGGAACACATACGACTCTCTCTTTTTCATAATGTCATTATTTCTGCCAGTTGTTGATTGGTTGAATATTCTCACTATCTTCCTTCTTCTTCTTCTTCTTCTTCTTCTTCTTCTTTTTTTCCCAGCTTACCCTCATCTATCCCTTTGTGGGGTTATTGTACCCGTCTGTTCATTTTCTTTCTGTTTCTACATGATGACCCTCCCTTTTTCCATTCCTGGGGCATATGTGATGGTTATCACTCTGTAATCTACTGAACTACTCTTATTGCCTACCATTCTCATAAAATTAGTGACTTTAGAAGATTGGTTTTTTTTCTTCCACAGACAAATTAACTCAGGACAATATATCCTTGTTATGATACTTTTTTCTTTTTTTCCACCTTTCTGTTCATCCAGGACGCGTTTATTAAAATGTGGCGCTAGGATATAGCTGGTCATAATGCCCACTTTTCCTCATTAACTCTTCAAAACCAATCTCTGGCTAATTCAACCCAAATCATTCTTTAATTGTAACATGAAGATATGCTCATAACACAGCTGTTCGGTCTCTTGCTGTCCTGGACTTCTAAATTGACTTTTGGAAGGAATTGTAGGGTACCTTAATAATTTGATTGGCTGTACAGTCTTAGAAGTTTTGTGCATTGGTGTCATATTAGCAGTTTGACTGATGGTTTGGGGACCACAATAATAACGAGTGCTAAACACTGCTGTTTTTTTTTTTTTTTTTTTTAAAGACTGTTGTATGCATGTTTTAATAGCTTTATAATATTATTTGACTAGATGGTTTTAGTTTGTGCAACAATCCCCTGCTCTGTTTGCTTTAGGCACTGGAAAGTGACTATGTGAGCGCCAACCTACACCTGTGGATCGATCTGATTTTTGGATATCGGCAACGAGGTCAAGCTGCAATAGAAAGCGTGAACACGTTCCACCCTTACTTCTACCCCCAGAAACGCTGGCAGGACACTAAAGACCCTGTCATCAAGAGCACAATCTTGGGATATGTCAGCAACTTTGGACAAGTTCCCAAACAGGTTTTAAAAAAATGATGATGATGATAATAATAATGTGACGATGAATTAGTGTAATTGGAGTATATTTACTGTATTATGTATTTCCCATAGCTCTTCATCAAGCCCCATCCGCCTCGCAGTGGCTCTAAGAAAGAAGGGTCATCAACACATCAGCCAACTCCATTTTATTTCAAACTGGATAAGCTAAAGACCCCTGCGCAACCATTCAGAGGTATAACTAAAGACAAAGACGTTCAGAGAATATGCAACATATCTTAGGATTTCTGGCTTCCTGCCCCTCAAAAGCTTTTTTCCCCCTTCTTTGCTTTTCCTTTCTTTTCTTTCTTCCTTTGTAAAAAGTGAGGGTGGCTATTTCAACCTGTTTCCAATCTTTATTGTAAGCTGCTTTGTTGCGACAGGCCTTGGTTTCATATTTGGTGTAATTGCGGCAAAACTGTCAAACTATTCTAGTCTTCAAACTATGGTATAAGATAAAAACAAATCTTAATACAGCCTCATGAATGACACACATTCAACACTTTTATAACTACTGCTATTTTGTGCTGAGTAAACTAAATTGAATCAATTATAGTGATCTTCGTTGTTTTGCATTGTTCCACCTTTATTTTATTCCCTACTATTTGATGTTGGTTATTATACACCGGATGTGCCCAAATCTTAAGGGAATCATTGAAATGGAGTGAGAATGCCCATAGATTAATTTACACTACAGAAGGATAGAAGCTATCTGTTAGAGCTACAATATGGAGATGACTCTGCTGCTGAGCCCTACTTAATAATCGGAATATCCCTATAGGCCCACTGAGGGATAGGAGATGAATCTGCGAATGCTCAGGGAGAGATTCCTGCATATTACATTTCATATTAAATCTTAGAGTGTCTGATCTGATCAATAAGCAGATAGAGATGAATAGGACGAGGAACACTAAGAACTAATGCAGACAGAGCTTCTTTCTGGGGATTATAGAAGCAGAACTGGCAATCGGATGTAATGATTTTGCCTCTTCCTGCATGAATAGGTCAGTTACAGGCGCAATCACTGCCTTACCCCCAGATGCAGGTGCCCCGTAGGACCGAGCCTCAGCTCGTAACCATGAGGATGGCTGTTTTAATTGCCCAGTTTTTCTGTTCTCTCTTTAATGAAACACTTTACAAGTTTACTGAGATACGAAACTCTTTAATATGATGTTTTTGAAGAGCTATTATCTTTATTACAGATACACTTCTTTACTTTCTTTCTTTCTTTCTTTTTCTTTTTCTTTTTTAAGACTATAACATTATTGTGTTGGGTTTGACAAGTTATATATACTGTTCTAAATATTACTGTAGAGCTGTCAAGAGGCCCGGTAGGTCAGATACTGTGCTTGGAAAAAGAGGTCTTGGTTCTGGAGAAAAACCAGCTCCTCCTGTCACCGCTACTGTGCTGCTTCTTCAGCTGGGGATTTCCTGACAACAGTTGTGCCTTTGGAAACCATGCCACAGAAAAGGTATTATATAATGTCAATGGATTTTACACATTTCCATAACTACTGATCTTCAAATCAAAATTGGAAGGAAGTGAGTGCAAATTAGGCAGGGACCTGTTATGCTAAGTAATTAACAGTGTCATTAATTTACCCTAAGTTTTTTTTTTTCTTTTTTAAAAATCTGCTGAGCGCACACACTACTGTATTATGAGAGTCTGCTGGTTTCTTCTCAACTTAAATTGTTTTGATTTGTCATACCTGCCAATTCCATCCCCTTGATTTGTGCCAGGGGTCTCCAACTCTAGTTCTTCAGAGCTACTGTCCTGCAGCCTTAGATACATCCCAAAAAAACTTGTTTACTGTTATGCGCATACTGTTATACTGTAGAGAAGTTGGCGAGAGGTTGTTTTTCCCTCTCTCTCGCTTTTATTTTTATTTAGACTTCAATTAGTCCAGTCACTTTGGTGAATCATTTTTGCTACTTTGGGGGTACACTGCTGTCTCCTTTGTTCTGTTCTGTGGAGACTTGGGGTGTATTTGTGTTCAGGGTTGATGGCAATATAGACCCCAGCATTGCTGGGTCAGGCATGCCTCTTAGATTCACTAGTTGGAATATCAGAGGTATGGGTAACCCTGTTAAGAGATCTAAGGTTTTTTTTAGCTTTAGATACATCCCTACTCCAACACAGCTGAATCTGATTCTTGAATTACCTGTTCAGCATGCCATCAAGTTTACTACCACTTTTATGTGTTATGATTGTCATGGTTTTTATATTTAATACGTGCCGGGTCCCTTCTCTTTTCCCTCTCCCATCTCCTTTTTTCCTATGTTATTTTGTCAAACACCTTGGTATACCCTTGGTTTTGTGTGTTTTATAAATAGAGTTTATTATTATTATTATTATTATTATTATTATTATTATTATTATTATTATCATTAAGTTTGGTAAAGGCCTAGTAACAAGCCATTCATTTGATTTTGGTGTGTTGGAGCATGGATGCATGAATTGTATTCTTTTGAGCAAGTTAAAGTGTGTTTAATGTTAATTATTTTTCAGTTGATGCTCATTAAACTTGAGTTCAGATTTTATCATAACATAGTGTAATTCTTAACACTTTATGTATGTCGACTTCTAGACGTTTGCAGTGTGTGAGAGTTTATGTGACTGGGGAGACATATTGTGCGCCGCCTGTCCCAATGTGACCACAATCATCACTGCAGGAACCAGCACTGTCGTTTGTGTGTGGGATGTGGCAGTCACTAAGGATAAACTCACTCACATGAAACTCAAACAGGTTCGTCTGTCCAAATGTTTGTATACTCTTGAAAAGTAACAGTATTGTTGACAACTTATTTGCACACACACGCACTAATACTGACCCCACTGTCCTTCACAGCCGTTATATGGTCATACGGATGCAGTGGTGTGTCTCGCTGTGTCTGAGGTCCACAGCATAATAGTGAGCGGCTCTCATGACCTCACCTGTATCCTGTGGGACTTGGAAGAGCTAAGTTATATCACTCAGTTAGCAGGACACACAACCGTCGTCTCTGCACTGGCTATCAATGATCTAACTGTAAGTCCACCTTCTGGGTCCCCTTCTTTCCACTGCTCAGTCTCGCCTTCTCTTTTCCTCCTGTCCTTTGAATTTTTTGGCTCACTGTCGTCACGTTGTTCCTCTTCACTCACCTCGCAGCATGAGGAAGGGAGGGTTCTCACTGTTAACAGCATGAATATCCTGTTAGTGTGTGTTCTTCTCCTTTCGTTCCCTCTTTCTGTCTGTATGTCTGCACACCTGAACGTCAACACTATGTTAATATGTCCAAGGGAGAGATTGTGTCATGTGCTGGACCGCAACTCTACCTGTGGACCATGAAGGGCCAGCTGTTGACCTGCACTGACACTTCCTGTGGGCCTCAGTCAAACATCCTGTGCATCAGCTTTACACAGAGACACGAGTGGGATTCCAGGAATGTCATCATCACAGGCTGTGAGGATGGCGTTATACGGGTGAGTTTTGTTTTTGTTTTTTCATGCAGGTAAATAACATAATGGTTGTGTGTATGATGTAGAATGTTTTTTGTTGTTGTTGTTGTTGTTGTTAATGCTATCACAATTCTCTATAGCTCCTAATAGATCAGTGGGAGTGTTTCTGTACAGTATTCAACTGTGGCAGTCATTACTTTGGTATTAGCCTTGCTGGTACCAGCTTGGGTGTCTGTCAAAGTATTAATAACAGTATATGAGTTGTGTGCAGTGTGTGACTGTTTTTTGCTTAAGATTAATATAAGCATGTGTTGCCTTTCTGCAATCAAAGCTGCAAACAGTAAATTGTGCTTCACTTTGGAGTGGCTGCCCATGCCACGTGGACAGCACGCACACATAAACAGTATCATTACTTTATTATTACGTTGTGTCTGTGTGTGTGTGCGCGCGTGTGTGTGCGTATGTGCATGCATGTTGGTGCATATATGAGTGTGTTTGTTATTATCTTGAATTATATTTATGATTTTGTTACTCGTTATGTGTCTCTCATACAGATATGGAGGGCAGAGTACACCAGAACACAATTACCTGGCCCTCCAGAAGAGCCTGTGTCCCCAGGGCAAGACCAAACAGAGAGAGACGGTAATGTTACTGGCAGAACGATGGGATATACATCCAGGTGTTGTGTTCATAATAAAATGAATAAGAGTGGTCGACAATAACAAAACTGTGAAACCATCTGAAAAGCAACTGCACACAAAGAGCATCATTATTTATAGTGTTTTTAAAAAAAAAAGAAGACGAAGAAAGAACCATTGCTATCTAATTAGATAAATTCTTAAGTGAGATGATTATTTTTAACCGCTCATCTCAGAGCTAGACAGTGTGGTTTCCAGATGAGAGCTTGTAATGTTCATCCTATCCCTCACTAGCATTAGGGCTAGCAGGAATTATGTTGTTATAAAGTTATTAAACATAGAGGCAGTAAACACTGATGAGTAATTTTGCTGACGTGTGTGAGCGTGTATAATTTAGAAAGCAATAATACCCAGATCCAATTTGGCATACGTTGGTTACAGCCTCGCGTCACCTCATAGGAGTATTATGCTTTCCAATTACATCGAGACAAGTTTTTACGTAACACTGAAGCATTTATATTTGAGGGCTTTTTCTCCCTTTTGCAGCCTGCTGACTGCAGATGGACACACGCTTAATACACACTGAATTTTTTTTTGGGGTTTTTGGGGTGGGGAGGACAACTGAGGTTCTGATTTCAGGCGGGGTGGACAACTGCCCTGTAATTCACTATTAAGTAGATGCTAATGTATTCTCATGAATCCACAGTGAGCAACTCCAGCCAGGCTAAAGGCTGGGAGAGACATCTGGTGTTACATCAAGAGCTGAACAGAAGTCAAGCTGTGTCACAGTGGCGCTACAAAAATAATCCAGCCATCACAGCGCTGGCTATGTCCAGGTACAGTAAATAAAAAGCACCCACTCATAGGAATGCCAGCTGGGGTTTAGTTTCTGTTTATTACTGTACTTTAAACTTTATTCATCTCTGTGTTCGAAGAAAAATAGTATGAGTTTATATTTAATTATATGCAGTATTTGAAAGCTTCTAATTCTCTTTGTATGTATATCACTGCATGCTTTACAGCACAACTCTGCATTTCCCTTGCTGTATTCTTTGCAGGACTCACGCTACTCTGTTGGCAGGCGATGCCTGGGGCCAAGTTTTCACCTGGACGTGTGAGTGAAAACACAATTTCTGCACGCCCTTTATCCTCCCAGAGAGACTCTGATGGGAAATTCATTAGTATCTCAGGTCTGGCTGCAGCTGAGCAGCAGAAGTGCTGTATGTCAGGTGTGTGTGTGTGTGTGTGTGTGTGTGTGTGTGTGTGTGTGTGTGTGTGTGTGTGTGTGTGTGTGTGTGTTTTCTCAGAAAACAGTGTTACAACATTTGATGCATTTAGACGAAACATGACTTTTACCTTCTACACAAATATTTAATTTTGTATTTTTCTGTGTGTAAATACAGAATTTCAGTATATTTGAATAAAATTATTGATAGACACTTGCCAAAACCTTTTTCTGCTGGTCTCCTTGATTTTTGACTGAATTCTGTGTTGGATTTTATTCAATTTAATTCGAGTTAAACCAGAAGGACACTGGCTAAATTTTTCCAGAGTTGGTGGAAGGATTCGGATGAGAGAAACACTCGTACAGTCATTTAAATGGACCCTTACTGCTTTAGCAGAGTTTTCTAGGGCCCACAGCAGAAGCCTGTGGTTGAAATGGGCACTGCTAAACTGAACATGAGAAGGAGTGTGTGAATGATGACCAGGGGCATGCGCGCTTCATAAACTGTTCCTGAGAAATGCAGCTTTTTCGCTTAAACATTTCTGAGAAAAACTGCAAGTCAAGCAAACACTGTTGTGAAGAGACAAATAAGTCAGCATTTAATCATGTAAGCGTTGTAATGTTTTGGTCTGGTAAATGTTTGTGGCAAGAAAAATTCAGGCTGTTTAGTTTGATGTGAATAGTTTGCTGGCTTTACTATTTTGAGTTTCACAATGTGCTTTCATTTTGCTTTGTAATATGGTATTTATGAGGGTTTTTTGGACAGCCCTTTTTGTACCACTACCCGCCTTAAATTCTCTGTGATCATATTATGTCTATCATGGGTGATTTTTAAGTGTGTGTGTGTGTGTGTGTCTTTATCCCCAAAGATATTAGATGCCAAATAAACAGAGTATCTGACAAATTTCACAAGATGTGGTATGAAACTCGTCCCAACTTGCAGATGAAAAGTGTAATAGCAACACTTACATTATCACACTTGCACTCCAGTGAATAAGTGGGCATGTTAGGCTGTTGATTGTGGAGGTTTGTTTGCTTTCTGTCTCCTACTTGCTCTCTCATGCACATGCGCCACTCCTCTCTATCATAAAGGAGGAGGTCTCTCTCTTTAACCTTTGTGTGTGTGGCTAATTGTGCTAAGTGGAGTAGCTTAATAGAGTGGAAAATAGTCCTCATAATTTTCCCAGAGAGCTAGCAGTGACCTTCTCTAAAGACAACGGCTATCTCCATTCTCTCTACATCGCTGGTTTTATGATATGAAATGTCAAACCACTGGGTTCCTCAGAATAATTAAATCAAATAAATTATTGCACCTAGGCAGAACCATCTTGTAGCCTAACCCAATTATAATGCACTGTAAAGCTAATTATTAACCATGATTACAATTAGTCTAATTTGAATAAATGTAGTCATTAGCGGGTTCATTCTAGTCAGTGAGTATGAACTGTGGGGGATGATGGTCTCTCTCAATCTCTCCCACTCACCGAGGGAAAGGTGTGGATTTGCATCATTCTCTTCCTCCATCTTCATCCCATTTTTCACACAGTGACCTTCACAAAATGGCCTGCACCCTTCACCTTTCCTGAGCTTTATGTCTGCTGCTTCTAAGATTTATATTTGCTATTTATTCTTGTGCCACAGTGAGTACACTTTGAAATTAGAGGCACTTTGTGCTGTTTCTATTCTTTCTACTATTTTATTAGGAATCATGCATGTTTATTGTTGATGGATGAGAAGATTGATACGTATATTAGATTGTTAGCTTAGCATAAATACTGGAAACTGTTGGTCTGCCTTTTGTCTGAAGGTGGCAAAGTATTGGATCCATTACACCAGTTTATTAAATGTTTCATCTTATCCATGTTATTGCGTTAATATAGACCAAAATGTCCTCAGAGACATGATAGCGTCACGCAGTCAGCTGCACATCCACGATCAGAATCTCCGGTTTCACCACATACCCAAAGTGCACTGTTGGGTTGAACTCGATTTGATGATTTGATCTTTGTACCATGTTGGAAGCAGCTATCAGAAGATGCTGTGATCATAAAGGCATTGGCATGCTCAGCAACAACACAAGAAAATATCTTTCATGCCGTTACACCAGCAGCAGCAAACTCGAATCATTGATCCAAGACAGGATGAAGACATGCTTTCATCTTTTTGCACCAAATTCTGAGGCTTCTATCTAAATGTTGCAGGACAAATTGAGACTCATGAGACCAGGCAACTTTCTTCAATTCTTCTGTTGTGCAATTTTGGTTAGCTCCTATGAATTGCAGCCTCAGTTTCTTGTTCATAGCCAACAGGAATGGCTGCTTCAGCATTCAGAAACGCTTTTCTGTGCACCTTAGTGTGAAGCAGTCTGTCTGTTCTCCAACCTCAACAAGGCATTTTGACCACAAGAAAGACAGTTGAATGGTTTCAATCTTGTGTAACTTTCATCATTAGACGCAGAAAGGAGATTTCCCAACTTTGAAAGATTATCAAACATTCCTGTTATGTTTGTATATGTGTCTAAAATTTCCAGATTCGTAAGCAAAGTGGAATCCACCCTTCTTTAGAGAAAAGCTGCACTTAAAAACTGTATTTACAGAAATCAAACACTGTACTCTTTAGCATCTCTTAATATGATGTATTAGTACTGTAATCATAAATGCATTTCAAAACTGACTTTTACAGTGCCTTATTACACTGCAGTAAGAGAGCCTGGACAACAGTTTCTTCCCACACAGTCTCCTGAGTTTATAAAGAATAGTTAATGGTAAGAGCATTCTATAAACATCTGGCTCACAGGCCAGCAATGCCAACAAACAAAGAAACAAAGTTATGAGACCCGAAGCTGCTGTGCTGGAACTGGAACTGAACACAGCAAGCACAAGCCTCCCATTTACCCACACATGGCATACTTGCACCCAAAAAAGAAAACAAACATCATACTAACAGTTCATAAATATAGTCCTTCGGCTGCTGCACAGTTCCGATCGGAGAGCTGGATCTCTGCAGGAGGTACCAGGCTTACATGTTTACAGGTATTTCTCCTGGAAGAGGATCTGAGCATAGACTGTGTCGGGGCTGGAGGGTGTGGGGTCGGGGGTGGAAGGGACCGGGGGCTCCTGTCTTGGTCGGACAAGCTCCAGCTCTGCATATGTCAGACTTTCTTCCTGTGATATTCGAGGCTAGAGGAGAGAGGAATTGGGTAAAAGTACGTTCAGCTACAAAAAAAGAATTGTTGCTGTATATATGTGCAACAATTTCAGAATTTACAACTGGAAAAATAGTCACAGACAAGTAAGTTGTCAGCATTTCATCTTGTCAGCAAATTGTAGTTTTTGTCAACTTCCATGGTAAACATCTTTTCTGTTTCCCAGCAGCAGAATCTGTTTACGTTGTTTTCAGGACCTCTTGGAACATTTAGTTTACCCGGAAAACATTTGGTACAACAGGAGCCCTATCCAAAATCCTCAGATCCTCCTGGCTGCACTAATCTAATCAGCATGTTCGTGCTAAAGAAAAGCTCACATCTCCAGTGCTTCGTTTCAGTACAAAATTACAAGAACGCCATTAGACGAAATACTGATGATGCTTAGTTTGAGTAGTTTTCTTCTGTACACACTTGTTTGACACTTTTATTGAAGATATAAAACCAATGAAGCACTATAAATAAATAATTGTGTTTCAGAAGCAATAAAGCTAAATAGAATTATCAAGCTCATAACTGAATGAAGACATGGCAATAAACTGCTGTAGACAATCATGCAGTCGTGAGACAAATTCCCTCTTGCATGCATCTCAATAACAACTGTGCTCGCAGAAAAAAAATCTTTTCGAAACATTAATAAATACATTCTAAAGGTATTAAGTACCTGTGTTTCATAACTGATCTTCATAGTTTTAGTTCACATAGGTTTTGTGCTTGAAGGAAGAGACTTACAGTGGCAGATCTCCTTGGCTGAGTCTTCAACCTTCTGGGCTTTCGAGGTCTCTTTGCAGCAACGGGCACTGAAAACGGAGACAACCTTAATTGACTCAAAATAGCAGCCAGGAGGAATGAACTGGCAAATATTAAATTGTGGTTGAAGTCAAAATTGTCCTTCACAAGCACTTTGTGTTAAACCTAATCACAGTGTTGTTTAAAAACGGACGTGAATTCTTTCTTCTGCTGTTTTCAGTGACAGTGTTCATTTAATTCGTAACACACTAGGCAGGAATTTCACATTCTCTGACTGTTTTGTGCAAGCTTAATTCCTGCTTTTCTGCTTGCTGACAATTTACTGTAATTTACTGTTCTTTGCCAAATTCCTGCTCTTGGGGCTAGGGCCTCTCACGCCACTCTGTGACTCTGGTACCTCTAGTATGTTTCATCTTAGGTTTAAAATCTGAAACCTTACTTTATATTTTACTTTGTGAAGGACACTGCAGGACATTTTACCTTTGGCTGGTATGTGCAGTGGAGGCTCTTCAGGTAGCTTAGGTGGTGCTACTGCTTGTGTTCGGTCGGTTTTCTGTCTCATGTCTCTCCTTTGTGCGCTTGGGGAGGAACTGGAGCAACTACTAGAGCTTGTTACAGTCTCTCCTGAGCTGTAAGGAGTAGATAAAGTTGATCTTAATTTATATTAAAGCTAAAAATACTATTTTAAAAATGTGCAAATAAATAGACATTTAAAAATATTTCTGAAGCTCAACATAACGTTTGTTTGTTTTGCATATATATAATTGGCAAATACTGTGTTTGTCTCCCCCCCAGCTTTCTGATTTCTAAATAAAGAACATACTAGTACCTGCTTTCTGGACATTTGACCAGAGGGTAACTGGCTGTAGAGAAAGAAGCAATAAAGACAAACATTTGATGTGACGGTTTGTTTTAGATACAAATGTGGGAAACATAAAGCCATAAATCTACAGTTGCTTTGGGAAAACAAGTGGTTTTACATTTGAGCCTGTGTCTTCTGTAGAAGTACTGGCAGATTAGGATGAGAGTGAATAGGAAGATGGACAGCAGGCCCAGTGAGCAGATCAGCACAGCACACAGATACACATCTAAAAACAGAGACATCAGAATAGAATAAGCTTTATTTAAGCAAGATGTGTAAATGAGACAGAATTAGGAATAGAGCTGAGAACAGTACCTGCAAACAAAAGCCACAATCCTTCACTTCTACCATCCTCGGGTATAAAGTGCACTGTAGAAACAGACATTTTAAAATGTCATCAGAAACTGTACATAAAAGATGGAAACTGTGCCCAGACTGAGTATCTTTATATTTGTTGATGTCTGAGGGCTGTGGCTCTGTACAACAAACCCCAGTGGTTCTTGGAAATATCCAAACCACTGTCATAAAGCGAGAGTCTGCTTCACCATCAGCCAAACACAACATTAACACACACACACACAGACACACACACACACACACACACACATATAGTAGCTGTGTTGCTGTTCTTGGACCATGTTTGGGGGTTCCCCATTGTTCCACATATCAGCTATCAACAGTGTTCTCTTTGTCCTTATTAACAGGTCAGGGGTATTTAGGGAGAGGTTGAGGAGAGTAAAGACTGTCTCTGCTCTCCATAATGAGATTTTAATATGACTTTTCCACACAGGTTGATGCATATTGTAAGATATTAACTCTAATTGACTTTTAGCCTGTTTCCAGACCACTGAACTACATGCAAAATTGTCAATGTGTCTTCACTGTTCTGTTTCAGTAACACCCAATTAATGTGGAACACTGTGGGTTAGGGAATCTTTCTAGGATGGAAAAAGGTATAAAAAGTAAATAATCATGTTTTTGTTCTTCTTTTGTCTTGAAATGGAAGAATTTTTTTTCACAAATATTTTTCCAAGTCATCAAATATTGTCACTTGTTTTTAAAAATGCTCTTACCACATTCTATCTTTGCCATGAATATAAGTTTCTTTTAAGACTAATAAAGGTGTGGTGGGCCAGGCTATCATGTCTTTGCACTGTTAAGCTAAGATAAAGACTTGTGAAGCAGGCAAACTTTACCAGTCTTGTTCACCAGACAAGGCGACAGTTACAATTGGCTGGAATCTGGGCTGAGGTTAACCACCAGTTAAACCGCACATCTGATGAGAGCAAACACACTGAGGTCACCAGCTTCTCTGTAAGGGAGCTATTAAATGTAAACGCTCACTACAAATGTTTCTACATCATACCAATAGAGATACGTTTATGTGAAATGTAAATACCCTATACCCCTGTTACACCATCAGGTCCAAATTTAGGCTTATCTGAGGTCTTTCAGCTGTGAAGGTAAATGTGGAAAACAAATTACCAACCACTGAAACTGGCAGCTCAGTGAACTTGAACACAGTGTCTCGAAAGTTTACCAGTTTAGAAAATCAGCACGAAGCAATCAAACTTTCTTATTAAAGGTCTGAAGCTGGGAACTAGATATAAAGAAGAGGTTGGAGTTTTGTGAATGAAAGTAGTCCATTGACCTCTTTAGGGTGTAGTCTTTGCTTTATGCCCTGCAGACTGAGATCTGCAGACTAAGGGGTTCCCTCAATATAATTTTTTTTCCTCTTTGTTTACCCTCATAATGTCAGGTCTTCTGTTTCTGGTTCTGTGGTCAATGCATGGCGGAGATGCCTGAGGTTGTGTGGCTTCCTTAGTGGGACATTGCCCTGAATATAGGGCAGGGCGTTGTCAGGCTCTGTCTGACTCGAACCTCTGCGCTTTTCTTGTGTAAAACTATTGAAAGGTAAACTGAGTCACACACGGCCTCCACAAAGTGTGGCAAAGCATCATAAATCTCTAGTAAACCCCTTCACCCAGTGCATCTCACCGATGATCGGTCCAGTGTGTTGCACAGATAAAAATAAATATTGAAGAAATATTTATTACTTCATGTGATTTAAATGATTTCTTAACCCGTTTCTCTTTGTTTTGTTTGTTGGCACACTGAATAAGCTGCAACTAAACTCTCCAGTATTTTTTTATTTTTTTTCCTGAGGCTTGCATAAAAGTAAACCCAAAATGCTGACATCAGAGTTTTTGAACCCTGCCAGCTCAACAACACCCTACCTTTTACTCCTTACACACACACAGGCAGGGATTTTGTTAAGTGTGGTTTGGCTGTGTGAGCTCATTGTTTTGAGATGGAAATGCCAGAGGACTGGGGTCGCACTCAAACATACAGGCATGACCGTCTGCAAATATTGTAAGTTAAAGTTAGAGGACACATTTCTGCACAATCTTTGTTTCTTAGTAGAAGAAAATTGTGGCCCTTCCTTAATTTGGTTGTTTTTATTTCCAGATAACTTGGTTGACATTTTTACTAAAACGAATGTGGGCTAAGGGAATTCTTTGAAAAATAGCAGTCTGAAAATATTCTTTTTAATTATCTCCTGAAACAGTTTTATAGTTTTAATATGCAAATAAATAAACGAATCATCAGCTTAAATAAAGGTAATCATATACATATGATTACATGTGTATATGAATACAGAACAATAACTAGGAACATTGACAAGTCTCAAGTCCTCAATTCTCAGCATCCACCTCATAAGTCAGATGAGTCCATGGGTCTGTATTTTAAGAAATATGGCACAGAGATGTGAGGGAATACATCTTTTTACCTGTCAGCTGTGTGGTGCTGGTACCATTGGAAGTGATTCTCCATATGTCTCTGTGTTTGCGGATCTCCTGAACTTTACAGCTGTAAAAACCCTGGTCCGACCCAGTCACGCTGAGAATCCGCAACTGGTACACCTCTCCCTCAGTTTTCTCGTGCAGATGAAACTTTGGTTGTGGGAAACGGTAGGTGTAGTTCCCATACAGCTTCCTTCTCCTTATGCCCATCTTTACAATCAGAAACTGCGGGTGGTCGAGTACAGGAGGAGAGTTGGGTGGAAGGGAAGCAGGAGGCACAGGAGTAGGAGTGGTTAGAGGAGAGAAGAACCAGTGAAGAATCAGGACACTGGTGGTCCTCTTCCTTTGAGATACCAGACAGGACAGTGTCAGGTTGTCGTTCTCTGTTGCCAAGACGACAGGCCCAGGGGTCACTGTCACATTAAGAGCATGGCATACCTCTGTTGACAAAAAACCCCCACAAACGCTTTGGGTTATATATGCACAAATGTATACAGCTTTCATTTTAATTCGATTTTTTAAATATATCATTTAGTTTCAATCTACTCAGTATGTTCCTTTTCCAAAATGTCTGCTTCTGTTACTGTGTAATACTTTCTGAGTAAGATATCTAGGTAAATGTGTGTCAGAATAAAATTAAATCAAACCATAAGCCTCACAGAACGCTTATATGACTCAATCCTTCTTTCTAAATTAGTAATAAACTAGAGTTAAAAGTGTGTTTGTCTGCTGTCACAGCTTCAAACAATCACTGGTTCTATTTGTGCATCTTCCCATGATTGTGTGTGTATTCACTCTGTTTTAGCAAGGAAGCGTAAAAGCACTGCAAAAGAAACAGCTAAAGTATGACTTTACTTTCCTGGATGTGCTCTTGGTTTAGTCTGCTGTGAGCCAGGGCAGAGACAAAGAGGTCTGGACACAATATGTGTGACCAGACAGGCAAAGAGTAGCTACAGGTGGGAAACATTCATCCTCGGTATGGAACAACCCAGAACAGGCAAGGAGAAACATGGAAGGATAACAGGGACCATCTGGTCTTCCATGCTGCTTTTGCTTAATTTTTTCTTTTCTTTTCTTTCTTTTTCTTTTTTTCTTTTTTGGTCTTGTTTGTTGGGGAATCTCCCTTAGACTCTCTGGGGCTTGTCTAACACTATTTAATGTGGCAACAAAAGCAGCTGAAGTACTTCAAACAACATTATGCACAGCTGAAAAAATATATAGGACATAAAACACGAGTTGTAAGTCTGCTTTACAGCAGTTTTTAGGACACAAATTATATGTAAAAACTATACTGAGGTTTTCTCTGATCACAGACAACAAACCACCCTAACGCCACAACTGGTTGTTTTTTTTTTTTTGCTCTTTTTTTTGTAAACAACTTTTCAGCACCACACTATTAACACAATAACAAATGCACTTGCAAATTGTGATTATTGTAGATCTGATGACCTCTAGATGATAATTGTAGTTGTATGCTTTCTATTACTTTCTTACCAAAGGTCCATAATGCACTGAAACTTTGATGGTGGTGTGTGATGACAGCTCAAGTTACAACTCAAACACATATTGCCTCTTTTACGCCTGCTTGCTCACTTTCTCATTGCTGTATGCTGCGGTAAAGAAGGCACACTTACCTGTGACCAGAGCCTTAGTCAGGACAAGGATCACTACAGAGAAGTACATTTTCCACAGTCAGTGAATCCATAAACCCAGACAACTGCACAGCAACTTACACAAGCAGCTACATTCAAAACAGAGCCTGACTGCACAACCCACCAGAGCCCTTACCCACCATTAACTCTTCTCCTCTTTCTCCTCTTTTCTGTGTAATATGAAACAGTAAAGGCTCTGTTCCCACTTAGAAACTCCCACTCTCTCTCAGTACTCTCTGCCTCCCTCTCCCTGTGGCTGTCTCTCTCTCACTCTCTTTCTCTTGTGTGTCCTGCAAAACGTAGGAAATGTCATTTCCTGTGTTCCTGTGTTCTGAGTGTGTCCTGGACCGTGGCCCAAAACCCCCAGAACTCCAAAGTGATGGTCAAGTCTCGTGGTTTGTGTGCGCGCGTGTGTGTGACATTGTGTGCAGTTCTAAGAAGCATACACAGTAAACTGCTGAAAATGCATTTCCATCACCTCAGTCACCAGGAATAATGCTCATCTTGCATCTCGGAGTAAAGGCCAAATGCTGATGTTTATTTGTGTGAGGTTCATATTTTTGTGTATGTATGCATGTGTTTATGCATTTATGTCGAGGCACATTTGTCCCCGTGTGTGTGTGTGTGTCTGTCTGTGCTGGGACCTCTCCCAGCTGCTGGACAGAGTGGCATGGGTTTGTCTCTGGCTGTGGTTGTCAGACTGTCCCAGTGGTATGAAGCCTGCTGCTTTATTGGGCAGGCTAAACTGCTGAGGCAGGGCTTCTGCTGGCGCTTTGAGCTCTGCCAAAGCCAAATGGAATTACACAACAGATTTAACCCTTAAAGTCGTATGTAGTGTTCTCTTAAGAGGAACTGAGTCTGTGGGAATCTACTGGTTTGTTTGTTTTTTTGTTTTTTTTTTGCAAAGACAGACAGCTGTAATATAAGGTTAAGCCACAGTACAAGTTTTATAAATTGAGGATCATGTGTTAAAATGATACTTCTGATTTTGACTTCTTAACAAAATCTTGTGTTCAGAGTTTCCTTCAGGTTTTTCTCTTCCCAGGTCTTAAGTTCAGGTCTTTGCTCCAGCAGATGATTCACTCTGCTCTGCCCCACAGTGGTCAAAGCAGGTTACTGCTTCTCAGGGGATCAGCAGTATGGTTATGTTAAACTGGAGAGTATAGGCATGCATTCTCACCACAGCTCCGTACATTTAATTGGAGTGTGTGGATCAAGGGAAATAAAAGAAGGCACATTTTCACACTCTCGTGGGTATAATATTAAAAGATTTAAACATTTGGATTGCTTCATACAGTAAAAAGGACACAAAATAAATGCCATCAACAAAATGTTATTTTCCTTTATCTCTCAGGACATATTACTGCACATTACAATAGCACATTGTAATTGTCTTATGCAATCATAAAAAGACTCTTCATTTTGAATCACTCAGGCCCAGGGTACATTTCAGAAGTCAGAACAAGATGTCATTATATTACATTATATTATGGTTGTAAAATAAAATCAGCCTCTTGCATGAACCTTTTTATCTTTTCCTTTTGGTTTATTTCTAACTTTTACAAAGAGGTTTAAAATACAGCCACCGTGATGAGAAATGATTAATTGATTATTATCTGATTCAGCCCATGTCACGCTACTGTTTCACAGCAACCCAGAAACAATTTTTACAAACATTCAGCTTAAAAAATAGACTACTGTATGATATTAATTCTTAAAAACAGCAACAGCCACATCACCATTTTTTCACTCCATACATGGCTGAATTAAAAAAACTATGCTTCTGAATCTCAAAATCTCCAATTTGTGCTTAAAGGTAAAGCCGGCTTGTCAGTAGCAAAGGTTTTTCCAAACAACTTTTGATATACCGTATGATATATAATAAAATGCAATTAGGTTGAACAGGCAGTGCTAATGACACTGTTTACACAAGAAGCATAGCTTAGCTTCTCACATTCAAAGTCAAATGGAATGGTGAACTCTGTAAAACAAGTAAATCAACAGCGAATCTCCAAAAGCAGAAACAATATAACAGTTTGCTATAGAGACTTATTAAAACTACAAACCAAAAACATTCTGAGACTATTTTCACTTGAAAAAGTCATTTGCAACCACTTAAAATCATGTATATTATGATCCATTCACTCTTTACTTTATTAAATATTTAATATCAGTCTTTACTCTCACCAATCAGACACCTCCATAAAGTCCTCCAGTTCACTCATAGCTATTATATCACGAGGATTATATTGCGAGTGGGCTGAGTTATCATTTTCACAAACTGAGCTTCCTGCAAGCTGGCTGTTTGTGTCACACTCTGGGAACGACTCATATGAGCCATGTGTGCTGTAAATTGTGTTACAGGTTTTGTCTTTGTCATTAACTGTGTCCATGTACGGGGTCTTCTCTGGACTGTAGCGATGCCCATCAGAGTTTTGTCCCAGTTCAAAAGCCTGATGTCCAGGCTGCTGGTTCTGGTGGAGAGTTGCAGGAACCTGCGACTTGTTGGGATGCAGGGAATTGATACTTGCAGGCTGGTAGTGTTGGGGATAACCGTGGTACCCTTGATAAAGCACAAAGGGTTTGCCAGCAGGAAAAGTCTGGGAGAAGGGCTGTTGCTGGGACTTGATCTGCATCTCAGGCTGTAGGCATGTTTGCTGGGGTTGAGGTTGCGAGATGCTCTTGCCAGACTCGCGCACATTCAGTTGGATATACTTTCCTGTCTGTGGGTCAAAGAAAGTCTTCTTTTTCACTTGAACAGGCAGGTCCACTACAAAATACTGACCAGAACCGGGGTCTTGCAGCACCTTGCGCTGGGTCAGAGGGTAGGCCTGGGGATAGCTTGACTCTACATGATACTGTGTCACTGGAGCTGGGTGGTGGGCTTGGTGGAAAGTGGGAGAAGAGGGAACATGAGCAACAGTCTTAGGAGCAGCAGTATGGGAAGCAGGGCCAGTAGCATAATGAGACACACCAGGGAGGGAAACGGCGGCAGTATGAGGGATAGAAATAGGACCAGTGGCATGGGGGGAAGCGTGGAAAGAGTGGTGTTCTGTATGGGTGGAAGGCAAGCTGGACCCCGACACAGGAGCATTAGCAAGGGAGACAGGTGAGGAAAAATGAGGGGAAGCCATAGCATGGCGATTAGAGGATCGTACCTCAGTGGATGAAGAGGAACGAATAGTGGAGACCTCTTTCTCAACTCCAGAAAGGCTGTCTTCGCCAACTTTGGACAACTCTTTCTTCATTCTCCGGGTAGTTAGCCTTTGAGCCCTCCGTAGGGCTTTCTCGCTCTTTGGGGGAACAGCTGGAGGCTTGCCCAAAGAACGGGAGACATCACTGCTGAAGCTACATGCTGATTCTGGTCTCTCATAGTCATAAAGACCTCGTATGTCTGCTAGGTCTGCTGCACTGGTGGCAAAACTTTCCATATCTTCAGACATATTGCTGATAAGAGAGCGTGAGTCATCTTCCTCCATAGCAATGCTTCTCCTGGAATAGGGCCTATAATGAGGGATAGGGGCTGAGTGATCCTGTGGTGAAGATGCTGACTGGAAAGTTGAAGATTCACTGATAGCAGTGAGTCTATTTAAACCTGTGTGATGCTGGACAGGAGTTCCAGCACTGTGTCTTATTTTCTCCTGTCCTTCCTCTCTTTTCTCTAATCCCCTGTCACTGGGTGAACCCACCCGGAAATCTTCTCCAAAGCTCTTATAGAATCGTGGCTTAACCGATTTGGTGGAAGTGGAACCTCTGAAGGTGTTGTCCTTTACTCTGAACATTAAGGGCTTGACTCCTAGAGCAGGTGAGGAAGTGTTGGATCGGGGCAGAGATGGAGCTGGAGATGCAGGGGCATGGGGTCTATAAGATCTCGTGTGGGACCCATGGGACTCAGTTGACTCATTTTCTGATAGATTGTTTCTTTGTTGGGAAGGTGAAGGGGAGCATAGCTGCCTTTCTCTTTGTTTTGTCTCTGATTCTGTTGAAGTAATGGCATAGTACTGGAGAGCATCCACCTGTGCTACTCTTTTTTCCTCTCTCCGATTATCTCTCACCTTCTCACTGTCAGCTGTTAACTTTTCTTCTTCTCTCTTGTTAGCCTTGATGTTATTCTCTCTTTGAGCTAGCATGCCTTCTTTTTCCACTCTCATCTCATTTTTCAGTGCTTCTTGGCTGTTTTCATGAAGTTTAGGTCTCTCTTTGGCTTGCTTTTCTTCCTTTATGATGTTTACTCTTTCTACAGCTCTCATTTCTGCCTCCCCTGTTTGAGTTCTCATCCATTCTTCCTTTTTCTGCCTTTGTCTGTCTTGCTCTTCCATTTGTATGTGTTCGATCCTTTCCTCTTCTGAAATATGCATAACTTTATCTCCTTCTCTTGGTTTTCTTTTCTTTTCTGCTTCAGTATTGGCAAGTATCTTCTCCTCAATCTGTCGTTGTTCCTCAATCAAAGCTGCTCTCCTCCTCTGTTGAATCTCTTGAACTGCTCTCCTTTGTTGCTCTCTTTGAGCTACTCTCATCTGTAGCTCTTCTTCTGCAGCTTTCTGTAGCTTTTCTTGTGTAGTTTTCTTCTGTTGCTCTTCTTGTGCAGCTCTTCTTTTCAGTTCTTCGGCAGCCCTTTGTTTTTCTTGTGCTACTCTCAGTTGCTCTTCATGCACAGCTCTTCTCTGTTGCTCATCTTGTGCAGCTCTCCTTTGTTGCTCTTCTTGTACAGCCCTTTTCTGTTGCTCGTCTTGTGCAGCTCTCCTTTGTTGCTCTTCTTGTGCAGCTCTCCTTTGCTGCTCTTCTTGTACAGCTCTTCTCTGTTGCTCGTCTTGTGCAGCTCTCCTTTGTTGCTCTTCTTGTACAGCTCTTTTCTGTTGCTCGTCTTGTGCAGCTCTTCTTTGTTGCTCTTTTTGTGCAGCTCTTCTCTGCTGCCCTTCTTGTGCAGCTCTCCTTTGTTGCTCTTCTTGTGCAGCTTTCCTTTGTTGCTCTTCTTGTGCAGCTCTTCTTGTAAGGTCTTCAGCAACCCTCTGTTTTTCTTCTTGTGCTATTCTTAGTTGCTCTTCGTGCACAGCTCTTCTCTGTTGCTCTTCTTGTGCAGCTCTTCTTTGTTGCTCTTCTTCTGCAGCTCTCCTTTGTTGTTCTTCTTGTGCAGCTCTCCTTTGTTGCTCTTCTTGTGCAGCTCTTCTTTTCAGTTCTTCTGCAACTCTCTGTTTCTCTTCTTGTGCTCTTCTTAGTTGCTCTTCTTGCACAACTCTCCTTTGTTGCTCTTCTTGCACAGCTCTTCTTTGTTGCTCTTCATGCGCAGCTCTTTGTTGCTCTTCATACACAGCTCTTCTTTTTTGCTCTTCTTGTGCAGCTTTTCTTTGTTGCTCTTCTTGTACAGCTCTTTTTTGCTGCTCTTCTTGCACAGCTCTTCTTTGTTGCTCTTCTTGCACATCTCTTCTTTGTTGCTCTTCATGCGCAGCTCTTTGTTGCTCTTCATACACAGCTCTTCTTTTTTGCTCTTCTTGTGCAGCTTTTCTTTGTTGCTCTTCTTGTACAGCTCTTTTTTGCTGCTCTTCTTGCACAGCTCTTCTTTGTTGCTCTTCTTGTGCAGCTTTTCTTTGTTGCTCTTCATGTGCAGCTCTCTGTTGCTCCTCTATTCTTCTGTTCTTCTTTTCCTCAATTTCTTTCATTCTCACTTTTTCTTCTCTTTGTTCTGCTCTAGTATCCTCTTCTTTCTGTTTGACTTTTCTTTCTTCATCTGATCTCTCTGCTTCCCTCTGCTTCTCTCGCCTCTCCTTGATCTTAATAGCTACGGCCTCACGCTCTTTTGCTCTCCTCTCCTCTTCTCTCTGAGTGGCTCTCCTCTCTTCTTCAGCCAGAGAAGCTCTACTCTCATCCAATATGTGCTTTATTTTCATGTCTTCTTCTCTTTTTATCTCTTCAGACATGAATGCTTGCTCTTCTTCTAATTGTTTTTTCGTACGCTGCTGCTTTGCTATGATTATTCCATGCTGAGTTTCAAGACTTTCTTCTTTTAGTTTTTCTGTCCTCTCATCGTCAGTCTTAGGCCCCAGGTCTTTATCTTGATGTTTTTCAAATCTCCCATCTTGCATTTGTTGGGTAAAATTTTCTTTCCTGTTGCGCATTTGCTCCATGGTTGGATGTAGAGAGTCGTTAACTACAAAAGATGATGTTGCTGGTTGCAAAGAATGACTATTTGTCTGACAAACGGTTTGATCTTTTTGGCATCCCTTTTGGGGGCCAGCTTCAGATATTTGTATTGTCTGAGTTTTTGGTGAATGGTTCCTTTCTTTGTGTTGGGTGTATTTTGCTGCATTGTCTACCGGGCTTTCCTTCACTTTGGAATCTTGTCTTTCTTTTTCTCCCAGTTTGAACATCCCTGTTCTTTGATGCTCTTTGTCTGTGATGGGAAATACTAGTAGTTTGGGTACTTTATTCACCTTAGCACTCATTTCTGTCTTATCTGGCAAACTTTTCTCTTTTACAGAGTTCTCATGTGGGTCAGTAGTAAACACAGGACGTCTGCTATGACGGGTCTGTATTAGTGGAAAGAATCCTTCCTTTTTGTTGGGTGGGTATTCCTGAAAAGTATTTGCTTCTCTGTCCTCTGAAACAATTACTTTTAACCTTGCATAGTCTGCAATTGCTGATATCTCTGGTGTTGTGGATAGCTTTCCTTTTGGTTTTGTTTTAACTTCAGGTTTTTCTTGAAATGTGCTCTCCCTTGCTGGGAATGACTTTCTTGAACTTTGTCTTTCGGTTGCCGATACAGTGGAGTGGTTCTCAGTTTGTTTTCTAATGTGATTAGCTTGTTCTGCCTTAGCATTTTCATTATTATTCCATCTCTTCCTAGATCTGTCTGTCTGTTTTGATTCTAGCTTATCTTCTGCTTCCCAATTTTTCCTTTTAGCATCTTCATCTTGAACTGTACTTGAATCGGTTGTTTTTCTTTTACTTTGATCCACAGTGAACACAAAGGCTTCAATCTTTCCTTCATTGTGTGTTTTATTGCTGGCAGCTGTTCTGTTTGGTGGTAACCCTGGAAGTCCCCTTCCCTCTGATGCATCTCTATCAGTTTTGCTATTGTACTGTGGCTCATTGCTGGTTTCTGTTATCCCTTGTACTTGAAAGTAGTCTCCATCTGCTTGTTGTTCACTTGATTCACCCACCAGTTCCTCACATTTCTTTACTTTTTCAAGCTCTTCATTCTCAGATTGAGTATTCTCGCTTGTTGCATTGTTGCTATTCTGTTGATTGCTAAATTTCAGCGAATCAGACAGTTTTCTAACACTGGACAGCACATGTTTGTCATCAGAACTAGATCTCTCAGTGCATGCTTGTTCTTCTGTGCTTAAAGTGATAACTTTTTCTTGGCATCTAGATGATGTAACTTCTTTCTCTTTATTAGCTTGCACTCGATCAAATGGCAAAGTTGCACCATCTTCTTTTCCAACTATCGCCATGTTATCCGTCTCAGTTACTGATGGTACAACTCTGATGGCAATGCTGTCAATGTGCACGTTATCATTCTCTTTTTTATTATCCCTGATTTGGTTGTCATTATATTGAAATTTGTGTGATCCATGTGTGTTTTCATTTTTGAATAACTTGTTGGAAGGACTGGTGTTTAACATTTTTGGAACTATAGAGTCATGTTTGTTTTCCTCAAGCAGCGGTGCTGTTTTGCCATCTGCATTGCTGATGTTGGCCTGATTGTCCACATTTGTCATATCTTCTTTCAGAGCTTGCTTGGCAACCTGCTTTATCAGCATTTCAGCATCATTCATGTTGTTGATTCCAGTGTTCACTGTTGTGACAGCTAAGTTCTCATTGCTATGAGCTGTTTGCACTTTTTGTGGATTTTTCTCTTCATCTGTCCTCTCTCTTAGCATTTTATCTGTGTTGTGATCCTTTTCTTGTCTTGCTTTTATGTCCTCTTTGTGGTGAAGGGGTTGAGTTTCACCTGGCACTTTATTTTTAGCGGGTACAGTGATGGTACCTTTTTTGGTCAAGGTTTCTGGCTGTGTTTCTCCCTGAGGTTTTGTATTCATAGTAGAACCATCCTGCTGAGGATGTGTCCTTTCCTGACACATCTTCATATTGTTCTTTACTGCTTCTGAGAGTGGTGTTTCTTGCACATTTTCAGGATGACTTTCTCTAATAAATTTAGCCTGATCTTCTGTTTCCTGCGTGTTATTTTTCTTTATGACCTCATTTGAAGATGTGTTTCTTTCAGTTAATTCTAGACATGAGTTGGGCGAACACTTATCCAGGTCTGAACTGTTGTTCTCTTTCTCTGTTACATTCATATTGTTTTGAGCATTGTTATTCCCTTGACCAGTGTTCACAGTTGGCTTTCTTTCGTGTACAGTTACCATTATTCCCATAATCTGCAAGCTATGATCAGCTGCAGGTTCTTTTTTCTGACCAAAGACAATGTTTAGTGAAGGTGCTAAGTCTACATAAGCTTCTTCTTTACTTTCAGCCTTTTCTGTCATCACAGGTTTGGAGCTTGCAGCTTTGACACAGGTGGCATCTGCAGGATCTTCTTCCTTTTTGCTGGGAATGTCAGTTTTTATATCTGAAGAGTCTTTAACTCCATCTTTTGGTTTTCCAGATATTTCTGCATGATCTGCTTTCTGTTCATCTTGGTTGATCGTGAGTGGCTGCTCTTTATTTTGCATTGGTTTGGACTCCAGCTTTTGATTTTGTAGCAAGCATTCAGTTGTGCTCATGATATTATGAGTGGTGGTTGCTGCAGATTTAACTGGTATAGTAGCAGAGCTTGAAGGTGAAACAGACTTGACACGGTCCATCTGTACTCCTAAAGATCCCATCTGAGGCTTCAGTGTTGCATTACTGGGTATTGTACTTTCATGCTTTTTAGACGCCTCCTGCGATGGCGTCCTCTGTCGTATCTTAACTGTCTGACTACCAGCTAATTGCTTGGAAGAATTTTTGGATATGAATCCATCTCGTATAGCACAGCCCTTTTCTTTAATTGCTGAAATTTCCTTTTCGGCATGAGCTTTTATCTTGGAAGTCAGAATCTCTTGCTTGGTCATGGCTCTTTCTTTATGAGACAGTGATTTGGGAGGCATAAAATGCTGATCTTTACTTGGGCCTACATTGTGCTCAGCTGACTTAGGTTTCCTTTCATGGGGTAGCAGTTTCGCCCAATCAGAATCTCTTTGCTGTGAAACCTCAGTGTCTTTCACAGGGGTGCATTTTTCTGATTTTTCAACACTGTTGTCCTTCATGTTATCGCTAACAGTGTCAAAATTTGCTCTGTTATTTACATTAGTTACAGAATAATTGGCACTGGGTAATTTGGATTCTTTGGCTGACTCATTGTAAACAGGCTGACTTTCAGAGACTTCACTGGATTTAAAGCCACCTACTTCCTCTATATTTTTTTGGTTAGCTATGATAAATCTGCTTGTAGGACTGTGTTCTTCTGTTGATTTCTCCTTATTTACTTTCTCAACTTTATTAGGAGGTAAAACTTGCTTTTCACAAGGACCATTTAATAAGACATTCCCTGCCACTGATGAATTGTTTTTGTTTGTTGAAATTCTGTTAGTACAGCCATATTTCTCTCTCAGATGTTCATAATCATCACTGCCTCTGCTGGATTGACCACTGCCTTTTCTGATAACTGTTTCTTCCTGGTGACACTTTTGAACGTCCTTATCTTTCTTTAGGTAATTCTCTTTTTCAGTTATATTTAACTTTAAAGGAACATCGTTCTTTGATGTGCCATCCTCTTTTATGATGATGGCATGTCTGCCTTTCTCTTTTTGCTCACCTCTCATTTTCTCTTTTATTTTGGCTAACTCTGCTTTAGCTTTAGCTAGCTCGGTCTTGACTTGCTTGACTTTATCTGGCTCACTTTTGACCAGTTGTGTAGCCGTTAGTTTAGCTGTGAGTTTAGCTGACATTTCCTGCATGCTTTCTGCTTTTATTAGCTCTGCTTTAGCTCGCTCCTGCTTTGCCCATTCTGCTTTTCCCTCTTCAGGTTTGGCATCTTGCGTTGTGCTTGTTCCTGTTGTAGACTGCTCTGTATTCACATGAACTGAAGCTTTTACTTCCTTTGCTTTTCGGAAACTCCCAGCTTTAATGTGGTCTGTTTGGATCTTCTCCACTTCAGCTACATTTGTCTTCACTTCTTTTGCTTCAGTTTGCTGCTCTTTTGCATGCTCTGTTTTTTGTTTTGTTTCTGTCTGCTCTTTCTTAACTTGTTCAGTGGTTACCTCCACTTGCTGGACTTGTGCTACATTGATCCATTTTTCTGTGGCCTGTTCAGTTTTAGCTTCCTCTATTCTCGTTTGCCAAGCCGGCTCGGTTTTTGCCAGTTCAGTTTTTATGGGCTCTTCTTTTAGCTTCTCTGTTTCTGCTCGTTCCGCTTTGACCTGCTTACCCCGCTCCTTTTTAATGTGCTCAGCTCTTGCTTCCTCTGTGATATTTCTTGGCTCATCTCTGACCTCGTGTACTCTGGTATGTTCAGCCTTTGTCTGCTCCTCTCTGGCAAGCTCTGGTTGTTTTTCTCTGAACTGTCTTGTTTGTTCTCCTTTTATCTTCTCCTCTTTAATTTCTTTAATATGTTCTGCTTGGGGTTGTTTCCCTCTCTCCTCCTTTATTAGTCCTGATTTGACCTGCTCTGCTGCGTCTTTCTGCGAATCATTCTGCCCTGCTAAAATTAACTTAGAGGGTTCTGCTTTAGGCTGCTCCACTTGAGCCCCCTGCTGAACTTTTGCCACCTCTGCCTGGGTGTGGTGGGATTTTATATGTTCTGCCATGACCTGTTTAGCCTTGACCTCAACAAACTGTCTCTCCGTCATCTGCTCTGCTATTTGGGGGGCAGATGTTTTGTCTGGGTTAAATGAATTTATGTGTATATTATGTTCAGACTGTGGTTTCACTTCTGAAGGCTGAAGACTCTGGACCTCGTGTCCCCTTGGAATTTGCACATATTGTTTTCTTTGACTTGTTTCACCCATGCCTATATGTTTGTCTTTAGCAGAAGAAAATGTCTGATGGCTTATACATTCATTGTCATTATATTTGTTATAATCCTTTTTAAAATAATGATCTTTCAAATCAGTTTTCTCACTACATCCAGAATATGTTTGAAGCACTCTTTTGTCCTGGTGACTTTCTTGCCTTGTGTTTTCCAGTAAAGCAGCTGTTTCTTGTTTCCATGGAGAGATAGTTGCATTCATGCTGAGCTTTTCTGTATCTTGGCTGTTTGTCTGCCTCCACTTATCCTGTAAGGAGACATTACTGTAATCATGTTTGTTGTGTTTGAGCTGCTCACATTTCTCCACCTTTGTGAATAGCCTTCCCACTGTTTCATTAAAAGGTTGTTCAATGTTTGGCTTGCTTATTAAATATTCTCCACTTTGATTGTTGTCAGCATTTAGCCTTGGTGTTTCTGTAGCTGAATAAGGTGTTTTATGTGTGTATAAAACCCCTCCCATCAGCCCCCTTCCTACATCAGCCATAGTATCCTGCCTATAGGGAGCAAATGATGCTAAATCTTCATGGAGATTCTGTCCATTAGCCAGCTTGCCAGTGTAGTTTTCAGGTAAAAATCCAGTAAACCCAGAGTGATGAACCATCTGCGCTTGCATCTGAGCTCTCTGGTAATCGCTTAAAGAGTATTCTGCATATTGGCCTGTAGTTGCCATTACAGGTTGAGAATTTGACATTGTAAGTGACAGTTCTGGGCTGTGATACTGGTTCATAGCAGCATTTGTCCTGCTGGATTCTTGTAGCTGTGAAAATTGAATTTCTGAATCTGGAAATTCAGGGATATCTATCACAGTATCTCTAGGCTCATGCGTTGGTGGCTGTTTGTTGTTTTCAGGCGTCTCCGCTGCTTTAAATTTGGTAGGACTGTAGGTGCTTTTTACTCGTTTTCTGTTGTCTTTGAGATTGAAGAGCAGACTCGTGGCTCTGGATTTGTAGGTGGACATCCTAATGTCGGGAGTCGCACCCCTGCTTTCAGCTCGTACTGGAGAATGCTCTACAGGTTGAGGAGAAGTTGCATAATGTTGGAGATCAGAAGAAACAGCTTCTTGATGTGCATGGACCAGAGGTGTCAGCAGCTGGCTGATGTTAAATGGCGTGGTGCTTGTGTTACTGCCAATAGCGTTAGGTGCCACTGTTACTGCATTATTGCCAAGACTTACATTTTCTTTTCTGTAAAGTACTGTTTGTTGGTTTTCTGTCACTTCCGTAGTAATATTTTGCTCTGTCATCATTTTGATTTTCTGCTGGAGGGCTTTGACAGAGCTAATGGTGTCCCTCACACGTCGAGACATCTCAATGGTAGGTGATGCAGTCGATGGGCGATGGGACGGAAGCCTGTTGGTTCCCACACTCTGGCTTCTTTTTCTGTGAGGGTAATGACCTGCCAACTCTGATTCACAGCGTTTCTCCACAGCTGAAGCGTTCTGTAGCACTGTAGATGTCGAGGTGGAACGTGGAAGAGCTGGTGAAATCATGGGTGCCAAGTTACTCCTTGGCCGTCTGATACCTGTATAATGACCCTGTGGTTGACCCATCTGTGAAGGCTCCTTGTACATAGGTGTCTCATACCATCTAGCGAACTCGGAACGGTGCATAAAGCCTGAGATTTGTCCTTGCTGGAAGGGAAACCTGTTATGGTCCCTCCACACCTTGAAGGGACTAAACTCGCTGTGTATAAAGACATTAGAGTTGCAGTTGACCTGTGTGCACATGCTCTGTTTATTGTGTGAAGATCTCATAAAAGAAGATGCAGAACTGTGAGACACTGCTGCTACATCAGATCCAAAGGAGTGGAGGTTGGTGTCTCCATATGAGAATGAACCAGAAGAGGGGAAATGACCGCTGTGAAAATTTTGCTGGTATGATGTAGAGAATTCAGAAAGTTCCCTCTGGATACTCATTAGAGCTGATTTGTCCCAGCTTGTCTCATCTTTCCACTCTCTGATTTTGTCATCCATTTCTACTCCATCCCTGTTTCGCTCAGAATTAAATGCTCTGATGAGAGAGGAAACTCTGGAGTTGCTTTTGCGTTGCTGTGAACTCAACTCTGTGGCTCCATTGCTGAGAAAGTTGAGCTGTTCCTCCTTTAAAGATGTTTCCTTTTGAGAGGTTTCCACAACGGAGTGCTGGAATGTGGCAGAAATCCTCCCCTGTGTCCTTTCTCCATGAACCTCCCATTGTGGATCTCTGTGAATCTCACCTCCATACATTCTTCCATAGCTCCAGTCTTGTCCATACTGCTGCACCTTGAGGCTGAAGTTCTCACGTGCAGCTCTCTTAAGTTCTTCCCTTTCTCCGTCCTCTCCGTCCTCTCTGTCCTGTCCGCTCTGGCTAAAGGCCAGCTGTCTGTCTCTCTGAGTGCAGGGTGAAGACAGACTTAGGTCTGAGTCATTATAAACAGCTTCATCGCCGATACAGAGACTCCTGAATGCCCTGTCTGTCAGACTGCAGACCTCACGGTCATTCTCATCCAAGAAGGACCCACCGCTGGAGGTGTCGCTGTAGCCTCCATCGCTGTGCCTTCGATGCCCGCCACTCTTTCGGCCAGAGCGGCGCTTCTCAACAGAGGTCATGATGCAGAATTGCAAACAAAAATGTCTGCCTTCAGTTGTTCAAACATTCATGCAAACATAGACCTCAAAATGACACTCTGCCTGCTGCTGGAGCTGCTGCACCCAGAATTTAGGGCCCTGGGTCAGGATTTTGTAAAGCCAGTAGCTCCTACGGCATCATGCCATTTAGCTGGCCTGTCTCCAAAACAATCCCAGAGTTAGTTGTTTTCCTAGAAGAAAAAAGAAATGGGAAATAGGCCAGGATGAGTGCTATAATCCATCACTATATACAACACAGTTTCATAACACTATTTTGCTCAATTTATTGCAAACTTATCCAAAGAATAAAATATATACAATATTCCCTCCTATGTCATTTGTTGTGGTGCTTACGTTTTTGGTTGCTGGTCTTGATACATTTAAATTTTCTTTTGCGTTAAGCCACAATGTACTGTATGTGGTTCTGAAAACAGCGCTGTAAATCCTTCCACTCAATCACCGTGACCTTCAGAGATCAGAGACATGTTGTGAATAAAACTACACTGTTGCTAGGCGCGGCGAAGACAGCCTCACGTGAGTTATTTAGGGTAATCAAGATGCATCTGTACAAATTTAGATGGGCACGCATGCACCGCAAATTGACTTCGCAGTGCAAGACAGAAACTGAGTAATCAGAGCTTGAAATGAACACACAATGTCACATTTTCAAGTCACTAATGCAGCTGATCTTCAATCAGCCTGTTTCCTGTCTAGTCAAAGAGGGAAAACATCTTATTAGGACTTGTCAAGTGTGACACTGAAACTTTTTTTTCTTTACAAAGGGGGTGGAAATTAGATTATAATATCCTTAAGCATAGCTCCTACTATTCTGGGATTTTTACATGTAAAAATTACCAAATCTACTGCCAGTAAAGTACATGATCTGTTATCTATTTTTTCAAACAAACTATATGTCATTTAGACTCCTTTAAATTATCATTAATTACAAAGAATGTTCTTCTTTCATAAATAAACATGCAAAGCCTTAATCTAAATGAAACTCAAAACATCCAAGGCCACATGTAAGATCTAAGTAGTAGAACAGCTGACACAGAAGCTTTACTTTTCCTGTTATTCACACTCATGAACTTCTTGTGGTGGGCTTCAAAATTCACTAAACTGAATTAGAAAATATATCCACAATTCTACAAATCACAAACCCTGGGTTAAATATTAAAATCTAGTTTAACATATCTGCAATAATGTAGTTTGTTTCTTCCCAGCTGCAGGATATAGGTGAGGTATCACATTCTTCTTCTGTTGTACTGTAAATGGGTAATATCATGGGTATATTTTGGTTAAATACTATGCAGCTGCCAAGCAGCCATCACCTTGCTCAGAGTACCCAGTGGTTCATTAATATCTTTTGACCTGGAGGCTATCCATCTGATACACATCTATAACACAGTTACTCACCACACTGCTGTACTGACCGACTACATCAGCATCTAATAAGAGCAACGCAGAAATAAAAAGTTTAAAACTATAATGCAACACTTTTCTCTATTAAGAAAAAAAAAACAAAAAACGCAGTAGCTTGAACAAGGCCACATGTTCCATGTCTTTGCATTGTCCCAGTACACTCACAACAAGCATCTTCTTTCAGTGTATTAAAAGAAACATTGAGAAAACAATCAAAGCAATGAAAACATTTTAGATTTTTGTTTTCGTCCCAGTCTGTCTTGACTCAAACAAAACATTTGATATATAGAGAGAGACTTCTTAAAAAAGAAGCATTAAAGACGTGCACAATTTTGACAGCCATCCCTCATTCGGCTGCATTTTTTTTTTTTTTTTGCAATGGTGTCTTGTAAAACTGCCAGCTTGATTTCAGCCCATTCTTGCATGTGACAGGTTTATTTTTGTGCAGTGACGGGTCTCCAGCTTAAACCTGACACCAAAGATGACTCGTTTTCAGATGGGACTCCAATCCAGTCCAAAGGAAGACTGAACGGGAATGTCTCTGTACCTTCTCAAAGGATAACAGTAAATGTATACTGATGTCAGCAAGTTTCAGTGGAACAAAATCAAATTCTATAAGTGCAGCTAAACACTGCACAGTACCTTCAGTAAGTCAATGTGTATTACCTTTTTACAAATGGGATCAGAGATTTTCTTATCTCTTACTTTTCTTATCTGTGTGAAAATCATTGAAATTCCAAGCTTAAGATTAATGTTATGTACATCTGTTATGGTCATGTTTTTTGGGGCATTTTTCATGTATTTCTTTCAAATATGAACAAGAATGCACACTGAGCTTCTTGTCTTACCTTTGAGTTTTATATTCCATAATTTGCGCCTTGTTGTAAACTCCTCAAAAGTGTTTCATCTCTCTAAAAAAGCCTTTGATGCTGATCCGATCTGTCCCCTCTCACAGCTCCAGCTCTCAGAAATCCAAAAAACCCCTCTATGTAGTCCACTGTCAGGTCTCTGAGCAGCAAGCAGGACTCGGGGCTGGAGACTAGACAGAAATAGAGGAGTTGTCCCAGGGAGAGTGTCCACCATGGGGGACCAGAATGAGGACTCGGGCTAGCATGTCGGTCTGTGAAATCCTTTGGTGTCGAGTGTCAGATGGATGAAACAAACAGCCTCTCAACTATTTATAAATCTGGACAGCTACTATTGGCCATTAGCAGCCAGAACTAACTGTCAGTAAACTGGAAACGTATTGCAAGTTTGTGAGGAGGTTGCAAGATCTAAACCAAGAGAAAACACTAACTTCCTGAGGATGTGCTATGGTGCTGGGTGTTTGGGAGGATGTATGGAGGGGCTGTAGCTTGGGTGCCCTTCTGGGAGACAGAAATAACTTGATTGTGTTGCACTCAAGTGCCGCCTTCTTTGTTGAACAGAACTGACAAGCACTATATTAAGTGTCAACAAGTGGCCTCTGGCCACTTTGGTTGAATGAAGCTTCATGTTGGAGACCAAAATGAGGGGATTTTTTTTCTAGCATTGTTGGGCTTTTTTCCCCATCTATTTCCTTTTATTTTTTGTTTGACACATCATGTCTGAGAGGTTAATTTTAACCTGAATTTTCACTTTATTACAGTACTCAAACCATGGCCCGTCTAATCTCCCTGACTACAGCCTCACTCAACCCCCAGCAGAAAAGGCCATAAGGCAAAGGAAGGGGAGGAACTGTACCTCCCCTTTCACCCCCATAGCTCCTTCCCCTCCTACAGCCTGCTGCTATAATAGGAGATTGCTGCAGCAGATAGTTTCCTGGGATTCTTGGCGGGTGCAGGGCTGGCCTGACAGGATGATGGACACACACACATGGGCCTTAATGGAAACGCACTCCTCCGCACATGCCCACACACACACACACACATACACAGATGGTTTTACGTAGAGCTCACTAAACTTTAGGAAAGGCTGATGTAATCCCTTTTTAACTAATCTCTTTCCGCCCTTCTAAACAGACTCCACCCACACGCCCTTCTCATGCTCTATTTTCCTCTCCACCCTGGAACCAAGTCAGTCGCTGACAATCAGCTGTATGTTCCACTCATATCAATAACAGATGCAAGTTGCTGTCATAATCTTGTTTTGCTATTTACTTTTGGGCCTTTAATCTACGAGTACGGTCTTTTAAAAAATTGTTTTGATTGATAAACTGTCCTTTGTAACATGCCTCAGTAAAAATAATCTGTATGTCATAAACCAAAAGGCTCAATTTCCCCACTTAGGTTAGACATGATGCCGCTCACATCAGTTTCCTGCTCACTAAGTCCCTCTAGTGGGCAAATTTAGATTACAAAACACACAGTTTTTACAGTTCTGTGCAGTAATGTGGACTTTTGATACAAACCTCTCAAGTTTTTGTACAATGCAGCTCTCCAGCTTTGCTTCAGAATAGCTTTATTGAGAAGCTGCCGGGGACTGTGAGCATTGATCACAAACGCTGAGGATGCTTTTCCTTCTGCTGAGTAAGGGGGAGCAGAGCTGTGGTTATGTGGCAAACAGCAGACAGGCACATTACTTGCTGCATTAAGATATGCTTTGTTTGTATAATCTCCATCCAGAAATGAGCCTAATTGATTCTAATTGATTGGGTTATTGGTCAGCTCCGCTGCAGGAATTAAAAGCAGAGACGATACTTTAGCAGGTTGTTTTGGCCCTTCACTGGACGTAGGCCTGAATTCACTTTATGTCTGACTTTGGGAGCTAGGTATGTAAATAGTAAAAATTTAGTGTTGCACCTAATGTCAAGCAAAAGGAGCTGCATGTATGGATGACTCTTTCTTGAGTGTACGGCCTCTTTCTGTCTTACATTGTCTGCGTGCGTCTGTGGATGGGTGCATGTGCGCGGCGTCTCCCTGTATCAGGACATTTTTTCCCCACATCCCTGCAAAAATATTTCATTACTGCAACAAAAGAAGCCCATTAACTGCACTGTAAGAACAGAGTTCAACTGCTGTCCCCCATATTCACCATGTTTGTCTGCTTTTCTGGCCACTCTCCAGCTAATTTGATATAACAATGCTCCACAAAACCGCCTCAGGACTTTTTTTAGGTGACAGAAAATTATCAATGATGCCACATGCACAGCTGAATGTCAACACCAACTTGACTTGTTTATGAAATATTAAAGCAGTGAATTATGGGCACCATGCAGAACTTAATGATGATCGGAGTCATTATAACTTCAGCATCCTTTGTTTTGGCTAATGATTAAATTCCACAACTGCTGTATTCAATTTTGGAGAGACTGAATGTGTTTTTCTGTGTCTTTTGTATGAGTTGGCCGGATTACGTCGTCCATACTGGTACATTTTGGAGAAGAAGCTGGTTTGTATAAGGATATTGTGTTATCATTAGCTGCCATGTCACTGGGCTCAACATCTTTGCTCTGGAGCTCTCTCATGCACTTAAAGATAAAGCATTATATGAAGGCGCAATGTTTTTGGTAATAATATTTGGGCCATTTTTAGATCCAGGACAGCAGTTGCTACATAATGCAATATTTCTATACCTGCAGTGTTTTATGATATCAAATATGTAAAATTTAAAAAAATGGCCTCCAGTTGAAACTTTTGTCTAAATTTGGGGATTTTCTCTGAAAATGTAACACGAATGTTTTGTGGGTTCATAGAAATTAAAAATCCTACCAAAAAGTCTTAAAGTCACGATCAGTAAAAGATTCACTTTATTGGTATAGTTTTCAGATATTTACAACATGCACACATAATGGTGTGGAAAAAAAAGAAGAAAAAGATGATCTGTGTACAACCTGGCACGACTTCTGACATTATCTCCCTCTCCTGTGTCACCAGGGTGTCGCCTCATCAATTATTGAACCACTACTTCATGGTAATACATAATTTCTTATCAATTATTCATGATAATGTGTGTGTAGTTTACTTAATTGTGTTATTGACTATCAAAAGTAATTTCCTGAAAATCCTCAAGGACGCAAATTGAATCAGCAACTACTGGTTGTGTGCACTGCGGTTAAGTATTCTCAGTCTGATCAGTCGGTCTTATAGTCAAGAGTCATTCTAGTGAGGGGAGATATTTAAGAATAATGAATCAACAAATATATTGCCCGTGATAAACTACGTTGCCCTGAGGTGATGACAGATGATATTTTTTCAAATGTAAATCCAACATTAACAAATAGCATATATCATCTTTAATGGGGTTTATTAAAAATAAAAAAAAATTTAAAAAGGCTCGCAGAGAGGAAGGGTGAGCGCAAGCGTTCCTAAAAGTAAATAAATAATAAGAGTCACGAATGCTCTCCTCTCCCAGCTTTAAAGGAAACTGATAAATAATGTATTAGAACAGATGGCTGGAGCGAGAGGCAACAGGAGAGGAACATGAGCGAGTACATCTTTAATTGTTTTAAAGAACATGTCACAACAGGACTGGTGTGTTCCCTGTCTGCTGGCACTACAGATGTGCTAACAGAGTGGAAGGGACAACTGCCGCTCTCTCGCTGAGTCTGCTTTAGCCTGCCTGGGGTTCACACATAGTCTGGCACATGTACACATTTACACTTAAAATGCCTGATTAATATTAAAGTGCACTTTCACTTTTAAACTCAAAAGAATGAGAGGCGATTGCTTGACCTGATGCCATAAACAATATATTGCCCAAAATCCAGCAAAACTCCTCACTGTCCTGCCAGCCATTTGCACACTTACAGTTTACATGCATTAATGTTTACAACGTAACCACCAGTCCTCCTAATGAAAATGAGAGGAACAACATCAGGATTATTTAAATTCACATTATCAAATATGTCTTTGTCGCACACATATTGTATCTATGTAAGTCCATCGAAAGAGTCCAAGAGCGCATGAAGACAGATAATAGATCCAAAAACCACAGTTGTGCTTTTATGAGGGAACGAGGCCCCAGTTACTGAGCATTTCTCACAATCATAACTTACTGTCAAATAAATAGTTAAATGTTTGCATCCATACAGTGTGATATGAGAAAAGTCCGTCCCAGGCTGTTTCTGGAGTCAGTCATTTGTGCTTAGTTTCTCATACAGCCAGGGTCGAGTAGTTACAGCAGGCACAGTCACACAGATTTAGAGTATCGGTACATCCACGTTTGTGTCCAGCGCCTTTACTTTTTCTCCAGTGGTTCCTTAGGGCAGTGAGGGTGCTTGTCAGGACTGCTGCCCAGGACTGGGACCTTGGAGGCCAAGATGGGACTGGAGCTATCTCCCCCTCTTCCAACAGCGCCTGACACCTCAATGGGAGGACCCACCGAGGGTCTTACCACCCCAGCTGCGCTCACGCCGACTCCCGACAGGACTCCCACGCTGGCACCTGGTCCGGTTGCTGCACCAAGCAGGTTAGCAGACTGCAGCACAGCCTCAGAGTGCTCACGGGCCTTCATGCGCAGGGCGGCCACACTGGCTGTGCGGTTACCCTGACAACCATAGGGTGGCAGGAAGGACAAGCCCATGGGGTCCGAAACGCAGCACGAGCACAAGCCATTACCTGAAAAATGAGAATCAGTGGAATTTGTGATAAGACAACTTAAAAAAATAGATCTTCATCATCTTTATTACAATCTTTATTCATCAGTTAACAAAAATCATATTTACCTTTCAGAGTGGCGACCTGCGAGAGAGCCTGGGCATAGGTGGCAGAGTTAAGGAGGGTGCCTGGTAAGCAGGATGGAAAGAAAGGACCACCAGGACCCACTGTCCTGTTGATACTGGAGAGAGAATAAATACTTAATTAAGTATTAGGAATTACTTAATACTTAAATATCCAGGTATAACTTTAAACAGACAATTTATTCTAGTAATATATATTTAGAAATATCTACAGCTATTTCCAAAATACACTAATGAATTAGAATTATTGACTAATGATATGGAGCTTTCTCCAGAAGTTAATGTTGGCTATCAGAGTTTTGAAAAAAAAAATTCTAGTCTGGCCGACAGTGCTTCACAAATTTCCCCTTTAACAGGACGCTGTTTCACTAAGATAACTGTGACGACGGTCGTCTGTCTGTCTCTTCTCACCTTGGCTGCATCTCCAGTGGTTCTTTCTGCTTTCTGCTCTGGTCCACTGGGGACTGAGAGTTGATGCTGCGAGATGGAGGAGTTCCCTCACTCATCTGCTCTTTCCCTCCTTCAGGGTCCGAGCTCCCTCGCTCTGTCTTCCTCCACTTTGCTCTGCGGTTCTGAAACCAAACCTGCATTTGACAAAAAAAATAATATTAATTAAAAATGTGAAAAAATAAAAAAGTACAACAAATTTAATTAAACCATAAATTAAAACTGGAATTCTAATCTACCTTGCATAATATTGAGAGAAATTGAAACTACATTAAATATATATTCACATTTTTTAAAATCTTGTTAACAGTAAAGTTAAAAGAAATATTCCCTACTTCCTTTGTTCTGTGACCTCTCTTATCAAGAGGCATTTGAACCTGTCAAAGCAATGCTCTGATTTCCCACAGTCCCTGACTTAGCCCCAAAACCTTCAGCATCCACAGAGCTGAGAGCACATATAGCCAAGTTCTGGTATCTTAATCGAATGAAGGTCAGTGCCTATAACAACATTTAATTGAGCAATTTTTCATTATCATATTTTAATGACTTCCCACTGACAGTTGTGCTGCCCAAGAGAGAGGCGGCAATGATGAAGTCGTTTATTTCCCTATTTAGTGATTGTTTGACAACATCAGATTCGATTAGGACTTGGTTCTAGCAGGCATTAATCATGATGTGTGAATGGAGGTTAGAGTCGGTGTGCATGTGCTCTGCATCCCTGCTATTGTACCGGGGGTATAAATGATGTCAACAGCCAAACAAAACACATGCATTCATTCGGCATAAAGAAAGGACAACATTTTGGTGGCAGGACAACAATACAGCCGATGGACTTATCTCACCCCTGCACCTTCCAGCTAGAAGTCGCGCCCCCCCACACACACCCATCTCTGAATGGGCTATAATTGCTCCATTAATCTCAATTTGCGGCGTGCTCTTAATGCGGGGGAGGCCCATTGACACTTTACACAAAAAAAAAAAAAAGGGGGGGGGGGGGGCAACAACACTACAACAGAAAGGAAATTTATTTTCTAATAATAATGTAAGTTTAATATCCCTGCATACTGCGGTGGATTCATGTTCAGATTTAATAATAGGAATGTGGTAATCGGATTAGGAGGGGAATAATTTGTTTACAATCCCTAATTTACAGCGCTGGATTCCATTATCAACCCAGCCATTGGGTTTAAGCGATAGTAAGATGACCCTGGGGAACAAAAGGCAAACTATTATATTTCCCACAATTAGATCTGCGCGCACAACAAAACCCAAAAGCAAATCTGGAATGCAGGAAATTACATACAGGACACATAACTTAATTACATCTGGCCAAGTTTATAACCGCGCATATGTGCAGGGCAGGAGCGGAATATAAATTGGCACATTTAAGGTGCATGCTTGCCCATTTTTTCTTTTATGTACGCGCGCGTGTGTGTGATAGGATCAGGGAGATAGGAAAAGGGAGTTGTGGAGGCTACGGACTTTGCCCTCTTTTAAAACACGTTTTTTCTCTCTCTCTTTTTTGGCTGTGTCACGAGAACGAGATCTGCGCGGATGATGTATTCCTACCTCAGAGACGCGGACAAATTAGTGAAGAACATTATCGCTGGTTAATTATGAATGACCGATTAATCAAGCTAATCTAATATTCACCATTATGTTGATGTTATTAAAGTGCATAGCCGGAATGACAGAGTGCCTTAATTTACCCTCTCTTGCATGGTCAAACGTGCCCAGGACACACTACTGCTGCAGCCATACCTGCACCCTGGCCTCGGTCAGGTTGATCTTCATCGCCAGCTCCTCCCGCGTGAACACGTCCGGGTAGTGGGTCTGGGCGAAAACAGCCTCCAAAGCCTCCAACTGCACATTGGCAAAAAACAGAGGGCAGACTTTTAATTATTAAAATGATTTGCCAGTTGATTTGAATATAAGCAGACTATTCTCTTTCTTTCTTTCTTTCTTTCTTTATTTTTGTAAAGAGACATAGTGAATAACGCTAAATAAAGATGTTAAAGATTAGCCTGTAATTGTAAGTACTTACAGTTAAATACACGCGTGACAATCCACAATTATAATAAAATAATCAACAGATCTTTCGTCGTCTTCTATTTTCATATGATTTTATGGCATCATTGCCTCTGGGCTTTTGGAAATAAATTTGCGATAAAGGTTTAATTTTAATTTTATTTTTTATGTCTGTGGCGAATATCAGGAAAATTCCCCCTGCCTTAAAATAGAAAACTTGCCCAACTTTGTATTTATTTCCTACTCCTGATGAAAGCTAGAGCGCCCTACACCTGCTTTGCTTTAAGAGAAGTTTCAGCTAGGCCCCTTTCTTTTTCTCTGATTTGCATATAGCCTATATATGTATTTTTTTATTTGTTCTGGTAAATAATTACCTGTTGCAAAGTAAATGTTGTTCTGTTTCTGCGCTGTTTCCTACGTAGAAATCCATCGTCAAAATCAGTTGGGGCGTGGTTGCCAAATCCGCCTGAATTCACTGAAAAAAGAGAAAGAGTGAGGGAAATTGGAAACAATTCAATCACTTAGAAAAAAATAATACTGCTTTAATAAGTTAATAACTTCATGATGTATTTAGGTAAGTTCAGTGATAAAAGTGATAAAAGAAAGGCTATAAAAATACAAATTTTGGCCAAAGCAGGCACATTTTGTGTTTCCATTAGTTGCATGAAACATTGACGTTAGGTGTCTAAGGGGAACCATGACGGACTAAAAGCCATGACACCCAACATCTGTGCCCGGGACAAAACGCCCCTTCTGCCCCGGGGCCAAACCACCAGCTCTTCTCACCAAAAGAGAGCAGAGAGAAAATCAGACTTAACCCTTTACATCCATCGCTGAATTTGTGGGAGGAAATATACCGGCTGCTGTTTTGGACTTATATAAATATTACCAGAGATGCAATAAGCAACCAACACTTTCAAGTTAAAATTTGAAAAGAGTGTTTTACATGCGATATTCAGATTCACAACCGAAACCGTTTGACTTACCTAGTTTTTAGTTACATATTACCACGACATAAAAATACATTTTATAAGTCAGTGTTGTTTTAATTAACAATTAATAACAACACATTGTGTTAAATGATTATATTATAATAATTTAGAGAAAGTAATGATAAATTCGGGCCCATTCTCAAGTCTCCGACAGCACACACATTTTACGCGCAGAATCACCGCGCGCTGTCTAAACATCACGAAAGTTTACAAGAACAACTTTAAGAGTAACGTTAGAAATAATCCGTAGCTGGAAAAACAGCGAGACAGCGAACTTACGCGTGTTGGAGCGACAGCACTCTCCGTCCAGCTGAGGTGGACAGTGGAAGTAGAACATCTTTGCGCGCTTAAGAGACTCCGAAACGGAACCTGGAACAAAGACAAAAGTTTCAGCTTAAACCCACAGACCTAGAGTAATGCAGATTTGTGACGGGAGCAACAAAAACACTCTTAAACCGTCAGCAGAAGATATGGAACTGCGCGGGATTTGGCGAGATTCAAAGTTAATGTGTGAGAGCATCCTACCTGCGGTGAGGATGCTGATGTGAGTGAGTTAGCGCTTCGGAGAGAAGTGGCTGCTGCACTTCCACCGACTCTCTGACTCTCTGCCTGGGAGTGTCCAGATCTCTCTGTCTCTCGCTCCCCCCACACTCTTTCTCTCGCTCCTGCAAACACACACACTCACACGCACCCCCACACACTACTCACTTCTCTCTCTCTGTGTCTGTCTCTCTATTTCTCTCTGGGAGTGTCCAGATGTCTCTATAACTGTATAACTGTCTACAGAGTGTTAAGGCTTTCAGCTAGTGTCGCAGAATCTCACGCCTAATTGGTCCTAATCGGATTATCACGGCTTTGTCTTTCTCACCCCAACCCCTGGTGTGTGGGTGTGTGGGTGTGTGTGTGTGTGTGTGTGTGTGTGTGTGTGTGTGTGTGTGTGTGTGTGTGTGTGTCAGAGAAAGACAGAAAGAAGGAGAGGAAAGACATACCCGGGGTGGCAAACGGCAGCTCTGCTCTGGTGCCAAAAAAATTCATCACAAGTGATTGTTATTCCAGAGTCAAGCATATTCCCTAACCATAAACATGCACACATACCCACTGCACTTTTTATTTGGTTCTTTCATATATTAAAAAAAGCAGGATGACTGCTTTTGGGTTTTAGATTGACTGTCGGGTGGTTTAATTGCTCGTCAGGGTGTGTTAGGGGGTCCACTTTACAAGGGTTTGCGCATGTAGAACACTCACAAGGCCAAATTTTTGATTTTGTTCACAGCAAGGGGTCCAGCGATTTATTTCGCTTCCTCAGATAAATGATCTGCTGCGGGACCCTTTCAATTAGTTTTAAAGCGCATCTGGGACGGCAGAGCGCAGACGCCATGCGTCTCTGAGGTGGAGGCAAAATGAGGCTTCGAGAAGCAGCTGAAATTTAGAAGAGGAGTGCGGGATTGGACTAAACCACATAAAGTGCAGAAAATCCCTTCTAATGGCGCGTAATTGGTTCTGTAATATCATTACAGGCGGATAATGGCCAGTTACAGGGCCCCGCGCTATTAAGGGTTTCCCTGGCGTGCAGCGTTTATGTTATTAAAGGGGGAATATAATGATATTTTAGTTATTAAATGCGCGTAATTAATTTATGCACCACTGAAAATAAAGTTGTTATTATGACCTCGGTGAGGTGCGTGGAGAAAATTGAAATCAAATAACGGTTGATAACTTTATCCCAATATTTGGTCTAGACAACTCTTGACAAGAGTGCAGGCCTTAAGAGTGTTTGTGTGTGTGTGTCTGCGTGTGTGCTTCCTGTCAGCGCCTTTCCTCTCCATCCTCTGATGATTGCTTAAAAGACTAAATGCAATTACTCATCTCATCTCCGTAGGTCGAGACACATTTACAAATAAACTTTAACTAGTTCAGGTTTTGCAGATTTTGCATAAAACGATTAGGCCTGCAGAATTTTTGGCCGTCGACTATTTCAGGACCCTGGTCAGCACCACAGTTAAATAAAAGGTATGTCGTTATCGTGTTATTTTAATGTCCTCACATTTATCTGTGTTCTTGATTCAAAACTGTCCCACATGTCTTTTGTAACCTTCAAATAGTTTGGCATATATTCATAATCATACATCTTCCTTTACATCTGTGTATTTTTGAAATAACAAAGCCAGAAAAGCAGCCATCAGATTTACTGCATACAGTACATGCAAGATATGGGATTGCATTTATTTTTTTAATATAAAACACAGTTTTTAAAATGCCTCCAAATAACAGAGAGGCAATATTAATTTGTTTTGAAGTGACCAAAAACCTCTACAGTGTACACGAAAGTTTATTATAAAATCTACAAAAACCTTAAGTGAGGTATAAAATGGCACCCTATTCTTAAACTTAATAGAAAGTTGGTATAATCTGACATCGCTGAGGTTTTTGAAGAACACAGTTTGAGAGTAAACACATATCTGAATATGATATTACACCGTTTTAGTCAAATCAAAGTAAATGAATTCAAGTATCACCAGGTACAAGCAACAATGAAAAAACAACAACAGAACAACCGCCAAACTCAATCACAGAAACTACCTTCAAGACTTGCTTAACTAATTATGACTTCATTAGGTAACCCAAGACTGTACGGCAAAATGTCTTTCCTGAACACAAGCAACACGAAGGTTGCAAGACAACGACTGTAAGCTTGAGCTTGAAGGGGTGTTTAAATGTTCTTCCCTCAGCGAAAGCTCTCTTTGAGTCTCCAGATGCCCTCCTGACCAGAGGTCCTATGAAAGTCACAGATACTCCTGAGTAGCTCTCTGAAAACAGGAGCCTGTTCCTGGGTCAGTCTCGGTTTGAAATACTCGAGCACTTCCTGGGTGGTGGCCTGTCCGTCCACACTCGCCTGGAAGGCTACAAAGTTGCGCAGATCCACCAACAGCTCATCGTGCTCAGTGGGTGGAGCAGCGGGAAGACTCCCTGCAGCTCCCGAGGCATCCTCCTCCTCCTCTTCTGGTTCTTCTCCCCTGGAGGGCATGCTGAGGTGATTACGGGCCTTCATCCGGGCCAGCAGAGAGGAGGATGACAGCGGGGTGGAATTCAAGTCACTTTCTGCACCCTCCCCACTGAAATGAGCTCCCGAACCTGGTTTCTTTGACACAGACTTCTTTATAATAGCAGCATCCTAAACAAAAGAAATCAATGAATACACCTAAAATGGCATCAGAAATGAAAAAACACAGAGTAACATCTTTTAATGAGAACCTGGCCATTACCTTGCATTTGGTTGAAGTGGGAACAGACTGAACAGAAGGTGTAGCTAAGAGAGAATTCTTCTTTTGTCCAAAGCGTTTCCTGAGAAGGCAAACAAGAGAATGACTTAAATACATTTGTATTTGTTTGTTCTAAATTAAATTAGTGAAGCTCTAAAAAAACCAGAAAAAGACAAAACCCCACCGTGTCAGTGTGAGACTACATACTTTGCAGGGGCAGGAGGAGTTTTGAAGCGCAGTCTGCACTGCTGCCGGGAAATTTTAAGAGCTTTAAGGGCATCTTGAGCCACCTTATTGGCTTCTGCTTCCACAAGAACATAGTCCGGATTGGAAGACTCTATGATGGTGTCATGCTGCATCACACTGTGAATACCTGAGAAACACCATGGAAGAAAAGAACAGCACATTTAAGAATAAGAAAAAGAAACTTGCCATTTTGCAAATCTTGTATATAAAAATGTCTGATACTGCAGACGGTACAAAACAAACAAACCAACCAAAAAAAATTTCTACCAGATTTCTTGAACAGCTTTGCCAAGACATAATCGTCTGATTTCTTCTGGTCCTCTGCTGCATTGTCTTCGCTCTCGGATTTCTTATATGTTCTTTTCTTTACCAAATGAGAGATGCGGTGGCCTTCGAATCGAGCATCCCGGGAGCGCTTGTGTTTCTTATGTTTGCGTTTGTCCAAGTCACAGTGTTTCCTCTTCTCCCTGTGTTTCTGTGGGCTGGTCCGGGCAGAGTTTTTGTCTCTGTGCTGGTGAAAACTGGCTGAGTTTGAGGTATTTGTGTCTGGTTTGGCTGCATCACAATCGCTGTTTTTATTTTGTCCCGCAGGCGCTATATCTACAGCATCCTGGTTGGTGCTTGGACTGTCTATTGGGACATTTTGTTTACCCTGAGAGTTTTTACTGCATGGAGAGGTACTTCCGGCCCTTAATGCAGGAGTGTGCGTGCTGTCTGGACCTGTATTAATGCAGGTTGCTGAGGAGTGTTTAGGTGCATGGCTGCTGTGATTTACTTTGTGTGATGGCTTTGGCTTTTCGGGTTTTTTGGGCGCTTTGATGTCAGAACCTGTGCCTGTTATGAGGGAGAAATAAACCAAATTAAATAAAATTAAATCCCTCAAGCTTATTTTAACAACCCAATAACTGGACAATGAAATGTTTCAACAGACCTGCAAAAATAGCACTTGTCTCTGTTCCCTGACCTCCATCTGGATCAGCTAGAGTAAACAGCTCATAGATGTCATTTGACTTGAAGAACCGTCGCTGTTTGGGATCCTTCAGTACTCGATTGGTTAGGAACTGTTTGAAGATTTGCCTGAATTACAGCAGATAAAATACAGAATTACATACTTGAATGCAAGCTGCCATTTCAGCTCAGCATGCAGTCCTGATCCCCTGTCACCACAGAGTAGTTTGGCTGATGGATGAGCACATTAGTTAACCTCACCACTGTAGGTATCAAAACACTATGCCTGCAGTTTTTCCAACTTGCTTTCTGAAAGCACTTTACAGACAAAAAAACAAACAGAGCAACAGTTTAGAAGTCCTCAATTGGCCATTTAATAATGCAGGAATGCTTTTCAATTACCTAGAACCGGGACAGTGCAAGTACTAATATAGCAGTGATGTAAGCAATTAGTCATGTCATTGCCAATACTCATGAATGTGTGAAATCAACAGAAAGAAAACTAAAACAAAAAGGCTCGGTGAGAGGAAACACAATGGCCAACAGAGGATTTTGTTTTTGCAACTGAATATTATCCTTATAAAGTGCTTAGAAAAGTAAACTGCTGTCTGACCTGTGGTAGATTTTCTCTTCAATGGTCCCAGCAGTCAGCAGTCTATAGATTGTTACTTGCTGCTTTTGACCGATCCTCCAAGCCCGTTCGCGAGCCTGCGAGCAGCGTAACACATTCAGAGCAAATGATTAAACCGAACATTCAGTGAGAGGGGAGGAAAAGCGATGTTACAGAGCAGCAGGTGAACCAGGCAACAAGAAATTGGAAATGCATGAAAAGCTGGCATCCAACAAGAAAAAAAAAAAAGTAGGCAATTTAATGTGACAAATCACAACTCTAACGAACATTAAGACTCACATGAGAAATAATTCACTGAGTCAATGTTTTTAATTATTTTACGTGTGGCTGTCTAACCTGTGTGTCAGTACTGGGGTTCCAGTCTGGGTCATAAATGATGACTCTATTGGCTCCAGTCAGATTGACTCCCAGACCTCCGACTTTAGTGGTCAACAAGAAGATAAAAATGGATTTGTCCTGAAAAAGAAAAGAAAAGAGAGAAGCAGAGAAAATACTGGTGATTAATGAACCCAATCTGCAATTTCATACTCTCTTTGATAATCACTTTCGGCTATAATCCTGTAAAAAAAAAAAAATTTCATTAGTAAATTGTTAAAATTTAATGCAAGTAAGATAACAATCTCCTGCTCTCAAATTATTCTCAAATTAAACCCTATTTAAAGACGATAAAACAGCTTTATCTAAATGCAGTGTATGTTGATCAGATTTAGTATTAGATACAACACATTTTTAAAAAGTTTTAGTTTTAAAGAGTGCTTTAATGCTAAGTGATATTTCAACATCTTCCACACACAGAAAATTGAGCACATCCACTTTGAACAACAGATTTTCATCAATTAGCGTCCCCACCTCGGGGTGAGAAGGATTCCACTGAAGCATTTGGTCCCTCAGGGCAGGATTTTCATTGGAAACACATACAGCCATTAGAGATGACTAATCCTTACCTCATTGTAGCGAGCGATGAGAGGCTGTCGGGAAGATATTGTAGTCGTGCCGTCCATTTTCAGGTACGAGTAGTTATTCTCCCTTACAAATACCTCCAAGATGTCCAGCATCTGGAAGGAGTGGGAGGATAAAGACAGCAGAAAGAGGAGATAAAGACGGGGAAAGAAGGGCTGAGGTTTGGATTATCTCTAAAAGGATTAGAGCAGATTAATATTACATGGACAGAGATACCGACAGGGAGGGTCTCAGGTTCCCTCTGAGGTATAATCTCATTGGTATTGACTGCAACAGCTGGGGCCTCCATCACATATACACACTCTCTCACTTCCTCACTTTTTCCTTCTGTCTCGCACGTTCACAGACACACTAAATTTAACAGGCTTATAGGTAGCTGGCAACACGTACATGACATGACACCACAATTTAAGATGTAAAGGAGGAAAGAATTATCTTGGCTTTACAAAAATCTTTTGTATTTATACAAACCTTTGTTAATGCGTCTTTAATACTGGTGCTTATTTCAGGAAAGTGTTCCTCACCTGTCTGGACTGAGTGAAGAGCAGGACTCTGTGGCCCTGTCTGAACCAGAGACGTAGCAGCGACTCCACAACAATCAGCTTGCCCGAGCGCTTCCAAAAGCCAAAGTGTTCCTCTTCAGTTAGCTGGTCCTCAGGGATTCCTCTCAGTATCCTGGGTCCGCCTGAGAAAAGGTCCGGGTGGTTACAGATCTTACGCAGAGCTATCAAACCTGAGAACACCTACATGAGACAAAAAGAAAAAGGAGATTCCTTCATGAACGCTGTCAGCAGAACTGATGTCAACTTTGATAAAGTTACAGATTTTTACTCTGTTGCACCTTAAAAAAATCTACAGGAATGAGTTACATAATTTATTTAAAGACAATTTAGCCAGTTTTCCTGATGAGGGCCCAGTGGTCACTGCATTAGTAATGGTGGTTAATGGACTGAGAGTGACCACTGAATACGTCTGTAAGAGCACGCATGTGTGCGTATATGCATAATCTGTGGTCACCTCTAGCTCTCCAACCACGTCCATTTGGTCAGTGGTGATAAATGGTAGTTTCTCTCTCAAGGGTCTCACTAATGTGAGAAACACAACTGTACAACCTTCTCAAATTGAACCTCTTAAACAATACCAAAGTCAAGCTATTAGGGGTTTAACATAATTTACATGGCAAAAATTATTTCAATTCCACAGATTCCACTTAAAGGTGGGGATCTTTAATTGTACGAGAGTTGATAAAAATCCACACAATGTCTCTGTGAGAGGGAGGTAAACGGAAATGCCTCTGTTAGGTGGTTAAATAATGAATGTCTTGTTCCAGGAAGTCTTCTACTTTGGCTTTTCTTATCCTCGTAAAGTGTGTGTCAACCAAACACAAAAGCAGAACACAAACTATGAAGGCTCACCTGCATGTCCCCATTTAGTATTTGGTAGACCTCTTTGGAATCTAAGAAGCTCTGATACACTTGACGCTGCTCTGCTGTCAATCTGCAAAACAGAACCTACACACAGACACAAACACACACAATAGAGGGCAGTGTAAGAGTTTATAATGAGCAGTGAACATCCACTTTAAAGCCCCTTGATGAAGTGAAGTGTTTGAGAAGAGAAATTAGAAGGAAGCAACGGCTTTTTTTGAAGCCACCGGTGTCCTGAGGGACTGACTTAATGAGCAGAAGTGGACTGAGAAGTCCACCAGCGTCAGCCGCAAGGACAGACCAGAGACCAGCCGCCTTAATGAATACCTGCTTCTTTTACTTTACTGGGACTTTATTAGCTGGTTTCACCTGACAGGGGCCATGCACATTCATCAAATACTCCTTAGATGTGGCACATAATAGTCACATCCAATCAGATAAACATCTCCCCTGTTAAGAGATGCAGGCGTTAGACGCTGTTCAATACTTAGAGCAGGGTCAAGTGTCTTAGAGTATGATGAATACCTGTTCATTTTTGTCAGGTAAGGAGAGGTTAGCCTTGACGTCTGCCTTCATTCTTCTGAGCAGGTAAGGATTTATGGTGTCCCTCAGCACACATGCGCATTTAAATGCTGTCTGGACCTTAAAAAAATAAATAAAAATCACACCTTTAAGGATAAACAAACTGCTTTAAAACAAAAGGAACCTTCAGGTCAGCATGCAAAGCAAACACATACACACTCCTGTCAGCGCTCATGTTTCCTAAGGCATGGCTGTTGTTTGGCCACTCATCTGCTATCTCTCATCACCTCATGTTGCTGTCCCTCTAAGCGGTACAAGCCATTCAACATTGATCTGAGTGCTGCTGGTCTCGAGGGACACAGCCTTCTTTCATCACTGCTGCTGGCCAGTTCCAGTGGAAACAGAGGGGGGGATTGAGACACACTTGGTCCACACTAGAAGCCCCACTGCAAATGGCCTGCTAAACTGTATGTAGGGTCAGTGCTAAAAGCCAGTTAGTCTCTTAAACATTAACTCACTGGGGATCCACGGGGGGGATCAAAGACACCCTTGGCAAAGCTGGAGGGGACAATAACATGGTGGTATCTTGAGCTCAATGGGGTAAAGTGGAGAGGAAAGAAAAAACAAAAACGAGGAAGGCAGCAGATGATCCAGTGATCTCGGCACAAGCTGTTGAGTGGATTCACTTGGGGCTGCAAATGCATGCCTCAGTAATAGAGCCTATGTGCACATGCTCATAAAGCCCCACCTCAATCACATATGGGTTTTTTTTAAAACATACATCTAGTTGAACATACATGAACTTTATGTATCATCTCAGGGCCTGTTTTGCTGCTCTGAGAATTTCGAGAAGAAGATAAGGCAGCAGAGCGTTGCCCTCTCTGACCATTTAATAACATTAATAATTAGTAAAGGTTTTTATTATCGACAGCGGAAGAAGCATCAATAGCCATCTTAAATAATTAAATCTATTCAGTCAGTGAGTTATTAACGATTGGACACTAATGACAAAGGGCTACAATTTAGCTCCCCGCCTTTCTACTTTAGCCTCTCCCTCTCTCACACACTGGGGATGCACAGAAGTTTTCTTGCATGGGCCTACATTATCCTGCACTGCACCTAATGGCTTCCATCAAGCTTTCCAAAACTGTGCATACATGAATAGAAGGTATTTTCAAATTAGCATAGCCCATTTATGCTCCACCCTTATGATACAGTTACAGAAATAGTAGAGTTGTTGGATTAACTGGCTCCTGTCTGGAATGATATTACCATTACAATAACATTACTCCACTTCAAAAGAGGAAAAGGACACAGAACCAGAACTGAAATAAATTATTATTTCACAATTTTGTGTGTGTACCTGTACAGGAGATGCATTACTATATCCACCCATAGTAATTGGCACGGAGAACTGCTCCATAAAAACAGGCAATGTCCCCAGTTTGCCGGGGAACACAAAGTCAAACAGAGACCACAGCTCCTTCAAATTGTTCTGCATTGGTGAACCTGACAGGATGAACCTGTGAGGAGTGCGAAACTAGAGAAGAGAAAATTAAAAAAAAATTATTATATTAATTACAACCGCATGAACTTTGCTTATGTTCATGCATGTGTCCATGCGTATATAATACCTGTTTGCAAGCAACAGTAACTCCAGCATTTGGATTCCTGATCTTATGACCCTCGTCCAATATAATGTAGTGCCAGTCGTAGAGCTGTAGGGTTTCCTGCATATTCCTCACAGCTGAATATGAAGTGATAAGGATACCATGACATGCTGCTATTTCTGGAATGAGCTTTTCCTGCAACATGGGGGAAAAAAGCAAAGACACAAACCTTAATATTTAAACCTTAATATAAACCAGTGCAGTTATTAACCATGTCTAGTATCATATACTAGAGGGAAAGAGTGGGAGGTAAGGTCAGGAGCTAATACTGTAAACAGACCTCTAGTGCCCCCCAGAGGGAAAAAAAGATTGTATAAAACTCATGAACAGCTACCTTGTTGCTAGTGAAGGACCCAGTTTCATGTAGGACTGCCACTCGGAAAAGAGGCCACCAGGTATGAAACTCCTTCACCCACTGGTGCATGACTGTAGCTGGGCACACAATGACTGTTGGACCCAGACCAGCATACCTACAGCGAAACAAACACCACAGACACGTGTTTAATCGAAAACCAGAGATTAAGATGGGTAAACAATGGAACTGTGTTCATTAAACTTTGGATAACCTGAGCAGGCTTCAGTAGCAAATCACAGCCATCATTTTTACAGTGTAAAATAAAAGGTCTTTTCCCTATTAAGTAAAATAATGTATATGTGCTTAGATTGCAATGACAATATATGATGCATTCAAGGATGAGGAACAGCGCACAGCGGAATGACGCAACTACAAAGCCTTGTACTTATAATAAATCAAAGAAAGTGTGTGGAGATATCCGCAGCTCCTCTGTGAAAATCTACAAGAACTTTGCCAAACACACACACAGGCACACACAAAAGATACACTAATGGGCTGGTATGAACCTCTGCCTAGTGGAAGCTATTGATACCGGACCATAATTGAGTTTGCAAGCAATCAATTTGTGGGCGTCTATAGTAGACAGAGTATTGACCATCAGGGAAGCTCCACCCAATAAATGTACGAGTGTTGTTCGAGGAAGTAAAACCAGATTATCAGCAGCGCTCCGTCATGTTTTTGGCGGTTGATTTGTTGTCACCCACCTGCTCTACCCCCACCTCATGAGCCTGAAATTCATTTTAAGTGTTCACGCAGACACTCACTCTAACGCATTCTCACTTTCAACCCCCCCTCCTCACACACAGAGTGTCAGTGTTTTCTCTGATGTCTGCAGTAAAAAAAAATAATAAAAAAAGTGAAGAGTCTGATAATTGAAACATGTTTAATAATTCAGATGAACACTCTCAAGTAGAAATCCCCCTAATCAAATATTCATACCATACAGACACACAGTCTCTGGACACAGTTTGTGTGTACGCATGTGTGTGTGCGCACACACCTGTAGTTGGACCCTCTGGTTCTCAGTTTGCTGTAGCTCAGTCCGGCCAGAAAGCTGATGACCTGGATGGTTTTACCCAATCCCATCTCATCCCCCAAGATGCCCCCTGCCTGCTGACAGTGGAGTTCCCACATCCACCGCACACCCGTCTGCTGGTACCTGAAAAGGTCATTGACATGAATGCAAACACTTGAAACACATGGTTGTAACAGCAACCATGGACAATCCACATAAACACACATAAAGGGTTGCCAGTAATCTCATAGATCAGCAATGCTCGTCAGTGACCAGTCCACGTTGCTCAAGTGTCATTAAACTACATAATCCTAGGAGCTGAAGGGGCAATGAATCACGGTGAGTATTACACTATTATTAAAACCATGCATAGTAGGTGTGACAAACATTGCAAAGGCAATATGGAGTAAAAATCACAATGAGAGTTGGGCTGGCAATCTTATCAATCACATAAAACTCAAACTGATGTTTTTCTCTTAACCGTTTCATAGCACCCCACAGATTTTTTTTAACAGTAACTACCAGTGAACTTCAGAAGCAGTGAAGAAAATTAAATTTGCAAGGCTCGCTGATGAAATAATCATTATTTTTTCAGAGCAGACTGTGATGCAGAACAAAGTACACATATAATCTTTATGCGAAAAATGTTTTATTAGTCCTTGTTATCACTTTCTCACTTGATAAAAGTGGCTCTATCTACATGCATGGATATTTAACATAACTCATTCCCATAATCAATGTTTCAGACTGAACTTACTTGTAAAGCTTTTTCCAGAGAAAACCAGGAACTTTGAAGCCTTCGTCAAATTCTGCATCGCTGTCATCGGTTAGCTCCTCACCCCTTTCTCTCTTCTCCTCCCTTTCTCGAAGACGCTGACGCTTCCATCTCCTGTTGAGAAAATTAATATACACTGATGAAGTGTTTGCACACCGATGTGATAAAATGAATTTCTTTATTTTAGTTAGAAGCTCACAACCGCAAGGGGTAAGCTCAGTGAGCCTGGGTGCTGAGAACAAACACCTGCTTCGTCTTTTAAAAAGACTAATACACTACCTGAACAACAGTGAAGAATTCAACCTGTTTAAACTTTCAGTGATGAAATTGTTGTTACAGATGCAAAATGAAAACAACTAAGTGATCCAAACTAAATCAGACATTTCAAGTGAAAATAGTGCAAACCTAAACAGGATAAGTGGAGACTGGATAGAAAGGTGTTCTATTTTCACCTCTCGCACTCCATGCTTTATGTGAGCATTTGTCTACACAGGTGTAAGGATAGCGAATGTTTTGAGTTGAAGGTATTTCCCTTGAGCAGTGGAACATCTACAGCAAAAAGGGAAATGTTAAAGGAAAACAGTTTTAATAGTGCAGGAGAGAGGGCAGTTAGAGGCACAGTCGTCGCACAGCAAATGAAGATTGATACAGACAATTAGTAGTGTGAGTTCCCCAGAAAGGTGTGAGGTACAGAGGATAAGAATCCATCTTCATTTGGGCCTGGTCCTGTCACCCTGCCACGAAACTGGTCCTTAAGCTAGGCCTGGGAGACCACACTCTCTAATTAAGTCAAGACTAAGCATTGGTTCAGTTAATTACACTTTTCTGCCCCCACTCCACATCCCACCCAACTACAAATACTGCCCGCTCTAATAATATCATTCCACGTATAAGCTAGTCTCACCGTCCATGCCGTATGCTGTGGAATTGACATTCAGTCACTATAGTGTAGAAAAAGGACACATGCCAACACAATTTATTTGGCAGCTATAAATATGAAATCTCATTAGGGCTGCTCTTCCATTAATTTGAGCATTAGAGTGAGTGAGTGTATAAAACCATGTGCAGGAGGATAATTAGGCCAGTGTGAGAGCAGAGAGAGAAGAAGAGCAGGGAGTGAATTTGCTTAGTCAAGAAACAGCTGCCAATCTCATCTGGGATTAACTCTCTTTCTGCACTATGGAGCCAGCAGAAAAAGAGACAACTGCTTCCTCCTTAAGTAAAAGGAATAACAATAGCACACAGCACTGCCATTACAAATGTGATGCAAAGTAAAAGGAACAATCTGGTGGGTTTTTGAGCATGGCATATGCAGGCATATGTTGCTGCTTTCGTTTTGTAAAAAGTCTGCACACCTTTGCACCCAACCACAGATCTAAACATGAGTTTAAAGCAATGTTAGTAGTGCATGACCGTACCTTATTCGCTGCCTATAATACTCCACATCTCCATCATCTTTGTATTTTTTCGGTTTTCCCTTGTCATCATCCTCTTCATCTGTACTTTCAGGGTGGTATTCTTCCTCACTGTCACTTTTCTTTACTTTTTTCCTCCCTTTCCCTTCGGTTTTTCTCTTGTATGGTTTCAACGCATACTCTTCATCATCATCATCTCCAAAGCCCTCCTCCATGGCTTCTCTCTCCTCTTGGTCAGGATCTATTCCTTCATCACTGGGGAGGTACTCTGACCCCTCGCTGTCTGTCTCCTCTCCTTCAGTGTGACGTTTTCTCCGTTGCTTTTGGAGCTGTGGCTCAGCCTTGGGCCGGGCCTTAGGATGGGCCTTTAAAGCAGTTATCTGGAGCTTTCGCATGCGCTTACGCAGTTTTTTATCCTTGGTAGATGAAACCGTTCTTTTGGTTTTCTCTCTTGAATCTCCACCGGTTCCAACCCCAGAGCTTCTCTTCTTCTTAAGGAGAGGGACTCTCTTCCTCTCAGTAGCCAACTTGGCCTGGTCTGCCAGGTACTGGTCAAAAGCAGAGTTCTCCGCAAGCATCAGTTTTCGAGGCTCCTTCTTTACCTCCTTCTGTTGGATTCGGGTTCCAAAAGGAGTCATGTGACCTTTCCGGATAAGCTCTTCCCATTCAGTCTCCTGAGATGGCATGAGCATGCTGCCCAACGTGGATGGTCCCGCTTCTGGTACAACACACACAAATACAGATTCAGAGATTTTCTTAACTGCCAGAATCAACATGAATGACTACAGGAAAACTCTAAAGGATTCAGAGGGGTCTATTTATGTTTTAGAGAAGGAAATACTTCGGCTAGTGTGCAGGAAGTATGTACATGAAAATATTTCTTGCTAGCTTGAATTTTAGGTGTGAAATACATATTATGTGTATTGTTATGTGTATTGCACAATATTATGTGTGAAAACAGACTTGTGTAGCAACAAACAATACAAGAGGAGAGTTGTCACACCTATTTAAGCCTGTGTCAGAAGTGAAATCTGCTGAAGGCAGAAAGCAAATGGACACCCTGCTATTCTAAACAGCCATGAATGCACAGTAAATTTCCTTCATCAACCTAATATGGACCATAATCAGTGAATGCTACAAATTAGGCATCTTGGTCGCCACATAAATTGCTTCCATCCACTGATTAGTGGTTAATGTTTCCAGTCAGTACACAAAAAACAACACATTACCTTCCTCTCCATCATCTTCTGCCAAAAACTCAAATTCCACCCTTTGAGTGTCCTCTCCTCCCAGAATGGCTTGAAGTCGCTTCTGTTTGGCTCTGACTTTCTTCAGCTGTTTCTCCTGTATGACAAGTTTTTTCATCACCACAATCACACCATTATTATTATTATGTTATTACACCATCATCATATAAACCAATTACTTTATTTTAAAACGTTACACATGTAGTATTTTACCTTATTTTCTTTCTGTCTTTTGACAGACTCAATCTTCCTACTGATGTCTTTACTGGAGGCTGCATAAGGAGAAAGCTGCTCAATAATCTTGTTGATATGTTTTAAAGATGCTGTAACAGACCTGCAACACACATGATTAAAAGCAGAAGATTTATTAGCCCCTTGACGTTTTGCTACTTGTTAATAACATTTTTTTTAGTTTATAGCATCTCAACACAGTAATGTGATTACTTCAACACAACACACACAAACCATTTGCGTTTTTGTTTTGTTTTTTTAAATTCCTGTACCTGACATCATCCAACACAGACTGATACTCCTTCTCGGCTTCAGCTTTAACAGCAGCCTGACTGGCCTCCTGGATCGCCTCGTCCACTTGCTGCAAAACACCTTGTTCAAGTATGTGCTGGTCATACACAGCCACACCAAGACCTTGGAGCTCATCAGCTCCCGAACTGGCAGAAGCTGCTTGGATGCGCTGTCGGTCAATCTGCAGCAAGGCTCCAGACCTTTTCCCAACTAAATGCACCAAAGATAACACATGAAATGATTTTATAAGGATATAATGACATTCTCCATCTCCTCTCTCAACATGCTGCACAGCTCACCGCTGTTGCCCTCCCCAGGTCCAGTGTTGGCAGGATAGGCTGCAGCAGCCTCCGGGGCCTGACTGTTTTCAGGGAAAGTACAGACTGCTGAGCCGCCTGTAGCTCCATCCTCCTCCGTTCCTCCCGGGGTGAGGGCAGCACTAGCCGGGCTCGAAAGAGAGGAGGGCACCTGGTCCTCTGTACCGTCTACAGGCATAGTGAAGCAGCTGCCAGAAGTGTCAAACAGATGTCAAACAAGTCATTTAAGCCATTGTCTCGTCTAAGCTGTTAAAGAACTGCTTTAAATAGAGAAATAAAACTAAACAGTTATTGCTTGTCGTCTTTTTATTGCGTCCAAAAAGGCTTCGTTAACTCTGAACGGTATTATGTAACGATCGGAATGTAAACCTAGCTTATATCCATGGCTACTAACGATTAACGGAAGGGTCTTTTAAACTAATTATGTGAATGTGGAGGCTCGTAATGGGAAGAAATGAATGTAAATAATACCAATTTAAATTAAAGAATGTACCACAATAGCGGTTAGACGCTGAGTTATAGGATAGGCATAAAAATGAAAGAAACATTAAAGTCTCTCACAACCTATTGTTTACGTGGCTAGGCTAACCTGCTAAGCTAACAGTGAGCCGAACATCATCAGCTGTTCAGCTTCAACAAAAAGAAGACGTTCAAAGGACCAAACATGTTCAGATATGTTTCTAATACAGCACCCACTGGTTCTCGCTGTTTGAGTAAAATCTGGTCCATTAAGCCCAGCGTCAAAGGGACAGTGACAATGAGATACTCACAAAACGTGCAGTTATACAACATCACTGGCTCGCTTTATGTCATATTGCTCACCAGCCGCTTCCTGGTTTCCGGTGTTAGTGAAGGCATCCGTTCAATGATTAACTTGCTGAACAGCGCCCTCTGCTGGTTGACAGCAGCAGAGAACATTGCACTCTAGATGGCGCCACAAAACCACTTATTTTTGCCTTAACATTGGAGAAACTGTGAACCACATTTTCAAAAACAACTCTTTTCGTTTTTAGGGAACTACTTAGACACTTCAGTCATTATTAATATGCAGGAATGTGACAAATTAAAGGAAAATGCCGAGAAGATTGAAGATCTGGTGGGTCTGCTACCTGCTTTGCAGGCATTTTTTGTTTTGTCTCCTTAGAGGGAAGGATCACTGCAGATCAGCACAGAAGTTATGATCTTTATCTTGTGATAAAATTCTTTTTTGCACTAATGGAAGAGGATGACAATGATCCCATTTACAGGCACAAAGGATCACAGAGTGATGAGAACGTCATGAAATAACATGAATCATACACTATGACCCTGACAGTCATCAGACCTTGGCTTAACTGAACAGTGATTGTTGATTTTGGATAAACATGTTAGGCGGAACTCTTTATCACTGAAATTAAAACACCAAATTAGGGCATTTTCTTTGGAGAGTAGATTTCTTGGGATTTGTAGAGTCACACAGAAACTTTTCTGGTGGCACGTGGGGCTCCCACATGTTACTAAGACACTATATATTATATTTTTCCTCTAATTTGCCAAGTGTCTGTGATTTTTTTCTGAGTCTTGGAAAGCCTACACTTCATGGATGAGGAGCTCCAAGTATTTGCCTCTGAGAGGAAGTTTATTTCCACTTTAATGCAAAAATAAATGAAGGGCTTAATTAAAATTTCCTCTCCATCTTGCACTTTAGCGCATGGGCAGCAGTCAGTAATCTTTTCAAACAGTGTTATCTGTGTAAGCAAACATATCTATATAAGGATGAATATTGCTGTCACCCTTGGCTTGTGAATGTAGGAAAATGGAGACATTTGCCTGTTTTATTTGCTTAACCAGTAAATGTGGGTCACCTTCAGGGGAACCTCTCCAGAGATGAAGATTTGAACTAAAAGAAAAGCGTGCTGCAGCAAAACCTTTTAGTTTAGTTAGTTGAAGACCTGCAGAGTGTAGAGCTGTGATCAGGTAGCTCACAGCCACAGTGTTTTCCTTGTTTTTTTCTTTTCTCTCAGGGTAGTGTATAAAATGCCGTTCTTGACTCCATACAGGTGTCAAGAAGGGTTAAATAAACTATTGAGCTGCTTATAAATCATCATAGGTGGCAAATAAACTGATGCATTCACACGATGAGCTGCAGAGAGGAATGCAAACCTCTATCTTCCCCTTCCATCGCTCACGTATTTCACCAGTACTTGCAAGCCTTTATCGAGAGAAGGAGGAGATAATATTTAGTACACAGCTGTGCTTTTATGTGCTTTATAATGTAGGGAAAGTTCAACTGGTTAAATTTAACTGATAGACCATGTCAAGCTTGCAGGTAGCAAAAGTGTTTATCTTAAATGGATGCAGTTGTGATAAATCCCACTTCTTTGTATGCACAAAGGCGTATGAGGGTTGGGTGCAAATCTCCCAGGGTGCCGCGGAGTACTGTTAACACTGCTGCTCTGAGCTACTTTGCATCCTGACAGTAGAATAACACAGGGGGCAAGATTTACAGGCAGTGTTATAGGTTTGAATTTATATGTGTGAAAATCGGGGTGGTCCTTGCTTTTTATGGATTTTGTGTCAAAATACTCTAAATGTTGATACATGCTCCAGTATGAAGTTGTGTTTCATCTGCTGTCGCTGGCACACTGTCCTCCTTGCTTTCAGTAACGGTAACCTTTATTATCGTTCTGGGACCAGACGAATTTCTTGAGAATGAAATAATTTTACAAGAATTTGGTGAGGCAGCTGGAGAGACAATCAAGGGAGTTTCTTGTGGTCATTATCTTTGTTTATACAGTCTCATAAATCCAACAGTTCTCATAGGTGTGCAGAAGATGTTTTTCTCCTAATTTAATTTATAGGTTGTATTCTGAAACACTGGATCACAATAAACAGAAGGATGCACGTCCAAAATGTTAATCTATGTTGATATTTTGAGGTGGCTGTGGCTCAGGAGGTAGAAGAGGAATAACCCGCTAATCTGAAGATTGGTGGTTTGAACCCTAGTTGCTCCAGTCTATTTGCCAAAGTATCCTTGGATACCAAGATAATGAACCCAGAGTTCTTTCCAATGTGTTCATCAGAGTGTGAAAACCAGATAGAAAACAGTCCGATGTGGAAAAAAGTGCTAGTATGAATGGATGAATGGCACATATTGTACAAAGCGCTGTAAGTGCTTGAGTAGAGTAGCGCTTGAATACAGTCTCTATAAGAACTGGTCCATTAGCTGTGTTGATGAACCGGATCCTTTCTTTAGCCTCGTACTAAAGATTTTAATTTTTAAGACTTTCCTTTGATGTGTGGACCTGTTTAGACATCTTTGTGGGGACCAAAAATTGGAATGTTACTATACTTGTGGGGACCAACTGTCACTCGAGAGGACAAAAGTACCTGTCCTCACAAGTTTGAAGGCAATTTTCAGACTCAAAATTTTTAGTGTCATGGTTACAATTAGGTTATGGTTAGGTTTAGGCTAAGAGTTAGAGTTAGGTATTCATTTTTGATGGTTATCGTAAGCAGCTAGGGATAGTGTTATGTCAATTAGACATAAGATATCTAAGATATCAAAACGAGAAAGTCGCTCTCTCTCTCTCTCCCTCTCTCTCTCTCTCTGTGTGTGTTTAAAAACACACAGAGATAAAAAAGCAAAACTGAAATATGATAATTTCATGTGGTTCTTTCCCCCCACAAAACCTAATGTATAATTTCATTCTTCTCTGAATGGTCATGATGGTGGAGATAGGTTTCTCAGAGTAATTCCATGGCTCTGGGACATTTTGTTTCCCTCCCACTTCATTCTTCAAGTGAATATACTGGAGATCTGTTATTGTTACAGACCCTAGTTTCTTCTCAATACACACATTTACACAAGGAGAACAAATGAATGAATGAATGATTTATGAAAATCTGATTTACAAAATATATGACAACTAAATGCATTGACAAATTATTTTATTTGATAGTTGCATTTGATAGTGTTTTAATTCAAAACGTTTGCCTCTTTCACCTTCTTAAATATGTGATCATATGTGTATCTGTTCATCCTGTTTTGACATTTTATGCACTAAAACATTAACTGATTGAGGAAGGAAATAATTGGCAGAGAAATAACGGTGAAAATAATGAGTTGTAGTCCAATAATAAATGTTTTCTTACATATGTACACTTCAATTTCCGTGTCTCAGTTGACACCTAATACATTTGTGGGTATATAAACATACACATGTAGGCCACAGGGATAGAGTTACCCTATGTCACACTTCCATTTGTCACAGTGCACACATATAAGCATATAAAAGCATGACTTCAGAGGACATTACATTGAGTTACATTCATTTCCTGGAGATTCATTATAACCATAACTACTATTTGACTAACCTTAACCTAAAATTGAACCTTAAATCATGTCTACACCTTACAGTTCAATCATTTATGTAATGATGGCTTATTTTTTGTCGCTATGAGAAAGACATATCCTCATGATATGACTTCATAAACAGATTTTGGTTCCTAAAAGAAAGAAAGAAATACCTGCCTCACATAAAAGTATTAGTTATCATAGATACCTATAAATACCTATAGATAACTAAAAAATGTGTGTGTGTGTGTGTGTTGTGTGTCTTTGTGAAATTTATTAACACAATGAGCTATTGTGATCCATTGTTTGGTCCATTTAAAAAAAAAAAATTATTATTATTATTTTTTTAAATTCTGGGAAGTCTACTTGACTTTGAGTCAACAACCGTCACAGCCTTCACTTCTATTTGTATTGTGAAATTCTTGTCCCTGAAAAATCCCCCTATAATTTTGATAGAGCAAAATAAAAGCAAAACTGAAACTAACAAACTCACTGTGGAATTAAAACTGAACTTAAAAAGGACATTTTCTCTATTATTACAACATTAACTAAGTGCACTAACCTTTGGATCAAACCCAACGGTAACCCTAAAAGAAACTCTTAAACAGCTCTTAAATGGTGCAAGAATGGTGCAGGAAACCGTAAGTAAGCACCAAACAAGCTCACTTGTCCTGAAGCCAATAGTAAAAATGCACTGCAGCCCTGAACGCTTCTATTCATCACCCTACACCGGGCATATGAGAACGCAAACATCTGACGAGGTTGGATTAGACATTAAATGGTCTTTAGCCTTACAGCTCCCTGGAGCAAAGTTAGTGTGATGTCTGGTTGTCACAATTTGCATCGATGTGAGAACACTGCAGGTTGTCTTCTGGGGTATGTTCAGCCAGTGAGTGGTCATCACATGGTCTGCCTCCTGCACATCCCACCCAGGCAGACAAACTCTCCAAAACCAGCACCCAAGTTAATGTGTAAAGACGGCTAAAGATAACTAAAAAAAACCACACACACACATAATAAATTCCTCTAATTTCAGCTGCTGATGTGTGCGGCATTAAGTTGAACCCCTGCTTTGTGCTTCTTTGTTGAGTGCCTGCTTCATGGCCCAGCCGAGCAGACATACGGCCTATGATGTTCTCTTAAGCCTCAAAGCGGTTAATAAATCAACATGAGTAAAGCATTGTCATGTCTATATTAATGTATATTCCAGCCACAGCATGCTTTACACATGTGTGTCAGTGTTGGCAGTGCTAATGTCTCCCATGTGCTCTCCTGTCCCAGCTAATACATGTCTGTTTGTGTGTCTGACAATAATTACAGGGGTGGGCTAGGCTCTCATCCGGGTGCATCAGACCACTGCCATGCTGCTGTAAATGTCTAATTCATCTGGATGTGATTCCAGTCAGCAGCAGGTGTGCATTTACACATAACCACATGACAGATGTACACTGCTGCGCTCTTTTAAATTTCTTGAGAAAAAATTTGTTTTGGAGGTGAACAATTCAGAAACGTTAGGCCTGGGGAAAACGGCTTTAATAATCAAATAAAAGGTTTCAAAGTGATTCCTAGAGAGCACAGGAAATCACCTGCATGCAAGCTCCAGCTAAGGCTGAGCACATTTGAACACACACTGTATGCCTACCTCTTCCAGGTCAGCTTGTGTCAACACATTAGTGTGAGTTCACACAGAAGTGTGCATTTAGTAGTCCTCAAACACAGCTGGAACAAACCACACCAGAGAGAATCAGGATGAGGTCTGTGTGGTTCAGTGACACATCACATGAAACCACCAGAACCGCAATGTGGGCAAAACGTATCGTATGAGTACTTGCGTGTTTATGTGTGTGTGCCTTTGTGTTTCACTGTGCGAGAGCTGGCTTAGCTCTCCATCACTCTCCATTGATAACTAGACTCTTCTCTTTGCTGCGGCTTGGAGGACTCCAACCAGTGATAGCTGCAGACCACAACACAGAAATCAGGACTTGTATGATGATATACAGTGGCAGCAGTGCCTCACAAGACCTTGACCTGAAACACAAGCAGAGGGAATACAGTAGAACGGATGTAAAAGATAGCTTGAGCAGAGACTAGACAATTCCAGACCAGAGTATATTTTACTTTTCCAGAGGTCTGATTTCCAGCATTCGGTTCACAAGTTGCTAAAACATACATTTGTAGTTGTCAAACTGATGATAGATGTACTGTGGACAGTTGCCTCTGGTAAAAAAAAAAAACAGCAGTTTATCTGTCAACTCATGTGCACAGGGAGCACCTAGAAAGGCTGATAATGTAAACTTCCTATAACAGGAAACCTTTAAACTACTAAGATTTGTTAACCTCCCAAATGTTTAAACTGAGTTATGGCTCATGCTCGACAAGCTACAAACAGTAAAAATAATTGTGAATTCAAATCTAACTCAAACACTTCACCAGTACTGCACATCTAACTATGCAAATGTTTTTTCATTCAGTTTTCTCTCCACACATCTCTCCATCATTCAGCTTTCCAATGTGTTTATTTACAAGCTAGTAACACTAAAGGGAACCTTTTAAAACCCCCACTATCAATACAGTTAATTATCATCAGCTTATCTTTTGTCTTTAATACCCTCTTATTGACTGGCATGGAAAAAAAATTTCCAAACTGTCAAACACTTCTCACTTTTCTTTGACTCGTTTGCCTTTGAGCTGTGATTTTCCACGCCTTTCAGCACTAACTGTCAGATTCCTCACATTTCTCTGTGCCGCTACCCTGCGGTGCGAGATAGGTTTGATGCTATTGTGCCCACATGGGATGCATCTATAGAGAAGTTTTGAACAGCCCTATTGTTTGTTGTGTGCTTGTTCTCTCAGTCTAATAAGAAACATGTGTACCGTCATCGGAAATGTGTGCTGAACACACAGAACTTTGACTGTTGGACCTCTGCGCGGAGACCTCACCCAGTGGGAAATTATATTGCAGATTGGCAGTAAACTGAAGTGATACAACACAACATCATGAGTCAAAGGTGGTGGAATGCTGAACCAAGACGTACAAAGGATCATAAGGGTAGATGATAAAAAAAGGTGGACTTCCTTTTTAAAAAGTGGATTATCAGATGTTATTTGGGGGGGAAAATGAAAATACTGGGAATTCCCAAAGTTGGGACAAATAAGGGCACAAACAATAAAAGTAATGAGTGAGAGTAAGATTGGTGACAAAGGTCAGCTCAAACTTCGAGTTCAAAACTCTCTCTTCCTGCCACTGCATACTCCAGTTTGCTGGGAACAGGAAACAACTCAACACTTCTTCATAACTCTAGACTTACATTATCTACAGTAAAAGTTCAGCCTCGGGAGTGTTTATCTGCTGAACAGACTTGGATAAAAAAACCATTACATTTTGAAATTATTTATTTATTATCTCAAAGGATTTTGCTACTTTGGTGCAGATATATATTGAGAAACTAAGTATAAAAGCATCTGCCTTGCGTTATGGCTGGGGAGTTCATATGAAAAGTGAGTTTATCATTGCTGTTGGGTCACATTTAAGGTTGTGCAAAAGAACACATGACCCTGGCAAGTTTTTCATGAGCCCAGAGGTCACAATATGCTTGCAATCTAAGAAAGAACATGAAATCCTTTAACTGGGCAAGCAAAGGCAATTTATTATATGTCATTCATTTGGCAAATGCAATTTGGGGTTCAGTGTCTCTCGAGGAGCTGGTGAATAAATCACTGACTGTCTTTTATTAAATATTCTTGAAACAGAGAGAGAAAAAAATATAAATCGAAAGACTTTTATTAGGCATCAAAAAAATCAAATTTGATTCATGCTTATTATTGTTTATTTTTCGTACATTTTCCAGTTGTAAGATGGTCTGTGGTTGTAAGATTGCTCAACTAAAACTATGCATTAAAAAGAGACAGAAACCTTCGGTCCTTATGGAGTTTTTGCCTCAAGGGAGTCTTTTGTCCATACTCCCTGTGTCTGCCTGTCCATCTCTGTGATCCCCAACTGATTTACAACAGGAGTGTGGGGTGTTGTGAGGGGACGATATGCTGCTAGGGGCAGCCCTTAGTATGTCAGCATTTAGAGTGGTTGATTTATTCAAGGGAAGGCCCATGGACCATGGAGTTAAGGCTGCTCATAGCCGACAAAGCTAGGAACAGGCCCCAGCCTACCCTGGGAATCATAAATTACCCAAAAGCTTTGTTAGCAGCTTTGTCTTCTGCTCCTGCCCTTCTGCCACACTTACCCTTTATCCCCACTGATTTGGCCCCTGTCCTCACTCAGCATGATTAGAAGCCTGCCCCACGCCATCCAGCCGGGAGCAAACAGAGCCGTGGGGTATGTAGCAGTAGCTCTACTTTGGCCGATAACAGAAAGGCCTAAGTGACTTTGTTGCTGTCCCCAGTGGAGTGAAAAGCAGCGAAGCTACATCACTCTTCACACTGGTAGCATGCTGCTAGCACATGTAGAGATTTGCAGATTTGCAGACTTTCTTTCTGTTTTTTTTAAAACTCTCTTTTATAATCCGATACATGTTAGAATGATATGATGAGAAAAAATTGACCAGTAAAAGTAAATGCATGCATAAGATTAGCTAATCTTCTTAGTGGACCAAATCAAACATGCTGCTGTCTTCTGAGACCAATTTTAATCGCAGATGCAGAATTATTTCCAGCTGCACAAAGCTATCAACTGTGGGAGGCAATGACCAATCTAGTAAAACAAGCCAGTGCATGGCAGTAATATATGAAGTGCTTCACCAAATCCCTTTTACAAAACACCATATCAAAGGTCAGCAGTGACTTATTTTAGATGATCATAAGTACTCTCTGTCACTTTCTCATGAAGTATTTTCTCTGCCAGTATGTTCTGGTTTCTACACTTTCAACAGAGACTTGGCAAGCCAGAGCTTCAGGCTCTGATTGCAAATGTATCATGTGTCCCATCAGAGTATAAAGAGTGCATTAAATTAGCCCGGTAAGCATGAAGTCTATTCTGTGTTAAGACTGAGTGGCACTGGCCATAATGTGACCCTTTATTGTAGGGTTTGAGGTAACTCCACATCAATTGCCAAAAGTATACACGACTGAAGAACAGCAGATTTATGTATGTGCACTAAAGACACTTCCAGATAAATGAGGAGTACTGCTGGGAAAGTGAAAGGCTGACTCAGGAATAGATAAAATGCCAAGAGCCTTGAGTCTTGAAAGCCTGTAACCCAAATCTGATATCAGCTCTGGGCCGAAGAATCAGCAAAGGAGACATGCCGGTGAGTAAAAATAAAACCTTTGTGTGTGTTACAGGTCAGCAGGGAAGCATAAAATGAATGCTTTCATTCGCATTCTTATTGTGTCTTTGTGCATCCTCTGTCCTCCACCACATCCTCTGTCCTGACAGTTCACAGTCACCTAACACAAGGTGGGCAGTCATGGAAAATACAGTTAGTTCTCTGCTGCTACCAGCCGAGTCGACTTCCTTTCCTAACCCACAACTGCCCTTCCTTCCTGGCTCTCTTCCCTCAGCTCCCTTGTTAGTGATTGTTAATTGACAAAGAGGGGAGCACATCCAACCAAAAATGCAGTAATGATAATTCAAATGTACACTGTTTTTCAGTTTTAAAGTTTTACATATTGGGGTGTAATAAAAAGAAAATCTGTAGTTTTTTAGCAGGTGTTACATTTAAAAAAAAAAAAAAAATACAGCCTCGAAGGAACAACAGCACATGACATATAAAACTGCATCATTAATTATTTGACAAAAACAAAAACAAAATACAGAAACGGTGTGTAAAATGACTAAGTATGCCCTTACTCCTTCCACAGGTATTAAGGAAGAACTACATCATCCAAGCCTCAGTTAGCATGTTGTAAGTTAAAGTTCATGACAGTTGGAAAAAGACTGGATAAATATGGCTTGTTTAGAAGAGTTTCCACAATAATGCCTCTTCTCTCTAAAAAGAACATGGCGGCACAGTTTAGGTTTGCAAAGTTGCATCTGAATAAAGCACAAGACGTCTGGAAAAATGTCTTTTTTACAGACAAGACCGAAATTGAGATGTCTGTCTTGTCTGGTCATAATGAACACTGCCATGTCTGACAAAAATCAAACACAGCATATCAACACAAACACCTTAAATCCACTGTCGTGTACAGTGGCGGAGGGCTAGCGACTGGGTTTATTTTGTAGCTGCAGGACCTGATCACCTTGCAGTCACTGAGATGACCATGAACTTCTCTGTATTCCAGAGGCAAAAGTGAAGTCATCTGTCTGACAGCTAAATCTTGACCCACGTAACAGGTCATATAACAGGACAATGAACTGAAGCACACCATCAAATCTGCAACAGAAGAACAGAACAGAAAAGTGTTGCAATGGCCCCAAGTCCAGATCTGAATCAAATGTGGTAGTAGGACCTTAAGGGTCCCAGTGAACTGAAACAACATTTAAAATTCCTCCCAAATGATCTGAGAGACAAATATCATACAGAAGTTCTTCTTCAAGCTCGTAAAGGTCATTCTACAATGTCTGACTTAGCTTTTTAAGCTTTTTATTAATGGCATGGTGTTATGTGTCACATGTTGTTCATCTGAGGTTATAACCAGATTTGAAAACATATATATTTCCTGACATGTAAAACCTTACAAGGTATAGTTTCTTTTTACCATGCCTGTAAATGCATGCAGTGGAGAGGAGGTGGGGCAGGGTCTAGGAATCACTTCCACTGGGATCATTTCAGATCACAGTTTACTTTTTAAGTAAACAATAAGATGTTTGTTTCTAATTCTGGTCGGCTTCATTCTCCAGAAAGCAATAGGTTAGCCACAATAAGCTTTCAACAAGATAATCATTCGGCTAAGGTAACTAATGCTGCAGACACCAGTAAAGGGAGCAAATTGCAATTACAATTAAGACTGAAGATGCGGTTGCTTAATGAACACCTTTGGTAAGCAGTCAGATTTTGACAGACAGAACAAAGTTAGTGTTCAGTATTTATTCATGTGTTGTGACAAATACTCCAACACTTGTAGCTTAATTGTATTATTGACGAGAGCACATCTCTGAATCTCTCTGGAGACATGGATATAGATCGGTACACCAGAGGCTATCAGCTGAGCTATCTCATCATTAATCCACACACAGGAAAATGTCAACCTGTCAATTAGTTCAACATGAGTTCAACAGCTGGGCCCACCAAGAATGTACTAACATCTAGGTGCTTAATGTCCAAACATAAGAATGAATCTTGTCACGTAACGCTTTGTAATACAAAAAATAAGCAGGCGGGTGGACTTTAATAGGTTACACATTACTGTTGACAAGAGCCTCATTGTTCCATGAAAGATGTTTCCTGTTTCACAGTGAAAATTTCCTAGGTCCCTTGTTGTGTATAAAATTATTATTTGCCCTTTGTTGAGATTAATGATACTTTTTAAACTGTTTTTTGTTGTCTCTGTCATTTTTAATCTCATTTTTGCAAGCACCAAAATTTCTCATGTCAGACCTCGTGACACCGCTATCCATTTATATTCGCTTGTAGTCTGTGTTTGGGGGCAAATGCTTAAGGTCATGCCATTTTTATTGTCAGTATTCAGCACAAGCTATTGTGTTTCCTGCATCGGGGCACATTTTATATTCCAGAACTAGTTTTCCCTCGCTCTGCAACATCCTGAGGAGCCATGAACCGGGATAATGGGGTCGTCATCTTGCCACATGTTTATGGTGACCCGGAGTCTGTCCAGAGTGGACAAGCAGGGAAACTCCTAGCTGAAGACAGTGATGCATAGTTTCAAGCCAAAACAGGAAAATTGGGACCAACAGAAGAATCCAACACATCTTTATTCAGTGTAAACAAAGCAATTCTTGGAAAAGGCTGGCCACAACTCTGCTGCATGTAAACATGCAGGCTATATTAGTAGGCCACATTTCTATTCAGTTTACAGTTTTCAGGCACTAATGACAAAGGATTTTTTTTTCACATGTCTACATTGTTTTGGGAGCTTTTTATTAAAAATGTGATTAATATTTAAGCATTTTTATTCTCGTATCTATCGTATATAGTTAGCTATCTTTACAGTTTTCTGTAGAGGCTGAAGTTAGTGTGCCATGACACTGAAAAAAGGAAATGTCCTAGGCAATTTCATTCACCAAGGTCAGCATATTTCATCACAGAGAACTGGTCTAGCATCGCTTAAATGCTTCCTTAGTATTACGGCACGATCAGGTGGTTGAAAATGAGCACAGATGTGTAATTTCCACAACGAGAAAGAGATAAAGAAGTTTGTCGAGTCTGGGGTGAGAGTGAAGCCAAGAAGAAAATAGTGTAAGAGCTTGAACATAATTACTGGTTATAAAATAAGGGTAAAAAGTAAGATGCCTACTGGCTTTTCCCATGATCCAGAAAAGAAAGTAGCAATTTATCTACATTTGAAACCATTAATATTCACTTTTTAATGATCTCATTATCTCAGTGATTTTGGTGTCTGTTTAAGATACTGTCTACAGAAGAAAAAAAAACACATGACAGCAAGCTGGCTGGGGAACAGTTAGGAGTGCATGTAAAAAAATACATGCACTCCTTGGCTGTAAAGACGTGAATTGAAAGAGTTTTGACTTGTTACGGTCCCTTTTGCCAACAAAAATAGGAGGGAAAGTTGTAGAACAAAGCTCTGTTGGTTTGCAGAAAAATAATAATTTTCATAATTCTTTTTTTCCTTCTCTTGAGCCGATGAAGTCCGCATTCAGGAAATCTTTCATCTTCGAGATCATTTTCCATGACTTTATTTGTAGAGGTTGCGCGCCAGATTATGCCACAGCTTTCAAACTGAGAAGCTAATCAAATACGCCTTTCTTTAACAAACCACACACACAAAGAAGATGTTTTTCACAAAGTTGGTGCTTTGAAAAGAAAGAAAACTACTTTTCATTTATTATTACAACTCAGTCTTTTCTATGCACAGTGCCATAGCTGCATCAACACAACTGTGTGAGGTCTCACCTGCCCATCAGCTCTGATGCTGTCTTTTGTGCTTCACAGTTAGCAGTAAAAAGCTGCTGATTTAACATTCCTGGCATCTGTTGACAGATGTTTATTTGCATTTTATTTTTTTTTAATCCATAGCGTGCTTTTGCATGCATCATCTAATGCATCTGTTGAAGTAGTTTTACTATGACTGCTGGCACATACATGTTCTCATTGCTTCAGAGAACTGGCACACAGTCCATATGACGTCTTCCAGTTCTCAGCAAGCTTTTGTTAATCACCTCCCTCCCTCGAGGGAAGCACTGCTGTTCTGACTGCTTGATGCCCATTGAGAAACCACTCCCAGAAACTTTTTCTATGAAGAAAGTCATTCATTGCTGATTCAGTGACAAGTTAAATATGCTGGACATGAGCCCCTGGGGCTGAGCTCCAATTACGTAGGAAAAAAAAACTTGAAGGAATCAAATCTTTTTAAAGGAAATTTTAGAAAATGTGCTTTTTTTTTGCATCTTGTATTGAAAATGGTGCCAAATGTAATAAATTTAAGGTCATACTTGACGTAATTTGTACAACTGGAGGGTAAACACGATAACTCAGTGCCTTCCAGAGGTTTTATTTTTATGAGATTCAGCTACATTACTCCGCCCACCCTAGAAATAGCAAGCTGTAGGTTTGTTTTGTTAACAGTAGACAAAGCCAGGCTAGCGGCTTCCCACTGTTTACAGTCTTTGTGCTATGCAAAACTATCTGGCTCTACCCTTCAGACACATGGCATTAATCTTCTGATCTAATTTTCTGCCAGCAGATATTACTGAACATTGTGAATTATCCTAACCACTACATTGTTTAAATATGATTAAAGCACATATTCTATTAATTCCTGACTTACCCTTAAATCTTAAAGACATCTGTCATATATAAATAGATAAATGGTACTTTGGTTTGTGATATTATGTGAACCAAGCCCTTTAATTTTAAGAAGTTAAAATCAGCAACATCGGGAATTTTATCAGTCAAGTCTTCTGAGATGAAAAGGCATCTGAACATCGCTGTTTTATTTACACTGCAAAATCAAATGCAGGAAACTAATATGTTATGTATAAAACTGAGTTAGTGACAGTTGCATCACATAACACGACACTCTCATGCTCATTTCATTTTTAATGGCTATAAAACACCAAACTATTTACTGTTCTCTGTGATAAGAGTGATTTTTCACATTTGAGAGGAGAAACAGCCTCCTATAGCTTTCCTCCCTTCTAGGTAAATTCCAGTTTCTCGTGGCTTGTTGTTTACTCAGCTGGGGTCAGTCAAGTGCTGCTGGTAGACGGAACCTCTCATTTGTTCTGCTGTTATCCACCAACAGCTCCTGAAACCTCTTAAGCCCGTCTTTATTATCCTTAACACTTACTGAAGGGCCACACTCAACCTTCCTGCCCAGATCTCTCTTCCCCTCTTCTGCCCTCTCCCTCCTGCTGTCTCCGCTTGCCATCGTCCCTTCCCTTCTTTATACATTTATATGTAACTTTTTGTTAAAATTCATGAGTGCTTTCTATGTTTTCAGAGCCCCTCTGAGAGGTTAGAGGTCAGTGGAGTTTTATGGTCCCACATTGCCAATTCTCCCAGAAGGGTTTGGGGGCTCCTGAGACTAAACATCTCAACATCCTCTCTAATGCGTTCAGTTTGTATCAGCCTCAAGATCCAAGTGGTGTGTTTGTATTCCTTTTTAACAAGCCTCCTCTGGTAAAATGTTGCAACTGTTGCGGTGCAGGATCACGTTGCAACACAATTTTACTTTTGTGTGGATTTATTAGCAGGTAGTGTGCTTGATTCCCCATTTTTTTAAGCTCAAAAAAGTCTTCTGAGGAGAAAAAAATTAAATTAAATGAGACAGGCCACGTGGGAGCAGGACTCAAATGTTGCTCCAAATGTGGTTTCTCACACTATCATCACACACATCCTCTGCAATGGAATCTATTTTCAGAGCATTTTAAATTCAGTTTTAAATTGAAGCAGTCAGTCACTCTGCCTGCATGAGCTTTCAACACATCAAATGCAATTTAGTCTAAGTAGGGCATTTAATGCTGAATGATCTAAGAAGGATGATGTCTCGCTGCAAAGCCAGTATCACATGCATCACACAAATCTCTTACTGGAACCAATCAAATGAATTGATTAACCAATTTAAATAAAACTAACTGAAAAAAAACATTAAATAAAAATTGGTCAAGCTCCCATGATTCCCAGAGTCACATTTAATGGCTGCTAGTGATCGCCGGACATGGTTGTTTGCTTGGTTGGCTTAATTGCACCATAATTTTGCATCTACATCAGCCCGTGGCACTCACCAACATCTGTAGGTGATGTTTTATTGGATTATCATTGGTGGCAGAGGGCTGCTGGTAATTCCTTATGATAGATAACAGCCTCTGTCAATGAGAAAGACAAATAAACATCCACACCAGCACCCCCATGGTTACATCTGAAAACAGATCCTCTCTGCCTCCTGGGGCTAAAATAACAAACTCAATATCTGCTTTAACAGATACCATACCTCCCCAGAGAGGTCATACTTCTGCAGCTACATTTGAGCGCTGTTCCCCACAGTCATGACTGCAAATAATGTGGACTACATGAAGAGTTAGCACAATACAGCACATATGGACATGTGGCTTTGTAATGTGCCTATAATAGGCGACAGCATGCTCCACTTTGAAGTGATGCAGGTCATTTCCAGAGCAGTAACATGTATGCTTTAGCAATCTGTCAGCGTTAATTTCGGCACCTGATTTCGTTTGTGTCACAGTGTCAGGGTTTAGCTGAGGATGAGTGACTAAACTGTCATACAAAATTTTCATAGTAATTTTTTGTGGTGGTTTTACACATATCATCTTTAAACTTTAAGGTTTTCTTATTACTACTTAGTAATATGTTAAGATTTGCCTACTGTTTCTTTAATAAATGCTAGCGTGAAGGCCTGCACAGGTTCATAATTTGTTGCTCTTTCTTCTCCAACGACCAGTGCAAGTAGCTTAATTTAGTCAATAAATAAACTAGTTTGCAATCTTATCTAACACAGTGCACCATAATGTTGCTTAAATGCACGATTGACAAAAAAGATTTAGACATAAAAGACAAGGTATTCTGGCGATGGAAGCTCAAAGCTGTATTTGTATATAAAAGTGTATATAAAAGTGAGCAAAAAAAGTAAAAGTAATCATAAAGATCAATTTATTTCCACAGTGGAAATATTAGTTTTGAATTTGGTAGCTGATGCAAATGAAAGAAATATAAGAACTTTTATCTCATATCTAGTTTATTCTCTATTTTTAGCTTTGGGAACATTTGCATTTAACTGTGGCCACATTATTTGTTAATAAAGTTAAAACCCGTTTTGTTTTTTTTGTTTTTTTGAGCTTTCAACCACATTGTGTAGTCTTATTATTAGCGTAAGGAGCACCATGAGTTACAAAAGATACAGATCACCACCAAAACCAACTGATTGCTCCTTGAATCTCCTTTCAGTGAACATAATAACACATTTTCTTCACTGAAAAGTGTAAAAAGAATAATTCAGTTACTGCAAAGTTATTTAAATTGTAAATTAGTTTGCTGGTTATTGAGATGTTCTGCAGATTTGTCCAAGAAGACAAAACAAAGTGGAATGAAAACATTGTTCAGTACATGAGAAACCTAAACAAAAGGTTCCCATGCTTTGGAGGTCAGATTCTGCAGCGCATTTCTTCAAAGGCTGACCTCTACTGTTTTTTTTGTTGTTGTTTTGTTAATGACAGCAGAGATGCTTCTTCCAGTAAAAATAAAATGCTTTCTTTCTCTTACATTTGGCCTGAACTTGAATGCCTGTGGAGGCAGGTTTGGTAAGGTTTGGTGCCTCATTGTGAAGCATCAGTGCAAGAATGAAATGGTGAACTCGTTCCAGCTATGGGGGTCTGTAGAGAGAAAAAGCTCACCATTGTGCATGTGGGTGAATAAATCAAAAAAGCGAAACAAGGAAATTGAAAAGTCTGCCAAAGACTATATTTCCCTTAAACTGTCATTCAGAAACTGGATTTGTAGCGGTTATTGTTGAACGCAGAGGTCAAAGTGAAACTGTTTTGAAATGTAGTCATTTTACACAAAAGACCAAACATAGACTTACTGGAATTTAGCTTGAGGATCCTCACCCATTAAAATAAAGAAAAGAAGACGAAAAAGCCAGAACAGCGATTAAAGCATGTGGGTTCCTGTAAACATTTACTCAAACTGAATAGTAGTACTCTACAATGAAAGTATTTGAATGATAAACGATAAAGTACTTTGAATCATTTCCTTTGCTTATGCACACATGTTGAATTTGCTTGATGGAATCCTGATATTTAAACCTGAAAAATGAGATCGCTGTGTGTTTTCAGCTATGAGCCTGTGGTGAGTGTCAGTCTAGTTCACTTCTTTGGTGTATGACTAACACATGTCAATACTGGATTGTTTGCCAAGAAATTTCATTCCAGTGTCCCCATTATGATATTATTCTTAGATAATGGCTTTGGTGATCTTCAATTCTTTTCTCGAATTTGTACAAATTTCACATGTAGAGTTTTAATTAAATTTGAAATTAAAATGACTTCAAAGCTATCGGATGGACTGTGATTAAATCTGTCTGGTACACACATTCATGTCCACATCAAAATGAGCACGAGAACTTTGGTGAGCAAACTAAGAGGATTAACCGGGAAAACGTGAATGTGACATGACCTGTTTGACATTTGGTCTCCCGGTCTACAGACACTTGGCTTTCTCCTTATTGTTCGGGCCTCAACATGCCAATCATCATTCATTTTTATCACTCGATCAGAAGCAGGCACTTTGAAAATGCAGTGGGGAAATCTGATGACTTCTTTTTAAGCTATGTGGGAATGCCATGCTTTACTGGACAGAACATGTTGGGAAACTGTCTGAGTTGGATTGAGAATTACGCTGGCTTTCACACGAGTGTTTTGTTTTTCAGCTTTTTGAGAACTGAAAAGATTTATTGGCAGAAAGTATCCAGACAAAGCCAGTAGGGGAGGAATCAGACATAACCCCATGTCGCTCATGAAAAATCTGGATTTAGGTAAACTGCTGTAGGTTTTCTTTGTTGTCTGTCTCTGCTTCCACAGCACAATTTGGACTCAATTTCACATTCATAAATGCTCTATATAAGGACAGTATATATAAACAGAGAGCCCGAGTAATGAGTTTGTAAGAAATAGCATTGAGAGCAATTTTCAGGTCCGTCCCAGGGGCTGGAGGGGTAACATGGATGTAACCTTAAGCATTTTCTGGATTGCAGAGTAATTACTGAATGGGACCGCAATAACAGCTTCACTCTCTGGAGTGAAATTAACAGGCCTGAGAAGGTGTGAGATGATCTTTCACCCCAGAGGAAATCACACACAAAGCAGCCACTCATGTCTCACACACACACAAACAGACAAACACGCATTTAATTCCACTGTATTTTTTCATAAACTGTCCAATAAAATGCCAAATTATTCCTCTATATCATTTCCCTTTCATCTGTCATTCTACTCTTTTTTCTCTCCATCTTCTGATCCTTTCGTGTTTTGTCTTTCTTTCACATGCAAAGTCTTTTACTCATTGTAGCTGGAAAGCAGAACTACTTTCTCCTTGACCTCCTTCTCATGTCGGTCTGCCCTACATCTTTAAATTATTACCCTGATTCCTCTTTTTTTAGTTACTGATGCTGTAATCATGTCTAGCAGGTAGTTTCATCCAAGAATTCGCTCTCCTTTTATATCCAATAAAATCTGTCGGAGTTGAGGTAAATAGGGCAGGCATGTAAATCAATGAGCTACCCTGTTCAATGCTGTCAGCAAACCCATCTTTTCTGAACCGCTATGTCCACAGATGTTCATTTGACAAGGATGGAAGGAGGACAAAGATATGCTAATACTCCCTACAGTTAAGAAAACACATAAAAGTCCTTTTTGTCATTTTTGATTCTTCTGTTGTGAGTTTTATTTTGACATATATCAACCATGGCTATCACGTTTGTGCCACTTTTATTGTGTTTGAAATTTCATTCCTGACATGTTGACAACATTCATTTTCATATTAACTCTTGATGGTTGGTTGCAAGCAATAAAACCCCAGCAGGGGGTCGGCGGCTGAAATAAGCTCTGTGCTGAGCTAACCATCCAAAGCGAGAGCAGGAATGGATACTGCAGCAGTGCTTTTCACAGAGCTGAATTAAACTCCCACAGCTAAGCAAGAACAGAGAAATTTGTCCACAACTGTGAAAATTACAGCCTCTTTTTGAAAGTGGGAGGGACACTGTTAGCATGCTTGCGGGTGTATATTTGTGTCAAGAAAGGTGGTTGTCGATGCTGACATGATTGTTTATGTAAGTGGCCTTGAAAAGCTGGCAGTGAGTTTGTGGAAGACGGATATGGCCGGCACTTGGTGGTACTTTGATAGAGACACAACCCACTTAGCAAGAGTATTTCTTTAACGTAAGGCTGAACAGTTTGTTGAAAGCTTTAGATTTTAATGTGTTAAAGGAATACCTCAAATGACAGCAGCATGCTCTGTCCGAGTGTCATTAAATGTTGCTGAGGAGGCTTGTCAGCTACCACCCAACAACAGCTTTCCTTTCACTATCCCATTCTTGCTACTGAGTCTCCAAATTAGGCCAGCGCTGCAGGCTCTCGTCACTTGAAAACATTCACTTGACACCGTGGCTTCTCCAGCTGTGCTTTGTAAAGAGAAATACACTAAAAGAAGACAACAAGACTCAATTTAAATGCATGTGACAGTTTGAGAAGGAACAGCTCACAGTTCAGTCTCTTTGCAGGTGGAGAGACGTATTCAGTTACTCTAACAAAGTGGAAGATTCACATGTTGGCTGCTTTGCCAGCTTTGTTGAAGTTTCCACTTCGAGGAAAGCAGAAAGCACTCTGTTAGAGTTTATGTTGCCTGTGTGGGAGGAGGATATTGTAGCATAGCAGTTACAGTAAGGTAACAAAATCTACAAGGATGATGTGGTGCCAGCGTTAAAATAGCTTTTATTGCTTTGGTGAAATCTGCACTTTTTCACATAATTTTATCCAGTCCAAGTATCATTTCTTTCTTTGTCCGTGATTTGGGTTTACTTAATATTTAGGATGAGCCAAACTTTTTGAGAAGGTTCTTTTGTTGTTTCCACTTCAAATCGATTCAGTTCATATCTGCTTTATTAACATGTTGCAATTTGTCAGAAGTAAACCCAAATGGCTGAACAGTTTTTTAAGCATATCCATGCATGAGAAAGTTTGTTTTTTGGAGCTGAAATTAATCTAAACCATGTGAGAGTACGAAAGTAACTTCATGGCTAATAACTGTAACTTTTGCAAATATAGTGTAGATCTTCTGATTATTGAAATCCATATGGGTTTGGTTATAAATTTCTTAGTAAGCCTCTTAGCTGATTACTAATCTCACAGAGCAGATGTTGTGTCTGTATCTTATTGGGGCAGAAGTCACCAATGGGATTTTATCTTTTATCACTTGAGCCATTATTCTTTTGAATAACTGCATGTATGGTTTTGTGCAGCTTCTGCCTCAGTGTACACAGGCTTTATGCATGCACGTGTATGTTTTTTTTCTGGCGCAGGTTTTCAGAGTACACTTTATGGCCAGTCCTGCAAAAACCGTGTAACTGTGCATCCTGATTTGTGAGCTTTCATGAAGAGGCCAAAGGAAGGGAAACACACCTCTGCAGTCTCTTTAAGCTGTGCCAGATCAGTCTCGGTTATGCTGTAATTCTGAAGTTCAACGTTCATGTTATCAACACAGCTTTTATGATCTCTGGATCCTGGACTGGTGAGAACACTCGGTAAAGTACAAGTGCTGCTATTATTTATTATAGTAATTGGAATGCACTATTAGAGTTTTCCTTAAATAACAGCTGGTAGCTGAACTCTCTCCCTCTTTACTGAAGTCAGTAATAAACAGACAGGTTACAAGATCTCTTTTACACTATGTATCATACAATTCATACCAGATTGATAGAATTCCTTTCAGTCTGGCTATTAGAAAACCTTTGTTCTAGCTTCTTTTGATGTGTTTTATTTAAAGTGCAACAGACAATTGGTTTGTCTGTGAGGTTGTGTTCGTTTATAACAATAGATGTGATTCCAGGAAAATGTCTCTGAGTCAGCCAGATGGATAGAGACAAATGCACCAAGCAAACTATAAGGTGGATAGACTTTGCTGTTCCTTTGTGCGCATGGCAGAAGGCTCTAAGCTTTACTTGATTTACTTGGTGTGCCTCCAGTGGTTTCCTGTGAATTTGGACCTCAAGGGCAGGTTGCGAAAGAGGAGAGCTGGATGCCTGCGTGGTGTGAGATCATCTTGCTCTGATCCAGTTGTGCTGTTTTTTTTTTTATCGCATCTGGAAAATAATATTCATTAGTCATTGTAAGTTTAGATTTACAGAAACAGTCACTATTATTGATGTAAACACAAAAAAAATGTGGGTACTGTTGGGGGAATTTGTGAACTTGTAGTGATACAAGACAAAGTGAGGGTCAGCAGCACAAAGTGGGAAGGTACCAATTCTCTGACACAAACAATTGAAGCAATTACTAATGGATACAAAGACTACAGTTAATTGGCAAATGAAGGGGTAGGATATTTATCAGGTGGTTACCTAGACAACCAGAACCTATAGACTGTCTGCTAGTGACTTTAGCGCTAGAGGCTAATTAGTTAGCAGCATGCGTACAATGACAATGTGGACATGCTGCATATATGTATGGACACAAGTACTGGAGTTTAAGTTCAGTTACGTTCAAGTGTGAAATAAGACGCCAACTTTGCAACAAGTAAGTTTGTGAAATTTCTTCCTTCCTGGACATTCCGCGATCACCTGTAAGTGGCATCGTTGCTGTGTTAAAGAGCATCAAAGAGCATCTCAGCACCTCAGACGGCGTCTCAGCCACAAAGTGCCAAACACCGTAACGCTAAGCTGCTGTTTGCTGAGGTGCATATTGTGTAAGATGTCAACCCTCTGCTGCCTCAATAACTGCAAAGTTCTGAACTTCCTCTGGCAATAACATAAGCATAAAAACTATGCAGGTTCATAGCATGGGTTTCCATGGCCTGTAGGTTTAATGTATAGGTGGTCCTTTACTTCTGTCCATATAATTCTTATGGTGTTTCTCATTACCTTAATCTTAATCAAATTCAAATGCTACCTGTTTAAAACAAAACACACACCTCTGCCCACACACACACAAACCCCCTTATTGTACATATTTGCCATTCCACCCACTTTCAACGCAGAGTTGCAGAGGGGATAGGAGTCTATCACAGCTGTCATGGGGTGGGAGGTGGGTAGATCTTGGAAGGTTGCCACTCTACCACAGGAATAACAGATGCAGACAGCCATTCTCACATTGAGGCCTACAACCAATTTAGAATCACTATTCAATTTCTCAAGCACTTCTCTGGATTGCAGGATAAAGCAGTTGTACCCAAGAGAAGTCATGCAAGCATGGCTGCAGCCATGTGGCAGGTTTGAAGCAGGAACCCTCTTTCTTTCTGATCTGACACGGTCACATAGGGCCACCTACACACAAATTTAACACAGGTTACATGTTTCCACCACTGAGTCATGTCTTTTGACAAGTGTGTTGACTTAAACAGTCCTTGTCAAATTTGAAACTAGACCAGAGAAACTCAAATAGCTATACCTAATGAAATAAAGACCATCCCAAATATTTGTGGGGTATCAGTTGCATCAAAATGCCGTTCAGATGTATCATGGGTAAAACTGATGTTTCTTCATTTTGTTTCTGGAAAGCTGAATTGTTTGTGGATGAATAATGTTGGTGGGGAGTATTAGAGATCAGACCTCCCGTATGTTTCATATAGGCAGCATGCTCAGCCACTGAATCATACTGCAGGCCAATAGAAGCATCTCTATATAGAAGCGCTGGAGATGTGGCAAGTACAGTACATCAGCTACATCTCCAGATAATAGAGTAACTGTTTCTTTTTTTTAATGGCGTGTCACATCCTTCATGGCCTTTTTCCCAGTCTCTTTGTATATCACATGCTGCCCAAAGCTACATATGGAGGGACATTCAGCACACCATTCATGGAGACATCATGGAGAGATCAACCAATTAGGATGTGGGTGATAATCCTGAAAGGAATGGAGATGAAGGCAAGCAGAATGAGATATATGGTGAGGTTTAAAGTTGGTAGTGTTTCAGCTTCTCTGGGCCCCACAGACAGAGGCCTCCTACTGTCCCCTGAGTGTGTGACTCCTTTGTGCCTCATCCATACCTAACATCAAGTGATTGCTGTGTTTCTTCTGGGCTTGAAAACATATTCACACTAAAGGAATTTGGTTCCATAGCTGGTGTTATTGTGTGGAGGGAAGGCCCCACATCTCTGAGAACAGCTGTGTGGAGATGGATGGAGTTAGGACCCATAACCTTGGAAATATTAGCACATGAAAGGTAGAAAGACTTCAGGAGGGCTATTTTAGCCGCTCACAGGGGCCCCTCTATTTGCCTCCCCTTCGTTCACAAACAGAAACGCATATGACAGTGTTATTACACGCTGCATGTTGGTCACTCAACATCCGCCGCAGAGCCCAACTCCTCTATGACACTTAGCTGAGTAATTTTGTCATAATTATGATTAATGCTCTGGCGGGTCACTGGCAGTGTTAAGGAAATTAACAGCACTCGGTGCCCCCCTTCACGCAATCAACAAGTCATTTACAAATCATTACTTGATTCGTGGAAATGCGCAACAGGTCATCTGATATATGAACAGCTTTGACTGTGCCTGTGTTTCCCTTGGGGAGCGTGAGCTCGGTGCACACAGTGCCTCAGGACAGTGGCCTGGTCTGGGCCAGGTTATAAGTAACAACAAAAAGGAGGAAGCAGGAGGGACACTTTGGTTGAGAGAGAACAGAAACCTCTCAGAGTGCTTCCAAAAATTTTCTGTGGAGCTGTCATGGCCCAAGAGGTTTATAGCTGTTCTAGTATTTGTGGTCTTGATTTGTGTTTCTTGAATTTTTGAACTCCTGTTTTGATTTCGTTATTATTCTAATAGATTGTGAGTTTTGTTTCATGTGATATTACCAATGCTTTTGCTGTTTTTATTTCACAGTTATTGCAGTGATTAGTTTCAATCTTGCAGTCTGGCATTTCAGTTCATGTCTTGATCTTTGTTCTCGGAATAGTTGCTATTTCCTCTTTGTTTCCTTGTCTGCTCTTGTATGGGTCTTGTCCCTGTTTAGTAGCTTGTTTGCTTTACTTTCCGCCTCACTTTGAAGGTTGGATTTCTGTTGTGTCTTGTTCTGCTTTTACTTTCTGTTTTCCCTCCTTTGTAATTGTTATCCTCATCCTAACTGTCTTCAATATTTCAGCTGCGCCTCCTCACCATTTCTCCTCTTGACTAATCAGCTCTCTCTGTGTATATATACTCTTTCCTTTGTTTTACTTTCCCTGGTTTGTGCTATTTTCATTGTTTCCTCATGCTTGTTTTGGGTTTTTTTTTGTTTGAGTTGCTTTTTTTCCATTTTAAATGCTTTATTTTTTATGAGCTGTGAAATCTTGCGTTTGTTTAGGTCATTCAGCCTTCAGCTGCCTCCATTTGGCTCCTAACCTTATTGCTCAAAACTCTCTCACAGACTGAGTACAGTTGTTATATTGTATTTGCTTCAGTAAAGGAAGATGGACAACATCTGGACGTCTAGTTTGATTAGAAAAGGGAAAGAATCAGTACTTAAGGGCGTCCACTCAGAGAGATGATAAAGATTAGAGACAGCTCTTCATGCAAGATATGCAAATACATGCGCCATGATACATCTGCTCAGGGTGAAAGCTCACCTCAGTGAGACTGCCTCTGAAGAGTTTCTGTGATATTCTACCAACAGTGTCCTTGTCGTTCATAACCATTAGATGACTGGAGTCAGACACTCTCAAATGCAATATATTGTTTCAGAAACATGGGAATGGTATTAACTGAGCGCGTTATCTCACTCATTGAGGCTCCAAAGTCAACTTTTCCAAAGAAAGCCACAGCTTTAATAATACAATCACATTTATTAGCTAAATGCAGTCTTGCCAACTTTCATACGCCCAAGAGAGTGTAATTACTATGATATTTTTTATTTGGCTCTTTAGTATGCTGCTTGCCATAATAAGTAAGCAGTTGCATGAACATGTATCTTTAACCTTATAGCATTTCAGGGTGCCAAAGGATTTAAAGAGACAACCTATCAACTGCAAAAAAACAAAGATCAATCCCATATGATGGCCAAGTATCTGCCCTGCAGTAGCTGACCCCATGCTCAAGCTAATTATGGAGTGGGTGAAACAGAAAAAGTCAAGTTCCCCTTTGGGAGAACACAAGTGAATGCCCTCTCGTGAATATGGATACCAAGAACAACAAGCAAAGAAAAATAAAGTTCAGCAGTCAATATTGTTTTATAAATAGATTTTTCTTCCTCTGTGAATTTTGCGGGTAACTTCTGGAATCCTTCAAAAGATTTGCAAATCAGAGAGATTTTCCATGTACTGTAGAATAAGCAGATGTAAACACTTTCAGTGGAACAAAGTATGCAAGAGCACCAGATCTGTGTGCACTCGCATCCTCGCCCTGCCAATTCAAACAGTTCATAAGTCTGATATTTCATTTCGCTCCAGGAGATTATTGTTGTGCAGCACAACTTTTCTCTTTCTTCATCAGACCACAGTGACGAGGGAGTATCTGCATTTTTGACCACCTAAAACGCTCCGCGGGGCAATTTCCACCATCCCTTGAAATTTTGAGCGGTGACAAACTACAAAGCATTTTTAAACTGTGTGTGTGTAACTGCCAGCGTGGCTGAAGGTACGGATCTGAAGCAAAGTCAATGTCTTGAAGTAAAGCTAGGAAGTGACACACCCATGCACATGCAAATATTAATAATTGACCTAGGTTAACTTTTCCACCTTGTAGCTTTTATTAAAAACTAGTTTGACCCAGGAGGGCAGCGTTCAGCGCGACCTTCTTGAAGTGGCTTTCTGTGACCCCCTTTGCCCTCTCATGCACACATTTACACTCACGCACGACAATATTTCATATTTTCATGCTCGGCTTTTCATGATGAATAACCACTAAGTGGAGTTTCATTGGCTACACATCTGGGAACCTTTACAGCTAAGGATGGCGGGAACTCGCACTGCAAGTTAAATGAGCGCACACACTTAGCTCGTCCCTTGTTTCTGTGTCATTCCTTCCATTTCATGTAACAAATCTTTATTCATGTGTCAAGGTGTCGGTTTTTTGTCTGACATTGTGGTTGAAGTCAAAACCCCAATGGAGTTTTTGAAGGCCACGCTGAATATGACTTTCATATGTCTTCTCCTGTCTTCTACATTCCTCAACCTCAACCTCTGAGCAAACGAGAGCAGCACTGGCTGTACGATTCATACCAAGGTGCTGAGTAGCCTTTTGATTTCTCCTAAATTTGTATTCTTTTTGAATATTGTGCAATTTTGTAAAACTCAGTTTTGCAAAACTGGCTTTATTTCATGGTCATGTGTCTTTTTTTAATCATTTAATTTTTTTCTTTTCTCTTTTTTCACCTTTTTTCTTATGTGAACATTGCTGCGTAGGGACTTTTTATGTGCAAAATTGCAGTGAGTCATAGCTGATTATATCTGTGCCTTTCTCTTAGAAACAGTATTGAATATGTGAGACACTCTGGCACTGAAGGTCTTTGTGTGTGTTTATTTAGGCTGGGTGCCCAGCTGGCCTCAACTACTAACATGGCACTAAGGAAGATCATTCATGTAAATCTTATAATTATCCCGATAATCATGCTGCTCTGTTCCACTTCGTCAAACTTCATGTGAGGATGTATTAAATGGCCTGTATTTATATAGCGCTTTACTAGTCCCTAAGGACCCCAAAGCGCTTTACATATCCAGTCATCCACCCATTCACACACACATTCACACACTGGTGATGGCAAGCTACATTGTAGCCACAGCCACCCTGGGGCGCACTGACAGAGGCGAGGCTGCCGGACACTGGCGCCACCGGGCCCTCTGACCACCACCAGCAGGCAACGGGTGAAGTGTCTTGCCCAAGGACACAACGACCGAGACTGTCCAAGCCGGGGCTCGAACCGGCAACCTTCCGATTACAAGACGAACTCCCAACTCTTGAGCCACGATCGCCCGCCTACATTACATTACATTACATTACACTACATATTAGTGCTTTAACACAACTCATTTATTTCCCAAAGGCTTTTGTTTAATGACTATTTGCAGTAACCTCTTCAGATGCTCGTATTAACCATTCTGTTTATTAGAAACAACGCGTTTTATATGAATCACCTGGCTTTACTAGATTTATGCGATACCCTCACACAATTTTTTCCACCTACATTTTCCATTTCTGATTAAATAAAATCTAAAGTTAAACCATTCGCTGTTTGCAATACTCCCTACCCCCCTGGTTCCAGTCACAACACCTGCTTAGTTAAACCAGTGGGTGTTGGCAGCGGTCTTGTAGACACAATGAGGTATTAACTATTACAAACAACTGCTTTTCATTAAGGACAATTTCACAATTGAGCAGATTCCTGTGCAGCCTACGTAGATCAGTTAGGCAGACAAGATGAGCAGGTAGTAAAATAATAATGACAGAAGGCAAATAATGTATGAGCTAGGCAGAGCCTTGGTAAATATGTTTAAATGATCCACTTTGTAATACAGCGTCTTACACAAAGACTCTAGGATGGAAATCTCCGCTGTGACTAAAAACTTAAACACTAGATAAGCTCCCTTATCTTCAAAGTACTGCAAAGTTTCCACCTGCAGATCCCTGCAGTGAAACAAGTTAAGATAGCGATTATATCTGATTTACTTATATTCCAAACTGTAAGTTGAAATAAAGCTACTGCTGACTCATATTTTCTCACATTTAAACTGGATTTCAAAGAAAATCAGTAAACACAGTGAAATGGGTTGTTACCTGCATCTTGCATCCCTTTCTCTCTCCCTGATGTTTCTATTAGCACAACACTCACATTAGATATACTACCTCGCTCAGCCTTAAAGAAGGCCCCATGTGGGAATTTAAAAGTTCACCCTTTTTAGCGCTAATGCTTTCCTAATAGTCGCTTGTTGAGTTAATAGTTAAATAGCTGGCAGGATCATTGTCCTTGCCTTTCATTTACCCTCGCGAGTAAAGCCAAACACATGTTCTCTCATCAAAGCCTTACATTTAGCCTCTGACCTGCTGGTACTGTAAGACTGCAGCAGCTGTGTGTCGGCCCTGGCAGAGCTTGCTTTACATTCAATTTCATGATTATAAGAGTCACTCGAATGAAAAGTGTGTATGTGTGCATCAGTGGCAACGAGGCTTGTGACATGTACAGGAATCAAACACCCATAGTATTTCAAAGATTTCCTTTTTACTGACCAGATGTATACATGTTTGATAATAAAAAAATAAAAATAAAAAAAACAACACTGGATGGCTCAGTTGTGAGAGTACAGTTCCTTCATTTAAATGTTTGGATTTAATATAAATGCATAAAAGAGTACAAAAATAAAACATTTGTATGAGATAAATTTTACATAGGGAGAGGAGATTTAAATGAGTAAAAGGGTGGAAGAAAAAATCAAACCAGTTAAATTCAGTTACACATTCAATGATCACAAAAGAGTAGAAACAGGACGATAAACCGTTTTAAAAAAAGAAAACAAAAATACAGAATGTAGTGTTTAAAGTTAGTAATAATACATTTTTTTTGCTAAAACATGAATACATCAGGTATAAAGTGCATTTCTATCTGCATGACAGTTGTAGGTAGTCAAATCTATATACATATATTAATTGCCAGTAATGGTAGTATTTGTTCTACTGCAGCCCTCTGTGTTAAAAATTGTTTTTATTACTATTTTAATTACCTTTTTTGCGCACCCATGTTTGGAAGTGGTATTCACATTGAGAGGCTATTTTGATCAGTGTCACAATTTCTTCTCACAATTTCTCGGTAACTGACACAATTTTATGATTCTGGTAAATCTCGTCTTATTGGCTGCTCATTAAAACACAGTTTGGAAACCAGATGTTGAGCTTTTACAAAGAACAACAAAAAAAAAAGAAGAAAGAAATAAGACGCAGGCGCATAATCAGCCACAGAACAGCTGTAGGAAATGCTGCAGCTCTTTCTGCATTAATTTCCATCACAAAAACATTGTAATTGCTATTTTTATAGGGGTTTTCAGTTGGGGGGCAGCTGGCATTCACTTAAATTCCTTGGTGCCAATTAACTTAAACTGATTATTTATTTTAGAGGAGAACCTATACATCAATTTGTGTAATCTGAAATCTGACATGATCAGAATAAACTGATCCACAGACCACAAGACTGTGCTCCTCACAAATGGGATGCTCAATAAAGTTTGATATGGAGGAAACTTTCTAGCTAAGCCACGTCATCCCTCTTTAAGCCCCTTCACGCTGGGTGGGGCCTTTGCTTTTTTCCTAAATAACGGAGAGGCCAAAGGAAAAATCTCCAAAAATAGCTCTTTACTTTTAAAGTCCATTAACAAAATAGTATTTACACTATGGTTAGGAAAGTATACACTCATAGATATAATGGCACTTTGCACTAATATTTTGTTAAATCTATAAGTGGTGAAATGAAGTGGTGAAGGATGCAGCAGTGCAGCATGGTGTTTATGGTGAAGACTTTGAAGCTGATCCATGCACAAGGCTGCAGCGTGTCAGCTAGAGTAAGTGCTGTACAACTTAACACATGATCTGGTATCATGTTACATATCTGCGATGATGTGGTCCAAATCCTCAGCAGTGGCTCGGGAGGATTTCTGCAGGCATTTTAGTTGCCCTGTTTGGTTTTCTTCATCCTGGAAGGGAAAAGCACATTTGTCATGAGAACAAAGTAGACACGGGAACTACAACGTCAGAATCATATGGCTTTTTGGTGCTGACTGTTCACGTGGTCTAAATATTTGACACTCTATATAATAGAGTGTCAAAACACAACAAAAGATAAATGCACGGTAACATGTGAGTAGTAAACACCAAAAGTGGAAATTAATGAGCATTTAGTCCAGTGGCACAACTCACAACTGATTTCAGTTCCAGGTTATCAAGTAAAAACAGCTGCTTCCTGTTTAGAAAGCTGAAATATTTTTGACTTGTAATCATGAGCTAACCATCTTAGCAATAATAAATGTAATTTGATTTCTGCATTCACTTTCAGTTGGCCGGTCAATTAGTGGGCCATTCTGAAAATGTTATGTCTGAAGATGTAATTTTGCAGAGCACTGACGTGAAGCAGTCTCAGGGCGATGATGCCAAAGGATAAACAGGATATTAACAGTATAAACACTTGGAACTCCAGTGGGTTCTTTAATTATATCTGCCACACTCGTCAGATACAAAAAGGCAATCATCATTTAGTTTACAAAAGTAACGCATGGCTTATAATCGTGCGCATTTCTACACATTACAAGCAGGTTTATGCCTCCTCCTCTGTGACTGCATGTGTAAGTGGAAACACATTAGATCTGACTGATTGTAAACAAGCAACATGCACTCTACATGCGCTATTTTGTTATGCAGAGGGATGTTCACGCCTCATCAACCCGAGGGCTCCACAGTCATCCTTGAGACAGGCCGTCTGACTGCTAGACTGTGGGCGGATCTGTCAGTGTGTATTGAGTGTGTATGTCACAAGCTGGATTAAATGCCGTAGTGCGTTTAGTTTTCGTTACATGAAAAGACGGGAATCCACATGTGACATTCCAAAAACTCTTTTATCCGCCTCCATCGCACAGTGCAGGGTTTGTTTCGTTCTTTAAATAACAGACATGGCAACTTGATCCCTTCTATAAACTTTGTTGTACCAACATCTTTCAGAAAAGTGTCTGCTTCCTCAGGGAAGGAAGGAGACAGTGACTTTTAACGCCACCAGTCTCAGTATGAATTTAACTTGATTGTGCAATTCAGAGTTGCATAAAGTGACCATGAATGCCATCATATTACTTTATTTTTTACAAATTTAGAACGTTATCTTTATCTTTACTCTCCGATGTAACGTTTAATGCACTAAATGTCCCAAACTCTAAACAGTATGCAAGTGTGCCGTGTATAGTGTAAATATATTAAACTGCATTTGCTAGACTGTGTTCCAGTATGAGTAGTGATGACCAGGAACAAACCTGTAATAGCACTTAAGAGCAGATTAAGTGCACCCACACTTTGTATGTGAAAGTGGAAACACTCTACTCCCACTCGGTCATGTACCAGCATGTTTTGACTTTGGGTTCCAATATAAATTGGGCAATTGAGAGCTTTTACTCCCACAATAGTCTATTGGTAAACATCCAAATGCGCATTTGCGCCTTTGGATTTGTAGATTCTTTGTTTTAAATTTCTATAGAGTGTAAGTGAGTATATCCCACTTGTGCCAACAGATTTGTTAAAGCCAGACGGGATTGTGTATTACAGAAAAATGACCCCATGACTAAAATCTGCTGGATTTGCTGATACTTACTTGTTGAGAGCGTTCTTCAGGTACTGCTGCAGCCACCGGATCTCAGGGTTCACGCACACCTCCTTGTTTGACTTCAGCTTGGCACTGATTAGAAAAAGGATAAGATGAGGATAAAAGCTTGAAATATGCATAATCATTAACAGTGGGTATCTTAACACACTGTTATCAAATTGACTGAATTAACACTGACTTGCTAGTTTGATACTTGCAGCGAACCTCTTAACAGTAGTGCCTTAATTTGTAAGTGATGCTGCTACAGAAATTAATATGCATTAATATTGATAAGATACTGACCCTTAAGGTACTTTAGTGTTAGGTCAAATTAGAATATATTGCAACGCACAGGCTACTTTCTAAAGCCATGATAGTCCTGTGGTTATTTAAAGAATGGGCTACAACCATATCATATGTCTCCATGTGGGGGACCATGCCTCATTTGGCAACAGATCTTGTTTTAAGTAGCTTCAGACATGTTTTATGTCTCTTTATGTAAACTTGTAAGATATGGCAATTTTATTTTTCCATGCTTCTGAAGTTCTAATGCAACTGACCCTTTTTCACCGATGTTGCCACACACTTTCATGTATGGATTTGCACTGCACAAGCTGTGCCGACGAATGCGATCTCAACTAAAGGTTGTATGAACAGTATGAAGAGAAAACGCTGCGTGACAAGCAAATGAGAAGCAAACCCAGTTACAAAACCCACGATTATTGCTTCCTGGTTAAAAAACAAAACTATCCAATTTCCACCACCTTTTCACATTCGCTCATACTCAAACGGACCACTTCCTGTGGATGCGTCAGTGGGCCAGTTGCAAAAAGAACGACTTGTTTTCTGTGAATGAGCGAGCGAGTGACTGAGGGGCGTGTATGTACACATTCATGCATGATTCCTTTCTCTGGCTTGTCACCCTGCAGAGATTGATGGTGAGAAATGTCCGAACGAGGAGGAAACCTGTCTAACGTTTATATGGCCCAGACAGAAAACGTGCTGCCTGGAGAAGTCAAAAACAACACTCACATCACTTGGAAGGGGCAGTTGGGTGTGTGGATGAACCTAAGTTCTCGGATGTAGTTTCGTGGGACGGTGTTGACTGTTGAACGGCAGTAGCATCTCTCCACCAGGCTGATGGGCTTTGCTGAGAAAGCAAAAGAGAAGTTGAGTATGACAAAACTATTTTAAAGTAAAGCAAAATTTAAACAAAGCAATAATTCAGATTAGATTAAATGAAATATCATTCCTGTATGAAATGACATACACATAATACAATATCACAAATTCCACCAGCAAATAAGATAAAAATACAGCAAGTCTTTAGCCTATCAAAGCACAAAGTAAGCATGCACCAGCCCTCTGATTATGAACAAATAAATAATATGCCCCCTGCAGTGAAGTATAGAGAGTCTTTTGGATTTAAAGCGTTTGATTTTTATCCCTCCATTCTACTTGTTTATCTCTTTCCTTGCCGAGAAGCCTACAGTCAACACTGCCAAATAGGACTAACAAATGACACTGACAGATGAAAATTCCATATTTAAGCTTTACAAAATCCAGTTTCTGCTCATCCCACACAGCAAACAGAGAGACTGAGTACATTATTAACGGGAGTTTTACACCCACAAACACTAAGCTCTTTCAAACATCATTGTGTACTGTGTGGTCCCTGCGTGATGGATGTGCGCAGTTTCCATTGGAGCCTCAGCTTTCAGGTTCCTACACTGAGATGGTCACAGTTGATTAATGTGGAAAAATAAAGATAATCTTTTTTTCCCCGTTTCGTTACGTCTAAAAGCGGCGTTGGAAATAGATACAGCAGTCGCGCCGATAGAAGGTAGTTTTAGCCCAAATGCCGTTTATACACATGTTAAGTTTTACTTGTCAGTAAATTGTTTTAAAGCGACACTGGCCGACTGTAAGTCACAGATGGTGAAACCTGCCCCAGTGGATTAAACTACGCTAATTATTTTTACACCTAATTACCATGATAAAAGAGCGCAACACCTTCAAGTTGGGTGATTGATGTCGCCACGTAGGCTAGCTGAGGTTTGGCTTCTAGAGACTTCATTTGTGGCTAATTAAAAGAAAACAAAGGGAAGGACAAACACACGCTGATCACTGATCCAGCGGGGAAATTCCTATACGGCAAGAGCCACATGTGCAGCCTGCCGTGCTTTACGCACGGCGAAAAATGCACTCTCCCTTCTTCAAGGAAAAAAAAATGCATGAAAGATTTATGCATTTTAAAAAATGTAAATAAAATTTTAAATTCTCAGGTCCAATTTACGTTTTTTCCCTCTTTTTTCCCCACAGTATTTGCACTCCGAGTGCACGCAATTGGAATTTCTCATCTGATGTCGTGCTCAGATTTTTGGCAACTAATATTATAAATACACACTGATTTACAGTAACTGTATTTAATGTAAAATAATTAGTAGCAAAAAAAAGTATTTAAAAAGAACTGCGGACGCACTGGACCCCGATAGAGTTGCAGAACTCTATCGGTGTTATTATTTATAGAAATACTATAGACATCCAGGGTCGCAGCTCGTCTGGAGCCTATCCCTGCTGTCTGGATACGCGGAAGAAATGATGGATGAATGGACTACAGACAAGACAAGTCAACAGGTGGACAGCGTAAAAGCAAATATGTTGCTGATACTTCCCTCCAATACGCATCACAGCTGCAATACAGTCTAAACAAAATCTGAAGCAACATAAAACAGCAACCCCGAAAATGAACCCATACCTTGCGCTGGAGGTGCATATATCATCACCATGAGTACAGCCACGACCGCCAGTAGTTTCACATCCATTTTGCGTTAATGTCAAAGAGTTCCGAAACTGCTCAGAGTAAAGTCCAGAGGAGTTCTGACAGACTGGGCACCGGCGGAGTGTTAAATTAGGCACCACTGCGTCAAGCTACCATAAAGAAATGGTGTTTCCGGTAAAAGTAAAAGTAGATTTTTTTTACTTTAACGGATATTTATGAAGTAATAAGGCGTCAAATTGTAACTAAAACCACTTTAAGAAAAAACACGTCATAGATGAGCCGTCATTTTAATAGATCTGTGTTAAATCCTATATTAATGACTTTGTCATTCTTTTATTTTGTAGGAGCTTTTATTATTTCCGGTGTTTTAGGAGGATTTTCGGATAGAGCCTATTAATGCGCGAGAGACCCCCAGGCGCGCGCAAGTGTGCACATGCCTCTGACGAAAGTGTTTAATAAAAGTGTTCTTTTTTTTTTCTTTTTTCTTTTTTTTGTACATGGAAGAAGACTTGGCAGTAAGCTGGTTGGTAGCTGTTCATTTATTTCCTAAAAAATACGGGTAAGATCCAAAGTGTACCTTCAAGCAATTGGCACGATTTCTTCTGCACTGTCCTTAAAGCTGCTGCTGAAAAGAAAGAGAAACATTTTTTTGCGCATGCTTTTTTCATGCTTCTTGGTTTTTCATGTTATAACTGGTCATGACCCTACATAAGTAAAAGTGGGAAGAATTTTTGTGAGTATACACTAATGTTTCCAAAAAGTAAAAAATGTGGTGTAGAAAGAGCATACAACACTTTTGGCCTTTTGGAGAATGTGTGGGTGTATATGCTCTCTCTCTCTCTATATATATATATATATATATATGCTATATGATCTGAGAAATTTATTCCTATTCACATGTTCATCAAATGATACCTTATACTAATGCGTTAACACCATAATTACCTTTTTAGATTGTTTAAGTTAAATACACACAACTGAACTCCATGCAATTCCACTAAGTAAATAGAAACTACAGACAACCAAAGCTTATATTTACACAGACTGAGGTTGTGTTTTGAGACATTTTTTTCAGAATCTCAGAGCAACATGAATAATGTGACTAAGTGGTTGGTTTTGTATTTTCTATTCTTTCTTTTTTCAGTTATTGCAGACATATCCTCTCATCACACCAACTGTGGGAAAGCAAACCACCTGCTGACAGCACACTTTATCATGAAAATGAGCGAGGAATAGAAGATGGTTGTTCAAGGAGAATAACTTTGTTTTGCGCTTGTTTTAACTCTCTAGCCGGTATCGTAAGTAAAAAGGACAATTCCTCTGTTGTGTTGGCAAGATCTGCTTTATGACCAAAGTGTTTGTGACAATAAAGTCCTGACATAACCAATACTTACCCTTTTTGTAAACCTGTTTGTTCATAATTCTGAGACATTTTTGTTAGATTTGTTGCAGGCTGTCTGTGTTTTGGATCTCATGATGAATGAAGCCATGGATACCAGACGCACGGGAGGAGACGCACGGAGGGTAAAATTAGCTGACAGCTGAAAGGACATATTGACTTCTCTCACAGGCCACAAAGGCTAACTCCAAGCGTGCGTGTTAGAAAGACAGAGTAGGGAAAAAGTAAAGAGCGTTGCACGAAGGCCCTGATATTTCAGTAAGCGTCCTCTCAGCTTGGAGTGAAGAGTTTCAGATCAAAGTGCTCACCTCATCAACCTTGCTTGTTCTCACACAGGATGCCTGACATGTCGCTACAATCTACAGGTTATGCTCACTTCACTGCACTTTCCTGTGAGCCTGCACAAACAGCAAACGTGTGCAGCGGGGTTTGCGCAAGCACACAGGCAAATGGAAGTCATTTGTCTCAAGCACAAGTACATACACATGCTCTCACATCTACTCGGTCTATGCGCATAGTTCAGGCTGTCAGTGGGGGGCAACCTGTGACATGTCATGGGAGAGAAGTCAAAGCACATTCAAGTATTGCGACATTTCTCAACAGTAAGCAAGATTTACTTTCTTGGCCAGAGGTGAATGGACTATAATAGTGTGGTTACATAAGCAGATTTGGCAGAACATCTTCCCAATTGTTTTGTTTTTTTCACATTATCTGGCTGTGTTTTCCCGAAATAAAACTTTTCTTTTTTTCTCAGCATATGCAAATGTTTATAGAAACCCTTATTAGGGTACGTTTTCTAAAAATGAAACAGAAAAAGGTCTCACATTTCTGGGGTCATTGATTCGCATGATTGTAAATGATAAATGGGCTGATAGTTATATAGGGGTTTTCTACTCTGAGCACTCAATGCACTTTTTTTTCTAAACTTGTCTAAAGTTCACACGCTTACACTCACAGGATGTTCAGGATGTTGCCCAAGGATACTTCGATTTGCTCCAATCTGTCCTGACCTTCCAATTGGTGAACGCCGTGCTCTACCTCTGATGGCTATAGTGGTCGATAGTGGTTTGTATATAATGCACACACATGTCTACCTGCTATGTGTTATTCACACCTGTCCAACATCCAGTAACTTTGAGTTGCAGCATAGTCTTCTGTAGCCCATCTGTCTGGTTTGGGAGGTATCACTGTAGGGGTCCATCTGCTCTCTTCGTGAGTCGTATCTTACTGTACTCTCAAAGAATAAGGTAAGATGGAACAGTTAAGGTTTTTCTCTGAAGTTGTGAAGGCAGGTGTCCTCCAGAGGTTTTGTTTTTTTGAAGCTTGAAAATGTCACATGTCTCATAAATGTCTAAATACAGTTTACATATTTATCCCTACTTCACATACATACACACTGTTTATTCCTCGCCTACTGTACCAAATCTCCTGATCCGTTCAGACTGCACAATGTCTAAATTTCTCTAGTCTCATCAGCATAACACTTACAGAACAAATGTTTAAACATACTCATTTAAAAGGGGTCTGTATGCTGTTGATGATAAGTAGAAAAATGCAAGTATGTCACATGCCACTAGATTGTTAAACATTCCTCTACCATTATTCACCTTTAAAAAGAGACCATGTGGTGCAAGGGGGCTGAAGTATGGATGGCTGAACGTATTATGGTGGGGTTGCCAGTTTCCATAGATCACACTGGTTTGAGAACGTACAGGCAGCTAGCCCCAGTAGGGAATCTGCCAGTGGTCCATTGAGGCTCTGTGAGGCTGAGGGCCTGCTGGCTCAGCCTTTTGTCTGGTTTTCTCTATGTCCTCCAGAAAGTCACGAGCCCGGTGCCTCCTTACCACCATATGGACCACCTCAATGGGCTGTCGACAAAGTCTTTAGCAATAGATGTTGAATCAATGGGAAACAATGCTCTGGACAATGGCTTTATTACCACTGGTAAGATCTTCTAAAAGCGCAAAAAGAGAGGTTTTCTGCTTCATTTTATCCAAACTAATAAAAGATCCACTCAAATAAAATTGCACAATTTCACTATTTTCTTCTAAGCATAATCCTCATGTTTGTTCCATCTCTTCTTCACTGTGTAAAGAGCTTCCTCCCTTCGTCTGCTAATTAATTCTCTCTGTTTTCTTGCTTCAAATTGTAAACAATCAGTGTCGATATTTATCATTTATATCATCATCCAAAATAGTTTGGGAACCGCACAAAATTCTATGTGCGTCACAGTGCTGTCATGAACAAAAGTACTTACATTTTTCTTTTTCGCAACAAACAAAACATGATTCTGCAGTGCAAAAAAAAAAATGTAACTGTCGCCAAGACACCAGACATGACTTTCCTATTATTAAGTAACAATAGAATGGGTTTTGCATTGCTGAGATAGAGTAGATGTGTTTTTTCCCTCTAGAATAACAAAAGAAAAGCTCAATTGACATTAAATGGATGAAATAAATGTCAGTTGTGCTAGTTTTTATAGTTTCAGCTGTGAATTTATGCCAGAAAAGGGCACATGAGCCACAGCTGGTGTGGAGCAACTTGGTGGTGGATCCATAGAGTTTGACACCTGGTGGTGTCCGGCCGCGAGAACAAAAATCCGTCAGCTGCTTGTGTGATGCTCCCCAGGAGGAGCAGAGAAACAGCTCAGGGACCCATTAGCGTTCAGGGTAACGCTGCCGGTTCTGCTTTTTTGAAGTCGAGAGTGATGATATATGGTTTCATGAGGTCACGGTTTTGTAAATTGAAGAAATGTGGCTTAATTCTTTTTCTCTTTAAGCAGGTTTTTTTGATGGGTCAAAGAGATTTGTGACTCACTCTCACAAAATGCGATAAAGATAAGTCACCAAAGTTTTAGCTTTTGTCTGACCTGTTAAAGAGATCAGTGCGTATTTTGTTCCTTTTATTGTAGTTTCTCAACTCTGCGTATGTTGGAGTCATTGAACTACAAACTTGTATATAGACTCATTTGTCCAGCTAACTGTTACTGTGTTGCAACTGTACATAGACACACATTAAATACCAGGGCAGATACACAGACCCAGATACACTTTTTCTCACAATCGAAAGCTCCTGCAGTTTACTTTGTCACCAAAACTGAAAACCACAACACAAACAATATCCCCCGTGCTTCAGCCCCAGCCACATGTTTAATTCTTGACAAAGACACTGACACATGATCCCTTATTTAGCCCCCTTGTTTTCCCCCCTTCATTTCTTTTTATCCTCTTTGGCTCCTACATTAGTCAGTGTATCCTCACAAAGCTGATGTTTTTGGCTCGTCCTTAAACTTGATCCATTTCTGTGATAAAAATGGCTTAAAGGACACATGGAGTCAGTTAATATTTCATTATTCATTCATTCCTGTGTGTTATACAGCACAAGTGTTGCTGACTACACTGATTCTGTCTGTCATCAAGCAGCCATAGGTCTAAGGTTTCTGAGAGATGCTGAAAGAGTTGAATAAGTGTCAGAAAGAGCAAAAAGTCAGTCTGGCCTGATCTGTAAAGTAGTCTAGCGTAGGCTGAAACTGAGTGAACACAAAGGTGGCTGCTTAATTACAATAAAAAGACCAAAGCATTGATCTAAAAATATGTGTGATGCATTGTCTTAAAGTAACACAAGATGCAGTTGTACTTGTTTGAGTTTTTGCAGCTTATATTTCATTACCACAGTTGTGTATGTCAAGCTATAAGTTTACAAATCACTGCTTTTCCCTTTATTACTGTTCATTCTGCAAAAAAGTAATCATGTTTATCCTAAATATGCAACAGCGCTACAATACTAATCCTTGAAATGTCCAGGGCTGAAAAAGCATTCAGCTCCCTAAAGTTAGCAGATTTTTCATTTTACTCTGACAGCATGATCTAAAACTATCCACTTCCCCACGGCTCCCAGAGAGATGCTTTTACATGTTTGGACTTCATATCAGAAATTCATCAGGAGCTAATGAGAAGACTGAGAAACATGATATTGACTGAACAAAGAAAACACAATTTTGTCTACCAGCCAAGCAAACCTGCACATCGTCCAGGCTGAAAATAATTACCTGTGGAACAACCTGCAGCCTCCAGTCTCCTGTGCATGAATTTAATTTGGTAAGTGCACTGGACATATCACATTTCCTGCACTACAATTATCGAGGAATCGTAGCATAGTTTTAAAGAAAGTACTTTCCCACCCTTTCCTTTCGCCACTTCTTCTTGGACAACCCCCAAGGTACTTCTATTGTCAGTCCTCTGCTGAGCTGTAACACCACAGCTGCTGTCTCTTTACTGCTTTTGCATGCACAGGTCACTACATAAAACACTTAAGCAGCATTTAAAGGGAGAGTTAAGGCTACAGCTGTCAGTCAAAACGACAGAGCAGCTTAACATAACCGTCACTTTTATGCGTTCTCTGTGTAACTTAGGAGGCTATAATAGTGAGCAGCCATGGAGCTCTGTTCTCGGGCTCGTTCTCGCTGTAGCTGCAATCAAAAACCTATTAATCAGACTGAGGAAATGGAACCAGCAGAGAAGCGAAGACAGAGTATCTTGTCCTATTTCACATGGACAAATACGAGATATTGTTACATGTTATTCATCCTGCTTGGCAGCTTTGAAGTAATCCACCAGCAGGGAAATGGAAGGTGATTTTTCATGAAGGCATAAATGAACATGAAGGGGATTAGGTGTCCGCTTGTATGTGCATGGACATACAATCACATGGGTATAAATAAAAAGGCACAAAACCACACACGAATGTATATAATAATATTAAAAATAGATTGTGTGCAATGTTAGGATGTAGACAGAGCCGTGGAGTTCTAAATGTTCCTGGATAATTGTGATTATGTGTGCGACGTGTTTGACATGCTGGTTGTTTGGCCTGAAGGTATTTGCCTCTGCTACTCTGGTATTCTTAATAGGCCGTGTGCCTCCTGTGGGCTCACTAACAGCAGCGTGCATACGTCACAAATGTTCTCTGAGTAGGTGGCAGATGAATACGGGATGCAAATGATAAGAACGGTAGAAAAGGTAACCGAGAAGCACGGTCAACAACAGGTAACAAGAGAGAGGAGCAGGGGAGGGGAACAGATGATGCAGAGGAAAGACAAAGTAACAAGAGGTGCAGGAGAAAAATGAGCAGCCAGCTGAAGCCCTGTTTTCCAGAGCTGGCTTTGATTAGTGAATGTTACCACGCTCTGTTCCTCATTAACTCACCACAGCGTGGAGGTGCAGCAGAGGAAGAGTGGACTCTTTCCTGGAGGTTAGGCAATGCAGACTGAGTCTAAATCCATCCTTGGGACATCTCTCCACAAAACTAAGGTTACCATAAAACACTGTACATTTCAGTGTTTTTTCTGTAATGCAACCGTTCTCTGACTTGTATCCCCCATGTGATGTCTGTGTCGTGTGTGTAAGGTCGGGGGACGGGTTTATTCCACTGCAGGGCAACCTGCCACTGCATGTGGCGAATAAAATTTGAACTTGAACTTGAACATAACTCAAAAACAGCTTCTGATCTGATTGGTATTTCCTCACTGGGATTCACACCTGTTACTTGTGTAAAATATGAAATGTGCTATCTTAATCGGTGAGGCGAAGCTAAAGGAATGACAAGTCCAGAAATCTTTATTTTTAGCTGCCTCTTGTCATCTGTGAGTGCTTTACAGAAATTGTGCCATATAATTTTTAGGAATTTCAACCTTTTCAGCAACTATAGATGCGCACGTTAATGCTGTACTTTATCTGTTATCATTTCTCTTTACAGCTAAACTCTTGGCCATGGCTGTCTGTGAGTGCTTTTGGTATAATACAATGCTTAGACAAAATTATACAATTGACCTGCATTTGTTAGGTCTGAATTTTGCAGTACAGTTCTGATGTAATGTTTTGAAAATTACATTCTAAGAAAGTCTAACGAGCTTCTAATGATGGAAAATCAGCACCCTGGCTGCTTTCCTGGCCTACTATTAGGCTAATATTACCCCACTGGGATTGAATTGTGACAGGCCTTAACCTTTATGGGAGTACAAGCATCAAGGAAGTATCACCTACACACTCCACAGCACTCTGAACAAAACCCACTCTGCAGAGGGTATGCACAATATTTTCTTATGTGCTTTGACTTTAGTTTTCTAATAAGCAACAAATGTCTAAGAAAATGAAAAAAATATGCAGGATTCTTGTTATCTGAGCTCAGTGTTTTACCAAATTACATTGGATTTAGGGCTAAATCCAAAGTAATTTGGTATAATACTGGTTAAGTGTGGTTATTTGGGCTAAATTATACATGGCTTTGAATTAGACCATTATTAAGGTGCAAGGTGTCTAATTAGGGTATTGTGTTTGTTTACAGTCTAATAAATAATGTTATTTCTTGATGCAAATTATGGCTTTTTATGTTTTATTAGTGCACCATAAAGTAAATACAAATTTCTGTATGTTTAAACAGGAATTTTAATGGGAACAGCAAACATCCCGGCTTATGTTTCTCTCTCTTATACCTGCCATGCAATTGTCGTGAGAATCCCTACTGTGAAAGCTTGTAGCGCCATGGGATTGCAAGAAGACTACAAGTGGAAATCACAAATATTTAAATTTCAAAAATCTTGTCCATAAACTACAAATTCTGCATATTTATGAAGCTACATCATTTCAATCTCAAAATCTCCCACTTTCATTTCATGAGCATGAAAAACTCCAGATGTTTTGGAACCAAATAGATTATGTCATTATTTTATTTTTTCCACAAGATATTCCAGTAAATGAAAGTAAAATGAAAGTGATTATTTTTTGTTTATTGTAGCCCAACATGCTATTGTCATAAAGTGGAAGGAAATCCAAAATCCTGCAAGCAGAAGACATCAAAGGGATGTCTTTAATAGGATTTATACATATGTACTTAGAGTATGATCATCTTTTTTTATGCATTTCCTAATGGACTTTTCAGAGGAGGTCAAAAATTTAGGTCAGGATTACTCAGCGCCATTTGAGTGAAAGTGTGGTAGCATATTCAGTTTTTTCTTCTTAATAATAAAAAATCATCACTATGATTTATCTAATGTAAGTGTTTTATCAGATAACATATGTCATATCTTCTAAAAAAGTTAAAAAAAAACAACAACCATAAAAACACAATTGCATAAGGAGGGCTGTCTTACAAAGCTGCAAAAGCATCACATACATGTAATCTGATTATGGGGTCTTTTAAGTAGGCACATCAGCTGTTACAAGTGCTCTTTTCGGGTCTCTACATGTGGTCTGAGCACCTCTGCAAGCCTGACTGTTGTTTTTTCATGCTTTTAAAAGTCATAAAGTGCTCGCCTGTTACACACATGCATTAAAGAATCGGTGTTCAGGCAGGTGTTGCTAAACACTGCGTATAACAGAAGCCATCAAACTTTCATTGGGAGTTAATTTGTTTCTGCAGCAGGAACAGCAACAGGATTACACACTCTGAAGATCCCTCACCACTCCTGAATGAAAACAGAAAAGGCTATAGGGTGTCAGTGAAATAAGATGCCAGCACCATACAAAGGAACAAATGACAGATGAAAAATATAGTCCAATTTAAGCTTGTGACTTGCCAAACCCGCAGCGGGATGTCCCAAAAAGCTCTAACGTCTCTGTTGTTCCTCTCTAGCCTATTTTTTCACGGTGAGGGAAAAAAAGACCAATATTGTTTGGTTTACATGGCTTAGCAGCTTGTTCACAAATATACCTCTTCTCTTCTCCCCCTTTCCTCTCTTTTCCTCATCCATCTTCTCTAAATTGTTCTGCAGCGACAATGACTTCACACTCCTGTAAAAGCCTTTTGACTGCACAGAACCGAGCGATGGTTTTTCTCATTGCACAAATAGTCCATCTGTTAAAAGGTCCACGCATTTGAGGACTATGTGAGCGTATGAAGTGGAACCAAGAGAGGCTTTTTTAAAATTCTAATCGAATTCACAACAATTATGCGAGTCTGGAATTAGAATTAGCTTACAACTGAGATAGACTTTCGTGTTTTTCTGCCCTCTTTGTGAAGTTACTTCTATTAGCGTGTTTTCCCGGTTTTGCTGTATGACAACTGCATAAACACAGCATGGTTCAATCATGTAGCACTGCCAAAGCTATTGTTAGCTGCACAAACTGATGGGAAAAAAAGAGAACAGTTCCCGTTCCCACACAGATTTTAAGTATCTATTGTAGAGTATCTGTTTATGTCACAACATCCACTCTGTTTGTTTAAAAAACAATGAGAAAAGCCTTTGACGGAAAGAAAAAATGTTTTGTCATTATGAGTTTTTATTTATTTAATATAAACTGATTTATATTTGTGTGCACAGAGGTACCCAGTGGCTTTGTTTCTGTACCCTAACAAGTCTCTGTTAACCCCAGACTCTTCAGACAAAAGCAGCTTTGTGTCTGAGCGCTGTATGTGCAGTGAAAAGGTTTTCGGGAGGTGAATGTGAAATAAGGTTCTCCCCTTTCTTCTTTTTCGACTTGGTCTTTCACTTCCTTACTTTACAAATGTATGGGTGCCATTACCAGGGAATCAAGGCCATTCAGGAGGTGCACAGCGGTCCAAAAGCAGTGATAATCCACTGTTCAGATGTTGGCTGGCCGTTGAAATGCGAGCCCACTTTGACTGAAACTGTATGTCTTTCTTTCTGTGTGCTGGTGTGGCAGCTATTCAGCTGCTGTGGCTTTCCCTCGAATCCAATTAAAGAGGACACGTAGAATAAAAATACAGAGACCAATCAGAAGAGAAAGAAACCTCTGCTTAGTCTCCATCTCACACCACTTTAGAGAGCTTGAGCTCTTTGGGGGTTTTTTTGGTCATAACACTCAGTAATGATCATATAAGCATGAGCCACTTTTGCCTTTATTATGTGGCAATGACAGAGAGCAACATGACTTACAAACACACTCAGGTACAAAAGCTGAGACTTTGAGCTATATGGCTCTAATTCTGGGGGTTTTCTGCAAATCTTAACTGCGCTTTAAAAGCGTGGGCCAACAAACATGTGAAGGGTTTACTACAAGGCACCCTGCTGTGAACATACATGCATTAAAATGTCTGCTTTCCAGACCTCCCTAGCAATCACAGCAGGCCTCAACATTTAAATAATAATTAGGAATGGGAGCAGCATTTGGTTTGTTTCAATGAGCAAGCTAAACTTGCATCATTAACATGTGGCAATTTAAAAAATTGCAGGTTAGAATTTAGTACCTAAATACAACCCTCTGTGCTAAACTGTCTCCTTGATGCATGACTTCCTTTCTATATTTTACTGTGATCCTTTCAACCTGCTGCTTTTCCTCTCCTCCTGCTAAATCTCTCTTATCAGAGGCTGGTTAGCAGGTCTGTGTCGTGCTGTGATTTTGATAAGAGATGTCTTCTTCCCAGGCCTGCAATAGACCACCATAAAGTGAGCCTTTATTGACTACCTGCTGTCTGTTGGCCTGGCCAGACCTGGGGACCCGCAGGGGGCTTCTGGTTAGTAAGAAGCTATCTTAAACCTTATAAAAATCTGATAACATGAGAGGAAATTAAGGCTAGAGGAAGAGGGGGTAGAACTTTTTTTCTGTCACATTTTAACACATATAGTAGTTGTAAAAGGATTAAACAGAGATAAAAGAAGCTTTTGAACTGTGGTGCAGGCCTGTGACTCTATATGTGACCAAATGACATAGGTGAATGGTTAATTATCTGCTGTGTTTCTTAGCAAGAAGAGACTGGTTGTTAAAAGGGATCTCTGGTGTTTGCAACACTGTAATGATTGAGCGTGTTAATTAAACCTGAAATTATAATGTGAACATTTGTGTTTGGGTAATCTCCTTGTACTCATTATTGCTAAGAGTTAAATGAGAAGACCAATACCACCTGCTATCCGCCAACTATGATCCTGGAGCCAGCAGCAAGTTGGCTTTACTAAAGGACTGGAAGCAGCAGAAAAGAGCAGCTCTGACTCTGTCCAAAAGTAACATAGTTCACCTTTCTACACCTCGGTAGCTGCCTAATTTTATGTTTGTTTAATCATCTTCTTTCTTTTTATCTTTTGGCTTCTCCATTTAGAAATGGCCAAACCAGATCATCTGTCTCCGTCTCACCCTATCGCTTGCATCCTCCTCTGTCACACCAATCCTCTGCATGTCCTCCTTCAATACATCCATGAATTATCCATGTGGTCTTTCTATTTTCCTCCTGCCTGACAGCTACAGATTCAACACCCTTTGTTTAATACATACACAATCCCGCCTCTGCGTATATCCAAACCGCCCCAGCCGTTCCTCTCTGATTTTGGCTCCAACTTGAGCAACCTGAGCTGTTCCTCAGCCACATCTCCTTTTTGTTAGTGTCACAATCGCCAAAGCATACATCATAGCAGGGCTCACTACCACCTTGTAAACCTTTCCTTTCATTCACTTGCTGCTATCCTTCTGCCACACATCTCCCTTGACACTCATCTCCCCCCACTCCACCCCATCTGCACTCTTTTCTGCACCTCGCTTGTGCAATGCCCGTCGTTTTGGATGGTTGATCCCAGGTATTTACGTCAGGTATCTACTCCTTTCACCTCTCATTTAAACACAGGCTTCTGCTGACTTTCACTCATGTTTTTTTCCAAAACATACAGCCACCTCTCCAGACTCTCTTTTACTGGATCTCTTTTCACACTGCAGGTCACAATGTTGTCTGTTTAAATCAGATAAAAAATTAAAAACAAACTTAATTTTGCTGGGGGCCATGGATCAGTAAATCCCTAGTTGACTGTTTCTACTTATTACAAAAAGCTTCTGGCTGTAGCTTTATATTTTTACAGATACATTTTCATTTGGCTCTTGATGTGGAGCTGTTACTTTATATTGTAAGTATACGGGACATACAATGGAGAATGGAGTCATAGTTCCATTCATAATCTTACCATAATTACCAAATCCCTCTTTCATCAGAATAGGCATAAAAATCATTTTGATAAAGGCATGACGGCTTCTTCTGTAAGAAATTAGGAAACTTCCTTTATTCTGGTTCCATGTTTGCGGTCGAGACTCTACTTGGCAGTTTCTGCTGTTCTGAAATATTAAGTGTCCCATCCATACATTTCATTTCTAGGGTTTAAACTCTGTCTCGATTGGCATGGCTGTCGGGCGTCTGCCACAGGGCTCTAGTATGATATGTTAGTGATACTCCCTGAGGGTAAATAGTTCATATTTGTGCAGCTGGACCAGGCTGCTTAGAAAGACATAGAAGACAACTAAACAATGTTAATTTAGACCCTATTAACATTCTACTTCAGTTCGCGTTGAGGGAGATAGTTTCGACTCCTAACAAACACAGAGGGCAGCATTTGTTTCTTATTGAGGTGATCTTTCCTCCATGAAATCAGAATCTCCACGCCGGACTCGGCCACACATTTTTTTAGGATGAAAAAAAAACAATGCTCGAACTTCAGTTTGTTCTTTCACGCTCAAATATTTGCACACATGTCAAGCTGTGAGTGGTTAAGCATCTGAGGCAGGACTGTTTTTGTCTGCATGTGTTATGTTATTGTGGAAGAGGTAATTATTTTTCCCTTTAATTGAATCTGTCTGTGGCTTAATGGAGTGATCCTGTTGGATTAGGCTGGTTTCCTGTCCCACCTTGTTCTCTCAGTTACATGCACTCCACTCAAGTGGTTATGGCTTATACTGTAAACGAGGTTCTTTAAGACAAATGCCATCAAAATGTAGCCTTCACACAGATAAAGATTGAGGCTGGAATCAGACACATAAACCTAGCTTATTGCTTAGTGATGCTGGTTAAATTGGCTCTGCAGGAGACCAAAACTTTGGTTTCTGTACATAAGTAACTATGTTCTTCTAGTGGTAGTTTAAACCAAACACTTGTGTCACCTAGATAGATGTGTGCGTATGCGTGTGTGTCTGTGTGGGTCTCAGGAACAAATGCTTGCTGTGAATTTATCTGTCTGGCTTTCGTTTAGGCTGTGGTCATGGATTCCTAAGGGAAGCATCCCAAACACAGGGTCAATTTGTGGAACAAATCTTCTGTTTTTCACCTAAAACAGAATTGTTTGTTTCTCTTTGCATGTGGCCTCCGCCAAGCGTGGGCGATGATCTACATCAAGAGTTCCAACTTAAAAAGGCAAAAAGTGTGGAAACAGTTGCTCATCACATGAATAAACTAGGACACCATTAAAAAAAAAGGTCCCTCTATCTGATTGCCTGTTTCCCACTTACCAGTGAAAAGTTGCTTTCTAGAAACAACAGCTGCAATTTGTACTGTGACGTATATTCAAAAGAAAATAAACATTTTGTCAAACACTAATTGCAATTATTATGCTCAACATAAAATGGGACCGCTCACAGACTCATTAATAAAGTATGCCGCAGTTTATGATGTGAAGCAGTGTGCTTGGCCAATCATTTCTAATCAAGCTCGCTCTGTTTGTGTTACGATGCTGATAAACTGCTTTTTGTCCTGAATAAAAAAAGACAAGAAAAATTGACTGCATAAAAAAGCCTTTGCAATCATTTCTCGCTGTGTTTTTATTCTGCATGTGACGAATCAGTTAACACATGTGTTTTTATAGGACAATCCATGACCTGTGCGTTAGTAAGCGCACGTCTGGCACATGTTGGAGTGTGTGTAAGGAAAGGAGGGGCTGTCTGCAAGCATCAATGCTGTAACTGTTAAAAAAAAAAAATGTCTGCATGTATTTTACTAAAGAAAATGAGTGAAACCCGTCATTTATTTTGCTGTGTTTGCTTTCTTTTCCTCTTGTGCTTAAGTGATTATTTATATGTGTAATGTTTGCTTTGCCATTTTAACTGCGTCAGCTATGGTGTATTATATTTTATTCTAACTTTACGTAAGGAAGAAAGTACACCTCTTTTATGGCAGTGTTCAGTCAAGATGCCAAAGCTCAGAACTGCTGACGGCAAACCTTCAGCTGTAATCCCACATCATGTTTTGATCAATCATTCATCTTTTTATTTTTCAGCTGCCAGAGGCCAAAGTGTTAGAGGTGAGGACCGCAAGCATATATCGTTATTCAACCTTCATCAACCAAAGCGACCGTGAAATTTGAACAAGGTGCAGCATCGAGATAACTTGGCAGCTGCAAATTTTTTCCCAAACTGTGGTATGTGATATCGAATTAAATCTTCCATTTTCATTTAGGTCAACAGAAGCACCAGAGGAAAGTTATTGTATTTTTATTATAATAGTATCCTATAAATTTTATGTTTATGCTGAAATGAAGGAGAATAGCATTCTAGGAAAAAAAAAGCTTTAACTGTTTTAAATAAGTTCAATTATAAAGCTAACAATTATTACATATAAAAAATTATTTAAATTGTTGTCATGGTCCTTCAGTCCTCCCTGGCTGTCTGCTCCAGGTTTGCTTTCTTTGTCTGTCTCCTTTAGTTTTCTCTCTCTCCTCTCTTCTCTATCTGTGCTCATTTGTTTATGTCTGTGTTCCCAAAACCCAGAGTTTGAGAGAGAGAGAGAGTTTTACCTGTAAATATAGGATGAGTGGATTCCCTCCCCTGACCCCTTGGAGCACTATTCCCTTTTTGCATTGTGTCTGCAAATATATTTATTCACTGTAAATAAACAGTGAATCTTCCAATCTTCCCATTAACCTTGACAACTGTCACGTTAGTGTATCATTATACAAATAGTAATATGTAACTAAATAACACAATCCATGAGTACTTAGCTTACTTGTCTGGTTAATTGTGGCTAATTGTCAATGTGTTTTCTGAAATGTCAACTTCGATTCTTTTACTGAGAGAAAGTTTTGCACACCTGTAACAAATGCTGAAAAAGGTCAATATGATTTAATCAGTGATCTTCTAGATGCAGCTGTAATTTGGCACGTAAGGAGGATTTAAGAGTACATGTGCTAAAGTTGACAAATTAAAGGAAAACCACTAAGTGCCTGCCAAAGCAGTTTCAGCGTGCAACTGTGCTTATACTACATGCCCTTTGAGCTTTACTTAAGGGATGGAATACCATCAAAAACAATTCTCTTATGTTTTACAGATACTGGAATCAGTTGCACTGTCTGGCACATCGGTCCAACATCACTCTTTCATACAGGCTGCCAAAGCCACATCATCTAATTTGCACATTTTCCTAAACCTTTGGGTTACCCCTAAATGAAAGGGGTGATTGTCATGCTGGTAAAGGATATTTCTATTATGATAGAAATATTTAATTACAGAAAAGGGGGATTGTTTAGAACACTTTGATGTGCAGTAAACCTTTTTTCTGAGGGGACAAGTGTACCCAAAACATACCAGCAAAATCCCTCCCCAAAGCAAAACAAAGCCATTGGATCATTTCTCTGCTGAGCTTGTGTGTAAGTGTTGTTTAGGTTGTCAAATTTGCTAATCCTCTGTACCCACTGGCTTTTAAGTTTTTGTTTATTGCTCTTACATTTTAAAACTGGGGGCATCAGGCTGGCTTTGCTGAATCGCACATCATCTGCCAACTATAACCCGATGAAGAGCAGAGGAAATACTAAAAGACATCAGGTGTTCATTTCATTTGGAAAACTCACTTTTGAAAACAAGGAGATTTCTTTAAGGCAGGTGAAATTCAGAGGCGGTTAAACTGTTTTGTAAGCTCTGGGTGAAAGCCAGAGTAACTTAAATTGAATTTTCCTTTTAATGGAAACTACTCTTACTTAAAATATTTCTCTTATAAAGATGCCATTTAACAACCTCCGCTGTACCCTTAAAGCCGTGCTTCAGTGACCATTAGAATAGGTTCTGGGTTTCACTAACTCTCACTAACTTCTGATGTGCAGCCGGTTATTTTGTTTTGGAAGCAGGCCTGAAAAATGACAGAAATCCTGCAGAAAAGAGAAACAAGGGTTACCCCTGGTGGGCATCCAAGCAGAAAATAATTAATGTAATGCCATCCACCTCTAGGAATTTACACCTTCCACTCTGGGATAACCAATTACAGAAACAATTACAGTCATCACTACTGAAGTTATTACAACAGAAACATGTTTCTTCATATTTATTTACATTTAGGGCATGCCAGGGTCTTGTGTTCGGTTGCTGTGTGTGGTTAAGTATAAACACAGACATCATGCATGACTTATTGCTTTGCTGAGTTTTTTCCATTTGGACAAATGAGCCCTGCCTGAAAGGGACCCCGGGGATCTCTCACCTCATGCTCACCACTTCCAGTAACCCTGGAAATGAGAGCTTTACATTTTCACACTTTGCAGGCACTCATCATGAAATCCCTCTGACCTCACACTTAACCTTTCACCACTCAAACTGATCAGCTTCTACCCTAACCTTTCACTCACACCCCCACAAGCATCCAACATTTTACCAATATGTTTAAGACACTGGCCCCTTTCTATTAAGTAATGTTGCCAGAGCAACTGGCCTGAGCAAAGATGACCCCCTGATGATGTCAGGGTCGCAAGGTGGTTTCCTTGCATTTACACGCATGTCTCACCTCACAGTGAGGGTTGAAATGCAGCCTTGACCCTGCTGACGAAGTGCTTCTGTGTGGTCGGACCGGGTCACAGGTTCAGCTCGAAGCTGCGAAAGGTCGGACACGAATGGCGTCGGTGTCAGTGTTATACATATTGGCACTGGAGCATACAGGCACTGGTAACTCCTCTATCATCATTAAATTCTGTTTTCAACATCAATTTTAGCTTGTAAGAGGTTTTTTTTTGGTGATTTAAAAACAAAATATTAAGTTCGCCTTGTTTTCTGTTATTTAATTCAAAGTCCATCTGTTCTCACTCGGAGCTCGTTAGTGCATCCCGTTATGGAATCAGATTAGCTGAGTACATTCTTCCTGTGTGTCCTCACACATGAGTCTGCTGTGATTTATGTACATGACAGGTGCTTAACAAATATACACTCAGGACGAGCTGTAGCCATCATTCCCATAAAGTCAAAGTCGTAGTCATAAACCTTTGCTCCCCTTTCATTTGGACACAAATTTTTGTGGATGCCAGAATAAACGAGTTCTACATTTCTGTCATTGAATATCCCTATTCTCATAACTCCAAAGAGAGTTACTTTTCCTATGCAATCATTTCAGTTCATGTTTTGGGAATTAAAAGTCTGGCCAACATCCACAGCACGCAGAGAGAATTCAGTTGAACTGCACCCCATTGGCCACATTATGTTTGACTAGTATTTTCTGATATACTGATAAAGTTAAGAAATCTTTCTCATTATGATGCTTGACTCCAGACTTGCTACCTCACAAAATGTCATGTTTCTCTAGCGTGTACACATATGTGTAAAAGTATAAGCATGCAAACTTTGGAGCAGCTGGTGCAATCTTCTTGGGCTGTCCTTGATTGGGGCCTCCTCTCATTGGTACCATTGGGCAACCAGCTGTGGTTAGCAAAACGCAGCAGCATGGAAGCACTTAAAGCTGAGGGATGGCCCTCACCCTGACCGCCCCACGTACTTATGAAACACAGCCATGTGTAAGTCTGGCAGGGTGATGACTTTTCTTTTGATATTCAGTATGAGGGCAGTAGGCATGACTAATAACACGGTGTTTATAGTGTGTAGTATATAATTATATAATAAACATGACTCTGCTCTCTTAACCTGGATCTTGAACTTAATCTTCCAATTTATTAGCTGTCTTTAGACTGAGCTCACAACTGTAAAAGTAAACCACAGGATAGCACATGGAGCACAGGTTGTCTCTTTTTACTGCCTTCAGGACAAAAACACACCATTCAGTTTCTTCCAAAGTCATTTTATCTTCTGAAATCTCAAACTTTGGCACACAGGCATTCATCCAAATCCTTGATGATAAGTCAAACAGAAGCTGAACTTTCTCTTGGTTGGACTCCAGTGTCCCTTAAATGCAGAAATATGAAACTAATGCCCGTCTGTGTCTGTTAAAGTCAGTTAGTGGTCTTGACCCACACACAGGGGACAGACAAACTTGTATAAATAGTGTACTTCAGTATGAAGCAGTCATTTGTGTGGTGCATGCTAATTGGATGGATTTGTACTCACTGTATGTGTCCATTGTATCACTGTTTGCCTAAAAGACCTTTTTTTTAATATTATATTTTATTTGGAGTTTTGTTTTATTTTGATGTTATACCTTGGAAAGGCTACAACCTGACAGGAGCCACAAATACAGGAAACAAATAATCAAAACTAAAATTCTTAACAAAACTTGGCATGGCATTAAAGCTGGTATATATATATTTTTTTAGATATATCATACAGTATCTTTAAGAACCCTCACCCCATCCATTCCCTTAATCCTTCACATATGTACATATAAACATATTTATCTTTAAACCTAAACGCACATATTTTGGAAGGGGAAAGGAAGTTCTTCAATAACATTCATGCCTGTCTTCCCGAGATGTCAAACTCATTTTATATCATAGACCGCATACAGTCCCCTTTGATCTCAAGTGGGCCAAACACGTGAAACTCACCATTCTGTCAATGTTTAACTACACATTTAACCCTATTTAATATATATATATATATATGAAAGCAAGTGCAGTTTTCAACATTTTTTTTATAAAGAAAAATCTATCTTTAAAGAAATGCTGCTATGCTGCTGTAGTAAATGAAAGAAATCTGTCAGAATGCATAAATAAATGTGTAAAATTACTAGTAATTACAATCACGGGACAGTAATTCACATTATGTCACAGTCAGATTATCACATAATAACAGTTTACTAACAAATAAAAACTAGAAAAAAAACTACAAATTTACACCAGATAGTGACAAAACAGGATCACTTTGGTGTAGTATGAATGACAATGAGGGAGGTCAGGCAAACCTGTGAATGCCATGAAAGTAAAAAGTCTGAAATTGGTTCCCTCCATCCCATTTTCCAGAGCTGTCTTGTAGACTTGGCTGCCTTCTCTGCCACGATGAATCAGGCAGCTGTATGTTACACAAACAACAGTTAAAAAGCTAAGCTGTCATTGGGGCATTAATAATGTTGAAACATTAGTTCAGTTATATCTCCAACACTGGTCTGGCTACAAATGATCATGGTATACATGTACACAGCATGATGTACATTCAGTTATACATTTGATATTCAATACACAGAGGAGTCTCTGTGTAACCATTACCTGCATATTTATCTTTTTTAGTGACACAAGCTTTCGTGAAGCATGACCATAGTTTACACCTCCCAACTGGACCATACAGTAAGATGATTTTCAACTTGGATTCCAAGCCGACCCTCACTGTTTTCTTTGATGTGAACACAAAAGTGCAGGTTAGCTCTCGTGTTGCACTATGATATAAGCAGGATGAAAAATACTCCCATATTCACTGTCAGACTGTAAAGTCTATTACTCTCACGAGTGTCTTTAAGGTCGCTGACTTGAGCATCTCTTCTCCGCATTGCTTCATTCTCCTTTGATAACCGGGTTGTGATTTTTTAGGTTTCCGTCTCCAAGGACCTCCTCGGATAATTTTTACAGCCAGTCCAGATTGCCGTGAAAGCTTTTCTTCTACTCCTGATTTGAAACAAGGAATAAATAAAGAGCAGATTTTTATGACTAAGTTTTGGATGTCAACAAAGAAACAGCAGACTATGTCATGAGATTTTTTTTTTCTGTTTTCAATGAAACACTGCACCATCTCAGATTTTATCGTGGTGGAGAGGATACTATACGGCTATAATGTATGTTTTGAAGGGAGAATATTGTGGGTTTTAAAGAATCTTTTATTCATATATTTAAATCATTTTAGATCTATTGCTTTCTCTTGGATTTGGATTGCTGAAGAAGACATGTCTAGCAAAGCCAGCAGGAGATGACCGGGGCATGTGAGAGGCTGCCATCAGTTTGAAGGGACCAGCGGGCTTGTGTTTTTGCTGCAACCTTTTGGTTACAGGGCAAATACTTCATCTTTAAAGACTTTATGCTGGAACCGCAGAATAACTGCTCGTGGGACAGAAATGCTGATTCTAAAAGCAAAAATTAAAGAAGCAATATCAGAGCTCCTCAGTACCAAAGCCAAACTCTGGATTGCTAACAGTTCTCATCTCTGGTTATTATCAGTGTGTTAATCTAATGCTGTGCATATATGTGTATGTGTGTGTACTGCATTCCAACCTCTACTAAAAGATTTGTTATGATACTTACTCCCTGTAACAGCTCAAGATGATGGCTTGGTATAACATCAGACTAGACTGGCAGGGGTGTGTGTGTGTGTGTGTGTGGGGGGGGGGGGGGGGGGGGGGGGGCTTTGCCATTCTATCATTGGCTGAAAGGAAATTCTTCACCTAGCTCGACAGCCCATCTGATATCACCTGTCAGGGAAAAAAGTTACCTTGCTTCTATTAATTAGGCCTTTTTGTGGGATGAAAAACAGGCAGACTAAATGACTTAAAGAAAGACAAGTTATGAGCAGGATAATGGGCAAATAAGAAAGCACTGTTTTAGCTCACTGTGATATGTTGTAAAGTGAGGACAGTTACCAATAAACACAAATCATCAGAACAAGAGCTGCTAATCTCTAAAAGTCATATGCTCATACAAACCCAATTCCAAAAAAGCCAGGATGCTGTGTAAAATGGAAATAAAAACAGAATGTAATGATTTTTAATTTCATATATCTTCCAGAAATCATTGTCTGTGAACAGAGTTCACTGTGCCATCCACAGATACAGATTAAAGCTCTGTTGTACAAAGATGAAGCCATACGTGAACATGATCTAGAAACCCTGCCTGGGCCAAAACTCATTTAATATGGACTGAGCCAAAGTGGAAAACCTTTCTGTGGTCAGAAGAATCGAACATGAAATAATGGAAATTCTAGACACTGTACCAAAAGAGGAGAGGCACCATCCAGCTGGTTATCAGTACTCAGTTCAGTCAGTCTGAATCACTGATGGTATGAGACTACATTAGTGCCTATGGAATTGGCAGCTTGCACATCTGGAAAGGTATAAACATGATGATACTAAACCCACATACTGCATCTATTACTGCATGAAATGGCATGGCTTCATAGAAGGAGAGTCTGGGTGCTGAACTGGCATGCCTGCACTCCTGACCTTACATCAAATGAAAACATTTAAAACATCATGAAACAAAAAATATGAGAAAGAAGATAGAGAACTGTTGAGCAGCTAAAATCTCATATCAAACAAGCATGTAACAACATTCCTCTCTCTAAGGTCCAGCAACTGGACTCCTCAGTTCCCAGATGTTTACAAACTGTTGCTACAGTTGGGGGCAACCGTGGCTCAGGGGGTTGGGAAGCGCATCTGTAACTGGAAGGTCACCGGTTACAGATGGGGCTCAAGGGGTTGAGAAGCACGTCTGTAACCGGAAGGTTGCCGGTTCGATCCCCAGGCTCTCCGTCCTGGTCATTGTGTCCTTGGGCAAGACACTTTTCTTTTCTGTCAGTCTGCCCCAGGGCAGCTGTGGCTACAACCGTAGCTTGCCTCCACCAGTGTGTGAATGCGAGAGTGAATGAATAGTGGCATTGTAAAGCGCTTTGGGTGCCTTGAAAAGCACTATATAAATCCAATCCATCATTATTATTATTATTACAAACACACAGTGGTACACATGGTTCTGTCCTACCTTTTGTTTTTGGGATGTGTTGCTGCTATCAATTTCAAAATGAGCTCATTTTTTTTCCTCCAATGGTACGCTTTCTCGAGTCAAACATCTGATGTGCATTCTGTCTTTGATTGCGAATAAAATACAGGTTTATGAGATTTGCATATCATTGAAGCCTTTTCAGAAATGGGATTGTACTTCAGAAGAAGTGAATCTGTTTAAATTAAAACCTTAACACATTAGCTTAACATTAGCTTTGAAGGAGAAAGATTGGGGTTAAGTATTTATGTAACAGCGCATTCATCCAGCTGTGCTCAGACCGAGAAGCCAACGATGAACTCTCACTACAGTATATACACAATTCACTGGTATGTGAGAATTTGTACTACAAAGCAAGTTCAACATACCAATGATGTTTTTTCAGTAATGTGGCTTTGCTGAGCCCAATATCAGCATCAACCCTAATCAGTCACACAAACGTGGTTATGAACTCCATAAGTCAGCGCAGGTTTTGTGAATCTATCCGAGCTCGATAACATGAAAGGAACAAGATGGCACCAGAGGACCAAACATGGACAAGTTTAGAGTAACATACAATATTTCTCAAAAGAGAGCATCTATGAAAGAAATATGAGGAATTTGAAAATATATGAGGGGCTGAAAGCAATACTGCTGCTGCAGCCAAGGCTAAGAAGAAAAGTTGGCAAAAGAAATGTTAAATGTGTAAGTTAATGGGCTTATCAATCAGTGACTCGTGAAGGTAGATCTCAATTACAAACATGTATTTACATTAGCTTAATTCTTAGATTACATGTACCATTATCCTGCGGTGTGTAAGACCAAATGTTGTGCAAACAAAGCACAAATAAGAAAAGTATTTTAACCAGTAAGCAGGCTTACCTTCAAACATTGGAGCTTTAATGCTGCTAGAAAAATGCTGATAGAATGATGAAATGTTTTTGCCAGCCGAGGAAATAAATGAAGCCAGGAATAAAGCTCACGTCTTTGAGAATCTTTATCTCACTGATACACATCAGGGAAAGCTAGACTTTCTCCGAAAACTACAGACTCCCTCATGATAGACCTATACAGAGCAGCCCTGAGTTCCACACGTGGCTCATCTGAGAGTTTAATGATCTTCTAGGCAAGGGGACACTGTTTTCCAGATAACTGGTTGGTTGGTCTATAGGCTGTAGCACAAATTGCAACTGTAATATATCCCACTAAGAAGTGAGCCTTCGTAGCACTGAAACCTCAGCCCATATCTCACCGTACAGGCCACTAGTATGATGTGGCTTGAGTAAGAAATGCTTTTGCTCTCAGTTGTTTTCAATTAAATTCTCTAGGAGAGAGACCAAAAAAGAGTTAAGATGACAATCGATATTGGACTCAAGCTCGTCGTGTGCACGCAAAAATTAATTTCATCCATCGGGATGTAGAATTTAGCTTTTTTGTGGGCAGCACTGTGCAGCACACAAACGCTACAATACCTTCTTTAAAAAGTGGTTCATCTGACCAAATCAAAGTGCAAACACCCTTTTACGGTTCCCGAAACTTTCCATATTTTTTTTTGATTGTTTCACAACCACATATTTTTCTGATGTTTCCCATGTCTGTACTTCATCTTTCTGATTAATGCTGTTGACCTTTTGGTATAATTAGAAATGTAATTTTTAGAAGAGCTTAAAAATGACTTTTTCCTGCTCAGTGTCAGTATGTAAATATCTCCCTCAGTTCATGGATCTGATGGACAATGACCATACAGGTCATTCAGAGCTGCAGTGTACCAGTACCTCTCAACCACTAGGGGACTCCGTGCATTTGTAAATGAAGTCATTAGGATCCATGAAAGCAGAGATTAATCCCTCTGTGTGGTTTAATACTAAGATTCGATACAGCTATGTTTATATATCCATATTCTATCATGTATCACAGTGGAATTAATTCAGTCAATCCTCACAGCTTAACCTTTGGATAAAATAGCATGTCAGAGATAAAGTGGATAATGGAGATATTGTCTGAGCAAAGCATTAGAACAGGCCAATAAAGTTGCTGGTTTAATTAGGATTAGAGCTGTTTTCACTGGTTCAGAAAGGCACCAGACAACTATTCCAGACTGAGAGTAGCTAGATGGGGGAATGTGGTTGAAAAAAGGTACAATTAATCTCAAGTCTCACTGCCATAGGCTGGAGAGAATTGTGTGAAGCAGAGATGATGAGAATGGTGAGGATGGATAAAGCAGAGATGATTACAGAGTGAGAGAACGTGAAGTCTGAACAGAAGCTCAGTTTGTTAAACTGAGCCATGTTAAAAGATGACATGTGTCCATATAGCTGCACGGGCCAAATGAAACCATGAGACTGTATTTATACTGTAACACTAGATTTACAATCTCAGATGGCGATCACTCAATTCTTTAAACTGTTCCACCCTCTGGCATATCCAAATGATTGCCATGTAACTCATGATGTACAGTAAATGTCTGCAGGGATCCCCAAACACTACACAGTGACTGATTACCATAAATTATGTAGTTATAAGGCTGTTTATATGTCATCATAAGAGTCAAATAAACATACACACACTGCCCACTGTGGCCATGATGGTACAGAACAGCACACATTCCTCCTCCCTCAAGCGTGTGTAGTTCATGTGCAAAAATGCACTGCAGTCTAAACATGCATGTTGTTTAACCAAGATTTTCTCTACCTCCCTTTTTTCTTTCATCAACACAATTGCATTAAAAGTGTGGTTAAACTGTTGTGTTTGTTTAATGTCATTGTTCGTGCCGATGCGAGTGACACAAAAGACACTTTGAAATCCGATTTGAGAGGTCATAGTGTTTGGCTACAGTCGTACAATAGCACAGACTATGGACAAAATTGGTTTCTGTGATCCAAAAGTATTAGAGACCCCAGAGGAGAAGCATCCAGACCACAGATGATTTAGAGTTACGTAAAGTATGGCTGTTCTAAAAAGAGAAGTCACTGCTGAAATGCTTTTCCCCCAGACCAGCAGGGGGCGTCTTCTCTGTTTTCAAAATGAAATCGCAAAGAAAAGAAGCAATAAGAGAACCTAATCATTCTTGTGATTTATTGCCTCAATAAACACTTTCCCAGTCAGCTTAAAGTCTCAGTCATTCTTTACAAGTCACAGCGCACAATCGCTATTTTGGGAAATATGGTCTTATTTAGAGCAAAATAAATGAAAAGGCTAGAAAGCTGCTACTGTGTGAGTTTGTAGTGTTCACAGTTTCCCACTCCTCATTTCCAGTTTAGAAAAACTAAGATGGTGACAGTCAAATCATTTCACCCATGGTTTCAAAGCAGAAACAGACAAACCAGTGGGTGACATCATGGTGATGACATATCTGAGGGTTATGGTCAGTGAAAACCTCAAATAATCAAATGCATTTTGGATCCTTTCATGCAGGATTTCTAAAGTCGATCTGCATACAATGTGAATATACAAAAAAAACAAACTGTCTGTCTTTAGCTATAGAGACTCTATACAGTGCTTTGAACATCATTGCATGCTGATGTGTTCATATCAACAATGTGGACAAGCTGATGTTGCGTAGGTAACCTATGATATTTGCTATTTCCTATGTTTTCCATCTTAGTTTAGCCTGTTAGGATCCTTATATTATAGTACCACACAAAAATGCATCATTATGCGTCTGCACTGTTTGGTCACAATCCAAGTTTGTGGCAAAGGGAAACTCGCCCGAGGATCTTGCTGTACTTCCTTCAGACTGGGGACATGACTGTGTGTCCTAAATGAGTACATCAAAAAGTTACAATGACATATAAACAAATGTCAATGAAATTTTTGTTCGTAGCACACATGAAAAAAATCACTGGATCTTATCCAGTGTTTGTAAAAACTATCACAGACATTTCAGTCACACAAGACATGAACAATCTGAACGATGTTGCCTTCCCTTCAAAAAGTGGCACCAAATGTACAGTTGGATTTGTTGTTACACATTTAGTATCTGTTGTTTTTGCCACACAGTTCATCCACACTCACTCAATACCATAAATGCCACAAATATCCGGAAACAAGTTGAACTGGTACAAAAACACAAAAGTGTCTTTGTTGTAGATTAAGAAGATTTATGCAGCTTACTTTGGCCCTGACAGGAGTCAGTGTGGGTATGCCTGTGTGAACTCTGCAAATCTGACTTGCTTGTTCCAGTAGGCCTCTGCTGTGCCTGAACAAGCTTACACCTCATTGAAACCTGCGTCACCTGATTATGTGAGCTACATTTGAATGTATGTCAAAAGGTATCTGTTTGTTTTTATACCATTGTAGCCACTCTTCACAAAGTGCAGCGAGCCAATCAGGCATGCACTGCACTGCATACTAAGTGCAGTTTGTTTATAATATGTGCAAACCCATAAAAAATGGCCTTTTCTTTACTGACGCAAGCTGCTGTATATTTCATCAGTGCTCATTCTGCTGAGACAAAGTTGGGATCAGTGGGTGCCAAAATGATGGTTGTACGTTGAAGTGTGGGTTTGAAAAAAAGATGGTGTTTGTTTGAAGTCTTCCAGATGGTTTGGTTGCACTGAATCACCAACAACCTCACAATAAGGTGAAATCAGATGAAAGAAAACATGTTATAAAGAGAGGAGAAGAAATTATTTGGGTGAAAAGCAAGGTCAGTGATCTTCTCTGCATTCCAGCTTATAAAATAAATACCTTTGGATCAGGTACTAGATGGGTTTTTAATGGATTTAATTTTTAACCAGCTTTAATGACAAATGTAAAATGGTCAGCAAGTTACCTTGAGCTCAATAGTTTCTCCTTGACGTGTGTGTGTGTGTGTGTGTGTGTGTGTGTGTGTGTGTGTGTGTGTGTGTGTGTGTGTGTGTGTGTGTGTGTGTGTGTGTGTGTGTGTGTGTGTGTGTGTGTGTGTGTGTGTGTGTGTGATTAGCAGTTACTGCAGCAACAGGGGCATTCAGCCACAAACCTTCATGAGGTAACAGGCTCCACATCATGGAAGTGCTGCATTGCTCTGTTTTAGCTTTTCTACCATCTGTTCATCTAGCCAGGATTCAACTACGCATCTAGAATGCTACTTTTATAACGATCAGGTGCTGGGAAAAAATATATATATTTTACAAAGGTGAAACTTTTGAGGTCATGGGGAGCTTAGAGAGAATGTGGTGGATTGTAATCGAGTGCACCTGCAGGCTCCTTGGCATTTCTACATCCACAGGTAAGACATAAATATGAAAAAAAGCAGAGAAAAGCAAAAGATTTCATTTAGCGTCATGTGTGTCTCTTCTCGTTTTAGTATGAGCCAGATTCTTTGGGTGCACCTATAGATCTTTCTAAAAATCTTAAAACATCTCCTCGGGGGAAGAGGCACCCATCATGTCTGTAAAAACAATGTTAAAAGGTCAGACTGTGACATAGTCTTGATCTCCAAGAGCACTAAGCCCTGTCTTGGCTGATATATAGAGCATATACTTGATTTACGTTATTGTCCCTCCTTTTCTGTTTTCCTCAGACACACAGGGACAGATTGTACAAAGCTGTCTTTGCCTCAGTAAATCATCACAAAAGCTGTCTGCTTGTTGCTTCCTTCAGAAAAATATGGGACCCCCCCCCACACACACACACACACTTAAATTTAAACATCTGCAGACTCTGAATATTTATTGAGAAGCATGTGCCACACATGACACAAACAGTCTCTGCGTCCAGCTGGGTTATTGGGATTATGTAATCACAAGCTGTTGTGCATTCGCGCCCACATGAGCTTTCTGTGCATTATTTTTATGTGTGCGTGTGTGTATCAGTCTATTTTTGGTAAATGTCTATGTGTGTGTGCCTCTGGCTGGCAGTCTGCTGTGAGTTCACATGTCTGGGTTGGCCTGTTGGTGTCTGTGTGTGTTCCACATGCTCACAGTACATGAAGGGAGCAGCTCTGTTAATATCCAGCTGCTCTATATGCAGCTTTAAATCCTCACATACTCTCCAAACTACTAGAAACCATTTAGCCACATTACCCGAGTTTCCCTCTGCTGCAGATTGTATCACTGAATCTCTTGATTTTTGGTAAGCAGGCCAGAGAAAGTGCTTCCATGTGTTTGGCAGCAATACCCATTTAACCGGGCTTATCTCACAAGAGAATGGCTGGTTAATAAAATGCACTTTTGTTTAAAGTTTTAAAAATGTTGCTGTCATGTCATTTCTTATCTTGTGTCGCACCAGCACAGTAGTCTCCTTTCATGTAGCATGAAAGGTATTTTATTGTTGTCAGCACACAGCTTGGGAGAACTTCCTGTTAAAGGAACACTGAATGGTGCTGGTTGGTGGATTGTGTTACATCTGGACAGAGTCAAGTCAGCTGTTTACCCATGCTTCCAGCATTTTTGCTAAACTAACCAACTGCTGGCATTAGTTTGACATTTACCATATAGAAGTGTAGTTAAGTCACAGTTAGCATTATCTGCTGAAGAGATTTACTATCTTGATGCTAAAGCACAGATCTCATGGATTGATGGCGTTTTATGGCACTAGCTGCGTGACTGTGTGATATGTCCACTCAAGTAAAATTACCTACTGACATTGGTATGGCAATTGCAAGCATGAGTAAGTTATTACCAAAGTTTCGTGACCATGACAGGAACAATTGCAATAATTGCTTAAATTAAGCATCTTTAAATACCTTTAATGTACATCACTAGGTCAGTACCACCATTCCTGTGGTATGTAAATGTGACTTTAACTTGAATCCCTTGTGCTACAGACAGTTGCCCTTTTCTTGAGAAAAACATTCAGTCGGCTTTAAATTACTGTGGCTGACAGAACACTATAGAGACAACTTTTAAAGCAAAATAAATCCAAAGAACACTGAAAACACCACACAAGAGTGTTTAATCCCAGTGAAAGTACTGAGAGCATTTACAGAAGGTTACCTTCGGCTGCATTCCAGCATCCAGCACAGAAAAATTCATGAACGTACTCTGACATCTGGTGGACAGAATCTGTTCACCAACAAATCCATGAATTAAGCTGAATTATTATCCCGTGTCTTTTTCAGTGTTGTGTGCTGTGGGAGTGGAAACACTACATCAGGGAGAATTCAACAGCCTTGGCATCTATCTAATGTAAGCGCTTACTTTTTGAGTCTACTTCTTGACTTACTGATGGGATTTACAAGCACTCCTGACTCTGGTGGCATTCTTGAGTTACAAATACACAGCCTGGTTTTGAAAGCTGGCAAAGCAAAAGACCCAAGGGCTTTAAGAAGATGGTTTAGAAAAACACTGCACATGCTTTTATAGTCTCTGATAAATAAACACACTTGAGAGGAGCTGTTGGGAAGGACTCAGAAAGTTGAAGCAGGGTGCAGAGGGCAGAACAGAGGACATATCCTGATTCTTATTATTATCTCTGTAGTACAGAGACAAATTCCCACAGAGACAACAGAAAACATCTCTCCAAGGACACTAGAAACGAATGACTGTTTATTCAATCACTACACATAAAGTTAGTGCAGATGGATGCCGTCCTCACGCACAGTAACACACAACACACCAATTACACTTAAAAGAGGTTAGTGTGTAATACTGGTTAGTCTGGGTGCATTTTTCTCTATTGCTGGATTAGATAATTGTAAACTAAATACAAGAAAATTGCAGTTGTCACAAAAGTTTTCTTTACCATATGTAACCATAATATCTTGAGCACTTGCAGCTGCTTTTTAAGTGTAGAAATTACTGAGTATATCATCATTGTCCAATTTCTACCCCCAGAGTCTCATTTATTGGGATCATGATTCTTGAACTAGCCTATTTCCTGGATTCTCTCCTGTCCATGTGTCTGCCGTGAGTACACAACCCTCATGGCTACTGTAGCAAAGATAACTCACAATTCTTTGAGGTTTTCAAACTTTGAACTTTGCAGTCTAAACTGCAGTCTAAACTGTAATAATGTAAAGTAATCCTGACTTTTCTCTTGCCTTCTTGCCTGATATCTCTACAGCTGCCCTCCAGACTGGAAGTTGTTTGTACTGTGGGGGAAGATGGCTCGCATTGGAGGCTTTCATAAGTTCCTATACTACTCCATCATGTCAGTGGTCTGTTTCCTGCACCCTGTGCTAGTGTGGCATGCAATCATCCCAGGTAAAACAACACCAGCAAGTTCAATACTTCACATTACTGTTTCCTGTTGTTGTGGCATTTCAGCAGCAGATGATCCTATCATGGAAAAGCATAAAAAGCATAGATGTAGCATAGAAAATTAATGGTGACATTATTATTCTAACTTCAGGAACAATGCTTCTGGTGACAGCCTTTTTCAACTTCATACTGAGCAAGAAAACAAAGACCAAACCTCCCAAAAGCCCGCAGGAGAGCTTCAGCAACCAAGGTCCAACTGCTGTCTTTGTGACAGAAAGCACGGGCTCAGACGGCACCTTCTCATTCTTCCATATGGTGACAGGCAGGAGAGGACAGGGGCTGGCACCGACAAGCAGAGACAACTGCCTCAGCACCGGAGAGAGAGGAGACAGCATCCAGGCTATGCTGGAGCTGGAGCAGACAACAACACCTAAAGACACAGATGGGGAAAGGAGGAGGAGGTGGAAAGAGAAGAGACTAATATGCTTTAGAAGTGGGGAGGAGCCTGTGGAGAGGGAGATGGAAGAGATGGATGGATACTGTGAGCCAGACACCACCTCAGACACTGCACCTATGATTACTGACTGAATGTCGCTGTGCTTACTGATAACACACAATGGAAATGATGTATAAAGAATAATGCATTCACGCATACTCCGTACAACCAGCCGGTCTTGCACCAACTTTTTGTAGAAAGCACCAATGTCTTCCACAATAAGGTTTATTTTATGTGATTAAGCTATAAAAAATGATTTTTATGAAATATTTGACTGATTTGTATATTTTTGGAGTCTTGTACAAATTTAAAAGTTGGAGTTTCAAATGCATGCACTCAAATAAATGAAACCATTTGTACCAACATGTGCATGTGGGTGGATTAAGGCCTGTTTTTTATTTTTTTGTTGTTGTTGTTGTTTTTGTCAAAGCCAGCACTGAATGAAGAGCAGACATTAATGCCCAGCAATCCCATCCATTACTGCCACATACATTATTCATAAGGTCATAAATTAGATCAACTGTTTCACTCATTCAGAGAAAACATGTGCAAATGTGACTGAGAGTATAGCAGGCAGTGGAGCTTGTGCAGGTGCATGCGTCGGCCCTCATTGTGTGTTTGTCGTGTGCGAGCGGTGACCATGGAGACAGAGCTCTGGGAGGAGTGTCCATGTTAATATGGTGATGAAAGAAACATCAGATCGTTCACCGAAAGCACGGCTACAGGCTTCACCCAAAACACGTCTAGCCAAACACAGTAAATTATTTATCAATAAAGGGTCATATGGTGAGCACTAAGAGTGAATCAGACAGTTTGAATTGCACTTATTTTTACTATAATTATAATTCAAAAGTGAATAGAAAAAAGCCAGCATTGATGTTTCTATTGTTTTCCTTTTTATTTTATTGAGCTACAAAGGATGTGAGACTCTACATGGGCATTCCTCTTTTGTTCAGGTCATAAATCAATATTGTCTTGTTCTGTCAAAACACACACACTCCACACACACAGGGTATTCCTCAGTCTTTTGTTCACTGAACAATAAATATATAACTGTATGTAGCCCTTAGAGGAAACCTCTCTGTGGCATCACAGCTAAGGAGAGAATCAATATAAACAGAGAGCCCTATTCATCAGAAGGCACCTCAGCGAGAACTGAGGCCAGATAGCATGAACAACCTGAAGGTTAAACAACAGGGTTATTCCACATATTTCTCACAAAGTTACACAACCAGCATGGTATCACCTGGTGTCATAAATAGCTTCGATATGTTTTTATGTCATGACATGTGTATCCTCTCCAGAGGGACAAGACCTTCTCCTGTATTGTGGAAAGAACAGAGAGTCTTTGTCTGGATTTTGCTGAGGCTGCTCACTGGCCCATAACCTGAGCTATATTATTATCTTCACAATGATCTTTGTTCAATTAGCAGCTGACTGACCTATAAACAGACGGGAGGAAAAGAACGGCACTATTTCTCGCCCTCTTCTATAAGCGCTCCGGCAGCTTTGTCATGTCCACATCCGTCAGAATGAGGGAAGTCGTTCAGCTGCTGGAACAACTTACTTCCTCTGTGCATGCTAAATCATGAATCCTATTCAGACACAGAGAGAGAGGCACTTCCTACAGTTTGTGTTTCCACCCTGCAATAGTTTCCTAGATGGCAGATCCAGGCTCAAAAACAGGATGGGTGAAAACAATCTTAACAGGTCACAGGAACTTCTTCCCCTAGCTGGAAAAATACAGCAGAGTGGGTCGTTGTTGATGGTGTTGGTAAACCAATTAGATTTTTCCTGTCGCTAAATATGTAACAGCAAAAAGAATTTAAAGGATATATCTCAGAAGTGGATATTGAAGTTAAAATTCACCCTCGATAGCAAATAAACCAAAACTACATTTGTTACTCATATGGAAAACAAACATCCAATAACAAGAATACTCTACGAATACATTATTTATTATTTAGAGTATTATTTGTGTTCAATAGAACAGTTCAATAGAAACCAAAATATGCTGCATGGATAACGTGTATTTTTTTATACAAATCTCACTTAACTCATATAACTTTCAATCAAAGCTCTAAATTAAACCTATAGTCTTAGAGCTGAGTCTTAACACCCTTAGTGTGGCGAAGACCACAATTTAAAACACTTCTGGCTGATAGGATTAAAGCAAAGCCCCAGAGCCACCTTGATCAAGAAGGGAGAGGTATGCAGCCCTGTTTCAGCCCGCCTATGCTCGAGTGTGATTGGCTGCGGTGTATCAACGCGGACTGCTATTGGATATTCAGGATGTCACCTTTATCTCTCGGCTCAGAATACCGCACTGCCAAGGAGGCATGAAAACTGATAACGAAAAGAGGCATATAACACTGGTGATACGGAAGAAAACGGGGACGCACTCTGTTATGGTAAGGCTCAAAATGATTCAGTTTATGTTTAGTTGCGTTTAAAGAAGGCACATTAACTTTCATCCTGCAATAAAAGCCCGGAACAAATAAAAAATAGTCTGATAAGAAGAGATGCTCAGAAGTTGGATGCAGGTTAAATTACGCTTTGTTTTGTCTTTTGCTTTTGGGAGTATTGACTAGTATAAGAAACTTTCCGTTAGCCTTCATATGATCTACTATTTGCAGTTAGAAACCACGTTCGTTATCGTTAAATCTCTAAGTCAGCCGTGATTTGCCGATCAGCGTTGTCTGCCTCATTAGCATTTGAAATTTATACTTTATTGTTGAGATATGTTTCGGAAATTCACATTGAGTGCTTTATTTGGAGCTCTCCGGGTCATTTTATGCGTGGGACTGAATTGTCTTCGGGCGCAGTTGCCGGTGTAGGTGTGATAATTGGATACGAATCTCGCGATGATCAAACCAATTAGCAGACCTGCAATGAAAGCTCTTTGTCCACCGAGGAAGCTTGCACACAAAGATGATGCCTGAATAGGAGAGAAAAGCTGAGAAAACGCAGACGATGTAAATTCACCGAAATCCGAGCCCAGCCAAATAAAATGAATTTTCATCGCACAGCGTTTGGCCCATCTACCGTATAGCCATTTGTGATTGTTGAATAATTCATAATAATGGTGACAGACTGGAAACCTTTAAGTTATGGAAAATTTATAAACCCATTATTGTGTATAAATATGTATGAAAGGTAGACTGACCATCTCTGTATGCACATACTTTGTCAGCACATTGCTTAGCTGAAGCTGGCGATGGGCAGAGGTCATTAAAGGGGGAGGTAGGACAGGTGTTGTTGCCTCAGTAATGCATGAAATAAATGTGGACTTAATTGTCGATTCTGTAAACCCCAACAAGGAGGATTTGTTAAGGTTATATCTTTAACTTCTCTCTATTTTGTTTAGTTTTTGTTATTCCTATTATTTGGCTGAATTGGTTGAATCACCTCCCAGAGATCACTTCCCAGTCAGACAGTATGGGGCAGTCTGTTTCCTGATTTCTGTGGTGGCTAACACTGCTCATGCAAGCATTTTTTCTTCTGTTTTTTTTTTCTCCTCTACCGGACAAAGTTCTGTTTTTGCTTAAAGATCTAGAAAAAAATCATTTCCTGTATGACTGAGGGGTTTTTTTTCAGAAAGATCTGCCTCCCTTGATTCTGAGAATAAAAGATTTAATGACTCATATTAAAGTCACCATGAATGGGCCAGTTCCAGATTGAATATAGAGAGTATCAAAGTGGAACAGTATTTATTATAAATAAGTCACACAGCATTACTTTAACTGATTAACTTCCCTTATTTTTTTGTCATGTGACAAAATCTCAGGAAGTACTGAGACCAAAAAATAGCTCAGACATTTGTGTTTTTTTGTTTTTAAAGTAAAATCTGCACTAATGCTGCACACAAAGCTGCCTTTGTCTCCTGCTGGTGTGAAAGAGACTGCAGTCCCTGTAAATAAAGGTTGACTCATTATAGATATTTATACTCAGAGATTAGTGGTGAGTGAGTATATACTTGAGTACTCACTTTATCTCCTTCCTAGTGCTGTGTTGGACATCCTTTTGCCTTCAGAACTTCATTAATTCTTCGTGCCATAGATTCAAAAATATGCTGGAAACATTCCTCAGAGATTTTGGTCCATGTTAACAGGATAACATCACAAAGTTGCTGCAGCACCACATCCATGATGAAAATCTCCCATTCTACCACATTCCAAAGGTGCTCTATTAGATTAAGATCTGTGGAGGCCATTTGAGTACAATGAAGTCACTCCTGTGTTCAAGAAGCCAGTTTGAAAAAATCTGAGTTTTGTGACACGGTGTGTTATCCTGCTGGAAGCAGCCACTACCACCAGACTGAACCGCTGATACAAGGCAGGTTGGATCCATGCTTAAATGTCGTTTGCGCAAACCATCTGAATTTTGCAGCAGAGACAGAGGGTCATCAGACCAGGTGACATTTTTCTAATCTTCTATTTTCCAGTTTTGATCAGCCTGTGTGAATTGTAGCCTTAGTTTTCTATCCTTGGCTGAACCCACTCTGGTATCTGCTACTGGATCCCATCTGTTTTAAGGTACCAATATACCTTCTTTGTAATAAGCTGTTATTTGAGTTACTTCCTATCAACTAAAAGCAGTCTGGTCATACTCCTCTGATCTCTGGCATCAGCAAGACATTTTCCCCAGAGAAATGCCACTCTCCCTTTCAGATAATTCTCTGTAAACCCCGATAGATCAGCAGTTTCTGAAATGTTCAGACCGCCTGTCTGGCGCCAACAACCATGCAACATTCAAAGTACATTCAAAGCTTTGAGCTTCACTAGGTCACCTTGACCATATTTATATGCTTAAATGTATTTAGTTGCTGGTATATGATTATTTGCATAAAGAACTGTGGGGCAGGTGTACATAATAAATTGAGTGTGTAATAGAGGCACATTAAGCGGGAACCACACTGCTTTAAGATTTCATAAGTTCTATCTTGCAATAGCCACTAGATGGCACCATAGCATCATCTATTCTATGTCATTGGTGACTAATCTGCGTGTTGCATAAACATGTTCTTGGTGAAGATTTTCACTTTACTTATAATATAATCTTATGATCAGATAAATGTAGTATGTTATCAGGTGAGGGGAAAAAACCCCACAAGCCTTAAATGTGTTAAGCGGTTTGTATAAAGGGCCAAGATTACTATCAAGATTTTTCTTTTTTAAGAAATTAGCATTGAAGTTTAGAATAACAATTCATTTTCAGTCGGGTTTTTTTCAATCACTATATTTTTTGTTTTCCCTTTTCCTAGTGTTGTACTTCTTTCCTCTTCATTAGCTTTTGGTGAAATGTAGATATTACTTTACACCTTGGCCTTTACTTGCCTCTCATAAAAATCCTTTAGTGGTAAAGATAATTAAACTATAAACATACTGAGTTCTTCTATAGCTGTCTACCAATACTGTTATCCTGTTGCATCATCTACAAGAATCCTGTCATACCTAATAAATACCTGGTTCCAAAGGAATCGCCACTTTCCCACAACAAATAAGAAAAGTCCCTAAAATGAACACCTTAACAAAGGTGCTGTTATTGAGGACTTTCACTTTCCATATTAGCTCACATACTTCTACTTTTTTTTCTTCTTTAAACACTGGGAGGGGGAAATGGTACAGGTCAGTGCATGCTTCACTTATTCAGTTCATGCAGTGCAAGAAAAAGTATTTATTGCTTAAGTTTCTCTCTGTGTCTGTATATTCTGCTTTGACTCCAGTAGGGTGTCACATGATTTACACGAAATCTCAAACGGATCTTGAGCTTAACTAGCTATCATAAAACATTACAAAATCCACACCCTGATCACCTAGTTGTTTCCGCATCTATTGTGCAACACCACCAACCATTGTAGTCATAAAATTCAGTATACACAATAACCACTATGCACAGTAATGGTGATCAGTTTCTCCATTGCTTTTACGTTAGGGATTCTCTCTGCTGATCATAGGTAAGAGCCATGGAAAAGGATGTCATGCATCCAGATTATAAAAACAACACGTGGTTAGTTATAGGTTATAAATTTAAGATACCAATACAAAGTTTAAGTGAAAACAATTTGCTTTATTCCTGCAGCTGACTTGAATCCTTTAGTTTATTAGCTTAAGCTGAGGCTGTCTGCTCGGTGACCTCGCATACCCTGCCAAGGAAATAATCCCTTTCCTTTCCTTCAATTATTAAGAATATCAAAGGCTTAAGCCAAAATAACACAGTCACAGAATTGTTCAGATATGTTTATTTAAAATAAAAAAGTATAAAACATCAAGCAGTCATATAAATATAAACCACAAAATCTCGAGTTGGTCTTCCCAGCTGCATATACAGAACCATGGACTTATTTTTTCATTTATGAGCCTCCAGGGCTTTGCTTCAATACATTAGTCATTTAGAATGAAATAATAAGGAGACTTTGATGTAGAGCTTAGACAATTTAAAGAAGCTTAATGTCTGCAATGACATAAAGAGAGAGAAAAGACACAAGTGGCCTTACAGTAGTTTCTCCCCTGCGCACACTTCTCCTCTGTACATACTTGGTGTCATTTTTTTCCTTCCTTGGTCTGACTAGCTACTGAGAGTCTCAGGATGAGACTTTCCTGTTTTGGCCTTTTCTCCTCTGTCGAGTCTGCTGGCGTTGGCCCCCTCTCCTTTTCTTCCTTTGTAGACACAGTTTTACATCACGACCCAACTGCTGAACTCTGGAGGGGGAAAAACATAAAGGAACACAGTTAAGAAAAAGATGAGCTTAGAAAATCCAGCAATAAGTATCAGTACTTAATATCAGACCCTTTTTCTTCGTCTGATAGAAATTTGTATTCTTTTGTTGTGCAATAAATTCACCTGCAACTGAAATTTGTTACTGATTCTCAAGCAGCAAAGCAGTAGGAAAGATTAAGTAGCAGTACAACCACGTGCTTTGTTACAAAAACCGGCTGGGCAACTTATAAGACACTGTTGGTTGCAATCTACAGGAACTTTGAAGACGGGTGTATCCCCTATGTGTTCATTAGTTTACTGACCAGTGACAAACAGATAAATCTCACCTAAGCCAGCAGCGAATCAGCTGTTTGGCCATCGGCGCTTCTGGATTCAGGCACAGTGATTTATTGTTTCTTTGCAGGGTGACTCTGAAAAACGCACGAAACAACACTTTTAGTTTACAATCAACTCAGTGCACACATGTCTGAAGAGGTGAAAGTGTGTCTGCAGTATCTGGTACTCACATGACTGTGACGTTGTGACAAGTAGAGCTTGGTAGTAACACTTTGAGTGCCTTCAGTTGACCTCTGACACCCTGTTGTGTTTTTGGACAAACACATCTCCCTGGGATAAATGTGCTGTTTGACTCTCTCACTGCACAGAAATTGTAATAAGATCAAAAGTCAGCTCAGTCCAACCAACAGCACAGGTTAAGTTACTGCAAACCCTGAAAAAGAGTGAGTTTTAGTTGTAAGCATGGATAAGTGAAAAGACTCTTACCTGTGATCAGTACACAGCAAAGGCTAAGGATAGCGAACGCACAGACGGACTGAGGATTAAGCTTCATGCTGAAGGACGTTGACACTGAGCCCAGAACCACATGTTGGCTGCTTTATACTCATGCTCCTCCCCCACGTGGTGTGTTTTCCCAGCGAGGAATTTCCCTGTACCACCTTCCCTCCACAGTATCAGGATACAGGAATCTGGGCAAGGATCAGGGACATCTCTCCTGCTTTTGCCAGAAAAAAAGCACCCATTGATTAATAGGTTTCCCTTTTGTTTTGTGCTGTCCACTAGATTCTGAAACAAAAAAGAAGACGACACAAGTGACACAGACATAAATGATGCAGCGATTGCTGTCTTTTTTTTCTTGTCCGCTTGTTTTACATATAATTACACATAAGATGCCCACTGAAGCGGCCATTAACCCCTTAATTAGATTAAGATGTTGTTTTCTGCCATTTGCGCTGCTCTATTGCAACATGATACAACATGATGGCTCCATGCCAATGTCATGTGATTTCTCCTAAACCACTGTCCTTGCCATTAACACTGGAGCAAATATTTGAAATCCTTTTCATTACAAGAGGAAAAAACATCCCAAAGATCTCCAACTTTGGAAAAAGTATGACAGCAAATAACACTAAGTTGCACTATTCTTATTATATGCTTTAAATGTATTTCTGCGTTTCCGTTCACTGCTTAAATCCACACAGACTCTCACAGTGAAAATTATTGGTACATTAGCATCACATGCATATTTTATTTTTTGTGTTTGATGTTTTTCTGCCACAGCTGCACTCTAGTCAGAATGAGTGCGCATCAGACCTACGTGAAGCTCAGTGAGGAGAAACTCATACCAAAGTAAGTGCTCCTTGCTCCATCACTGGACAGTTTTTACGTTACAGTAGAAATTCACATTTATTAAATTTTTATCAGTGCTCTCACTTTTAAAACTGATTCATCCTTTTGTGTGTTCATGCTCAGGTCTGATATCTTATCACTGCTGAAGACGTACAACTGTTACCATGAAGGGAAAAACTTCCAGCTGAGGACTCGTGAGGTAGGAAAAGCGAGTGGCTCATGGACCACCTAGCAAGAGACAGTGCTGGAGGGGGGGAGGTGACCAGAGCAGTTTTGAAAATTGCCTTGCTGGAATGCAGGACACGCTACATAAAATGGCTCACGCACATAACAAAACTGGAACCAGTTGCTACAAACCAGCACTCTGGTTTTCAGCCAAATGATGAGGAAAAAAGTCTCAAGACCGAACTGGTTTCCAATGTGGAGACTGCTCTAAACACAGACCTGAGAGTGCTGTGTTTTTTTTCCTTTGGGACAAGCAGTCGGCAAACCACAAAAAGCCCCTATTTCCCTCAAAATAAAGATATAAGGAGAAACAAGAGTTTCAAAATTTCTTCATCAAAGTCTGCTTAGCACAACATTTTTTTTCTGCAAAATGTTGCTGTTGTGGGTGTAAAGCTGTTTGCAAAAGTTTTAGTTATTTGTCAGATATTCATTCTTTAGGATTTTTGGTTGGGAGTTTCCCTTTGCGTTTACCAGCGGGTTTTTTAAGGAGGAAGCAATGTGTGCTTTGTGTGTGTGTGTGTGTGTGTGTGTGTGTGAGTGAGTGAGAGAGAGAGAGAGGGCAAGGTGGTCAAGATCTGTCCCTCTTGTTGTGCCCCTAGAGTGAGACTCACTACATTGTCACTTTTGGGAAAATCCCCCATAGCCACAGACCCAGCATGGATACAGAGGCACCAGTGCTATTACAACATTAACCATAATATTAAAATACAAAGTGGTTGAAATGTGTAAAAAGGAAAAGCCTTAATGTGTGATAAGAAGAGATTAAATAAAACATTTTTCCTTCTAATTTCCATAAAGAATGACTTCGTACACAATACAGTGGTGGAATGAACCACTGTAAGTTTATAACAGTATGTCAGAGCTGATTTTTTTCCCCCAGCTCTGCTGAACATGAAAAATGAAATTAAAATTTCTGTTTATCTAAGCTGAATATGGATTTATCTGGGGGGGGGGGGGGGGAAGGACCCTACTGAAGTCCACCACATGAGATTCAAGATTCAAAGTGTTTATTGTCATGTGTCACAAGAGAAAAGGCATTTCTTTGTGCAATGAAATTCTTTCTTTGCTTTGATGTCCACCCATAGATGCCGATTAATGTATACAACAGAAATAGAACATATAAATACAAATAGTACAAATAAATAGCTGAAGGCAGAAAAGGAGACAAAATATGGAGATTTGAAACAGATGTGTGCAAAAGAGCTATAGCTTAATATGCTGGCTTAATGTGTAAGATGACCAGATGTGCAAAAAAATTATTATTACTGTTCAAAATGGGTCAGCTGTTCAAGAGTCTGATGGCAGTGGGGAAGAAGGAGTTAGTGAGTCTGGATGTTCTGGATTTCACACTTCTGAACCTTCGTCTCGAGGGCAGAAGTGTGAACAGTCCGTGTTGGGGGTGTGTGGGGTCTTTGAGGATGGACTCTACGATGGTAGATGCTCTGCAGAGAGGGCAGCGGAGTTCTGATGATCTTCTCTGTGGTTGTTATCACTCTCTGCAGGCGTTTGCGGCCCATAGCAGTAGTGCTGCCGTACCATGCAGTGATGCAACTAGTTAGGGTGCTCTCCACATTGCAGCTGTAGAACCTGCTGAGGATCTTGGCCGACATACCAAATTTCCTCAGCCTCCTCAGGAAGTACAGCCTTTGCTGAGCCTTCTTGACCAGCTGTGTGGTGTTCAGTGACCAGGTGAGGTCCTCAGAGATGTAGACGCCCAGGTACCTAAAGCTGCTCACCCTCTCCACTTCAAGGCCCCAGATAGACAGCGGTGGGTGAGGCCTCCTCTTCTTCCTTGTGTCCACTATCATCTCCTTTGTCTTGTCAGTGTTGAGGGTGAGGTTGGCTGAAGTCCTGTTGCCGATCCTGACGGACTGGGGCCTGCCAGTCAAAAAGTCCTGTAGCCAGTCACATAGGGTGGGGTGCAGGCCAAGTGTTACCAGCTTGTGAGTTTGTGTGGGATGACAGTATTGCAAGCGGAGCTGTAATCAACAAAAAGTACCCTGATGTATGAGTCTTTGTTTTCCAGGTGGGAGAGTGAATAGTGAAGGGCAGCAGCGATGGTGTCTGACATGGACCTATTGGACCGGTAGGCATACTGCAGGGGGTCCAGAGTGTCTGTGATCAAAACACTTCGCAATGATTGGAGTGTGGGCTATGTGTGTGATTTCTGTATTATTACCGAGGGGCAACCTCCAGAAATGAAACCAATGCGGAAGTGCCACAGGAGGCTGGTTTTGGCCTCCATGAAGTTTCCCCACTCAGAACCACTTTGAGTGGGTGAATGACTCTTACACAGCTATCTGTATACTGAAGTCGTAGGGATAGTGGATATAGAGCCTTTCTGAGTTTAATTAACAGATGTCTGCTAGGCGTCACCATCACAGTCAGCAGAACGTATGAACAGGTAACTTTGACTGGGGGGCCTTCAGCTCATGCTGCGTTGCTATTCTCCCCCCAGAAAACAAACAAACATATTTCAGTTCAATTCAGGTTTATTTGTATAGTGCCAAAATTCACAACAACAGTTGCCACTAGGTGCTTTACATTGTAAGGTAAAGACAGAGAAACCACAAGTCAGATGACCCTCTGTGAGCAAGCAGTTGGGTGGCGGTGGGAAGGAAAAATTCCTTTTCTTTACCGGAAGAAGCCCCCCAGCAAAATCGGGTTCAGGAAGTGGCGGCCATCTGCCATGACCCAGTGGGGCCGAGGGGAGGGAAACAGGACAAAGACATGCTGTGGAAGAGAGCCAGAGATTAATTATTACTAATGATAAAAATTCAGAGTGGTGTATAAACACACAGAGTTTATACACTGAAAAAGAAACACTCAGTGCATCATGGGAAATCCCCAACAGTATAAACCTATTGCGGCATAACAAAGAAAAGATTCAGGGTCCCGTAATCCAGGCCTAACTATAAGCTTTATCAAAAAGTACAATTTCAAGCTGGATCTTAAAATTAGCAAGGGTGTCTGTCTCTCAAATCCAAATTGGGTGCTGGTTCCCCAGAAGAGGATCTGAAAACTGAAGGCTCTATTTACAGAGGCAAAGCAAAACAAGACCTTTTAACCGAGAGCACACAATATCCTCAACACATTTTCATTTGTTTTGCAATTTTCTGGTGGGGTCATGCTCTGAAACAAATTGTACAAGCAGACAAATGACCTCTTTTTAGCTTCAACGATATATGAGCGGTACTTCCCAAAGTCTGACATGCATAAGCCCACATTATCAGTACCCTCCTTTGTCATGCTGGTTATGACTGCTCCAGAAGCACTAAACTACTGTGAACCAAATCATTAAAGTGAGCTGGTACTGCAATAACTTCACCGTGATATGGGTGTTTTAACCTTTTCAGTACCATATTGTATGAATTAGCGTAACTTATAGTTAAAGTATAGCAGTAGAATTCAGCTGACGGGGCACAGTGACTTTATTGGGTGGGTGTGGACCCCCGAGGCCCGTTCATAACGTCAGCAGTGCCTCACTTCCACTACTTTAAGTGATTAAACTGGGCCTCTTCAGTTTGTGTGTGCTGTTGGTGTGTATTTGGAGACTTTTAATTGACTTGTTTAACTAATAATATGGCCTGTTGTGTTGTACAGACTACAGAAGTCTGCTTCAGTTTCAGTGAGGGAAATTCCAGTATTTTATTAGTCTTTTACTTATGATAAAGGTGCTTTTTACCATGCATTAATTATAGTTAAATGTGTCTGTGCATTGCATCCATACAGTTTACAAATGCAGCTTTCTACCCAGGTTTATTAGTGTTAGCTGATAACTTAGAACTCCACCCTCTTGTTCACATGTGGTCACTTCCAAGAAACCAACATGGCAGCATCCAAAAATTCAACACATCAAAGAGTGGAGCCCCAAACCCATGGATGATGTCACAGTGGCTTCAGATGTATGTTTGCCTTCGGCTATTACTCAATATTCCAGTTAACAACAGCAGCAGCAGCAGACACAGAGAGAATCTGTGTCACGGGCAAAACAAGACGATGACGCATTCACAGTGACAATGATTCATACACATAAGCTAACTTTACAGGTCACACATCACCAACTCTTACTAGATTCATATTACTTATTTTTGTCAAGAACAATGTATTGGCTTTCTTGATAATTAAATATCAGCTTTATTGTAGTGGTAAAGTTCAAATGCTGTCTCATTTTAACTGAAAATACACTCTCAGTGGAGAATTATTGCTCAGCAGTAATGTTGATGCAAGGACAAATAAAAATGAATTATGTCTATGTTTAGCTGCATGAGAACAGTTGACAGGGACTTTTGGTTAGGGTGCATCAGTAAATCCTAAATGCTAATTTTGCTGGCAAACAAGCTACTCAATCTGATTACCTAAAGCTGTTTTCACTCAAATGCTGGACAATGACAAACATAGTGGCCATGTAGAACAAGAAAAAGGGCCTGTTTTCACAGCTGGATGTACTCCACTTGGTTTAGGGTTAAGAAGCTGCTTGGGTCAAGGGTGCAGGGAGCAGGACACAAAGCCCAGCCATTTGCTGTGAATTCTTCATACCACTATCTGCTCAATTCTCACGCACCCACTGTTTGTCCCACTGTTTAGATTGTACTGTGAAAACTCCCATTCCTTAAAACAGTTCTGCTAGGAGAAGTTTTAATGTGCTTCTGCATGGTTGTTGTCAAGTCTGTCTCTGTTATCATAGAGTAAGTACAGTGTAACACACATTCAAAGCATTACCTTTTGTTGTTTTACTGCTTGTCTGAGTTTCAGGATTTCTTCAACTATTCTTAATTGCTCCACCTTACAAGGTGTGTACAGAAAGACTGAACAATTCAGTCTTGAATTCAGTCTTTTATAATGGTTGTACCACAGGAAATGCAGGAATAAGTCATAAAATAAATAAATCATCAAGCACTTTTTTAGATTATAAACATAGTTGCCTCTACCAGTGAGATTATGCTTTTGGTAGTGTTTGCATGTGTGTGTGCCATTCTGTCTATAAACGTGGTAGCTCGAAAACCTTTGAATGAATTCTGATAAAACTTTGTAGGGGTGACGAGTGGGGTTGTGTTAACAGTCCATTGAAATTGGGCTCACATCCATCAAGGTCTTCAAGGTCAGTCTAATGATTTATTGGTGGAAGTGCTACCAAAAAGCCTTAGAACTTAGAAACTGTATAAAGTGTGGTATGTATTGTCAACATATGCAAAGTACTGTATAGAAATAAATAATATCATGCCACATTTGACCTCTGACCTCTCCTTCAAGTGATAATAGTGCTTATTGTCATTGTTTACATTAACAGCATATATCGATATACCAAAACCAGTTTAACCAGTACCACATAACAATTTAAATGCATGTCCAATAATCCCAAATATGAATACTTTTTTGGAAAACTAAAAAACTTGTGATCAAAAACCTTTTTAACTTGATACTTATCACTTAACATTTAAAGGACATTTTAGTCAGGACATCTTAACAAATGAATGCTACACATGTATTAGATCCACATAAACAAAAACAAGTAAAGCATAATTATACTCAAAATTATGTCAAGTATATTTAAACGGATTTCAGTGGGGCAAATGACAAAATCTGTATGTTGCACTCACTTTTATTGCACTAAAAACATCCTAAACTACGTTTAAAAAGAGCAAAGAAAAAAGTATTAATATATACAAAATACAATACTGTTCCCTTAAAAGTAAATACTGCCCAGTGAGTGAGCTGTCTTGGTGGAGGTTTCGTTGAAAAATGAAAGTGAATTCCACATGGTTTCACCTTGGAGTGAAAGACCCCTTATTCGATTCCAGGAGGAAACACAATCCTCTTGGAGTTGTGTCAGAAAGGAAAACCCTGCAAAATGAAATACGCCGAACTACCAGCTGTGATGACCCCCTATGAATAAGGGAGCAGCTGAAAGTAGTTTCTTTGTTTTGTCAACTGTTATCAAGAGCAATCTGACCACAGGGTCATGCTTCATCTTCATCCACTAAACAGTAGATATTTTGTAGATACGGCTCACAAATATTGCACTGTACTGACACTCCTTGATTATAAGATAAAAGTAGAAAATTCCTCCTGTGAATTACTAGAAAATATGTGTCTGTAATTAGACAAAGCCAGACTTGCACAATCATTCAGGTTGTCTTTGGAAAGACACATGTGAAGTGGCGGTTGGACGCTGCAGAGATATGTATTGTTTTTAAGAATCACTCATGATCAAATTCTAAAGGTGTAGTCAGGTGATGTGTATTAGTCATACTGGAGGAGGAGGAAATGTCAGGTGCTTTGAGGTGGAAGAGTAGTACCATCCAGAATAAACAACCCCAGGACCTGTGGGAAGAAAACAAATTCTAACATGTACACTTTTAAAGAGTATCACTGCAATATCTGTAATAATGCAGGTGTAGACTGCCGGAGGTGTCAAATTCTCCTTTCACTCCTCAGATTGCAGAGCTAAGTTTCAAAACATGCTAAAGAGCACTTCAGCATCTGGGTTTGTCTTAAACGTAAACGGTGGATACTGTTTGGGTGTATTTTTCAGACTATAAAGGCTACCACACTGTTGTATGGTGCAAAGGTTTCAGCCTGATCTAAGTAAACACTGGGCTCACTTCAGCCACTCCTGGACGTTGCACAGGAGTGGTAGGTTGGTTGGTATATAATATTGCTCTATTAACCTCCGGTGTCCGTCAGTGAGTATATAGCGCACTCTAGTGGCCGAATCCAGGTTTTGAAATGTAGCCCCCATTTCTCACCGCTGGATGTCACTAGCATGCTGAGACTAAAAGAGGTAAACGGAGACGGGGGAGGAATCATCGTGGTAGATTTGTAGCCGTGATGGAAGAAGTTTGTGAACTTAAGTTGAAGCACAGACAAAAAAAATTAAATGGACCATTTACAAGTCGTGCATAAAAAATATTATCATTAGAATTTACTTGGGGGGGGGGGGGGGACTCTCACTAAAATGCCTTCTATAGAATATCTTAATCCATGTTCTAACATCCGGTTAAGGAAATCCCAAAAAGTTGGTTCTGTTCATCTGGACCAAATGTTTTTCCAACTGAAAACTCCAGGTGAACAGAATCAACTTTTTGGGACTTCTATAAAATAGTTACTTGTCTTTAAATATAATTACATGTTATATTCTTTGGATCATCATCAGTGATGTTTTGATATGTAAGCATTTTACTACAAATGTTGTTACTATATTTTTTGTTGCAGTAGGTCAAAGGATGTCATTTTAACTACAGCTGTAGCTTTGGTATGATACTGCACAATATTTTACTATATTTATTATAACACTGAATAAAATAGAAATATTCAGTTGACGTAAGTGAAAGTATCAGCATTAAATATATGCTCCTGCAGAATGCTGACTTTCATATTTTTATATATCATAACTATCAATACTTTAAAAAAAACATGTAATGTACTATTTTAATATTGGTTTAGATTAGTAGTGTATATTTGTCCATATAGTGTGAAAAATGTCACTCCTTCCCTTTTTTCACTCCATTACTTTCCAGATGTAATCAGTGGCTGTTTGACTGTTGATCACATGATCACATGAGTGTCTGTTTATTTTAGCAGGAGAGTTGGTCTGCTATAAGAATGATTTTAGATTTAGAATTTAGAATTTACTCATTCAAGTGTTGTTTTAAAATGTTTACCTCTGTTATATAGTGTAGATGAAGTATAGAGTAAAATTCTTTCTGTAACAGGGTTTCACTAAAATATGTGCTGCTTGCCTGCGGACACAACCTCTCACACTATGGATGCAAATAACAATTGTTGTTATTGTCAGTAGAATAGGATCATCTACCTTTTTTAATAAGTAGGGTTTAATTTGACAGAAAACCAAAAAAAAGTCTATCAAAAGATCTCAGATGTTTAAAGATTTTTGTTTTGTTTTTAGAGAGTGTGACTTAACACACAAAGAGTTTTTTTTTAAGTCTTCTTCTTCTTTGTGGATTAATCTCAGAAACAAAAACATGCTAATTCAGACTTTGTTGATTATTTTAGTATTTTATTGCAAACTATAGCCTTTACATCTTAACAAAATATTTCTTTATGTAAACATGTAGAAGTGCAGGAAAATAAATAAGTCTTCGTTTTGCTCATGAGTCACATAGAAATTTTATCACCGAGCAAATACCAACAGTTCACTTCCTCCTGTGGCTCCTTGTTTGGATACTCCAAAGTACCTCCAGGGTTTCCCACAACAACAACCAAACTTCTCTTTAAGTCCTTATCTGTCCAAACAGCCAGTCTACTGGGTCTTTTCCCTTGCAGTCACGTTCTCTGCTCATCCTGAGGGAAAAATCCTCTGTGCCGTTGTTTAGATTCAGACTGGAAGGTCTGGAAGTCCTTAGTGTGCGCGGAGACCCGCGAGGTGCTGAGGCAGAAACTGAGAGCTTCATCTGAGCCTTTGAGAACTGCCGCAGCCTGGGGGTCCTCTGGAGTCTTACAGGGCCGTAGCTTGGGGCCTCAGCAGGTCGGGCAAGAGCCTGGATGCAGGTCATGTAGTCCTCTAGAGACTGGGAGCTCTGGGTGGACTGGGAGGATGAAGGGTTGACAGGCAAGTCCTCGAGTGTCTCGGTAATGGTTGGCAAGTGAGGCAGAGACAGCAACAACTGTCTGCGTTTCATGCTGCAGCGGAGAGGAACAATAAAATAATTAGACTCTGGGAAGGGGGTTCTATTCAAGAAAAAATCAAAAGAAATACAGATTATAGCTCTAATTTCTAATATTTGACAACATATAACTGTGCTGCTAAAACATCTGACATAATCTGTAAACATCCCTAATTATTCTCATTACCATTTTTTTTTAAATTTAAAAACAGGAGCTAAACTGAAAGATTTTTTCCCCCTTTCCTTATTCTGTATTGTTTCCTGGAAATAATTACTTCCAAATCATTAACTTAATTTTATAACTCTTTAGTTAATGTTGAATACACTTCTAGGATTTCTCTAAAATAACTTGTGGGGATAATTCATTTGTAGTCCTGAGGAACAGCTAATAATGAAGAAGTAAAAGAGGAATCATTCTCACCTTTGATACTTGTGTTGTAGGTTTGACATGCAGAGAGAAATAGAAGTGATGTCCAGTCTTTGCAGTTGAGTCTGAGTGGACTGGAGTGTGTATCCAGCCTTTATAGAGGCACGCTGCAGCACAGTGATTAACCGCTAGATCCAAAAATAGCTCAGCTGACCTAACTCGCATCTGTGTGAATTTGTGTGCGTGCACTTGAGGGTGTGTTCATGCCTGTTCAGGAAACTCAGGAGTGGTGGGTCAGCGAGGTTCAGTGGTGCAGCTGCACTGAATGTTTATATTTCCAAAACAATGAAGCCCCGTGAGCGCCTCCAGAAATCCACTTTCTGTCTCTTCTCTCCATTCTTTAACATTTATGATTGTTATCATTATGAAAATGAAAACAAGCATAATTATTCTTTCAGTCATTTCCAACCATTATGCCTCCTCCTGATCCCTTGTTATAAAACAAACAGAAAAAAATATCCATATATACATATACATATACATATACAATATATATATATTAAAAGTTTAAAAAACAAAACATGAGGATTATGTCCGTAATGGCTCAGACGCCTGTAAAAACTGTTTACATAAAAACTCATCAAATCATGTGGTTACTTCAACAATCAGTCTCATGCACACAAGTGAAATGCATGAAAGCAGAGCATACACGAGGATGCATCACATGCAAGCTGCTCAAAAAGTACATAAAATATCTGCCCTCTAATATGAATTGTTTTGTTCTTGTTTAATTAATAATTAATCTGTTTGAGCTTAGTGAAGCCAAGTGTTTGTATGTAACACCTCCTTAATTAGAAGAATCCATTAAGATTTATTACATTTCAGTGGAAATGATTCAATCTTATTGGAATGTATGTAAATTGAAATGTCAAAACTTGCATATATTTAAAATTCTCTGTGACTTATGAATTCCAGGTGTATTCAGCCTTTTCCAATGATTTTACTTTTTATTACTTAAAAATTATACTTTAAAAATCGATGCTTGTTGTTTTCACTGGTGTCAGCTGAGCAGTTGGGCTTCTGAGAATTAGAAATTATTTCTTCCATTTCTTATCTGTGCTACTTTGCTGTTGAAACTGCTATAATGATTTGATTCATCAGCTTTTTCCCTCAGCAAATCTGTTAAATGATATTTATTGTATTTCTGGGTAATGAATTAGTTATAGTGGTGATATAACAAGTTGTTTCAGGCAAGCGGACGTCCTAAAAGTGTGGTGGATGGCTGTTATCACAGTCACAGATGTGTGGTATCTGATTTATCATTGATCTAGCTTTAATACAAAACAGAACCTTGACTTGTTGTTGAACCTCTGGATTTATTTTTCACATTAACACGCCGAAGGCCCTTGATTTCTGCTTTAGTTCTGCCTTTTGTTTTGCATTTAGCTGTAAAAGCAAACAGTTTTGTTTTCTACATCCAAAGCACGTACGGCATAGTTTCCAATTGATTCTAATTTTAGAGTTTCACTTTTTTTTCTCAACAAAAACAACAAACTCGCCCCCTGCGTGTACGTGACCCACAGCAGTTGTTAAGACTTTGTTCCATTTCGGCCCTCCCAGACGTGATTCATTCTTGTAAAAAGGATCAAGCGACACGCCCTTTTTTCCACAGTTTCTGAGAGATGACAGAGCTCACCCTGCAGCTGTGAGCGAATGTCCCAGCACGTACACCTGATATTGAACCATGGTGGCTGCAGGCCAGCAGGATATCCCCTCTGACAATGACTGCTGATAATTATTGTCATACGTGTGTTTGTGTCTGTATGCAGGAGGATGGAGAGTTTGTTCTTGAAGGGCTGCTGAACATCTACTGGGGTCTATGTCGACCAATAAGACTTCAGATGTATGATGACAATGAAAGATTTCGTTTCAGCAGGTATAACGGCCTAATTCAAATGCCAGCTTCTAATTTCAGTCCATTTCTAAGCACTTTGAAGCCAAAAGCCAATGATATGTTTCTGAAGAGAATGATTGGCAGTTTCATCAATACTCAGAATAATTAAAACAATTATTCTAGCTTTGAGCTAAGCTAAGATAATTCTCTTTTTACTGTAGCATCATAATTATCTGAAAGATGCTAATTTGCTCATCTAGCTGTCTGGAAAAAAAAATGTAAATCCATTGCTTACTTAAGGCTTTCAATCACATCTCACCAGTTCAGAACAAGGTAAATACAATAACTTCACATAAACTGTAAAGATACATTAACCTTGTAAAAGCCTGAACCATGACATTAGGTGCGAGAAAATTCTCATTTTTAAAACTGGAATGTTTATGGAAATGTCTAACATTAAAAAAGTAACTATCAATTTGCATATTTGACTTGTAATTTCTATTGTATTTGTATCATACTACAGTTTAAAAATTGCTACGTCTGACATTTTTGTGCAATGTATGGCTTAAAAATGTATTGTGCAATTTAACTGCACACTGCTAAAATCACACTGATAATGTAAAGATAACATAAAAACTCATGTATCAAATATGATACGCTTGGTGTTCGAGGTTTAAAAACATTTTCCCTTCGTTTGTCTTCTACAAAAACAGCAGATTTACCGTGGCGAAGCAGGTGTCAGCAGAGTCTAATAATAACTCGCTTGACCGAGAAACCGGACCAGCAGGTGAGTTTGAAACACGTGCGGCTATTCTCTTTCACACACACAAACCTGCTGGATTAGTTCAGATTACACACCTACTGAAGGAGATTATGGTCCCACAAGTGCTTCATTAAGCACAGTGGTCAGGTAGACTCACGTGTTGGGCACATACGATCATGAGATGCCACTGAAATCCGATCACCAGCTCTATAAATAACCAGTTAGACTTGTTAGAAAGGCCTCTATCAAAGCCATCACTAAGTGGTTTTGATAGCATCTGTTTTCTCACAGAGGCACCTTATGACCAAAGGTAAACAACGCAGCAAATTTGTAAAATTTGGCAATCGGAATCAGTGGTTTAACATTTTGTCATACAGTGGTGATGTGGTCACTATTATATGACAAAATTAAAAAATATATGGAAGAAAAAATGAATATTCACAACTAATACTATATGATCTACTTTTTACTGTTATAAGTTTAGATAGATTGTGATTGTAGAGTTGTAATGTACTGGTGAGAGTCTCACAAGCTAATTTGGAAAACTCTTGTTAACTTGTAGTGTAACACTCATTTGTCAGAGCTAGCTCTGAGGAGCAAGATTTGTCTGACTTTAACACCATATTAATAGCTGTTTGATTTATGATTGATTATTGGAAAAATCCTGGTTTCCTGCCAGTTGCAGGACATTATTGTATTTATTGAACTATAGAAATTGCTTTAAAAAAATTAACTGAACAAGGGTGCTGATAACAAATAAAGAAATCATTTTACTTATTGATGCTAATAATTGTCTCATAATTGGGAAGAAAATACCGCAGGCTGAAAACTAGGCTGCTGCTGCTCATGTAAAAAGAATGTGTCAGCAGATGAATAGTTTTTATTGGATATAAATGTATGAAATATGTTCTCCCCTAACCCCAAAATGCTTGTTCACATATTTTAATGTTACATTTAATGTTAGTATGAAGTACAGGATATTGAATATACACCCACTCTCCACTTTATTATCCCAAAAGGAGGTCTAACCCAGTATAACCATTACTGGATTAGACCCCCTTTTGCCTTCAGAACGGCTTTAATTCTTTATCCAGAAGGGCGCTGGAGACAATTATGAGATTTTGGTCCATATTGACATGATAGCAACACATAGTTGTTGCAGGTTTATTGGCTGTACATCCACAACTCTCCTGCCTACCACATCCCAAAGGTGCTCTATGGGATTGAGATCTGGTGACTGCAGAGAGTGCAGTGAACTCACTGATATGTTCAAGACACCAGTTTGACACGATTTAGGCTTCGTGACATAGTACGTTATCCTGGTGGAAGCAACTATCACAAGATGGGTACACTGTTGCCATTAAAGGACAGACATGATTATGACAACAAAACTGAGGTTTAAATGTCACATGCTCAGTTGCCACTAAGGGGCCCAAAGCGCACCAAAGAAATATCCACCCTGACAATCCACCACCAGCAGCCTGAGAGGTTAATACAGGGCAGGATTGATTCATACTTTAATGTCATTTACATCAAATTCTCGCTATATTAGCTGAATCTTGCAACAAACACTGTGACTAATCAGACCAGGCAACATTTTTCCAGTCTTCTATTGTCGAATTTTGGTCAGCTTGTGTGAACTGTAGCCTCAGTTTCCCGTTCTTAGCTCACAGGAATGGCACCTGTTGTTGTCCTCCGCTGTTGCTTCGAGATTCAACATGTTCTGCATGCCTTGGTTGTAGCAAGTGATTATTTTTTTTTTTTTTAACTTTTTATTTAGTACTTTTTCCAATTTTATAGTACATGCAAACAAAAACACAAAAAAAAAGAACACAAAAAAAAATAAAGAAAAAAATAAAGAACACCCAATCTGTGGAAGAGGGGAAAAGGGGAAAAAAAAAAAAAAATCAACAACAACGAGGAGAGGTCCCTGCCCTATGGGGCTGAATGAGTCTTATAAGCTATCCATTTTGTCCACTGTTTTCGGTGTTTGTCAGATTTCAGTCTCAAAGTGTAGGTCATCTTCTCCATTATATACATGTCCTCGATTACAAACAAGTGATTATTTGAGTTACTATTCCCTTCCTGTCAGTTCAAAGCTGTCTGCCAAATCTCCTCTGACCTCTGACATAAACAAGGCATTTTCACCTGCTGCTTACTGGAAATTTCTCTTTTATGGAGTGCTCTCTGTAAACCCTAGAGAGGGTTCTATGCGGAAATCCCAATAGATCAGCAGTTTCTGCAATACGCAGACAGTCCTCTCGGGCACCAACAACCATGTCACGTTCAAAGTCAGTTAAATGTTGTGGTTGGCTTTGAACTTAATAAGGCTCTCTAGACTATTTCTCTATGCCTAATCAGGAGCTGCTCCTACCTTATTTGGTGATTAGGTATTTGCAGTTGAATCATTGTACCTGTGTTAAAACAGGTGTGTTTTTTCTTTACGTGTCTCCCTCAATGAGGTGGTGACGTGGGTGGTCAGGATGAGGACGACTCTCCCCAGCTACTCAGGACCAGGAGTGATGCTTCCTTCATGCGTGTTCAGAGGAGGTCAAAGACTCACACTGCCAGAGACCTGCAGCGTTTGCGCACACACAGGTTCTCAATCAACGGCCACTTCTACAACCATAAGGTACATAAACAGAACAGTACACCCGTTAATGTTTCTGGTTGTTGACACATCTCCAGGTGCAGAGGGGCAGTGCTTTCCTGTGTGGGTGTGCCTGTGCTTTAGCTGAGTTTTATAATAGCCAGCTGTGATCTCATTTCATTAATGTGCCACAGGGAGGAGAAAAAAAGGGTTACACTGTGTTCCTGCATCAGTCTCTCAGATACAATAAGTGCATGTTGTTTTTGAACAGAGTCCAGGTACAGAGTGAGAGATTTCCTTTCTGCTTTAGACTTCCTGTGGAAAATGTCCAGGGCACTCAAGCCTAGAAATCCACACTGAAGTGTCGATTAAGCAAAGCGCCTCTACTAGTACTCTGTCTTCTACATAGGCATTTTCTGTTGTGAATTTTTCCATTATTGTGTTCTTGCCTCCAGACATCTGTTTTTACTCCAGCCTATGGTTCAGTCACTAACGTAAGAGTAAACAGCACCATGACAACTGGACAAGTCCTGAACCTGCTGCTACACAAGTTTAGGGTGAGCAATAAAGATACCGGTCTCACTTCAAGTTGATCAAAATCAAGTATTTACCTTATTAATATATTCATTTGATAAATTTTGTATACTTGAAAATGTGAGTGAAGTAAGCAGTTATTATCATGGGTGATCATTTCGGTAAATCAGTGGTAAACTGGATCTTGCCACTGACAAACACACAGTGCTAGCCTGGACACAGCTACAGTTTCATAGGCAGCATACTCAAGGAAACCAGTCCTTCTAACCTGCTGGCATAACAGCAACATTGTTTTTGAACTAAAAGCTTTCTATGCCTGCCTTAATACTTCTGTCTTCTAAGGTGGAGAATAAAGCTGAGGAGTTTGTTCTTTACATGGTGCATGAGTCTGGTGGTAAGTGAGACCTTTCGATCTGTGTTGTTGTTGTGTTTTTTTTTTTTTTAATTAATTTTTTTATGTTTTTCTTACTAATTGTGTGTTACTTTGCTTATGACCTTGCAGAAAGGACACGACTGAGGGTTGGTGAATACCCACTGGTGACACGTGTGCTTTATGGACCCTGTGAGAAAATTTCCAAGATCTTTATCACAGAGGCGGACCTGGGAGAGGAAGTCACATATGATGTGAGGATGGGCTTAGTGCCACTACTCTTCTTTTATCTTGTGCGCGTGACTTCTTTTTTTCTTTTCTCTTTTTTCTGTAGACACACAACAAAGCAATGGCGCAATGATAGACAGTTGGGTTATAATTAGCAAGCTGAGAAAAGATTTCCTGTTTAGGGACTGATGTAACAATGGCTAACATGACTAAATCTGTGACAACACTGTAATATAAATAAGGTTGCTGCTCGGTACATTCCCCGAATAGTCTATCATTTGAATCACTCTAAATTAAGAAAGGCAACACTATTTTTGCACAAGTAAACAAAAGTTTTACCTTTATTTAAAATAATAACTAAAAGCCAAATCTCACTTGTCTGATTTCGGTTCATTGTTCATTGACATGTCCTTTTATTATTGTTGTGTCATCTTATAGTTTTTAAAAGATTAGAGTTTTAAACAAAATGCCAAAGTAATATTTATTCCCAATTTTCTCTGGGTAAAACACAGAAGTGACTTTTGACTATTTGTATTAAGACAACTGGAAAACTGTTCATTACGTGTTCAGTTGATTATTTCAAATAAAGTTGAGGGTTTTTTTTCTTGGAATAAATATTTGTGTTGATTTAAGTATTTGTAGTTTAAAGTATATTTTATTTTGTTTGTGTTATGTGCTAAGAGTGTGTGTTTGGTTTAGCAGTTTGATTATCACTTTCTGCAAAAAAGGGACTGTGGGCAAATCCTGGACTTGCCCCCAATTTATGTTATGCTATGTCTGGGAAAATTAAAAACGACACGATAAATATAAATTTTCCGAGCTCCCAGCAGGCACAACAACAATTTAATAATGAACAGTAAATGTTATATTTATTAATAATTTTTTTTAAACAGAGTATAAATTAGGATTAGAGTCACAAATAATGGGTAAACAAATATCTATACATCTATATTATGTATACTATATCTATGCATCTCAATGAAGTTAAGAAAGAATAAAAAAGAATGGGGTGCAGACACCCCAATTACTCCTGCAGGTGTGAACACAAAGTGCACAAGTTACAGATATTCATCCATATGGCTGTGTATATGGGCCACAATTTCAGCAAATTCCAGTCACAATATTCACTCTCACACACAATGCAGACCTTTCCATAAAAGCAAACAATATATCAGTTGCACTGAAAAGCACAAGAATACAATAAATAACAGTAATGAGTACAATCTGCCATCTTAGTGCTAAACCAGGGAAAAGGAAAAAAACTTTGTTTTGTGTAACATTTATTTGGATAGTTCTCCCTCAAAATGATACGTTTGAATTTATCTTTTTCCAGGTTGCCCAGTACATAAAGTTTGAGATTCCCGTTTTAGACAGCTTTGTAGAAAAACTGAAAGAGGAAGAGGAACGTGAAATAATCAAACTGACCAAAAAGTAAGTCAAGAGTCTCTCCTTTCATAAATGTTGTAAATCTCAACTGATTTATTTCATGATGTGGAGCCAATATGCATATTTCCTGTCAGTATTACTAAATCAAAACAAGGCAGTCACTCTTCAGTTAAGGACAGTGTCACGGCTTATTGTTTGCAAGCTTATATGATCTTTCACCTCATATGACTGAGATTTCAGCCTACTAAGCCTGACATTGTATGTACTTTTATGACGCATGTGGCCTTATGAGTCTGTTTACACAGTTCTGTGGGAAACAGACTTGCTTCTCTTCTGGAGACAAAAGGCACATCATCATAAGAAAAATATTACATTGCAATGTTAAGATCCGGTTTAAGGTTAGGATAAAGTTTCCAGGAATTACTACAAGTTAGTGATGGAATCACAATTGTGCCTTTCATGGTTACAGTTAACTTGCAGCAAATTGTCTCAACCTGTATTCTTTTTTAGGATTTGTGTTCTAAGTAGCTAAGCTCCACTGACAGTCTGACGAATAAGTCATTCATTACACGTTCTTTGTTCAGTCTTTTCATTAAAATAATACCACCCTTCAGTAATAAATAAACATGTATTTGGGTGTAAGTGTAGACATGCAACACAAAGCCTTTATTCGAGTGTTTCTTTTCCCCCCACCTCTGCAGGTACAGTGCCCTGAAATCTATGATACTGCATCAGCTTGAAGACAGAGCTCACACTGATGACAGAGCATGATTGTTTCTATAGGCGCGTGCTGATGTGTAAGGGGAATGGGTGGGTGCAACACTAATGATTGTTGTTTTAGTATGGGAATAGTTCCAGATACTTTAGTGAATGTAGAGGTAAAGGAGAAAATGTGAGTCACCACTTTGTATCATCTATTCTGTCAATATTTTTACAACTAAGTGCATCACTGTTTAGATATCTTCTATTAATATATTCACATTTTGTATGAAAATCTTTACTGCACATATGGATATTTATACTGAAGTGTTTTGGTAATGTTTTCTCTGACTTGGACCTTTTTTATCTAATAAATCAGCTTTAGTGTTGTCCTTCAAAAATACAGCTTGATGTCTTATAATAATGAAGCTAAGCTTGGGCTTACACACACACACACACACACACACACACACACACACACACACACACACACACACACACACACAGCCATATTTATTATTTCCTGTGTTTCCACAGACTGAACACACATTAGCATTGTTCTTCTAAGCAGCCCTCTTTGCCAGCTACTTCCCATGAGGTGTGTCTGTGTACGTTTGTGTGTGTGTGTGTGTGTGTGTGTGTGTGTGTGTGTGTGTGTGAACCCTGAACCTTTCAGCATTACACAATAGAGGTATCCTGAGAGAGTATTGCTGTTCCTTTTTCCCACAGATTTACAAACGGCAAGACTTTTGTAATATTTTGTGGCTCAACCTTGACTTTAAACACTGACCTACAATCACTCACTATTATTGTTTTATGAGATTATAACAGTAATTCAATAATGCTCCCTAATCCCAACCATTAATCTCACATATATTTACAGAGCTCATCTTCTTACTAAAGCAAATTTAGTTTGAAATATTGGGCAAGAGGAAGATTGGTCACATTTATCCACTACTTAAGGGAATATTGCTAAAGGTTAACTGTGTCCAGCTAAGGAAAGCTGTATCTTATGAACTTCTAAAACCCTGCAGAAATGGAAAAACTCAAAGTATAGTCATGTTTGCTGCAGTAATTTCTTTTGAGCCTTTGAATACTGGTTTAATTTTCAGTATGAAAAACATATGCTCGTGCAAAATTCCTGATAAGCATCAGAGTCTGCCTTTCCTGCAAATGGATAAGATATCCTGTTACATTGCTATATATTAAACTAACTAAATATCTATGCATGGAAGTTAGTAGGAACTATAAGCAGACATTGGATTTACATAGCTGAAAATTTCTGGTTTCTGATTGTGGTCAATAAAAGCAAGTTCTATTGATCATTGCAACTGAACTTGTTGCATGCATGTAAATGTTCCATTTGAAAAAAAAAGGATAACACTTCTGAAAAGTAATTTCAAAAACATCAGCTATTGTCTGAAGATGGTTAAGCTTTTAAAGATATATCGTTTGCATCTATAAACAATGACTGATTCACAAAACAGGAGGTCTTGAACCACATATCCGTGATCCAAATAAAACTGCTACATAGGAAGCTGTGAAAACCTGGCCTTTGCACCCTAGCTGATAGGTTTGAGAGACTGGCAACTGATTAGCAGTAAACCAAAAATAAAAACAATAGTAATGATTTGCATTCACCAAAGAGCTACTGTGTGGACCTTGACATTATGACTGTTTTATCAATCGGTGTTCCTGTTGTTGTAAATTTACTTACAATCTCATCTCTGAACCCAAAAACAAAACGTTTTATCATATTTTAAGATCATCTTAAAATTAAAGGGAGAAAATCAGTATTAAATACAATGTTAATTGTGCTGTACTGCATAGAAGTTAAAATGCCATTTAGAAAAACTTATTGTAATTCGCTGTTTTCATGTGTGTGCAAATAACAAACACAGGCCATTTGTTAAAGCATTTTTCTTTGCTGTAATAGCACCCTCTAGTGGCCATTGAAATACTGATGCACAAAAACAATTTATGTAGGGACAACCTAAACAGAACCATCTGTGTGGAAAAATTACACCGGTGCAGAAATGACAAAACTGCAAGACCCAAACCAATGATACCATCTTTCATCTTGTCTATGGATTAAATTAACTGGGAAACTGGGGCACACTACACACTCACTGGCTCACAACTTGATTGACAACTTGATAGGCAATGTAAACAGGCTTAGTGAGCTCTAATCAGAACCATAATTTACAAAATGAGCTGTTATTCCATTTAGTATAATACAAATAATCTGAAAAAAAGTTTACTGAGATAACAGGTCAAGTGGGGGGCAAGGAGGACTGAAAATTTTAAAGTACATCAGTTACAGCAGTAAAAAAATTCCCACGTGTGGGAATAATAAAAGTTTATCTTATCTTATCTTATCTTATCTTATCTTACAATGTGCAAAGTTGGCAGTGACAGTTAGCGAGACCTAACCTCTCTAAGGGGGTTCCATCCGACTCAAAGGGGACAGAATCATGCCAGGAACATTATGAATTATTTTTCTAGGAGTGCAAAAAAAAAAGAAGAAGAAGAAGAAGAGGAACAAACAAATGTGGTCACTGGCATTTCTGGAGTAATAAACACCTGGATTTTATAGGACTGTTGGTACTGTTAGGGGTGTGAGATTATTTATAAAATAATGGTGATGAACGCTGGTTGGAGGGGTCCCCTGTAAATTTTTGCTTAGAGTCCATTCCAACAGCAGCCTGCTGGCCAGTTAAAAGAATGGAGTTTTAAGGCACTTCCAACTTTTCAAACTAGGAACTGGTAGCTAAATCTATCAAGGGGCCACTGGAGAAACTGGGACTTTTGGCACTTCAGCACTGGTTTCATTTTGCATTAGTTGCAGCTTGGTTGGGAGATGCTCTCAGAAAAACATTAACATTTAACAAACAGGGCTTTAAAAGGGCTTTAAAAGTTTTAAAAATCACCAAATTGCTGTTGGGGCAGATGTGTCTGTATATCATTTCAAAACTATATTTCTCATTTTTCTTGCCTTTTATGGTCCTTTCCCCAGTTTGATGTCAGAGAAATCATGTCAAGTGTCTGTGGTCACTGCTTATAAACAAGTTAGTACAAAGTGAAATGACGCTTCCTGATGATGCGTTTATGGTCCGTTAATTTTTTCATTTTGTGTATTGCGTTTTCCTACGGACAAGTACCGCAAACATGCTGCAGCGCAGTCCTCCAACTCCACGTTCCTAGACGTGGATGACGTTGTGCGTTGATCAAACGGTGATTGGTTGAGAGGTGGGCCGAAACAGGGAAGGAAAGGACAGATAACTTCCACCAGGAGCAAGAGAAGAGCTAAAAAATAATAATGAATACAGCAAGAGAGGCACAGACCGCGGCTGTAGTGGGCGCTTTTCATTTCCTTTAACACTCTGTTTCACTTCAGCTCTTTGTATTTTGTAACTTCAGTCTTGTCCACGGCTGGCTGAGTAGCCCACTCACCTAGCCTGCCACTGCCTCCATCGACAACAGACGCTCTCTGCAGACGTGCCGTCCACGGACTGCCAACGCGTTACCACTACTATATAATGTACACCGATATATAAGTCACACCCCACTGTATGCTCGAGTCACACTGTATCTTATTTCATACACGCCCCGAGGTGAACTTGAGATAAAGCTGTGAGAGCGACAGTCCTACAGTTTGATGCGAACCAAGGATGGCGACGAGTGCGGACCCAAAGATAGTTATAATAGGATGTGGAGTATCGGGTATAGCAGCGGCTCACCGGCTTGTCAAAGCTGGATATGATCATGTGCGGATACTTGAGGCGACTGGAAGAAGCGGGGGACGAATAAAAACAGCAACTCTGGGTACGTTTATATGTAGTTTCTGTTTTAGTCGGTTTCGTCTTTACACTGTCAGAAAATCAGAAACCAACTAAATTAAATCCTTAGTAAGAACAACATTAATTTCTAAGTGTGAGCATCTTTATTGCAGACAATCCAGGAGGATAAGCGATCCAGCATGTTCTTGTCTCTTTTAATCACCTGCTGCTGTCAGCATCTTCTGTTGTACTTATTCTCAGTTTCAGTGCTTGGACTGTTGTGCAGCTTTCTGATGTTTTCCGAATGGTGAAACAACACAAAAATGATGCCAGTGCATACAGACGCCTCACATTAAAGTTTTTACAGGACACTATGCAGTACCGTGAAAAACTAAGTGCATCTTAGCAACCAGGTGCTGTGAAAGTCTGGATGAACCTCACCACAAAAAAAAGGGTTTTGGCAGTCTGCTGTAGGCGTGTGACCCGGGCACCTTGCAGTTGTTGAGTTGATCTCTGTATGCCAACGTATTCTAAAGTCAAATGTGAGTGTCTGTCTGACAAGCTAAAGCTTGGTCCAAAGTATGTCAGACAACAGGATCGTGATCCCAAGCACTAAAGCAGAATAGCTGAAAAAGAAAAGAATTGAGGTGCTGCAATGTCTCAGTCAAATTTCAGGCCTCAACACGAATGTGGGACCTTAACAGAGCTCTGCTTTAATGAATGCCCACCAACCTCAATAAACTGAAGCAACATTGTAAAGAGGAGTTGGCCAAAGTTCCTCCACAAAGACGTGAGAGACTACTAAAGTCATTCAGTAAAGAATAACTTATAGTTAGCGCTGCTACAGGTGGTTCTTCCAGCTGTTGACTCATGGGGTGTGTTTAGTTTTTCTCAGAATTACAAAGAGTTCTGTGAAACCTGATCTACTAGTACAATGGCCTCCCATTGTACTAGTAGATCAGGTTTCAAGATAATTATGCTGTCAACTTAATCTTTGCTGTCAACTTAATCTTTGGTCAGTTTACTGTCATTGTGCAAGTAAATGTACACAAAGACTTGTTTTTCTTTGACAGGTAACACTATTACAGAGATTGGTGCGGCTTACATCCATGGCCCATCTGAGGAGAACCCATTGTTTTGTCTGGCTCGTGACTATGACCTCCTGCCTCCAGAAGCCCTCACTCCAAAGAACCAGGCCGTAGACGTGGATGAAGATCCTCCCTTGGTTCCCAACTGGTTCAGCAGTTCAGGTGACCAGACATAGTAACACAAGTGTACTTCAGCACATCACATCATTGTGTATATTAATAGCGTGCTTGGTAAGCTGTGATTGTTATTACAACTTTAAATTCTGTCCCAAAGGTCAGAGGCTGAGTGCAGAAAGCATGGAACCAGCTGAGGAGCTGTTTCGTGAGATTTTGGATAACACTTCACAATTTAAAAATCGCAAAAACACATCCTGGAAGAGTGTAGGACATTTCATGCGAACAAAGGTACATTGTTTTGAATTATGCTTGTTGCTGATGATATAAAAAGCTGTAAAAAAAAATAAATCTGTTTTGTTGAAATTTGGCATTTTGTGCAGGCGCAGAACCAAGCAGCGGGAAGGTGGAAAGATGAGGATGAAACCACTAGGCAGCTGCTTCTCTCTGCCTTCAGTACTATGCTGAAGTTTGAGTGCTGTGGAACTGCGACTCATAGCATGGATGACATAGACCTGGCAGGGTTTTCTATGTATAAGAGCCTACCTGGCGTGGACTGCACGCTTCCAAGGTTTGTGCATCATCGTATGCATAAAGGGTGTTAACATAAATGCCATTCATTTACTTGTCATTTGCTCACCTGTAGAAATTTAAGTTTATGCCTTCACCACCAAGTGCTGTCAAAGAGTAAAGCTGCATTGATTAATACTGAGTTATTAAAGTGGCAGTGACAGTCTCGGACGTTGTGTCCTTGGGCAAGACACTTCACCCGTTGCCTACTGGTGGTGGTCAGTGCGCCCCATGGTGGCTGTGGCTACAATGTAGCTTGCAGTATGTGAATGTGTGCGTGAATGGGTGGATGACTGGATGTGTAAAGCGCTTTGGGGTCCTTAGGGACAAATACAGGCCATTTACCATTTAATCCTCTGATCAGCCTGTGTGAGAACCTTCTGTGGTTTTTATTATTAGTATTTATTATTATTATTAGCTAATTATTATTTATTCATTTATTGTCTAGTTTTACAGAAACAAAGCTAATTTATCCACAATAAAGACTAAGACAATGAAATACAGGCACCTTGATGTCTGTAAGTACGTACTAAATAAATAGAAAATGCTCTTGACTGCTCCAGTTTCACCCAGTTAATCTTTATAATTTGTTATTTATTCACTACAGATTATATTTAAAGTAGCCAGACAGGATCCATGGACATGTCCTTGAGCTAACTCTTAGACATATTCGGCACTCTGCCATATTAAAGGTCATGGGCCTGATTTCCATTCGCTGCACCTTAATTCATATAGAGAATCACTTACCACGACTAAGTCTTGAAAGACTATGAAATAACCAGGAGCACAGGCTGAAACAACTTTAAGGTTGTATAATATTCTTGTTGTTTTTTTTCTCTGAGTTCACAAACGAGACCTTTTTGAGAGGACATAACTCTGACTGTGGATAGTATAAAAAATTTTATAACACAAGAAAGAAGACACTCATATATTCTCTCTCTCTCTCTCTCGCTATGTATATTTTAACATACGTGTAAAGTGATAGATTTCAAGCATTTTTTATTTTAATTTTGATGATTATGACTTAGGCCATGAAAAATCAGAAATCCAGTATCTTAAATTATTAGGCTGTGTGATTAGGTTTCACTTTAGGTGTTTGGAATAAAAAAAAAATATATGCAGGTCACACTTTTGAATTAAATTATAATTTTTTTTATGCTATTCTATTCTCTAATGCTCTAATCCAGACCTTCCCAAAGTGTGGGGCCCGCCCCCTAGGTGCGGCGCAGAGCCATTGCGGGGGGGCGCGGTATGAAAAAGGGGGGGGGAACAGAACGCTTGGACCCTGCTAGCACTGGGCGGCCACAGAAAGGCAAAGCAGGAGATGAAGCATAGCTGAATATGTTTCCAAACCAACTTCATTCTAAGCCAAAGACTAGAAAATATGATGAAGCATGTCTTCCCTTTGGCTTCACCTGCACAAGTGCCAAGGTAGGTCTCCCCTGCAGAATTGGTTTTCCCTGAGTTGGGAGCAGCGCTGGGCTGTTCGCGGGAATCCCCCACCCCGCGCACGCGGGGTGGGGGGGGTGGGGGGCGAACATTTTTCTTGTTAAACAAAGGGGGGCCTAGCAAAAAAAGGTTTGGGAACCACTGCTCTAATCTAATGAACCTCAATAGTAAGCAGTGAGTCAAGTTTTGCACACTTCATGGACACTCATCATCACTTTGTCATTGTCAACAGCTATGATTATCACATCAAATATAAAATACAAATGTACTACAGATGCTGCATTGTGGTCATCTTAATGTATCTTATCTTGCAGAGGATTTGAGCGCCTAATTGAGAACTTGATGTCTGAACTCCCCTCTGATTTGGTGACCTACAATTGCCCTGTGAGCTGTGTCCACTGGAGCAACACAGAGTGTGGCTTAAGTCCTGTGACGGTTGAGTGTGAGAATGGCGAGAGGATTGCTGCTGATCACGTTATTGTCACTGTGCCTTTAGGTGAACTTCTTTTCATATACTTCATCCTGTTTTTCGTATCTCTGCATGAAATTGATTAATTGTAAATTACGTGTTACGACCAATGTCAGAGGTTAATCTTAATGGCGGGGTTTTGGTAGTGTCACTTTAACAATGGAATACAGACCAAGTTAGATTTAACCCTCTGCTGCAGTTTATGTAATTTTTTAATATGTTTTCTTTTTGTCAGGATATCTGAAGAAGCACCACTCCACTCTGTTCTACCCTCCTCTCCCGGCCCACAAGCTGAAGTCGATCGAGACGCTAGGATTTGGAACATGTGACAAAATATTTGTGGAGTTTGAATCACCGTGGTGGGATGCTGATTGTGAAATCATCTACCTCGTGTGGGAAGACGAGGTTTGTAATGCAGCAGCCAGAATAGTTTCATATGTACCGAACCTGTCTTAATTACAGGTTGACAGATATTTTTAAACTTTCTTGCACAATTTTAAAGATATGAGCCTTTTTCTTTGTTTTTATGTATATAATGCAATAAAATATCTCAGAAATGTTGCCTAGTAAGGGTAAAACAATAGAGACATTGTGTGAACTTGTGTTTTAGAGCCAGAGATCAGAGAGGACATAAACCCTTTTGTGTTTTCAGGAGACTGTGTCAGACCAAGTGTCAGATGTGAGTGAATCCTGGATAAGGAAGTTGGTGACATTCACTGTGCATAAACCTTCTGAAACGTAAGTGACATGTTAATCTGAGGAACCATTAATGATTTTTCCCTCCTATAAAGTTTCCTTTGCAATTCAAACCAGCATTCAGACTTCTCTTGTTGATTAACACAAACTCTCAGGGGTAGCCATGTTCTCTGTGGCTGGATTTGTGGCCATGAGGCAGAGTATATGGAGACACTTCCTGAGGAGGAAGTGAGAGAGTCAATCACAGAGCTCGTCCGTACATTCACAGGTAAGTTTTATGTCTGATCTAACCCTTATAGCTCTTTCCTCTATAACATAATTAAAGATAAAAAATAAATATCAAAGAGACTAATAATTAAAATTAAAGGTTGTTATACCTAAGAAAACTTCTCTGTATGCACAAGCATCACAACAGTTCAATTTTTCGTTAGAAATCTATAAAACATCTCATTGTTATAGGAATAAAACAAGTTCAGGTAATACAGAGTATATATGCAGATATAATGGCATTAAATCGAGCAGCAAACATGTATGACTATTACCTAAATGTCTTTGTCTTACAGCAATAAGACTGAGTTTGTGGTTGAAACTGCTAATATGATGTTTGCACAAATTGTATTTATATTTTAAAAAGCTGATAGTCATCACACTCTTACTTATATATGTAAGTATTGGGAAAATAGTTCAGTATAGATTTATGAAACCAGGTCAGATTTCAGAGTTTATCCTCTGATGTTGACATGCCCAAAACAGGCCACTGTGCAGATGACAATTGATTGTAGAAAACTATGCAGCTATTTTCCTCGATTGAAACCTTCTAGTGCAGAAATGTACATGTTAGACCGAGTATTGAATAGGTATTGAATGGGCACCATTAAGGTAGAAGCTACCTGGTTTGTGCCCGAGAAAACACACAAATCGCCTGGACACTACGTCAGGAAGGGCACCCATAATAATCTGTCAAATCAAATATACAGAGCTGCCTAATGTGGTAACATGTTTTGGAAAGGGGAGCATCTAAAAGTAGCTTGAGGCTTTTCTGCAAGAAATATTCTTCTCAGATAACTGATCCATAATTGATCCAGCTGCTGCTTTTTAATAAACCAGAATGTTTGGGGTGTCACAACCCGGCTCAAAGGACGTGACAAGCAAGTGGGAGACCACACACAGGCTTTTAAAGGCTGTAAGATATGTTTAATGAAATAAGGTAAAGAAACTTAAACACAAGTTAAATAATACAACAGCCATAACTGAAGAACAAAATGAACATAATGAGTGACAGACAAAGAGAGACAGCCATGGTTCAGTCAAGGTGTCTTTATATACTGGGACTGGCCTGCTCAGGTGTGCTGCATCTATAACTGGGTCAGCTCCGCTTACCTGCAAGAAACAGGCAACAAGAAAACAAGAACACAAGGCCACCCCACTGGCTGTCACAGGGGGCATATTGGAGGGGCAGGCTGTATAAGGCACTGCCTGCTGAAATGAGCTAGCAAATAGTTACTGATATACAGTATTCAAGTCCTAGAAAGCTGTCATACATAGAGGGAAGGCTTTAATAGGTAGTAAAAGTAATTTATTTATATCAGTTTTTTTATATATATATTTTCTGAAGTGGTTGAGCCTTGGTTATTTCATATTTGTCTGTAGGAAACGGTACGATCACACCAAAGAGAATCCTGTGTTCCCGGTGGTACACTGATCCCTGGACATACGGTTCCTACTGTCATCCAGCCATAGGCTGTACAGCCAAGGACCTGAAGAACATGATGGAACCTCTGCCTTCACAGGAAACTCTGTCACAGGTACAGAACGTCTTGAGCCACCGTTAATATTTTGCTTCCAAGGAGCCACACTTTCATGTCATTTTTCTAAAGTGGTCTTGAGTAAGAATTCTACAAGCTTTTTTGAATGTCTTTAAAAATGTTCAGTCCAGTCCTTGTACCTGACCATTTTTAGAGGAGTGTTTTGTCCGTTAAAATCCATTTTAAATGGCATCCTTTAGCGCTTTGTTACTAGCAGCCTGTTGGAAAAAATGCATCATTTGTTCACATTTGTTTATTCAATCTATAAAAAATGCCAGTGATAACACAGTTCAATTCAATTCAATTTTATTTATATAGCGCCAAATCACAACACAGTTTGATAAGAATTGCTAGTAGAAAACATGACATATCTTGGCAGGGTGTGCAGCAGATGAACTATTAGTAAATCAAGTGAGTCATATTGCCCAGGGAAGTACTGACTTCTGTTACTTTATAGTTAGACAGAAAGTGACATAATATGACCTTGAAAAATGTTTCTCACTTTTACTGCTTGTGTGTTTCAGCCCCTGCAGGTGTTGTTTGCTGGAGAGGCAACCCATCCTTGCTTTTACTCCACCGCCCATGGAGCAATTATCACTGGGTGGAGAGAAGCAGATAGACTCATCACTCACTACTGGGATTCTGTTAGCCCATGAATTCCCCGTAATATAAGAAATTTAAAGATAAAGACTTTTCTTTTAGCTTTTTTTCTTTTCTTCTAAAAAACAATCAGATAAGTCTTTTATCTTTTCTGACTGCTCTTTAGTCAGATAAGATAAAAGACAAATCTTATCTGTGTCTTATCTGGTGACACTGAGTAATCATAGTGGTTTTCTGTTGGCACTAAAAACCACAGTGCTGAATATGGGGGAAAAAGAGGGCTTGTGGCATAGTTATGTTGTAATCTGGAGTTCCACTCCTTATCTGGGTTTAAAGGTTGACACATTACGTTATATATTAGTCATTGCTAACATGTTGCCAAGGGAACTTTTACTGGTGGGGTTGTTGGTAATATTAATGCAAGTAAAATTATGTTTTTGTTGTGATTTAAAAAATAAGAGTATGCATAAACTGAATCAATGCCAACAATTTAAAAAAAATCAAAGAATAAGAGCACTGAACAATTTTAGTGTATTATGAACAAATAAGACACAGTTGTGCACGGTCAACCCTGGCATACCATAAAAACGACAGGTAGATCACACGTGACTTAATCGCTCCAGGCAAGCAGTAGTTGGGCAGGTGCTTGGATAAAATTTGATAAGCAAAGCAGGTACAATAGAACAAATACAAATGGCAGGCAAAGTAGCAGGAAGTTATTGAAAAGTGGATCAGTGTGGCGTGGTGTTAGTGATACAACCCTTAGTGAGTGTGACTGAGGAAGGAATTGATTAAAAATGGGAAAACTTGCAGATGTGGATGAAGTAAGCAAGATAAAAAGTACACCAAATATGTAATAGCTTTATTTTCCATAGAGGAAATATCCATACATAAATGCATTTCCTGGACATTGCAACTATTTTGCAATGATTAATAAGCACAAATCAAAGTCTAGTTCAAATCATCTGTTTTAAACCACAATCAGGACACATGCTATGTAGTTGCTTGTGTGTTTTTTGTCTTTCTATAGAATAAAAAGACCACAAATATAATGTGTGATTCAGATGCAGAATAGTTCATTTCCTCAATAGGGAGAACACCAAATCATTGAAACATTACATTAAACACAAAATAATGATATATTTGCATTTTCTAAAGGACCGCTGTTCTCCTAATATTTAGAATTATGTAATGATTTTGTTTCAGTTTATGCAAACATAATTTATTAGATTCCTTATAATAAAACTTTAGTAAATGACAGGAGATGCACTTTGCTTTACTTGTCACAAGTGGACAAAAGGGCTCTATCCAGGTTTGTGATTGTGTTTTGAATTAATAAATAAAATCAAACATGGACACATTGTAGTGTGTTTACTGTGTTTATTTATGCAAGTAAATTAATGTCTACTTTTTTCTCCCCTGTGTTCACCTTATGAGGTCACCAAATACTCTTGTCTTTATTGTTTTATGCATAAAGAGAGCTGGAACTTTCTCACTTGCACCTCTGCAAAGGTGTTTTTCTTTTCTGTACTAGAAGCACCAAGGTTAATCATAAACCAGGATTACCAGGATCCAGGTGCATTCTAGGGCACCCAGGCGATTCAGGCTCTGAAATGAAAATGTTAGTATGTTATATAGATCAAAATACCAGCTACCTGTAAGAACCTTGATGTCAGTCCTCTGTTTGAAAATACATTGTCTGTTCTCTAATACATTGTCTGTTCTCTAGTATTAAACTTCAATATTACTGAAGTTTAATACTGAAAAACTGCAGTAAGGATACAACTTTAATTATTAACTGACAAGTGAAGTCTTTGTTTTTTGGAAATACAAATACATTTCCTCAAAGTCACCAAATAAAATATTCAATGTGTAATGAAGTGTATTTTATTTAAGAAAGCCACTAAAGACAAATAAAGTAGCTCTCTATGAATATATAAGGTGATGTCATGTGATCAGCTTTAGGGAGGCATGCAAACCTTTCTTCTGTCAGCTCATCTGTCTCTATGCAGCAAAGCTTTTTTTGGAGGAGTGACCACTCCTTACAAACACTTTGCATCTTCAACTGTGCCATCCAGCTCCTGTTTCTTGTTCTTGCCACTGCTTCCAAACCATACACCAGGGATGGGGAAACTGTGGGCCTCAAGGGCTGGTGTCCTGCAGGTTTTAGATATCACCCTGGGTCAACACACCTGAGTCAAATGATTAGTTCATTACCAGGCCTCTGGAGAACTTCAAGACATGTTGGATGTGTGTTGGATTAAGGACACATCAAAAAAACCTGCAAGACACCAGCCCTTGAGGCCTAGAGTTCCCCCACCCCTGCCATACATCATAGCAAATCTTATTACCACCTTGTAAATCTTTCCTTTCACTCTTGCTGCTGTCTTCCAGCCACTCCACACTTCCTGCACTCTCTTTTCACGTCTCTTGTGCATCGTCTGATGCTGATGCTGGAAAATCGGAAAATGGACCGGAAGAATTTTTGTTTGTAGCTGGATTTTTTCTTAGCTCCACAGAGGAAGGACACAGCTGCGGTTCACTGTTGTTGCCAGACATAGGCGGACACAGTTCGTAAATCCAAGGGCTGGCCCCCTTTTCTTTATTATTTTTTTTCTTTCAGTATGTTCCACCTTCAATTAAATCTCAATCACAAAAATGTGGCGCTCCGAAATAAGGCTCACACCGTTAATTCATAATTTTCACTCTGTACCACTGCTCCTTATCAGGCTGTGTGAAGCACAGTAAACAATTCAGTCGAGGCCTTGAGCCATAAACAGACATCACTCACAGACATTGTTTTCATAACCAAACTGCTTTAGACCCTGTCCCCTAAATCTACACAAATGCCCTCTGGGTGACATGAAATGCATTTAACCAATAAACAATCAATGGCTTCTTGTTGTTGTAACAGATTCTGTATTTGGACGTTTGTGTGCAGCATTTTGCATATCAGCATAGCATTTGTTAGTAAAGCCTTCTTCATTGCATCAGCGTGTGTGTATCACTCTTCATTGCACAAGCGTGTGTATATGTGTGTGTGTGGATCACTTCTCAGTGAATTGAATCAGCATTTCGATTTGTGTGCGTGTGTGTGTGTCATTTCTCAGTCAATCAACGAGTGCATATGTGTTCATATGTGTGTTTCTCTTTCTCTTCTGAGTCAGTGTATGTAGATGTGTGTGCTTGTGTGTGTTTGTGTTCATCACTTTCCTGTTCTGGTGTTCTGGGAAAATCACGGCCTGAAGCGTGCCCTGAGGTCCTGTCCTCCTCCTTTTCAGTCCGTTTGCGTCCATTGGTGCTGCCGCCCAAAGTTCTGTCCATACTGGTTCTGGCCCCAATTGAGGCAGTCCTTTTCTCCAGTGTCCTGCATCTTCTCCTTGTCCAGCTCCTCCTTAACTTGACCCTTTTGCTTCTGTAGTTCCTTCAGGGTTTGCTCCTGGTGTTGGAGCTTCTCGTCAGGTTTGGCGACCTCCTGCTCCAGCAAACTCCGGCCTGATTTCAAGTCCTTTATCTGGGACTCTAAGCCTGACTGATGGGTTCGATTAGCAGCCAGCTCCTCCTGAGCCATGCTCAGTTTCTGCTCTGATGCCTTGAGCTCTTACTGAGGGCAGAAACCTCAGTCTTTTCCATAGACGTCAGATTGAAGTTTATTGATGTTTTCCTTGCTTTGCTTCCATGGCCTTCTGCAGCTCTGCTGTCCGGCTCTTCTCAGAGGTCAGCTCCTGGCCAAGCCCCGACACCTGTGCCTTCAGCTTATGTTCTTCTAGTGCTTTTGTCCATTCTCAGGTGCCTCCTGACCTCAGTTACTCCTCCTGTCTCTGGCACGCCCTTTTTGCTGCCCGATCATCCGTGTTGGTCCGTCACTGTCCTGCACAGTTTTAATGCAGAGTTGTTAAGGTTAGCATTCTTTTGCTCGGCCTCACTTTTCATCCGGGCTTAATAGGCGTCTCGTCACAGCTCTGTCAGCTGAAGCCGTCTGGAAATCTCCCCCGTGTAGTGAAACGGGCCTTGGATTTAACGTTCTCCGTCTCCGCTGCATGAGATCGTTTTCCTGCAGCACTGTTGACATTTTCAGGTTGTTGTTGTGGGTCCAGCTGCTGTAGCATTTGGTCAGGGTCACATCAAAGATGGTAGAGGGGAGAGCCAAGATGGTAGAGGGGAGAGCAGAAGTCCAGGTCAGCCTCGGCTTTCCAGGCCGACAAATCAGCCTGTAATCAAGTGTAACGGAGCGAAGGTGATGTTTTTCACAGTGTTTGTTTAAAGGAGGGAAACCTTCCTCCAAACGGACAGAGCAGTGGAGCCGCCAAGGGAAAGCACACGAATTTAAAACTGTATAATTAAAATATAATTTATTATATTTAAATAGTTAAAAATGTAAAATGAATTAAAACAACCCTGGCCAGGGGACAACACAATAAAAATCAATAAAACACAACATTAAAAATCCAGTGGCGTCCGCCATAATATAAGAGTCACTAAGAATTAAAAATCCAGTGGAGCTGTGCAGGAGGGGAACCCGGCGGCGTCCTCGCCTTCCTCTCCACGTTCTGCGCCCCGGTGTGCTAGAGAAGGGAGGCAGCGGCAGTTACTACTCTTTTAGGCAGCTTTCATTCATTAAAAGGGGAAAGTCAAGAGACTTACCCCGGGTGGGCAGAGCTCTTAACTCTGCCCGCCGCTTCTTTGTAACTGCCAATCGGCACCGGCCCGTCTCGTCGCCTCCAATTCCCTGCAGACGCGTACTCTGGCCTCCTGTTGTTGCAGCAGTCGGACCGCTCGCTCTGCGTCTCTGGTTGCCGGCGCTGTATCCTCCCCTCTCGAACGCCAAGCTCCACCAGCCTTATGTGTCACTGAGCACTCTATAAATTACCACTCCCGTTCCTCTCAGGTGTGTCAAATTAGTAAAAAGGAGGAAAAGGGCGGAGTCTCTCCAGGACGAATTGACGGATGCAACCAAAACATGCAGCATAAATAAAAAACACTCCACAAGACACAACCAAAACATGCAATATAAAAAAATAAATAAGCACACTTCACATTAAAACATAGCAAAGTAAAACAACATCCGTCCTTCCCTGGATGACACAAGCATAAAGAGAAAAAACAAAAACAAAACAAAAGCAGACAAACAGGAAAATTATGTTGTTTTGGCTGTGTTATTCAGAGAGGGGCCAGGCCCTGTGTCAGCCTTCTCCCCCCCCCCCCCCCCCCCCTTTTTTTTTCTCACTATATAATCAAGTCATAACCCACCAAGTTGACAGGATAACACAGGTACATGTTAAAATTCTTAAGATCATGTTTAATAGCCCAAAAAAGGAATTTTCTTTCATTCAGTAATCACTTGTATTAATCAATCATCAGAAAACATGTCACAATTTGACTCTTTTAACCACTAAATTTGTTGTTTCATCACTGGTTAGTCATACCAGTGTCTTTCTTTTTGAAGTCAAGTTGTTGTCCTGCAACCCAGAGAGTTTATTTGTTAGTAGTGGATAAACTTTATCATTTAACATCAGGTGTGTCTTAAGTTTCGCTGCTTTAACCTTGCTGGAAAATCTTCACATGTTCATGAGTGTAAGCTGTTTCTTCATTGCGTGTGTGTGCGTTTGTGGGTGGGTTATTTTAACTTTTTTCTCAAACAAGGCATTTCTCTAGTTGTGTGTGTTTTTAATTTTGTTTCCCAAATTTTGATTTCCCACCTTAAATAACAACATTCCATGTCTTCAGCCAGGAATTAGAGCTTGCTTGTGAGATTCAGGGACACATGGTGCCAAAAACAATTCAGCAAAAAACTTGCCTGAAAATTTCCAGTGATGGTAACCGATAACTGGAGGAGAAGATGTCCTTTAAGCCTCTTTTCAGGGTGGGGACAAAGTGAGAGGTCAAGCTGTAAAATTTTTAGCCAGAGCTTGGCCTGTCTGTCGTCCCAATTCTGTTAATCTATCCTTTTGCCGCTGTACTCAGGTACAGTACAGCCTGTACTCAGGTGTCCAGGTTGAGAGAAATCCACCTGTATTAAGAGACTAAAACATTCATTTACTATTTTTCTTAAAACATCCCTTTGGTTCATCTGCCTAGATTTTACTCTCTCTCTCTCTTGGTGCATAGTTCACACAGTCAGGCAGTTGCCTTTTATGGGCATGCAGATTTCCGGTCACAGACACACAGCTACTCACCCCCAGCAGCTGCAAAGCCGTCTCTTTTAGATCAAAACCCAGCCAAACATTAAACATTCACCGTAGTCATTCAAAACTTTATTTGTAATATTATAATCAGCAAAATCAGCGTTTTAATTACAGGCATGTATCATTGTTTGCAAATCATAATTATAAAACTCAATAACACGCTAAACAGGAAGTGAAAGTGCTCTGTGCGCTTCACAGCAGCCACCTCATTTGCATGTTCACACACCGTCTAAAAGTAGCTCGCAGCGCTGCAGCGCGCTGTCGTCACACACAGCCTTTCTCTCCATTTCACACCCAACTCTATTATTCTATAACAAAGACGTCTTATATTTACAATCACTCTCAGGCCTGAAAGTTTTAGCGCCTAACAATTTTGACAAATTTACGTTAACGGTCCAACCGAAAAAGTCCAACTTTTTTGTGATCAATAAACCAGTATCTGTCCAACAGTTTCTGGCCTCATCTCTAAAGTCCCTAACTCAATTTAAAAGTGTTCAACACCCAAGGTCCAACCTTTGCTGCCCAAAAAAGCACAGACACCGTTCCAAACGGTAAAGTGGTCCAACCACTAGTTATTCTGGAGTGCCCCAAGCTCCACAGTGACCAATTGACTATCCCTCAAAGAGGACAAGGCCTAGGCGTCCCCGGCCTTGGCAAGCGTTACCTCTGAGCACTGTGCTTCTCAGCAGTCCGACTGCCGCTCTGAAAAATTTATAATACTTTGAAACAACAGTCAACACACTAAAACAAGAGTATGACTGAGGCAGGTCCAACCATGACCAATGGGGACTTTAACCCATTTAACCCCCATAAAGGCACCTGTCCACTCAGTTCGATTGCCAGATAATGTCTGCCCGTCTGACCACCTCGGACCGTCCAAGCCTCCAAAACTTCCACCCCAATACCACAGGACGAGCCCCCAAAACTGTTACGGATTCAAATATTGGGGATGGATACAGGAGGAAAAACCAAAATAACAACACTGGTCCGGCCGGGTCAAGTCAAACGATGATTTAATGAACACACGCGTGGGAGATGGACACCATACAGCAGACAGCATCAGATCTCAAAATGGTGGAGCCTTGATCAAACTCTTATAGCCTCTAGTGGCCCCCACCTAATCATAAAAGCCTAAACATTCACATTCTTTCTCTCACACAGCGCCTAAGCTACGACCTTGGCTCCCTGTTCATCTGCTCCTGCTGAGATGGGGCAGTATGCTCTGTTCTCTTCTAACCAGACAAATAAGGCGATGACTTTCTGGAACAGTATTTCTTATAACTCAGCAGTATAATGCATCATAAAACAATATCATTCATTCACAATAAATCAACAGTCTAATATAATGCAAATCAGTTTACCAAATGTAATAGTTATCACCTTCTTCTAATTCAGGAGAATAATGCAAACTAAAACTACATAATAATTCACAATCTTTAATTAGGGGTCTAACATGGCATAAAATAACATTATAATCCAACAGCCCACATCAGTCTAAAATTGTATGTAACTATGAATAACGTGTTACCATGTCCACCAGGAGAGACTGGACAGTATAGATGAAAAACAAATATGCCAGCAGTTTATCTCAGTTAACGAGAGGAGAAGGCATGTGTTTGGCTCCTTCACATAGTGGACATTGAGTTGTTGGACATGAGTAGTCCATGTCTGTTGCTGTAACAGTAGTTCATGTTTAGAGTAAAACATCCCAGCTCACTGATTTGATCGGGGCAATAGTGTGGCTAAAATGTTGCATAATTTTGCTGAGAGATCTGTTACTTTGTGGTAATCTTAGATGAGTAGTTTTATGGACAAAAACCACCAGGTCATTCAGTATTCCCTTAGTGCTGATGTATCAGAGATGTTGGTGTAGTATAACTGAAGTAATGTTGTTAAGTCCTTAAAGTCATATTCTTTTATTGTCATGACTGTATTTGAAGCTATTTTTATTTTTGTATGATACCTGATTTATATGGAATATGGCTGAAGTAAACTAAAGTCTAAAATACTTAGTCAGTCATTTGTTTAATAGTAACTTAACATTATATAATTCACATATAAAACTATGAATTGTAATTTTAAATGGTTTAAAAGCATGTAGAATAGCATATGTTGGCAAGTATATTTCTCCCTTTTTTTATCAAGAAGTGTCAATGGAAAATTGTACTTAGTAGTCAGTATAATATTTTAATGATATAAGTTTGTATATGGTAGAATACTGCACGTAATCATTTGTGTTTAGAAGTATATAGTTGGTGGCATATTGAAAGAATGTCTCATCCTAGGAAGTCTGTAACATTCCAGGGTGTTCTGGCGTTCACCCCCACATCCTAGGAGCATGGGAAAAGGTCGTACTTTGTCTTATTGTTTTACGGTAGAATTAACGTAGTAATATCTGTTTTAGTCTAAGTGCCTTTTGTTTAGATGAACTGTTGGACTTTCCAGTCCAGCAGGTTTAGGGAAGTCATTTATGGGGTCACACTCTGACCCCACACACACACACACACACACACACACACACACGCACACCTCCACATTTCAATGTATGGAACAAACGCTCACTGAAGTGTATAAATAAAAGACCAGGGCAGTACTCAGTGCTTAGTCTCTGAGCCTCACTCTTGGAGTGTGAGTTCTGGAGGCTGCCCTTGCTAGCAAGAAAATCTGTGTGTTTCTCTTCTCTGATTATCTACTGAAGAAGTTTTTTAGAATATATCTCTTAACATTATTTGGTCCTTCGTAGCCGGATCAGAAAATATCAGAACTGTTATCTGTGACTCTGTTCCAGGATCCAGCACTGATTCCTGACGCCGTGGGGAGCCAGCACCGAAGCCTGTGCACAGCCCTCTTAGACGAGGAGAGAGCCCCAGGACGTGAATTCGGGTCTGGGCCGGTGGCCTGGTCCACGGCGCTGGGATTCAGTCTGATGATCCGAACCACCAGTGAGACGTCGGAGGGTGAGAAACACTATTTTGGTATATAAAACGGCAGCAAAGGTTTAAAGTAACGTGATAAAATAGGTTTAAATTTGCCAAAAGGAACTGTGTTTAGACTAGTTTTAGAGGTAGCTGAAATTACTTCGTGACAAATTAAAATACGTTTAAGCAAATGAAAACACGTTGAGACAGAGAAATTAAATTAGGTTTAAGTTCGCCAAAAGGAACTGTGTTTAGACTGGTTTTAGAGGTAGCCGTGAAATACTTCGTGACAAATTAGCGCGCAAATGTCTATATGTGTGTGTGTCTGGAAGTAAGTTGATTTTACAGCACAATACGCTGCTGAACTACTTCCATTTTTGTTTTCTTTGCTGAGGCTCACGTACTGGTGACAAAGGAGAACGGTTGAGTTTCATCTCATAAAACTGATACCGCTTCACCGTTAGGGTGAAGTTGAAGGCCATATCAGTAAACCACTCTGTAGTCAAGCGTGCCAGCGACGGCCCAGCAAAATCTTTGAAAATGGAGAATAAACAATTAAAATTAACACCTGATGAGAAATGGTTAGAAAAACAACAAGCTGGAGCAGGTAAAATCAGTGCAAATAGGTGGAGAAATCCACAAAAAGCAAAAAAACGCAGATTCTTTAGATTGCCCTGATCAACAACAGCCGGTGCTCCAGACCATTAATTTAACCAGTTGTTAATAGTAATCTGCATTAAGCTCAGGGTTGCTCAAATTCAGTACAATGACATATGAAGTAAAATAGGTAAATATTTAAACTAATTATGTGTATAGAGGCACTTGACCTGTTTGAAAAACTGTCATCCTAATATGAGCCATTGTTGAGATATAGAGCACACCTATGAAAACAACTAATATGCTGAACCCTGTATGAAACAGCTGAAAACTACATGATGGAGAAGCTGACATGAATATGAAACCACTGTGCAAACTGCGTTGCGGTCTCTTCTGAGCTGATGAGCAAGCTACACATTATCAGATTGAGATCTGGCTAAGAACTCATAAAAGAGAGGGAAAAGAAACTATGATAACTATGATAACTGGAGTGTGCAGTGTTTCCGTGAGCAGTTTTCCGGCATCTTGACTCATGTGTGTAGAGTGTTCATAGCATCAGCATCATGTTTTTGTTATTTGTTTTATTGGGTTGAAAAATAATTAAATAAACTTGTGATCATACTTATGGATCACCATGGCACATATCATCAGCCATGTGATTTATTTATACAGATGAAAAAGTGAGTGTGAATGTGTCTGACGTCACAGTGTTTTTGTGCTCTGTGTAAAAGTAATTGCCTCTGATTGTGAGAGCGGTGATTCTGCGGGTCACCAGCTATTGTAAAAAAAAAAAAAAATTAAAAAAAAGAGTGAAAAAGAGACAAAATTTACATTGTAGATGAAAAATAATTATAGGAAAAAGGTTTTCTGTTGATCAGCCAAGAACAACTACAATCTCATTTTCTGCTTAAAGGACTGTTCACAAAAACAGAGAGAGAGATGTGTGTTGATTAAGCAGTGATAATAATAATGAAAATGTCTTAGTTTGTCACTTTCAGGTGAAAAGCAGACCTGAATCAATTTTCCACATGCAGCGGTTGGAAGAAAGTTATAGTTTAACATCATTGGAAACATTCAGGCCAAGTTTCTGGCTAACTTATTTACAGCACCATGTGTCTCTCAAACTCGCAAGCGAGCTCTCACTCCTCCCTGAAGACAAGGAATGCAGCTCCAAAGAGCAATAACATGGCAGATAAAGAGACAGCAGCAAAGTCCTGGGCAAAGAGTCCCAGCAAGCAGCAGCAGTGTGGACAAACAGCATCAGAGAAGAAGAGCAAACCCATCATCCTGCCTGATTGGATGAATGGCACTGTGTTTCCAACAAGCTGCAAATTCACTGTGCATGTAAAAAGAACGTTTGAGGAGAACTGAGGAGGCTGTTGGAGTTTGACATTTGCCACCTTTGGAGAAAATGGCAAGAAGAGACAGTGAAACACAGGACAAAGATGAAAGAGAACTGCCTGCTATTGGACTGTTGAAGTGGGAGAGGACAACAGTGAGAGTAAGTGAGAATGCTGGTGTTTAAAGTGGGAAATCAAAATTTGGGTTAGCAAACCTGGGAAAAACAAAACTGACTGTTTAAGTTGGAAAATTGTGAAGGAGTCTGAAACACTGCAAAAAGAAACATATACAAAATCACACACACAAGCAGAACATGCATTGACCCTACTAACACTTCCAAACACAAGAGAGCTCATGAAGATTAGACAACATCTTAAGCATGTGAGTCTGTTTACCATCTTGTCCAAGTCACTTAGTGTGATGAGAAGTGATGCAAAGATCAGTGGACTCATAGCACATCAGTTACAAAATGATTAAATAATAGTAGAGAAATGTGTAGGAAAGGCAGCTTTAAGAACATGCTCTGCTGGATATGCAGCTCCACAGACATGCATTAAACCTGCCTAATAACACAAACACACATGCAATGAAAATTAGCTTATCTCTCATCGGTGTTAAAATAGGGTAAATTTAACAGACACTTGTTATCAAATGCTGAATTTATCCAATGCAAAAAATTGACTCTCTAGGATGCAGGACAACAGTTTAACTTTCGTGGGAAAAAAGATTCTGGTTTGACCAACCAGTGATCAGACAATAAATTTAGTTGTTAATATAGTAAATTGGGAGATGCTTTCTGCTTGATTGATGCAGCACAAGTAATTTACTGTATGAGGGAAATTCTATTTTTGTGATAACATTTTGAACATGCATTTCTGTTCTGTCATCTTAGTGGGTTAATAGCTGATATGCAAATTAGTTGATCGTTCTTAGATTAATGAAAGGTGACTGAATTCTAGCATGAGTGAATGGGATGTGTTGGAGTTTGTTAGAGTGGAGACTCAAACACTGAGTTTCCTGTTTTGATGTGCGAGTGAATCCTGTACCTAGATACACAACTACACAACTCTGAATACATAAGAACAAATATTTGTGAAATAGCTGATGACATGTCACACGTTTTATGATGACGGGAAAAAAGAAAAACTGGATAAAATGGATCTGTGGCCTAAATGAGTGAAAAGCACAGACCTGAGGATTAAACTCATATCTAATAACATATTAGGGTCATGTTGTGCGTTGTGTGGCTGATGGATGATTTGGAGTTAATCTAGCTGATGACTTTTCTTTTGTTGTGAAGTTGAGCCTGCCAATTAGTATGATGGTATGATAAACCATGCTAATGGTATGATTTACCCTCCTGAGATGAGGAGCTTGTGTCATGACTTAACAAGGCCTTTTTTATTTTGATACTTTCACAGTGCATTGAAAGTTTTGTTCGATAATCTCTGTTTGAGCAAATCTGCACGATTAGAACAGAAAGCGCTGTACGACACGTCGTCGAGAAAATTGTTACAAGTGAACTTCTCCAAATTAAAATGGGCTCGGGAGAAAGCCACTTATTTGGGACAATTAGAAAATGAGAGTCCCTGCCTAAAAAGGATTCAGCGAGGTAATCCGATCTAAAGTTGTTCTTTTTCTTTTTGAAATGACGTCATTTTGCTGAGGGTGGAAATCAAATGCGGCGATAGTTTCCACTATCCGCAAAGAAAGAAAGAATGGATGAATGAATGAATGGAAATAAAAACAAACTGACTGACTGGTAAAAGCTGACAAGACTTGACCACGACTCAAAGTTAACCTCCACCTAGACAGGCCAAAAGGGTGTGTAACACACCCAAAGAATGATTTTAGGTCTGACCAACCATCTCAGTCGTGGGCAAAAAGATGACAGTCAATAAAATTCTAAAAGATAATTTATTGACAAAAAATATCAAGAGATAAAAGATAAAACAGTCCAGTGTCCCATTCATGAATCAAATAAAAAACACACAGTCCCAAGGCCAGAGCCAGCTATGCCACACGGCCAGTTGCACTCCACATGTTGCCTTTAACAAGGGGTAGAAGTTGTCCTTGGAGACCCACCACCCTGCAAGCATATAGCCAGTGGTCACTCCAGCCTCCGCAACTCTGCTGCCTTTAGGCTGTGGCATATAATAGGCCCTGGCCTGCACAGAGAGACAAAATGACACCTTCAGTATAAAATTCATAGCGCAAAACCCATCCATCCCAAACATATCAGATTATCACATTACATACCTGCACAGACAGACAAAATGACACAGCAGTGTTTGTAGTGTGGGCTATAAGTAGACCAGTGTATCAGTGCAATCAAGTACACCTGCCTCTAATTAGTCCAACCCCATTCCAGCCATTGGCTCACCAAAAATGTGACACACACACACAAAAAACCACTCCCAACCCAGTGCAACTTCACACAATAATATGGAGCTGAATTAACACAGGCACATTAGTCTACCATGTTACAGGTGGATGAATTTATGTGTTTCTTTTTACAGGAGCAGAAAGATGACAGCAACATCGGAGGTTGCATACCGATTTAACTTTTAAATGCCACTTTCTGTGTTTGTGAATCTACCAGGGGTGTGTTATTCATGGGTTTGTGTTGCTCACAGAGATTACTGTGAGAAAGAGTGTATACACCTGCGCAGCGCTAACATTTACATTTCTTTTCTACAGCATTACAGTTCTTCATGTGACTTGATCATGTAATTTATACCAGGACAACTAGTTAATGTTTTTCTACTACAGGATTTCTGGGTTTATGTGTGAAGAAACTGTTTATAGGTTATGAGTTGGTGATGCTGTTACACTGTGTTTCCTGTGTTGAAAACTAGTGTCACTTCTTTCCACAGCTATGGATGGCTAACTTTATGGTCTTTTTATGGCACCTCTGGAACCTGTCGACCTGCGCCTGACTACCGGGATGGTCAATGTGTATTGCTAATGTTTGTTTTTCTAAGAATGCTTTATCACTCTTATGATACAATTGTTTACAAGTGTGAAGTTTGATTTCACTTCCAGATCTTGTTTTCCAGGCCATGATGGTGTGTATGCAGGCTCCTGGCGGAGCCAGTTTTTAAGCAAACTTAATTTGCAAAACACACTAACATCTTTTATTGCAGGATTATAGGTCCGGGGTGGTGCTGCTCCAGAGCAGGAGACACCCTGATGTTGCCTGGGACGTGATCTAGCTAACCTTTTTCTTTAAGACAGGAATCTGGTTTTGATGAGTTGACTCATGGGAGTGTCCATGCGTCAAGAGGAGGGGTCCAGGATTAACATGAAACAATGAATTAACATTAAATTATGTTTTATATGATTTTTGCAGCGATTTGTGTGATTAACAGTTCATTCAACGGGTATTAAGCCTATGCAAGTGGTGCGTCCATGTTCAGATGAGGCTTTGATGGCCTATAAGTGAAGTTCACTGAACTAAAGAATGTGGTTTGATGATTGTTGACATGCTCTCCAAATAGAAGTTTTTCCTCCTAGCAAGGAAATACAGGTGCAGCAGTCATCTCCTGAGAAATCTTCAGAGGCCCGGTGAGAAGCAAGAACCATTCCAGGCATAGCTGACAGCACAGGCAGTGGTTGAGGTCAAAGGTCGAGCTGGTTGGGGCCCATCATGAGATCAGACTTTGGAGCCACAGCAAGGACCACGAAACTGCGTTGGAATGAGAGCTGTGCCAAGGGGGATTTCCAGAGGCCAACAGAGGAGATTGTGGACAACAGACGGGCACCTGAAGGATGAGGGGAGCGTGCCGAGCTCCATCGACAGCGCAGAGGGAGTTCGAGGATGACATCATGATTCTGTGAAAGCACAGGAACCAGAAGCTATGGTGGTGATGACAGCAGTTTCCTATGAACATCACCTAATGCTGTGTCACTGTACTGTGCATATGATGACACTCTGAAGACTGCTGGGATCATAACAGCAGTAAGATAACTGGACCCAGCACCCTTTCCACAGAGGGGTTTTCTGCAGAGGATGGACAGTAGAAGAGTCATAAGTATTCCTATCGCAGGATGAAGGCCTAAAGCGAGGTGATGGGGGTTGATAGAGGCCATTTCAAGTCCTTCTGACCACTCCAACTGCCTGCAAAATAGCAGAGAGACCCTCCTGGATACATCAGAGCCACTGCAAAAAGGTTGAGGTCCCAGAGGATTCCACTTCCTCCACAGAAATCAACTAGTAGAGGAAAGTTTCACCCTCACTTGGTTGCTTCAGTGGCGAGGGGGAAGTGCTGATTGGGCGCCCGTAGGGAATTGCTCGCACTTCAACCTCCAGCCATTGGCCAACTCTAGAGTAACCAAGTAGTAGGGTGTGACGGACCTGTACGTAGCCATGGGAAGGTGGACCCTCCTGGTTACCTTGACTACGACGCTCACCTTTACAGGACAAAGACAGAATCGGCAAATACAGACTATTATGTCTGTTTTCATATGCCCAGCACGTCAACACACCCCACACTATATGTGTTCCTGGACCAACTTCCAGGGAAGAACTACTCCATGATACTAGCAGAGAAAGGGGGACTTTGTGTCCTCTTCAACAACACATGCTGCACTTACATAAAGACGATGTACATTCATCAAACATGACTGACGCCCTGAATGCTTTGAGAGAAATCCAGCAGGCCCAAAATCAGGACTAAGTAAGTGATACAAGTGACTGGTTTTCTTGGCTTTACACTGGCTCCTGGTTACAGGTGCTAAAAGGACTACTCATCGGAGTTGGGATATTTTTACTTTTATTTTGTGTCTTTGTAATATGTATACTGCCATGTTTAAAACTCATGATTAACCGCATAATATTTTCCACTGTTGCTGCATACATAGCCGTTACAAGTGATGATAATGATTCCGACCTGTTGGAACATGAAGACTTTGTGTGACTAATGACGATGTGACAGAAAATGTACAACAAGGTGTTACATACTGATATCTCACTTAAAGTTATACTGACAACAGGAGGGAATGTCAATGGAAAATTGTACTTAGTAGTCAGTATAATCTTTTAATGATATAAGTTTGTATATGGTAGAATACTGCACGTAATCATTTGTGTTTAGAAGTATATAGTTGGTGGCATATTGAAGGAATGTCTCATCCTAGGAAGTCTGTAACATTCCAGGGTGTTCTGGCGTTCACCCCCACATCCTAGGAGCATGGGAAAAGGTCGTACCTTGTCTTATTGTTTTACGGTAGGATTAACGTAGTAATATCTGTTTTAGTCTAAGTGCCTTTTGTTTAGATGAACTGTTGGACTTTCCAGACCAGTAAGTTTAGGGAAGTCATTTATGGGGTCACACTCTGACCACACACACACACACACACGTACACCTCCACATTCCAATGTAAGGAGCAAACGCTCACTGAAGTGTATAAATAAAAGACCAGGGCAGTCCTCAGGGCTAGTCTCTGAGACTCATTCTTGGGGTGTGAGTTCTGGAGGCTGCCCTTGCTAGCAAGAAATTCTGTGTGTTTCTCTTCTCTGATTCTCTACTGAAGAAGTGTTTTAGACTATATCTCTTAACAAGTCCTTAAAGTCATATTCTTTTATTGTCATGACTGTATTTGAAGCTATTTTTATTTTTGTATGATACCTGATTTATATGGAATATGGCTGAAGTAAACTAAAGTCTAAAATACTTAGTCAGTAATTTGTTTAATAGTAACTTAACATTATATAATTCACATACAAAACTATGAATTGTAATTTTAAATGGTTTAAAAGCATGTAGAATAGCATATGTTGGCAAGTATATTTCTCCCTTTTTTTTTATCAAGAAGCAAAGACGAAAAGGAAAAAAAAGAAACAGGGCAGTGTTCAGTGGCTAAATCATCTGTCCCCACCAGAGATGGGCAGTAACGCGTTACAAGTAACGCGTTACTGTAATCCAATTACTTTTTTCAAGTAACGAGTAAAGTAAGGGATTACTATTGCAAAAACGGTAATTAGATTACCGTTACTTTCCCGTAGGAACGCTGCGTTACTGCGTTACTAAAACCGTGATTTTCTTGCGAGAATGTCTCATGACAGTGAAGTAAGCGAGTGTGACATTCGTGACAACAGCTGTGTGCAGATCAACAATGGATCATATATTGAGTGCAGGAGAGAGTATGAGCGTGCAGCGTTTAAAGCGTGGAAGTACTGACCTTATTTTGAGTTTGATTCCATAAAAAGTGACAAAAACATTAGTGTCCGCTGTGCGTGGGAAGAAAACTTCTTTTTACAGCGAAAAAAACCCCCTAAACTTCCAAGCAAGCACCAAGTAGCTACTAGTGATGGGTCGTTCGCGAACGAAATGGCTCTTAGAGCCGGGTCTTTGAAGTGAACGACGCGAGCCGGCTCTTTATTGGGAGCCGTGAGGGTTTTTTTCCCTTTCTCTCACCCTCTCTCTCGCCCTTTTTTCCGCTAAACTCCGCGCGTGGCCTGTACTTTTCGCTGGGCAGAGGGGGGAGGGGCGTTAGTTACACTCGCAGTAGCACAGGAACAGAGCCAGAGAGAAAGAGAGCCAGGGGCAACAACCTCACATTAGAAAGGTATAGTAATCATCCACTATTTTCAGTTGCAGATGATAAAGGATTCAGAAATCATGCAGGCCCATATGACAGAGAATATGCATCTTCTTTTTGTTTTAATATTTTAATTTATATTTAATTGTGTTGTGGTTTGCAGTGTTTTGTGTTGTTTCACGTTAAATTTGTTTAAAAGGAAAAAGCTGAAAATTTAAATAGTTAAAAGTTTAAAATGTAAAGAGTTGTTTTTTGTATTATATGATTTATTTATTACATTTTATGTGGAGTGAATAAATAAAGTATATTTATGGTGGCCCTTAGAGACAAAGCACGTACAAACTCCAAAACATGTACAAACTCCTAAGCATGTACAAACTCCAAAATGCGTAAAAACTCCAAAACACGTAAAAACTCAGAAGCACGTACAAACTCAGAATCACGTACAAAGGACAACAGAAGTGCTCCAGGATGCTAGGGCGCAGTGTTGAGCTTTTGTTACCTAGTGGCTACACAAGCCAGGAAGTATCAACAACCGGATTTGGTGTGTGGTAGTAACAGGTAAATTAACTTTTTTTTTTTTTAATTATTTGAATAAATATGAGTGCTTGTCTATAAATACACAAACAATACACACATGCTTTCAATTGTGTAATTTAAGTGATCTGGGTAGCTCTGTTTTGGAAGTTCAGTAAACGCTACAAATGTGTTTCGGAGTTTGTACGTGCTTTTTAGAGTTTGTATATGCTTTAGAGTTTGTACGTGCTTTGTCTCTAGGGGCTATATATAAACATGTATAAATAAAACCACTTTTTTTTACATTAGTAATTCCTTTTCTGCATAATTTTATATTATTGTTAATGATTAAATAATTAAAGCAACAAAACAACCTGAAGAACCGGTTCGGAGCCGAAAGAGCCGGCTCTTTTTAGTGATCCGAGCCGAAAGAGCCGGATCTGTAAAAAGAGCCGGAAATCCCATCACTAGTAGCTACGACGTAATGGGAAACTCACAGAGAAACTGCGGTATCCTTCCACTGACCGCTGCGGCACACCTGCACCAGGATAAACCTCCGCCTACTCTACTCCTGCTTTACAGGTGAAAATAGAGCAAAAGGACCGCTAGTCTTTGACTTTATTTATTTTCTGCTGTGTTTTACTTGCATCTGAAAGAGTGAGTGTAAACACAAAATAATAATAATTATATATATATATATATATATATATATATATATATATATATATATGCAGTGTTGGGGAGTAACGGAATACATGTACCGCCGTTACGTATTTAAAATACAAAATATGAGTAACTGTATTCCGTTACAGTTACCGTTTAAAAGGGTGGTATTTAGAATACAGTTACTTTGTTGAAATAAATGGATTACACAGCTGTACTTCCCTGTTTCATATTGTGGCGGGTCAGGACTGTTTGGGTTTTGTTTGACAGCTACGTTCTGTTGTTCCAGGCGGCAGCGTTACGGTTGCCATGGTTACAGGGTGACGCTCTCTCTCTGCGTGTTTCCTGGGTGAGAGAGGCCTTTTTGTTGTCGTTGTGCTAAGCTAATAGGCAGAATGCTACAGGTATAGCTCTAAAGAATGTAGCATCATAGGCAGTGTAGTCCGTGCTGCAGGGAGAATGGACTGCCATACACGTTATGTGTCTGTGAGCGAGGGAGGGAGAAAAAGGAAAAGTACGAGCTGTCATCAAGCAAAAACGGGAGCTGGAAGCATGTAAATATAATAATAACCACTGGAGCCAAGAAGAGTGCCTGACGAGCCCAGTTGTAAGTAAGCTATTAAGACTCGACTGTACACCGTGTTCGTGTTTTCCTCCAAAAACAATAAGTTCCGTTGAAGCAGCCTTTCAACGCCTCTCTCTGTCTCTCGCTAGCAAACTTGACCCAGACAACAAAGTAAAGCTAGTTTTCGGCTACAAGCCGACACAGAACCCACCGTATTAGCCAGAGGTCCCTTTACTACGGTTCAGAGCCGCGGACCTTCAGTAACAGTAATAAATCACAGCAATAGTACATTCATGTAGTTGTAAACAGCTTGATAATATATTAAGTAATCCAAAGTATTCGGAATACGTTACTCTCATTGAGTAACGTAACGGAATACGTTACAGAATACATTTTGGGGCATGTATTCTGTATTCTGTAACGGAATACATTGTAAAAGTAACCTTCCCAACACTGTATATATGTGCTGGAATGTGCAGAAAATAGGTTTAAATGTTAAACTAATTTCTTCCAGTCAGAGAATGGTGCATATAATTAAAATTTTGCTTCATGCATAAAGTTAAAAGATTAAAACTAATAAAACAAGTTTTAAAAAGAGACTTTTCCATTTGATTACATTTTGTATGATGATTATGCAGAAAAAGTAGAATTGGGCTGAAAGTTGTAAAGGTTGTAAATCATGTTTTTAAAAAGTAACTAAGTAATTAATTACTTTTGAAAATAAGTAATCAGTAAAGTAACGGGATTACTTTTTTGGGGAAGTAATCAGTAATTAATTACTGATTACTTTTTTCAAGTAACTTGACCAACACTGGTCCCCACCAATGTCAAAACGAAATCTACGCCCTTGGTACACCGATATATAAGTCGCACTCCAATGTATGCTCGAGTCACACTGTATCTTATTTCATACATGCCCCGAGGTGAAGTTGAGAGAAAGCTGTGAGAGTGACAGTCCTACAGTTTGATGCGAACCAAGGATGGCGACGAGTGCGGACCCAAAGATAGTTATAATAGGATGTGGAGTATCGGGTATAGCAGCGGCTCACCGGCTTGTCAAAGCTGGATATGGTCATGTGCGGATACTTGAGGCAACTGGAAGAAGCGGGGGACGAATAAAAACAGCAACTCTGGGTAAGTTTATATGTATTTTCTGTTTTAGTCAGTTTCGTCTTTACACTGTCAGAAAATCAGAAACCAACTAAATTAAACCCTTAGTAAGAACAACATTAATTTCTAAGTGTGAGCATCTTTATTGCAGACAATCTAGGAGGATAAGCGATCCAGCATGTTCTTGTCTCTTTTAATCACCTGCTGCTGTCAGCATCTTCTGTTGTACTTATTCTCAGTTTCAGTGCTTGGACTGTTGTGCAGCTTTCTGATGTTTTCCGAATGGTGAAACAACACAAAAATGATGCCAGTGCATACAGACACCTCACATTAAAGTTTTTACAGGACACTATGCAGTACCGTGAAAAACTAAGTGCATCTCAGCAACCAGGTGCTGTGAAAGTCTGGATGAACCTCACCACAAAAAAAAGGGTTTTGGCAGTCTGCTGTAGGCGTGTGACCCGGGCACCTTGCAGTCGTTGAGTCGATCTCTGTATGCCAACGTATTCTAAAGTCAAATGTGAGTGTCTGTCTGACAAGCTAAAGCTTGGTCCAAAGTAGGTCAGACAACAGGATCGTGATCCCAAGCACTAAAGCAGAATAGCTGAAAAAGAAAAGAATTGAGGTGCTGCAATGTCTCAGTCAAATTCCAGACCTCAACACGATTGGATGTGGGACCTTAACAGAGCTCTGCTTTAATGAATGCCCACCAACCTCAATAAACTGAAGCAACATTATAAAGAAGAGTTGGCCAAAGTTCCTCTACAAAGACGTGAGAGACTACTAAAGTCATGCAGTAAAGAATAACTTATAGTTATTGCTGCTATAGGTGGTTCTTCCAGCTGTTGACTCATGGGGTGTGTTTAGTTTTTCTCAGAATTACAAAGAGTTCTGTGAAACCTGATCTACTAGTACAATGGCCTCCCAGTTTACTGTCATTGTGCAAGTAAATGTACACAAAGACTTGTTTTTCTTTGACAGGTAAAACTATTACAGAGATTGGTGCGTCTTACATCCATGGCCCATCTGAGGAGAACCCATTGTTTTGTCTGGCTCGTGACTATGACCTCTTGCCTCCAGAAGCGCTCACTCCAAAGAACCAGGCCGTAGACGTGGATGAACATCCTCCCTTGGTCCCCAACTGGTTCAGCAGTTCAGGTGACCAGACATAGTAACACAAGTGTACTTCAGCACATCACATCATTGTGTATATTAATAGCGTGCTTGGTAAGCTGTGATTGTTATTACAACTTTAAATTCTGTCCCAAAGGTCAGAGGCTGAGTGCAGAAAGCATGGAACCAGCTGAGGAGCTGTTTCGTGAGATTTTGGATAACACTTCACAATTTCAAAATCTCAAAAACACATCCTGGAAGAGTGTAGGACATTTCATGCGAACAAAGGTACATTGTTTTGAATTATGCGTGTTGCTGATGATATAAAAAGCTGTAAAAAAAAAAATCTGTTTTGTTGAAATTTGGCATTTTGTGCAGGCGCAGAACCAAGCAGCAGGAAGGTGGAAAGATGAGGATGAAACCACTAGGCAGCTGCTTCTCTCTGCCTTCAGTACTATGCTGAAGTTTGAGTGCTGTGGAAGTGCCACTCATAGCATGGATGACATAGACCTGGCAGGGGTTTCTATGCATAAGAGCCTACGTGGCGTGGACTGCACGCTTCCAAGGTTTGTGCATCATTGTATGCATAAAGGGTGTTAACATAAATGCCATTCATTTACTTGTCATTTGCTCAACTGTAGCAATTTAAGTTTATGCCTTCACCACCAAGTGCTGTCAAAGAGTAAAGCTGCATTGATTAATACTGAGTAATTAAAGTGGCAGTGATTTAGATCCTTAGTCCTTTAGATTGTTTCTTTTATTATTGGTTATTGGTTGGGCGATCGTGGCTCAAGAGTTGGGGCTTCACCTTGTAATCGGAAGGTTGCCGGTTCGATCCCCGGCTTGGACAGTCTCGGACGTTGTGTCCTTGGGCAAGACACTTCACCCGTTGCCTACTGGTGGTGGACAGAGGGCCCGGTGGCACCAGTGTCCGGCAGCCTCGCCTCTGTCAGTGCACCCCAGGGTGGCTGTGGCTACAATGTAGCTTGCTGTCACCAGTGTGTGAATGGGTGGATGACTGGATGTGTAAAGCGCTATACAAATACAGGCCATTTACCATTTAATCCTCTGATCAGCCTGTGTGAGAACCTTCTGTGGTTTTTATTATAGCAATTAGCTAATTATTATTTATTCATTTATTGTCTAGTTTTACAAGAACAAAGCTAATTTATCCACAATAAAGACTAAGACAATGAAATACAGGCACCTTGATGTCTGTAAGTACGTACTAAATAAATAGAAGATGCTCTTGACTGCTCCAGTTTCACCCAGTTAATCTTTATAATTTGTTATTTATTCACTACAGATTATATTTAAAGTAGCCAGACAGGATCCATGGACATGTCCTTGAGCTAACTCTTAGACATATTTGGCACTCTGCCATATCAAAGGTCATGGGCCTGATTTCCATTCGCTGCACCTTAATTCATATAGAGAATCACTTACCACGACTAAGTCTTGAAAGACTATGAAATCACCAGGAGCACATGCTGAAACAACTTTAAGGTTGTATAATATTCTTGTTGTTTTTCTCTGAGTTCACAAACGAGACCTTTTTGAGAGGACGTAACTCTGACTGTGGATAGTATAAAAATTTTATAACACAAGAAAGAAGACACTCATATATTCTCTCTCTCTCTCTCTCTCTCTCTCTCTCTCTCTCGCTATGTATATTTTAACATACGTGTAAAGTGATAGATTTCAAGCATTTTTTATTTTAATTTTGATGATTATGACTTAGGCCACGCAAAATCAGAAATCCAATATCTTAAATTATTAGACTGTGTGATTAGGTTTCACTTTAGGTGTTTGGAATAAAAATAATATATATGCAGGTCACACTTTTGAATTAAATTATAATTTTTTTATGCTATTCTATTCTCTAATGCTCTAATCCAGACCTTCCCAAAGTGTGGGGCCCGCCCCCTAGGGGCGGCGCAGAGCCATTGCATGGGGGGCGCGGTATGAAAGGGGGGAAAAAACAAAATGCTTGGACACTGCTAGCACAGGGCGGCCTCAGAAACGCAAAGCAGGAGATGAAGCATAGCTGAATATGTTTCCAAACCAACTTCATTCTAAGCCAAAGACTAGAAAATATGATGAAGCATATCTTCCCTTTGGCTTCACCTGCACAAGTGCCAAGGTAGGTCTCCCCTGCAGAATTGGTTTTCCCTGCGTTGGGAGCAGCGCTGGGCTGTTCAAATCAAGGACAAACAGTATCCCACATTCTTGATTTTTAGTTCACAAACACTTCTTTTCATGACTAACTACTCCTGACATGTTGGAGATGTTAGCTCTTTATACAGTAAAGTTACAGTGGGATAATATCAGGCTAATCCTGCCACGATTTGTTCCCGGTTCAAATCATGGACAAACAGTATCCCACAGCTGTTTATGTTTTTGAACCCCTTTTGCACAGAGAGGCATTTTTTGAAAAATGTATTGATAGTAATGTTGAATATTATTACACAGGAAAAAAAAACAACTACATGTAAAATAATTACACCGTGACGCTTCTACCTTCTTAAATGGAGGGACAGTAGCTGCATGTGTATGTAAGCCTGTAAAAACTGAAGTCAGATTAACAGTAACAGTATTTCGTCTCTATCCGCCATTCTGTAATTCAGCTCATGTAAACAATAACGTGGTGCACAGCGTAACGTGAAAAAAGGCACATAACTTTGAAGTTGCATGAGGAACTCTGCATTCCTCCACAGGTAAACGCAAAAAAGGAGTTTTAAAAAATCTCCGTTTTTGGTGATTGGAAACGCCGTTTACGTGTGGACGAAACAGCTGCGTTTTCAAAAATACCCGTGTAGGTGTGACCATAGTGTAAAAGAGTTAGTAGTTTATTTTATTACTACCTGTCATTTTTAATTGTTTACTAAACGTTTGAGGTGTGAAATAAACCGCAATTGAGCAAAATAAGTGTGTGTGTGTGTGTGTGTGTGTGTGTGTGTGTGTGTGTGTGCGCGCGCGCGCGCGCGAACATTTTTCTTGTAAAACAAAGGGAGGCCTAGCAAAAAAAGGGTTTGGGAACCACTGCTCTAATCTAATGAACCTCAATAGTAAGCAGTGAGTCAAGTTTTGCACACTTCATGGACACTCATCATCACTTTGTTATTGTCAACAGCTATGATTATTACATCAAATATAAAATACAAATGTACTACAGATGCTGCATTGTGGTCATCTTAATGTATCTTATCTTGCAGAGGATTTGAGCGGCTAATTGAGAACTTGATGTCTGAACTCCCCTCTGACTTGGTGACCTACAATTGCCCTGTGAGCTGTGTCCACTGGAGCAACACAGAGTGTGGCTTAAGTCCTGTGACGGTTGAGTGTGAGGATGGCGAGAGGATTGCTGCTGATCACGTTATTGTCACTGTGCCTTTAGGTAAACTTCTTTTCATATGCTTCATCCTCTTTTTCGTATCTCTGCATGAAATTGATTAATTGTAAATTACATGTTACGACCAATGTCAGAGCTTAATCTTAATGGCGGGGTTTTGGTAGTGTCACTTTAACAATGGAATACAGACCAAGTTAGATTTAACCCTCTGCTGCAGTTTATGCAATTTTTAATACGTTTTCTTTTTGTCAGGATATCTGAAGAAGCACCACTCCACTCTGTTCTACCCTCCTCTCCCGGCCCACAAGCTGAAGTCGATCGAGACGCTAGGATTTGGAACATGTGACAAAATATTTGTGGAGTTTGAATCGCCGTGGTGGGATGCTGATTGTGAAATCATCTACCTCGTGTGGGAAGACGAGGTTTGTAATGCAGCAGCCAGAATAGTTTCATATGTACCGAACCTGTCTTAATAACAGGTTGACAGATATTTTTAAACTTTCTTGCACAATATTAAAGATATGAGCCTTTTTCTTTGTTTTTATGTATATAATGCAATAAAATATCTCAGAAATGTTGCCTAGTAAGGGTAAAACAATAGAGACATTGTGTGAACTTGTGTTTTAGAGCCAGAGATCAGAGAGGACATAAACCCTTTTGTGTTTTCAGGAGACTGTGTCAGACCAAGTGTCAGATGTGAGTGAATCCTGGATAAGGAAGTTGGTGACATTCACTGTGCATAAACCTTCTGAAACGTAAGTGACATGTTAATCTGAGGAACCATTAATGATTTTTCCCTCCTATAAAGTTTCCTTTGCAATTCAAACCAGCATTCAGACTTCTCTTGTTGATTAACACAAACTCTCAGGGGTAGCCATGTTCTCTGTGGCTGGATTTGTGGCCATGAGGCAGAGTATATGGAGACACTTCCTGAGGAGGAAGTGAGAGAGTCAATCACAGAGCTCGTCCGTACATTCACAGGTAAGTTTTATGTCTGATCTAACCCTTATAGCTCTTTCCTCTATAACATAATTAAAGATAAAAAATAAATATCAAAGAGACTAATGATTAAAATGAAAGGTTGTTATACCTAAGAAAACTTCTCTGTATGCACAAGCATCACAACAGTTCAATTTTTCGTTAGAAATCTATAAAACATCTCATTGTTATAGGAATAAAACAAGTTCAGGTAATACAGAGTATATATTTAGATATAATGGCATTAAATCGAGCAGCAAACGTGTATGACTATTACCTAAATATCTTTGTCTTACAGCAATAAGACTGAGTTTGTGGTTGAAACTGCTAATATGATGTTTGCACAAATTGTATTTATATTTTAAAAAGCTGATAGTCATCACACTCTTACTTATATATAACATATTAGTATTGGGAAAATAGTTCAGTATAGATTTATGTAACCAGGTCAGATTTCAGAGTTTATCCTCTGATGTTGACATGCCCAAAACAGGCCACTGTGCAGATGACAATTGATTGTAGAAAACTATGCAGCTATTTTCCTCGATTGAAACCTTCTAGTGCAGAAATGTACATGTTAGACCGAGTATTGAATAGGTATTGAATGGGCACCATTAAGGTAGAAGCTACCTGGTTTGTGCCCGAGAAAACACACAAATCGCCTGGACACTACGTCAGGAAGGGCACCCATAATAATCTGTCAAATCAAATATACAGAGCTGCCTAATGTGGTAACATGTTTTGGAAAGGGGAGCATCTAAAAGTAGCTTGAGGCTTTTCTGCAAGAAATATTCTTCTCAGATAACTGATCCATAATTGATCCAGCTGCTGCTTTTTAATAAACCAGAATGTTTGGGGTGTCACAACCCGGCTCAAAGGACGTGACAAGCAAGTGGGAGACCACACACAGGCTTTTAAAGGCTGTAAGATATGTTTAATGAAATAAGGTAAAGAAACTTAAACACAAGTTAAATAATACAACAGCCATAACTGAAGAACAAAATGAACATAATGAGTGACAGACAAAGAGAGACAGCCATGGTTCAGTCAAGGTGTCTTTATATACTGGGACTGGCCTGCTCAGGTGTGCTGCATCTATAACTGGGTCAGCTCCGCTTACCTGCAAGAAACAGGCAACAAGAAAACAAGAACACAAGGCCACCCCACTGGCTGTCACAGGGGGCATATTGGAGGGGCAGGCTGTATAAGGCACTGCCTGCTGAAATGAGCTAGCAGATAGTTACTGATATACAGTATTCAAGTCCTAGAAAGCTGTCATACATAGAGGGAAGGCTTTAATAGGTAGTAAAAGTAATTTATTTATATCAGTTTTTTTTATATATATTTTCTGAAGTGGTTGAGCCTTGGTTATTTCATATTTGTCTGTAGGAAACGGTACGATCACACCAAAGAGAATCCTGTGTTCCCGGTGGTTCACTGATCCCTGGACATACGGTTCCTACTGTCATCCAGCCATAGGCTGTACAGCCAAGGACCTGAAGAACATGATGGAACCTCTGCCTTCACAGGAAACTCTGTCACAGGTACAGAACGTCTTGAGCCACCGCTAATATTTTGCTTCCAAGGAGCCACACTTTCATGTCATTTTTCTAAAGTGGTCTTGAGTAAGAATTCTCCAGGCTTTTTTGAATGTCTTTAAAAATGTTCAGTCCAGTCCTTGTACCTGACCATTTTCAGAGGAGTGTTTTGTCCGTTAAAATCCATTTTAAATGGCATCCTTTAGCGCTTTGTTACTAGCAGCCTGTTGGAAAAAATGCATCATTTGTTCACATTTGTTTATTCAATCTATAAAAAATGCCAGTGATAACACAGTTCAATTCAATTCAATTTTATTTATATAGCGCCAAATCACAACACAGTTTGATAAGAATTGCTAGTAGAAAACGTGACATATCTTGGCATGGTGTGCAGCAGATGAACTATTAGTAAATCAAGTGAGTCATATTGCCCAGGGAAGTACTGACTTCTGTTACTTTATAGTTAGACAGAAAGTGACATAATATAACCTTGAAAAATGTTTCTCACTTTTACTGCTTGTGTGTTTCAGCCCCTGCAGGTGTTGTTTGCTGGAGAGGCAACCCATCCTTGCTTTTACTCCACCGTCCATGGAGCAATTATCACTGGGTGGAGAGAAGCAGATAGACTTATCACTCACTACTGGGATTCTGTTAGCCCATGAATTCCCCGTAATATAAGAAATTTAAAGATAAAGACTTTTCTTTTAGCTTTTTTTCTTTTCTTCTAAAAAACAATCAGATAAGTCTTTTATCTTTTCTGACTGCTCTTTAGTCAGATAAGCTAAAAGACAAATCTTATCTGTGTCTTATCTGGTGACACTGAGTAATCATAGTGGTTGTCTGTTGGCACTAAAAACCACAGTGCTGAATATGGGGGAAAAAGAGGGCTTGTGGCATAGTTTTGTTGTAATCTGGAGTTCCACTCCTTATCTGGGTTTAAAGGTTGACACATTACATTATACATTAGTCATTGCTAACATGTTGCCAAGGGAACTTTTACTGGTGGAGTTGTTGGTAATATTAATGCAAGTAAAATTATGTTTTTGTTGTGATTTTAAAAATAAGAGTATGCATAAACTGAATCAATGCCAACAATAAAAAAAAATCAAAGAATAAGAGCACTGAACAATTTTAGTGTATTATGAACAAATAAGACATAGTTATGCACGGTCAACCCTGGCATACCATAAAAACAACAGGTAGATCACACGTGACTTAATCGCTACAGGCAAGCAGTAGTTGGGCAGGTGCATAGATAAAATTTGATAAGCAAAGCAGGTACAATAGAACAAATACAAATGGCAGGCAAAGTAGCAGGAAGTTATTGAAAAGTGGATCAGTGTGGCGTGGGATTAGTGATACAACCCTTAGTGAGTGTGACTGAGGAAGGAATTGATTAAAAATGGGAAAACTTGCAGATGTGGATGAAGTACGCAAGATAAAAAAGTACACCAAATATGTAATAGCTTTATTTTCCATAGAGGAAATATCCATACATAAATGCATTTCCTGGACATTGCAACTATTTCGCAATGATTAATAAGCACAAATCAAAGTCTAGTTCAAATCATCTGTTTTAAACCACAATCAGGACACATGCTATGTAGTTGCTTGTGTGTTTTTTGTCTTTCTATAGAATAAAAAGACCACAAATATAATGTGTGATTCAGATGCAGAATAGTTCATTTCCTCAATAGGGAGAACACCAAATCATTGAAACATTACATTAAACACAAAATAATGATATATTTGCATTTTCTAAAGGACCGCTGTTCTCCTAATATTTAGAATTATGTAATGATTTTGTTTCAGTTTATGCAAACATAATTTATTAGATTCCTTATAATAAAACTTTAGTAAATGACAGGAGATGCACTTTGCTTTACTTGTCACAAGTGGACAAAAGGGCTCTATCCAGGTTTGTGATTGTGTTTTGAATTAATAAATAAAATCAAACATGGACACATTGTAGTGTGTTTACTGTGTTTATTTATGCAAGTAAATTAATGTCTACTTTTTTCTCCCCCTGTGTTTACCTTATGAGGTCACCAAATACTCTTGTCTTTATTGTTTTATGCATAAAGAGAGCTGGAACTTTCTCACTTGCACCTCTGCAAAGGTGTTTTTCTTTTCTGTACTAGAAGCACCAAGGTTAATCATAAACCAGGATTACCAGGATCCAGGTGCATTCTAGGGCACCCAGGCGATTCAGGCTTTCTGTCATCTGAAATGAAAATGATAGTATGTTATATAGATCAAAATACCAGCTACCTGTAAGAACCTTGATGTCAGTCCTCTGTTTGAAAATACATTGTCTGTTCTCTAATACATTGTCTGTTCTCTAGTATTAAACTTCAATATTACTGAAGTTTAATACTGAAAAACTGCAGTAAGGGTACAACTTTAATTATTAACTGACAAGTGAAGTCTTTGTTTTTTGGAAATACAAATACATTTCCTCAAATCACCAAATAAAATATTCAATGTGTAATGAAGTGTATTTTATTTAAGAAAGCCACTAAAGACAAATAAAGTAGCTCTCTATGAATATATAAGGTCATGTCATGTGATCAGCTTTAGGGAGGCATGCAAACCTTTCTTCTGTCAGCTCATCTGTCTCTATGCAGCAAAGCTTTTTTTGGAGGAGTGACCACTCCTTACAAACACTTTGCATCTTCAACTGTGCCATCCAGCTCCTGTTTCTTGTTCTTGCCACTGCTTCCAAACCATACACCAGGGATGGGGAAACTGTGGGCCTCAAGGGCTGGTGTCCTGCAGGTTTTAGATATCACCCTGGTTCAACACACCTGAGTCAAATGATTAGTTCATTACCAGGCCTCTGGAGAACTTCAAGACATGTTGGATGTGTGTTGGATTAAGGACGCATCAAAAAAACCTGCAAGACACCAGCCCTTGAGGCCTAGAGTTCCCCCACTCCTGCCATACATCATAGCAAATCTTATTACCACCTTGTAAATCTTTCCTTTCACTCTTGCTGCTGTCTTCCAGCCACTCCACACTTCCTGCACTCTCTTTTCACGTCTCTTTCACGTCTCTTGTGCATCGTCTGATGCTGATGCTGGAAAATCGGAAAATGGACCGGAAGAATTTTTGTTTGTAGCGGGATTTTTTCTTAGCTCCACAGAGGAAGGACACAGCTGCGGTTCACTGTTGTTGCCAGACATAGGCGGACACAGTTCGTAAATCCAAGGGCTGGCCCCCTTTTCTTTAATATTTTTTTTCTTTCAGTATGTTCCACCTTCAATTAAATGTCAATCACAAAAATGTGGCGCTCCGAAATAAGGCTCACACCGTTAATTCATAATTTTCACTCTGTACCACTGCTCCTTATCAGGCTGTGTGAAGCACAGTAAACAATTCAGTCGAGGCCTTGAGCCATAAACAGACATCACTCACAGACATTGTTTTCATAACCAAACTGCTTTAGACCCTGTCCCCTAAATCTACACAAATGCCCTCTGGGTGACATGAAATGCATTTAACCAATAAACAATCAATGGCTTCTTGTTGTTGTAACAGATTCTGTATTTGGACGTTTGTGTGCAGCATTTTGCGTATCAGCATAGCATTTGTTAGTAAAGCCTTCTTCATTGCATCAGCGTGTGCGTATCACTCTTCATTGCACAAGCGTGTGTATATGTGTGTGTGTGGATCACTTCTCAGTGAATTGAATCAGCATTTCGATTTGTGTGCGTGTGTGTGTGTCATTTCTCAGTCAATCAACGAGTGCATATGTGTTCATATGTGTGTTTCTCTTTCTCTTCTGAGTCAGTGTATGTAGATGTGTGTGCTTGTGTGTGTTTGTGTTCATCACTTTCCTGTTCTGGTGTTCTGGGAAAATCACGGCCTGAAGCGTGCCCTGGGGTCCTGCCCTCCTCCTTTTCAGTCCGTTTGCGTCCATTGGTGCTGCCGCCCAAAGTTCTGTCCATACTGGTTCTGGCCCCAATTGAGGCAGTCCTTTTCTCCAGTGTCCTGCATCTTCTCCTTGTCCAGCTCCTCCTTAACTTGACCCTTTTGCTTCTGTAGTTCCTTCAGGGTTTGCTCCTGGTGTTGGAGCCTCTCGTCAGGTTTGGCGACCTCCCGCTCCAGCAAACTCCGGCCTGATTTCAAGTCCTTTATCTTGGACTCTAAGCCTGACTGATGGGTTCGATTAGCAGCCAGCTAATTCCTGAGCCATGCTCAGTTTCTGCTCTGATGCCTTGAGCTCTTACTGAGGGCAGAAACCTCACAGTCTTTTCCATAGACGTCAGATTGAAGTTTATTGATGTTTTCCTTGCTTTGCTTCCATGGCCTTCTGCAGCTCTGCTGTCCGGCTCTTCTCAGAGGTCAGCTCCTGGCCAAGCCCCGACACCTGTGCCTTCAGCTTATGTTCTTCTAGTGCTTTTGTCCATTCTCAGGTGCCTCCTGACCTCAGTTACTCCTCCTGTCTCTGGCACGCCCTTTTTGCTGCCCGATCATCCGTGTTGGTCCGTCACTGTCCTGCACAGTTTTAATGCAGAGTTGTTAAGGTCAGCATTCTTTTGCTCGGCCTCACTTTTCATCCGGGCTTAATAGGCGTCTCGTCACAGCTCTGTCAGCTGAAGCTGTCTGGAAATCTCCCCCGTGTAGTGAAACGGGCCTTGGATTTAACGTTCTCCGTCTCCGCTGCATGAGATCGTTTTCCTGCAGCACTGTTGACATTTTCAGGTTGTTGTTGTGGGTCCAGCTGCTGTAGCATTTGGTCAGGGTCACATCAAAGATGGTAGAGGGGAGAGCAGAAGTCCAGGTCAGCCTCGGCTTTCCAGGCCGACAAATCAGCCTGTAATCAAGTGTAACGGAGCGAAGGTGATGTTTTTTCACAGTGTTTGTTTAAAGGAGGGAAACCTTCCTCCAAACGGACAGAGCAGTGGAGCCGCCAAGGGAAAGCACACGAATTTAAAACTGTATAATTAAAATATAATTTATTATATTTAAATAGTTAAAAATGTAAAATGAATTAAAACAACCCTGGCCAGGGGACAACACAATAAAAATCAATAAAACACAACATTAAAAATCCAGTGGCGTCCGCCACAATATAAGAGTCACTAAGAATTAAAAATCCAGTGGAGCTGTGCAGGAGGGGAACCCGGTGGCGTCCTCGCCTTCCTCTCCACGTTCTGCGCCCCGGTGTGCTAGAGAAGGGAGACAGCGGCAGTTACTACTCTTTTAGGCAGCTTTCATTCATTAAAAGGGGAAAGTCAAGAGACTTACCCCGGGTGGGCAGAGCTCTTAACTCTGCCTGCCGCTTCTTTGTAACTGCCAATCGGCACCGGCCCGTCTCGTCGCCTCCAATTCCCTGCAGACGCGTACTCTGGCCTCCTGTTGCTGCAGCAGTCGGACCGCTCGCTCTGCGTCTCTGGTTGCCGGCGCTGTATCCTCCCCTCTCGAACGCCAAGCTCCACCAGCCTTATGTGTCACTGAGCACTCTATAAATTACCACTCCCGTTCCTCTCAGGTGTGTCAAATTAGTAAAAAGGGGGAAAAGGGCGGAGTCTCTCCAGGACGAATTGACGGATGCAACCAAAACATGCAGCATAAATAAAAAACACTCCACAAGACACAACCAAAACATGCAATATAAAAAAATAAATAAGCACACTTCACATTAAAACATAGCAAAGTAAAACAACATCCGTCCTTCCCTGGATGACACAAGCATAAAGAGAAAAAACAAAAACAAAACAAAAGCAGACAAACAGGAAAATGATGTTGTTTTGGCTGTGTTATTCAGAGAGGGGCCAGGCCCTGTGTCAGCCTTCTCCCCCCCCCTTTTTTTTTTTTTTTTTTTTGTTTTTTCTCACTATATAATCAAGTCATAACCCACCAAGTTGACAGGACAACACAGGTACATGTTAAAATTCTTAAGATCATGTTTAATAGCCCAAAAAAGGAATTTTCTTTCATTCAGTAATCACTTGTATTAATCAATCATCAGAAAACATGTCACAATTTGACTCTTTTAACCACTAAATTTGTTGTTTCATCACTGGTTAGTCATACCAGTGTCTTTCTTTTTGAAGTCAAGTTGTTGTCCTGCAACCCAGAGAGTTTATTTGTTAGTAGTGGATAAACTTTATCATTTAACAACAGGTGTGTGTTAAGTTTCGCTGCTTTAACCTTGCTGGAAAATCTTCACATGTTCATGAGTGTAAGCTGTTTCTTCATTGCGTGTGTGTGCGTTTGTGGATGGGTTATTTTAACTTTTTTCTCAAACAAGGCATTTCTCTAGTTGTGTGTGTTTTTAATTTTGTTTCCCACATTTTGATTTCCCACCTTAAATAACAACATTCCATGTCTTCAGCCAGGAATTAGAGCTTGCTTGTGAGATTCAGGGACACATGGTGCCAAAAACAATTCAGCAAAAAACTTGCCTGAAAATTTCCAGTGATGGTAACCGATAACTGGAGGAGAAGATGTCCTTTAAGCCTCTTTTCAGGGTGGGGACAAAGTGAGAGGTCAAGCTGTAAAATTTTTAGCCAGAGCTTGGCCTGTCTGTCGTCCCAATTCTGTTAATCTATCCTTTTGCCGCTGTACTCAGGTACAGTACAGCCTGTACTCAGGTGTCCAGGTTGAGAGAAATCCACCTGTATTAAGAGACTAAAACATTCATTTACTATTTTTCTTAAAACATCCCTTTGGTTCATCTGCCTAGATTTTACTCTCTCTCTCTCTTGGTGCATAGTTCACACAGTCAGGCAGTTGCCTTTTATGGGCATGCAGATTTCCGGTCACAGACACACAGCTACTCACCCCCAGCAGCTGCAAAGCCGTCTCTTTTAGATCAAAACCCAGCCAAACATTAAACATTCACAGTAGTCATTCAAAACTTTATTTGTAATATTATAATCAGCAAAATCAGCGTTTTAATTACAGGCATGTATCATTGTTTGCAAATCATAATTATAAAACTCAATAACACGCTAAACAGGAAGTGAAAATGCTCTGTGCGCTTCACAGCAGCCACCTCATTTGCATGTTTACACACCGTCTAAAAGTAGCTCGCAGCGCTGCAGCGCGCTGTCGTCACACACAGCCTTTCTCTCCATTTCACACCCAACTCTATTATTCTATAACAAAGACGTCTTATATTTACAATCACTCTCAGGCCTGAAAGTTTTAGCGCCTAACAATTTTGACAAATTTACGTTAACGGTCCAACCGAAAAAGTCCAACTTTTTTGTGATCAATTAACCAGTATCTGTCCAACAGTTTCTGGCCTCATCTCTAAAGTCCCTAACTCAATTTAAAAGTGTCCAACACCCAAGGTCCAACCTTTGCTGCCCAAAAAAGCACAGACACCGTTCCAAACGGTAAAGTGGTCCAACCACTAGTTATTCTGGAGTGCCCCAAGCTCCACAGTGACCAATTGACTATCCCTCAAAGAGGACAAGGACAAGGCCTAGGCGTCCCCGGCCTTGGCAAGCGTTACCTCTGAGCACTGTGCTTCTCAGCAGTCCAACTGCCGCTCTGAAAAATTTATAATACTTTGAAACAACAGTCAACACACTAAAACAAGAGTATGACTGAGGCAGGTCCAACCATGACCAATGGGGACTTTAACCCATTTAACCCCCATAAAGGCACCTGTCCACTCAGTTCGATTGCCAGATAATGTCTGCCCGTCTGACCACCTCGGACCGTCCAAGCCTCCAAAACTTCCACCCCAATACCACAGGACGAGCCCCCAAAACTGTTACGGATTCAAATATTGGGGATGGATACAGGAGGAAAAACCAAAATAACAACACTGGTCCGGCCGGGTCAAGTCAAACGATGATTTAATGAACACATGCGTGGGAGATGGACACCATACAGCAGACAGCATCAGATCTCAAAATGGTGGAGCCTTGATCAAACTCTTATAGCCTCTAGTGGCCCCCACCTAATCATAAAAGCCTAAACATTCACATTCTTTCTCTCACACAGCGCCTAAGCTACGACCTTGGCTCCCTGTTCATCTGCTCCTGCTGAGATGGGGCAGTATGCTCTGTTCTCTTCTAACCAGACAAATAAGGCGATGACTTTCTGGAACAGTATTTCTTATAACTCAGCAGTATAATGCATCATAAAACAATATCATTCATTCACAATAAATCAACAGTCTAATATAATGCAAATCAGTTTACCAAATGTAATAGTTATCACCTTCTTCTAATTCAGGAGAATAATGCAAACTAAAACTACATAATAATTCACAATCTTTAATTAGGGGTCTAACATGGCATAAAATAACATTATAATCCAACAGCCCACATCAGTCTAAAATTGTATGTAACTATGAATAACGTGTTACCATGTCCACCAGGAGAGACTGGACAGTATAGATGAAAAACAAATATGCCAGCAGTTTATCTCAGTTAACGAGAGGAGAAGGCATGTGTTTGGCTCCTTCACATAGTGGACATTGAGTTGTTGGACATGAGTAGTCCATGTCTGTTGCTGTAACAGTAGTTCATGTTTAGAGTAAAACATCCCAGCTCACTGATTTGATCGGGGCAATAGTGTGGCTAAAATGTTGCATAATTTTGCTGAGAGATCTGTTACTTTGTGGTAATCTTAGATGAGTAGTTTTATGGACAAAAACCACCAGGTCATTCAGTATTCCCTTAGTGCTGATGTATCAGAGATGTTGGTGTAGTATAACTGAAGTAATGTTGTTAAGTCCTTAAAGTCATATTCTTTTATTGTCATGACTGTATTTGAAGCTATTTTTATTTTTGTATGATACCTGATTTATATGGAATATGGCTGAAGTAAACTAAAGTCTAAAATACTTAGTCAGTCATTTGTTTAATAGTAACTTAACATTATATAATTCACATATAAAACTATGAATTGTAATTTTAAATGGTTTAAAAGCATGTAGAATAGCATATGTTGGCAAGTATATTTCTCCCTTTTTTTATCAAGAAGTGTCAATGGAAAATTGTACTTAGTAGTCAGTATAATATTTTAATGATATAAGTTTGTATATGGTAGAATACTGCACGTAATCATTTGTGTTTAGAAGTATATAGTTGGTGGCATATTGAAAGAATGTCTCATCCTAGGAGGTTTGTAACATTCCAGGGTGTTCTGGCGTTCACCCCCACATCCTAGGAGCATGGGAAAAGGTCGTACTTTGTCTTATTGTTTTACGGTAGAATTAACGTAGTAATATCTGTTTTAGTCTAAGTGCCTTTTGTTTAGATGAACTGTTGGACTTTCCAGTCCAGCAGGTTTAGGGAAGTCATTTATGGGGTCACACTCTGACCCCACACACACACACACACACACACACACACACGCACACCTCCACATTTCAATGTATGGAACAAACGCTCACTGAAGTGTATAAATAAAAGACCAGGGCAGTACTCAGTGCTTAGTCTCTGAGCCTCACTCTTGGAGTGTGAGTTCTGGAGGCTGCCCTTGCTAGCAAGAAAATCTGTGTGTTTCTCTTCTCTGATTCTCTACTGAAGAAGTGTTTTAGAATATATCTCTTAACATTATTTGGTCCTTCGTAGCCGGATCAGAAAATATCAGAACTGTTATCTGTGACTCTGTTCCAGGATCCAGCACTGATTCCTGACGCCGTGGGGAGCCAGCACCGAAGCCTGCGCACAGCCCTCTTAGACGAGGAGAGAGCCCCAGGACGTGAATTCGGGTCTGGGCCGGTGGCCTGGTCCACGGCGCTGGGATTCAGTCTGATGATCCGAACCACCAGTGAGATGTCGGAGGGTGAGAAACACTATTTTGGTATATAAAACGGCCGCAAAGGTTTAAAGTAACGTGATAAAATAGGTTTAAGTTCGCCAAAAGGAACTGTGTTTAGACTAGTTTTAGAGGTAGCTGAAATTACTTCGTGACAAATTAAAATACGTTTAAGCAAATGAAAACACGTTGAGACAGAGAAATTAAATTAGGTTTAAGTTCGCCAAAAGGAACTGTGTTTAGACTGGTTTTAGAGGTAGCCGTGAAATACTTCGTGACAAATTAGCGCGCAAATGTCTATATGTGTGTGTGTCTGGAAGTAAGTTGATTTTACAGCACAATACGCTGCTGAACTACTTCCATTTTTGTTTTCTTTGCTGAGGCTCACGTACTGGTGACAAAGGAGAACGGTTGAGTTTCATCTCATAAAACTGATACCGCTTCACCGTTAGGGTGAAGTTGAAGGCCATATCAGTAAACCACTCTGTAGTCAAGCGTGCCAGCGACGGCCCAGCAAAATCTTTGAAAATGGAGAATAAACAATTAAAATTAACACCTGATGAGAAATGGTTAGAAAAACAACAAGCCGGAGCAGGTAAAATCAGTGCAAATAGGTGGAGAAATCCACAAAAAGCAAAAAAACGCAGATTCTTTAGATTGCCCTGATCAACAACAGCCGGTGCTCCAGACCATTAATTTAACCAGTTGTTATTAGTAATCTGCATTAAGCTCAGGGTTGCTCAAATTCAGTACAATGACATATGAAGTAAAATAGGTAAATATTTAAACTAATTACGTGTATAGAGGCACTTGACCTGTTTGAAAAACTGTCATCCTAATATGAGCCATTGTTGAGATATAGAGCACACCTATGAAAACAACTAATATGCTGAACCCTGTATGAAACAGCTGAAAACTACATGATGGAGAAGCTGACATGAATATGAAACCACTGTGCAAACTGCGTTGCGGTCTCTTCTGAGCTGATGAGCAAGCTACACATTATCAGATTGAGATCTGGCTAAGAACTCATAAAAGAGAGGGAAAAGAAACTATGATAACTATGATAACTGGAGTGTGCAGTGTTTCCGTGAGCAGTTTTCCGGCATCTTGACTCATGTGTGTAGAGTGTTCATAGCATCAGCATCATGTTTTTGTTATTTGTTTTATTGGGTTGAAAAATAATTAAATAAACTTGTGATCATACTTATGGATCACCATGGCACATATCATCAGCCATGTGATTTATTTATACAGATGAAAAAGTGAGTGTGAATGTGTCTGACGTCACAGTGTTTTTGTGCGCTGTGTAAAAGCAATTGCCTCTGATTGTGAGAGCGGTGATTCTGCGGGTCACCAGCTATTGTAAAAAAAAAAAAAAAAAAAGAGTGAAAAAGATACAAAATTTACATTGTAGATGAAAAATAATCATAGGAAAAAGGTTTTGTGTTGATCAGCCAAGAACAACTACAATCTCATTTTCTGCTTAAAGGACTGTTCACAAAAACAGAGAGAGAGATGTGTGTTGATTAAGCAGTGATAATAATAATGAAAATGTCTTAGTTTGTCACTTTCAGGTGAAAAGCAGACCTGAATCAATTTTCCACATGCAGCGGTCGGAAGAAAGTTATAGTTTAACATCATTGGAAACATTCAGGCCAAGTTTCTGGCTAACTTATTTACAGCACCATGTGTCTCTCAAACTCGCAAGCGAGCTCTCACTCCTCCCTGAAGACAAGGAATGCAGCTCCAAAGAGCAATAACATGGCAGATAAAGAGACAGCAGCAAAGTCCTGGGCAAAGAGTCCCAGCAAGCAGCAGCAGTGTGGACAAACAGCATCAGAGAAGAAGAGCAAACCCATCATCCTGCCTGATTGGATGAATGGCACTGTGTTTCCAACAAGCTGCAAATTCACTGTGCATGTAAAAAGAACGTTTGAGGAGAACTGAGGAGGCTGTTGGAGTTTGACATTTGCCACCTTTGGAGAAAATGGCAAGAAGAGACAGTGAAACACAGGGCAAAGATGAAAGAGAACTGCCTGCTATTGGACTGTTGAAGTGGGAGAGGACAACAGTGAGAATGCTGGTGTTTAAAGTGGGAAATCAAAATTTGGGTTAGCAAACCTGGGAAAAACAAAACTGACTGTTTAAGTTGGAAAATTGTGAAGGAGTCTGAAACACTGCAAAAAGAAACATATACAAAATCACACACACAAGCAGAATATGCATTAACCCTACTAACACTTCCAAACACAAGAGAGCTCATGAAGATTAGACAACATCTTAAGCATGTGAGTCTGTTTACCATCTTGTCCAAGTCACTTAGTGTGATGAGAAGTGATGCAAAGATCAGTGGACTCATAGCACATCAGTTACAAAATGATTAAATAATAGTAGAGAAATGTGTAGGAAAGGCAGCTTTAAGAACATGCCCTGCTGGAGATGCAGCTCCACAGACATGCATTAAACCTGCCTAATAACACAAACACACATGCAATGAAAATTAGCCTGTTATCTCTCATCGGTGTTAAAATAGGGTAAATTTAACAGACACTTGTTATCAAATGCTGAATTTATCCAATGCAAAAAATTGACTCTCTAGGTTGCAGGACAACAGTTTAACTTTCGTGGGAAAAAAGATTCTGGTTTGACCAACCAGTGATCAGACAATAAATTTAGTTGTTAATATAGTAAATTGGGAGATGCTTTCTGCTTGATTGATGCAGCACAAGTAATTTACTGTATGAGGGAAATTCTATTTTTGTGATAACATTTTGAACATGCATTTCTGTTTTGTCATCTTAGTGGGTTAATAGCTGATATGCAAATTAGTTGATCGTTCTTAGATTAATGAAAGGTGACTGAATTCTAGCATGAGTGAATGGGATGTGTTGGAGTTTGTTAGAGTGGAGACTCTAAAACACTGAGTTTCCTGTTTTGATGTGCGAGTGAATCCTGTACCTAGATACACAACTCTGAATACATAAGAACAAACTTCTTTTGTGAAGTGCATGACAACATGTCACATGTTTTATGATGACGGGAAAAAAGAAAGACTGGATAAAATGGATCTGTGGCCTAAATGAGTGAAAAGCACAGACCTGGGGATTAAACTCATATCTAATAACATATTAGGGTCATGTTGTGCGTTGTGTGGCTGATGGATGATTTGGAGTTAATCTAGCTGATGACTTTTCTTTTGTTGTGAAGTTGAGCCTGCCAATTAGTATGATGGTATGATAAACCATGCTAATGGTATGATTTACCCTCCTGAGATGAGGAGCTTGTGTCATGACTTAACAAGGCCTTTTTTATTTTGATACTTTTACAGTGCATTGAAAGTTTTGTTCGATAATCTCTGTTTGAGCAAATCTGCACGATTAGAACAGAAAGCGCTGTACGACACGTCGTCGAGAAAATTGTTACAAGTGAACTTCTCCAAATTAAAATGGGCTCGGGAGAAAGCCACTTATTTGGGACAATTAGAAAATGAGAGTCCCTGCTTAAAAAGGATTCAGCGAGGTAATCCGATCTAAAGTTCTTCTTTTTCTTTTTGAAATGACGTCATTTTGCTGAGGGTGGAAATCAAATGCGGCGATAGTTTCCACTATCAGCAAAGAAAGAAAGAATGGATGGATGAATGAATGAATGAATGGAAATAAAAACAAACTGACTGACTGGTAGAAGCTGACAAGACTTGACCACGACTCAAAGTTAACCTCCACCTAGACAGGCCAAAAGGGTGTGTAACACACCCAAAGAAAGATTTTAGGTCTGACCAACCGTCTCAGTCGTGGGCAAAAAGATGACAGTCAATAAAATTCTAAAAGATAATTTATTGACAAAAAATATCAAGAGATAAAAGATAAAATAGTCCAGTGTCCCATTCATGAATCAAATAAAAAACACACAGTCCCAAGGCCAGAGCCAGCTATGCCACACGGCCAGTTGCACTCCACATGTTGCCTTTAACAAGGGGTAGAAGTTGTCCTTGGAGACCCACCACCCTGCAAGCATATAGCCAGTGGTCACTCCAGCCTCCGCAACTCTGCTGCCTTTAGGCTGTGGCATATAATAGGCCCTGGCCTGCACAGTAGTGATGTGTCCTGCGTGTCGAAGCGTCGAATCGTGTGTCGGGTAATCTCGGGGGCGTTTCTGTGAAGCGCGTATCGAGGCTTGCTTTTATTACGTATGCAGTGACGTTCGAGGCCTTGCGGGCAGTCCGTACCACGTGACTGATTCAGGGACTGGTTCACCGGTTCGCGCCAGATTCGAAATAAAATGGGCAGAAAAACACAGCTGATTTCCCATCACACTGTGTTGTGGAATTGGATTACGTACGTGTTACATAGTTACTTGAGCATTTCTTCTTCGATGGAACCAGGAAGGAAGAGATTTTTTATTTCATTTTATCTCTCCTAATAAAGTATGCACACAGTAATAAATATCACAAATGATAAGCACCATAATATAAATAAACAACACTACAGATCCTATAATCTGATTTCTGTCTTTTAGTTTATTAAAAAGTGAAGCGCCAAATACTAGTTTGTGTCATTATCCAGATGTACATAAGCATGATTACACAGGTACTAGCGGGTTTTGATTATCGATTAAAATCGATTCTAGCTTGGATAACGTGATATCGATTCATTAAAATCCTGAATCGATTTTTAATATAAATATTACTACATTTCAAGCACCACCAAACAGCTAAAACAATAAATGAGAGCAGGTACACCGATTCTGCACAAAGACGTAAACACTAAGCGCTGACTCATCACAATCAGTGAGATGTCGCCTTTCTCACCAGACAGCACGGTCGGGGCTGAAAGCCGACAGCTCACTGATTCTAATCTAAGGCATCTGCTGTGATGCTTACACATTAGATAAAGTCTCGAAAGTGTCAGCTTTCTTTTTATAGTTATAAAAATATGCAAATGTACTGATCTATGATCTGAATTATACTATTGACTGACTGTCTGAGGCTAACAGTTACACAATCATACCAAAACTCTGTCCTGATAGTTTCCACTTTCTCTTTTGTATCACACATACTGAGACAATATTCGGGATAAATAACCAAGAAAACAATTTACTTATTCAGTTTAGAGGTTTACACATCATTATAATCACAGAGCCCGCTTCACTTGAATTGTCCACTTGATGGCGCAGTAGAGCAAATGAATCATCACAATGCTTCGAATCATGAGTCGACCAATTGGGTGGAAAGCTTCAGTTCATCATGAGGCTTCATCTCACCATCACTACTGCACAGAGAGACAAAATGACACCTTCAGTATAAAATTCATAGCGCAAAACCCATCCATCCCAAACATATCAGATTATCACATTACATACCTGCACAGAGAGACAAAATGACACAGCAGTGTTTGTAGTGTGGGCTATAAGTAGACCAGTGTATCAGTGCAATCAAGTACACCTGCCTCTAATTAGTCCAACCCCATTCCAGCCATTGGCTCACCAAAAATGTGATACACACACACAAAAAACCACTCCCAACCCAGTGCAACTTCACACAATAATATGGAGCTGAATTAACACAGGCACATTAGTCTACCATGTTACAGGTGGATGAATTTATGTGTTTCTTTTTACAGGAGCAGAAAGATGACAGCAACATCCGAGGTTGCATACCGATTTAACTTTTAAATGCCACTTTCTGTGTTTGTGAATCTACCAGGGGTGTGTTATTCATGGGTTTGTGTTGCTCACAGAGATTACTGTGAGAAAGAGTGTATACACCCGCGCAGCGCTAACATTTACATTTCTTTTCTACAGCATTACAGTTCTTCATGTGACTTGATCATGTAATTTATACCAGGACAACTAGTTAATGTTTTTCTACTACAGGATTTCTGGGTTTATGTGTGAAGAAACTGTTTATAGGTTATGAGTTGGTGATGCTGTTACACTGTGTTTCCTGTGTTGAAAACTAGTGTCACTTCTTTCCACAGCTATGGATGGCTAACTTTATGGTCTTTTTATGGCACCTCTGGAACCTGTCGACCTGCGCCTGACTACCGGGATGGTCAATGTGTATTGCTAATGTTTGTTTTTCTAAGAATGCTTTATCACTCTTATGATACAATTGTTTACAAGTGTGAAGTTTGATTTCACTTCCAGATCTTGTTTTCCAGGCCATGATGGTGTGTATGCAGGCTCCTGGCGGAGCCAGTTTTTAAGCAAACTTAATATGCAAAACACACTAACATCTTTTATTGCAGGATTATAGGTCCGGGGTGGTGCTGCTCCAGAGGAGGAGATGCCCTGATGTTGCCTGGGACGTGATCTAGCTAACCTTTTTCTTTCAGACAGGAATCTGGTTTTGATGAGTTGACTCATGGGAGTGTCCATGCGTCAAGAGGAGGGGTCCAGGATTAACATGAAACAATGAATTAACATTAAATTATGTTTTATATGATTTTTGCAGCGATTTGTGTGATTAACAGTTCATTCAACGGGTATTAAACCTATGCAAGTGGTGCATCCATGTTCAGATGAGGCTTTGATGGCCTATAAGTGAAGTTCACTGAACTAAAGAATGTGGTTTGATGATTGTTGACATGCTCTCCAAATAGAAGTTTTTCCTCCTAGCAAGGAAATACAGGTGCAGCAGTCATCTCCTGAGAAATCTTCAGAGGCCCAGTGAGAAACAAGAACCATTCCAGGCATAGCTGACAGCACAGGCAGTGGTTGAGGTCAAAGGTCGAGCTGGTTGGGGCCCATCATGAGATCAGACTTTGGAGCCACAGCAAGGACCACGAAACTGCGTTGGAATGAGAGCTGTGCCAAGGGGGATTTCCAGAGGCCAACAGAGGAGATTGTGGACAACAGACGGGCACCTGAAGGATGAGGGGAGCGTGCCGAGCTCCATCGACAGCGCAGAGGGAGTTCGAGGATGACATCATGATTCTGTGAAAGCACAGGAACCAGAAGCTATGGTGGTGATGACAGCAGTTTCCTATGAACATCACCTAATGCTGTGTCACTGTACTGTGCATATGATGACACTCTGAAGACTGCTGGGATCATAACAGCAGTAAGATAACTGGACCCAGCACCCTTTCCACAGAGGGGTTTTCTGCAGAGGATGGACAGTAGAAGAGTCATAAGTATTCCTATCGCAGGATGAAGGCCTAAAGCGAGGTGATGGCCTGCCTGCAAAATAGCAGAGAGACCCTCCTGGATACATCAGAGCCACTGCAAAAAGGTTGAGGTCCCAGAGGATTCCACTTCCTCCACAGAAATCAACTAGTAGAGGAAAGTTTCACCCTCACTTGGTTGCTTCAGTGGCGAGGGGGAAGTGCTGATTGGGCGCCCGTAGGGAATTGCTCGCACTTCAACCTCCAGCCATTGGCCAACTCTAGAGTAACCAAGTAGTAGGGTGTGACGGACCTGTACGTAGCCATGGGAAGGTGGACCCTCCTGGTTACCTTGACTACGACGCTCACCTTTACAGGACAAAGACAGAATCGGCAAATACAGACTATTATGTCTGTTTTCATATGCCCAGCACGTCAACACACCCCACACTATATGTGTTCCTGGACCAACTTCCAGGGAAGAACTACTCCATGATACTAGCAGAGAAAGGGGGACTTTGTGTCCTCTTCAACAACACATGCTGCACTTACATAAAGACGATGTACATTCATCAAACATGACTGACGCCCTGAATGCTTTGAGACAAATCCAGCAGGCCCAAAATCAGGACTAAGTAAGTGATACAAGTGACTGGTTTTCTTGGCTTTACACTGGCTCCTGGTTACAGGTGCTAAAAGGACTACTCATCGGAGTTGGGATATTTTTACTTTTATTTTGTGTCTTTGTAATATCTATACTGCCATGTTTAAAACTCATGATTAACCGCATAATATTTTCCACTGTTGCTGCATACATAGCCGTTACAAGTGATGATAATGATTCCGACCTGTTGGAACATGAAGACTTTGTGTGACTAATGACGATGTGACAGAAAATGTACAACAAGGTGTTACATACTGATATCTCACTTAAAGTTATACTGACAACAGGAGGGAATGTCAATGGAAAATTGTACTTAGTAGTCAGTATAATCTTTTAATGATATAAGTTTGTATATGGTAGAATACTGCATGTAACCATTTGTGTTTAGAAGTATATAGTTGGTGGCATATTGAAGGAATGTCTCATCCTAGGAAGTCTGTAACATTCCAGGGTGTTCTGGCGTTCACCCCCACATCCTAGGAGCATGGGAAAAGGTCGTACCTTGTCTTATTGTTTTACGGTAGGATTAACGTAGTAATATCTGTTTTAGTCTAAGTGCCTTTTGTTTAGATGAACTGTTGGACTTTCCAGACCAGTAAGTTTAGGGAAGTCATTTATGGGGTCACACTCTGACCACACACACACACACACACACACACACGTACACCTCCACATTCCAATGTAAGGAGCAAACGCTCACTGAAGTGTATAAATAAAAGACCAGGGCAGTCCTCAGGGCTAGTCTCTGAGACTCACTCTTGGGGTGTGAGTTCTGGAGGCTGCCCTTGCTAGCAAGAAATTCTGTGTGTTTCTCTTCTCTGATTCTCTACTGAAGAAGTGTTTTAGACTATATCTCTTAACAAGTCCTTAAAGTCATATTCTTTTATTGTCATGACTGTATTTGAAGCTATTTTTATTTTTGTATGATACCTGATTTATATGGAATATGGCTGAAGTAAACTAAAGTCTAAAATACTTAGTCAGTAATTTGTTTAATAGTAACTTAACATTATATAATTCACATATAAAACTATGAATTGTAATTTTAAATGGTTTAAAAGCATGTAGGATAGCATATGTTGGCAAGTATATTTCTCCCTTTTTTTTTTATCAAGAAGCAAAGACGAAAAGGAAAAAAAAGAAACAGGGCAGTGTTCAGTGGCTAAATCATCTGTCCCCACCAGAGATGGGCAGTAACGCGTTACTGTAATCCAATTACTTTTTTCAAGTAACGAGTAAAGTAAGGGATTACTATTGCAAAAACGGTAATTAGATTACCGTTACTTTCCCGTAGGAACGCTGCGTTACTGCGTTACTAAAACCGTGATTTTCTTGCGAGAATGTCTCATGACAGTGAAGTAAGCGAGTGTGACATTCATGACAACAGCTGTGTGCAGATCAACAATGGATCATATATCGAGTGCAGGAGAGAGTATGAGCGTGCAGCGTTTAAAGCGTGGAAGTACTGACCTTATTTTGAGTTTGATTCCATAAAAAGTGACAAAAACATTAGTGTCCGCTGTGCGTGGGAAGAAAACTTCTTTTTACAGCGAAAAAAAACCCCTAAACTTCCAAGCAAGCACCGAGTAGCTACGACGTAATGGGAAACTCACAGAGAAACTGCGGTATCCTTCCACTGACCGCTGCGGCACACCTGCACCAGGATAAACCTCCGCCTACTCTACTCCTGCTTTACAGGTGAAAATAGAGCAAAAGGACCGCTAGTCTTTGACTTTATTTATTTTCTGCTGTGTTTTACTTGCATCTGAAAGAGTGAGTGTAAACACAAAAAAATAATAATTATATATATATATATATATATATATATATATATATATATATATATATATATATGCAGTGTTGGGGAGTAACGGAATACATGTACCGCCGTTACGTATTTAAAATACAAAATATGAGTAACTGTATTCCGTTACAGTTACCGTTTAAAAGGGTGGTATTTAGAATACAGTTACTTTGTTGAAATAAATGGATTACACAGCTGTACTTCCCTGTTTCATATTGTGGCGGGTCAGGACTGTTTGGGTTTTGTTTGACAGCTACGTTCTGTTGTTCCAGGCGGCAGCGTTACGGTTGCCGTGGTTACAGGGTGACGCTCTCTCTCTGCGTGTTTCCTGGGTGAGAGAGGCCTTTTTGTTGTCGTTGTGCTAAGCTAATAGGCAGAATGCTACAGGTATAGCTCTAAAGAATGTAGCATCATAGGCAGTGTAGTCCGTGCTGCAGGGAGAATGGACTGCCATACACGTTATGTGTCTGTGAGCGAGGGAGGGAGAAAAAGGAAAAGTACGAGCTGTCATCAAGCAAAAACGGGAGCTGGAAGCATGTAAATATAATAATAACCACTGGAGCCAAGAAGAGTGCCTGACGAGCCCAGTTGTAAGTAAGCTATTAAGACTCGACTGTACACCGTGTTCGTGTTTTCCTCCAAAAACAATAAGTTCCGTTGAAGCAGCCTTTCAACGCCTCTCTCTGTCTCTCGCTAGCAAACTTGACCCAGACAACAAAGTAAAGCTAGTTTTCGGCTACAAGCCGACACAGAACCCACCTTATTAGCCAGAGGTCCCTTTACTACGGTTCAGAGCCGCGGACCTTCAGTAACAGTAATAAATCACAGCAATAGTACATTCATGTAGTTGTAAACAGCATGATAATATATTAAGTAATCCAAAGTATTCGGAATACATTACTCTCATTGAGTAACGTAACGGAATACGTTACAGAATACATTTTGGGGCATGTATTCTGTATTCTGTAACGGAATACATTGTAAAAGTAACCTTCCCAACACTGTATATATGTGCTGGAATGTGCAGAAAATAGGTTTAAATGTTAAACTAATTTCTTCCAGTCAGAGAATGGTGCATATAATTAAAATTTTGCTTCATGCATAAAGTTAAAAGATTAAAACGAATAAAACAAGTTTTAAAAAGAGACTTTTCCATTTGATTACATTTTGTATGATGATTATGCAGAAAAAGTAGAATTGGGCTGAAAGTTGTAAAGGTTGTAAATCATGTTTTTAAAAAGTAACTAAGTAATTAATTACTTTTGAAAATAAGTAATCAGTAAAGTAACGGGATTACTTTTTTGGGGAAGTAATCAGTAATTAATTACTGATTACTTTTTTCAAGTAACTTGACCAACACTGGTCCCCACCAATGTCAAAACGAAATCTACGCCCTTGGTACACCGATATATAAGTCGCACTCCAATGTATGCTCGAGTCACACTGTATCTTATTTCATACATGCCCCGAGGTGAAGTTGAGAGAAAGCTGTGAGAGTGACAGTCCTACAGTTTGATGCGAACCAAGGATGGCGACGAGTGCGGACCCAAAGATAGTTATAATAGGATGTGGAGTATCGGGTATAGCAGCGGCTCACCGGCTTGTCAAAGCTGGATATGGTCATGTGCGGATACTTGAGGCGACTGGAAGAAGCGGGGGACGAATAAAAACAGCAACTCTGGGTAAGTTTATATGTATTTTCTGTTTTAGTCAGTTTCGTCTTTACACTGTCAGAAAATCAGAAACCAACTAAATTAAACCCTTAGTAAGAACAACATTAATTTCTAAGTGTGAGCATCTTTATTGCAGACAATCTAGGAGGATAAGCGATCCAGCATGTTCTTGTCTCTTTTAATCACCTGCTGCTGTCAGCATCTTCTGTTGTACTTATTTTCAGTTTCAGTGCTTGGACTGTTGTGCAGCTTTCTGATGTTTTCCGAATGGTGAAACAACACAAAAATGATGCCAGTGCATACAGACAGCTCACATTAAAGTTTTTACAGGACACTATGCAGTACCGTGAAAAACTAAGTGCATCTTAGCAACCAGGTGCTGTGAAAGTCTGGATGAACCTCACCACAAAAAAAAGGGTTTTGGCAGTCTGCTGTAGGCGTGTGACCCGGGTACCTTGCAGTCGTTGAGTCGATCTCTGTATGCCAACGTATTCTAAAGTCAAATGTGAGTGTCTGTCTGACAAGCTAAAGCTTGGTCCAAAGTAGGTCAGACAACAGGATCGTGATCCCAAGCACTAAAGCAGAATAGCTGAAAAAGAAAAGAATTGAGGTGCTGCAATGTCTCAGTCAAATTTCAGGCCTCAACACGATTGGATGTGGGACCTTAACAGAGCTGTGCTTTAATGAATGCCCACCAACCTCAATAAACTGAAGCAACATTATAAAGAAGAGTTGGCCAAAGTTCCTCTACAAAGACGTGAGAGACTACTAAAGTCATGCAGTAAAGAATAACTTATAGTTATTGCTGCTATAGGTGGTTCTTCCAGCTGTTGACTCATGGGGTGTGTTTAGTTTTTCTCAGAATTACAAAGAGTTCTGTGAAACCTGATCTACTAGTACAATGGCCTCCCAGTTTACTGTCATTGTGCAAGTAAATGTACACAAAGACTTGTTTTTCTTTGACAGGTAACACTATTACAGAGATTGGTGCGTCTTACATCCATGGCCCATCTGAGGAGAACCCATTGTTTTGTCTGGCTCGTGACTATGACCTCTTGCCTCCAGAAGCGCTCACTCCAAAGAACCAGGCCGTAGACGTGGATGAACATCCTCCCTTGGTCCCCAACTGGTTCAGCAGTTCAGGTGACCAGACATAGTAACACAAGTGTACTTCAGCACATCACATCATTGTGTATATTAATAGCGTGCTTGGTAAGCTGTGATTGTTATTACAACTTTAAATTCTGTCCCAAAGGTCAGAGGCTGAGTGCAGAAAGCATGGAACCAGCTGAGGAGCTGTTTCGTGAGATTTTGGATAACACTTCACAATTTCAAAATCTCAAAAACACATCCTGGAAGAGTGTAGGACATTTCATGCGAACAAAGGTACATTGTTTTGAATTATGCGTGTTGCTGATGATATAAAAAGCTGTAAAAAAAAAAATCTGTTTTGTTGAAATTTGGCATTTTGTGCAGGCGCAGAACCAAGCAGCAGGAAGGTGGAAAGATGAGGATGAAACCACTAGGCAGCTGCTTCTCTCTGCCTTCAGTACTATGCTGAAGTTTGAGTGCTGTGGAAGTGCCACTCATAGCATGGATGACATAGACCTGGCAGGGGTTTCTATGCATAAGAGCCTACGTGGCGTGGACTGCACGCTTCCAAGGTTTGTGCATCATTGTATGCATAAAGGGTGTTAACATAAATGCCATTCATTTACTTGTCATTTGCTCAACTGTAGCAATTTAAGTTTATGCCTTCACCACCAAGTGCTGTCAAAGAGTAAAGCTGCATTGATTAATACTGAGTAATTAAAGTGGCAGTGATTTAGATCCTTAGTCCTTTAGATTGTTTCTTTTATTATTGGTTATTGGTTGGGCGATCGTGGTTCAAGAGTTGGGGCTTCACCTTGTAATCGGAAGGTTGCCGGTTCGATCCCCGGCTTGGACAGTCTCGGTCGTTGTGTCCTTGGGCAAGACACTTCACCCGTTGCCTACTGGTGGTGGACAGAGGGCCCGGTGGCGCCAGTGTCCGGCAGCCTCGCCTCTGTCAGTGTGCCCCAGGGTGGCTGTGGCTACAATGTAGCTTGCTATCACCAGTGTGTGAATGTGTGTGTGAATGGGTGGATGACTGGATGTGTAAAGCGCTATACAAATACAGGCCATTTACCATTTAATCCTCTGATCAGCCTGTGTGAGAACCTTCTGTGGTTTTTATTATAGCAATTAGCTAATTATTATTTATTCATTTATTGTCTAGTTTTACAAGAACAAAGCTAATTTATCCACAATAAAGACTAAGACAATGAAATACAGGCACCTTGATGTCTGTAAGTACGTACTAAATAAATAGAAGATGCTCTTGACTGCTCCAGTTTCACCCAGTTAATCTTTATAATTTGTTATTTATTCACTACAGATTATATTTAAAGTAGCCAGACAGGATCCATGGACATGTCCTTGAGCTAACTCTTAGACATATTTGGCACTCTGCCATATTAAAGGTCATGGGCCTGATTTCCATTCGCTGCATCTTAATTCATATAGAGAATCACTTACCACGACTAAGTCTTGAAAGACTATGAAATCACCAGGAGCACATGCTGAAACAACTTTAAGGTTGTATAATATTCTTGTTGTTTTTCTCTGAGTTCACAAACGAGACCTTTTTGAGAGGACGTAACTCTGACTGTGGATAGTATAAAAATTTTATAACACAAGAAAGAAGGCACTCATATATTCTCTCTCTCTCGCTATGTATATTTTAACATACGTGTAAAGTGATAGATTTCAAGCATTTTTTATTTTAATTTTGATGATTATGACTTAGGCCATGAAAAATCAGAAATCCAATATCTTAAATTATTAGACTGTGTGATTAGGTTTCACTTTAGGTGTTTGGAATAAAAAATAATATATATGCAGGTCACACTTTTGAATTAAATTATCATTTTTTTATGCTATTCTATTCTCTAATGCTCTAATCCAGACCTTCCCAAAGTGTGGGGCCCGCCCCCTAGGGGCGGCGCAGAGCCATTGCATGGGGGGCGCGGTATGAAAGGGGGGAAAAAACAAAATGCTTGGACACTGCTAGCACAGGGCGGCCTCAGAAACGCAAAGCAGGAGATGAAGCATAGCTGAATATGTTTCCAAACCAACTTCATTCTAAGCCAAAGACTAGAAAATATGATGAAGCATATCTTCCCTTTGGCTTCACCTGCACAAGTGCCAAGGTAGGTCTCCCCTGCAGAATTGGTTTTCCCTGCGTTGGGAGCAGCGCTGGGCTGTTCAAATCAAGCACAAACAGTATCCCACATTCTTGATTTTTAGTTCACAAACACTTCTTTTAATGACTAACTACTCCTGACATGTTGGAGATGTTAGCTCTTTATACAGTAAAGTTACAGTGGGATACAAATAATATCAGGCTGATCCTGCCACGATTTGTTCCCGGTTCAAATCACGGACAAACAGTATCCCACAGCTGTTTATGTTTTTGAACCCCTTTTGCACAGAGAGGCATTTTTTGAAAAATGTATTGATAGCAATGTTGAATATTATTATTATTACAGGAAAAAAAACAACTACATGTAAAATAATTACACCGTGACGCTTCTACCTTCTTAAATGGAGGGACAGTAGCTGCATGTGTATGTAAGCCTGTAAAAACTGAAGATAGTCAGATTAACAGTAACAGTATTTCGTCTCTATCCGCCATTCTGTAATTCAGCTCATGTAAACAATAACGTGGCGCACAGCGTGACGTGAAAAAAGGCACATACCTTTGAAGTTGCATGAGGAACTCTGCATTCCTCCACAGGTAAACGCAAAAAAGGAGTTTTAAAAAATCTCCGTTTTTGGTGATTGGAAACGCCGTTTACGTGTGGACGAAACAGCTGCGTTTTCAAAAATACCCGTGTAGGTGTGACCATAGTGTAAAAGAGTTAGCAGTTTATTTTATTACTACCTGTCATTTTTAATTGTTTACTAAACGTTTGAGGTGTGAAATAAACCGCAATTGAGCAAAATAAGTGTGTGTGTGTGTGTGTGTGTGTGTGTGTGTGTGTGTGTGTGTGTGTGTGTGTGTGTGTGTGTGCGCGAACATTTTTCTTGTAAAACAAAGGGGGGCCTAGCAAAAAAAGGTTTGGGAACCACTGCTCTAAAATAATGAACCTCAATAGTAAGCAGTGAGTCAAGTTTTGCACACTTCATGGACACTCATCATCACTTTGTTATTGTCAACAGCTATGATTATTACATCAAATATAAAATACCAATGTACTACAGATGCTGCATTGTGGTCATCTTAATGTATCTTATCTTGCAGAGGATTTGAGCGCCTAATTGAGAACTTGATGTCTGAACTCCCCTCTGACTTGGTGACCTACAATTGCCCTGTGAGCTGTGTCCACTGGAGCAACACAGAGTGTGGCTTAAGTCCTGTGACGGTTGAGTGTGAGAATGGCGAGAGGATTGCTGCTGATCACGTTATTGTCACTGTGCCTTTAGGTGAACTTCTTTTCATATACTTCATCCTCTTTTTCGTATCTCTGCATGAAATTGATTAATTGTAAATTACGTGTTACGACCAATGTCAGAGCTTAATCTTAATGGCGGGGTTTTGGTAGTGTCACAATGGAATACAGACCAAGTTAGATTTAACCCTCTGCTGCAGTTTATGCAATTTTTTAATATGTTTTCTTTTTGTCAGGATATCTGAAGAAGCACCACTCCACTCTGTTCTACCCTCCTCTCCCGGCCCACAAGCTGAAGTCGATCGAGACGCTAGGATTTGGAACATGTGACAAAATATTTGTGGAGTTTGAATCGCCGTGGTGGGATGCTGATTGTGAAATCATCTACCTCGTGTGGGAAGACGAGGTTTGTAATGCAGCAGCCAGAATAGTTTCATATGTACCGAACCTGTCTTAATAACAGGTTGACAGATATTTTTAAACTTTCTTGCACAATATTAAAGATATGAGCCTTTTTCTTTGTTTTTATGTATATAATGCAATAAAATATCTCAGAAATGTTGCCTAGTAAGGGTAAAACAATAGAGACATTGTGTGAACTTGTGTTTTAGAGCCAGAGATCAGAGAGGACATAAACCCTTTTGTGTTTTCAGGAGACTGTGTCAGACCAAGTGTCAGATGTGAGTGAATCCTGGATAAGGAAGTTGGTGACATTCACTGTGCATAAACCTTCTGAAACGTAAGTGACATGTTAATCTGAGGAACCATTAATGATTTTTCCCTCCTATAAAGTTTCCTTTGCAATTCAAACCACCATTCAGACTTCTCTTGTTGATTAACACAAACTCTCAGGGATAGCCATGTTCTCTGTGGCTGGATTTGTGGCCATGAGGCAGAGTATATGGAGACACTTCCTGAGGAGGAAGTGAGAGAGTCAATCACAGAGCTCGTCCGTACATTCACAGGTAAGTTTTATATCTGATCTAACCCTTATAGCTCTTTCCTCTATAACATAATTAAAGATAAAAAATAAATATCAAAGAGACTAATAATTAAAATGAAAGGTTGTTATACCTAAGAAAACTTCTCTGTATGCACAAGCATCACAACAGTTCAATTTTTCGTTAGAAATCTATAAAACATCTCATTGTTATAGGAATAAAACAAGTTCAGGTAATACAGAGTATATATGCAGATATAATGGCATTAAATCGAGCAGCAAACGTGTATGACTATTACCTAAATATCTTTGTCTTACAGCAATAAGACTGAGTTTGTGGTTGAAACTGCTAATATGATGTTTGCACAAATTGTATTTATATTTTAAAAAGCTGATAGTCATCACACTCTTACTTATATATAACATATTAGTATTGGGAAAATAGTTCAGTATAGATTTATGAAACCAGGTCAGATTTCAGAGTTTATCCTCTGATGTTGACATGCCCAAAACAGGCCACTGTGCATATGACAATTGATTGTAGAAAACTATGCAGCTATTTTCCTCGATTGAAACCTTCTAGTGCAGAAATGTACATGTTAGACCGAGTATTGAATAGGTATTGAATGGGCACCATTAAGGTAGAAGCTACCTGGTTTGTGCCCGAGAAAACACACAAATCGCCTGGACACTACGTCAGGAAGGGCACCCATAATAATCTGTCAAATCAAATATACAGAGCTGCCTAATGTGGTAACATGTTTTGGAAAGGGGAGCATCTAAAAGTAGCTTGAGGCTTTTCTGCAAGAAATATTCTTCTCAGATAACTGATCCATAATTGATCCAGCTGCTGCTTTTTAATAAACCAGAATGTTTGGGGTGTCACAACCTGACTCAAAGGACGTGACAAGCAAGTGGGAGACCACACACAGGCTTTTAAAGGCTGTAAGATATGTTTAATGAAATAAGGTAAAGAAACTTAAACACAAGTTAAATAATACAACAGCCATAACTGAAGAACAAAATGAACATAATGAGTGACAGACAAAGAGAGACAGCCATGGTTCAGTCAAGGTGTCTTTATATACTGGGACTGGCCTGCTCAGGTGTGCTGCATCTATAACTGGGTCAGCTCCGCTTACCTGCAAGAAACAGGCAACAAGAAAACAAGAACACAAGGCCACCCCACTGGCTGTCACAGGGGGCATATTGGAGGGGCAGGCTGTATAAGGCACTGCCTGCTGAAATGAGCTAGCAAATAGTTACTGATATACAGTATTCAAGTCCTAGAAAGCTGTCATACATAGAGGGAAGGCTTTAATAGGTAGTAAAAGTAATTTATTTATATCAGTTTTTTTATATATATTTTCTGAAGTGGTTGAGCCTTGGTTATTTCATATTTGTCTGTAGGAAACGGTACGATCACACCAAAGAGAATCCTGTGTTCCCGGTGGTTCACTGATCCCTGGACATACGGTTCCTACTGTCATCCAGCCATAGGCTGTACAGCCAAGGACCTGAAGAACATGATGGAACCTCTGCCTTCACAGGAAACTCTGTCACAGGTACAGAACGTCTTGAGCCACCGCTAATATTTTGCTTCCAAGGAGCCACACTTTCATGTCATTTTTCTAAAGTGGTCTTGAGTAAGAATTCTCCAGGCTTTTTTGAATGTCTTTAAAAATGTTCAGTCCAGTCCTTGTACCTGACCATTTTCAGAGGAGTGTTTTGTCCGTTAAAATCCATTTTAAATGGCATCCTTTAGCGCTTTGTTACTAGCAGCCTGTTGGAAAAAATGCATCATTTGTTCACATTTGTTTATTCAATCTATAAAAAATGCCAGTGATAACACAGTTCAATTCAATTCAATTTTATTTATATAGCGCCAAATCACAACACAGTTTGATAAGAATTGCTAGTAGAAAACGTGACATATCTTGGCATGGTGTGCAGCAGATGAACTATTAGTAAATCAAGTGAGTCATATTGCCCAGGGAAGTACTGACTTCTGTTACTTTATAGTTAGACAGAAAGTGACATAATATAACCTTGAAAAATGTTTCTCACTTTTACTGCTTGTGTGTTTCAGCCCCTGCAGGTGTTGTTTGCTGGAGAGGCAACCCATCCTTGCTTTTACTCCACCGTCCATGGAGCAATTATCACTGGGTGGAGAGAAGCAGATAGACTCATCACTCACTACTGGGATTCTGTTAGCCCATGAATTCCCCGTAATATAAGAAATTTAAAGATAAAGACTTTTCTTTTAGCTTTTTTTCTTTTCTTCTAAAAAACAATCAGATAAGTCTTTTATCTTTTCTGACTGCTCTTTAGTCAGATAAGCTAAAAGACAAATCTTATCTGTGTCTTATCTGGTGACACTGAGTAATCATAGTGGTTGTCTGTTGGCACTAAAAACCACAGTGCTGAATATGGGGGAAAAAGAGGGCTTGTGGCATAGTTTTGTTGTAATCTGGAGTTCCACTCCTTATCTGGGTTTAAAGGTTGACACATTACATTATACATTAGTCATTGCTAACATGTTGCCAAGGGAACTTTTACTGGTGGAGTTGTTGGTAATATTAATGCAAGTAAAATTATGTTTTTGTTGTGATTTTAAAAATAAGAATATGGATAAACTGAATCAATGCCAACAATAAAAAAAAATCAAAGAATAAGAGCACTGAACAATTTTAGTGTATTATGAACAAATAAGACATAGTTATGCACGGTCAACCCTGGCATACCATAAAAACAACAGGTAGATCACACGTGACTTAATCGCTACAGGCAAGCAGTAGTTGGGCAGGTGCATAGATAAAATTTGCTAAGCAAAGCAGGTACAATAGAACAAATACAAATGGCAGGCAAAGTAGCAGGAAGTTATTGAAAAGTGGATCAGTGTGGCGTGGGATTAGTGATACAACCCTTAGTGAGTGTGACTGAGGAAGGAATTGATTAAAAATGGGAAAACTTGCAGATGTGGATGAAGTAAGCAAGATAAAAAGTACACCAAATATGTAATAGCTTTATTTTCCATAGAGGAAATATCCATACATAAATGCATTTCCTGGACATTGCAACTATTTCGCAATGATTAATAAGCACAAATCAAAGTCTAGTTCAAATCATCTGTTTTAAACCACAATCAGGACACATGCTATGTAGTTGCTTGTGTGTTTTTTGTCTTTCTATAGAATAAAAAGACCACAAATATAATATGTGATTCAGATGCAGAATAGTTCATTTCCTCAATAGGGAGAACACCAAATCATTGAAACATTACATTAAACACAAAATAATGATATATTTGCATTTTCTAAAGGACCGCTGTTCTCCTAATATTTAGAATTATGTAATGATTTTGTTTCAGTTTATGCAAACATAATTTATTAGATTCCTTATAATAAAACTTTAGTAAATGACAGGAGATGCACTTTGCTTTACTTGTCACAAGTGGACAAAAGGGCTCTATCCAGGTTTGTGATTGTGTTTTGAATTAATAAATAAAATCAAACATGGACACATTGTAGTGTGTTTACTGTGTTTATTTATGCAAGTAAATTAATGTCTACTTTTTTCTCCCCCTGTGTTCACCTTATGAGGTCACCAAATACTCTTGTCTTTCTTGTTTTATGCATAAAGAGAGCTGGAACTTTCTCACTTGCACCTCTGCAAAGGTGTTTTTCTTTTCTGTACTAGAAGCACCAAGGTTAATCATAAACCAGGATTACCAGGATCCAGGTGCATTCTAGGGCACCCAGGCGATTCAGGCTTTCTGTCATCTGAAATGAAAATGATAGTATGTTATATAGATCAAAATACCAGCTACCTGTAAGAACCTTGATGTCAGTCCTCTGTTTGAAAATACATTGTCTGTTCTCTAATACATTGTCTGTTCTCTAGTATTAAACTTCAATATTACTGAAGTTTAATACTGAAAAACTGCAGTAAGGGTACAACTTTAATTATTAACTGACAAGTGAAGTCTTTGTTTTTTGGAAATACAAATACATTTCCTCAAAGTCACCAAATAAAATATTCAATGTGTAATGAAGTGTATTTTATTTAAGAAAGCCACTAAAGACAAATAAAGTAGCTCTCTATGAATATATAAGGTCATGTCATGTGATCAGCTTTAGGGAGGCATGCAAACCTTTCTTCTGTCAGCTCATCTGTCTCTATGCAGCAAAGCTTTTTTTGGAGGAGTGACCACTCCTTACAAACACTTTGCATCTTCAACTGTGCCATCCAGCTCCTGTTTCTTGTTCTTGCCACTGCTTCCAAACCATACACCAGGGATGGGGAAACTGTGGGCCTCAAGGGCTGGTGTCCTGCAGGTTTTAGATATCACCCTGGGTCAACACACCTGAGTCAAATGATTAGTTCATTACCAGGCCTCTGGAGAACTTCAAGACATGTTGGATGTGTGTTGGATTAAGGACGCATCAAAAAAACCTGCAAGACACCAGCCCTTGAGGCCTAGAGTTCCCCCACTCCTGCCATACATCATAGCAAATCTTATTACCACCTTGTAAATCTTTCCTTTCACTCTTGCTGCTGTCTTCCAGCCACTCCACACTTCCTGCACTCTCTTTTCACGTCTCTTTCACGTCTCTTGTGCATCGTCTGATGCTGATGCTGGAAAATCGGAAAATGGACCGGAAGAATTTTTGTTTGTAGCGGGATTTTTTCTTAGCTCCACAGAGGAAGGACACAGCTGCGGTTCACTGTTGTTGCCAGACATAGGCGGACACAGTTCGTAAATCCAAGGGCTGGCCCCCTTTTCTTTAATATTTTTTTTCTTTCAGTATGTTCCACCTTCAATTAAATGTCAATCACAAAAATGTGGCGCTCCGAAATAAGGCTCACACCGTTAATTCATCATTTTCACTCTGTACCACTGCTCCTTATCAGGCTGTGTGAAGCACAGTAAACAATTCAGTCGAGGCCTTGAGCCATAAACAGACATCACTCACAGACATTGTTTTCATAACCAAACTGCTTTAGACCCTGTCCCCTAAATCTACACAAATGCCCTCTGGGTGACATGAAATGCATTTAACCAATAAACAATCAATGGCTTCTTGTTGTTGTAACAGATTCTGTATTTGGACGTTTGTGTGCAGCATTTTGCGTATCAGCATAGCATTTGTTAGTAAAGCCTTCTTCATTGCATCAGCGTGTGTGTATCACTCTTCATTGCACAAGCGTGTGTATATGTGTGTGTGTGGATCACTTCTCAGTGAATTGAATCAGCATTTCGATTTGTGTGTGTGTGTGTGTGTCATTTCTCAGTCAATCAACGAGTGCATATGTGTTCATATGTGTGTTTCTCTTTCTCTTCTGAGTCAGTGTATGTAGATGTGTGTGCTTGTGTGTGTTTGTGTTCATCACTTTCCTGTTCTGGTGTTCTGGGAAAATCACGGCCTGAAGCGTGCCCTGGGGTCCTGCCCTCCTCCTTTTCAGTCCGTTTGCGTCCATTGGTGCTGCCGCCCAAAGTTCTGTCCATACTGGTTCTGGCCCCAATTGAGGCAGTCCTTTTCTCCAGTGTCCTGCATCTTCTCCTTGTCCAGCTCCTCCTTAACTTGACCCTTTTGCTTCTGTAGTTCCTTCAGGGTTTGCTCCTGGTGTTGGAGCTTCTCGTCAGGTTTGGCGACCTCCCGCTCCAGCAAACTCCGGCCTGATTTCAAGTCCTTTATCTGGGACTCTAAGCCTGACTGATGGGTTCGATTAGCAGCCAGCTAATTCCTGAGCCATGCTCAGTTTCTGCTCTGATGCCTTGAGCTCTTACTGAGGGCAGAAACCTCAGTCTTTTCCATAGACGTCAGATTGAAGTTTATTGATGTTTTCCTTGCTTTGCTTCCATGGCCTTCTGCAGCTCTGCTGTCCGGCTCTTCTCAGAGGTCAGCTCCTGGCCAAGCCCCGACACCTGTGCCTTCAGCTTATGTTCTTCTAGTGCTTTTGTCCATTCTCAGGTGCCTCCTGACCTCAGTTACTCCTCCTGTCTCTGGCACGCCCTTTTTGCTGCCCGATCATCCGTGTTGGTCCGTCACTGTCCTGCACAGTTTTAATGCAGAGTTGTTAAGGTCAGCATTCTTTTGCTCGGCCTCACTTTTCATCCGGGCTTAATAGGCGTCTCGTCACAGCTCTGTCAGCTGAAGCCGTCTGGAAATCTCCCCCGTGTAGTGAAACGGGCCTTGGATTTAACGTTCTCCGTCTCCGCTGCATGAGATCGTTTTCCTGCAGCACTGTTGACATTTTCAGGTTGTTGTTGTGGGTCCAGCTGCTGTAGCATTTGGTCAGGGTCACATCAAAGATGGTAGAGGGGAGAGCCAAGATGGTAGAGGGGAGAGCAGAAGTCCAGGTCAGCCTCGGCTTTCCAGGCCGACAAATCAGCCTGTAATCAAGTGTAACGGAGCAAAGGTGATGTTTTTCACAGTGTTTGTTTAAAGGAGGGAAACCTTCCTCCAAACGGACAGAGCAGTGGAGCCGCCAAGGGAAAGCACACGAATTTAAAACTGTATAATTAAAATATAATTTATTATATTTAAATAGTTAAAAATGTAAAATGAATTAAAACAACCCTGGCCAGGGGACAACACAATAAAAATCAATAAAACACAACATTAAAAATCCAGTGGCGTCCGCCACAATATAAGAGTCACTAAGAATTAAAAATCCAGTGGAGCTGTGCAGGAGGGGAACCCGGCGGCGTCCTCGCCTTCCTCTCCACGTTCTGCGCCCCGGTGTGCTAGAGAAGGGAGGCAGCGGCAGTTACTACTCTTTTAGGCAGCTTTCATTCATTAAAAGGGGAAAGTCAAGAGACTTACCCCGGGTGGGCAGAGCTCTTAACTCTGCCCGCCGCTTCTTTGTAACTGCCAATCGGCACCGGCCCGTCTCGTCGCCTCCAATTCCCTGCAGACGCGTACTCTGGCCTCCTGTTGCTGCAGCAGTCGGACCGCTCGCTCTGCGTCTCTGGTTGCCGGCGCTGTATCCTCCCCTCCCGAACGCCAAGCTCCACCAGCCTTATGTGTCACTGAGCACTCTATAAATTACCACTCCCGTTCCTCTCAGGTGTGTCAAATTAGTAAAAAGGGGGGAAAGGGCGGAGTCTCTCCAGGACGAATTGACGGATGCAACCAAAACATGCAGCATAAATAAAAAACACTCCACAAGACACAACCAAAACATGCAATATAAAAAATAAATAAGCACACTTCACATTAAAACATAGCAAAGTAAAACAACATCCGTCCTTCCCTGGATGACACAAGCATAAAGAGAAAAAACAAAAACAAAACAAAAGCAGACAAACAGGAAAATGATGTTGTTTTGGCTGTGTTATTCAGAGAGGGGCCAGGCCCTGTGTCAGCTTTCTCCCCCCCCCCCCCCCTTTTTTTTTTCTCACTATATAATCAAGTCATAACCCACCAAGTTGACAGGACAACACAGGTACATGTTAAAATTCTTAAGATCATGTTTAATAGCCCAAAAAAGGAATTTTCTTTCATTCAGTAATCACTTGTATTAATCAATCATCAGAAAACATGTCACAATTTGACTCTTTTAACCACTAAATTTGTTGTTTCATCACTGGTTGGTCATACCAGTGTCTTTCTTTTTGAAGTCAAGTTGTTGTCCTGCAACCCAGAGAGTTTATTTGTTAGTAGTGGATAAACTTTATCATTTAACATCAGGTGTGTGTTAAGTTTCGCTGCTTTAACCTTGCTGGAAAATCTTCACATGTTCATGAGTGTAAGCTGTTTCTTCATTGCGTGTGTGTGCGTTTGTGGGTGGGTTATTTTAACTTTTTTCTCAAACAAGGCATTTCTCTAGTTGTGTGTGTTTTTAATTTTGTTTCCCAAATTTTGATTTCCCACCTTAAATAACAACATTCCATGTCTTCAGCCAGGAATTAGAGCTTGCTTGTGAGATTCAGGGACACATGGTGCCAAAAACAATTCAGCAAAAAACTTGCCTGAAAATTTCCAGTGATGGTAACCGATAACTGGAGGAGAAGATGTCCTTTAAGCCTCTTTTCAGGGTGGGGACAAAGTGAGAGGTCAAGCTGTAAAATTTTTAGCCAGAGCTTGGCCTGTCTGTCGTCCCAATTCTGTTAATCTATCCTTTTGCCGCTGTACTCAGGTACAGTACAGCCTGTACTCAGGTGTCCAGGTTGAGAGAAATCCACCTGTATTAAGAGACTAAAACATTCATTTACTATTTTTCTTAAAACATCCCTTTGGTTCATCTGCCTAGATTTTACTCTCTCTCTCTCTTGGTGCATAGTTCACACAGTCAGGCAGTTGCCTTTTATGGGCATGCAGATTTCCGGTCACAGACACACAGCTACTCACCCCCAGCAGCTGCAAAGCCGTCTCTTTTAGATCAAAACCCAGCCAAACATTAAACATTCACAGTAGTCATTCAAAACTTTATTTGTAATATTATAATCAGCAAAATCAGCGTTTTAATTACAGGCATGTATCATTGTTTGCAAATCATAATTATAAAACTCAATAACACGCTAAACAGGAAGTGAAAATGCTCTGTGCGCTTCACAGCAGCCACCTCATTTGCATGTTTACACACCGTCTAAAAGTAGCTCGCAGCGCTGCAGCGCGCTGTCGTCACACACAGCCTTTCTCTCCATTTCACACCCAACTCTATTATTCTATAACAAAGACGTCTTATATTTACAATCACTCTCAGGCCTGAAAGTTTTAGCGCCTAACAATTTTGACAAATTTACGTTAACGGTCCAACCGAAAAAGTCCAACTTTTTTGTGATCAATTAACCAGTATCTGTCCAACAGTTTCTGGCCTCATCTCTAAAGTCCCTAACTCAATTTAAAAGTGTCCAACACCCAAGGTCCAACCTTTGCTGCCCAAAAAAGCACAGACACCGTTCCAAACGGTAAAGTGGTCCAACCACTAGTTATTCTGGAGTGCCCCAAGCTCCACAGTGACCAATTGACTATCCCTCAAAGAGGACAAGGCCTAGGCGTCCCCGGCCTTGGCAAGCGTTACCTCTGAGCACTGTGCTTCTCAGCAGTCCAACTGCCGCTCTGAAAAATTTATAATACTTTGAAACAACAGTCAACACACTAAAACAAGAGTATGACTGAGGCAGGTCCAACCATGACCAATGGGGACTTTAACCCATTTAACCCCCATAAAGGCACCTGTCCACTCAGTTCGATTGCCAGATAATGTCTGCCCGTCTGACCACCTCGGACCGTCCAAGCCTCCAAAACTTCCACCCCAATACCACAGGACGAGCCCCCAAAACTGTTACGGATTCAAATATTGGGGATGGATACAGGAGGAAAAACCAAAATAACAACACTGGTCCGGCCGGGTCAAGTCAAACGATGATTTAATGAACACACGCGTGGGAGATGGACACCATACAGCAGACAGCATCAGATCTCAAAATGGTGGAGCCTTGATCAAACTCTTATAGCCTCTAGTGGCCCCCACCTAATCATAAAAGCCTAAACATTCACATTCTTTCTCTCACACAGCGCCTAAGCTACGACCTTGGCTCCCTGTTCATCTGCTCCTGCTGAGATGGGGCAGTATGCTCTGTTCTCTTCTAACCAGACAAATAAGGCGATGACTTTCTGGAACAGTATTTCTTATAACTCAGCAGTATAATGCATCATAAAACAATATCATTCATTCACAATAAATCAACAGTCTAATATAATGCAAATCAGTTTACCAAATGTAATAGTTATCACCTTCTTCTAATTCAGGAGAATAATGCAAACTAAAACTACATAATAATTCACAATCTTTAATTAGGGGTCTAACATGGCATAAAATAACATTATAATCCAACAGCCCACATCAGTCTAAAATTGTATGTAACTATGAATAACGTGTTACCATGTCCACCAGGAGAGACTGGACAGTATAGATGAAAAACAAATATGCCAGCAGTTTATCTCAGTTAACGAGAGGAGAAGGCATGTGTTTGGCTCCTTCACATAGTGGACATTGAGTTGTTGGACATGAGTAGTCCATGTCTGTTGCTGTAACAGTAGTTCATGTTTAGAGTAAAACATCCCAGCTCACTGATTTGATCGGGGCAATAGTGTGGCTAAAATGTTGCATAATTTTGCTGAGAGATCTGTTACTTTGTGGTAATCTTAGATGAGTAGTTTTATGGACAAAAACCACCAGGTCATTCAGTATTCCCTTAGTGCTGATGTATCAGAGATGTTGGTGTAGTATAACTGAAGTAATGTTGTTAAGTCCTTAAAGTCATATTCTTTTATTGTCATGACTGTATTTGAAGCTATTTTTATTTTTGTATGATACCTGATTTATATGGAATATGGCTGAAGTAAACTAAAGTCTAAAATACTTAGTCAGTCATTTGTTTAATAGTAACTTAACATTATATAATTCACATATAAAACTATGAATTGTAATTTTAAATGGTTTAAAAGCATGTAGAATAGCATATGTTGGCAAGTATATTTCTCCCTTTTTTTATCAAGAAGTGTCAATGGAAAATTGTACTTAGTAGTCAGTATAATATTTTAATGATATAAGTTTGTATATGGTAGAATACTGCACGTAATCATTTGTGTTTAGAAGTATATAGTTGGTGGCATATTGAAAGAATGTCTCATCCTAGGAGGTTTGTAACATTCCAGGGTGTTCTGGCGTTCACCCCCACATCCTAGGAGCATGGGAAAAGGTCGTACTTTGTCTTATTGTTTTACGGTAGAATTAACGTAGTAATATCTGTTTTAGTCTAAGTGCCTTTTGTTTAGATGAACTGTTGGACTTTCCAGTCCAGCAGGTTTAGGGAAGTCATTTATGGGGTCACACTCTGACCCCACACACACACACACACACACACACACACACACACACGCACACCTCCACATTTCAATGTATGGAACAAACGCTCACTGAAGTGTATAAATAAAAGACCAGGGCAGTACTCAGTGCTTAGTCTCTGAGCCTCACTCTTGGAGTGTGAGTTCTGGAGGCTGCCCTTGCTAGCAAGAAAATCTGTGTGTTTCTCTTCTCTGATTCTCTACTGAAGAAGTGTTTTAGAATATATCTCTTAACATTATTTGGTCCTTCGTAGCCGGATCAGAAAATATCAGAACTGTTATCTGTGACTCTGTTCCAGGATCCAGCACTGATTCCTGACGCCGTGGGGAGCCAGCACCGAAGCCTGCGCACAGCCCTCTTAGACGAGGAGAGAGCCCCAGGACGTGAATTCGGGTCTGGGCCGGTGGCCTGGTCCACGGCGCTGGGATTCAGTCTGATGATCCGAACCACCAGTGAGACGTCGGAGGGTGAGAAACACTATTTTGGTATATAAAACGGCCGCAAAGGTTTAAAGTAACGTGATAAAATAGGTTTAAGTTCGCCAAAAGGAACTGTGTTTAGACTAGTTTTAGAGGTAGCTGAAATTACTTCGTGACAAATTAAAATACGTTTAAGCAAATGAAAACACGTTGAGACAGAGAAATTAAATTAGGTTTAAGTTCGCCAAAAGGAACTGTGTTTAGACTGGTTTTAGAGGTAGCCGTGAAATACTTCGTGACAAATTAGCGCGCAAATGTCTATATGTGTGTGTGTCTGGAAGTAAGTTGATTTTACAGCACAATACGCTGCTGAACTACTTCCATTTTTGTTTTCTTTGCTGAGGCTCATGTACTGGTGACAAAGGAGAACGGTTGAGTTTCATCTCATAAAACTGATACCGCTTCACCGTTAGGGTGAAGTTGAAGGCCGTATCAGTAAACCACTCTGTAGTCAAGCGTGCCAGCGACGGCCCAGCAAAATCTTTGAAAATGGAGAATAAACAATTAAAATTAACACCTGATGAGAAATGGTTAGAAAAACAACAAGCCGGAGCAGGTAAAATCAGTGCAAATAGGTGGAGAAATCCACAAAAAGCAAAAAAACGCAGATTCTTTAGATTGCCCTGATCAACAACAGCCGGTGCTCCAGACCATTAATTTAACCAGTTGTTATTAGTAATCTGCATTAAGCTCAGGGTTGCTCAAATTCAGTACAATGACATATGAAGTAAAATAGGTAAATATTTAAACTAATTACGTGTATAGAGGCACTTGACCTGTTTGAAAAACTGTCATCCTAATATGAGCCATTGTTGAGATATAGAGCACACCTATGAAAACAACTAATATGCTGAACCCTGTATGAAACAGCTGAAAACTACATGATGGAGAAGCTGACATGAATATGAAACCACTGTGCAAACTGCGTTGCGGTCTCTTCTGAGCTGATGAGCAAGCTACACATTATCAGATTGAGATCTGGCTAAGAACTCATAAAAGAGAGGGAAAAGAAACTATGATAACTATGATAACTGGAGTGTGCAGTGTTTCCGTGAGCAGTTTTCCGGCATCTTGACTCATGTGTGTAGAGTGTTCATAGCATCAGCATCATGTTTTTGTTATTTGTTTTATTGGGTTGAAAAATAATTAAATAAACTTGTGATCATACTTATGGATCACCATGGCACATATCATCAGCCATGTGATTTATTTATACAGATGAAAAAGTGAGTGTGAATGTGTCTGACGTCACAGTGTTTTTGTGCGCTGTGTAAAAGTAATTGCCTCTGATTGTGAGAGCGGTGATTCTACGGGTCACCAGCTATTGTAAAAAAAAAATAATAATTAAAAAAAAGAGTGAAAAAGAGACAAAATTTACATTGTAGATGAAAAATAATTATAGGAAAAAGGTTTTGTGTTGATCAGCCAAGAACAACTACAATCTCATTTTCTGCTTAAAGGACTGTTCACAAAAACAGAGAGAGAGATGTGTGTTGATTAAGCAGTGATAATAATAATGAAAATGTCTTAGTTTGTCACTTTCAGGTGAAAAGCAGACCTGAATCAATTTTCCACATGCAGCGGTCGGAAGAAAGTTATAGTTTAACATCATTGGAAACATTCAGGCCAAGTTTCTGGCTAACTTATTTACAGCACCATGTGTCTCTCAAACTCGCAAGCGAGCTCTCACTCCTCCCTGAAGACAAGGAATGCAGCTCCAAAGAGCAATAACATGGCAGATAAAGAGACAGCAGCAAAGTCCTGGGCAAAGAGTCCCAGCAAGCAGCAGCAGTGTGGACAAACAGCGTCAGAGAAGAAGAGCAAACCCATCATCCTGCCTGATTGGATGAATGGCACTGTGTTTCCAACAAGCTGCAAATTCACTGTGCATGTAAAAAGAACGTTTGAGGAGAACTGAGGAGGCTGTTGGAGTTTGACATTTGCCACCTTTGGAGAAAATGGCAAGAAGAGACAGTGAAACACAGGACAAAGATGAAAGAGAACTGCCTGCTATTGGACTGTTGAAGTGGGAGAGGACAACAGTGAGAGTAAGTGAGAATGCTGGTGTTTAAAGTGGGAAATCAAAATTTGGGTTAGCAAACCTGGGAAAAACAAAACTGACTGTTTAAGTTGGAAAATTGTGAAGCAGTCTGAAACACTGCAAAAAGAAACATATACAAAATCACACACACAAGCAGAACATGCATTGACCCTACTAACACTTCCAAACACAAGAGAGCTCATGAAGATTAGACAACATCTTAAGCATGTGAGTCTGTTTACCATCTTGTCCAAGTCACTTAGTGTGATGAGAAGTGATGCAAAGATCAGTGGACTCATAGCACATCAGTTACAAAATGATTAAATAATAGTAGAGAAATGTGTAGGAAAGGCAGCTTTAAGAACATGCTCTGCTGGATATGCAGCTCCACAGACATGCATTAAACCTGCCTAATAACACAAATACACATGCAATGAAAATTAGCTTATCTCTCATCGGTGTTAAAATAGGGTAAATTTAACAGACACTTGTTATCAAATGCTGAATTTATCCAATGCAAAAAATTGACTCTCTAGGTTGCAGGACAACAGTTTAACTTTCGTGGGAAAAAAGATTCTGGTTTGACCAACCAGTGATCAGACAATAAATTTAGTTGTTAATATAGTAAATTGGGAGATGCTTTCTGCTTGATTGATGCAGCACAAGTAATTTACTGTATGAGGGAAATTCTATTTTTGTGATAACATTTTGAACATGCATTTCTGTTGTCCTGTCATCTTAGTGGGTTAATAGCTGATATGCAAATTAGTTGATCGTTCTTAGATTAATGAAAGGTGACTGAATTCTAGCATGAGTGAATGGGATGTGTTGGAGTTTGTTAGAGTGGAGACTCAAACACTGAGTTTCCTGTTTTGATGTGCGAGTGAATCCTGTACCTAGACAACACAACTACACAACTCTGAATACATAAGAACAAATATTTGTGAAATAGCTGATGACATGTCACACGTTTTATGATGACGGGAAAAAAGAAAAACTGGATAAAATGGATCTGTGGCCTAAATGAGTGAAAAGCACAGACCTGGGGATTAAACTCATATCTAATAACATATTAGGGTCATGTTGTGCGTTGTGTGGCTGATGGATGATTTGGAGTTAATCTAGCTGATGACTTTTCTTTTGTTGTGAAGTTGAGCCTGCCAATTAGTATGATGGTATGATAAACCATGCTAATGGTATGATTTACCCTCCTGAGATGAGGAGCTTGTGTCATGACTTAACAAGGCCTTTTTTATTTTGATACTTTCACAGTGCATTGAAAGTTTTGTTCGATAATCTCTGTTTGAGCAAATCTGCACGATTAGAACAGAAAGCGCTGTACGACACGTCGTCGAGAAAATTGTTACAAGTGAACTTCTCCAAATTAAAATGGGCTCGGGAGAAAGCCACTTATTTGGGACAATTAGAAAATGAGAGTCCCTGCCTAAAAAGGATTCAGCGAGGTAATCCGATCTAAAGTTGTTCTTTTTCTTTTTGAAATGACGTCATTTTGCTGAGGGTGGAAATCAAATGCGGCGATAGTTTCCACTATCCGCAAAGAAAGAAAGAATGGATGAATGAATGAATGAATGGAAATAAAAACAAACTGACTGACTGGTAAAAGCTGACAAGACTTGACCACGACTCAAAGTTAACCTCCACCTAGACAGGCCAAAAGGGTGTGTAACACACCCAAAGAAAGATTTTAGGTCTGACCAACCATCTCAGTCGTGGGCAAAAAGATGACAGTCAATAAAATTCTAAAAGATAATTTATTGACAAAAAATATCAAGAGATAAAAGATAAAACAGTCCAGTGTCCCATTCATGAATCAAATAAAAAACACACAGTCCCAAGGCCAGAGCCAGCTATGCCACACGGCCAGTTGCACTCCACATGTTGCCTTTAACAAGGGGTAGAAGTTGTCCTTGGAGACCCACCACGCTGCAAGCATATAGCCAGTGGTCACTCCAGCCTCCGCAACTCTGCTGCCTTTAGGCTGTGGCATATAATAGGCCCTGGCCTGCACAGAGAGACAAAATGACACCTTCAGTATAAAATTCATAGCGCAAAACCCATCCATCCCAAACATATCAGATTATCACATTACATACCTGCACAGAGAGACAAAATGACACAGCAGTGTTTGTAGTGTGGGCTATAAGTAGACCAGTGTATCAGTGCAATCAAGTACACCTGCCTCTAATTAGTCCAACCCCATTCCAGCCATTGGCTCACCAAAAATGTGACACACAAAAAACCACTCCCAACCCAGTGCAACTTCACACAATAATATGGAGCTGAATTAACACAGGCACATTAGTCTACCATGTTACACCCCTCCCTGCTGAAATGGTCATTGTCCCAATGACCATGTAATCTATAAATATTAGTCTCCAAATCTCTGTGGAGGCAGTCCTTTGGTTGTTCTTGTTGACCGTCTGGGTTCTTGATGAACTGGTCCTGTCTCAATGCCTTCTGGGCCAGCCTCGAAAGGGATTTCTGTAGGAAGCCAAAACCCAACCCAGGGTGGAGCAGCTGGAGATCTACCAGTGTGTGGCAATGCATTTCCAGTTTTTAAATCTTCCTGCCTAGCCGTCTCCACCTCACTCCTAGAGTTCTGCATATCATGTTGCATAGGTAACAAACAAGGTCTCATTAAGTTACGATGCATCACTTTCTCAACATTTCCCCCTTCTTGTCTAATCACATACACCGGCAAATCAGGATCTGCTTGTTTTATGACGACATAAGGTCGCTGCTCCCACCTATCTGCCAACTTACCTCGGCCCCTTGCTCTCAAGTCCTGTAGCAATACTCTCTCCAGGCAGCAATGGAAGAGCATCTGCTTTCAGGTCATGATATTTCTTTTGCCGGGACATTTCAGAGTCTCTATGGTCTTGAGCTTTCCGGAAGGCATACTGCAGCCATCTCTGATGGAATTTCACCCAGTTGCTTACAGAAGAGCAGCCCACATTTTCATTACGGCCCATCAGCCGATCCTGGGGAAGAAATCCATGCCTTCCAAACATCAAATAATGTGGTGAATATCCTGTAGAACTGTGCACTGTATGGTTATATACCTGGATCATCTCAGGCAGGTGATCTCGCCAGTTCCTCCTCTCTTCACCTAATGTGCCCAGCAGTGTTGGTCAAGTTACTTGAAAAAAGTAATCAGTAATTAATTACTGATTACTTCCCCAAAAAAGTAATCCCGTTACTTTACTGATTACTTATTTTCAAAAGTAATTAATTACTTAGTTACTTAGTTACTTAGTTACTTTTTAAAAACATTTTACAACCTGAATAGGCGATAAAGCGATAGATCTTTCAGCCCAATTCTACTTTTTCTACATAATCCATCATACAAAATGTAATCAAATGGAAAAGTCTCTTTTTAAAACTTGTTTTGTTATTTTTAATCTTTTAACTTTATGCATGAAGCAAAATTTTAATTATATGCACCATTCTGTGACTGGAAGAAATTAGTTTAACATTTAAACCTATTTTCTGCACATTCCAGCACATACATACATACACACACACACACACACACATATATATATATATATACATATATACACATATACATATATATATATATATATATGTATATATATATATATGTATATGTATATACATATACATATATATATATACATATATATATGTATATACATATATATATGTATATACATATACATATATATATATATACATATATATATATACATATATATATGTATATACATATATATATGTATATACATATACATATATATATATACATATATATATGTATATACATATACATATATATATATATACATATATATATGTATATACATATACATATATATATATATATACATATATATATGTATATACATATATATATATATATATATATATACACACATATACATATATACACATATATATATATATATATATATATATATACATATACATATATATATATATATATATATATATATATATATATATATATATATATATATATATATATATATATATATATATATATATATATATATATATATATATATATATATATATATATATATATATATATATATATATATATATATATATATATATATATATATATATACACACACATGTGTGTGTTTACACTCACTCTTTCAGATGCAAGTAAAACACAGCAGAAAATAAATAAAGTCAAAGACTAGCGGTCCTTTTGCTCTATTTTCACCTGTAAAGCAGGAGTAGGGTAGGCGGAGGGTTATCCTGGTGCAGGTGTGCCGCAGCGGTCAGTGGAAGGATACGGCAGTTTCTCTGTGAGTTTCCCATTACGTCGTAGCGCACTCGGTGCTTGCTTGGAAGTTTAGGGGTTTTTTTCGCTGTAAAAATAAGTTTTCTTCCCACGCACAACGGACACTAATGTTTTTGTCACTTTTTACGGAATCAAACTCAAAATAAGGTCAGTACGTCCATGCTTTAAACGCTGCACGCTCATACTCTCTCCCGCACTTGATATATGATCCATTGTTGATCTGCACACAGCTGTTGTCACACACCTCGCACTCGCTTACGTCACTGTCATGAGACATTCTCGCAAGAAAATCACGGTTTTAGTAACGCAGTAACGCAGCGTTCCTACGGGAAAGTAACGGTAATCTAATTACCGTTTTTGCAATAGTAATCCCTTACTTTACTCGTTACTTGAAAAAAGTAATCGGATTACAGTAACGCGTTACAAGTAACGCGTTACTGCCCATCTCTGGTGCCCAGCAACCCCAGAAGGGTCAGATTAAGCCGTTCACAGGCCCCATTTCCAGCTGGGTGATAGGGTGTTGTATGATCCTTCTTTATGCCATACAATTCACACAGCTCCTGCACTAGTTGCGATTCAAAGTTAGGACCTTGATCTGACAGCAGTCATCTCGGTGCACCGAAGGGCTGAATTACCTTGCTCCAAAGTGCTTTAGCTGTTGTCACTGCAGTCTGGTCTTTTGTAACTGCAGCCCAAGCAAATTTACTGAAGTGATCCACCATGACCAAAACATTATGATACAGATCTTCTGAACCACCTATAGACAAAAAGTCTACAGACAACAGTTCCATGGGTGTAGATGTCTTAATGGGAATCAAAGGAGCATGTTTCGCAGCAGCTGCTTTACGCAGGACACAGGCCTTACATTGGGAACACCAATTTATAACATCAGCATTTAGTTTGGGACAGAAATATCTTCTTTTAATGAGGGATATTGTTTTTTCTGGACCCCAGTGTCCTGCATATTCGTGATACAGTTGCCATATAGAATCCTTCTCACCCTCAGGAACCAAAAGTTGAACTACTGGATCGACCTCCTTGGTATCACGTAATGTCTGACACAGCACTCCATCTTTTAGTGACAGTCGTTCCCAGTGCCGCAGAAGACAGAACAGGTTTAGACTCCTGTTGCCTCTCACGCTTATTTGGCTAATGGCCCCTCCGTAGATACCAGGCCACCCTTCTTAGCGTTGGGTCCTCCCCTTGCAAGGCAGACTACTGAGATGGCGTGCGTTCAGGAAACAGAGGCACACCACAGGTTACATTTTGTAAACTCTCCTGGTTAGAGTTGCTTACGCCAACACACATTGCTCTGACCACATTTACTTCAACCTGTTTAAAGGATGGAACCTCTACTTCTTCCCTTTGTCCCTCTGTAGCCTCAGATACTACGGGTGATGGATATCTGGATAGTGCATCTGCACTCTGATTAATACGCCCTGGCCTATATTTGATCTCAAATTGAAAACTAGCCAGGCGTGCTGCCCATCTCTGCTCTAAGCTACCAAGTTTAGCTGAACTCAAATGTACCAAAGGATTATTATCTGTGTAAACTGTAAAGGGTACACAATACAGATATTCAGCAAATTTCTTAGTTACAGCCCAGGTCAAGGCCAGAAATTCAAGCTTGAAGGAGCTATAGTTCTTATCATTCTTCTCAGAAGGGCTCAAACTCCTACTAGCAAAAGCAATTACCCTCTCTTTTCCATCCTGAACTTGTGCAAGTATGGCTCCTAAACCCTGGTTGCTGGCATCTGTGTACAAGATGAAGGGTAGATTAAAATCAGCAAAAGCCAACACTGGTGCAGATGTTAGAGCCATTTTTAAAGCACTAAAGGCTGTGTCACATGTAGAGTTCCATTTAGTGGACAAGGGAACATCCTTCCTCTTAGAATTTTGTGATGCTCCAACTAATATTTGATTTAATGGTTGGGCAATTCTTGCAAAATCTTTCACAAATCTCCGATAACAGCCTGCCAGACCCAGAAATGATTGTAATTGTTTCACAGTAGTTGGAATAGGCCATTCTTGAATACATTTAATCTTGTCAGGGTCTGGAGCAATCCCTTTTGCTGAAACACGATGGCCCAAATACTGAACCTCTGGTTTTAGAAGACAGCACTTCTTGGGTTTTAATTTGAGGCCATGCTTGGACAGTTTACCAAGGACTACATCCAAATGAACCAAGTGGGTGTCAAAATCTGGAGAATAGATTATTACATCATCTAAGTAGACAAGTACACAGACTGTAAGTTTTCTTCACCCAGGCATACATGCATCAACCTTTGGAAGGTGGCTGGTGCATTTGACAAGCCAAAGGGCATTCTGGTGAATTCAAACAAACCCATGGGTGTAGTGAAGGCAGTTTTTTTCTCTGTCTGGTGGGGACACCCCAACCTGCCAATATCCACTGGCAAAATCAAGTGTGGAAAAATACTTTGCGTTACCCAAACTGGCAAGTGACTCTTCTATTCTTGGAAGAGGGTAAGCATCTTTATGGGTCACAGCATTAAGTTTACGATAATCCACACAAAATCTAAGTGTCCCATCCTTCTTACGGACTAACACAATTGGAGAAGCCCATGGACTGCAACTAGGCACAATGATGTTAGCATCCAACATACCTTGAATCAAACTCTTCACCTCCTGATATAACTTTGGTGGAATTTGTCTATAGCGCTCACGGACTGGTGCAGCATTGCCCGTAGAAATTGAATGCTGCATGGTGCTTGTCAATCCATAATCTTCCTCATGCACAGCGAACACTGCTCGGTGCTTATGCAATAAAGCCTGCAGTTTCTCCAATTCCTCTGTGGACAAATGAAGACCAGTTAAATCAGGAAACATGCATTTCTCCTTGGGCAGGGCTTGCGTTTGGTCCATACTCACTCTAACTGTGTTTATACCAACACGAGTCATGTTCACACTATTCTCTTGTATGATATCTGCTGGGTCAATAATAAAAGTCTTAGCCAACTTCTGATGTCTGTAAAGGTACATTGGTGAGTCATTAAGGTTTTGGACCCTAATCAAAAGCCTCCCATCATGGACTGTAGATAATATTCTAGCAATTAAGACTTCACCCACCTTGACAGGTTCCACCAGGCATTGATAATCCCTGCCGTCCACTCCAGTCTTCGTACGACCCCAAACCAACATCTCACTCCGAGTGGGAATCTGTATAGGATGGCGATTTATGGTACGTACATACCCAATGGACCCATCTGAAGCTGCAAACCGTGCCTGACTGGCACAAATCTGAAAAGCAGCAGTCCAAGCTCTCTGTTCGGCCCCACTAGAGGAGAGGTAGGCTGATGGCTTCTCCTGATCCATTTTTTCGTAACATTGTGAAATAACATTCATACCCAGGACGCCTTCACTGTCGGTTAAACATTGGTCCTTAATCACCAAAAAAACCCACATTCAGGGAGTTCCACCTGTCCAATCTTCACATGTAGCAATACATAACCCAGGTATGGAATATCTAGTCCATCTGCAGCCTCGAGCGCCAGCCAGCTGCTTGCATCCTTCAATTTCATACCATTACTGCCAAAGTGTTTAGAGAAGTAGCTGTTCTTTATCAGTGACACATTTGATCCAGTATCCAGAATACACTGTATTGGGACATCATCAAGACACAAGCTGACTTTAGGAACTTTTCCAATCAGTTTTTTCGCATCAGTTTGAGGCCCATTGGCATCAACACAAACCACTGTCTGGGCCGCCACAGTGGTGTCGTCTAGTTTAACGATCCAGATCTAGGCTTGCTTTTACAGAACCGCGCTATGTGGCCTGGCTGGGAACAAGTGTTACAGATGGGGCTACCTTGTTCATCATACCTGTTTGAGTAAACTCTGGGTCTGCTCCCTTCTTTCTTTCTTGATTTGTACTGGTCAGTCTGTTTCCAGTCCAAAGTCTTTTGTGTAGCTTGATGAAGTTCTGATTTCTTTGATCAAAGTCTGTGATAAATCATTGAATTGTGTGGTCATTTGCTTGTTCATGTCCTCCCACAACTCTGATTTAATCTGTTCTATATCCCTAGCATTACAGGTCTTGTATCTTTCCCCTTTGGCAGCAAAACACTGGACTGGATCAACCATTTCACCATAAACGTGTTCCCTCAGGATTAGTTCTGCTTTAATTTCTGCAAATGTCAACTGATCATTCATTAGAATTTTTGTTCTGAATTCACCTCTAAGGGCAGTGTCTCTCAAGCCTTCAACCAGATGATCTCTGAGAAGAATATCTTCATCATTCATACCTCTAGGGTCCTTCCTCTTTAACCTGAGAAAATGTTCTTGTAATCTCAGTGCAAATGAACTGATGTCTTCATGTGTTTCTTGGCGAGCGTTGAAGAACAGAGCGCAGGACCGAAGCAGTTGTTTTATCCCCATACAACTTATCTAACTCATTAAAAATTAGCTCAGGTGAATTACGCTTCTCTGGTGGTAGAATTAAAATCTCTCTTTTAGCCTTGCCTTCCAAGCAACAGAGTGTTAATTCTGCTCTAAAATCTACAGGAATTCCTTGCAAAGCAAATGTTGTCTGCAAATTACTTTTCCATTCACCTAGACTAATATCTGAATCCTTCCCTCTAAATTTAGTTGTGACCATATTAAACATAGGGATCATACCAAAGGGCCTAAACCCTGCACTAGAAACTGGTGCTTCTCTATTTGGGGCCAGACTGTGATTCACTCTGATCAGTCATCTTGCTTTTGCCCACTACAGATTATGGTGGCCAGATCCTGTCGACAACGCCAGTTGTAACACACCCAAAGAAAGATTTTAGGTCTGACCAACCGTCTCAGTCGTGGGCAAAAAGATGACAGTCAATAAAATTCTAAAAGATAATTTATTGACAAAAAATATCAAGAGATAAAAGATAAAACAGTCCAGTGTCCCATTCATGAATCAAATAAAAAACACACAGTCCCAAGGCCAGAGCCAGCTATGCCACACGGCCAGTTGCACTCCACATGTTGCCTTTAACAAGGGGTAGAAGTTGTCCTTGGAGACCCACCACCCTGCAAGCATATAGCCAGTGGTCACTCCAGCCTCCGCAACTCTGCTGCCTTTAGGCTGTGGCATATAATAGGCCCTGGCCTGCACAGAGAGACAAAATGACACCTTCAGTATAAAATTCATAGCGCAAAACCCATCCATCCCAAACATATCAGATTATCACATTACATACCTGCACAGAGAGACAAAATGACACAGCAGTGTTTGTAGTGTGGGCTATAAGTAGACCAGTGTATCAGTGCAATCAAGTACACCTGCCTCTAATTAGTCCAACCCCATTCCAGCCATTGGCTCACCAAAAATGTGACACACACACACAAAAAACCACTCCCAACCCAGTGCAACTTCACACAATAATATGGAGCTGAATTAACACAGGCACATTAGTCTACCATGTTACAGGTGGATGAATTTATGTGTTTCTTTTTACAGGAGCAGAAAGATGACAGCAACATCCGAGGTTGCATACCGATTTAACTTTTAAATGCCACTTTCTGTGTTTGTGAATCTACCAGGGGTGTGTTATTCATGGGTTTGTGTTGCTCACAGAGATTACTGTGAGAAAGAGTGTATACACCTGCGCAGCGCTAACATTTACATTTCTTTTCTACAGCATTACAGTTCTTCATGTGACTTGATCATGTAATTTATACCAGGACAACTAGTTAATGTTTTTCTACTACAGGATTTCTGGGTTTATGTGTGAAGAAACTGTTTATAGGTTATGAGTTGGTGATGCTGTTACACTGTGTTTCCTGTGTTGAAAACTAGTGTCACTTCTTTCCACAGCTATGGATGGCTAACTTTATGGTCTTTTTATGGCACCTCTGGAACCTGTCGACCTGCGCCTGACTACCGGGATGGTCAATGTGTATTGCTAATGTTTGTTTTTCTAAGAATGCTTTATCACTCTTATGATACAATTGTTTACAAGTGTGAAGTTTGATTTCACTTCCAGATCTTGTTTTCCAGGCCATGATGGTGTGTATGCAGGCTCCTGGCGGAGCCAGTTTTTAAGCAAACTTAATATGCAAAACACACTAACATCTTTTATTGCAGGATTATAGGTCCGGGGTGGTGCTGCTCCAGAGCAGGAGACACCCTGATGTTGCCTGGGACGTGATCTAGCTAACCTTTTTCTTTAAGACAGGAATCTGGTTTTGATGAGTTGACTCATGGGAGTGTCCATGCGTCAAGAGGAGGGGTCCAGGATTAACATGAAACAATGAATTAACATTAAATTATGTTTTATATGATTTTTGCAGCGATTTGTGTGATTAACAGTTCATTCAACGGGTATTAAGCCTATGCAAGTGGTGCGTCCATTTTTCAGATGAGGCTTTGATGGCCTATAAGTGAAGTTCACTGAACTAAAGAATGTGGTTTGATGGTTGTTGACATGCTCTCCAAATAGAAGTTTTTCCTCCTAGCAAGGAAATACAGGTGCAGCAGTCATCTCCTGAGAAATCTTCAGAGGCCCGGTGAGAAGCAAGAACCATTCCAGGCATAGCTGACAGCACAGGCAGTGGTTGAGGTCAAAGGTCGAGCTGGTTGGGGCCCATCATGAGATCAGACTTTGGAGCCACAGCAAGGACCACGAAACTGCGTTGGAATGAGAGCTGTGCCAAGGGGGATTTCCAGAGGCCAACAGAGGAGATTGTGGACAACAGACGGGCACCTGAAGGATGAGGGGAGCGTGCCAAGCTCCATCGACAGCGCAGAGGGAGTTCGAGGATGACATCATGATTCTGTGAAAGCACAGGAACCAGAAGCTATGGTGGTGATGACAGCAGTTTCCTATGAATATCACCTAATGCTGTGTCACTGTACTGTGCATATGATGACACTCTGAAGACTGCTGGGATCATAACAGCAGTAAGATAACTGGACCCAGCACCCTTTCCACAGAGGGGTTTTCTGCAGAGGATGGACAGTAGAAGAGTCATAAGTATTCCTATCGCAGGATGAAGGCCTAAAGCGAGGTGATGGGGGTTGATAGAGGCCATTTCAAGTGCTTCTGACCACTCCAACTGCCTGCAAAATAGCAGAGAGACCCTCCTGGATACATCAGAGCCACTGCAAAAAGGTTGAGGTCCCAGAGGATTCCACTTCCTCCACAGAAATCAACTAGTAGAGGAAAGTTTCACCCTCACTTGGTTGCTTCAGTGGCGAGGGGGAAGTGCTGATTGGGTGCCCGTAGGGAATTGCTCACACTTCAACCTCCAGCCATTGGCCAACTCTAGAGTAACCAAGTAGTAGGGTGTGACGGACCTGTACGTAGCCATGGGAAGGTGGACCCTCCTGGTTACCTTGACTACGACGCTCACCTTTACAGGACAAAGACAGAATCGGCAAATACAGACTATTATGTCTGTTTTCATATGCCCAGCACGTCAACACACCCCACACTATATGTGTTCCTGGACCAACTTCCAGGGAAGAACTACTCCATGATACTAGCAGAGAAAGGGGGACTTTGTGTCCTCTTCAACAACACATGCTGCACTTACATAAAGACGATGTACATTCATCAAACATGACTGACGCCCTGAATGCTTTGAGACAAATCCAGCAGGCCCAAAATCAGGACTAAGTAAGTGATACAAGTGACTGGTTTTCTTGGCTTTACACTGGCTCCTGGTTACAGGTGCTAAAAGGACTACTCATCGGAGTTGGGATATTTTTACTTTTATTTTGTGTCTTTGTAATATCTATACTGCCATGTTTAAAACTCATGATTAACCGCATAATATTTTCCACTGTTGCTGCATACATAGCCGTTACAAGTGATGATAATGATTCCGACCTGTTGGAACATGAAGACTTTGTGTGACTAATGACGATGTGACAGAAAATGTACAACAAGGTGTTACATACTGATATCTCACTTAAAGTTATACTGACAACAGGAGGGAATGTCAATGGAAAATTGTACTTAGTAGTCAGTATAATCTTTTAATGATATAAGTTTGTATATGGTAGAATACTGCATGTATGTTTAGAAGTATATAGTTGGTGGCATATTGAAGGAATGTCTCATCCTAGGAAGTCTGTAACATTCCAGGGTGTTCTGGCGTTCACCCCCACATCCTAGGAGCATGGGAAAAGGTTGTACCTTGTCTTATTATTTTACGGTAGGATTAATGTAGTAATATCTGTTTTAGTCTAAGTGCCTTTTGTTTAGATGAGCTGTTGGACTTTCCAGACCAGTAAGTTTAGGGAAGTCATTTATGGGGTCACACTCTGACCACACACACACACACACACACACACACACACACACACACACACACGTACACCTCCACATTCCAATGTAAGGAGCAAACGCTCACTGAAGTGTATAAATAAAAGACCAGGGCAGTCCTCAGGGCTAGTCTCTGAGACTCACTCTTGGGGTGTGAGTTCTGGAGGCTGCCCTTGCTAGCAAGAAATTCTGTGTGTTTCTCTTCTCTGATTCTCTACTGAAGAAGTGTTTTAGACCATATCTCTTAACAAGTCCTTAAAGTCATATTCTTTTATTGTCATGACTGTATTTGAAGCTATTTTTATTTTTGTATGATACCTGATTTATATGGAATATGGCTGAAGTAAACTAAAGTCTAAAATACTTAGTCAGTCATTTGTTTAATAGTAACTTAACATTATATAATTCACATATAAAACTATGAATTGTAATTTTAAATGGTTTAAAAGCATGTAGAATAGCATATGTTGGCAAGTATATTTCTCCCCTTTTTTTTATTATCAAGAAGCAAAGACGAAAAGGAAAAAAAAGAAACAGGGCAGTGTTCGGTGGCTAAATCATCTGTCCCCACCAATGTCAAAACGAAATCTACGCCCTTGGTACACCAATATATAAGTCGCACTCCAATGTATGCTCGAGTCACACTGTATCTTATTTCATACACGCCCCGAGGTGAAGTTGAGAGAAAGCTGTGAGAGTGACAGTCCTACAGTTTGATGCGAACCAAGGATGGCGACGAGTGCGGACCCAAAGATAGTTATAATAGGATGTGGAGTATCGGGTATAGCAGCGGCTCACCGGCTTGTCAAAGCTGGATATGATCATGTGCGGATACTTGAGGCGACTGGAAGAAGCGGGGGACGAATAAAAACAGCAACTCTGGGTAAGTTTATATGTATTTTCTGTTTTAGTCAGTTTCGCCTTTACACTGTCAGAAAATCAGAAACCAACTAAATTAAACCCTTAGTAAGAACAACATTAATTTCTAAGTGTGAGCATCTTTATTGCAGACAATCTAGGAGGATAAGCGATCCAGCATGTTCTTGTCTCTTTTAATCACCTGCTGCTGTCAGCATCTTCTGTTGTACTTATTCTCAGTTTCAGTGCTTGGACTGTTGTGCAGCTTTCTGATGTTTTCCGAATGGTGAAACAACACAAAAATGATGTCAGTGCATACAGACAGCTCACATTAAAGTTTTTACAGGACACTATGCAGTACCGTGAAAAACGAAGTGCATCTTAGCAACCAGGTGCTGTGAAAGTCTGGATGAACCTCACCACAAAAAAAAGGGTTTTGGCAGTCTGCTGTAGGCGTGTGACCCGGGCACCTTGCAGTCGTTGAGTCGATCTCTGTATGCCAACGTATTCTAAAGTCAAATGTGAGTGTCTGTCTGACAAGCTAAAGCTTGGTCCAAAGTAGGTCAGACAACAGGATCGTGATCCCAAGCACTAAAGCAGAATAGCTGAAAAAGAAAAGAATTGAGGTGCTGCAATGTCTCAGTCAAATTTCAGGCCTCAACACGATTGAATGTGGGACCTTAACAGAGCTGTGCTTTAATGAATGCCCACCAACCTCAATAAACTGAAGCAACATTGTAAAGAAGAGTTGGCCAAAGTTCCTCTACAAAGACGTGAGAGACTACTAAAGTCATGCAGTAAAGAATAACTTATAGTTATTGCTGCTATAGGTGGTTCTTCCAGCTGTTGACTCTTGGGGTGTGTTTAGTTTTTCTCAGAATTACAAAGAGTTCTGTGAAACCAGATCTACCAGTACAATGGCCTCCCATTGTACTAGTAGATCAGGTTTCAAGATACATATGCTGTCAATTTAATTTTTGGTCTGTTTACTGTCATTGTGCAAGTAAATGTACACAAAGACTTGTTTTTCTTTGACAGGTAACACTATTACAGAGATTGGTGCGTCTTACATCCATGGCCCATCTGAGGAGAACCCATTGTTTTGTCTGGCTCGTGACTATGACCTCCTGCCTCCAGAAGCACTCACTCCAAAGAACCAGGCCGTAGACGTGGATGAACATCCTCCCTTGGTCCCCAACTGGTTCAGCAGTTCAGGTGACCAGACATAGTAACACAAGTGTACTTCAGCACATCATATCATTGTGTATATTAATAGCGTGCTTGGTAAGCTGTGATTGTTATTACAACTTTAAATTCTGTCCCAAAGGTCAGAGGCTGAGTGCAGAAAGCATGGAACCAGCTGAGGAGCTGTTTCGTGAGATTTTGGATAACACTTCACAATTTCAAAATCTCAAAAACACATCCTGGAAGAGTGTAGGACATTTCATGCGAACAAAGGTACATTGTTTTGAATTATGCTTGTTGCTGATGATATAAAAAGCTGTAAAAAAAAAAATCTGTTTTGTTGAAATTTGGCATTTTGTGCAGGCGCAGAACCAAGCAGCAGGAAGGTGGAAAGATGAGGATGAAACCACTAGGCAGCTGCTTCTCTCTGCCTTCAGTACTATGCTGAAGTTTGAGTGCTGTGGAAGTGCCACTCATAGCATGGATGACATAGACCTGGCAGGGGTTTCTATGCATAAGAGCCTACGTGGCGTGGACTGCACGCTTCCAAGGTTTGTGCATCATTGTATGCATAAAGGGTGTTAACATAAATGCCATTCATTTACTTGTCATTTGCTCAACTGTAGCAATTTAAGTTTATGCCTTCACCACCAAGTGCTGTCAAAGAGTAAAGCTGCATTGATTAATACTGAGTAATTAAAGTGGCAGTGATTTAGATCCTTAGTCCTTTAGATTGTTTCTTTTATTATTGGTTATTGGTTGGGCGATCGTGGCTCAAGAGTTGGGGCTTCACCTTGTAATCGGAAGGTTGCCGGTTCGATCCCCGGCTTGGACAGTCTCGGTTGTTGTTTCCTTGGGCAAGACACTTCACCCGTTGCCTACTGGTGGTGGACAGAGGGCCCGGTGGCACCAGTGTCCGGCAGCCTCGCCTCTGTCAGTGCGCCCCAGGGTGGCTGTGGCTACAATGTAGCTTGCTGTCACCAGTGTGTGAATGTGTGCGTGAATGGGTGGATGACTGGATGTGTAAAGCGCTATAAAAATACAGGCCATTTACCATTTAATCCTCTGATCAGCCTGTGTGAGAACCTTCTGTGGTTTTTATTATAGCAATTAGCTAATTATTATTTATTCATTTATTGTCTAGTTTTACAAGAACAAAGCTAATTTATCCACAATAAAGACTAAGACAATGAAATACAGGCACCTTGATGTCTGTAAGTACGTACTAAATAAATAGAAGATGCTCTTGACTGCTCCAGTTTCACCCAGTTAATCTTTATAATTTGTTATTTATTCACTACAGATTATATTTAAAGTAGCCAGACAGGATCCATGGACATGTCCTTGAGCTAACTCTTAGACATATTTGGCACTCTGCCATATCAAAGGTCATGGGCCTGATTTCCATTCGCTGCACCGTAATTCATATAGAGAATCACTTACCACGACTAAGTCTTGAAAGACTTTGAAATAACCAGGAGCACATGCTGAAACAACTTTAACGTTGTATAATATTCTTGTTGTTTTTCTCTGAGTTCACAAACGAGACCTTTTTGAGAGGACGTAACTCTGACTGTGGATAGTATAAAAATTTTATAACACAAGAAAGAAGGCACTCATATATTCTCTCTCTCTCTCTCTCGCTATGTATATTTTAACATACGTGTAAAGTGATAGATTTCAAGCATTTTTTATTTTAATTTTGATGATTATGACTTAGGCCACGCAAAATCAGAAATCCAATATCTTAAATTATTAGACTGTGTGATTAGGTTTCACTTTAGGTGTTTGGAATAAAAAATAATATATATGCAGGTCACACTTTTGAATTAAATTATCATTTTTTTATGCTATTCTATTCTCTAATGCTCTAATCCAGACCTTCCCAAAGTGTGGGGCCCGCCCCCTAGGGGCGGCGCAGAGCCATTGCATGGGGGGCGCGGTATGAAAGGGGGGAAAAAACAAAATGCTTGGACACTGCTAGCACAGGCAGGAGATGAAGCATAGCTGAATATGTTTCTAAACCAACTTCATTCTAAGCCAAAGACTAGAAAATATGATGAAGCATATCTTCCCTTTGGCTTCACCTGCACAAGTGCCAAGGTAGGTCTCCCCTGCAGAATTGGTTTTCCCTGCGTTGGGAGCAGCGCTGGGCTGTTCAAATCAAGGACAAACAGTATCCCACATTCTTGATTTTTAGTTCACAAACACTTCTTTTAATGACTAACTACTCCTGACATGTTGGAGATGTTAGCTCTTTATACAGTAAAGTTACAGTGGGATACAAATAATATCAGGCTGATCCTGCCACGATTTGTTCCCGGTTCAAATCACGGACAAACAGTATCCCACAGCTGTTTATGTTTTTGAACCCCTTTTGCACAGAGAGGCATTTTTTGAAAAATGTATTGATAGTAATGTTGAATATTATTACACAGGAAAAAAAACAACTACATGTAAAATAATTACACCGTGACGCTTCTACCTTCTTAAATGGAGGGACAGTAGCTGCATGTGTATGTAAGCCTGTAAAAACTGAAGATAGTCAGATTAACAGTAACAGTATTTCGTCTCTATCCGCCATTCTGTAATTCAGCTCATGTAAATAATAACGTGGCGCACAGCGTGACGTGAAAAAAGGCACATAACTTTGAAGTTGCATGAGGAACTCTGCATTCCTCCACAGGTAAACGCAAAAAAGGAGTTTTAAAAAATCTCCGTTTTTGGTGATTGGAAACGCCGTTTACGTGTGGACGAAACAGCTGCGTTTTCAAAAATACCCGTGTAGGTGTGACCATAAGGTAAAAGAGTTAGTAGTTTATTTTATTACTACCTGTCATTTTTAATTGTTTACTAAACGTTTGAGGTGTGAAATAAACCGCAATTGAGCAAAATAAGTGTGTGTGTGTGTGTGCGCAAACATTTTTCTTGTAAAACAAAGGGGGGCCTAGCAAAAAAAGGGTTTGGGAACCACTGCTCTAATCTAATGAACCTCAATAGTAAGCAGTGAGTCAAGTTTTGCACACTTCATGGACACTCATCATCACTTTGTTATTGTCAACAGCTATGATTATTACATCAAATATAAAATACCAATGTACTACAGATGCTGCATTGTGGTCATCTTAATGTATCTTATCTTGCAGAGGATTTGAGCGCCTAATTGAGAACTTGATGTCTGAACTCCCCTCTGACTTGGTGACCTACAATTGCCCTGTGAGCTGTGTCCACTGGAGCAACACAGAGTGTGGCTTAAGTCCTGTGACGGTTGAGTGTGAGAATGGCGAGAGGATTGCTGCTGATCACGTTATTGTCACTGTGCCTTTAGGTAAACTTCTTTTCATATACTTCATCCTGTTTTTCGTATCTCTGCATGAAATTGATTAATTGTAAATTACGTGTTACGACCAATGTCAGAGCTTAATCTTAATGGCGGGGTTTTGGTAGTGTCACTTTAACAATGGAATACAGACCAAGTTAGATTTAACCCTCTGCTGCAGTTTATGCAATTTTTAATACGTTTTCTTTTTGTCAGGATATCTGAAGAAGCACCACTCCACTCTGTTCTACCCTCCTCTCCCGGCCCACAAGCTGAAGTCGATCGAGACGCTAGGATTTGGAACATGTGACAAAATATTTGTGGAGTTTGAATCGCCGTGGTGGGATGCTGATTGTGAAATCATCTACCTCGTGTGGGAAGACGAGGTTTGTAATGCAGCAGCCAGAATAGTTTCATATGTACCGAACCTGTCTTAATAACAGGTTGACAGATATTTTTAAACTTTCTTACACAATTTTAAAGATATGAGCCTTTTTCTTTGTTTTTATGTATATGATGCAATAAAATATCTCAGAAATGTTGCCTAGTAAGGGTAAAACAATAGAGACATTGTGTGAACTTGTGTTTTAGAGCCAGAGATCAGAGAGGACATAAACCCTTTTGTGTTTTCAGGAGACTGTGTCAGACCAAGTGTCAGATGTGAGTGAATCCTGGATAAGGAAGTTGGTGACATTCACTGTGCATAAACCTTCTGAAACGTAAGTGACATGTTAATCTGAGGAACCATTAATGATTTTTCCCTCCTATAAAGTTTCCTTTGCAATTCAAACCAGCATTCAGACTTCTCTTGTTGATTAACACAAACTCTCAGGGGTAGCCATGTTCTCTGTGGCTGGATTTGTGGCCATGAGGCAGAGTATATGGAGACACTTCCTGAGGAGGAAGTGAGAGAGTCAATCACAGAGCTCGTCCGTACATTCACAGGTAAGTTTTATGTCTGATCTAACCCTTATAGCTCTTTCCTCTATAACATAATTAAAGATAAAAAATAAATATCAAAGAGACTAATAATTAAAATGAAAGGTTGTTATACCTAAGAAAACTTCTCTGTATGCACAAGCATCACAACAGTTCAATTTTTCGTTAGCAATCTATAAAACATCTCATTGTTATAGGAATAAAACAAGTTCAGGTAATACAGAGTATATATGCAGATATAATGGCATTAAATCGAGCAGCAAACGTGTATGACTATTACCTAAATATCTTTGTCTTACAGCAATAAGACTGAGTTTGTGGTTGAAACTGCTAATATGGTGTTTGCACAAATTGTATTTATATTTTAAAAAGCTGATAGTCATCACACTCTTACTTATATATAACATATTAGTATTGGGAAAATAGTTCAGTATAGATTTATGAAACCAGGTCAGATTTCAGAGTTTATCCTCTGATGTTGACATGCCCAAAACAGGCCACTGTGCAGATGACAATTGATTGTAGAAAACTATGCAGCTATTTTCCTCGATTGAAACCTTCTAGTGCAGAAATGTACATGTTAGACCGACTATTGAATAGGTATTGAATGGGCACCATTAAGGTAGAAGCTACCTGGTTTGTGCCCGAGAAAACACACAAATCGCCTGGACACTACGTCAGGAAGGGCACCCATAATAATCTGTCAAATCAAATATACAGAGCTGCCTAATGTGGTAACATGTTTTGGAAAGGGGAGCATCTAAAAGTAGCTTGAGGCTTTTCTGCAAGAAATATTCTTCTCAGATAACTGATCCATAATTGATCCAGCTGCTGCTTTTTAATAAACCAGAATGTTTGGGGTGTCACAACCCGGCTCAAAGGACGTGACAAGCAAGTGGGAGACCACACACAGGCTTTTAAAGGCTGTAAGATATGTTTAATGAAATAAGGTAAAGAAACTTAAACACAAGTTAAATAATACAACAGCCATAACTGAAGAACAAAATGAACATAATGAGTGACAGACAAAGAGAGACAGCCATGGTTCAGTCAAGGTGTCTTTATATACTGGGACTGGCCTGCTCAGGTGTGCTGCATCTATAACTGGGTCAGCTCCGCTTACCTGCAAGAAACAGGCAACAAGAAAACAAGAACACAAGGCCACCCCACTGGCTGTCACAGGGGGCATATTGGAGGGGCAGGCTGTATAAGGCACTGCCTGCTGAAATGAGCTAGCAAATAGTTACTGATATACAGTATTCAAGTCCTAGAAAGCTGTCATACATAGAGGGAAGGCTTTAATAGGTAGTAAAAGTAATTTATTTATATCAGTTTTTTTATATATATTTTCTGAAGTGGTTGAGCCTTGGTTATTTCATATTTGTCTGTAGGAAACGGTACGATCACACCAAAGAGAATCCTGTGTTCCCGGTGGTTCACTGATCCCTGGACATACGGTTCCTACTGTCATCCAGCCATAGGCTGTACAGCCAAGGACCTGAAGAACATGATGGAACCTCTGCCTTCACAGGAAACTCTGTCACAGGTACAGAACGTCTTGAGCCACCGCTAATATTTTGCTTCCAAGGAGCCACACTTTCATGTCATTTTTCTAAAGTGGTCTTGAGTAAGAATTCTCCAGGCTTTTTTGAATGTCTTTAAAAATGTTCAGTCCAGTCCTTGTACCTGACCATTTTCAGAGGAGTGTTTTGTCCGTTAAAATCCATTTTAAATGGCATCCTTTAGCGCTTTGTTACTAGCAGCCTGTTGGAAAAAATGCATCATTTGTTCACATTTGTTTATTCAATCTATAAAAAATGCCAGTGATAACACAGTTCAATTCAATTCAATTTTATTTATATAGCGCCAAATCACAACACAGTTTGATAAGAATTGCTAGTAGAAAACGTGACATATCTTGGCATGGTGTGCAGCAGATGAACTATTAGTAAATCAAGTGAGTCATATTGCCCAGGGAAGTACTGACTTCTGTTACTTTATAGTTAGACAGAAAGTGACATAATATAACCTTGAAAAATGTTTCTCACTTTTACTGCTTGTGTGTTTCAGCCCCTGCAGGTGTTGTTTGCTGGAGAGGCAACCCATCCTTGCTTTTACTCCACCGTCCATGGAGCAATTATCACTGGGTGGAGAGAAGCAGGTAGACTCATCACTCACTACTGGGATTCTGTTAGCCCATGAATTCCCCGTAATATAAGAAATTTAAAGATAAAGACTTTTCTTTTAGCTTTTTTTTCTTTTCTTCTAAAAAACAATCAGATAAGTCTTTTATCTTTTCTGACTGCTCTTTAGTCAGATAAGATAAAAGACAAATCTTATCTGTGTCTTATCTGGTGACACTGAGTAATCATAGTGGTGGTCTGTTGGCACTAAAAACCACAGTGCTGAATATGGGGGAAAAAGAGGGCTTTTGGCATAGTTATGTTGTAATCTGGAGTTCCACTCCTTATCTGGGTTTAAAGGTTGACACATTACATTATACATTAGTCATTGCTAACATGTTGCCAAGGGAACTTTTACTGGTGGGGTTGTTGGTAATATTAATGCAAGTAAAATGATGTTTTTGTTGTGATTTTAAAAATAAGAGTATGCATAAACTGAATCAATGCCAACAATTTAAAAAAAATCAAAGAATAAGAGCACTGAACAATTTTAGTGTATTATGAACAAATAAGACACAGTTGTGCACGGTCAACCCTGGCATACCATAAAAACAACAGGTAGATCACACGTGACTTAATCGCTACAGGCAAGCAATAGTTGGGCAGGTGCTTGGATAAAATTTGATAAGCAAAGCAGGTACAATAGAACAAATACAAATGGCAGGCAAAGTAGCAGGAAGTTATTGAAAAGTGGGTCAGTGTGGCGTGGTGTTAGTGATACAACCCTTAGTGAGTGTGACTAAGGAAGGAATTGATTAAAAATGGGAAAACTTGCAGGTATGGATGAAGTAAGCTAGATAAAAAGTACACCAAATATGTAATAGCTTTATTTTCCATAGAGGAAATATCCATACATAAATGCATTTCCTGGACATTGCAACTATTTCGCAATGATTAATAAGCACAAATCAAAGTCTAGTTCAAATCATCTGTTTTAAACCACAATCAGGACACATGCTATGTAGTTGCTTGTGTGTTTTTTGTCTTTCTATAGAATAAAAATACCACAAATATAATGTGTGATTCAGATGCAGAATAGTTCATTTCCTCAATAGGGAGAACACCAAATCATCGAAACATTACATTACACACGATAAATAATGATATATTTGCATTTTCTAAAGGACCGCTGTCCTCCTAATATTTAGAATTATGTAATGATTTTGTTTCAGTTTATGCAAACATAATTTATTAGAGTCCCTATAATAAAACTTTAGTAAATGACAGGAGATGCACTTTGCTTTACTTGTCACAAGTGGACAAAAGGGCTCTATCCAGGTTTGTGATTGTGTTTTGAATTAATAAATAAAATCAAACATGGACACATTGTAGTGTGTTTACTGTGTTTATTTATGCAAGTAAATTAATGTCTACTTTTTTCTCCCCCTGTGTTCACCTTATGAGGTCACCAAATACTCTTGTCTTTATTGTTTTATGCATATAGAGAGCTGGAACTTTCTCACTTGCACCTCCGCAAAGGTGTTTTTCTTTTCTGTACTAGAAGCACCAAGGTTAATCATAAACCAGGATTATGGTAATGGTAAATGGCCTGCATTTGTATAGCGCTTTTTTAGTCCTTACGGACCCCAAAGCGCTTTACACTACATTCAGTCATTCACCCATTCACACACTGGCGATGGCAAGCTGCATTGTAGCCACAGCTGCCCTGGGGAGCACTGACAGAGGCGAGGCTGCCGGACACAGGCGCCACCGGGCCCTCTGACCACCACCAGTAGGCAAACATGGGGTTAGTATCTTGCCCAAGGATATTTGGCATGCAGCCAGGAGGCAGCCTGGGATCGAACCACCGACCTTCTCATTAGTGGCTGATCTGCTCTGCCACCTGAGCTACAGCCATCCCATGGGGGAACTGTGGGCCTCAAGGGCTGGTGTCCTGCAGGTTTTAGATATCACCCTGGGTCAACACACCTGAGTCAAATGATTACCAGGATCCAGGTGCATTCTAGGGCACCCAGGCGATTCAGGCTTTCTGTCATCTGAAATGAAAATGTTAGTATGTTATATAGATCAAAATACCAGCTAACTGTAAGAACCTTGATGTCAGTCCTCTGTTTGAAAATACATTGTCTGTTCTCTTGTCTATTCTCTAGTATTAAACTTCAATATTACTGAAGTTTAATACTGAAAAACTGCAGTAAGGATACAACTTTAATTATTAACTGACAAGTGAAGTCTTTGTTTGTTTGTTTTTTCAAAGTCACCAAATAAAATATTCAATGTGTAATGAAGTGTATTTTATTTAAGAAAGCCACTAAAGACAAATAAAGTAGCTCTCTATGAATATATAAGGTGATGTCATGTGAACAGCTTTAGGGAGGCATGCAAACCTTTCTTCTGTCAGCTCATCTGTCTCTATGCAGCAAAGCTTTTTTTGATGGAGTGACCACTCCTTACAAACACTTTGCATCTTCAACTGTGCCATCCAGCTCCTGTTTCTTGTTCTTGCCACTGCTTCCAAACCATACATCAGGGATGGGGGAACTGTGGGCCTCAAGGGCTGGTGTCCTGCAGGTTTTAGATATCACCCTGGGTCAACACACCTGAGTCAAATGATTAATTCATTACCAGGCCTCTGGAGAACTTCAAGACATGTTGGATGTGTGTTGGATTAAGGACACATCAAAAAAACCTGCAAGACACCAGCCCTTGAGGCCTAGAGTTCCCCCACCCCTGCCATACATCATAGCAAATCTTATTACCACCTTGTAAATCTTTCCTTTCACTCTTGCTGCTGTCTTCCAGCCACTCCACACTTCCTGCACTCTCTTTTCACGTCTCTTTCACGTCTCTTGTGCATCGTCTGATGCTGATGCTGGTTGACCCTAAGCATTTATTCACATGCACCTTTTGGCTTATTTCCAAAGCAAAAGAAAAGAAGTCAAAACCCAGCTGTTTATATGCAAGTGAGCGCCCATTGCCGTATCCCATCCTATCAAGTTTCAACCTGGGTATCTCAAAATTATGAATTACTAACTGAAACTTATGAGGGGAAAAAAGAGAGAGAAAATAACTTGACATTTTAAGTTATTAAGTTAAAATTTTGAAATAACCTGAAATTTTGGCTTATTGATAATATATTATAATATAAACATATTTTCAATGTATTTTATTTATAATGGCGAGAATAACTTTCCATGTAGTCAAGCTTTCTAGGGAAAATCGGAAAATGGACTTTATTCTGAAAATCTTGACCGGAAGAATTTTTGTTCGCAGCGGGTCTTTTTTTTTTTTTTTTAGCTCCACAGAGGAAGGACACAGCTGCGGTTCACCGTTGTTGCTAGACATGGGTAGACACAGGGACGCGAAAGTTGTGATCATAGGATGTGGGATAGCTGGTATAGCAGCAGCACAGAAACTGGTGAAAGCTGGTTTTCATCAAGTGCGGATACTGGAGGCGACAGGAAGAAGCGGAGGACGAATAAAAACTGGAAGGATCGGTGAGTAACGTGCACTTAGGGCTTTTTCAGTCAATCTGCAGTTTTTAAAATTCTGGTTCCCGCAAATTACAAACACACATTTCATTTTCTTGTCATGATGACAAGCAGCAGTGTAAAGTTTTTTTTTATTTCCTCGCACTACACGTTCATGTTGGATGTACTGGATGACCTAAAGTAAAATCGCAGCATACATATGCATGCCAGGGATATGATAGAAGGACTTTGGATACTACTTTATAACACCTTATAGCACAACTGTAAAATGAGCTGAAGTCTGGCAGAAACTTACACATTGTATAACTGTAATGTATAGCTCTTCCGAGCGTCATAAAGTGGTGTGTGGCAAAGGTTTTGCGGACCCATATGCAGGATTCGTAAGAGAGGAAAGCGAAGTAAAGAAAGAAGCCTTACTGCTGTAAACTGTTCAAAATACAAGATGCAAATAATGTGTAGCAGAAGGTGAAAACGCGAAACACACACTGAGCACACAACTATAAGGGGGGTGGCGACAAAAAACAATGGAAAACATTGCCAAAGTATTCCACTCACGATATGATATTATTGCGATTGTTAACATTTTGCAATATGCTGCTACCATTCTGCAACTGACTGGATCAAGTTGGTAATGACATTCAATATGTTTTTGATTATACAGTAACTAAGAGTGATAAATTACTGAGAGCCACATGTAACAGAAATTAATATTTAACTGTTACATTTGAGTTCAGTAACCTTTCTGTTCTATAGGAATATAACTAGATTACAACCAACTGGCAGCCGGTTGAGTCCCCTCGATTTGTGCTAACTGACAAAGCCTCATTCAAACCGATTGAAACATGGCAGGAGTTTGTCTACATTTATAAATTAGACAGCTATTATTTTAAACCTTCAACAATCTCTCCTAGAGGGATTGGACTCAATCCAAGTCAGACTATAACTGTTTGCAGAAAGGTTGCCTTCTATAAAGTGAGATTATTCATAGCATCCCCAGAGTATTTTAGTTTATCGATACTATGCTGTATCAACTTCCCCAAAAAAGTAATCCCGTTACTTTACTGATTACTTATTTTCAAAAGTAATTAATTACTTAGTTACTTAGTTACTTGTTAAAAACATGATTTACAACCTGAATAGGTGATAAAGCGATAGATCTTTCAGCCCAATTCTACTTTTTCTACATAATCCATCATACAAAATGTAATCAAATGGAAAAGTCTCTTTTTAAAACTTGTTTTGTTAGTTTTAATCTTTTAACTTTATGCATGAAGCAAAATTTTAATTATATGCACCATTCTCTGACTGGAAGAAATTAGTTTAACATTCAAACCTATTTTCTGCACATTCCAGCACATAATACATATATATATATATATATATATATATATATATATATATATATATATATATATATATATATATAATTATTATTATTATTATTATTATTATTATTATTATTATTATTTTGTGTTTACACTCACTCTTTCAGATGCAAGTAAAACACAGTAGAAAATAAATAAAGTCAAAGACTAGCGGTCCTGTTGCTCTATTTTCACCTGTAAAGCAGGAGTAGAGTAGGCGGATGTTTACCTTGGTGCAGGTGTGCCGCAGCGGTCAGTGGAAGGATACCGCAGTTTCTCTGTGAGTTTCTCATTACGTCGTAGCTACTCGGTGTTTGCTTGGAAGTTTAGGGGGTTTTTTTCGCTGTAAAAAGAAGTTTTCTTCCCACGCACAGCGGACACTAATGTTTTTGTCACTTTTTACGGAATCAAACTCAAAATAAGGTCAGTACTTCCACGCTTTAAACGCTGCACGCTCATACTCTCTCCCGCACTCCATATATTATCCATTGTTGATCTGCACACAGCTGTTGTCAGGAACATCACACTGGCTTACCTCACTGTCATGAGACATTCTCGCAAGAAAATCACGGTTTTAGTAACGCAGTAACGCAGCGTTCCTACGGGAAAGTAACGGTAATCTAATTACCGTTTTTGCAATAGTAATCCTCGTTACTTGAAAAAAGTAATCGGATTACAGTAACGCGTTACAAGTAACGCGTTACTGCCCATCTCTGCCAAAAAGTGATTGCAGGAATTTTAACTTTTTTAGAAATGACTTGTTGGTAATAAATGCGCAAATAAATGATATCAAGTCATTTTGAGCCAGAAAGAATATTCCTAGGTAGAAGCTGCAATGATTTTTTTTGGCAAACTGTTATATTTGCTATATTTCTCTGAGTAATAACTCTCATTTACCATAAAAATTAGTTTTTCAGGAGCAAGAGGGAAGCAGAAATTGTAAAATTAACATCACTGTTATATAATAGCTGTCAAATTTATAAAAGCAGATGAACTGCTGCCATGTTTCCATCACTTTGAATACATATTTTCAGGGACAGAAAAGAACTAGATATTTTATATATGTAGGTACAATAGGTAGAGGTAGGTAGGTAAAGTAAAGTAAAATAGGTAAAGGTAGAATAATGAAGATATTTGGAAAAACAGGCCATTTCTTTGATCTATCTATCTGTCTGTCTATCTGTCTATCTATCTATCTATCTATCTATCTATCTAAAGGGAAAAAACACAGAAACATTGGAAACCGCTCTTTGGCTGACGATCACTTTTTGGCACAATACCAGCAAATAATAGAGCACCAAACACACACAGAGATTTAACAAAAGGAGGCAGGACTTCAAGGACAAAATTAAGAAACTATAACTTCAGCGCAAAAACCTAAAACATAATTAAAAGAACAAAACACTTAACTAAGAACACTGGGTCAGAGACTCGGGATCATGACACCAAGGTCTGTAAATGATACTACTGTGTTAACTAATCTCACTATTGTTGTCTCTTAGGACAAAATTCATTCAACAATATACAACATGGTGTAGAAGAAACTAGACACATTTAAAAAATAGAAATACAATTAAAACCTGTTCCTATGTAACAGTATATTTGATCATGTGGTTAATAAAACAGTAGGCTGATTGGTTGTCCAGCCAAACCTTGCCTATACCCTATACCCTTGCCAGGCAGCTCTAATACAACAACAGCATGGCAAGAGTATACAGTATATAATCCGATTATTAAAAGTTGTTTCCTTCTCTGCTTCTGGACTAAATCTTTTTACCTGTAGGTGATAAAATTGTCGAGATAGGAGCAAACTGGATCCATGGGCCGTGTGAGGAGAACCCGGTGTTTTGTCTGGCCCGTCAGTATGGGCTTTTGGATCCAGAGGCCCTCAAGCCGGAGAACCAGGCCTTGGATGTCGGAGGCCATCTTCCTTGGGTTCCTAGATTCTTCAGCAGTTCAGGTTAAAGGATGTTTTTATAAAGTGTATTTGTTTGTTTGATTTTTTTTTTTAGATTAGTAATGTTTTGATTAGTCTTACACCTAACCTAATTACTGGGTCTGGGAAGTTCCATCAACCAAATGCAAAGTATTTATGCAATTAGACAAGGAAAAGGCAGAGGCTGTAAATCATCATTGTTTGCATGCTGGTGCTGTGTGAACGATGTGGCCAACAACCACTGAGCTCTGCCATCAAGAGGTGATATAGTTAAAGAGTCAAAAAGTCCATGAGGAGTAAAGAATTCCCTTCATTTTATGGGGATGACTTCATGGAGCAAATGGATTTTAAATTGATTTAAAAGGTTCAGAGCATACTAAATCTGTCTTGGTCATCTTTATTGAATGGGAAGATAAAGTGTGAAACCAGCCTTCAAGAAGAGCTCTGAACTGGAGGAGAGGTTAAAAAAATGTAGAGAAGTCTAGATTTTCCTGACCAGTGTTCTTGTGTAACATCTGCAGGTCGGGAGCTGAACGCTGAGGACATCTTACCTGCTCAGAAATTGTTTTTGGAGCTGATAAATGAAAGTTCCGATTTTCAGAGTCAAAGAGGAGAACCCTGGCCCAGTGTGGGAGATTTCTTACGGGCACAGGTAAATTTCTGGTTTCAGGTAAATCATTTGTCGCCATTAGTGGCATCTAGATTCTCACATGAATTGTGGGTGTTTTTCTTTGCTTGTTATCTGGTGTAGGTGCAACAGCACGCAGCAGAGAAATGGAAAGATGTTGATGAAGCCACCAGATCTCTGCGACTCTGTGTGATCAGTAACATGTTGAAGGTCGAGTGCTGTGTCAATGGGACTCACAGCATGGATGAGGTCAGCATGGGGGCCTTTGGCCTATACAAGACTCTACCTGGACTGGACTGTACATTCCCAGGGTTCGTACTCCTGACTCTGCATTTACACTGTGCAAAAACAAGCATTTATTTTGTTTGGGCAAACAAGGAAATACTCCTTACTAGTATAAATACTAGTCTTAATTATTGTCTTAGTAGATTAGTCAGCCTGTTAATTAATACAATTTTTAATTTAATTCAGTAAATTGTTGCAGCACATATGACTTAAAAGTTATGTCCTTTGTTTGTACAGTGGCTATGAAGGTCTAACCCAGAACTTGATAGCAGAGCTCCCCGCTGGTTTAGTGACCTACAATAAGCCTGTGCGCTGTGTCAACTGGAACAGCGCAAAGAGCGCAGAGCCTGTGATGATTGAGTGTGATGATGGCCAAAAGCTCGTTGCTGATCACGTTATAGTCACCGTGCCACTCGGTAAGTTTCACATGCATAAAATGCTGATTTATACCTCAGTGTATGAAGGTTTTATTAGTTAATAAATGCTCCCTTATTCACATAGGGTCACTGTGACGGGGCGGGGCCTGCGGTGCCGTGCAGAGGAGGCGGACGCACCTGCACGGCATCCGCAATCATGCCCCGCCGATATAAATATTGTACTGGGTCCTGTGGTGGTGGTTGTTGTGATAATGTTGAGCGGGCAGCGGGAGAGCTGCAGCTCTGTGATTGTGGACAGCAACCGTCAAAGCATTAATAAAAAGTATCAAAATGCCACTGGGTCTGCCGTGGTCGTTTACAGTCACAAAAACAAGTACTTCCACATTGAGGCTCAGTGAATTTAAAGTTGTTGTCTTTTTGTCAGGATACTTGAAGAAGCACCACTCGACCTTGTTCCATCCTCCTCTCCCTCTGCACAAGCTGCTCTCCTTCCAGAGGCTGGGTTTTGGGACAAACAATAAAATATTTGTGGAGTTTGATTCACCGTGGTGGGATGCTGACTGTGAGGTCATCTTCTTCGTGTGGGATGATGAGGTGAGATTTCATAAAGGCATACTCAGCCACCTAAATAAAGATACTGTGCATGCTGTGTTTGATCTTATGATTTAAACAGGAGTACATCAGCTCATATCTCTGTTTCAAAATGTTTGTAGGTTTATGCTGGTTGTTAGATTCTTTGCTAACGCTTGAATGTCTGTTTAATCCCTTTTCATACTTCAGGATGCTGTGGTGGACCAGGTGCCAGATGTGCTAACATCCTGGATAAAGAAGTTGTTTGGCTTCACTGTACTCAAACCCACTGAAAGGTCAACTGCTCACAAAATGCTAACGCTTGCCCAGCATTTTAGATTTGCACTGAGTGGTAAAAACATGCCAATTCGTACATTAACAGTGCAGTTCTGTGTGTGGTTTAATCTTCAGGTACGGCCACCTTCTCTGTGGCTGGATTTCTGGACATGAGTCAGAGTACATGGAAACACTGTCTGAACAGCAGGTCACAGATACCATCACACAGCTTATTCGCAGGTTTACAGGTGAGTCCAGACAGATCATAAGTAGTGGGAAATGCCAGATATTCCAGTGTCATTAGTTACACAAGGACTTACAAAAGTCATTTTAGAAAGATATGTTTTGGGTTTTTTTTTTGCATGTTTAGGGAACCCCATCGTCACTCCAAGGAGAATCCTGCGCTCCCAGTGGTTTCACGATCCGTGGACGTGTGGATCCTACAGTAATCTTGGAAAAGGCTGTTCAGAGCAGGACCTGGACAACTTGATGGAGCCCCTTCCACCAAAAGGATTAAAATCACAAGTAGCTACATATTATGTTCACACTCAAACCACCAGAAACATCATCAAAGGTCTAACACTTCTTTCTAATTTGCCTCTTTCAGCCCCTGCAGGTGTTGTTCGCTGGAGAGGCAACTCATCACTGCTACTTCTCAACCGTCCATGGAGCTGTTCTCACCGGGTGGAGAGAAGCTGATAGACTTATCTCGCACTACTCACTCATTACTCCTTCTGAGTTTCCAAAGTCAAAGTTTTAAAAAATTGCTCTTTGCCACTAAAAAGCTCAAATTTACTATAATATAAAAATGTACTTCACTTTTGATGTGTTACATTATTTTCAAACAATGAAAATCAGAGTGAATATGAAGGCTTGCTGCTGACTTGAGGATGTTTAATGGGCCTCACTGGTACTTTCAACCAGTACAGGCAACCCACACAATGTGTAGAATAATGATGTGTTGACATGAATAATGGTTGTTAATACTGACTACTGACTAGGACTGACAATAACGGACTAAACTTTCCTTTTGCAAACTCCAATTGTTGCGTTTGGACTGATTTTAATTAACTATGAATAAACTGTATTTTCTAGTGGATCGGCTTTTTGTGAATGTAATTTTTAGGAACTAAGCACATCTTCTGACATGATGCATTTTAAGGCAAATATTACGAGGTCCTTCACCTCAAAAATGCTAGAACAGCTTTAAAATATAACTTTTTAGCTGTTTTTTAAGCAAGCTCACAGAGTACACAGATCTCAGGCACAGAGGAGAGTTTGGGGCCTCAGGGATCTGCTGAGGATGTATGGATTTAAAGGTTCACTGAGGTAGGCTGGGGCTTGTCCATGTAGAGCTCTAGAGCAGCAGTAATGCATCTTCACCTGCTGTTAATTTGTAAAGTATAATATACTTTAACTTTTTATTTAAGATTTTCTGCCTTTAGAATCATCAAAGTCCTTCAAAGTTTGTTGATTGTAATATAGGGGTTCAACGGGGTGAAAATGTATCACCTCTTTGCAATCTTTTTAAATGATTTTGAGTATACAATGAATAGGTGTTATAATGACTGAGAAATGAGTGATGATGATGCTGAGATCTGTGTAAGACTTATTGTTCTTATGTATGCAGATGACACTGTAGTATTGTCAGACTCAGAGACAAAGCTATAGAAGCCTGTATACCTGTTCTGACCCGTCTCCCCGATGTGATGTTTGTGTAATTTCGCTGTAGGCAACTGCAAGTGGCAAATAAAGGCTTCATCATAAGAAGAAGAAGACTTTAAATGCAGTAGAAAGATATTGTGTTGACTGGAAACTAAGTGTAAATTCTAATAAAAGTAAAGTTTTTGCAAGAGGTAAAGTAAGAAAATTCCATGACTTCAAATTTGGAATTTCTGTATTACAAGCAGTGGATCATTATGCTTATCTTGGTGTGACATTTAATTACAATAATCACTTGAAAAGGCTATTAAGTCAACTGGGGCAGATATAGTTTGTTAACTAAAGCTAGAGATCTGGGATTATCTGTTGAAACTCAGTTACAATTATTTAACCAGCTGCTCTTACCAGAGGCTTGGGACCATGAAGACCATGAAGACCATGTCATTAATTGAATCTTAAAGCAAGCATTTCAATATACAGGATTTTATTATTTATGAGAACATACCAGAGTGGTGAATGATAGCTATAAGAGCACTTACTGAGACGAGTATATCTGATATTCTGAGACAAAATTGGAATTCCAAAATGTTTAATAATAGTACTATTATTAAACATTTTGGAATTCCAATTTTTTCCAATAGATAACAGAATATTTAAACAAGAGATCAAACTGCAATAAAATTTGTGTAGTTTCTATTTTGTGTTATCTGGAAAAGGTTTAGATGCGGTGTTAGTGGTATCCCAGTCATTATGGGCAGATTTTATGGAGTTATATGTACTAAATGTTTATGTGGACTTTGTAGATTAGGGAAACTTGGAGATGACTCTCATTACTTGTTTGAATGTAGTCATTTTAAGTTGCAAAAACAAACATGTCTGCCTGTGTATTTTAGGTTGAGACCAAATGTTTATAAGATGGAGAAGTTGTTTAATACTAAGAATATTGTTAAGGTCCGTAAACTTGCAAAATTTTATAAAGAATTTGTATTTAAACGTGGATATGGGTGATTTGTTGGGAGAATGAAATATAGCCTAAAGTCTGTACCAAAATAGGGTTTTTAAATGCTTCCCCTTGAAATAATCTCCCTACCACGATCTTTGACACCGTCATCAGTTTTTATTCAATGACACGGAAGATTTTCTGCCCAGCTCAGGTGTTCCTGCAAGGGGCAGTAGCAAGTTATACGAACCTGAAAAAAGTAGAGTAAGTCGTCTTCATGCCGGAACCAAAAAAGCTTGACGGCAGATTCGAGTCGGGATGTAAACAGTGAGACACATGTCCATTTCTGTTTAGTGCATCCAGTGGAGTCAAAGTAAGTGTTCTGTTAAAACAAATGAAGGACGGTGGATATATATTTGGGTAAATAGCATGAAACTGTACCAGGCACTCCGTCATGTCGACAAGTTCAGAACCGTTTTCGACTTTGGCGGACGGGAAGTGGCTCACTGGTTCCCCGGACACATGGCTAAAGGTGACAGCTTCGGCTTTACATTGGCTGTAAAGTGTGGTTTCTGATGCTTTTGAAAATGCGGGTAATCTGGTGTCCGAGGTCATTTCTTGGTCACATAATTGCTGAAATAATTTGTTCTTTGTAGGACTAAAAAAGATGAGAGCCAACCTGAAGAGTGTGGACTGCATCATAGAAATACACGATGCCAGAATATCCTTTTTATTATATTACACCATAAAACAGTATCATCTTTTAAATAAAAAACTAACAGTGGTATATTTAATTGTATCAAAATTCCAATAAAAACCGTATTTTCTGGTGGGTGCTGCAAGATGCCAGCTGTCATAGCTTTTATTGTTGATATTTGGACATTTTTCCGTGTTATTTTGTTAACCAATACCTTAATAATCGATGAGACATTTTGGCATATTTTTAGGGTGAAAAATCTTTTATATTGGTGTAATTTTTTTCTATTTTAATTTTAAGCCTTAATATTTTTATTTATAAAAAGCCCTTACCTCTACCTAAAGTACCTCTGCATCATCAGAGGATATGATGGGTTATGATTATATGTATAGATAGTCTATACACTCTTAAAAACAAATTATTTTATAGACAACATAGCAATCAAAGCTTTGACAACAATTAAGCTTTGACTTTGAAATGGGAAAAAATGGTGTATATAAGTAGTGAGTTTTTTTCTATTTTTGATTTTCTTAAATATATTGAAGGACAGCAGACAAGGTCACATAAGAAAAAAAGAGCACATTGATATAAACATTAACAGTGTATATGGATTTTATCATCCTTTTTAATCCTTAAGAGAAACTCTTAAGAATAAGAACATTTTGTGCAAAGGTACTCTATGCAGAGAGTTTTCACTATTATGCCAATAAACATGGTGCATAGTTGTGAAAATAGAAGGTGAATCACTGTGAACTGATCTAGGAGATGCACATGAGCTGATTTAAAAATGAATAAATATATATTTATCCATGCAAGATTTTGGCAAGATAACTAAATTATGTAGAAAGTGGTTTAGTTTAGTTCAGAGCTTGTTTACCATCTGAGAGAGACAGGTGTTTCTAGTCCTAAGTACTCCATGTGTGTTCTGAATTTCAAAAATAGCATGTGGTCAGGTGATAATTTGATATATAGAAAGTGTACTCGTTTTAAAAAGAAAACTGCGGGAGCCCTGTGATGTTAATCCTTAACTTTAAAAACATCCCATTCTCTGGAAGAAACCCGGTGTTTCAGGACACACTAAGTGCCAAACCACATTTGCTAATTCTCAACAAAATGGACCTCGCTGATCTGTCCAACAAGCAGGTACAAATTCTTGCAGCAGCTTTGGCAGAGTCGCATGTCAGCAGCATTTTACTGTACTACAGCTATATTTACTCTGCAGAGAATCCTGAAGAAGCTAGAAAAAGAAGGAATGACACATGTTCTCTTCACAGACTGCTTAAAGCAGAGAGACCACAACATCACAAAGGTAGAAAAACATTTTACTGTTTGCAGCCATTTCCTACACAGCTAAAAAGTTGCAAAAGTTTTGAGCACAGATGTGCAAACTAATTCTGCCTTCTTTTCTTTAGCTGGTGCCAAAGGTGATGGATATTATTGCAAGCAAACCACGCTTTAACCGTGAGGAGGTACATTCTGTCTGGACGGTTAAACTATATTGTTTTAGTGCTCTGTGGCAGAGAACATATATCCTCACTGTTTCTATACAACCTCAAATTCAATTTCTTGCACAAGATATGAGGTATGTCCAGAAAAAGTGCCACAAAACTATAGAAATTGCACTCATACCCTCACCATGCTGTGAGTTTAGCCTATGAAATAATGACACGTCCCTCCTTATTGGCTATCTTAGTCTTTAAGCTACAAATATGGAAGCAAATTGCTCACCAGTGTCTTCTATGTTGAAGAAATTAGTTTTCTTTGAATGTTACATTTTCCTACTTCATTGATTTTATTTAAAATGCAACCACATTAACGTGTTAAACTTTCAGAATACAAATTACTGCCTGATGGTGATTGGAGTGCCCAATGTTGGGAAGTCGTCTCTTATTAACTCGTTGAGAAGAACAAACCTAAAAAAGGGTAAATAGAGAAAAGCTGTGGATTGATTTGAAGATTTCAGTATAACTTTCACCTCCTCATTAACGAGTGTTGCACTTGTACACTAATTTCAGGTCGTGCATCTCGAGTAGGTGGGGAACCAGGAATAACCAAAGCGGTCCTAACTAAAATTCAGGTGTGTGTGGAGAATGCGTTTGCCTTTGTTTGTGTTTTGATGGTCTAATCAACCATCCAGTATTTATAACTGCTGCTGTCCTCAGGTGTGTGAGCGGCCCATAATGTACCTGTTAGACACACCTGGAGTCTTGCCTCCTAAAATTGAGAGTGTTGAAACAGGCATGAAGCTGGCCTTATGTGGTATGCAGAATATTTTTTCCCCTAACATAATTGTTGTCAGTTTGTATATATGATAAAATCATTTTGTTTTCCAAATAGTTGGATTTCTTGTTTATACAGAATGATTTGAAAATCTTTTTTTCTGCAGGAACTATACTGGACCATTTAGTGGGTGAAGACATCATCGCTGACTACTTACTCTATTCTCTGAACAGGCTAGGAAAGTTCAGGTGGAATTTTTCTTTCTCCTATTTTGTGTTCATGTGCATTTTTAGATTTTTTTTCTTATTTTTTTATTTAGCTTTCTCTTGAATGTTTACTGTAAAGATGTGTTTGTGTGCAGTTATGTGGACAAATATGATCTCCAAGAGCCTAGTGACGACATCCAGCATGTCCTCAAACGCATTGCTGTAAAACTTGGAAAAACTCAGCGGGTCAAAGCGATTACTGGAGTGGGTAAGACACGGCTCATCCTATGTATACAACTGCTCTGTACAGTGTAATTAATGATTTATTTATCAGTGAATTGGTTTTATTTATTTGCTTTTTTACTGGGAACAAAATTGATGCCACTGCCTTGTCTGTGTTGCAAGCAGCTTTTTAGTTTAGCATGAAGGCTTGAAATTGGGATAAAAAAAACAAGTCTGCAGGCAGGAGCTTCAAATAGATATTTTTTTATATTTAAAAGTAGTACAAAACCTGTAATTTTTTTTATATATATATTTTTATTATTATTATTCTTTTTCACAAATAGTACATAATTACATGACATAATAAAGTGTACAATTCAGAACCAAAAATAAATAAATAAATAAAAAAACAAAAACAAAAACAAATAAACAAAACAAAAACAAACAGACTGATAACTAAGCACAGAACACCAGCTCAGTTCCATCTAAAAAATAAATAAATAAATAAAGAGAGAATACAATACAGTACAATACCCGTGGTCCCAGTACTACTGGGACCACAAAACCTGTAATTTAACTTGAAAAGCAAATACAATTGTTTTCTAAAGAAAATAAAATCTTACTATTCCTAAAAAATAAAAGTGACTGCTTATATGCAACTGGCCACTTCCTTAGTTACTATTACTGGATCAAGATCTGAAGACTGTGGGTCACCGTGTGGTCTTCTGCCACTGTAGCCCATCTGCTTCAACATTTCATGTGATGTGTGTTCAACATTCCCTGAGTTACTGCTGCCTTCATGTCAGCTCAAAGCAGCCTGACCATTCTTCTCTGGCATCAACAAAAGCATTTTCACCCAAAGAACTGCCACTCACTATTTTTCCTTTTTCTGGCCATTTTCTGTAAACCTTGGAGATGGCTGTGTGGTGAAAATCCCTTTAGATCAGAACTTTCTCAAATATTAACGCCAGCTCAGATCAGTGGCACCAACAACCGTGTCATGTTTCAAAGTCACTTAAGTCACCTTCCTCCCCATGTTCATTCTCAGTTTGAACTTTGGTAAGTGGTCTTGATCATGTCTGCATGCTTAAATGCATCAAGTGACTGGATGATCATATATTTGCTTTAATCAGCAGTTTAACCTACTGCAGTACCTTTTTTGAACTACTTGCTGTCATTCAGGGGCAATCCTCATGGTTTGTTGCACTTTTCTCTTTTAACGGTTCTATCCCATTTTTTCCTTGTCTCTTTCAGGAAATGTTACCATCACAATACCAAACTACACAGCAGCAGCATATGATTTCATAAGAGCCTTCAGGAAAGGAGAGCTGGGTCAAGTAATGCTCGACTGACCCGAGTCATTTTACCGATGATAACTAAAAACTGTTTCTGGATTTCTTCAAGAGCATATTAGTCTGTGTCTGCACTGACATGGTGCAGTTTTTTGGGCTTGTGGATAATGCAAAAAGTCACCAGACCCTGTATGACTTGTAAATAAAAGACATTTATTAAATAGTTATTCTCAGTTTTGCTTGTAGGATACATGAGACAGATATCCAGGGTGGTGTAAACAGGATATTTATTGGCATAAAGACAGTGATAACAAACTCTTTAATTATTATGTACATCAGTGTAGCATATAATAGAGTGCACTTGTAAATGTGGAACAGTCTGTTGCTCCTGAGTGTCTTCTGTAGGTAGATAATTTTTTTTATTTTTTGGAAGATGTAAACACCGTGAAAACCTTCCAGAGACACCGGTCGCTTTTGAGAGCAGCGGTAGGTTTGCCTCTCATCCATGTCATGATCACAGATCTCAGCTGAATTTCAGGCATTATTAAAAAAGAGTGTGAACTATTCAGAATGTGAAGACGATTGTGGAAAACTAGCTGTCCCAAAGCACAGCACTCTTACTTATTCTGTTATTTAAATTATTGTATAAAGAACGAAGTGAAATGTGTTGCATTGGTTGAGTTTGGAAGCTGAACAAAAACACGTATTTTCCTCTGTAAAATAAATAAGTCCATATTTCAGAGAAAAATTACTAATACTGTTTGATTTCAGGGGTGAGAAAATGCTGGTGCCAGGTCCCTTTCAACTTAATAAATGTTATAAAGTAGCTGATAATCTGTACTTCCATATTTTAAATGAACTGCAGCAAGTCCAAACTTTATATTAATACACCGGTCTGCTTTTAAACACAGATAGATTCTGTCATTTGTACAGAGCTGCAGTACAGGTCACTTTTTATTTTATGCATATTATTAAAAGTATATATATTTTTTAATTTGGCAGTAGTTAAAATTGGCAGAAAGCAGCTCGGTTAGACTCTGAAGAGTCATTGGCATTTTGCTGATATGTTCTTCAGTGAAATACTAAGGTTTAAGCTTTAGGGGTGGAAATTGACAGTAGTTCTGTTATATATGCAGAGATGAAGTCTGAGAGGTGAAATGTCCCCATGAATACTAAGCTGGTAACGCAGCCTGTTGTTTGCCAGTTGGAAAAACTGTAAAAAGTACAGTACAGTGATGTTTTTGTCATTGTTTTGTTCTGCTCCTGTGTGACCGCTCTAACTGGTCTTACCCGTGCAGGTTCCAGTCAGTCCTCCGCATTATAATCATAACCTGGATGGAACTTCGGTTCTAGATCCAATCACAAATGTATCCTACAAATCACCCAAATATCTACAGTATACTGTCCATCAAGAGTCCGTATTTAGGAGAAAACATTGTGATAATGACAGAAACTACTTTGGAGAAAAAAGATCCATTTTGAGTAGAACCTGACATTAGAGCATCAAAGTAATTGGTCCTGTTGTAGTAATCCAGCTCTTCCTCCCAGTTGTCTGTGTTGCCACGTCGGTAGGCAGATGCGTACCATTTATCTGCCGTTAACGCCACTGCTGCCCCTGCTGCTGCTGCACTTGCCACCCTCACCGGTGACGTCCGGCCGGCCACCCTGAAACGAGAGCGTGTCCCGCCGTAAGCGCCTCCTCCCCTGTAGGTCCCTGCTGTGGAGCTGCGGGAGGGTGACCCTCGAGAGGAGCCCCTGGACCCTCCACGTCCGCCTTTACACAGCGTGGGCTCAAACAGGAAGGCAGAGAGCAGGAGGCAAGTCCAGCATGTTGCAACCACCTGGTTCATCCCAGACATCTGTACAGGAAGAGGACACGATGAAGCAAGAAGGCACATCTTAAACCTTCCTTTGGTGGCATGGCTAAACCTTTGATGCAGTGGTCAAATAAGACTTAAAATATTTTGTCTGTTGTGCAAATATATAGGAAGTATTTGTCAATTTGCATAGTTTCAAGTTTGCATATACAGTCATCATGGTAATTTGGGTCTTTTAATGATTTCTTTGGGCTGCTCTTTTTCTAGACCACGGTGATCATACAGCATACATCTTTCATGACTTTAACCTCCTAGGGCCTGGCGTCCACATATTACATTACATTACATTTTGTGTTGTCTTGACCAAAATACTAAATCTTGCTCTACAAGGGCCTGATATTCACTTACGAGAACATTATACTGCAACTGTTCTATTTAAAATTTAAATGAATATCCTCATATGTGGCTCTCATTTTTCTTAGAAACAAAAATTAGAGAAAGAAAAATCTGGTAATACTTTGTTTTTACATTCATCAGGTCCCAATCAGCCAAAATATCAAAGAGAAATTAAAAATGCATGCCATGGAAGAGTTTGGGTCTTAGGAGGTTAAAAATGAAGAATTGGGTGCACAAGTTTTAGCTGATTTTGAATTTACTTTCATCCACACAGGGTCAAAATGATACATATAATATGTGCATACATACCCAAATATTTTGTTAAATAAACCTTAGCAAGTTGCACCTCAACCAGATGCTTTTGGTAGCCATTAACAAGATTCTGGTATAATCATGGCTACATATTTGACCACTCTTGTTAGAAGAATTGGCAAACTTCAAAAAAGGGTTGAGGTCGAGGCTTTGGGAAGGTCATTCCAGAAACGTTGTTAGCCGGCTTTATCCATTACAAAAACAGTTTCTTCATTACTCCATCCCCTTTGTGCAATGTACCAGTGCTGCTGGCAGCAAAACAGCCCCACAGCATGATGCTACCACCATGCTTGACAGCTCGTACAGTGTCCTTAGGTTTGAAAGACACATCTTCAGTCCTCCAAACATACCTCTTGTCATTGTGACCAAATGTCAATCTTTTTCTTGTCTGACCATAAACCTTTTTGCCAGAAGGCATTTGACTTGTTGATGTGGGCAGCTAAAAATTTCATCCATCCATCCATCCATTTGCTTCCGCTTATCTTTTCAGGATATATATATATATATCTATATAGATAGAGAGAGAGAGAGAGAGAGAGAGAGAGAGAGAGAGATAGATAGATAGATAGATAGATATTGGGACTGTGTGGATTAGAGAAAGCAGATTAGAAAAAATAAATTCAGACGTTTGCACCCGATTCTTGCTTTTCAAAGTCATTAAAGATGAATGGTTTAGAGTCATTCTATCATAAAAATGTATCATCCCGACTGTCATAAAAATGCATATGCAGTTCCATAAATTTGCTGGGAGTGTGAAGGGTTCCTATTTTTATTTCCAGTCCTACAGCTTTTGAGGAAACAGCTGTATGTCATTAGTTTAATGACTTCTGTGCACTGATTATTTTTGCATAAAATTAGAAAACCACCATATGTTTGTGTGACACAATGTGTTTAAAGAAATACCAGCTAATGAGCATAGACAGCACTGTCTATGTTACTGACCCCCCAAAAATTGATGTGTCCATTTAAGGCTCAGTGCTTCTGTTGCACATCACTCCCCTCTCCATTAGAGTGGAACAGTTTAAACAGAAATATGCTAAGCAAAGAAAATTCTATTTGGGTCTCAGCCTGCAGTGAGACTACATGCAATAATATTCATAAAATGGAGGGTTATAAATAAAAGGCAAAAAAAAAAATAATATGGCGTGTTTGTTGGTAGTAATAGGCCATCGTTTGCAATGCTAGCAGGAAACTGGGCCACTGTTTTCAAAGATAAAAAAAAAATTCTTCGACAATATATTTTCCATATCTTAAAACGTGTCCTTTTATACAAAATTGTCATATATATGCATACAAATGCATCGACAACGCATCCTATTTGATTGTCTTGTACATTCTCATAAATTAGCACTTTCATGTTACAGCCTGATCATCGATTTTTAAAAAAAAATCATAATTATATATTGGATTTATACACCCAGGTTACACGCTACATCAAAACAGACTTACCTTTATTCCCTGGTGTTGTTAAGCCCGTTAATGGGTTGGTACTCGGAGGAAAGATGGAGGGGATTGTCGTGTACGGCGCAGGCTTGTTCCATCTGAAGGATGCGAGAGCGCGCAGCACGCTCACAGAAACATCTGAGCATCAAATATTGTTATGCTGACTTCAATAATTCTTCATAGGCATTTTATAATGTCAGTTTAGATTCAATGTTTTTTTTAAATTAGTTTTTAAAAATGATTTCGCGATCTTATTTATGTAGAAAGTAATGAAACCGGTGTATTTCCTCTGTATATATATGAAAAGGTATATCTGTATCATGAACTCATTTTACATCGTTGGCCACACAGGGCCCACTTTTAATCTTAAATTGACCGAACTAGCGACTTTCCCCTTTCTGTAGATACGTTTAAATACATATCAATTCAAATTAATAGGCTATAAGCAAAAGAAGTTTAACAGCTGGTCTCAGTTTTTCTATGTGATTATTCTATAAGCTTTTCTATATAAAAAGCTACTGTAGTAAATTAAAGAAATATGCCAGAACGAATAAATACATGTGTAAAATTACAGAAAAGCTTCTCGTTGCATATTGTCTTGAAAATTAGGTCTTTCTTTTTTAAAATACAGTTAAAAGTCAAAAATCTATGCCCTCCTTCATATAGTGCAAAACCATCCAGTGGGCGGATTGGAGTCTTTGTCAGGCGTATTCTATTCTATACTTATGTCATCCCTGACTTATCAATTTTGTGCAAAAACAGGAAGATGGTGGAGAGGACAGGGATATTTCATCACGTATGTAGAAGGAAAAATATTTCACCTCCGCAGACAGCAGGTGGCGGTAGCGCGAGTTTCTGTCACGTGCTCGTTTACGGACAACACCAACAAATAAGAACCAACTGGAGGCGAGCGAGAGCTGCTAGCTGCTCCCGAAGCAACTTATCTGACGTCCATCCTGCTGTCATGGCTTTCCTCTGCCGAAGTGCTGCTTCGCTGCTGAAGCCCTACCAAGCTGCCCCGGCCGTGCTATCCGCAGCCCGCCTCTACAGCTCAGGTGTTTTTGTGTGTTTGTGGTTTAAGCTCCACCGTGTCTGCAGGGGTCAGTTTGTTGCAGCTGCACCAACAGCTGCTACAATGTCAAAAACCTGCGTCACTGTCTGTGCGACGGCTTCACGTTTAGGGCAACAGTTTATGTGTTGTTGGTGGTGTTTTTGCATCGCAAAGTCTTTACTGTGTGAAAAAGTCCCCACTTTTGTCAATGTTGTGTTGTGTGCGGTTTGCAAAGGGAATTTGAACGTGGCATCTTCCAGGTGCTGACCGTTTAGTCTTTGCAATCATCATTATTATTATTGTTACTGTTATTGCTGCTTTTTTTTTTTTTTTTTTTTTTTTTTTTTTTTACATTTATTTTCTGATGATTTTGTTTGAAGTTTATGTGACCTGGTGGAGTTTGGCTCACACAAGAAGAGCCATTTTGGAATTACACAACACTGAGCAATCATTCAGTAACAGCCTGTTATAGACAACCGCAAAGTCGGTGGATTTTTAACGGATTAGAGTTGACGGTCAGAAGTCCCATAATAACTGTCTGCACATACAGGACTGTGCAAAAATTTTGGCACCCCTCATTTGTGTATGTTTTTCAGGAAAATGGTAAATGGAGGGAGGGGGGGGGGGGGGGTCTGTTGAAACATACAAGTAGGAGAAAACAATATACACTGCATATTCAATATTTGGTGTGATCACATTTGTTCTTCAGGGCAATCTTCTGGTACTTCTTTGTGTCTGTCCTGAAAGACGTGAGCCTCAGTTTAATGAGACTCTAGCTCTAAATACCAGGTTAAAGGTGCAGAGTAATTTGAACATTTAATACAAATAAATGCTGTAAGTTTGCTCACTGTCTGAAGCCATACTACTAGGCTGTTGGTGTTAATCCTTAACTGTTTCTTGAATAATCGACCTTGACTTTTGATATCAGTGTTTTTCTTATGACGATAACTTGAGCATGAGCTGCAGCCTTGATCTTATCCCACGCAGTTACACGTGAGGAATTAAATGTCCAGGGTGGTCAGATCAGACATTAAAGCTTTTATCTTGCCTTGTTGTTTTTGCTGTATTATTATAAAATACTTTCAAAATAAAATATTAAAACATAAAATGAGGACAGTAACAGCACAAGTTACATTGGAAGTTTTTCGTTAATGTTGAATTCCGTCTTCATGCAGGTGGTAACTATGAGCATATTTTGGTGGAAAAGCGAGGCGAAAAGAAAAACGTGGGTTTCATTCAGCTGAACCGACCTAAGGCTCTCAATGCTCTGTGCGACGGGCTGATGAAGGAGGTGGGACAGGCGCTGGATGTGTTTGAAGCTGATGGAGATGTCGGCGCTGTCGTCATCACTGGCAGCGAAAAGGCCTTTGCTGGTGAGGACTTTTTTCTGTCCTTGTATTTGCAGATTTCCTCCTTTGTGAAGGCACGTAAAATTGTTTAAGTGAACTTGAGTTTGGTGTGGACTTTTTTGCAGCTGGAGCAGACATTAAAGAGATGCAGAATCGAACCTTCCAGGAGTGTTATGGTGGAAACTTCCTGGCTCACTGGAACAGAGTGTCCACGGTGAAGAAGCCTGTGATAGCAGCTGTCAATGGATTTGCTGTAGGTTTCAAGTTTTGTTTTTTGTTTTTTGTTTGCTTGTTTTGAGTTCTGGGATTTTCATGTAGGCTTGTTACTGTTGATAAGTGGGGGATCAGGTTGGGTTGGTAGCCATTTTTAATTCTTCAAAAATCCGAGCGTTCCTGGTTGGGCTCTTTGCAGGACAGTTTTGAGGCTCAGAAAGTGGATGTCACACTGTGGAGGGTCATCATTGTTAAAACTAAGGACAACAGAAGTAATATGTTCAGTTGTATCATCCAAACAGCTCCTGCTTTGGTGTTTTTTATACGTGCATTCTGCTCTTTCAGCTCGGTGGAGGGTGCGAGCTTGCTATGATGTGTGACATTATCTACGCCGGGGAGAAGGCTCAGTTTGGCCAACCAGAAATCCTGCTGGGGACCATTCCTGGTAAAGTCTAATTTATGGATTACTGTACTTTTCTGTTAAACTGCACCTCTTTACTAGAGGCTGGCTTTTTGAGCAGTCGATTGTAAAGCTTTTCTGCTCATCGTGTCACTTAAGTTGTAGGTCGCGTGTGACACTTTTCACATGACATCCTGTGTCGCGAGACACAATCTTTATGGCGCATTGGCCTGCTGTGCCGTTTTAATGAGGATCCTGTACAGAAACTCAGAGACATACTGACACACAGAGGAAGATGTTGGAATTGTTTGAAAATTGAAAATTGTTTGAATTTGTGGAAGAAACTTTGCAAAAAAAAAACACTCGACAAAGTCTTGGCTTCTGGTTTTGACTTCTTCTTCCTTATCAGCGTGTATGACGCGTTATTGTCTGAGTGGCAACACTTATTGCGTAGGAGAATACTGCAGTGGCTTTTTGCACCTTAACAAGTATAAATGACTGTATCTGTGTGATGACATCACTGAGGCGGGTTTATTGGCACCTTAACTTCTCTCTGCCTGTAGGGGCGGGTGGCACCCAGAGGCTGACACGTGCAGTGGGCAAATCCCTCGCGATGGAAATGGTACTAACAGGGGACAGGATTGGTGCTCAAGAGGCAAAGCAATCAGGTAATGACAAAGAGCACTGCAAAGGTGCTTAAGGTTCTACAAGTTTGCTTTATAGAAACAACCATTTCTTAAAAAAGATTATTTCTAGATTGTGATTCTGGTACTTTTACATACAGGAAGGTACTGAATAGTTCTGCATCTGGATAACAGCAAAGCTAAACTGCACAGTCTGCTTTTAAACAAAATGTGACATGAATAGTGTGTCAAATAAACTGACTTATTATATTTATTGTTCTCAACTGTGTATCTTTGTGTTCCTTAGGTTTGGTGAGTAAAGTTTATCCTGTGGACCAGCTGGTGTCTGAAGCCGTAAAATGTGGAGAGAAGATTGCTGCCAACTCCAAACTCGTGTCTGCTATGGCTAAAGAGGCTGTTAACGGAGGTATGCACATTTTAAAAGGCTAAATATTCTAAAACCGACTGAGCTGAATATGTTGGATGTTTTATCTGACTCATCCTCTGTGTGACGGCAGCTTTTGAACTGACTCTGGCTGAGGGGAATCGCTTGGAAAAGCGCTTATTCCATGCTACATTTGCAACGGTGAGTAGAAGAACTAATATGGGATTAAGTGAAAACAGTGGAGTAAGATTTTAATAATCAATCCATGATCTACTGTTGTTTTGTTTTTTGTTTTTTTCCCTTCCCTACAGGATGACCGTAAAGAAGGCATGACTGCCTTTGTGGAGAAGAGAAAGGCCAGTTTCCAGGACAATTAGAAAAGGAGCAGATGAAGATCACAGTCAAGAACACAAAGTTTCTGATATCAGTGGCTCACTTCCTTGTGTGTAATATGCTGAGTGATGCAAAAATCCAGGATTATTGGAATTTGCCAGCTGCTGGGACTAGGATTTGCCACCATGTGAGTGCACAAGAGTGTCTTTCTCACTGAAGCCCCATCTGACGAGGATCAGCATCAAAATCAAATGGAGTCTGGGTGTAAGGGGGTTGAATATGATTTAATATCTGTGATTATAGTCAGTGTGTAGCAGGTGGTGTAGGGCATGTGACATGTACTGACTTTGCCTTTTCATTTGTCAAACATTTGTATTTTGTAGGCAAGTTATTCTGTACATTTTACAAATAAACCCTGGGAGTGACTCTTAAGGCAAGAAGACATGGGAAGACTTTATTGATTATTCACTCGTAAACATATTAGTTTATTCCATAAAACATTTTTCATATTTTACATATCATATTTTTCCAATTTCATAAACATTGTGTTTGCTTATTGGCAAGCAGGGGCTGATTTGTAACATGCTAACAAAGCACATGCTTACCAGCTACTTTGTTAGGTACGCAGGTTCGACTGCTCATTAATACAAAATATCTCATCAACCAGTCACGTGGCAGCAACCCAGTGCCTTCAGGCAAGAGAGGACCTGCTGAAGCTCAAACTGAGCACCGCACCTATATTGGAAACTTTGCATTTCTCAGAGATGGATTTTTTTCTTTTCTTTTTTTCTTTATAGGAGGTCACAGGAACTAAGCAGCAGTTTTTGTTTATGTTACAAATTTGAGCGTTCATATCAAACCTTGAAGAAGATTGGCCGCAGTAGCAGGACACCACTCTCCATTTCCATCCCTTTTAGGACCACAGTATACTGGTCTTCTGATGGCTGCTTCCAGTAGGATAACACTCAGATCCTCTCAAACTGGTTTCTTGAAAATAACCTTGAATTTACTGTAGTCAAATCACTTCCATAGGCACCAGATCTCAATCCACTACAGCACCATTGGGATGTGGTGGAACAGGAAAGTCACATCATGGGAATGTGGCCTTCAGGCCGCTAGGTGGCCCTCTTGCGCTGTAAACAAGTGCAGGAAAACGCGACATGGCCAGTAAGTCCTCTGGTCGGCCCACAGGACAGAGAGACACACCGAGCTGGACAAGTAAGGTCAAATTCAAGCTATGAAGTCACTAAAATACAACTCTGGGTTTTATATATTCGATAAGATCAATCTGAAGGAAAATTTAACACTATATCTTTGCTCAAAATAAATGGTGCCGTTTGCATCGGGCTTGGGATAAAGTGTCAGCTGTCTTTTTTTCTTCTTAAATTACTAGCTCTGTGCCATACTCCCAAATTTTTTGATGACTGATACCAAGTAGATACCCGACCAGTATTTCTGATGCGTGGTGATATGTTTAACCTATAAAGGGAGCTTATAAAGGAAAAGGAGTGTGTCGTGGTTTATGAGATGAATCATCACCAGTGTGCCAAATTTTGGACACATTTTAATAACCACTAAACTGTGATTTTAACTTTCCACAACAATAACCCAACAAAACACACCTTTCATTTTATAACTTTTTTTTTTAAATCATCCAAATGTTAGGGGTTTTTATTGAACTTTAAATGTGCTACAGGTTATAAATAAAACAGATGGGAGAGTCAACACAATAAAGTTCAGACATTTTTTCATAGAGCATGTGTTTTCTTCATTTCCATCAAAGGAAATATAAATTTAACACACTTATATACAGAACTTAGATGATAAGGAAAAAATGTATCGATCATATACAGTATGAGTCCAATACTAGCGTTGGTATCGATATTATTGATATTTGGATGCTCTTGCCACCTCTGTAAATTACTGATAAGTAATTTAAATTAAAAAAAAAAACAACTATAAAAAAACTATAGATAGGTTAAGAGTTAAGTTAAGAGTTCCCCATCACATATTGAGTGAGGATCTTCGGGGCCACATAAACCCACAATTTTCACTTCAAAGAAAACACCAGAACAAATTTGGTTAGTGCGCACTTTCTTTTGCCGCTCCAGTCATCAGGAGGCACCTTCTTTCTCTCTGATCTTCACACGGCGGTGCCCCATATCTCCACAAGTCCGTGTCCTAATTGATTTTTTTTATTCAATATTCCCCCGGAGCTTGCTTTCTTGTCAGCCCCTTGAAACAAACCTTTAAAAAGGAGAGGGGGGTGAAAAAAAAAACTGGTCTCTTCTCTCCGCAGGGAAGCACAAAAGTCCGCAGAGAGGGCCCGAAAAGAAACCTCTCTTTGAGGCTACCGAAAGGTCAAAATAATAAATGTAGACTCAATTGAGGCTCTTCGCAGACAAAGGAAGCAAAACGTTACATTTTGGCAGCGTGGACCCTCGTAGCGTGATAAACTCATTTAAAGGAGCCGAAATAAAGAGAGAGCAGCGTGGGTCCGGGGAGGGTGAAGGGGCTCTCAAGTCTGGCAGACAGGCCTGACTCCCGCAAAGGGCCTTTTCTCCTGCTCAGCAGCCCCCCAAAAACTCTTATCTTCCTAAACAGCAGTGCAGCAGTGCCAGTCATGCCCGGATATCTCAGCTTTTATGTCCGCGTTATAATCCGTTTGCATGCATTAAAATTCAGGCAGCTGCATTTAGTAAGCAAAGCAATATTTTCTCATGAGAAGTTATATACAAACTTAAAAAGTAAGGTTATAGCAAGTTAACGAAAGCAAAACATAAGGATTTGTATAGCCATTTACTCGGATATAAGATAAATGCAGATCGTGGATATTTGTTTGCAAATTAAATGCGAGCAATAAAGCGCCAGTGTTTCTTCGGTGCATTATTACCAGCATCTGTAAATTCAGTGTAAAAGCCCACAAGCCTGCAACTGTGACTTTACTTTTTAAAAAGCCTTTTTATATGCAGATCAGCACCGGGCTGGCTCTGCGGTCATGGAAAGGATTCCTCAGCATTTTTTCTTGTCATCCAGCTGAGAGCATTTCTGGCCCAGATGAAACAAGCCGGGTGGAGTGTGGTTTTCATCGTACAAATATTTTCATTATCTCACATTCTTGGCGTCACAGATCGGGTCGGAATAACACGTTCACCGGTGTCTGCTTTGAATTATGCCCACCCAAGGGTGTCAGAAACAACACGGACCTAAGATTAATTACACCAGACTACAGGCGAACAACGCGACCCTGCTTTATAGATTCACATAAGCACAGTGTGGTTAGATAACTTTTACTAACTGAAGCAAAAAGAAAACACAAACTATTTATAAGCTTATTTAGTACTCGTTTAGGCCACATTAGTATTTTATGCTATTATTTATTTATTCCAAAAACTGGGCTTTCGGATTTTTGAGACTGTATATAAAGTTTAAGAAAAGTGAGCTAACCAATCAGATTCATCAGTTTTAGCACGTGATGCGTTTACGTTCATCTGAGGAAGACTGTCAAGATAGTTATTGCTAAAGCTACTAAACCCTTTATCCGACAAACCAACAACGAAAAATAATAAGAGTTTGAAATCTTAGCTTGACGACTGAATCTTCCGCCATAACAGTTAACATTTAAAACTTAAAAGTTTTTTTTCTTCCTAAATTGGTAATTTTATGTTTCTAGCATGTCACAAACGAAGACGGAAGTTGGCTAGAGGTACTACTCTCGCGTCGCTTGAGCCGTCCCCGATTCTCCGTGTTTTGAGGCTGCAGGAATGGTCGTGCTAAGAGGAATCCCCTCTGTTTTATCACCTGAACTTCTGTATGCTCTCGCTAAAATGGGCCACGGGGATGAACTGGGTATGATTACACGCATACAGAGCTGCTAACAGCAGTGACCTGTATACCCTCTGCTTGTAGGCATGCTGCACACTGCTGTGCTAATCTGAGTTTATGTCAACACCACGTAAAAAGGATCATTAACCTGTAGCTACACGGCACAGTTACAGAGATTTTACTCACTCTTCATGAAGTCACTCACTCGTTTAATTATTTTCAGTGCTTGCTGATGCCAATTTCCCAGCATCTTCTATTTGTGCATGTGGCCCAAAGGAGATAAGGGCTGACGGTATGTAAATACACCTGCCTATTAAAGAAAATGTGTGTGTGTGTCCTTCAAGTTTATCGTTCAGACTGTGTCTAACCTTTATGCAGGGTTGGGGATCCCACGGCTTATGGAGGCTGTTTTGAAGCTTTTGCCCCTGGACACCTATGTCCCCTCTCTGGTACTGAGCTAAAGCATCTGCATAGACCTTCTGTCGTTTTTGTGCCTGACTGTTTAATATTTAGTTCATATCATGTAAAATCTGTGCTGCATGCTTTCACAGGCTGCAGTTATGGATCTAGTAGATAGTGACAAGCAGAGAGGTTTAGCTGTGCCTGTGTGGGACACCTACAAACAGCTCTTGAGCCAGGCAGGCTCTCAGGTAAGACAACCTGTTCACCCTGTTATTAAGTGAAACAAAATGAGTGTCTGTTCATTTGATTTGTGACTCTCTGTGTGCTGATTTCTGTTTATATACAGGTTTCTCTTGAAAAGGTGGAAAGGTTTGCTTTCTATGAAAGAGCCAAGAAGGCCTATGCTGTTGTGGCAACAGGGTTGGTGTATTTTCTCTGCCTTCATTTGAGTCTAAGAACAGTTAGATTGAGTTGCATTGCTAAAAGTGCACTTCTGTGTTTAAAAATCAAGTGTAGAAATGGTTCCGTTTGTAAAAAAGAAAGAAAAAGATGTTCCGTGCTAGAAATCATTCTCATGATTTATCTGTCAGTTGTTGTTGTTTTTCTTTTTGTTTTTTTCATAAATTAGCAAACCTACAGCATCATGAATCAAGAAGTGTCTCATCTCGATAATCAGACTGTTGCACTGATTTTAATCGCTTCATTGTCATGAACAAATCTGGATATCATTGCACAGGCCTGGAGCTAGTTTAATTATGGAGATTATGGTCTGCACGCTAACGTTTAAAATCAACACAAAAGGCTTTTTTTCTTTTTCTTTCTTTCTTTTTTTTACATTGTGCCTTTATGATTTTCCTCAGGGAGACAGCTCTGTATGGTAACCTGATACTGAAGAAGGGGGTCATTCCTGCTGAGCAGCTACAGTGACACACACACACATTTTGAACACATGTGATGATTTCAGTTTTTATTTTTCTGTTGTTCTGTGATATTAGGCACTAATTGAATTCTTTACCGTCAAAATCATCATATTTTGTGAATTCAGATGCATTTATTTCGAATCTGTAATCACTGCTGTAAATACAATCTATATTTTTTATAACTGATTTCTGCATTATATGTTTATATCAATAAATAAATGAAACACAGTCTCTGATGGGAGTGTTTACAGTATCTTTATCATCAAGATGCATATGAGCAACACAGATTTAGGTGTTCTTGCTTAGTGAAGCTTTAAGGCAGTGTAATTGAATCAAATGAAGCTCTTGATTTTTATTTATTTTTGTTTTTTTACTCAGTTGCAGCTACATGAACTTAAATGATAAAGAGCTGAGTTGTTGGAAGATCAGTGATGGTAGATCATATCCAAATCTTCCTCTGGCTCAGTGTGCTTCTGAGGTGGAAAATTGAGAGGATAGGCAGCTCTGATGTTGTCCTGGTGAAAGACCGGCCTGACTGGTTCTTTGTGGTACACAGCATCCATGTCCTCCTCAGGCTCAAGGTGAACCCTGGCTTGAATTTTAACCGCCATCTGAGGTATCAGCGGCTCAGCCTGGACAACAGGGGGAACATCCAAGTTTTGGTTTCGACGTCGGAGGAGATTACCCGTTGAGGGATGGTACAGCTCATCCAGGTCTTCCTCAGCCTTCAGATATTTTTTCTCCTGTCCGCTGCCTCTCATACTCTTCCAGATCTTCATGTTGGGGTCAATATCATAGTGGGTCCTATCCATATCCTCAGGAGGCTCAACTGCCACTGCCCAGGCTGGCCTACCTCTCTCATCTATAGACCTGAAATGAGTATCACACACCATTTGTTTTTATCAGCCTAAGCAAACGTGAGAACCTTTATTTTAGTTTAAGAAACTTCAACTCACATGACAGCTTTCTGGAAGACTTCATCTGAAAGTTTATTCTGAGAGAAGAGCACAAATAATACAGGATTACAATTCAAATAAATACTATTAACCATAAAAATATGTTTAAAAGTAACAGTAAGTCTGATTTATTTCAATGTAATATAAGACTAGAAGTAATATATACATACCCAAGGCTTTGCTGTGATGCCAAGTATCAGCGAAACATAGACGATTAGAGAAATCCTACCAGGGGAACCAATTTAGGTTAATTGCTAGAGTTCAACTTCATACTTCATAAACACAGATCCCTGTCAACTTACAAAAACAACTCATCTAATCTATAAGCATTAAAAACCAGCTGAATCTTTGAAGAGATTTCTCACCTGAACATGGTGCGTCTTCGTGCTGGCAGCTCAGCGTTTGCAACAAGATTACCTTTTGATCACCTGCTACTGAAACAAAGGACCAAAGATCTATCTATAAACCTGCTGTCCCGACCTTTGTATCCTCCAAGTGCCAGCTGTAAGTAACTTATCATTTCTAATCTCGCCTGTGTTTTGTGTTGGTGCCATTAAAATTCCTCTTTCTGTCAAAGTGTCAAAGTACACTCCATGTAACTGAGCAGAACATGTCAAATATAAAGTGTTTTTCTTATTTATATCATCCTGTATTTTTCTGTGTTTTAATTTATCACAGTTATGCAAACACAGCTAAAATATGTAATAAATATACTATATTGTAATTACATTTGATGCAATTATCTCCCTTATCAAGGCTGTAAAGTTCCTTGTCTTTATTACTGAGAGTAAGAGATAAACTTTATTATCATGCAGCAGTAGTTTCTCCAAGCTCTATACGACGACGGTATCTAACCTCAGTAACTATTGTATACATGACTGTATATATGTCAGCTAGTTAGCAGCAAGCACCAGTGGATTATCCTTTCTTTCTGTACTTGGTTACATTTGCAGCATTGTATTAAACTGCAGTTTTCTATCTGAACATCATTCGCTGGTGATGAGTTCGGAGATCATCTGCTGTCATTGTGTGCAGAAAGATGGTAACAAATCACACACATATTCATCTATAAAATCATTCTCCGTGAAGTGCAAGCACATTTTACCACTGGTAGTTTTAACTCAATACACTCACACAGTTGCACACTGCATTTTCCACAGAGTTTGGTTTTCCTGCTCTCTGTTTTAATAATCTTTTTATTACATATTTTCATCGTTTCTCTCTCATTGGGTTTAATGCCCTGCTGTGTATCACAACTGTGTAACATCAGGAATTGTTCACTGAAATATCTCAACTATTCTGAGAACTGTCATGAAGTGCTGTGAAGATATTTATGATCCTCTGCTGATGAAGCCTAATGACTAGCACCACCACCAGGTTGACATTTGTAGTTTTGATTGAAATGTCTCCACAGTGGCATGCACTGCCATAAAATCTGATAATCTTTGCAATGTAATGGTATGATCCCTTTCCTGACATTTGCTGTAACAAGATCAGGTTTTATTTGAGTTTGTCCAATATTTTGGTTTATTCCTGTAAAACAATGACATCTACCTCATGCACAGCCCTGTTTTGTGTTCATCTCATATATTACATTGGTAAGTATGCAGCAATTAGGGTACAATGAGACTCTTGAGCATTCTGCATGTCTTTCAAATAATTATTCTAACACACATATAGACCTGATTTACTTGTCTGTCCTTTTTTGTGTTCAACTTACAGGCATGAGAGTCAAAGTGCGATGAGTTGATTATCTGGTCTGATATCACGCCAATAATGCATCTATAAATGTGCAGATAAATTATTGTATTTTCATTCATCGGTTGAACTTAATTCGCTCAGATTTGTTCTCATATTGAAAACATTCTGCGTGCTATAAACATTCCCCCTCTATTAGGGATGATGAATTTAAGATCTCAGCTACGTCACTTAGGCTGACTGTAAATAAGAAGGACAGGCAACCTAATCCTAAGATTAGTTTGTAAGCTCAAAAAACACAACACAGTGGCTTGAGCTCAGCTTCCATCTTTTGAGAAAAATCTTATGATAAGAGACCTCATCTTTCTTTTTCCTTAGAATTCCTCCATTGTTATCTGCCTGGGTGCAAAACATCCGTAGATGATGTGCAGCTGCTAAGATCATGCATGAATTTTGAATAAACTGAGGGGACGTGTTTTCTGCATCCCCTAAAAATCTACACTTACTTACTTATAGGCTATAAGATACAATAATACACAATAGACTTTTTGAATACGTGTACATCACTGCAGGACCTACTTTATACTGGTCCTACTTTAAATCCTGAGTGTGGATTTTACATTACACATATGTAAAATCAAGTTTGACATATGTATAATGTTACAGTGCCACAAAGCAAAAAAAAAAAAAAAATGCACACACTTCCCATACCAGCTTACTTTCATGAGAACTTACCCAGATTCAGACGGAGTCCTATTGTGTACAGCTTTAATCATTTAAACAGACTAATCACCCTTCACATGCACATTCATGTGGACAGATTGGAGGCAGATGATAGGTCTGTGATCTTAGTGCCAGGCACCACAGACACTGAATCATCTACGAGTTTGTCAGCTCTTCATGCCAACATCGTATCATACTGCAAAACTGCGTCTGAATAAAAACATTCATTCATTCATGTTTGATGCACAGACTGAGTTGTTTACATTACAACTCAATTCTGAATTGCTGCTTTCTGATATGCAAACTCTGGGATTTATGTTAAACATCTGTAAGTTGAAGCACACAACCATAATTTTCCTCAATCAGCTTACCGCTGAGGAATATAAGTTAATTTCAGCTCAGTGTTTTAGCATTTCTGGCAGTGCCTCCGTCAAACTGCTGTCGTGTCTCTTCGCTAAATGTCTTTCACTGTTCATCATGGCAGCAGGGGATCCATTAAGTTAACCCAAGGTAATATTTTCTCATGCCAACAGGATTCAGCGTAATGTACAGGAGCTGTAAGATACAACACAAACTTCCTGTTCGGTTTAGGGGACGGCTCCAGCATGTCGGCAGTCTCGATCAGATTCATGTGTCCAATATTACGAGACAGTCTGGCTTGACTAGCCCCCGCTGAGTGGTCTGCTTCTTTACTAAAACACGCCTCAAGCAAGCAAATACCAGACATCTTTGAAGGTACTTATTGTAAATCTGTCTTTAAAAATAGTTTAAAACCTCCTAAAATAAACTAAACAGGAAGAAATGACTGCTCTAACCTTATGCCGAAAAACATTATGCTGTTGTGTTAAAGAGAAATCAACTGAAGTGAAGGTAAGTCATTAAGAAGGCACTCTTTTCCTACTGTTGTCTTTTGACAAAAAACAAAGCCACATTATGTTTGCACCAACAAGTTGATTTCCAAAGAGATATTAACCAAAATCTGGCATATCACAGCATGATGGAAAAGGTGTTCTGAAAAATTAAGGAAACTTATCAAGTAGAGGACAAAAGGAGACGTGGCAGGCCTACAAAAAAATGTCTACGGCAGATAAAAACATGGTGCAGGCTCTGTCATGTTTTGGGGCTGCATCTCAGCCAGTGGTGTTGGGGATGTTTCCAAAATTGATTGAATTATGAACACAGAAAAGGGCCATCAGATTTTGATCTACCATGCAATATCATCTGGAAAGTATCTGATTGGCAACCGCTTTGTTTTTAAGCATAACAATGATCCCAAACAAACTGCCAATGCAGTAAAAGTATACCTGAATAGAAAAGCGCACAGTGGAACACACAGTCATGGATTGGCCTCCCCAGAGCCAGGACATTAACATTTGAATGTTCTTCACCAAGCCTGAAGAACCATCCATGTTAACAAACGGCCAAAAGGCCAAAAGACCTCTCGTAGAACGTTCAGGCTGTTTTTAGGAATAAATGTGGTGGTACCAAATATTCACTTTCAAGCTGGTTAGATTTGTAAAGAACCCTCCTTAGTATGACATTCTGGCATACCAGCTTTAGTGTCTACATATGCATGTTAGAGTAAATTGCATTTTTCATGTTCCAAGCTAAACAAAAATAAATAATGATGACAGATCTTTGGACAGTACAGCAGATAAAGATATTTTCTCATATTTGGATAGTAAATGTGAAGCTACAAGGAGATGGTCTAACTTAGCATGAAGACTAAAGAGAGAGTAAAACCACCTACTTGGTTCTTCCTTGTTAATACACAAACTGTTTTACTTAGAACAACTTTAAGTATGCATGCTGTGATAACCTAGCTGTACTCATCTGGACCATGGTGCTAATAAGAATTTACTATTCCTTTAGATAAGATCTGGTCTTTGCAAAGATAAACATGAAAGTGATTGTGATTTCCAGTATATATCAACCATTTGTAAATAGCGGACATTACTCATGTATAGTTTTGGGCTTTTATATGTATCTATGTATGTATGTATGTATGTATGTATCTATCTATCTATATATATATATATATATATATATATATATATATATATATATAGAGAGAGAGAGAGAGAGAGAGAGAGAGAGAGAGAGAGAGAGAGAGAGAGAGGTCAATGTCTATGAAGAACATACTGTACTTGCTATTTATAATCTGGACATACATGCATGCATGTTTATGATCAGACATTAAGGCCTGCACATGTGATCTCATAGAAACCACACCTTAAGACAACCAAAGGAGTCTTGAAGGTGAGCTCTGATGAATATATATGAATATAATTACCCATCTGCCCCTTATTCCCTGCACATACTCATCAAACATTTCTACGTGAAACCCAGAGGCAACCAGCAATGGACCGACCACAGGACAGTGCTCTCTGAACTTCTAACAGTCCCACAGGTTTAAAAATAATCGGATCCTTTTTATGAGTAAGTGGTGCATCACTCAACCCATCTAGGTGCTGCAGTGCTTTTAATCTGTGTTTTGAACTGAAGTTTACAATCAGTGGGATTAGCTGAAAAGTTAAGGGAGGTTGTTTTTCAGAGTAACACTTAATGTAAATCTGTGTGGCAAAAATGTGTGAGCTTTGAATTATATGCATATATTTCTAAGTCATTTATTTTAAAACATGCAAAAAAAAATTATGCAATTAAAATGAATAGTAGCTAAAAAAACAAACTACCTTTGTAAAACAACAAACTATCAGCAGCAACTGAGGCTAATTTTCTTACAGACTAACTAATTCCATGTGCTTTTCATGCTGATGCATAATAAGATATCCAGTGTGGAATATTTTGACCTTATCAAAATGAAGGGTTGCTCCCCTGCATTTCATTCTGTAACCACTTTCTTTCTCTCCATGCTCAAAGAAAAGCAGTTATTATTCAGTAAAACCAGTAAAAGTCTCATCGAAATTGTGAAATCCACATCATTTTTCATTTTGATCAAATAATAACTGCACATAACCTTGTACTTTACCTGCATTTGTGCAGTAAAGAACTTCATGTTGAAGCAAAACCAGCATAAAAGATGTTTAAATGCTGGTTTCATCTGCCAAGTGCATGATTGTTTTCCTCTTCCTGTCCCTCAGAGATGTATTAATGTGTGAGTATGTGAATGACAAGCATTTAAGTAAATGTAAAAGCAACAATGAAGACCAGAGCGAATGGGAGTTGTCAGTAAGCAAAGGCTGATGCCAATAAACTGTGAAACACACAGTCACACAGTGTTTTTGCACAAAATGCTACAAGCGAGCCAAGAATAAATTGCCTGTCTGTAACTGTTTAAACGCAGCATTAAGTCATGATTTATTCCCGTAATTCTGGGATAGAAAACATGCTGCAAATGTTGCAGCCTGCAGCAATTTACGAGGGAAACCACCAAAATGAATATTTGACAAAACTCCCATTTTAAATTAAATGATCATTGCATCATGTAGCTTAATGTTTGACTCACTTGTTGCATGACCTGTATAAGTGTGTATATAAGACTACTGCATGCAGGAATGATGCATAGCATAGCTAGAAAGATCAATATATCATTCCAGCTTTTAGTCCTGGCTCCGCCCTGAAACCAATAACAGCCCATTACCATTTAGACTTTTGTGAATGCAGCTGTCATGTTTCTACTTGACTCAAAGTGGCATCTTCATCAAGATGTCTTCACTGCTGAAGAAACAAATAGGGAACACAAGATTTAACAGGTGGCAATCAGCTGGAGACATCAGACTCCACACTAGACCTCAGCACATTATGTATCGCTGTTTAAAAGCAAATGGAAACAGAAAAGTCACTCTCCCTGCCCACACTAAAACAATCATCAGCACCAAAACCTCATCATCAGCGTCATTACTATAAGTAAATCCCATAAAGGTTGTCCCGGAGCGCAGGGCTGTATTTGAGGCTAACCACCTCTCTGTCTTTACACGCAGCCTTCCGTCATATCCCCCCGCATTCACAACATTTAGGAAAGCTGGGGTTTTCTAAATAACTAAAATTAACTCAATGATCTACAATTAACTTAATTGATGCTTCACCAACACTCATTAAACACACATCAGACATCTCACGGCGGATTTTTCTTGCACGAATTACAGGGTTGGGGGAAGGACCTCCATAGAAGAGGGGAGGCGAATGTGAAGAGGGGGCCGGGAGTTATGAAGAATTAGCCACCCATCTGTGTAACAGTTACACAAGCATTATTTCTTTGACACTGCCTTTAACATTGTGAGTGCTTAATAAACCATTTCCTCATGATCAGATGGGATTTCATTTTTTTTTTGTAACCAGAGCCAGTCAGTCTGGGGCCCTGATCCACCTGACTATCTGGCTCCACAGGTAATGCCTGGAACTTTTTTCCAGCAACAATAGGACTGACGACAGTTGAGGTAGACGAGGGGAGATGCACCAGAATCTGCACAGCTCCACAGAAGCCAAACAAAACAATCTGTTATGTAACTGATGACAGAAGAGTGGGCAGCTCATTGTTCAGGAGGAGACGCAGAGGAATGGCTAAACTCTTTTTGTCCAGGGCAGGTAATCTGAAAAGCTGATCTGACCATCTGCATGAAATATATCCTTAGCTGTGCCAGCTGCCTGTGCTGACTCAGAACCTTGCTGTGACAATGTGTGTCACCTCCATGAAAATAATAGACTATAATGTGAAGGAAATCTCAGGTGGTCTTTCTGTTTTTCTCTCTCACACAGCCACGCACGTACACCCTCCTCCTCCTTCCCTCAATCACACCCCTCACAAACTCAGTAAACATATGGGAGCTGTTAAACTAAGTTTAATGGCTATTTACTGTGTTTTGTGCGCTTCTCATTAAAGAGATTTTCCACTCAAAGAGAACTAATGTTTTGGAAAACACATCATGCCAACACTTGGCACATCTGGCTTATTTCAGTAATTAAGAAACCGACCTTCTAACGAAAGAAAGAAAAAAAAAGGGGGAAAAACAGAAACCGTAAGTAAAGACATTCAGTTTCAGGTTCACAGCTGTTATCTTTACCTAGCATTAGATTTACTTTAAACATGTGGTAATGACTTCAGGGCAGCTATAATCACATTTTAAGTCGATATGTCCAGCACTCACTGACTCAGTCATTCTACTTTTAGCTCGACAAATATATGATAAATAATATGCCATGTCCAGCCACTACTTGCTAACAAATGGTAACATCTGGACTGAAAGATGAAGCCAGCAGAATTGGTAAAAACTGCAATTTTTCTGATTTCTGTTGAGGCTAGATCTAAAATCAGCTCCATAGACACCTACAGCAAAATACAATATTGTATTTGTTATTTATGTGTCTGCAAGCATTCAGTGTACGGTTACCTTGGTAACCAGGCTTGCTTGCAGTAGCTGTAAATTTAGCAATTCACCCACTCAACCAAATCAAGCTGGCAATGGCCAAAATGCCACTGCCTCAAAACAGATCTTCACAAACAAGGCGATGTCATGGCACTTTTGCCCATCATTTATATACAGTCTATAGTTGCTATCTGTGTTTCCTACCACTTAGAAGCAAACAGAGAGTTTTCTTATGTCAGTGAAAGTTGTACATCAAGCTCAGATTCCACTCCAGGGTTGTTTTCCACTACCGGTGACCTCAGGAGCAATCGTGGTATTCATAAATAAAAATAAAACAAACTTATTATAGATGCTTTAGCAATCAAGAGGCCCACACAATGCAATTTAAAGACATCTCCTCTTCCAGCTTGCATTGTTATGTGAAAGCAGAGATCATTCATGCCAGAAAATTAAAAGGCCTTGGGAGCTGAGTATCAACCATGAAACACAAAAGCCTCGCCCCCTCCCCTTCTACCCCTGTTCCAGTCGCTGAATGACTCCTCACTGGAGTCCACTGCAGCCCTAGCTGCCAGCTGGAATACCCCTAACCTTTAACCTCTGACCTCCAGCTCCACAGAATTTATCACAGAGCCATCAGAGAATGAACTCAGAGGGGAGCACATCCTTGTTGAAAACATTGTCAGGAGGTGAAGGGCGTACAGGTGTTAATAGAGAATACAGGTGTTCCAGATGTTCATTACGCTGCCCTCACCACTGTATATTTAATCCAGATATCCTCTGTGTCACACGGGTCTGAATTTGCGTGTATCTGAGGTTGCGTGTCACGACCTAATCTGTGCCGATGCTCCCGGGTTAAGGAAAGGATCCTGCTGTTCCTTGATGGAAAGCCTTCTGCTACAGAAAGATCCAGTTACAAGAGCACCGCGCTTTCATCCTTATTAAAGAAACATGTGCCCGCTCTGAGCAGTTATGTCAGTGGATGAAACTTTGTATGCTTTCGACTTTTATGTTTTTTCCCTGAGAACATTTTACACAAATATGGTCGGTGCATACACCCGCAAGAAGAAATATCCATCTTAGCCTATGAGAATATTTAAAAGTTAATACAAGAGGGCTATTGGTGAAAGTGTTTCTAACAGTAGTGATTTCCCCAGTGATGTAGAAGGTCAAGGTGATTCAGTTAATCAGCATCCATCACTTACAGCTAACTAGAGCGCTACTTTAACAGCTGTTTTTATAATTCTGCTTGAATTCTGCTTAAATCTTTAGAGAGATCAATTTTTGTGAGTATTTAATAAAGCATTAATTTCATCAATATATATATATAAATATATATATACTTTTTCCTTTTTATTTTGTTTATTTTATTATTGCATTATTGTTTTTTTTAACTGTATCACAAAGACAATCTGTGATCAGATTTGAGGAATCTTGCACATGCAATGCATTATTGCACTGCATTGCTCACCCTCTGTATCTTTTATAATAGGCTCCATTCATTTCAAAGTGTGCAAAGTTGCTCATTACACATCATTCAGTAAACTCTCGCCACAGTCAGACGATGTGAGTCAGACCTCCGATTCGACTCCACCACTAGACGTTCACTTGACAGTGATGACTGCCTCCTTGATGTCTATCTCTGTAGTTCGCAGCCACCGTGCTCCCTGACCTCGGCTCCCAGACCCCGGTTTGTTCCCACGCTGTGCCCTGTGGAAAGTCTGGCTCCAGCCTTTTCAAACCATAATTGCATACCTGCAGAACGCAGACAACAGCAGAGCAAATACAGACACAGCTAAAAGGGAACGAGGTTACCAGCAGACATATGTGATAGCTTTCTGACACGTACTTTCTGCTGTATTTAACTCATCTTACAGATCAGCGCTGTAAATAAGGCACTGATTCTTGCACCAGTTACTCCAAATTCCACCAGGCCAACACATATAACAGCTCACTGTTGCACATGTAACAGATAAGATTATTGCTATTGGACATGTTTAACTAATGCAAATGAAAGTAGCTACAGATAGTGCATAGTCAAACAGTTTGGGGGCAGATATGGGGGGTAGTACTATGGAAAGAAGTGCAGATGCCATACAAGAAGACATGCTGCATTGTTGTTTATGCTCTTTTATGTTACATTGCTGAAGATAAGATTATGGAAGTTATACGAAGCTGCAAAAAGCTACCAAAAAAAGTCTTTTCTGTTCCATATATTAAAATTTTATTCACTGTTTAATTTTGTGCAGTTGTATAGGTTTGACATACATGATCTATGAATATCTTTTTTTTTTCTTGGTGTCTTTCTCACAGTGAATCACATGAAATGATGTGGAAAAGGTCTAAGCTAGAGAACTCAAACAAGCCTTTAATAGTTAGCCCAAGCAGAGTTAAGGGCTGCAGACGTGCTGTGTGTACTGGTCTGCAGGCAGTCAACGGGAACTTTAAGTGGATTTTGTGAGCCAAATTTTGCATGTCATATCAGCACAAGTTACAGCAGTAAAATTGTGTTCCACAGCATGCGGTACACCTCTGGCTCACAATATTTTTTATCTAAATGGGGCACAAACTCTCTGCAGTTAGTTCATAAAATAGAATTGCATGTATTCAAAGATCTGACACAAGAAATTAACTGGAGAGATTAAACGCAGAAGTCAGAGCTTAATAAACTCACACAACAGTGATGTTCACTGTGTCCTAACACAAGACAAATCTCACAAAAGAGGGTTTAAATTACATTGTTGGTTTACATAGCCCTCTGAACTTATCCCTGAGGAAAGACATGTTCCAGAATGGGATTTAACTAATGTCTCTAAATCACTCCCAGCTGGCCTGACTGCAGGAAATGTTTCTTTCTTCTCAAAAACTCCAAGCAAATGCTACATGAAGTATGGTGCATTCATTAGTGTGTCTTTCTTCAGAACTTACACTGAACTGTCTGTCCTGGATGTCATAGCATTTAACGCCTTCCAAGGCCGTGGTCACAGCCTGTCTCTGTCAGTGTGGTTGGCCCTCTGCAGTGCCATGAGCACGCCCCCATTCACTGCTTAACCTTTCAAAAGTGGTCAGCTAACTTCAGAAGGAAAAAAAAATCCCGGCAGTTTAGTGTAGAGTCAAACAGCCCGGGGCCAGCAATAACAGAGTGGAACTGATTAGAGGAGGAGAAGGAAGGAGGGAGAAAGAGGAAAACAAGAGAGTAAAATGAGACAGGGACTGATAGCATCTTCTTAACCAACGTAATTACATTAGACAGTTAAAGGCTTCAGACTGCGGCGTGTTTAAAATCTCATGTGACATGTAAACAATAGCAAAAGATGATGCTGTAGAAATATTTCCTTAATTTGGACTACAAGTTTGTGTTATGGGCATAATTCAAATAACAATAAATGTATCTAAATCTGCCTACTTACTTCATCTTACAGCTTGTGATCATGAATTATTCTAAAGGAAAGCCTGTAATGAAACTGAGTACTTTGCACAGATTCATAGAGAGGCAATGCGATCTAGGCAAAAAAGAGAGCTCTGTGAGATCAAAAAATTAGCCTAAAAGATCTTATTTGTTGCTTGTTTATTGGATTCTTTGCATGGTCTTTTCCTCTCCTTTAGTGCTCCTGTTTAGCCCTTTGCTTTTAAACCCTCGGTCTACTTCTCACCATCGCCAACTTTTCATATGTCAGTGAAAGCTGTTGCTAATAAAAGTTAGAGAGCAAACTATGAAAAGGAGGTGCAAGTGAGAGGAGGGAGGCACATTCTTTCTTGTCTGCTTTGCCCTTGGCAAAAGGGAGTCCCCAGTGCTCTGGGACAGGACTGAAGGGGAGGGAGGGGGTTAAGAGAGGGGAGGTGCGCATAGGAGTGTCACCTCCATCACCCCAGGACATGGACAAAACATTCAGTTTCATCAAACTTCAAAAGAACAGCAATTACATAGGAGACACGGGATGGCAGGGCATCCCTGCACGGTGGTGGCAAAGCTGCGGGGAAAGAACCACGCCTTCAGAAACTTAAAAAGAGGGGACTCATCCCAGCCTCTCTTCTCTCATCACCTCTCCTCGACATGGCTATAAGCAACACTAAAGCAGCACCCCAATAGCTCATCTCCATCTTCTCTGTGTCCAGAGAAGGCGGCCATTGTGTGCCCGTTCCTCTTTCCCCAAGTCAGTTTCCTATTGAGGCTCTGAAAAGGCCTTTGAGGGGCCCTGTTTTGGCTGTGCAGCTCACCTGCAGAGGGGAAACTATGGGTCTATTCTAAAGCCCAGCAGCTGCCAGGGCAGAGAGGCTGGCACCCAGTGGGAGAGAGAATAGTGGCCGCAGAGTCTTTCAATATGAAGCCACTTAGTAACAGAAGGCATGTGCCAAGCTTGCAAAGCCAGAATGAAGAGTCATCCTTTGGAGCTCACCAAATATCAGAGAAGAATTAGACCCATCTCCTTTTTGCTCGCTTTTGCCATTATCCACTACGTCCTAACTTTGTCTTGCCTTGCTGTTTATAGAATAATAATCCACAGGTAGCGGGAGAAAGAGAGCCGGGGTGCAGCAGACTAGAGGTGAGTAGGTTTATTTGGAAAATGCAGATCAACAGGTGGGACAGTGGAGTAAGAAAAACAGCTACATTGGTAAATGCATGAGACAACAGGGCTACCAAACAGCTCTGAAGGGCTGAATTTCCTTGCCCTGTGACAGATCGAGCTATGATACCGCTGTGAAGATCCCAGCGGCTGCGGTCCTGTGAAGAAGCCTTCACCACACAAAGCCCCTTTTCTGTCAGCAGGCTAGCTCCCACACTGGCGCTAATTTACGATGCCCTCACAGCAATTTCCACAGTCAGAGAAGTTCAATTGTGTTTTCCAGCTCATTAAGCATCAGCACAACAAAGCTTTCATCTTCTCCTTCATCTACTTCATCCCACTCTTCACTCCCCACATTTATCCTGCTGTCAGCTAATCTGCCTCTTTCACCGAGCATCCAACCTAAAGAGTGCAGGTAAAATAGGCATCTGTATTTACTGCTATTTGTCTATGCCCTTGAGTTTTGTTAGTTTAAAACACGGCCGCAACTCTAAAGACTCCCCTCATACTTGCATAGGGAGAATTTAATGGTTGTTTATTCAGGGGCCTCCGCTGTGCCCTCCCATCCCTTTCAGAGCTTCATGAGACGACGTGGACTCTATTGTAATCTCAGAAGAATCAGCTTGGCTTATTTGTTCAGGCTGTCACTGCACTGAGATCACAAACACACACTCAAATTCCAGTTAGTGCACTAAATATCTTTTAACTAAACTATATTTTTATGTGTGACCTGTACTGGCAGGAGGCTGCTGAAGTACAGTTGTGGCATTTTTCTTACAGTTAGAGAGACACACACGTGACCAGATAGAGAGAGCAAATGGCACAAAAGAGGCCCCGAGTAATGGCTAGCATCACATTCCACCTGAATTTTGAAATGTAATCATTTACTTTAATAATCAAAATATATACAGTGCTGTGCAAAAGTCTTGAGCCACCCCTAATCCAAATCATATAAAGCAAATACAGAGTTTTAAACAATTCTATCAGTCAATATTTGGTTGACCACCTTTATTCTTCAGCACAGCTAGAACTCTCTCAGACAAGCTTTCTAGTCATTTCTTTGAGTAGTCATCAGGAATAGTTCTCCAGGCTTCTTGAACTACATCCAAAGCTCGTTTTTGGGTGGATTTGTCTGCGTTTTGTTCCGTTTTCTATCAAGATGATCCCACACTGCTTCAGTAATATTGACGGTCGGGTTCTGGGAAGACAAAATTAATATGCGTGTGTCTATCCACGTGAGCTTTTACTGCACTCGTAGTGTGTTTAGGATCACTGTCATCCTGAGAAATGAAGGTGTTGCCAATTAGATGCTTTCCAGATGGTGTTGCGTGGTGGATCAAAATCTGACAGGATTTTCCACTTTGTCCTTAGTCCTCAAATTTTAGTTTATGCAAGCCATGCCGTGTCAACTCTGAGGCCAATACTGATATAAATAAGCCAAACAACAACACTGAAACATTCTCTCAAATCATTTGTTATTTGACTAAACAGCCATTTAAACTACAAGAATTTTTATATCTCAGTTTGACTAAAGGTTAGTAAATCAAATAAAAATTTCTAAAATAATAGGTTGGCTATTTTTAGAATTAAGATTTACATTTACAAAGGAGGAAAATGGCATCTAATATTTAAAAAAATACCATCTTTGCTACACAGTTGTAATCTATTAAAGGAATATTTAGATATTGTGGAAAATCCATGTATTTAGTCAGTACAAAGACTTGGGGACAGCTGGCTTAGCAGTGCCCAAAAGTGACAAAATAGTTTACCAGTACTGCTAAACAATTAACTAAACCACTGCATGATTTTTGTTTTGTTTATTGTGCATAATTAAATTGGTGGAAAATAACGCATTGTATTTGGCAGATTATGGGACATTTTTCCTGCTGAATGTCTCAGTGGGCTGCCCATCTCTCAACAGGTGCTGCTGTGTGATTTATCGCAGTTTAAGTGGTCACAGCATGTTGCACTGCAGCTGCCATCACGTCAGCGGTTTTTGGAAGAATATTGTTGGAAATCTTTGGCCAAATTTACAAATCGTCAGCGGCACTTTTACAGAAATTGGTGCACTATTTTCATTTTCCAGAAAGCCTAGGCCAGCTGTCTTCGCTATTGTCTCCCATTGTGTTGTGGTCTGACTTCACTCTGCAGTGGGGAGGAAAGAGGAAACTGATGCTGAGGCAGACACATTTGCAAGGTCTTAAGACTGCATAAAGACTTGCAATATACAGGATCATAGTGGATCGTATTCTGTGGTAACAACCACTCGCTTTACCCCAAAATGGCTCAAATTACTATGAGAACATAGAAGGCCCTCTGTGTCCCTCTGTGAAATGCTTCTCTCAGGCACCTCTTTAGTAGTTTAGTTGTTTTTCTCTGTATTTTAAGACACTGCATTTGGGAAAATGTACCTCTGTTTGTCTGTTTTGGTCAGGTTTCCCTTGCTACTATTAGTCTTCCTATTGCTTCTGTGCTGCACCCTAACACTAATCATGCCTATATCTGCCATCATAGCCAAACAATACCATAATCTGACATCCCAAGCATCTGTTAGTGGGTCATTTTCCAACATCATCATCTTTGTCATTATCATCCCTGAGTGCAAGCTGCCATCTGAGTCCCCCCCTCCTGCTCTCAGTGCCATCCCTGAGCTCACTCTGTAACCCCTGGCTCGCTCCAGGCCCAGAGAAGGTGTCCGGTTCCCTATATACCCCTCCATTTCTCCCAAACTGCAACAATACAGCAACTCTATCTCTGTGTTCACCTGTTAGCACCTGGCACCACGTCCACATCAGCCAAAGGCTTCTGCTCATCCCTGTCAGACACCATGTGGGACTCGCCTTCCTGTCACCAAACCCAACATCCCACACACAAAACACACAGGGGCACAATGAACCGCTCACCGCTCGCCTGTCAACACTTTCCCCTGACAGCCGAGCCATGCTAACATTATTGAGGATAAATGAAAAGTGCTTAATCAATCAATAATCCATCGGGTAATTACAAAAGCTTCAAGCATCATCTGGCACATGAGTCCTGAGTATGTACTACTTAAGAAATTAATTAGTAAGATAATGCTTTAAACAAGCAACCTCAGTTTCATTCATGCAAGTACGCTGAGTTTGAACTGCATGAACTTCTCCACTGTGCCTCTTATAAATCATATTTATCAACCACTAAATTACAGCAGCAAATGCATTTTGGATTATGAAGAAATAAGGAGCTTGGAAAGAAGTTCTGAACTGAAGAAGCTTCTCAGATGAGAAGTGAAACATCCAGCTGCTTTTTTTTTTCAAGTTCCTTAAACTATCATGACCTGGATGACCTACATGATGAAGAGATGCGTTACTAAGCCCCACTATCAAACCTTATACTCATCACATGTTGGCACTCAAAGCATTTAAGATTGTGATTTGTAGCCTAAACATACCAACACATTGGGTTCTGTAATCAAACCCCAGTCCTTGACATCAAGGTCCAGCATTTTGTACACTTGTCACTTCCCTCAAACTCGTGTGTGATATATAAATAAAGCTTTGTTCATTAAAAAGCCTGTGAACATCATCCAGCCCGCAATTACACATGTCATCACAACATAAATTGGAAAAGAAAAGGAAAAAAGATTTAGGACTGCTATGAGTTTGTGTGTGTGTGTGTGTGTGTGTGTGTGTGTGTGTGTGTGTGTGTGTGTGTGTGTGTGTGTGTGTGTGTGTGCTATACTTGCTTTCCAAACTTCACTTGTTGCTCAAAAAGTTGTGGATGGAAACTGAAGCTGAAGCTTTCATCATGGCTATAATCACCTCCTGTCTGGTTTTCCTGGCTCAACATTGCCTGGATATTAGTCTGTTGTAAGGGTCAAATCTGTGTCCCTCATCACAGTTTTGCTCAATAAGTTACACTTGACCTTGGGTTAAGAGTAGCAGCTCTCAACACACTATGTGCTGACAGTTGCAAAGATGAGAAAACTAATTTAGGCTGACATGTTGTTGCAGTTGCTCTCGACTGCTGATCAGATAACGAGGCACATCAGAGGAAGACCTCGGGCCCTGCACATCCTCTTGGCTGACTGGCATGATTGGGCCTGAGTAAAACTGAGCTGGAGCCAAGAAAGTCTGTGCCTGCTAACATTATTGTTTCAGTAACTGATGCAATACCCATGTCAGTCATTCTAATTTTGGCTCTGAGTGCTGCAAGTGCAACTAGTGCTTAACAAGTAACTTTAACACAATGAATGACCACAGTTTATTTCAAGAAAACACGACAGAGTGTAACTCCTTGTGAATGTAAGCAGGGAAAGAAAAGTTTGTGATCTTCCATCCACTGACATTTTGACATACCAGCTTTGGCAGGTCCACTCAGACACACAATAATGTTCTGTTATGCTTCCACAGACAGGCCTCTCTCGTCCCCTTTAAAGACGATACACTTTCACCACCACAAGTTCCCCGCTGCGTGTTTCATAAATGTTTATCCCACATGACTCTAGCCCCCTCCCCAAAAGTTTGCTTAGGATAGCTGCGAGCGCTGCCAACTCAGATGAAAGGGAAAGATTTAAAGAATGAAATATATAAAGCCTGCTTCGACATGCTTGGTTCGAAAGGTTTCAAACTCTTTTACAAAACCACAATTAACTCTTTACACAGTTCTCCGCTGAGTTAAATAAGCAGGACTTGGAGTTGGGTAAAGAAAGAAAGTCAGTTTGACATTTTTCGACTTTACATGTAAATAGTTAATAATCTTATAACCTACAGGATGAATGGATTGGCATAAAATATCAGGAAAACAAGAGCTGATTCCAAAGGGGAAAAGCAATGGATAAACCTGCACCAGTGTTTGCTGATCACAGTATAATGAAAGATTGCTGAGAAGTGATCTACTCTTTCCAAACATGCTGAAAAGTCATTATTAATTAAACACCAGACTATGTGAAAACAAGCTGCAGCTGTCCTATATATAGATTTTAATTTCTCAACATCAAAATGTTTGGTTGACTCTTGTGGCATGTGTGTGCCATTCTTAGAGAAGCAGGAAACTTTTTTTATTTAAATATTTACTCATTCATTACAAAACAATAGAGGAGAAACAACAACACTACAGACAGCCCAGCGTCTCCTTTCAAACAGGCGGAGAGTGAGAGTGGTAATATTCACAGTTACTAGAGGAGAATGTAATGTCGCACTAAATTACAGTCATTGAAAGCTTGTATGGTTACCCAGCGATCTATCACTGTCACACAGAGGGGGAGAGGGGGCGGGAGAGCAGACAGGCGCCAGGCGCAGCAGGATCAAAGCAGGAACATACCTCAGGGAGAGAAACAGTTAACTCCATTTAACCAATTGTCCTACAGACAGTCATTCAGTCAGTGCGCTGCCGCTGCAGGCCCAGCAGCAGTTCCCATAAGAGAGAAGAACGCTCACATATAGAGTTTCACTGAAAATGATTTGACTTGATTTGAAGAGCTGCAGAACAAGGCCAATTTGGATGGGCTGCTTGAATGGGCCCTTTACTGTCTCTCAAAGGGATTACAGACAATGAACACAATAGGCTGAAATATGGCCATGGACAATTTGATTACAGGCCACAAGATAGAAATTTACAGTGATAATAACTCTTTGGAATATAAAGAGTGCTGTAAATCGCTGCCTGGATTGCCTTACTGCTTTAATGAAACCTGGTGAAAAACTACTGTCAACACATTCTCCAGTACAACTTCCCAGAAGGGGCCCAAAGAGAAGAATTTGTGTGACATATATCTGGTGAGGTTTACATCTATTAAACTGTGAATGGATTTATGACACAATCACAGCACCACATGGTAAATATTTTTATAAACAAATAAATACACTATATACACACCCAGAAGGCATGCACCAAATCTTAGCACTCATTTAGAGTCAGTTTGTGTCCACCTGATGTCTTTGTATGCTCAACCCATTTTCTGGTTCTGTTTTGTTGTCTACCAGTTCAGAAAGGGAATATTTGACTATTCAGGCAAAGTTGGGATTGCAAAGCAGAAAATTAAAAACACTAAAAGGCTCTGTAAGAACTGAAGGGAACAAGCATGGGTGAATTGATAAACTCTAAATAAAAATATTAACCAGTGCAGATTTAAATTTGGATTCCAGCAAAGAGTGTTTAAAAGGTAGGAACTGTACATCTGTCCTACCTTACATAGAATAACTCGAGCTGTGCCACTGACGAGAGGTTTATATCTGTCAGAAACCACAGCGTATAAAATGGACCGCAACACTGTCTTTACAAATTCGGCCTATCAGAAACCGCTTTAGCCCGGTCACGTGGAAACATCTAAAGACTGATAGGCAGGCGGCAAGATGGAAGGGGAACTTGTGGCACTGAGCTAACGGAGAGACAAGTCTGTGCGTAAAAGCCTGAAAAACACACAGCTGTAGCGTCATCGGAGGAACATCTGCACTAGCACTTATCTCCTCAAGAGAAGCCACGAAAACATAAACAGTGTCGGAGAGAGCGGCAGGAAAATTAGTTGTATGGCACCGCAGTCGTGCGTAATGAATCCTGCGCAAGGATCACCGCCTGTGGCTGCTCCCGGGGAGACTTCGCCGGAGGATAGAGCCGCTGATGGAATCGGAACTGATGAGCTGGACCTGTCACCTGTTAGAAGGTGTAAAACCAAAAGTTCAGATCTGCCTTTCAGTGTGGAATCACTCATATCAGACAGGACGCCGTGCAGAAGCCTCCAAGACGCAGAGCCTAGCTCGGGTTGCGTCCGGATAGAGGACGCAGATTGTGCGTCACAGAGAGGATTTTATCGGTCTAAACCGGAGGCGGTGGACCTCAGCGACAAGGAGACGAGCTCCTGGTTGCAGGCGCCTTGCGCATCCCCTCCAAGTGAGTGTAGAATGCGCTATTGCGACATTTTGTACGATATTTAAAACAAAAACGTCAACAACTTGTATAGACATAATCAAAGAAGCGTAAACAAAATGACTGCTAAACGATTGTATAAAATATTATAATTGTCTGTAATAAAACTATTAAGAGCCAACAGTGAGAGGGAGCTTGAACTTTCCTCCAAAGAGTAAATAACGACAAAGGTGCACTGACTGTAGAATAGTTAGGATATTAAAAAGCTTTTATGTTTCTTTGATCTTTCAGATTATAGTCTATGCGCAATCAAAAATTAAACTTCAAACAATCACTAGTTATGCTATTAAATCGCCGAAGTTCTAGCAGTGTAGATAACTTCTTAATTGTATTTCCAGGACTTCCCAGCCCCAGCCCGTGCAACCTACGGAAACACAAGAACAACAGGAAACCCAGAACTCCCTTTACAACCTCTCAGCTTCTTTCTCTGGAGAGGAAGTTCCGACAGAAACAGTACCTCTCCATCGCGGAGAGGGCGGAATTCTCCAGCTCCCTCGGCCTCACAGAGACCCAGGTCAAGATCTGGTTTCAGAACCGCAGGGCCAAGGCCAAGAGACTGCAGGAGGCCGAGCTGGAGAAACTAAAGCTGGCCACGAAGCCGTTACTCCCGGCCTTCGCTTTTCCTTTCCCCTTGAGCGCACCAATAGGCGCCCCGGCGCTATACGGGGCCCTGAACGGACCTCGGCCTGCCTTACCCGTACCAGGACTATTCAGTGGACCATATGGGATGTACTACTTGTCCTAACTCATACTAACTTTTAAGCTGCTTCGTTGGGGAAACTGCCTTAGCTTTATCCAGCAAAAAATATTCTTATGAAATACTCTGTCTGAAATCTCATATTGAATGAAATGTTTTTCGTTAAAGAGCTAATGGAGAAAGAATAATATAATAACCCACAGCAGGGATATGTTAACATAACAGTCTCGCTTCATTTTAAAGCTGTTCATTATTTCCAGGAACAAAAACAAAACAGTTGATTGCCTTTTTTTTTATTTTCAGTAAACACTTATGTTAAGTTTACTCTATGGTAAATTAATTTTGCAGTGGCTTTGGCTGAGCTCATTTTCAGATTCAGTTTTCAAACTTCACCTGAACAGCGAGGTTTTCTGTCCCAGCTCAGGTATGCTTCAGTTCCAGTAATTTTACTGTAGTAAGAGAAGACCACAAAAGACGATTTTTTTCAGAGCCTGTTGCTTTGAGCTGAAAGCAAAAACTTGTAATGACGCACTGAAAGACAACGGCTTGTTCATTATTTCTATTTTAAATGCTTTGAAATGTCCCACCTCTTCAAGGAGTGTTTTAATTTATAGCAAAAATATTTAAATGACAGTTTTGCTGACTTTCTATATTTTTCTGATAGTAATTTCTGATTTATCTTATTCATGTATGCCACAGAGCTCGAATGTTATCCAAAAAGAAACGTATGGTAAATTAATTCGGTTTTTTTAAATGGGCATAACCGCTCATTTAGAAACAGCTTCACAAATAACGGGAATCACTTTGACACTTTAATGTTGCAAAGATGCGAAAGTGATGGTTGAGAATCTGTGGATTTGGTGTTTTAATAGGGTCTCTGAACTTAAAATGGAAATATAGAAAATTAAAGTTATCCTTTAATCACTTCCTGAGGTGAGCCCCTGATGCTGTAAAACTCTAAAAAGACTTTAAAGGCCTTTCCTCTTCAACAAAATGAAAACATACATATTTAAAGAATGTCGTTTCTACACATTACATCTTTTGTGCCTTAGTTCTTCAGTGCTTTACATTAACTGGAGTGAGAACCAGAAGATCTTTAAAGGTTAATTTACTGTAACAATAAGATTTAAGCAAGTTTCCAGCTCATTAACAACTGTGCTCATTTCATAAACAGAATAAACCTGCTTTACTCGAGCCGTTACCTCAAAAGGAGAATGTTTTTGCACAGGTGTCTGAAGAGCTCTCGAGATCAGCTTCATTACTAAATGTAGATAACTCCTCGTGTAGTTTTGCAAACACTCCAAGTGTTGAACGCGGCAGACCAACTTACATGAGCTATTAAGGTACAGTGTATTTTATATTTCACAAGTGGAAGATGTTTTGTACAATTATTAAAGTTTATTATGAAAACCCCTGACATTCTCTTTTGTTTCTCCTAGCAAAAAATGTTCAGTCAAATTGTGAATGGGTAAGTGCTGCTTGTTGTGTAAATGCAGCACTGCTCTGAGGGATCAGCAACACCAGAACAGCACCACATGAATGCAGTTCATTTACCACAAACCAACAAAAAACACAACAATAAAAAAAAAAAGGAAACTTGCAATTTTTGCAAAATAAAACTGTTTTTTATTTCAGGTTAAAAACATCTATGACTGTGAAGGTATTCTGTACAAAGGTTATAAAGCTGTAAATCTGAAAGGCCAGAAAATAGCAGCCTTGACTTTGATGCTTCACTTCCTCCTTCCTCGCCGTCCTCCAAAGCCTCGGACAGAACCGTGACCAAAACACACGGTGTTGGGGATCCTGAGAGAAAAGAGCACAGCTGCTCAAATCTGGGCCTCAGATTGCTTAGTTTTAAATGCTAAAAAACTGTTGTACACATGTGCTGTAATCAGTACTTTACATATATTTAACTTATATAATATTCTGGATTTTTTTTTAAATTGCAAACTTCTTAAAAATGGCTGATTTAGTTTTACCACATACAGATTTGAAGGCTAACCTGTAGGAATACTGAGGCTTTCGTGGCGCTGTGCCCTCAGTGTCCTGAGCTGCAGCAAGAACGTCCTCGGTAGAGGCTTTTTCCTCACACTCGTGTGTCTCCATGGATTCCCCTCCCTCGGGTTCGTCGGACGGAGAGTTACACATAACCTCACAGACACCCTCAGACTCACACACATCATCCACCACCTCCATGGCTGCGTCTTTCTGCTCCTTTCTTTTTGTCTCTCGTCTTCTATTAACAAAGATACAATATTTAAAATACACATATGGCTATTTACGGCAAACATATGAAAGTGATGCTATTTTAAACTGCGCCTTTCACAGAGTCAGAAAAATACTACAAAAATACAAATTTTACACATCAGCATCAATAAAGAAGCAAAAAAATCTTATGCTATAATGTGTCTGATCTTATCATGTCACTAAATAAATAATAAAAGAGACAATAATGTAGAGTGTAATGTAAGAATATAAAGAGTAGATAAGGCAATAAGGAGATTGACTAAAAGTCATAATTTGACATTTTGCTACCATCTAGTGGACAAAACACAGCCTTACCCTCGTTCCTTTTTGGTTTTATCAAATCTGAAGTCTGGAGGATACTTGTGAATTCTTATTAAATGGTCCTTCCTGTGTTTACTAGTCCTGAACGTCTGTCCACAGCCTTCCACCAAACACTGGTACTGAAAAATGTGAAGAAAATGTCATTGTGCTTCAAAAAAAAAAAAAAAAAAAAAAAAATCTCCTAACAGCAGAGCTCTATTTGACACCGACTTACCATGTCCTGTTTCTGGGCAAGGATAGTAAAGAGAGAGTCATGCCACTCCTGAATGTGAATGTCCAAGAGCCGGGCGCTCGGCAGGGAGCGGCGGCATGAGCAGCACACGTGCCTGTGCAGGGCGTTGTAGTGGTGCTCGTACTCCTCCAGCGCACTGAAGACCGCACTGCAGCCTGAGATGTGACAGGCAAACTCGGACACGCTGACACAAGACAAGAGGAGGAGGAAGGTTATCAACAGTCTGACCAACACTGAAATTACAAGTCATCAGTCAAGTAGAAAAATCCAACACTGTTGCTAAATAATGATCCCTTCTGGGGCAAATTTGTCATTTTACTGAATATTTTTTAGCACTTCTCAATTAAATATGTCCAAGTGCATAATCTACTACTGTTGCAATCATCTTATTTGACTCGTTTTATTTCTAAACATGAGTACTTATTTTATTTACAAGTAATCAGCTTAGTCTACATTATATCTAAAATGATTTGGGAATGATTGACATTAAATATTATAACTGCCTCCACAGGAACAACTAAGGTGACAAGATCCCAAAAATGAAATGTGGGATTAATGTGTTATTTTTTTTGTCATTTGCAAATATAGTGATTATAACATCCACATGAACGGAATCAACTTCATGGGATTTCCTTACCTGGATGGACATTAAGACACCAAAGGACAAATAGTATGTGGGGCAGGTTAATATGGAAGCCTGTTTCTGCCACTGAAAAAAACAAACATTTTTGGTGATCCATAAGTCAAAATGTCAGGTTATTGTCTCAAAATTTCAAATTGTGAAGTCAAATTTTGAATTCTTTTCTCAGACTTTTGAGTTGGTGACTCAAAATTGTGAGATAATAACCCCAAATCTTTATTTAAAAGTAGTTTTTTTTTCAGCACTAGAAAGGACTTTCCATAGATGAGTCATGCTCACAGGAATTTAGGATGAAATAAATATGTAAAAGGATGTTGAAAGTCAGTTATGCAAGTCTTCTGGCTCTTGTATTTTCCTTTTTGTTTCATTAACCTTTATCTCTTATTTCACTTAGTGTTTCGTCAATCTATGGCAGATTTCTCTCTGAGCAACAGATTTTTACAGAGACTCGCAAATAACGGACAAAAACTTTCCTAGTCTTGATCGTAGTTGCATTTGTTTTTACTTGTACTTCTCATCATATCCCATTACAAATCTGACTTTGTGGTGCAAGCTTAGGGGATGAGAGAGCGATCCAGCATGAGATCCTAGCATGTTCACCTGCAGGAGAGCCATGATGACAGCCTTTACTGATTTCTTCACAACCATTGAATAAAAGCCAGCCTTTAGAAGATCCAATCAAAAGCATGGGGGAGGAGGGCCAGGTGTCAAAGTCTGTGCAGTCACACATAAAGAGTGATACCTGCTCACCCTAACAACAACATGAAAATGTAATTTGAAAGGAGGTAGGAGATGTTTTAAAGGATGAGTGTGTTAACCCATGCATTGGCAAATGTAAATTATGTGCTGTTTAAAAGTGACCCATGCTGATAGATAGATAGATAGATAGATACATAGATAGATACATAGATACATAGATAGATAGATCACCTGAGTGCTGGCTTGTCTTCTGCCTCCGACATGTAGAGGTCTTGCAGGTACATGTGTCTGTGAATGTCCCCGTCCTGCAAACAGCATTCATCCGCACGTTACAGCCGTTAGCAGAACGAGCAGCTGCCTGCTTTTCTGCTCGGTTTCTTGTTGCTTGGTTACCTCAAACAGCTCGTGGTCCTTATGCAGGCGGAGGATCTGCGGCGTGAAGCTGAACGGGTTGTTTCCTTCCTCGGACTCACTAAGCCTCCGCTCCTGCTGCTCATCGCGTCCCTCCGTCCGAAGCTGGAGCGCTTCTGGCTGCAGCATCGCTTCTACACGTTTTCATTGGCCGGACACAAAAACACTCGTTGACTATTATGACGTTATCAAGTCCAATGGTCGCTACGACGTTACTTTTTCGGTTGTATTTTGGCGCGGGGTTATGACGTCACCTGATAGTCGCCCTGCTTTGACCTAATACAGCTGTGGGAAACACTTTCTTCCCTCAAACCTAATAACTAAAATAAATAAATAATAATAAATATCAATGCTTTATTCCAAAGGAAGGTTATTTCAAACCCTACCGCTCTCATCTTATAGAACATTAAGTTTTTGGTGTAGTTCAAGAAATATTCAGTTCAGAAAACATCAGAAATAATTGTATTTGATTTTAAATTAGCATCAGCCCTAATCATAAAACCCCAAATTTCACTCAAATTCAGAATTTTAACCCTTTTTAAATACCATTTAGATCACATAATTCTAATGATTTACAAAGAGAAAAGCATAAAAGCATTTTCTAACCATGATTGCAGTTAAATGTATTTCAATAATTAACAGTATCAATGATTATATATGCGTCATAACTTTTTTGTGCAGTGACAGAAAACCCCCAACAGCATATTCGTGGATAAAAGTGGCCACCTTCTGTTTACCTTCACAAAATGCCATAAAATAAATATATATTAAAACAATTTCCACTTGATTTTTCAAACTAGTATCAGTCCTCGTCACGAAAACCAACATTTTATTCAAATTCAGATTTTTTTACCCTTTAAATCCTAGTTTGGTTATATTTGCCCAGTAACATGTCAGAGAAAAAGGAAATAAAGTTCTAAATTTTTTAACCATATAATGCATGAAACCTAATTTTGCATGATCAGTTCTTGTAATGAATGACCAAAAATAAACAACCACCTGGCATCTTGGGGGCCAGAAATGGCCATTTAATGACCAAATGACCACTAAAATGACAAAAATTTGTATTTGAGTTTGTGTGCATCCTCATTAGCAGCAGGATGTGCTAACCACAGGAGAGTGGTCTTTGTAGGCACACTTTCTTGCATGAGGTGGAGCAAGTGGATGTTCTAATCCTGCAGGTGCACTTCTTGCTCAGTCTTCTCATTTTGTTGGTGGGGTATGGGTCACACTCTGGTTCAGACTACTGTATCTTGGGATGAATGGCAGCTATCGAGTACTGGGGACAAGGCTGTCTTGCAATTGTTGAGGTCACCAGCATGTGGCCCAGCTCTTCCAGGATCACTTTTCATTTGTAGGTGTTAGAGGACTCCCACTCCTGTAAAGTGGTTTCCACCAAACAAAGGCATTGTATTCCACAACATCCAGGAGATCGTAGAAAAGACCCAACAGCCATCTGCTAGTTTTCCTTCAACTCGAGGTGCCAACATCCTGTCTAGGTTATCCACACCGTATTTGTGCTTCTTGTAGTTCAGGCTTCCTCTTCTCCCCATTACTGACTGTTGGTTACCTGTGTGTTGTGCACATTCCAGCCTCACTTGGGCATGCCTTCACCAAAACTACCATGGCAAAGACAGACAACAAAATCTTCCTCTGTTGCAACTGGAGGAGCTGGGTGAGGTAGGTCTGGGTTGTTTCCCCTAAATGTGCCAACCAGAGCCAGATTTCATCTTAGGAGTTTCTCTGCCAAGGTGTGTAACACACACACAGATTCTAGGTCTGACCAGCTGTCTCAGCCATGGGCAAAAGACAACAACCAATAAAATTCAAAAAGATAATTTATTAGTACAATGGTCAAAAAAAAATAGATAAAACAGTCCAGTGTCCCACTTGGAAAAGGGATAAAACCCACATTCCAGGGCCAGAGCCAGCGATGCCTCAGTTCAGTTGCACTTCAGATATCAACCAGCAGCTGTCTCCCAAGACCCACCACCCTGAAAGTAGATGGCCAGTAATCACTCCAGTCTCAGCAACCCAATTCTGCCTTTAGGCTGCGGCATATAGTAAGCCCTGGTCTGGACAGAGAGACACAATATAACTACATCTTCAATATACAATTCACAGAGCAGCAAACTATCTATCCTAAACATATTTGAATCAAGTCATCATAGATCTGATCATATGACATACCTGCACAGAGAGACAAAACATCATAGCAGTGTTTGTAGTGTGGGCTATAAGTAGACTAGCATATCAGTGCAATCAAATACACCTGCCTTCAATTAATCCAACCCCATCACAGCCATTGGCTCACAGTAAATGTGGCACGCAAAACCACAACTTCCCACAACAAACAAGGAGATGAATTAATACAAGCAACATTAGTCCACCATGTTACAGGTGAACGAAGTAAAGATGTTGTCAGCGTGTCCTTGGAGCTCCTCTGTTGGTTGGAGTGTGAACCCCTTTTTCTTTTTAACTCCTTGGAACTTGGAGTCTTGTCATCCCACATGCTGCATGTAGCTTTATTCTGGGGTAGGCTCTCATCTACACTTCATGTATATCCCTCCAATTCTCCTCCCATGCAGATTTCTATAGGTGCACAGCAGCTAAAAGAGCTTCTTTCTTATAAAAAAGTCAAAGGCAGGTCTCAGGCTGCTAATGCAGAGAACTGCATACAGTGCGGGCCCTGGTCTGATACCAGTGGGCACTGGATTGTAGGGCAGTCTCTCTTCAGTAGTGAGACCTACATAGTTTTCCCTTCACAAGGCATCCAGTCAGTTGCCAGCTCATTGTTCTTGAAAATGCTCCTACATTCTTTGCCATCAGCTGCTGGGTCTCCACCGTGGTGTCTGTAAAGTAAAGCCTCTTTGCTCACTAAATACGTTTTGTTGTGACCTAAAAACATTAAAACACAGGTCACCAATCAACATCCCTAAACCTCAAGCCTATGCTTCAAGCACATTACCACTAGATGGCTGCAAATACAACAACGTGCCCTGATGGCTAAAGACAGATAACTCTTACCGGTCTGTAGCAGTGAGCTTTGATACTCAACAGTTTGTGAGAGTGGTTAGGATGGGTGAAACGTTGGTGGCAAAGCGTTATTTTTCAGTTAACTGCAGAAATAACTTTCACAGACTTTCCAGGCGTGGTTTTTTAAAGTGCCTCTGTTATTCGTGTCTGTTTCTTCACTCTGCTCGTTCAGCCCCTCATATAAATCACAGACTACAGAGTTCAAAAACATATTTGGAGACAATTTTTTTTAACAATTTCTTTTTGTCTTTTTTGACAATCTCTTGTGGTGACTCGTGGTTGCTCTGATTTAGATGCTACAGGATATTACGAGGCAGAGAGGAAGAGAGAGAGAGAGAGAGAGAGAGAGAGGCGGAGAGCTGAGGGTTAGCTCTGTATTTCCCTCAGAGAGCCAACCACACAATGACAGAGTGTGTCTGATAGAGCAACATGTCAAGTTCTGGATGTTTTATATGGATTTTCTTCTCCTCGTGGGGTATGTAAAGAGTTCTTTCGTTCTTTCGTTCTTTCGTTCTTTCTTTCTTTCTTTCTTTCTTTCTATTTATCTAATAAATCATTTAACACTTGCAGGGATAATTACAGCCAGTGTAGAGACTCTACCTCATGTCATAAAGTACCAAACAGTGATACCTCAGAGGCTGAAGGACTCATCTGTTTTTAATGATGATGATGCTGCTGCTACACACAAGGTAACACTCGCTCTACTGTGCTGTTGAAGCAGTTCATTAAGAAAAAAGTGATCTGAAGAATGAATTTAAATCCCTTCTGCTTCTTGTGTGTGTGTGAACAGAAATACCCTGATGCACTGCAGTACTCTATATGGATCACAGGCCAAAACCACACTCTGCATTTGGAAAAGAACAAGTGAGAAAACTTTAAATGACTTGTTTGATTTTGAGCTACTTTCTAAGGCTTTTTTAAACCTTTGAGGTTCCTCAATTTGTGCACTTTCTTTTTTCAGGAATCTAGTGGGTAAAACCTTCTCTGTGACACATTACTCTGATCAGGGAGACCAAGTCTCAACCACTCCAGATCTAAGTGTATGTATCTTTACATTATTTTATTTGTTTACACCATCGGGAAAATGTGTCTATTTTGTTTTTGTGAAAGTGCACAAGATGCTTAGCATAATACTCCATAATCATTCTCTCTCAGATCCTTTTTACTGGTATAGATTACCATATAAGTATTTGACTGCACAGGCTTGAATCATATGAAAGCAGGATATCCTGTGCCACCGACTGCTTTCAGAGGTGTTTGTACATTTATCATCCATTACCGGATATTTTTTTTCTTCCTTTTGCAAAATGCCAATATAAATCTGTTGACTATATTAAAATCATAGCTCTGACCTGAATACAGACAACAGGTCTTTTGTGCTCACTTATTTGTATCCACGCTTACTGTTAACATATTTCTAAAGTAGACATTTTGCAGTAAATTGTAATTATCTGCTACAAATATCATATCAGGGGCATTTTGTGCAGTACGTGTAATTATTTCTTGCACGTTTCAAAATATCAAATTGCATTAAAAAAAAAGTTTCTTAGGTTCCCGATTATGACCACAAACACACACACAGCAGGAAGAAACAGAAGGAAGTGGGAATGACATATAAGGTTAAGATTAGCATCCAGACCACACTGAGATATCTGGGAGATTAAAAAATCCCAAATGTCATTATTAATTCTGGTACAAATCATGGCTGTCTGTTCAGGTTCACTGCTACTACCACGGACACATCGTGGGAGTGGAGGACTCCTCTGCCAGCATTGGACTCTGCTCAGGAATAAAGTGAGTAATGCAGGCTATAATTTTTTTTCTTTCATCTTTTACCTCTAATTACAAAAAGGTTTCTTTCCCTGAAGGGGTGCCCAAATTTCATAAAAACCATGATGCTATGTTACGGTAAGACTTTGTCTCTGACTCATGGCCAGCACGCCCAAACTAAAGGGAAGATCAGCATCCCTCCCAAAGATCATCAAGACTGCATGCACAGTAACTCGTGCTCTTTGCATGCAGACTTCTCTCATTAACTCTTCTGTTGCCGTCATGAAAGGGGAAAGTTGACGTTTGAGAACCAGACATGTTGAAAAGTTTGCCTTTGTCCCCTCTGTAGGGGGTTTGTGCGCCTCCGGGACCAGACGTACCTCATTGAGCCTCTCGGTACCGAGGCAGGACAGCAGGATGACAGCCAGAGTGCCGACACTCACAGCGATGAGGGTCTTCATGCTGTTTACAACTACAAACACCTGAGGAGGAAGAGGAGCCTCTGTTCCCATGGAAACACGACCACTTTCTATGATCATGTAGCTCGTCCGTCTGGACTGTTCCGGCTCGCCAGTCTGGTAAAGACACACAAGATGGACACATCCAGATTTATGGTGCTGTCTCACATTTCATAGATTTATGCAAAAAACAAAAAAAACAGGACTTTGCATTGTGATACAAAAATATAAGTAATTCTCTATCGTCATGACATTTATGAAGATGTATGAAAGTAGGTACACATACACAAATGCTCAACATTGTTAATATCATGTCTCTCTTGTGTTTCTCAGAAAAGCAGAGCTCAGAAAGCAGAGCGAACGAAGAGACCCAGGACGGTGGAGCTTGTTGTTGTGGTTGACCATAGAGAGGTTTGAGCTCACTTTTTCTTTTGCCTAGTCTCGAGTAAGACACTTTTTGAGGTGTAAGATCTTCTTTTGTTCGTGACATGTTGTTAAATGTGATACTAAGTCAAATAATGGTTTCTTTCAGTATAAGAAGTTTGGCAGTAAGAAGACAATAGAGGCCAGAGCGCTTGAAATAGCAAACCACGTGGACAAAGTACGTTTGTGTCTCTGCACTGTTTCTGTGTTTTCGTGTCCCACACGTCTTCAAGCTTTGGTTTCACTTTGGATTTCATGCAAGAAATGTGTCCTGATACTTTGTTCTTTACTGACTGGAATCTGACCAGTAAAAGGAAGGAGAAGTTTTTTTTTTCTCACTGTGAAAAATCTAACTTTAACTGTGAATCTTCACACCTTAACTGAAGATTTTCACACATATCCCACAATTCTCTTTGCATACTCCCAGTGTGTATGCATCATCTTGCAGCACTAGACCCAACATTGGTTTCCTTTTGCACAATTATAAAATCTGCTGCTTGAAGCCTTTTGTGGTTTTGCAAATGCTGATTTTAACTGATTTGGCTCACCGCGCTGCTCTGTTTCAGCTCTATCGCCCTGTGGGCGTTCGTGTGATGCTCGTCGGCCTGGATATCTGGTCATACAGAGATCAAATACAGGTCAGCACTGACCCTGAGGTCACCCTCCGTCGTTTCCTTGAGTGGCGTCAGCAGCACCTTCTGCCGAGGACCAAACATGACAATGCGCAGTTCATAACGTAAGATGTTCGTCTTTCTACTGCTTACCAAACCTATCTAAAAAATGATGAGATAATTTGTGAACATTTTGCCTCATCACCTTTCAGAGCTGTGGATTTTGATGGCTCCACTGTAGGCTTAGCAAACACCAATGCTATGTGCACATCTAACTCTGGAGCTGTCAATGAGGTAGTCATGTTTCAATGTGGATTTCTTTAATTAAAAGTGGAAAGATGTGGAAATTAAATGTTTGTGAATTAAATGTCGCACAGGACCATAACACTAATGCAATTGGAGTGGCTTCCACCATTGCGCATGAGATGGGTCACAACCTGGGCTTGTCCCACGACACTGAAGACTGTGTCTGTGGCACTTCTGTGTCAAAAAAAGGCTGCATCATGTCAGAGAGCGTTGGGTAAGCTCAGCTTTGCACCTGTGCAAATGAACACCCTCCTATGTGCAGACCTTCGAAGGAAAAACATCTGATATGGTCTTGTTTTCATCCACCTCCTCTAGCTTAAAGTATCCGGAGCTGTTCAGCAGCTGCAGTCGGCAGCAGCTCAGCAAGTTCTTGGAGGAGATCAACCCGGCATGTCTGCTCGATACTCCTTCCACCGATCGAGTTTATGGGGGCCCCATGTGTGGAAATGCCTTCTTAGAGCCTGGAGAGGAGTGCGACTGCGGCACGGTGGAGGTTTGTGCATATCACATTTGTTTTGTATACCCAAACTCCTGCTGAAACACACAAAGATGACTGAGATGTGCATGCCTCTGTATGCCTGCCAGGAATGCAAGAATCCCTGCTGCAATGCCACCACCTGCAAACTGAATGCAGGAGCCCAGTGTGGAGAGGGAGAGTGCTGCCACAACTGCCAAGTAAGTACTACTCACTGTGTGAAGTCACACTGATACTAATTATGTTACTATATAACACGACACAGTCTGACTGTGCCGTCTGGCTGGTTATGTGTGAGTGCGTGTATTTTAGTAGTCGGTACATCACCATCTGTGTTCCTCTCCGCTCCGTAGCTGAAGCCGACAGGCAGCGTCTGCCGACCGAAAGCAGGAGACTGCGACCTGGCAGAATATTGCACCGGCTTCTCTGCTGTCTGTCCGACTGACGCCTACACCCAGAATGGCCTGCTGTGTAACCATGGAACAGGGTACTGCTACAATGGACAGTGTCCTTCACGCCGGGATCACTGCAAGAGGCTTTGGGGACCAGGTTGAGAAACTAGTGAATCACAGTTTGCTTCAGATGTGCTTTATTCTTAATAATCAAGACTCATCAAGCTGTATTTTTTGCTGTGATTGTTTTCAGATGCTGAAGTCGCTTCAGACGCTTGTTTCTATCTGCATGGAAACTGCAGAAAGACACACTTTAACCACAGATGCCCAGGCCGGTATGCAATCCAAAGCTCTACAATGGCACATATTCACTGCGTGGTACTGTTTGTTCTTGAAACCATCCCTTGTGGTTTTCGGTTACAGAGATCAGTCCTGTGGTCAACTTTTTTGTTCCGGCGGATGGGAGTTTCCTGTGACATCCAGGAAGTCCCTTTACAAAGTAGGAAATGGAGACATGTGCAATGTGGCAACTATGAACCCTGAAGATAACTACCCCGAAGATTTGGACATGGTACCTACTGGCACTAAGTGCGGCAAAAACATGGTGAGAAAGCTGCTCTTTGTAGCTAACATGAAGAAAACATCCATGCGCTGCAGATTCCTGCAAAGTCTTTGTGTGTCCTATAGGTATGCTACAATCAACAGTGTCAAGAGATAAAAAACATAAAAATGTATGGAAGAAATGACTGCTCTGCCAAATGCAACAACCATGGGGTGAGAACTTTAGATTCTCGGCACTCTAAAGCACTGTGGATTTATGGCAACACAACATGCGTACTATGAGTGGGATCTCTTACAGGTCTGCAATCATGAGAGCAAGTGTCACTGCGATCCTGGCTGGGCTCCACCTTTCTGTGATGTGCAGCAGTCCGAGCTGCCTCAAGGTACTCTACTATCCTGACATACACCCACTGATAGCCCGCTTCTCCCTGCCCTTTTAATAACCATGATTTACACATGACCCTTATGCTCTGTTTTCCACTGAGCTGCAATACTTGGATTGAATTTCTCATGGGCCTTAAAACAATCGTGCTCTGTTCTGATGAATACAAGCAGACACTGATGCAATGGCATTTCCTTATTAGTGTGTACATACGCCCTAATTATGTTACAGAGGATTTTGCTTCCTGAGGGGGGTGACGTATGTTGTTATTTGCTCATCCTTGGGCAAAAAAATCTCATTGGCCTAATCTGTTGTGTTATTGTGTGTGTGTACAGAGTCAGGCCTGGTTAAGTTCATAGTGTCACTGGTGGCAGGCTTACTTTTGCTTTTGCTCGTGGTTGTCGGGAGTTTGATGTGGTACGTCAGAAAGAGCCAGCCTGCGAAGAGGTACAGAAAGGAGCTCCTCCTCTCTTTTAGCTTTTGGATCACCACAATAAGTAAATAAAACTTTATAAGCTTGTCAGAGTTTCTTTTAAGCAATCGTGCATATTTCCTTGCAGATACCTCCCATCTTCCGCGGGACAGTTCAACCCGTTGTTTCGGTCGAGCAGCGAACGACGCAGGCCTCCTCTTGGATCAGCACAAATCAGCCAGCCTAAATTTTTGGAGTCGTCAGCTACTCAAGCATGTAAACCGCTCTTCTCTGCTCCTACCAGACCACAGACTGGAGCACTAAAGCCCAGCCGAGCAGCTCCAGAGGTGAGCACCCTCTGTGATGTAGCAGATTTGCCACCAGAGTGCCGTAATGTGCTGAGGCAGTAGATTTTGGCCTGTGTTATTGGACAAAATTCAAATCATAAACAGACTTATATTTTAGTCAAACTGCAAAAACCAGAGAGGAATAAGGCTTTTAGACTCCACTCATTTCTATTTTCTCCCTTTACAGCCGCCCAAGAAAGCAGCAGCCATACCCCAGCCATCAGTGTTTCAGCAGGTAATCTGACCTCCGGTTCCAGCTTCATTTAAATGTTATTTATATGTTTCAACTAGTAAATAAATGTTTTTATTTAGGCTATAAAGCCATTCACGCAGGCTCCAGCTGTTTCAAGAAAGCCAATCTTTACTGAGGTAAAACTGCATGTCTTCATTGTCTTTTGGGGCAGTAATTATTTTTAAAAATTGTTATTTTAGTATCATTATTCTGGTCTTATATATATACTTTTTTTCTCTTTTTTTCAGAGTAAGCCACTGCCTCCATCGAGACCTCTGCCACCACTCACAACAAAGCTGGTAAATAACGTTCAAAACCGCTTAACTGAACTCATTATTTGCGTATACACATTTAACAGTGCTTGCGTTTGCTGCTTCTTTGAAACATGAACTGTTTTGTCTCTCAGATCATGAAACCAAAGCCCCCAATGCCTCCAGTGAAGCCAAAGCCCTCCGCAGTCCTGTCTTCATTGCCTCACACTCAGCTGGTATGTATTCAGACTCAGACATTCTCAGAGGCTATCACGTTTATGAAGATGTCTGTGGTTTTTGGCTCTGTCCTAGCATAGCAGTGTAATGAATAAGCAGTCAGTGAATCAGTAAGCATATAAACTTCTCCTGACCACCACTGAGTTGGTGAGGCACTAACATGGGGAAATAAACACACCAAGACCAAGTTTGGAGAATGAAAATGTCTCATCCCAAGTATGTGTGCTAATACTATTTATCTGCTCCCCTAGCTCGGCGGGAGGGCTGCCCTGATGCCTCCCAGCAGGCCCAGATGACAGTGGGACTAATTCATTGAGGTGTAAACACTGAAATCCTCTGACAGAGGACATTGTTTTTGTCTCACCTAGAAGGACCAAGAAGATCCTGTCTGGAGACGCTCGTCTGTTTTAAAGTAGAAACAGGATCCGCTGAAGAATCGGCATTGTTAAGCGACACAGCTTTTGTGGTCTCCTTGAGGATTACCACTGCTTATGTACACCTTCAGTATGTTAATGAAAACCTGAAGTAATGATCAGCAGACTCATATTCTGTGCTTTATGAATGACAAATGGCACTGCTGCCATGACGATTGTTTAGTTTATTTTAGTCTTTTTAAAGGGAAACATTTGGTTTTTGGGTTTGTTTGTTTTTTGCCTAAATCCTGGGATATGTGAAGATTTTATAAGGTAACTGCACTATCAATGCTGTAACTGTTCCTTTTCCCTTTTCCCTCACATTTTATTGGTACTGCATTTCTCTGAAATATGGTTGTTAAGGGATTTTAAAATGTGGCATGAGCACTTTACAGGTAGATTTTTTTTAATTGAAGAAGGTCTTTTCTTGTAATTTTTTAAAAACTCTTTGTACTGACCTGTCTATGCTTGACTGCGTGACCGAACCAGTACATATATCTGTTTTATTTTGCGTGCTGACCTGATAAATGTCAAAGGATATTGATTATTCTATGCAGCAGACAAGATCACAAAGTCCCTTCACTCATAATACCAATGATGAGGATTCACCCTCGATTTGACTTTAAATATTTCAGTTCTGAATGTTCTAATTTATTGGCTTGCAATAAACCATCACACTCAGTGTTTCTGTCACTTTCTCTGTCTTTATATCCAGATGATCCAGAAGGTATTCACATTAACATCTGTGACTCTCTGTTGATTTTTTTGCTCTGTCCTATCTGCAGCGTAATGTTAGAACAAAACTCAATTAGGTCTATAATTTGTTGGAAAAAATTAGATTGATTTTGTAGTTTTTCCCTGCAAAACTTAATTCAACATGTGAATGGAGTCCAGACTTTTAGCTTTAATTCAAAGGGATTTTTAAGAAACCATTGCATTAACTCTTTCAGTTATAGTAATTTTTATACAGTTCCCCATTTTCAGAGTCTAAAGAGACATTGATTGCCTTCAGCTTAAAAGCCAAAACAAACCTATCAGGGAGATTAAAAAAATGAAAAAAATGAAAAAAGTCAAATTTGATACATGAAAAGCGTGAATGCACTCATCAACTCAGCCACACCAACAGGGCTGAAATACCACAGAAGAGAATTAAGGTGCATGGCGACATAATTATTCCATGGTCATGAAAAGAAAACCTCCAAGAACTTGACTTCAAAAGATGGCAAACACTCTTGAGGAGGTGTATCATTGTCAAGGTCTGCAATAAAGAGATGCCTTCTTCAATTGAAATACAGAGAGTTTACAACGAGGTGCAAACCACTGGTTACACTCAAGAATATAAAGGCCAGATTAGAGTTTCCCACAAACCAACTAAAAGAGCCACAGAAAACAATGGAAACACAAAACCAAGACGAACTTGTTCCAGAATGATGAGAGAGAGAAGTATGGATATGGAAAAGGAGAGAGACTGCTAAAGCATACAGGGTGAGTTTGCTCCAGATGAAGGGGTTACCATTACTACCAGGAGCCTCTCCTCAAGGGTAGATTTGGGGGTCATGATGTCTGCAAGATGTCGTGCTTAATTTTAGATGCTTTGAGCGCCAGAGCAACACAAGTTGACTGCATGTATTCAAGAGAAGGCCGATAACAACACAACATTAGAACTGAAAGACTTTGCAACTCCCTAAAACCCCAAATCCCTCAAAGATGGGCCAAAAGAGAAACAAATCTATATTTTTGATTTGGGGTTGCACTGGCCCTTTAACAGCTGATCGCCTAGCAACGCTTCAAACAACCTGAGGTGGGCTGAAGCTATAGGCTAGCTCAAGACAGTTTTAATCGTTCAGAAACAACTAATTTTTATAAATAATGGAACGAGAACTGAACGAAGAGGAACTACAGGACCTGTTTGCGTGGATAGATAAGATACCGCTGTCCCGGCCCAAAAGACACATCACAAGAGACTTCAGCGACGCAGGTAGTAAAGTTAGCCTAGCAGTCCTCAGGGAGGTGCTAACCAAACAATCAAGCAGTAACAGCAGGAGTAATATGATCTGCATAGCTCCACGTCTCCAGCTACGGTCATTGTATTTATTTGTGAACTGACTAAGTTTCTCTTTGAACCTCAGTGATGGCTGCTGAGGTGGTAAAATATTTCTTCCCCAAGCTTGTTGATCTGCACAACTATGTTTCTGCAAACTCCACACAGCAGAAGCTCAGCAACTGGAACCTGCTCAACAGGCAAGACATCACTGTTTTATGTGTGTGTGTGTGTGTGTGTGTGTGTGTGTGATTCTTCTGAATCTGGTGGACTGAATGACTACAGCCCAGCCAGAGAAAAACACTCTCCACAGCTGAAAAACATCACATTTTAACAGCCTGCCACAAAAACTTGTACACAAGCTACAAAAAAGTTAAAGAGCTAGATGGCTAATTAATATCTCTTAATAGGAATGACAGACATTGCCTAATGTTTTTCCCATCCAAATAAGATTTTTCCTGGGCCTCCACATCTGGTCCTGCGGACAAATCCCACTTACACCCACTCACTCCATCCCTCGCCACTGATATGGCACAAAGCCAGCTTCAGATTTATGGGAATTTGCTGAAAACATTTTGGCTCCTATGTTGTGTCTCATCAGTTAAATCACACTGAGTCTGCTGATACTACTGTGCATAGTTCTAGGTATTAGAAACATGTGTTTTTATTTATCTGAGGATAGGAAGGTATTTTCCAAGCTGGACTTCCATGTGCCTGAGGAGACACTGAAGAAAATTGCACAGAGCACCACAGGAGCAATAGTGCCTGTCCTGAGCACCCTCAGGGAGAAGATAGACAAGAAACTGGAGTACACCACCAACAACATACTGGTGTGTAGTGACACACACGGTATAGGTCATTTCTTTGTCTATTTGAATGCAAAATATGAATTACTGCATGCTTGTCCATGTTAATCTAACTACAGTGGATATATATTTTGTTTTATAAATTTAGGATATGGAGTATTATGACACCAGGAACCAGGAGAAACCTCAGGAAGGTACAGTCTTCTGCATTTGATGCCATATTTGGCTTTGCATCACATCACACGATAGTGATGTAGGCGTTGCTGGAAGTTACAAACTGTGATGAAGTCAGTAACATTAAGTAGATTATGGAAATAAAACAGCTGAATTAAGATAAATGCAATGACTTTATATTGGCCTTATGCGTGTTGCAGCATGTGTCATAATGATAGTGTAGTTTGTGCAGAATATCAGCTGAAACAGTTGTTTTTTATTTAACTGAAGCCAAACAAAACTAAAGCTAAGATGTGCTTTATTTAGCACAGGAAGTGAGTTTGGTGTTATTTTAGACTTTTTTTTGTTAATGCAGCTATATCTGCTAGTCAACTCCCAAACACCGAGTCAGCATATTCAGCATTCAGCAAGGTGTTTTTTTCCCCCCTCTTTATTTGGTTTTTGTTTAAGGGAGCAGTTTAGTGACTGTTTATCGCTGTTTTTGTCACTGAAATGAAGCGTCTCCAAGATCTTCTTAGGCCCAAATTAAGTGTAATCTATCCCAGAGATAGCAGTGACCAATCAGAAACACAAAGAAACGTCCATTTGAAGGAATCGGGGAGAACTGATTAGAAAAAAATTCCACCACCCTAAAGGGGTGAACTTGTTTCCCACACCTCATCCGTCCCTATCAAAGCTGGCCAGTGCCTCCGTCCTCTGCTCTTTCCTCTTCCGTCTACACTCGCTCCCGCTATCAGACACATGACTCAGGTTCTCGTATCAGTTTCCACATGCCTCTTATCGCTGACCTGAGCTCAGCACCGTTGACTTAAAGCCTGATATTTTTTTCCTTTATCTACTAATCTTACTTCAGTGTTTCACCCTCTTTCTGCTATTGGTCGTCACCCTTTCTGCCACCAAGCCTTATCTCTTTTACTCAGCTGTATAGATTCTTTTAGTCATTGTGTTTTGTTCACATCATAGTTTGTAAAACAAGACACTTTTTTTCTTCAGAAATTCAGCAGACTGAGATAAGACTTCTAACTCAGCTGGAGGAATTGAAAAAAGATGAAAAGAACAGACAGAAAAACAGGTATGACCAAAACACTGCTTTTAATTATAATGCAATGAATCGCAAGAACATTCAAAACAAAAATAATAACCTGTGCATTCTTTTTTTTATGGTACAGTAAAGTGGAGCGTGCAGTAAAGTTTTACTCAGACATGGATCCTGCTTTCCAACAAATGCTGAAGGAAAAAGAAAAAGCAATTATGTCTTTGATGGAGACTGTGGAGGTAAAGTCTGCATGCAGACATGCATGAATGCAGAAAACACTCTGCTAAAGTGTGTGTCTGTTTGTGTGTGTGTGTGTGTGTGAGAGAGAGATGGAGAAAAATATTTAGGAGTGTGTGTTAGGCATGTGTAATATCCTGTGTCAGCAGTGGCGAGTGAGTCAGAATCTGCTCAGCGGATATAACCCTTATTTTTCTTTTCCATCTGTGGTCACATCTGCATGTTTAGGGAGAAGCAGAAGGATGACACAAACGTGCAACTTCTCCTTTCACCGCACTATGAAGTTTTCAGAAGCCTTCAAAGAAATATCCTTCCTTTAGCCTCATCCCTCTTTTCTTTTTCTTTTCTTGGTTTTCTTGGTCGTGTATGTTTGCAGATCCTCCAGATGAAAGTGAACAAGCTGGAACATCTGGTTCACTTGAAGGATGTCCGTATTCAAGATCTGACACAGCATCTGGAGACGTACAAAGCAAGAGGCAACACACACTGAAGCAGCTGTGAAACTATACAAACAGAGAAATGTCTGTAGCAGTTCTGATATGTAAACCTGTATTTTGTAAAAAAGAAATATTAGCTAAGGCAAATGATCATCTTATCTAATCCCACCAGGTAAAACTGTCACATCTGTTGAAACGCACACGGGAGATTCCAGATGTGAACTTTTTAAATCCTTGTTTTGAAAAAGAAAAAATGGGATTTTATCCCAGAACATAAAATGTACACACTTCAAGATGCAGAAATGTCTCTTTTTCTTTCTTTAATAACATGATCCACTGCCTTATATCTAGAATCTTCTGTGTTTATGCTTCATGACCCTTTTATATGAAATCATGACTTGTTGAATGTAAATAGTTGCTTCTTTGTGAAAGGTATCTCTGGGCTTCTTTTAACAGCCCATAATTTCTGACTGTCAGCTTCTAAATAAAGCCACAAATCCCCATTCACAATTGTCTCACTAAATAAGAGGGCAGTGTATCAAATAAGCCAAGTCGTGGGTTAAAGCCAACAAAACACAACTATATATGGTATTGCATTTGGTGGCAGCCACTTCCTTCCTTCACTCATTTTCGGTAAGTTTCCTGCTTTGGTGTAAGTGTGAAAACCAGACTTTATCGAGAATTTTTTTTTTTTTTTTAGAATTACTGCGACATCAAAGTCAGGAGCATTGACGAAGTCGTGACACAGCAGCAGCAGACCGCAGCCCAACGTCTGCTTTTCAGATTTAACCTCCTAAGACCCGAACTCTTCCATGGCATGCATTTTTAATTTCTCTTTGATATTTGGGCATATTGGGGCCCAATGAATGTAAAAACAAAGAATTACCAGATTTTTTTTTTACCTAATTTTTGTTTCTAAGACAAATGAGAGCCACATATGAGGATATTCGTTTAAAATTTCGATAGATCAGTAGCAGTATAATGTCCTTGTAAGTCGATATCAGGCAGTTGTAGAGCAAAATTGAGTACTTTGGTCTAAATAGCCCAAAATGTGATGTCCACATATGTGGACGCCAGGTTCTAGGAGGATAAAGTTCATTTCACTTTCTCGAGGTTTTTCTCTAGTGCCAAATAAGAGAGAGATGTCCCTCATTTATGTGGGCTTTGTTAGCGTGAGAGGCATGTGACCTGTAGCTGTACCAGGAGCAGCTGATCATCTCCAGCTGCCTGCTAATGTGACTGTCGTGCTTACAATCATGCCACCTCATTAATCATCATTATCACTTAATTAATGACTGAGAAAAACAAACACCTAATGAGTTTACAGTTACACTTATTTTAGATTTAGATTTTAGTTACTCCTTTTTTCACAAGAGGTCGCCACAGCAGGTAGCTCTGCATGTTTGAACTGACAGACTTTTACACTGGATACTTCTTGATGCAACCTTAAAGGAATACGTTTCTCCTCCTGGGATCCATTAGCTTATAAACCACTACACTGTGGAGCCACTTAACAAATGCATGTATTTAAATTAATGAATTATTGATGCATTTTTGGTAAATTACATCTAACAATGGAAAACATCTGACTCAGTGTGACACAATATATGTGATGAGTCACAATCACACTCAGTTAAAGTGGTTCTGCTGCTGGACTACACTATATGAAAATGTCCCTGTTTACCTGACAACCAATACATATACTCACGTCATTAGGTACTTCTGTTCAACTGCTGGTTAAATAAATGTCTAATCAGCCAATCACATGGCAGGAACTCAAGCCGAAGTTCAAACTGTGCACCGGAATGGTGAAAAAAGGTGATTTAAGAGAATCTGAATGTAACATTGTTGCTGGTGCCAGATGGGCTGATCTGAGGATTTCAGAAATTGCTGATGTACTGGGATTTTCCCAAACAACCATCTCTAGGGTTTACAGAGAATGGTCTGAAAAAGAGAAAACATTTTGTGAGCAGCAGTTCTCTGGGCAAAAATGCCTTGTTTATCCCAGAGGTCAGAGGAGAATGGCCAGACTTCTTTAAGCTGATAAGAAGGCAACAGCAACCCAAATAATCACTCATTACAACCAAGGTATGTTGAAGAGCATGTCTGAATGCACATCATAATCTTGAAGCAGATGGGCTACAGCAGCAGAAGACCATACCAGGTGTCTTTAATAAGGACCTCTCTTAAATATAGATGAGCAGATGATTTCCCCCGTTCCACAGTTCTAAGTAAAAAACCTTTCCTGATCTCATAACATGCCCGATCACTGTAAGAGCAGTGGCTGACGTCATCTACATTTACAGCACAGCTAATCAAAAGCTTGACTGTGGGAAGTTATTTCTTAAAACAATGTTTTTAGTGTTCAGATGTGCTTCCCTCATCTATTTCATCTTCATGAGACAAAAATAATTTTTTACCAGAAATCCACAGGAAGATGAAAACAGCATCATTACATCACTGTGGTTAAGCAAGACCCAAGTCCAATACAAAGGACAGCTGTTAAAAAAATATCATTCAAAATTTAGATTTTTTTTTTTTTTTTTTTTACATTTCTTTCAATCACAATGCTTAAAATATCTTAAAAAAAAAATCTGACATGTACATTTGTACCTTTGTGATGCTGTGATGAGACACATGAGATTTTCATCATGGACCGAACTTACAGAGGCTCCAATATGTCAAATATTTGAAAGCTAAAGCCTTTATTCCTTTTTACATGAAATCTTGTGCTTGCACTTTTTATGGCTGGTCATTAACTCCTTGTTGAGTTTTCCTATTTTGCTGGTACTTGTACATTTACTCCCTGTGGAGATTTCTTTCTGCCACTGATTCATTTTTATTTATTTATTTTAAACATGTCAAACTTTTGGGTTAGCATCTTAAAATTTCAACTTACTCAGAAGTAACTTGAAATTTGAGATAATAACTTGACATATCAACTCAGCTTTGCTTGATAATTCCCTGTTTTGTTTTTAGCATTTCACACAATTTCATTCAGAGAAGAGTTTCGGTGAAAATTTATGTGATGTAAGTTCACATCTTTGTACCCCGTACTTACTACCTGCTATCAGGAACTCCTGACAGCAGATTGAAAAACTTAAGATTGTAAGAGTTAAGATGGCTGCAGCAGCAAACATTAAAAACAGTGTTTGCTGAGTTAACTAAAGAACTTAGCTTCCATTTCTCCCTTCCTTTTCCCTCAAAAGTCAACTATTTGAACAATTTAAAAGCAAACAAATTAAGCAGACCTGTTTTACCAAGCAATGTTGGCGTCTTAAACACAGTAATCCTGATGATCTCTTGGTTTATTTTCCCAAAACAGAGCTCTATTCATAGCCACAGAAGAACCCTAATTGTATAGCAGACTTTAGAAATTACCAGGGTCTCCATAGAAACTCAGACAGTGATAAGTGGTAGGAAATAGCAAAGTTAATACTCCTTTTAATACAGACAGTGGATAAGAATGTGAGGGAAAACTGAAGAACAGAGCTGCTTTTGATAAAGGAGCTGCCTGCCGCTGATGAATCACACTGAGAATCACCCTGCTGTTTGGGAACTAGATTTACTCAGAGATGAGGGACCACACCTTTCTGTATCTGGGGACACATCCAGGATGATGTCAAGGCAAGATGGATCATCCAGGATCTGATGAAAAGCAACAAAAGGAAAAGCGCTGGTTCAGCCAGGAAAGGGAAAAAACCTGACCATAACCTCACTTCCTAAGAGAGTTAGGACTTCAAACTGGCTGGAATTGCGCAAATGGCAAGAAGTAATAAGACCACCCATTACACTAAGCACAGGCCAAAACACCAAAAAAATCCCAACAAATTTCCTTTGTAATCAATGAGGAGTGAAGTTTATTTAAACCCGAAAACACACAATATGATCATATATCTTTAAAATCTTATCAAAAGTGGGGGAAAAAAGTTTATCTGGGTCAAACAAAAGCTAAACCCCTCCCCCAGAAACCACTGGTTTGGCTGTGAGAGGATACCAGGGTCCATGAGGGCTGAGAGGTCACAAGAGGAAGCCATCCTTCATCTGGTCACTCAGGCACTGGTCACATGGACTGACACACACTTTGAATGCTTCCTGGAAAGCATTTGTGAACAGCTGACCGGCTGTGCTGAGGGATGAGCGGGTTTGATTTTCTTCAGATGACCATTTTACACACTCAACGGACACACACTCAGACAGATCTGTTTTTGGAGTGTTTACAACACATTATGTGGGTTAGAACAACAAGGACTGTGTGATGGATCGTGTTTATATATTCAGTGTGTTCACTGAGTCGTGCTCATTTTTCCACAACTACCCAGCCTTTGGAATAAAATAAAACGCTAAGATACAGTCGCACATCATATAAATTCCTCTTATTAGAATATGTGGTGGGATATAAATCGTGCCAATTATGCACAGGCTCAAATGTGGGTTGGTATATCTATCAATTTGTAAACCTATAGAAAACCTGTAGATATAATGTATAATGTCACTTGTTGAAAACATTGGAAACAGAAGGACATAAATACAACAACAGTGAGATTTGAGGCACTTGTGCTGCAGTTAAGAAGCAAATATATTTCAGTGTGTATGTGTAGTTCTGTGTCACAAAATAGTATGGGAAATTTGAGTTTCCTTCTATAACTTAGCACATAAAATAAAGGTGTTTCTAAACTTTGAACAAGCTCATGATTGATTTTACTTCTATACATACATAACTTTTGGAAATATACAAACTGACACATATTCAATGGGTCACTGGGGTCTTTATCCATCCATTTATTCATAAAATATTTTCCTTCTTTCTTTTGATCAAGTCTGCCACTGCTACTATTCAAACCAAGTGACTCATCTACCATGGCACAAGTTCTCCTCCTTGTGGCATTCGAATGCACAACAATGCCCACACATCAATGCAAAGAGAAGAGAGGTATCAAAATAGGTTTTATTTTTTTTACATAAGAACATTGTCAAAACTTGAAAACATTTTTGCATATAAACCTTTTAAAACAAGGAAACAATGTTTAAATTTCACAGATTGTACAAAAAAAAAAAAAATCGACAAAAATTATTTTTGTGAGTGATTCATCCCCCTCTTTTGCATTTTTTATTTGAACCCACCACCAAAGCAATTGCGAGGTGCAGCGTTAAACTGCCAAATGGAGGTCACAGAAACAGCGCGGCGTCTTCGAAACACTCGTAGTGTTCACTGCCTGTTGAGTCTTTCAAAGCGAGAACGACGATGCCGTACAGGACGGCACATCTTCAAAGTCTATGAGGAGCCTTTTAGCCTGTAAGAATCACTGACCCTTTAAGTCTGGGGTAAACCACTATATTATTTAAGGCTCGTTATCTCAATTGTATTTCCATGTTTCTAAAACGCAAAGCAGAACAGAATCAAAATGTACACACACATTAAAACTAGCACCAACCCGTATCTTTTCTTAAGCCAAAGCAACATTCATCTCTAAACAGACCAACTTGTTTTTGAGCAGAACTCGTGCTGTCAAAAACCGATTGGAGGTTATGTGAATCCTCTCCGAGTTTCTGTCGTCATAGGAAGCTCTGTGGTACTTCAATTATCTCGGTGAGAAATGACAGAAGATCCTGTAGTCCGCTTAGTTATGAATCACCATAAAAAATGTAAACATTGACAATGAAATATCGATTTTGTTTTAAATATTATTTCTATTTCAGTCGCCCTGCATGCTCTTAAATTGGCATTGTTCCAGACAGACACCTAGCTGAAAAGGTGGTGCTTTTCCATTTTCCTCTCAAACCGCAGCTTTCTTCATGGTGAAAATCAGAATTATTTGTTGTTTGGAGAGTGAACATTAAACAGCTGTCTTATTAATATTTAATACATGTCCTGAGAGTTTACATTTAACCACTTATGAAGACGCTGCATAACAACAGAGTTGGTTGCAGGCTCTATCTGAACCATCCCAAACTCAAAATTTCAACATGCACGGCTCTGGAAACCAATCGGAAGAAAGAAACATGCGCTGACTTCTTTAATGATAATCCCTACTTCCTGCAGTGCTCGCTGTTACAACAATCAGCTGTTAATCATCCTCAATTTGTATTAGACTAAATCTTTAAGCAGCGCCAGATCTTTCTTCCATTTTCCCCCCTCTCATTTGCTTCAGAGTCTGTGTCACAGGAGGTCCAAAAAAAACAACTAATAATAGAATACTACACTAAATAATAAACTACATTACCAATCTGATACCCCTCCACAGCTAATATCTGTATAATTTCACTCAACTGGACATTTATAACACACTCACTTCTGTATATAACCCATCAAGTGTTCAAGTTCGTCCACCAGCAGCTTAAACGGGCCCTTATACTCCTAAAAGAACAGCCACCTTAGTAAGTGAGGTTGACACATAGATGACTTGACCCCCATCACACGCACATACATTGTCCACCCAGCTTTTAATTAGTGTCACCTGTCAGATTCCAGTGCAGCCAAGCCACATAATTCTCAAAAATCAATAGCTCATCACAAATCATTGACCTTGCATCCAAAAAAACAATAACAAAAAAAGATAACAACAGAAAAAAGAAAAATGAATGCAGCCCCAAAAGCAAAAGTTAAACACCGCACTGATTGCAAGCACATGTAAATTAGGGCGACTAGTTGCTGTCACCTTCTCAGGCATTAGCATGTTTATGCTTGATTTTTAACTATGGCATCAATCTCATTTCTAAAGCTCGTCTTTTTAAAAATGTGGAAGGCTGAAAACCCCCCAAAACAAAACAAAAAAAATCCTTTTCATCTGTCACATTCTCCCATCTCACTTTCACTTTTCTTCCATCTTAAACCCTCTCCCACTCTTTTTTTGCCATTTAGATTTAAGACTGAAGCGTGCAGTTCACCAAACTAGCTGAAAAGCTACCCCACCCATCATCATCACCATCTTCAGTTCAGCGCTCTACGCCCCAGTGACAAGACAATTCCTCATCAAGCTCTCCTGTCCTGTGCAGAGGCAGAGCTGTGGACTCACTGCCCATCAGGCTTCACTTTAAAGAAGTCTGATTCAGCATTCGGTAATGAAGGGGAGCGCGGAGACTTAGGTGGACCGTTGCCCCCCTCTACAAACATGTTCGGGATGTCCTGGCCAAAGTAGATCTTACTGTTAGCTGCTATGGCCTGGTACTTCATCAGCTCCAGGTATTCAGGTGTCAACTTCAGCTGTAAAGATTTAGAAGAGAGACAGCAGAGTGTGAGGATTCAATTAGTGCTGGATCACATTGCTGTTTATGATAACACTTTATCTTAATGTGACTATATACAGCTACATGGCTAAAAATAAATGCAACATTGCAGCTGGACCAACTTCAGTGATGAGCAATTAAATTAACTCTGATCAAGTGGAGCTGCTTCAAGACCTGACTCTTGTCAGGAGGACGGTAATTAATGGTTTGTGACATCTTTCTGCAATTAGCCAGTTTGGTAGAGTTTGTCGAAAGTCTGCATCTATTTAAAGTTGATTCTGTTTAGGTCGGGTGAAGTGAGGTTATTAATATCATTACAGCAGGTTTGTGTGGATCCATGCGTTTGCCGTAAAAACCTACAAATAAACACAAACTAAAACTATGTTACTACAACTGCTGGAAATCTACGCCATAACCTATGCTGTAATCTAACGTGCACTTCCCTGGGAGTTTAGCTACACACTCAGTCGACACAGCCCGCAACTATTGTAAATGGTCTGTTCAGTACAATAGAGTCCTCCTGTGAGTTTCTGGCTACTTGTTCCACCACAGTTTTTAAATTTATCATTGAGAAAATATGGATCATCATCTCAAAATAAGGAATGATAATCATAGCATCAATATAAGAACTCACAAATGTCAACAAATTTCTGGATGCAGACTGTTGTAATGATCAGAACTGATGTGAATGTATGTACAGAGAAGTAGAAAAACTTCAGGGACAAATATGTTTGCCGCTAAAAAAACAAACAAACAAAAACAAAACAGACCATTACAAAGAGCAGGGACCAGGTAGGGAAAAAGCCCCAACATTTCAACTGTTTCTATCAGCTGACACCGCATCAGCACACAACCACAAGGTAATTAACACATATTGGACCAGCACAAGCATAAATGCGTCAACAACGTCAGCCACCTACATAGGTTACATCATGGGCTCTACAAAGAAGTCTAAATCAAGTCTTATTCTCTTTTACATTAGGGATTTTTTTATTACTATAGCCACTGCAAAAACACCTCTCAGCAGAGTGTTACTGTTTTAAAACTATACGATCTGTGATGACAGAATTTGATGTTAACAACAAAGTGTTTAAACTGTTTGGGTCTTTTTACCCTGTTTGCTTCAGCAAACTTGGCAGCAGTGTAAAATTCTGCATCAGCCTTAGCTTTCTCTCTGGCCAGGAAGGCAGCATCTGAAACAAAGAAACACTGTTGAATGAGACAAATAAACCAGCACACCACAACTCAGGAACACACAGATTCATGTCACAGAACGGAACCAAAGGGTTTTAGGCAGACCCTCTATTTCAGAGATCTTCTTCTCTGTCTCCTTCTCCATCACCTTCTGCTGGAACTGGATCTCTGCCACCTGAGCCACTTTCTGAGCCTCTGTGTGACAGAAAAGAGAAGGCTGAGGTTGGCAGTGGGGTTACGCATGAATAACTTTGAGAGGCAAACTGCTAAAATTGCACCGATGGTCATGCAAATAAAAACTAACTGCTTGCTTTACAGTAAAACAGCGCATTTACCAATAATGGCTTTCTTCCTTTCAGTCTCAGCTTCCTTTTCCACCACCTTCTGAGTCTGAGCTGTTATTAGCAAACGAGTCTTTTCTGCTTCCCTGCACATACACAAACACACAGACAGACACAGACACACAAGGATAGACACAAATGAGGTTCTTGCTAATATTTTGCTTTCCATGTGGTCTTGCATGAATTGAGTGAGGAAATCACAGAAACTAAACCACGTACAAAGTCTATGCTGGTAACTTCAATTGTACAAACTCACATAAGTTCAAAGTTCCTCCTGATAGACTCAGGGATCTTTGGTTTGGTAACACGAACTGCCTTTATCGGAAATAGTAAAAAAAAAAAAAAAAAAAGAAGAAGAGGGAAACAGTGAGGGAAAATTGCTCACAAAAATAAAAAGACACATGAAACAGATAGATTGGCCTACTAGTATCTATTCAGACTTTGACTCCTCCCCTCAAACTGGTGAGCAAATGTCATTTATTTTTTTTATATTTTCATTTTTATTTATTTATTGTGTGTGTGGGTTTGGGGGAAGGGGGTTGTTTGTTTGGGTGACACACTAACATCCGTTTCTAGCTGTGCACTAATGGTCCTGGCCCATGAGCAGGGGTCATTAAACAAACACTAACAGACAGTAACCTGGTTTACCCCGCGGCTTAAAATGAATTCATAGTTCCTGCAAGAAGCTAATAGGTAATGCAGTAAATAACAGTTTAATCTGACTTCTGTTTTACCTCACCTCAAAGGGAGCATTTTTAACTGTATTAACACAGGTTAGTGCGGAAGAAAACGTGCGATAGGTTTGGGCTATTTGGTGATCAACTGCCAACGAGGAAGAGGAAAAAACAAACAAAAACAAAACTATTAGTGTACTAGTAGGCAGTACAAATGACTGATTGTTAATCTCTACTCTCTGTACATTTGCTGCTAGTGCCCAAATCTAGCTGGTATGAAACTGTGTGTTATTTACCAGCTCCATGTGCAATCTCACCTTTTTCCCACTAAACATTCTCTATTTCAGCTGGAAATGTTAAACTATGTATAATATACACTTCTAAGTACTGAGTGTTACCTTAAAGTCTTTGTAAAAGGGACAGAGCAAGGGAATGAGGGAAGGTGGAATCTCAGTTCTGGATGCGTCACAGCACAAAACCAACTAGCTGATTTTATCATCCCTAAAATGTCACTGAAAACATGCAGGTTATGTGTCTGTTTAGGTACCTGTATTGTAAGTCCAGGTGCCATAACATTCAGATCTTTCTGTAATGCCGTCTTCAGATTCTCATCTATGATGTCTGCAAACAAAATAAAAGAAAAAGTTCTAATGTATGATCTAATTTCAGGAATTTCAGGATTGTAGTAAAATGCAACATAAATGTACTAACCAAACAACTCAATGTAAACCTCCTGTAGCGTGTGCACGCTGCAGAACTGGTTGAGTTCATGGTGAATTTTGTTGAAAATTAGAGTTTTGTCGTAATCAGCGGTGTAGTTCCTCACAATGTCCACCACTGAATATAGCAGAACAAAAGCAACAATTACTTTGATGCCAACAGGGTTAATAAGTCAACAAAATAAGGAAGTTTTGCAGTGAAAGAAATTCACAAAAACAAGCTGCACCTGCTGAGGGGACGAGCATGTTCACAACTTCTATCCTGTCAAAATAGATCATCACACCTCCACTGTGAAGAAAAAAAACATTTCAGGTAAATATATATTAATGTGGGAATGAATTTATTAACAGCTGAATAAGGAAGTTCAATCACACCTTGTTCCACAAGGCACATTCTTGATCTCATCTGTTTGGAGTGTAGTCTGAAAGAAAACATTGAAAATATTGTGACATAGTTATCAGTATAAATGATCTGTGTGTTTTCCTTTTTGTTAAAACTGAGCATATAAAATCCAGGGTACAACAGGTTCAACTGCTATTAAACATAGCTGAAGTTCAAACTAAGCATCAAAATTGGGAATAAAGGACTACAATTTGCACAGAATCACAAAAATTGAAATCATGGATCCATCCTGCCTATTTCATGCTTATGGCCATACGACTCCAAGCACCCCCTATCTTTTCTGATTTGCAGGAGTTCTTCATCATTCAAATGCCACAGCCTTAAATTTCATCTCTGTATGATCTTCTGATGGCTGCTTACAGCAGAATAACACAACATGTCATAAAGGTCAAATCATCTCAAACTGGTTTCTTAAACATAACAATCAGTTCACTGTACTCAAGTCGCCTCCACAGACACCAGTTATCAGTCCAAAGGAGCACATTTGGAATGTGGTTGAGTGAGAGATTTATATAATTGATGGGTAGCCAACAAATGTGCAGCAAATGTCTGATGCCATCATGAAACAAAATCTCTGAGGAATGTTTCCAGCACTTGCTTCAGAGAAGCAGATCTGAAGGCAAAATTGGGTCCAATCTGGTACTAGCAAGGTACCTATTAAAGTGGCCTGTGAGTGTATTATTAAGATTTGAAATTGAGTGCAATGCTACTTTATACTACATTATATAATTTAGGAGCTATATAAGATTACATAAAGAAGTGCATGGTTGTTTCAAGTTAATACAAGCTGAATGCGTAGAATATGTCAAGCATATTCTACTATATTACTCCCTCGTGCTTTACTCTCGCGCTGCTCCGTGTGGCAAATCGAGCGCACCTCTCTGCATTTCGAACAAGTGTCACAACAATTAAGAGGACCCGAGGGAAGCTCGGAAAGCTAAGCAGAAGTTATTTGGAGAGGAGAGTGACTGCTGTTGGTTGAAAAGAGAGGTAAAAAAACGTTCAGTGGTGTGGAAATATTATGGGTTCGCGGAGTCAGACGTAGATCAAGTAGACATAGTGTGTAAACTTTGCTACGGTGTCATAGCTGCACCACAGAGCAACACTGCAAAGTTCACTAAACATAGATGTTTACATTTTTCATTTATTTTTTATATTGCAAACATTTGCACTGTTATCAGTATTTGCACACTATTTTATATTATTTTTTGACAATCTTTAAAGTCATTATTCAATACATTGTTATTGTTAAATAAATATCGTCAAATAATCGAGATCTCAATTTCAGTGAAAATAATCGTGATTATCATTTTTGCCATAATCGAGCAGCCCTAATTACTATGATACTCTTTTACAATTCTGATTGTAAACGTTCGTAAACTGGAACAGTAGTTTTCCAAAACAGCCATAATTCTTCAAGTTACCTGGATATGTTGTCAAGTCCGGACCTTTGCCAAGGTCTGGAACAAGACCCAAACTATCACCCTCAAATGAGAGGATGTTTGTTAGAATGTTCAGGAACAAGCCAGGAACCACTAAAGCTCAAGCCTGCCATGATCTATTGGAACATCAACATCTCTGTCCACAGTAAAGGGAGTTTTATATCACCCTAGACGAAGAACCTATGTTTCAAAACCAACCAACCAGCTTAAGTTTGCAGCTGCCAACAATGACGAGCCAAATGCCTTCTGGAGAAAGGTTTTATGTCAGATGACAGAAAGATTGAGCTATTTTTCCACAATGACAAGACTTATGCTTGGAGGAGTAAGGCTTTCAAACCTAAGAACACTATAACAGCTGTTAAGCATGGTGTTGGCTGTAGCATGGTCTGAGGCTGTTTTGCTGCCAGAGGTACTGGTACATTGCACAAAGTGGATGAAATAACAGCGCATGAGGACCATTTCCAAAATCTTCAACTTCACTTAAAATTAACAGCTAGACAGTTAAAACTTGGACATAGTTGGGTGTACCAGCAGGACAATGATCCCAAAAATATATCAAGACTGATTTTCAAATGGATAAACCAGGCTACCATCAAGTTTCTGGAATTGCCCTCCCAAAGCACAAATTAAAATTTGTGAACTATGATGCTTAAAAGCCTGGTCTGTACCAAGAAAACAACCAATTTAAATTAACTCTACCAATTCTGCCATTAACGGTGGCCAAATACCCAGACAGAATTGTGCCTGAACTTGTAAAGAGACATTTAAATAAGTATTAGAGGGTTTGTATGTATATATTTGCACCTCTACGTTTAATTTTGACACAGTGTGCATTTGAGAAAATCCTAAATAAATTCAAACCTGTGCAACCAATTCTTGTTTCTTAAAGGCATTAAAGATGTAGGCTGCACAATCATTCTACCCCGGAAAAATAACACCTCAAAGAAATCAATGAAAAACCTAAAATTGCCATGACTTTCATGCCAATGATAAGCGTATGCAAACTTCTGCCCACAACTGTATATGTATTGGCATGTAAATGCTCCATTTACTTGGTGTAAAACAGAGCCCCTGCAGCCACGGTTGAATAACAACTGTTTGCATGCTGTAGCTGACTTATTTATAGAAGATCCCACTCTAGTTTTAAAGCGCAGGCACCTCCTGTTTGAATCTTACATTACATATGCCTTTGCTCAAAGGCCATGTTTCAAGCCAGGAAAGAGAGGCTTACCTGCACTGCTCTGTAGGTGGTAATGAAAGGCAGCATAATGTGATATCCAGGACCATTGGGACTAGTCAGCAATGCCCCACCTCTGAAACAAATACAAATTATTTGGCCAGAGTTCACAACATCTGATTTTCTTTTGATTATATTTAATGAGGGTGGAAAAAAAGGAAGAGGACATATAACTTTATAACCATCATTTGCAACAGGTTGCTTACAAATAGCACTCCCACATTCTTAGTACAGGTGTCATTTTCATTAGAAACAGGTGTGATGAGTCAAGCCTAATGTACCTATAGTACACAGCGAGGTGTCCTTCTTCTATCTTGTGAATAGAGGAGTGCAACATGATGGCCATCACTCCTGTTATTGCTGCAAATACTGCCCCTACATGCGGCATCGTCATCCTTGCTAGCACTGACCTGCAGACAGAAAAGGAAAATACTGAAATATTTATACAACACTAAGCCCTCAGGGCACTGTCACGTCTGTGATCAGGTGGAAACTGTAACTATAAACAGCAATACACGCAGTAGGTGAACCATCAGTAATGCATGAGCTGTGCCATAAAACCTGCCTCTTTACATCCAGTAAGTTTATGGTCAACACACTATATGGCTTAGCTTTTCTGCTCCGTGCACCCCGTTTTTCACCCATTTTGTAATGAAAGTAAGAGTTTAAGTAAATCATTACACATTCGTTACACACACTCTCATAAATACGCCTTTTACATTCACCTGTGAGACGGTCAGCTATTAACACAGGTGCACCCAGGTCAAACATGGAAACCTTTATGCCTATGATAGCTGCCTTAACAGCAATCGATGCATATCATATAGCAACACTATTAGTGACAATTAACGACTTCGCTTAGTTAAAGTACACTTCACGTGTATTTAGTTTAAACATCTAACGGTGACAGGCACGATTAGCTGACAGAAAGACTTGAGAAGGGTAACAAGCAAGTGACTCCTCATTCAACTTATGAAGCAACATATGTGGTTCAAAGCTACAGGTCCTTTGATGTAGCTATAACATTAAAACAAATACATTCTGAAAAAGAAAACACAGGCTTACCCACCACTCGGTTGGTAACGTTGTAACGTTTACCCTAGCTGGCTGGGTTGGGCTAGCTAGCTAGCTAGCTGGCTAGCTGGCTGGCTGGCTAGCTCTCACTGGGTGGGATCGGAAGTGAAGCACTGTTTCAGTGTAGCTTAATGCTAATGTAAGCTTGCTAGGCTACTAGCGTGAAGCAAAGCTTTTAAATCGTCTTGCACTACGACCAAATAATGTTTCAGTAGGTACTGTAAACCACAGGCTTATAATATGTAAAATTACCGCTGTAGCAAACCGTGTCCCCTTCTGATCTTAGCATTCAACGTCCCACCCCCATTTCCCCGCCTCCCACAGGTTTCAATCTTGCTCTGACTCGCTGCATTATGCTGCCTTCAGGACAGTTGGAAATAAAAGAAGTGACATTGTAAATGGGTGGAATTTGTCAAACGATTTATTTTATTTAAAATCTTGATAAAACCCTTTTATTTATACAGATATATGAGACCCAAATGGCTTCGCAAGAAGATATCAGTATGGATATCAATGTTTTACAAAACCAATATTATAAAACAATCGCCAGTCTTTGACAGATGTCCAGAAAAACCAGTGGACTAAGGAAGTTCTTTTCACTTTATTTTTTTTGTATGAATACTATAAAAACATATTCAAATTTCATCTTTTGATACTGGCTGGCTTTTGTTCTGCATTTGCTCTCTGTCAAGATAATCCCACACTGCTTCCATAATGTTAAAGATTGTGGGGTTGTCCCCTAAACCATGTGGTCTTTTACAGATGGCTGTGAGCACTCACTGTTGTGCCTTTCTCTATATATTGACAACAATTTTAACCAAAAACTTGAAATTTCCATTTATCACTCCATAAAACCTTTAGCGCACCCTGTGGGTATTAAAGGTACTGCGCTGCAGTTGTGTAATAGAACCCAGTTTGTTCATGTACATGGAGAGTCCTCTTTGTACACTAAGGTACATTGTACTAATGTAGTTCGTTATTATCAGGATGTGTGAAAAATTCACTGAAAAGCCTTCAGATGATCAAGGACTAGAGAGAGCATTTTTATTCTATATTGGCTTATCTTCAATGGCCCACTGTTAAAAGCAGGATAAACTTAAAGTCTTTCTCACCAAGGTCGTGAATAATCAGTCCCTATCTTATCTTAATGGCCTTATAGTACTCTATCACCCCATTAGAGTTCTTTGCGCTTAGACTGCGGGCTTGCTTGTGGTTACCAGAGTCTTTAAAAGTAGAATTGGTGACAGAGTCTTCAGCTTTCAGGCCCTTCTTCTGTGGAACCACCACCTAGTTTGGATTCAGGAGACAGATACCCTCTCTACTTTTACACTTAGGCTTAAAACTTTCCTTTTTGATAAAGCATATAGTTAGGTCTGGATCAGGTGAATCCTCCCTTAGTTACACTGCAATAGACCTAGGCTGCTAGGGGCTCTCATGATGCACAGTGTTTCTTCTTCACACGCGCCTTTTCTCTTCCTGCGTGTTTATACGCCACTTTCCTTTTGAGTATTAGTTATAATTCATCTCTGTTTCTCACTGCATGCCTTTGTCCTACGTTTGTCCCCTCACCCCAAACTGGTTGCGACACACAGCCAAGCTTTTTCATGTTAAAAGGGAGTTTTTCCTTCCCACTATTGCCAAAGCGCTAACTCACAGGCAATCATCTGATATTTACTGTTTTCTTCAAATTATTGCAAGGTCCAATTATTGTGTAATTTGGCATATCACAGGTTTTGTTCCTATTTCCCTTTACTGTCAGTACAAATACAGTATTGTAGACTATTGTCTGGTTTTGCATCATATTTTACATTAGTCTTTTCTGCATTCTTGCAGTTTGGAGTTCAGCAAATCCCAGGAGAATTTTAAACCTGCATTTTGTGTGTGCTCCACTGCGTGAATGTAAAAAAGTTTCACCCGTGCAGATAGAAACTAAACATACTGTAAGAAAGAAACTGTTTGAACAAATTCAAAACCTTGTACATGTACTATACGTTTCTAGAAATTTATTCACATTCAATCATGCACAGCAGCAGTTTTAACCTTTAGTCAGTATTGCCAGTAAAATAAATATCTTGTATCTACAGCTGGAAATATTTTTTAACATTCAAAAATATACTTCAAATTAAAATGTCTGTAGCTTACCACATTGTGCTGTTTCATACATTCTAGTCAACAGCATTACATAAATGTAAAGGACACTGTGCGGAATAACAAAGCTTTCACATAGTGTGACTCTGATAGAGCACTTTTTAAAGTGTGTGATATCTGGTGAGTTTCTAGAGCGTCTGAGGCTTCACTTTCATTGCTCCATACTGAGTCCAGCTCCAATCCTGATCCTGCAGGGAGAAGCAACATATTCGCTCAGTACTTTTGTGCCAGTCTCCAATATTTAGCTGTTAATTAGTGCTCTAAAAAAAAACAACTTGGTAATTTGCTGATATACATGAGCAGAACATAAAAACACATCTCTGCCATACCATAATACTGTGCTCCATCTCTTGGGTGGCGTCTTGCAGCAAAGACGTTAGCTGACTCAGATAACGTTGATTTTCATCAAGTAAATGATGAACTGTTTCACTGAAAGAAAAACACAGACTATAAGGAGGGTTGGGAGTCTTTTTTTCCCCTACAAACTGAAATTTTAAAGACCAAAGAGTGACCTCTAGTGGCAGTTTTGTGCAAAAATTCATCTTCTAAACTACAGATAAAATCCTTACATTTGGGAGATAATCTCAAAACAGTGTGACAGATTATTGTAGCTGTTAACTTCAGTAGTATTTTTCAGATATTAAACTGATCTCACCTGTCAGTGGAAGGCTGTGTAAGTGACGGAGATGGAGAACTGCTCTGGGCCTGAAAACACAATCACACCCTGTATTAGCAACAGTCTCATTTGACTATATTCAAACCTTTATGTTCCCTAAACACTGCTCATCCCCAAGAATATTTTCTGCTGTGCCAACTATTAAATGCTTACACAGGCAATCTTGAGAAGGTACCAGAACTCTCTCTGTCTCGACACTTGCATCTGCATCACTACTGTTTCTGCAGTTGTTATGTTTTTTAACGCCTTCTCCAGTTTAGGGAACAAATCCATGATGCGCTGCTTACACACCAGAATTGTGCTACAGAGAAAGAGAAAGATGGGGAAAAAAATCACACGTGGCCCACAGGGAACTGTAAAATTGTGCCTTAGGTGGGCTGAATTAGACATGTTTGTGTGTGTGTGTTAAATTTAAACTTGCCTCAGGTGGGTGTACATGTCTTTCAGCACTCTGTCCTGGTTCTGAACTGTCTGAAGAATGGTCTTTACCATGTCTGAACTGTCACTGTAGCCATGTGGAGGGTCAGAGGCTGCAGAAGACACACTTACACAATCATGTACATAAAATATTTGGATATACTACACAACTACCATACCTTCTGTTTTTTAATCTAAAAAAAATTTGAAAAATCTTTTGGGACCAAAATGATACATTTGATCAACTAGACCTTTTGCACAGTTTGTAACTTGTTTATTAGAAGCTTTATCAGAATTACCTGCACTCTAATTGGCAAAAAGCATGTGCCTATTTCTGCTATTTTATTTTTGGAATGACTTGTACTTACTTTTGCATTTAGCCTTAAGTTGCTTGTAGAGTTCAATAGCCTTTTGCTCACTAAACAAGTAGACAGAATAAACACATGATTACGGCAGTTATTTTTAAAGGATATGCTAACATTTCTCTCCAAATAATCATCCATCCATTCGCTTCCGCTTATCATTTTCAGGTGTTGGAGCCAATCCCAGCTGTCATAGGGCAGAGGCGGGGTACACCCTGGACAGGTCGCCAGTCTGTCGCAGGGCTAACACACAAGGACAGACAACCATTCACACTCACATTCACTCGCACATTCACACCTAGTGGCAATTTGGATTATCCAATTAACCTATCCCCACAAGCTGCATGTCTTTGGATGGTGGGAGGAAGCCGGAGTACCCGGAGGGAACCCACGCAGACACGGGGAGAACATGCAAACTCCACACAGAAAGATCCCAGCCTGATGGTGGAATTGCTGTGCGGCAACAGTGCTAACCACCGTGCCACCGTGCTGCCCTTCCAAATAATCATGTACGATAAAATCCTTCCAAAAAGTATTCTGATGTTTACGTGAAGCTAATGTGGACTATTAAGACCATTTTCCATTTTTATTTTTCCCTTTTTTATTGTCTGCTTAAGCATAAAAGACACCAACACAATGTTTTACCAATGACTTCCATACAAACCAGTCTAAATAGGGATTTCTAAAGAGTAGCATAAGCAATAAAGTAAATATACACTACATAAGCCTCCCTTAAAATATAATCCAGTTCTTACATTGGACTTTTACTATGGTGTTACAAGAGAGGGCTATAGTATAAGTTTGTATCACAGAAATACTCACAGCTGCTCCATCACATCCCCTTGTCTCCTAGCAAAAGGACTCCTTTGGAGCTCCACAATCTCCGAATGTAGAGCCACTATCTCTTCATCCAGATACCCCACATCTGCAACCTGCAGGAAAAAAAACCAAACCAAAACACTCTTAGCTGTCTTTAAACTTTAAAGAAAGTTTGTGAAGAATTACTGAATTTAAAACTGCCTCACCTTTGTAAATTCATCAGCTTTCTCTTCATTTTCATGCCATTTCTTCAGCATTTTTTCCGAAGCTTCAGATAACAACAACAACAGCACAACAATAAGATATAGTCAAGTTAAGACTTCAGTAATGAGTTAACAGTGTTGTAACAGGACAGTAGCATCCACTCACAGATTCCAGCCTTGCTCTGCTTGGTGTACTGCTCAAGGTCATGCTGGATGCTCGTCTTAAAGAAAGACAGTTTGGCTTGGAGCTGCTGCGACTGGGAGAACAGCATGTTCTTGTAGCGCGTTAAGTTGGTGTTGAAGCGTAGCAAACTCAGCCTACGTAGACACATACATGTTAAAATGTTTGAGTACCTGAATGCACACTGCTCCAAAAGACAATTAAGGGATCACTCCTTCATCACAGTATTACACAAAGTCAGTTAAACTTAAGGAATAAAACATAAAGCATTGTAAATCCATTTCACCTGCTTTGGTGTAAATAAAAGTGGTGCCCTGTTCTCTTGAGATGAGCTCAGGTTCTTCTAAGGCCCTCCCCAGCGCTTTTTATTCTCAATATCTCGTGATATCTCTTGGTTTGCTGATGCTAACATCAATGACAAGTACACTTGCAAAATGCAAAGCTAGAGAAAGGAGGGATAAGGAGAAAGCAATGGTCTTTGGCCACCACCTACTAAACTTTTTTGGGATTATCATTTTTCTGTCTTTTTAGTGCTCCTGTTGTCACTTTTATTTGCACCAAAGCAGGTGAAATGGATTCACAGATTGTCCAGTGTGCTTCCCAACTGGACAAACTGATGTAACCCACTTTGTGTTTTACTGATTTGACTTATTTACTGATAATCAAATGTTCAGGTAATTTCTTGAAGTAGTGCATTTTTTATGCGTGGTGTTTTATGCACTCACATAGCAGCCCTCTGCCCTTGGTATAGGCGATTGTAATCCTCTTTCAGTCCACAGATGTAGCTGACCGCTTCACCCCACACCTTTCTAAGAGCAGACAGTGGCAACTGTGTCTTAGTCTCCCTCACTGAGACCATAGAGAGAACACAAAGTTAGTTAATACCACATTGATTTAGACACCACATTGAAACAATTTTCCTCCATGCTTCTAAAAAGCATTCACAAAGACCCAAATCTCATTATAATTATGCACACTGCCACCTTGGTTTGTTCACTTCCTGTAATTAACTTTTATGTAAACGTTATGTAAGATCTCCATCAGTTAAGAACCTCATAAAGATATACTAATTTAACTAGATGTTTAAGACAGCTGAGGGATATTCATGGATCTGAGACTTTTAAAAGTTAAATAAATGGCTTCATGTAACCATTCACAATTTTCTTAGTCACTATCTTCCAAGTCTAAAGGACGATCTCCAGAGATCTGCTGAGTAATGTTTACAAGCTCAATATACAGTTTTATAGCTCACCAATAAAGTTGACACTGTCTGGCAAAGGTCTGGCAGTCAGCGGTCCAGAGTACTTGGTTAGGCTCTTATCAAACAGGTAGACTATAAAGGTGTCCCAGCCACGCTGAAAGCAGAGAATGAATATTGTTCTGGGTATAATCATGTGTTTAAGCAATGTTTAATGTTTAACTAATAATCATCGGTAATAACAAACACTCTCCTGCTGGATTATTCCAGAGACTGGAAACAAGCCATTCCTATACATTCAGCACTGTCAGTAATAACTGACTAATCTGACTTGCTTAATTTTTACTTCGCCCTTTGCTGGATTTAGCTGGAAACAGTCGATTCCAGTTACATTTACCACACTGTTAAAACATGACAACAACAAAGCAGTTTAACTCTGGAAAAACCCCAATATTTCAAAACAACCAAAATGTTTAAGATGGAAAAAAAAGTAGGTCACAGGTCTGCACCTGTTTCACATTTCATATTTGTTTTTATGTGACACATACCAGTCCATCTGGCAGACAGTGCGCGAGCGGTCTTCGAGGGTCAAGGGAGATTCCCGTCTCCAACAGCAGCTCCTGACTCAGCGGGGGGATGTGACTCTGAGTCTGCGTCTGCAGGCTAAGCTGCAGGGAGTGTAAACTATCCTCAGCACCCAAAACCACTGAATGCAGCTGGGCTGAGGTCATATCCAACACATGAATGATCTGAAGAAATAAATATGCAGAATGACAGGCTTCTTTTGCTTGCTACCCTTTCTCAGTCCGGTCACATGTATAAAACCACAAAAGCATTCCATATAACCTTGTTTAAGTGAGTCTAGCAAGGTTCGAAATATTAACCTTCATGTTGAGAATATTCTGCAGAGCTGTGTAGAAGTACGGCTTGTTTGCGCCAGGATCCAGGCCGCCACCACGCATCGCAGGGTCCCACAATAACAACATTTGGAGAAGAGACTCGACTGGTTCCAGCAGCGGCCTTGAAACAAACTCAGAGAGGTCAGATGCTACTTATAATGAAAGAAGCTCAACTGTTGGGTACAAAAAGTGTCTTTTTAAGTCTACCTGCTGAGATTGTTGGGATATGGAAGATGTGTAGAAAATCTGACTTCTCCATTCATGTCTTCTACTGCCATGATGTCTTTGGGACCTTTGTTCTTGACTTTGCTTGTCCTACCAAAGCAGAAAAACATGTTAAAAACAAAGCCCATGCTCTCTCTTTACATTACTTCTACTTTTATTAATAGGTCTTCACATTACACAGGTGTTATATGTATCTATGAAGAGGATAAATAACAGTAATTAATGCAAAAATCCAGATAGGGAGCCCTAAATTTGTGTCATAAAGCCCCAGTAGAAACACAATAAAGGCAGATAATTCATCCTTGAGGATGATACAAATGATATGAATCATATGTTCTGGCATTTTTGACCCAATTTTAAGGGACATTTTAGTGATACATGGTAGACAGCAGTATACACCACCATAACTAAAACACAAAATGAGTGAATATCTTCTGAATGAGTGGTGCACCACTCCTCCAGTGGAGTCACAGAGACTTGAGTAAACATTGCACATTTTAACTGCTGTGTCAGCAAGTGATGGCACAACACCTTACTAAGAGGCTTTATTTGTATTTACGTAGCACACAACAGCTGCGTAGAGGTGTCAAAATCAGAACGTTTACCAGTGATGTTTCGATTTCTAGCCCCATATTTTTATTCCTAGATTCTACTGGGGTAGTTTTGCATGATTCAAAGTTCAAAATATTCATTATATTATATTGGGTCACATCTCTTAATCTTTGAATTCAGATTCTTTCAGTCTCATTGCCATCAGTGTAAAGAAAATCAAGTATCTAGCCTTGCAATCTGCCTTTACGAACATTTGTGAAAGACTGGATTTCTCTAATCAGCTTGCTGAATTTTGAGTGTGGCTCTGTTATAGCTGTTGTCATCCACCATTACAACAAGTGAGTTTGTGAAATTTCTTTCAAGATTTTCCATGATCAACTATAAGTGGCATTACTGTAAAGCGGAAGTGTTTGGGAACAGCACCAACTCAGCCACACAGTGACAAACCATGTAAAGTTATAGAGTGTGGTCACCAAGTGCTGGGGCGGATAATTGCCAGCACTCTGCTGAATCATTAACTGCAGAGTTGTAAACCTGCAGTTAATGATAAAATCAACACAAAAACTGTGCCCCAGGAGCTTCGTGGCACAGGTTTCTATGGTGGAGCAGCTCCTGTAGGTTTTAGGAGTAGATGGCCCGGTCCATATAGCGTATCTCTTACACTGGTGCAGCCCTTCAGTTCATCCGCTATCCAAAACAAATTGTTTTAACTTGTCTCCCTTTAGGCCAATTTTCTTCTGATTGCAAAAAAACATATGTGAACATTGGGTGGGTGGGAATTCAGTGTTCAGAGCCAGAGTTATGTGCCCAGGATGAACATATTATGGATATTCCCTCTTTCTGACATCATACAGAGGCAAGAGTACCTTGAGGTTTTGACTCAGATGTTACCTTATACGTCATTTGGTCTCTTTATTTGAAACGTTGACCGTGTTCACTCTGAAAATCTACCATTGTAACAGTATTTATATGACAAAAATAAGGAGAGGAATAATAAACTCTCACATTATAGAGGCTTTAATGGCCTTACTAATTTGGAAGTTCACTAACGCCCAGATTCCTGAGTATTCATGCGTTGTTGCTATGTTGACTCACCATTGTACAGGCTGCATGTGGTGAAGAAAGGGGCGAAAGCCACAAGTGCATTCAAAAATTACTGTTCCAAAGCTCCAGTAGTCCACCGTTACAGTGTAAGGCTTGTTCTCAAACAGCTCTGGGGCCTGGCATACAGACAGACAAGTTAATAATAACAGGGTCTGATGTTTAACATATATTAAAAACACATTGACAGCAAAGGAATATATTTGTGAAACAACACTTACCAGATATTGGAGAGTTCCAACAAAGGATGTACAGAGACTGCCCTGATCTAAGTCTTTTGCATAACCAAGATCAATGATTTTATGCACGTGCTGGAGGAAACATATTTCCATAATGAAAGCAAGGAATAGAAAGTCATATTATGTGTATTCAAAACTTGTGCGTGCATGTACAAAAGAAAAGCTAGTTTACCTTCCCATCAATCTCTTGCAAAACTATGTTCTCTGGCTTTAGGTCTCTGTGAATGACCTTATTTTCATGGAGATATTGAATACCAGAACCTGTAAAATTGTACAGATTATGCATCAATATGTATGACTTTTTTAAATAATGTAAAACTGATTAAAATATTACCAATGTCACTGAGCAGTGCAAGGACTTCACTCTCCTTTAGGCCACAACAATTTTCTGGTTTATTCAGCACCTGAATAAAGAATTATATTGGTTACTTGGATACTTTAAAAGATAAAAAAGTGTTTAGGGTTTTTATTAAATATCCATGTGGTACCTTGCGTAGGTCTCCTTTTGAGCAATACTCCATGGCTAGCAGTGGTAGATCATTTATCGCAATGGAGCTCAACTCTGCTGGAACATCTCTGGCCTGAACAACGTTCACATGATTCAGCCTGCACATAAAGAGCACCAAACGTGCTGTCACAGTAGAAAACAACACAATGTACAGTGAAATAGGTTCAAATAACACCCTGTCTGTTCAAACAGACAATTACTGCTCACTTCTTCATGATCTGAATCTCTCTCGTCCAACGGTCTTTGTTCTTAGAGTTCAGCTCCAGTCTGCAAAGTTTCACAGCAATCTTCTCTCCTGACTCCTGTTGCGAACACAGACAGGGAGTAAAAACAAATCAAAGGCACACCCGGTTCATGTTTTCAGAGATGTACAGATGGATGACAGAACTTACAAGGTGCTGGTATAGGTAGACGTGCCCAAAGCCTCCTGTCCCAAGTCTTTCCTTCATCTCCCAAGAGCCACAAGGCTGGCTCTGTTTGAGTGCAGCCCGCTCCATACTGTCAGATCTGCTGCAATCACCAGGCACCAGAGGTAGTTTGTAAGGGCCTTCAGCTATCAGAAAAAAAAAAGTTTTTAGATTATTATTTACATCTTATCTGGCATGGCAGGTAATGTTAGCAGTATGGTGCTCTGTACAGTATGCGTTTATGCAATAGTGCATTCTTATTCTATTCATTCTTATGTGAATAACAGAGGTGAGTAAATCCATTTAACATGGTTATCATATACCAAGTTATATAATCTTCTACACTTGAAGCTAATCGCTTCTTATGTAGTTGTTGGTTTATTTTTTTATGTTTTATTCCTGCTGTAATTACAGTAACTAAGGCTTTATAATACTGTAGCTAGCTATCTGTTTTGGTCATTTGTTGTTGTGGGACGGTTATAACGATTTAGTGCCAGTCTGATAACTCAGAGATAACTTGACTAGTTGTACATTCTTTTAAATTAAAAGCATAACCCGCTTCACAAATGTAATCAACTTACCTGTGCAGAAGCTCAGAGTCGGCAGAGGAGACTTAGCTTACTTTGTGTGTGTCAGAGCATTGTTGCTTCAGTTAGCTTTAAGTGTTGTTTACGGGTCGTTTTCCTATGTAGTGTTTAAAATACACCGACTCAGCCCGCGAAAATTCACTTTTACCCTACTGGACCATCAAACAGGGCTTCAACGATGAAGTTTGCGTGGTAGTTTTTTTCTGTAGTTTTGGCCGGCAGGCAACAACGACTGAAAAACAGCTCGACTTCGATGTAAAGTGAAAGTACACTCTCTCTGACAGGCAGGCGTAGTTTCTGCGCATGCGTAGCAGGCAGGCCCAGAACACATGGGGATTTAGGTCTGTCCACTTGATGGGGGATTTCCAAGCAACTCAGTGAATAATGGGTCACGTTTTTCTTTTAATTTCACAAAATTATATATGAATATATATATATATGAGGATCTGGGTTGTTTGCTTCACAACATAAGCTGTACCAATTTCTTACCAAGAATAAATGTTTTTCTTTTAAAAAATAGTAATGTCTTCATTTCCTCACTAGGTGGTGCAATGTCTACAGCTACAGTCAACCGGTACACTGCACAATCTGAAAGACAATGGGAATTTATATACAGCACTGTGCACACCCCTCTCGGCCACCCCTAACTGCCTAATATTTTACTTCCAAGGAGACAGAGGTTATTTTAATTTTTAAAGTGATCATGAGTAGTAGTTCTTAGAGTTTTTGAGGGTCTTTTAAAGTTTTTCTCTGGAGATTGACTACTTTTGACTCATTTTCAGTCTACTTCCTGTGCCTGACAGTTTTCAGTGGAATTAACACTGACTTATGAATCATTCAAGCATAAAAACACTAACGTAAGTGATGAATCAGTGTTGTGGCTAAACGTAAAAGGCAACTTTACCACAACCTACCAAGCAATTTTAGATTCTCTCTTCAGGCACTTTGTTACTAACGGCCTGTCACATAAACACATATTTAGCTCCCATTTAATTAGGTGATTATACAAAAAATGAGAAATAGCATAAACACCTAGAGCAGATGATGTAATAAATAAATAAATAGAGATTGTATTGTCTGGGATAAATTACAATTTCATAATTTCTTGTAACATGAGCTCAAAGAAGAAGTACAATAAATGAGGCAATGTGATTGCACCATTTAAAGTGTGATTACAAGCTGACGTAATGACAAAGCAGTGTTGATACTCCTTCCTGCAGCTGTCTTTTCTGTTGTTGCATTTGCTGTCGGGTTTTAAAAATCAGACAGATTTCATTAATCAAAGTATGTGATTGCGTGCAGGTGGGTCTTTTTCAAAACTGCTTACTTTTGCAATTCTCAAAACCTCTCTTATAATAATTTCCCTGAAAAGCAGAAGTGAGTAATTCGTGATTGAATACAGAGAACATAGGTGACACAAATTTCTCATTAATTCACTATTCATGTTTTATTTTAAGTCAAGTCAAATATATTTATATTGAAGAGAGAAAGAGAACAGCTGTTGATAAAAGTGTTACACATCTAAATGAATCAAATAACTTAAAATGATGTGGGAAAAAATGACAGAATTTAAGGAAGGAAACAAAAGTGAAAAGTACCTCAGTAAAAAGAAGACATCTAAATAAAATTTATTATACTAGTCAATTTTGTATAACAGGAAGGCATGGATAGCTCTCTCAAAGACTCTGAAACAGAGGAATGGCTTCACTTCTGCAGGTAGCTAGGGATGGAAGAAGCATTACTCTGTTAATGTGTTAAACGTTAGATTCAATTTGCTCAAAGTGTGCTAAATTGTAAAAGAACTGAGGTCAGGACCACCCAATGCAATTACTTCTGTGTTTTGGTAATCTCAGTTGAGAAAATTTAAAGAAATCCATGACTTACTATCTTCCAGACAGACCTGTAAGGCCTTCAAAGGAATCATGGATTATGCTTCAGTAGCAGGTAAATCTGTGAGTCATCTGCATACCAAAGAAATGAGATCGAGAGGGGATTTTTTAAACTAAGCCCTAGACTGGCAATAAATCGACTAAAGGACTGGTGTAAGAGGTGTGATAAAGCTATTCCTCTTAATTTTTTTATTTTATTTAAGTAAAGCAATTCAATACTGCATTTTTGTACTAAAAGAAGACCCACCCTTTATTTACAGTAGCATTACCACTTACCATTGTAGCTCAATAGTAATAATTAAAAGATTAACAGTCCAAAAGAACAGTGCAAGAGTAAATCAAAGGCATAAAAACGAAACTCCTGGAGTCAAAATGACAAAATCAACACTTCGGGTTGCAGCTGACTCCAGCCACAACTATCCTGGGTTTCCCAGGGTTGGGTAATTGTAACATGTAGTTCCCCTTTTGGCTGAACACCTGGCCGTGTTAGTTAAATTAGGCTTTTATTGCGTATCTCCTTTCAGAGGCAGTAATGTCTTTCATTGTGCTGGACATGAGTCCCAAACATTTTGCACAAAGTGCAACATTTGGCTATCATCATCATCATCAAAGAGGAAGCGTGACTAACACAAGCATCAAAGCTGATGAGGTAATTTGTTCAGTCAAGAAATTTCCAAATAAAATTTATAACAATGGCTATTGTTGTACAGGAAATAGTATGAGGCTGTTAGTGTGCAGAAACAACAAGATCTTTAACAACTGCTGCTTTTCTTTTCTTTTTTACAAGCAAATATAGGTGCAATTTGTGAGGGGTGGGAGGTTGTTTGGGTTTTTTGTTTTTGGTAATAAAGATATAAAAGTCTATAAAAGACAACTGGTAATTTTTTGTTTTAATTTATCATTCTTCAGCAGAGATTATAAATTAATGCAGCAAGGAAAAAGAATATAAAAGGCTTTACAGTCATTTTTTCATTGTTATCAAATTTGTCTCTGTACACCATCCATGGTTGATTTTAAATAAGATTAACTTTAATTTAGCTTTAATTTGAGGTGTTTTTATTTTTTTAAAAATGCAATTTTTGCAGTAAGGCTCAAAGTAATTGGATGATTGACTTGAAAACAGTTACACGGCCAGCTGAGCCCACACGTTTGGTAGCTTTTCACTAGAACTGTCAATGCAGGGTACAAAGAGCCATTGGTGCACATGAAGGAGGCCATCATTAGGCTGAAAAATGAAAACAAATCAATTAGGGAGAGAAAAACTTTAAGAGTGGCAAAGTCAACAATCTGTTGACCCACAGGACTGCTTCGGTGATCATTGCAGATTTATTTCCATGATTAAAAAACAGTTTCATAACATGCAATAAAGTCAATAACATGATCTACAATCAAGAGAGGATTTCATGAATGCAAATACTGAGGGTTTAAAACTGTCAGTATCTGCATGTTCCAGAAAACATCTAAACTAAAAGAGCCCTCACGATTAAAAAACAACAACATTTTTTTAGACAGATAAAACCAAAACTTAACTTGTCCCAGAGTGGCTGGAAGAAAAATGCATCAAGAAAGAGAGGCAGATTATTAAACTTTGTCTATGTCCAAATTTGTTTGACATTGCATTTTTAATGGTTAATACATTTGAAATCACTTTTTCCAAATAAATAAAAAAATCTTTGTTTGCTATTTTGACAGTCTATAGACTATAAGGCTCTGCTATAACACACACAGCTAGGACAAACATACAGAGTCCTTCAGAGCTTAACATAATAGATTTAGAGCCTTAGACTAATCTCTGAGCACAGTCACTGTAACATGTAATGTCATGAAAGCAGTACAGACGATATTAAGCAACCATTGTCAGATTTTCAGAACTTTCATGTAAGCTCCATGTACACGAAAAGATTATGAAAAATGCTGTACAGATTAAAGACTTATTCTTACATTTTGCAATTTATTAAACTTATTGTTACATTTTTTTTCTTTTTTGTGGTCTTATTTTACGGGTTTTTTTTGTTGTTGTTGTTTTGTTTTTTGTGACCGACTCTGTCCACAAATTCTGGACAGCAATTCTTCAATCACATGTTTCAGTGTACACATGACCAATTTTGGATATATTTTTTTTAAATTTTTCTTAAGAGGAAGGGGCTGTTCACTGGATGTGTGTCACAGGACATGACAAATTCCCTCCCACTTGCAGTCACGGTAATTTAAAAGGGAGGAAACACAAGCAGAGTCACAGCAGAAACACCAGAACAACCATCAGTGTGAGCCTGAGTACTTAAACAGTGCAGGTGCATATCAGAAGGTACAGAGAGGAGAGTCAACTGGAAGAAATAATAGTCTTCATTGGCACTGAAAGTCTGGAATTAAAGGTAAACACTTCTCTTGCAAAGTGTCTTAGACTTTTAGACAATCAGCTGTTTTAGTTATATTTAAGAATGCACATGATTTCTTAGATATGAAGCTGTTTGATGTCAAACACAGCGCACTGAAAGTTAACCACACAATTATTTTCTTATGTCATTATCAAATTGACATTGTGTTCTTAGAATATCTAGAAATTCATAGTTTGAACTGCACACATTGCAAAAATAATGTGATATAAGGTTGTGCGCAGACTTTACTGTTAATCAGCGTAGATATTATGCTGTTTGTAGTGCTAGATTGTTTAAAGTCTGCACACGATGGACATCCTCTATCTGTCGCTCTCACATTAAAACCTCAGGAATGCAGCATTTTGTCAGGAAGCTAAATATCTATGTCAGTGGCATGGCGAAAGAACATGAGGTGTTTTCCTTGTGTTTGTATGTTGAATATTGAACTGGTTTGGCATGACATTAAACATTTCGTCACTCTTCACATTTAAAAACCAGAGCAAGAAAGCACGGTTTCGTAGCGGTCACACGTCTCCGTCATGTGTTGAACGATAAGCACCATATAAGGGGACAGCAAGTTTCCTTCCACTTACCCACGATTGTTGTGTTCCTTTTCTGTAAATTCACAGACAAAAATATCCCCCAAAAACAGAAGCAAAACAAGAAGTGAAGATGAATCTCTTTGTCCTCGTTGCCATCCTTGCAGCGGTCAGCGTGGATGTGGTAAGAAGTGGTTTAAGAGCTATTCTGATGGAGGTCAGAAGGTTTTTAATTTTTCAGTATGACTAAGTTTCTCTATGCTTCTTTCAGGCTTTTTCACAAAGATCATCCAAACAGGCAAGACGTAAGTCATTTCAGTGGTTCTAGGTAAAGTTCTTAAGGTTTATACTTTGACAGCATGCATTAAATGTTCTCACCCCTCTTTGTGCTGTGATCTGCAGAACGGTGTCTGTCTGGAGATGGGAGTGAATACAGAGGAAATATTGACAAGTCATCCACCGGTCGCACGTGTCTCTACTGGAACAAGGTTAAACCTCAATGGAAAAATGTAAATGGACTTGGCAAACATCGTTACTGCAGGTATGCTTTGGGCTACCAATGTGATGTTTTTATACTGTATGTCTGACAATAGGTAACCCATGTTTAATATAATTGTACTTTAGGAATCCTGACAATTCTGACATGCCATGGTGCTATGTCACAAGAGAAAGAAGGACTGTGAGAGAATACTGTGATATTCCCACATGTAAGTCTCATATTGGTGATTTACTTTTTCTATTTGCTATATTTTATTGAAGATTGGTCTGAATTTTTCTAATGCTTTCTGTTTTCTATTCCAACGAAGGTTTTGCACCACTACAAGCGCCTCCTCAACTACCTGTAGATACAGGTAATTTTGTTGTTTAAATCCAGTTTTTCCTAAATCACAAGGTATGATTCTCTTTATTAGCTCCCGCTGACTTATCCCATGTGTCCTTCCAGAGAAAACGTGTGGAGAGACATCTGAGAGGAGGATTCATAAAATTGTAGGTGGCTCTTTCACACCTATAGAGTCGCAGCCATGGGTTGCTGCCATTTTTCATAAGCGCTATGGCTTCCTCTGTGGTGGCACTCTCATTTCACCAAGCTGGATTCTCACTGCAGCTCACTGCTTCTCTGATGGGTGAGAAAACAAAGCACCGTGTTATTTCCTCCAATGACGTCATCGCACTGTAATTTCAAAATCATTCATGTTGGTGTGTGACATGTTTACACATTTGTGTGTTTGGTTTTTGTTTAGTGAGAATACCAAACTCACACATCTGTCCATATACCTGGGAAAGAGTGCCATTAATGAAACGAATGCCAGTAGTGAGCAGAAGTTTGCTGTGGAAAGACTCATCATGCATGAAGGATATAATGATATTACCTATAATAACGACATAGGTGAGCACAAACTCTGTTGTGACTAAACTGTGCATATACACATATAAAGAACTACTTTGAGCACAGAACTTACGGGTGTTTTTATTTTTACATTTCAGCTCTGATTAAGCTCAAAAGCAGAGATGGAGGACGTGCAGCTAAATCAGCTTCTGTACGCATAGCTTGCCTTCCTCCATTTCACACTGAGCTACCTCCTGGATTTACATGCACCATCGCAGGATTTGGGAGGGAGAGCGCAGGTTAGTAGTACAGGACCTCCATCCTTTAGACTGAGCTCTGTTCTCTCAACCTTTTCTCACATTTGACACATTGTTGCAGGCTCATTCCAGTTCTCACAGTATCTGAAAAAGGCTGAGGTAAAACTGATGTCCAACGCTGACTGTAGCAAAGAAGTGCACTACGGAAAACGCATCACTGAAAACATGTTCTGTGCTGCGAGCCCCGACTGGAGCACTGATGCCTGCAAGGTAAGGACAGGGCGCAGGGTATGTCGTGGGAAACAAGACATTTGGGCTTGCTTTAAATATATACATCAAAAGAGAAGTGAGTTAGAAGAAGTGGTAACTTGAATTGCAGCATGCATCATAACCTTTGACAGCTTTAAAGCGGATCTGAAGAGTATTTCTTCCTCTTCTTGAAGAAACTTGCTAACATTGAAAAGTGCTGAATAGCATAATGTCAGATAAGTTACCTTTAGGTTGAAATTTGTTGCTAGTTGTCAACCTCAAGACAAGTCAAGGGTTACCTTCTGAGTATATTTTCACAGTTTTCACATGAAAATATTTGTTTGTCAGGGAAAAACTGAATCAGAAAACAAAATAATGATAAACCTGGAAATTTTATTTAACACCTGGCTGTTTTGCCCTTTTCCGCAGGGAGACTCTGGCGGTCCTTTGGTGTGTGGAGCATCAGGTCGGATGTTTCTGTTCGGCGTGGTGAGCTGGGGTGAGGGCTGTGCCTTGAAAAATAAACCAGGTGTCTACACAAAGGTCACCAACTACAACACATGGATTGCAGGAAAAACAGGACTCATCAAATACGCAAAAGGACTGATGTATCCCCTGAAATGAAACTGTCCCAGAATCGTATTTATTTATTAAGTGTTCCCTAAAAGCAGCAGGCTTTTTGCACATGCAAGCAAGTGCAGATGTTGCAGGTTTTGTTCTGAGAGCAGCTACCATCGCTTACTGTGAACATGTTTTTGCACTGAAACAATTTAATGTAAATATTTAAAAAGAGTATTTTAAAAACTGCTTTAATTGTCGGTTGCATTATATATTTTTATATACTTGTGCATTTTTCAGGTATTCTGCATATTTATTATTGACTTTTAAAATAAGCAATTAGGAAACATATTTATGTCAAATAATTTAATTTCATATAAAAGGCTGGTCCTGCTGTTGATGAAAAATATATATATAATAAAAGCTTATTTATCAACTCATTTTTACTGTCTCTTTTATCCCTGGGTTACACGTATAACAAATGGCAAGGCCACTTGTTTTCCTTTTACACAGAAATAAAGAATTCCACCCGAGTGGCTGACTCAGACTAAGCTAAAGAGTCCCAAAGTCAAACATCAGAGGGCACTGTTGTGTGAAATTTTCTTTTTTTTTAGCCTCAAAATAAAGATCACAAAAGTATTTTAGAGCAAACAATAGTGACCTCTGATCTGTTTCATATCTGATCTGTGTGCTGTGTAGCAGTTTGGAGACGGAACTTAATAGACTAGAAACACAACAGGGGTCAAAACAAGACACCAGACTAGATAAACTGCTTTGCATTTGTCTTCTGTCACAGATAAAGCATTCTTTGTTGCCATCTTCAGTCTGCTGTAGATTGACATCCAACCACTCCCACATGCCCTGTACTATAACTTCAACCACTCCTGCTCTTCCTGCTCACTTGTTTCCCATACCCTCCATAGCTGTGGTTTTCCAGACCTTTAGAAACCTGGCGCTTGCAGAGGCATACTCTGTGACTGCATCTGCTAAAACTTCCTTACCTTACCTGATTATCCTGCTGTACCTGTAACATAGATGAACTGTCTGGACTTGAATCTGTGTTTCTAGCCCCAATGTATTATTTAGGCAAAGGCTAAAAATGCATTTGAATACAAACAATTTAAAAAAAGATAATGCATGAATGCTTAATAAGAAACAAAAGTCTTGAGCTCATTTCACTGTGACATTTGGTAATTTAAACCAGGAAATGTCATCATGTGATGGTGCTGGATAGAATGTCAGGACATTACCAAATAAGAACATTCATTCTTACGAATGTGTAGACCGCAAATAAAATTCAATGAACCTAATCAATTTTTAATTGAAGCATTTCTATAAAAACAACAAATGTCAAGCTGTTGACAGTTCTCAGTGAAAGTGAACTCAGGAGATCTTCAAAGTCATTATGTTAAATCCTCAACTCATATTGTTGCAAAGGAAAACATATATACTGAACTATTGCATGCAATCATCACCACCGTTTATTGCTTCCAAGTGGTCTTGAGCAATAGTTGAAAGTCTTTCCAAGGTTTTCTCTGACTGTTGGCTACTTTTTCATTTATTTTCAGCCGACTTCTTCTACCTGACAACTTTCGGAGAAGAATGTTTTTCATTACTTATTAAGCCACTTAACATTACCCTATGAATCATTCAAGTATAAAAAGGCATCTAATTAAAAGGATTAACCAGTGTTTTCCCTACACATAACAAATAGTTTAGCAAAGAAATTTTAAACTGTATCTTTAAGGACTTTGTTACAATCAGCCTGTTGCAAAAACAAATCATTTATTCTTATTATAACAGTCATAAAATTTTATTTTTGCACCAAAAAGGTGATTCACCGAGAGCTATTAGCTGAAAACGTGTCATATACCAGCACAATGTGATTTGTGTCCTTAAATATAATTGAGGAAACTGGTCAAGTGGAAGACAAAAGAAGAAGTAGCAGGCCTAAAATAACATCTTCAGCAAATGAACAATATCTGAAAGTTGCATCTTTAAGAAATAGCAAAGAATCCAGCAAATCCCTGACACCAGACGTGAAAAATACAACTGGGCCTTCAGGTGATCCATCTACGTTTCACTAAAGCCTTATCAGAAATGGTCTCAGTGGAACGGTGGCTGTCAAGAAGCCATTCTTGATGAAGGAATGGGGGAGAAAAGGCTGAGGTATGCCAAATTACACAAGACGCAGTTCAAACAGGTGTGATGGATCCAAATTTTCCATTTTTGGTTAAAATTGTTGTTAATATGTATGGAGCAGGTCAGGAGAAAGCACAGCAGTGAATGTCTACTGTAAACCACAGCAGAGAAAACGTCAGGGTTTGGAAATCTTTCACAGGAAATCTTTTCAAAAGTGATGGGATACAGAACATAGAAAAGTACCATGCATTACCATGTAACACTATCTGAAAAGCATCTGATTAGATCAAGGGTGACTAAAGACATTTGCACAGCACTGCATGTTGTAGTGGTATAGTAAGAAACTGTGGCTTATGTGCAAGTGAAGGCAGTGCTACTAAACATGGTTCAGCTGCACAGTGGCCAAACCTCATATCTTCTCAGACATACAGCATGACTCCCAATATGACCACATACCACAACAACAATCACTCAAAAAGAAATATTTGAAGGGAGTACTAAGCATCACTGCTCCAGCCATGATACGCAGATTAAGTGCAATGAAAGCATCAGAATACACAGCGTTGTTGTGAACAACCATAACATCCAGTTGGTCATTGTGTCATTTCTGAGCACATACTCTAAAGCCTCTCTTAACAACCTGCAGCAATGTTTTCTTTCAAAGTCTGTTTGGACAAGTCCACATATACAGATAGTTCACAGCAGGGCTACTGGAGCCAATCAGAGACTGTCCCACCCCTCCTCAATTACTCATAGACACCAGTTTACTTTATTGCATCTCCTACTCTGCCTCAGTCCATATAAGGTTTGGAGATGCAGTGAGTACAACTCTTACTCCTCTTTAAGGACAATTCCTGAGATGAGAGGACATTTGTGGGGTCATTTCTAACCAGTCCACTATGTCTGATTTGGGGGGTTAACCTTTTGTCCACATGCATCCACACTTGGTTGCAGGCTCTTTGGTTAATGTGGGGTCTTGAGGTTATAAATACTGCAGTTTTTGCTGCTGGGTTCGCCACTTTCCCTAACAGAGATTCAATTGTGAGGTGCATGGACAGCAAACAAGCCGGCAAGCATGCACACACAAGCGAGAACTGCAGGCATAAATGACATTCATGAGCATTGTCACTTGGGTTGTTAAGTAGCCTATCTTCAGCACCAAAGTCCAGAAGCAGAGAAACAGCATGTGGGTGCTGTGCTGTAATCTTTGAGACTCCTTTCAGCTCCAGACTGCAGCAAGCTGAATCCTTGGTCTTTATTTAGACCTGCACATTGAGGCCTAGAGACATGAACTCCTGACCCACCTTTTAATGGACAGAGATCATATGTCAGATGTATGTTCAAAGCTTCATAAAACCACACCAACAAAAAAAAAATTCTGCACTAGAGCCTACTAGGTGGTGCAGAACCTGCTCCCTTTTCTATCCCTTACAGTCTCACAGATGTAAAGCTGACCTTTATGAGTCTGCAGGGAGTCACAGCTCAATATGTTTACAAGCTTCCCTTGTTCTTTCCTTGATATTGCGCGCCTCCACCCCTTATCTTGAATCATAATAGCATAAGTTACCCCAACACTTTCCCTTTTTGGGGGCTATTGGCATGCATGACGTCATTTGGGAAGAGCTCTCACTGTGTGTGTGTGTGTGTGTGTGTGCAGGGAAGGCGTCAATGCGCACCAACACCAACCAGCTTGGCAGCTGTATTCCTTCGCTGTGATTGGACAGAGGGCGGTGATTCCTTCTGTCACGATTTGGGTCGCTCCCACCGGAGAACACCAACCGTCTGAGTCCAGCCTTTACCGAAGAGCTCTACGGAGGAGACGGTGCACACCGGGAGGAGAGGGTTTCCTCTCAGGGGCTGGGCTGACAACTCGGTATTTGTCCTCCTGTCGGTGAGGAGGAGAGGGAAGAAGCAGAGATAAGGGAGACCATCAGTGCTGGAGCGACCAGCCGCCTTTCTTCTTCTTCTGTCGGGGCTGCGGTAAAAAAGTCGTTCACGATGCCGGTGTTTCACACCAAAACCATCGAGAGTATCCTGGAGCCAGTGGCCCAGCAGATCTCTCACCTGGTCATTATGCACGAGGAGGGGGAGGTAGACGGTAAAGCCATCCCGGATCTGACGGTGCCGGTGGCCGCTGTGCAGGCTGCTGTCAGCAACCTTGTGCGGGTGAGTTTGAATCAGGGCGTCAGTTCAGTATGAGCTCAATGGCAAAGTGCCTGCATGAAGTGACATTTACCACTCAAACTTTCAACCTGCAGAAAAGCGATATTTCTGGAGACTGGCTGTTGCAGTGGTGTGACAGCGTCTGTTTAATGTGTCATAAATCATTAGAATAGCAGGTCAGCAGACTGCCCTGCACCTATCATATGCTAATATCGGTTCATTTTATTTTCTGTGGGGCTTCTGCGTTCACGGAGTTAAATCCCTGTTTGGTCTTTATTTGCCATTAAAATTGCATAAAGCTGTCATACACCCAGCTAACGCTCGTGCATGTTTTAACGGGGTCGTACAGTAGTTCCTACAGTAGTACAACAAAGCAACACAACATAGCAAAGTTTGCTGAGATTTGTAATCAGATGGCAGCTGAGGTCAATGAAGTTTGTAGGGCGGAAGAAATGAGTGGTGATTAAATTAAAAGCATGCCTGTGTGTGTGTGTGTGTGTGTGTGTGTGTGTGTGTGTGTGTGTGTATGTGTGTGTATGTGTGTGTGTGTGTCCTGCTGTGTCGTAGGTGGACCTGTGTACTGTAGGTTTTGTGCTCTCAGCTTCAACAGCCCAAGTTAGATTATTGCAGACTTTGCAGTTTATGAAACTCATCCATCTGTAGTAATAAACTCCACAGAGACTATATAAACACTCTGGTCATTTATCAGACTCCCACCTCATCTCTTATTCCTTTGCTCATCTCTTTGTTCTTTTTTCAAGCTTCTTTGACCCTCCACTTTTCCACTTACACCATCGCTGTCTTTCTTCTCTGTCCTGTGGAATCTAATTGGTCGATTTTTATAGAGAGCTAAGCTTTAGTCAGTCACTGATGTCCCCTCTGTACGCACTGCCTGGGAGAAAATCAATAGAGGCCACATCATTAATGCTGATCCTGGACGTTTGCATTGATGCTGGGGTGACCTGGCTTCACTCACTTAAGAGAAAATAGCAGCAGACAGGAGGACTTCTTACAGAGAAGAAGCTGGTTTCACGTTCATTAGTAATTGCTTCTCTGGTCATGTTTTAAATAGAAACGACACACTAAATTGAAATCATTGCTCCTTAAATGTTAAAAATTTGATCTGCTGCACAGTGCCTACATTTTCCGAGACAAATGGTGGATGCGATGGTGGGATAGGTTGCACAATTAGTAACTTGTGTAGTGTTCCTGTGAAAAAAACTTACGAGTGACATCTTTTGTGGTTCTTGAATAGCAGTCCACTCTTTCCCGTGCAAGGACACACAAGATCATCTTGATAAATATCTCATTAACTGATAATGACCCAGGCTGTTCAGTTTGAACTCGAACACTGCGCCATGCCACAATGAAAACCCCATCCTTTATCCAATACCCTCCAAGTGGATTAAGTCCTTGATGTCTCATTGCTACCAGGCATGCTCCTCTGTCTCTGCTTGTCCTTGTTGATCCATTCAGTTGATCCACACAGACAGCGAGCAGAAGGAGGCTAATAGCAGCCTCAGGCTTGTTGATGGGTCTCAGATGGAGTTGCGAGGTGTGAAGATATCAGGGCTGAGCACAGAGGGGGGGGAAAAAGGTGTCAGACAGAAGAAATGTTGGTAGGTAGGATGGAAGCATAAAAAAGGGATTAACTAAAAGTAATAAAGCCTGCATCTTTCCCCACTTTGCATTCTATAGTGGTATATTTATAGGGATGTAAGTTTTGAGAGTTGTTGTACTCTCAGACAAGATGATTGCTTCACTGACAGAGGAACGAGAGCTATGAAGTGGGTGACAAGATTGTGTTGAAAGCGAGCACAAAGGGCGCTTGAGAACTGAGCTTGTAAAACGAGCAGTAGCTGGTTGCTGGGTAGATACACTTAATTGGATGTAAGAGACTCGCACACATATGCTTTATTTTAGAAAGGTGAATCACTTCTACGCTCGTGCAATTTGAACTAAGATATAACACAGTATACAGCAACATGCCACCACAGAGTCCCACTGCACACTGATACAGTTTCACTGTTAACCTCGTCCACAGTGGGATGGCTGTAGGGGGTTACTTAAAATCTAGGTCACTGAGACACACACACACACACACTTGCAAAGATAGTGTCTGTCTCAATCCATCAGAAGTTGTGCGTGGGTTGATGCAGATCCGACTAAAAGATGTGAAAGATACGGTTGGTGTTTTTTATGTGCCTAAAAGTGTGAGCTTGGTGGAGTTTGCAAGGTGTCTGCTCCTCAAGGAGTCAGCACAGACCCTGAGTATGTTTGGGGGAGGGGAGGGGAGGGGAGGAAGGAATAAATAGATTTACCGTTGAGTGAAGTAACCACACGCTGATGGAAGTGAGCAGACTAAGACAGAGAGGGAGAGGAGGGAGGCTGCAGGAAGATGCAGAATTTTTCATGATTGGTAAGGGATGGACAAAACATCCACATTGGCTTGGACGCTGTGAGGGAGAGAAAGTGTTTCTGGCTTTTTCAGACCAGACCCTGCCAAGCATCATGGTCTGCCCTCCCATCTCCAGCCCCCTACACACATGCACGCACACACACACACACACACACACACACACACACACACACACACACACACACACACACACACACACACACACACACACACACAAACTCTTCTCAGCCGGCTCTAAATATGAGCCATCTCTCCTTGTTCTTTGGCAGACCCGGGAAAAATCTTCTGGCTATGTGTCCACACATGTTCTCTGCTTTCCAGTGTGCCTTAAATCTATTCATGGATAAAGCTGTATTATGACATAAAGTCTTACAGCTGATAAATAGTTTACAGATTTGAAACTGATGTATAGTTTCAAATCTATATAATAAAAGCAAATGAAATTCATGGGCAAGAGGAACCGGGGGCACGGTGATGAATCATCCAGAGTTATTGTCGATTTGTAAGATATTTCTCTCTCTCTCTCTCTCTCTCTCTCTCCCCCCCCCCCTTTTTTTTTTTTTTTTTTTTTAGTTTTGAACATGTTTGCTTGTTTTGTTTTTTTATAATTTCGGTGTGAGTGGTATTTGTCAAAGGAAAATATGTAAAAAACTGACACACAGTCTGAGTCTTAGTGCCAGTTAACATACAGTATGAACCTTTGCTAAAAATATAGTATTTAATTTGTATTTTAGCTAATTAAATTATGTTTCACAGCTTGGTTTGAGGATCTTTCTGCTCACAATAACACAACAATGTTTTTTTTTTACTCCATGAGAAAAAAAAATTCTTCTTTTTCATTTATTTATTCTTTAGTACAAGTTCTTGCGCACACTGTCATTAAAGGTCTGGTTACCGCATGAAAACCAGTAGAAGCTAATGAATCAAATATTTCCCAGTGGAGACCAAAACAGAGCTAAAAAGAGCGGTTGACAGAGGACATATGGCATGCAGCAGCATGGGATCATGTGGCCACAGTCTGTGAACCCCAGGCCACCAAGATGTTCTCTAAAATAATTATTAGTGGCAGGGAGAAAAGATCAGCCATCATTCACAGATTGGACAGAAATGTCAGCTGCACGCTCATCAGAGGTAATATCTCTGATCTATACACCCGCTCTGACAGCTGTGATTGACAGCTGCATTTCCTGCCAAAGTAGTCCCACCTTGCAGGATGTACAACTACACACACAAAAAACAACCCACACACATGCACACACATCACACTATCAGCAAACCTCTTAACTGTGCATTAATAATGTATTGAATAATCAATACCAAGTGTTGCTGCTTACAGGCAGCTCTTCTGCTCTCCACAGCGCTTTGATCAGTCACCTGATGGCACTCTTTGAGTTCACTTGCAGGGTTTAATCAGGAGGACATGCTCTACTTGGGGAGCTACTTTCCTCACATTTTCGTGTAACAAAATCTTCATTTTCCCAAACAGGGAAACTGACGGCTTCAGCTACTCAGCTAGGACTTCCTGTCCATTTTCAGATTACATTTAGACATACTGTAAGTATCTATTGCCATATAGCAAACAAAGTTGGTAGTAAAGTGGACTGGTTCTTATATAGTGTTTTTCTACTTGAGTAAACAAAGCACCACATTCACAGAAAAAAACCCAGAAAAACAAAACATATATAGTTAGGTTTTAAAATGGTAAAATACTTGCTATGCATCTGAAAACAATCATTAAAGTTTTTTCCCTCCTCTCTACCCCACGTGTGCTCTGTGCATTTCTGGAAGAAGAAACACCTTTGTTATCTCCTGGAGAAAATATTCATATTTATTCTGCTCAAAGATCCACTTCTGTCCCATAAATAATTGTTTTAGCTTCCATTAAAGAAATTCCTGTGTACTCTCGCTTACTTGTAGATCCTATATTAAATTAACTGTGAATTGATAGCACCTAGCGTTCAGTTTTCTCTGTTTTAATCAGTAGGTCCAAAAAGCTGCTCTTCTTTTTAAGTATCTCAGTCTCAGCATTCGTGACGGCAAATCAAACTGTTGAGGATCCTGAATCCTATGTTGAAACTGTTGAGCTGTTAGAAAAGTCTTGAGCTTTGATCACTGAGTTTTGAGCTTACATCACTTATATCTATCATTTTCATGGCACCATTTTACTGATTATGTAGCATGTAATTTATAGTAGATCTGTAAAGTCAGTGCAACAGGCATAGCTCATTGTTTTAAGGATGGAGTTTAACATTCATTTTATCCATCTATGTCTAGTTCACATTTACATGGTGATTTCCAAATGTTCTCAAATGAAATCTTTTTTTTTTCTAAAGAAAATATCTAATTGCAGTTTAGAAGTTTTGTGTGAATACTTTTTAGGACAGCTGTACTTAACATTTTGAGCAGTTAGACTGGTCATGAAGTACATTTTATTGGGGGCGCAGGTACTTCCATGTCACTTCTTTGAAACGGATTCATTGTTTAAGCATTTCACATTAAAAAAAAATCAATAATGATGATGATAGCGTTATGCACTGACCAAAAATGGAGTGCATCGCAAAGATTTTAAAATCCCTACAGCAGCCATAAATGTCATAAAAGCACCATCATAAGATGTGAAGAGGGAAGAGGGTTGGGGCTCAGAGTGTGCGATGGCTGCTTCCTGATTCTCTGGAGCCAGAAACTCTATTAAGCAAATTTCAGTGATGCAGCAGCAGGGAGACTGATGTCATCATCTCACTGTAATTGCATCTCAAGTGTGTGTCTGTTTGGGTCAGAGCAAGTTTTCTGTTTCACAGATTAACAAACAGTCAGAACCTCTGCAGGAATACTGAACTTTAGTACATACCTTATCTTTGATGATTGTATCTGTGATTTTGTGCATCAAGGCTCTTCATTATATATCTGTTACTGATGTAGTTTCTAGTTTTGGGGAAGATTAAATGCCCTGACTTGTACTTGTAAAGCTTTTAATACCAGACATGTAATAAAATCCCAGTGCTTTCTAAAATAATTCCACCTCAACAGGAAAAAAAAAAAAGCTTAATAAGTCAAAGCAGACAGTTCTGACACATCAACTTAAAATATTATGTAAACTAGATCACGGTGTGCATTTTTAAATCTTAGCTGTCAAACAAAATACAAATTTGAAGTCAGTTGCATATTTCTTTTTTGACTTGTGGTCTACTTTGATAGCTGGGAAAGGCCTCAGCCTCCCCAAGTCTCTGAACTGGATAAGCTGAAGAGGATGGATGGATGCGTGGATGGATGATTACTTGCTAATGTTTAAATTGCTTAAGCAAAGCTAGCGAGTTATACTAATGAATAGATAAAGTCAGCACTGCAGATCTCCAGCATGGAGCCATGATCTGAAGATTGAAAGAGCTTTTGAAGTGCAACATTAAACGTCTTTCCTGCCTCTGTGTATAAAAACAGACCACAAAATCATCCCAAGCCTGAGCCGCTTCCCCTCAGGCAAAGATATGACATGCATGCATGACTGAAATAGGTGTGAATTGATACATACTCATTCACCTGTCATGCTATTAATAGTACTTGAACACTGCTTCCTGTATTGCAGGAGCTAATGATAATTTGTCTGTGGTTTTGTGTGTGTGCTGCAGGTGGGAAAGGAAACGGTTCAAACTACCGAGGACCAGGTGATGAAGAGAGACATGCCTCCTGCGTTTATTAAGTGAGTCTGCCTCTGAAGCACTGTGTGCGTTTCTCTGTCACTCACAGAAACATCCAGAGAGAAAATTATGAGCAACAAATCCACTTTATCTCAGCGAACAGACAGAGAACTTGTTAAAAAGAGAAAAAAAAAGATTTCAGCCCATTTAACATTAGGAAACGTGGCTGTGTTCCCAGCTACAACAAAGAGCCACTTCTGAGACCGGATCCGAGTGACCGTCCGGCTCCAGCTTCCAGACTGCTGAGAAGCTGTTTGTTGTTTTCCTGCTTGCATCCAAAGAGCTGACATGAACTCCGGGTGCTGGCTGAAAGCAGCTACTCAGCAGTTCTGGAGCTCACAGACCTCGCTGTTTTTGCTTGCCCATATTTCTTGCATTTATGTCCATGCATATTCTACATTTCCAGTAATATCATCTGTCTGTCTCTGCCATATTTTTTTTCCATTGCTTGTTTGTATATTTTTTCTAATCGTTTTTCAGCTACGTTAAAAAGGTCCAGACCTCAATCAGATTCACATACCACTCTCACAGCTCACTCACACATACATGGGACACTAAACCATAAATCTCACTCACAGGGCTTAGCAGGGAGCATGTGGGAATGTGAACCTACCTAAATATAGATGAACCAGCAGCCATTGATACCCTAACCAATGGGGGTCAGAAAGAGAAGGGACCGGGCTTTATTTGAATGCTCCTAAAAATCTATCGTAATCACTGATCTCTGAAGTAGAAATTTAGGATTGCAAATGAAACCGCCTTTTTTTATTTAAAAAGCAGATTGCAAACTCTGAATTGAAGGTTGCATCATTTGAGCCAATTTAAATATGTCTCAAGTCTCCACAGGTTTTAATAAGAAGGCCTTCTCAAATTGTGATCCTTCGAGTGCCAAATAAATAGTGAAAAACTCAAAGTGTACAACACGCTGCCTACTGTGTGGGCTGCTTAGCCTGACACCTTGTCAGCCTCACATCTCGCCTGTGTGTTGGTTTGGTTTTCCTTGATGTCTCTCGGGTCTGATGCAGTGTGACTGACTGGTAGGTGTGCATGTGTTCAGTATGAGTCCTAAGTCTGCTGTGTGTCTTCAGGGTGGAGAATTCATGCTCTAAGCTCGTCCAAGCTGCTCAGATGCTGAAAGCGGATCCCTACTCTGTTCCTGCACGAGATTACCTGATCGATGGATCCAGAGGGATACTGTCCGGAACATCCGACTTGCTCCTTACCTTCGACGAGGCAGAGGTGTGTCTGTTTGTGCATGCCGTCTTAAATTTGTGTGTGTCCTCATAATCACTCTTACTTCAGAGGTGTGGCATCTTTCATGGAAGTAAAGCTTTATATAGCCATACAGAGGAAGAAGGAACTCAGCTTAGAGCTGTAATGGAGTCTCAGATGCACCCAGATCTAATCACTGAGATCAAATGACTTCCCTCTGTCATAACTCAGGGCGTGTATGCGTGTGTGTGTGCGTAAGTGTGAGTTTGGTGGGTTTGTTTGTGTGTACTCTTGTGTGATTGTTCAATGGCATCTCAATAAGTGGAATCACATTGGGCACGCGATTATGCGCACCATCACTAGCCTCATTTTTGAAAGAGCAGCTTCTCACAGTCACAAGACGTACATCACAAGACTGTACACGCACACAGACACACAAGCCCACACACACAGACACACAAAAAACTGAGTAACTTCAGGCTAAAAAAAGCTCCTGCAAAGAAGGAATTTCCTTGTTCTCATATTAAAATGTGGCTTTTGTTTTACGCCTGCATCTGCTTAAGACTGTGTCCGTGTTGTGTTGTAGGTACGTAAGATAATCCGAGTGTGTAAAGGTATCCTGGAGTATCTGGCAGTAGCTGAGGTGGTGGAGACCATGGAAGACCTCATCACATACACCAAGAACCTCGGACCAGGTGAAGTTTTATCCCCACTACTCTGTGAGAAAGTCTTTGTGTGGTTCTTAAAATGTCACTTTAGTAAAGTAAAGATTCACACAGGTTAATTAAAAATAAGAGCCCTGATTCAAAATACTACTGCAACTGCATGTACATTTTTACTCATTTTAATTTTTTTAAAATAAAGAAATTATAAATGTTATGGAACTGGAAAGAGGTAGGAACTGTCCCCAATAAAGCCTAGACTAAGCCTAGACTTAGAATATCATATTTAAAGATTGAGGCTTAGAAAATGCAAAAAGTCATTTAAAGGTGGAATTAATCGAGGCAATAACCGTCAGATTCACTGATAATGAAACAGAAGTTATAGTAATTAAGAATGTTTGCTGAATAATTTGTGCAGAGCTGTTATAAACTGTGTTTTTCGGATTAGTTTGCTTCATAAAGCAGAAAACGGGACAACAAACTTTTGTTTTACACGACTCTTTAGTTTAAAGATCCACCTGCCAGCTAAATTAACCGCTGAGTGCTCTTCTGACACTAAAATGCTTTGATTAAGGATCAGAGTCTTTTCACTGACAGGAGAACCATAAACAGGCTATTTATCACCAGAGGCAACAGGTCAATTGTGTTGTCAGTGCAGCGTGGCATAATGAGCTGGAGGAAATTTGATGCCAAACGTTTTCTCCCACTTGACTGATGCCTTCATTGTGTGAGATCAGTCGTTCATGAAGTTACAATGTTTGTGTTGGAACTGCTCAGTTAGCGTATACACTGGGGGAAGCTTTTAGCCTTTGATTGTTCAAGCATACTTAAAGCAGTGCCAAAACCAAAGTCAATAACATTTTCTTTTTTCTTTTTTTTCAGGGATGACCAAAATGTCAAAGATGATAGAGGAGAGGCAGCAGGAGCTGACACACCAAGAGCACAGACAGATGCTAGTCAGCTCCATGAACACTGTCAAAGAGCTGCTGCCCGTTCTTATCTCAGGTGTGTGTTCGTGGCTGCGCATGTGTGGGCTAACGACAGCACAGATCGTTGAGCATCCAAGAGTTGTTATAGCAACGCAGATAATTACAGTCATTAAATGCTGGGGATGGGGATGTGAGTGTGACTGCGCGCATACATCGCCTACAAACATCTCTGCTGCGCTACTCTTATACTCTGCACCAACCAACAGAGAAGAGGAATACTGTTTCAACTACTTGAATGCACTGAGACTACACGGTCAAGTGTCATAAAAATCTGAATAAACATTTTTTTTTTACAGAACTATTTGGCAACTAAAAGAGAAAAAGAAAAAATAATCTCTCTCTCTCTCTCTCTCTCTCTCTATACATATAGATAGATAGATATATAGATAGATAGATAGATAGATAGATAGACACCTAAAAAGCATTTCTGAAGCTCTTTAGCATACAGGACATTTGAGCTTATTGATTTGGCTTTACTGCCCCCCATTTGCTGCACTGGTTCAGTCTCATTGAATTCAGGTGTTTTCAGTCCCACTGCCACGGGTGTATCAGATCACATGCCAAGCTATGGACTCTGACTTTGCAAACATTTGTGAAAGCATGGATGGTTTTAAAGTGCTCACTAAATTCAAGCTTGGTATTGTAATAAGATGCCACCTTTGCAATAAGGCAGTTTGTGAGAATTCTTCAGTTGATATTCCACAGAACCACAGAAACTCAACCACACAGACTCAGACCATGTGCGGGGTGAAAGCTGCCAAACCTCTCTTTACTGATTAATTGCAGAGTTCCAAACCTCCTCTCGCATTAACATCAGCACAAAAACTGTGCGCCAGGAGCTTCGTGGCATGGGTTTCTATGGCTAAGCTCCTCCTGTAGGTTTAATGCAAAGGCGATACTGGTACTTTTGTCCTGTAGTGTGTATTGAAATGTATGTAACCACTGGGAGATCACTAACTGGTTTTGGACCACTGTGTTGAGACTTATCCATTGCATTCTTCCCCTTTTTTTCTTCATGACCATACTGGATAAGAGGGTCAAACTAGGGATTGATCAGTTAACTTTGCTAGGTACATTGATATTTTAAACAGTGGATAGTAAAAAAACAAAACAAAAAACCCGACATTAAATCAAATAAGATACCTGAGAAGATGAAAATGAAAAATGTTTGTCTATGGGTCTACACTTGCTTTTAGAGCCAGTAGCATTATTAGATAATTATTATAAAATAACAATTATAATAGTATTAAAGATGCTGAAGACTATTTAAGATTTTAATCCCCATCCTTTAAAAGTTGGTAGATATGAAAAATAATGCCTATAAAGAGAGAAAATACTAAACTTGCACTAATCACCATCAGTCCAAGCATGTTAGTGCTGCCACAAAGGTCATTTAACATCAGCATTTTAAAAGCTTTTATTTTTTAAAGTGGGTCATTTCTATTTGCCACAATAGATTCTTAGATTAAATGAGCACTTCATCTTAAGTTGAATATATCGTCCTACCTGAGTGTAAACATAAATACTGTTATTTCTTTCCTCAGCTATAAAGATTTTTGTCGCAACGAAGAGTAGTCGAGGTGCCGGGGTTGAGGAGGCAGAGAGAAACCGAAGGTTCACTTTTGAAAAGATGAGCGCTGAAATTAATGAGATCATAAGAGTCCTGCAGCTCACCACGTGGGATGAAGACGCCTGGGCCAATAAGGTACAACCTGTGCTGCATTTAAAGACTATGATTTTTCTCATTTTACCCCACAAACCTAAAAAAAACAACCCACAAAATAATCCCCACATACCTAAATCAGATTTCGCTGGCGTGCCTGCTTGCATACATACAACCTCACTGAGCTGCATCTCTGAAAAAAAAATCACTCTTCACTTTCTGTCACTTTTTTCTTTTTGCTCGCTAGTATAACTCCTGGTTTTTCCTTTTTTTTCCTTTCCTTTCTGTACCTTCCTCCTCCATTCTTTTCCTCCCTGTAGAAGGTAAGCCTGTTTCTCTCCCCATCAGCGGTTTCCAGCATGCAAGCGTGTATGTGTGTGAGAGATTAAGGAGACACAATATGTCCTCATGCTTACATTATTATTATTATCTGTCATGCTGGTATTTGACAGTAAGTGTTTTGTGTTTCAGTCCACTGACTGTTGGCTGATGTGTGATGTACAGCACACATACTTCATCACTTTATTGTCATATGTGCATATCTGTTTGTCTCCAGACGTCCATTCGAGTCAAACGGCCTGAAACAGAAGTTTCTCAGCTCGGTTATTTATTTTAACACCTGTCGTCAGTCATGGTATTTTTTCTCGTGTATTGTCTCGTGTTTACGCTGTCAACGATCGACCATCGTAGCACAATAAGACGCTGTCTTTGGCTGCATATACATGCTTGGAAAAAGTAATTTTTGGGCATCAGTTAGAGATTGTGCATTGAGATAATTTAAGCCAAAGTTAAGCTCTGTTTCACTCGTCTAACCTGTAACTCTGCATGTTTCTCTCTGCACACAGCCTCCTTTGATAATGATCTGTCTGTTTGTGTCTGTACCGCTGTGTATGAGCTGTGATAAGCACTTACTGTCAGTTTGTGAGAGAAACCGCTGGCACGCGATGACTGCCGTCCTCTCGGGTCATGAATTATAGAAATAAGCTGGTTGGTGTCCAGATCCATCCATAATGGATGGGCTGTATTGAACGCTTCCACTTAAGAGGTTCATTCTTCTCTGAACTGGAAAAAACATTTTTTTCTCCTTCCTGGTTGAAGCACTGAAAGAGTCTGTGACATTTTAGATTAAGTCACTTAGTCTTATTTTCTCCTTTATAATAAGGAATTATTTTTAGCAAGACATTGTAAAAAGTGGTGATTTCTGTGTAAAACATAGAACCCATTTTACAGCATGAAATTAATAATGTAATACGACTTCATTGACTAATATTAATAAAACCAATTTTGGGCTGTTAGTGCCCACATTTAAGACTTCATAGCTTGCAGGCCACCATCCATTTAATACTGGATAAACCAAAATATAGGTTTTATATGAGGCAGTTTTAATGTATACATCTATGTGTGAAACTTTCCCACAAGAAAATAGCCTTTACAAATGTGAGCCAAGTCCAGCTTTACACTGGAAATTAAAGTCTCACAGTTAGAAAACCTTATCCAAAAATCAGAAAGCTACACAGCTGGTAATACAGTTCCCCATTACAGTGAACATCGGATTTAAAGTTTATTTTGTTAGTCCTATACACTTCATCAGTCTTGTGTACACCATCCTCAACCCATAAATACTGACAACAGATTTAGATGTGCCCGAGTTTTCGTAAAGATAGCAATTATGACAACAAATAATCTGTAAAACTGTAACTACTTATAAAAAGTGTCTTTTTTCTGTAATGAAAGCAATATATTTTTCTTTAACACATCTCTTCTCTTTACTTCAGGATATGGAGGCCCTGAAGAGATCTCTGGCTTTGATTGAGTCAAAGATGGCACAAGCTAAAAGCTGGCTCAAAGACCCTCACGGACAGCCAGGTGGCTGTTTGTTTCTTATCTATTGTGGCTTCAGCTAAAAACACCTAATCGTCAAACGTGAATGTCATGCCATGGCGGTCTGTCGTTTCCAGGAGACCTTGGTGAGGTGGCCCTGCGTGTAATACTGGACGAAGCTGGTAAGGTGGGAGAGCTGTGTGCTGGGAAGGAGAGGAAAGACATACTGGCGACCACTAAGGCTCTGGGACAAATGACTGACCAGGTCACTGATCTACGAGCTAGGTAGGGTTTTTCTGCAAGAACGTGTGAGTTAAACAGTTTTCCATCCTCTGTCCATGGTGTGCGATTAGGTGCGCATTTGAATTGTGTATTCAGCTGTCAAGCCTCAGCTGAGTGTCTTTGTTGTTCTTAACAGAGGCCAAGGCCCGACCCCGGGGTGTGTGCAGCGTGCCGGCCAGTGCTCGCAGGGCTTAGACTTGTTATTTGGCAAAGTGGACAGTGCTGCTCGCAGACTGGAGGCTCTAATCAATGCCAAACAGGCTATTGCCAGGAGGCTGGATGCTGCACAGGTCAGATAGAACAACAATAATATCAGAATGAGCTACACTAACCAGGGAACTGCTTTATTCCAGCAAATCCGACTCTCTACTTCTCTAATGCTTTTCCAAGCAAGTGTTGCAGTTAATACTTTACAAATTCTCTCAGAATTATTATTGTTTAAAAGAGAGACCCCACTGGGTAAAATCTTCACTAGTAAATAGCCCCTTCACATTGTAGAAGCTCTACTGTGAGACATGTGTCAAAAGATGTACTTATTTCATATGTCATACTGCACATGTGCATATTTAGGCATGGCTGGCTGATCCTCACGGCGGTCCCGAGGGGGAGGAGAACATCAGAGCGCTCCTTGCAGAAGCCAAACGCATCGCCGATCTATGCGAAGACCCCAAAGAGAGGGACGACATCCTGCGTTCCATAAGTGAGATCGCAGGACTCACCGCCAGGCTTATGGAGCTACGCAGACAGTACGGTTTCACCTCACATTTCTCATGCTCGATGACACGTGCATTGTGAAAACTATACGTAATACTTAGACACTCTTTCCATAGACTCAAACTGCAACCCCATGCCACCAATAGGTGGCATATTTTACCCACCTGGAAAGTATGTTGTTGCCTGTCAACCTTGGGCATGAGTCCTCCAAAAAGGTTTTAAACTGTTTGAATACGGTGTCACGGTGTTTTTGTGGAGGGGAATTTAAAGGGAAATACCACTTAACTAAACAACAGACTTTAATCCAAATGCTTCTGTAGCTCAGTGGATGATGGTGAAGATGATGATGAAGATTAGTTGCTTTTAGGAACATAACTGTAATGGTCTTCAGCTGCATTTATTGAGCATAAAGCAAATTCAATTTCAAACACTGAACAAATTACCTAGATATGCTCTAATTAATACGGATCTGCACTTTGAAGGTAAAAAATGTAGAAAATGTGGCTATGATTTCCGCATTTGGAACAGATAGTACTTTTACAATGTGTAATTTAGTAGAGATATTATCACTGCATTACGGTATCCAGTCAAAACGGCTGTGCAAGGTCATAAAAAGAGATTTTGTGATACATGAATCTGACTTTGTTCTTCTTTTCTTAGAAGAATGATAAAGGCATTTCTTAAACTGTGCCCTGAATTATTGTCCTGACCAGAACTTGTAGTTTTATGTCTAATAATCTGGACATACACATATAGAAATGTTTTGTCTTTATTTCTACTACACAAAAAAGCAATGTTAGGCTTTAAAAGTGGTATTTCTCTTTTTTGGTGGTATCTAACAGGGGTGTAGTGTTATTTTATAGTCTATATTAAGTCTTTTATGCTTTTTTGTCTCTCTCTCAAGTTGTCTATCTTTGTTACTGTCTCAGGGGTAAAGGTGACAGTCCTGAGGCCCGTGCACTCGCTAAGCAGATTGGGGCGGCGCTACTGACCCTGCAGTCTAAAACCAACCGCGCCGTAGCCAACATGAGACCAGCCAAGCCTGCAGTAACCTTGGAGGGCAAGATGGAGCAGGCCCTCCGTTGGGTGAACAACCCTGGAGTGGACGACAGAGGAGTAGGTAAGTGGTGCTGGATGACTGCTCTAGGGAGTGATGATGCAGTAGTTTGTCTCAAAAATAAACACCCTGACCTTCCAGCGCATTTTGTGCATCTCTGTGGATGATGGACGGATTGTAAAAGAAACCAGACACCAAGCGAATATCGCTCTTTGGGGATGTTAGGCATTTGTGATCAGTGAGGTAACTGTAAAATTACTCAGGCAGGAAATGTGATTGCGTGGCACAGAAATGACTGTGCTGTTTCCTTAAATGCCCACAATGATGCATTTTGTGCATCACTGATTGACTAACTTGACTAGTTTAGTCATTCAGGGACTCTTGTATTGTTTTCATGCTTTGTTATTGCAGTCTTCCTGCTTTGTCATTTGATTGTTTCCTATTCTGTCCCATGCTTCCGTATGGGAGCAGAGTGTGAGATGCTACAGTGGAACACAGGTATCTCTCTATGAAGCTTTCTTAGAAGACATAACCAAACATGTTATTATTAGTAACATTATTAACTTCCTGGAAACTATATAATATTAGCATTTACTGCAAACTATAGCATCCTACTATTGATGTTGCAAGAAATGACATCACTTCTCACTTTGTATTTTTAGTCCCTGTGACCAACAAAAAGAAAAAGCGATACTTTTATATCTAAATATGGGTTGTGATTGAGGTATCTAGAGCGTGACTTCTACCCTGTGTTACTCTCTAGGTCAGGCAGCAATCAGAGGAATGGTTGGGGAAGGGAGGAGGCTGGCAGGAGGCCTGTTAGGCCCGTATCGTCAGGATATGATTGGGCGCTGTGACCGAACAGAGGCTCTGATGACATCCTTGGCAGACATGGCTGGCAGGGGAGAGGCTGAGGCTCCTCATGCACGCGCTACAGCTGCACAGCTGCAGGACACCCTTAAGGTATCTCACAAGCATGCACATTTAGTCTATAAATAAATTAATGCAGAAACACAACCTCCCCTGTAATCATATGTAAACAAGTTTCCAAATACACAAAATATACCTGACTAAAAATCGTGGAAAAGGGGAAAATGCACGATTTCTGTTTGATCCAAAGGTGCAGCCAATATAACAAAAGCATGGGGACTGAGGATGCATAGTGTAAGACTCAGTAATGTTGATTTCATTGAAAGTGCTGGTGCAGAGCTCCCCCTGGTGGATTTATGCAACAATCTCTGCTTCATCCAGGACCTGAGGCAGCGCATGCAGGAGGTGATGACCCAGGAGGTGTCTGATGTTTTCAGTGACACCACCACACCTATCAAACTGCTGGCTGTGGCTGCAACTGCACCTCCCGATGCACCAAACAGAGAAGAGGTCAGTAATGCACAAAACACAGCACCAATAACACGTCCCATTCACCTGTTTCCACTAATAGACACCATGGCTCAGCTGTGTGGCGTGGGAGGTTGATTATGTCTACATTTTGACTGAAGTGCTGCTAATGTTTGTGAAAGGTTTTTGAAGAGCGCGCAGGGAACTTTGAGACCCACGCAGGTCGGCTGGGGGCAACGGCAGAGAAGGCTGCTGCTGTGGGAACAGCCAATAAGACTACAGTAGAAGGCATCCATGCTGCTGTGAAACATGCTAGGGAGCTCACACCACAGGTACTTCTGTTTGATTTGGCCGCCCCTGATTTGCATGATCACGTATCAAGATAAAACCTGTAGGTGTTATATACAGTCTGAGCGTGACTTGTTTACTTTTTTGTTTGTTTTCACATCCAGGTAACGTCTGCCGCTCGGATCTTGTTGAAGAACCCTGGGAACAAAGCGGCGTATGAACACTTTGACACCATGAAGAACCAGTGGATCGACAATGTGGAGAGACTCACCGGTGTGGATTTTCTCAGCGTTTCTCGTGCTGCTTAAAATATTACCTTGCTGCACATGAGAGAGGATTTACAGAGGCGTGCTTATCTGTGTTTTCTCTCCCAGGTCTAGTGGATGAAGCTATCGACACCAAATCTCTGCTAGATGCGTCTGAGGAGGCGATAAAGAAAGACATCGACAAGTGCAGAGTTGCCATGGCAAATGTTCAGCCCCAAATGCTTGTTGCCGGGGCAACAAGCATAGCAAGGAGAGCTAATCGGGTCCTGTTGGTGGCTAAGAGGGAAGTTGAGAACTCTGAAGACCCACGATTCAGAGACACTGTGAAACACGCTTCAGACATCCTCTCGCACACCATCTCGCCTATGGTGATGGACGCCAAGGCGGTGGCAGGGAACATCCAAGATAAAGGTACAGGAGAAAAACATGTTTAATATAATGAGTGATAAAGAATGACTCAGGTTTATTTACCATGTTTTCGCTGTTTGTTTCAAAGCTCTGCAGAAAGCCTACTTGGACTCGTGTCTGAGGATCCTGGCTGCAGTCGGAAAAGTTAGAGAAGCCTTTCAGCCCCAGGAGCCGGACTTTCCTCCTCCACCTCCTGACTTGGATCAGCTCCATGTGAGCACATTCAAACATAACACACTTTATTTCCACAGTAGACTTTAGTAGTAGTAGTTAAACTATTAAACTGGGATTCCAGTGTTTTAGGGAAATATATCAGTCTTCCTTTACGTGGGGTTAACAAACTTTCTGAAACAGGGTCTTCACATTGCTCATGAGTGGGTTATGACAGCCAAGAATATTTTTTCTATGATTTAAATTTGATTGTCTCCATTTATTTTAGACCTAAATATAATATTTTTTGTCCCGACTTGATAAAAATACAAATTTCTGATACATACACTGGTTCTGCTGAAGGTTTCTTCCTGTTAAAAATGAGTTTTTCCTTCCGGCTGTTGCCAAGTGCTTACTCATAGAGAGTCCTCTGATTGTTGGAGTTTTCTTTGTATTATTGTAGGGATTTACCTTACAATATAAAGCACCTTGAGGAAACGGTTTTGTGAATTTTATATCAATAAAACTGAATTTAAATATACTTGTGAATCACATATTGTTATGCATGGTGGTCAGACCCAAGCAAATTAGGATCAAACAGCAGTATGATGGAATAATGTCTATGAATTATTATGAACTACATGTTTGTGTGTTTTCAGGTTAGTGATGAGCAGGCACCACCCAAACCTCCGTTACCAGAGGGGGAAGTGCCTCCGCCTCGGCCTCCTCCTCCAGAGGAAAAGGACGAGGAGTTCCCGGAGCAGAAAGCTGGAGAGGTGCTCAGTGAGCCCATGATGGTGGCAGCCAGGCAGCTGCACGATGAGGCGCGCAAGTGGTCAAGCAAGGTCAGTTCACACAAACACGCATATTTGCATATTTAGCCAAACATCTGTGTTTAATTTTAAAGTCATGATTTCTAGTTAGTTGCTGGCTAGTTGTCTAAAGAAAATACCTGAAATTCTTGAAATTATGTTGGTCCTGAAATATGGAAATCGGTTGCTTGATTCCATTTTCAGAGGGGAACCGGAAACTGTCATCTGTTCAAAGTGTCAGCATGTGACTTTATTCACGGTGTACACGTGCACACTCAACATGCACGAAGTGAATATGAGATATTGCAGTGAGAAATCCCAGCCTCAAATCTATATTACAGAAGCACACTCCACTTACAGCAGACGTTATCTACTTCGTCTTTCCTCATATCTCTGTGGCTGTCAATGTTCCGTGTGTGTGTGTGTGTGTGTGTTTGTGTGTAAAAGAACTGTACACAGGAACAGCTAATCTGTATAAATAACTAGGAATAATGCCCTCTTGCTATCTTTGTGGAGCTGATAACCATTTTCCCCTTAATGGCGCCGCTAACAGTTTTTCCACAGATGTTTTGTGTGTCTTTTAAAAACTATCCGCAAACATCCAGACATCTCTGGTGTTGGGTCACACCCAGTTTGCCAACTCAGCACTAGACCTTGTTTGATTATGCAAATAGGTTATAAACTCTCAGCTCAGCCACCGCCTCAGAGTAAGGCACATCATCCACCCGCTGCCTTCCCAAACCAGCTCCTCTTTCGTTTTAATTTCCCCCCATCTAAATCGTCTGTGCCTATGTGTGCAGTTTCACCTCCCCTGTCCCTGCACCTTTACCTTGCTTGAATACGCTCCTCCTTCCTCCTGTAAATCTCCTGTCCTTTATTCTTCCACCCAGTGCCTCTCATACTATACTAAATGCCTCCTTTTCCCATGCTTCCTTCCCTCCTGCTATCCCTGGCTTTCCACTCCCCCCTTCTTCTCCACATTCCTCCTTTTTTTCCTCCTCCTCCCACCCCTTTTGCCTCCCTCCCTTTCCTTCCCATCCCCATCAATCCTCCAACCACCACCAACAAACCCCCCCACTGCCTGGCCCAGCCTGAAGATGAGGAGGCAGTAGAGGAGAGGGAGGTAGATGATGAAGATGAGTTTACTGATGGTGAGGATGACTATGAGCCAGAGCTGCTGCTGATGCCATCCAACCAGCCTGTCAATCAACCCATTCTGGCAGCTGCCCAGTCTCTCCACCAGGAGGCGCGCAAGTGGTCCAGCAAGGTCTGCGCACATACATGCACATGAGCGCACACACAACCACATGTGGATCAAACAGTATGTGTAAAAGGCTCTAAGTGTTTTGGGTACTGTTTGACCCACACACGTGCACGTACACCCACGCATGCAAAGAGATAAATGCACGACACAAGGAAAGCCCCGCAGGACAGGAAACACCCACCGGGGGCTGTCTGAACACTGAGCTCTGCATCTGCCACTACCAATGGAAAACTCCAACCAGCTGCAGCTGCTGTTTTACTCTTGTTGCATTATTTTCAGACCTGGTTACACAAATGGTAATGCTGATGCCATGCAATGGTTGTACAAAACGTCGAGGACTGTGGGAATGTCAGGTTTGATTGTTGCACCACGTGGATAAACTGGTACTGGCTTCACAAGCCCTTAAGCTCATGTTTGGGTAAAGCGGTTCAAAGGAGGAGGCAGACGCTCTGTCTCATCATTGCCTCTGTTGTCAGACTTTCATTGTCTGGCCAACCTGTGAAGCCAAGGATGACAGTTTCCCAAAGACTTCTGGGTGATTTAGATATGACATTAGATTGCCTGCTTACCCACTCTGGTCACCTGCTTCTGCTTTTTAGCCCCTAGTACTAATCACTTTAACATCACCTCATGTGTACTAACTTCAGGTTGACTCTAATGACACAAAGAAAATGAAAATCTCAATTAAAAATCGAATAAAATGTTCAATATCTTCTTCACTGAGGATTGAAGAGTATGTGGAAACTTGCACTGACTGCATGCATTCTCCTGTTAAACATGCTTGCATTTAATTTTAATTCAAATGTAAAAATACAAAACACTAGAATTTTAATGTCTGGTTTCCCAAAACCATGTTTCTCTGTTGACAGCTTTAACTGCTTCCTCCTTTTCTACATCCCCATTCTTCAACAGGGTAATGACATCATAGCCGCAGCCAAGCGGATGGCTCTGCTGATGGCAGAAATGTCTCGGCTGGTGCGTGGTGGAAGCGGGAACAAACGAGCACTGATCCAGTGCGCTAAGGACATCGCCAAGGCCTCAGATGAGGTGACAAGACTGGCAAAAGAAGTGGCCAAACAGTGCACTGACAGACGCATCAGAACGAACCTGCTGCAGGTGAGGATTTGCATAGACACAAGCGCACTCTGTCTTCAATGGGAAACATCTAACATCTGTTCTTCCTGCCAAAGGTTTGTGAACGAATCCCTACCATCAGTACTCAGCTGAAGATCCTCTCTACTGTCAAAGCCACCATGCTGGGGCGGACAAACATTAGTGAAGAGGAGTCAGAGCAGGTAAACGCATAACAAAGCACATACAGTTGTGGTCAGAAATCTAAATTCACCCGTCATGGGCATGAATGTCATGGGATTTTGGGCGTTTTAATGATTTCTTTGAGCTGTTCTTTTCCCAGAGTGGAGTGATTGTGCAGCATACATATTTAATGACTTTAATAAGCAAGAACCTATGCACAAGTTTGAATTTATGAAGGATTTTCTCTCATCCACATAAGGTCAAAAGTATACATACAGGCTCAAATATATACATACCCTACCTACTAATGTTTGTTTAATGTCACTTAGCAAGTTGCAGCTTGATCAAATGCATTTGGTAATCATCATCAAACTTCTGGTATCATTTTTGGCTCTCTTCTTGGCAGAATTGGTGAAGTTCATTTAGATTGATTGGTTTCCAGGCATGGACTTTTAAGTGTAATCCGCAAATTTTTAGTAGGGTTGCAGTCAGGGCTTGATGTTAGCCTTGATGTTTACTCACTTTAAACTAGTTTTCATGTTATTTTGGCATCATTGTCCTGTTGGAACATCCAGCTGTGTCCAAGTTTCATCTAGATGTTAGTTTGAACTGAAGCTGAAGGATTTAGGGGTAGCCCTCCTTCTTCATTATTTCATCCACTGTCCACTGTATTTGGCAGTAAAACAAGCCCAAGAACATGCTACAACTACCATGATGCTTGACAGTTGGTACAGTGTTCTTAGATTGGAAAGCCTCGCCTTCAGTTTTTCCAATGACACCTTTAATCACCTTGCTTCACTGTGCACAGTAACACTGGTGTTCCAGCAGTTTCCTGTTCACGGCAGGCCTGAACCTTGGAGGTTCCTGGGTTGTTCCTGAACGGTGACAGTTTGGGTTGTTTCTGTTATTACAGTAAATGTATAATATGGCAATCTCTAAGCTGACAGGCAAGAGAAAAAATAGGAAAGAAAGAAAAAGGAACAGTGGAAAAAATGGGACAAAGTACAATAAAAGGATAGAGCACAAATAGAAAAGCACAAATGTTGCAACTGTAAGAAAAAAAACACCTGGAACAGAAAAATATTAAAAAGCACAGAGACACAAATCAACAATCTTCTTTTGTTTTGTGTCAGTGTTTGTGTCTTTGTCACGTCTTGTTTTTTAAAGATGTATGCTGTACAATCATTTCACCCTGCAACAGTTCAAAGAAATAATTTAAAATACATGCTCAAAATTAAGATGACATTTGTAAGTAAACTTCTTACCCCAACTGTACCTCACAGTGATGCACAATCCAACCTTTTTTTCTATTATTATCCATAAACTCAGCGTCTGCAGAAAGCAAAGTGCTACTTCAATGCCGTAGCTGTCTTTTCAAACTTGAAAAGCTCTACACACTGCAGTCCCTGTTATTACACTAAAAGCTGAGTTGGTAGTTTGGCATTACTGAACAAATGTAACTGATGGGACACTTAATTTTTTTTAAAAAATTCTGCATTTAAGGTGGATTAGTCATGTCATGGCCAAAATTTGTGACAGATCTTTCAGCTGTTATTTTACTGCTTTGTTTGCCTCACCAGGCCACAGAGATGTTGGTCCATAACGCCCAGAATCTGATGCAGTCCGTGAAGGAGACGGTGAGAGAAGCAGAAGCAGCCTCCATCAAGATCCGCACCGATGCGGGCTTCACCCTCCGATGGGTGCGGAAGACCCCCTGGTACCAATAATCATACCTGGTCACTGACATGGATGATGCTCTTTCTTTAAAACTTTGCTTCAATAGCACAAACCTCGAGTAAAGTAGCAATGTGCATATGCATTAAGCGTAAGCATGTGCACTTCAAGAGGAAGCTGCGGGATTTTGAGCCATTCTCCACTGTAGTTTGGGTGTTTGCACCAGGAAGCATTAGATCTGGTCCCATGCAGGTTTCTTTTAATGGCGTGAGCGGAATCGCACAGGTATATCGGAGACAGTTTTTTAAAGTATATTTTTGGTATGTTGTGTTACAAGACTTTATCCAAAGTTCAGGTATATATTTTTTGCATGAAAATGTTTTCTATTTTCTAAAGGCGAATTATGACACTAAAATGCTCCTAGAGGACGTTTACTTTGCATTCAGTTTTTTTCAGTGAGTTTCTTATTGTCTATTGTATATACAATAATTGTTTGTTTTATGAAAGATTTTTAGCTTTATTCACTCAGTTTGACTCTAAAGTCGGGAGTATTGGAGCGAGCTGAGGAGCTCACTTTCCTTCCTGTTTACTTTTTAACAATAAATGTTCTAAACTAAAGATCTACAAATTCAGAAGTTCTAGCATCATCACTTCAATGATTTTATACTTGAAGAACTTAAAGGTGTTATGAATACAAATGAGACAGTTTTAAAGCAATTGTATGATTAGAATAAAATATATGGTAGTTAGTGACTATGCTGTTTCTTGGGAGGTTGACACTACAGCTCACGGGTTTTCACTTGACAGCAGCAGTATGTGTGACATTGAAGTCAAAGTCAAGCTTAACTGATATATTTTTAATGTGTGTTTTCAGTTCTGTGTTTTCATTTTTGTTGAACTTCCACAGTGATCAATGCCAAAGGATTTGTTTTACATTACTGTGAGCTTCTAAACACTCAAACTCCAGGTTACTGCAGACAGTGCCGTCCTCTGTAGAGGACCCGGAGTGCTTTTTTTAAGGTCTGTTTATTTTTAGCCAAAAGATATGAATGTTTTACTCTGCTTTGCATTTTTTTTGTAATCTATTTGTAGTGCTGCACTGTACTGCACTCTTTGTAACAGTTGAACTGTTTGGAAATTTTAGCAAAGCTGATGATTTTAGGCAGCATCCTTTTATTGTTTGGGTGTTTTTTTTAGATATCCAGATATCCCTCTGTTTGAGCTCAGTAGTCCCACGTTAAATGCTCTAAAGCATCATCTGAAAAATCCATTTGTTTCCTTTTTTAGATGACCCCGGTGGTTTGAAAACAAGACAACTCTTTTTATCAGGCAATATTGTCAACCTAGCAACGTAGATTTTATTTTTAGGTTAACACTAAAATATATTTAAAATGAGTTTGTTGTCATCTGGGATTAAACATTATATTTTTACATTAATACATGCAGTCAGTCAGCAAATGCATATTTTTATTTCCTTTAATTTAACAGTGGAGAATTTGTATGCACCTGTATATGAAGTCTTTTCATTTAAGCAGTAGTAGTGAGCAGTCCAAATGACACTAATGGACAAAGCTCTGGATTGCAGCACAGAATGTTAACCGCATTTTCACTTTTATTTGGGCCTACTGAGCATGTAGCAGCACTGACTATTCACTGAGAGCGACACAATGTAGATCTGCGTGTGCACCTGATGTGTTCATTCACACCCCGAATGTATTCTGATAGCTTCTAGCTCTGCCAACACATCTGCTGTGCCTTGGAAGAAGAATAAAAGACTATAATGATGACTGGACTTGGCCTCTTGTTCTCTGTTCTAAGTATTAGAAAAACTCATGACCACACATAACAATGTCTAGGGTTTACAGAGAATGATCTGAAAAAAATACCAGGTATGAGTCAGGCTCATCAAACCAGGTCCCTTGTTGTCCAGTTTGGCTGAGAATGTGTGAATTGTAGCCTCTGTTTCCTGTTCTAGGCTGACAGAATTGACTCTTGGTGTGGTTTTCTGCAGTGGTAGTCAATCTACTGCATGTTGTGCATTCAGACTTGCTCGTCTGCATACCTTGGTTGCAACAAAAGGTTGTTTGAGTTCCTGTTGCCTTCCTGTGAGGTTGAAGTAGTCCAACCACTCTCTGACCTCTGAAAGCAACAAGGCATTTGCAACCAGAGAAATGACACTCACTGGATATTTTCTGTCCTTCAGGCCATTCTCAGTAAACCTCAGTTGCATACACCAGCATCTATGCCACGTTCAAAGTCACTTAAATCACTTTTCTTCTGATGCTTAGTTTGAACTTCAGCAGGTCATCTGAGTCACATCTACATGCCTAAATGCAGTGAGTTGCTTTGGTGTGATTGGCTAATTTCATATGTGCATTAACAGCAGTTGGACTGATGTACCTAATAAAATGCCCAGTGAATTTACATCCAAATGACAGAACACACTGGTGAGGTTAGCAACAATGAAAGTCCTGAGATCCACTGAAGAGGAAAAACAAAAAACAAATTCCAACTCCAAATTCATGCAATAATTTGTCTATTGAAATATGTGCCCCTAAAAATTGGGGCCACACAAATCCGTACATTTATGTTCAACCTATTAAATTCTGAACTTTATCTTTAACTGTCTCACTGAGGAGACAGTTAAAATCTGAGGAGTAAAATTAATGAAATCTGCGTTACTATCCAATTTTTGAAACCAGAAAAAAGGGTGAAAAAAACCCAACCACTCAGCTTTCATTTTAGAGTTTTTATAAGACATCTTATAAATTGAAATACAGATTCAACTTCATACAAGAGCTTTAAGTAGTATTTCCCACATAAACAATTGATTGTGCAAATGCTGTGCTGAGTAAAGAAGCTGCAATTGAGGTTATTTGAAGATCTTGTGGACTTCAGACAGAAGTGTTCCCGATAACCCGTCTGAGTCACTGATCATTAAATGATGACCACCACACAAGTCTTCACCACACTTGAATGGAGGATATACATTTTTTGGTTTTAATTTCCTCTGGCATCCAAAACATGACGTTTTGTGCTATAAGAAGCATCAGAAGCTCCTCCAAAAAAAGGCCACATAAGAGAGAGAGTGCAAAACACCAGCAGGGCGTGAAGACACTGCAGCTGCTCAGAAAGTAGATAAAGAGTTTTTATCTTTCAAAAATAAAAATATCTTTATAAAAAGTTTTCAAAGGCAGGTCGGTTTATTCTCAGGCAACATGCAGGCAACTTAATTTAGGTGCAGAGGTGAGCGTGGCAGTGAGCTGTAAATCTCCTTTTTCAAACCAAAATATTCCCCTTAGGCAACACTCAAAATGTGTTGGATTTAAAAAAAATTAAAAGAAAGAAAGGAATGAGTCACATTCAAACTGGATAGAAACTAATAGCACTTCAATTAAGTCACACTGATTATTAAGGCTTCCCTTTACAAGCTGCAAAAACCATCAGTTCATACAAATGTGATGCTAAACAAAATAAATAACCTAAAAAAATGCAGAATTGTTCATTAATTACAATGATCAGGTGGATATGTAAGACTTATTGGATATGTGAGTCAGCGGTGCGGCAAACTTCTATTTGGCATGTTGGATTGCTGACCTCTGACATTAACTGCTCAGGTCCTCACTTGGAATTTGCCCGCTTTAGTCACATATTTGACACCTTTAAATGGCTTGTATGTCTCTCCGTACATGTCGAGACGGCTCACTTTAAGACCTGCACAGAAGAGGAGAGCAGTGTAATATAAATCAAGGAAGATAAAGAACAGGGCTGAAGGGATCGACGGTTTTAAATTTCAAACTTGACTGAAGTCACGCTTTGATAGATTACCTGATATGGCCAGCTGCTGGATCTTTAGGTCAATATTGAGTGAGGGGTTCTCTTCAGGGTTAGGCACTCCTGTCTGCATACTCAGACTGCCTCGCAAGTTGGGAAGCTTCTGGGGGTTAAGCTTACCAATGTCCCAAACCAACAACTACCAAAAGAGGAAAAATAAATGCTTTTTATTAATTTTAGTGTCTCCAAAACATCCACAACTGGACCAGGACAGGACCTTCTCAGGCTTTTGGTGACTGACATTCAGCACACCTGTGTGCAGGTTTGTAGTAAAGCAAAAGCCATCCTAACTGCTCGCTTAGCTCACTCCTGCTGTGTTACTGCTTATGACAGCCTTTGTGGTGGCTGGTTACCTTTGTAGTGAAGTCATAGGTGTAGTTTCCCTGTGAGGCTGTGAGGTTGGCATTAAGCACAGCCTTGGGCATGTGGACAGTGACTTTCAGGTCCTCCACTGTCTTCCCCATAGTTTGCTTGGGTCCAATGGTGATGTCGAGGCGACCGCAAGATCCTGCCTCGAAGAAACTGATGCTCTGCTTCACATACACAGGAATGGCTACAAGACTGAGGAAGGACATAAAAAAAAACCAATCTCTACAATAAACCTGAATGATTGGTGGTGTGAATGTTGTTATTTAAGTCAATTAAATCTGAATTATTTCATCTCCAAGTGAGAAAATGATGCCTGCGCTTACTTTTGAGAGCTGATGTGATAGGTCATGAGCGTGAAGTTTCCATCCGGCGGGATGAACGACAGGATACGCTCCGACTCCCAGCGCCTGAACCGCACGCATGGGTGGAAACTCACGTCATCAAGAAGCCGAGGATTCTGTCATCAACAGCGAGAAGTGTTAAAAAAGCAAAGCAAAGCACTGACGGTTAGGCATAAAAGACTGAGAGGAAGTTCCCCCACCATAAAGGACATCGTCAGGTCAGGCATCCCACTGAGTTTTACACAGGCTTCAATTACACCCTGGATCTCTGCAGATACTGTTGTACCTGGAAAAGGAGGAGCAGTAAATCTCACCTATGAAACCTTACATGAAGAAAAGGGACTTCAAAATATCCAGCAATATAATATGTGCTGATCAAATAAGTGTCAGTTTGTACCGGATTTGTCCACAATGGCGTCTATTTCTTCTGTCACATCAAAATACGCTTCATTATTGGTGTATTTGACACCAGCCCGCCTCCATGGGATGTTCGACAGCTGACCTTGTGGCAACGTTTCTCCAACATTACTACCTCCTGAAAATGAAACAAAACCAAGGTGAAGCCACAAATGTACACATTATCACTGCAGAGTTTACTTGTACTTTAGTTTAGAGGTTGGTAAACACTCCAAAGTCAGGGTGACCTCCAGTTACCTGTTAGCGTGTTGACGACTGATCGCAGGATGTTGGGAGGCCTGATCATCTCCTTGAGGATGTTGGACTCTGTTGCTAGTGGAAATCCATTGTCCAGCATCTCCTCCAACAGCTCATAAACTATCACTACGTTGTCACTGATCACACTTTCGGAGCACGCTCCAAAGTAGTCCTGTCAACAAAGCCGCCCGTTACACCAAAGCCAAAAGTTTATGTAGATGTTTTTCAAGCACTTATACACAAGCAAGCCATCTGGGGCCCATCAGAGATGTATCCGTATGGATGTTCATATTAGACGATGCCACTGTTCTCCGCATCATCTACAGCACAAGGACCAGGACCAAGGCCATAAAAAGTCAACCAATCGGACCACTCTCTCCATGACCAATATGATGATATACCATGATCATCTTTCAGCAGGATAGAAGTGGTATGCATGGTATAAGTGGTAACATGTGTAACAACACAATATTTCACAACTTTTGCTGTTTCACAAAGTCCTTTATCGTTTTGTGTAAGCAAAATCTATCAACATTGAGAATCTTATGTAAACAACTTTGCTAGATGGGTTGGATTCAACACTTCAAGAGCAGGAATTTGGTGAAACTGATAAGTTGTTAAGTGTGCATGAAGGTTATAGTGTGAAAATCTGGAAAATGTGGTGATAAATCAACAAACAACCTCGATCTTTAACACAGGATGGATAAAGTCCCATTAAGTGCTCGCTCGGTACAAGCTTCACTAAAATCTGATCAATACTGATGTAGCAGTAACGATTCTTATGGTTGGTGGACAGAGGGGCAAATGTACAACAGTTTGCCTACTGGTGGTGGTCAGAGGGCCCGGTGGCGCCAGTGTCCGGCAGCCTCGCCTCTGTCAGTTCGCCCCAGGGCAGCTATGGCTACAATGTAGCTTGCCATCGCCAGTGTGTGAATGTGTGTGTGTGAATGGGTGAATGACTGAATGTAGTGTGAAGCGCTTTGGGGTCCTTAGGGACTAAAAAAGCGCTATACAAATGCAGGCCATGACTCCTTAGGCTGGATGAGCTAAAAATGTAATTATTATATTTTTATATACCTCCTTTAATTTTTAGAGCAGGTACATTTTATCTTACTCAATACTTGCATCCATGGATCATTCCGGTGCATTACTTTATTGTAATAGAAATACAATGGGTTTTTTAAAATTATATAATTATATATATTTTTTATTTTTAGGAAGATTGTTTTCTGATGCATTTCTCATGGCTTCATAGTGTAGAGTTATAACACATTATGTCTGCTCCCTGGTTTGAGACCTGAATAAGACAGGAACACCTGGAAGGGTTGTGTTGGGAAGGGCATCCGGTATAAAAATCTACCAAAACAAATATGCGGCTCCACCTGCTGTGGCGAACCTTTATGAATAAGGGAACAGCGGAAAGCTTTCTAGGATGCACTGGTGGAAAGATTACTTTGTTAACATGATACAAAAGACACAATAATGAACAAGATAAAAAAATTTAAAAAATTAAAAAACTAAATAAAATGAGTATTGGCCTCTGTTGCCATCATGTCCATATAACACATCAGAAACCTTTTCTATAAAAAGGATCATTTTTATATTCTTACTTCCTTAACATGAATATTTTCTCCAAGACTTACACACACTCACACACTCTTCTCTGATGTTGTAATGTTGTACTCAAACCCGGTGACTCTCTGGAAATGTGTCCCTCGATCATTTGTGTGTAGATTTACTTCCTTGGTAACAAAGAGTAACTAAACACTTGATTTCTAATTTATAGGGAGTGCGAAATGGTGAGACACATTTGTTCCCCAGGTTTGACCGTAACACAAAAAGTCACTACAGGCTTTGTGTAGTTTTAACGGGCTGATTAGGTTGCCTTAGAGCAGGCAATGCCTTAAAAGCCTCAAGTCATGAAAAAAAAAAACTCCCCGTGTAGATTAACAACCACAGCTTGACTAGAAGACTGCTTTAAGATGTTTTATGCACATGTGTGGCTTTTGTTTTCTTGAGTACTGCACTTATATTGAAGGTGAGTGTGCACCTGTCAAATCCTAAAATTGAAGCTTCTTGTGCAGCGCCACACTCCTGCTACAAATGGATCCCTTCCTCAAAGTCCTGTTCTGATGCACACTGGTGAAACACAGTGGATTTCCTCCACTGTGTCAGAAACGGTGATACTCCAGCAGGAACATCTGATGTCACTCTTGTAGGCACTTCCCCACAAGACCAATATTTTGTCTCTGGGTTATAACTGGAGACAGAATGGGACTTCCGTTCAGGAGCGTATGAGAGAAGAAGGCAGAAACTTCTTCTTTTGTTGTGCTCAGTTAATAACTACCATATTTGAATCATCTAAGGTTTCGCATTTGTATAGGCCCAGGCACTGACACTCATACTTGCACAGGATACACTGTTTATGCATTTTTGATGGCTGGTTAAAACAACTCTGAACGATTTTCCAAAATCTCACACAGGACAGTAAAAATGACACCTTCTTCCTTAACTGTACAATCTCTTTTGTTTCCTTAACTGCATTCTTCCAAACCATCAGCTAAGGGGAAGTGAAATCTGATCACTTGACGTGAACCACAATCTGTCTTACTTCTTCTAGACACAATCAAAGACTTGAAGAACACAGCGCTCAAACCACACCTGAAATGTGTCCGCCACTCTGTGCAGGAACTCGATGACAAAAAGTGGGGGGACCTCAGTCTGGATGACAGAGAGGAAGAAGAGTTTTCCCCTGTATATGGAGATGAGATAGTGGTGTGGGGTCTGGAGGACAGGGGGCACATTCTCTGGATCCACTGCTTTCTCCCTTGCCTCGAAGAAGTAATCGCACACACTTCGGCTGATGACACTCTTCCAGTGTTTCTCCAGGAAGATGTCTCCCAAGTGATTAATGAGGAACAGGCTGTGGATCATCTCAGCTGCAACAATGAAGTGATTGTTGTTGTTGTTATTGTTGGTTGTGCTCAGTTATTAACTAAGACTGACAGGCAAGGATAAAATCAGCAGATTAAAAAAAAGAAAAAAAGAAATCCTGACAGTTACCCGACATTGCGCAAATCAAAACAAAGCGATGTCACTTGTTAACATTTACCTTCCTACAGTCAACCTCTCAAACTAACTTTACCCTCAGGTATAAGAGTCATATTGCAATTAACCCTAAAAGTGATCAATAAACCTGACGGTGAGAGACGTAACAGCCGCATGGCAGCTCTAAATATATTTGATAGCCTTAAAACAATAACAAATCTTAAAAAAAGAAAAAGTTTTACCTGCTGACTCCACTCCTCTGTGCCAAGATTATTACTTTTGAGCCAATATGGCTGCACAACTCCCCGAGCAGCTCAGGAGACGCCTGCAGATCTACGAACACGTAAACGCAACGAAGCCGGTACAAAAAGAAAACAAATCAGAAGGTCAAAGCCTACATATTATTAAAGACAATATCCTGGGTGGTTTAAATACCAAAGCAACCTCGGCGTTAACTCGAGTCTCACTTTGATAACAAAGTTTCGGGCTTTTTCATCAGGCTATATTTACGGACAGCTATAACCCGGCGCCGTGTGGAGGGACCGGGGGCTTGTTTCCCTCAGTTTTGTTTGTTTGTTTTTGTTTGTTGGTTTTGTTTGTTTGTTTTTTAAATTTAGACTTAGCACAAATTTACAAACTCTCAATGGGAGATAACATTGGTGCAATAACATCGAAAAAAGCCCCCCCCCCCAAAAAAAGGAAATAGAAAAAAACCCCACAAAACAAAAAAACAGTTACAATATAAATATATGAAGGCCATTCTTATGACATTTTACTTTTTTTTCTAACAACATTTTTCCATACATGAGGCTTACTTGGTACATACATAGGGCACATTCATTAAAAGGATAAAAACTGGGTCACATTTTCACATATCAAAGCAGCATCTTCACATTAGTCTTTCAACAGTTCTAAAAGTGACTTTAATTCAATCTTCAACCCATTTAGAGAAGGTTTTTTGTTTTGCCATTTACACTTATGGATATGGTATTTGCCCATAATTATTACAATGTTACAAAGCATGACAAGTTCCTTTGACAGATTATCATTATTGTATAAAACCTATGTTAGAGTCACTCATCCAGTTTACCAAATCCTGCCAAAATTTAGTTGTTACCGAACAGGAAAAAAAAAAAAAAAAAAAAAAAAACAGTGGTCAATGCTTTCTTCTTTTTGTAAACAAATCCACATGGCTCCATCTCAAATCAAAACCTTTTTTAAGCGTTTCTGCTGCTGGGTAATACCCATTAATTATTTTACATTGCATTTCTTCAACTTTGGGTGGGATAGGCCATTTCAAAAAAATGTGTATATTTGTTTGTTCTTTTGAAATTACACCCTTTTAATTTTGTGCTTTTTTGTTAAAATCGTGAAATAATATATTTTTAAACATTTTATTTATGGTTTTATTACCAGACTTTTTATTGATTAAAGGAATCTGATTTAACTGTAAAGAAGGTAAACTTATTTGTCCTTTAGAGTAATGGAAATTATTTTGCATCAAATTCAGCACAGGTAGAAGGATCACATTGAAAACTCTGTTATATTCTCTAAGGGAACACTGAATGTTAAACTTGACTTTAAAAACACCTAATTCGAGAAACTACCCCTTCTCATCAAGTAAATCTGTTATAAAAATTTGCTATTTTTCATACCACTCCTCAATGAATAATGACTTCCTATTAATTGTAATGGTCCTGTTATTCCACAAGGTGGAGCCATGGGGCGTGAAGTTATGGGCAAAACCCATCTTCCAATAAGACAAGACCTGCTTATGGTATTCTAACAGTTTGACAGGCAACTTCGATATATCAAGATCACATTTCAGGAGAAAAGCCAACCCTCCCACCTTTTTGAAAATATTTTTGGGGATATGAAACCATATGGAGTCAGGCTTTAATATAAAGACTTTTAACCAATTTATTTTAAATACTCCAACCACTGATTGAAAATCAATGGTCCTTATACCTCCTTTGGTGTATTCTTTGACCAGTTGTGATTTTTATAATGTAATGTGTTTTATAACGCCGAATGAATTGATTGATTACGGAGTTAATCTTTTTAATACTACGTGGGGTAATGTATAATGAATAAGCTGGGTAAACCATCTTTGAAACACCCTCTGATTCTAATAATAAATTGCGTCCAAAAATTGTAATGTGTCTCGTTAACCAATGATTTAGTGTTTTGGACATAGCATCGATTTTGTCTTTCAGGTTTTTTGACTCTCTAATTTTGATGTCTTTATTTAAATAAATGCCAAAATATTTAACTTCATTTTTCACAGGAATCATCCTCATGCTGTTTTCCAAAAAGTGGCAAAAGTTCAGTTGTTTTAGGGCCATTTCTATTTTAGTTATGTTCAACACATCGTCTAGTTTTGTTTGTAAAGATTGTAAGCTTTCTGACTCTTCTGCAGTTATATCAGGCTTACCACATTGCAAATGCATTTGTTCAATTCTATTTTTCTGTTTAAGTATGCAACGAGCAGATACTTTTTTTTCCAGATTCTATAGCTAGTTGTTTAACACTGTATTTGAACCATTTCCATTTGCCAACATTAGACATCCTCATGTCATCAATTTCTAATTTTATTTTTTTAATTTGTGTACAGAAGTCTTTGTTCTGCAATAAACTATTATTAAATTTCCATATGTTTTCAGCCCTTTGTTGTCTACATAAGGATAACAAGAGACTTATTAGACAGTGATCAGTAAGTGGGGTTGATTGGGTTTCACATTTATAGTAACATAAGTTGTTATTATTTGAGAGACAAGCCAATAATCTAGTCTTGAACATGTGTTTTTATTTGTTGGACTCCTTGGAGCACTGTCAGTCATGGATTGGCCTCCCCAGACCCCGAAACTCAAAATTATTGAAGCAGTGTGGGACAAAAGCCAGCCAACAACCAAACAAGAAATTTGAATGTCCTTCAAAAATCCTGGAGAATGATTCATTAAGACTACTAACTGCTGCTGCACTTATAAGGTGTTAATACAGTATGCCTAAATGAAAACAAAGAATGATACCAAACAAGGCAAAGTAAATCGTTTTTAAAGGTGAAATGTAGAGGGAAAATCAAAAGTAGTGAAAAATGGCCAATTATACCCTGGATACCATTTTTTTAAAGTAACGCAATAGTTACTTTTCAAGTAGTTAATTACTTTTAGAATTTTGTAACTCAGTTACTTTTTTGAAGTAGTAACTAGTAACTTTAATTACTTTTTCAAAGTAACTTGCCCAACACTGGTCACAGTTGGTTCTAGAAAAAAAAATGCAAAGATCTTGAGAACACATTTCAGATTGATAGAATGATACGGGAGCAGAAAAATAAACATGTGGAACTCCTGACTCCCCTTCAAGTTGAAAATAGGTAACTGAAACAAGAAATAGGCCCTGGAGCACAAACTAAGCCAGGCAATAGATGTAAAACAAAAACCAAAACAAAACTTTATAGAAGCAAAAAGATGATTGAATAAAACACGAACTCATGGCCCAAGAGCAACTAAGGCAGGGGTGTCGAACTCCAGGCTTCGAGGGCCGGTGTCCTGCAGGTTTTCGATATCACCCTGGGTCAACATAAAACCGAATCAAATGATTAGTTTATTAACAGGCCTCTGGAGAACTTTAAGAAATGTTGAGGAGGTCATTTAGATATTTAAATCAGCTGTGTTGGATCAAGGACACATCTAAAACCTGCGGGACACCATCCCTCGAGGCCTAGAGTTTGACACTTGTGAAGAAAGAGAATAGAGGATAAATTATGAAAAAAGAATAACAGAATATGTAGTCGAGGCCGACACATTTCTTTACTGTCGAGAAAAAACTTAAAGTTGTTTAAGAAGAAAAGGCAAATTTAAGGTTGTACTTCAAAAACAGAAAAAATAAGCCAAGGAAGATTAAGCGGAAAAGGGCCCTAGCAGAGAAAAATGCAGTGCTGAAGAAAAATAACCAACTCTTGGACCTGCTTTTGGACAGGGACCGTGTGTGTGTGTAAAAATGTGTTAAAGCTTAATAAAAAGGTTATTCTTAAATACACTGGTGCCTTTGTAACAATGCAGGGCAGTGAGGATGGGAGTAGTTGGAGGCTGCCACTGGAAGGCTGTCACACTGGAAGGCTTTAATTTGTCTTATTTGTGTTCGTTTTATCCAAAAAAGAAAAGTCAGAATCAAAGTTAGATGCTCCACCTCAGCAAGACTATGTTATCAGAGAGAGGATCTCTGATACAGTCAGGTGTGTCTTAACACATCAGCCAGTGTGGGTGAAATGACAATCTCTCTGAGTCATGGTGCGAACCCCGAGCTGGGGCTCCTGCCCAATCCACCTAAGTTAAGAGAAAAACAAACGCTTTTTTCCATCAAAAACTTTTCTTCATCAGCATGGAGAGCCTCCAACCTCTCCATGCTGAAAATGATGAACAAAAAAGCTACAAAATACAGAGAACTGCTTTTTACATGTTTGCATTATGAAATAAATTAATAATTAATTAAATAGTTGTTTATTTTATTAATAAACTTCACTATTTCATTAATTATTTCATCTGTGGTACTTACCCATCAGTGTATGTTCCCTGTGTTTGCATACATTAAAATACCAGTACTGATGACCAGAGCATATAAATGCAGCACTTTTCATATCTGACAATATATTTTGAAAGCACACGACAAATCACAAACTGTTTTTAATTTAGATCTTTATTTTTATTTTGTTTTATTGTTCAGCTGTTGATTTTATGGTGGTGTGATGCTATATTACATTTTTAAGATTCAGTTGTATTTAAGATTTTTAATATAGCATCAAACTGTCTCCTCAAGTTGCTTTATACTGTAAGATAAAGATCTTACAGTAGCAGCAAGAAAACCCTGATAAATTAATAATCCCTTATGAGCAAGCACTAGGCGACAGTGGGGAGGAAAAACTACCTTTAACAGGGAGAAACCTCCGGCAGAACCAGGCTCAGGAAGGGACGGCCATCTGCCACGGCCGGTGGGGTGTGATGGTAAAGATAATATGAGGAGACAAGATGAAAAATAAGTCTAATTAAATTCTAATTACATAGTTTTTAAATAAAATATACATCAGATGTTAATTCTGAGGCCAGACTAGATTGCTTTAAGATTTGAAAAAAAAAAAAAAATCAAGCCGACGATATAGTTATCACTACTGTGTTTAAAGCAGCAGCTGAACGACTTCTTTTAAGCTTTTAGCACTGCTGAAAAAAACCTGGCAAATTTCGCTTTCCTGGAGACACCAAGATTAATTGTTAGGCGCTTCAGTGTAACGAGGAATCCGACAAGGATGCCCTATTTCCCCAAAGCTTTTTATATTGGCAACTTAACTGTTAACACTATTAATCAAAAATTCTAACAACATACAAGGAATATCAATTTTTAATAAAAATTTTAAAATAAGTCCGTTTGCAGATGATACATTACCTTTTTGAAAGATAAATCAATGGTAGATAAAACTTTAAGTATTATCTCAATGTCAATATAAAATTGTACTTAGTAGTCAGTATAATCTTTTTGTGATATATAAGTTTGCATATTATAGAATACTGCATGATGACCCTTTTATGACTTAGACTGTTGTTGGAATCAAGACTTGCTTTATAAATTCTTTCTCACAGTGATAATAGCTGAGCAAGCTGTTATCATTTCACTCCTGCCAGGAAGAGGGGAGCTGGATGCTCTTATCTTCAAGAAGAGGGGCAACGTCCTTCAGAATAACACACACACACACACACACACACACACACATACACCTGAACCACTTTTATCTTCACTCCCTACATACTAACATCCATCCATCCATCCATTCGCTTCCGCTTATCCTTTGCAGGGTCGCAGGGGGTGCTGGAGCCTATCCCAGCTGTCATAGGGCGAGAGGCGGGGTACACCCTGAACAGGTCACCAGTCTGTCGCAGGGCCAACACACAGGGACAAACTACCATTCACACTCACATTCACTCGCACATTCACACCTAGTGGTAATTTGGATACTTACATTCCTCTGTTAATGAATAGATGTATTCACTGTTGTATTACTTTTGTATATAAATAAAGGCAAGTGCAGGAACAAAGCGCACATCACAGGGCCCCCACTCTGGTGTGAGCGTTCTGTGATCATGCCCTTGCAAGTAAAAACTGCAGTGTCTGTGTGTTTCTACCTTTAGATTCTTAGCTGAAGAAGTGTCTTTAGAATAAATCTCTTGACACTCAATCTTCTCTAAAGCTTCTGGTTTATCTCTTAAAATCAAAAACTGTGAACTCTCGATTTATACAAGGTTGGAGTCCTCGATTGCTTCAATTAGAGTTGAATCTGAAGTCAAATATTTAGGGCTGACAATATCTAAATACCTTATTAGAAGAGAAGACACTAATAGTCCTAACCATATCATGGATATGAAGAAATCACTTAGCCACTGGCTAACCAGAGACCTCACTATTTTTGGTAGAAACAGCCTATCCAAAGCTGAAGGCATCTCCAAATTGATCTATCCTTGTCACTCTATATATCTCCTCTAAAAACATTAATAATGCTAACACAGTTATTTTCCCATTTTTGTGGAAGAGTAAAAGCCACTACATTAAAAGATCTCAGCTTGTGAAGGAATACAATAAAGTTGGTATCAAAGCCCCAGAATTTGAATCCATGGTTGGCGCCCTTAGAATTAAATGGTTAAAATCTTGTCTGTCACAGCCTGACCAAGATCCTTGTTTAATAAAATAGGAGGTTTAGACTTTATTTTGTAATGTGATTTTGAGGTAAAAAAAAAAAAAAAAAAAAAAAAAAAAAAATCCAATCAAGTTATCAAACTTGCACAAACAGATTTTGCATTACTGGAAAATTATACTTACCTATATCTTCTCTCCTTATAATTCAACCTTCTGGAACAATAGGGTGTTCTGCGCTCACAGACGGGACAGACAGCGCGCAGCAACGCGCCTAATGATGTTTAAAAGATCACAAAGCGCAAGTCCATCTTTTCAGACGAACTGCAAAAGAAATTTCCCTACCGACCCAGTACTGGTAATTTTTCTTATACAGATGAGGCATTATTTCTGTATCATTAATTAATTCCAGAGGCTTTAGGTTATTTTTTGCACTTGTTGACTTGTAAAAGCCTGTATGACATATTTTATTTCACAATTCATTAACCCCACGGAGAAGGCATCGTTTAAATGTGTTTCTTTAAGCAAGTTCTTCACGACTGAGCCAAGTGTCCTCTTTTTTGGAAATCAAAATATGGTCACCCTAATTTATTAGTAGTTTCATCAAAGGCAAAATATTCCATAGTTATGATAGAATGGTTACTTGGAATGGTTCTAGTTTAGTTACTTCAAATAAACTTGATAAAGTTTACTCGAAATGTATGAAATGGCCTATTCTAACTAAAGTTTAGGAAACACGCTTTAAAATCCATCCATCCATTCGCTTCCGCTTACCCTTTTCAGGGTCGCGGGGGGTGCTGGAGCCTATCCCAGCTGTAATAGGGCGTTGGCGGGGTACACCCTGGACAGGACGCCAGTCGGTCGCAAATTCTTTATTTAAAATCTTTAAATACAATTTATCCTGTGGCAGAATTTCTAAAAAAGAGATTTGGCTTTGAGGTGGATCAGTGTTTGTACTGACGAAAATGAAACCCAATAACATCTTTTTTTTCTATGCCCAATCACATGACGTTTTTGGTGTGGCATAAAAAAAAATTGTGTTTCTCTTTAATATTCCCCTAATGCTGTATTTCTTGTACTGTTCCAAATTCTTATTTGTATTATTACCTGTGTTATCCTCTTTGCGAGTTTGTATTTTGCAATTGCTCAATTTAAAAAACAAAAAACAAAAACAACTTTTGAGCCAAAAATTGCTGCACAACTCCCCGAGCAGCTGAGGAGACGCCTGCAGATCTACCAACACGTAAACGCAACGAATCCGGTACAACAAGAAAACAAATCAGAAAGCCAAAGCCTACATATTATTAAAAACAATATCCTGGGTGGTTTAAATACCAAAGCAACATCGGCGTTAACTCAGGCCGCACTTTGATAACAAAGTTTCCGGCTTTTTCATCAGGCTATATTTACGGACAGCTATAGCCTGGCGCCGTGTTGTGGATCTGGAGTTTTGTTTCCCTCAGTAGAGTCTTGCAGGATATCGTTCAGCGCTTCCTTTACGCTTTCCGACCATTCCTCGGCAAAGATAGACAGTATACCCTATAACCTAAAATTAAGCTGTTATATTTGTATTCACTGTTAGAACTTTTTAAAGAAAATTATTTAGACTAGCTTTTAATGTATCCCAGTCTTCTCTTAGCATGTAGGATACTCCTCCCAAGATAGACAGATGGCTAGATAGATGCGGTAAAAGTTTCATAAGACATCTTGTGCTGGAAAAAAAAAATGTCTTTTTGTTTCTTTATGTTTTGCGTCTTTTTCATTACAGGGAGTCACTGCATTGTGTGCTATGTGTCTTTAAAAGATTTAAAGAAACTGCAAAAAAAGAAATGCCAGGCCTAAAAAGAATTATCTACAGCAGATGGACATTATCTGGAAGTTATAAAAAATGCAATTGAAAGAAAAAAAATGCAGCAAAAACCTGACACTTTAGTTAATCCATCTCCACATATATTTCACTAAAGGCTCATCACAAATGTTCTCATGGGAAAGGTGGCAGAGTGAAATGAGGTATGCCAAATTCCACCAGAAGTGGACTGAAGAGAGTCTCAGATTTAAACCCAGTGGGAGTATTGGCTCATGTGATTAGGTAGAGGATCATCAGGGGGTCCTTTTATCCCTCTTTGGGGGGATACTCCCACTGGGTTTAAATCTGGGATTCTCTGCCATTTGACCTTAGAACTGAAGAAGCTTCTCGAATGAGAGGTGAAACGTCTTCAAGCAACTTAAAGAAGTCCAGACGCTTTTCTTTCCAAGCTCCTTACACTGTTGGAGAGCTTGTTAAAATCATTGATATCATTAATGCAGAAAAATACCATCATGTTTTGATCCACCATGCACTAACACCTGGAAAGCATTTTCATTTTTAGCAATGATCCAAGCACACATACCTGAGTAGAAAAACCATGATGGAGCACTGTGAGTCATGGATTGGCCTCCCCAGACCCAAAACTCAAAATTATTTTAGCAGTGTGGGACAAAACCCAGCCAAAAACCAAACGAGAATGTTTGGTTTTTTCATTAAGACTACTAACTGCTGCCGCACTTATTTCCCATTTTCCTAAAAAAAATATATATATATAAAGAAATGAGAGGTGACTAAAGTTGCTCCTTACCTTGCCATCGCTTCACGTTAACCCTGCACGGCCCTTGCGTGGCGTCATATTTCAGGCTTCTGATTGGTCTAGCTCTGCAAAGGCCAGAGGGAACTATTGCCTGCGAGCCATTCCCCGGAGAAACAACGACAGCTTATTGCTCATAGCATGACCGCTTTTTCGTGCCGGCTAAGGTGATCGCAACGTGCTTTACCCAGTCAACATGGCTTCAGACGAACCCAAAGCAAAGAAACCCAAACTCTCAGAGGAGGAGAAGCCCGAGCCTCCGCCCAAAGAGAATGCCGTCAAAATAAGGTGACCGAAGACTAAAAAAAATATCCCTAATAAGAGCGAGGAGACACGACCCTCCTCCCACGCTTCCAAGTTAAATGCTAATATATGTGCTATCAAACCTTAAAAGGTTGACACTGTTAGCCTATGTGTGTGTGTGTGTCTGTGAGAGAGAGGGAGAGAGAGACACGTGCACAAAATCGCGAGTTTAGACATTGATTTTGGATGTTTTCGAGCCCTCTGAAGCAGTTCAATGGGGGTGAGGTCGTAGCGTAAAGCAGCGGGTGCAAAGTCCTTTGATATTTTTTGCTTTTTGATAAGCAGGGCTTTAGCTAACTGTTGGCTCATAAAGCCTGCTTGGTTTGGGCACCTCTGCGGTGAAGCAAGCCCATCTAGCTGTAGCAGGTTTTAGGTTGTGGTCGAGCGTGAGCACCACCGGAAAGCGATGTTGGGACTTGGTGTGGGACTCTGCACAGCTGCAGAGAAAGCTTACAAGAACCATCCCGTACCAGCTCCCAAAACACTCAATTGCGAAACAAGTCACGTGGCGGTCATTGCAACGCTGTAGTGCTTCCACCATCACCACCCTCTCTGAAGAAATCTGATGGCTGCTGCTGATTACTACATTCACCTCATCTGCGGCACTCCAGCAGCCCAATCAGCAGCACGCTTCTCACGGTGTAATTTGGCTTCAAATGAGTGAGTGAACTGAGCCTAGAGTCAGCAAGACAAGCCAATCACCACAGAGACACACACAGCCATGGCCCTTGCCTCCAATCGGCCAGCTCCGAGTAGGAGGAGCTGTGTTTGCAGGGGTAAATCGATCTTCCTGCACACTGAGGTGAAATTGTCAAGTTTTTTAATGCTCTAGCTCCCTCTTCAACCGGTTTTAGGTCGCCCAACAGGTTTATCAGTGTGCACACAAAGAGGAACAATATGTCTGCTGCAAGGTAAGAGCAAGCTTACGTTAGGGGAGCTGATCTAAAGGCAGGCATGGTTTAGTGTAATTGTCTGCACATGCCTAGTAATCATCTGACTACACATTGGAAATTATATATGTGCTGTAGGAGACAGTAGATACGATGCAGAAAATATCCACTGGACGGTTTTTCGAGACAGAAACCCATCTGTGTAGTGTAAGTCACCGTCAGGTCTTGGCGTCTCCCTGCTCTTTGCTTTTTTGAAAAAGCTGTTCTTTCGTATTGACTGTAAATCTTTGCCTTGGGCGAGAGTAGACAGAGAGCCTTTATGGGCAAGTATGGTTCCACGTGTTCATGTGGAGGTGGCATCTCTCAAGAGCTGTGTTCACAGACTTGCTCCATCTGGGGGAGGGGGGGTTCCCAAAAGCATTGACAAAGAAAAAAATTGTTCATATGAAGGGCACCTGTGAAAATGACACCAAGACTGAGATCTAAGGGCACGTGGTGGCAGCATGTGGATTATAATGCACGCACAGTTCAGTTTTTGCTTACAGGTAAAACAACTGTGGACTAACTCGCTGGCTGGATTTGGCAACCGATGTGCCCAACATGTTGACACACAGAGTAGCGGTTCCTGTGGTGCTCTGAAATTCTGTTATTTGTTTTGTTTTTTTGTCATCATAAAACTGTTTAGTTGTGATATTCAAGCTCTACTTTCGGTTGCTTGCCCCAGAAAAAGAACAGACTACACAAGCAGGAGAAGCACACGCACACTGAGTGTATCGCTGTCCTGATGTTGCCACGTTGTGACGCCATAACAAAGTTACATGCATGACTGACTGGATTTTGTAGTGCCTTCTGATGAGTCATGCATGTTTCCTATTTATGTCTCTTTGATTCGTGCTGTGCCTTAAGTCACATAATTAAAGTCAGGTGGAAACAGATCTTTTTTTTGAATAGAAATAAAATGGCACGCTCACTGGAGTGAGCAATTATACATTTTTAAGTCAGTGCAATTTGGCTTTCTGCATGTTTCTGAAATGCCTGAGCATTTGACAGATTGCTCAACCAGAGCAAAGGAGTAATGGATTTCCACTCCAGCTCGACTCTTAAGAGCACCTTATTAAAGTGAAGACAAAGCGATGAGACTGAAACGATTTAATGTACAGATGACTCGTGAACGCTGTCGTATTAAAATTAAGAGATGTAGCTCAAATCTGTTTGTCTTTATGTTTCAGCACTAATTCACTCTTTGGGATGGGAAACCCCTTGCTGGACATTTGTGCTGTTGTGGACAAAGATTTCTTAGACAAGTAAGTATGAGAATTAGAATCATGAGTGCTTGTAATCCTGCCCTTTGATTGGTCCAGTAATGAGTGGTAATATAATAGTGCATATATATGTAAACACATACTTGGTAGGAGGTGTTTACTTCCAAAATGATACTGCTTTGCTGCTTATTTTAACCCCGATGTTATAAAGGAGAAAGAGTAACGAACTCTGATTTTATTTTTATTTTTTTTGCAAGTCACATAAGATCAATTGAAAGGGAGACATTTGATATCAGCGAGGTCACATCAGTGACAGGCTGGAGGAGAAAGAGATTCCCTGATGTAATTTGATCAGGAGCAAAATGAGGACGATAAAGGGAAGCAGAGCACAGAAAGCGGCAGAGCTGTCTAATAATCAGCGTCAGCAGAGCTGTACGTTCAGCAGATGCATTGCTTTAATGTATCCTGAAAAGAAGCCGCACCCTGTTTGATCATCACATGTATTTACATCACCAAAAACTCAGGAGTTCAAAGATCCTGTAGAAGTTGTGATTATTACCTATGATGTAGAAATCCAGGGATTGTATTGATATGACACATTTAAATATTCTCTGCAGTAGTGGGAGCGATCAGCTGAAATCCGCTCAGAGTAGCCATGTTCTCTGTGAGTTGACCAAGACAGACGGGACAAAGGGCAGCTCAGCGTCCACTCATTAACCCCTTGCATAAACTCCTGGATTAGAGCTAAACCAGCCGACTGTAGCTCTAATTCAGTCTCACTTACAAAAAAGCACAACTACAACTGCACTTTAATCCCCAGCCTACCATTGTGTGATCTCCTGTTAAGGAAACCATACCTTATTTAGCTTTATTGCTTGTTTTATTTGTTTGGTTTTTTTAGTTGGACTGAGATTATTTGAGTAAGAGGAAAACAAATCACACTTTCACAGGGAAAATGTGTGAACAGCACATTTGGAAGCTTTCCTACTGCACTTAAAATCCTGGCTCACATAAATGGCGTCCACATGCTTGTTATTTCTGTTTTATTTGAAAGTAATTATTTTTTTGTTTCTCTCCTCTGATTATTTGCAGGTACTCTCTGAAACCCAACGATCAGATCCTGGCTGAAGCCAAGCACAAAGAACTGTTAGTATCTCCTCTGTTGCAACATTCACTGTAGATTATGTAGTTTGTTGTAGAGCTCCTCCCATGTGGGTTTACCTCATCTTCAAACATGGCTTGTGTTCTGAATTCATAATGAGTTTGCACCCCTCTGCTCTGGAGCGGGCCAGTCAAAACAAGCGCACACTAGAAAGTGCCACGACTGACCTCTGTGCCTTCACACACAGCCAGTGGTAGAGCAGCAGATTCAGCGCAGTGAGACCATCTCATCCAATAGCAGACTGGGACACTTTTCCTCCCAGTCCCTCTGAGACAACAGCCAGAAAGCAAACATTTAACATTAGGAGATAAGAAAGTCATATGTGGCCTTGTGTGATTATACTGTTGTATTCCTACTCTTCACAGTTCAGTCTATGACAACAGGTTGTGCTTTAGTAATGGCAGGCACTTGCATGCACAACTCATTTTTGAGGACGAATGTTATTTGATATCAACACATATTTAAATGACACTTTTTTGTATCAGTTTGTGATTGATATCGATCTGTGATGTGAACTAGGGGAATCATTGATCACTTATAAGAAGGTGCAAGTCCACACGTTTAATCTGCTAGTCTTGCTTCTTAAGCCTCTCAGGCTGTGCTCGATTTAGTCCTCAGAGAAGCGTAACATGCAGGGGATTTCCCCCCCACCTCCCGGTGAAGACGCCTCAGGGAACTGTTAGAGGGAGATAATTCCTACAATGGACAGTCACCCTTGCTCCATTTTTCTTCCCATCACCCTTTCTCCAACCTCTGGCTCAGTCTCAGGACCTTTAGCAACAGTGGGCCTGTTGTAGTTTCTGAAGAGAAGCAATAATGTCCAAAAGTCTTGAGCTGCCCCTCATTTCTTTCTATTTTGCTTCCAAAGAGCCACGTTTTCTTGTAATTGTTTTAAAGTGGTCTTGAGCAATAATTCTTCAGGCTTTCTGAAGGTCTGTTAAGGGCGTCCTTACACCGATTTTTAATTAAGTCCTTGTACTTGATCTTCAAACCAATGTTTTTTTTTTTTTCTTTGTTTGTTTTGTTGTTGTTTAAATCACTTAACACTGACCTATGAATTATTTAAGGACAGAAAAGGCACCTAACTAAAGGAATGAATCAGAACCAAGGATTGCGCGTATACATAATAAAGAACTTAGCAAAGAGCCTTTTTTAAATTATGTCCTTGGGTACCTTGTTACCAGCAGGCTACTGCAGACAAACATAATATGTTCCCAGACATAAAATTGTATTTTTGTGTCAACAAGATGAGTTATTAGCCAAATACCTGGCATATGTTAGCATGCTGTACAGTGTGACCTTGAGGAAACTGGACAAAAGAAGAAGTAGCAGAGTTCTTAGACCAGTATCTGAAACTAATGTTGTTAAGAAATATTATTTAAAATCAGCACCTGAGAGATGCATCTGGCCATTCAGTTAGTCCATCTACTGTTCACTGAGGCCTCATCAGAAATACTCTTAGTGGATGGGTGGCTGTCCAGAAGCCCTTCTTAAGGAAGGGAAATGCCAGATTTCACAAGAGGTTGACTAAAAATTAGTGGCAACAGGTCTTAAGGAGTGATGAATCAAACTTTCAGAGTTTGTGTTCAGATTGTCACCAATATGTACAGAAAAGGTCAGGAGACAGGTACAGCAGATTGGGATTTTATCAAAATTGATGAAATCATAAATGCAGAAAAGTACCATCGGCTTTCGAGTTACCTGGAAAGTTTCTGATTGGTAACAGCTTCCCAAGCACTACAAGTCATGGATTGGCCTCCTCAGAGCAACACCCAAAGAAGAGCTTTGAATTTCCTTCAAGAAGCCTGGCGACCTATCCCTGAAGACTATTTAAAGAAAATTAGTCTTTCCTAAGAGTTCAGGCTGTGTTGAAGAATAGAAGCGTTCATGTCAAGTACTGACTTTCAAGCTGATTAGAAGTGCACAAATGCACAGACCCCATTTTTGCCTTATCTACAGTATTGCCATGTATATTTGCACATGATTTAGTCGTTCACGGCACTGGTTTCTCATTTTCCTAGCAAATTAGAAAGTAACAAAGTGGCTCAAGACTTTTGCACAGTACTGTATTTGAACATGCTGCCTCCGATACTCACATAAACCACAAAAACACATTATGGTGTGTAGGCCCGTTGCATAGCTACATTTATGGAGCATAAGATAGCAAATTCTCGTGCTTTAGCTGTAAACAGAACATTGAAGCATGTCTGTGTTATATAACAGTGGTAAATGGTTCAGATAGTATAATCAGTGGTCAGTCATGCATGTATTGTATACTTGACCTGGAAAAAATATGAGGCTGCTATCTGCAGAGTGTAGTGTGATACGAAGGGATTTTACTGACTAAACCATCACCAGGCACGCTATAGAGGGAAACCCAATAAAAGAGGCAATTATGCAGTGTCATGCAAACCAGTTTGATAGCACTATGGTAATCACTGCCTGCGGAAAACTTTTGATATTCCCTAATAAGAGGCACATAAATGCATTTTCCTTAAAAAACGTTTTTTTAAAAATTGCAAACTTTTGGGGGGGGGGGTTTGTCTCCAGGACTCTTGAAGAGACTGCAAATAATGCTCTGTGCAGTGAAGTCTACATGGAGATTGCCTTAAAAATATCACTTATCAGTGCACTGTTAGACCACTTAGATCAATAGGAAGTGGATTTCTGGTGGCCCAGGGAGGAATCAAAACAAGGAAAAGTGGCTCTGTTTCAACTGATAAGTCTTTAAAAAAAAAAAAAAAAATCAGACATATCTTCATTTAATTGTGCTTTGGGTCATTTGAAAAACCAGGATTAGTTTGTACACTATGTTTCCAATCTTTATACTGAACTAAGCTTTACTACCATTAGATTTCATGTTATTTTCTTCAGCAAATAAATATATAAAGTATATTTGATAAGGTGTAAACCTTTGGTGCCAAACAGCCACATTTCGATCAGTCATCGTTATTAATCCTTTGCTCTAGGTTTCAAACTTCTGATTAGTGATTGGCCCTATCTAGTTTGACACACTTTCCTTTTGGAAATGTCAGTCACACCTTTTGTTTCTTCCTGTAGGTTTGAGGAGCTGGTGAAGAAGTTCAAGGTTGAATACTACGCTGGAGGAGCCACACAGAACTCCATAAAGATTGCTCAGGTGAGATTCATTTGAAGTGTAAATGTTGCCCTCTGTGCGCAGGATGGACTGGCTGATATTGATGCGAGGTTTTGTTACTGTCTACAGTGGATGATCCAAGAACCTCATAAGGTGGGCACGTTCTTTGGCTGCATTGGCAAAGACAAGTTTGGAGAGATCCTGAAGCAGAAGGCTGAGGAGGTGCACGTCGACGCCCACTACTATGAGCAGGACGAGGAGCCCACAGGGACATGTGCTGCTTGCATCACCGGAGATAACAGGTGGGTAATTGAATGTTAACAGCATGCAAACTCAGTGTAATCTAACCTGTTTATAAACCTGTGTCTCACTACTTTTCTGCTCTCAGGTCTTTGGTGGCTAACCTAGCTGCTGCTAACTGTTATAAGAAGGATAAACATCTAGACCTCGAGGAGAACTGGAAGCTGGTGGAAAAAGCTAAAGTCTACTACATTGCTGTAAGTATTACATCACTGTATGCTGATTTGTGCCACTTTAATGAAGCTTTAAGGTGGGCATGGAGTCATATCACAAGCCTCTTGTTTTTTTTGTCCAGTGGTTTGTAATTTAAGACTGTTCCACCCAATTACTTTGTGAGGTTGTGGTCACATGGGCCTGGAGATGGTTGGTGACCACCTGGCAACCTCGAGTAAAGTTGTCTGTAACTCACTAACTACTCACTGGGCTGTAGTAAAACTTAGAAAAAGTCCAACATCCCTTTCCAACTTCCTTTTAGAAAGTGTTGGCTGCAGCGCTGAGGTTGAGCTTTTACTTTGAAGGCGAACGGTGTCCATTTCCAGATCTGTCACATTTTCAGATTCACTATAGCGAGGTGAGCATTTGAAGACGAGACAAGCGACCAGAGCAATCTCAGTGAAGCAGCATAAATTCCTTGCAACCAATTTTATCATGCAACTGCCATCAACCTTTAGCAACCATTGGGCTACCACTCAAGAATGCTTTTTTCCCCCCTAGCGACCTTTGGTTTGTGGGGAGGTCACTGACCGGCCTCTAAGCCTGTGTGAGTCTGGCCTAACTTAGGGTGGCGTTCACTTATTTGGTCTGCTCTGTGCTCTTGCATAATCACTTATGTTTTACCCTGGTACTGATCTGCATCTCTCTCATTATCCAGCTTTCACCCGTGTTGTTTTTTATGGTTCTTGGATCTTCCTGTGTTGTTGGTATTCATTATGTGAATCTCGTGCTCTGCGTGGATGATGGTTGTGAGATGGTTAATATCATGCGTGCTCAGATTGTTTGGCAGCGTGAGTCAAGGCGAAAGCAGCACCACAAACACATGTTTGGTCTGTGATATCTCAGTGGTTTAACTGTGACATTGACTGTCCTGTGGCATTGTTTGTTTTGTTTTGTTTTGTTGAAGACTTTAGTGTATGTGACTCATTAGACCCATCAGATATAAAAAGCAGATTAGTCCTGACCCAGTGTCGTTCCTTCCTTCCAGGGTTTCTTCCTGACTGTCTCCTTGGAGTCCATCCTGAAAGTAGCGAAGCATGCTTCTGAAAATAACAAGCTCTTTTGCATGAACCTCTCTGCGCCCTTCATCTGCCAGTTCTTTAAGGATAACCTCATGCAGGTTATGCCCTACGTTGATGTGCTGTTTGGCAATGAGACAGTAAGCCACAGTTCTCACAGTGAAATCTCCACACTAACGTTAATGATTTGCACATATTTCAGATTAACTCAATGTTTTTTGTTGTTTTCTCAGGAGGCAGCTGCTTTTGCTAAAGAGCAAGACTTTGATGTGAGTAGACTGTTAGACTTTATCATTTACACAAGGGAAAGGCTGGATTTTCTGTGTATTTGTGTATCATCTGCTTTGTGTGTTGATGTGTATTTTGTCTACAGACAAAGGACATTAAGGAAATTGTCAGGAAAGCCCAGGCTCTACCCAAAGACAACAAAAAGAGACAGAGGGTTGTAGTTATTACTCAGGGGAAGGATGAAACGGTTATGGCTCAAAGTAATATTTCCTTCTTTTTTTCCCCCCATTTCCTGGCATCTGTTTCACTCTGTCTCTCGTCCTTGTGTGGAAGTGAACTGTTTTTCTCCTCGTCTTTCCAGGTGACAAGATTGAAACTTTCCCTGTAGTGAAAACTGACCCCAAATACATTGTTGACACAAACGGTGCAGGCGATGCCTTCGTAGGAGGTAAGAGGCCCCGGTGTTGCTATTTTTGTGCCTCAGTCGATTTGCTTCAGTCTTGAGTCTTCTGTTGATTTTTATTGTGGAAGCCTCTTTTTTGCAACACAGGTTTCCTGTCTGAGCTTGTCCAGGAGAAACCTCTGGATCAGTGTGTGAAGGCGGCACACTACGCTGCCAACGTCATCATCCAGCGAGCAGGCTGCAGCTTCCCAGAAAAACCCGACTTCAAGTGAGGATTCGTCGGGAAAGCCTTTCCTTCAGCGTGAAACCTCATACCCACTCTGCCTCCACAACCCCAACATATAAGTTCCACTATTTTCTACAAGTGCAACCCTCAACTTTGTTTTACTTCAAGTTTTTTCTCTTCTTTTAATTTATCCACACATCATTTCTTATCAGTTCTTAGTTCATATGCCCATCTTCCTGCAAAGAACCAAGGGAAGTTTTAATGCGTTTAAATAAATTACCATAAAGGAATCATGGAAACACCAGGAAATGTGGTAATTGTCCTTTACAAAAAGGGCTCTAAATATAAAATCCTGCTCTCACGGACATTTGTTTTCTACAGTTTTGAACTCAGCTCTGACACTTCTTGCATGTGGATGCACTGACACCCATCAGACTCTCGTGGAAAAACAATGTCAAAATCATGTGAGTCTGTTTTATGTTTTTTGTGAGTTATTTCATCCCCTTGGAGACAAGAGTCCAAGCACAAACAGCTACAGCAACATGAGGATGCATTTACACACACAGGACTAAATAATAAAACCCTGATGAGGAGGTTTTGAATGCGGCTCAGAAATGTGCTGCAGTGATTTAGTTGATTAAGTTGTGATTTAGCTGGCCAGTTGTGAATCAAATGGCATTTTAAGTGTACATTTTTTTTTAAATGTATCAAGGCCTCTGCCTATTAAGTTGTGTGAAAGCTGCAAAATGTTGACTATGTCAGTGCTATTCAAACGTTACCGGCATCAAATAATGAGTGCCTTTCTTTCTCCCTAGCAGTTTGCAGGCTTGATGGGCAGAGGCCTGGGGATGATATATGAGCCTGCATTTGTCTGAGCAGGGAAACCTGAAGGCTTGTGAGAGTATTGATGTATAACCATGACCTCCCTTCTATATATAATGCATTGCTGAGAATGGATCATTATATTTGGGGGTTCTCTGCCAGAGGAATACAGTGGGCATTAAAGCAGACTTTTTCTCTCAGTTTATTTTTTTTTTTATTTTTTCTTTCCAAATGAATTAACATTCTCCTGCATTGTCATGGCAAACCCTCGGGGCAATTCTGTTAAATCATTTTTTTTTAAATAACTATTTTTTTCCATTTTTATCAAATCTGTTTTCTTGAGTAATACATAAAGATTCATAAGAAATTGAAGGAAAATCGTATCTGGGGCCAAGTGTTATAAACAGTCTGTATTAATGTCTGTGCTGTTATTCATACACTGGTGAGATAAACGCTGAATACTTGAATATAACTTTATTCAAAGTTTATGTAAAAGGTAAGAAATATGTGTAGGACTAAATACTGTAAGAGGTGTTGTCAAATCTGTATCTGGTTGGACTGAATCATTGGTCAGTGTCCCTAAATTTCATGTTCAGATACACCAAAAAAGCCTTATAACCTGTTTGTTCCTACTGTCAACAATTCTCAGTTTGCCCATCATTGTGGTAAACTTTGAAATTAAAAAATAAACAGATTTTATCATAGATGTTTTTCTGTGTCTCATATTTTTTATTTAATGTGAAGTGCACCTCATATTTCAGAGGTTTCTCTCTCATGGCTTGTTATGGCCTCCTTTATGTAGAAGAGTTTGGATAATACCTAAAACAAAGTTGTTTTTTTTCTCTTCAGTTACTGTAACTAACACTTTGTTTTTGTGGTCAAAAGGTTTTGAGCCACTCCCTGAGGTCTTGTAATACATTTGCAGTACTCACTAACTTTCTGCAGATGGCGACAAAATTCTGTCTGCTGTTGGTCTGCAGGAATCGTTCTGCAGGGTTCTGGCAGTGTGTTTGGCATCAATATACTAAAAAAATGAAGCAGTTGGTTCATAATTTCTTCATTTTTTTAAAGATTGCAGCAGATTCAAATAAAAAATGTGTCTTTTTGTAACAAACCACTAGTAACAAAGTGCCTAAAGACAAATTCAGATGGATTCTTTGCTATGTTGCCTGTTTTGTATACACACAACCCAACACTGGCTCATCATGTGAAACATAGCATTAGATGGTCAGGTACAAGGACTAGGCTGAAAATGACAGGACAAGCAACAAATGTCCAAAGAAAAACTTTGAAAGAACCTCAGGAAGCCTGGAGAACTATTCTTTAAGACCACTTTCATCTTACAAAAATGAAAACTTTTCTACATGAAAACAGAGTTATGGACTGAATCAGAGTGACTAACTTAATGAGACTCATACTCGGTTACTGAAAACATGACTTTAATTATATATTAAAAGAAAAAAATAATATCCTTGAAAACATGACATTCAGTTAAAATACATTTTTAAGTTCATTTCTTATTATTTACTGTTGGTCCTGTGTTTCTTTCTTTTGTCTCAGCCTTTCCTCCTGCAGTGAAATGTCCAGGGCTCTGAGCTGTTTTAAGAAGCCGTGATTGGGCAGGATACAGCGGCGCTGTCGCACATGCTCAATTGCGTCCACTACAGTTAAATTGTGTTTCATCATCAGGTATGCCAGGACCAGTGTCGCTGACCTGCTCCGGCCCATCACACAGTGCACCAGGACCTTGTCTAGAAAAAATGAAGATATATGGATTTATTAGAAACAAACAAACTTATCCTCCAGATAATGAACTCAAAGGTTTCCTCAGAGTCCCGGAGGACTCACTCTGTGGGTGAGCGAGGGCCTCATGGATGAAATTTGCTGCAGGCCTGAAGTACTGGGACATGTTGAAAGTGGGTTTGTCATCAGCCTCTACACCATAATACTGGATTTCCATGTCTCTGTAGTACTGAGCACCAGTCAGCACATTATTCCACTTTCCCTCTGCTGCATTCAGGATATGTGTAATCCCCAGTTCCTTCAGACCAGGCCGCTCCAGAGCAGTTTTCCTGTGTTTATGCAAACACAGACTCAGTATGAAGCTGTCATCATGAACTTTTGACACAATTGACTGAATAGTTGTATAAGGGCTGATAAGTACAATGACATCTGCAGTACGCAGATTTACGCACTCATCCCCGATGTAGACATCTGGCCAGACCTCGTTGAAGTGTGTGTAATGAGCTGTGGTGCCGGTCCAGAACAGCTGCTCCAGGTCTAATGTTCCTGGAGTGATGTAAGCGCTGTCTGGGTCCACCTGAACGGCTGCATATGGGTTTCTACTTCTGGACTTCACCATGCAAGAGGACATTGTTTTCTTGTGCTGTCCACAACACACACACACACACACACACACATGCCTGAAATTAATCAACTCCGGCACACTGCCATCTGTCCCAAAGCTCTACAGGGATCTAACATTACCACCTATATGCCAAGGATGTTTATCAGTCATTTATAAGCAACATGCCAAAAATTAACCGGCTCCAGCTTTTCCAATCTGGTTTTACCTTTTTCCAAGCTGTAATTTTTCCTTTCTGTTTTCTCTCATGAACAAGCAATGAATCAAAAAATGAACGATCAATAGTGAAAATAACTGTAAACCTAGTACATCACCCACAGAAACAATGGCTATAGAGGATGTAGGAAGACCAGACTTTTAGAAAAAATAATGTTGTAAAGAATATTTAAATGGTTTTATTAATTTAGGGATTTACAAATGTATAAATGAAAGCAATATTCTCTTTATGTATGCCAGTTAAGATTAAATTATTATTAAATACTGCATGCAACTTTGAAATCAGTGTTACTATGGAAACACATTAAGAAATTTGTATTTAAGTAAGAAACGTGTTTGCAAAGGGGTTTAACTATGATTGTCCACGATCATACAAACCGTATGTTGTCATTCAGTATTCTGTGTAATATTGTTGTGTATCATTGTGTGCGCAACAGATGCTGTTTCTTGGATGTCACGTACAAATTCAAGCGACAGACATGACATTTTCTGTTTGCATCATCGCTGCTGGTGCTGCTTAACTGATCATACATTTTGCAATATTAATAATAAACAATAGCAGAATAGTACACAAGATATCGGGAGCCAAATAGGAATTTAAATGACTGTTTTTAATCTCGCTCTCCGCTAATAGATTCACATTAATTATACCAATTTTTCAAAGCTTTTAGGGCCCCTGCATTGGCAGCCTTGTTCTTCATCTAGTCACACTTCATACCAAGCCCTTCATGCACATTCTTTGAAACACTGTTCGTACTGAAGTCACACTGAACTGAAACCACCAATGATCCACGAGGTGTGTGACATCAAGTCGTAGTACTGGTGTGGGAAACAAAAACAGATATTAAATAAAAACGAGCAATTTAGTATAAAGAAACGACTCACCTCTTTTAAATGTGGATCCCAGACCTCTACTTTCCTCAGTGTGTGTGTGTGTGTGTGTGTGTTTGTGTTTGTGTTTGTGTGTGAGAGAGAGAGAGAGAGAGAGTTTGTGTCCGGTGGGTGTACATGTGTGTGTACCAACAGGGACCTCCCTCAGGAGGAAGCAATGAAGACTGAAATACAGACCTGGAATGGTAACTGCTCTCTCAGGCTCAGTGTTTAACATGATATTTTTAGGTAGTTGGACTACAACACCTGATCTCTCCACATGGCATCCTTTCATAATGTAATCCTGTATATGAGACCCCTAACATGACAGCACCTACTTTCCTTTAGCACGCAGTGTTCGGACACTGTTTTAAACAGAAACAAACTCAGTTGTTCAGTACGAGTGGCATCTTGCATCATCAGAGGAATGTCACTAATGTGTGGACAGCTGCAAGAATCAGTCACGATTCGTCAGTGCCGAGTTATTTCTGGAGGCCTGAAAAAGTCAAGAGAATAAAATAGGTGACACGCAGACCTTTTTTCAAGTTTTAATTATTTTGATAGAAACTGATTAAATAACACAGGTTGCCAATCAAGGGAGGAATGAAGCGTTCCTGAGTGTGTTCATTATCAGGATGTGTTGGTACAGTCCTCCTCTGGGATCTGTCTGCTCTGTGTATTGAGGCTCAGTTCCAGCTGCCTCAGCTGCTCCAAAAAACCAGAGTTGGGTCCAATGTCTCGATTAAGACGCACAGCAGTGATAGCCTCCACTAACAACAGGCCCTGGCAAATCATCAGGTACGCCAAAACCAGCGCTCCAGAGCGGCTGACACCCATGGCACAGTGAACAAACACCTTCCCTGAAAGACATTTTGATCAGACCTTTTAATAATAGCTGAAAGTAACTGACGGATTGCTTAACATTAATGTATGCATGTCTATTTGCTTAGCCTCTAACCGTTTTTTTTCAGCGCACTGTCAATGAACTGTGCGGCTGATCTGAAGAAAGGCTGGAGGTTGAACTCTGGGTGGTCTGCAGCTTCAACAGCGTGGTATTCCACTTTGAGGTCTCTGTAGAACTGCAGGCCTGTGTTAATGCGGTGTCGTCCTGCTGCAGCGTTTAGTATGTGAGTTATACCCAGAGATGAAAGTGTGATTTTATCTCGTGCCACAGACCTACATACACACACGGCATACAGACTGATTTACTAGAATATCGTTTTTGATACATTTCATGGCGCCTAAAAAGAGTTTTCCACTCACTCATCTCCAATGTAGAGGTTTGGCCAGACTTGATTGACGGGTGCCACCGGTTTCCTGTTTGTCCAAAGGATGTTCCTCAGCTCTGTCAGAGATGCCGTTTCTTCCTGCCGGGCTAAGTGACTTCTGCAGCAATAAAGATGTGTGTGTGTTGTGTGTGTGCGCATATGTGTTTGCATATGTTGATGCTTATGGGTTTGTGTGTGACTGATTGTATCTTTACAGTGTTTGGGCTTGTCTTCGTCTCCTCCTCTCTCTCTCCAGGCTCATGTCGAGGCTGCGGAGCTGCTGCAGGAAGCCTGGGTTTGGGCAGATGTCTCTGTGCGGCCTGACAGCGGCTACTGCCTCCTGCAGCCTCAGGCCCTCAACAATCATCAAAAAGGCCAGCACCAAGGTTGCAGATCGGCTCACGCCCATCAAACAGTGTACAAACACCCGTCCTGGGATTGAGATGATAAACATTACCCTCAATAACAATCATTGATATATAATGCTGTTAAAAAGTTTTGGGGTTTTTTTGCACATTTGTCACACTTAAATGTTTGAAATCATTGTCAGTTTTTAAATTGTGATTTCATTCATTACTACCTGGCCCGGTATGAAAAAGTAATCGTCCCCTCTTGTTAAATCATGAATTAACCATGATTAACAACATTTTTTGGAAAGCTGAGTTCAGCTTCACTCACCTGATTACTGCCAGGCCTGATGAATCAAGAAATCATTTCAATAGAACCTGTCTGACAAAGTGAAGTAGGCCAAAAGACCTCAAAAAGCAACACATCATGCCAAAATCTAAAGAAACTCAAGAAGGGTGGGAAACAAAGTCTGAAAAGTGTTACAAACCTTTGAAACTCCAGCAAATCACAGTGAGGGCGCAAATGCACAAATGGAGTAAAACTGGAATATGTCTGAACCTTCCCAGGACTGAGCAACGTGCCAAAATTACTCCAAATGTGCATCAACGATTCATTCGGGGGTTTACAAAAGAACCCAGAACAACATCTAAATAACTGCAGGCCTGCCTTGACTTCGTTAAGGTTCATGATTCAATAAAAATAAAGGGACAGGATAAAAATCGCATCCACGGAAGAGTTCCAAGGAGAAAACCACTGCTGACCAAAAAAACACAAAGGCTTGTCTCACATTCACCAAAAAACATCTTAATGATCCCCAAGACTTTGGGGAAAACAGCCTGTGGACTGACAAGACAAAAGATTAACTTTTTTGGTAGGTTTTAGACCCGTTACATCTCCTGCAAAACTAGCACAGCTTTTCATATAAGAATGTCATGCCAACAGTCAAACTTGGTCGTTGTGTGATGTTCTGGGGCTGCTTTGTAATAGGTTCAGGGGGCAATCACTTTTTCACATAAGGCCAGGTAGGCTTGGAAAGCTTGTTCCACTTAATAAATGAAATCCTCATTTTAAAACTGGAGCCAGAAACCAAATCTAAATCCAAACTAAAATAAGGATTCCTTACTTTAGTCAAGAATAAAATCTAATCTCATTAGATGGTGTGGCTGTATGACACTGAGATCTAATCCAGCCACATGCTGTAACCCTGCCGACTTGCCTCCCATGGCCAGTGCAGCTCTGATGTATCTTGCTGTTGGATAGAAGAATGGACTGAGGATGAAGTCCATTGCATCATCAGCTTCAACACCATAATAATCCACTGCCATGTCTCTGTAGAAGCGCGGGCCAGTGTTGACGTAGAAATAGAGCCCATGGCTTGGGTTGGTGGGTCCATGAGCAGCATTTACAATGTGAGTAATGCCCAGACTGTGAAGAGTGCCCTTGTCACGAGCTGCTACCCTGAAACACAATAGCACACTCAGTGCTGCACGAGTGCAGAATGTTTATAGATGCGTGTGCATGTTAATATGTGCACGCATACTCATTGCCTATGTAAAGGTTAGGCCAGACTTGATTGACATGTCCAGTCGGTCGTCTGTCAGCAAGCAGAAACTCCTGCAGCTCTGAGACAGAGGGAGGTTCATACGGAGGATCCCTAAGAGACATACTGTACAAACACACAGACACTCATAAATAACAAGTACACACACAAATGTCATTTATTAGCCCTTCACTATGAAAAGCTTCTGTAAATGTTAATGTTTGTTATGTAAACTTATTAGTCATCCCAGCTTCTGTTAGCAACACACAGACCTGAGAGTGGGATTTTCTCAAGATGCCACACCTGCTTTCTTTCTAAATGTTTCTTACCTGAAAGATCCCCCAAACCAGCCCAATCTCATGAACTTACCTCACATCGAGGCGCTTCGGTTTCCTCTCCTACTCTGCCTGCTCTTATTTGTTCATCACAGTCACACATAGCTGGGGTTGTTTCCTTTTATAACTCTGTAATCATACACTCAAAAGTGACAAAGTATCTAACATACTGTGTTCACTGTTCAGGCACTCGAAACCCATTTTATTCATGGTGAATGCAGACCTGATGTTTCATTCTCATGGGGCAACCCTGAGCCTTATCCTGTGAACTTTAACATTAGCTCACATGTTTCCATGATGACTGTGGACTGTTATGTAACACGTGGCTGCTCTGCGTGTGTCTGTGTTGCTACCCTGCTGCAGAGTAAAGCCTGCTGCTCTGTCCCTTTAAGAGATGTGGATGATATTCACCAGTGATTTATTAGCTTTATCTGCTTTTAATCTGCTCATACTGATTTAGGCTGTTTACTATCAAATAACCAATTAAAGAAAGGAAGACTGCATGACCTTAGGCGTGCAATATAGCAACAGTAACAGTCGGCATAACCTCACTTTTATTTTGGAGTCCTCATCCTATATTTTCTTTCTGGTCCCTGTCAGAATTATAATGTTTTTATCTTTTGGGTCTCTTCTTACTCCTGAGCAAACACCTGATGGCACACCTACACTTCATCATCCAATCAAGGCCCAGCCTTATATCTACCAGTCTCCACCAGTTTGTTCTGTCAGCTTGTGTGGTAGCAGAAGTGCTTTTATCTGCTTTGTTCAAGCTAAATTTATTTCTTGTTTGTTTAACTCTTTCCTGTTGCTCAAGGTTTCCTCTGCGTGCGGAAACAAAACCCACAGTGGTAATAGGTCTCCAGGTGGTCCAGACACTACCAACCTCACCCTGACAAATCAATTACCCTTTAAACTGCCACTACAGAGTTGCCTTTCATGCGTCTAAGTTCAACTAACGAGCAAACTTAGTTAATAAACCTTTGCTTTGCCATCATTTTAAAACTGTTTATGTACACAGACCAGCCACTTTATTAGGTACAAGAATGTGACCGTGACTCAAAGTTTTAAAACAGGAACCAGTGAGTAATGTCACCATGGCTACATCCATTTCGATACATACTCACAGGCCAGTCTGTTCAGTACACCTGTTTAATTGCTTGTTAATGCAAATATCTAATGACTTACATTTACATGGCAGCTAGTCATTGCATTCAGGCATGTACACATGGTGAAGGTGACCTGCTGAAGTTGAAGCTAACCACCGGAAAGGGGACGAAAGGTGGTTTAAGTGACTTTGAATGTGGCATTGTTGTTGGCAGCAGACAGGCACCAACAACCTTAAATATTTCTGAAACTGCTGATCTACGGGTGGCTGTAGCTCAGGAGGTAGAGCAGGTCATCTACTAAATGGAAAGTTAGTGGTTAGATCTCGTATGTCAAATATCCTTGGGCAAGATACTAATCCAAGTTGCTCTGTGATGCATCCAAAAGAGTATGAATGTACATGAATGTTAGATAAAAAGCACTTACTTGGGGGGGAAAGCGCTTGTATGAATGAGTGTAAAGTTGTATAAATTCACATTATTGAATTTTTGAAGTTTTGTGCTCAGGTGAAGTAGAAAAACACTATATATGAACCAGTCCATTTATCTAATGTGATTTTCCCACACAACTCTGTCTAAAAAGGTCATCTTGAAGACAGACTGCTTCAAGCTGGTACGAAGGCAGTATAAAGTCATGTAACCATTTGTCAAGGTCAACTTGTTACAACAAATGTATGCAGAAGAGGACCTCCGAACGTATATCACATGTAACTTTGGGCTACAGCAGCAGAAGACCACAGTGGGTGTGGCTCCTGTCAGAAAAGAACAGTTTGCACAGACTCACTAAAATTGTGCAACAGCACACTGGAAAAACATCAGCTGTTCTGATGAATCTCAATTTCTGCTGCGACATTCAAGCTGATGGTGCTGGAATGATTGTAGAGATATTTTCTTGATACACTTTGGGCCCTTTAGTACCAGCTGAGCATCATTTAAACACCACAGTTGACCTGAGTATTGTTGCTGACCATGTCCATCCCTTTGTGACAACACTGTACCATCTTCAGATGGCTGCTTCCAGCAGGATGAAAGACTGTGTCACAAAGCTCAGATCAATAAAAACTGCTTTCTTGAACATTTAAATGAGTTCACTGAATTCAAATAGCCTCCACAGTCACAAGATCTCAATCCAACAGAGCACTGTTAAGATATACAGCTCAGCAATTAAACACACCTGTTTTTGTCAGATTGATTAGGCAATATTAAGTAAGACAATTAAAAAAAAAGCAAAATAAAACAAACAAATAATTATTTTATTTGAGGAATCCTTGACTAAAAAAGTAGGTCTCTTATTAGGAAAACTGTTCAAGGTTAAACTTAGTCAGATATACATATTTTTTGAACATGTTTAAAATTGCAGTGTCCATCTGACCAAACAATTTAAGTGAGATCTGACAAAACATTAATAAAACTGTCCGTACAAAGCATGTGAGCAGGACTCCTAACACTCACAGAGAACATTTGAATATGATTTAAATATGAAAAACAAACCAGGAGAAACATGACATAAAGGCTCAGTGTGAGCACTGCTGCTGCTGGACTGTAGAAAGACAGCAGACAACCTCAAAAATAAAAATGAATAAATAAAGGTCACTCCAGACTTACACCTGCAACTACATCAAACAAAATCTAATTACATATCATATTTACAAACTACTGATCGCCAATTAGAGTGGAGTTCTACATATGGAGAGGTGTTCATTAATCAAATGAAGGTGCAGTGAGGAACAAAGGCTGTCAGAGAATAGGACACAGCCTCCTCTTTCGTGTCAGCTGGTCATCCAGCTTGAGTAGGAGGGACAGGAAGTTCCGGTTGGGGTAAATGGCTCGTTTTTGGACAACATGCTTCAGAGCATCTCTCAGAGTAAGACGCTGCCACAGCATCAAGTACGCTATGACCAAAGTGGCCGATCTACTCACGCCCATGATGCAGTGCACCAGCACTTTTCCTGTAGAGAAGGATGGAAAATATCATGAGGGCCAGCTCTTGAAAAGAAAAGAAAAAACAGTATAATATTCACATTCAGTTTACCATCTTTGCTCATCAGGGCTTTGTGTATGAAGTCAGTTGCAGGTTTGAAGTACTGACTGAGGTCAAAGTCCTCTGAATCCTCCGCTGGGATGCCAAAGTAAACGCAGGTGTTCCCATAAAAACTCTGGTCACCAATGCTGCCCTGCTTGGAGTGCGCTGCGTTCAGGACATGAGTGATGCTAAGCTTATGCAATGTCTTTTTATTCTGTGCTACAGCCCTGTAGACATGGAAAAAGATGGAAAAAAAGAGTAAAACTAAAGAATAGAACAGCCACGTCTAGTGTCTATAAATGCTAAATAACTTAAATGTAAAAGGAATACAAGTTCTCCTTTTTAGCAGGCATTTCTCTCCAGCAGAATTCAGAAAGATGTTGTACAAAAGCACACTCACACATTTCCTATGTACAGGTTGGGCCAGACTTCATCCACCGGTGTGAGCCCCACAGGGCAGGAATCCAAGATGACCTCCAGTTCTTTAATGAGCAGCAGGTCCTGTAGCTGTTTGCTCCTTGACATTCTCTCTGGACGCAGAGTGCTCCTTCAGCACACCCCCGCACTGCTCAGGCTGTCTGTGCCCACCGTCCCCCTTCCCACCGAAGTCTACAGCTCGGTGAGAGGCATGAGCAGGTGGTTGTTTGAACGCTGCTTGGCTCCAAAATTAGCTCTCTGTGTTCAGTGTGCTCTCGGACTGTCTGGATGTAGTTATTTAATGTTGTAACGCTGTAGCATTGATTGGTCTGTTCACTGATGCTAAAAAACCCCAGGGGGAGAATTCAGGAGCTCGCTCTGATACCACTGATGTCACATTAGAAGAGGACAAGGGAGGGGAGTGAATGAAGCTGAACACTTTGGTTTATACATGCAATAAATGGAGCAAATGGAAGAGGAAATAGAGGGTTGTTTCTGGCTTTCTTACTCTGGCTCATTTAAACCATCATCCTGCAGTTTTTGGTCCAGGCCTATGAGCTGTCGCAGGAAGCCTCTGTTGGGAAAAATCCAGCGCTTCTGCTGCACACAACGTATAGAGGACAACAGACTGAGGTGATGATGAATCATCAGGTAGGCTAGGACCAATGCAGCTGAACGACTCACACCCACAGCACAGTGCACAAACACTTTCCCTGAAAGTCAGAAAAGGCAGAAACAAATGTAGTGAAAACTCAGATCTGTATCATCCTCTCTGAAAATCTGCTTGCAGTACCTCCTGATGTCAAAGCCTGGTGAATGAACTCAGCCGCAGGGTAGAAATACGGCGAGAGGTCAAATGTGGGGAGGTCGTTGGCAGGGACTCCGTAATATTTCACTGTGGTTCCATAGAAATCATCACTACCTTTACAGCAGAGTTTACCATGTGAGGCATTCAGCACATGAGTGATCCCTAGCTGGTAGAGCCCAAACTTGTCATGAGACATAAACCTGACACAAACAGCAGATGTAACACATGAATACAATCCAGATGTGCATACGTGAATTTAAGTCCAGTTCACAATACTCACATGTCTCCCAGAAACAGATTCGGCCACACCTCGTCTCCATGTCGACAGGAGCGTGGAGCTGAGTGTAAAACCTCCTCCAGATCCTGGAGAGATGGGATCTTCCACTTTCTCTCTGATCCCCCTGCCGCACACTTCTCCTGTTTTGGCTCCAAATCTTGTATATCACATATCATCCCTGTGGCAGCACCTGAGGAGGACTTTCTGTCTCTCAAAGTTTTTACAATTGCAGATGGTCTGCTTTGTTCTTTACCAAAATGAAACCAAGCTGCACTCTGCTGCCTTCGCCTTGACTCTCTTTCAGCAGCAGTTCCACCTCACTCAGCCTCTGACTGTCAAAAACAGGTGGCTCATTGGCACTGGCTCTCAGTCAACCTCTCAAGCTTGCTTTCCAGTTATGGCAGACTCAAATACAACGGTACAATCTTTAGGTACTAGATAGGTATATGACATGAGATCTACTTAAACGTGATAGAAAAAACTATTTAAAAACATTTATGTTGAGAATATAATTATCTGTTGAGAGACCGAGGAGACCATTTGAGTACAAAAAACTCATTGTTATGTTCAAGAAAGGTGTGTTATTGTGTGTTATCCATGCTCCTCTGCATATCTTGGTCATAATGAGAATTCCCAGCAGCTTAAAGCAGTTAGTCCTTTCTCTTTTGACCTCTGGCATGAACAAGGCATTTTCACTCTGAGATCTGCCATTCACTGAATAGTTTCTGTTTTTTGGGCCATTCTATGTAAACCTTAAAGACAGTTATGCAAGAAAATCCCAGTAAGTCTGCCATTTCTGAAATACTCAGACCAGACCAGCAACAATGCCACATTTAGAGACTTTTAAATCACCCTTATTCCCCATTCTGATGCTTTAGTAGGCACCATGTCTGCATACGTAAATGCAGTTTTATTGTAATCTCTAATAAGCATTTGCTTAGTGAATGATTGCACATGTTTTTAACATTATAGGTTTAGTTTGTATTAACTTTTCTTCCTACTTTCCTCTACACAATGATTCTTTCATGGCTAAAAGAGTAACAAGATTTACTGCTGCAGTCGGTTTGGGACTAACATTCAATGCCCCAAAATGACAATGAAAACAGCTCATTTCATCTATGATTTGTTGCTAAAACGATAGCACACTCTTTGCTTATACATAGCTTAAGTTCATGCATGAGATATTGATGTATAACATAACCTCATATAAAAAAGTTTGAATGTTATAAGGGGGGAAAATGAATGCCAAGGCAAGAATGACAATACTGTTTTAAGAACGAAAACCACAGTAAAACAGTCAAAGTTGACGGATTAAAGAAATCCCAGGCTTTCCAAGTGTAACCAGCAGATGTCAGTGTCCTTTGAGCTGAAGTCTCGCAGGAGGCATCCTGCTCCTCTTGGCTGCTTTTTGTTTGCTGTTGCCTCTTCCTGTTTGTTGTTGCTTGGTAGTCCGAAGCATGTTGGCTGTGAAATACTCCTATGAGCGGTGGAGTAAACAGACGGCTCATCCGCACCTTGTAGCAGCGCAGTGACAGTGGATGTTTGGTAAGTGAGACGACCATTGGATAATAAAGTGGACTTCCTGTGACGTGTTTGCTCTAAGTTGAACATGTAGTTTTTTGTTCATGTGAAGAAAGTTGCTGAGCTAGTAATGGAATGTTGCAATCTGACGTTACATTGTAACCCCTGCGGTGAAAAGACACTATGAGCTCTTTGTTGAGCTGCCTCTGTCTCTCTCACACACTGAAGGGCTTTCTCTCGCTCTCTCTTACACACACACACACACTGAGCTGTGTCCTACTGCCTGACTGTGAGTCACTGTAAGCCAGCCAAACAAGCTGACATGGCACTTTTATATCCCAAGTAGCTGCGGGATGTTGCCAGTAAAATCTTGAGGCTAGTTAAAAATAACTTATTTCTCTTTGAGGGAGCAGATCTGCACACGCCTCGGTGAGTGAGCTGCTTGTAGGTTTCAGGGATTTTCTTTAGCGGTGACTTTCAGTGCCAAACTGAACCAGTGTCAGAGGAGTGATGTCATACTAGGTGTGGCTGTCAGGCTGAAGGCCAAATTCAGAAACCACCAACAAAAGCTTTGAGGCCAGAATCTAGTATTTAGGCTGTTTTATTTTTAAATCAATTAATCTTGTCATAAATGTTTAGCTGTTAAAATGTCAGAATATATTACGAAATAATGTACAGCACGTTCCAGAAACTCTACCAGATTTTCTGCTTCTTAAAGGGATTGTTTGATGAATTTTGTCAGTTAAGTTTTTGCTGATTGATCAGCTAATCATTCAATCAGTCAGCTCCATAATGAGCCTGTTTAACATCATGATAAAAAAGAATTATTCCTGGATTTTCTCGGTTTGGTTCAGTACAAAATAAACATTTCAAGGCTGTATATAGTGTCGATTCAGCAGGCAGGCCATCAGTACAGTACTACAGCCGTGTTGGTTGAACTTGTAGACCTTTGGAGTACGAGTGGAGCTGTACAGTGGTGAGCTTGTCAGAAGTTCAAAGGGCAGAAATGAGCGAACTGCAAAGCAAAGATTGATTGTAGTCTCCTGTGGTTTTTTTAGTGACTCACTGTTTTGGGGTTTTGAATTCCTGCTTTAGGTGGGACACTCTGTCCTGGCTAAAGCAGGACAAAGTGCTAACGTACAGTCACTGACCTGAACACAGATGATGCAAAACCAGCTAAGCAGGCTGCAGCGTGCACTGCAGGGTTTCACTAAATAAGAGCACAAGGAGGCAGCCAACCCCTCAGCTAATTAACCCTGCACTTACTGCATACTGATTAAAAATGATGACTTTTTAATTGTTAAAGTGACCAAAAATGTGAAAACTGTAAAACACGGCAATAACAATTTGCCATGACCTTGAAAGGACTCATTTTGTCCATATAACAATCTCTAAATTATCAAAGTGGCTTCAGTTCTGGTACAGCTGGATTATGAATCCCAGTTTTGGAGAAGTCATGATGGATATGTTTATCTGTGACAAAAATAACAGAGCTCCAACCCATATATTTACTTAAGAAACAATACATTTGTTGAAATTTGCTCTCATTTAGTTTTACTTTGGTTACTCTACTGTTTTGTTCCAAACAAGACATTTGAGATGCTGCTGCGCCCGATGCTGTTTTTTTTAAATCAAATTTCATGGCAAAAAAGAAAAAAAAAAACATGAATGGTTTGGAGAATAAAGAAGCTACTTTCAGCTGCTCTGTGATTCATAATGGGTCACCACAGCGGGCTTTTCCGCATATTTAGTTTGGCAGATTTACACCCAAGATGATCTTCTGGATGAACCAAAGAGATTCATGACTCTTTCCTGGGATCAAACCAGCGATCTCTCGCTTGTTATTCGAATGTGTAAACCACTACACTGCGTAGAATAATCAGCAAACTTATGAATAATTTATATAACTGCAGCGCTGTATGATATGAACAGCGGGGAAAGTGCTCGTGTTAATTTTCATGCAAATTGAGCAGAAGTGTCAGTGGGTGAGCTTCAGGCAGTTTTGCATTAAAAGAATGGCACTGAACAGTTATGAAATCAAGTGATCAAAACGCAGAGGAGGAAGTGGCACTTAATTATCAAGCTTTAGAGAATTGTTAACAGCAGCCTTTGATCAGTCAGAACATCAGTGTGTGTGTGTGTGTGTGTGTGTGTGTGTGTGTGTGTGTGTGTGTGTGTGTGTGTGTGTGTGTGTGTGTGTGTGTGTGTGTGTGTGTGTGTGTGTGTGTGTGTGTGCGCGCGCATACTTCTCTGCCGCTGTAATTTCAGTTATTTTTATCTCTGTCATAACCCACATTACTTAACAGTGTTTGTTTCTGCAGCAGCATGGCACTGTCGGAAGATGATGTGAGTGCCTGGAGCTGTAAGCAGGTGGCCCAGTGGCTGAAGGAAGAAGGTTTTGGGCAGTACGTGGAGCTACTGTGCACGCAGCACCGCCTGGACGGCCTCAGTCTGCTGGCTCTGACTGAGGCCGACCTGAGGGGTCCTCCTCTGGGCCTCACGGTGCTGGGAGACATCAAAAGGCTGACCATAGCCCTCCGCCGGCTCCAGAGAAAAAACCAGGCCCAGCTGGAGGAGCTGGGCCTCGCACCTTTGGACAGTCTTCCCGCCGGGCTCTCCGCAGGCACTGCTGGGGTCAAGTGGAGCTGCGACGGAGCTGACGGGTGTAATGGAGGTGATCGCTTGTGTAACGGGACTGAGCTGCGGTCAAGGAACAGCAATCGATCTGGATACAGCTCAGGAGAGGTGCTGTGTCACACACACTCCAACGGGAGGTGTAGGCAGCACTTAGCTGGTAGATTGGACCCAGAGGTTTGGAAAACAGTCATCAGTTCCATATATGTTTTTCTTGTTTTTGGATTCACATCTTTTGTCATGGTCATCGTACATGAGCGCGTCCCTGACATGAGGACATACCCACCGCTGCCTGATATATTCCTGGACAGGTACAAGCTTGCATATTTTATATGTTTTGCATATTTTGCACTGATAAGTATCTATATGGTGGTTCCAGGGATTGTTGAGCAACATAAGCTCCATAGTTCACGTACACATTGAGCTGCACTCATATCTTATCTGCTTTCTGATATGCATGTTTTTGTACTCTTAACAGTGTACCCAGAATTCCTTGGGCTTTTGCCATGGCTGAAGCTTGTGGTCTCATCTTATGTTACATGTTTCTGTTGATCCTGCTGCTTCACAAACACAGGTAGCCCATAGGTCCCGTTTCTGCAGTTTGCACATTCCTAGCTGCTGCCATCACATTACACTGAGTTGGGTGTGCGTCTGTGTTTCAGGTCCATCCTCTTCAGACGGCTGTGTTCTTTAATGGGAACGGTGTTTTTGCTTCGTTGCTGCACCATGTTTGCCACCTCGCTTTCTGTGCCAGGGCAGCACCTGAAGTGTGCCAGCAAGGTGGGAAGTGCAAATGAGATTGTGTTTGTCCTTTTTCCTCCTGGAGTTTTTTTTTTATTATTATTCTCATTGCTGTTGGCAGTGTTACAGTTCAGTTGATCACTCAGCTGTACTGCGGTGATAACTAATAAACAGCTGCCACTGTGATTCACAGCATGACTGATTACTGGAGGGTTTTTTTTTTTGTCCCTCAGACATATGGTGACACCTGGGGAAAGATACAGAGGGCTCTAACAATCTGGAGTGGATTTGGGATGACTCTGACAGGCGTGCAAACCTGTGGAGACTACATGTTCAGTGGGCACACTGTTGTCATCACGATGCTCAACTTCTTTGTGACTGAATGTGAGGATGAATTCTTTTGTTCGGCTTTCAATGAGTTTAGTGAGAGTGTACATTCTTGTTAGGTCTTGTATTTTTACTAGTAGGAAAGAAATGATGTGATTATAATTAAGAAAAGTACACCTTCTTTTAACTCTAAGGTTTTATGTATTGGGACTTTTTTTTTTCTTTTTTTTTTTTAAAATCACCTGTTCCTCAGCAGGTCTTAAATTCACTTAAATACAACCTCATGTCATTATTTATTTAACAAAAGATAAGCCAAAATGCAGAAGTAATGCATAAAAAAACTAAGCACAGGCTTACTGCTGTCATAGGAATCAAGACCACAAGTAGAAACAAGTGTAAGTAGTATCTGATCATCAGCAAGTGTGAGCACCTCTATCACAGTAGAGGTTTGCAGAGGCTGTTTGTTGATTTGGAGCATTTAGACAAGTGTTAACACAATGCCAAACATGAAATGTATCAGAAACAGTTGTTTCTGCCCATCAGTCTGGGAGCAGTTAAAGTCCATTTCCAAACTATTTGAAGTCCATCAATCAGAAAAAGACTGAACAAGTATGGCTTGTTTGGAAGAGTTGCCAGGAGACTCTTCTCCCTAAAAAGAACATGGCATTAATTTTAAGCTTTGAAAACTTCCTTTGAACAAACCACAAAACCTCTGAAAAATGTCCTTTGAATAGAGAAGACCAACGTGGACTGGACAAAATACACAGTGGCACATTTGGCAACAACGCAATATATCAGCACAAATATCTCATACCAGCTGTCCAGCTCAAAATAAACTAGTGCCAAGGATGTCTGCAAGCTTTGGATATACATAAAATACACTGAGCATGTCTTATAATTATGTTTTCTAATTGCAGATACTCCACGGACATGGAATCTGATTCACACCATATCTTGGGTGTTAAACCTGTTTGGGATTTTCTTCATCCTGGCTGCTCACGAGCACTACTCCATCGACGTGTTCATCGCCTTCTACATCACCACCCGCCTCTTCCTCTACTATCACACCTTAGCTAACACTCGTGCCTACCAGCATAGCCGAAGGGCACGCATTTGGTTCCCCATGTTCTCCTTTTTTGAGTGTAACGTGAATGGACCCGTCCCCAACCAGTATCACTGGCCCTTCAGTAAACCGGCCTTCATGAAAACTCTGATTGGATAAAGTTGAAGTTACAGCAGTGGCAACATGCATGGGACTCTAATATGAATGCCTTAGTGAAAAAACTTGATAATTTATTATATAAAAAAAACATGTTCTCTTTGATTAATTTGATTAATAAAAGTGACAGTTGTGGAACGATACTTTTTTTATATGTTAGATTAGCTGTCAATATAGAAGTTAGCTAACTTCTATATTGACATTTAGCTAAGCTTAGCACATGGACTGGAAACCGGGGTATAGTTGACCAGGGTCTGTTTAAAGGTACACTACCAGCACATTTGAAATGATAAACTCTTTTATAAATATCAAGTTTTAGTAATACTGATGTTTTGATATTTGTTGTTTGGATTTTTATTTTATTTTTTTATTTTTTAACTTTGGATAAACGTCGTTGGTTGTTTCTGGTCTTTACGCTAAGCTAAGCTATGCTGTCTGGCTGCTAACTAGAGAGGTTTCTCACAGGACAACAGATTTCTCACCATGTTGGACATGATACAACCACCAGTTGCAAAGAAAAAATGCATTCACCAACTGATTGATGAGTGGTTGTCATTAGGTGAAGTTTGTCACAATGAGGGTGTTGCACCGAAAACCACCTTGTGATTGCCGTGGTTGCAAGAAGATCATTGTAAACATCTGTAGTTAGCATGGAAGATACCAACTTAAGTGGAAATACTCTCTTACTAACCACTGAGTGGTAGTGAAACTTGGAAAAAGTGTAGCGCAAACCAGCAATGGAGATTGTCTCCAAAATAAAAGCTGTTTCTCACAGTTTACAATGTTATTCTTAAAACTCAACTTCTGCTTCCGCTTTAAAGTCAAATGGTCTGTGTTTGTTGGACTTCTCACAGTTTCACTACTTTTTGGAGAGCAGTTGGTGAGTGATTGCAGACAAGTTGCTGTCTTCCATGCAAACTATGGGGAATCAAAATAATCTCAAAGAGGTTTTCGCCAACCAGTAGGGGATTACTCGTTTTTCCCTAGTAACTGGTGGGGGTCACTGAATGTTCTCTACACCTGTGAGAGTGGGGCCTTATTTACTTGGCCTATATTGTCACATGTCCAAAATGGCAAAAGTTAACATCACGTGGTTAGTGGTCACATGACTCCAAAAAGTCAGTTTCATATGTACATTATATCAGACACTAAATAAGTGTTTGTCTCAAAATGTTGAGCAGTACCTTTAAATGTAATTGCACACTGCCAAAGGAAAAGAATGAGATTTATTTGTTGGCTAAGCGATGCAGGTACATTTATTGTCTTTGAAGATTTGCCTTGAAATGATCACTTTTGTCATTCTTAGCTTCTGCTTTGGGGTTGTTTACTGTTCGGTGGTGGTTTGGGTTTTCGGTGGTACTTGATAATTACAGCAGAAATCTAATGAAATAGCTGTGGGTTGATACTGTAGTTGTGCCTCTTCGGGAGTTGAGGTGGTGATGCCTCAGAGCTCAGGCTTTGCTGCAAACATATCTGACACCTGTTGGATAGCTGCTACCAAAGGAGCACTCGTTTCTTTAGATGTGCAAAAAAAAAAAAATCCTCTGCACTAACATAAAAAATGTCTTATTTCACTTGCACTAAGATTAACTCACCACTGACATAGAGCTCCCTATATTCAGAGTTAAACTCAATAAAGTATGTGAATATTCATTGCAAAAAATGTATATTTTGCACATTAAACCTTATATGTGTAATTGTTTCTTTATCCCAGTTTGATACTCTGTCATGGTTTTCTACGATTTTTATTTTTTTTATTTTTTACTGATTGTTAAGTGGTGACTGTAGAAACATGGAGGTATCATCTGTTGCCTATAAAGCTTTAAAAGCAGTTTGTTTTTGTTTGTTTTTCAAGCAAAGGTTCAAAAGTGCAGTGTTTACTCTGGCAGGTCTGATCCAAACTTTATCTCTTTAACTGTTTACAACGTGTATCGTTTATCGATGCAAGTAATCCATCTCTGCCTTTTGGCTTTTCACTGTGCTTGAGTTTGATTCGTGAGAAGAAACAAACCATTTCTATCGCTGGTGAAAATGTTGATTTTGATATGCAGTTTCAACATAACCTGCTGGTCTTCTCCACCTTAAACAAATATTTGATAAAAAACATACGTCACTGTTTAAATATTTTCATAATGATATACATGGGAGTGACACCTTAATAAAATCCGTGACTACCGAATTTTCACACATAGTTTTTCTGTTGGCCGGGATACATCATAACTGAGGATGGTACGTATTTTACACTTTCTTTTATATATTCTCTAATCACAGCTATTTTTTAAAATAAGTTTCAGTATAAATGTAAATATGAATAGTTATGTGAAATTTCAATCACGTAATTGTTGTCAGAGTGTATATATTTTACAAACTCAGTTCCAAAAAAGTTATAAAATGTAAAAGAAAACAGATTTTTAAATCTCATCAACCCATGTTTTATGCACCATAGAACATATAAATCATACCAGTGTTTAAAAAGAGCAAATTTAACATTTAAAAAAAAAAAATTTTAATGGTACCAATTCTTCCCTGTTTATCACTGTGTTGCATCCACTCTTTTTTTTAACAATAGTACACAAAAATCTGGGAAATGAGACCAGCTGATAAACTTTTATTTGAGGAATGCTATCCCATTCTTCGTAGGATTCCGTCTCTTTAAATGTCCTGGGTCTTCTTTCTCATATTGTATTGCATATTGCATATTTCTTGATCGACCAAAAGTTTGGTTCACTTTGTCCATTTTAAATGAGTTTCGGCTCAGAGAAGATGGTGGCTTTTCATCATCATGTTCATATATGGCTTCTTCTTTGTATGATAGAGCTTTAAGTGGCATTTGTGGATGACACAGTTAACTTTGTACAGTGATTTCTGGAGGTGTTTTTTTGAGCCCATGCAGGGATTTCCATGACAGATTCATCCTTGTTCTTAATCTCATCCTGCCTGATGGACCAAAGATCAAACGTCCAGAATTCGTTTTCTTGCGCACAGAGATTTCTGCAGATGCTCTGAATCTTTGGATGATGTTTTGTACTGTAGATGATGAAATATTCAAAGTCTTTGCAGTTTATGTTGGGTCACATTATTCTTAAATTCTTCCACAATTTGTAGAGGCAGTTTTTTTGCAGATTGGTAAACCTCTGCTCAGTCCTGTTACTAACCTGTTGCCAATTAACCTAATCACAAATCTTTGGCTTTCTTTTTAGTAATTGTACCTACTTTTTTTTTAGATGTCGTACTGTCAATTCAGATTTAGAATAAGCTCATAATTTTCATGAATTAGTAAAATATCTTAGTTTAAACACTGAGTTTATGACACCTGAAAATCATTCTGCTTTTTCAGAATTGTATTTTATATTTACACACGCCTCGGGTTATGTAAGATATAAGGTACAACTGTGTATACACTGTGTCAACTGAACAGAATAGTTGTTAGTCGAAGCAGTAGTAGGCCATTTCCTGTCATGTTAAAGGTCTTAAAAGGATAGAAATTACTTTAGTATGAAATGTGTTTCTCTTTCAGTCCTCTCTACATGTGTTTGTCTGTCTGCTGGGGCTCGTTGTGCTCTGTCACTCTCAATGCTTTTTCGAGGAGTTAGAGGTCAAAGATCCAAATAACCCTCCAAAAGGTGAGTCACATGTGACCTTTCTTGTACAGATACAATACTGCAGGACACTGGGTGTGGTGGAAAGGTTTCTCTGTCATTTTTTACAGATATTAGACATTTATTCCACATCTAATCCCTTAACCACACCTATGCATACACTGATAGATGCTTAAACACAAGGAGTGCCTCTGAGTAAGTAAGTCAACAACTCCTTTGAGTTGAGCTGTGTTTTCATTTCTTTACATGTAGGGTGTGTGGATAAGGATGGAGAGCTGCATGATTTTGAGTCTGCATGGGTGAGAGACTGCATGGACTGCTCTTGTACAAGCGAGGGTTTGAGCTGCTGTAGCAAGTAAGACTTCCACATTATTGTTTTTTTTTTATTCATTAAGGCATTTTTTCTTTAAACAAATAAACCTCATTTCTCTCAGCTTTCTTACTCGTAGGACTGTGATAAGTTCTCTTTTTAGGCTTTAACAGTGATATAAGAGTTACTAAATGAACAAAACCCCTGAAATTGTTTTTGATCATTATTGTTTCTTTTTTCTTTTTGTATCATAGGATCCCCGATGCAAACACTGTAGATGTTCCTGAGGAGTGTGAGCTGGTTGTGGATGAGAAGGCCTGCTCTGTTAAGGTGGTGATGAAGTCTGACAATGAAAAAGAGTGCAGCCCTATCTGAATACACTCTAAAGGCGACTAAAATCCAGACTGGGTCTAGATTATGACATTAAATTACCAATGAACAAAGATTACCACCTTATCAAACTTGCTCTTCATCAATAAATTTGGTTCAAATCTGCTTCCTGAGTCTTCAGTGTCTTCTTGTCAGCACTTGCAGCTGGTCTCATTTTCAGGATGCAATTGAATAAATTCACCACTGTGTGACAGCAGAGTACGGTCCTCAGAGGGTCTTTGGCACCTGAAGGGGCTCTAAGCACAATTATAGCTGTGCTCCTCTCGCTGCTGCCTCTGACACAACCGCTTTGGTTGTTATTGTGCACAGCTTCTTCTCCAACTCTAATCCCTGAGGATTCACACCTGTTCAGAGCATCATTTTCTCTCATCCTGGCTTCACTGAAACTCATTTTTCAGCTAATCCATCACGTGAGTCCTTTTTCTTTCTTTTTTTTTTTTTAAACACGCAATATTGATGTATTGAATGGGTTCATCATCTTTGTTGAGGGAAATCAGTATTGATTAGGATTCAATCAGCTATGAAATGAATGCTGTATTGTTTCTAGACTGTCAGCTTGCAGTGTCCAGAGACTGTAAGCAGGTGTATTGTAGGTTTCTCCTTCCACAAATATCTTTTCAATTATACAGTCTAACAAAAGCATCTGACAGCACGCATGTCTGGTGGTATTTATCCAAAAAGAAAACGCAAACAGGGGAACAACATTGCATTCATATTTTGTGTTGAAATGTAAAGAGAACCACATTGTGAAAGTATTTGTAGTAGATTTGAGAGGTGTCACCCACAATCCCTGACACCTCCAGCAGATAACAAGGCTTAGCTCAGGTTGAGCACACTGCACAGTGTCTGCTGCCGTTACCCTGATTATAACCGGCACAAGGCAATATGAAAGAAAATAGTCCCTGAGCAGCTGTATTGATTGCACAAACATATTGGACTATTCTTTTGGATTTAGGAAATTTTTAGAATCTAGTAAGTGGCTGTGCTGGTAAGAAGTGAAGCAGAAACACAACCTGTGATTGCAGAGGGGTAATTGTGAGACTGGGCTTTTTTTGTTTTTCAGTCAAGCATATATCTTTGTTATTTTCATTTTCAAATGCATTTTACCTGCAATACAGATTCATTACATGCAAAAAAAAACCCCAAATCGTTCATTCCTTTGGAATAGCACATGTCAGTCTTTTATAATCAAGTGCAGTGTTCAGCTATAATAAACTATTTTTCATTTCTCAGAAATATTACCTTTATATGACACTACCCACAGCACTCTTTAGCAGGTAGATTAAGTCTAAGAAAACAAAGACTGCTGCTTAAAAGGTATATGTGGAATCCACCTTTCACTGCACAGTACAATGTCTTTTTAAAAATAAAAAGGTGAAGCTTCTCTAAGGAAAATTACAGCCTTGCCTTCATTTCTGTGTCATCTATTTTCTCTGAGATGGAGGGCACTTTTTGAGGCAAAGGTAAGAATAATATGATGGGTCAAGTGGAGACAGGTCACAGTGTTCCTTACCATGCAGAGACTTAGCGCTGCAGTGTGTCCAACACACTAACACAACTACTTGATGTATGTGTTCTCCACAGCATCGCATAATTGCAGCATTAGCGGTTTAAAAATGGCTGTTGGTTTTCAATATTTCCTTTTCTTACTACTGCTGTACATGGTTTCTCCTCACTGTTGCAGTTATTTGTTGCATGTAATTACCGGTGCAATTACACTTGCCTTTCCTCACCGAACAAAGGATGATCGATGCTGTGCCACCCTGCCTGCAGCTCACTCAACACACTGACAGAGTAGGTTAGTAATGATGCAGGGTGAAGTGACTGATAGCAAAGTGTGTGCGCTGTTAATGGAAAGTGACAGTCTCGTTTTCTTGTGGTTTTCATGGCACATAGCAGAGGTTCCAGGGGAGATGGCTACAGTCCATTTTTAGGATCATGACAATGTCATACCCTTTCATTAAAATAAATGAATCTAAGTCTGTGTATTCATAATAATTTTGATATCATTAACTTTTTATGTTCAGTCTTGAGACCTGACTGTTGATTTTTGGACAAGGAATTGCAGCAATTATTAGTGTGAGGCCAAGTCGCTTACAAAAGAATGTAATTATCACCTTTTGCTTCTTGTATTCAAAGTCTTTTGTTATTTAAACTGTGAAAGCACTTCGTATTTTCTTCCTTTTTATATAGGTGTCATTCTTACATGAGGACTGCAGTCAACCTGATATCTCAGACAAAGATAAATCTAGATGTTTAATAATTATAATGCTCAACATCTGGATTTAAAGTGTGGAGGATCGCAAAAGCAGTCGTTGGTCCTGACAGTTTGTCTCCACCGCGTGCATTTTTTCTGCACGTTTTTCAGTCATCTGTCTCACAGGACTGACAGAACACATACTCTCTTATCTTCACCAACTCACCTGTCTACACAACCACAGCTTCTGTTGTGTTTTATTTGAGTTATCAAGTCTATTTTGCCTTTTGTAATGTACAAACATTCACTGTCCACTTTGTTAGGTACAGTGGTTCAACTGCTTGTTAACACAAATATAATCAGCTGTCACATGGACGCTAGTTAATTTAGATATGAAGTTCAAACTTAGCATTAGAATGGGATGATTTAAGGTACTTTGAATGTCGCATGATTGTTGCTGATATAAGGGTTGGTCTGATTGTGTCAGAAACTGATTGGATTATCCCACACAACTGTCTCTACAGTTTTCAGAGAACCGCCCAAAAAAGCCTGGGCTAAAATGTCTTGTTGATGCCAAAAGTCAAAAGAGTATGGCCAGATTGCCTAGATAGAAGGGCAACAGTAACTCTAATAACCGCTCTTTACAGCTATGCAGAAGAGCATCTCTAAACACATTACCTGTCAAGCCTTGAAGCGTATAGGCCAGAGATAGGGAACCCGAGAGCAAGTGTCCTGCAGGTTTTAGATGTGTCCTTAATCCAACACAGCTGATCTAAATGGCTAAATTACCTCTTCAACATGTCTTGAAGTCTCCAGAGGCCTGGTGATGAACTAATCATTTGATTCAGACGTGTTGATCAAGGGTGAGATCTAAAACCTGCAGGACACTGACTCTCGAGGCCTGGAGTTCCCTACCCCTGGTATAGATAGATAGATAGATAAAACTTTATTAATCCCTCGGGTGGGTTCCTCTGGGAAATTTGTTTTCCAAAAAGCACAGCACCGACAGAAGTTACAGAGTTAAGAATATTATATATATATATATATATATATATATATATATATATATATATATATATATATATATATATATATATACACACATATATAAATACACACATATATAAATACAAAGACATATATAGATAAAATATACAAAGGGGATAAATAGAATAAATAGGAATAAAAATAAAAATAAAAATACAAGTGAATTGCACATTTCAAGTATGGAGTCTATTGCACCGCTGATTATTAACAAAAAGTATTGTTAATATTACTGGTATAGGCAGTAGCAGAAGACCACACTAGATGCCACTCCTGTCAGCTAAGAAGAGGAATGCAAGGAATCTTCTTAGCTGACATTTCACACAAGCTAACCAGAAGTGGACAGGAAAAGACTGGAAAAATGTTGCTTGGTCTGATGAAAAAAATTTGCATAATTTTGCATAATACACATAAATAAACACAATAAAGATCTATCCTGCCTAGTAATGGTGAAATGGCTTGGTGGATTTTTTTTTTTTTTGTACACTCTGTGCCTCTTTATACCAACTGAACATCATTTAAATTGTACAGCCTACCCGAGTATTGTTGATGATCATGTTTTTATGACCATATTGCATCTATACTCAGATTGCTGCTTACAGCAGAAATGTGCATCATTTCAGAAATAGAGCACCTTTGGGATGTGGTGGAATGGGAGATAAACACACAGGCAAAAAATCTGCACCAACTGTGTGACTCTATCGTGTTAATTTGGACCAAAACTCTGAGGAATTTTTCTAGCACTTTGTTGAATCTCTGCCATGAAGAATTAATGCACTCCAAAGGCAAACGGGGGACCAACCTTGTACTGGCAAAGCGTAACTAATAAATGGGGCCAGTGAATGTAATACTACTTGTTTAGTGGGATCTGAGGACTTCCAAAATGTCAGGTAATATACGACTCAGTAGTGGGCCTGAATGAATCTTGTGTAGACACAGATTGACCATAAAGTGACAGCAATGACTCACACAGACCATCCATTACTCGCAGTCCTGATATCTTTGCTACACCAAAGAGCCCCTGCGAATTTGAAGTCAGCAAACTAGCCAATGAGTCATCATAGTGTTTAGGATTTCTGCTCTGGGGACCCATGAATGTTAGTAAAACATTTCATAGTAACCCACTCATCCATTTTCTTTTGCTTACTAACCCCTGGACAGGTTCTCAGTCTGTCGCAGGGCTAACACAGAGACAGACAAACATGTTCTCATCACTTAGATTCACCATTTAACCTAACCTGACTAACTGCATGTCTTTGGACTGTGGGAGGAAGCCGGAGTACCCGTGCAGACACAGGAGAACATAAAAAACCCACTGTTCCACCCAGGGGCGTAATTTCCAGGGGGGTTAGAGGGGTCATAACCCCACCACCACCACTAATAAAATTATGAATTATCTTGCATAAATAGGCTGATTTTCTTTACTCATTTCAGGTATTACCAGCAATATAGTAGCATATTTAATCATCTGGGAATTTACCCAGATTTATTTAGACAGAGATCTTGACCCCCCCCCCAATGTTCAGCACAAAGCTACGCTGATGGTTCCACCCCATCAAACATTTATTGTACATATAATTGAACTTCCTTCAACTCTATCACGCACAAATTCCTCACACATCTAGTTTCTATTTTTTTAGAAACAGGATCAGCTTAGTTCTCCTTCATTTATAGCAACAGTATTACTCCTACATACACAGATTAATTGACTTCTATAGTATAAGAGCAGTAGAATAAATGCATTTCATGAATCTGTGATTTATCTCTTTGTTTCAGATGCATGTTTTCAGAGGGCTGGGATGGACAGTTTGATCCATGGTGCTGGTGACACTTCAGTCTTGGTGAGATGTCCTTGAGTGGCAACACAACCCAGTCTTCTTTGTCAGCGTCACCTTTTCCTTTGATCTTCAACAGCTCCACCCCTCCACAATCCTCAGCTTGGGAGAAAGAGCGAGCCAGCCATGGGTCTGTACAGGACTGGCCAGGGAATGAGACCCAGCTCCTCTCAGACTTTGCCATTCTGGAGCATGATGAGCAGTGCCACATGTCTCCTGTCCTGACAGCATGCCTTGTAGCCTGGTACAGTGTTACAATGGTGCTAGGGTTGGTGGGCAACATTGGCCTCATTTGCATCATTGCCCGCCGCAGAGAAAAGGTCAATGTCACCAGCATTTTCATCTGCAACCTGTCATTTTCTGACATTCTGGTATGTGTCTTCTGCCTCCCCTTCACTGTCATATACACAATCATGGACCACTGGGTGTTTGGCTCGCTGTTATGTCGCCTGGTGCCGTTCATCCAGTGTGTCTCTGTGAGTGTGTCAGTGCTGTCTCTAGTGTTTATCGCCTTAGAAAGGCACCAGCTTATCATTAACCCCTCTGGATGGAAACCAAGTGTTCCTCAGGCCTATATGGCGATTGTTCTCATTTGGATACTGGCCTGCTTCACATCTGTGCCTTTCTTGGCCTTTCAGCTGCTCACAAATGAGCCCTATACCAATGTAATCCTGCCCGTGTCATCGGTACATGACCAAGATTTTCCTCATGCTTATCTCAACACATCTCCTACTCATACATACAAAAACCTGTCTGCGCTTCAAAATTCATACCGTTCCCTCTTTTCTTACGTCCCCACCTCTTCACATATGGAAGCCTGTGTGGAGCACTGGCCATCCCAGGGTCACAGGGTCGCTTACACCACATGGCTTCTGCTGTTCCAGTACTGTGGGCCACTGTTTTTGGTCCTGCTCTGTTATGTTAGAGTTATTGTGCGGCTCCGTCACCGCAAAGAAATGTTGGACCGCGCCCGGACCCCGGAGTGCCAGCGCATGACCCACAGCCGCCGGATCAACATCATGCTGGTTGCTCTCATAACGGTCTTTGCCCTTTGCTGGCTTCCGCTCACCATCTTCAACGTGGTGTCAGACTGGAACCAGGAGGCTCTGCCTGTCTGTCACCACAACCTGCTGTTCTCCCTCTGCCACCTGCTGGCCATGTCCTCCACCTGCATTAACCCCGTCATCTACGGATTCCTCAACTCCAACTTCAGGCAAGAGGTGAGCGAGGTGCTCCTACACTGCCGCTGTTTCCCACTAGAGGAAGAGTGTGAGCAATATCCCATGTCCACTGTGCACATTGAAGTGTCCCATACCTCTGTGCCTCTAACCTGCAGGAGCAACTCTGTGTGACACTGATGCTTCAGCCTAAAGGATCCTTCTTACATAAACTGTACAGTTGTAAGACAAACTGTTGCTGTTTGTTCTTACTTTAATGTCAATAGATCCATTTAAAAAGCAGCTTAAAGCTATTTATTGTAGATTTATATGTTTAAAAAAGTTCACCACAAGTTTGTGTAAAAAAAAATCTATGTTTTGTGTTAAATAAATATTAGCTGAACTTAAACTAGGACGAAACTGTACTTTTGTATGATACCAGTATGTAACATAACATGGTGCAACCAGTCAGCCCAGCAAGTCCTTGAAGCCTTGTTTCCACAACTTTGGCTCAACTCAACTTTGCTATACTCAGTTTCTCATTTCCACCTGAATGTGCATGGGGTCGTTATAACAACGTCATTTTTATCTGACAAAGACAACAACAATGGAGGACATCGAGGGAGTGGTATACCTGCTGCTAAGTCTATGGGTTTTTCTCAGACTTGGAAACCACGGTGTTGGTTTTTGTTGCTGGGTTTCACCTTTCCATTTGCACCTAATGACAAACCCTAAAAACAAGGTCGAGTCCAGTCAAACAGGTACTTGTAGAAAACAGGCATTAGTCATTAACGCATTACTGTGAAACAGATTCCCAAAGTGTGGGCTGGAGCCACAATAGGCTGCGAGTGTACTGCAGGTACAGAAATTCCGTTAAATGGATTTATTTATATAAAAAGTGAATAACAATGATAAGATGCGGTTAGTTTGTTATATTACTTATTAATCCAACCTAAATTTGCTTCTCTTGTATTGAAGTTTATATGCCAGTAGCAGGTGGGTCCCATATTGACCATAGTATTTTACGTATGACTTGGTAACTTTAGCAATTTCTAGCCAAAAGCCTGTTTATGTTTTTTGAATAACATTTTCAAGGAAATACATCTCTTTTTATTGTATTTTAATTGAAGTGAAAATTTAAAATGGGTGTGCCCCATGGGATCTTCTGGTTTTTAATTGGGCTGAAGCACTCTTGACTTTGGGAATCGCTGCTATAAACAATGGTGGTGTGGAAAGAGCAAAACTTTTTGAGGAATTTAAAGTAGGGCTTAAAAGAAATATCACAAGTCAAAAGAAATGCACAACACCTAAGAAAAAATCTCAACACATCCACTGGTAAAATGCTGCTTGCAGTGGTGAAAATTGTAGTCGACATTTGCATAACAAAAAATACCTTTAAAGTGCAATGTTTTGTCAGTGGTTTAAAGTGAAGTGTTTCATACCGTGTCTTACTATGAGCAAACTGCAACTATAAAGACACTGAAAAAGGACGTGCATTTAATCTTAACTGTTGCTTTTTCAGAATTTCATGTTTAATGCCATATACTATCTTACTGTATCCTGTTATTATGACATAAATCCAGCGGGTGTTAGCTTAACTGTGACTTATAGAATTACTGCCAGTTAAACATTTTAACACTTTAAATTTATGCTGGAATCATAGAGCAAATCCATATTGCAGTATTATCAACACCTACAGTGGTGACCAGAGATAAAGGAAAAACAGAATGAAAGAGTGGAGGATCATGCCGATATATTTATAAGGCATGAGTGGTCATTTGACAGGTATCGCAATGTTTTAGAAGGACCAGTGTGGTTGTTCAGTTCAGGTGTCTCAATGAGCCATGAGACACCAAGAATAGTCATTATTCGTTTTATTTGTTGCACCTGTTTTCTGTGACATGTCAAAACCTTTGCTGAGTCATATTAGTTGTTTATTAAGTATAAAACATGTGTGACCATACTGTGGCCTTCAGACTCACCGGACCTCAAGCCAACAAAATGCCTAAAGTAAACTTGGAAGTGATGCGTTACACGGTGGGAGGGAATGCCTCTCATAAGGATTCTATTCATCCTTCCATACACTTTCAGAGACTGTTTGTAACAGAGACTGTTTCAGAGACTGTGCTACCAGTTGTGGTGGTAGCACAGGCCCTAAGTATAAATGTTCATTTCATTTATCGTGGAACTGCACGGTGTGCCATTTTGAGACAAATTAGACGCTAATGTTACAAACTGTTTTATGAGTGACCCCCTGCCGTTGTATTTCACGTATTTCAGTACAATTCAGTTTTTTATATTCATAGTATCAACCCTGTGAAATTTCTGTCTTAGCTTTCATAGTGAAGAAAACACAAGGTGGGTTTTGTTCTGTGATTGAAGTGACAAATAAAACTGAAACTTACTAACTTATATACATTGTTAAATTGCAGGCCTTAATTTATTTTTGATGGGTTCAGTAAATATTAAAATGCTTGGACATCAAATGTGCATGGGCATGATTTAAACTACATCAAAATGTGTTAAATAACTTGTTTCGTTGAGGCAGTATGTTTATGTTGTTGCAGTAAGTGCCAAGTTTTGCCTGCATGTGGATTACTTAAACGTGTCTTATCTAGAGGCTTACTTATGTGTGAATTTAATAAATTTATATTCCTTGAAAGCGTCACAACTAATATCTCAAATAAATGTCTGTTTTAACTTCGACTACATTGCCAAAAGTATTAACTCGCCCCTTATGATGATTAATTTCAGGTGATCCAATCACTTCCGTGGCCACAGGTGTATAAATTCAAGCACCTTGGCATGCAGACTGCTTCTACAAACACTTGTGAAAGAATGGGTCACTCTCAAGAGCTCACTGAAACTCAGCATGGTACTGTGATAGGATCCCACCAGTGCAGCAAGTCCAGCTACTAAATATTCCACAGTCAGCTGTTAGTGGTATTATAACAAAGTGTAAGGGATTGGGAATGAAAGCAACTCAAAATGGTAGGCCACAGAGCTGGGTCAACGGCCACTAAGGCACATAGTGCACAAACGTCGCCAACTTTCTGCAGAGTCAGTCCCTACAGGTCTCTAAACTTCATGTGGCCTTAGGATTAGCTCAAAAACATTGTGTAGAGGGCTTCATGGAATGGGTTTTCATAGCTGAGCAGCTGCATCCAAGCCTTACATAACCAAGTGCAATGCAAAGTGTCAGTGTAAAACATGCCACTGGACTCTAGAGCAGTGGAGATGTGTTCTCTGGAGTGACAAATCACGCTTCTCCATCTGCCAATCGGATGGTGGAGTCTGGGTTTGGCAGTTGCCATGAGAACAGTACTTGTTTGCATTGTGTCAAGTGTAAAATCTGGTTGAGGGGGGGTATATGGTGTAAAGTTGTTTTTTGGGAGTTGGGGTCGGCCCCTTAGTTAAAGGAACTCTAAATGGTTCAGCATACCAAGACTTTTTGGACAATTTCATTCTCAGATCTTTGTGGGAACAAATTGGTTCAACCTGGCTGCACACCAGTGCACAAAGAGAAGGATTAGCGAGTTGGTGTGGAAGAACTTGACTGGCCTGTCCTGACCACAACCCAGCAGAGCACATTTGAGATGAATTAGTGCAGAGGCTGCAAACCAGCACTTCTTGTCCAACATCATTGTCTGACCTCACAGATGCACTTTTGGAGTCTGCAGATTTCTGAATGTTCAGAAATCTCAATAAACACACTCCTAAACCTTAGGGAAAGCCTTCCCAGAAGATTTGACAGTATTATAGCTGCAATCATATTAAACCCTATGGATTAAGAGGAGGATGTCACTAAAATTCATAAGCATGTCAATGCAGATGAGCCAACATAGTGTAGATCATGTGTCATGAATTTATATGTAATTCACCTGCAAGCTGCTTTTTAAAACAATCTTTCTATTATTTATCGTCTTTATTTATCTTCCTTGTTAGTTTTCAATTTTGTGATTAAATATATTAATTGTTAAAAAGATTTATTTGTTTCTTTTATTTCATCATACTTATTTATTTTGGCATTATACTTACGAGTGTACATAAACAACCAACACAATAAACAAAAAAGCAGTAACTTACAAAATCTGATGGCTACCTTTTCTTTGCGCATATCAAGTAAAATTAACTGATTGTTGAATTAATTAATTGATTTTTTAATTAGGCAAGCTAAAACGTGAGTTTTCTTCATGGAGCAAAACAGCAAGTGGCACAAACTCATACTTTGTATCTTAACGGTACCGCATAACACTCGTGTTCTTTGGATTAGCAGTATATTTTCAGCGTTTGCAGAGCTTAACCGAATAAAAACTGTGATTAAAGGACACACGCGGTTAAGTAAACCCTTTGTAGGGGCCCTACCACATTCCTTTCTAGACCGGAAGTGTCGTATGTCACACATTAACCAATCATAGCTGTTTGTCCCAGAATACATCATTTCCACAAACTGCACGCGCGAACAATACAAGCAGGAGTGAGTTGTTGGTCGAAACTGTGCGATTTAAAAGTGACTGCCACACAAAGTAAGTCAACGGCAACCTCTGAAAGTGCGTGTTTATATCTTCTTTCACGTCTTCGGACTCCTAAAAGTCACAACAAGTGAAATGCATGTGCCAGCGGAAGTATGAACCATAGACGGGCACCATGGTTAGCTTCGCGAGTTTAGCATCAAAATGCAGCCTACAGTTTTGTTAACATTATTGGCATTCATTCATACACTTTGATAAGTGTTACATTTAACGACTCTGCCCTATATATTTTACGTTACACAGTAACTAATGTCATATCCATATGTTTGATAACCTGCCTTGAGTCAATTTCACTAATAGGTGGTTTAGTTAGCTAACAGTAAAATTGAGCGTTTTAATATTTTGATTTAAAGTACGAGTTAGTACAAAGGTTAGACGTCGTCATATATTTTGTATGTACCTCGCATAGAGAGTATATTCATAATTTGCAGTGCTGTGGTATTCGCTACAAGTTTAAGCATGTACCCCCAGCAAGCGTCTGTGCCTTGAGTAATTTATCAAGAAGTGCTTGGGTTATTGAATAATTGATTTGACACAACATTACTACGCAGCTCGCTTGTTATTCTCAGTTCAGAACAAAGTTGTCAGGATCTGATACCCTAACTTCAGACAAAACTGAGATTATCAGATTTTTACGGTCGAAAATAACAAACATGGTGTCTTACCAGATATGTTGGCCTCGGGAGACATTGTGAGGAACCTAGGAGTCATTTTTGATTTGGTGTGCTCATAAAACAAATATGTTGGACTGGTTCCTTTTATCTGGGCAGTGTCTCTAAAATGAGAGACATCCTGTTGCAGTACACCATTGTACTTTTAAGGTTGGGCTAAAAAACATAACTTTTAATTAAGCTTATAGCTATGACTGGAACAGGTAACACTGAACCATTCCTTACTTATGCTGCTCAGACTGCCGCAGTACTATTGATGCTATTTATATAGTTAAATAATCAGTTACATTAACGTATTCCTGATTTGTGGCTTTGATTTCAACACTTGACACACTTGAATGATTGACTGTCATTGATACATTTCTGATGTAGTATGGACCAGGATGGACAATTTCCTTGTTTCCTTGTGTCACAGTAAGAATTTCTTTGGACTGATGAAGCTAAACTTTAATTTCAAAAAATGTCGGGGTTTTTTTTGAGTACAATAAGTTAGTCAAGTGACTCGGTATTGTAAATAATATAAATCAGCCAGTTTTCTTGTTCTTAAAAGTGTGACAGAGTAAAATTCATGCGGTCTGCTAGGTCACAAGCTCACAGTATGTCTTCTTTTTTTTTTTAAAATTTTCTAGTATCTGTGTTTCGGAGGTAAAGAGGCCAGTAATGACCACAACGACCAACTCTTCAGTTCTTAAAGGTATTGCACATCTTGGTGTTATTGCAATACATCCAGGCTGAGGTTTAAGACTTTGGATTTAAGTGTGCAACTCTTTTCAATGTATCTGCAGATGTTGTTGCCTATGTTGATGTGTGGTCAGCCGACAAAACAGGAAACTACTCAAAGCCATTTGTTCAGCAGCTCCTGGAAATGGGAGCTCAGGTGAGACATTATTTTCACTTTATTGTGTTTGTTGTGTTTACAGACTGTTTAAATAAAGCTGGGTCCATGCATTTTTAGACAACAAGGCAATTTTTGTAGTATTGGCTCTTTACACCATCAGAGTTAATTTTAAATTAAACTGTCAAGATATGAATTATGTGCAGACTTTCAGTTTTCAGTCAAGAGGTTTGTAGCTAAGTACACTTTTACTTTCACACACAATTCATCCAACTACATCTACCAGCAGTCACATCATCAGTAACCACTGATAATGGTTACTGATGATTTAAGCCACTTGGTACCCCTACTGGCAGCCATACATGCCCATGCTGTAACATTGCCTCCAAATGGGTTTGTATGCTTTGGATCATAACCCGTTCCTTAATTTAGGTTTCATTTGTCCAACGATTCCATTTTTCCTGAAATGTGACAGCTCTTTTAGATATTTTTGGGTAAAGCCTTATGCTGACCTTGTTCTCAAGTGTTTCCTTTCATGAAGACATCAAAAAAAAAAAATTTCTTAACCATGAAAATAATTCTGTCATGATCCACATTAGTTGTTTTCTGTGGCTGGTCAGATCTTTCAATGCTCCTGAGCTGGCCAGTGCATTTCTTCCCTTTAAGGATTTACCAGAATATTAGTTTTTCCATTTTTTTTGGGGGGGGGGGGGGGGGGGGGGGGGGGGGGGGGAGTGGGGGTTGCTTTGCCTGCATTATTTGCATGAACATCTGTTTGGGCCTCATATTTAGATTTCCAGTAAGCAGCTAATTCAACAGTTGGAATCAACTCCAGATCCTCTATCTGCTTATTTTATATATATATATATATGTGTGTGTGTGTGTGTGTGTGTGTGTGTGTATACCCTTGTTTTACAGGTATCAAAAACCTTTAATAAGCAAGTCACACATGTAGTCTTCAAAAATGGTCATCCAGCAACGTGGAGAAAAGCCAAAAAAAGTAATGTGCATCTCGTCTCTGTTCTGTGGATAGGAAGGTAAGAATTACACTCAAGAGGTTAGTAGTTTTGAATTTAAGGGTCCATCATGTTTTTGTTTTTTGTTTGTTTTGGTTTTGTTTTGTTTTTTTTGCTATTATTGTGCTGTCATGAAGCCTTTTTAAGGTGTTGTGTACCTTTTCTAATTTTTTGTGAAATGATCTTCAGATGTTATGATGATGGCGTCCATGTGGATGAGAAGTTATATCTAGCGTTAAATGATGAAAGCAATCCTGTGCTGAAGAACAAGAAAGTGAGTGAGATGCACCTCGATGATTATGTTGATCTTATTGTAAGCTGTAAATAAGCAGTGTGTTTATTTGGGATTACTAGCGTGAATAAATAAGTGTGAATATTCCCATTTCTATTTATCCTGATGTATAAATGCAGAGAAGTCACTAAATTAAGTCTGATTGTTTCAAGGTAACACACTCTTTATCTTAAATATGTGTAGCAGCTGTTATTATGCATTTAATCCCCAAAGACAATTGTGAGCCAAGAAAAACCCACCAGTCAGGGAGTGTAGTGGTTCGGTTATGCTGTTTGTGCTATTTTGCTGATTCCCTTTGAGCAAGAAGTCACTGCAAATTAATGAAAAATAAATAAATTGTTGCTCTTATCACCTGTCTGTGTGTCCTGTTTATGTTGATCGTTCACCTGTGTGTTTACTGTAATCTGTGTGTTTAAAATCAGTGATTTTTATCTAAAACTATTTAAAAATGTACTCTGTTTGTGTTTGCTTCACGTAGCATCGTTGCATGCAGCCAAAAGATTCTCCAGAGAGGACACCTGAAAATGACAGGCGCATGAGGAAGAAATTAGATAAGATGATGAAAGACTTTGCTCCAAAAGAACCGATAGGTAAAAGGTTATAACAGCAGGGGATTTTTTTTTTTTTTTTGTCTGCCATTTCATACTTTCTTTTCTTCACAGTTACAGACGTGTCACCCATCATTATTGACGAGGAGAATGGAATAGTTTATAGCCCTGCTTTTAAAAGGTCAGAATATATGGCTCAGCGTTTGAAAGACATGAAGGATAAACGAGAAAACCTTTCACCCACAGGTAAGTGCAGCAGCAGGTGAACAGCCTGATGGACTGACAGACTTAAAACACTTCAGGATCTTTGAAAGGAAGCCAACTCATGAAAATGTCACTGCCTTTCAGCTTCACAAATGGTTGAATCTCCCTCACCCACCAGATTGAAGCCTTCTCTTGGGAGCTCACCGAGTGTCCTCAAATTAACATGTAAGAAAACTGGGTGCTGTTATTGATATATCGATCTACAGGCAATGGTAGTGTGATATTTATCTTTCCTAACACAGAAAGTAAGCTTGTATATTGCTAAGAAAGGAAAGGGGTCTGTAATTGAATTTAGACAGGATGGTTTATTTTCTTTTTTCTTTTTCAGCCAGTTTTTCTTTTTGTTTTCTCAAATACAAGACCAGCATTGTATCCCTTGTAACAGTAAGAGCTCTCAAGCCAGATTCCTATTTATAATGCCAGACTGTATCCATTAGATGTCCATTTAGTGCATCAGTAGGATTGGAAACATCAATAGTACATGTTCTAGTGAAATGTGTTCATTTAAAATTAAACAGGAAATATCTGAAGGGATATAGGAAACAACCTGCAAGAGAGAACCTGTTTTATAGTGCTACAGTTGGCAAACAAAATGGTACATCTTAAATTAAATTGACCAATACAGTGTTGAGTTTCTGTGTACAATGAATAGAATTAAATATCAGTGTTCCCTTAGGGACATCTTTATTGACTGTCTTGGATTGCCAAGAACAGAACACACACAAAGAAAAAGACACTGTAATCAAGAGGGTAATCAAGAGCCTTTGGATAGATTTATGGTGACTGCAGTACAGTGTTGCTTTGTAGTATCCTCTCCTAAGACAATATCCTGGTGTTTTTATTTTGTTATATATACAGCTCTCTTCACCACCTGTTATTTAGTTTTACCACTCCGCGCAATTACTGTGGGGGTGTAGTGTTCAATCTGGATGTGTGAAAGGCAAACAGCTGCCCGTATATTTTGTATTTACATATTTGTATAAGGGCGAGAATTATTAGTAATCAGCCACACTGCAGAGCAAAACAATGGACAGAAGGTGGTTAAAATAAGTATGAAACAATTGATTTATTATTATTACACCTTAACATTTCTGTTTCTGTGTAAAATGTTCTGTTATTCTTTCTCCTACATAGATGACCAGTCAGACGATGATTCCAGTGCTTCTGTTCCTGAACTTGGTTACTCACCTGATAAGGAAGAGGGGAGAACACACACAGATGTCGGAGACCATGAACATCTTGAGCTGTCCCACAGGAAAGACTGCCTCTCACCCAGCCATCATGTGGCTGAACAGGTCATAAGTGTGCCTGCCTGCCCTGACCCTGAGCATGAAGAAGGAAATAAACAAAAAAGGTCACGGAGGACCTTGGTTAGAAAAAAAGAAATGGACAAAGACAAATCAATAGATTTTTTACAAAGTCCTTGTCAGGACAGGAAGTCTGACAACAGTAAGAACGATCAGAAAGAAGGAACCCAATCGCAGATAAAGTCACCTAAATTAACACCTAATAAATCTGAGAAAAGAAAACAAAAAAACACAAAAGTAAACTCTATAGCAGAGACCAAATCCCATATTTTTCCTGACACTCTGGAATCCTCTAGCTGCCTCTCATCACCTGTACCAGGTGGTGCTGCTTCAGGACAGAAAAAACCCAAACGGGCTCAACAGTCATTTTCAGCATTGGTACGATCTTTCACTTCATCCAGTGAACACAAATGTGGCACCCCCGGCACGGCTGACAGAGGTGATGACATGTTTGAGGACTATTTCTCTTCAGCTAAACACAGCCAGAGAAAACAAAGACATCGGTCACTTAATCTACCGGTGACAAGCGATATTAAAATACCTTTTAACTTGGATCCTCTCCCAACGAATAGAAAACAAAGAAGTGAAATCTTTGGACCAAAGGGTCAAAAAAAGAGGAAACTGGAAGAAAGTGACACTGGTAAACATTTTGATCAACAGTCTGAAACTAGCATTGAAACCCAAACTCATCAAGGGGAAGAATCTTTGCCTATGTTGGATAGTCCAAGCGTTAATAAAAAGCCAATGGGGAAAAGGCGAAGACAAAGCACCTCAACATTTACAACCATTGATAAAGCTACAAGTGAAACAACAGAAAGAAGAAGTGCATCAACTTCAGGCCAACAAACGATGTTGCCCGAGTTTAAAGCTGTGGCAGAGCTGCAGAAAAACTCTGATTTCAATGTTCCTTCTCAGATTGTGGAAAGTGAGTAGTATGGCTGCCAGAATTTAGAAAGTGTAATAATACAACCCCAGTTCTTTAAAAAGAAAAAAAAAAAGAAAAAAGTTCAGATGCTATGTAAGAATTAAATAAAAACAATAAAATGATTTGCCAGTCTCATAAAATAATCTTAGACATAAACTTAGACATTTTGCATTTCATGAAAAATATGAGCTCATTTGGATTTTGAATGCAGCAACACGTTTCAAATAGGATGGAATGGACAAGAGGTTTGAAAAGAAACCGCTGGAGAAATATTACTAAACTGATAAGGTTCGTTGGCAACAAGTCTGTAACTTTTATACAAAACATCTTAGGCAGAGAGTCACCAATCTGCATTAAAAAAACAACTAAAACTTGTGGACCAATTTCAGAATATTGAAGTTTTGGAGACTATGCTATACTGTGACTTTTAGTCCCTCAGGCAGCCCTGCATTAAAACTGGCATGATTCTAACAAGGAAATGACTACATGGGCTCAGGAACACTTCTAGAAATCATTGTCTTTGAACACAGGTTGCCATGCCATCCACAAATGCAGATTAAAGCTTAGTGCTGCAAAAAGGTCTTATGTGAACATGATTCAGGACTCATTTAAAGTGGAAAATTATTCTGTGGTCTGATGAACAAAAATTTGAAATTTCTTTGGAAAACATGGATGGCACATCCTCTGGCCTAAAGAGGAACGGGGCAATCTGGCTTGTCAGCACTCACTTTAAAAGACTGCATCTCTAATAGTCTAAGGGTGCATTAATGCTTATGGAATTGGCAGTTTGCACATCTGGAAAGGTGTGTGGATATAGATAAGTTTCAGAGGAAAATCTGTTCCCACACAACAAACATGTTTGTGAGGGAAAGCTTTTTATATTTCAGCGAGATGATGCCAAACTGCATACTCAGTCTATTACAACACAGTAGCTTTACAAAGTCTGGGTGCTGAACTGACTTGTGAAATACAAAATCTGGAAAGAAGATCAAGGACTGTTAAGGAGCTAGAATTCTATGTCAGACAAGTATGGGACAACATTCATCTCTCAAAAGTCCAGCAGCTGGTCTCCTCAGTTCCCAGATGTTTATAGACTCATATTAAACCAAGAGAGGATGTGACACAGTGGAAAACATGGACCTAGCTTTTTTGAGACATGTTGCTGGTATACAATTCAAAATGAACTTTAAAAGAAAAACAAAAATGTAATGGTACAATTTCTCAATTTAAAGATTTGAGATGATTTCTCTGTTCTACTGTGAATAAAATGTGGGTTTATGAGACTTGTAGATCATGACATTGTGTTTTTATTTACATTTTACAGTGTCTCAGCTTTTCGGGGGTTTGGGTTAAAAATGAACCCAGGACTAAGGTCTGGTCTGCTCTAATGACTTCATTATGAACTGAACAAATCATATTGATAACATGGTGGGAATCTTCACAGATGTTGAAGTTTTGTACTGTTGTCTGTAATCCCTGGGTTTGTGTGTGGCTTCACATGGCTTGCAGCGTAATTATTCCAGCCAGTCTAAACATTTTTGTAATGCATGGTTCTTACAAGATAATATTAAGAAACAAATGAGGCCTTTATGAAAGCTCTCTCATAATAATCTGTAGTTGTGTTTAACTTTTAAAGGCCTAATATCTTATTTATATATAGCACATAGTTAAATTAGATTTAAGTTGCACATAAAAGTGATCTTCCTATGTCACTGTGGGTTTTCTCTGGTTTCATTTTGCGAGTTGCAAGTTAGATTATTGGCTCCGTTTCCATATTTCCCAATGAATGCTGAGGTCTGACTCCTAAGATCCTCAACAGGATAAGTATAAACCTGGAGAAACTAAGTATGGATCAACAGATCATTTAAATTTAAGTGCTTTATTTACTGTCCAGGAACTAAATGAAGTAAGCACGTTGTAATTCTGGGCAGCCTGATCAGTTAAAATTATAGAGAAATCGAAATGCACAGTGTCATGTGGTAGTAAGTAGTGTAAAGTTACAGCTTTCATTTAATGTTTTTGTGCACAAATGTGCAGACATGAATGCACACGCATACAAAACAGCACCTGCCGTGTGATAGGTCATGTAAAACCACCCCACCACCACACACACACTGTTTTAAATTGTCTTGTTTTCCAATGTAGGTAGAGGAAATGAATGTACAGTTGCAGCTGGTTTTACAGAGAGCCTAACTGAAGCTGAAGGAAATTACAATAAGCAAGTCAGCTTGACTCTACAGAAAATGGTTAACAAAACAAAGGTAAGAAGACATCACATCTGGTTCTAAATGTCTAATTGAATTCAACTCTTCAGTTTGACAGTTTAGTCTCCATGCCTTAATTGAAAGACATTATTTTTGCTCTGAACAATGCTTGTTTATGGTACATTTCCTACTGTGTTGTGGGAAAATTGGAAAGCAATTGCAAAAAACAGGATGTTACAAGTATAATGCCACCAGTGGGAGGTTTACTGAGTCATTAAAGATATTGCTCGTGTATGGGAGTTTGCAGTTTTAATTATAAATCTCTTATTTTCTTATTTATATAGTTGCTTTCTTTGTTGTGCTTTGTTGCCTGCTAAATTGCCTATATTAACCCTTTCAGACACATATTGATATTACTTTTCTTTCTTTAGTTTAGGGGCTGTGGTTACTTACAGCTTACAGCCAGTGTGGGCTTTGTACAGCCCATTGTTTATCTTCCTTCGTCACATAGATAGATAAAAGGAAACATAGTGTAAGAGAACAAAAAGATTATTTTCCCCATGTTTGTGTGTAATATAGGAAGTTTAGGAAGTAAACCAAACATCACTTGTGTGTGTAACTTCCTAATAAGTATTTCCTCCGTAAGGTCATACACTTCCATGGCTGTAGGCGTTTGACGCTACTGACGGTACTGTCGGCTCCTTAGGGTTTCCTGTGTTTTGTCTCTGTGATGGTACCATACAACTTCCTTGCTTGTGAAATGCACCTGGGTTGTGTTTTCGTTACACTCGTAACCTCAACAAGCTGTAGATGAAATAAAGCAAAGATGATGTCATATCCCCGGAGGATCTTTTATTAGTTAACTTTATTATAGCTTGATTACAAAGAGGTTGTAATTGTTGTTTTGGTTTTGTAAAGATTGTGATGATGGATTGATCTCCCTATAGTCCTGGGGAATACAGTCATCAGAGATAATTTCTTGTCTTATCTTTAAAAGTGCTTATATAAAAGTTAAAACTCATATTACACAGCTTTAGGTTAAAACTGCAAATTTGTAACATAATTTTAAAATTCTGGACATGTCATCAGCTTATACTTATTAAATACAGCTCAGATGTTAATGGGACCTTTGCTCTTCTTTTGTCTTACACTTCCCACTTTTGCGTGTTCTCAGATATCTCACAAAGGTGCAGTTCTTTAAAAGATCATATTCTGGCATTGTCAGTTTACTTTGCGATTTTATGTCTAAGGCACTAAAGCTGTGGATGTACTGTTACTGGTTTCTTTGTTAGGTACACCTTGCTAATACTGGGTTGGATCTGCTTTTGATTTTTGCTTTATTTCTTCACTGCACAGAAAAACAGCAAGATGCTAGAAACATTGCTCAGAGATTTTGGTCCATGTTGACATGATAGCATCACATAATTGACCACATTTATCAGCTGCACATTCATGTTGTGAATCTTGTGTTTCACTACATCCCAGAGGTCCTCTATTGGGTTGAGATCAGGTGAAAGTGTTGGTCATTTGAGCACCGTGAACTCATTTTGTTCAGGAAGCCAGTTTTAGCTTTGTAACATGGCACATTACACAGAATCACTGACTTCTTATCAATTCACATCCCTACTCAGAGAATTTCTACGTTCTGCGACCCTTCTCTGTAAACCCTCTTCTGGCACCAACAATAGTGCCACTTCATCATCTTTCTTCTCCACTCTGTTGCTCAGTTTAAACAGATGTACCTAACAAAGTTGCTGGTATATCATCCCTATCGTTTTCCTACTTTATTATAGGTTAAACAACTCTCTAACATGCTCAAAAAATATTCCGTAAACCTCACTAATGTTCATGTAAATTATTCTGTGTTGCAGCAAGTAATAACCTGGCTGTTTTATTGTTGTTGGCTCTCAGTAGATCCAGTTGATCTCTCCGTGATTGTCTGAACTGCTTCATTTTAACTTTGTGCTGAATAGTTGCCATCAAGGAGATCTAGTCATACTGAGAAGAATTTCCTTCATTTGTGCTGCAAGTGTTTGTGCTCTGCCGCTTTGCTGGTTCACACCAGCTCTTTGTCAGAGGCTAATTCATTCTCATTGCCCTTTTCTTGTGCCAGAACATGACCACTGCATAAGATAGAGTTTCCTTAAGGGTACTTTCAGAGTATCTGCACATACTTTTAGTTGTTTGACTTGGCTTGAAAGAATTTAAAATGAGCTTGTTTCATCAACTTTTTTTCCCCAGTCATTCAATGTCTATAAAATAAATTGCAATATCAAAATAGTGACACAACCACTGACTGCCTTCCCAAGGGGCCTTCTTGGTGATAATGTGTTTTTTGACCAGCATGGGGTCAGCTTGTGGACGGTTTTGGCTCTACTGTTCTCAGCAGACCTTAACCCCTGACTTCCAGCTTGGTGGGGGCTGACATCAGTGTGTGGCAGGAAAGGTCTGGTGGTCCTGTTTGTGGTTAGGTGTTTCTCTGAAAGTGTTTTTCATCTTTCCATGACCTTGATGTTTTTGCGTCAATGCAACAAAACATTCACCTGGCTTGTAAAAAAAAAAAGTGCACTGCCACTGAAAGAAAAACTCTTTTACTTGTTCAGTGATGCATCATTCAACAAAAATCAAATTACAATATTTACACACAAAAGAGATATAATACGCAGTTTCAGTTTCCTGGTCTCTTTGTGTAGCTGCTGCTTGGCTACTATAAAGTGAAGATTGTTGTTCACAGATTTCTCTCTTTGTGCTCCTATTAAACACAAGCCAAGAAACAAATGAATCCAAATATTCATTTTTAATCAAAACTCTGTATCTACTCTACTTATGCTTGATTGCCAAAAATGTGATGGCTGTTCCTGTAACACTGTAAGGATTATAAGTAGCCAAGAAAAATACAAGAGGTGTGAAACCAATGAACACAGACATTTCAAACATTTGCTGGCAGTGTGTGGTTGTCATTTATGTGAACACAGATCTGTTCATTCCTGTAAGCTTTGTGGGTTCATTTTTCTTTCAGGCACTGAGAACGCTCGTCATGACAAGCATGCCTACTGAGTAAGTAGGCATGTGCTTCTATGAATACCCCCAGCTTCATATTCTTTAATTTTATTGTGTTAATTAACAAGTTGGTAAAAGGAGGCATCTAATTCTTATTATTCATCTCTTGTAGGAAGCAGAACACAGTGGTTCAAGTGGTGAAAGCACTCGGTGGTTTTTTAATTGTTGACCGTGTTTGTGAAAGCACAACTCATGTGGTGTCTGGGGAACACAGGCGGACTCTCAATATTTTGCTGGGTATAGCTCGTGGCTGCTGGATCCTCTCATTTGAATGGGTACGTCGACTATAAATGTTTCAAAGATGTCGTTTGATATTATTTCAAAGTTAAGATGGAGGGTGATTCTGTCTTATCTCTAATTGAAATGTTTTCTTTTGAGTAGATACTCTGGTCTTTGGAGCAAAGGCAGTGGATTCCAGAGGAGCCGTATGAACTTTCAGATCAATTTCCTGCAGCACAGGTAAGTTCAGAACTACTCAAACAGTACTAGTAAAAGGGTCTTTGACAGATTTACTACCAGCATTGAGTTTACAGGAAAGCTTTTTATTTTTTCCAGTAGGGTAAAAAAGCTGTATCGTCTTATCTTCACATCGTTATTGGTTTAACTAGTTCAAAATCTTCTTGAGATTAAAGCCTTTTTCATATATGACTCAACAGTATTAAATAATCTCTTCTCCAATTTATTTCTCTCCGAATGCAACAAAAGATATTTTCTATTTTTCCAGGACTTATATTTTAGAGATTTTAGTGGCACCTTAAACATAACAATCTAGAAAGCATTCCACTCATGCTTTAAGTCTCATTACTGCCAGTCATCCATTTACAGTAGGCTTGTTTTTCCTAAAGCATCCTGTGTGAATTGTGGATGTTGCCTCTTCCTGCACTTGTCATTCATGAATCACTGTCCTGCCCTGCAAAAAAGACTTGGGGTCTTAATGTAGACGAATGTCAGCATGTTTCCTCGTAAAATTGCATGATGGCTTTTGTTGTGATAGATCAAATATTTTATATCCCCATGGCCTTTTATCATTTGGCACACCACATGCTTCCCTTTTTCATTCAGTTCTTGTTGCCTCTATTGTGTGGTGTGGTGTTCCTTCAGCTGTGGCCAGTTAATCATAGAAACAGATTTTAATAGTATTGTCTTTTGGGTTTTTTTATTCTGTCAGGTAATTTGTGATAAAAATTTGGTTCTCTTTTTTTATTTTTTATTTATTTTATTCCAAAAGCATGTAGTCAGGTGCCATTTTTATACCAATTCAAATCTTTATAGCCGTCAAATCTACTCTTAACTATCCCTCTACAGTCTCTGCATTAGGCCAGCAATAAAGTGGTGTAAATCAAATGATCAAGACTACTCTTTACTAGAATAAGAGGAGGTTTGCATCAGTCTAATATCTCTTGAAATATCGTTACAAACTGAATCAGTTTATCTATATATAATGCAGCATGTGAAAATCAGGCTTAAGTCCCTTTTTTATATTTCTTACCGTTTGAAAAATTCTAGACAAACATCCAAAAATGGATTTAAATAGTTATTTGGTTTATTTTTTATGAAATTTTACGACGACAAACACTGGAAAATCTACTCTGTTCTCAATTGCGTCATTTCCCTGATCTTTTTATACAGACATTACTCAACTGTCGTCTTGCAGTCAAGTTTGTTGCTCTACATCTTTCAATGGCTTTTCTCATTCTAGATTACCACCAGTAGCTAAACATGCATTGGTCCTTTGAGGCTTTAAATCTGAAATGTGCAGCTGAATCTAATAATGGCAACAATAAAATCACAAGTTTGTAGCATGTAGAATTTATTGTGCATTGTGGAAAAGATAAAATGACAGAAAGATTTGAAAGATCTTAAACAGCACTTTAGCTGTATGGCAGATCAGCATCCACAAAGCTGTTTATTCTTTGTCACATGACTTATACTTAACTATTATGTCACCCACTACAATGCAGAATCAACCTCTCTGCCTTGTGGTTGATTTTTAACATTCAATATCAGGTTTATAACAGCTACTCAAGCAATACATATCCTAATCTCCTAAAGCCAGTGTTAACTGGTGAAAAGTTACACTTCCGAACTTGTCCAATTTTTCTTTGTTGTAGTTTGTTGTAGCTTCAAAAGAACCATTACATAAAAATGCAGATTAAAAAACATTCCCAGTACTGTAGAATTATATTAAAATAATTAATTTCCCTTCATGTGCAATAAAATTAATAACTAGCTATAAGAAATCTCCTTTCTTATATGATAAAGTTTAAAACCAACCTTAAAATCTACTTATAAATTAAACAACAAATGTACATATAATCTCTATAGCAAAACATTGTTATCATAAGAGAAACATTTTGTGGTATTTTTACATTAACATTTACATTTTGAAAAATGTTGACAATGCAAAAAAAAACAAACTTTCACCAGATGTTTATCAGCATTTTGTACCATCGTCTCTATTATACAATGACATTGGCAGCTGTCTTTAAAAAATAGTTCAACTGTTAAAGTGATTCAAAGAAATGAAATGAATCTGATAAGCTAGCTGAATAGAGCCTGACCGATATTTTAATATATTTTAATATATTTTAATATAACTAATTTTAATTACTATTCAAATAACTGTAAATACTACAGCTATGTGTATTGCTGTGACTCTCCATATTTTAAAATCTACCACATAAAGATGCACAAAGGTGTATAAAAATATACGCACAAAGTGTTTTGGATCCATTGAGAATTTTTATTTTTGGTCTTGTTCCCATTTTCTTTAATCTGACTGTTCAAAGGGAACCTGAGAAGTCTGCTGGCCTGATCATCATTGTAGTGGTCTTCAGTGAGTAGCCTGAGCCTTTCCAGTAGTACCATTTGATTCCATTGAAGCGATTGGCGTTTTGGCCCTTTTGGTAATACATCCCATTCAAGTTGGACGGACCACAGGCATCAAACCACCAGCCTACAATAGAAAAACATTATTAATTTAACTGTTGTGTACTTTTTATAGAGGTGGCAAGTTTGTGTTTAGACACATTACAACTAATCTGCTTGTTTAGATCCATTATACAAAACAACAGATTGTAAGGACAGTTATGTCTAATGTAGGCTCGACCTGCCTACATTGGGGATGGGGGGTCATTAATGTACCCTGTAAAGTAGTATTGCTTGAGGAAATTTGTCAGGTTTCTCAGAAGCCAGTCCAGAGGAGCAAATGGCCTTGTGAAACTAGCGTAGTGCCCATTTGGGGAAAGTGTAAGCAAGTTATTTTTGTAGCTAAAGTTCATAGATTTCCTCTAAACCTGTGGCATGCAGGCAGTCATAAAGTTACTGTTTTAAGAAGAAGGCAGCTATATAAGGATACGGTCAGTCAAATCAAATGTGTGTCTGACTGTGCGTGTTTAAAAAATGACTGTCCGGAAAAGGTAGATGCCAGGTTTCTCAAGAACTGCTCATCCATTTGGGAAACCAGAGAGAAACAAAAGACAAAAAAAACCCCAAAAAAACAGAATTGAGTAAAGAAAGAGGTCCCGATGCCTTTATGGAAACCACTTTAGGTTTTTAGAGTGATTACTTTTTGGCCGGGCCTCATTTTTTAAATTTTAAACCCATTTTAAAGTTAAGGTTTTTTGTGTTTATGGCGCTCCTCACCCACTCATCTGAAAATCCTTGAACTACACACAGCACTTACTCTCATACTCGGCAGCACACATACAGAAGAACTTTCAGACAGATTATTAATGGGGGGTTTTAACCCTCGGCCTGACAGACGATCCATTTTATGCTATTTAAGTAACCATACGTCCATTACCATTTGTGAGAGTCAAAATTCAAATGGTTTCAGAAAGAAGTGAAGATGTGCTTTTGGGATATTTGGTGTATCAAGGTGGCAGAAAGCATTCACAAGGTACTGCTGTCTGAGCACGGACAGAAAAATAAGCTCCACCTAGGTTTTACCATGTATGCTTCACATTAGCACAACTCCTCAACCATTTTTGCACTAGAGAGAAAATTTAGATGGTTCCTGAAAGATAAGAAGTATTTTGTCATTTTACAGCCAAAATTACAAAATAAGACCTGGCAGGCTGTAGAATACTTGGCTGATAAAGGGTTAAAAATTGTTATTTTTGTGTGTTGTTTCGAAAGGCATTATAGTGAGAAGTGCATTTAGCCCCGTTTAGATCCAGATTTATTGCATTCATTAGCATTTTTGTTTATTTCAATTTCATGCTTGTAATGACAGATCCCACTTTTCTCTTTTTGCTGGACCAGTGCCCCTCTGTTACAATTGTGTATAATGTGCTCAAAGGAGTCCCCTGTGAGGGACCCCTCATGGGAAAAAAAGGATAGGGTAAGGGTTTGTGTGTTTTCATGTTCACTTGGCAAACCCCAGTACTGAGGGAGGCAAACTTCTGGCAGCTGAGTTACTTTACGGGGAATGGACGAGGACCTTTAAGCCATCAGTAGAGAGAGGGAAAAGCTGTTCCCAGGCTATTAATGTGAGCCATTGTAGAGACTGAATTCCCCGATGAGTTGATCAGTGATTAAGTCTGAGCTAATTGTGCTCTTTGACACGACTACAAAAGGATGGCTGCCCTTAAATTGGCCTTAAAGATTTTTGGGGCAAGTGCCAAGATTTTGTATGGATGGGAATTTGTTCCACAAAATGTCCATTACTGATTGACACATTTTTATTTTTTAATTTTCCAAGCTAAGGCATGATATTTACAGTAGTGTGTTCCTACCTCCTGTTGTCAGTTGTGAACATTTGCAAACACATTTGTCATGGTCTGCATCCTTTGTACTGAATTCACTTCCTGGCTGCCCAATGCTGCTTATTTTGCCTGCCGTTCCGCTGTAGCCTTTAAGGTGTATCCTGTAAAATGGAAAAGGGAAAATGAAGGAAGAAGAGGAAGTCTGTAATTTCTGTTCCTCAAAAGGCATTGCTCAACCTCACTTATGTACTTCTTTGGCCTAACAGCAGAAGAACAGAAGCCAGCGCTATTTAATTTTGTTGATAATTGTGTCTAGCAAATATAAAAAAAAACTACTTTTATTTTATGACAGTGAAGTTTTTTTGTAATGCTATTTGTCTGTTTTCTTTTTAGTTATCCGGCATCACTGAGCAAAAAGATCTCAACACCAAATTAGAGTAGAGTGGAGACCTCAATAAAGCTGTGTTGAAATGGGGCATTTCAAGCTCTGATTGTCAAATTAAGCTTCAGGTATAGAAGTCAGCTTTGATTGGAAAGCAAAAACATGTTTGGAGGTTGTCTTATTGTCAGGAAAGAATGTCTGAAAAACTGAGGCTTTTAATGTATTTCCTATTTTTCATGTACTGAAGAGCTTTAGTATGTTTTCTTTGGGCTGATGCCAGTACATCAGGGTCAGGAAATATATAGTGTTATACAGCATGAAACACTATCCAGGGACATTTCTAGAGTGGGTCCAAATAGTAGTAGTTGTTCAGCAGTTAAAATTGTATAAATGATAGTGATGAGTGATGAGGTTAATCAACTCAATGGTCTTGTGTTTGTCAGTAAGGTAAAGGATGCATACTTGTGATGATCTAAAAGTTTGCATCCAGAGTAGCTGAAAACATTTTAAAATATTACACCCATACTTTTCTAATGCAGATTCGACTTGATGTTCACGTGTTGGAGATTGCACTCTGCTGCATTATGTTGAGAATATAGCTTGTTTTGAGGCTACTAGCTTCTCTATGTTTAGATATTTAATTTCATTGAGTTTCCAGGCTATGCTTTAATTATGTCATGTTATCTTGGCTCAAAATTGGCAGCAGTTTTTAGTATGTGTTAAGGATAGCAGTCTTCAAAAGTGCTTTCGTAACAGTGTATAACTTGCTGATGGGCTTTTTTTGTCCTTAATAACTTGAGCTGCACGAGCAGAAACATTTTGCTGCTCAAAGCATGAAATTGAACAACATATTAATTACTTGCCACTTGGGGCGTGATAGATTTATTTGAACATACTTGTAATTTTGTGCTTCATTGTCAAGAGAAAATTGGTCGTATTGTGAGAATCCAGAGTTTCCTTCCCAGTCACTCAGCTGGATCCTTAATTTGTAGGCCTGTTGATTTGACAGTCTGGAGACAAATTCATTTCCTAACCAGAATTCTCCAGAAGGTTCTCCGAATCCCTGAAAGTACACAAAAGAAAAGTTATTAAACTGTGTGAAAGTCCTGCAGTCATTGCTTTTCAGTTTAACAAGGTGTACACCAATGTACAACAAATATTCACTTTTACAATAAGAAGTTAATGAAAAAACCATGTCAGTTTTAACTACGCTTGCATTCATAGTGTCAGCCCAGTTGTATCCTACTTGTCATTGTACAATTTCAGGGGCATTGGCTGTAATAACAGTGGAATTGAATATGATACTTAATGACAAAGAGCGAAAAATATGTAAAGCCTTTTTCCAAAATGTGAGGGGGGTAAATGCTGCTATTATTTTCCTGAACAGAAGATGGGCATTGCTTCTCTGTGTTAGTGGTTACGGTTTGTTCTTTCTTTGAATTACCTCAGAGGAGACAATCTCCAGCTCCTTAAAAAATAGTCAATGGCCCAAACCAAATCTGACCACTGTTGGGCTGTTTGATTTGAAATGGAGGCCGTAACCTGGGTAATATTATTTTTAAGGGAAGAATTTCTTCCTCGAAGCTTTTACCTTTTTGTACTCTTGCCACGTACGGTGAAAGTCAACACGGCCGTCAAAGCGTTTTTGTATAACAGTCCAGCCACCTCCTTCTGTCTCCATGTCACAGAAAGCCTACAGACGCAATGAAAAAAAGAGGAGTGAATATTTATTCAAATATAATTCTCTGTAAACAGTGCATACTTATTTATATTTTGACCTAGATAAAATAAATGTGTTCTAGGTTTCAGAAGGGCAGTCAGAAGTTTTAAAAAGTATCTAAGGAGATCACAGTTGTAGCTCAAGCATGCGCATTGCTGATAAAAGTTAATGAACAATTTAAGCTAACCTCGCTGCCCTTTTTAAAAGACAAAACTGAATTTCTCCTAAAGCAGCATGCTCTGTTTTATTAACTGATAGGTCAGATCATGCCTGTGTGAATGTTTATGTACATTTTGAAGATTTTCAGTATGTGCTGGCACTCATACATGTGTGACGTACGAGTGAGTGATTTTTAATGATCTAAAAAACTGTGCCTTACCCATTTACAGCTCAGTCACACAAGAGTAAAAATAGCATGGCAACATTCTTGTCACTAGGAAGGCAACTTGTGTCCAAACAGTCACGGTCCAATTGGGACTGACTTCACTCTCCAACAGATTAGCGAAGGTTTGCAAATAATTGCTGCTTAATTTATAAATGTGTATGGATTGCCAACATATTTCAATCAGTCTGCATCAATGAGCACAATTAATCTGCAACAGGGGACTCAACTGGTTGAATTAATTTCTGTTTCCAGTCTACTTGAATTGCTTTTTAATGCTTTTGTTGTGTACGTAGATGGCACCAAATTTAAGAGTTTTGTGGATTTTTCACTGTTAACTGCCGTATTGTCACAGATTGCATATAATCATCAACTTGCTGTTCAGTCACAAACTAATAGCAGACCGTCTTTGTCTTATTTCTGTTTTACCGCAATCTTGAGGCTCCAAAGTTGTTTTAAAGACACATTGATTGCGAGTGTTTGCAGATTTTGCCCTCATCTTCAAAGCAACCATTTCAAAGGGAACAAGTTTAATGGGCATGGTCACAGTCATTTTGTTTGTCCCATACCCACCAACCACTGTCAGTCAGTCAGGCCTACTTTACCTTAAACTCCATTGTACTGTTGGGTAATGTTAGCGTGTAGACACCACTGTTGGTATTTCCTGATTTGTAGACGGCAGCACAGTCCGTGAATGTAGTAGGTATGTCCCGCATCATGACAGTTTTGGGACCTGTAGAAGAAATTAACTTTTTTATTTTAAACAACTCACAGCTGTATAGCATTTAGCTGTCAGGTTGTGCTAAGCTAATATGTTTGGATTATGATAAAAGTTCTGCATGTTTCTTTAGTCTCAAAACTTAAAGTTTAAAAGACTTAAGCTGATGGGACACAGCTAGCCTAGGTAGTATAAAATCAAACGAAATAGCAACAGCTTGTAGCTTCATCTTAACTGATATAATGCTATTGGCCTCGCCTTTTACTTTTACGTCAAGCTGTCTCAGCCTACATGTAAGGTCTACGGTCAGACTGGTGACCCCTTAGCAAATGTAGGCTGACATAAATGCTACTTAAAAGACCCCCTACTTGATCTTTCATTTTAAAAGAAGTTACAGTGGCCTGATGAGGGGCTGCCTCACCTCGAGCGGTGCCAGAAGCGATGTTAGAAATGAGGTTGTTCACAGTGTCCAGTAGCTCCTGCTGCTGATACTGCAGGGCTGTGTTGTTGGTTGAGACTTTGAGCAGTTGCTGCTCCAGCTCGCCGATGATAGCCGTCTGCTTCAGAATCAGAGTCTGGAGCTGCTCCTTTTCTTCTTGAAGCGTCTTCATCTCCACCTGCCTCTGCTCCTCCATCTCTTTTACTTTCTTCTCTAGAAAACTGAGGAGAAGCATGCAGGTTCAACAGGTAGCTTCTTCATTGCCTAAACGCTGCTGCTAGTGAATTTGAAAATTTAAAAATTTTCCCATTTTGTTTGCTTTCCTCACCTGTTCTTGTCATTCAGTTTGTTGATTTCGTTTGTTTGGACAATTAGTTGCTTTTCCAATTTGTTGGTTGACAAAGAGTTTTCAAGAAGCTGGCGCTCAATCCGAGTTGTATGATGAATAACCTAAAATTAAAAGAACGAAATGAAGCACAGCGTCTTAGCCATATCTCATTGTAGGTCATCCATTGATTCTGTAGACTTGAGACTTGAGATTGTGCTGTAAATGTTTTGTACTGTCTTTATGTCAATTGGTTGCCAATATCCTAAGAATTGGATGGACCCAAATGAAACACTCTTTTACTTTGGATATAATGAAATTAAATATTATTGTGCTTTCAGGTTTAATACAACCAGTGTTGGGGAGTAACGGAATACATGTACCGCCGTTACGTATTTAAAATACAAAATATGAGTAACTGTATTCCGTTACAGTTACCGTTTAAAAAGGTGGTATTTAGAATACAGTTACTTTGTTGAAATAAATGGATTACACGGCGGTATTTTCCTGTTTCATATTGCGGCGGGTCAGGACTGTTTGGGTTTTGTTTGACAGCTATGATCTGTTGTTCCAGGTGGCAGCGTTACGGTTACCATGGTTACAGGGTGACGCTCTCTCTCTGCGACTGTGTGTTTCCTGGGTGAGAGAGGCCTTTTTGTTGTTGTTGTTGTTGTGCTAAGCTAATAGGCAGAATGCTACGGGCATAGCCCTAAAGAATGTAGCCTCATGGGCAGTGTAGTCCGTGCTGCAGGGAGAATGGACTGCCATACCCATTATGTGTCTGTGAGTGAGAGGAGGGAGAAAAAGGAAAACTACGAGTTGTCATCGAGCAGAAACGGGAGCTGGAAGCATGTAAATATAATAATAACCACTGCAGCCAAGAAGAGTGCCTGACGAGCCCAGTTGTATGTAAGCTATTAAGACTCGACTTTACGCTGTGTTTGTGTTTTCCTCCGAAACAATAAGTTCCGTTGGAGCAGCCTTTCAACGCCTCTCTCTGTCTCTCGCTTGCAAACTTGACCCAGACAACAAAGTAAAGCTATTTTTCGGCTACGAGCCCCACACGGAACCCGATGTATTAGCCAGAGGTCCCTTTACTATGGTTCGGAGCCGCGGACCTTCAGTAATAGCAATAAATCACATTCATGTAGTTGTAAACAGCATGATAATATATTAAGTAATCCAAAGTATTCAGAATACGTTACTCTCATTGAGTAACGTAACAGAATACATTACAAAATACATTTTGGGGCATGTAATCTGTAGTGGAATACATTTTAAAAGTAACCTTCCCAACACTGAATACAGCAGCCAATTTCCTGGAAATAAAAACCTTTAAACATGTAAATAAGTCCTAAATTTAATAAGAGTGAGAGATATCAGTCAAGAGCCAATCTGGACATGAATCTTTGTATTTCGTCACGTTGATCAAGTTAAACTCGGTTTGCGCCTGCAGAGTGAACAAACAACCATTTTAAAATGGAAAAAAACATGACAGGAAAGAACAGCCAAGTTCCAATACAGCAGACATACCTGAACAAGGGGAAACTGAGAATCCACGTATTTTCACAAACCTACGTATTGAACTGCACATGGGGTTGGGGACCTTGCCACTAATTTCCCAGTTCGGAGGAACTGAACTCAGCAAAAAGCAGCTTGTTTACATGGATCCTAGCTGTGTGTCTCCAATGGAGCTGTTGATGTCTTTGAACAGACGGATGTCTGATTGTGACAAACTGATAGACCCTTTCTCTGGGAATACAAGTGTGCTAATAACAGGAAATGCTGTACAGTTGGCTCACATAAGGTCATTGACGTGTAGCCACAATAGTAAACTGACGCCATCATGCCTGTTTTTCTCTCTGCTTAATTTTTTTTAACACTTGCAAACGATAATATTTATTGCAGCGTGTCACCGAGTAGGCTGTTATTTCTGCTTTTGAGGAATAAACAAAATGTGCAGTTTCACCTGTGCCTCCACGTTGGTCAGTTTCCTTGTTTGCTCAGCAGTTTGACTTAGCAGGTTTGTCCCGATTTCAATCATTGTAGCGGTGTGGTTGTGTACAGCAGTCTGTTGGATTTGGATCATGTCCTGCTTCATGCTGTCCTGTATGTAGCTCTCAAGCTGCAAAAGAGAACGATGATAATTAGGTTTAGACAGTTTTTGTGAGCTACCGATTCTCTTCATCACCTGGTCATTTTGTTGTATATAATCCTGTGTTTTAGGGGTAATACAGAGGTTCACATATTGACATTAGTATAGGACACAGAGTTTCTGTTTCTCATTGGTCGTGGACAAGCAAGAAATCAGGAGTTAAGTAAAATGTTTCTCATGAGCTAAAGCTACTTTCAGGTACTCGCTTATTCACAAGAGGTCACCACAGCAGGCAGCTCCCTTCCTAATGCAACCCCCAAAGGGATTTGTGTTTCCTTCTGGGATTTAACGGGAGACCTGACGCTTGTTTTGTGAATATGTGAGCCATTACACCTGCCTCCCTAAAACTGTATGGACTCTGATAATATATATTTTTTTATAATCTGTAACCCTAATAAATGTAAGTGCTTTGTGTATTTCATTAGTAATGTGGATGATAATGTAAATGTCGGAAATAAAACGATAATACAGTGAAAACATGCACCAAGATTGATTTTTAAGATGGGACCACGGGGATAGAAATTTACAAAGGTTGCCCATCGTGAGGCCTTTTCACTAAAAACCTGAATCGTTTCAGTGTCAAACATTACGTAACCTTGCCCGTGTCAAACTTCTTAATAATTTAGGGATTTGTTCTCGTCTACCTTACTGTATTGCCAGATTTAGACCCAGACTAATCATTAAGTTATTTCCTGCATGGTGTCCCTGAGTGGCAATCAGGTCACACGACTCGTAAACAGGATGGAAGTGCTGAGTGAGAAGTTACATCCTTCATGACAGTGTGCAACTTGTGTGCAACTGGAAACCAGCGTCAGTTGAATATCGATGTTATCTCCTCTTAGTTTGCATAATCACTGTTGTTATTTATTCATCAGTCAGAAATACAACGGCAGACATTTTATTTGACTACTAATACTTATGCTAAAACAACCAAAGGCTGCAATTAGTGCTGATTTTGTTTGTCTTCCTCTCTTGCTGTCTAGTTTGTTTATGTTCTCGGATTCATGCAGATATGTGGAAGGGTGTCATTTGAATTGTTGGCAGGATGTCCCATTGATAGTCAATGATCTAATCAGTTGTTTACTCTGTGTGCCTCAGAGGCGTCAGTGAGGGAATGACTGTGTTCCTCAGTCGTGTGACAGACATTTTTTCTCCAGCTGTCATCAGTTGGTGCGGCATGAATAGTACTTTCAGTAATGAAATGAGTACACTCTAATAATAAAGCACAACAAACCTACTGATTTGCAACTTTTTCTTTTCTTATGTGCAACTTTATTTAAAGACCCCCAGTATGCTTATTTGACTGCTGTGAAGTCCTCTGCATAGATGGGAATTGCTTGTTTTCTCAGATGATTTTCTTTTCGTCTAATCTCTTCCATCCATCCACCAAACCATTGATGGATGGAGGTGATGATGAGATTTATAACCTCAGTGAGGCAGGGCTGTGAGGCATTCATTCAAACATGAAGCAGGCAATATTTCAATTCACCTTAGCTACTTATTGTTTTTTATGGTTACATGACATACACTTTTCTCAGTGGAGCTTTTAATGAAGAGTTAAAATAGAGTTTGAGCGCTCTGGAAAGCTGTGCCTGAACACGCTTACACCTGCTGGATTAGATGAGCCTGAGTATCTTTTGCTGTTCCGATGTTGAACAAATATGTCTCTCTTACTTTATTTGTGATGACAGTGTTCACCTCACTTCTAATACACACAACAAATTTCTGCTTAAAATTACTAAAAAGTCTTCCTACAGCTATTGGGTAGCAAAGTCATTATCACAGTCAGCACAGTTTCCAAATGAGTTTTTAGTTATTCATTATGGCAGAATTAAGAAATACATCGGTTTGTTTTGTATATTAGTATATGCCTTAATACTTAATATGACATAGTGCAGCTTTTTCACACCTGAGTTGTGAGTTCTTCTCCCTAAAGTGTTAATTTGAGGCAGACATGTAACAGATAAAGATAAGTGGAGTCATCTTCTGTGCGCAGAGACTGATGTGAAACAGATGAAGTGCGCTGCTCCAAGTAAAACCACATTTTTAGTGCCACATACTTAATTGGCAATCTTCTTTAGTCTGTAAGAAATGTCTGGGCGATCAGTACATTAGACGTGGCTTTGGATAAATGTTCGTTTGTATTGTGAATAGGCTGTGATTTCTGAGGCAGCTCTTGAGTCTTTGTGTGAGTATAGCGCCATGTAACGGATCAGGGTTTGTTTTATGTTACGAGACGGGGATCGTGTCATCAAACTGTGAGATGCTTTTTGTGTTTCTGGCTCGTCTTGTTTCGTTCTGATCATTAATCACACTCAGAAAAGGCCCGGGAAAAGAAACGTCTCGCTTCTTTTGCTTGGACATGTAATGGCTCAGTAAACTGAAAGGAAAGTGTGCATCCCCTCGTGTGGACACCTGCGCTGAGTCTTTGTCAGTCCGGGTTGAATAAAGGTGTCTCACAGACACTGAGCACATTTTTTTGTGTCAATTTCAAATGTCATTAAATCAAAATAGATTCTCAAAGAGCCTTTCATCCATTCATCCGTCCATTTTCCCAACCACTTATCCAACTTAAGTATGTGGGAGAGCTTTCAGAAGAGTCTTTCAGTCTTACAAAAACAAGTTTTGTTTTGTTCTTTCTTTTTTGTTGAATATGTGGTTCTTAGTGCTGTGATTTCTTTTAACTGCATCTATGTAACTACACAGTGAGAGAGAAAAAACTGTTCTTGTTTTCATTTGGTCAAAACTTTCTCATATCAGAGAGCTAGTGGTCCGACACAATAAGCCATTCACCACGTGAAATATGCAAGTTTCACATAATCATCTGTTCCACCCATAAAAGTATATTTTAAACTTGCACGTAAGTGTAGAGGCAATATGGTGAGAGAATAATTTGCTAGTCTTTGCCCACGTTGGGACAAAAGATCGGCATGAAAGTATCTCCACTTTGACACCCCTGTGGTGACTCCTTCAGCTCTTCACCACATTTTGTCTTCTTTCACATCATTGCAGTTTTGGTATCTACGGAGGCTTTCTGTCATTACTCTTAACTTACTGCGATACAGTTTAAATTTATTTCACTGATGTCAAGGGTGTGACACAACTTTACCTTAAGCAGCCACTGCGTGTTGTTCTCCATGCTGATCTCCAGTTGTTCCAGCCTCTGAATTGACTCGTTGTCTGTAGGTCCGTCCTTCTGGACAGGATAGTTGTAGTTGTTATACTGAGTTTGGCAGTTATCCTGCTCAGGCAGCAGAAACGTATAGCTGCAAGGGCCATTTTGGATTTGATATTGTGTTTTCTCAGCAGCACTGAATCCAGTTCCCAGACCAAGGCACAAGCTTAAAACTAGTAGGTCCACATTCAGCATCTTCATTGTAGAGCGAGTTATGTTAAACTTACAAATAAACCCCCTTGGATTTTCAAGGTTTTTTTAATCTTATCTCTATCTGATTAGATATCTTCTTCCAGCAGCATCCAAGTGTAAACAGCTCTCTTGAGGTTCTGCAGGTTCCTTTTATTACCTCTCAGTGGTAGGAGGAGAAAAAGCCATCAGGAATGAGAGGTAGTGTGTCCTAAGGTTGACGGTGCCAGACTGCATGTGCTCGCCTTTCATCAGACCCCTGACCACTTGCTATAGTGCTTTAAACTGTGAGTTTAAACCACACCCCCTTGCCTGTGGCCAGTCACTGTGAAGAGCACTGAAGTGGAGATTCCTTTCAGTACACGCTCGCTGAGCAACACACAGGAGCAGATGCACAAACTACACATCTTCTACTATATCCTCCACAATACCCACATGTTTTTTTTGCTTTAGTTGAACAACTATTCAGGATGCAGCTGTCCACCTTCAGCACACTCTTTGATAGTAGCAGCATCCATCCCATTCATTGAAAAATGTTTCCCGGTTTACAGCAAGCGCCCTGAATGGGAGATTCAAAGGAAGAAGTCTCCATTTCAACTTTATTATTAACCATTTCCTGTTTTGTACATATAAGCAGTACCTACATTAAATACACTGTCCTCTTTTTAATAAAATTGGTTTATTTGATAAGCTCAAAATGTCTTAAAACTCTAAATAGATTTTCATTTCATGTCATTTATTATTTCCCAGTGGTTCAGAGTGGCCGTTTTATGACCTCCAATTAGAAAAACAACATGGCTTTTTTTTTCATTTGCATCTACTTCAGAGTTTAAATGACATTAGCAGAACCATGATTCACAAGTATAATGAAGCATTAGATGCTTTTACCCTTGAAGACCAAAAAAGTCATGGGAAAGCTCTTTGTTTTTTCCTTCTTACAAAAAAGAATCCATTTTTACAAAGCAGGTTTTTCTGTTAGGTTGGGAGTTTTAATCTCAGCAAGTTGTGGGTGTTTTCTGTAGCCTAGCCCATTCTTGTTTACACAAGCCCAAAATAGCCCAACAAAACATGGTCCCACACTCTTACACACAGGAAAGTGCAATTTTTTTAAATTTATTTATTTATTCTCATTTATTTATTTTACAGACTGAATGTTTTTGAAGCCCTCTAAAAGGTGTTGTGATTTTCCAGGATGTTCTGATAGTAATTAGGAGTAATGGAGTATTTCCAGAAACTCTGGTGAACAACGCGCCTAAAATGCATGCATTAGCGATTTGTTTTTCTGTGGCTTAAATAATGTTTTGCAGCAGAGAGCAAAACATTATTGTGAAAACTAATGGTTACGTTTGATAGAAAATTAGGGAACTGGCTTCCAGCAGCATGCAATGATAAAAGCACGTGCATCCATTTATTTTTATAATAACTATTCTGCAACACACAGAGTGCGTACTGTGGTCTTTTTGTCCAATTGGAGCACTATCTTGACATGACAAAGTTGTTGTAGTCAGTAAAAAAAAATGAAGGGCTCTGTGACATCAGAAAACTAACCACATGTGTGATGTGTAGTCTAATCACATTTTAGTGGCAACTAGAGGGGTCTTCTCGATGTCAAAGTCAAAATGACAAAAAACTGAATCGGACTAAACTTACAACACACAAACATGCACAATTTTAATGTTTTATATAACACACTGGACTCAAAGTGCAGGCTGAAAAAACAAGGTAAACTAGTTCAGTAACTCAGAACCTCCTTTAGCTGCAGCAGCCTCCATCAAATGTTTCCTGCACCACAAGTAGGAGGAATGTTGAACCGTCACTCCTACAAGACTGTTTTAGGTCATCATTATTTCTGGGATGATTTGCTTGAACATTTAATTTCACTGAGTTGCTCATTCACAACATCTCAGTTGGGTTTTCCTAAACACTGCTTCTCATTGTTTTCAACCTTTGGGTCATTTTCTCATTGCACCATCCAGCCTCTACAAAGCAGCAGGTCATGTAGTTCTCCCCTTACATGGAGCGATGAATACATTGGTCTTTCAAAATGCTTTTGTAGCTGTTTGCCATCGTTGAGTATCACTGTAATGCTTCTCATATGGTTTTGTCAAAGATGTTGCAATTGAGGCATGGTGCATACCAACCAGTCTTTCTTGAGAAGAGCAGATTGATAATTGTAGATTTACATGAATAGTACAGCTGTTAAATATTTATTTGATCCAGTTAGATTTGTTTAGATGACGTTCAGACCACATTTATGAGCACTCGACGTTCACAAACCTTTTCTTGGGACAGTACAAATACCAAAACAGAATTGTAGGAAGTAGCCTGATGTAATAGTTATGGTATAAAGGAAATGCTACACATTTTAAGCACATTACCAAAGAGGAAGGACATGCAGTCATTGCAAAAATATTGACTTTTTCAGGTGTTCAGGCTGAATCACCCACGCAGTAGATTGATCTGCATCACTTTCAGTATTTCAGTTTATTTTACGGTCATTGAAAACTAAGGGAAGGGCAGGAACATCAACAGTGATTCAGTTCAACATACATCCAGTCCAGGGACCATTCATTAATTGAATTTATTACTGCTCCATTTATACAGCTTCCTTATGCTGTTAACATGTGTAAAGTCTGCTGAGCTGTCGAGAACACAAAGTGTTCGATTATACAAGGATGCTAATTTATTCATCCTGGTTACAGCGCTGCTCATGCTGTCTGTTTGCCTCCACTGTCCTCTCTGGATTCTCACTTTACAAAAAAAAAGTAAAATTTGAATAAATAAAAGGTAATGAAATGCAGCTCCCATCTCATCCATTCGATCCCTATACAACCGTTGCAAGAGCTTGGTTCGCATTGCCGGCAATAAGTCGGACTCGTTCCCGGTGGGTGATGGGCTCCGCCAGGGCTGCCCTTTGTCACCGGTTCTGTTCATAATTTTTATGGACAGGATTTCTAGGCGCAGCCAAGTGGCGGAGGGCTTTCGCTTTGGTGGCCTCAGAATCTCATCTCTGATTTTTGCGGATGATGTGGTTCTGTTGGCTTCATCGGGTGAGGGCCTCCAGCTCGCACTGGAGCGGTTCGCAGCCGAGTGTGAAGCAGCAGGAATGAGGATCAGCACCTCCAAATCTGAGGCCATGGTACTCAGCCGGAAAAGGGTGGAGTGCCCACTCCGGGTCAGGGATGAGTTCCTGCCCCAAGTGGAGGAGTTCAAGTATCTCGGGGTCTTGTTCGCGAGTGATGGGAGAAGGGAGCCGGAGATCGACAGACGGATTGGGGCTGCAGCTGCAGTAATGCAGATGCTGCACCGGTCCGTCGTGGTGAAGAGGGAGCTGAGTGTAAAAGCGAAGCTCTCAATTTACCGGTCGATCTGCGTCCCTACCCTCACCTATGGCCACGAGCTGTGGGTAGTGACCGAAAGAACGAGATCGCGGATACAAGCGGCGGAAATGAGCTTCCTCCGAAGGGTGGCTGGCTTCTCCCTTAGAGATAGGGTGAGAAGTTCGGCCATCCGGGAGGGGCTCAGAGTAGAGCCGCTGCTGCTCCACATCGAAAGGAGCCAGCTGAGGTGGTTTGGGCATCTGACAAGGATGCCCCCTGGGCGCCTCCTGGGTGAGGTGTTCCAGGCATGTCCCACCGGGAGGAGGCCCCGGGGCAGACCCAGGACACGCTGGAGAGATTATATCTCTCGGCTGGCCTGGGAACGCCTTGGTGTTCCCCCGGATAAGCTGGAGGAGGTGGCTGGGGAGAGGGAGGTCTGGGCCTCTTTGCTTAGGCTGCTGCCCCTGCGACCCGGTCTCGGATAAAGCGGATGAAGATGGATGGATGGATGGAAATGCAGCTCATCCATGGTGTTATACTTTTGTACTTTTCTGGCATCAGTACCATTTTGTTGGGGTGAAAAACGTTCTTGCTTCCACAGCCCAAATTCATGCTTATTAGTTTGAATGTGTTTGAATGTGAGCTATATAAAACAATTTAAGTCCATAGAATAAAGTGCTGTATGAATATACGTGAAAAGAGGGGGGGGTCTGGTTAGTCGTAGCTTACTGTAGAAACTCCTCATCATTGTCTGCTTTGTTTCACTGGAGTCAGAAGCACAAATCAAAAATCTTACCTGATTTAACTTGACCTTATTTCCCCTTCAAGGTTGCCTCCTGCACCTCTAGACATCACAGCTTCTCTTTATGTCAGACTCTATTCATGGGACTTTATCCACTTCCCAAAAGTGAAAGTCAAGGATTATCTTTTAATACACTGGAACAGATCCATCGTGCATCACAAACGCACAAATTCAGGGGGGCAGAACAAAAGTTCTAGGCATTAATATAAAAACAACAACCACACTGATAGAGGATCTTGACGTGTCAGAGAACCAGACCTAGAAAGTGAGATTGGCTAAATTTAAAAAAGATTTTGGACTTTCATGGGTTACGTTTATTGATTACATTTCATATGCGATTATGCTGTTTATAAGTTAACTCAAGCTTTTTTTCCACATTATGTTAAAATAAAAAAAGGTTTTAGCATATATGCTGATACTGATGCAATGGGCTTCAGCTCGTCTCTACCCTTAAAAATAGGGTATTAATGTTCGACCAATACATTAATAAGATACAAACAGAATTGTGAGTTATGATAAATCTATCTGCTACTACTTTGAGGGTAGATGGTCTCTGTTTCTCGTTTGTGCCACACTTTTCACTGTTTCTCTACAGCTCCGACAACAGCTGGACAGTGTTTGTAGAGAGGTCTGTCACTTCCATGCAACCTCACCAATATTCTAGAGACCAGAGCAATAACAAGGATGTTTTTGCCCACAGTATGGGGAATACACATTTTCCTTCATGACCAATGATCATGGACCGATCCAAGCCTGTGACTGGGGACTTATTTGCTTATTTGCTCCTACATTGTCACCGTGATTGTCATTCGTCATAAATGGCAGGCAAAAGAATTAATAGACAAACTTCTTCTTGTATGTGTGCTTCTGTTTTTCCTCCCATATTATAGCTCAGATAAAGTCTTTTAATCTTTAATGAGGGTTAAATCTAATGTGATGCTATTTCCTGAACTCTTTCCTCAACAGTCTCTGATTTTGTGAATAAAGACTTAAAGCCTTGAAGTCTGTTTTTTTGCAGGTATTTGATTTGGTATAGAGCCGTTTGCCCCTTCAGTTTGTCAGCTGAACCCTGCTGCATACTGTACAGAACTGTCGTGAGAATTTAGAGCATCGGTTACCAAACTCAAAAAGAAAGATCCTCCAAGAAAATCACAGCTTCAGTCAGGCAGAGAGCTTCAAATAAGTCTGAGAACAAGGTGAGCTTAAAAAAATTAAACAAGGCACAGAGGTTGGGATTGTAGTTCAACTTGTTCTTACCCGAGTTTATGTGATTCTAATCAAATTAGAGTTATTTTACTTGGAAGTATCAGAGTTTGATCATAATTTATCAATTTTCTACTGCAATAAACTGTATTTGAGCGAGGTTTAGCATTCAGCTGTGGGTTGCAAATGTCTGCTTATACTAACAACAGCTGTTGCTGTCTAAATTGGTCTCATATGGTGCAGTGATTGTGTGTTGGTTTAGGCCGTGAGGGTGTGTGCCTCCCAGCCAAACTGCTGCTTTATCTCCAGCAGCCACCTTCAGGCTATTTTCAGTACTTCAGTGCTGAAACGGGCCTGAAGGAATCAGATTTGTGATTCTGATGAATGCAAATTAGATTTTTGAGGGTCAAAGTGGACACTTTAATTTGCTCCACAGATGAATAACATTTTTGAATTTGACTTGAATTTATTCATCGGCGGCCGCACATATCAGTATCATGTAAAAGCGGTTTCAGGGAAGAGTGCTCTATTTGCCTCTTTTAGTGCCGTGCAGGTTGACAGCACTGATCTTTAAAAGGGAGAGAATTGTTTTCATGTTTATCAGAGAAAGAAAAGCTGTGACTCATATTTATCAAGTTTCCATTTGAAATCTTGGTAGAACTACAAGGGACAAAGGTTTCCTGAAAATCCGAACACAATGAATTCTGGGAAGCGTGCCAAAAAACCTAACAATGTTTGATGGATTAGTGAGCAGTCATCGGGAGATTAAATTGACTCATAATTCCTTGTAAAGTCACACAATATGAGTTCATGATTATTCTGTGTTTGTCTCTGCTTGGCCACCGTGGAGCGATTGTGGTGGTGTTTTTGCTTGTGTCCCCTTTTCATGACTGTGTGGGCATGTACAGTTTATACTGTACTAAACCGACAGCTCACTTCCTCACAGACCTTTTTTCCCCCGCAGATGGCATTTTGACACGTCACAGTCGATAAATCTCAGGACTAAATAATGAAAAGAATTAAGAATAAATTGCTTCTTCCTCAGGGCCCTGAAACTGTGCATGATGGCTCATTCTTAATCTGTCATTAACTGTTGTGAGACTGGAATATAATTAATCCATGGTTAATGGTGCTAGTAGCACCTGCATGTTTACTGCTATCACAGGGGAAATTGATGTGAACATGCTTGTGCTTATTAATCCAGTTTGGTAAAGTCATATAATCCCCATTAGAGCTCATAGACTTCATCCACACCCGCTGTTATAACACGAAACAATAGGTAAACACGGGTGTTGCTAATGACGTTAATGAGAGTCCTGTTTTCGTTTAGAACTGAGCCCAATTAATCAAATTAGTAGCACCTGATATTAACCACTATTTCATGTAAGAGAGATTTAACAGACAGAGTGATGACACATCTTTTAAGTTAACAATGAGTTTTTCTGCAAAGGCATCTCTGTCATTATGTATAGTTGTGATGAATGAGATGTTAAAAGTGGAAAACATTTGATGTGGCAGGTTCAGTGCCTTTAATTTAGCTTTTAGACATTTTGAGTAATGCTCTTTGCACTGTCAGAAGTTGGATTACAAAAAAACTGTCATTACTATGCTAATTAATTTCTGGAGTCTCTTTATTTGAGTCAGCATCAAGAAACAGACAACAAAGTCTGCCACACATGCAGAGCTGTAACTTTTACACTTCTGTTTTTGTGCAAAACATTTTAATGAACTCTGGATTTGCTGTTAAAGAGCCAGAATAGCTTCTAAGTCTTGTTTCCAGCTTTTGTGCTGAGGTATGCCAATAAGCTGCTGGCACTAACTTCATATACTCACTGGCACGTCATAGGTTACGTCTTACTATTAATGAGTTGGAAGACCTTTTGCCTTCACAATTGCGTTGATACTTCATGGCACCAATTCAACAAGGTGTTGGAAAAATTCCTCAGGGATTTTGGTCCATATTAACTCGATAGCATCACATCACTTGCTGCAGATTTCTCAGCAGCCTTTAAATGATACTCACTTCATACTAAGGGAGCCAGAATGGGTAAAGATAATATTCAGTTCAGGACAGGTCATTTCGGAAACAGGCTCAGGGAGGCGCAGCTCTCTACTGCTACTGTTTGGTGGAGAACATGCATTATGGAAGTGAGAAGACAAATTTAATGACATGCAGCAGTAGTACATAAATACCTGGGAAGTGGACAGAGGTGAGTAGAGAACTCCTGCAGATCAGATGAGATTAGGCATGCTCACGGTGGTATGGCCGCAAGCATAAAATATTCCCCGCACATCGCAACAGACTGAACTGTTGATTCAAGGCAGATTCCATGTTTTCATGATATTTATACTGAATTCTGCTCTACCATCTGAATGTAGTCAAATAAATCCAAAACTCATTAAGCAAGTTTTTTTCCCCCAATCATCTATTGTCCAATTTAGGTGAGCCTGTGTGTATTGTAGCCTCAGTTTCTTCTTCTTAGCTGATAGAGGTGTCACCTGGTGTGGTCTAATGCTGCCGTAGCTCATCTACTTCAAGTTCTGATATGTTTTGCATTCAGTTATGCTAAAGCCCAAGTGAAGCAGTCTTGTCATTTGTTCTGGCGTGAACAAGGTATTTTCACAAAGAGAACTGCAACACACTGGATATTTTCTTTTTTTCACAACCTTTTCTATAAAGCCTAAAGTTGGTTGCCTGCAAAAAATTCACCATGCTGTCTTTAAAGTTGCTTTCATTACCTTTATTCCTTATTTGTGATGCTGAGATATAATTTTTTTTATCTTGATCTTGAAGAGCTGCTCGGGTGTACACAACTAAGTGGCTGGTGTAAAGGTCCCAAGCTTATTTTCTGAAACAGGAAAACATAGTAAAACAATGCACCGGTGTAGTGTTTGAATGTCAGTTTTCTTCACAGATCTGTCGTCTCCAGAGGCACCTATCTGCTGGGGAGCACCAGCAGGACCTGTTCCAAGGTCAGCCTGCCATGTTTGTGTCTCAGCACTCGCAGCCGCCCACGCAGAGCCTGGTGGAGCTGATTGAGCTCTGTGGAGGGACAGTCTGCAAAACTGTGCGGCAGGCGGGAATCTGCATAGGGAAATACAGCGGCAGGAGGCCAGAGGGAAGCAGGATCCTGTCTGAGCAGTGGGTGTTGGGTGAGACATATTCTGTTCAGTTCTGTGATTTATCATGTCACTATAATAGCATGTCCCTATTAACTTTGTCTCGTTTTGTGTGGTTTTATTTCAGACAGTATCACACATCTGAAGCAGCTGTCATACGATAACTATGAGCTGGAGTGACCACCACTGACTTTTCTTATTTTCTCTCTTTTTCCTGTTTTTCGGAGTATGAAGTGTAGTTTTAACAATTGAATGTGTGATGGTGTGCGATTGTATAGTTTACCTCATTTCTTCCATGCAGTATTCATCTTGGTCAGATTTCTTATCTTTTTTGTGTTCATAGATTTTTTTTGTTAACCCTTTGGGACTGTTGAATAAGAAATAATCTCAGTTACTGTGAAACCCTAACTTATTTACTGTCCTGGGTTAAAGTAGCAAGCACTACTGTGTAAAAATGAACAAAATAAGACAATGTGAGTTTAAAAATCCTTAATGAGCCAGTTTGACATTGTAATTAAAAAGTAAATTTAGTGTGATTATAAATGTTTTTGCAATATCTCTTTTGAATAAATACTTTATTTACAAAAAATTTATTTTGGACCTTGTTTCCTGAACTCCTGGATCAAAATGTACGATAAAAATAACTTTTTTTTCTTTGCTTGTTTGTCATCTTATGTATTATTGATTTGTTGTAGTGTAATGAAATGATTACTCCTTTGAGAGTAACAGCTTGGTCTTGGTCAAAACTCAGCAGTGAACTGAAGAAGTGTGATTGGAGTTTACTCAGCAGGGGCACTGGATGACAGATGACAAGCCTGATGTTTCACAGCTTGGACTCTGACACTTGTCATCTTTCCACAGCAGACAGGGAAATAAACACTTTTACATAAATACAGATGGATAAATGCAACTGTCACAATTTTTTAGAAACACAAACTTAATACATGGAAGATGTGTGCCATTTTAACTGATCACTTTTAGAGCTTTGTACCAAGCTCAGTAAACTAAAGAGCAGCGCCAACGTCAGCATCATAAATTTTGACTCCATTTACATGTTAGGTTAGCAAATTTTATCATCATCTGCAGATGATGATTTAAAAAACAGAATATTCTAGAAGGGATTGTAAATACTTTTCAAATCCCGGAAAATGGATCTGGGCTTTCAGTCTATTCTTAGTAAGCACCACATACCTGGCATACTATACCCACCTACCTAAATAACGTATTTTCTGTGTTTGTAATGGCCTCATGTCCTCCTGTGTCTGAGTTTTTAGAATAACTCACTGGCTTTGTTAGGTACGCCTGTTCAGCCGTGTGTTATTACAAATGTAACTGGTCATCCAATCGCATAGCAGCAACCCAGTGTGTTTAGCTGTGTAGATGTGGTCAAGATGACCTGTGGATGTTCAAACCAAACAGAATCGGGAGCAAATGTGATTTGATCTGAGCTGATCTGAGTAATTGAAACTGCCTCTCTACTGGATTTTCTCACACAACCCTCTGTGGGGTTTACAGAGCTTAGTCTGAAAAAGAAAATATTCACTTTAGTTCCCTAGCTAAAACACCTTGTTGAAACCAGAGTTGGCAAGTAAATGGCAAGACTGCTTCTAACTGATGGCAAGAGTAACTCAACCACTCATTACAGCCAAGGTGTGCAGAAAAGTAGAAGCAGCAGAAGGCTGCATCCAGTGCCAGTCCTCTAAGCTAAGAATGGAAAACTGAGGCTACAATTCACATGGGCTCTACAAAATTGGACAATGGAAGATTGGAAAAACTTTGCCTGGTCTGATGACTCACAATTTCAGCTGGTGGATCAGAATTTGGTGTGAACAACATGAAACCATGGATCCATCCTGCCATGTATCAACAGTTCAGGGTACAGGGTGTAATGGTGTGAGTGATATGTTTTTGGAAAACATTTGGCCCCTTGGTACCAATTGAGCATTATTTAAATCCATCTCTTTATGACCACAGTGTTCCCATCTTCTGATGGCTCCTTCCAGCAGAATAATGTGTAGTGCTTTTGCATTTTTGGTGTATAGATAGCAAGAGAAACCCACTATGCCAGGCACTGGAGATATCCCCTGCATAAATCTGCCAATATTTACATCATCCGCCTCAGTGTTCCTATTAATGAATGTGCATTTTCCCTTTAAAATAAAATAAACAGAAAGCTCTGTTATATTTCCAACTATAAATATTACTATTACTATCTTTACTTTTAAAAATAAGTACTAATAGCGTTAATATATTCACAAATCATATTAAGCAATCTCCACGTGTGTCCTGAGATAACTTTTGACGCCACATGTTCTCAAACAAGAAAACGAAAATGAGGGGTTTTGCTGGAAAGAAAACCAAAAAAACGCGGCATACGCCTTTAATGTTACAACATATGGTTCTCGTGGTGCACTGTCGCTGATTGGCTGGTCCCTATTACGTCACGTGGCCAGTCGGTTTTACCCGGCGTCATTGCGTAGGGAGGCGTGTGTGACATTTGCGGTGCAAGAAGCTAGTTTGAGAACAGCTAACCGAGTAAAGATGAGGACCTAGAGAAGAAAGTAGGAAATATTTTTTCCGTTTAGCACCAGGGTCGAGTTTTGGCTTTGACTTGGTCATGGTTCCCCGATTAGAGAAGATATTTATGTCAAATGTAGCGTTTGGTAAAACTTCCTGTGTTGGGGAGCACGTTGAGTAGTTAAGCTAATGCCTTTTTTTCTGAACTTGTAGTAAACGTGCAGAGTTCAGGCTGAGGACGTGTTCCGGTTTGCTGTCCTGAGATGTCCGTACTAATATTTGATAACTGCAGCTTAAGTTTATGCATTGCTGTATGGCTTTAAGCGCTTGAGCCGACTTGACAAACTGCGTTTTTTGCACACAAGGTTAAAATTAGCTTTAGCCAACTAGCTCCTCATTCCCTTCTTGCTGCAGCTTTCTCACTTTTCCTCCGCTGACTAGTCGGGACAGGTGTGCTGAAATTGGGCCAGGTGTGTTGTGGGATACCCAGGGTGCACTGCTACTTAATCACGGCGTGCGCTGACAGTCCACTTCAGGGATTTTCTGTCACTTCAGTGGAGCCAGAGGTGCAATCATGCTGCTCTCTTTGGTTGTGCACACATACTCGCTGCGGTACTGGTTTCCTGCTACGATTATGCTGGGGACAGCCCCGGCTTATCTGCTGTCATGGGGGGCTTGGCGCTTGCTGTCAACTATCTTACCATCGAGTTTGTACCACAAAATAGACGACCAGTTGTACTGCGTCTACCAGAGTATGGTCCTATTCTTCTTTGAAAACTACACAGGAGTTGAGGTGGGTGATCCTCCACTTTGTGTGTGGGTTATTTTACCTACTAATATCTAGTCTACGAATAGAAAAACAGACTGTCTTAAGATACAGCTGCCTCTGGGTGCATATGTCTGCAGGTTTTCAACTTTAAAGTCTGTGGAGAATATTGCACTTTTTCAGGTCTCTGTATCTGTTAAAACCGTTGGGGTAAATGTATAACATTGTAAGAGTGTGTGCACACACTCAGCCCAGTTAACCAGATGGACCAGACCCATTGCAAGAAAGTCTGCATTCTTTGGCACTGCTGTTGCCACACCTAGAACAATAGGTGGTTTTCGTACGTTAAGGTGTGTTTACTGAAGGCACGTACAGTGGTGTAGCTGGCTGACCTTTGCCTTTGAAAATGATTAATCTCATAAATTCATTGCAGTATCATCAAATGGAGGCTTCTTAAATGTGCTGTACTGTTTGAGTAAATTCTTTAGGATTAATTGCAAAGACTCAAGTTTTAACATTTAATGAAACAATATAAATGTTAATTTTACAGTGATGTAAAATTAACTTTTTGCTGACACGTATACTGCCTTCAACCTGCTTTCTTTTCTTTTTCTGTAGATTGTTATTTATGGAGATATACCAAAGAACAAGGAGAATGTGGTTTACCTGTCAAATCATCAATGCACAGGTACTTAATTTGAATATCAAGCTTTATAAAATGTAGTCCAATGTAAAGCACTATTCAAATATCTAACCTTTTTCTTTTGTAGCTGACTGGATCATTGCTGACATGCTTGCCATCAGGCAGAGCGCTCTGGGTCATGTCAGATATGTCCTTAAAGATGGACTCAAGTGGCTGCCGCTATATGGATGGTATTTCTCTGAGGTAATGTATCTGTGTGAGTATGAGGAGGTCATTTTTAAGATTAAGAAGAGACCAGCTGCTTAATCTGGGGTGGCTGTAGTTCAGGAAGTAGACAGGAAGGTTGGTGGTTCCAGTCCCTGGCAAGATACTGCTAACCCCAAGTTGCTCTCCAATGCATCCATTGGAGTATGAATGTGTGTGAATGTTATATAAAAAGCACTTGAGTAGAAAAAAGTGCTTGTATTAATGGGGCACGGTGTGTGAAGCATTTTGAGAGCTCAGAGTATAAAAGCATTTACCAGCTTGGCACTGTGACTGATATTTACTGCATTATTATACAACATGAGTGCTCATGGGTTACACCAGTGCTGCAACGTTGGCATTCCATTTGAACTTAACCTGTAAAGTTTCGTCACTTCATCTTGGATCATTAAGACGTCATGGTGTGTGCCTTTGTCTTACTTCCTGCTAAAGTAGTTAACCTGACATTTTTTGCCACAGTAACACATACACAGATGGATATAAGGGCTGGTTTGGGGGAAGGAAAAAACAAAAGTGTGTGTGTGTGTGTGTGTGTGTGTGTGTGTGTGTGTGTGAGTGAGAACATCTCAGCTTGGAATTTACAGATCTCAGAATAAAAAGGCTAACCCCAGTGTGGCCGGGTGATTACCACAAACACTCTTCTAACATGTGAGATCGCTGTCTAAAACAGGAAGTCTTTGACACAAGAATTTTTTTGTTTTTGTTTGTGTGTGGTGACTGGTTTGTAGCAAAGCTTTCATCTCATCTCTAAAGTCTCAATTTGTTGTTGATGAAAGCACACCTAAGCCAAGAGACCACACTTAGGATTGGGGTCACACCATCTGTAATAAACATAATAAACCAAACCCATCTCTAAACGCAGCCTTCATTTTGCACAATTGTTCCATAGCATTAAAAAAATCCCTGCTATAAACATATGTAGTGCTTTTCTACTCAATAGAGCACTTTAAGTCTCACTCACCCAATCACTTCTATTCATACACGCACTTTTTACCAAATGCTTTTTGTTTGTTTGTTTTGTAATACATCAACACTGTGATGTATGCATCAGGGACAACTCAGGGTTAACATCTTGCCCAAGGATACTCTGACACAGAGTAGAGCCGAGAATCGATCCACCAACCTTCTGATTAGTAGACCTGAACCACAGCTTCTCTATTAATTCACTACTCTATTAATCTCATTTGGATTTTTTTCTTCTTCTACCTAGCACGGGGGAATCTATGTGAAACGAAGCTCAAAGTTCAATGAAAAGGCGATGAGGAAGAAGCTCCTTGCTCAGACTCAGCGTGGAGCACCGGTAACTACACATCTTCAAATATTTCCTAAATGTAAATCTTTTGTCTCTTAAGTTAAAACAAAAGAGGCTTGAAGATTTAAATTGCACGTAATTATATTCTTAAAACAGGAAATCCAAAATGTTTTGTTCAAAGGTCATTTGAAGCTTATTACCATTTCAACACTTTTTTTTTTTTTTTTTTTTTTTTTTTTTTTTTTTTTTAAAACCTCCTGGAATTTTTTATAAAAACAAGATGGTAATTGAAATTAAAGTTATAAATTTTTCAGGGTTTTTTTTGTTCTCTGTGTCTGTAAAATGTTTTATTTTCTGCCGTGGCAAACAGGCAGCAGTTTTTACTCCATCAAAATGGATAACTGGATGTTTTTATGTATTGAGATTCATTTGTTTTGTGTGTTTGCTGCGGTGCAAGGACTTGCTTTTAATCGCTTTTTTGGATTTGACTGTGGGGGATTAGTGTTGCCTGTGTGTATGTGTGTGTTGTAGCACAAGCCGTCATAGTTTCCAAAAGGCACACTGTGAAAACTGTGTAACACAGTTCACTGCTGATAGTTGCTGTTCATATAATCAGTTGTTAATGCAACAAAAAATTGGAAACTGAGACAAGAAACTTATGATCATATTAATAAAGACACAAATTTTCACAAATGGTTCAGTTTGGCTGGAATCAGTAAATCCCACTTGGCTGCGGATGCCAGTAATTACATTGGTTCAAACTGCTGCATAGTTTTATTTGGTGCAAATGTTGTCATAAAGGCATCGGCACAGGTTGGACAACAGTAGATGAATCAGATACAGCCGGGGCCTGGGAAGCAGGTTTTGTTTTCAGGTTAGCTGGAATCTAAACTGGTATGAATCAAGATAATGAAAACATTTTATCAGGTTTTCTTTTAAGCCTAAACAATGTTGGGTTTACAGATTCCTTCTCAACAAATAGTACATTTGTTAGGAAACTGTGTCTTTGATTTCATGTGCTTTTTCTCCTCACAGATGTACCTCGTCATCTTCCCTGAAGGAACTCGGTATAATCCAGACCTCAAGAATGTTATCGCTGACAGTCAGGCTTTTGCTGCGAAAGAAGGTAGAGTCATAACAGCAGCCACTCACTGCTGTACTTGTGCATACTGATTCAGTTCAGCCCACTCAGTCAGTAAAACAGCTGACTTAAATTTAGTTCTGTGACCTTCTTTGACCACTAAAACATAACCTGCAAATAAAACTTTCTTGAGCGTTAACAAATGAGAAAAATTGTATAAAACTAGAAGCAGACCTGGCTTCAGTAGGATTAAGGACTCAGAAAGCCATATAAATGCTCATGAATATAAAACAGATTATATGGAACAGTAAACATATCAGGTAAAAACCTCACTAAATAAAAAAAATATTGTAATACTGGTGCTGTGCTGAGAAGTAGCCACGTTCCACCAGCTTTGTTATTTTGGCACCACCATGAAGTGCAATGAACTGAAACAATTCAGGGGCTTGTGCTGCTTTCTGCTCACAAACAGCCTCGATTCTGCAGAGATTAGGACTATCTCTGGGCCTCGGCACTGAATATCACCTTCCCCCATTAATCCAAATAAATCGCTCTGGAGAGCTGACATGTGCACATGACATTATCTGTTATTAGTGTGGCATTAGTGAGCAGAGGACGGTGGCACACCAACCTAGGATCCACCAAGCTTTGCTGTGAATATCTCAAACAGCCACATTCACATTTGTTTTTCTTCATTTTGCGGGAGATTCTAGCCGTCACCTGTTTTACAGTAGAGCAGTAGAGCTGGCAGGAAATGAGGAGAGATGGGGAGATGGCGCACAACAAAGGTTCCCATGCACACTCGTGTATGAGGAGCCGTCTGCGTGGCTCATAAATCACTAAGACACCGGGACTGTAATATGTAAAACACTGGTTGCATGTGCGGATAAGAAACAAATTTATGATGGTTTTTACATATTTTTCACAGGGCTCACTGTCCTGAAGCACACTCTAACACCCAGAATGAAAGCAGCTCACGTAGCCATCGATACTATGAAGGGCCACCTGGATGCTGTGTATGACGTCACTGTGGCCTACGAGGGAACGCTGGACAGCTCCGGGCAGAGGAGATCTGCACCAGCGATGCCAGGTATGCAGGCATGTTGTTTTAGACACGAGTCGGGGGGGGGGTTCTGTTGTTGGTGTTACAGCTGATTACGTGCACCTTTATTTCTGTAGACAGCAGTTGTTGTTGCACGAGATATGCTTTGGTTTGCCCGTAACAGCGACCTCAGTTTGCTTTCTTCTTAATCAGTGCATCCGTAAACACACACACACACGTAGTATTATTAGTCCTTCAACATTGTAAACGACGCCACCGGTAATTAATCACACAGCAAACATCACCTATTAACAGTCACACCTTCCTGTAAACAACATGACTCGGTGTTTTGGAGCCTTTGATTATTCCGTGTTCCCAGTTGTTCAACAAGCGCTCTTTGAATGAATTAAAAAAACAAAAAAACATCCCGTTTCAGGAATAAACATCTGTGTGTTTCTAGAAAACAGAACAGAGAATAGAAAAGCATTCCTGTCCTCACGCACTTCCTGGCCTCATGTGGCGAGGTGACGCTGGTGATTTCACAAGGAGCTGGAAGTGACTCGAGGCTGCCAAAGCAAATGTTTCTTATCAGGGTGACTAAATTAGCATTCAGCATATTTCTGTAGTCCTTTAATAGCTGCAAATTGAGAGGATAAATTAGTAATTTACTGCATAATAGAAATTATAATATTTGCTGCTCCAATTCCTGCTTTACTTAACAAAAACAACAAAAAACACATTCTTAATATTAAATGTAATGCATTTCAAATCAGAATGGCTTGTTGATTTGATTGCAGCCATTTCAGTGCCTCTGTGGGAGGCCTCTTGTTTTGATGGCTGTAAATGAGGGGTGGTTTTTGCATTGCTACAACAATATTAGCATGTGGTCCAGGACTTTTTCTTCGTAGTCACAAAAACATGGTTTAAAAAAATGGTAGCAGCCAAAATGTACCTGACTTAAGAATAACTTTATTAACTTATTGGTTACTTGGATTTGTTCATTGACTGTGAAGGAGGGGGGGGGGGGATAATGCTATTGCAAATAAAGAAGTTTTATATCCCTTTTTTTTATTGAGTGTATTAAAAACAACAACACAAATCTTTAAACTGATTAAATTATAACTTAAGAACAAATGCTTGATTGTTACCAGTGATTACAAATTCCGTTCTTATCTTCTGGAGTGCTACTTGCATACGATTACACATATTTGCAATTTTGCTTTTGTACTTCACTGCAGCTTTTAAATCAGTTGATGTGATTGAAGTGCACATGTTCAGCTTTAAATAAAAGAGAATAAGAGAGAAAATAATAAAATCCATGAAGTGTTTCTGAATTGTAGCCATTTTTATATGAAGTTCCCAATTTTTCATTGTCAAAATTAGTTTGACAATTGACTGACAAGCAGTTTCATGGCCAGATGAAGCCCCGTCCCTTTTGTATGATAAATGAAGGAGACGTGACATCTGAAGGTCAGTTGGTATGTTGACTTGGTATTTTACAGCTTCTCACTGTGATTGTAAAGGGACCAAAGATGTATTGGTGCATGTGAGGGAGGCTGTTGTTAAGCTGTCAGGTTATCAGAGAGAAGTTTTAAGTGTCCAAATCAACAATCCGCCAGCTGCCTTTGCTAAAAAGAAGACTGGACATTTCAGCAACATCAAAAGGCCTAAAAGACCACAGAAGACAGCTAAAGTGCACAATGACGTTGAGAAAGACAACTTCACAACATCTAACCACACACAGTATACTCTTTCAAGGAAGCAGGAGTGTGATTGTCAAACACCTTCTTGAATGCACGTGCAGAGGGGAGCGAACTCAGGAATGAGAAGGACAGATTACACTTTGCCAGAAAGCCTCTAAAAGCATTTGCACTGTTCTGCAATAATATTGGACCAAAGAAATAAACATGAACTTGTATCAATGAGAAAAGTATGGAGAAGGAAAGGTACAGCTCAGACCACCTGTCAAACATGGTGGCAGCAGTGTTGTGACATGGGCATCTGTGGTCCACATGCTACAAATCAGTCCTTTATAATTAGAAATGAGATTAGTTTGTTGAAATACTTTTGAATAAAAACGGCTCTTGCGAAATATTTGTTAAAGCTGTCAAATTCCTGCTGAAATACTGCATGTTAAGGAGGTAAAATTGTAAAGACTATCCTTGTTTCAAATATTATGGTCCAACTTGTAACTGCACCGCTCATGGTAGCAATCGGGTTCTTTCAACTCGCGAGATCAAAGATTCCCTCTCTGTTTTTATTTGTTAACGATATTTGGATCATAGCGAGTTGTTTGTCACTTCACAGCAGAGTTGTTTTCCCTTCCAGGTGGTTGTTTTTTAAAGGTTGTTTTGCAGCATTGTTCTGCTCAAACACACATGACATGCAGTCATTGAGATTGAGCTTTGATTTATGAAACGCTTTAAGAGTCTTTTAGCCTCTCGGTGCCAAACACGAGTGTCTGCAGCCAAGAAACCCAAAAACAGGATTTAACCCCCCGCAAGCACGAGGAGGAAATGCACCAACACTGCTTTGCACCTTAAGAATGACTCCGGCGTTTTTATTGTGCGTTACAGTAAAAATATTTTCGTGCCTTCAGCCGTCAACGAGTTGTCGGCGCTCGTTAAACTGGCACACATTGTGTGCGAAGGTCAATTTAAATCCGGGCAGCCGCTGATAGAGGTGCTCTCTCCAGCAGTCTTTCGCTGCCGACTTCGATCAAGTTTCCTCTTTTGGCCTCAGTGCCACATTTCCTGATGATATTGCATGTTGTGGAAACAGGAACTTGAAGGTCTCTGGGGATAGACGAGCAGCCTTGAGCGTTCACACTTGGTTACGCTTTTATATATGACCTCCTCAGACGTGTGACTTTCTGTTTCTTTGCTTAAGTGCAGACTGACAGTTGAATTTTAACATATTGTATGAAGAAAAGTTGAAACTGAAACATTAAATCTATTATGTTTGGAAAGATGTTTTGTCTTTTGTGTCATATGATGTAACACCAGTGACTGTTTTGTAATTACCTTTAAGTGATTTCCTTCCTTTACTGGTCTTTACTGGGCAATTGCATCACAGCAGCTCCAGTCCATCACTGTCACCTCATGTTGGTTTTTAAGTGCTTACTGTACGTGACGTTGCACTGACAGGCTTTTCCTGTTTTTGATTGGTCTTTTTATGGATTTATTTCTTTTCTCTTTGACAGAATTCCTCTGCAAAGAATGCCGCCGCATCCACATACACTTCGACCGTGTGGACGTAAAAGAAATTCCCTCGGAGCCGGCGTTTTTCCGCAGATGGCTGCACGATCGCTTCGAAATCAAGGACCGGTGAGTGTGTGCGTGCCTGTGTGTGGAGTAATTAATCATGTTGAAATTGCATGTCATCTAGTCAATATGTGAGCTGTGAGGTGTTTTTGCAAAATGACTTCTTTTGTGTGCCACCGCTCTGTTACAGAGAGATAAACCTTAACTTTGTGTTTCTGTATTTAGAATAAATTAATACAGTAACAACTTCATATTCAACCAGTAAAATATAACAAAGGGTTTTGTTTCACAGGTTTCAAGCCAGAAAACATAATTATTTACTCTACATATCTCTTCTTTTTTTTCTTTTTTTTTTTGCATGCGATGCTAACTAATTAATTACTAATAAAACAATACCAGGTAGTCATTATGAAGTTAATAATTAATAAATCATTTATTTTAATAAGCTTTCTCATTTAGATCAAGACCTGTGAACAAAAGACATAAACGACAAATCGACCCGTAACAAAAACAGTTACACATGTTGGCAAACTAAGAAAAGCGTGTCTAAGGGTTGTTGTGACGGTGAAAGAACACAGTGTGGTTTTGACTTTATGTAGTTGTGGACAACAAACTGTATATAAGAATTTTTTTTCACTTAATGTGAACAACAGTTGCTTCTTGGCACACAGTTTAGTAAGTAAAAAAAAAAAAAAAAGGCTGCTTCAGGCACACGTGTATAATTGGGTCAAATGTGGTCGCCGATTTGCTCGTTAATTAAATTGTCTTTACACTGACAGCTCGTCGCAGATAGCTTATTCATTTTTAGTGAGAAATGCAGAAAAGTAAGGTTTTCTTTTGTGGCTTAGCTGGTGTGATTATGTGACATTATCTCTGAAGAAACCATTTGAATAATGGCTTTGTGACATTTCCATGTGGGCACAGACAGAGAAGGGTCTAGATCAGTGGTGTCAAATTCAATTTACGTCATGGTCCAAGTACACTTAAGTTTAAGTGGTCCAGATCAGCTAATTTCAGCTGTAAAAAGAAATAAAAGTCCCCTTTTTCTCTGCTTCAAAAAAAGAGTTGACCTGCGCATTTTAATCCATGAGGTGTTTTAAGAAAGTCTTTGTTTTTTTTTCTACATGATGAAGAAATCAAAGTCAAAGGTGTAAAACTGCATATAAAGTACTGGTAGCTCATTACCTGTATTGTAACCCACTGTAATAAACTTTAATGTTGTTTACTGTTATACTAATGACAAGAAAACATTTGTTTTGGTATTCCTTTGTTGTAGTATAACAGACCATGTGTGATTTCTTAGTCTGTAAGAAAGATGTGAAAGTGACAAAAATTGTCTCAAATGTTTTTCTCTCCTCATCCTGATTTCATGAGACTTTTTTTTTCTTTTCAAAGGCTGCTGACCAATTTCTACGAGTCGCAAGATTCAGACAAATTATGCAAGTTCCCCGGTGAGGGCAAACCTTCTCCGCTGAATCTCTCAAAAACCCTGCCCTCCTTGGTCATCCTTGGGGGACTGACACTGCCAATGCTGCTGACAGAAAAGGGCAGGAAGCTGTACGTGAGAACCTGGGTGTGTGGGACGCTGCTGGGCTGGCTGTGGGTAAACATTTTTCCCTAACAAATCGAGGCCAGTCTGCCACGATGAGACGCACAAAAGACTCGAGACGGTGCCATTTTCCTGTATCGCGACACAATGTATGCTCCAGATGCAGAGCAGTATGTGATAAAAGGCTCAGAGATATTTTTGTTTGACTCTTCGACCGGAGACACTGAGAAATGTTAGCCTTTTGTGCTACTTGCTCCCTCCTCAACCTGAAATGAGAAAACCTTTGTTAAAGTATTATATTCCCCAAAAGTTATTGAAATAGCTTCATACCTCTATTAAAATAACCCCTCCTTCCTTTCATCGGATTTAGCCAAATTAGTATCCTTGCATGCTGTTTTCTTCTTTGGTCTTTGGCCAGTTTAGAGTTCTAATTATTTCTGAGAGCAAAGTGTGCCAAGCACTCTAAAAACACATGCAACGATCACGTTCGGCTGCTGTACTAAAGAGCACAGCCTGCTGCTGATTGATCATTTAAGTGCACTGATTTATTGGTATTGGTTGTAATGTTTGTCTTGTTTCATGCCAAGTCTCATATCAGGAAGAAATGCACTTTTTCCCCCTCGTGTAAGGTGATGTTTGTTTTTGTTTTTTACATTGGTCGAACAACATGCAGTCCTCTACACGGGCCCATACCGGTGACACCAGCTACATTTTTATGTTTATCTTAAATATTCATCTTGTTTCCTCACTGTGAATGTAGCCGTAAGAACAAGTATACTTGTGCATCTGTGAAAGACTAGCCCCTCCCCCTTTTTTTTCTCTTTTCAGCTCAGCCTTTTTTGTCAAGAAACACTGTTGGAGCTCGCAGTGGAGGACTGTCAGTGAACTTGTTCCACTAATGTAAATCCTTACTTTCACCTTTAAAATCGTCAGTCATTGCCAAAACCTGTTGCGTTTTTGTTTTTTCCACATCGTCCCACTGAGAGCGTCTCTGCGTGTTTTAATTTGAGCAATACGTTGTCGACGACGGCAAAGAGACTTTACGTGTTTGTTCCTCTGAGTTATTAAAAAAAATCTGATTTTTTTCATAATTATTCATAACTTTTCTATATGCATTTGTTACGACCGTGTTAGACGTCTGTCTACCTAACAAAAAGCTGACAAAGCCATGTTAACAGTATATCGCAGGTTTCCTGTGCACTCAAAGCCATTTGTATTTTAAACATCATTGTATCGTGAAATGCACTGTGTGTCTGTTGTCGTTGTTTACCATGAAATCATTGCATTTTTCACACGTCACTTTACGTATTTACGACCTCCTGTAGCCTGATGTGTGTTTTATTTCCTTGTGTGGATGGTATAGTAATTTACATCTTGCTCTAATACCTCACTTGAATAATCCTTCCTTGTTTTTAAATGACCTTTGTCAGCCATTTTCTAGTCATTTTTATCCAGACGAGCTCTGACTGTAACTCATCAGGAAACTCTGTGTAGACAGTGTATTAAATGCCAACTGTTTTTGGAAATGCGTGCCTTCTCTTTGGAGGAGTCGGTCCTCGGCCGTCTCACAGAGCGCCACAGTGGCTCTATTTTCTTTCCGCCAGGTGACTGCACAGACGCTCTCTGCTGGAGCTGCTGCTCACTGCAGCATGCGGCAACACTGTCTACAGTTCATAGTGGCTTATTTTCCTCTAAGAATGCATTGATTTACACTTGAGGACTATTATTAAATGGTGAAACCTTTAATGCGTGTATGTTATGGAAGTTGGGGGGTGAGAATGAAATAAAGTGGTTTTCCTGGGCAAGTTGTCTCTTCTCTGTTGCTCTTACTGCTTTGATTATAAGTTTGATATCAGATATACGTAGAAGATGCATACTGTTCTGCCTCTGTATTATGTAAATACATTATGCTTTATTCCTTCTCATGGTCAGGAACAATACTCAGGTAGGCTGTGGTGTTTAAACTGCCTTTCAAAGTTTTGTAGACAGCCTCTTCTGTCTTAGGCCCTTTCACAGCCCTCCATACAAATGATTCTTCCCAACTGCATGAGTGACTGAAGTTAAGTTTGGCATATAGCTTGGAGAGTAAAAGCCTGGGAATGCATTAATATCAATAACACTCACAAACGGCAGGCATTTCTGAAATTAGTGAGATAAGCACCAGCTCAACAATGAGATGCAGTCGGTCTGCTGTGTGGTTTAACCTGTTGTGTTTATTCAGAGTAACGACATCATGCAGAAACAGACCTGATGATGTTTGTTTAGTTTTTAATGATTGGTGATGGATGGTCAACAGAGGGCTGAGATAAAGGAGGAGGTGGGCAGAGAAAGGGAACAATGGAGATGATGATGAGTGAGGAGGGGAGGGGGTCCTGGCTCTAATTTATTTTTTTTGCAGATCAGTTGGTCAACATAAACTAAGGCAATGCCTGGTTTTACATAGTGTCTTTTAAAACATGTCCTAAGTTTTCTGCACCAGTTTTTTCTAAATTCTGTTTTTAATTTCTCATGAAATATTCTGATTTCCCATGATCCCTTCTGCCTTGTTATTGGCTCTCCTCTCTTCCCCCATTTAAATCCTGCAAACACCCCTATAAAGGGGGGAGGTGGATCAGGGGAAGGGGGAGGCAGAAAGGCAAGTCTTTACCTTCACCATCACTTGGCACAGTCACGCTTCAGATCCAGTTCCTGAAGCCAGCTCCTTCTCCTCTTCTCTGGCTTCTGAACTCTTTTCTCCTCCTTTTCCTCTCTGTTTGTGTTGGTCCTTATTTTCTCTTTTGTCACCTTTTCTTATTTTAACTCTTTCTTTTTTGTTTTTTTACTCTCTTACTTTTTTTTCCTGTCTGCTCAGCCTGTTCCCTCCCTTTGACTTTCCTTTCCCCCTTTCTTTGCACTTTGTTTTCTTTGTTCTGCAGCTCTGCCTGCATACCCTGTGCTTGAAAGAACACAAGTCACTCCTTTTTCTTTTAATGCTACTTTTAATACTGCTAATTCTTCTTATCATCCAACCTTTTCTCATCCTTTCATCAAGTTTTTGTTAAATTTCTTACTTCATCTCCTGCATTTTTTTAATCCCCAGTACCTTTTCTAATTTCTTCTCACCCTTCAGTTTTGTCTTCTCGTCCTCCTTTTTCATTTCTTTGTTCTTGTCTAACTTCACCCCAAGTTTCTTTCCACCACTCCTGTAGTTCTTCTTCATGACAAAGTCCTCTCCTTCAGTCACAAGTTTTCTGATGTGCCTGTTTGGTTCTGATGCATCATCTGGGACATGCTGCTGAAGATCCAAGAGAGCAGACTCTTCACATCACCATCTGTGACGTGGGTAAGTTCTTTGGGCCACGGCGCTGGGAAACTATGATACTACAGAGAAATAAAGTAAAGCTTTACAGTAGGAGTGTGCAGTTTACTGTAGATTTTATTTTATGTGTACAGCACCCAACACACCAGAGTAAACAATTATCTTTGATAAAACCCTGAAAAACTACAACACACAGCGAAAATTTCCACACAGCTAAAACCTGATAACAATCTGTTGGCTTTTTATCTCCTCTGTGATCTCATTATTCACGTGTGTTATGGTGTTACTGAAAAAAGACGAGTTTAAAATATGCAGAAGGCTGTAATGTAGTGTGAAATAAGTCATGTTTTGGTTAAGCACTTGCTTCTTAGTAGTTTTCGCAGATAGCCTGACATGAATCCAGCTCTTGCTATTGGCTCCCTGTATGCTTCCTGAGCGCGTCAGGGTCTGGCTGCATGTCAGAGCATGTTGACTCCTCATGGGCCATTTTGCAAATTTAGATACTCAGCTGGGGCCTTCCAGCTGTTTCACAGTCACACTCTAAAGGTGATCACTGTGTCATTAGAGCCCCTCGACTCTAGAATGATCTACCTGAGGAGATTTTATTGGTGTCGTATGTGATGTCATCTCTTTTTTTGGTCTTTTTTTGGTTCTGTTTATTGTTTCTGCGCTCTTGCTTTTGTGATTTTATTGGTGTTGTTTATTTGTCATAACCTTGAATCTTTATTTCTGTTTCATCACATTAACTGTATCTGTTTTCTTTGGGCTGATGTTTGAATTTACTTTCTGAAAAGTCTGCTTTTTGTACTTTGTTAAGTCTGTTTTTAAATGTTGTGTGTACAAATAAAGCTTATTAATATTATCAAGATTTGTAATCAAGAAGAAGTTGTTTGATTTTACTTTAAAATGCCGTAAAAGCTTTGACCGTATCCTTGCTCACCCCGTGCCCTTCCTACCCGCCCTTGCAACACATTTACATACATTGCAGATCTAATCTAATTTTGCGCTGAAAGAAAAACTTTTGAATTTTCTCCTGTTTTTTTGTTTCTATTAGAAATGTTGCATTCAGTAAATTTCACATTAAATCAGTATAAATACAACCTCAGTTCCAAAAAGTTCATTTTTGATTTGATGTCAGCCACACGTCTCAAAGAATTTTGCATGGGGGAACAAAAAGTTGGGAAAGTGATACTACAAAGAAACAATTATGTTAATTGGCAACAGATCATAAACATGAAGGGTATAAAAAGGGCCCCTTATAGAGTTTCACCCTTCAGCAAGAAAAACAAAGAAAAACTTTGAATATCTATTTTTTAACATAAATTGGGAAGACCTGGTTCGAATATCTCATCATCTACATTACATAATATCATATAGAGATTCAGAGAATCTAAAGAAATCTCCGCACAGGGGACATGGTATAAGGCCCAATGATGGCACTGTATAAAAACCTAGAATGAATCTGTCATGGAAATCACTGCATGGGCTCAAGAGCACTGTCAGAAACCATTATCAATGAACACAACTCTGTGCCAAAGCTCATTCAAAATGAACCCATTCAAAGTGGAAATATGATGAAACAAAATGTGAAACCATTTTTGGAGAAAATGAACTCTGTATCTTCTGGGCTAAAGCGGAGAGAGACCATCTTTTGCTTTTTGATGTGCATGGAGTTCTGACAGATCTGAGGAGAACAGCATGGAATAATTTACAGAAAGACCTAAAATTAAGCACACCTGACTCTGTAGCTCAATGCAGTGAAGGAGACACAAGTGGGGCTCTTCTTTGGGAGATATATTTTATATCATATTGCAGATCTTGCATTTTATGTTTCTTTTTTGTGTTTAAATGTTAGATTAAAAGACTGAGGTGTAGAAAAAAAATCTTTTGTATGAATGAGTGTGAATGGGTGAATGAGGCATGTTGTATAAAGCGCATTGAGTGCTTAAGTAAAGTAAAAAAAAAAAAAAAAAAAGCACTATATAAGTACCAGTCCATTTACCATTTGTAATATGCTCCAGTTTTAGGAAATAGAGACCTGAAGGGTTACTTTTAGAAGTGTGAAAAGCCATAGTAGTTCAGAGAAGTCACTTGCCACTAGAAACTCAGAAATGGGTCAGAGATAGGGAAAGTTGTCAAAATATTAGCTCGAGGTTACCGCTAGGGGTCGCTTCTGTTTTTTGTTTGGAAGTACTCAAGACAGCAGCCATATTGATCCGGGAGAGCCGCACCTCCTGAAGTCAGGATTTTTAACTTTCCAGCGGTTTCATTTGCTCTGCCTGTATGTTGAACTTGTATGGACAGCTGGACATAAGTAAGATGTTCAGGATAATTAAGGTAATAAGGTATTTATTTTAAATGTTAGGGTTGAGTGCGCTTATATATCAAATTGTTAATGTTTATGTAAAAATTTAATTTGACACTAAGTCTTCAAAGATGAACAGGAAAGGTAAATACTGACAAGTTCCCCCCTTAAAATTAGTCTTTACCAAAGAATCTAAAAATAAGTAAATGAATAAAATGGAAAACAGACAAACATATTTATAGTCATGTTTTTGTACTTTCAAAGTCTTCTTATTAACAAACAGACAGGAAGAGATGGGGGACGTTTTTTTTTAATTATTATTATTATCCTGGAGTGACCAGAATGGGCAGGATTAGATTTGCAGTGGAGGGATAGTAGATTTACCGGAGAAAGGATGGTGGAAGGATGAAGTCAGGAGTCAGGCCAGTCAGGAGGAAAAGAAGAGGACCACAGAGAGGGTTGATGGAAGATGGTTGGTGTGACAAAGGTGGATGCTAGGGTTAGAGGGAGATCATCCGCTTCTACTTTCCGTCCACGAGTTTTCTACCTGAGCAACAACATTTTTAACAAATCATTTTTTCTCTTTCACCAATAAAAATTACCTGAACCTAAAAATTAACCGAAATTAGAATCTGGCTTTGCATTGGTACAGAAAACAGCTTCGGTAACGTGTGAAACGTTATGAATAAATAACATTAAAATAAATAAATAAATAAACACAATAACATTCGGGAGCTGTGCATAGAAATACGATATATAACTGCGGCCACAACCCCTGAGAAAGATGGCGGCGGGAGAGACGCGCTTCACAACCCCTGATGACGCGGGATTTACGCATTTCTACGTATCTCCACGGCCAGTCAACGAGGAAGCGCAATTTCGGACCAAAGGTTGTGGCTGCTACTGCTGCTCACTTGTCTGGACTCCAGGTATGTAATATGCAACAACACGATTCATACCACGGTAACAATTTATGTAAGCTTCACCAATACGTAGTCGTTTTAACAACAGTTTAAAGAAAGTAGCCAGCATAGGCGTTCATGTGCACGTCTGTAGCTTTGTGCTGCGATTGTTTCTGTAGTTGAATCATCCCAGAGGCTCACAGCAACATCCAGGGATCTTATTGTGGGTAGATATGATTAGATTTCACATATGTTGAAACCCAAGAATTATGAAGAATAGTTTGGGAGCAGTTCAGTATCTGCACTGGTGAGCAGTGCTGTGCCTGCAAAATTGCGTATTTATCCAAAACCAAGTGGATGCAGTAGATAGCAATACCGATATTTTTAACTTATGAAATTTAACTTATGTCATGACTTATCAGCTGAATTGTCATCAATTTACAAATCAAAAAAACAAAATAATAATAATAACATGCATCGGTGGCTATACACTGAACTTAGAGGATAGAAACAAAGTATCGATTCTGTCATGTTAGTATCGATCCGATATCGATACTGTCAATAATTAGATTTATCCACCCACCTCTTTTGGGGAGCGCGTGCTTGGTAAAGATTAAAGCTGAATAAGTGTCCTGAGTTGTGTCTTTTAACCACCTGACACCCTGCACTGCTTTTTTGTTTTCAGCTTTACGATGGCGTTGGACTGGATTGGCTTCGGCTATGCTGCAGCCATTGCTTTCGGAGGATTTATGGGATACAAGAGAAAAGGTTGATGAGCATAATTTCCTTCGGGATTAATTAAGTATTTCTGATTCAGATTCTGACCACAGCTGTGCATAAAACTCAACTAAATATTAAAGTTTTGAAAATGAAATCAACACTGATTGATTTTTGCGTTTCCCCGCAGGCAGCGTGATGTCCCTGATGGCCGGTCTAGTTTTTGGCGGATTATCCGCTTTCGGTGCCTACAACATAACGAATGATCCAAAGGACATCAAGGTGTCACTGCGTGAGTATGGCTCTCTATATGCAGCCCGGCTACAATCAAGAGTGTAGAGGTTCAGTGTCCAGCTAGTGTCATAACAGGGTGTTTTCTTTCTTTCAGTGTCCTCGGGAGTTCTCGCAGTCATCATGGGAATGAGATACAAGAACTCTGGGAAATTAATGCCAGCTGGAATAATGACAGGGCTAAGGTCAGAGTCAGACGTGCTAGCAGACAGTACAAATTGTTGCAAAAATCAAGGATTGGGACATTTATTTGTTAAACTTGCTGATGCAGTTGCTTTTGTCTGTCTTACAGCTTGTTGATGGTGTTTCGCCTCTTACTTCTGCTCGTCTGACCGGGAGAACATCAACCTTTACCCTGGAAACAGGAAACATTCCCACTAAGCCGACTAAATCAAATTTTACTGCAGTATTTTTTTTTAAATACATGCATATGAGCAAGTGTATGAATGGGAACTTCCATGATTTCTTAACCCACACTACAGGAGACGGCTGTGAGCTCCGGGTGCTGTTAGGGTGCGGATTTATTTCTATAACTTGAGAAAAGAACAAGTTGAAGCATTTTCATTGGTATTCTTGTCTGTCTATGATGAGGAAAGAGTTTTTGTGATTTTTCTAATAACAGCAAATTAAAACAAGTTTAATTCATTAAAAACTGTTGTGTTTTATCCAGAAGAAAAAACAGCAGCTTCGAGTGTTTCTGTCAACTGTATTTATTGCTAAAGAAGATTACAGAAGTTCTTTCCATGTTGTTGTGTTGGTGTGTTGGTGTCTCGTCTATCTTCACGTATTTACCTGCCTCTTAACAATAAGAGTTAGAAGGGAGGTAAATGATTATCTGCCTCTTAACTCTTATTGTGCTGCTTGTCCTTTAAACTAATTAAGATTTTAGATGTAACTGATTTTAGACGTAACTGATCATAATCACGCTGCCTAATGAGGAATGTAACAGATCTTTTGTAGCGTTTTTCTTAAAGTGGCAACTTGAGTTTTAAGACTTCCACAACATTTTTCAAGTATTTTTCATCTGGCGGCGGCTTCCTCTTGCTGCCCGGCTGCAGAAACCTGCTGATGGCGGGGATTTGTGTCATCCTGCCCTGAAAGGACTGGAAGGAATAACAAAAAGATGAGCGTTTCACAGCACTGGGCGTTGGCTTTCTCATTGAACTTGTTGATTTATTTTTTGTTGAAACACGTTTACCTTGATATTGGGGAAGTCTTTCAAAATGTCTGGAAATTTCTCCTCCAGCATCAGGGTGCATTCAAGAAGCAGCACATCAGCAAGGCTTAGTTTTCCTCCCACCAGGTACATGGGTCCAGTCAGAGCCTATTTTATGACACCTATTTTAGCAATGATCAGCAGAAACTCAGGTTTTTAAACAAAACAGAATCAGTTATTTTACCTTTTCATACACAGGAAGGTAGCGCTCCTTTGCTTTGCTTTGAATGTTGTCCAATTTGGGTTTGGGATCTGGGGTGAAGGGGAGGATCATAATCATTTCCATGAGGTCTGTCAATCCCTCAGAATACATGTTGATCCTGAAGGAAAGCATAATAACCTATTTAAATACAGCTATGATGTAAGACAAACACTTTATTACACTTTTTTTATGGACCATACATGACTCGTTCTTTGGGATCCTTTGCATGCAGATTGTACTTCTCTGCGATGTAATTCAGGATTGCTTTTGTCTGAACGAGCTTCATGCCATCCATTTCCACCAAAGGGACCTGTTGAAACATGAGCGCCCCATCTTTGGAGCAAGCACAACAGCAGCAGGTAAAGCAGGTTTGCACTCCCAGTGGAAAAGACCAACACAATTTGTTTTAACGTGCATCTTTGACTGTAGATGAGACCAGGGGCGATTTTAGCCCAGTTTTGGAGGTGCTTCAGCACCCCCAAAATGAATCAAAGCACCCCCAAAATGAATCAAAGCACCCCCAAAGATGTCTTACTTTTTTTGAAAATATTTGCTGTTTGTGGGACACACTACTAAAAGTATAAAAAAGCATACAGTACTTAATTGAGACGGAACATTTTAACAACAAAAGTATAGATAACCCCTCCCAAAATGGTTTGTTCCAGCTCGGCTCTCTCCTACTCGCTCTAGCGCTGTTGCTGCCAGAGAGATGGTGGCTGAGACCACCTTTTTTTAGTATTTTATTTGTTCCTGAGTAAATCGGTTAGGCTGAGATTAAAGTTATAGTTTTTACACAGCTGAATAAACGTCAAGCAGACAACTGATTATCAGAAGTGTGAGATGCTCGAGAATATATTTATATTTTAGATAACAATGAGTTTATTAAACTTCACCGAAACAATCTGCAAATTTCATTCAAATTTAATAAACTATCATCTTGTCTTTATTTTTAGTTAGCACATACCTTAAACACTTAGAGCTGTAAGCTAATGATAGTTATATGAGAGCAGATGCATGCTGGTGCAATAAGCTGTACGCTGTACATCCAATGGATGCATGATCTGATTAGTCGACTAATTGCAAAAATAATCGGTGACTAGTCGACTATCAAAACAATTGTTTGTGGCAGCCCTAGTTGAAAACGTGTTTTCCAACGATGTTTGCTCTGTAGTAAAATTAGCGATATTTGACTGCCCTGTTGATCTCATTGAAATGTATACAGCCTATTTAAAATCTAAAACTTAACATTGTCCGTAGCTTGCTGTTGTTACCACTGTCCTGTTTGAAATGTAATGAGAGAAACTGGTTATTTTGCCATATGTGCATGTGCCGATATTGAACCCAAGGTACTAACTAGCTAACTGACTGGATGCCCATTAACCTTATAACTCCTGTTGTGTGTGTGTGTGTGTGTGTGTGTGTGTACAGATTGTCAGTCCAAAGAGGGAGAGAGGAAAGAGGGGAACATGAGGACAAAGTACAAGATCAGGAAGTACCAGGTAAGAAAACAGACAGGGAGTACTAACAGGCAAAACAGGAACTGTTAAACTGGCAAAGAAAAAGAAAGACAAACAACTCATACAATCTGGAAGTTGTGTTCTCCCTATATTAAAGCTGCTATACAGAATCTGCAAAACAAACTGGGTTGTCAGCCCTGGCACTGCATTACCATATTGAGCTTCAGTCAGAGGAAGTCACGGTTGCCAAAGACTTTATAAAGCTCAAGAGTGAGGCTGGTGCCATTCCAGATATGTTAACATTGTACAATCTTCTGGATAATCAGATCTTCCCCAAACTGAAAACTGTTATTCAGGTTGCCCTAACAAACCCAGTTAGCAGCTGTAGCTGTGAAAGGTCTTTTAGTGTCTTGAGTCAGCTCCATACCTGGCTGAGAAGGACCATGGGTCTTTTCAGACTCCAGCATCTGGCTGTGATGTCAGTTGGGAAAGAGATGCGTGAGAGACTTGACCACCAAAATGTGATAGACAGATTTACCAACCTCAAGGTGAGGCGACATAGGTTAAAAGAAAAGAAAAAATCTGCAGAGCCATAGTAGTATCTGTAGTAAAGATCTTTTCATACATTGTATACATTGTACCAAAGGCCAAGTGTCTCCATTTTCTAATAATATTTTGTATATTTCAAGGACTCTTCTATTTTTGGAGTGTATTTTTTATGTATCTGTATTGTATTATACATACTCATTAGAAGTGAATCTCTGTCCAAAAAATGCACACAGTTTACTTTTTACTCACTATGAGCATCATTCATCATTTTTCCCCAGTAATTAAGGTTAGGATATGTATTTTTTTTAAATTCCAATCCATTCTTCTTTGGCAGCATTTTAATAACCTTGATCAGATTTGATGGTTTTGTTACAGACTTTTCAAAAAAGTGTTTTGCTATTCTTTCAAATATCTGGGGATTAAATTGTGTTAAAATGTACAAAACAGTGATGTCATGTTTTGTGACGAGGACCCAGGCACAGAGAGACTTGATGAATTTAAGAAACTTATGATTTAATAAAGAAATTTGCAGACTTGCACAGAGAGGGTAAAATTATGATGACTGATAATGGAGATGAAGACAACAGACGATGAGGACAGGGAGGAACAGGGGTTTAAATGCACCAAGGAGGCAGTCAGACAGAACTTGGGACAACTGGAGGCATTTAGGGATGCAGGGACTGACAGAGACGGGGAAGAAGTCTCATTGTGATGAGTAAAGTTTACCTTGCCTGGATGGGCAGCTCTCTGGGTGCTCAGCACCCCCAAAGCTCTGATCCTAGAATCGCCCCTGGATGAGACGATATTAAGAGACGTTGCTGCTGTCTCAATCTAGATTACATAACGTGGCTCTAAGACCACGGGGTGGATGGGAGGGGGAGTTAAAGCGTGACTTGGAGGCAAACCACAAAAACTCCACCCACAGTCATGAGTTCAATTTTAAACGACTTAACAGATTAAAAAAAAAAAACCCCAAAACTTTGAACCTTTAGTTTAATGTTTACCCAGAATCAGGGGCGATTCTAGGATCAGAGCTTTGGGGGTGGTGAGCACCCAGAGAGCTGCCCATCCAGGCAAGATAAACTTTACTCATCACAATGAGACTTCTTCCCCGTCTCTGTCAGTCCCTGCATCCCTAAATGCCTCCAGTTGTCCCGAGTTCTGTCTGACTGCCTCCTTGGTGCATTTAAACCCCTGTTCCTCCCTGTCCTCATCGTCTGTTGTCTTCATCTCCATTATCAGTCATCATAATTTTACCCTCTCTGTGCAAGTCTGCAAATTTCTTTATTAAATCATAAGTTTCTTAAATTCATCAAGTCTCTCTGTGCCTGGGTCCTCGTCACAAAACATGACATCACTGTTTTGTACATTTTAACACAATTTAATCCCCAGATATTTGAAAGAATAGCAAAACACTTTTTTGAAAAGTCTGTAACAAAACCATCAAATCTGATCAAGGTTATTAAAATGATGTCAAAGAAGAATGGATTGGAATAAAAAAAAAATACATATCCTAACCTTAATTACTGGGGAAAAATGATGAATGATGCTCACAGTGAGTAAAAAGTAAACTGTGTGCATTTTTTGGACAGAGATTCACTTCTAATGAGTATGTATAATACAATACAGATACATAAAAAATACACTCCAAAAATAGAAGAGTCCTTGAAATATACAAAATATTATTAGAAAATGGAGACACTTGGCCTTTGGTACAATGTATACAATGTATGAAAAGATCTTTACTGCAGATACTACTATGGCTCTGCAGATTTTTTCTTTTCTTTTAACCTATGTCGCCTCACCTTGAGGTTGGTAAATCTGTCTATCACATTTTGGTGGTCAAGTCTCTCACGCATCTCTTTCCCAACTGACATCACAGCCAGATGCTGGAGTCTGAAAAGACCCATGGTCCTTCTCAGCCAGGTATGGAGCTGACTCAAGACACTAAAAGACCTTTCACAGCTACAGCTGCTAACTGGGTTTGTTAGGGCAACCTGAATAACAGTTTTCAGTTTGGGGAAGATCTGATTATCCAGAAGATTGTACAATGTTAACATATCTGGAATGGCACCAGCCTCACTCTTGAGCTTTATAAAGTCTTTGGCAACCGTGACTTCCTCTGACTGAAGCTCAATATGGTAATGCAGTGCCAGGGCTGACAACCCAGTTTGTTTTGCAGATTCTGTATAGCAGCTTTAATATAGGGAGAACACAACTTCCAGATTGTATGAGTTGTTTGTCTTTCTTTTTCTTTGCCAGTTTAACAGTTCCTGTTTTGCCTGTTAGTACTCCCTGTCTGTTTTCTTACCTGGTACTTCCTGATCTTGTACTTTGTCCTCATGTTCCCCTCTTTCCTCTCTCCCTCTTTGGACTGACAATCTGTACACACACACACACACACACAACAGGAGTTATAAGGTTAATGGGCATCCAGTCAGTTAGCTAGTTAGTACCTTGGGTTCAATATCGGCACATGCACATATGGCAAAATAACCAGTTTCTCTCATTACATTTCAAACAGGACAGTGGTAACAACAGCAAGCTACGGACAATGTTAAGTTTTAGATTTTAAATAGGCTGTATACATTTCAATGAGATCAACAGGGCAGTCAAATATCGCTAATTTTACTACAGAGCAAACATCGTTGGAAAACACGTTTTCAACTAGGGCTGCCACAAACAATTGTTTTGATAGTCGACTAGTCACCGATTATTTTTGCAATTAGTCGACTAATCAGATCATGCATCCATTGGATGTACAGCGTACAGCTTATTGCACCAGCATGCATCTGCTCTCATATAACTATCATTAGCTTACAGCTCTAAGTGTTTAAGGTATGTGCTAACTAAAAATAAAGACAAGATGATAGTTTATTAAATTTGAATGAAATTTGCAGATTGTTTCGGTGAAGTTTAATAAACTCATTGTTATCTAAAATATAAATATATTCTCGAGCATCTCACACTTCTGATAATCAGTTGTCTGCTTGACGTTTATTCAGCTGTGTAAAAACTATAACTTTAATCTCAGCCTAACCGATTTACTCAGGAACAAATAAAATACTAAAAAAAGGTGGTCTCAGCCACCATCTCTCTGGCAGCAACAGCGCTAGAGCGAGTAGGAGAGAGCCGAGCTGGAACAAACCATTTTGGGAGGGGTTATCTATACTTTTGTTGTTAAAATGTTCCGTCTCAATTAAGTACTGTATGCTTTTTTATACTTTTAGTAGTGTGTCCCACAAACAGCAAATATTTTCAAAAAAAGTAAGACATCTTTGGGGGTGCTTTGATTCATTTTGGGGGTGCTGAAGCACCTCCAAAACTGGGCTAAAATCGCCCCTGCCCAGAATAATCCTATCTCTTGCATCCCCTGCATGCACCCAGCTCACCATCAAGGAGTTTTTCAAACTGCTCCCGAGTTGTCAGAAGCACTTCATCAAACTGCAAAGAAAGTATTTCAAATCAGATTTGCACAAAAGCCTGCAGTTCTTCAAAAACTCACACCTCCTTCACTTACCTCGACTTCTGCAACAGTTAAAAGCCAGCGGATTGACTCCATCTTCCCTCTCCCATTAAAATAGTACACCACAGGTTTTTCAGACATGTTGTCTGTGTTTTCTTTTTGTTTTTTAGGGCTTAAAATCTGTGAAGCAAAGTGAAATCACAGTAAATTCGCAAGCAGCTGCGTAAATGTGGAAGCTGTTCCCCTGAGTGTGCAGTTTTCATACCTGTGCGCGCTCAACTTCTACGCAGAAATGCAAAACAAGTGGAAGTAAAAGTTAATCTTACGTAACATTCACAGCGCTCAGGGTTGTTGAAGGGGTGGAGTAGGCGGGGAAAACGTGTGAAGGCGCTGATTGGGCAGCTTCAGCCAATGCAAGCATGCTTATTTGCATTTTGTCGCTAACCATCATGGGTAAAACAGATACAGTTTTCTGTTTTACTGTTTAAAATAATTTTACCGATGCAGCTTCTATTTACAAGATGAACCAGACAAACTGTACGGATCGCGATCAGGTGTTTGAGTCTTTAAACCCTCATAGTGAACAGGTTTGTTCTGGAGGGCTATAAAATATGCTAATCGAGTAAATGTTTCTGGATGTGAGGGCGATCTGGCTGCGACATCTGTCACCCCATTGATCGCTAGGGTTGATTCGGCTGATCTGGCTGGCTAGGCGGGTGTCCCCTTCCTCCCTCACCGGTCCATGTGTGTCCCTCCCGACGCCCAGCGCTCGGTGGCAGCGGACGATGTCCCCCCCGGCGGACGACCATCCATCGGTATACCAGTAGCTGCGCTCCCCTGCTAGAACCTCCAAACAAGCTCAAGGCCCATTTGTAGGAGAAACGTAGGGAAGTCAAGCTCCAAGCTTCAGACACATCCAAATGCGGCGCTGCACGTGGCAGTCTGCCTTCCTTTTTAGTTTTTGTTGAAAAAACAAACTTTTTAATGATATTTTTTTCTTAAAAGTTTGATAATTGTATTAATAATATTTTCTACTTATTTAAAAGGTTTGTTTTGTTATTGTTTTTTTTAATCACTGTTGTATATGTAAAATATACAGTATGAGGGCCTCACTATGCACCTGTGACACTTGTGATCTATTCAATTTTCATAAAAGCATTTAATCCAACAAACAAATAACTGAGTGTATTTGTGTGCGCACTCATCCATGCTTGGGCTGGTCTTTATGTGATATTGTATGTTTGTGTGTGTTTAAGATAAGATAACTCTTTATTGCAAATTAATTTAAATGTGTGGAACTTCATAAAACAGAGCTGGGTGTCATTTCTGTCATTTGCCTTTTGGACTACCATCCCCGTACCTTCCATCTCCCTTCATAAAGCCCCCTTCCAGCTCCCAACACAGGCACACATCATCATTCACATACACACACACTATTGGTTACCCACACACATGTACATGAACATGTGTGTCCTTTAACTGACCCTTGACCTCCTAACTGTTCCTCAAACCTAATTCTCACTCTCATCTAGTTCACTTTCCTCACTGAGGGAATGACCCCCAACTGTCCAATCACATTTTTTCTTCCCATAAAAAGTTCTTGTGCCTATTTACTGCAATTTGGTACAAGTTCAGTTGGTTTGGCTGCTTATGTATCACTCACTGCTCTCAAATCATTTCCCCAGAGGTTCTCCCTGTGACCCAAGTCCCTGCAGTTATCCCCATAAAAAGCTTTCAACAAACCTAAAACAGAGTCACCAGGATCAGAGTTCAGAAGCACTGCTTTAGCATTGCTGCCCTAAGAAAGGCAGCCTAACCACATAACATTGCTCTGAGGCAACAAACTAAAAAGTGTTGTGTTAGAAGACAAAAAACAATCAACAACACTTCTTCAGATGTTCATATAAGTGCACATAATTTTTTGATACAGTTATTTCAATTTAAACATGCATAAAAAAAGAATATTAGTCTTGGCAGTAGCTGCCACTGCATCTAGTGCTGATTTGGTCCCTGAAAGGATCGCTTCACCCAAGGGTCAAAGGTCAAACCCTCTTTTAGTCTTTATTTTACTGAAAAGTGAGGACACTTGTGTTGTTAAATAAAAATTAATTAATTAATTAATTAATAGCATTTTAGGGGAAAGTGTTCTAAATAAAATTTAAGTTTGTTGCCTGAGGGGGCGGAGCTCTGTTGCTCTTAAAAACAAGTAATAAAATTTTAAACTGGATCCTGATATAGACTGGAAACCAGGCGACACTTGATGGCTGTTGCATTGCCATGGGAAGGACTGTAGGGGTTGCAGTGGAGCAGTACAGAAGAAGTCAGGAGAGGTACAACAGTGAGTGTCTAGAACAGGGGTAGGGAACAGGTTTTAGAGCTCACCCTGTGTCAACACACCTGAATCGAATGATTAGTTCATTACCAGGCCTCTAGAGAACTTCAAGACATGTTGGGGAGGTAATTTACCCATTTGAATCAGCTGTGTTGGATCAAGGACACATCTAAAACCTGCAGGACACCGGCACTCAAGGCCTGAAGTTGCCCACCCCTGGTCTAGAACCATCTGTAACACAAGGTGGTATCATAGTTTGGGGCTGCATTTGAGACAGTGGCGTTGGGGATGATGTCAAAACTGATGGAATTATAAACACAGAAAAGGACTGTTAGATTTTGATCCACCAAGCATCTGAATGAGTTTTAATATCAACATTCATTTAGTTCACATTGTTAGAAAAGCTCACATCCGTTCTCATCTATCCTGTTAGTGCAGCATTTATCGACACGTAGGCCTGCAGATATAAATGATCACAAACATGCTGCATGATAAGGAACAGATTTTACTGAGATGGTAATTTGGACTGGGAGACTTCCATGATAGCCTTTGCATAGTTTTCATCTGGCGGTGGCTTCCTCTTACTGCCTGGCTGCAGAAACCTGTTGATGGCAGGGATTTGGATCATCCTGCCCTGGAAAGACTGTGAGGAAACACTGGGAACTGACTAAGCGTTTCACAGTACTGAGTTTTAATAACAATAATAATATGAGTCATTCAATATGAAATTCCCTCCTGTGTCAGTGGCAGCTGAACTTCATTCGACCATGGCCTGCAATGACTTTGCCAAATTCTTCACAGACAAAATCCAAAAGATTAGACAAGCAATTAGTACATCAACAGCATATTCAGGACACCATCAAACACCATCAAACAGTTTCACCCTATTAACAGCAAAGACCTGGAGGACATCTTAGGTCAACTGAACTCCTCCTCTTGCTGTTTAGATGTCCTGCCAACAAGTTTTTTCATAAAGGTCTCAAAGACTTTGGAGTCAAACCTGTTACAGATTGTCAACCTTTCTTTAATGTCAGGTGTGTTTCCAGAACCACTAAAAACTGCTGTAATTAAACCTACACTGAAAAAGGACAATCTTGACAAGACACAAATGAACAACTACAGGCCGATCTCGAATCTCCCATTTTTAAGTAAGATCATTGAAAAAGCAGTTTCTCAACAGCTCAATTACTTCTTAAAACAGAATAACTGCTATGATGCCTTCCAGTCAGGTTTTAGACAGAACCACAGTACTGAAACCGCTCTGACCAAAGTGTTTAAAGACATATGTCTGAATACAGACAGTGGAAAAATGTCAGTCTTAGTTTTGCTGGATGGAGTGCAGCATTTGATACAGTTGACCACAACATATTACTCAAACGAGTAATGTGGGCAGCATTGTTTGACTTTGTTGTGCATGTTCTTCAACCCTCCTGCTTTAAACCAGCTGCTTGCTCAGTGATGAGAAAATTACACTTCCCTTTTTCTTGTGATGCGTTCAGGGCGCAGATGTCAATGAAGCAGTACTCGCCACCTATAGCTAGCACTGCAGAAGGGTTACAGACTAGTGAACGCCACACTCACTTCCACTAACATCTCTTGGGGCCTCATATTTAAAAGTACAGTGAGAAGCAGTAAGATTTAAGAATCAACTTGAAATGTCTGCAACATTTGACATGAAACAAAGGAACAGGAAATATTGGTTTCTGGCCATAAAGTGCCGGTCAGTCAATTGTCCACTTAATTTTCAGCTCCTGAAAAAGGGAACTGTCTACTGCTCAGTGAGGTGTTTTAGTCGGATTACTAAGAAATGTTTTCCCATTCTTTATTTCTTTGACACAGAAATTTATTATGATTATTATTATTATTTTTAAATCAGAACAAAAACACAGTAGCTTCAAATATTTTTGGAAGATCAACATTTATTTATTTATTTCACATTGTTAGGAAAGATCACACATCAAGATTCATATGCTTTCCATAGTGTTAGTGCAGCATTTGTTTCCACGTAGGCCTGCAGATATAACTGATCCCAGTCATGCAGCCTAATGAGGAATGTAGCAGGAATGTAATGGATTTTACTGAGGTTATATTTTGATCTGGAAGACTTCTATGACAGTCTTTGCATAGTTTTCACCCGGGGGTGGCTTCCTCTTACTGCCTGGCTGCAGAAACCTGTTGATGGCAGGGATTTGGATCATCCTGCCCTGGAAAGACTGTGAGGAAACACAGAAAGCTGACTGAGCATTTCACGGTACTTGGTTTAATAATAACTGCCATTCCATGTATAAAATAAAGAAAAAACAAAATCTAAAAAGAGAACATCTTACCTGATTTTTTTTAAACCAAAACTTTATTTATTAAAGATTGAAAAATTGGACCGTTATGCCCTGAAATAGCATGCATGCCCCAGAAAAAAACCCTGTAACTTTAAAGGTAAATACAAATCTTCATGGTGTCATTAAAAAACCAAGTGTTATGATAGAAGAAGGTGTTTCTGTCAACGTTACCTTAACAGCAGAGAATTCTTTGAGAATCCCAACGAATTTCTCCTCCAGCATCAGGGTGCATTCAACCAGCAGCACATCTGCGAGGCTTAGTTTGCCTCCCACCAGGTACACGGGTCCGGTCAGCGCCTGAGAAGTTTGTCCAAAAACACATAGCACGTACTTTAGTTGTCAGAAACCATTATAATCATCAACAACTCATTTTATTCTGTTTTTCTACCTTTTCAAACACAGGAAAGTAGCGTTCCTTTGCTTTTTTCTCAATCTCTTTCAGTTTGGCTGTGGGGTCTGGATTGAAGGGCAGCACCATAATCATTTCCATGAGGTCTATCAGTCCCTCGGAGTACATGTTGATCCTAAAAAAACAACAACAACAACAACAACAACAACAACAAAAATTATTCAACTACAAGACAGACTATCTTTATTATGTCTGATAAATAAATAAACAAATAAAAGACCATACATGACACGGTCTTTGAGGTCCTTTCCATGCATGTTGTACTTCTCGGCGAGGTAATTTAAGATGGCTTTTGTCTGAACGAGTTTCATGCCATCGATTTCCACCAATGGCACCTGTTGAAACATGAGCTTTCCATCTGCAGGGTAAACACAGAAGATAGTAAAGCAGGGTGGCACTCCCAGGCATAATAATTCATCTCAGGCTACATCTTTTTAGGTCAGGACACTCCTGAAACCTTTTGCCCACAAAAAGGGCTGATTCACTTTAGTTAAAAGATAAAAATGTGGAGAGTGGCCATAAACAGGGTCTGCCCACGCTTATGATTTTAGCTTAAATTCCCCCCTTTAATTCATGTCTGTTTCATTCAGTTTTTCATATTTTAGTTAGGGGTTTTGTTATCGTTTTTATTCAACTCACCATTTACGAGTTTTAAATACTCTTCTCGGGTGTCCAAAAACTTCTCATCAAACTGTGAATATAAACATTTAGATCAGTTTCTGGGACAGCAATAATATGTAAAGCCTGAACTTTGAGTGCATTTTCATTATTCAGCTGTAACGTTTACCATGAAATGACAAATGTTACAGCTGATCAAGTCTGCAGGTCTTCAAAAAAAGCACTTACCTCGACTTCTGCGACTGTTAAAAGCCAGCGAATAGACTCCATCTTCCCTCTCCCATTGAAATAGTGCAGCACAACTCTTTCACCCATGATTGTTGGTTATTTTCTTTCCAGAACTGATAACCCGTGAACCTACAAACAACAATGCAATCACAGTGAAATATGAGCTGCTGAATGAAGATGGAAGTGATACTACTGGCTGTGAAGCTGTGATACCTGCGATCCTTCCGGCACTCGTGGAGAAGTGACTGAAGCGAAGGGAGAAGTGCGAATAAAAGTTCAGCTGTTATGCAACACTTGTTGAAGTCCAAGGTTTGGACGGCTGGAGGATGAAGGCGGGGAAACATGTGAAGTCTGTGATTGGTCACTGCCCACCAACACAAGCTGTGAATGTGCTTTGGTAGCAAAAAAAAGAAAAAATTCCCAAGATGTTAAGATTAGTTCCTCCCTGTTAGCGGTCCATAAAATATTACGTGAACTCTAAGTCAGCTGTTTTTCTTTCCAGTTTCTTTAAGTAGTCTTCCTCATTCAAAGCTCTTCTTTGGATGTTGGCTGCCTTTTGTTTGGATCTCTGTCAAGATGATCCCATCACTGCTGTTGAGGTCTGGGCTTTGGGGAGTCCAATCCATGACTCATAGTGCTCCAATGTGTGTTTTTCTATCCATGTTTGCATTTACTGCATTGGCAGTTTGTTTGAGATCATTCTCTTGCTGAAAAATGAATCAGTTACAAACCAGATGGTATTGCATGGAGGATCTTTTTCTGCGTTCATAATTCCATCAGTTTTGACAACATCACCAAACCATGAGACCACAGTGTTTTACAAGTGGCTGTTGTATCTCTCTCCTGACCTCTTAATCCCTCTGCAACCCCTACAGTCCTTGCGGTGGTGATGCAATAGTCTTCAGGTGTTTCCTGGGTTTAACTGTGCATTGACTACACCCGGTGGGCTGTAGATAAAGGGCTGCCCCAAGTTGGCTCTTTTTTTTCTTTTTTAAGGGCGGGGCATTATTTAATCCATGTTTTTTAAAATTCTGGTGTCAGTCTCCACATTAATGCTGGTTGTAGCAATGCATGCTGATGATGAGTTCCAGTCCAGCTTTTCTGTAATTTGGCACACTTCAGCTTTTTCTTCCTGTTTTCTTTCCTGGGAAAGGTTTCTTGCCACCCTTCCACTGAGACCATTTCTGATGAAGCATCATTGATTAAAAATTGGCTTTTTACAGAGTTGTCTGTTATATGTAGACAGGAATCTGGCTTATCCCTCAGCTATGTCCCTTTTTTGATGCTTTAATGATTCATAGGTCAGTGTTAAAGTGGCTTGAAAAAAAGAACATTCCTGTTAAAAAATAAAATAAATAATAATAATCAGCCAACTCCCAAAGAAAAATTTGGAAATGCCTCCAGAAAGCCTGGAGACCTATTTCTCAAGACCACAATAAAATAATAATAACATCTGGCTCCTTGTAAGCAAATTATAAAGAAATGAAGGATGTTGCAAGACGTTTGCGCAACACAGTACGACTTGCTATTAAGCCGTTTGCCAAAATATATTAAAGTTACAGCTGAATAATGAAAATGGGCTCAAAGTGCAGAATGTCTACTTTAACATGAGGCTATTAACATGTAGACTGGAGCAAAGGTTTAGGACATGCAGTTCTTCAATATTCCGCCTTCTTCCTTTTAAAGCAAGAAAACAGAATTTGACAGGTACAGCTGTGAGCTATCATACGTTGAATAGGCTGACGATCTGAAACAACAAGGAGTCAGAGGAGCTCTGTGCAAGCGAAACAGGTCATCCTTAGGCTGGAAAAACAAAGCAAATCCATCCAAGAAGATAGGAGTATAAACTAGTTACACCAACTGATGGAATATTTTAGTTAAACCCCTTGAAAGCTTCAAGCAGAATCCAATTTTGAGTTAAAATGATGAAAACTGTGTCACTTTCCAAATATTTCCCAACCTATCTGCTTTAGTATTAATAGCTGGATTAATCCCTGACAGAGTAATCCAGCAGCCAAGCTGTGCTCATCCTGCAGCAGCTGTGGGCCTGACATGGAAGCTGGGCTGACAGGTAATAGTTCCATTTAAAAGAAATAACAATAAAACGTTTCAATCGACTACAATTGCTTCATAAAAGAATAAACTGTGCGAATACCAGTACCCAGTCAAAAAGTTTTAATTGTACTTGATAACCTGCGTTTCAATAATTACACTCAGTTTGGCCAAGAGGGGTTAAATGTGTTACTGAACAGAAACGGATCTATACAATGTCACAACCCCTTGAATTGCATTAAAATTCAGTGACAAAAAAAAAGGAGATAACACATAAATGACAGCTACCTGATTGGAAATGCAATCACTGTAAAACAAAAGAATAATCATGTAAAAAGAAAAACACTACTGTACAGAGGCAAAGTAACTTGTCAGCCAAAAAAAGTCACAGTGAATAGTTACAGTATGCATATAATGTGTACATGTGGTAAACAACAGATATGATACAAAACTGCGAATGCAACCTCCGCAGGACATACGTTCAGCCCCAGAAATACAAAATAAAACACTGATGAGCAAATCTGGGCTCACATTTTGGCAGGTTGCATTCTACATGTTTACTTAAATATTTTACATATCACAACATCCATGGTACGCACGACAAAACTGAATTTATTGCTGTGTAAGATTTATGTACACATTTTGATTATAAAACGACTATGCCTACTCTTTGGAGAGAAACAGTTCTTAGGGCACAGATCGGAGCTCAGGGGCGAGGCCACTAGCGGTGTCCGTATTTGGCAGACCAGTCTGTTCGCCCATGAATAGTCTGCAGCGGCGGGCGAGGCAGCAGACCCGGGGTGCTTTTGTTGGTCGATGGCATGTTGGCAGACGTGTTCATCTGGCTCCGGCCAGACCGCCATGTTGCATAATCTGAGACGGCAACAAAGAAACACAAAAAGCGGGTTTTGAAGGCAGTGTTTTTTTGCCCTTTATAAATTCCTTTTTTAAGAACTGGGTATTAAAGAAAGCTCAGATCTGTGCTCACTTGATGCTGTTGTCTCCACTGAAGGACCCTGATGCCCTCTGTAACCGGCAGAGCCGCTGTCTTTTTTGTAAAAAGATGGCATGTATCCACCTGGGATTGTATTTGTGCCTGATAGTTAAAAGCAAAAGCCCATTACTTTGAACATCTTTAACAACAACAAAGAGTCTAAAGCTTACAGTGAAGTTACCGTGAGCGCCTCTACTCGGCAGAGTCCCTCCGAATGGAATACTACTGCTGCCCCAAAGATGGCTTCCAGTGAAGTCTTTACTGGCATTTATGGCCACATTCTTCTTTGTACTAATGCCTGAAATGGACAGAAAGGCAATCATAAATATTAGATTCTTAAATGGGCAACATTTAAGAATAACAGAGCTGGGTAAACCTATTAACTGAGACCCAACATTATATATTATTTTTTAAATAAAGCCCATCAACTACTTCTGCTATGTATAAAAATACACAGTTTATTACCAGGTAAATATCTCGACTGCCTCAAGTAATGCTGCTTAGCAGAGGCAGTTCTTGATGGCTCTTGATAGGATGCAGTCTTGTTCAGGTTTAAAGGTGCATCTTCATTTCCAGTGGGCCGGCTAAAATCCAGAATATTTCCATATCTGTGAGACAAAAAAGTGGAGGGATCTGAATAACCAGCATGCACATAACTAATAGATATTATAGCTCTGTGCAGTAGGCTTATTTGGGAGTATTTTGTTTGTGTGTGATTAAGCCCCACCTGCTCAGCGTGCCCTCTCCCTGCCTCGACTTCTGTGTAGAGAAGTTACTTTTCCCAAGAATACTTATAGACGTCAGATCGGTTTCTTCGTAATCGTCCCAGTCGTCACCCTTGAGGTGCCCTGTGCCGTGGCCCCACCGCCGCCGCCCTCCTCCTCCTTTAGGTTTCAACTGATAGCTCAGCAGGTTTGCATTTTCTGGCTCCTGCCTCGTTTGCTACACCAAGATTGGCCAAGAATATAAAGATAATGCAACAACTTGTCTCTTTAGCCTTTCACTGATTCATTTTTTCTGTGCTCTACATTTGCGCTACTCAGATGTGGATTACACAGATTTTTCAAAGCATTTAGGAGCCTCACCTTGCACTGGAGAGTCTTGTCAACGATGTAAGGAAGATGGCTCTGCGCCGTTCCCTCAGTCTGCTCCTGCTTCAGGATGTGCTTTGGCGGCTGCTGCTCTCGCACCAGCTCTGTGTGTCGCTGGTACGCTGCAGCCTGGGCGGCTGCTGATGCAGGGGAGTGCTGGACCTGCTGAAGAGGCCTGGAGGGCGAGCAGTGTTGGTTGGGAGGAGGAGGCTGGGAGGGGGGCACAGGCTTAAGCAGCAGAGGCTGCTGCTGCAACATCTGTTGAGACTGTAAAGGAGTCTGCATTGGCACACGGCTCGGCTGAGGCCTTCCCTGCTCCAAGATCTGCTGAGGCGTCCCCAAAGCTTGGCCAACATGGAAGTACGAATACCTGAGAGCCTGTAAAAAAAAAAATGTATTTGTTCTCTTCGCTAAGCTGCACAGAGTAATGGAAATACCAGGACATCAAATCAGACACTACCTGGGCAGACGCTGGTCTCTTCTTGGGATCCCACTGCAGCAGGTCGGTCATCAGATGGATGGCTTCAGGACTTGCATTTGGGATCAGTGTCTTCAGATTACTGGGAACACACTGAGGCCAACGGAAATTCATAGCACTTGCCAGCTGATATCCCTCGAGCCAATCATTCTAGAAGGAGGAGTCAGTCCACGGTTCACGTTTTGAGACTTGAAAAACTCAGAAAGCTTCACATTCTCGCTGCGTTGCCAACAATAGACATGATCGCGCCCACTCAAGCCTGTCCTTATGATTCCACCATATGCACCGTAGCATGTTTCTAAAGGATCACAAGCAGTTCTCAACACTAATAAGCACTGACTAGTGACTCAAACTGCACACAGCAAATAAGGAGGACTCGAAGGGTCTTTTTAAAAGACCCTTTTTTAAAGATGGCTCCTCACTCTGTAGAGTTTCAGTGAGGTGGCTTAAAACTATGATTTCTGATGTGGACACCAACTCTTATTAAGTAACGCCTTGTTTCTCCCAAACTCAAAAAGGTTTTGGCTCTGTGTGTGAATAACTACCTTCTTTGGTGTACCCAAGACTTGGCAAATCTTGAATATGGTGTCTACTTCACTGGATCCTGGGAAAAGAGGCCTGAGGGTATACAGCTCTGCCATAATGCAGCCAACTGCCCACTGGTCTATAGGTGAACTGTAGGATGTGGATCTGAGGAGCACCTCTGGAGCTCGGTACCTGGTACAAAAAGGACTTAGGCATCCTTCAAGTACATGAGAACTATGTTTGCTCGAAAAAACAAACAAACAAACAAACAAACAAAAAAATCAACTCACCATCTAGTTGAAACATAATCTGTGTAAGGCGGTCGAGATCTGATCTCTCGGGCAAGCCCAAAGTCAGCTATTTTCACCAGCTCTGGGCCCATGCACAGAAGATTCTCTGGCTTCATGTCCCTGTGGAAAAAACCTAACCAGAGATGCGTGCATGAGCATCTCGCCGGATTGAAATGCCAGGGATGCAACATTTAATGAACACCCTGGAGTAAAAAAAAACAACAAAAAAACAAAACAAACCAGACGTACCATGTTTATGAATGAAGGCGAGCCCCTGAAGTATCTGAAACATGATATTTCTTACAGTAGATTCAGGAAATAACCGGGTCCTGCACAAAGAAACCATTCAAAGCTGGATGAGTACAGCAACAGCAAACCTTACTCAAATACACTTTCAAATATGAAAATACCTAAATCACTGCACACACCTGTCTTTCATGAGCTGGTACAAATTCTCCTTCATGTACTCAAATATAAAGTAGAGGTGATCATTTTCCCGAATGACCTCCTTAAGCTTGATCACGTTAGCATGGTTCAGCTTCTTTAAGGACTGCAAGAATAGACACAAGCATTAACACAACGTGGACTCCATAAAGCCAAAGCGGAGGGAGAAATAAATGAATCTAAACATGCTGGACAACACACAGAGGTCACTGCAGCACATTCAGAAGCACACCCTACAACTACCAAAAAACCCTTGTAGGTATAGTTTGGAAGGTGAAATGCTGCAAAGGTGGGATTTATGCTTACAATTAAAAAAAAAAAAAAAAAAAGGGGGGGGGGGGGGGGATATGGAATAAATAGAAAGCAGAATGGAGAAATATACATTTTCCCATGCACTGGGATGGTATAGGTTTAACCATGCTATATTTTAGTAAGGGGGAGGAAAGCCATAATGGGTCTCAGATTTCATGATAGCATGCTGTAATTATAAATCTACTCAGCAGGACTCATGTTCTACTCGTGTTTGCTGTATCAAGGTTAAGCTCTAGAAAGGGGTGTGTGTGTAGGCCAGGGTTGGGAACAGAGCTCAAAACCAACAGCACACAAGAATCACCTTCTGCTCTTAGAGCTGGTGTGTGACTGTTGCACTGTGAGGAAATTTAGACAGTAAAATACTGAAACGGTGTGAAAAACAAACAGAAAGGCATTCATTGACTTCCCAGATGGCCTAGCATGTAAATCATCACTACATTACCCATAAAGCAATAGCATATATACACAATAGCATTAAGAGTATTATGAGCTTTCTAAACAAAATAATGAAAAATAATCAACCCAAACTGAAACATTGGCCTCATGTGATAATGCTTTTCCTTATTTTGTGTCATATATGTGCTGGATGTTGTTATTCATACCATAATTTGATAATAATAATGAGATTTGAAAGTAATCCTAATATGTTTGATTTTAGATTTTTTTTTTTTACTCTTGGCTGTACATGACGTCAGAGTGAGTGTATTTCCTAATATGGTTATCTCAGACACACAGCAACCCAAACACAACTGCTGTTCAAAGGTTTTTCATGTGGAGCAGCCAATCAGAAGGAGAGCGTCCATAAAAGGGAAGGACAGTAGATGCATTATCATGGGAGACTGCACTAAAGCCCAGCATGTGGTAAATATGGTTAATTTTTAACTGTAAATCCTGAAGAGCTAGTCACGTGTAATAACATCATACTTTATGTTCATGGTTCCTGTTGCAATCAGTGTTTATTGATGTACCTGCCTGTAGTGCAGAATGTCTTTCTTGACATCATGAATTCAAAAATATTATCATGTTGAATTTCATGAGTGATATACACCTAACTGATACTTTATTAGGTACATCTTATCAACTGCTTATTAACACAAATACCCCCCCTTGATTCTCAGTAGGATATGGTAGCAATTTATTCAATGCGTTCAGACATGTAGACACAGTTGAGACAATCTGAGCATCAAAGTTACAGTAAGACAAATAACCACTTGTTACAACCGAGGAACGCAGAAGAGAGTCTCTGAACGCACAAACAGATGCGCTACAGCAGCAGAAGACCACACTGGGTGCCACTCCTCAGGTAAGAGCACGAAACTGAGGCAACAGTTCTCACTGGCCCACCAACCTTGAACAACGGCAGCTTGGAAAAATGTTGCCTTGTCTGATAAGTCTTGAATTTTGCTGCAACATTCAGATGGTAAGGTTTGAATTTGGTGTAAACAACATGAAAGCATGGATCCATCCTGCTTTGTACCAAAGGTTCAGGCTGGTGTTGTTGGTGTAATGGCGTGGGCGAATCTATACCATGAGTAGTTCTGAGGTTTCAACCTGGTACTGGGAAGGTGTAACTAGTGAAGCCAGTGAGTGCATGTAAGTACTATTTAGACAGTGAAATAACTTCAAATGTCCAGTTCAGAAATATACAGTGAGGTGACAGTTTTAAGTTTTGTTAAGGATAAAGGCAAATGTTTCTAGCTGTGAAAGGGACAATATATATTTTCTCTGAGTACGCTAAATTCTTCAGGACTATTTTGGATGGCACAAGCATGACAGGGGTCACATGACGTGTCCTAATGCACATCGCGCCAGAACCAGCTGGCCACTTTGGTTTGGCTGACTATTCCTGTGTAGTACAGCATAAATCAGTTTCTGCTGAGAGTCTTCAGTGTGCAAAGCTACCGCTTTCCCTCATCTGCAAGGAGGACTAGTAAAATAAAAACAAAAATCTACAGGACAAGCACATTTACATGTTTTAAAATCATAAAAATGGCATCTTGTGTCACATATAAATATAATTCTGTGTATTTCATTCAGAAAATAAGGTACTATGTTAAAGCACAACAATGCTGATCAATTCAAGCCTGGATACAACTGAAGAGGCTGCAAGATATCCTTTAAGGATTAGGTGTTCAAAGTAAATTTGGTAGGTTGCTTAAATCATTTTACCCCACCAAGAATGAAGAATTGTGTTAACAGGGAACAGCCACGTACAGCTGAACAATAAATACCAGTATACACAATTCCTGCCCAAATCAAAAATGCAGCTGCACCAGATCACTTAGACTCAATGTTAAATTTGGGTTGATTTATTTTCCATCACTCACTTTAAAATGTTAAACTTTTCAAAAATGTAAGCTCACCTTCACTTCACGGAGGTTCATGCATTCTTCCCAGGAGTAGAACTTCCTTTTCATTCTGAAATAACATAACAGAAAAAAAAAAATAAAAAAAACAAAACAGCCTGTGTCTTTGCTTACAGTTAGCTTTTCAAGTCGAGACCAAATGAAATCATACTATAGCTAAACCCAAGAAGAAAAAACATCACAGATTATAGAGAAACACAATTTTGTGATACTCACTTCTTAATGGCAACTAATTCCCCTGACTCCAGACTGCGGCCGAGGATGACTGAGCCGTAGGTGCCATCCCCGAGCTGTCTGATGGTAGTGTATCTATTCATTATGCTTGTCCTTCCGTAGCATTGTCAGGGGGCAGATAATAACGGGGTGGAAAACAGAGATGTGTTCGCCTCCTACTGCTGAATGCAACCAGATTTTCCTGTGGCAACAGCAGAAGACTACAGGCAGAGGTGGAGGACTCATTGTGTCATGGACTTCTGTCCTTTGAGCTGAGAAAGAAAAAAAATAAAGAGACCAAGCATGAGTTCACTCAGCAAAGGATCCACAAACTAACCACTGAGTGGGACATTATTTCTTTAAGCCTTTAAATATTATCAGTCAGTGATAGGAGACAATATTAAATCTGCAATGCAATTTCTGAGTATATGTTTCCACAATATATCCAGGTACAGATATACTGACCAAAAAGTCACACAGATAGTTAAGAGCCTTGATTGGTTAGTTACTGCAGTAGAGTCTGAACTCTGGAACAATGCTAAAAGGTCGTGCGATCTGATGAATGCTCCAGAGTGATGGATGCGATGCATCGAGGTAAGAAGAGAGGCAAGTGAAGTGATGCACCCACCATGCATAGTGCATACCGTCGAGTTTTTCAGGTGACCAAAAAATGAGGCCAGCTGACTACTTGACTATATGGATTAAAAAACAAAAAACATGAATTATTTTTTTCCCTTTCCTGATAGTGCACCATTTTCGGAGATGATAATACTAGGATTTTGAGTAGTTCAGGGAGGAACCCCGGTGAGAATTTTTGGGATGTGCTGGAAAAGACATTACACAACTGTCCGCCTCTCCCATCATAAACGCAACATCATGGTGAAAAAGTAATGCAACTCTGCATGGAAATAATTACGACACAGCGGAAGCTTGTAGAAACATAAACACACCAGCTCACTCATATCATATCTTTTATTGAATGCATGCAATTTATAGTCACCCTTCCATCCTTTATTTAATAGAATAGAGGATTTGGACTGAAAGACTTGCATGCTTTGCGTAGTAAGTTTCAGTTTCTTCCTTCTATACAAAGGCTTTTAGTGCCAAAGTGCAGCATAACAAGGTTTAAAAATAGCTTTCTTCCAGCAGCCATCACTCAAATAAACAAATCATAGTTTTGCTATCCTAGATGATGCTGTGCAGATTCTCAATATCAGCATCAGAGAACATTAGAGGGACAGCTCAAGTTGAGATGGAGACAAAGTTAGAGTGGCAAGGCTGAGATGGTTTACACATGGGCAGAGGAGGGAGAGTGGATATATTACATAAAGGATGTTGAATATGTAGCTGCCAGGAAGGTGGAAAAGAGGAAGACCGTGGAAGGAGTAATGAATGTAGTGAAGCAGGACGTGCAGAGGTTTAGTGCTGGGGTGGTAGAGATAGGATAAGGCGGAGGCAGATGATCTGTCATGGTGACCCCTAAAGGGCGAAAAAGAAGACTTTGGGCAAAATATTCTTTGGACTGAAGTAAAACTAACCAAAAAAAAAAAAAAAAAATCATAAAAATAACGTCATACCAACAGTCAAACATAATGGTCACAGTGTGATGGTCTGGGGCTGCTTTGCTGCTTCAGGACCTGGAAGACTTGCTGTAATTGATGAGACCATGAATTTCTGATATCTATCAGAAAATCCTGAAGGAGACTGTCCGTCTGTTTTGGAGTGGCCCAGTCATGGTCTGGTGTGAAATCAGATTAAGATCATGCATTTCAAGCATCTCAAATAGGCTGTTCATGCCGGAAAACTCTCCAATGTGGCCAAACTAATGGAAGAAGGGCCAAAATTCCTAGACAGTGATGTGACAGACTCATTGCCACTTATCACAAACACTTGATTCCAGTTCTTGCAGTCAAGGGTGGCACAACCAGTTATTAGGTTCAGGGGGCAATCACGTTTTCCACACAGTCATGTGGGTTTGGATAGCTGTGCTGTTTTACCCTAAATAAATTAAATTATATTTAAAAACTGCATTTTGCATTTACTCAGGTTATGTTTGTCTAACATTAAGCTTCATTCATGACCTGAAACGTTTAAAATGATAATAAATAGAATACAAATTAAGAAGGAGGCACTATTTTTTCTTTCTTTGTAACAGCACAGTATCACGAAACTGTGATTATATTGGCCAATTTATCACCATTCATTTTAAAAGAGGGGTTCACATTATGTTAACCTACTGGCAAGAGCTAGCAAACCAGCTACTGTTTACTGCTTTGTTCACTGGCGTTGTTCAGACTGACTGGATTTAATACTACAACAACCCCCTGTGAGATTGTGGTTACATTTTAGCCAGCCCTCTGTCAGCTAGCGTGGTAGAAATAAACATTGACCGCATTGTGATGCTGCTGGTGGCCCAGCTGCTGACAAGCCATCAGAGAAACAGTGGACTGATTGGGCTTCTTACTCAAAATAAAACGACGAGCAGCACACTGCACTTACCCTCCTCGCGTCAAACCGCCAACAGCTCATAGCCAGTCATTCGTAGTCGATGGTAAACAAATGGCTTACTCCATTAGCCCGCTAACTGTTACCGTTACACTCCGAATAGCTGCAACCAGTGTGCCCAACACACACCGTAAATAAATCTCCAGCTAGGCCCCTTCCTCCCCTCCGTCCTCCCCTCCTTCCTTCCTCACAGAGATTATCAAGATCTCGCGATGCTGTGAAAAGACCCTGCGGTTTAATTTCAACAAATCACAGGAGTCCTCCTCTCATCCCGTCGTAAAGATGCTGGAGCGTAAACACCAGCTTTTATGTATCTATATCGCTTTTAACGAGTGCGGACTATTTAAAGCAGGGCTTTTACTATGTTTAATCCACGCATTGCTAGAGAAGATAAACATGAAGCGGTGCAGTCATTTAAAGTCATTGACATTTTATGACATAATCGTGAAGGGCGAATGGCGAGGTGTAAAGACCAGCCAGTAACATAAAAATACGCAAAGAGTGGAAAAGATGTTTATGTGCAGAGCAAAAGCGGAAGTGAGCAACATTTAGTGCTCTTGTTTCGCACTCTTATGAATGTGAGGTCATCATCGTTTTCCCTACTCCCTAAATTGTTAGTACACATTCTTTTTACATGTATTAACCATACCATATGCCTGAAAGTGCCTTTCGAAGACTGCTGTTGCCATTTGGTGCTATATTATAATGAATTTCAAAAATAATAAGTAAATTTAAAAAAAAAAAAAACTTCAAAAAAGCAAAAAAGGAATACTGGCGAGCCTACTGATATATACAACTCGTGGATTTACATTTTATATTTAACTGGCAGGAATTAAAAAAGCAACAGCTCTGACAATCACATCGCAATTTACGCTCACAGGACACTTTATAAGGTACACCTTGCTAGTACTAGGTTGGATTCCATTTTGCCTTCAGAACTACATTAATTATTTGTGGTGTAGATTCAACAAGTCGTTCCTCTGAGACTTTGGTTGGAACATCCCATCCCACTGCATCCCAAAGGTGCTCTAGTGGAATGACATATGTTGACTGTGGAGGCCAATTGAGAACAGGGAACTCACTGACATGTTCAAGGAGTCAGTTTGAGATTATCTGAACTTTGTGACATGGTGTGTTATCCAGCTGGAAGAAGCCATCAGAAGATGGCGACACAGTGACCAAAACTGAGGTAGGCTCTGGCATTTAAATGATTGGTTGGTACTAAGTTGCCCAAAGTTTGCCAAGAAAATATACCTAACACCATTACACCATCACAACCCTGAACCATGGATACAAGGCAGGATGGATTCATGCTTTCATGTTGTTTATGCTAACCATCTGAATGTTGCAGCAGAATTCAAGACTCATCAGACTAGACAGCATTTTTCCAATCTTCTATCATCCAATTACGGTGAGCCTGTGCAAACTGTAGCCTCTATTTCCCCTTAGCTGATGGGAGTTGCATTTAGTGTGGTCTTCCGCTGCTGCAGCCCATCTGCTTCAAAGTTCCACATGTTGTGCATTCAGAGATGCTCTTCTGCGGTTGTGATGAGTGGTTAATTGGAATTTAGTTTTAATCAACAACCATGCTACATTCAAAGCCACTTAAATAACCATTCTTCCTCATTCTGATGCTCAAGTTTAGCTTCAGTTGGTCATCTTGATCATGCTTAAATGTGCCATGTGATTGGCTCGTTCCTATAACCAGCAGTGGAACAGGTGCACCTGTCAGAGTATTTAATGTCCCGTAATTAACATGCCAACAATTTGGTCACTAAAGACAGTTGTTGTTATAATATAACACATGCATACAGGCCACTCAAAAATGACAGCTGCTAGTCGTTGCCCCACACAGGGATGTTTATTTTTCAGCTGATATAGAAGAGCCGGAGTGACACGGCGCTTCTCGAGTCTCACAGCGCCTCCTGACTTCCTGTGCCACTGAGGCTCCGGGCTACTCAGCGAAATGGCTGCGTTCCTGCGAGCTCGTAAATATGTCCGTTGTGTTGTCCGTTTCTCCGACCGTGAACTGTAAACGGTAGTACTGACCGCCTGTGAAGATAACAAGGAGACTTACTGGCCAGGTTGTCATGGTGGGTCACCGTGTTTTTGGCAGTTATGCAGCGAAAAGTGTTAGCGAGCTAGCGAGCTAATGTAGCTAACGTCACCTGGCTTCTTTTAATGCTACCTGCAGCTCAGCCTAGCTCAGCTAAGCTGAGCTGTAAGCTAACTAGTTTACAAACTAGTTACGAAAGTAGTTGATTTACAACACTTGGCGCATACATTTAGATGCAAGACCCTCAAATCAACGATGTGCAGATTAATTCACAGTATTATACACCGAGGTTAGCATCGCAGACTGTTAAGCTAAATATGGTTGTGTTACCTGAGTTGCTTCTAAATCAGGCCCACAGCAGAACTTTATAGCTTCTATTTTTTGCAACAAGTTTGATCACTTTGACAGTTTGTATGTTAAAGAAAAATGAAACTTATTTACCGCAACATGAACCGGGAAGTGTGCTGTAATAACAAGGAGCACCAAACTGTCAACAAAAAACGGTGTGCAATGCATATAAAGCAACGTGTACTTACAATATTGTTGTTTATTACGTATTTCATATGCATTTTAAATCGATTTTGTTTAGGGAGTAGCAGTGTAATTAACTTCAACCCAAAGTGAGCTAAATGCATATATTAATGTTTATGTGTATTAAGTTTGGTTACATGAGGCTTGCTATTCTAGTCTCTAAATTTATCTTCATCACCTTATTGACTTCATCACCTTATACAAGATGGCTGATAATCTGTTTTTTATATAAATAGTTAACTGTAAATTAATTTTTTTATTATAACTTTTCGGTTTCTTGTGCAGGCTGACGAAAATGCAGATATTGAAGGTACAGTAGAGGATGAAGATGAAAGTTCAGATGATCCAGATCTTCAGGTGAGCAGCATAAATTATGGTTTGTGCAACACTCTAGGGCTGTGCTTCATTAAATTTTACTTCCAAGGAGCCACATTTTCTTGCGATTTATTTATTTAGTCATAAAAGCGCACAGTGGTGTTAGTGGAAGATAAGCGTGGTAAGAAGACATTCTTATGGAGGGGACACAGGGAGAAAAGACTGAGATATGTCAGATTACACAAAATTTGCACTGACAATCAGTGACAGCAGGTCTGATGGAGTGATGAGTCTAATTTGAAATTCTTCTTTTAAATTGTCATCAATATGTACAGTTGAGGCCAGGAGAGAGGTACAACAGTGGGTGTCTGCTGCCGTCTATAAAACATGGTGGAGGTGCTGTTATTTTGATCCATCATGCAAAACCATCTACAAAGCTTCTGATTGTCAACAGCTTTATTTTTCAGCATAACAATGATCCCAAACACACTACCAATGTAGTAAAAACATACCTGCATAGAAAAACACACACTATGCTATAACCATGCGCTGGGGCCTCCCCAGAGCCTGGAGCAGCACATTTAACTTATCTCCTGAAAATAAAACAAAAACTGCAGTGTCATTAATGCATAAAGGTCAAGAAAACTGCAATATTCCTAAAAGCGAACCTGTACTGTGCATCAGTGTATCATTCGAGCTAGCACTGAAATCACTAACAAAAACATTTCTTTTGGCCAAAGATAAGATATGTTATCCCCTCATGTACTTATTTGTTTAAAGTGGCAAAACCTGCGCTGTATGCAAAACATGGCAGCCGAATTAATTCTCATATGTCAGGCAGATACAATGAAAGACGAGGAGGACTTTATTTTATTTGTTTGCAACGATTCATTTATAAAAATATATTATAAGAATGTAGTACACTGTAACTCTACTCTTTGATGCATGTCCATCTTTGTTTCTAATATTTGTCTTCATCTCCTGGCAGTTTATATATTTCTGAGTTCATACAGTATTGTATCTCATTCTTAGATTTGTAAACCAAATAGGCTGTAACAGCAGTGTTAAAGTTCAACTAAGTGTGGATAAGCTGAAACCTTTCTTTGGCACTCACTCTATGAGTATTGTAATCGAATTTCAGCTGGAGCTCAATGTGTTCAGAGCTCAGTGGATGTCTGAGCTCAAACCGAGCTCCGGAGCGAGTGGAACGAGCAACCGACTGCTCCAAGCCAAAGGTCTGAGGAAGGCTCAAGAAATTGCTAGAGAGGAAAAGGCAAGTTGGGGAATTATTTTTTTCTAGCTGTAAGCTTGCATGTGTTGTCGATTATTATCAGCTGTTAAATGACTGACGAGAGTCACCTTCCCTCAGGCCACAGAGCTGTTCTTGAGAGCTGCTCAGGAGGAGCAGAATGGAGCCGTCTATGAAGGTATGCGCTACATAGGATACAGATGGCACTTTACCACAAATAAAAATAACTCTTTAGAAGTTAACAACTCTTTATCCTTTAACGCCGTCCATTTAGTTCTGTAATTTCTCTGAGGTTGTTTGATTTGTTTCTCATGTCTAATCTGATGTTTTTACTTGCAGCTATCAAATTTTATCGCATGGCTATGCAGCTTGTTCCTGACATTGAGTTTAAAATCAACTACAGCCGTCCTCCTGATGCAGACAGAGGTGGAGGGAACTAGTAAGCTACTTTATTTTGTTTAATCTTACCGCAGGTCTGTTTTGTGACAGCATGTTTTCAGACATCAAGTTGCTCTAAAATTATAGTCTTATGTAAATCATTTTCTTTTCTTTTGGGGATCATTTTCCCCTGTGAAGCCAAAAAATTAAGATGCTAAACAGAGAGCTGCTATATTAATTATTATTGAAATTATACTAGTGGTATAAAGGCTGAACTTATAATATTAGGGCTAAACAGTCAGACTGAGGGTGTGAGGAGGATCACTCAGCTGAATTAAAACTTAAGCTGCCCCATTTACGACAACAAGAAAAGCAACTTTTCTTTCTTTGCTTTTGTTTGGTAGGTGAATAATATAGTGTGCTGGCTTGTATGAGAGCAATGCATAGTCTAATTTCTTAAACTGAGCACACTGTGTTTATTTTTCTTTTTTGCAGCATGGAGGATAGTGATGCAGATGGGGAGATCGAGGATCTACTTGCCTACTTCGAGCAGCAGCTATCTGTGGAAGGCTCATTTCCAAAGATCTGCACTCCTGAGGTTGAAATGACTCAGGTGCACATTTCAGGTAAAAACCTCTAATGTAATTTCATTGTAAACCTCTTGAGTCATAATAAACACATAGCCATTATCATTCTTTTTTTTTTTTTGATTGCAGCTTTGCCACGGGAAATCCTGATGTACATATTTCGGTGGGTTGTATCAAGCGATCTGGACATGCGCGCTCTGGAGCAGCTGTCTTTGGTTTGCCGTGGGTTTTACATTTGTGCAAGGTCAGCCTCGCTTTCAAAGAAATCAGCTGGGTGACAAATTATTTGTCAGCAAGCTCAGCTTTTGACAAAATTGCCAATTTTATATCAGGCAATAAAGGATCTCATGGTGCTCTTAATTTTTTTTGTTTCGCTTTCATTCTCTCTCCAGAGACCCTGAGATTTGGCGCTTGGCTTGTTTAAGAGTTTGGGGACGGAAGTGCACTAAACTTGTACCCTTCACATCCTGGAGGGAGATGTTCCTGCAAAGGCCCAGAGTCCGTTTTGATGGTAATTACTACTGATAAATCAGGTTTCTAAACCCACATTAGTGCAGGAAAATACCAAAGGTACTGTTTTGTAACAGATACAAAATGATTTAAGAGCTAAAGTGTCATAGAAAATATATTTTATTATCAAGACAGATACCACAAGCATGCTTATCAGGTAACATTTTCCACGTAATGTTTTTTTTTTTATCGCAGTTTATTTCAAGTCACATTGGCCTAGAGACCTGGCAGCGACCATCTCCCAACCACTATTGAAGAGGGAAAAGAGCAGTTGCTAGCAATAGCTAACTTGAAATTTGTCACCGAGAAATATGGTGCTGTCGAAACCACCTCGTGATTGCAATCTGCAGTAGTTTGCATGGAGGCTGATCTGCAAGCATATGTCAGCTACTCAGTGGAGATCATTCACCTTCAAAATAAAAATTTCAGATTTTTAAATGTGTGGTTACAGCTTGGAGAATCTGCTAGTGACCCGAAGCAAACGAAAGGAGGTTTGTGGGGAAATTTCTTTGTGACCAATTTCATTTGGTGGGAAATTCATATTTGTGTCGCCAACTGGTATGTAGGTATAAGGACTTGATGAAAGTTTGCCAACCATGTTTGCGTACCTACTCTTAACTTGCAGCTCACTGTTGCCCCCTGCAGTGTGAGGCAGCTGCTGGAAGGGTACTGAGTTTCAGTACATAAAAAGACCGCAGGAATAACGTTACGGGTGTAATACTTCTTTATGCTGCAAACTTTTAGATGATTGTTACATGCAGCTAACAACAGTTGAGAACTAATGCCTCAAATTACCAGCCACTAGTGTTGTTTTTTGCTGATGCTTTTAGAAGTTATTGCTGCCATATTCAATGTAAACAAATTACTGGATGATTCATTTTCTTTCCACAGGTGTGTATATCAGCAAAACATCGTACATTCGCCAAGGAGAGGAATCACTGGATGGATTTTACAGGGCTTGGCACCATGTTGAATACTACAGGTAAATATTTGAGTGTAGTCTTTATTTATTGTGAGTTGTAACGAAACCACAGATGACATTTTTGACAGTGACGACATTGTTGCCTCAGGTACCTCCGCTTCTTCCCTGATGGCCACGTCATCATGCTGACCACCCCTGAGGAGCCTTTGTCCGTTGTTCCCCGTTTGCGTACCAGGAACACCAGGTACACCTTATCTTTTCTCTAAACTCAGCTGGACCCATAGAGAGTATAAAGGATTGACAATTGTTTCATTGTTTCATTTCTCAGAATGGATTCAGTTCTGCTCGGTCACTTCCGTCTCTCACAGGAGACAGGCAATCAAACCAAAGTTTTTGCTGTTGTCTGCAAGAAAAAAGATGAGGTAAGGAAATTTTTGAGGCATTTGAGGGGTGGGAGATGAATAGATAACCATATATGTATAATAAGGCCAGCTCATTGAATAAATGAAACCTCAATAAATGGAAGTGGTTAAAAAAAGTCACATGTTTAAAACAGTGCAAATACAGTTGCAGTTACATAATTAGGGGAATTTTCCCCTTGAAAAAAATTACATTGTTTAATCCTAGTACCTCATTCATCAGTGTGTTAGCATGTCTGTTTCTTTTCATGGAAGAAGTTGGCCTCTTATTGGCCTCTACTCGAACACAAATAAGTTATTTAGCGTGCAGTACATGGCTGCACCAGTGTTGTGCTTGTCAAAAACATTCCTGCATAACATTACATAAACACAACACTGTTAAATGTATTGTTATAGTTTACTAGGTCTAAAATGATTTCTCCCTACACAAGTTATACTTCTACAAATGTGTGAGGGTGCTAAACACTGCAGCACTGACCCACGGGTCTTCGCCTCTGTTCGAAGCACCCAGAGCCCGGGAAAAAAACGCTTTATTTATGTTACGGATACAGTTAGCCAACAAAATCTGAAACCAATGAATCTCAGCTGTGAGTTTGGCTAATCTCTTCTGGTTGATTGCCAGCTTTGTAGTTATCACATTTCTGGCAGGTTTACAGTATATTCGTTGTTCTTAGGTGCCATGTTTCCGAGAGCATCTGCTGTGAATTCCAGTTTTCCATAATATTTCACCTAACCTGTCGGATTACGTCTGAACTTGTAAACCGCATCTGTTGACAGAAAGCGACCGACTTCCAAAAGAATCGGTTCTGCAGGCGGAACCCAGCTCCGGAGGCTGAACACAGCTTTCACGTGGGACTGGCTCTGTCCTCTGGGGGGCATCAGAGTTTTAGTAAGCTTGTGTGGATCCACCATTCCTGCCACATCACTTACAAGTAAGTCACAGGACTGCTAATAGAAGTGACCGAGAAGGGAAAAACGTCAATTTCTGTTCTAAACCTGACCGTGATTATGCTTTTAGGTTGACTGGGGAAACGGTCATTACTACTTTTGACCTGGACAGGATGTACACACCCTTCTTCTTTGCACGTGTGAAGAGTTACACTGCTTTCTCTGAGCAGCCTCTCTAAGCAGACCCTGCACATGATCTCACGAAGACCACAGCAGAGATTGAGTCATCGTTGCATCAAAAACACATGTACTTCTCAGCCTGTTTTAATTTGTGCTGCAGCTGCTTTATGGTGTTGCTGTTTGAACCCTCACGTTTTCTAAATGAAAGCATGTCATTCTTTCAGGTACACTTTAGAGAAAAATACTTATTTTCTGATTTCAGAAATTGTGGTAATATGCTGAGAGCTAAAATAATTAGCAGAATTTCCCACCTGTTCCAAGCAATGAATGTTCATACTGTTTTTGTTTTGTTGTGCACTTTCTTCCTCAAATAAACAGTGATGAACAAAACAGCCTCGCTGCTGTGTTGGGGCTTTCTTTTACTCAAAATTGATAGATTACTGAAAACCTACAATAGAAAATCTATTACACAACATGAGTTCAACAGAAAGCATTGCAGATTTAATTTCATGCTTCTACATAATTTCTCTTTTAGGACACGTGGGTTTAATCCACATATTACATTTTCTGGGAACTGAGCAGATCAAACAGGATTTACAGGAAAAAATACCCAAAAACAATAAATGTGAAAGTTGTTTGGATTAGTCTGAAATCATTTGTAGCTTTACAAGAGCTGGTGGCTGATCTAAAACTTTGGTCTATGAAAATGTTAAATTAATATCTAAATTGTTTGCTGTTGCCAGTTTTTTGGTGGTTCACAGTAAACAGAAGGAAAAGGTCAATAAACGGCTTCTTTTACAGCAATCCTGAATCACTGTGATGAAGCTAGCGTTTGGTCATTTAGCTGGCACTGATTTATGGGAAAAGCAGTGGGAGGATAATGAGGAAATTGCCTAATAATACCTCCAGAAAACCACACCAGTAAGCGGTTATTGTTTCTGACTCATGCTGGACACAATATCATTTTCCTATAGCAAGAGTTTGAGAAATTAGCTTGAGGCAAATTACCCGAACGGCCACTTGAACGTTTGTCTGTTTCATAAGTCTTTAAAATATGTGAAAAAAATATCTGTTTGCATGTTTACATTTCAATGACATGTTAGATTTTGTTTACCATTTATGTAACAGTGGAAAAATGTACAGTTATTGCTATTAATTTTGGTTTCCCTGTCTGCATCCCCTAATCCCAACCGGGCGCCCCTCCCTGAGGGGTTTTCTTCCTGTTAAAAAGGAGTTTTTGTTTTCATTTCTTTCAGACTTTTTGCTTTTCATTCAGTTAACTTTCCAACATTAGTTTGTTAATTTTACTTTAGTTTTTATTTATTGAAAATGTTTAATTCCCATTGGTTTTAGTTGTAGTTTTAGCCTTTAATATGTAAAAGGTAAGATTTAAAAAAAAAAAAGAAAAAAAGAAATCAGCACATGTATTGCAAAAAATATGAATAAATATGTCTATCAAAGCCTCATCAGGCATTCCTCTCCCCCCCCCCAAACACTAAATCTAAACATGCTTTCTGTCTTACTTTATTTTAGTTGGTTTTCCAAGTTAAAAGAGGATTTGTTTTATTTTTTCAGCGGTCTAATCTTTATTTGTATTTCAGTTTACTCATTTTTTTCACATCTACTTTTATGGCTTTTTTTGTTTACTTTCAGTTACCTATAATAACTCTGTTATTGATGGAGCAGCAGGAGATCTGATAACCAAACCTTGTTTCTACCTGTGCTCATGTTAGAGATACTGTGGGGGAAAAAAATCTAAACATTGCATACTATACTGCTGATTTTATAAACGTCGATAATGTACTCTGACCTCTGGATGTCCTCAGGCCGTGGCCTCTAAAAATCAGTGAGTAAGTCATTGTTTGAATAGTGGCTGGCCAGCAGAAACGCCACCAAAGCTCACAAACAGTGGCTCTGTCCTCCACACGCGACCTCAGTGTGACTCACGGCTCTCCAGTGCATCAAGTCTGCGTGCAGTGCTCGTGAGGAGGACAGAGCAAATGGAAAAAACTTTGGGGTGAGGGTGGGTTATTGTCTCAACATATACTGTGTAGACTGAGTCGAAACGACGCTGACCGGCCTCGGTAACAGAGGAGAAGAGACTCTTTTTTTTCTGTTCCCACACCATTAAATAAAAACGTTGTAAGACAAAGCTCCCAAAGAGCTAGTTGGAATAGTTTCATGTGTAAGTGAGAAAGCTGTGCAGGGTGTGACCCTCTCACTCTGGCCTCATGTCTGCTTTCTGAGGTCAGACATTTGGTCACAACATCCTGATTAAATCCACAGTGAGCGAGCACAGACAGAGAGACATAGAAATCGATAATCTCCTGAGAATCAGAAAAAATCATTTTGATATCTAGATTTTTTTTTAAAGACAATTAAGTATTGTGTTTGAAAGAAATGTTCCACAAAAAGGTCCAAATTCTCCTTCTACACACAGTAATACCAAAAAACTTTAGAGCCCTAGCTTACACATTGGTTTTTATCCATAATGCACAATAGAACACTTAATACAAGTTTTATTTTGAAAAGGTTAAAATTACTATTCTGTACTAAACTGAATTTAGGAATCTCACTTTGAGAAGAAAAAAAGATTATCAATCAAAACATTATTAAAAATGAATAATTTAACATCCTTTCTTGCTATAAAATGTGGAAACTGCAATGCTCATCACTTTGAAAATAAAGTCTATGTTGTCTATCAAATCCCTACAAATGTGGCATCACTAGAAAGTCGAGGATGTCCTCTTGATTGTACACCAGGACTCTGGTGCATTAATTTTGTTTGGTATAGAGCTCTCAGACTCATGTCCCCCACACGGGACAATAATAATTTGCTGGGTGTGGATCATATTTAAAAACCAAATAAAAGCACAATGGCCTGATATGAAGATCATTTAAAACTATAACTACAACAGCTATAACTTATCTGAAAGCTTTAATGCAAACAAGAAGTTTTCAAAAAGTTGGGTACAGGGAGAACAAGAATTCTGCCGATGTTACGTAATGGGGGAAAACCCACAGCTGGTGAAGCTTCCCAAAACTAATACGATTATTCAGTAAAATGCTTGGGTGTGGGAAAAAAAATCCCAGAGAGGTTGTTTCATGTCTCAAATTAAAGCTGGAAAGAATTTCAGGATTTCATAAACTAAAGGAAAATATCATTAAAGATTCAGACAGTCCAGACTCACATCTGCACACGTGGGACAAGGCTGAAAGCTAATATTGGAAGGTTATTTTGGAGCCCTGCATTAAACACAGGCGTGATTCTGTAGTGGAAATCAATCATTGCTTGGGTTCAGGATCACTTCTGAAAGACAGTCTGTGAACACTGAAATGCTAAAAAAGAGAAATGTTTACAAAAGACACAGAAATGCTTCTGCCTCCTTTGGGCCTGAGGGCTGTGGAGAAGAAGTAAAACATATTGGGATTTGGCCGGTAAATTAATTTAAGAAAATGTGAGTGCCACGCCATAGCTTAAAGAGAAGAGGGAACATGCAGCTTGTGTCCCCAAAAACTAGTGTGTGTGATGCTACATAGGTGCGTTAATATGGTATAGAAATTTATGAAGGCACCAGTATTGTTCAACGATTCAAATTTCTGACTAACGTTTGCTGCCATTCTTTTTTCCCCAATGCAACAGGCCTCACTTATCTTCAAAACTGATAGCAAACTGCATGTATTCCAAATGCATGGCTGTGTAGCAGCAGTGAAAAACACTGAAAACATTTAATGTTGTTATATAAAATGGTTCATTGATGTGTAAATTGTATTGTGTTATATAAAATTTTCTGCTGCTCATTCCTGTGCAATATCCCATCTGCCCTCCCGTCATATTTCTTTTCAAGATTTTCTTATTTAATCACTAGTGTACATATATTTATATTTATAGATACATATATATTTAGTCATCTTTTCTCTTTTACCATGTCTCTCTAATATTTTGCTCCTTACTATTTTTCTATTTTTATTTTATTATATTTTCTCCTACTGTATCATGCTGCTGAGTGACTGCTGCTCGTCAAACACATTTCATTGCAATGTTGACCCTGTGCTAACTTGCATATGACAAATAAAACTGAAAACTGAAACTGAAATCATTTAATGTTGCAGCGGTTTACTTAAATTACTTTTGCACTGCTTGATCAATAATAGCTTCATCTATAATATTTTATCTGGAAAATGATTCAACTAAATGTTATTTATACAGCACCACATCACAATAAGTCACCTCAAAGTGCTTTACGCTGCAAGATAAAAACCCTACAACTTTAGAAAGAAAACCCCAGACCTGATGAATCAGATGACGCTGGATGAGCAAGCACTTGGTGATGGCGACAAGGAAAAACTCCCTTTTAACAGGAAGAAGCCAGAAACAGAAACAGTCACAAAAATATTTGTAAATAACTTCTTTTTTTTAAATACATAGAAATTGTAAATCTTTTTTATTCATGCAGCCAGTCATGCTAACATGGCAGCATGTTAGCATACCAACAGTTACTAACTATACATAATACAACTGATAAACTAGTTTTGCTATTAGCAACGGCTAGTAAATGTTTGGCAAACTCAAAAGTAATTAAGAGTCAGTTCTCTTTCGTTATTGTCAGTGTGATTAATTTCCAAGACAAACACAACAAACATGTTCATAGTCTTTTTTTTTAATGTGTTACAGTGAATAAACAAATTCTAACACATTAATTTGGATTCATGACCTGATTTCAGAAAATATATCTATCGATTTAACAATCTAGAAAATCTTTGATCTCAGTGCATCTTATTACATGTCATTACATGCCTGTATGATTTCATGGGTACAGTGTCGGAAATTAATTTAAGATTCATCCTTTAGCCACTCTTATACATTCCTTTTTCCATACCAGCATTTACTACCGCCTCTGCTTGGAAATTAAATAAAATTAATAAATAGTTTAATCACTAAAATCTTTTTCCCTCGTGGGAAGCTGTTTTTTTGTTTTTTGTTGTTTTGTTTTGTTTTTTTTTTGGGGGGGGGGGGGGGGGGGGGGGGCGGTGAGAGATATGAAAGGAATAGAGAAAATACTCATTTGCTGATATATGTGTGCCAAACATGTAGCTACAGCCAGTAGTTTAGCATGAAGCCTGAGAACCGGGAGAAAAGCTACTTTGACTATGTTCACGTATATTATGATCCAAAGTGAGCTTTCCAGGGTTTTTTAAGTGGATGTAGTTACTTTTGAATAGAAAAAGGTCGGTCTTTTTTTTTTTTTTTTGCTGTTGTTTTTTTTTGCTATTCTGTTTTATCGACATCAAATTATGATTAGAAGTTGTTAGAAATAATAATTTGTTGAAATTCTCAAATTCCACAAAGGAAATGTAGATTCAGGCACAAGATTCAGACATGAAGTTGGACACATATTTGTCTGACGTGAACAAACATTAAGAAAAATGTGAAAATGCTACATTAGAAACCAAATCAACTGGTCCAGAAGGCACAGAAGACCCTATTTCAATAAAGATATAATTAAAAAGAATTGTAATGATATTAATAGTAAACTTTCCTAACTGAGCTTTTAATGTAAAGCTTCTCAGCAATGGGATTCGTCCAGTTGTCATAATCTTTCCAGTTTTTGAATGTTTAGTCACGTGTTCAAGCAGATCATAGATGTTCTATCTGGTTTACCTACGGGGGGTAAGATTGCCTTTCAACAACTTGATCTAAAGATAACAGATCTTTCATAGTCAACTATAAAATTTGTCTGAATACAACATATTTACTTACTTACCAAAAAACACTATGATTATCTTTACCATCTAAATAGTTTAAAAATAAGCATTTATGCTGCAGTGCTAATGGCATAGGTTCATTTAATCAAATTATATTTAAGGTCTTAAAAGCTAAGTGGACAAGGGAAGACTAAATTTTCTGACTTTATTAAGCAGAACTGAATTTAAACTACTCTCATGAAACCACAGCTGCCCTGTCACGCTGTCTTAAATGCTTTTTAAATAGAAATCCTACAATGCGCAGAACACTATACTTTGGTTATGCTTTGTTAGATTGCTAAATATTCCAAATTTGAGACCCTGCACTGAATATTTTTCTGTAAATGTGCAATATCAGTTGTTACAGCCTCTCAGTAAGTATGCATTACAGTATTACAGAGAGCAACATTTAAGATGATGCAACTGCTGAGGCAGGAATGAGATAAAGCAAGACGCGAGATGCGTATTCTGGTTACACATTAAGGACCACAGTAAGCATCGTGTACGTGTGCATGTTTTCAGTCGTCCCTCAAGTTGACGTCACTGAGTGTGAGAAGAACCTTCGGCTGCCAACACACTCGGTGCAGCTTTCATTTTTAGATCTTGCGTGTGTAAAGCGTTACTGAATGTATGCTTGTTTGCTGGTAGCAAGAACAACATGTTTGCTTTGGATTATCAGTACCTCTAGAAGGTGGGGAAGGCAATATTGTACAGTGTCAACCTTACTACAAAATATTAATTTTCTTCATTAAGTCAATAATTCAGTACAGTAAGTAGCAATATGTGCAAAAACATGGAAAGTCTCTGGCTATACTGTATGTGGCTATGGCTTATTTCATCTGAAGTAAATGCTAGGCTATTCTAGGTAAGAAGACACATCTAGCAGCATTAGCTAACACGCTACATTGAGAAATAGGTTTCTCAAATGTCAATCCACCCTCAGTTTCTTGGGTGCGGTGAAGTCCGTTGATGGCGTTCCGTTAGCATGTCCATTTGTTGATAACAGGGAGCTGTTCTGTGGATGCTTCCTCTGAGAATCGCTCTTCTTCTTGTAAGTCTTGAGTGAGACAAAAGAGGGAAAAATAAATCACTACATATAATTTTATAGATGAAAATTCACTCTTCCTCTCAGCCTTCCTGGTTATTATAGTATAACCCCGAACGACATATAGGAGACCAGGGCTCCACTCCTTGAGGTGGTAGTAATGTTTCCATGGTATTTCTCGATTCCTGGCTCCTCTAGTCGCATAATACAGTAACCTTGGGCTGGATACTGAACTCTGAGGAATCCATCAGAGTGTGAATGTTAGCTTGAGAACAGAATCCGTCTGTGAATCGGGCATATTTCATTTTATATAAAAACAAATGTAAGTTTGCTTGAGAAATAGTAACTGCTGGCCACTGCTCTAATGACTCAAAGGTGCAAAGGGTACGTTTGCAGCAGACTACAGTCAGCTGTAGATAAAGGTTTGTATTGGTGCTTTCACAAGTTCAGGTATTTTAAGGAGCAAGTTATTGTAGGACTGCGGATGTCATCCACTCCAGTGAATGGCTCTCTAAATTTTAATGGGTTTTGTGCAAAGGCAGAGGGCTGTAGCACAAAAGAACAAGAAGCACATTCGTGAAAAAGAAGGTTTTCATAGGGAAAACTAAGCACACATTCACTGCTTCCTTATGATTTAAAAAGGGTCCAAGTAGCAGCCAGGTATTCCTGATAAAATGCAATCAATTTAAATGATCATCAGAAAGAGTGCATGCTAAATGTTCACAACATTAAAATTAGAAAGACTGAACAAGTATGGCTCGTTTGCAAAGGTTTCGAACAGAAAGCCTCTTCTCTCTAAAAGGATGCAATGTTGCATCTGAACAAACCACAAGGCATCTGGAAAAATGTCCTTCGGACAGATGTAACCAAAGTGGAAATGTTCAGCATCAAAACACAGCATAATGAAACAAACTGCTTATATGAACTGTAAAGTTAGATGGACCTGAATCATAAATTTTAAAGGCCATCTGTGTGACATCTAGGACTTAGTCAAAATCAGCTTAAACAACATGACAATGATCCCAAGCACCGTAACAGACTGGGCGAAAAAGAAAAGAATTAAGATGTTGCAATGGCTAAGTTAAGGTGTTACTAAGTGCAACAGAAACCTGGACTTTGAGAGCTGTGCCTGCAACATTCAATGAACTGAATCAACATTGTAAGACAGAGAGGGCCAAAATTCCTCCATAACAATGTGACACGCTGATAAAGTCGTGCATACAACAATTACTTCCTTTGAATGTTTTACCTTCTTGGTAAGGAAAAACTCACCTGGATGTAGAAGTTCATGAAAAGGACAATGAGTGTGAACATGTAACTTATTTGGAAGTACAACCATCCAATGGGGAAGCTACATGGCCATATGACTGCTAAAGTTGTCTGGGTCACAGTTAAAAAGAACTGGATCTGTGGAGAAAAACAAACAAACACATCACACACCACAGAGTGAGAGGGTGACAGAGAGCCCCCCCCCCCCCCCCCCCCCCCCCCCATGTTCCATACTACTTTATATTTCTGCAACACTACAGGCAAGGGAAATATTGCTCTTTTTATGCCACTACATGCACGTTTTCATACAATACACACAAAGTGCTTATAAAATATACAGTTCAGTGTGTCAATCAGCCTCAAGTTATTTGACCTTGTAACTGAGTCTGTATTTCCTTTAAATGTTCTTTAAAAGAAATAAATTTAAAGGAGAATTACAGCAAACAGATTTAAAACTAGGAAGCACTTTGAGACACTGTTTAAACCCAAAGTAAACTTTTTTTTAACAATACATTTTCATAACTGCTTATTTAAACAGGATTACAAGGGATAGTAGCAATCTGAGCTGACATATGACTGTTCTGCAAAGAAGAATGGGCAAGGATTTCAGTTGCTAGATGTGCAAAGCTGGTAGAGACATACCCTAAAAGACTGGCAGCTGTAATTGCAGCAAAAGGTAGTTCTACAAAGTATTGACTCAGGGGGCTGAATAATTACGCACACCCCACTTTTCAGTTATTTATTTGTAAAAAATGTTTGGAATCATGTATGATTTTGGTTCCACTTCTCACATGTACACCACTTTGTATTGGTCTTTCACGCGGAATTCCAATAAAATTGATTCATGTTTGTGGCTGTAATGTGACAAAATGTGGAAAAGTTCAAGGGGGTCGAATACTTTTGCAAGTCACTGTATATGAGTTTAAATACCTAGTTGACCCCACGTATTTAAACTCATCCACCTTCACTACCTGTCCTTCTTGCATCTAAAGTCCATGGAGTTTCCAGTACTTTTGGATTTTAATTATGCATTTAATTGCACTTTAATTTGAAACAAACCACGTTTTTTTACTGAAATGCCGCTATTTTTATTTAAGAATCTGAATATTGCTTCTAGCACTGGAGGAAGAATGTGAACCCACCAGCTGTAACTGCGTGATGTACTTCTTCCACCAAAGGTATGGCCGGATGGCTGGAATGGCTGAGAGGCCATAGTACGAATACATCACGACGTGAATGAAGCTGTTTAGTGAGGCACCAAAGTACGCTGGAGAGGCACAAAAGAAAGAGACGGGACGGTATTAACAAAGAGAGAGCAGGGGATAATAAACTTGTTATTAGTCTGTTGTGTTTGGAGAATTTACTACAGATTTTATGTTAAAATAAAAAATAAAAACACTAGAAACCATTAACAGTAAAGTAATGCAGAAGTAATATGGTTTATGTGAGCAGTAAAAAGTGTAAAGTTAGTTACACATTGTAGCAGCGTGTGGGTCAATAAGTGTCACTTTGTATCCTTTAAGAGACTAGAATGAGCTGCTTTCAAGACTAATGGGTTAGAGCACTTGAATTATTTAGCTGAACTGTGATGCCAGACTGTTTCTGTGGTTACTGGAGGGTGAAGCTGTGTAAAAACACTCACAATGACCACAGGGTATCCAGTTCATAACAAACCACCAGATATTCACCATGCTGGCATGGTGGTAAAGGTGCAGGAACGTGATCTGGTGATTATTTTTTCGTAGTATGAAGAAGAAGGTGTCCATGAACTCGATGAGCTTGGAGAAGTAGTACCACCAGAGGACATTTATAATCTGGGTGGGGGTGGGGGAGGAGAGAGAGAGAGAAACCTTCACAGCAAACAAAATATATACACAAAAAATAAATAAATAAAATGTTGGCAAAATTGGAATGGGTTCCCAAAGGCACCCAAAGGTCTGGGAGGAATCTGTTTAACTGTAGGACTGACAAACTGATAAAACTTTTAATTGAATCGCTGCAGAACTGCAGAGCCAAGCACATTTCAGTGAGAGGCTTGTTTTCACTGATGCTGAAGAGAGCCATCATGATGTCGAGAACTGGATTAAATGCACTGTCTCTGCAGCTTATCTGGCTGGATTTATAGCTACCTGCCCACAGAAATCAAAGCAGATCAGTGGATACACATTTTGCCTAAATAGGCTCTCTCTCTCTCTCGTATTACATCGACTCTCTTACAATTTCACTATAAAGCCCATCAGTGTATCAAAGAAGCAATCAAAAGACAGAGGAACACCCACACAAAAAGAGTGCACAGTGTGAAGGTGACTGACCTTAATATCCGCTTCCTCTGCACTGTGAGTGTTCTGGCAGTAGAAGTTGTAGCCTCCGTGCCACGCAGCGCTAACGAGCTGTAGATAAAAAGATAGGAAATGTAAAATAAATAAATTTCTTTTCGTTTGTTATCACAGAACGTGCGGGAAGTTGTTTAATCTAGGAAAGGCTAATTGCAGTACTCTAGGACAACCACACCTTACACCTCCCATGTGCTTCAGTAACCTCATGAAAGTTGCTTAAAAAGGGATACAGAGGATTCAGCAAAGGACACCATGTACTCACCTATAGTCTACATTAACTCCCTTTTGTTTGCACTGATTTTTGTGTGTGTGTGTCAAAGGTTTCATTGGAATGTTTGCAAAGCTCTGAACACTTTCTGACCGGCTGCTACGTTCCTTAAAATCCAGACTCTCAGACCATCTGCGACATATTAGCTTCAACAATAAACATGCAGCAGCAGCAGCAGCAGCAGCAGCCTGTAATCTCTGTGGACTACATAACAGGAGGAAATTTACAGAAACTGGATTATTCAGCCTATTTGTTGCCATTTCTAGTAAATCTTGTTAGAGGCATTGAAAGGGCACATTAAAGAATAATTATTCAAATGCACGTGGATGACTTAGCTGATTGCTGAGTCACCACTTCCATATAGATGCACTTTGTCTGCTGCTGTAAAAGGCTTCACTTACACAGCTTAGAGGCAAGAAACTGCCAGCAGAATGAGGTTTGTATTTTATCTTGTGGGCACAGATATTAGCCTGTCTCTAACTTAATATACAGCTTTGATTTATTTATTTTTTTCCAGTCTTACAGATGCATTATAGTCAAACAAAACTGATCACAATTACAGTTGCGCTCTGGAAAGTTGACAAAGAACAAAAGTGCCCTGTACTTTGATTCACATCAGGTGGCCTTGATTGATTTTGGACTGCCAAAAGTTCATCCCGTGGCTGCGGCATTACCAAACTGGAGTGCTTAATGAATCAAAGCAGGCAACAGTCCACTGGGGCCTTACGCAATGCAGAGGGACAGACAAGATTGGTCTGCCAGCTGTGATGGGGAGGAGACTAAAGATACTTTAGACTTACACGTCCTCAGAAATGCCATGTCTGGTTCTGACATCCTGGTGTTCACAGTATGCAAAACAGCAGATGCCGTCACTGATAAGAGAACTCTCTGCACTATTACCACATCCCAGTCCACTGAGCTCAGACTGACTGAGCCTCCCTGCCAGTTAAGAATGTTCTTCCATGTTTGTTTACATTAGTGCGTCTCTCAATTGCAGTCACTTAGTCAGCCCGTTTGTAAAAAAGCAGTTTTCCAGCAAACAATAGTGTCCTGTGCTAAAGGCTGGCACAATGAGCCTGTCAGCATCCAGCTGCGTCCCTCTCTCCCCCCCAGGGGCTTTGTCTCTTGGTGCAGCTTTCAGCCACAGATGCAGGCAGCCAATTCCTCGCAAAAGAGTGATGGCGCACTGATATCTGTTAAAAATGAAGCTATAATTAAAACTTGTCATTTTTACACTCTATTTTTGTACTAATCTAGCATGATAACTCATGTTAGAGGCAGATGTGGGAGGTAACAATAAATACTTCGTTACTATAGGTATCAGTACTTTTTCTGACAGCTTTTTACTTTTACCTGCTACATTTTAAAATCTGTACTTTCTTCTCCTTACATTTTCAAAATTTTTCGAGGAGAGTTATTATTTCTCACTGTGTCTTCAAACATGAAACTGATTTAAGCCTGAAGAGTAACAACTGGAATCACCGGAGGACGTCGCATAAAAAGAGATGAAAGAGGAAAACCGTGTGCCAAATTGGGCGGGTGTTTTTTGGTTTTTGGCACACCGGAACAACTGCAGGTGTCTATAAGTTGCGGTACTTCAGCATCTTCAGCGAGCATCTTGATGAATTCATTTGTGTACATCCACAAAGAGCAGTGGGTCAGCTGATCACAGCCTGTACACTAAGAAGATCTACTGGAGCTCTAAACGGTAATAATTGTGAGTTGTGATTCTTTTCCCCATGCTGAGCCATTACCGCTGATTTTAGGATTCCCCCACCTGCTAAATTAGTCTTTAACCTCTTCCCTACTCATTTTCCTGTTTAGAGGCAAAGTCACCCTCTACAGAAAATAGAGCTATTTTTTAATTTTCTGTCTTTTTCTCTGTTCATGTCCTACTTACCTGATTCACGCCCAGTACCTTTGTAAGAATTAAAATGTAAACTGAAATAAAATCAGTATTCCTATCTACTAATATTATTTTATCATTACATTAATATAGGACAAGGTTCGGTTAGCTTTGCATTTAAAAAAGTGGTAGAAATGTTCTTCAAGGAGGTACTTTTACTTTCTTTTCTTTAAGTAGGTGAGATGAATGCTGTTGTGATTTGGCACTATATAAATGAAACTGAATTGAATTTTCAACACATTAACTTAAACAACCGTCTTACTGCCTTGTATAACCTGCCTCTTGATAGTTGCCACAGTAACAACACAATCAATGGCCAGTTGGTGTAAATCTAGTTCTGGGTCATTTTAGTTTCCTCCTCTTTATTTTATAATCTATTTGCAGTGCGACTCTGCTGTGTTTGCTTTGGCCCAGTTTAGCTCATCTCTCAGCGCTGAGCAGTTCGTTTACCTCATAGAACATATAAAAGGACAAGAGCGTGAGGCCCAGATTGTAGAACACCATGACGGCTCTGCAGGAGTACGGCTGCCTGTGTTTCATGTACTTGGGCCCCATCCAAACGATCAGAAGGTACATGACTGTGAGTGCAAAGGTTGGTGGGTAGTTGTCGAGCAGCAGCATTCCCCGAACCCGCTGATCTGAAATATGGAGATAAAGAGGTGAGGTGAGGAGGATGGACAATAAGGTGGCCTGACTACCAGCAGCAAATGAATGAAGAGAGCTGAAAAAAAAATCACCAGCAAAAATAATGTTGCTCAACACCTAGAAAGTTAGCAGGCGGAAAAGCACAACAGGATCCGCAGAGCAGTGTCGGGCATGTAACGTACGACTTGGGTCAAAGGTTTTAAGTAATGTTTACCTTATATAACATTTTCTCACAGAGGACTGGTAGAGTTATGAATGATTTGCATCATCTTACCTCTTGGACCCATCCATGAGTCGATATACGCATTCAGTTTATGATTGAAGGTCTCCATTTTTCACCTAGAAAAAGAACAGAGTGTTTTTAGACTTTATTACAAAATAATTATTCAAAATTTAAAAGCTTAAAAAAAAGAATAATAAATGTAAAAGAGTATGTGCTACAGTAAGGTAATCGAACTACTCTGTATCTACAGGGTGGGCCATTTATATGGATACACCGTAATAAAATGGGAATGGTTGGTGATATTAAAGTCCTGTTTGTGGTACATTAGTATATGTGAGGGGGCAAACTCCTCAAGATGGGTGGTGACCATGGTGGCCATTTAGAAGTCGGTCATCTTGGATACAATTTTTGTTTTTTCAATAGGAAGAGGGCCATGTGACACATCAAACTTATTGGTAATGTCACAAGAAAAACAATGGTGTGCTTGGTTTCAACGTAACTTTATTCTTTCATGAGTTATTTACAAGTTTCTCTTTGTTCACAGCCATTGACATGTCGAAGAGGTTAACACGTGAGGAGCGGATCGAAATTGTGTTGATATCTGGTGAACGCAGAAACCGGGTCATTGCAGCAGATTTCAATGCAAGACACCCTACGAGACCACCCATCTCCCATGCTACAGTTAGCAAACTGCTTGCTAAGTTTCGTGAAACTGGTTCAGTGTTGGATTTGCCAAAATGTGGACACAAGAAAACTGCCACTAATGAAGAAACATCAGTGGCTGTCCTAGCTTCATTCAGCAAGAGCCCACAGCGTAGCACTCGCCGCATGTCACTGGAGAGCTACTGCAGCATCTCAACGAGGATGACCCAGATCAGCGCACAGAATTTGCAGAATGGGCAAAAAAAAAAATTGGAACAGGACCCTCAGTTCACGCAGAAGATTTTGTTCAGTGATGAGGCAAACTTTTATGTGAAAGGTGAAGTTAACAAACAAAACCACTGCTATTGGTCTGACACTAACCCACACTGGATGGATCCCTGTAAGACTGTTGGAACAACAAAAGTGATGGTTTGGTGTCGTATATGGCGTACAACGATAGTGGGTCCATTCTTCATCAATGGAAACCTCAAGGCCACTGGATATTCGAAATTGCTACATGATGATGTGTTTCCCTCTTTGTGCACTGAAGCTGGCACGTTCCCTGAGTTTTTCCAGCAAGATGGCGCATCACTACATTATGGGTGCCAGGTCCGAGCATTCCTAGATGAACAGTTTCCTGGAAAGTGGATTGGTCATCGTGGGCCAGTTGAATGGCCCCCAAGGTCTCCCGATCTGACCCCTTAGACTTTTATCTTTGGGGTCATCTGAAGGCAATGTCTATGGTGTGAAGATACGAGATGTGCAGCACCTGAAACTAAGGATACTGGATGCCTGTGCTGGCATTTCTCCTGCGGTGTTGCTATCAATGTGTGAAGAGTGGGAGAAGAGGGTTGCATTGACAATCCAACACAATGGGCTTTTGAACACATTTTATAAGTGGTCAGAAAATTGTTAATAACTCATGAAAGAATAAAGTTACGTTGACACCAAGCACACCATTGTTTTTCTTGTGACATTTCCAATAAGTTTGATGTGTCACATGGCCCTCTTCCTATTGAAAAAACAAAAGTTGTATCCAAGATGGCCGAATTCTAAATGGCCACCATGGTCACCACCCATCTTGAGGAGTTTGCCCCCTCACATATACTAATGTGCCACAAACAGGACTTTAATATCACCAACCATTCCCATGTTATTACGGTGTATCCATATAAATGGCCCACCCTGTACAATTAAGACTTTTAACAGCATGAGCATCACGGCGACCGTGGTTAGCACCATTTCCTCACAGCAAGAAGCTTCTGGGTTCAGACCTTGGTGGGCCACTACTGTGTGGAGTTTGCAGGTTCACTGGGAGCTCTGGTTTCTTGCAGGATTAAAAGATATGTTATGTTAATTCTGCCTATGTATGCCCAGGGTAAACTTGAGTTCTGTGCATTCAGGAGAGGATTACTCATCACTCCACAATTTTATATGCAACATACCAGGTTGAACCCCATTTTCCTTCACAACTTCATTAATCCTTCATGGCATATATTCATCAAGGTGCTGGAAACACTCCTGGGAGATCCTTGTCCATATTGACATGATGACACCACGCAGTTACTGCAGATTTGTCAGCTGCAGATCCGAGTGTAGCCCTGTTGGATTGTGATCTGGAGATTGTGGAGGACCTTTGAGCACACTAAACTCATTGTCATGTTCAAGAAACAGGTTTAAGATGATTTGAGCTTCGTGACATGCCGCATTATTCCCCCAGAAGCAACCATCAGTAGGTACACTGCTGCCATAAAGGGATCCGGACATAGTCAGCAACAATACTCAAGTAGGCTGTGGTGTTTAACCAATGCTCAGTTGTTATCAAAGGGCTCAACATGTACCAACACCAGCAGCCTGAACCATTGATACTAGGAAGGTTGGATCCACGCTTTCATGTTACCTGGACCAAATTCAGACCCTCAACATTCAAATGGCACCAATGTTTCCAGTCTTCTATTGACCAAACTTGGTGGGCCTGTGCAAGTGGTAGCATCAGTTTCCCATTGTTAGCTGGCAGGAGTGGAACCCAGTGTGGTCTTCTACTGCCGTAGCCCATCTTCTTTAAGATTCAATGTGTTATGTGTTCAGAGATGCTCTTCTGCATACCATGGCTGTAACGACTGGTTGTTTGTATAGTTACTATTGTCTTCTCATCAGCTTGAAGCACTCCGGCCATTCTCCTCTGACATTTGGCATCAATGAGGCTTTTTCAGGCAAAGAATTGCTGCTCTTCAGGATATCTTACCAGTCTGTGTAAACCCTGATGATGGTCATGTGAGAAAATCCAGGTAGATGAGCAGTTTCTGAAATTTCTAACCGATTGTGTTGCTTAATCAGTCATTTCAAATGTGAGTTGAGAGACTGAGCTAACGTCACTGAATGTCTCTGTGTCTCTCTCCCTCTCTCTCACAAAATACTAGGTTATAACCTAAATTTACGGTACCTAAATAAGTCTAATGAAGAGCATGACGCCCAAAACCACCTCTCCCAATATGGTTGTCATTTGGAATTAGTAACAACAGTCACTTATGAGAGCAAGTACAATTTCAGGGAGTAAAACAAAACGAGCACAATGAAAAGATGTTAAGTCTATAGAGTGTGGTGGAAACCAACCATAGGTTTATCACTACAAGTAGACATACGGATGAATGCAGTGGTAATCAATCCTTGTGAAAGATGTCTTTATTAGGGATCAAAATCACAGCCTTTTAAAAAATATGATCAACTCTAAGCAGAGTTTAAACACCATGACATAACTCCAAGAAATCAATTCTGATATATGCCTATCAGCAGCTGAAAGCATCTGTGCCTGCCTGCCTTTTTAAGTCTCTATACTTCAGTCCATAGATTCTCTCCACCTAACACATCCCATAAACCTAGCAGTGATCCTTCACATCCCTCTCGTTTCCATCAACACATCAAATATATCCAGTTCTCACTCTGGGATGCAGATGAAGAGCAGAGGCCAGGAGGCGGGTGTACTCAGAGAATAACCACGACTCTATCCCATTACTACCGATGTGTATTGATCCTCTGGCTCTCAGATTGTTGAAGATGATGAATGTGTCAGAATGTGCAGATTCATTAGCCCTTTGTGTGTCCATATATATATATATATATATATATATATATATATATATATATATATATATATATATATTTCCTAAACCTTGTGGATGTTCTGCTGCCAAAGCTGTCATATTGTGGTGGTGGTTGTGGCCCTGTGTCTGCTGATAGTTCAGCCCTTTGTGACCGTTTCAAACCCACAGTTCGTAATATCCCCCTCCTGATTTAAACAGCTGCCGGAGGAGCTGTCAAGAAAAGCGTGAAAGCAAATTATTGCTCTGTCAGTAGATATACGACTATATAACTGTCATACAGCATAATGTTAGGTTTTACTGCTATACTTCAGAAAGTCAGATCGGCCCAGTGATATGAAGCAGAAGGCCATGTACAGGCCAGTATGAACGTGCACCGTGCGGGATGTGCACCACTGGATATTTTTTCCATATAAGTCTAATAAGTTACTACTGCCAGGTTCTGTTCATAAGCCTGTCTCCTACTATGATTTACAGCAGCAGGAAGCACATTCATCACGACACGCAGGCCTGGATAAACGCATCATGTTTTTAACAATACAGGACATTTTCAAAAACCAGTGCTTCTACAGAATAACAGCACTGCTTCCACATACAGTCTTAACAATACTCTCACTTGAGAAGTGCATGAATCCCTGCGTTAAGATTTTCTTACTCCCAATCTGATAAGTCTCATGATCACATGCTTTATTCATTATCACCCCAGAGGTGTTTACACATTCCTGCAGGCCTTTATATTGTTTGCAAAAGCCTGCTGTATCACTTCAGCCTTTGCAAACAGAAATAGTACGACTGCCTTCTTTATATCCTCTGACATGTTTCCCCAGCTATTGAGTCAATGCAGCAGTCTGTGATCTAACCGACTGCTGCACCGCTGGACTGTCGCTACACCTGCCCCCTCTCAGCATGAGAGCATGAAGACAAATCACATTCTCCAGCAAGCTGAGAGATACTGTAGCTCTTCTACCACATATGAAAACACTTTTTTGACTCTTACATTGACAGTAAATCGCACCGTTTTTCAGAATAACCTTGACCACTAAAGACAGAAATGTGAGCAGATCTATCAAATTTAACCAAAGCATCTCAATTCAATCTGCACACGCCTCTTAGACACAGTCATATGATACTGAAATGCAACTAACAGAACTGAGAGGACACACTAATGACTTTGTTTACATGCATTCAGAAAGTCTTTTAATCTATGTAAAGAAATTCTTATTTAAACCGACTAAAGCCCATAAATACAGAGTACATATAATTAAAAGTTAAACACCTATTTGAACCACTGCTCAGGGAACACATAGCATGTAATCATTTATCTGTCGGCACTGAATATGGCTTATTCTGATCGACCCCAGTTTTGTAATATCCTCGCTGATTATCTGAGATGCATTAGGCTGCACCAAAACATGATAATCTGCAGGGCCTTAATCAGAGCAGGCTGAGCCTCAACAGGGGAGCAGGTTAGCAGCCAGTCAGCGAGTCTTTGCTGGGTACAAGCTGCATGCAGCCCTGCAAAATATGTCTAAACAGTCAGAGCTGAAGCTTCTATTTAGTGTTATTTTATTTATATAGCACCAAATCACAACAACAGTTGCCTCAGGGTGCTTTATGTTGTAAGATAAAGATCCTACAATAATGCACATATGACCCCCTATGAGCAAGGGCTTTGGTGACAGTAGGAAGGAAAATCTCCCTTTTTAACAGGAAGAAAACCTCCAGCAGAATCAGGGTCAGAAAGGGACGGCCATCTACTGCAACTGGCTCTTCTTGAAGAGAGGAAGACTCTCTAATAGTATTCATCACTGCAGCATGTGCCACTTTAAAGGGTCTCTGTTTCTTTCAGGTCACTCTGGGAATAGTTTGTAATGATTTCTCCACTACTGTGACGATTTTCACTTTATTTACCAGGTGTTTGTCAAAAATCAGAGAGTCCTCTTATTAGACTTCTCCTCAAACATCACCACACGAAGATACGACTATCAAACCAATCCAGGCACATCTGTTTTGCAAACCTGCACAAGAATAAACACAACCTTAGCTTTTTAAACTCATTTCAATGTTTTTACATTCATTACGGGTACTTTCTTGGACACTTTTATCTTCTCGATTTTTTTATGACTGCTGTGTGAAGGTTGTCTGGCAAAATAAGATTTTCGTTGTACAGTATAAACCTGCCTGTGCTTATATGCATGTGCATATGACACTTACAAAACTTTATGGACATTTCCCACCTCTGGTAACACATGTAACTAATTCTGAACAAAAATAAAACTACAACTAAAAACCAGCATCATGCTTTCACTCTAAACACCTGTCATTTCTTATTAATTACATGGAAATAGTCGATATAAGGCTAGCTTATTCTCTCTAGTGCCCTGCTTTAAATGCTAATGTACTCATTAACTGCATGGGTGACCACCGAGAATAAAGTGGCTCCACAGATGATGATGATGATGATGAAATACCATTCAGTTCCCGAGAGCACATAAAAATGCACACTTTCACTCCTGGGTTTGTCACATTATCTACAGCCATCACTTACAAACATGTATTAAGCGCACAAAAACACGTTGCAGTACTCGGTGGCTACTTCCAAAGAGTTTTAACGTGATAATCGCGACAGGTTCACGGGACTGCTACACAAAACCGCCTCCCCCCCCAACACACACATAGTATTATTGTATAATAGAAACTATTCTGCATGGAGGGGGTCACACGTGTAACCCTAAGCTGCACTTTACGCACTATCCTGTTCAGCAGCAGCAGCCCCGTTAAACTAAAGATGTGAGCTGCTGCCGATGACGTTAACCCCGTTAATTTCAAAGCGGAAACTTCCAGAGAGAAATTCATTAACATGCCGAGCAGCAAACTTCGCATCCCGTCGATCGCAACCTACAACCCACAGTAACAGCAGAGGTCACCGCTTCGGCAGCATCAGTCAAAACTCGTCGCTTTCACTGCAGACAACATGAGGGCAGCATCATTAAAAATAATAATAATTAAAAAAAAGAAAAAAAAGAAAAAGAAATAAAACGTAGAAGAAGACAGAGAAAGCGCCTACCGTACAGCCACGGAGCTGGGCCGGCGCCTTATTTAGACGGAGGAAGAAGCCCTGAGAGTGGATCGGGAGAGAGTGGATGCAGCTGTGAGCAGCGGACTGCCTACCTTTGGAGGCGGAGTGAGAAAAAAGGAGAAAAAAGCCCGCCTGTGTAACCTTGGCTTGGCCGGGTCTGGGCACAATGTGTAGCCTTGTCGCTCACAGTGGAAAATAGTGGGAGGAACACGCAGATTGGCCCATTGCCCCGCAGGAGGGCTACAGCCACGAGGTGACCCGATGCGTTGCAACTGCACACGCAGGAAAAAGGGAAAGAAGATGACATGCAGGTTTTCTGTACCTTCCTGTAACTTTATTACAAAGTCACATTCATTAGAAGGGAGAAGTGGGTCGTTGCAGATTTTATTTCTCATCAGTGGGAAACCTATTTGAAGTAGAAATGAAGCAGAAATAATTGAAGCCACACGTGACGTTTATGGTTTAAAGACACGAGTTATGTCACTGAGGTTTTTACTGCTGGTCAAAGGGGAGCTCGTTCGTGCATGGTGATTTTTTTAAAGCTTTGCACTATGCCAAGGAGTCAGGCTTCTGATCAGGCATCATTTAATCTGTATCAAAGATCACTTATGATGTAGAAAAAAAAGTCCTCCTGTTGCAGGAGACTTTAAAAAAATCTTTTCTTTAAGTGTCTAAATCAGGGGAGTTAAACATAAAGTTTAAAGAATCAGCCCAGCAAAGACTCGAGTTTGGCCCACTGGAAGGCTGTGGAAATATGACAGATGGCATTATATTTAGATTTTTGTTGTATTTTCATAGCTTTTTACAGCTTTTTCTAAGTAATAGATAAAATAATATCAGTTAAAACACAGAAAATCCCTGTTTTTTACATTTCTTTCTTCTTCTTCTTTTGTTTTTTTCAGTGAGTCCACAGGAAAAGGGGACATTTTTTGCGAATTAATGTGAATTACTCTCATGCTCACTTGAAATCAAAGTGAGTTAATGTGGCCCACTATGTAAAATGAGTTTGACATCCCTGATCTAGTTTACAACTGTTTTTATGACCTGTCATAATAAAGACACTCTTTCATTGTCTTTCTCTATCTTTTGAAATGAAATATTTTGCAAATATAATCTTAGTGTTTAGTGATGGTGTACAGCTTACTAAAGGTTTCCTTGATTTGTACAGAGCTAGCTGCAGTACATGCTACACTCAGAGGTAATTCTTGCTGAATGACATTTAATATTGTGCATGTGGCTGCTGAGCTAAGCGTACTTGAAGTATGGCTGTGTGCTCACTATGCATTTTTAATAAAAAAAACAACAACAGCTTTTTCTTTCTTTCTTTTTTCTCCTTACAGTTACGACTGGATGCTTGCAGGGTAAACAGGATATTTATGCATACCTCACACCCATCTCTTTTAAGAGACCAGTAGTTCCATAAAGCACAGACACAGTCCCAAAAAAATCCCACATGTTTAGCCACATCTAAATGGGTTGAGACAAAAACCTTTGGTGAGCATCACTTATGAGGAGTTTACAGAACAGACAGTAGTGCTGTGGTTTATGTTGGATTTTGATTTTGAACTTTTTTGACTCAGTTATTAGTTTTTATATTGTTTAATTACTTTTATAATTCACCAGTAACACTTTTCCAGGTCATACTTTATTTTTTTATTTTTTCTTAATTTGTTTTAAAAGAAAAAGAAAACACATTTATACAATTTGTCATTAATAAGTACTCTGTTCACACTGATACAGACACTCGCAGAAACACCCTTTGGCCATTGAACGTTCCCCCAGAATTTAAAATCCTTCTCCTTACATACAAGGTCTTGAATAATCAGGCCCCACCTTATCTTAGAGACCTCACAGTATCATACCACCCCAACAGAGCTTGTCACTCTCAGACTTACTTATGGTTTCTTGGGTATTTAAAAGTAGAATGTGAGGCAGAGCCTTCAGCTTTTAGGTCCCTCATTATGGAACTAGCTCCCAGTCCTCCCTTAGTTACACTGGAGAAGGCCTAGCCTGCTGGGGACTTCCCATGATGCACTGAGCTTCACTCACCTCTTTTCACTCTCTGTATCTATATATACGCCACTCTGGATTTAATCATACGTTATTATTAATCTCCGGCTCACTTGTGTGCCCTTTGTCCAGGCTCTGTCCCCTCATCCCCAACCGATCGTGGCAGATGGATGCCCCTCCCTGAGCCTGGCTCTTCCAGAGGTATCTTCCTGTTAAAAGGATGTTTTTCTTTCCCACTGTTGCCAAGTGCTTGTTACTGTAGATATAAAGCACTATGAGGTGACTGTTGTTGTGATTTGATGCCATATAAATAAAAGTGAACTGAATCAGTGATGATTATGTGGGCTGCTTTGCCTGCTCATTGATAAAGCTTGTGTCATACTGCCCACAGTGAGACAACAGAAAGAAGCTGTAAGCATACAACTAACACATTTATCTGATATAGCATGCATGTTAACAACCAGAAAAACTAAAAATTAGTTGAAGTTAAGTTTCTGATCTGATCAACATCAAAACTCATTTTTAATCTGTTTTTGGTCTTCATATAATCCTAAAGGAAACAATGGTGTCTTTGTCTAAAGTAATTTTCCACTAACTTTTCACTAAGTTTGAGTAAGTATCCATGCTTTCCTTTTTCCTTTTAAATTTATAAATAAAGAAGTTTCTTTCCCTGAATTTGACCCTTCTCAATGGTTTGGAAAAGGGTGTGTACACGTCTGCCTTCTGCTGATAGAAACCCTGCTGATCAGAGTGGGGGTGGAGACTATAACCCCCCCCCATGATTAGTATGCCTTTAAGAAAAGCATTACTCTTTGTTGTTACAATCACAGGATAGAATGTTGTTGTATTGTCACAACATCAAGGCTAGAGAAGCTGCAGTTCAACCGATGGCCACTATGATTACGGCCTAAAACATCTTTCGTCATCATTATGGTCCCTTTTAATTTAATCCCCCCTAATAATCGTTTTAGAGGTTTTTCTGTATAATCACTGGTCAACCTGTAGTATTTTGAAGACCTGCTACTGGTTACTGAACCACCGCTGTTTCCACAAAGAGACCTCACATTTTTTGGGGGCACATTGATTGCAACACATCATCACGTCATTAGCACATTAGCTGCAGATTACTGTCAGAAGAGCACGATTGTCCTCTTGTTATGAGTACACAGTGTGAACCTGATATTTGTGCACAGCCTATAATCATGCATCAATTCAGACCAGGGCATTTTATTTTAAAGAGAACATTGGGTCCCAGGGCTTTGATTTCTTTTGCAGGATAAGTAGGCCTGTACCAACCACAATCGTTATCTTTATCCTGGAGGTCAAACCGAGGTAATGCTCTCATCTGTCACTGTTGTGTGAAACGCTGGTTCAATACCACCATCTTGTGGGTGACAAGGTTCAGGACTTCTACAGCAGAAGGTGACCAAAACAGAAAAAATATTGAAACACGCACTATTCCTTAAAAGGTCAACTCTATAGCCGTTAATAATTCACTGCAAAGTGTAGGTTGGTTCTAAGGCTTCTGCATTATATTTGAGCAAAATTAAATGGGACTCCATTAAATATAAACCCATGAGCTTACTGTTGCACAGATTTATTTTAAAACAGCATCACATTGCAAACAATTGTTCACCACTTGAATGCAACACCAAATTTAAAGGTCCCACTACAACATCAGGCAGTTCATTCTCATTCCACGGGGGGAATCTGATAATGAGGTTTTTGTCAAAGTTGGCGGTGTGTCACATGAGACAGGTCAGTCACATCCAGTCCATCTTTTTTTTTTTTTATATATATAAATTTGCCTCCACATTGCAGGGTTACCACTGCAAAGAGATTCACGTCCTCCCAACACAAAAACTGTTTTTAATGCCCGCATATGATCAAGTAGTTTCATTTTAGTGCCTATATGCGACAGAGTACTGATTGGTTCTCACTCAAACACATCCCCCAACCAACAAGTGATAGTAAACAAAACAAAAACAAAATAAAAAACAGAAACAAGTGAACACAAAGTAATCTGAGTGGGGGGATAGAAAGTGAACTTCATGATCTCCAGGCTGACAAACCTGCCCCAGATGTTGTAGATCTTGCCACACGGTCCTCTCACATTGAGTACCACCACCAAACAATACGTGCGTTACTATGACTGGCAGTCAACGGTATCTGATTTATGACCTCCCCGGGATGAGAACGCATTGGGTCAGCAGAGCAAAGCAAACATGTCATATAAATGTATTTTAAAAAGGCAAAAAGAAAAAGTTGTGTTAATGTTTTAAAGAGCTGAAGTACAGTATTTACAGGAGATTAAAAGCAGACTACTGTACAACTCTTTGCTACATTTACATTCTCACAGATAGGCTTAATTTCCAGATAAAAATAAATACACATCTGATTTCTATTACACAACCCTTTGCATGTCTTATTGCTCATCTATTAAAATAACATTGTAATCATAAAAATCTCATACAGTATATACACACACATACATCTGAAGCAGGTGCATTTCTTTACATTACACACATGCCGGTTTGCATTCTCATATGATTGGACCTCTTCTGTTCCGAGCCACACTTTTGGTCTTTCTTTACATGCATGTTTGTATCATCTACAATATTTTTCCCCCTCCTCTCTCGTTCACTGGGATCTGTTAACTGGGTTGCCAATGAGCTCGGGGCACTGCTCCTCTCCTTTAGCAATCCTGTCGCACTTTCTGAGCAGGTCGTAGTTGATCTTGTCGGTTATGATGCTGTCCTGCTTGTAGTCAGGGTGCTTCGCGACAAATTCCCTCATCCACTTGGCCATGGTCATCAGTTCACCTATTTAATATCAGGAGAAGTAGTTTAGGGAGCGTTACAAGGAGAAAAATGCTTTTGCTTATGAGACTACTCAGTATTAACCTTTTAATGACACTTTACCTGAGGCACGTTTCTTTATGAGCTTCAGATAATTCAAGATGGTGCACCTGGTGTCCACATCCACCTCCATGTTTTCCAGGTAGCAATTAAGTATTGGGATAAGCCCTTGAAATACTCCCTCCTGATGATTGAAGGAAAAAAAAAAAAAAGAAACATAAAAAAACAAAATGCTGAAGTCTCCTCAGCAGGATAGAAAAAGAAAACTTAAACTACTGCAACTACAAACCATTCCAGATTATTTCAAGAGATTTAAAAACCGATACCCTTGCGGCCAAAACTTTTAATATTGTAAATGTCTCTCTTTTATTTGTATAACAAAGCTCCTTTAAAATTGGATAACTCAAGTCTGCGGGTTTCATTTCATCTACATGCATCTGCAAACAATGTTTTCTTCACAGGCAGAAATATTGTTCCTCTATCTCCATCCCAGAGTTTGGCTACTAAAATACATCTGCATGTTAATTTTAATCAATACGATGATAACTGAGGGCAGCTTTATTGTCTTATCACTTGCATAGTGCTCCATCCAAAAGCTGGTTCATGAATAATGACAACTTATAGTTGAGAACATCATGAGGGTTTTAAAATCAATAACATTCAACTCTGTTCAATTCATTTTTATTTGTGTAACAGTCAAATCAGTGCTCTGTATACTGTAAGGTAAAGACCCTATCAGAAAGAAAACCACAATAATCCTCTAGAACTTGGCGACAGTGGGAAGGAAAAAACTTCCTTTAACAGGAAAAAAAACCCTCTGGCAAGACCAGGTCATGGCAGGGACAGACATCTGCTATGACCAGACCAAGGTGAGGGGAAAGAAGAGAAAAGGAGAGCAGACAGAAGTGTACATCTGCTTCTGCCAAAGATTTCTTATGTTAAAAGATTCCCAACACACCACTGCCAACTGCTGCTGGATGAAGATCGTTAGGTTTCTAATTGTTATATTGCATGGCCTGACAATATTAAGTGCCTTGCAATAACTGCTATTGGAGTTTGGCATCATAAATCTAGGAATCCCTTTTCTAATCTTCAGAATCAACTTCTCAGGGAAATGGCTAAATTACTGGGTTTGTTGTTGAAGCAGTGGTTATCGAGGCAAAAATGAACTCTTCTCTCTGCAGGTCCTCATTTTTGTCTAGAGACACAATCCCCCTCAGCTCAGTCACGGTCTGATGAAAATCAGTTGTCTAATGCATTTTTGCTCTTCACAGCAACAGTTAACCTGCATGCAACTAATGCCTCAAACATGACTGGCCTATACTTGCACTACAAGTATAAATCTGTCATTACAGACTGAAAACAGGATTTAAAAAAAAAAAGTTAAAAATAAAAAGAAAGAAGGGATCGTGACTTACAAAAGGTGAACTGAAATAAAATGACAGATACGGTCGTTCAACATCATTTTCCTATTGAGTCATTACTACCAACATAGCTCAAACGTCATGTGCAGGAGAATAACTCACCTTTCCATTGATGATTGTGTCAATGCTCATCAGTGTGTACTCCTCATTGGCACCATCAGACTCCAAGCCGTTTTGAGCAGAGGCGGTGCCATCGAGCACCGGGTTGCAGCCTGCAAAATAAATATATCAGCTGCTTCAGTCTGAGGCCTTGACAACAAGCGCCGATCCAAAGATAAACTGTTTTTTTTTTTTTAAGCACCTTTAAAGATGTCCTTGCGGAAGTAAAACATGCCTTCCTGGACAGCGTTTCTCTTCTGCGCGACCTTCATGTTTTCATCCACCTAATAAAAGACACTTCCTGTATCAGATCACTGTGTACAAAAATTCACAGCCCTACTCACCGGTTAATTTCCTTTTTTAGAAAAAGAACTGTGGGGTCGTTATTACCTTTGACAGCGGGATTATGAAGTCCAGTTTGTAGGACAGGATCACACGGGTCAGCAGGACCACAAACACCACATATGCAGCGTTTTCAAAGTCAGTGAGCTGCACCTGGAAAGAAAGGGCAAAAAAATAATAAGACAACTCACCACATCACTGAATTTGAAAGCAGATTACAACAAAACAGTCAAAGAGGTGGGCAGTACCTCCATGGGGCGGAACTCGACTCTCCAGCCGATATCAGAGTTTGGAGGGGGAGGTTTGAACCTCATCGTCTGCCAGTTGGTTGATTGGAGGTTCTGCAAGAAGTCTGAATGAATATTCATGTACACTGCATTTTTACATGCAGGTGGCCCTCTTCTAAAAAAATCATTTAAATTCTCACCTCAAAGTGATCTGACTCGTTCTCGTCATCCAAGTGTATTTTCTCCTCAAAGACAGAGAGTGGGTCTCGTATAAAAAGATGTGCTATGTGCTGGGCCAGGAGCTTGTCGATGCCTATTCACACAGAATGCATTATTCATTTCATTACTGCACGATCATCTCGTTTAGAATTTCCCCTGTGGCTAAAACGTTTGTATTTTCAGAATCAGTACCTGCACTTAGCAGCTGCTTGTAGATCTCCTCGTCTATCGTCAAATCAATGTCATTGTACTTTTCCCCACAGCAGGACAGGTAGCTGTCAATGGAATCATACCTCGACTTGAAGATCCTGTATTTGTTGTTTTTTAACGGCTTCAAGGAAAGAAAAACATTTCGTTACTGCTTCACTTTCACTTCAACAAACTATAATGAAAAGTAACTTAGTAAAGAAAATAAAAAGTTGGCTCTTTACAAGGTTAGATGAGAAGCATCATAAGCATAAGAAAAAGGGGAAAAAAGCAGTTAGTAAAGTAGTAGTCGATGACAAGAAATTTACGGCAGAAGTTTGTGTTTGACTAAAACCTATTTTAAATCCACAACTGCCACTTAATAGGACTCAGCACAACACTCAAACTGCATAGACCATCAGTGGTCCTCTGGCCATTTTACTATACATATTTATCATTTAAGTTACAACTACAGCCATGATTACAAATTATTTTTTAAACACATGTAAGAAAGTCTGTATAATCTGAAATCTGAGCATACTCAGTCACTGCAGTGGTTATAATACAACTTCCAGTGTTTTGTTCCTTGCACCTTTATGCAAAAGCATTATGCAAAAGCAGAAATGCATCTTAGTTTGGCCTCTACACACAGATGTGACACTGCACTTCATTATAGGAGGAACGACTGTTTGCAGAATTTGGATAGATTAGTTTCCAGGAAGCATGAAAACACATGATGTGCCTACTGTCACCACGAACACCGGCTGGACTACTCATACTAGAAATACAGTGAGTAAATTCGAGGTTTTTAAATCTGATCAGTACACTGAACTAAAATGACGGCCTGAACTGGGTTTTCTGAGTTCAGCTCATCTGGCATCATCAAGCATGAAAAGCTTATGCTGACCTGCAGCTCACGCACTCTTTGTAGTTGGTTTCACAGTCTCATATCATATTAAACTGCTTGAAAACACTGTCAGCAAACTGCACTCAAAAGAAAAAACAAACATTCAAACTTTGTTGGGAAATCTCCCCAGTAACTTAGTTTCACCATTGCACTCGAGTTACTTCCGTGGATCTCAAGGGCTAATGACTTTAAATGTCAGAAACAGGAACACAAAAAGCCCCTTTTAAATCCAACAACTCACCAGAAGTCTGCCTCTACAAATGAATAAAACACATTTATAAAGTCATGGCTACTCCTGGCCGTTTTCAGGTCCACCTGCTCACCTTTAGCCCGCGCTCCTCCTGCGTCCTGTCGTCCACCGAAGCAGAAATAACTCCCCAGCGACAGTCGATGTCTGACACATGGCCTCTGTAGAAGGGTGAGGCTGCACTCAGTGCCATCTGGTAAAGAGTGAAAACTCTCTTTAGTGCATTTAAAGGAAATGTGGGTTCAAATAAATAAAATCGATGCAAATTTGTTTAAAAAAAAACAAAAACAAAAAACAAGCAACCTACTTAAATAGCTGTTAAGAACCCAACAGCGCTTCAGAGCTTCTAACAAATCAAATGAATGCATATCAAAGAGGTGACGTGGACTGCATCAACAAAATACCAAAGATTTGCATAAATATGTATTTATAACACTTGGTTTGTTTGCAGGTTTTACTTTTTGCATCCCCCTGCATGGACTGTGCATCTACTGTAGAGCCACAGACAGTGTTTATTTACAGCATCCATTTATGTCAGTGTGGTCTGTTTTTGGCTTCTTAGACATCACATCTGCTATAGCACAGCAAAAACTGCAGGTTCTAAAGCCGCTTCAGCATCAAGCGCATAAATAGCTTGATAAGCAGTTGAAACAATCCTGCTGAGAATGAGGTCAGTTACGGAAACTTAATATATGACAGGAAGCAAGTGTTTTGTTTATCTACTCACCACAATGGGGCAGAATGTTGCTAGTTGGTCATAAAGATACCTTGCCTCATCAATGCTGCAAGCCTGGAATGTCACCTGCAAAAGCATCGTAAAAGTAGGATGAAGTACACTTATAAGTTACTTATTAGGAATGTGAAGCTGACAAAGACAACCAGACGTGGCATGCTGCTCGGTCATTTCATTCACTACCTGCAGACAGCAGTTGCCCATGCCGAAGCCCATGGCATCCATGTAGATATGGTCAGGCAGAGCCGCCCTCGCCGCTTCGCCATCATCCTCAGGAAATTCTTCCACAAACGGAGATGGAGTGCACTTGTCTTTGAAAACTAAAGGGTGACAAGAAATTTGGTCACAGGCATTTATTCCACAATGTCTTAAAGGCAAATGAATCACATAAAAAAAACAAAACAAACAACTTTAACTCCATTTACAGTAGCTTACAGATTCCACATTACACATGTGTTCGACTCTGACCACATCTACAGGTCGCAATTGTTGCTTATCACAAAAAAACAAGAATATAAAAATATCCTCAATTCAGTCAGACTTACTTGGCACATTTATTACAACTTTTTCTCCCCTTCTGTGACGTATGTTTCTGGTTAGAGTGCTGAAAAAAACCCGTAAAAAATACAAGTAAAATGTATTTATTTATACAGCACTTTTCACAGATTCAAAAAAATAATAATAAAGTGCTACACAATAAAAACACAAGAAGCAAAAGTATGAGATCACAATCTAAAACGTAATAAAAATCAAACGTAACCATGCAGATATTTCCTGCCCATCAGTTTCTGATCTATTTTGCTCAACTAACTCCAAAATTTCTAATTAAACACATCTAAACTGTACTGACATTACAACCATGAAGCCTACCTGAATCTCGGGTGTCTGTTGATGGCTTCATCGGGGAAAAACAGCGACTTGGACACTCCTGTTTCAACAGGAGTTGGTCGGTACTCTGGTTTGGTGAAACCCGGGCAGCCTAACCTGAACAAAACCATCACATAACACAACATTAAAAAGCTGCGGCTGACATTTTTTTAGAACAATCCCATATCAGCTAATAGATTCACATTTGTATTGACTTCCTTTATGAGGGTAAAAACCTTTGATCAGTATAAACTGAAGCACCTTGGAAATGCGGTGACGGTGCAGAGCGTTTCTTTGGGGTTCAGGACAGACGACGCCTCGCGCCGCCTCTTCCTCATGTTGCCCTCGACAGTGTTGAACTCTGACATTGTCCCGCCATATGGCTGACCTGGAGTTCCCTCGATCATGTAGCTACCATACTCTGGTCTCCACAGTGTGGGGTGACTGCAAAAACACACAAAGTGTATTATTAAGCTACAACACTTAGAGGTCAGGCTGGAAAAAAGGCCCCTGGTTTCAGTATCACGATGACCTTTCTGATTAAATAAGCGGACCGCTCTCCCTTTATCATACGTCGGGCGTAATCCTGGCGGGGGCAAATGAACGCGACACATTTGTGCTTCTGAGCCTGCTCTTTGGTGTGTGCGACAGAGGGGCAGTAATGAGGAATGCATCGGCTCTACTATTCCCACTGTCACTGGTATTTCCCCTGGGTGAAGTTGGCTACACAGATTTAGACCAACGTCATGGGCTGCAAGCAAACATAACACTCAGGAGCCTGTACAAACACATTTACAGCGACTGCAGAGATAGCACTACAGATTAGACATGCAAACAGTATTCCCAGGAGGAGCTCATCAGGGGGGAAAATACCTTGGCATCACCTTGGAGACATCAGTCAGTCATCAAAACTTTTGTAACCGATTAATTTCTGTGTCACATATTTTTAAAGCCACCTAAACGACACTAAAAAAGGGCACATCACAGAAACACTGTGCTGTACCTTTTTTTGTTTTTAACAAGTGTGCTACGCACCCTTTTCTTGTGCTGCAATATTAATTGAACTATTGAGCAGAAAGACTGGAAGATTTAAGCTTTGGTACCATGTGCAGGGAGCCTGTGCCAAAATCAAACAGAATAACTCAAAGCTCTGAGTCGGGGAGATGTGTCTCTTCCAGTTAACTGCTTGTGCAAAGACAATGTGATCAACAGAGAGTCTCTGTGCATGTTCTGTATGGACACATTTTTTTTTTTTATAACCTTAGGTTAAAAACTTCTGATGAGATAAGACAACCATGTTTGACTGTTTAAGACTGTAGTTTTTAGAGTGTATAGTAAAAAAAAAAAAAGTTAATCTGAGATCATATTAGTAAAAGAATAACTACTGATCTCAGGAGCGTTTCACAGCATAAATACTCAAAAGATTTTGTGTTAATGGCACCAACTTGTGTGATTTGAGGAAAAACAAAAACAAATAAATACTCAAATACAGTGAATGGAAACAGCTGATTGAGAGTGAAAATCCAGCAGCCTGTATGATGTGAGAAACAGGATGAGACAGGAGGGTCTGACTCCTGGACAGAGCAGCCTGCACACTCAGAATGGGACATTCAACCCAACTGCACTTCTCAGGTGGTTTTGTTTAGGCGTGTGTGTATGCATGTAAATAAAAAAACATGTAAAAAATGTTTAGCATTTTATTTTTGCGGGTATAAGCTGCCACAGAACTCTGTTGAACATTGCACATTAAACTAAATGTTCTGCAACAGCTGGAGGAATAGGGAGCTGTAATTTCTAATGCATAAGACCTCCACTGAGCAGCTATAGCATCTGTTACTTTAAGTCACATTGACGCATATCAAAAAGAAGTGTTTTCTCTTAACTGCTGCACTTCCAATTTAAGTTATAAAAAAAGCCGCCATGCACCAACTCAGGAGGATTCACTGAGGCTGATAACAAAACAAATACAAAAAGAAAGTGTCCGCCTGCGATGCATCCTGATTTAACCTTTATACGGCATCTCATCTCACTCCTCCTCTTCTTATTATCCCACTGTGTCATAAGCAAAGCAAGATCCGCCATTAATCTCTCAGCGTACATTTATTCAAAACAAACCGACAGCCTTTTTGTCACAGCTCCTGACATTTGAGGTGTGGCATTTATTCAAATGTTATTCATATTCTAGTTTTGTGTGTTGCCATTTCAGTACAACAACACTGTCTCCATAGTGTAGTGGTTTACACATTTGCCTAACAAGTAAAAGATCCCCAGTTTAATATTGGGAGGAGACACAAAGGAGAAAACAACACTAGCCAAGTAAATTATGAGCATCTTTCATATTTTAGTAGCATATGCAACTGAACACACACACATACACAGTTAAAGTGTACCTACTTGGGGTTTATGTTTTCTCCCTGGTCCTGCAGAGTTGCTAAAACATCTCCACCATTCAGGACGAGGCGAACCTTCTCATCCTTGTCGTCAAACTCCACCAACATGTATTCAACCTAAAAGCAAAACGATCAAAGACAGAATTAGACAAATACTGTATTTAAAGTACTTGCCTGATTTTTTTCTTTTTAAATAAACACCAGACTTTCCATTGGCGCTATAGACGCCATCACATCAATTCCAATTCATCAGTTACATTTCCTTGACTTTTGACTCTGCTACCCTGTAATCCCCTGTCTGAAAGAGGGATTAATCTATAACAACAGCATTCCACATGGTTTGAAATCAAAATACTTTGTTCAAGCTGTACAGATTTTTGTGGCTGGTGACGGATGAAGAGATGTGAAGTTTTGAATGAAAATGTAAGAAAAAACCACAGCGAGCAACAGACAAAGCCACATACATTGCATAGTAGCCATTAAGTTACCATCCACACAGTAAGGAGTGTCCTCATGTGGTAGCAGGCATGCCAGCAGTGTAAGCAGTAAGGGAAAAATAAATAAGTGTTGGACCACCACCAGTGACAAAGCTGGACTTCTGTTTTGTCATGTTTTTTTGCTCACGGCTCTCTTCAACTCTAATTCAACGCCCCGAACACCTGACTTAAAAGTCAAAACTGGCTCCATGGTTACGGCCTTGTCATGTCAATAAACTCAAACATGCTGGGAATTACATTGGCCTGCTTGCAATATGTGAAGCAAACTAGTTTTATATCGGGGGCCATATACAGCTACCGGAGCGGTTGGTGCAAAGGAGCACAATTTCAACAAGCACATCTCGGTTTTTCTACACGATAAAGAAATGTCTAAAATTGCTACCCAGACTGTCCCGTAATTATAAAGCAGGAAACTTCTTTTAATTTACAGAAAATGTCCTGCTTTATTTATTTTATGGTGGACACATGAAAAAAAGAAAATTCTATATCAGACAAACACGAACTTTTCTGTCATTTAATTGTTTATCTATTACTTAATTACTTGTGTGTAGGCAGAGTAGGGCAAGCTGTAATATATGTAAAAATACAGTTAAAAGTCCAAAACGTATGCCTTCCTTTGAAATTTTCCAAATATGGCCAGAGGGTCGGATTGGAGTCTTTGCCTGGCCAATTCTGGAACCAGGTGTTCTGACAAAACGTCCTACCCATCAAGCTGCCCTACTTGTTGTTACTGCGCATGCGCACAATTCAAAACGGCCATGTTTCCGGTGTAAATAGTACACGCCTATTATTTCATCCTACCCCGATCTTGTGCCGATCTCATTGCTTTCGAAAAAAGGTTTGTATTATAAGTTTTACTTCTTTATTACAGATCATATTTGTTTACCTTAAGCTGCTCAGTCGAAGTCATATTCCAAGTGTTTATTTGGTGCTTTTAAACTTCTGCAAACCTTCTCAATTTATTTTAGTCGTCCTGCAGTTACTGGACACCACGCTCCGTTGTTATGCTGAAGAAAGTACTATTGCACCACATACTTGTTAATTGCGTGATAACGTTGTGTAGTCGTTTTATTTACTGTATGGATTCCGAAGCCATGTTGAAATTGTCCGATTTTCTCCTTAGTTATGGAGAAGAAATACGAGGAACTGCTCGAGTTCTGCTGAGTTTTGCTGTTAAAGGTAAATAATTCCATTTATTGTTAGCTACAATTAGGACTTTACATTATAATAATGAGAAATCTCACAGTTTGCAGAACACTACCTTGCTTTTGGAGAGGTCAGTGAAGTATTAACCACTACAGAAGCAGTTGTGCTGGAGCGAATGCAGATAGCTTGCACCCTACTTGAACATCGAGGTAAGTCCAGTAAAGTCCTTATCACGTTAGAGTGTGTACTTCCAATTTAAATAGGGCTTTTTAAACAGCACAGTACAAAAAGTGCTTTTCAAACACTTTCAGATAAGACCCTTCTTTAAGTCTAATTAAAAAAATTCAGGGGACAAATTTGCCATGAAGTATTTGTGGAAAAAATTTACTATTATTTTTGAATTAATCAATAAATAATGTTTGATTAAAACCTAACCATAAATGTGTTTCAGGGAACGCTGAGGATTACTGCATTGTTTGCTCTATGTTAGATGCTGACGCTGACCGCAGCATGATTGAAATGGTAAAACAAAACAAAACAAAAGAAACACATAAGTCTTAGTATCATTACTTGCTAATCATGTTTAAAATGTTGACTAATAGTATTCACCAAACATAATATGAGCTATTTATTTTTCCTTTCCAGGTGCAGTGTGAATCTCACCAAAGATGGGCACATTTTGCATGTGCAAAATATAAAGAGAGCAACCAAGAATATAAATGCAAAAAATGTAAGGAAAACACATAACAACTTCAAATAAAAACAGCTGTCTTTTCCCCTCCATGTCTCTTTGCATTATTTGTCAACATTAGATGATTGTGTGCTGGAGGCATGTTTTAATAGTGTGATTTGGCCATCTGAACATGCTACCTAAATAAATCCCAGCAGGAAGCACGTTTTAATAGTGTGATTTGGCCATCTGAACATGCTACCTAAATAAAACCATGCAGGAAGCATGTTCTTAACGTCCTAGCGAAATAACTCAAAGTTTTTAAGTGTGATTTGGCCATCTGAACGTCCTACCTATACGACGGAGCCATTAACCACGTAAGGTAGCATATTCTGATAAGGTAGCACGGATTGATAGACAAGACCATAAATTTACGCTACGGTAGGACGTTTTGACAAGGTAGGACGTTTTGTCAGAACACCGGGCCTTATGTTTGCCACCGTTGGTATACAGTATCAAAGAGCTGCAAGGTTTGTTACAGTTACATGTGTATGTGCTGCAGTCGGTCAAGGTGCGCACACACACACTTAGTCTCTATCGACACAGGACCACTGTTGCATCATGCCCAGCCGCATTACTAATAGATTAAAAGCATTAACAGACAACACCAGCATTAATATTATTCCACAATCCTTACCTCATCGCCCCACTTTAGCACATCTTTCTGACGATCCTTCAGTTTGTTGTAGATGTTGAGAAACTGGATGATACCGTGTTTTCTAATGTGGTCAGCATACTTTCGGGTTTCTTCCCAATTCAGTGGAGATCCCTGTGACAGTAGACCCATCGCACACGCTGACTGCAGGTATAAAGTGACCGCTGTTCGGCTCTTGCTGCCTGCTTTCTATTTAAACGGCACGCCGGGCGATAGCTAGCTAGCTCGTCTGTCCAGGTGGGAGAGCTCGCATGAAGCGTCGGTTAAAACAAGCGGCAGAGGATGGAGGGTTTTCAGCAGAGCCGCGGGCTGAATGAAGGATCTCTTGGGGCTTCTAAGCAACAACGTGCCCTGTCGGTAACCTCAGCTGGACGTCCAAAAGAAACAGGCCCCTGCTCATCACTTGCTAATGCCTCGTTAGCTCGGTACCGTGAGTTAATAACTCCGCACCCGCTGCTAAACGGACGACTTAGTGCCTGGTGACACCAGCTCGGTAAACAGCCACGAACTGAAGCCAGTAAAAGCGCAGCTATATGGGAGGGAATGACAGCGACGTGCGCCGGTAGAGAAGTCGGTGTTTCGGAACCACTCTGCCGCACGCAGTCGCTCAGTGTTGTTCATATGAACGCCCTCCTGCTTCAACACACGTGACATCTTCAGGCGGAGCGTAGCGTGGAGTTGCGTCACTATGACTCAGCAATCTTCGCTTCGAGTCTCCGCCCACTAAGCCGTCAATCATAGCGAGCACCAGGACACGTTCAAGAGCGCTGGAAAAGCGAGATGCCGTAGATCAGACGTTCCCAAAGTGTGGGGCCCGCCCCCTAGGGGGGGCGCAGAGCCATTGCAGGGGGGGCGCGGCATGAAAAGGGGGGGGAAAAAAAACAAAACAACGCTTGGACACTGCTAGCACGGGCGCCCACACAAAGGCAAAGCAGGAGATGAAGCATAGCTGAATATGTTTCCAAACCAACTTCATTCTAAGCCAAAGACTAGAAAATATGGTGAAGCATATCTTCCCTTTGGTTTCACCTGCACAAGTGCCGAGGTAGGTCTCCTTGCAGGATTGGTTTTCCCTTTGTTGGGAGCAGCGCTGGGCTGTTTAAATTACGGACAAACAGTATCCCACATTCTTGATTTGTAGTTCACAAACACTTGTTGTAATGACTACTCCTGACATTTTGGAGATGTTTGCTCTTTATACAGTAAAGTTACAGTGGGATACAAATAACATCAGGCTGATCCTGCCACAATTTGTTCCCCAGTTCAAATCACGGACAAACAGCATCCAACAGTTGTTTATGTTTTTGAACCCATTTTGCACAGAGAGGGATTTTTTGAAAATGTATTGATAGCAATGTTGAATATTATTACACAGGAAAAAAAACAACTACATGTAAAATAATTACACCGTGACGCCTCTGCCTTTCTAAATGGAGGGACAGTAACTGTGTGTAAAACCTGCAGACAGTCAGATTAACAGTATTTCATCTCTATCTGCCATTCTGCAATTCATCTCATGTAAACAATAACGTGCACACAGCGTGACGTGAAAAAAGGCACATACCTTTGACATTGTGTGAAGAACTCTGTATTCCTCGTCCACACTTAAACGCAAAAAAGTTTTAAAAAATCTCCGTTCTCGGTGATTCGAAACGCCGTTTACATGGACGAAACAGCTGTGTTTTCAAAAATACCCGTGTAGGTGCGGACGTAGCGTAAAAGACTTAGTAGTTTATTTTCTTACTACTTGTAATTTATTGCAGATTACTTGTATTTGGTTAATTGTTTACTAAATGTTTGAGGTGTGAAATAAACCGCAATGGAGCAAAATATGGGTGTGTGTGGTTGGAGGATGTGTTCGTGCGTGCGTGCGTGCGAGGGGGGGCGCGAGCATTTTTCTTGTAAAACAAGGGGGGCCCAGCAAAAAAAGTTTGGGAACCACTGCCGTAGATATAAGATTCGTCCAGATTACAGTTTTTCGCAAATGCTAAAACATTTCAAACGTTTCCACCATGTTCCCCAATGTCTAAACACACTCTTTTCCAAAGCTACATAAACACAACCACACCTTCTCACTGCAAAACTCAAACTTTCACACCAAAAGAGCAGCTCGAAGCTTTCAAAAATGTAAACACTATACACATCATTACACACTACAGCAAAACAATTGAAAACACAATGCTCAATTTGTGAGAAGGTTCTTTGTTTCATAACTGCCAATGCATATTTTTAGAAACCATACAGTAACAGATTGTCGTAGATCTCTGCGAGGATTAGGCATTTAGATTTGAGTGTTTCATATGAAGAGTATAAATCTATAGAAAATCCTGCATGTATGTACACTGTAACACAACTCAATGCAAAAACAGAATCTATTGCACACAACAGTACTCCTGAAAACATGATCAGGGTGTGAAGGTTTTTTTTTTTTTTTTTTTTTTTAAATTTACATTAGTCACGCCACAATCACTGTGCGGCATCATGTCGCTGAGCTGCATCGGGCCACATCACCTCATCCACGTCGCAGGCTATTTTATCTCTTGCCAGGCACCGCAGGAAAAACGCCCTGGAATGGCAAATCCATCCTTTGAAGGCCTCCGCTGGGATGTCAACACAGGCCAGCTCCATTGCCCTTAGGAGGTTCTCTCTTGTGTATGGTTGTCTGTCATAAACCTTGCATCTCCACGATGAGAAGAACTCCTCTATAGGGTTCAGGAAAGGGGAGTAGGATGGCAGACAGATGTTTAAAAAGTGGTCACTGTTGGTGGTGAACCACTCTGATTTGGTGGAAGCAAACATTGTCCCAAATGATCACATAAATGTGATGTGCAGGCCCAGGATGGTGTTGTTGGTGGTCCAAGAGGATGCCTTTTAGCTCCTCTAGGAAGGTGAGGAGACGTTGGGTGTTGCAAGACCCAAGGACAGCATGCCGGTGGACAAGCCCCTCCGAACCCATGGCCGCACAAAGGGTAATATTACCCCCCCCCGTTGGCCAGGGACCTCAGTGATGGCTCTTTGGCCGATGTTACGGCCTCTTTGCCTTCGTTTCTGCAGGTTGAAGCCAGCCTCATCCAGAAAGAGGTACTCATGAGGTCTGGCCATCGTGTCCAACTGTAATATCCTCTGTGAAAATGTGAAAGTGCACAGGTGTTCAGAACAACAGTCAATCAGGTAGCATAGTATTGTCCAGAAGTAATGTAGGCCACTGAGCAACACAGTATGTCCACTAACTGTACTGTGAACATGGATATATACTTACTTGCACTTAATCGTAACGTAGGTCTTTGTGTCGTGCAGAGTTGCGCTCAAAGGGAACCCTATAGATCTGTTTCATCCGCGTCTTTTTGCGCCGGAGAACTCGGTCTATTGTAGCCAAGCTGACATCGTCAGTGCTCTCAAAGTTGACATTATCGGCAATGACTTTGTCTCTGATCTCCCGGCGTCTGATGAGGTTGTTCCCAGAACCATATCCACAATGAGGGTTTCTTGTGCCACTGTAAATATGGCAACCCTCCCACCTCTATGTGGCGTTCTTTCAACTCTAAAGAAAGAAACGTGTTGTCAATTGACATGTGTTACAATACAGTCACAACTGATTTGAAACCAATAGACTACTTTCACAGGTTTGTAAAACTATTGTGACAAAGAAAGCAATCGAGTACAATACCTGTTGTGTTGTCTGAATGCCCTGATAATGGTGGCCACGGTGAACCTACTCAGGTTTGGACGGACTCTTAGTCCTGCTTCAGCCATTGTCACGCCATGGACAATGACATGGTCAAGGACTGTCGCTCGCATCTCGTCCGTTATGATGGTGCGAGGTTGTCTTGCTCTCCCTCCTGGACCTTCTCCTCCCCCATGTTGGCCTGCTCCTCTTCTTCCAGGGCCAGCTCTTCTCCCTCCTCTGCATCAAATTCCTCTTCCCCTGACTCTGCCTTCATCCATTGTGTTTGTTTGGACTCTTCAGCATGCTGTGCACTCTGAACTTGCTTTTATACATGTGGTCACAGCATTAGCAACAGGTGTCTTCAATTTTGAGTCGTTGTGTGTAATGAATGACGCCAGGTGTGTTCATTGTGTTCAAATATTGCTGACTGTGGCAAGCATGTTGCATCACATGAGCTTTCATTTGAGAATATGAGCAGAGTTCTTTTGCAACTTGTGTTTTAGCAAGAAAAGATGTGTTTAGATTAATGACAACGGAGGATTGTGTTCTGTGAATTGTGTCTTCATGTGTTTATGATATTGGTAAATGATGGCTAGATTTAGTAAATGTGTTTAGACAACTGGTCATTTGGTTTAGGGGATTGGCTTTTGCGTTTTAGCATTTGAGAAAAACTGTAAAATACTTTAATAATTTAAAAATTCTTTTTTATTTCTAATTTTAAGATTTTATTTTAGTTTCATTTAAAAGAAAAACAAGCAACACAAAGAAGAAGAAATAAATATCATGACAGTGAGCAACACCAAAATAATCAAAGAACTTATTTAAGAAGGTCTATTTTTTTCTATAGGGTCATCAGCGAGGCTCCACAGGCAACGTCTTTCATCCTCTGTGTTTCTAGCCAGGAACAGATTTAGCTACAGTCTATAAATGGTAAAATGATAATGGAAAAATGGGGCACTGAACTTCAAAATGGGGCACTGAACTTCCTTCCTGTGGAAATCAAGTTAAGCTATTGAATTACTGTTTTTGTTGTTTAATTTAAATTTAATTATCTAATCACGTTTACTCTCGAGCAACTGTTAAAATCAATTGACTATAGGGAAATCGTTCATATTCTCTTTACATTGACCTTTTCTAACGCAGATTACTGTTTGCCATTGTCTTTTCCATAATTATGAACTGATTATTTTGGTAAGACCAGAATCCACGCCAACTCAGGTTAACCTGCTGTATGGCAAAGTATTAAACATTCACTTTAGGCTTAATTATCAAAACTGGTATTATGTGACTTTCTGTCTTGACAAATAAATAATGAATATATACATTTACATGGAAGATTTGGTTTATTCTTACATATATGAAAAAAAGAGGGTTATTACATTAAGAACAATGACTATTAAAGACAAAATATCATTTTGTCTGAGTAAATGTGCCTCCTTGTATACACAGAACACAAAATTAAAACACTGTTGTTTATCTGACATAAGGCAAGCTTTTCGTTTCTTTAGTTTTTTGGTTTCATGTTCATTTGGAGTTTTCTGATTATTGGCTCCCTCTTTGTTTTTGTTTTTTAAAGTAAAGAATAGTATGAGGAAGACTACGGAAAACAAAATCAAAAGCCTCCATGTCCTGTTTGTTTGTTTTTGCAGGGTAACTTATTTACCCTTAGTTTCCACAGCACTAAAATGAACGAGTCATGTTTAGGGTAGAGTGTTCATACTAAGGCAAATTTGCAAAAGTAAATGTAATAATGATACAGCACTCTCGTGAGAGGGCGAGGATAGACCTATTGTATATGCATGAGTTGACAAAATAGCTTGTAGGGTTATTACACTCATAGCCAAATAAGGATTTAAGGATGTGGTTTAACCAAACACAATCGACTGCTCGGGTCACACCCCTCTGTGTCGATAAAACCTGCACAGTCACTTAGAGGCAATCACTACAAGCAATGTCACTGTCGATGTAATGTTTTTGTCCAAATATTAAGAGTTTCTTAAGTTTTATTCATAAATATATAGTAAAATACATTTGTGAGACTCGGTTTACAGCTTGTTTAAATACACGTGGGATGCAATTTTATTTTTTAAATTTTTTATTTTACTATAAATGAATATTTTGCTTTGAATTGAGGATTTATGAGTTACTAAAGTGGCGGACAGCAGCTGTAAGTGAAGACCATAGCAAAACCTGGCTAACATGTACATTACAAGTGATGTTAATGCAATAGCACAAATGTCTCACATGGTAGCAAAAAAATGTGTAAACGGAGCAGAACATGAACAGATGAGAGATCATAAATCACAGTCAAAACATAACTAACAAATTTCATTGTTCGGGCTGTAAAGTCACGTTTGCCTTTATGACAGGCCGTGTTAAACATATGATATACTCATGTAGGTTGCCTGTAGCACCGACTTCCGGACTAGCTGTGAGTTTTGCTTGTAGGTAGATAAAAAATCCCCTTTCACACTCTCACTTAAATAATCTTCATGTTTATGTAATTTACAAAATGCTTAACACATTCTCCACGTGTATGGTTACATACTTATATAATAATTATTTTGTCTCGTTTCTTATATTAATTACTTGTTTCTTTTTTTGAGTGTCTGGAAAGCAAAAAGGTGTGGCAAAGGTTGGAGGATTGTGAAGTACTGCAGCTAGATTATAAAGATTAGATTATTAAGCCAAAGCATGTGCTGCCATTGTATGGGGTTTAGAGAGGTTAGGAGAGGGTGGAGAGCTCCCACTGCCCCCCCAAGAGCACAAGGCAACATTAAAAAAAACCATTCAGACTTTCTGTTTGAATTGCTGTTGTCTTCAGGCAGACGTTTTAGGACATCAAAGATAAGGACAAACATATTATAGATAAGTTTCCAAAAACCACTAAACCACTTCAGTTACACTAAACTCTGCTGGAGAATGACTCATGCGATCAATGGTCATGGAGACTTTCACTGTATATTGTTTTCTGTGTATGTGCAGAGATTCAAAATGATGTGTCAAAGACATTACAAACATTGTGGGACCTATAAAGACTGAATTAAGACCAGAAACAAAAGGTGCATATCTCTTGGATATTTTAGAAGACAGGAATGCCGCTTTGCTACTCTAGCCAGTTTACCAACGACGCTGTGAAAACCACGCACAACTAAATCCCGCTGATAATCATTCAATTTAAGGTTTGTACCGTCAAACAATCCAATTCAATGTTATTTATGAAGCATTTCTTTTTTAAAAACAACAGACTTTGACAAAGTGGTGTACAAAGCACCAAAACAACACAATAAAACAATAAAAACATTAATAAGTACAAGATAAGAAAACACCACTCTCATTCTCATTAAAAGCCAAAGAGTAAAAATGAGCTTTAAGACGTAGTTTAAAAACAGGCAACGAGGGGACCAATTCTAAATCGGGCAGGGAGATTGTTCCAAAGTTTGGGGCTATAGCTGAAAAAGCTCAATCGCAGCTGAGTTTTTTGGGACTAGCAGGCCTCAGTGACCTCGAGGGGACATATGGAGTCAACAGCTCAAACTCACAGCTAGTTTGGAAATAAGACATTGTGCTACAGGCAACGTAGATGAGCATGTCATATGCCTAACGTGCCTCAAGGGCTTGTCATAAAGGCCAGTGTAACTTTAATAATAATAATAATAATAATGGATTGCATTTATATAGCGCTTTTCGGGACCCCTCAAAGCACTTTACAATACCACTATTCATTTAATCTCACATTCATACACTGGTGAAGGCAAGCTACAGTTGTAGCCACAGCTGCCCTGGAGCAGACTGACAGAGGCGAGGCTGCCATATTGCACCATCGGCCCCCCTGGCCAACACCAGTAGGTAGGTGAAATGTCTTGCCCAAGGACACAACGACCGAGACTGTCCGAGCCGGGGCTCGAACCGGCAACCTTCCAATTACAAGACGAACACCCAACTCTTGAGCCACGACCGCCCGACTTTACAGACTTAACAGTGAAATATTCAAGTTATGAAATTAGTTCTCTTGATCAGCTTTTGACTGTGAGTTATGATCTCTTATCTTATCAAGTTATGCTCTGTTCAAACACATTCTACTTTTGCTTCCATGTGAGCTCTTTGTGCTATTGTATTAATGCCACTTTTAATGCACATGTTAGCCAAGTTTTGCTGTAATACTTGCAGATGGTGCCCACCAGTTTCTGACTCATAAATTCAAACTTTATGAGTTGTGTTGAAAGGTCATTGGATTTTTCAGCCCAGTTACAAAGCACAGAAAGCTGTAAATGCACATATAAATTTGCAAACACAACACATTCTGATTTGTTGATTTATGCAAAGTGTGCCCAAGAGTAGCAATAAAAAATGGTTTTCAATAAATGACCACAGCTCAGACTAGCTTATCCTTATTCTCTTTAATTAAAACAAAGAAAAAAATGGAAACACATGAGCAGTCAGGGAATCCATAAATAACGATTTCCAGCAAAGCTCAGGCTCTGAACATCATTCCCGAGTTAACTTGTTCCTTTTTTTTTTTGTCCTTTTTACAAAAACAGTGTGTCACCATCACATCTAAACTCATTCAACCCTCATTGTTCCAGCACGTTCCTAACCCCAACCTGTTTTCTTTGCTGCAATAGTGTTTATGGTGATCACACAACATACAGAGCAAAGCTGCAGAATGCTGCACGTGGCACACAAGCAGAGAATCTGCAGTCTCGCTCCGTGGTGCGTTTCAACACCAGTCACGAGCACCTACTCCTGGTAGGTGACGCCAACACTTATTCCAGCTCCAGCTTCTTCTTCTTTTCAAGTATCTGAGAATCACAGTAGCTATAATCACCATAAACAAGACTGTCAGACCATACATTGTTTCCATGGCACTGGGCCAAAAAAATAGTTGTGCTGCAAGTGAATTTTAACAGGAATCTTGAAATTTATATCTTATATTTGATTTTAAATAGCACTCCATTTGCTGTAGAAAAAAGGCTAACAAAATTATTCTGGCTGAATTGGCCCCAGAGTTTGATTTGTCAAAAAAAAAGAGGAAAAAATAAAGAAGATAAATTAATAATTTACTACATCAATTTATCTCTTTCATAACCATTGCCTGGCTTTACTGATGCCAAATATAACATGAAAACTAAGGACCATTTTCAGGAGCTTGGACAAGTTGGAAACCTCCGGACATGTAAAGTACAAGGTTGTTATGATCTAATTCTTTATATACTGACAGGTGCAGATGAAACTGAACTGGCTCTGGACTCTCGTGTTTTCCGTGTCGGTATGGTGACGACACAGCATGAAATTCCGACTGTGGCTTCTGGCAGCTCATCATCCTCAGTCCATTCATTGAGGTCAGGGTTGTAAACCTGAATGCATTTCTTGTACTTCTTCTCGCCCTCGTTCCAGCCACCGAGGAGATAGATCTTGCTATTCAAAATGGAAATCCCTGCTGTGCTCACCCCCGTGTGAAGAGGTGCGCAGTAGCTCCACTGCCCACTATGAGGGTTGTAAGATTCGACAGCAAGGACGTCCACCCTCTCCCCACGCCCTCCTAGCTGGCTTCCGCCGATCACATAGGCGCGGTCTCCCACAGTGGCGGCACAGTGCCAGCCTCGAGGCGTGCTCAGACTGCTCTTATCCTGCCAGGTGTCAGTGGAGGGATCGTAAGAGCACACAGACCTGGAGTAGGCGTTATTAATGTAACCTCCAGATACGAGTATTTTTCCGTCGATCACGGAGCTGGCGTGGCAGCAGCGGGGGACCTCCATGGGTGCTTTCATCTGCCACTGGTTGGAGGAAGGCACGTAGCACTCCACGGAGGCCTGCACACCATCAGCATTTCGCCCTCCGATGGCAAACAAGAGGCCATTGAATGTGTTGAGGCTGAAGTGGGTGCGCCTCTGGATCATGTTGTTCAAGTGAATCCAAGCATTGAACCGGGAGTCATACCTAAGGAATGCAAAAGGGATTATTTTATGCTATACATACATTAACTAAAATGACAGATGGTGGGCTTACGTGTCTTAGTTCTTACCTGCAGAAGTTGCTCACGGCATGTTTTGCCTGGTTTCTTGCATCATTCTGGTCCTCACCCCCCGCAACATACAGGAATCCGTCCAGGACTGCAACACACTGATTGAAGCTCTTTGCTGGCATCTCCGTCAGCTTATTCCACACATTATCTGAATCTCTGTAGAGAACGTCTTTGCTGAGAGATTTCTCTGTCAAGGCAGGGCGTCCGCCAACTGTGAGAATCACCTTGAGACCACCACGTACTTTTGTTCTGCGTGACTGGAGGATGTTCTGTTGGTACGGAAGCAGATGGTAATTCATAGCATCGACGAGGAGGCGGTGGCACTCGGGGTCCTGCATCATTCTTGGCACACCTTGGACATGATTCACCAGGTCTTGGGGAGTGATAGTGCCAAACCTGATGAGAGTTAGCAGATCTGCCGCATACTTTAACCTCTTCTCATCAAAGTCCAGCCATTTCATGGCAATCTGGAAGGCTGTAACTTCAGAAGGTAGCTGCAGGGAATCATCTGACAGAAATTCGCTGATCTGCTCATAGGTTAGCTTCAGGAACTGCTCCATCTCAGAAAACTCTATGAAGTTCTCTCTCATGAACTTCTGAGTCGCTTCCTTGGTTTCTTTGAGGTCGTAGGCATCAGCGATATTGGCTACGTACATGCAATTCTCCACACTGAGCTCCTGCATAAGGAAGTCACTGCACATCTTCACTAAGGTGCCAATCTGCAGCAGCATGGCTGCAGCAATAGTGCTGCCAATGCTGTAGAGCGACAGAGTGAGCTTTCCCGAGTATGCGTACGTAATTGCAGTAGCGAGGCCAACCGGTGAGAGGTCGTTCAGGTCTATCTTCTGGAGGGTCGAGTCCTTCTTCAAGATGTTTCTAATGTACTCACTGCAAGAGGCCATGACAACCTTGTGCACATCAAATGACTTTGATTTGGTGGCGACTGTTAGATCACAGAGGAAGCTTTCGTTTCTCATGGTGCTCAGACCTTCAAGGAGGTTCGGGGCATACACAGAATCAGTGACTTCAGTCGAAATGCAGCTAAAGCCATTTCCGCCTTCAAGCAGAGTGTTCAGCCCGTTAATCTTGTTGATGGGGCTGTTCTCAACTATCAGGGCCATATCATTTATGTCTCCCTTGCTCTTTTTGGTTGCCTTGCTCTTTTTGGGTGCCATGGTTTTAGCAGCAGAACACAGCCCGGACCTTCTGAAAAACGAGCACATAAATGTTAGCTTTTTTAGTCTATTTCAACTTGAATGGATAAAAAAGTGTTTTATGAGTGAACTAGATAAAACCATCAGCTGCAGATAAAGTGCGACAAATGCAACTTGTGACAGAAATGAATTGTTCTGGGTTATCTTATTGATGAAAGCAACTCATTTTAAGCAGTGGGGACAGGGGCAGCAAAAGACACAGCTACCCAAGTTAATAGGTAAAATAATTGGGTAAAAAAGAGCACCCGAGAGAGCAACTGAAGAAAGTGTTCAGCTCTTTGTGGAAGACCATAAGGGCAAATAGTAGACATTCAAAGACTTTAAGGAAGATTCAGATAACCCTCAGAGAAATACCTGCACAAAAGGGACAAGACGGAGGCTAAAATGAACTGAGGCAAAGCAGAAAAACTGATTGTTAAAGATTTGAAATTCTGTTTGGAACTCATTGGTGCTCCGTCCCCAGGGCTAAAGAAGAAAAGGGAAAATCTAGCTTACTGTCACAGTGTGGGGTACGAGAGCCAGCATCTGTGAGGACATGAGGGTTCAGGAGGTGCACGTGGCACCCTTTATCCTGAAAATCACATAGTCAGGCTTTTAAGGGCAACATATGTTGCCATCCAGCCAACTCGTCTTTTGGTAAGAACCTTGCTTATTTTAACAAGACCATAATGAACTGCACTGAGCTCACCATACCCTGTGTGAACACTGAAAATGAGCTTATATTTTTCAATGAACAATAAAGTTTTTACAGTTTTAAAATGTGATGTGTTGTCCTCATAGTATCATCAATGAGCGAATAATTGCTATCTGTTTTGTATTTATATTTTATATTATGTTATTATATTTCTAATTTATATTAATCATTTTCTTGTCAAATATGTAAGATGTCTCCACCTCCAGTGTTGGTTTTGTTTTGGAACTGTTCAGATTTCTTTTGGCAGATTTGAAAACGTGTGCTACCAGGTGAGCCAGGAGTGTTTAAGTGCATCAGCATGCTCCCTCTTTGCATCTGTCACAATTTATCAGCAGCATGTCCAGGAATAGCAACACTGGCCGGCTCACCCATGACGTTCCTTTTATAGACTTTGAGACATGAACAGCAGGCCTAATGTCCTCTGACTGTTTGCTTGTTCTTTTCTTTTTTGACACTTTTCTTTCATAAATTGTTTCAAGTTTGTCTTAAAGTCTACACTGACGACCATATACAAGACAAAACACTATCAGAAATGTCATTGCTGGCATTATTTACCACAGGCCTAGCAGACACAGATGGTTCTTTTTCCCATGAATATGTTTGAAAAATGAAATTACAAGTTCTACTCATCAGACATTTTTGATATTTTGAAGCACAATATTTGGAGTGAGAAAGCAGATTTTCTGTTCTGTAAAAGCTTACAAATGCTGATGTACGAGCTTCCTCTGACTGCCTCCTGCTTTGTTATAATGCCAAACAATCAAGCTTTAGAAACTTACCTAAAAAATGAAGTTGAGGCCGGTGAAGAGGGAGCTTGCACCTCCAGTTACTGGAGCAGGAGAGAGACCAGCCGTCACCCCCGTGGAAAGGGATATGCAGTAAACTCCTCCTCCAGGGGAGTGGGTTCCAATCAAGTATTGTGCAATACCAGTGGCAGAAGACCCTCAACGTGAAAGTGTTCCACAATAGCCTGTAATCATCTGATGACAACATACTGCCAGGTGGTTGTGTATCCTCAGTGGGATGCCATGTGTCACGTGATTAGTGCAAACAACTTTGTACCTTTTTACAATAAAACTATTAAAAGTAAATATTCATTTGCAGACACGATGTCACTGCCAAATAAAGGTTTAATTATAGAGAGGCACGTGCAACATTTAAGCAACGTTAAAAATGTAATTGCAAAATTCACAGTGACCATACTGTCATTTGTTTTACACCTTTTTTTAATGTAATATTTTTTTTTTGTTTTACAGAATATTTATGTACTCCTAAAATACAGCCAGCTTACATTAAAATGATGTTTCAATGTAAAATGTAAAATATAGCAATTAGTGTCCCAGTGCAGCACATTTAATGATCTGCATGCTAAAAGGCTGCAGCTAGAGACAGAGACAGCAGAAGTCTGAGGAGATGTTGAATAAAGGTGAATTCTGCAGCTTGAGAAAGCATAAAGGTGACATATTTTATTATTAGTATTATTATCATCATCATCATCATTATTATTATTATTATTGTTATTATTATTATTATTATTATTAATAATAATAAAATAAATAAATAAAAATAAATAATAATAATAATAATATATAGTATCAGTATATCAGTATACATCAGCATATAATTGTGGGGACTTTCTCTCTATTGTCAGGTCTTAACTTTACAGTATAAAGTGACTTGAGGGGATTGTTGTGATTTGGCATTATATGAATAAAACTGACTTGAATTGAATTGTTCTGAATCAAATAAATTATTTTTTCAAAACTAACCTGCTTATAGATACAAAACCTTCACTTTTTTAAATCACACCAGCATGGCTTATTGCTGTTTGCTGATTTGAAGGGTGCTATATCCATTTTATTGGCCTTACACGTGTGTTCAAAAGGCCAACAGCCTCCAGATGGACGCCTGCAAATAACCAAAACTGAGTTAAGTCAATTTTAATTTAATTCAGTCAGTACCAAATCTCCACGATAGCCCGTGGGCACGTCTGATTGTAAGACCCACACAGTAAAAGGTCCCATAGCAATAATATTCTCAAGAAGCACTATATGTTACCGGTTCATATACACGTATTTATTATAAATTGTTGTAATTATAGGACCCACCCTCCCAGTAAATGCTTTAAGAAGCAGCTCTTTAAACAATAGGCTTAAGATGATCCGGCATTAGTGGCATCATTTTAAAAGCCACACCTCACATACCATTATATCATTTGTCACTGGTTCCGCCCATTACTATAATAGTGTCATCAACGAGCGCGCGCTGCCCGCTGTGTGTAGACGGCTTCACGTGAGTCACCGTGATGGCCAACAGCTCTGATGTGGTGAAGAAAATCATGAAGCTCAAACGTCAGCTCTCAGACAAAGCAGATCCCGCTACGGTAGTTATCGTTTGATTTAAACGGTTTAAAACGTTTTTATAATCCCAAAAAAAACGGAAAGTTTTGAAGAATTATTTCACCGCTGTTTCATTACCGGCTGAACAAATCCCACCTGCTTTAGTCATGGCTTTGTCTAATCATTGGCTCACAACACCTGCTGCCACATCAGTCGCTATTTAAAAAATGACTTTGTTCCCTTAATGAAAATTATGAAGCTCAATTAGATTTTTGTTTTTGTATCTATATATTTTGTATTAGTATATGTGTGAACAGAAGCTGAGCTGGCAGTGTTTCTCTGCCGCTTTCACACAGCACTGAAAATCCTTTGATTTGGAGTGTGTGTGTGTGTGTGCGCGCGCGGGGGGTGGAGGGTCAGGCTATTTAAACTTGGCTGGCTGCTGCTAAAAATGGCAGCTCCTGCAGTTGTTCAGCTTATGGCTGCTGTCCATCATCAGTGCACTGCAGGCAACTTTAACCACCTATGCCTGTGCAGTATAAGCCTACACATATCGTCTTTGTATCCCGTGGATTAATTTTCAGTTGAGGAATTTACACGCAAAATCTGTAAATGACCAATTTAGCTTTAAAGACATAAGCTGCTGCTGCTACTACTACTACTACTACTACTACCACCACCTCCTATCAGGCAGCCACGGCTATATCCATTTATAGTTCAGGGTAAAAGGAGCAGTCTAAGTGGGTGTGTAAGGTCCCCATACATAGGTTCTGCTCTAAAATGCACAGTCAGCTACTGTGGAAATCCAAAACCAGGACTGCCATATTTGGCAAGTCAGTTTATCTTCGACAGAGATCCCATTCTAGGTACTTTTTAACCAAAAACAATCAATCGAATCACCTTTATGTTGACAAAAATGCTTGAACATTATGAAATGCACCATAGCATGGCTGCAGGCAGTGGGGATAATATGCTTGTCACTCTTTCCAGGTTCTAAAAATCTTGCAGAAACTCAAGGATCTGGATATCACTTTAGATGTTCTTGCCGTGAGTCTCTTTTTCACAGACTGTTTTTTTTTTTTTTTGTTGATGTACATTGTGGTTGTTTTTCATTTTTATTCACCTGATAATGGTCTGATCATCAATTAGGAGACTGGAATTGGCAAAACTGTTAACTCCTTACGCAGAAATGAACAGGCTGGAGAATTAGCAAAGTCTCTAGTAAAAGGTTGGAAAAAGCTTCTCTCCAAAGAATCCACAAGGTAAAGTGCATTTAACAATAATAATAACAATAATAAAATATTGCTTCTTAATTTTATGTGTTTAGCGGCTTAATCTTGAATTTTCATTCTCCGCAGCCGTGGAGAAGATGGGACTTTCTCTGAGAGCCTTTCTGTGAAAGACAAACTAGATGATCAAAGCAGTCCAAATAATGGAAATTTGGAAATGGAAGATGTGAACAATAATCCTCTAACATCTCATCACAGTAAGAATAGTGATTCTTCAGATGACGGCAACTTTAAAACAGGGAAAAGGAAAATGGATTCACAGAAAGGACAATGTGAGGGACGGAAAAGAAAAACAGACTGTGAGAAAAGTCAAGAAAACCAGTACGACGTGTTAACACAGAAGGACAAAATAGACAAGAAGAAGAAGAAGAAGAAAAAGGATCGGAGCAACCAAAAACCTGGAGACAGTGATAGTCTGCTCGGAAACAAAAACTTGAAGGAAAGCCAACAAAAATCCAGATCTGATTCCAGAGAGAAATGTAAAAGTGCCTCTGAGAGTGGGAGATTCGGGTCAGACAGGGAGAAGAACACAAAATCAAAGCTTTCGAAAGAGTCGAGGGGAGGCAAGGAGGATGACAGAATGTCAGGAATGCTGAGAAGCTCCGACGCCCAAAAGAGAAAAACAAAGCATACAACTTCGCTGGAGTCTGAAAGGGAACATTCAAAACACAAGAAGGCGAAAACGAATGAGACTAAAAGTGATCCAGAGGAGCCCTCTATGTCTTTTGAGTCCTACTTGAACTATGATGTGACTGTTTACAAGAGAAAGGAGCGATCTGGAATGAGAAAGCCGTCCAAAAAACCCAAGACGATTCCCAGTGAGCAACAAATAAAAGATCCTGTAATTAAAAATATGGAGTTGGCCCCAAAACAGGTATATTTGTCAAGAATCTTTGCTTACAGAGAAAAGGCCAACTTGCTGATGCTGATTAACAATCCCTCATTATTTATAGAAGTTTCTGGAGCCTGTAATGCACCTGATGAACATTCCTTTGCCTGCTGCTTTACCTGAATGTGAAAAGCCCTCCAGCTTTGACTACTATGAAAGGAAAGGTACACGTTCAGTAAATGCAGGTGTATTTTGAGCTTTATCATCTGGCTCTTGACACCTCTGCTTTCATTTTAAAGTGGAGAAGGAGCCTGTGGAGCCTGATTTCTGTGACGTCTCTGAGGAGTCTGCAGTCTTCACCGGCCAGCGTCTTAACAGGAAGATGCAGGTGTACTCTGGTGCCAAGACCGTTTTTCTCCCAGCCATGCTGAGCTTGTACCAGCAGTGTATCCGCACCCTCCAGAACAACATTAACTGTGAGTGAAGCCCAGGAAGACATTTTTTCCTAGGCTCTGTTGGTTTATGTGTGATTTAATAATTAGGTGCAGGCATCTCTTCTTAGTGCTTTATGAAACTGGCGGGGTCCCGTTTGAAATCCTCGAGCCTGTGTTGGAGAAGTGTACCCCAGAGCAGCTGCTACGCATCGAAGAATGTAACCCAGTAAGAAAGTGACACGCCAACATGTTTAGTGCCCACTGCTGACCAGCAGTGGGTTTACTCCCCCCAGTTTGTACCTGTAAATCTGGGTTGAAAGCCTTGTTTATCTGCTTTTCCTTAACCACCTAATCATTACTGTTTGTGATATGGATTAAGAAATCAGTATTAAGAGCTTCATGCCCCTTTCCCAGAAAAGCAAATATTTACCCAATAGGAGTCAGGTGATCTACCAAATAACCTGAATATTTGTGGATATAATTTTTATGATAATGATCTAATGATAAGTACACAAATATAAATCTGGATTTAAAAGGTTAGCATTTTTAACTGCACTACAATGGTCATGCACTACTTAAGGCAGGGCTGTGAGGAACTTTGGTTTTCATTATACTTCCTGGTTGGTTATTAATTTATTAAATACTTTTCAGTCTATCTGGTATCAAAAGCTGAGAAGTGCACAATTAAAGTTCCCATTTTTACATCTTATGTTTGTTTAGAGAAATGGACCCTACAATAATGTGAAAATACCCATGAGCTGAGATTGTGAAATTGGGCAATCTGTTTATATTTTATATGAAAGGACAGTTACACAAATTCTTCCAAATTAGTTTTCTTTTGATCCTCTAGTCAAAGTTTTTTTCAGTCGTCCTCCTTGGCTATCAGTACAACATATGATCTTTTTCATATAGGCAAGATTCAGCATGTTTTTGATACTGCCTATGTGTCTTCTCTGGGCCTTGGCTAATAAGGTGTACACCTTCAGTCAACAGAGAAGTCTAAACTTGCATGCCAATGGAAAGTGCATCTTTGTGAGAGGGCTCCCACACTTGGCATCGATGATTGAGCCACATTCAAACTTTTAGACTGCGCACGTCATGCAGAACAATATTTATTTGAATAACCTAATCTTCTGACCTCATTATGCTTTATTTATTTTGTTTTGTTTGGTTACAAAGTATGTAGAGGATGTTGTCTCCTCCAAGGAGGTTATATTTTTCGTAGCGTGTTTGTGTAATACTGTAAACACAATAGCTTGAAATATTCTAAGTGATTTCTAATTAAACTTTGTAGGGGTGTAGATTTGGGGTCATGTTAACAATCCATTAAAATTTGGTTTGGCCACAAGGTCTTCAAGGCCTGGACAAAAAAAAAAGGACTTGGAGATGGTGATTGTGACAAATGTAGTGTGTTTTGTCAATTTCAAATTGACCCCAAAATGCTTCTTATCTTTAAAGTATTGTTGAGAGAGAATGCGCTGCCTAATTAGAAATACACTGAAATATACTGTGTATACTGTGGTATATTATAGTTTAATAAGGTCAAGGTATTTATGTGAAGTTATTTACAAAATTAATGTCCATCTATTAATTGTGTAATGTAATATTTGTGTAAACATCTGTCATGGTGCTCTTACTGCACTACAAATTTCTTAATGTTTTTTTTTTTCTTTTAAAGAAAGAACTTTTTTTTCCCCATTCATTAATTTTGCAGATCTATGTCGGCGTGACAGACCATTTATGGGGCAAACATTGTCAGAGAGACTTCAAAGACTCCAAACTTCAAGAGTATGAATCATGGAAAGAGATGTACATCAGGCTATCTGAAGAGAGAGAAAGGAAACTGAAAAGACTGACAAAAACTATTGTCTCAGCACAATCTCAGAAACCCAAAGGTGACTGCTGTACACTGAATGCAACCCGGGTCATTTCTACTGGTGATAATTCAGAAATAAAACAGCCATATGGTCGATGCAAGACATTTTATTGATTGATATTCATCCAGAACTTCTGGATGAATAAAAAATCTGAAATTTGTATAAAGTAGAAGAAAAGCAGTCTCTAGTGATGTTTGTTTTGTATACTAGCTTTCATTAGACCTTTTTTTTTCTTTTTTTTTTTTTTTTTTTTTTTTGCATATCTTAGGTCGGCAGGTGAAGATGGCATTTATTCACACGGTTGCCAAGCCACCAAGAGATGTGCGAATTCAGCAGGAAATTCATGGAACTGCTGTTCAGCAGTCTCATCAGCCCAGGAGCAGGTGGGTTTCAGCGTCCTACATACAGATGATACATTTTCTGACCAGGTTTTCTTAAAATCACATTAGAGCATATTTTTCTAATGTGTATATATTCATGACATTTATATTATTGGTCTCAATATTAAGTACATGAACAAAAAGCCCATAAAAGAGCTTTTCTGGGGGATTTATATGCATCTGTTTATCTTTGGCAAAGTGTGGACACCTGGCTCGCTCTGTTCCTTTTCCACATAATAGCCCTTAACCACAACGTGATCACTAAACAACAGCAGCTTAGCGGGGTCATAACCCATCAGAGATTCATGTGATAACGGTGGGCGAAATGCTTTTTGGGTGAGCTTAGCTAAACACAGGAATTAGAGCAATGTGCTGGATAAACTGGTTTTATTCTAGTTGTAGAGAGCCTTGGGTGCTTTGTTGTGACTTGTTGCAACATGAGATGTGCTCACCAGCAGTGTGTAACACCGATCTTTGGAGGTAGATGGACACTAATTTTGTAGTTTCATCTGCATTGTTTGTTGTTTTTTTTTACCCTTTTAAATAGTTCAGTTTATTTATTTCCTCTGTTCAGTGTCAAGGTTCAGGACAATCGATCGAAGCAGAGTTATGAGCCCAGCAGGCCCAGCAGCACCAGTTCAGGGGGAAGCGGAACACAGGATGCGCGCAAAAAAACAAGTGAGCTGGTAGTTTATGGCTTTCCAAGCTTCCCAGATTGATTGCTTCAGTTGTTTCTTTTATGCATATTTTTCACTGATCATCAGGCTGGAGGTTAAATGAATACATGTGCCATGTGCATAGTAATCCTGACATAATTTTACCTGATGATTTATACTTTTCTTTGTTCTCACAGGAGTGGCTCCAATGATGGCGAAGTCCTTGAAGGCATTTAAGAAACAGCTCGGACGTAGATAAGTGTTTATACAATGCTACGGTGTGGATGTGCACAACATGAACTCGATCAATGATTAACTCTGGGCAGTAATAAGCCTGTGTTCACTTTAGATTATTCTGTGTTGCTTGTCTATATGTACTGTGATCAGGCAGTGCCATGTCTCTTTTCTGCAAGTTGTCTTCACTATTAAATGGGCCATGAAGTCAGCAAATTTACTTGGCTTTGATTTTGTCTCTGTTCTTTAAGGGGAACAAGGTCATCCATTTAATGGCATTTGGTGCCCTCTAGAGGGTATATTGTTAAATATTTTTCTCTTTTGAAATTGGAGAGTTCATAGTCATATTATATGGGCATTTTGGCATTACTGATATCATATCTCTCAGCTCTTGCAGGACTATAAATTCAAAACTGAATCCAAATGTAGCAAATGTGTCAACCTTATGTGCGGTACTGTGCAAAGTCTTGAGATATCCCTGATTTATTAATATTTTGCTCCAAAGAGCTAAAGCTGGACTCTGTTCTAATTTTTTTTTTCTTTTAAAGTGGTCTTGAGCAATAGTTGATGGAAGCCATTTCAACAGACAAAAATAATGGCTGCTTTCTTTGCTCATTTTGAATCCAGTAACCACTTTCAGAGGAATGTTTTGTTTAAATCACTTAACGCTGACCTGTGACTCATCCAGTTACAAAAAAGGCAGAAAACTCATGAACCAATGTTGTGCCTGCACATAACAGACAACTTGACAAACAAGCAGTTTTAATTTGGGTCTTTATGCACTTTTCTTTGGTCAAATCTGCAAAAAATCCAAAGATAAGTGTGATGGGGAAAAATGGTATTTTTGCACAAGCAAAGGTTTCCAAAATGTTCTTTGTTGAAAATGTGGTATATCACTGCATGGCGTCATCTGTTTACTGAAGCCTCACTAGGCATGTCTGTGCAAAGGGTGTCTGTCAAGAAGTCATTAAGAAAGGGAGATGGGGAGAAAAGTCAAGAATTGGACTGCAACAGGTCTTATGGTGAGTGCAAATGTGAAACTTTTGGATTAAATGGTCAGTATATACGGAGGTCAGAGAGGTACAACAGTTACTACAGTCATCTGTAAAACAAGGTGGAGGATCTATCTTGGTTTAGGGTTGCATTTCAGCCAGTGGTGTTGGGGATCTTGTCAAGGATGAAATTTTCATCACAGCAAAGTGCAGATTGTGATCCACCATGACCAATGATCCCAAACATACTGCCAATACGGTGAAAGCATACCTGGATACAAAAACACACAATGGAGCACTGAGTCAGGGATTTGCGTCCCCAGAACCTGGACTTTATAGAAGCAGTGTGGGATCATCTTGGCAGAGAACGGAACAAACGGAAACTCTAAGGGTTAATGAAGCAGTCCTTCCACAAGAGGACCAGATAAATAAGACAAATGGAGCTGATGCTGACCCTTAGAAGGATATAATCAAGGGATTATTTGTCGTGCTCCGCACATTCCTCAAGTCTGACCTCGGCAAAGTAGCAGAGGGCAAAAGATGGCTGCAGCACAATGATTCACACTTGTGCAAACAAACTGTTAATGTTTCTGCATCTTCATCAAAGTCAAAGTGCACAAAGCCATTGTAGTTGACCTGAACCAGGTATACAGCTGTCAGTGGGTAATTGGTTGAACAGGGTTTCAATCCTATTGGGTAATACATTTAAGAGTGGGAGTTGCCAAAGTCAATGCGTTAAGTGTCACACCTCCAAAAGTACAAAATGACAAAATACAGCAAGTACAACCACAATTCCAAAAGTTTGTATACTGTGTGAAATATGGAAAAAAAACAACCTGGAATGCAATGATTTGCAGATCTCACAAAACCACATTTTATTCTCAACAGAACACAGAAAATATAAAACGAGAATATGTATTGTTTTATTTCTAAGAAATGTATGAACTTTTTGCTTTTTTTTGCTGTCAACAATTTCAACATAAGCTACTTTTTTTTTTTTTTTTTTTACAAAATAGTATAAAAATGTCTCGGTGTAAAGATTCTTCTATGCCCTATTGTGAATACAACAAACAGTTGCCCTCCATTTTTATTTACATTTTACACAGTCATTTTTCAGTCTGCATGTCTTAAAAGATGCACAGGGGCATCTCAAAATAGATGTTGTGCAGCTGCAGTTGATAAAGATGTAATGGAGGACTTTCCCAGTATGTGGTTGCATAAGTACCTGGTATTTTGACAATTAGAACACTGTGCACAGTGGCCATAGCAAAACAAACAACCATGCAGACTGGTTAGACAGCCATGTGAAGGTATTTCTGCATACAGGGGAAAATGCTGAAAAACTCAGTTACTTTTGGTGCTCTCGGGTGGCGCTTCATTAATAACAGAAGTGAAATTTTCTGCATGAGCTCAGCAACACTTTTGAAAACTACTGTCAGAAAACAGTTTGTCTCTGCAATCACAAAATCAAGTTAAAACTTGGAGATTCTGAGAAAAACAGAATTACAAGTAAAGCTTTGTTTGTTTTTGTTTTGTTCTTCGCTTTCCTTCTTGCCACTCTGCCCCCTGGCATTGTTACACTATACACATATAAATGTAACAAATCTAAAAAGAAAAAGAAATCGGCCAACAATAGGAGTCAGGAGGAGACCAGGATTTTTCTTGCTAAAGGTGCCACAGTTTAGTTAAAAAGACACAACAGAAAAAAAAATGCTGTAACTTTTTCTGGGTACAAGCTCATGTAAGATGGACTGAGGCAAAGTGGAAATCTATTGTGGTTTCTGATGAATCTATATTTAAGGAAATTTTTTGGAAATTCTAGACGATGGTCTCCGGGCTAAAGATAAAAGGGACCATCTGACTTTTTACCAGGGCGAGTTTTAAAAGCAAGCCTCTGTAATGTTGTGGGAGAGTGCATGTGGCACAGACAGATACATAAATGCCCGATTAAACAATGACATTTTATATATAAGCTCTTATTTGGTTTAGTGGCTCTGTAATAAAAGAGTCCAGGGGAAACTGGTCTTCCAGACCTGGCAACTAAACATTTAGTGCTTTATGAAGAGCAGAAGATGCAGCATAGTGTTAAATTTCCCCCCATCCTAGCCATTTTTAGGTGTGTTGCTTGCATCAAATTCAAAATGATTAGGTACTAAAAAAAAGAAAAGAAAGAGAATGTCCCAGTTTTGATGTCAGTGTCAACTTTAATCTTACAGGAGATTTTGAATGATTGATTGTCAGACTGTTTTATTTCAAACATGTACAGTTATCTGAAATAGCAACAAAATACATTGTAAATAGAAAAAAGTAAAGAAAATAAAATTGCCACAAATATCAATATACAACACAATGTACACGTTTAAAAAGGAGTACGATAATCCGAATCCTTTAAATCTATTTCATTAGATATGAACTCAACACAGGATAGAAAACAAAGGCAAAAATAATAATAGGATTTATTATTAGTTATATAATATTTATATTAGTTATTGTGTGTAGGCTTGTAAGAATAAAACGGTTTTAAGCTCGCTTTTGAATTGAGCTGTAACTGACCTCAGGTCAGCTGGCAGCTTGTTGTGAAGAACAGGATCAAAGTAAGAAAGTCAAGACGCTTAGATTTAATTGAAGGAAGAAGATCTGCCCCTGATGACCTGAGAGGTCTGACTGAGTTAAAAATACTGAGATGCACTGGGACTTTATGAACTATAATAAAAGGATTTTAAAGGTAAGTCTGTATTAAACTGGGAGCCAGTGAAGTGGCTTTGTCAGTTTTAAGACATTGTATTTGTACCATTTTAAATGAGATCTTAACATTGGATATATATTATGTGAAATTCATTGCTTTCTGTTTTTATATTGAGTTCACAGTATTTCCACGCTTTTTTTGTTGTTGAATGAAATAAAATAAAATAAGATAAACAAAGCAGGTTAAAATAGTACAGGATAAAACACTGTAACCCTTTAAACCTGAACCATGGACTAATTACCAGAAAATTCTATTTTTTTTAAACTAAAGTACTTATTGAACCCAATGGCATTTAAAAAAAGGAAATTAAATCACAATTTGCATATATGAGTAGTACAGGTCTCAAAAACTCATGTATCAAGTATGAGTAACTTGCAAGTGAGTAACAAGTTAGAGTTGTAGACATAATACAGGTTTGAACCCGGATAATTCACATACTTGAGGTCCGGGGTTTACACTGTGGGTGCCCTTCCCCCGCCCCCGGCCGCTGCCAGTCATCTGTGCCCTATCATGGCGGCCCCGTGCGGGACGGGATCCAGAGGAGGGACCGGAGGGAGGAGCAGCCTGGAATGATGACGTAGGATTGGAATGAGGGAGTGAATTTTCCGGGTCAGAAACAGGACGGGAGAGGAAATTAACTCCAGGACGAGACGAAAAAAAGAAGAAAAAAACCACACGAGAATGCCGCCCTCCTTCACACTGAGATGTAGCCCGTGTGTTTAACGCTTAAGAGGGGGCTTTAAAAAAGGCGGACGTTGGACGAGGAACCGAGTGGAGAGAAAAAACAGGTGTCTGCAAACTACAAAGTGAACCTACGACGGGGACTAGAGCACCCATGTTACTCGCGACCTGCGGAACGTTAGCTCGGTAACGTTACAGCGGCTGACTTACAGCGGGAGTTTCGGTGTTTACTTGCCTGCGAGTTTCGCCTCGCTTGTGTTTGTCGGTGGCTGTCCCGCCATAGCAATCTGTTGCATCTTCCACCATCTCCTCCTCCCCGCTGCTTGTTTTATCGCACGGGTACGAGATTTATTTCCACCTCCCCCGTGATGTTTAACTGTATACCCCTGTGGCGGTGCAACCGTCATGTAGAGACGATCGATAAACGCCACTGCTCCCTGCTCTATGTGCCCGATGAGATTTTTCGCTACGGACGGAGTTTGGAGGAGCTGTTGCTGGATGCCAACCAACTCCGAGACTTGCCCAAGGTAAGGAGAAAGCAGCTTCCGCTCGTTTAAATTAAATGGCAGGTAACTGAGCTGATCTGGCACCCCGTCTAGGTGGGATCCGGGCACGAAAATTACACAAGATTAGTAAAGTGAGACACCGTAAGGGTGGAAATTTCCCCCAAAGATACACTTTTGCACCGCAGGGTAGCTAGAATTATGATTCACAATCTTAAAACTTAAGCTCTCAGATATGCATCGCACTGATACTACTATCTGAACTGCTCAACCTGTTTGGGCAGGTTATGTTGACCTTTGTGTTTGTGCTTTTTCCTTACATGTAGTATCTTTCTGCATGACAGAGAGCCATAAATGCAGATGATGTAGCTTATGTATATTTCCCCCTGGGAGTATAGATTTAAACAGCACTGCTGCTCCAGGCTGATATTTATCCATGAGTATGGATGTCAGATTTTAATTAAGAGAAATGCAGTCATCATTTATGTGGATGTGGTTGCCAAGCAGGAAGAGGCATTCACTTCTTTAAACGAAACAGCTGTTTTTGCTCTCCTCTAATGCAAATGCTGAATGGCCTTGGATATATGTTGGCGAAAGAAGCAACCTGTCTGCTGATAAAAGCATTGAGGCCTCTATAAAAATTCCAGCAAGGAGATCATAATTTTCCGTCTGTGGCAATAAGGTAGCTTGTAATAAAACCATGAATAGACAATAGATAAATGATAGGACAATCAACACTGTAAGTGGCTTTTGTACCATGACTACTAGTCTAGAGACACTGCATGTACAATGAATTGTTTTAGAGCTATCTGATAGCACAATTTGGCAGCACAAACTAACTAACAGCATCACCTTGGTCTCTGCAAAATTGGGATATCAAGTTTGTGATAGGGCTTCTTTCGCCAACATATATCCAAGGGTACTTTGACATTAAAAATAGCAATCTTTGCTGTGGGTTGGTGATGATCATGGCTGATGCTTCATCTGCTGCTAATACAAATTTGAGAAAAAAAAAAAAATAGCCCTATCACAAACTTGATATCCCAATTTTGCAGAGACCAAGGTGATGCTGTCAGATTGATTGTCCAAAAAAAGGAAGCAGAATTGAGAAACAATCATGCTGAGACCACACATCCAAGTTTTACTAATATGTACGTGAATGTAATCACTCAAATGAGTCACTAATGGATTGTCTTGAAAAGTTCTGTAAAGCCAAACTGCTTTTCTCCCTGACATTAGATATTATGACTAAAGTCCTGGTCCTTCATCCTTTAAGAGAAACCACGTATTTTGATTGCAGGCTTCTCAGTGTGACTTACACTCTTGGTGAAGTTGGGATACACAATCCTAGTCTGCTTACATGTGACCTTAGAGATCTGGATTACTACTCAGAAGATTTACGTGTTTTTTCCCAAGCGCATGAATGGGTCATGTAGAATTTTCTGGCTGAAGATACCTCGCCTGACATTAGTATTGTCTTTAGCAGAAAAGTTGGTTTATAGAAGGTGCCCTTGGTTCAGCTCTGAGTACATTTTAAGGTGGAGAAATTGTTACTTGTTCATGCTGTAACCTAGGAGTAGTAATTCATTGGGTTTACAGCTGTTCCTGACAAGCAAGACCTTCCTGAAGTCACGGTGGGTCAGGTGGAAAGCTTTGGTTCTGGAGGGCAGTTTTCTGCTCAACCTTTCTTCCTTGTGTCAAAAAGCTGAGATGTAGCCATTTTTTAAAGCTGATGAACGTTATCTAAACAGGATGTACAGTGATTTGATCTGCAGTTTTCAGAGAGCCACGCAGGAAAGAAAAGACCACAGAAAGAATATTTTTGGGTCTGGCATGAGCATAGAAACATGATGGAACAGAGATAATGTGAGCAACCTCCCATGGCTGTGCCACACTGCTTACTTTGTCCATCGAAGAAAAGCACAGGAACAGGTATTCTGTCTGAAAACAAAGACTGCATTATGTGTTTTGTTGTTGCTTCACTAGAGCAATTGTGTGTTCTAGCATTTTCTAATGAAGTCATAATGAATCAATGACCTGAATTGTAAAGTACAGACTGATAAAGCCCCAAACAAATGCACAAAAAAGAGAAAGGGGAAAAAAATCCCCAACACTTGACAGACTGGATATTTGCACCAGACAGGATGCAGTTAGCAGGTGTAATCTCACTGTGACAGTGGACACAGAACTGTGTGACATTTAAGCTATTTCTACACTTAGTTCACAAATATTTTAAGCATGTTCAGGGGATGGAGGGGTTGCATCATTTGCGTGGTGACAATTGAAAGTGTTGTCATCAATGCTTGCCAAGAGAACCCAAGAAATGCTCGACTGGGCAAACTGTTGTATCCGTCCAGTTCAGTGCGCACCTCGCAATCTCATCACATTTGCCTCGGAGGTGGCTAACTGATCGCACTGAAGCCTCCCCAACGTTATCATTGTATTGACAATGGCATTACAGAGCCTTGACAGTAACGTATTTCAAGTCGCTTTTACACAGCAGGCAGATAAAAACATGCACGAGGCAGTATTAATAGCAAGATAAAACGGCAAAGGTGTGTTTTTACTGTGACAAGATTGGGCAAGTTGAGCAGATGGTTTCATAGTTTTACCAAGACAGATCAGCTGACTAAGTCAAGGAACCTGAAGTGTGGGTTTGTGTGAGTAGGGTTAATAGTTAGGCCCTGCTTCTCTTTGTTGGTTTAATTGTTTTATGTGTTATTTGTTGCCCAGGTACACGACTAAGTTGGCAAACTGTAACTCATGACTGTCCGTTTATTCAAAGTTCCCTTTAAGCAGCTGGCTCTTAGAGTACACACATCAGGCTGGCTGGTAAACAGCGTTCAAACGAACAAACTGCCTGCAGAGACAGAATAGGAATGCAAGACTAGCTGGCTGTTGAAATGCACTTGCCTGTTCATCCAGTTTAAAAATGAATGCAGTTTCCAGCATACTGAGCTTCACTGAAACTGTAAGACGCAGAGGTAGCGGTGACTCTGTTAAAGGTCTTTGAATGTTTTTTTCTTTACCTGTGTAAGCATCAGTTTGTAATATCAGACACAAAACAGAAACTATCAAGCCACATGTAAAAAAACCCAAAAAGCATTTAGTAGAGTAGAAACTATGATGACAGTCGTTGATATGAAAAGCTAAGAGCGGCCGATCTGGCCTTTACTGGGAAATTTAAAATAACCGTTTTGCAGTTTAACAAGAAAGTTGAGGACAATGCTGCCCTGATGGGTAGCTGAAAATTGACCTGCGAGGACACGTCCAGGAGAAGCCAGAATACTTGATGACTTTCAGGCTACTGTTAAAGCCGAATAAATGAAAGCAGATCGATTAATAAGTCAGTCAACTTTTAGTCCACTGAAAATTGGTTCTTATTTTTGATCACTGTCACAGTAGCATGGTTCATATGTTTTTTTTACTGTACATAATCAGCAGATTGAGTGACAAAGTGAAAATAGGCACTAGTTTTTGGCCTCGGTAACCTTTTGGAGATCTAGTGTGCATTCGTTCAGAAAATACAGACACGGTGACTGTGGTGATGGAAGGAAGAAGCAATATCCGGTCTGAGACAGGAAGCTGCAGGGTTTATGACCCAAGTTAAGTGGTAAAGAAAGTTGTGCTCTGAGTATCCTGTGATCTACAGGAAGAACTGTCATAAAGGTAGTGCAGTTGTTGGCTGTCTGACATGCGGTTGAGATGGTTTTAACTCTCGCCTATGCTGCGATATATAATACTATAGCCTACTTTGCAGTGAATTAGACTCCACAACACATTTGACACTCATGTCTTTCACTTAAGCTTCTGTGCTTATAGGATTGTGCCTGGCAGTCAGTTTTGCTAAGTGTGTCAACATGTAATAGTTAAGTTAGTTTAATGCAGTCTGTTGTTTGTTTGGACTAGACTAAAATAAACAAAGGTATTGTGTGATTATGTTTCCCGATTGCAGTCGTTACCACAAAATCCCTTCAGACTGCTGCTTATGTTCTAACTAGCGCTGCTGAAGGTGAACCTGAGGATTCAAACGTCGGTTTGGACTGCATGAGAATGGTTAATGTTTTCTTGACTTGCCCTGTTTTGGTTTTTTGCGTTTCATACATGGGTGATTGTTTGGGGCGGAGCGTGAAAAAACCAACAGGAAGAACAGGTTTGTTGTCAGGGTTTCAGTTAATGCAGGACTCTGTCACAGTTAAAATAAAAGGTGGTAACAACACTGGTACCGGCTTTGCATTGCTCCCTTTTAACTCCGATTGTCTTTATTGTTAAAAGGATTTCCACGAAGCTGTATCTGTTTTGTCCTTAGCTGTTCTGAATCCTTGACATTGAACCTGTATGTCCTTCCCGCGTCGATTGTTGTGTCATAAAAGAGTTACACAGGAGGAAGTCGGATAGAGAAACACACACACTATAATTGAGTTTAAAAAATAAATTTTCCAAACATGTTAAACTTTCAGTTAGTTTCCTGGTTGGAAACATGACAAATCTCCAGGTGTCCACTTGTAATATAGATACTGGCTTAGCAGAAAAAAATGCACCCACACAAATTTGTTTTTTAGTGAAAGCAAAAGATCAGACATATATTGGACATCAGCTTTGTTTGTGTGTTGAAAAGACAGATTAAGGTGTTTAAATGTCCTTAAGAGCTTGGAATAACATGTGCATTTTGCAACAGGGTGGAGTTTGACTTTTGGACTCGTGGGTTTTATTTATTGTGCACTGATTATTACAGTGTGATCTGTATCTGGATTTGGTCTGTGGATAATGAGCAACACATTTACACCTCACTGACAGTAACTCAGATCAGATCTGCTGCTGATTTGGCAGTTCACTAACATTATCATTGTATTTGGTGCTGCCTATGGTTACGGCTTTTTATATTGCTTATCCACATAGATAGCATCTGTAGTCTTTATGTAGTTTAAAGGTGGTGGTGTTTAACTTTGAGGAAGTGGCACAATTTATTAAGTATTAGTCAGAAATCATTAAAGCTGGTAATGTGCTGAACAGGTAAGTTTAACTTGGTAATCATAAGCTGCAGGCATTGCCTGTGTGCTAGGCAAACAAAGGGGAACAACTGTCTAGTTTCCTCTAAACTGCAAAGACAAATTTTCCCCATAGCCTGCAGGGTTTCTCTTCAAATAAGAGAATTGTTATCCTAAAAAAATTTGTTAATGAAATGAGTAGCCAAAAAGTTTGTACTAAGCAGCTGCAGTATGAATTCATTTAGTTTTCAGTGGATTACAATTGTGAGGCATTTTTTACATTGAAGTTCAAATACAGTGTTTGGAACAAACCGGACATGGAGCTAAAAAAAGAGAAGAAGTGGTTGGTTGATTTAAATGATATGTACAAAGTGGATGAACCCTCCTGCCCTCTTGGCACACCTTTAACTCACAAAGCCCAGAGGGGAAGATCAAGAGTTATTTAGTTCATGCCAAAACATTAAGAGAACCCCCACCACCACCACCACCACACACACGCACACACGCACACACGCACACACACACACACATACACACATTCAAGGCTCTGCCTGTTCTTGTTATGGCTGTCAAGTATGTGCCTGTGATAATTGATTTTTGCATTGTAAAGAAGTGTGCTGGCTGGATCTTTCTTTCTTTTTTTGACCTCATGTCTGATATCATAGTCTGAAGGACACAAAAAAGATCGGAGGGACCTGTGATGAACGTAGCCTGTCGGTATTTTCTATTTTGCTTTAACTGTTTTAAGGTAATCAGTGTTTTAATAGTTGTTTATTTTTATTTCTTTTGTTAATTCATATTGTATTTGGAGTTTTTATTTCCATTCAGTTTAGGACGAGCTAATTCATTACTTTCAGTATTTGTTTTAGTCTTTTGAATTATTTATGTGAATGGATGGTATTTGTTAGGGGTGAGTTGATATTACAGTGCAAACAGGCTTGCGGTCACACAGACATCCCAAGTTTCAATAAACGTCTGTACCAAAGCAGACCTGCACCAGAAAGCAAGGTTAACAAACCCGGAGTCTGATCCCGAACTTCTGAGCTCGGACTCTGCTTTTAGTATGATCACCCTGAGTTAAACATGCGCAGAGGAAATTTTAAAAATGGAGCTCAAGGATTGACTGTTTGCAGGTAAATTTGCAGATTTCAGTGTTTGCAAAGATGTACATTTCTTAATTAATTAGTTCTGATATGAGTTTACAAATCGATTGTATGAATGTGTTTGTACACCACTTTGCATTTAATCATTAGTTATTATTAATCTCTGGCTCTCTGTAGTGAGTCTTCTGTGCTGTCTTCCTCTCCTCATCCCCAGCCGATCATGGCAGGTGGCTGCCCCTCCCTGAGCCTAGGTGGTTGGTTGATTGCTGGGGTTTTCTCTGTATTATTGTAGCATGTTTACCATACAGTATTAAGCACATTGAGGGGACTATTGTTGTGATTTGGCACTATATAAATAAAACCTAACTGAACCGAATTGAATGAGGAAATAAAAACAGTGGGTCAGACAAATGCATTGTGAGCAGTTCAAAAGAGTTGTAGTTTAAGTTAATACTCTTTCTGGAAAGTCTACAGTTCTCTTGCCAAAACTCAAAGTTTAAGCTAAACCTGCTCTCTGGAGCAGACCTCAGGCAGGTTGTGTTGACAAATGTGACTAAAGTCACTAAAACATAGGCTTTTAATTTGTTTTCATTTTAATTGGATTCAGTTTTGTTACTTTTTCTGTGTCAGGGAATGTTGCTACTATGTAACAAATTCCTAACAATGAAACAATTATTTTTCATTAAGTTGGAATAAAATAATAGTGTAAATAATTTTTTTACAGTAGCAAGTTGATGGAAGAGTCATAATGAGTAGCACATACTTTTCATTGTATTTGAGTTCTCCCTCTTTACAAGACTTTTTCTGAGTGGTTGCTAGTAGCCGTTTTGTTTTCGTTCAAGTTTCTTGTCATGTGCTGCTTACTTTTCAAACACCTCAGCTTAAGTAGACACATGACAAACAGTATGCAGACATTTTGATGTGTCATACTAGAGAAAACACAGATGTTAATACCATTAACCTCCTAAGATCTGAACTCTTTCATGGCATGAATTTTTATTTTTTCTTTGCTATTTGGGTTGATTGGGACCTAAAGAATGTAAAAACAAAGAATTACCAGTTTGTTTGTTTGTTTGTTTTTTAAACCTAATTTTTGTTTTTGAGAAAAATGAGATCCACATATGAGGACATTCATTTCAAATTTTGATAGAACAGTGGCAGTATAATGTTCTCGTAAGTGGATATCAGGCCCTTATAGAGAAAAATGAAGTATTTTGGTGTAGACGTCTACATATGTGGACGGCAGGTCCTAGGAGGTTAATGTTGGCTCTGTTCTGTGTCCCAGTAAGCCCCGACAGTGAACCACCATAACAACCCCAAGTTCTAGAAACCGCTAAATATGTTCAGCTTTCTTCATTTTATTATTTACAGCTGTGACACAACCGTGGCAAAGGTCTGTAAAGTTGTTTGTGATAGGAGAGCCGTATATTTATCATGACAGACTTAGGTCATCAAATATTTCAAGACACAGAAAACTACTTGATGTTAAGCATGGGGTACAGGGTTAGTGGCTTTTGTGTGAGTTTCTGCAGTACAAAATCAAACGTGTGAAAGATCAGAATAACAGATTTTAAAGGATTTAACAATTGTGTTCTTGAAAATAAAACCTTCTTCAGTATTCAGTTTTTCCTTCCTACAGTTGCCTACTTCGTCCTTATAGTGATCATCTGATTGTTGAGGTTTTCTCTTTATCTTACAGTAATTGAGGAATCAAGGCAACGTTTGTTGTGATTTGGCACTATACAAATTGAACGGAAGTAAAAATGCATTTAGTCTGCTGTTGTGACATTGTGGCAAAAGTAGCGGTCTTCCAAAAATAAAAAGCTCTCAGACTGTTTTTGTTTCTATTAATTTTGTAATCCAGTGTCGTACAGTTTAATCATCACTTATTATTTATCTCTGGCTCTCTTCCACAACATGTCTTTTGTTCTGTCTTCCTCCCCTCACCCCAACCGGTTACGGCAGATGGCCGCCCTTCCCTGAAGGTGGTTCTGCTAGAGGTTTCTTCCTGTTAAAAGGGAGTTTTTTCCTTCCCGCCGTCGCCAAAGTGCTTGATCATAGGGGCCATATGATTTTGTTGTTTTCCCTATTGTATTATTAAAGGGTCAACTTTACAATATAAAGCGCATTGACGCAACTGTTGATGTGATTTGGCACTGTATGAATAAATAAATAAAACTGACATGAATTTAATTCATACAAGAATGAATCTTTGACCAGGTTGTGTAATTTGAATGTTAAATATCTCAAAGCCTATTAATAAATCTATGTTTTCCTCCCTTCCATCTTTCAGCAATTTTTCCAGCTGGCAAAACTTAGAAAACTTGGCCTGAGTGACAATGAGATCCAGACAATTCCATCTGAAATAGCCAACTTTATGCAGCTGGTAGAACTGGATGTCTCTCGAAATGGTAAGCAGAGTAAACACTGGTATATCACATGGCTAAACCACAAAATAACAACACAAGTAAACATGTTCAAAGGCGTTTCATCTGTCACTGCTAGAACAGGTTTTTACACAGAAGAGCTCAGAAAAAGAATTGCACTCACATATTTAATTGCCATTACAAAAACTAATGCCACAAACAAATTTAAAGATTAATTGACTTATTATTTTTGATATACTGGTGAGGTTCCTTCTGTAACAGAGCAAGCCTTTCTCAGCTGTAGCTGTAAAGACCTCTTAAGTTCAGAGACAGCTTAAACAGCTTTGTTCTACATCAAAACACTTATTATTTCACTTATGTACTTTTCATTTTGCTGCTTTTTTTTTAAAGTTGGCACATTTTAAGACCCAATTGCAGTCAATGAGCAGTGTTATAATCAACGTATTTTCTCTTGTTCAGATATTTTGGGCATTCCAGAGAGCATTTCATACTGCAAAGCTCTCCAAGTGGCTGATTTCAGTGGAAATCCATTAACAAAGTAAGAATTTGACATACTTTAAAAAACTTTACCTGTGATTATTTTTAAGACTTTTACAACAGTCTGCATTCAAGGCTTTTTTCAAATGGTACATTTCATATGTGTTTATTTTTATATGAAATTATATATATAATTTCATTTTGTGCATTGTGTGGTGTTAACCTCTCTGCTGTTAGTAACATTAGTAATATTTATATACCTGGCAGATTGCATATTTCCCATACTCTGCTTTTCCATGTGTGGGTGAGATCATGTCTAATTTGCACCTCAGCAGGGGCACAAAGCGACACAAGTTTAGGAAGTAATAGTGACGCTTTGGTGTTCAATACTGTTAAAGTGCACACAAGCTTACACGCACACACACACACACACACACACACACACACACACACACACACACACAGAACAGTACTTTCCAGAGTAGTAACCTAATTTCCCACTCTTCATTCTACATCAGCCCTATTTTAACAGGTTAATAGTAACACCCCAGGGATGACTGGACTGTGGACTTTGGCTTTACAGGAATGTGACATCATTTGGTTATCAGTCATAAATTCAATGGAGCAATAAAGCCCAAACTGGTGTGTGTATATTTGGGATATGCATACACATAATAACACCTAAACTTAAGGTTGCATATGGTCTTTTGTTTAATATAAAAAGAGCCAATCTGAGGGCAGAGATGATAAGCAGCAAACACAGATAATGGCATCAGGGTCATCAATGCTAAAAAATACTGTCAGAATGATTGAAATGTCTGGATCAAATTATACTGTTAATTCTCGTGGATTCACTTTGTGTCTTGTTGTTTGTTCATCCAGGTTACCTGAAAGCTTCACGGAGCTGAGGAATTTAACCTGCCTTTCCATCAATGACATTTCATTGCAAGTGCTTCCAGAAAATATTGGAAAGTAAGTGATTTAGCACAAGTATGTTAAAGTATATATATTTTATCATGAAATCTGAAGTGTGTCTAATGGTAACATACTCTGTTAAGGATGAACCTGAATCTTTCTAAGCCTACTAACGGTTTGTTCTGGAGAGTTTTGATGCACTGGTAGACTGATGTTTATCCAGTTTAAGGGAGACTTGTGTTTGATAATATCTCACCTGCCTCCCTTTGCATTTTCAAGTCACATACCTTGCTTTAGTCTTTGTGATCTTGCCAGAAAGGAATTTGATAATTACTGTAACAAAAGGCACATATTTCTGTTGTTTTAATGGCAACTTCAATTATGGGGTTTGTCAGTTACTCTGCTCAAACAAAGCACTTAGCATAAGCAACAACATTTTTACTTTAAAACACACAAAGCTCCAAAGTATTCCTTTAGGGTGCCACTTCTCTGCGTGATAACTTTGTCTAGTGGCAAATTGTGGAGGTTGGCCTCCTACACAGCTAATTAACACACAGTATGTTCCTTCTGGAAAGCATTTCAAAATCTGTGATGCTCCCAGGTCATTATTCTACCTCCCACTGTTCAAAGGTTACACAGTAAACACCATTAGAAACATAGAAGCAGGTTTCATTTTCAATATCTCCTTTTGCTGTCATTTCGCCTTCTTCAGAATCTCCTCCATCTCACCGTATCTCACAGGCGAACATACCAACCACGTTACTCCTTACCAACTCATCAGTTAGCATCTTTTGCCTTTGTACATAAAAGGCAAAAATGCTTGTTTGGAGATGGCATATAATCCAGAGTAGTTACATTCTCAGTCCCGTGGGGTCCCTTTTTAAACGTTGAGATCAGTTCTAATTGAATTTAATAACAAAGCTATTTGCTTTCAGGTCAGAGTGCCACAGGAGATATTTTAGTAGAGGTTTGGTATTTTAAGGTAAACTGAATCGGAGGCCTGACAGGGATAGGATTATTCCAGATGTGTGAAGCTGTTTGACTGTTTTTCTCAAGAACGGTTCTCTGCCAGGTTTTCATTTTGCATCTCGCTCTGGGTCTCAAAAAAAAAAAAAACAGACAAGAAAAAAACCTTCTGTGGAAGGATTACTGTTTGATTACAGAAAGTCTTTGCTAATTCTTATGGCCTCAGGCCAGGACTGTAGTGTTTGAAATGATGTTGAGAAAATTCCAGGTGCCGCTGTGGTGGTGGTTATTCCTTTAAGATAAAGAAGATGAATGCTCATATGGTGATGGTCATGGGTCAAAGCCTGCTAGAAGTAACTCTTAAAGCTCCTTTGTGAACTGAGCGGCTTCTGTCATATTCCAGGTCTGCTTATAACACACAATGCCTATGCAGCAACACAGAAGCTTTTCAAGTGATCAACAAACCGAGTCTTTATCGATACAGTTCATATTGAGGTGTCAAACTTGTTTTTGAGGGTTTAGGGGAGGTAATCAGATGTCATCTTTATGGGGAAAAAAGTTAAGGATTTTGATTGCACAAACTCTTAGGATTGCCTCTTCCCCCTCTTTCTGCCTCATAGTACGGCATGTTCCGCACATATGTCCAATATTTTATCTTGCTTAACACAATGGCTTAAGGCCTGCTCTCTGTCAAAAGGAGAAGGTAATGAAAACCATAGCGCAGCTGGAACAGGATGCCTTGGTTTTTTAGAAGTAGATAAGATAAATGTCCAAGGGGTTACACGGCAGCAGCGGTTTATCTTGTGAGATGGGAGTGTTTGCTGATGTGAAATGGCACGCACAGAAATCAGAGAGTTGAGCAGTAAGGTGGTGTGTTTCAAATCAAATCTCAGGCACAGTATGCTGGAATTGGGAAGATTTTCTTTTGTCTTTTTAATATCTGGTTTTAGTGATCTGCTGCAGTGGAAGCAAGGTGAATGAAAACTAGCAGCAGTGTTGGAGCTTTGCATAAATTAATTTATTTGCTGCCGCGTCTGTAGTTTTCCACAGTGAAATTGCTAACATGCAAGGAATGCCGGCTTGGAGTTTCAGTCAAGGGTGTGCTGTAAAAGGCGTCGTCTCCTTGGTCCATCACTAATAACACAAAGTCTAACCTATTTAGAGTTACTTCTCGTAAACAACATAGACTTTGTACTGTTCTAGGCAGCTACTGTTATAAAATCCTGTATCAGCTAGGTGCATGTATAGCACGAAGGCATACATGAATGGCCAGATGACAACCCTGTCCTTTGGTCTCTGTTTTTTTGCTCTTCATTTAAAGTATGCAGACGTTGTTTATCCTGCTGCAATTTTACAGCCTCGATAAGATGGACACACCTCCAAACTACTTCCTGTTTTCAGATGTCTGATTGCAAAAAGACTGTCTGTGGCCATTTTTAACTGTCATTTAAACTCGTTGTTTTAAAAACACTCAGCGTAACATGTAATCATCTTTCTTTTTTACCTGTCATTGCAGCCTCACCAATTTGGTATCACTAGAACTCAGAGAAAATGTATTGCCATTCCTACCAGAGTGAGTACTCATTGCTTTATGTGGATATGCATGCGTTCTTAAGCATTTTTCAATTTTTTTTTAACTTGTCTTGCACGTGTCATCCACAGATCATTATCACAGCTTCATAAACTTGAAGAACTCGACCTAGGCAACAATGAACTCTACTCTTTGGTGAGGTTTTTTGTTTTAACCCAGAAGAATGCCAAAAACACAACTTTTCTCTTTGCCTTGTTCTTGTCATGTACGAGCAGATTAGCATCCCTCGAGGACAGCTTTCACCTCTTATCGTGCAGATGGGAGGATGGCCATCTGTTTTCAGCTTTGGTTTTAAGTTGTAATCTTATGTGAGAGGTTTAACTCCGATGGTGAATGAGGTACTGGCAGATCATGCAAGGATGAGCTGCCAAGAATTGTCTAACGGAGATTGTGTTTAGAAATTTCAATGGACTCTTTGCTATTTTGCCAAAAAGCAGCACAACAGGTGCAGCATTGTATCGGAGGGAAACTCATGTTCAGTTTAAAGCAAATAACGGAGATGGCTTTTTCTGCTTTGTCCCTTTTTTTTCTCTTTCTCTTTTATATTTTCCTGGCTCTTATGGTTCCTCCCACGCAGCCTCAGTCAATAGGCCACCTTGTCAGTTTGAAGGACTTGTGGCTGGATGGAAACCACTTGACAGAAATACCTGCAGTAAGCTAATCACGCATTTCATGTCTATGTTTTACAGTCTGTTCCAGTCTTACTGCTAATCATAAAACCACTGTCATTTGCATACTGTTACATATATAAAGTTTAGAAAAAGACTGTCTCTGTTCCTACTCCTTGATCAGGTTTGCCGTTGTATTATTTTAACATACACACGTTTTTGCTGTGAACCTTAGGAACTGGGCAACATCAAAAGCCTGCTGTGTCTGGATGTATCAGAAAACAAACTGGAGAAACTTCCAGAGGAGATGGGAGGCCTGGTGTCACTCACTGACCTGCTAGTATCTCAGAACAACATTGATTCTCTACCAGAAAGCATTGGTATGCATATGAATTTGTCAGCTCTTTTAGTAGCATGATTGTAATAAATCTGAAACATAATACAAATGTTCTTGGGTCTCTTATGTTTTTAAATGTATAATAATAAAACACAATTAGCCATGACTTATGATCCACCAGAGGTGTGTTAAAGCGTGCAGAGAAATCATTTTTGCCTGTCGTCGTATTCTTGGTGTGTTTGAGAGGTTTCTGACCTTAAACCTTTTGGGCAGTAGGTGTGTCACCAACAGCCAATAACAACTGTAAGTCTAACTCTAACCCTGTCTGTTTGACAAAGGTGGGGCTGAGCTACACACGCACGCAGAGCAGGATGAAGGGTGATTTTTGTCCGCATTTATACCAGTTGCCTTAGAGCAGCAGTCCCCAATCTCCGGGCTGGTCCTTGAGTCGTTTGGAACCAGACCGCGAGAGTTTAGGCTCAGATGTGAAATTTGTGGTTATCAGGATTTTTATCGTTAACTCGGTTTCCCTGCGTCTTATTTCGAAAGAAATATTTACACGTTACCATAGCGACCAGAGAGCATTAAGGGGTAGAGAGGAGGATGTTACTCTCAATGTTGTTGGCGCATTTCAGGAGGACGCTGCTAATAAAGTTGATATAAATGCCTCAGTTGACTGACTGCCTTTCAATGCTTACAGGGTTTATATTGTTTAATGTATATCATGTTCAACATATGTATATATTTTCTCTCTCTGCAGGAAAACTACGAAAACTTTCTATACTGAAAGTTGATCAGAATCAACTGGCGTATCTTCCAGAGAGCATTGGCAACTGTGAAAGTCTTACTGAACTTGTGCTCACAGAGAACCAGCTACAGGTTTGTTTGGGGTCTTTTCCAACTTCATGCATCCTCTTTAAAAACAGATTAATGAGCTCATGGTCTAATGGAAAAATGGCTACAGCCAAGGTTATTGTGCAAATGTTTAAACTAAGCCTTGGTAAACTAAGTATTTACCAATAAACGTACACTCAGTGGCCACTTTATTAGGTACACCTTGCTAGTACCAGAACTGTCTTAATTCTTCGTGGTATAGATTCAACAAGGTACTGGAAACATGTGCCACAGAGATTTTGGCCCATATTGACATGGTGGCTGCTGAATTTTCAGCTGCACGTCCATAACGAGACTCTCCCGTTCCACCACATCCTAAAGATGCTGTATTGGATTAAGATGTGGAGACTGCAAAAGCCATTTGTCATCAGCCTGAATAAGGCAGGGTGGACTTGTGCTTGTGCTGACAGCCTTAGTTTGCTGTTCTTAGCTGTATGGAGCGGCACCTGGTGTGGTCTTCTGCCGCTGTAGCTCATCTGCTTTGAGGTTCAACCTCAGATGCACTTCTGCATACCTCGGTTGTAACGAGTGGTTATTTGAGTTTGTGTTGCTTTCTTAACAGCTCGAAGCAGTCTGACCATTCTCTGTAATCCATAGACATTGGTATGTGGGAAATTCCTAATGGATCTGCAGTTTCTGAAATACAGCCATGCCACTTTCAAAATCACTAAAATGATCTTTCTTCCTTATTCTGATTATTATGCCTGAATGCATAAGCCAGAGTTAAGATATCTTTTTCTTTGAAGACATGAAGGAGATGGACAAACTGATTACAGTTAGGTTTCTCAGGATGCACACCCTGCACACAGTGTAAGCAAACAGTGAAACAAAGTATTGTACACATCATCACCACCGATAAGTCGGCCTGTTTTTATGTTGTTGTTTTGTGTGTAAATGACATGACAACGTGGGCAACACAGTGCATGAAAGCACTACATGCATAATTTGATTGACTTTATTGTCCTTGTTTTATGGATAAATTGATAAGTTGCTTAGTAATGAGAGAAATAAATATTTCTATTTAATATAAAACCGAGCAGATGCTGATGTTTCCTCTAATTTTTGTTTTGGTTTATAATTACAGAGCTTGCCGAGGAGTATTGGAAAGTTAAAGCGACTGTTTCACCTGAACTGTGACAGAAACCAGCTACTGTCGTTACCCAAGGAGGTAAGCTTCTTTTATGCCACCTGACAATGCTGGCAAACTGCTTATTCAAGTTTATAGCTGCACTGAAGCACTTCCTTTCTTTGCTGGTAAATGACACAGATATGAATCTCTTGGGCCTTTGCTGTTACTGGTTTTGTCATTTGTTTGCACACGTTAGAGTGGAAATTGAAACCGAATCTGTTTTGTACACACTAATGTAATGTGGTTATGCCAGACTGCCATTATTGTAATATGATGCTTTTCTGCAACTGTTATGAGGGAGTTAAAGCTCAAACCGAGGTTCATTCACATTTGACTGGACAATGCTCTTGCTTGTGGTGCTCTCTCATTTCATTTTTACTGCTCGGCCCCCTGGTTTGTTCAGCTTCAGCTCTGTCTCAGTGTGTCCTTTGTGTTTGCATGCGACATTCTTCTCTAACCTCTTGTCTGCGTAAGTGAAGGCTCGCTTGGTTTAAAGCTTCATCTGAAAGGCTTCTTGAAATGTTGGACAATGCCCCTGTGTCTAAATGATGCAAAGCCTGCAGTGTTTGGGGAAAAATAACAGTAGGCACACTTGGCCTAGATAATGAATCCATGGTATCACTGTTTTGCATTGCATGACATGTCTAACAGTGACAGTGTTACTGTGGTGTGTGTATTGATTTGAGCTTTGCTCAGCTACTTGATCACTGGCCAGGGCTGGACAATTAATCCGATGTTATTTTCAATTAGGATGTTGGCTTCAGTTGAATACAAACACAAGGTGATCGATAATTATTGTGTCACATTGTGTTTTGTTGTCATGTTCTTGTTTTGCACCGGATTGTGTGTGTGTGTGTGTGTGTGTGTGTGAATAGCTCTACCATTGGCCCAGTTGTATTAACTTTATTGACTCTATCAATTGATTATTAGATGCACAACCCTTTCTCCTGGATCTGCTTGGATGTAAACCGGCACATTTAGAGCCCTTATGCTCCAGCAAGGACTTGCTTTTAGCACCTTTACCCATTTGCTTTACCCTGCACCTTTTAGCCCGATTGGTCTAATCTGTACTGGTTAGTCTGTGCTGATAAATATATTGCAGCTGGAGTTCAGCCGGCACATTGTTTTCTCTGGCTACCAGGCCTAATTGTTCCTAATTTTAGGCCACTCTGCCACATCTTATTGACATGTAATTGTTCTTCCATCAAGATCACTAAACCGGGGACAAAGTTTCCAAATGCTGGCAAAAGATCTATCGTGCTTTTTATTGCTGGGGCGTTGTTGAAAAACATCAGATGTGCATTTAGACTGGATTCATAAAGCTATTAAGACAGACTTGTATTGGCAGTTGTGTGTGCGTGTGTTTACTTATGATTAACCATTTCAACTTTGAAGTGCCGGCAGCCTAATCACGTTGTTGTTGTGTCTCCTGTTATTAAGATTGGCGGCTGCAGTAGTCTGAATGTCTTCTGCGTACGAGAGAACAGGCTGACGAGGATACCGTCAGAGCTGTCGCAAGCCACAGAGCTGCACGTGCTCGACGTGTCTGGGAACCGGTACGTTCACTCATCTCGAGCTAGCGATGTCGGATTGTCAGTTTATTCCGTCTCGATTAAAAAAACCAAAAAAAACAAAAAACATTTCATAATAAGTAGCAAAAACAGGGTTTGTGTTTCATTTTTATGATGCTGTTTTATAATTAAATACTTGGTTTCGGCCTGCTAATCCCTGAAGATCATCTTGATATTTTGACCATGTTATTCAGTTAGTCAGAGGTTGTTTTGACCTTTATTTCCCTGCCTGTACCTGTATAGCTCCCAGCTTTGTCTAGAACGAAAGCTGCAGATATCTGCAGCTTGAGTCACACAAAGACACGTTCACCTCTGTGTCTGGAGAGTGTTTTCCCTCCTCCACATAAATAAAACAACTGCCATGTACCTCATCCAAATGTGACACCTTTACTAATTCACACTGTGCCCACAGCAGTGTGTATGTTTTGGAAATAATAACCAGGAGGTATCTTGGAAGTGGGGGAGTTGTGTGGGCAGTGATTTATTTCCTGTTTGTTTTTCAGGCTCACCCACCTACCGCTTTCTCTGACAACGCTACAGCTGAAGGCCTTATGGCTGTCAGAAAACCAGTCGCAGCCGCTCCTCACCTTTCAGACTGATCAGGACCCTAAGTCAGGCGAGAAGGTGCTTACCTGCGTGCTGCTCCCTCAACAGCCAAGTGACGACAAAGGTAATGTTATTCATCGAGTATAAGCCTGAGATAATTATGGAGGTTTGAGTGTAGAGAAAAACATTTTCTCACTGGTTGATTGAAATCACTCTGCTTCTTTGCATGTGAGAACTTTGTGTGAATAAACATAGAAGTGGATCAGCGTCTCCATGCTCTTAAAGTGATGGGCTTTGTCCAGAGTGAAATAACTTTGTGCTCGCGCTGAGACATTTTTAGTAATGTTCATCGTTAAGTCTTGTACCGTCTCCTGCAGTTTTCGTGACATTATCACATGATCTGCTCGGAGGAGCACAGTGTGTTTTGCAGCCTCTGATCCCTTCCTGCAGTATCTGTCGATTATAAGGTCCTGTAAGGGATCACAGCGCCTATAACAGATCAGGCCCTCTCTTGTCCCTTGAGGCCCTCTTTCAATATGTTTTTCAGAAATGTTGTGGATTGGACAGCTAAAGAGGCTTAAAAGCGCCTGGCTTGCTGCCATTAAAAGCTCACAAACTGGGTACAGACATGCCGCTGACGGCTGGCTCTATCGCTGCCTGATACAGCAGATTATTGTAATTTTTTCTTTTTTTCTGTCCTGTCATTGACAGATTTTCACACAGATTTGTAAATATTTGTGATATGCTTGCTGATCACTTTATTTTTCATGTTGTTTTCTGCCAGCAAAAATAATAAGCAAATTCATCCGTTAATTTTGAGAAGTGCTGCATGTCTCCTGTCAGAGAAATGCAGCTATAAAGCTGGCGGAAGTGGGGAAAGTTAGGCTGAGGTTGGGGGCAGGGAAGATTGTGTTGCTGTAAGCCTGTGACTAAGCTCAGATTTGAAATGGTGATCTGACAGTTTCAGGCTCGCTCATTAGCACTGGACAGCTTTTTCTTGTGTTTGCAGATTGCAAACAGATTGGCAGAAGTAATCGTAACCATACTGATTTTGATCTGTTGACATGTTTGCTTTTAGCTTGTACTAACATTTTTATGTGAATTCCAGTAATATTAAATATGTTGTTTGTTTTAAAAACAACCCCAGGCTCTGATAATCTTGCCCGCTGCGGAGGTATGGAGAGCTTGGTGAATGACATTGCTAACGAAACATGGGACAACAACGCCGTGAACAGGACCAGCGTCATTCACTTCGTAGATGGAGATGATGTCGACGATGATGACGATCCGGTGAGTCCATAGGCTGTATATAAAAGATGGATGCAATCTTAGAACTCCCATTTTAAATAAGACTTGAACATTTGAGCACAATTTAATTATTTAGCAAGCTTTACCAAGAAGCAAGCTTGGTTAGCTTAGTTTCCATAGATTTTAATGGGTATATGTCCTCATCTGTATTAAATATGCCATAAATAAGGTTATGGGGATTGCCTCAAGTGGCTTTTTCAGAAACTCTGATTGTTTTATATCCACAGCCTTGGGGTAGGATAGTCATGCTAAAGTGCTACAAATTACTGGAAATAATAATAATAATGTTTTCTTGGATATTATTTTGACAAATCATGAATGCTAGGCACGTGCATCGAGCATCAGTCTGCTGTCATGTAAACATTGTTCTTCAGCTCTCTCCAAGGCAATTTAAGCAGATTTTAAAAGCATCCCACTAATTAGATTCTGTTTCATCTACACAGGGAACACTACTTCGGCGGGCCACGCCTCACCCCGATCAGCTGAAAAGTATGAAGAGAGCAGCAGAGAACCTCCGCAATGACATGAATGCCGCCAAAGGGCTGGACTCCAACAAAAATGAGGTCAATAACGCTGCGGACAGCGTGACCACGTCTGTGTGACCTTTACCTCAGAAATGTCTTTTACCTCCTGTGTCTCGCCGTGTTGTCCTGCACAACCCAGTTACCCCTTTTCTCTTTTACCTACAAACCCTGGTATGGCCTACCCCTCCTGTGATTAAACCCTAGGGCGCCTGTAACCTTACTCTATCTCCAGTCCTGTGTAAATCCCACTCAGTCTACCAGGGCTGCTGTGCCTTCCATTTTTTAAAAAAAATTGTCCACAGGAATTTTCTGCACAGAGAGACTCCTTTTAAAAGACATTTTAGAGATTTATTACTTTTTTAAATGGCTCATTTTAAGAATATAATTTAGGTAGTTGCACTATTATAAGTCTTTTATTAATGTGGTCAAACCTTTTAAATGTATTATTATATATATGTTCTATATATTTTTTAAAACACTGGGTGAATACTTCTTTTTATCTTTTGGGCAAACAAACCAGGATTTTTTTTTTTTTTTTTTGGACCTACTGATTAAGGATTATTGTACATACTCTTGTGAATATTGATACTTTTATACTTTTTGGCAGCTCAGATGTAAATAAAATGTATAGCAAATTTCTTAATCATTTGCAATTTTAAAACTTTTTTCCCCTTTTGCAAATGTGGTACATTTGTCTTTCTTTGTTTTTCTTGGTTTAAATCAAAGCAATGAACAAAACACAGTCACTTATGTCTTATTCAACCAATATAACTGTGATCGGATGAGTGGATGGCCTTGGATCCTCGTATTAATCTATGAAACATCTAGACCCATAATTTTGGAAATAAATAGATTAATTTAGTTTGGATTTAAGTACTGCACACTAAATTTGAATTACGCATCTGCAATGTAACTATGCAGAAGTAATAATGCTATCTTATTATAATATGTGCTGTGCTTCACTGCTTTGCAATCTTTTTCAAATAGATGCCAAAAACAGATGTATTTTTCTTTGTCTTTAACAAAGAGTACTGTCAAGAATAATCATTGGAAGTTTGAGGTTTTTACCACAGTGTCGGCATTCTTTACAAATGTAGTCGATAAAGTTCCTTTTCAATACACTTTTCAGCTTTGCTCAAATCCTGTTCTTGAGATGGTACACGATCAGCTGTATCATTTTGTTTTTAAACTGAAAAAAGTGGACCAGGGAAATTGGTTCAAATGTTGGTTTTAATGTTTTTAGCTGTTTTCTGATCAAACTGCACAAAACAGATCTCAAATAGGTGGTGAGCCTGGGGATTTGGATGACTTTCTAACCACTGATCAATAAAATGAGTGCAACACTAAACGATATGTTTGTTTTTCCTTTAATTTCATTAGTCACCCTGTATAATTCAGACTACAATTTAATATTTTCTTCTTCTTTTTTTAATTGAAATACATTTGGTGGGATCTATCTCCCTGTCCAAAAATAATATATTTTCAATGTAAGCTTAGAGTGGACCCGTCTCATTTTGAATTAAAACCTTTCTTGGCCCTTTCATGCTTGTTCTGTCTGTCTGGAATTGCATGACATTCCTGTAATGCTTTGCAGGCATGACTTGTTTATGCTGCATGTGCTGCATGTTGTTTTGCTGCTGGCATGCTTCCACTTCAATGCATATATATGTTTTAAAACGTTTAAGGGAATGCTGAATCATCATGTAACACAATGTCAGGTAAACTTGGGGGGATATCAGCCTGTCTAGTTTATAGACTAGTCTAAGATTTATAAACTACTTTGAATCCATTTCATACTTTGGTTCAAATGAAAGTGATGTCAGGTGACCTGGAGAGGCAACAAGAAGATAACCCCCATTAGGTAAAGTTTTTTTTGTAGGTGGTGGCCACAGATCATTTCTCTCCTTATCCCCACTGGACCGATGTTTCTTCAGTTTTGCTTTCTGTGAATGCCCTCATCATGACAGATAGCGTGATATGGTACCTGCAGCCCAGTCATGGTGCACAGATAGACCAGCTCTTCCAGGATGGCATATATGTTGCAAGAAGGTTTAGTGTGTCTCCTGGCACAATCTCAACACTGTAGAAGAGGCAACAGAAGACAAGCTATATACAAGAACACCTGGACAGGGGCCATGGAAGGGATCAACCCAGCAGCAGGACCGGTATCTACTCGTACAAGAAGAGGACAGCTGCAGACCTTGTTTAACAGTGTGCCTCCTGTTGTCTCCTCCACACTGAGACCGAGTGGGAGACACAGCAAATGTGACAGCACATATGGATGTGCCATGAACGGAGGAAAATGTCTCTTCAGGTTGCACAGGTCCTTGTACAGTCACAAGGACACCAGAAAAAAGCACATCTAGAGAAAAATCAGTCAGGAGGGTAAAGAGTGTCTCTGGTGTCCCTCAAGGATCAGTGCTGGGACCATTTACGATTTATCTCCTCTGTCTCTGAAATGACTTTCATCATTTTGGTGTACAGTTTCATATCGATGACTCTTTTTCTACAAAACCAAGAACCTCTCTTTCCTCCCTCTTTTCTCATCTCCATTACCTCAATCAGACCAAACTCGGTGACAATAAAATGCAAGTTTTTACAAAATTACGCCCTTTTGTTGTCTCTATATATGTCAGGCCCACAGTGTCAAAAGTCTTGGAATCATCTTGGACAATACTCTCTCCTCTACTGCCCACATCAGTAATGCCTAATTCCACCTGTAGCATTTCTAGACTACGCCCTTTTCTCTCTGAACACAGCACACAAGTCCTGGTTCATGCGCTGGTCACCTCTTGTTTGGATTATTCCATTTCATTTATCTCTGGTCCCCCCCCCCCCCCCCCCCCCCCCCCCCCCCCCCCCTAAAACTTCTCCTTAATCCATTTCAAATGGTACAGAACTCAGCATGAGTCATCACCCTCATCAAGTCTATAACACCTATTCATATCCAGCTTCACTGACTCCCCATTCCTCAGTGTATCCAATACAAGATTTTGCTTCTTACTTTTCTCCTCCTTTCCAAGGCACTTAGCACTCCTGTAATTTTTAGACCTCATTCCTCACATCCCTCCCAGCAGCTTCAGCTGCTCTTCTGATTGCTGCTCACTTCAGGCATCATGGGTGCCCTTAACTGTGCTGCACCTTTGCAGCTGATTACCACTTCACCTTTGTCAGCTAGACTCTATGACGTAATTCAAATCGAAACTCAAAAACAATAACTATTTTGTTTTATGTTTTAAGTTCATATTATTTGTGTCTTTAAGTGTCTTTAAGTGTCTTTCACGGTCGTTCATGTTTTAATATTCTGTTATAAGGTGACCTTGAGTGCTTTGAACAGCACCAAAAAATAAGATGTATAATTATTGTTATTAGGGGGAGAGCAATAGTGTGTGGACAGCACATATGGATCCGCCATGGCTTGCAAAACCATCCTCTTTTTCGAGGTGTTGTCCTATTTTTGGCTCTTGAGTATAGCTGTTGTCACTTTCATTTGCACCAAAGGAGGTGAAAGAGATTCACGATGGTTTGTTTCCTAATGAAATAGATTGACATCCCTGAAGTTTGACTGACTTCATGCTATATTGAGATGACAAAGTGTTGTCTTAATTTATTTTGAGCAGTGTATATACAGTATATACAGTGTTCTCCAGTCCGCACCCAAACACAGTGAAACTGGAGCTACAGATCAAAGGGGCACACGTATGTATTGGTCTGTTATCCTAGTTCGAGGCATCAAAAAGTAAGCTAGTACTCATGCACTTTTCAATTGGATCAAACATTTAAAGACAAGTGTACTAGCCTTGGTACTGAAAGAAGTTTTAATCTTTTTTTGTGAGTTATTAAAAAGCTTTCACTGGTCCTGACCTGTTTGTATTGATACATTTAGCACTGCCTCAAGTGACCTTCTACTGTTTTAAAGTATGGACTCCATAAGTGAGACTCCAATGTGTTTAAAGCATGTCATCATTCTTTACTCCTTCTTTGCCTTGCTTCAATCAAACAGTCATGGGAAGGAAAAATTGTGGCAAAAAATTAGAGAAAGAAAGATGAATTCAGCTTTTGTCTTTGTGGCTCTTCAGAGCTTTAAAACTATGTAAGGGAAAAGGTACTACAGTAGGATACTGACTGTTTTGATGTACTGTGGTGCACAAAATCCTAATGGTCTCTCCTAGCATAACATTGTCCCAGGACCAGAATGGCAACCAAGTTGGTCCTTTGCTACAGACAACTGCACATTTGCATTCAAGGTTTACTTAACCCTGAGCCATCATTGTCATTAGATCGTTTCTACAAAACATCTCATTGACTTTCAAATTTTCAGCAGCAGGCACTGTCTTCTGACCAACTCCAGGAGTGTAGAAATCCTCATACTAACCAGCCCCTCAGGACCACTTCAAAAACCTGGGTCATCCCAGGCTTCAGCTGGGTGGCAAGCAGAGAGCGTCTGCAGGAGGAATCTCAGGTGCTGCCACCCAGTGACAGTGTGTGCAGTCGCTTCACAGAGGAGGACGGAAAGGAAATTAAACAACCCGAGGAGGTTTGTTGTCCAACCTAGATATCTCAATCAGATGATATTGCTTAATTTGTTATCTCTTAAAGCTTCTCCAATTCTTCACCAATTAAAGATTTTACATCCTGTGCCAAGAAACTTTTGTAACTGGAGATTTCATTCTTCTAATAATCAGTATCTTTCATAAGCCCAGTGAATAAAATTTAAATGTTGTCATCTATATATGTCACAGAAAGCCAGTAAAACCATGAAATTATTTCTTATCACCAGGCTGGAGCAGGCGAGCTGTCAGAGTGTGATGCCTTACCTCGTCTGTTTCGCCACCAGAGACTTGAAACCCAAGAGTGCAGGAAATTTCAGCATCACAAAGCTCTTATTAAAGTGGGCTCTTTTCCCCATGGAGACCCCGTCCACAGCATAAACATCCCATCCATCACAGTGCATCAGAAATCTTCTGTGGTGACCGAGAAGTCCCTTCTTCAGGAATCATTCATCTCCCAAGTGCCATTAAGAGTAACTTCAGTCTTTCTTAAATGTCACATTGCATCTGCAGGATTACTGTAGTCACTGCAGAGAAGTGTGTTCATTCTGTCAAATTGTTACTAATTGATTTTAAATATACCAGGGAGTGTTGCTCCATTAGGCCTCAAATTACAGGATTTTAGCCTTTTAACTCTAACAAAACTATTTCCTTTAGTTACAGATCAAAGTGTCTGGTCAGAGGGGTAGTTTGGGAATCAGCATAGCTGGTGGAAAGGGCTCACTGCCATACAAAGATCACGATGAGGTGAGTGCTGGTGGAGAAGAGTCGGGTATTGCTCAATCTCTCAAACACTGTACATTTATAGCGCATCGTTTGGCTGCCTGACTGAAGATGATGAGAAGCAGCTGCCGCGAGGTTCTCATAGATTTGCTGGTTTTAGTCAAACTCGTATAGATCTGTGTGCAACTTGAAGAGATTACCCAGTCACAAAAGGCTTTCGTTACATACTTAAACAATAATTTCATCCAAGGTTATTGTGTCTGTTTCTTTTTAGGGCATTTTTATTTCCAGAGTAACTGCAGGGGGGCCGTCTGAAAAGGCTGGAATCCATGTTGGAGACAGACTGCTGGAGGTATTTGTAATAATTATTAATAACTTCTGATTTAATCAATATGTGCAAAGGTCTTGAGCCACCTCTCATTTCTTTATATTTTGCTTCCAAGCAACCTTCTTCCCATTTTAAAAGTGGTCAAGCAATAATTCTCCAGGCTTTCTGAAGGCCTTTTCAAAGCTTTTCTTTCCCACATTTTCAGCCCTGCACCTGAACATTTTCAGTTGCTGGAAATTTGGCATATCTCTGTATGTTGTCTGACAGTCGTGTCCTTAAGAAATAGGAATAATCCAGCTAAGAAGATGGATCTGGTCCTTCAGTTGATCCATCCAAAGTTCACTGAAGCATATCAGTGAATGGATGGCTGTGAAGAAGCCATTCCTAAGGAACATTCAGCTCCTTCAAACGCTTAGAGAACTATTCCTGAAGACTACTTAAAGACATGAAAAGATAAGCTTGCCTAAGAAATTTCAGACTCCTTTGAAGATTAAAGGTACATACCAAATATTTTCATTTAATTTTTAACTTTAATATGGCAGAGTACCGTATTTACAAGTTTCAGTAAATTGCTACACCTTTTTCTCATTTTCTTATAGCCAATTATAAAGAAAGCAGTGTTGGCTCAAGACATCCACACAGTACTGTATGTGCAAGTTTGTGAAATGTGAGTGAATTTAAATAACACAGAGAGATAAAACTCAGGTACTTCCCATTGATGTTCCTCTTGTGACCAGTGGAGGGCATCATAAGACTAACAGAGGAGACAATCACTGCTGTGAGAAACAGAAAACCGCAATTAAAAAGTGAATATCTACCTTTAGGCATACTATTTCAGTACTTATGGTGTGTGTGTGTGTGTGCGTGTGTGTGAGAGAGAAAGAGAGAGAGAGTGAGAATTTCTCTCCTCTGACTCATGCTCCTAGTTTCATTGCTCCTCAAAGTGTAATGTGACCATCACCCTCCCAGGTCAATGGCATCAGCATGCAGGGGGCGACCCACCACGAAGCGGTCAGCGCCCTCCGGAATGCTGGGAGTTGCATCAAGATGAAAGTGCTCAGAGAGAGGCTTCTACCTCGAGTGGTGCATGACCTGGATGTGTCTCAGGATCCTCGGGACGTGGCTGGACGGCAGCTGTGCAGCCAGCACGGCGGAGGCTGGAGTAAACAGCTCAAGCTGCAGAGCGCAGAAGACTGTGTATCCAAGAAGATTGAGGCGGTTGTGTGCAATGGCAACGGCATTGTGGGTGGTTTACAAATATATATTATATAGCATACAAAACACACTTTTTTTCCACCTGCCATGTGTGGATTAAAACTTCAGGAAACAGCACTCCCTGAGTAATTCTTTTACACCTCTTCCCAATTTGCTCTGTTTCTCTTGTTTCAGTCTGATTTGGAGAGTGATCTGAAAAGGACTGTGTCTGAGCTGGTGGCAGAGGCTTTAACAAAAAACGATTTCCTAGCAGGGGGGAAACAGACGATGACAGTAAGCAGATTTCTTATCCTTCCTTCTGAAATAAAGCCTATTGTTATTATTTTTCAGGGAAAGCTTAGTGTCTTGAGACACATTAGGAAAAGCTGAAACGTTTGTGGAAAAACTAAATACATGACCGGCCTTAGACACTAGTTTTGTGCACTTAGGAGAAATGACTTTTTTGTCTTTATTTTTTATCACAAACACAGAGGTCACATTCTAGTAATGCATCTGGTCTCCATCCTGTTGAAAGGTTCATTTGATTTTAACTGTCACGCAGATGGACTCACATTATATTCAATCACTCTTTGATAAGAGGCAGCTTACTATGCGCAAGCTGCCCAGTCCCAGAAGCAGCTAAGCAACCCCCCAAACCATCAAATTTCCACTGTTCTGAGCTTCCCAGTTAGAACATTTTTTATGAAAAGCTGTTTTTTTTATCTGCTGAGAGCACGTCTGCTGCTACCGTGGCTGCTTAATTTGCCTATTCTGGTCAGACACACTCATTAGTAAGCTAATATTTCTGCTCTGTTGCTGTTTTTGTACGGCTTCTTCCTTGTGTGCCTGCAACATATTTTCTTTAAATTGTAGCACGATGGTTGCAAGACTTACCTGCATATCTTGGAGGCTTCCTTTTGCAACTAGAGACTGTGTGTGTGAGCTGAATGTCCTAGGGCAAACTATCTTGGCAGTCATTAAAAACCTGCATCACTTGTTGCTGATTTTTTTTTCACTGTGTAAAGACTTTCAAACAAATTGACTTGCCAGATGTATGCACAACCACGAAGGCTTTGGGGAAAATGCTTAACATTTGGCATAATGACACCAAACACTTCAACTGAAAGCAGAATGCAAGAATTGGAGAAACCCTATTCCACCTGTCTCTCGCTAAGGTAGTGCTGATATTGGACACCTAATTTGGAACTCCTGACTCTAATCTTAATGGATTTTAGGATGTGCACTTAAATAAACCTTTGATTGGATTTTTTTCAGTTGGATTTTGCTCAAAATTATTGCTTCGTGTTTATGAGAGCCAAGAATAATTTTTTTGTGTACTTTCTCAATTAAAAACAAGCAAACAAATAATAAGAAAATGGTTGCAGGGTGTAAATATTTTATGTCTTAGCCGTGAGTAAGTCTCAGTCAATTGATCAAGTAAAAAATGGGACGTCATCATTTTTCCACCTGAGTTTAAAAGAATGTCTTGTCTCCTGGAGTAGTAGATACTACTATTCTTCTGAGACTTCAGCAACTACACATCATATCACCTGATAGCTTACCTCTTTCCTTACTCCATCCTGTTTCCTTCTCTAACAATCATGTGGCAGATCCCCCGGATCATCCTGACTCATCCCTCTACCTCAGATGAAGATGTGGAGCTCTTGACACAAAGCCCCTGCAGAGAACTGCTACGTGACTTTGACGGTCCTGGCAAACGAGTGTACGCTGACCGCTGCGACAGTGCTTTCTGTCTGCCCTGACCACAGATTGGTGCTGCAGAGATGCAGGACACAGACTGTTACTCTCCAGCTATTTGTTTTATTTCAGTACTGAAGCTTCACTGATGTTACTGTGTAGTCTAGGTTTGAAACAGACTGTTGGATTGTGGTTTTTACTGTCACTGCAAAGCTTGTTTGCCTGTCAGTTTCAACTGCTGCTGATAGTGTTTAATAATTTTTAAAGCTTTAAATGCTTATTAGAAATGTTTGTTTTTTTCTTGCAAAGCTGAATTAAGACGACTGTACAGCTCTGCAAAGTCCACATAAAATACAGGTTGGAGTGTCAAATGTGATCACTTAAACAGCGAATGATTGCTGGATACCTCTGCTTCACACTGCGGAGTGTAAGTAATGGACATAGAGGCACACAGTGTCTCCGCCCATGACAGTGTGAAGCCCTTAAACCTTTTATAGCCCACGTTGTGATAAAATGCTACATGGATGAACAGAGAGCACAGCAGGGAGTCTGAATCCCACAGAGACCTGAGACTGACTGAACTCCGCTTCTCATCTTCACACTGCGCGTACACTGTGCGTTTTGCTCATACTGCTGTATGAGCAAAACGCACACTTGTGAGATTATACGCAGAGCTGAGGGAGAGAACGGACACATCGCAGGAGGAATCTGCAATCTCGCTTCCACAGCCCTACAATGTTCAGACCGTAAATGCATAATTACATCGTGTTACTTTCTCAATAAAAAGCAGCAATATCAATATTCCAAGAGGGTTTTTTTTGAGTCGCAGGAGGCGTGTTTACTTGTGCAAATGTAAGATTGCACAATGCTGCTGTTTCTGTTCTCACTCTTCCTTTGCTCACAAAAAACGGTCTGCTTCTTTAACATATGGTAGTGATGACTCCTGGGTGATATTCTTTTAGGGATACAACCTGTTTGGAAAGCACATCCAGTGTGTGAAATTCAATTCAGAGTCTATTACTTAAAACTGTCTCAAGAGGTGTTTGTGTAAATTTGCAGAAGGAGATGAGGAGGATGAACATGGATTTGGAGGACTAGATAATAAACTGTGAATCTGTTAAGATTGTCACAGGGTATATGTTTTCATAAGCGCCTTTACTGTAGGAAACATCAATTCATTTGTCGATGTCAGATTTACTGCAGTGAGTTTTAGTCTTCAAATAATGAAAAATGGTACATCACGGGATGGTTTTCTGATATTACTGAGTGGTCAAATCTGTATTTATTCATTTACACAAACACAAACTTCCCTGCACAGAGCTTTAACTTTCCACTTTAAGTGCTTTTTAAGTGCTTTCTTTTTACCGTGCACACAACTGGATGATATATGAAGTCCTCTGTCATTCTGTTACATGGTGCGATGAGTCCTATCTTTAAGTAAACATTCCTAAGACAAAAGATATGATTGCTTATTCATGAAAGGAGTGCGTTCAATCTCGGACCAATTATTAAATCGAAAGTGGACTATGAAGCAAACTGTGGAGCTGTGTGCAAAACAGGCCACCGGCATCTGTAGTGCTTGAGGAAACTTATTTATGTCCACAGAGTGGAAACAATGACGATCTTATATTTTATTGTGTTTTTATTGAGGCTATTTTATATTGTTCCTTGGTATCATGGCTTGGATGCTTACCTTTTAAGAACAGCAGCTCACACAGAATAAAATTGTTGAATAGTCTAACAGGCTGATTGGTGAACCACAGCTGAATCCAGCATCCCTGTGTGCTCCGCAGGTGACTGGTTAGATTATTTTTTTAGATTAATTTTAGTTTTTTTTTTAAAGATTTTATTTAACAACTCCCATCCTTTGCATAATACGTTTCATGTTTGTAATCCCAAAGTGTAGAACAGCACGATCTAAAAGTTGCTTTGTTTCAGCCGCCATCACTAAGGCGACTTTAGGTTTCAGGATAGCTTTGAACCTTGGAGAGTTATTTCTTTTTTTAGCCTTAGGTATACCGTATATATATATATATAGGTATATTATATACTTATTGCTTTCATCACAGGCACAAAATATATTACCTAACTGCAGACTTGTTGCCTTACAGGCTATGTCACTATGTCTAAAGACACATCTTTACAGTTAATATAGTCATATTAGTTATATTAGTTCTTATTAGTTGAATTAGCTGGCAAGCTTTTGCCGATATATTTTGCCAACAATTATCATTTTGACAGCAAAAATAACATTTCCGGATAAAAATGACATACTAATTAGTAATACTAATTACTAATTAGTATTACTTACCGTTATATTTGTGCCACAAAACCAATCAATCAAAGACTTGGATGCAACTAATCTGATTTGGTCTCCAATCAGCTCGAAAAATAACGCCATATTAAACACCATTTGTAAAATTTACAAGACATTTTGCTTGAGTCCAGACCACATTTACTGTTCTTGAGCTCATTCATTCATGTGTAACATGAACCAGTGGGAAGGGAGGCGCCTCCACAGGCTAAATCTTATTCATGCATTTTTTCCACAACCTTGACTGAGAAAGACCCAAATTTGTGAAAGCTTCAAAGACGTCAAAACGCCAAAACACAGTTTTCTTGTCTGCTATCCAGTTCCATCCGCACGCATTCATAATGTTACAGAGTAATGAACAACTGAACACGCATGTCTCAGCTGGGTCCATCATTAGCACATGTGGAAGCTTTTTGCAGGGAAGACCTTTTTGCTTGTGTTTCAACTATTGTGCCGTCCTAATCAGCGTCCCTTAGTGGCTTCAAGAAAAGAAGAATCCTGTTGTGCTGCTTGTTTGGATTAGCCATGATTTTTTGAATTCCTTCACTATTTATCTCCTCCACATAGTGCAAAAGATTGCAACCACTAACACAAGCTTGAAGATGTTCAGTGTCGTCCAGAACAATAACTGTGTCTGAAGCAAAACTGCAGCGTGTGTTTGTGTCTGTTTGAGGGAGAAAATGTAGTTGTGGAGACTCCATCTGTAGCAGGAACTACTGAAAAAAAGCAGTTTTGAGTATTTTGCAGGCAGATCAGTCACAATAGCATCCGCGTCTTGAAAGGCGCAGGTGTATGGTTGACACAAAATAAGGAGATAGCATTCAGGGGTACACGAGGTCTGACATCTGAGAGCTGAGTTAATGTAATCATGTAATGCAGTAATGACTATGATGACAGCATTATGTCAAGATAATTGCTAATTCAAATGCTGATTCGCTGTAAGTGGATTAGACACACATCTCTGCTGATGTTCACTTATGCCACCCAAATCGATGTGTCACTACACTCGTAAGAAAATCTCCTCAAAGATGAAAGCTAAGAGTCATGCTTCCTGCCTACATGTGACTCTCCCCCACACCCTCTTATGATGGATGCCAGATGTCAGGTGAAGCACGATCACATTTATGGTTCGAGGCTGTAATTTAAAAGTTGAAGCTATCAAGATTTGCCACTCAAAAAGCATTTTGGGCACTTGTCGAATACTTATTAGGATAAAAGAAAATGCCAATATTCCTGAGAGTATACAACAGTTTGAGTAAAATAGAAAGGAAGAGGAAGCAGTGTTGGAGTACGCTTTATCTTAATGTGTTTTTCTCTGCCATAGACAGGCAGGAAGAGGGAGACAGCAGGGTGGAAATGGACAAGAACAGCTGTGACAGGAATGAAGAATGTAGTGTACGTAAAGGATTAGCATCCACTTCAGAGGTCTGTTTTCACTCACTGATAAGGGAGCCGGGAGGTCGATGTTGCAACAGGGTAATGAATTCTGTTTCTGCTTGATATCTCATTATTGCAAATGTCACATTGGTCTGCTGGCTTACAGGATTTTAGATTATCTGGACACTGTAAATGATAATCTGATATTATATAAAATTTTTATTTAAAAGTATATAATTGTTGTTCATTCCAAAAAATGACTAATTTTATAATGCTGTCCTCGGTGCACCAAACCGCTGCATTCTTGGTGGTTACACGTGAAAATAGGACAAAGGCGCTATTATTCAGTGTTCTCTGCTATTACAAAAGCTTTGCCAAACAATCAGATAAAAAAACAAGAACAAAAACATTCATAAACGCCCTCCTTTGAAATTTTTTTTTCTCAGACACATTTTTTTCCACAGAATAATCAATTTCACATTCATCTCTTTTTGTTATAATCTGGCCTCTGTCAGACAATATACTTTTTTATATTCAAAGGAGCTTGCAAAGAAAAGCGTCAGTTCTGAACTGAAGAAGCTTCTTGGATGAGAAGTGAAACGTCTTCAATCAACTTAAAGAAGTCCAGACGCCTTTCTTTGCAAGCTCCTTAGACTACGATGACCTGGATGACCGAGAACCTTCACAGACATACTTTTTTATATGTGTAACAGATGATGTCTGCTTCACCCATCAGCCCTCCAACCATCCACGTCAACTCCACATGCACACACACCCACAAAACTGACTTGTCCTTATAAGATAATCTTTATTAGTCCCATTCGTGGGAAATTTGCATGCATGGGAAACACAGAAACATGCCAAGAAAAATCCACGGAGGATCACACACGATGCAATGAAAGACTTTAAGGGACTTTAAGGGTTCAAGAAACTGATTAGTGATGGGAGAGAGGAGGGGGAGGACTACAGGTGAGCACATTTAACAACAGGCGATAAGAAGAAACACCAACACAGGAAAGGAAACAAACCTTTCAAAAGCCAGACATGAATACTAACACTTAGCAAGGAATTGGAGAGGAGCCAAGGCATAAATATGGAAATGAGACAGAGGGTTGCACAGTGAAATACTAAAAACAAACACTTATACAAATCACAATAGACACAAGCTAAAACAAAAGATAACGCAAAACCTATTTAATTCAATTCTATTGATTTTGGTACTTTATATTCTTGCCTTGCAATCATACAACAATCAGAAGCAAACACTTGGGCCATCCTCAGCTACCAGTTGGGTGTGAAGCTCTAAAACAATAAAAGTAAGAAAAATACTGAAAGAAAGCATCCCACTCAGGACAGTTTCTTTTGTGTGTCTGATTGTGAAGCAGTAATTTTAGTAACAGTAATGCGATTACTGAATTTTTTGAAAAGTAATGCTTTCTAAAACCGTGTTACGAAGAAAGTAGTATTATTACAGTGAAACTGTAAAGATTTGTGGGTGACAACCGGATCAACTCAACTGAGTTGTGAGAAATGTGAGGAAAAAGAGTTTATTTTAAAAGAAAGTCAAAAGCAAAATGAAACAGTTGTGGCTATTTTCTCCTGTGTGTGTGCTGCTCCTGTTGTGAACATTGTTACCACTGCCCAGCAGGCAGATTGCTGTCTGCAAGCTATTTGTGGCTATTATGTGTCTATAAAAGGAAATCGGCAGGGTGATACATACACCAACAGTAATACACTTTGAACTTCATGAGAGGAGCTGAAAAGTGGGCATCCTGCTTTCCATATCTACTTTGATTTCCATGTGAAGTCATGTATTAAGTCTGGAATCAAGAGAAACTTCTGGATGGGGAGACATTTGAGACCGAAATGGACAGTTTAATTCTGGGTACGGGAGAGGTAAGATGGTTTGGAAATATATATACTTTTTTCTCTTGAAGACATTTAAACTTCTTCTTGGGTAATTGCTATAAAGCTGAAGTGATGCGACTGACCCGCCTTTGCCTTCTTTTGACTTTTGTACTTCCAGTGGAGCTCATTTAAAATGACGTTTTTAGAAGAATATTTCCCTCAAGGCTATTTTCCTGCTAGAAAAAGGAAACCAGGAATTTAATTTTAATGCATTAACACTATTCTGTCTAAACAAAACTCTCTCTGTGCTCTCTAGCAGCCATCACCACCCTCCAGGCTTACGCACATAAACACTTAGACGCAGTTTATTTTCAGAGGTCGGGTGAATAACAGTTGCCACATTTTCACTCAGAGTAATTTCGGAGAGATTTAATGCTAACTTTTACTACAACAGAACTATAAGTTACAAGAATAGAACTTATAGTATAATGCTAATATATGGCTGGAACTTTATATATGACTTTTATTAGCTACAGTATCACTAAACTTTCATTTTTCTCTACATGCCTTTTTATCCATGTACATGTTGCCCTAAAATTTTCAGGCATTAACTGAAATGCCTTTAAGTGCTTTGCTGTTGTTATTGTATGAGATATGTAATGATAATATTTGTTTATAATCTTGAGCAACAGCCTAGTGAGCTCTGAAGCAGCTGGCTGTGAGCTATATTTGCACAGACTATGCTGGAGGGAGGGGTTGTGTGTTTGCTGTAATTAAACTCTTTGCTTAGTGGCACACCCAACTCCTTATGCATGTGCTGTGGCGCAGCATGTACTGCTTTGATATGGATTTTAGCATCTGTGGAACACAGCAGTCTGGGCTTTACAGCTGTAATTATGGAAATTAACTGAGCACTGTGAATAACAAGGACTGATAACAATATGTGAGATGTCAACTCTAAATTTTTAGACATTAAAGAAAAAAATGCAAAAAGTGCACAATATTGAGGATATTAAAACTGTGATAATGTTGAAAAAGCATAACATCCCTGGCATTCATTCATAATGCTGAGATTCCTCAAAACAGAGTTTTCATTTTGCAGGAGGCCACTTTATGAGAGTCCCTGAAGGCTCCCACACAGGGTGGTCTCCTTCAGGAGATGATTTAGTGCAGCTTTTATAAGGTCTTTGGGACGGGTTTGACAGACCACAAGACATAACTGAGTGATGGCACTCGCACACAGTGGGGACACACGCAGCACACTAAGCCAGTGGTGGCTGGAAATGTGATCCATGAGGACATCATGACCTCAGCAACACTCAAACATTCACGAGGGCTCCGCCAGGCAAGTAGGAAATGCCTGTTTTAACCTTTCACCATGTAAACTTACTCTGCTATGACTACAGAGGACTCACAAACAAGGGGGTTTCATAATAACACAAGTACATAAACAAGTTAATGTGATGACTCAGGATTATTTTAGCTTGAGAATTTATTCAGGTTGTTTATAAAAAGCTGATTAGTGACACGCTGGATATAACTGAACCTCCTCACGGCCACAGAAGTCTAAGATGTCACAAAACTCAAAACAAAATTATTGTTGTTGTTTTTATGGTTAACTGCACTTAAAATTGGACTATTCATCATAGAGACAGAAAAGGTACTGTCAGTGTTATACTTAACCTTAATATTGTTTCTGGTAAATATGAAAAAATTATAGTATTCATCAAATGCCACTATTGATAACTATTTTTATCTGTGACATGTTTTTTTTAAAATCATAAATATGATTTCAGCAATACAGATCACTCAGATCAATTTTGCATTTGTTTCTGTCATCCCCTTCTTTGAAATGTATCATACCAATAAATACCACAGTTATCGTAGCAATACCATCAAAAACACATTTTTGCATTTAACACACACACACACACACACACACACACACACACACACACACAGACACACACACACACACACTATTTCCCTCTCTCTGCTCTTACTGCATACAATTCATCATTTGCTAGTTCTACAGCTTCTGTATTCACTAAACATGCAGCCTAAATATGATCAGAAGCATTTTCTCCAAGAAACCCCCTGAATAAAATGTTATGTAATCATTTATTCAGTTTCCTTATTAATTATAATAACATAACACCCACCAAAACAGAGGGCATCGCACCCGGAAGTGTTGTTCCAGCAAAGTTATACTAGTATATATGCATACATAATTTTTACCTAATATATAGTGCTGATAAATGGTCAAATAGCTTTTTTTAAATAATGCATTTGCTAATAAATTTTGAAAAGCCGATTCATTCGAAAAAAATATTAAACTGCTGATTTGGAGTATCTTTATGAAGCACTTTTACTGTCACCATTAAGCGCCTTTGCATTAACTACAATCACACCAATCATAAGTATGATGACCCTAAATCATATCCTGCTTTATACTATCTGACTTAATAACACAACAAAAACATTAAAGGTACTGCACTACAGTGGTTTAAATCATATGTTTCTAGTTGGTTCATGTAAACTGGGAGTCTTCTACACACACTAAGGTTAACTATGGTGTTCCACAGAGTTCTGTGCTGGGACCAGTTCTGTTAACATTATACATGCTTATGTTAGGTAGTATTATTAAAAGACATAGCATACATTTTCATTGCTATGTAGATGATAGATGATACCCAGATTTATGTATAAAGACAGGTGACATACACCAGTTATTTAAACTGCAGGACTGTCTTAAAGACATGAAGGCCTCTCATTTCCTGCTTTTATAATTCAGCCCTAATTTTTTGTAGAAACATAGTGTCTAACCTAATACTCCATTAACACTGTGAGGAATCTTCAAGTCACTTTTGACCAGGATATGTCATTCAATGTGCATATTTACTACAAATATGAAGAACTGCTTTCTTACGGTGCAACATCTCTAAAATTAGAAACATCCTGTCTCAAAGTGATGCTGAAAAATGAGTACTACTACTATTACTAGATACTGGTTACTATTACTTATAGGCTGGACTACTCTCATTCCTTATTTTCAGGTTGTCTTAGTTGATCCAGAATATGGTGAGAGAACTGACAGGGACTAGATTGACAAAGCATATATATCCCATACTGGCTTCTCTTCATTGGATCCCTTTTAAATCCAGAATAGAATTTGAAATCCTTCTTCTCATATAGAAAGTCTTGTATAATCAGGACCTTGTCTTAAAGACCTCATAGTACCATATCACCTAATTGAGTACTTTGCTCTCAAACTGGTGGTTAACTTGTGGTTCATACGGTAGAATAAAATAGAATTAAAGGCAGCGCCTTCAACTTTCAGGACCCTCTTCAGTGTAACCAGCTCCCAATATGAATTTGCACATCCTTCTCTAAGATCAGGCTTAAAAATATCATTTTTTAAAAAAAATAAAACTTGATAAAGTGCTGGATCAGGTAACCCTGAACCCTCTCTTAGTTATGCTGCAACAGGCCTAAACTGCTGGAGGCTTCCCATGACACACTAAACACTTCTCCTTCACCCACCTCTTTTCACTCTCCACAGTATTTGTTTATACAGCACTTTGCATGTTATCATTAGTTATTATTAACCTCCTCCACAGGGTCAAAGTCTAATGAGATATTTTTGAAGAAAGAAAGAAAAAACCTGTAGCTGAAGTCTTCATTTCCTGTAAGGAATTCAATCACACCTAATTACATTCCACTGTTTGCAATACACATCTACGTGACATACAATATAAACGAAATGATATCCTGAATAAGGGAACGCAGTTTTACATTTGACACGAATAAGAAATCTTGTTTTGTAAATATCTGAGTAAATATTCTATCCAAGCTCCTTTATAAAGTAGTTTGGCTCATTCTCCGAACACTGAAGAGCAAAGGTTTTGTGATCCATTTTTAGCACTGCCTCAAATATCTGCTACAATAACTCCACTGATTAAGCAAGACGCTTCAGCGGCTTTGCTCTCCAGCTTGCTGTTTGCAGATGACCCCACCACACTGAGCAGAGAAGCGTCATTACTGAGCAGCAGAAACACTTTTGATGAACGTGTGTGAGCTTTGATTGCCGCAGACAAAAACACTTTCACAAACTCAGAATAAGAAACACCATTAAACTCTCATTCTGGAGGGAACTGGAAGTTAGCACTTCCTCATATATATGCACAACACTTAGAGTGCCTCAACACACCAGGGTAATGTTTAGAATGACTTTGTGCAGTTTGAGCTCAGCTTTGTAAGTGGAAATAAACATCATTTTCTGCCAAATTTGAATTTGTACACCTCTCAACTGCATGAGTGGCCTCAGTGAGAGTGAGCTGATTATCACTGCTAGCTAATGTGATACGTACTGAGCTGTAGAGGCTCCAGAATAGTTGAGTCTTTGATGTAAAGACAAGCAGCACAGCACAGCATTGCAAGACAATCATCTACACCTCAAAATCTTTTTAAATGACAAATTAACAGAGACACAATAAAAATATTTTAATAATGGGCTTCTCAGGCTTTTTTTAAACATATTTTGGTAGTGCCATGTTAATCATTTTGCCTCTCTATATCATTTATGCTCAGTGTTGGGAAGGTTACTTTTAAAATGTATTCCATTACAGAATACAGAATACATGCCCCAAAATGTATTCTGTAACATATTCCGTTACGTTACTCAATGAGAGTAACGTATTCTGAATACTTTGGATTACTTAATATATTATCATGCTGTTTACAACTACATGAATGTACTATTGCTGTGATTTATTACTGTTACTGAAGGTCCGCGGCTCCGAACCGTAGTAAAGGGACCTCTGGCTAATAGGGTGGGTTCTGTGTCGGGCTCGGCCGAAAAATAGCTTTACTTTGTTGTTTGGGTCAACTTTGCTAGTGAGAGACAGAGAGAGGCGTTGAAAGGCTGCTCTAATGGAACTTATTGTTTCGGAGGAAAACACGAACACGGTGTACAGTCGAGTCTTAATAGCTTACTTACAACTGGGCTCGTCAGGCACTCTTCTTGGCTGCAGTGGTTATTATTATATTTACATGCTTCCAGCTCCCGTTTTTGCTGGATGACAGCTCATACTTTTCCTTTTTCTCCCTCCCTCGCTCACAGACACATAACGTGTATGGCAGTCCATTCTCCCTGCAGCACGGACTACACTGCCTATGATGCTACATTCTTTAGAGCTATACCTGTAGCATTCTGCCTATTAGCTTAGCACAACAACAACAAAAAGGCCTCTCTCAACCAGAAAACACGCAGAGAGAGAGCGTCACCCTGTAACCATGGCAACCGTAACGCTGCCGCCTGGAACAACAGAACGTAGCTGTCAAACAAAACCCAAACAGTCCTGACCCGCCACAATATGAAACAGGGAAGTACCGCCGTGTAATCCATTTATTTCAACAAAGTAACTGTATTCTAAATACCACCTTTTTAAACGGTAACTGTAACGGAATACAGTTACTCATATTTTGTATTTTAAATAGTAACGGCGGTACATGTATTCCGTTACTCCCCAACACTGTTTATGCTAAGCTTAGCACAAGAGTGATATGTCATTTAACTCTTGACAGAAAAGTCTATTTACTCTCGTATCTCTTTACAAAGCAGTAAAAATGAACGTTGGACGATCCACAGCTTTATTACTGTTTTAATATCCTGCTAATCTTTAAGTGTCTGTGTCCTCCAGCGTGGATTCCAGGAGGACTTTTGCAGAATCCGTGACATTTCCATGACCAGCTGGTCCACCAAAGAACTACCAATCGCTTGCACTTAACAGCATTTCTAGCCAATACACTGTGGTATTTGATTTGATGATAATCCCGTTTAGTGCATTCCCCTTCAGTGTTTTTCTCTCTGATGACACTGACATTTTGACAAGCACCTTCTTGTTCCTTGTTGTTGTCATGGCTCTGTTGTTGTTCAAGTTTTAGTTCTCTTGATAGATGCAGCTGCTGTTGTGAAATGGTAAATATCATCAGGATAACAGTGATGAGCGGATCACTTATATAGCAGGAACAATAAAAACAATGCCACTTGATTCTGTTTGGCTTCTTTCTTTCTTTCTTAGGTTTGCATTCATTCCTTTTTTTATTATCTCGGTATCTCATCAGAGCTGTGGTGACTGAACACAGAGCCAGACCTTATGAGTTACTAAATTATTTAACCGGCTTCTTTCGATGTAGTTTCTTTAAAAAAATACATAAAATATGAGTGAAACATCCCAGTGCACGCATGTCAGTGTGGCCAATTGGATTTTAAGGCTTATTACCATTTTAACTACAGAGTTATATAAAGACTTATCTAGACTGTAAAAAGAAGCAAAGAAAAAAGTCTTAAAAGAATAAATACAATCATAAAAGGTAACATTTTTAATTTATTATATTTGGTAAAATTCGACGTGTGGTTAAAATATGGAGAAAAAAACAGCATCTCTGAAATATTAAAACAGGAAATTCATTCATTTTAAAATGGTACATCTTATTGAACTTTTTCAGTGTAGATGTCATGAAGAGGGAAATTAGTAACAGCGACCAACATTTCTTTCCGCTGTAGAGTCCATGAGGGTTTGACTAGTTTTTGAAGATCTACAGCTCTTGGCACTTTTCAGACTTTTCAGACTGCTTTGTTGTTACACAGACACACAGAAGCACTGATTCGTACTTAGGCAATTTCCTTCCAGCCAGTCAATCTGAGGTTCTTGCCTCAGAATAGTAATTATGTCCAACCCACAGAATGTTCTGGACATTGACAAAATGCCCAGATTATCAGTCTGCTTCAGGTCCCTGAAGTTTTCCTGAGCTTGTTCTTAGTGGTCCATTAGTATCACTGCCTGCAAAGCTGTGATTGCATCTGTCACATGCATTTCAAACGACCCGCTTGTGCAGCCCATGAATATTCTCGCCCAAAATATGGAAATAAAAGCCGGCCCTGTGACGAAAACTCCTGCTGTGGAAAAGCTACAGTTTTACTCTCAGTTGTGTTTGTTTAACACAAAGGAGGATCTTTTGCTTATTTGATGCTGATGAGAAGAGGAGCTGATTTAATTGCAATCATCACTCCTTGTTGAGGGTATGTGTGTCAGGCCACTGAGCTGTAGAGTGCTTAATTGCCTCATCTGTGTGAAAGTGTGATGCTGGAGAATTAGTGGTCGGGCATAGTTACACAACCCTGTGATCAGAAAGAGATCAGAAATGGGAGCTACTCAACGTTTCATTGGGCGCTCGGCATCTTTCCTTAAACTTGTTTTCGCTTTCTAGCTTTTAATTGAGAATAAGCCTCTTTATGCTTGACTGAGCATACTCTCCCATACTATATGAATGATTTGCTCCCCTCCTCTCTGTTCTACAGGTTTCCATAGGAGTGCCGTCGAAGCTTTCTACTTTCACGTTTGTGCCAGCAGTGCAGAAATTGCCAATTAAAAACGTTTTTACTGAGGAGGGGAGATCTGGAGCTCTGACAGAAAAACCAGATAAGGTACAGCAGCACCACTTGTCCACAAGATGGCAAAGCAATAATTATATAACCAATAACTAATATTCATCTTTGAAACAATTTGATTGTAAAACATTAATCAAATTTTATGCCTGATATTTGTATTGGTTGTGTGGTGAGTCACTAGCACTGAATATGAGCCCACTCATCTGACTTCCTCCAGCTTATGTCAAAAGTTGAAGTAATCATGTTTTTGAAATTGCAGACTCTGTGTTAAAACGAGAAGTTTAAATTTCTGTCCTTACTTAAATCGGATGACAGCATTAAAAAGTCCTTTAAAAAAGTTTTCATAGAGCTCTACGCAGTTCTGTGAAATACTAATCACACCTTGTGATTTAGTAGCATGTAGAAGCATATTTAGCACCGCTAACTTGAAGTGATCTTTTTCTGTATAACTCTCACATCACTGTGGAAGAATTTTGGCCCACTCTTCTTTAATGTTACCTCATTTTATTGTGGGTTGGTGGACATTTGTTTACGCACGGTTCTCTTAAGGTCCCAACACGGCATTTCAATCAGGTTGAGGTCTGGACTTTGACTGGGCAACATTTTTTGGACGTTTTTCTTTTTAGCAGTTTGCTGCAGTGCTTGGGATCATTGTGCTGTTACACGAACCAGTTTGGGCCAAGCTTTAACTATCAGACAGATGGCTTCACAGCTGATTCTAGAATATTTTGGTATACAGAAGTATTCACGGTTGACTTGCAAAGCAACCTCAGTTCATCTCCCCTCCACCACTGCTCCCGATTGTTGGGGTGAGGTGCTGACATGTTTGGTTCTCACAAAATGTGAAAATGTGTGGACTGCAATAATGTCCAGTTCAGTCTGTTCTGTCCAAAGGACATTTTTCCAGAAATCTTGTGGTTGTTCAGATGCAGCTTGGCAAAGCTAAACCTTGCAGCCAGGTTCTTTTCAGAGAGCAGAAGCTTTCTTTTGGTAAACAGTACGGTCATTAACTTGAACAGGGAGCTGAGAGTCTGAGATGCCTGCTTTTATTTATTTTTTATTATTGTGCAACTCCTCTGACCATGGGATGAATTTGCTGGGAAGTTTATATCATTGTGTTAACACACACCTGACTGCTCCACACCAGCAAACTGCCAAATATTCTGCTTTCATAGAGGTGGTCACACCTGCTGATAATCAAGATTAATCAAGTGCATTTAGTTAATCTTACTTAACCTTTTTAATTCCTATGAAAACAGTAAGGGTGTACTTTTTCACATGACTACAAATATATCCACTTTCCTTTTACATTTAACATGATATATACATTGCCATTTTTCTCACTCTAATAAGTCTCAAAATGAAATACTTATTTAATCAAACTTCATATATTTTGTCAATGAATTACTCAACTAAGTTTGCATGTGACTGTATATGTCATTGGAGACAAACCACACTAACCCTATTTTTTATTAATGGAAATCGGAATGAATATGTCCCTATTTTCCATTAAACTCTTCCTGCATGGGGGACACCCCAAGTCAGTTTCGCCTTAGGTTAAGCTGGGGTTAGGTTTATCACCTATGATGGCTTAGACCTCAGACAGAATATTAAATTCTTTTCAGTGGAAAATGAAACTTAATTGTAAACGATTAATAATGCCAGTCACCCGAGGATCAAAAGACACACCTTAGTTTCGGAGAACAGTTCATCTAACTCTTGGTACTTCCTTCTCAGACAGTGCAACAGACATCTGCATGAATCACCTTCCCAGAGGAAAAGGCTATAATTAGTTCTCAGGTTCACAATGAAAATATTTTACCCAGGTAGAAATTTCCTGTTACATTTCTACATCTTTAAACAAATTGATGGAGTCAAATTATTCTAGGTATTCCAGCAGCCAGACTCATACAGCCTATATCATGTTTGAAGATTCATATATCCACATCAAACATATGTCAGAGTGACCTCAGGCATTAAATTTGATGTTCTCTGACTGTAAAGGGCAGAAGAAATGGTTCTGATGCTAATGACGCTCCTCGGCTCATCGTGTGAAAGTTACATTTTGTATAAAATAAGGAGCAAAAATGAATCAAATGTAAATAATCTCACACCAAATACGTAACATTTTTTCTGCTGGAAACTACTTTAGTGCGCGCGCACACACACACACACACACACACACACACACATTAGAAACACCAGCTGATCTCGGGGAGGGGGCTGATGCTGACCATCAGTTGTCATGATTGCTGAAGGGGTTAACGTGCTATTGGATGTTGATGCAGCATCAAAATCACAGCAGCATCACAGCTCTGCGTGCCTGTAGTCAGCTTGCTGTCTGCCTCTATATAGACTTCAAAGTTCTTCTCACTAGGGGGGTGACACCATTAGTTTCTCATCTTCCTCCACAGCTATTACCTACAGGAGCGACAGCCCTTCATCTTATTAGCTGACAACATATAGGCGTAGCTACGCTGCTGCAGTGCAGAGAAGTGCAGAGAAGCCCGTGTTCAGTCTTTTCGTAAATGAACAACATAGAACTCTGTGTGTGTGTGTGTGTGTGTGTGTGTGTGTGTGTGTGTGTGTTTGCATGCATCCAAATTTCCCTGCTATGAATGCAGCTGATCTTCCGAGTTTTCTTCTCTATTCAGTTGGACCTCTACAGTGATCTATATCTTCCTCTCATATGGTTGCATTTTTTTTTCTGTTATTCAATTAGAAAATGATTAAACACCTGTGGAAGTTAGATACAGAGGTTCTTCTCATATAGATTTAAATGATCAGGTTTTATCATCTATCATCTATATTAAGAAGTAATTAAGTATTACTGTAATCAAGCCTGATAGCTTTTTATATAATGATAAAAAACTATAAATGAGAAATGAAGTGGTATATAACTCCGTTGTACTCAGTTAAACACTCAAAGCGCTTTCTTAAGGCCTTTACACACCAGAAAAATAAAAATCGTCAAATGTTTTATTTAAAATGTTTTTCGGACTCACCTGTTCTTAATGAAGTTGCTCATACATGTAATTTCACTGGACAAATTTGCAGCGTTTAGCTCACATTCTTCTTTTTTTTTCTTTTGAATTTTCTCTTAAATAAACAGATCTGACCAATCAGATCAAAGGATTTGGCTGCAACTGCGCTAGAGGCTCAGGCGTGCACCAGTAATGAATATACAAGTAGTAAAATAATATTATTTTACCTCAGACACACAGCTAGACGCTGCTCCGGGTCGATTGGCTTTCTGAAATTATTTCTCTTGCTCCTTGGATGTGGCCCCAAATCTGTCAGCAAGAGCTCAAACTGTCCCACTGACATCCTGAAATATATAAGAAAGTGGTCGTGATACGGCTTCAACTCCTGGATCGAGCCATGAAATTGTCAGTGCTCCTGTCTTGTACTGAAAATTGGATGATGGACCCAGAATCCTCTCAGTAAGGCCCTTTACTACCAGTCTCATTCACCCAAACACACACACACACACACACACACACACACACACACACACACACACACACACACACACACACACACACACACACACACACACACACACACACACACACTCACACAAGCACTTTTATGTACACTTAAGTGCATGTATGCCCAAGCCTACTCTCGTGTGCAGACTGGAGGAGCTGAGGGCTTAATCCTCAGACGTTCTAGTTGGCAGACGACAGATGTTGGTGTTATTACTAGAGAAAAAAATCACGTATTACTAAGATTACTAATGACTTTTCCTAAAAGCAATGCAGTATGTTAATTAATTGCTTTCCGCAGAAAGTAACTCACCTTAATGCTTCAAGCTTGGCTGCTCATCACTGCCTTTGTTACCTGAAGTTCAGGGTCAGGCTGCTGGGTCAGCAAACACTCAGCTTTAACATCATTCTCAGTTCTTGGCTAGCTTTGTGTTGGCATGCTGTCTAGTTGATGTTGTGTCGGGAGTATACTGGATTTGTTTCTGTCCTGGACACAGTTTTCATTTCACCATTGCACTAATGTCCTTATCTCCACTGCTGAAAAGCTGTCGATCACTCCACCATTGCCCTCCTCCTGCACAGGAACCAAAATCAGCTGACCGTAAAAGGAGGCAAAAGGTTGTTTGATATATTTTCTTTTCTTTCTATTCTTAATGTGCAGACAACTGACAACCTTTGTAATGCAAGTAATGACATAATTATACTGTCACGTAATAACTGACTTTAGTGTAATAAGTTTCATTACTGTGTGACTGATTACAGTAACACGTTACACCCAACATCAAAGGGTACGTGTGAGTCACAGCCACCCCAAAAAGGAAAGAAAATTATAAATAAATGTAAAATTATAAATAATGAAAAATAAAGAATATAATATAAAGAATATAATAGAATTTTGTTGCATGGTGGTGCAGCGGTGCCTCACTGAGTGACATGCTTTTAAATCTTCAACACACACAAGTCGCCCCTGAAATAAAGCTCTCTTTGTTTCCTCCTTTAATTTTTCTCTCCCTTATTTGTTGAAGTCCTTGTCATCCTGGATAAAAGAAAGGCATTCGATAACAGTGAAAAAGGCTGCTTTCTGCTCTTAAATTATCCACTTTGTTAAGCCGAGTTATGAACTCATTTTCACACCACTTTCCATTAAGCGCAGAAAAAAAGCCTCTTTGGTTCCACTATTGCAGTCTTCCCTGCTCAGCCGCTGATATTTTACACTCAGGTTAATAGGGTGCCCATCAGTTTCACGCAGCGATCCGAGACCAGACTGAATGAGCCAGTCACATCTTTATTAATCTTCTATTCATTTGGGTTTTTGTTAAAACTGAAATCTAACACGAACAGTTGATCCCACCATTTGAAGTGCAAGAAAACAACTCCATGACACCCTTTCAAATTATTTCATTTTAATTATTTCTACAGGACTGATCCAATTCTGGGCTCCTTGTGGCCATTAATTGAAGGTTGGCAGCCCAAACACACAGACAATTGACTGGTATTATCTGCCTTCTGATCTAGTTTTTTGCTGGGGAGCAAAAAATTTCCCACAAATCTGGACAGATATCTTTGACTTGCTTCCATCCTTTGGCACAGCCTTTCTACACAATCCCCCAAATCCTTTTTTCTCTCCCTTTAATGAATTCAGTGTCACAGGATCTAAAGGTCCATCTGCGAGAGAGGCAGACTAACTGTGCTCAGTTATCGCCATCCTTGGTTTGTCTTTCTTAATGAGATGTTATATGGTTATTAGAAGTGAAGCTGTAGTCGCTGACAGGCCAGAGTGCAGATCGGACTCTGTTTGGTCCATCACTCAACTAGAGGGGGAGATTAATTAACGAGCAGACTTTTTCCTTTTTCCTCTGTTTGTGAAGACACCGGTTTATTACAGTGTGCCTTGTTTCTGCTGAGTTGTAGCCTCAAGTTGCACACAGCTATCTGGGATAACTGTGCCTTTCATAATATGCATAAAAATAACAGGCTGGCAGTCTGTCACAGCTCAGTGCTCATCCTGATATTGTGCTTTCATGTCAGCTATATATGAACACGACTCCAGCATCTACCTCCACCTGCTGTCTATAGCTCGTGCATGCTAAAACCCACATCCAGCCACACGTTGCTCACTTTGGCTGATCGAACGATCCCATTGTCTACACTTACTGCCTGAATTGAGCTGACTCCTATATTGACATCCCAATATACAGAATGTAAAGAATTCCCAGTGAGACATTCAAGAGCTCATTCATCCTTCAGTGTGATTTAGAGTAGCCAGATTTAGAGGAAAGACACATGTCTTTGCGATCAATGGTGATAAGTTCTCATTGACAGTTTGCATTCTGATTGGCCGACATTAATTTGAAATGAGGCTGTACAACACAATACTCAGATTCTTCCCATAATTACTAACTCATTTTGACTTTTTTCTTCATTTTTATTCCCACTTAATCTGCGGTGCATCACAGATTTTCAAATGATTTACAAATGCAGGCCATTTACCATTTTCTTCAACTCTATAATGAATGCACCAATGCTGAGCAATGAGCACATCTCTTTCTGAAATACCCAGCGCTAAATCTTCAGTTTCTTGCCAAGAGATGGGGAAGCTTAACTAAGCCACCATAATAAACAAATGTTGTTATATTAATTAGTTAAGAACTAGGCAGACCAGAGTAAGACATGTGAAGTTAAAATACTATATTTGTATCATAGAGGCAATAATTTATCTTATCACTTACATTAACATTACTTTTTTTTAAATGGCACTTAGTTTAGATAAGAAAAATCCCTTTCATATAGGTTCTAAATATGATGACATTTGACACAAGGTGTTTGATAATCTTACTGACATTAGATGACATTTATGCTGCACACACTTCCAGAAATGAATGTCCTTCTGGCAACTTTTCATTGCTTTGATTACTGCTCATCTACATTACAGGCAAAAGAAAAATACAGAGAATTTTTTAATTGGTTCAGAAATCTGAAGGTTGTCATTATAAGATAATGTTGTATGTATATTTAGCATCCTAATTGCCATGCCAGGGAGAGTGTGCTCATATTTATAATGATTCATATAATGAGCAGTTACACGTTTTAGCTCAACATGTATTTTCACAGATAATCCTGTTTTAAACTGGATTCCTGAAATGCATTTATAGTTCACACACTAATATTAATTATATGTAAAACAATGAAAAGGCCTCATTTTTGGTTATCTGTGGCACTGGGTTTAAACAGTGTTTGCCTCTGCAACACAAAGTGAAATAAATGTTCTACATAATGTGAAATTAACTTAATAGAGTTTATTTGAAGTTCTTCAGTGTTTAAAATGTATGCCACAAGGCTGCAGGAATATGGGCACTGCTGGTGTCGTGACTCAGGAAACTTAGTTTTACAACTTACCAGTTTGCCAGGAAATATGTGACTAACACTGTGAAACTGTGCATTTTAAACCAAACTCTATTTCTTTTCTTTTCTTCTTCTTTTTTTTTTTTTGCTAAGTCTAACCACACAGCTTTGTTGCCCAACTTTAACCAAACACCAGAAAGGAAAAGTCAGAAATGAAAGTAAAACAAACAGGTTCAATGCTGACTATATCAAAAAGATTAGCTGTCGCCTCACACCAAAAAGCTTCTTGGTTCAAACGTGCTGGTCAGCGTAGAGCTCTTCCTGCGCCTGTGTGGGTCTTCTGGGTGCTCACGTTTCCTCTAACAGACATTTACTCAACGTAATTAAACACCATAGAAGTTTTTATGCTTCTAATATGGAATATATTTCTGAAATTGTAGCTATATAGTCAGAGATGTTTCTTATATAAAACTTCTATGTGCCTCATTCACACAAGCACTTTTTCCTACATGTGAGTGCATTCTATGTACCATTTACACAGATTCACACTCTGGTGAATGCATCAGAGACTTGGGGTTTAGTATCTTCCCCAAACATAATTAGGCATGCAGACTGGAGACTAGGGCAGCCGGAGACTGAACCACCAACCTTCCAATTAGTACATGACCTGCGATACTTCCTGGAAGTCAGCCTTCCCAGTGTTTCCACAGATTATTATTTGGATATTCAGTCCTGAATATAAACCTTAAGGATGCTCTGTTATCCTGATTGTTGCAAGCGCTTAATTTTTTGTTTGACTTCATTCTGTCTAAAATACACATAGCTATATATATTTTGATTGGGTTGGGATCTGGAGAAATGGGTTCAGAAGGAGCAAATCCTCAGGTGAGAAGGATCCTGCCAGAGCCTAATATTTTAAGGGTTTCTTATGCTACTACCTCGTCTTTCTAATTATGCCCCGGTAAGAGGATTAAGGTCAAAAGGACACCACAAGCGCAAAATTTAAATTTCGTCCAGTGGCAAGCATGCTGTGTTAATACACAAAAACAACAAGGCTTTAACGTTTTACACTCTCTGCTGTCACTTTACATTTTATTAATACTTTGGCATGTACACAGACCCTGCGTCAGAAGCTCACATGACGCGTATACTACGCCGGTGTCTGCATGTGCGTGCCCATGTGAGTTATATCTGTGGGGGGATGTGGCGTGTAGAAACCAAACACACCCCCGAGCTCAGAAAGGGTCACTGATGATCACCTCGGGTTTCACTCGCAAAGTTTCTGTTTAACATTTGCTTCATTTTCCCCTGTCAGAACGGAGCCGTGTCCCACGAGAAGACGAGCAGGAAAAGTGTATCAGACGGGGAGATTATCAGAGCAGAGTGGGTCTTAATTAACGACTCTGTGGAGGGAGGAGCAGGAAATGTAACCCTACCGCAAGTAAGTAAAACTCTCAATGTCACGAGCAAGGCAGAACAAAAAAGCTTTGACTTAATGTGATGTAGATATGTGTTTGTGTGTGTACGTGTATACACACAGTGTGTATCTTTGCAGGGTCTTAATTTACAACTTAATTTACAAGTACAAAGTTAAATTTGGTAAGCTGACATTCACTAAAGAAGCACTGTCAGGAAATTAATTTAAAAATAAAACGACTGTCCAAGGTGTGCGTGTGCTGCTTTTCAAATGTGACATTTTAATTGGACTCTAAAAATACAAGAGTTCTAGTGTCTATAATGAGTACATTTTAGTTGTGCTTTTGCAGGGGGTCAGATGGTGTTTTCATCAAAGTAATTTCACAAACCAGCCACAAGCTTGTTACAAACGCTATTTTGCAGGGGTAGCATTTTTGGTATATCTGGGCTTTTAAGAAAGTGGAGGGAAAGTCCATTTTCAGTAATTGCTTCCTGAGGTGTGAATTTTCAGATAAGACGCAGGAAAGAAAACGAAAAAAACCCCCAAACTATCTTTTTTCTTTCTTTTTGTTTTTTAGTTGAAGACTTCTCCAGCTCGTGCCAGCCTCTCTCAAACCAAATCCTCTCTTTCAGTCAGTGCCCAGTCTCAAAATACACCAAACCACGCAGCCGCAGAGACGGCCTCCATGGAAACAGGCGCTGATAAACACAGGGACATTTCCCAGCAGCAGTGTCACCACACCTCCAGACACGTTGAGGTTAGCTTGGGTTGCTGTGCAAATAGAACGCCAGGGTCAGAGGACATATTAAGCCCCGCAGACTCTGGAGACCTGCTTCCCACACTGGCTTCTTCCAGGGAGTCCATCCTCTCAGGTGCCTCGGACAGAGAGAAGAGCTGGTCCGCCGTGCGGCTTTCCTCGGTCACTTCTCCTGCCTCGTTAAGCCGTACCATTTCTCCCTGCTCATCCGTCCCCTCTGGTGTCTTCACGCCTTCTGTGATCCAGGTCAAGAGGCACATTCTTGCTCCAGGCTCTAGTCTGATCCACATCCCTCAGACCTGCTTCTCATCCTGTGAGAGCCTCTCCTCCTCTGTCTGCTCCCAGAACCCTCCTCCCCGCCATCGGCCTCCTCTCACCCGACTCTCTCTCCTCACTGCCATCCTGAGAAAAGGTCGTCTTCCTGTTCTGTCCTCAGCGCTACAAAGACCGTACACCCCCTGCTGGCCTGTGAACCCCGTAACACTGTCCTTCTGTAACGCGTGCTCAGCAGCCTCCAGCGTGGCCTCCATTCCCCTCGAGTTTTCGTCTCGGTTCTCCTCACTGGCATCTATAGACGTTCAGAACCACCATTGCAGGGAACCAACATGTCAGTCAAATGAACTCAACAGAACGTGCACGCCATCTCAAGTGCAAAGACGTTCAGAGCCAATGAAGAGTTTCGCGCTACCCCGAGCTCCTGTATTTTGCTCAAACTTCCTCTCTGCTTCTCCACCAAAGCATGAAGAAACAGTCTGTACAACTTCCAAAATCTTGCCCCTCACACACATCTCCATATCCAAACTCCCTGAGCTGAAGCCCAGCAGTAATCACACGTTCCTCAAGGGCAGTGCGGATAATAACCTTAAAAAACTCATCTCCCCGTCCCCCAAACTCATTAACGAGCCACAGACTTCCACGCCCCAGAAATGGAGTCGCAAGCCAAATTCATCTCTCTCAAAGCTTCGTTGGCTTTCTCAGCAACTGAGATCTTCACCTGTCTCCCCCCCTCATCCTGAGCCTTCTCACTCATGTGCAACGATTTTCCCCGCTCGTGCTGACACAGCATCACCTCTCCCTCCTCCACGAAATCCCACAGGAAGGTACGAATTAGAGAGGAGCCACTTCGACCCCACAGGTGCCACACATTCGCAGGGCATTCGCAAAGCCCCCTGTCTGTCGCCTTCCTGCTACACGCCCATTGTTTTTTCTGGATGGCCTTCACCCACCAGCTCTCCCACGCCAACGCCTTCTCCTGCTCCACCAATCAGAGATCTCACCCCTTCCCCTTTCTCCCTGCGCTCCACACCCTCACCAAGGCCGGGGAGTGGAATATCAGACTACAGTGACAGGGAGGGTAAAAAAAGAAAGGTAGCCTCTATCTGTGCCGTGTGCATGACTCGTTTAAAGTGAGGATATTTTTTACTGTGTTCCCTCTGACATACTGTTCTCACATCCTGCGTGGCTAAAAACAGACTTCTCGCACTTGACATGTGGATATCAAGCGGCATCGTCTATGTGGAGCTGATTTTAGATGTGTCTTTTATCCATTTGTCTTTGTCAGTGCTCATTTGTTCCTTTGCAACAGTTTCAAGTGCACTTTTCCAATGCCTAAAAAGTTTTTTTTTTAAAGCTGACATTAACCGAATGGGTGCAAAATTCAGAGTATTAACCACCAGGAATTCAATTTATTTCGAGCCAGCAGGGGCAAAATAAGTTGATAACACACTCATCCAGTTTTCTTGCCCGTCGGTGAAGGAAAACTAAGCTTGTTCATAATGTAATCCATCAAACAGGCCTCCTCTGCAGCAAAGTGATGTAGTTTCCACAGGCTAACACACTTCGGCTCACACTGCTGGGCAACTCTGAGTTTGACTGTTTTGCATGATAAGCAGCCAGCACCAACAGAAGACAGAGCATGCCTATAAAACAATTTCCATCAGACTGTCTACAAAGTTTATCTTCAAAATTTAAATTGTAATTACATTTATATTCATATTGTTTGCTCTTCTGTCTCCAGACACACAAAATTACGCTAAGCTACAAATCCCTCGCCGCTATTCCCACAAACACCCTGCTACTGGATCAGCAAGTGAGTTCACTTCTGGCTCTAATCCCATTAATTTGCCTTGTTAAATGGCCAGCCATACAGTACGAAGTGCTAATGATGCAGCCAGTGTTGCTATGGTGAGCATGATGTGAGTAATTTAAGATAAATCTTGAGATGCACTAATCAGATTTAGAAACTGCAAAAAAAAAGAAGACATTTTGTTCCTTCATTTCAGAAGGACTTAACAGCAGCTGCAAGGACAGTACTTCTTAAAGCTTTATTAAAAGTCATATCATGCTCAGGGAGACATGAAAACACATTCACACCTCTGTATGATACATGTAGACGAAGGAGTTATGCCTGTGAAGAATATAGAGTGGATCAACAGGAATTGTCTGGAGGAGATGTTGTAATGAATTGCGTGCTATTGCTCCAGTGAAACCATTAGTCGTGGAGGGGAGCTCAATTTCTTCTCTCTCTTTGTATTCACAGGCCATAGATGAGCAGGTCGAGAGAGAAATGAGTTCCTGTGACACGCTGAACACAGGCATCGCATCAGACACCCACACTGAGGTACCACTGCACACATCGCCGCCGTTATTTACCGCACACGTTGCGAAACGGCATCAATAAGTCTGTGCTCTCCACAGATGTGCTCGCCTGCTCAGCTCCGGCAGCAGTCTGAGGAACTTTATGCCGTCATTGATGAGATATTGGCAAATTCCGTTGCTGCAGTGAGTTTGGTGTTTTATTTCACTATTAATATAAAATTAAACAAGTATAAATGTGGTGCTGAAAGTCACTTAACAGGTTTCTTTTTTTTTATCCTTTAACTCCAACACAACCCTGGCACTGTAGTCCACCAGGTCATCAACAACCAACAATGGTCTGCAGGTAAAATATCTCTTTAACAGCATGTGAGCTATTTTTCCTTTGAAACTTTTACACCAAGATATTATCACTTTAAAACTAAGAAGTTGGAGGATTAAACAGTTACTTAGCTAACAAGTATTTTAATTTGCAAATAATGTGAAACAGGGAGGAAACGAGGGATCTGAGCCCACAGTGAAGTACGCACCTGTATATGATCATAACCTGTCTTATTTTCTGATTTCTTATCAAAAACTGTATTTTTCTGAGATTAGCATCGTGCTGTATCAAAGACATAAAAAGCTTAACCTGGCAGTAAATCCAAAAGTATGGTCATTTTTCCACAAACTTCTATTCAATTAAACTTGAGTTTTTTGCCACACGAGTCACTCCCGGATCCTATTACACAGAATGCAGCTTTAATTCAAATGTTTCACACTTTTTTTTTCCATACACACTTTATGCTTAGATGGAGCATGTCTTTATACTAACCTAAGGTGACTGGCTGCTGACTCCAGCTTCATATTGAACTGGGACACATCTGAGAATGGTGTCAGATCAATCTTTGGCCCAGTCCCAGGTGAAATCAGTCACAAAGAAGTTTATTTATCTCCTAGGACACTGCTGCTCGCAGTCGTCGTTCACAGGCTCAGAATCTCTTAGCTTTTCCTCGTACACAACTAAAGAGCTTTCAGTCACTACAACTGCACTAAATCGACTCTGTGGAATCTTTTTAAAGAAGCAGTTAAAAACATTTTAGACTAAACATGCCTTCTGTTGGGAATTGCATTTTATGTCTTTATATTGGCTGCTAAAATGTTCTTATTTATTTGACTCTTTTCCTGTTGCTCACTGCTTTGTGACTGTCTGTCTATGGAAAGTCTTACCTTACCCTGCACTGGCAATAATCTGATTGTTTGCTTCACTGGAAGATTGCAGCACTCACAGTTTATATGGAAGATGTCAACTTGTCTGCAAATACCAACCTGCTCGCTGAGCAAATTGGAAACAGAACCCATTTGCAATCATCACAAAATCTGCCCCCTTTGAAACACGTGGGTTACAGCTTTTACTTTGAAGGTGAACATCCTCCGTTTCTAGTTTCACATTCTTCTGCTTGGTGGTTAGTTAGCGAGTGTTTACAGACAAATGGCATCTTGAATACAAACTACAGATGACTGTCTGCTGGTGACCAAATCAATCATGAGCAGATTCTTGGTTTGTCCCCCCCCCCCCGCTCTGCTAATGATTTCCCCAATCAACAGCCAGATAGACGGTTTCCCCTAGTGACTGGTGGTTCCATGAAGGTCACTGGCTGTTCTCTAGGCCTCTGGGACTAGTGGTAGCTGACTGTGTCTTTGTCAGCTACCACTCTGAAATTACATCATCTTGTCCAGTTTGTGATGATTAACAAAACTTAATTTTTTCTTCTTTTTGTCTTTTTTTTGTAAAAACTGTTAAAAGTTCACACTGCAAATTTTGCACACACAGTGATGCAAAGCTGACTAAAGCGTTGTCATCTCAGTTCTTTAGTGCAGAATCTGTTTAGGTCAATAAAAAGAAAAAGAGTAAACACATGCTCTTTGCACCCAGAATAACAATGCCAATCAGTGTCATCATTTTGCATCCTAATTGCAGTTTCATCATTTTTAAAAGGAGCAGGCAAGCAGCTTTCACACAAAAACACACCCAAAAACAAATAAAAGAGAGAAAGAAAATATACATTTGTGTCTATATATAACTAAAAGTGTGAACCATTAAAGTAAAAATGAAATAGAAAAGATAAATAAAGAACTGCAGTAGCTTTGGAACTGAAGAAATGAGTCCTCTGTACTGTTTTACTGAAGCACAAGCAGGAAGTTGGATAAAAGTGAATTCTAACTATATGAGCACAAGAAATGAAAGGACATCTGTCCATTATTTATCAAAGGAGAATGCTTCCTATAGTTTCCAGAGAAAACAAGTGTGTGTGAGTGTGTGTGTGTGTGAGAAAATGTCATCCATGGGACGTGTGCTCTTAAGCTAGATGCTTGTGTAAACTCAGCAGGGGGGAAAGTATGCATGAGAACATAAATTTTTCAATCGCTAACAAGAGAAACTGTGTTGTGTAACAAGAAAACATGTTAAATTCAAGTCTGAAAAAATAAAGACACGCGTTCTGGAGAGACCATGATTCATGTTCTCCAAGGACTTCTTTTGATCATCTTTTCATTAATTGCTTTTCTAAAAAGTGACCATCACAGTTACAAACGAATGAGTCGTTTGATGATTCTTTTTTTTTTCAATTTTCCCTGACATGCAGCTTGTGTCATTCAGTTTCTGTTATTCTTCTTCATTTCCAGCCAAAAAACTCATCATTTTCAAAATCATTGGGACGTGAAACCAAATATGTGAGTAGAGGTCAGGTAGTTTTGCACGTTGAATTAAAGGCAAATGCTTTCTGTTTTTCTCAGCTTTTACCCCACAGGATAAAAAACCTGCTGCTGACGGTGCTTATTCTCAGTGTTGTTCAGATGCTTTTATTTGCTCTTTGAATATTATAAAATAGAACTTGACAAATTTCAACCAGCTTCAAAAAACTTATAGAATAGTTCACAATGGGAATTATGGGTGGCACAGTGGTGCAGTGATTAATGTCACCTCACAGCACAGAATTTGAATCCGAGATTACATGTTTTCCCTGTGCCTACAGTGCGTGGGTTCCCTCTGCTTCCTCCTACAGTCCACAGACATGCATGTTGGGCTCTCTATTGATTCTAAATGGGCTGTAAGGTGTGCTCTTGTACTAGGACAGCAGGGATAGACTCCATCCTCTCGGTCTGTGTTTGTACTGAGCTTCTGACAGATTTCACAGTTCACCAGGAACACGGGTCATTTATAAAGTAGCTTACTGCATAAGTATGCACGTATAAGAGGTTCAAAACAGCGTGCTATCATGTGTTGAAGCTACTTCATCTCATAGCAACAGTTTATTAGCAAGCTCAGAAATAAAACCTTATTCCTGGGTTCATTAAACTCCAATTTAAAACTTAATTTTCCTCCATCCAATCCATCCAATCACTTCCGCTTATCCTTGTCAGGGTCGCGGGGGGCGCTGGAGCCTATCCCAGCTGTCATAGGGCGAGAGGCGGGGTACACCCTGGACAGGTCGCCAGTCTGTCTCAGGGCCAACACACAGGGACAGACAACCATTCACACTCACATTCATTCGCACATTCACACTTAATTTTCCTCTAAATTGTATATCTTCTTGCATGAACAGAATAACTTTGTTATTTTGAGGAAGAATAATTAATCTGATTTAAAACCAGATGTTTATGTATTTATGCTATCATAAAAACTCAAAAATAAATTACTTCTCTCAGTTGTGTATGTTTTCTCTCTGATGGCAAATATCATAATTAATTGAAAGAGAAGAAGGCGGGAGTGCTTTTGGTTATCAGTGTTTAACTTTTGTGAGAGGCATTAGTAATTGTGTTAATATTGATTTTTTTCCTCTAACTTATTTATTCAGGCATCTTTATGCAGCTTGCACCCATCTGCCGACGTGGAGAGAAAGCTGCTGGGTCGCAAACAGGTACACATTCTTTATTTGATCACGCTCCTTCATCTGCTGAATTAGGAGAATTTATGAGCTGCTTATCAGAATGAATTCCTTTATGCTGTCAAATGTCTGAATTGTATTATCCAGACAAAACCTGGGGTCATTCGCCCGATGACGGCCATTCCAAGACTGACAATAGAGGATAAAGATGAATTTCATCCAAAGCCCTTCAGGCAGTTTGCCAGCAAGCAGACCTCAACTGACAAGAAAAGGGTAAGCTTGTGGCATTCAATCAGTTTTTAATTTAAGTGATAACAAGACTTTGCAGTCTGCACAATCCTCTTTATTGACTTGAAATGTGTCTCGTTGGTGCCAGTTGCACTGAACTGCAACTGTCAGACTCACAGTAAAAATAAACTTCCAGAAACTACTCAAACTATATTCCAATCTCCATATCATGGATTGCATGGATACTTTTTTTTTTCCACCAAAGCATTCAGTACATTTATAGTACAGAATATACATCCATCAGGCATAATATTATAGTCACTGACAGGTGATTATTTCTTTATTGTGGGAAGTGGTTGGGATATATTAGGGAGCGTGGAGTGAACATTTTCTTCTTAAAGCAGGAAAAATGAGCAAGCATAAGGATTGAGCGAGTTTGAAAAGGGCCAAACTGTGATGCTAGATGACTGGGTCAGAGTTTTCCCAGTCTGCAGTGGTCAGTACTGTATCTGTTGAAGGTGGTCTAAGGAGGGAACAGTTGTGAACCAGCAACAAGGTCATGGGTGGCCAAGGCTCAGGGATGCACGCGGGGAGTAAATATGGAACAGAAGAGCTACTGTAACTCAAATTGTCAAAAAAATGTAATGCTGATTCTAAAAGAAAGGTGTCGGGACAAACAGTGCATCGCAGTTTATTGCGTATGGGATAGCTGTAGACACCATGCGGATGGCCCAGTGGGTGTGGCACCACAATGAAATCTGGGTAAAAAAGCAAACCAGTGGAGGCCATGTGATGCTTTGGGTAAGCTCTAATAGGAAGTCTTGGGTCGTGCCATCCATATGGATGTTACTTTGATGCTTAGCACCAAGCATTGTTGCAGACCACCCTTTCAAGCAAACAGTGTATTCTGAATGGCTGTGGCCTCTTTCAGCAGAATTGCTCCCTGCCACAAAGCAAAAATGGTTCAGAAATGGTTTGAGGAGCACAACAACGTTTGAGGTGTTTACCTCTGCGGGATGTGCTAGGCAAACAAGTTCAATCCATGGAAGTGCCACCTCTCAACTTACGAGACTTAAAGGATCTGTTTCTAACATCTTGGTACCACAGCACACCATTCAGGGGTTGAGCGGAGCCCATGCCTTGACCGGTCAGCAAATGAGGGACCAACATGATATTAGGCAGATGGTCGCAATGCTACAACTGACTGGTGGAAATTTCTAGATTCACCATAATATAAAATCACTTCAAACATACAAGAAGACAAAAAGTTTTAGAAAAAAAGACTATTCTGGTAAAACTTCTGAACTTCACCGTATCCTATCTCTCGCCCTTCGTTTCCCTGAAGACACAAGGTAATTTGTCTAAAAGCTCTTACCAATTTTCCTTATGCTGAGAAAAAGACAACAAACTTGAACACCTTTGCCTCTATTATCAGTGTAGATACCTGTTCTTGTCTTCCTTTGTTGTTTGTTTTTTCATACATACAAAGATATTTGTAATGTTTCCCTTCATCGTTCTGTCATCACCCGGTCTTGTCAGATTCTCTTAGAGGATGAGTCCCTTTCCTTCACGAGCCACTGAGCTTTGGACTTGTGTCCAAACTGTCTCTTTCTCACATTAAAGAAAAGTGAAGTGATGCAGAAAGCGGTAACTGCTTCACTCAGCATCATGCTGGACGCCCAGAAAGCCATCTTTTTAGTAAAGTGATTTTGCAAAAGAAATTCACTTTTTTGTTTAAAAAGTATTGTGGAAAAAACATTACAGGAGAAAACATAATTAGCTTGAATGTATCTAACAGGAAAGACTGTGGGGGAACATGTTTAGATATTACTGGAGCATGGATAACATCACACGTCTGAACTCTGACCTCCTGTAGCTAGTAAACTACAAAAATTAACTAGAAATGTATCCAAAAGCAAAACACAATTAAATAAGAATAGTCTTTAAAGATTTTCCCAACGATTCAGAAAAATGTAAGTTTTATAACTACTTTTAGATCGCAACATTTTGGCACAAAAAACATTTTAATGAGGGCTTTTTTGTTTTAAAATATACCCCTTTATATTGTCACACATTAGGAAGCTTCATTCTGTAAGCATTCCAGGGTGGCGACTTTAACCTAATCTCCACCTAAAAGTTGATGACTCCACACTGTATTTTCTGTGCAATTATTCCTTTAATGGTCGCTTAACTTTAAAACATAACGATGGGTCATAATTTCTGCCTGCACAAATGGCTTATGACCCACGGCCTCTAAGGGCTGGAGTAACAGCTGTTAAAATATGCAGACGGGGGGCAGCAAGAGTCATATTCACCATCCGGCCTTATGCTGTTTATACAACTGCTGCCATTTAACATGCTGGTGTTGTTTACCCATACAAACACCCACATGCTGCAGCAGATTGTGAAGAAAAAAAGGTAAATGACCTGTATTTGTATAACGCTTTACTAGTCCCTAAGGAACCCAAAGCACTTTACACAACCAGTCATCCACCCATTCACACACACATTCACACACTGGTGATGGCAAGCTACGTTGTAGCCACAGCCACCCTGGGGCGCACTGACAGAGGCGAGGTCAAAAAAGGTCAAATATGTGTAATAAAATATTAATTTCTTCTTACGTTTAGGTGTGGGACTTGGAAGGAAGTGTTTCACTTTTTGATTGTTCCTGCAATTATGTCACTGCAGCTGCAGTCAGAAGGCTCCAGCCACCAGTAAAACAAGCAAACAAGAAAAACATCACTGTATATAAAACTCAGCCATTAGCACATTTGAAGAAAAAAAACAACAAACTTTTTTGTTTAATTAGTACTTCCATTGAAGCATTGTCTAGAAGGCTACAGGCGGTCCAGCGTGACAGATTCATCCAGTTATTCTAATGGTGTACTGTGTTGGTACAAAAATAGGATGTTGCTGTCTGCCACAATACTTTTGACAGGGTGCCTTTTTGGTCAATTTCAGCTGTCATGTTTTGAAGACTTGTGGCAACAACAAGCCGTTGCGTCAGTCCGTATTTATTGCCACATAACAAAGGCAATTTCTGTGACTATTTTCAGGAGGTCTGGCTAGCATTTATGATTAGAAGTGTGCAGTTGAACAAATTATTATATCAGCAAATTGTGAAAAATGAAACATTTGACATTTGAAAATGCTACTCATAGACCAGATTTATTGTATTCATAAAGAGAATAAAGATGCTTTCTTATTGTCACGCAGAGAGGTGTAGTGTGGAAAACAGCAGACATCACTCTTACTTGACTGAGCAGCAAACAATGTTAGTTTAATGTTAGAAGCTTTCTAACACGTATGCATTCCTATTTGAATCTGGTCACCAGAGTTGTTATATTGTCATAATTTGAATTAGGATTACATTTTTGATTTTTGATTTGAGTTTAGTGTCAGTCATTTTCCAAATACAAAAAATAATAATAAAATAAATCTATTTTTGCAACAGAGTTTATTACAGATGTCAACAAAAAGAAAACAACAAAGAAGAATTTTATCCAATGTGAAATGGAGACACAAAAATCACAAACTGAAGTAAAACTACAGGAGGAAAAAGACCCACTTAGAATGTCAACAAATGGTTCTGACTAATAACACTACATTACTACATTAAACTACAAAATGACATTAATTTATACAGAGAAAGTATACACAATTGAGAATGTTAACAATATAAATTAAAAAAAATTGTTAATTGTAATAAATGAGATAAAATGCATGATTAAATTTACTACGTGTTTAATTATTTGGAAAGTTTGTGGATGATAATTAGAGCATACTAATATGCAGCAATGTGAAATAGAAAGTTTTCACATGGCTCTCTATAATCCCATGAAAAACTAAGCAGAACCCATGATTTAGTAGCTACTAAAACCATCTTTAGCAGAAATAATTTGACTTAATTATTTTTTGTATGATTTGTCAGTCTCTCACACTATTGTAAAGGAATTTCTACCTGTTGTTTACAATGTTGCTTCAGTTCATCGAGATTTGTTAGCATTCGTCTGGAGGTCAGGACTTTGACTGCATAATTGCCAAACCTGGATTCTTTTCAGGCTCTATGATATAGATTTGCTGTTGTGCTTGGTATCATTGTCCTGTTGTATGACTCAGTTTGGCCCAAGGTTTAGCTATCAGACCGATGACCTCAGAATATTTTGGTATACAAAGGAGTTCACGGTCGACTCAATGACTGCAGGATGCCTAGATCCTGTGGCTGCAAAACAAGCCAAAATCATCATCGCTCCATCACCGTGCTTGACAGTTGACTGAAGGTGTTTGTGCTGATATGTTTGCTTTTCACCAACTATGCATTCTGGCTAAACTCTATTTTGCACTAGTTTGGTGTTTTGTTAAATTTTACTTTGCAAACCTAAACCGTGATGCCATTATTTTATTCAATTCAATAAAACTTTATTGATCCCAAAGGTTGACACCGAAGGAAATTGGGTTAAAATTGGCTGTCGACCTTTGCCATTGCCATCTTACCCTCCGACCATACGTACATTACACAACATCACATGGGGAAGACAGGTCAGAGAGGTATAACAATGGAAAATGCACAACATGAAGTAAGACGAGGAGAAAAAAGGACTCCCCCCAGGCTGAGCGCCAACAGGGAGATCAGTTTGAGAACAGAAAAAAAAAACACCTCAGGACATAGCACATGAATCATCACATCTCACAACGTAGAAGACGTAAGCTTCGAAGGCGTTTGGGGGGTGAGTGTAGGTCTGTGTCAGTATTTTAGGGAGAGAATAAGGGTTTTACTGGCAACCCTTCCTAACAAGAAATGCCTATTCAGTCTTCTAACTGTACTGTCAAGAGCTTCAATGTTTAACATGCTAACAGAGACCTGCATAGCCTAAATTATAGCTCTTAGGTTTTTTGCAATTTCTTTGAGTATGTCTGAACTTTGTATGAGTTTGTTGGGAGGTCCACTCCTGGGAACACTGTGGTACTGTGTTAACACACCTGAATACTTCAGATCAGAAAACTGACAGAATCTCTGCTTTTATAGAAGTGCTCACACTTGCTAATGATCAGTCAATCAGATTAATCTGATTAGCAGCACCTGGCTGCTACTTACCTTCTCAATTCCTATGGAAAAAGTGAAAGTCCTTAGTCTTTCACAGGACTTCATAGAGTCCTTTAAAAACTTTGTTCTTCACATAACTGCAAAGCTGGTACAGAGTAGGTGTTTTTGCAAACTTAAAAACTTAAATTCAGTCTCACCTTACTTGCATAATATGAAGTATGCATGTAGAAAACATATTCTTACATCAGGCTGCAGAAGTTCATATAACAGCAGGGGAAAAACTTTTTTTTTTTTTTTTTTTTTTTGGGGGGGGGGGGGGTGTCTCAGTTTAAGTCCAATTTTCAGGCAGATAGGTAGGGTTTTTTTTCCTATTTGCTTCAAGGCATTCAACAAACAAACTTTTGAGTAAGAAACTTGGGAACATATCTGGTAATTAAAAATAGTGACCTCCTTCGCTGCAGCCATCTGTTTAGCCTTCACATGTAAGATTATTCAGATAGTCAGATACACAAAATAAATTACTGCTGTTCAATAATTTCACATGTTTTTGGCTCCACTAATAAATGTCACACCCTGTGAATGTTGATGATTATGTAACTTCTCTGGCTTTGGATTCCATCCATCCTTTTCCACTTATCCAATTCAGGATTGCAGAGGGGCTGAAGCCTGTCCCAGCTGTGACAGAGCAAGAGGCAGGGTACACCCTGGACAGGACGCCAGCCACTGCAGGGCTGGAGAATGACAACTAAATTACCTAATTTTGAAGATACAATCAAATAGTTCTTGCCTAAAGGTACCATGGAGGCTGGATGCATCAGGGATTGAACCACTGACTTTCCAGTTAATAGAGCGAGGCACCCAGAACAGAAATCTTAAAACATACATCATTTGTAATTTTAGTAGCTTCCTCAAAGAGTTTCAAACACAGCACAAGTCAGAAAAAAGGTGCATAAGAAAATTTAAATGTTGAAAGCCAGGAGATGATTAATCGCTGCTAAGATTACAACCACTTGCAGTTCTGCAACTGGTTGTAATCTCTGCATGATGCTCATTATTACTGATCTGCTGCTGTCCTTTCACAATTCCTGCTTCTTTGCCTGTCTGCTTTCTTTCTTAATCCTAATTGTGTCAGCTTGTCAGATCTCAATTGACGTCACTGTATATGTATATTTCATATCCAAGTTATATGCATCAAACCAGCTTCATGTGGAATTGCTTCACAGCGCTCCCTGGGAAATTTTATCCTGCTTTGATTTAACTGGGGCAGATTTTAAATGCCAAATGCAAAAACCAACCAAATTCTGTACGGCATTATGTCTGTTTGGTTTCCTGTAAACCCATCGCATCGAAGCAAATTTAATATTACAATCGCAGCCACAGCCTTAGATCAGCATCATCATAATGTCAGAATGAAAGTACAAAAGATGTGAGTGTTGCATTTGCCAAGAAGAACTATTGAAAGAGTGAGTATTTGACTGACAGAAGAAAACCAAATACGACGGCCAAAAGTCAGTTTTTCAATTTGAGAGGCAAAAAGATTTCAGATTAGCTCCTTGACAGATACTTATGTGGTTATATTTAAAAAACAAAAAACAGACTGAGGAAACTGCACAAAAAAAGAAAGAATACTGCAAAACAACAAGCATTGTCAAACCTTTCTAAAAAAGAAAGATCAGTTAAATGTTTCAGTGACAATTCATAGTGTGCCTAAAACAATATGTGTATTAAACAAACAATAGCACTTACCCCAAAGAGCAAGGGCTATACTAAAACTTTAATGCTTCATGATGTTGTTATCACAACATGCTGTTGGCCTGTTGTTATTACAATATGATTACATCAACCTGTCATGGTGTCATTGTGATGTTGTAATGATGTTGTGATGTTTTGAAAAAAAATAAAAATTGTGTCAACAACTGAATAAGTGTTAACATCCCTACTAAATATCATTGTCTGGTTAAAAGCAAGCAGTTTAACTCCAAAACTATCCTCACTCACAAGTATTGACGTGCTTAAAGGTAAAAGTGTCCTGTCAGACCATTTTTATTTGATATCATTAAAGGTGACGCTATAGAGCTGTGTTGTTGGTGAGTGTATAAATATACATGTACTCAATGTACATCAAGAAATGCAGCAGTGCAATGCAGTTACAAAGACTGGTAGCTGGTAAATATACATGCAACATACAACAAAAAAAGTACAGCTTTTATAAGGGAACACATTTAACGTTGACATTAGACCTTAATGCACAAAGTGCATTAGTTAAACATTAAGTAAACACAATGTAGTTCAGGACAGGTCTCCTTCAAATCGGTATAAAAACAGAGATGAAGACAGTTAGGTGCTGTGAGTTTAAACACAGATGTATCAAATGTGTTTGCTTTAACCGCCCTGGCAGAGGAGATGTGACTCGCTATGTCAAAACACAACAAAAGATTTGAAACAGATCACTGTGCTGTGTTTGATCATGATGATTCCATCTGACTCCAGTTTCTTAATCTACCTTTTATGATGCCCTTGGTTTGTCTGTGCAGGTGAGAAATACTAAAGAGCAACATCGTGCGGAACATCAACCCTGTGGAGGTCCAGGAACCCTTGTTACCCTTACTCTGATCTGAACATAATGTTTTGGAGAAGTCTGGAAAAGGTTAAATAATTCTGATTTGGCATTACCAACCGCCATGAGTTGCACCAGTGCAGTGTGGGTGAAGTAAAGAAAAATTGCGGTTTCAGTAGTGACAGAGTTCGAAGGAGACCTTCAGAACATCATAAGAATTGTCTGTGCTCCCAACACATTCCTCAGGCTGCCACACAGACAGGTTCCTGCTGGGTCTTTGAAGGCTCACAAAACAGTGAAATAGTAAAAGCCAAAAACTCTGAGTGATGATAGATACAGTAGTGCACCTCATGAAATGAATTATACAGATGTCTGAGAGTACCTTCCCACAGATGTGAGATCTGAAATCGAGCAGCACAGTGATGGAGAGGTCAGCAGTGTCACGTCACAGCAAGACAGTTCCCAGCAATGGTCTTTATGTGCAACATTTGCCTGTGCCTGCTTGGGTTTCTGTCTTCCTCCCACAGTCTAAAGGCATGCATGTTAGATAAATTGGTGATTCTAAGTTAGCCCTCTTGGACTGTATAGAATAAAGTGTTGCATGCGCTCGTTACATGGCGAGTATATTACATTTGCTCCTGCATGCACCCACAATGTAACTAAATAATCTAAAAATAAATAAATTAGAATCCAGCCATTGAGCTAACTGTGTCATGCTAAGAAAGAGCAAGCACACCAGTGCAGAGTCAAAGGCAGGCTTGAAACTTAAAAAAATCATTTATTGAAGGTCTATATCAATCTGTGAAAGTGAGAACAGATATCAAGGAAAATTAATACCGGGGACAAAGATTGGGCGAACGGTATGACACGACTAGGCTAAGGGGAGACAGCATAATGGGTGGGAAAGACAGTGGGAGCAAATCAGAAATAGGTAGACTAGGGAAGTAAATTTAACACAATGCACACCGAGACAAGAGACTAGCACAAAGTATAAGTAATACTGAAACTTCAACTAAGACACGCCACATTTACACGGGCAGAAAATAAACACGGTTACAGAACAGAGAGAACAGATAGACATTATGACAAGACTGAGGTAACAATAGGATCACTAACAACACCAACTAAATATTACAAGGCCAAGAAGAAGAACCAGAGTATAAACAAAGACTACAGACTACGAACTTGATTTGAGCCTATAAGTAGACATAAACCAAAGGTAAACAAACACAGAGACAAAGGCTGAATGCACAGAGATGAGACACCGGAGAGGATGAAGAACCAAGGTATGTAAAAAAATAAACCCACAACAAACAAAACTTAGAAGCAATAAGAAAATAACATTAAACTCGAAAGACTAAACGCCACCAAAACTAGAATATCAATTATTTTCACAAACTCAAAAATAAATCCAAACCACCAAAACTCAAAAACACATGGTCAGAGAACCTAAAATCCTCACAAACTGACTTCAAACTAAATGAAAAGTAACTGAGATTGAAAGAAAAGAGTGCGTGGGAGGTGGGGAACTATAAAGGCTCCTGGGTTGCCGTTTCAGAGAGTCTAGGGAAACATGTGCGGATCCCACACAAAGTCTCCTACTACCACTTTAATTGCACTAGTTTGCCATGAATTAATAGGGATATTATAGATGTTAGTTATGGAGGTGTTTCTGGTATATACTATAGCAGTGAAGGCAGCTGTAACTTAAGGTAAGACAGATTGTAAGGCCAAAAACAAATGTGCTAAAAGCTAAAAAAAAAAACAACCCACACTTTCTCTGACCTCTGAAACATTAATTAAGGATTGATCATCCATTCATTAATATCAGGTAGGCTGTTTATACATTTTAAATCGATCTGTATTTCAAATTTTCATGAAACCATGAAATATTTAAAATATCAAAGGTTTAAAAATGCCCCAAATCACATCATTTAAATTACTGTAGCACAGGGTTAATTGCTATGTTATGTTAAAGCATTGATGACTTGCTTACACTTGTTAAGGAATATATAAATACGTGTGAATGTTGTCGATAAAAAGGAAAACTTAGACATATTTTCGGATATGAAGCACAATTTTTGAATGCATGGTTGGTAGTCCTGGCATTTTTCTGTTGTTCATCTTGTTTGACAGTGTAATGATCCTGCATGAAAAATGATGAAAAATGATGTTTTTCCTGTAATGAGACAACATAAAATTCAACACTCAGTATTGAACAATTAGACTGACTTTTACACCTCTGACACCAAACAGTCTCTTTCCTGAAAATTCAGACACAAAACTTACAAAGCTACAAATCTTTTTAGATTGTGTTTATTGAGGATAATGATGTTGGTTTTTCAGTATGCATATAATATGTGCCCATATAGAAAAGAAATGTTTTAATAAACTTAAAGATTAATCAAGCAAACAATATCTCTGATAAGCATGGAAGTGATTACTTTATATTTCATATAAAACAAACATTGATTTTTATAGGTACTCTGAAAAAAGTTGGTTTTTTTGATAGATATTTCTCCATAGGCATGGATTTATGTGATCACACATCATAATACGTCAGCTACCCAGGAGTGAATTTTATAGAATGTGTTGCTATTTTGTTTGTTTTTTTAAAGAAAGGGTAAGAATATAGACATTGATTTAATGTCTGTCCTTTTAGCAGAAAAAAGAACTAGTCAGACTGCACTGGAGAGAAGAAGCAGTGGGTGGTAGCTAGTCAATACAGAAGAGGTAAATCTTTCAACAGCTCCAAATTTGTCTCATTTAGATTCTTGTTTTTGTAAACCAGAGAAACAGCACTGAGTAAAGGCAGTTCTTTTGATCAAAATCACCTTTAACACAAAAACTGCTTTGAAATTGCTGTCTTATTATTCAAGGTTTTTTTTGCGTATTTCCAAAAACACAAGTTACAACATGTATTTATGAAAACTTCCAACCGAGAATCACCTTTGATGGTATAGATACTGGCTGACTATTTCCCCCTGCATCCAGCCTGTATGATGCACAGCGTGACTGAGGCTCTGCACTAAATACAGAGCAAAAAATAATTTTTTATAGATTTTTTCATGCAGCTTCTCGGTCAATCAGAGGATTTCCAAACGTTGGAGATTCTCTTGAAGATGGAAATCAATAGATTTTTAAATAGTTCTGTCACCACAAAAATGTTAGCAGAAGCACAAGTGATGTGCATATACAGTAGACCTTCAAAGGTCTTTATGCAATTTGCTGGGATTTATGCACAGGTCTCTTAAGTTCCCGCCACTGCATTTCATTCGGGTAGAAGTGTTGCAACACCTTGATGCATGACCTACCATCCTTGTCAGTTGATACAATCTTCAATCTTCTTCTTGTACCTTCATGAACTTGAAAACCGAACATGATGACAGTGGCCTGCAGGAGTCTGAGATGTAGCTCTTGGGTTTTTTGCAGTTTCTCTGAGCGTTGAACTGTCTGACCTTGGGAGGGATTTGCTGAGATATCTGCTCCTGAGAAGATTGTGGCATTGAGTTAGCACATATCTTAAAGCTGCAGACACGAAAACGGTCAAACCTCTGTTTTTATATAGATGTTCACATTTGCTGATGATCGGTTAATCAAGTGAATTTGATTAGCAATACCTGGCTTACCCTCCCAATTTTCACACGACTGCATGAACTTTCTTGTTAACATAACCTATATTTTCCCAGAATGGAAATCCTGTTTAATAGGAGGTTAAACAATATTTATTATTGAAAAGTTATTCAAATATTAATAGAGAGGATATAATACCAGACAGCTTGCTTCATAAAGTGTCTGAAGACATGATGATTCTCACCCAAACTTCATGTTCTTATTCCCACCTTGCTGTCTTCTGCTTTGCTGAAATATTTTCTCAGCTTTAGGGATTTTCATAGTGAATTGTTTCAGAAATTAAGCACATATTTAAACTTCAACAAATGTGTGCACGGTAAATGTAGCTGTCAGGTTGCTATTGTGTGCTAAATTAAACTATGAAATGTACAAATATATACAATTGTTGGAATTTGCATAAAATATTTGTATATGATATAGATATTAACACTCACAGTGCCATGAGCAATGTTCCTGTTTATCAAGGTTAGTCCACTTGTCTAGGAGCAAATAGGGAACGTACAAAGATACATATATATGAACACTACGATCATTATAGCATGACATCAGACTTCATTATAGTAGATATGATACTAGGTTTCTTTAAGTGATGTTGACTTATTTTAAAGTAGGGATCAGTTCATTCTCCATTTGAAACAAGCTGTTCTTGTTATTCTTTAAAGCCAGTCTCTCTAAAATTTGCAAACAAAAGGTTTATGGAGCAAATGGGTTGGGCTTACATATCCATCGCCTGAGCTGTGACAAGTTTGAAACAGACAGTTCAGAACAGTAGGACGTTTTTGCCTAAATCCACCGACCTCATGTTTTGAAACTGTGCACACGCCATTATACCGGTAATTATAAGTAGCAGAATATGAAGGAACAATAGGTGCACTCTCATGCCTCAATAGTGTACAATCTTCTTTTTGAGAGACATATTTGTTGACAAAACAGGAAATTGTAATAATACATCAGCACAAACACCAATGTTCAAACATTTCCAAATGTGTCATATTTTGGCAAGTAAATTAGCTCAGGTGATTTAATATAAATTATTTATTTTTGTAGAACTACAGACAATATACCGGAGCATCTGACCAGGAGTCAACATTCAGTACAGGGAGATATCTGTCAGTTAGAATTAATCACACAATGAATATTAATGCAGGAACAAAACCCAAGTGAAGTATCAAGAAGCTTCACAGTGGGATGAAATTAGGCTCAAGGGGGGAAAGTCTAAATTGAAACTGACAACTGAAAAGTGCAGAAAATTGCAAAGCCTGTAATTGCTCATATAGGCCATTCAGGACATTAAAATGAAAAGCACTGTATTCTCATCTATTTCAGGTGGAAAACAAACATCCCGACGAGGTGGGGAAAGATTCACACACAGGTACAAAGGGCAAAATGTTGAGAGAGGAGAGGAAGGCTGAGAGAAGAAGTCCATTCTCACTATGTGATCTGCACATTAAAGAGCCTGACGAGCAGCTCAGTCGCTACGGGAAAGGTGCTTCAGCAAGTTTCAGCTCCACCGAGAGGCATATGGAAGCTTTTGAAGCTCATATTTAAAACAGTGAAAACTCTTATTGAATTTCTGATAAGCCTCACTCGGCATATAAAAAACATCACATCTAAAGGATGAAAAATTATATTTCATTTTTATCTATACAGGTAAATCTCATTGAGACACAAGGTCTCATTTTCAGGAGCAATCTTTATTTTACCTTTCAAGAATGATAAAAAAAAAAATTACATCTCCATATGATTGTTTACAGTAAATAACACTGGTTTAGTATTCCTTACAGAGACCTTAAATCTGTGTGCAATTGACCCTTTGCTGCTTTCCTGATCCTCTGATCTTGTTCTTTCCACAGCGCGTGTGCAGCTGATAATTAAGTGCTTGCAGATTAACCACCAAACAACACGCCTTTAATTTCAGACATAGTGGAGAAAAATAGTGACCTGATTACTCATGTAATTAAGCTACATGCTCCTAGCTCTAACCAAAGTATTTTAACCAAATTTTAATAGAAAGCTAAACTTAAATATATAAAAAAATAAATCATGCAAATAATGCAGACACTTTGTTGTTGTATTGCACCACTGAGCTACAGTATAACCGATCTTGTAAGTATGATAGGGAAGGGTGTTGTGTCATGGTTGACTCGGTAAATAACATGCAAACATCCTATTGGTCCTATTTTATTCAGCATGTTGATAGGAGTGCAGTGCTATGTCATAACGTACTGACTACAGGAGACATCCTTAAATCTAGTTAAAAGCTCACAGAGCTGCTAAGATTTACCGTAAAGTTGGAACTCGTAGCATTCTGGATTACAGTTGTGAAATATGTGACAGTTGCAGGTTTTTTTGTTACTTACATCATCAGCCATTAAACTCTTTAATTGTAGAGAATGAAGTTTATCGAAACGTCACCTGAATCCATCAAATAATCAAGAGCTTGACTGATCAGCAGTGCCTAGATTAGCGAATGGTCAATTGCTGTTTTGCAGCTGTTCAATTTACCAACGGGCTGCATTAAATTAATGCAAATTATGTAACTCACTGGGAAGAAAATATTTTATTATTTCTAATTCGTTTATGAAAAATTGTAACGTTTAATAAAGAAGCTCTCTATTTTGATGTGTGTTTGATTTCTCTATGCTTTGGTCATGTGAGACTTTCTATGAAAATGACTAATGGCTAATGATGTGAAACTCTGGTTAACTCTGGGTGGCTGTGGCTACAATGTAGCTTGCCATCACCAGTGTGTGAATGTGTGTGTGAATGGGTGGATGACTGGATATGTAAAGCGATTTGGGGTCCTTAGGGACTAGTAAAGCGCTATATAAATACAGGCCATTTACCATTTAACAACAACACCACAACCACCACCATCATCAATAACAAGCACATGGGCTAGGAGCTTTAAGAGAGAAAGTAGGAAGAGTTTTCATTTCCAAAGTGTAAGTCTTTTTATGGATCCAAGCAAACATATCAACACACAATCAAATGTTATCTACTCTATATAAACATCTTGAACCTTGAATAGCTCAGGGCTGTTTTCGGCATGTCATTCATCTCATCTGCTGCCAATTTAGAATCACCAGTTAACATAACATGCCTTTGGATGGATGTCATCATGTGACTCTGACCGGACCGAAAGAGCAGAGTCGAGCGACAGTACTTATGGAGACATTTATAGAATGATTGAGGGTGAAGTTGAGAAAGAAACTTCAGTTCAGGCAAGTTCACATGGGTGTTAGGGAAGAGGATAGGTTATTGTCTATTCCAGAAGGTGAGATAAGCGTAATTGGAACTGGAGTTGAGTGATCTGATGTTTTTGCACTGTGGAGGTTGAGTGGGGAAGGAGCACTGGGTTGGCAGACATAGTTCTAAGATTTTCAGGTGGATAGAAGCAGGCATTTTCGGGGCTGAGAGACTTCTTACTGAGATTTTGGGGCCAGAGAGGATCGCAGAAGCAAGAGAGCAGTGTGGTCAGCTGAGCTTGACCAGGATTCTCTGGCAAGAGTCTGCGAGGTGAGTAAAGGCAACAAGTTAGCTTAATAGTTTTTCCAAAAGCAATTTCAAACAAAACAAACCTTAAAGTTACTATAATGATATGAGCAGTCTAAAGAGTCTTAAAGCCACACAACCTTGATACACCTGCTGCTTAATTGCTTCATTGTGGAAAGTTATAAGGAGGACGACTCAGCGGGAAAGGCTCCATCGATAGATTGAACACAGACCAACGACTCCAATTAACAAAAGAGAGGAAGAAAAAGAACAGAAAGAAAACAAACTCCACCCAGTCCTAAAACCATAACAGGAGCACCCAGTTAAATAAATGCCATTTTGTTATTTTACATTTCTGTTTGCAGCGCACAATAATGTGTCTGTCTGCCACACTTAAAACATGAACAACAGGGTTTTCGTTATTAGCTTAGTTTGACAAAAAACACATTTTATTTAACACAAATTAGCATTTGCAGACTAAGACCAGATGGATGCTGGATAGATCACAGAGACTGTGTGACTGTAGTGTAAAGATCATGTTTGTCAGGATCCTGGGTCTCCTGACCCAGCGTATTTTGGTTCTTAGTCTTCAGCTTTATGGTTTATGTCTCTGTGTTTCTTAGTTGCTGTCTCCACCGTGTCAAGTTCGTGTCTCTGTGTTATACTTCCTGTTTTACTTTGAAGGTCTGTGTCTTATGTGAATGTGTCCAGAGAGAACCCATGCATGCACAGAAAAATCCTGGAAGCTCCACAAAGAAAGGTCCTAGTCTGAAATCAAACCCAGGACCTTGCTGTCGTCCCAGACCTTGTTGTGGGGCAATAGTCAACAGTGCTAACCACTGCACAAGTGTGCTACCTAGTTTAATAGAGTAGGTTCAAAAAATAAAAAGGCATTTAAGCTCAGACGATAAAACCTGAACAAATATATGCAAGAGAAGGTCCGTGTGGAGTAGATATCTCAGGGCACTTAAAATGCACATTGTAAGGTCAAGAGGATAAGAAAAAGTCAAGAGTCTGCCAAATGCCCAGAACAAACACTTGACTTCCCCTTTAACATACATATGAAATCAAATTATTATGAGGAAAGACTGCAGAGATTGAATTTAGTGTGAGATACAGGACAGGGGAAGAATCGTGGCCAAAGAAGATGAAAAACTCAGGGTGAAGCTTGAGGCCAGAGGGTGGCGGTGAAAGGTCTTCAAAGTCAGTATAAGAGGTTTAAGAAATGTGAAGGGCTGCTAAAAGCAAAAGAAGAGAAATATGAGTTCGCAGTAGGGACTTGAGGCCACTCGAAGGGCATGGAGGAGATGCGGAGTAAGGTAGGAGGTTGCTGAATATCAGAAAGAACAAAATTAAAGTGTGTGCGTCAGTGTAGGAAAAGCAGAAAAGGAATATAAAGATTTTGAGAAATTTGGTTAAATATGAGTAACCAAGAGCCAGGTTTGATTAGATTTATTGTCATTGAAAAGTATATTAGTCAAACAATAAAATAATGTTTGGCATTCAATTTGACATGCAAACATGCTGCAGTGTAGCTGCTGCACAACACTGTAATGCAACTGGTCAAGACTCTTAGAATGACGTCTCTGTAGAAGTTCGTGACATTTCAGGGAGAAAGCTCATTTTTCTATAAAGTCTGTAGAAAGTACGACCATTTCTGTATGTTCTATATCAAGCTGATTGTGTTGGTGTGCCAACTGAGCACGCCCAAGACAATCAGCTTAAGGACACACTCCACCTCACTGCCTCTGAAAATGATTAAATGGAGTGTGTGAGCTGCCCCAGTGTTAGTCTACAGTAAGCTCCTTGGTCTTCTTGGTGCTAAGGGTCATTCATATCTCCACACCAAGCAGCCAGCTGTTCCACCTCCTTCCTGTAAGACTCCTTGTTGTTCCTGCTGATAAAACCTGGCACCATGTGGTCATCTGCGAACTGGTATTTGATTCATGCTCATAAACCATTCAGAAAGTTTTTGTCCTTTGCAATTTTTTTTTTATTTTTTTTTATTTTATTTTATTTTATTTTTGTGTGTGTGTGTGTGTGTGTGTGTGTGTGTGTGTGTTCAAAAATAGACTTTTTACAGTGCTGGACTTTTTTTTTTTTTTTCATATTTTAAGTAAGGCAACATGGTGGTAAGGTGGTTAGCACTGTTACCTCAGAGCAACAAGGTCTTGAGTTCAGTTCCACCATCAGGCTGAGGTCTTTCTGTTCTCTTTGGGTACCCCAACTTCCTTCCACAGTCCATAGACATACAGCTAGTGGGGTTAGGTTAATTGGTAACTCTAAATTGCCCAAATGGTTGCCTGTCTGTATGTGACAGACTGGTGACCTGTCCAGGGTGACATCTTTTTTATATGTAAGAAAGGCTAGTGAAAAATTCAGGCTTTTAGCTTCAAACACTGCCTCAGTTTTCAATGTGGAAAGAAAAAAAAGGCCTGAAAGCCTTAAAAAGTGTTTGATATATGAAGTTAAAATTTTACAGCAATCATTATATACGTTTAGAGTTTGTGCCGTGACATTTTTTTCAAAAATAGGATGCAGTCGAGGAGAAGGCCTGTGCTGATTTGAAATAGAATGAATGTTAGCAGCAAAGTAATCACAAAATTTGGAACATGTGGCAGACGCTGAGCCTCTTGATATGCAGACCCTCCATCTTGATCAGGTAGCAACACTGCACTGACTTTGAGACTAATTTTACAATGCAAATTAATACACTAATGGGTATAAATAAGGATAGAATGATTGTCTCTGCAAAATGAATAACTTCTGTTTGTAAGTTCAAAACGTGTATTCATATGCAATTTATCCAGCTTGAAAGGTTGTCATATTTTTAGGCAGTTTTAAAGAAAAATGGGTTGCGGCTCATTGGTTACCATGCCTATATTTGAAAAAGTTATTATTTGTGTTTTAAGATTGTTTTGCTTCCCAGTTTTTCAGAGCTCCTCCATCAAACAGCCCTTTGGGGATTCTTTCAGCTAGGCAACAGTTTTATGAAGGGAAAAAAAAATCTGTTAATGCCTTGAAAGGTCTAATCTGTAAACATCTTTTCAACAAAGTAGCAGATGCACTACAATTAATGCTTTAGGGAGAAAGCCTAATCTGTTTCAAGCAATTGCATATTGTGGCCACAAATTATTTTAAGATGGGAGAATGAATAATTCAAAACCTGGGATTTTGTGCACAGACAACAACTTTGAGTTGCCGTCTGTGGCGACGCTCAGGCTTCAGAGTTTAAGAGTACGACTTGTCTTCTGTTTAACAACCATTATTTTAATAATTGTTGAAATTCTCTTTCATCCCAGATTAGCTGTGGTATAATCCACAACACCCTGTGGACAGGGTTTAAAATACAATCTGACTTATTGATCCAACAGTTTATTTCACAAAATAGAGCAATGTAATAGATGTAGTGCTCACCAGTACCAGCAGCTGGAGACTAATACTAATACATTTAGCTGCCCTGGAGGAAATGTTAATACATTTTCAGTAAACTCAACGTTGCGTCTCATAAAAATGCAGAAACACTTTTTGTTTGCAAATTCAAGGTTGATGTTGTGCTGTTAGTTTATGCCAGACCTGGATCTGTCACTGCTGCCTTCCTCTGATATCAGAACCCCTGAGCAAGAGACACTTTTTGTAATACATAAAAGAGCTTGCATACAAAAAAATTAGGAGTACTTATATTGAAAAAGAAAGTTAAAGTTTTTGCACAGCATTTTCAGGGCAAGGAATGTTTTAGTCAAAGCAGTCAAACAGGTTGCACAACAGTGCATTTAATATGATGGCTTGATGTCAGAATACTTTTTCCCCCATTTCATACTCTTACAACCATCATTCAATACCACACTTACTTATTTTTAAATTACATGTGAGTGTGAACTGAAAATTGTAATTTCACCTGCACTGACATGAGTGTGCCCTGAGATTCATATGAATGAAACTAGATTACATTTTAAAGTTTAATATGCGTGACATTTGAAGAGGTTTTGCTTTGCAGAAGGTGTCATTACTGGTCTAATCTATCAACATTTTGAGGAGAAGGGTGAAACAGAGACGATGAAGAAGCTCCAGAGGATAAATCATGGTGAAATCGAATAAGGTCAGGCCTCAAGAGTGAGGAGGTGAACTTTTGTCTGGCTTCAGTTCCACCCTGTGAGAGAAACAAGGGATGGAGTACCACTTGGAGGTGCTTCAAAGAAAGTTACTAGCAAAAAGAAAGGTGAAGCAACAACCTCTTATAGATTTGAGAGCCAAAGTTCTGTATGCGTGAGTTTCAAGTACTTGAAGCACATGTAATGGCACCTCTGCGTGTAGCTATTTGTAATGAATGAAACGACAGGCTATCACTGAGAAACCTCTGATTTGTTTTGAGAGAAGATGATGAATTTGGAAAACAGTGTGAGGGAAGAAGCAGACATATTCCGGTCTCTCGGATGCCCTTGAGTCAGAAACCTTTTGAGGAAGCAACACTTCTTTTTAAATCCCTAAAAAATGCTTTGTTGTTTAGAAGAAAACATTTTTTTAAAGAATAAATCCTTTTGTTTTAGAAAACATTAAAACATTTATTTCCCAAAGACAGGGAGAAATTACTGACTGTGAAGTCAATGCAGCTGTCTGTCCAACCTCACACACTAGCCTTTGTTTGCCTTTGTGTGGGTGGAGAAATGTTTTTATTGCTTTCATTCTGAGTGTGCTTTTTTTGCTCTGTGTAAATGTATGAAAGCACTATCCATGGTTGCTTATAAATCCATATAAGGAAAAATGCTCAGCATTCAGACAGACCGACAGAAGTTTTCCTATCTGGCAACACAAAGTTAAAGCTCTAATCTGTAATATTATGCTGTATTTCTGCAAAAAACACTGTAAGATTCTTGTGCTGCATGTGCTGTAATAAATGCCCTATTTACCTCATTTAGTGCTGAAAAATCTTATTTTCATCAGAAAGTGATGCAATAGTTCCCACTAGGAATGAAAGATTTGTCAGAGGGAAAGGCACCCGTGGGAGGGAAAACTTTTTAGGAGCTTTGGCTCTGTCTTGTAGCTCTTCCCCGAGTCTTCATTCTGAATGTTTAAAGCCGAGCCACATCATTTTTTGCTTCAAGAACAGCAGTATTTGAATGCAGCAGAGCAAAACTTAATGAACTTAATGTGGCTTGATGGAGAGTTTTAGAGTTCAAGAAAAGCAGGGGGTCAGTTGGTTACATTGACAAACACAGTTATCTGAGTATTGAACATTTAAGTTTAGTAAGTATTCTATATCTCCTGCTACTATGTATCCTACTACTCCTCTACTCCACAACATATCCTATTAGACTTAGACATGGCTTTCTGGAAGAAATTGGTGAACTTTTTCCCAAATTAAAACAAAATGTACTATATTAGTGTCATTTAATTTTAATATTCATATTGACAACTTATAGTAATTAACTTGCAGTGTCTCACATTCTCATCCAATTACTGCCACAAGCCCGATGTCCACATTTCCCCCCTGTAAATTCAGAAGAGCTGGATTAGATTAACTATAATTTAAAGACTGGCACAAGTTATACAGTTCAGTACATCTCACAACACGGCAACAAGTTTGTTTTACTCAAGTATTTGAATGAAGCTAAGCAAATTAAAACAAATTTATCTAGATTTATCAAACCCACAACATTTGGACTGAAAATCTAATAATCTGAATTTATTACTGGCAAATGTATTTGATGTTCACATATCTCAGAGATGTCTTGATGCATCCCTAATCCCTAAAAGTTGATTCTGTTTATCTGGATGTCACGTTATCAGTGCGAGAAACATTTTATCACTGATCCAAGGGATTTCTTCAGTCTCAGCTGGCTGCAAGTTTCCCAAACCTTATAAACAATACATTTGCATATTGACTTAAACTAGCACCACTGACGAACAATGGGCTGTGAGGTCAGTTTTTTGATCATTAATATGCAAATTGTCATGACCATTGAACAATGACCACTGATCAATGGCCATGAGTACCATCGACAGAGGGGGGAATGTCTCATGGATCTGGGTCATTTGACCCAGTACTTTGAGTTTATTGTGTTTTTGTGATTCTTTGAGTTGTAATGATTTAGTTTTCTGCAATTTAATATTGAGTTTAGTACTTTTCATGCCCCTGAATTTGTTGGTCATTTCTGGTTTATGTTCTCTTGTCTATTCGGTTCCCTTTGTGTCTTTGTCTTCGTCTATGTGACCCTCACTCCCTCACTCTCCAGGTGGTAGTCATGTCCTTGTATCTCCCTTAACAGTTTACATTTTTCCCTCTTTGTGTCTCCTCCCTTTCTCTCCCCACTATGTCTTGTTCCTATGGTCCTCCGGGCATACCTTTCACCATCTTACAATGCTGTGATTGCAGCTATTCCCCAACTCTCTGTGAATGGCCATTAATCAGTGGTCACTGATCAAGTCCAGATGAACATAGTCAACTTTTTGGGATAACTTTGAGACAGACAGGTACCTGAGTCCTTCAAAGAGACATGGTGGGAATAAAATTACATTCATTCAGCAGATTTTGTAGTCAGATATGACTTGAATCAATTTAGTATTGTGCCGCTAATACCAATGTATTTCTCAAGACAGGAAATCAATTTTTCATGTGTGAATGCAGTAATGAGATTAAGGAATACAAGCATAGCACAGTCACCAGCATCTGCAATACATAAAAGATCATTAGAAGCTCCTAAAAGTGCACATTCAGTGCTTTTTGCTGTAATTTAAAACTAGACTGAAAAATCCAATCAGTGTCAATCAAACTTCAAAAAGATTGCAGCTTTAAAAGACAGCTTTCTCCAGAAGTTTAGACAGAAATGGCAAGCTAGAGATTAGTCTAGAGTTTGATGGATCATTTGGATCAACAGTGGTTTTCTAGCACAGCTGCATGCTTAAAATGTGGAGAGACTGAACCTGTGACCGGACACAAATTTGTAATTGCTGAATCTCTGGTAGCCAGTGAACAGTGGACACTGCTATGTTGTACTGTGCTGGGGCAGCATAATGAGGACAGTGGACACCAACAGACTGAATAAACTGACCTGCAAGGCCAGCAACACTGTGGGTGTGGAGCTTGACTCTGTGATTGAAGTGTCAGAGAGGACAGGTTACAGAAAATATTGGACAATCCTTCGCATCATCTCCACGATGTGCTGGACAGGCACAGGGACACATTCAGCAAAAGACTAATTCGACAAACAATGCCCCACAGAAATTTCTCACCTGTGGCCATCTAACTTGATGGCCCTGTGACACCTTGGCTAGTTTCACTTGCCATAGCTTGTTTATATTGATTGTATGTGGTTTGACTTTGAAGTATTTATTTTAACATATTGCATCTTGATGTGTTCTGGCTGGTTCGAGTTTGAATCTGAAATCAGTGGTCCTTTTACTCTCTATACCTTTGAAGAACCTGGGTGGAAAGAAATCAGCGTTTATTCAACTTGTCAGTTTTAGTCTAAAAGGGAGATGGGCTCAAACTGATGAAACACAGTGGTTGGTATTATGTGGTAAAGTGCTATAGCTGAGCACAGCAGCATTAGGCAGACAATCTGGTATCTGGTCATTTAATAATACAAATGAACTGCAGCTCTGCTCTCCTGTATTGCATACATGAGTGAACAAATAGGCTTGTTCAGCGGTGGTTGGAGTTTTACTTCAGAGATGTATGACCTTAATGAGGCAACAATAGCCATGTGACATTAAAATAATTATGATCTCATCTGTGTGACAGTTCAGCACATGGTCTTTGAAAGCCATAGCAAACTGGTCAGTGGTAACTGATGTGAAAGGATGTGCTCTTCAAATAGGGGCACTGGTTTTGATCATTATTTCAGCAACCATAAAAATAACTGACATGTGATCATTAAAAGTGGCAAGTACAATTTCAAAGATAGTCAGAGATGAGCTAAAAAAACCCCTAAACTAAATCTTGCCTGTGATCCAGCTCATGAGTAGGGCCTTACTCGAGGCACAGAGGCCCATGTTGTACAAAGTATTATTCTTTACTTATTATGAGTCCACACAGATTTCTCTGCTATTTAAACTGTTAAACAGAAATACAATGAAAGTGAATCCCATGGCTATTAAAAATGGATAATAACATTTTTTTTAATGTAGTCCTTTTATAACTTTTTGAAGTTCCCCACATTCCCCACATTCTTACACAGACGCTACTTTTCTTTATTTATTCATGTGCATGTGGCTCTATAAGACTGCACAAACGGTGCCAGCTAGCTAAAGCTTGTCTCCTTAGTCTGATTTCATTCAGCTGTGCTCCCTCAAGTTTCTCATGTCCCTAATTACCTGGTGAGTATATATTGTCTGAGTCTCCTTTTGTTCTTTGTTGCGTTGTCCCTCATGGCTGTGTCCTTGGACTATTTTCTCCTAACCTGTTTTCCTTGTGTTCTGAGAGAGTCAACAATAAAGTTGTTTTTGAGTGTTACTTTGTGCTTTTGGAGTCCTGGGTTTGGGTCCAAAACTTACCTTCCACACATCTGAAACTTAACAGGTACTTGACATCACTTGTCTGTATCTAAATATTTATAAAGACTGTTTATATCTATAGTCAAGCTAACACAAGATGCCAATAGAACCTCTCACTCACTCTTGCTGCTGCATCAATAATACACAGAGGACCCAAATGTTTGACTTGATTGAGATCTGGAGCTGATCATGAAACATCCGGAACTATAGTCTCAAAGCCCAGTCTTAATCCTTCTGTGGAGAGCAGCAACGGGGACTATTTCTTGGAAGGTGTTTTCCAGTTGAATGCATACACATCTTGAAGAGCAACCATGTCCATGTATATGTATATAATGAAAAAAATGCTATGGGCTTTTAAAACACAAAAATAAATTTTACCCCAGTCATAATGGTGAAATCATGTGTGGCATGGTGGTGGAGGGTAATGAGGAGAAGAGCAAGTAACCAGTGATGTCACAAACACACGAGGACTGCAGCAATTGGCAGCTCAAAAGCGTTTACAATTATAGTCAAAACCCAACAACGACACTCTGGGAATGTCACCCAGAGAATAATGAGTTTGAAACTATGCTAATTATTAAGAAGGCTCTTAGATAAGATTTTATTTTATTTTATTTTATTTTTTTGTTTCACACATGGTACAGCAGTAATTCATTTCCCATACACAACCTTCCTTTCAATTAAAGTAACACTGTTTCCATGCATGAAAAGGAGCAGGAAGAAGAATGAATTCTTATTGACACCTGCCCCCTATCTGTGATAATACAAGTAGGCACTTACAACCAAAATTACACTCTGACAATATTCTGCACATAACAAAACAAAGCAAACAGAACAATATACTCAACAATGAGCAATTACACTGAACAGATAAGATAAGATAAGATGAGATAAGAACTTTATTTATCCCGAGGGAAATTCTTTTGTCATAAACATGCTCAATGCGTCAAAAGAAAAAAAAGTACACAAGAATAGAATAAAATAACATGATATCAATACAAGTGACATAATGTCGTTGCAAGGAATAAAAATAGAGTAGCAGCATATAATGGGGGAATGAGACAAACATTTAATAACAAACATTCAGTAAGATACAGATGAATAATAATATTGCATAATCTGAGTAAAAAGACAAAAAATACATTAATATTAATTCTAAAAAAGTAATCTACAGAGGGAGGAAGAGTTATACAGTCTTATTGTCTTATTGCTAGAGACACCGGCAACCATAGTCAATTGTCTTCCAGGGGCCAGAGCAGGCGACATTGAAGGAAATTTAAAACTGCTGGCTAAGGGTAAACGTAAATTCAGTAAAATCATAATTCACGTCGGCAGTAATGACACCCGGTTACGCCAATCGGAGGTCACTAAAATCAATATTGAATCGGTGTGCAACTTTGCCAAAACAATGTCGGACTCTGTAGTTTTCTCTGGTCCCCTCCCCAATCAGACCAGGAGTGACATGTTTAGCCGCATGTTCTCCTTAAATTGCTGGCTGTCTGAGTGGTGTCCCAGAAATGATGTGGGCTTCATAGATAATTGGCAAACCTTCTGGAGGAAACCTGGTCTTGTTAGGAGAGATGGCATCCATCCCACTTTGGATGGAGCAGCTCTCATTTCTAGAAATATGGACAAATTTATTAAACCCCTCAAAATATGACTATCCAGAGTTGGGACCAGGAAGCAGAGTTGCAGTGTTACACGCCTCTCTGCAGCTTCTCTCCTCCTGCTACCCCCCCAAAAACCCATCTCCATAGAGACTGTGTCAGCTTCCAAAAAGACAAAAAACAAACTAAAAACCAGCAACAAACAACTTAAACATTTACAAAGAAAGAACAATACAGTATCCACATCTGAACCAAAGAGTAAAACAGTGAAATGTGGATTATTAAATATTAGGTCTCTCTCCTCCAAGTCTCTGTTAGTACATGACTTAATAATTGATCAACAAATCGATTTACTCTGCCTTACAGAAACCTGGTTGCAGCAGGATGATTATGTTAGTTTAAATGAATCAACACCCCCGAGTCATTCTAACTACCAGAAATCTCGAAGCACAGGTCGAGGGGGCGGTGTGGCAGCAATTTTTCACACCAGTCTATTAATTAATGAAAGACCAAGACAGACTTTTAATTCATTTGAAAGCCTGATGCTTAACATTGTCCACCCCAGCTGTGAAACTCAGAAACCAGTCTTACTTGTTATCATCTATCGTCCACCTGGGCCTTACACAGAGTTTCTGTCTGATTTCTCAGACTTTATATCTAATTTAGTTCTGAGCTCAGATAAAATAATTATTGTGGGTGATTTTAACATCCATGTTGATGCTAAAAATGACAGCCTCAACATGGCATTTAATCTGTTGTTAGACTCAATTGGTTTCTCTCAAATTGTAAAAGAACCCACCCAGCACTTTAATCACACTCTAGATCTTGTTTTAACATATGGCATAGAAACTGAACATTTAACAGTGTTTCCTGAAAACCCTCTCCTGTCTGATCATTTCTTGATAACATTTACATTTACAATAATTGATTACGCAGCAGTGGAGAGTGGACTTTATCAGAGTAGATGTCTTTCTGAAAGGGCTGTTACTAAGTTTAAGAATATAATCCAGCCACTGTTATCATCGTCAATGCCCTGTACCAACATAGAGCAGAGCAGCTATCTGAACGCTACCCCAACAGAGGTCGATTATCTTGTTAATAATTTCACCTCCTCACTACGTACAACTCTGGATACTGTAGCTCCAGTGAAAACTAAGGTCTCTAATCAGAAGTACCTGACCCCGTGGTATAATTCTCAAACACGTACCCTAAAGCAGATGACTCGTAATCTGGAGAGGAAATGGCGTGTCACAAATTTAGAGGATCATCATTTAGCCTGGAGAAATAGTTTGTTGCTTTATAAGAAATCCCTCCGCAAAGCCAGAACAGCTTACTACTCATCACTGATTGAAGAAAATAAGAACAACCCCAGGTTTCTCTTCAGCACTGTAGCCAGGCTGACAAAAAGTCAGAGCTCTTTTGAGCCAACCATCCCTTTAACGTTAACTAGTGATGACTTCATAAACTTCTTCACAAATAAAATTTTTATCATTAGAGAAAAAATTACCAATAATCATCCCACAGATGTAATATTATCTACAGCTACTCTTAGTACCATTGATGTTAAGTTAGACTCTTTTTCTCCAATCGATCTTTCTGAGTTAACTTCAATAATTACTTCCTCCAAACCATCAACGTGTCTTTTAGACCCCATTCCTACAAAACTGCTCAAAGAAGTCCTGCCATTGATTAATTCTTCGATCTTATATATGATCAACCTATCTCTAATAATCGGCTATGTACCACAGGCCTTCAAGGTGGCTGCAGTTAAACCTTTACTCAAAAAGCCATCTCTAGACCCAGCAGTCTTAGCTAATTATAGGCCAATCTCCAACCTTCCTTTCATATCAAAAATCCTTGAAAGAGTAGTTGTCAAACAGCTAACAGATCATTTGCAGAGGAATGGTTTATTTGAAGAGTTTCAGTCAGGTTTCAGAGTTCATCACAGCACAGAAACAGCTTTAGTGAAGGTTACTAATGATCTTCTTATGGCCTCTGACAGTGGACTCATCTCTGTGCTTGTCCTTCTTGACCTTAGTGCAGCATTCGATACTGTTGACCATAATATCCTATTAGAGCGATTAGAACATGCTGTAGGTATTACAGGTATTGCACTGCAGTGGTTTGTATCATATCTATCTAATAGACTCCAATTTGTGCATGTAAATGGAGAGTCCTCTTCACACACTGAGGTTAATTATGGAGTTCCACAGGGTTCAGTGCTAGGACCAATTCTGTTTACATTATACATGCTTCCCCTAGGCAGCATCATTAGAAGACATAGCATACATTTTCACTGCTATGCAGATGACACTTAGCTCTATCTGTCCATGAAGCCAGATAACACACACCAATTAGTTAAACTGCAGGAATGTCTTAAAGACATAAAGACTTGGATGGCCACTAACTTTCTGCTTCTTAACTCAGATAAAACTGAGGTCATTGTACTCGGCGCTGAAAAGCTTAGAAATATGGTATCTAACCAGATTCTTACTCTGGATGGCATTACCTTGGCCTCCAGTAACACTGTGAGGAACCTTGGAGTCATTTTTGACCAGGATATGTCCTTCAACGCACATATTAAACAAATATGTAAGACTGCGTTCTTCCATTTGCGCAACATCTCTAAAATTAGAAATATCCTGTCTCAGAGTGATGCTGAAAAACTAGTTCATGCATTTATTACTTCCAGGCTGGACTACTGCAATTCATTATTATCAGGATGTCCAAAAAACTCACTGAAAAGCCTTCAGCTAATCCAAAATGCTGCAGCAAGAGTACTGACAGGGACTAGAAAGAGAGAGCATATTTCTCCTGTTTTGGCTTCCCTTCATTGGCTTCCTGTTAAATCCAAAATTGAATTCAAAATCCTGCTCCTCACATACAAGGTCTTAAATAATCAGGCCCCATCTTATCTTAATGACCTTGTAGTACCATATCACCCTATTAGAGCACTTCGCTCCCGCTCTGCAGGCCTACTTGTTGTTCCTAGAGTATTTAAAAGTAGAATGGGAGGGAGAGCCTTCAGTTTTCAGGCCCCTCTTCTGTGGAACCAGCTTCCAGTTTGGATTCGGGAGACAGACACTATCTCTACTTTTAAGATTAGGCTTAAAACTTTCCTTTTTGCTAAAGCATATAGTTAGGGCTGGACCAGGTGACCCTGAATCCTCCCTTAGTTATGCTGCAATAGATGTAGGCTGCCGGGGGATTCCCATGATGCATTGAGTTTTTCCTTTCCAGTCACCTTTCTCGCTCACTATGTGTTAATAGACCTCTCTGTATTGAATCATATCTGTTATTAACCTCTGTCTCTCTTCCACAGCATGTCTTTTATCCTGTCTTCCTTCTCTCACCCCAACCGGTCGCAGCAGATGGCCGCCCCTCCCTGAGCCTGGTTCTGCCGGAGGTTTCTTCCTGTTAAAAGGGAGTTTTTCCTTCCCACTGTCGCCAAAGTGCTTGCTCATAGGGGGTCATATGATTGTTGGGTTTTTCTCTGTATCTATGAAGTGCCTTGAGGCGACTTTTGTTGTGATTTGGCGCTATATAAATAAAATTGAATTGAATTGAATTGAATTATTGTCACAGAAAAGGATTTCCTGTGGCGGTCAGTTCTGCATTTAGCTGCGATCAGTCTTGCTGCGTGTGCTCCGATGGACCATAAATGGATGCATGCATGGGATCAGAAGAGTTGTTCGTGATATTGAGAAGCTTTTTAGCATTCTCCTCTCAGACCCCTCCACCAAGTTCTCCAGTCTGACACCCAGGACAGAACTAGCCTTTTAACCAGCTTGTTCAGCCTGTTGGCATCAGCTGTCTTCACATTTTCCTACAGACATTGAAGGACCTGAGCCGCCTCAGTAGAAAAAGCCGGCTCTACCCTTTCTTGAAGACAGCATCAGTGTTCTTGGACCAGTCCAGTTTACAGTGAGTGTGCACCCCCAGGTACCGGTAATCCTCCGCAACCTCCACGTCAGCTCCTCTGATGATGACAGGGGTAGGAGGAGGAGCATGCTTCCTAAAGTCCACAATCAGTTCCTTTGTCTTTGTGATGTTAAGTTGTAAGTGGTTTAGCTCACACTGCTCAACGAAGCTGTCCACCACCTTTCTGTATTCCTGTATTCCTCCTCCTGCCCATCGGTCCATTAGGTCAGTTATACTTGAGAGAGAGAGAGATGTGGTTTAGTGTAAAAACTATTTATTGACAGCTATTTATCTAAAATGTATCACATAAAAGAGCCCAGGAATCGATTTTATATGTACTGTAAAGCCGTTGCTTACCACTGGGTGAATGGGATGCCAGATGAGGTCAGGTCCAGAAAATCACCAACTTATGTTACGTGCAGCTCATCTTCACACACACACACACACACACACTATGGTGCAGCTTGAACTAATGGTGCAGAAATAAGCACAGCACACAGAAGGCCCCACCACCAAGGCACCCAGTCACCTCCACTTTAGGCCTTCTGCTTCTAAATAAAAGAGCAACACAAGTTGTTAATGTATCCAAAACAAAAATCAAATGCACCCTCTGTGGTTAACCTGAATGCAGAAACACACTGGTGATCATCAGCTAGAAAAAGGGCCTCCTACCAGCTCAGTAACACAAAAGAGAACCTACAGATCAAACATATCAATATAAAAACACAAAATAAATTAAATCTTCAATTTAGATCAGATGACTTCACAGTGCTGGAAGGCTTCAAAGGAAATAATCTGCAGGTGATCTCTACAGAAACTTGAATAGCACCAAACAACAAAAATGAAACCAACTGAGTCTGAGGCAGCAGCGACATGTGCGCGACTCCCACCTGTAACAGTTATGGAAGGCCGTACAGTAACAAGTGAGCTAACGGAAGATACTCAGATAGCAGCTACGATTTATAGTAGCACCATATAATGTGACTGACTAATAAGGGTCATTAATAATGGAATACTGAAATATAATATTCATTCTGCTACACATACATGTCTCGTTGACAGCATCCTCACACCTATTTAATTTTACGGAAACCAGATGGATTCCCAGATACTGGCCTGAAAGCATTTTCATTCAGACGGCACACTGTACATGTGGTAATAAGAGAATATTGTACTCTGATAACTAGAAATTAATTTTAAACAGCTGCTTCAGAGATTCCAGCATTAAACGGGAGGTTCAATCATCTGCAAATAGCTCTACTGTAATCAAAACTATAAATGTGTTAGAATAACATTATGAATTATTTATGCCAATAACCCATGGCTACAATATAACCATGAAAAAAAGTGTGCAATTACACTGAACAGAAAATGTTTGAACTCTTACTGCACACTTAGTGACAGCACACATGCAGACTATGGAATAAGCCGGCTTTTATATAGCACTTTGAATAATCTTACAAACCACACAGTGCACTTTATTCTATTCACTGTAAACAAATAACTTCTTCTCACATTAAGGCCAAGTCCTGGCACTAAGAGTTTTTAGTTGACTTGCTAACTGATTTAAATTCCCACACTCCTAAATCATAACTTGGATTCTTTAAAGGTCACTGATTTATCTTGTCTAGAAATGTATTCTATGAGATATTTATCGGGCGTGGAGGCACCACCAGTGTGACTAAAAATATGAATATTTAAAATGAGACAGACATGTTGGCAGAAGAAGAAATGACTAAATATGTGCAGCTACATTTATCCCTATAAATAGAAAGGGATGCAATGAGGGTTGCAAATGTAAAAGACATCTTTGAAAGCCGTGGACGAATGCTCCGCAGACAGCCAGACTGAAAGGTAGTGGTGACCTACCCACATAAAGAAAAAAGGTGGGTGCTTTTTACAAAAATGTGCTTTCATATATAAAAGCATCCATTTGAGAGCATCTTTTCAGAGAGGAAGATTAGCTTTGGCTATGGTGGTGGACAGTGGAGAAGTGCAATAGACTGAAATTTTACTTCTTGCCCACACAGCTTGACTGACTCCAGTGAAACCTTTATATGTTAAATACTTATTAAATAGACAGCCGGTGTGGACACAGAGACGTGTCCTTTCAGTCTGATGCTAGCTGTTCTCTTGTGTAATGAAGATGTCCCTTAAGATGCTTCATATTCTTTACATTGAAATTGATCCTCACATTGATTTTATCTTGATTTATTTTTAAAAAAAAAGAAGAAAAAAGGTGTGTGGGGAGATTGGGGGAAATTTCTGGTTTGTGACTAAGACCACTGTAGTGTAGAGGCAAAATTAAGCTTTAGATCCAATTATATCAAATTAGAAGAAAATTGGTCTCCGTGTACTACTGTTACTGCCTGCTAATGTATGTCATTATTCCCTGCTGAGCTACAGAGGAACGCCATCCATCATGGGCACAACACAGTTTTATTCAGGTCAGCTGATAATATTGACACTTGCTCTAACATGACAACATGACAAAGATTGCTTTACAAAAATGGAGCGGAGAGAAACAATAGACTGTGAGGATACAGGCTCAGTGCATTGCACATTTAGGGAGGAAAACCTCGACCCCTACAGCGAGCATGAATCCAGTAGCTGCTTTATGATGTGGAAGCCTTTTTCTGACATGGTTTTGGTTCACTTCTCCCATTACAGAGACAATGTCAAAGAAAATCAATACAAAAGTTCTTCTGAGTGCTTCTGTCCTGCTGGATAATAGTGCCCCCATCCAGCAATCATGATGGGTCACTGAACAACTTAATGAGTATTAAAATGATATGAATAATTATGATAAAATTAAACGAGGGGGTATCTTTGGCAAGAATGGTGCTCCACACAGTTCAGAATCAATGACAGCTGAACTTTAGTTGAGTCTGACCACCCATGGTGGCCCCAAACCTTAGAAAAAAACACTTCATATTGAGCTTTTTTGGACCTGCTTTAACAATGTGAAAATATACTGCAAAGTCCATTGACACAAAACTACATACATGTGCAATTAAAATATAAAACCAAAGTATAGAGTCCAAGATGATATATAAAAATGTGTCTATTACATTATTATATTCTCACAATTTTGTGGAATTATAAATTGCCTTATGCATTCAAAATATAAAGAGCTACTTTTAACATATCACCTTCACGTGAGGGCTTGGAAGTTTATCCATCTCATGTATTGTTTGCTGATCCAGAAATGCAGGGTGCAGCCAAAACTCAACAAAATTTTGATTTGGTTTGTAGATCTCGGTTGCTGTTGTGCAAGTGTGGGTAGCAGCCGTGAAGAAGATCTCATAAATTATTTCAGAGAGCCTTGATATGTGTCATGTGTGGAGAGCTGTATGTTTTGATGTGCTGTCAAAAGGATTGCCAAGAATATCTATAAAACATTACTGTTTGCTTTTTTGCGTGCCCCACAGAAAGCTTGTTTACTTCCTGCTGGCTTTATTCCAGCAGTAAAACTAGATATCCTCCCTTGTGTTGGTATTCACAATGTTTACACAAATGTTATTATACTGTAAAAACAGAAATAATATATCACTGTGAGCAAATAATGAACTCGTGACTAGGAAGATTAAATTTATCTCCAGCATGCATGAAGAACAGAGCGAAGAAAACTGCAACAGAAAGTATGGTGGCCTGGACACAGTAGCCTCTGTAAATGTCAAAGTAAATCACTCAGGTCAGACTATAAGTTGCTTTTCCTGAGAGGAGAACTTGTTAATAGAACAAAAAAAAATACCCTTTAATGGGTTTAATATACCAATAAAACGGGACAACTTATAAAATATTAATGCTGAACAATGCTTGTTTCCTGCGGGGGAACACGGCGGGTCTGTGTGCCGCGCTGGAATGGTAGCGCTGTGCAGGGCGGCTGCTGTGTTCGCTTCGGATTACTCCTCACCCCCCACCCAATCCTGTGGCTTGTCATGTTTTTCCACAATGTTGTGCTGTGGACATTTATGTGCTTTTTTGTGCAGAGGAGTTTTTTTGTTTCCTGTTCTCATGCTGTCCTACCATGGAAGCACAGCATGAGTAGAGGTCTCTTTTTTTCCTCTTGTACTTTCCCACTGTAGTGTATATTTTAGTGTTTTTCTGTAACGCTACCGATCTCCGACTTGTATCCCCATGTAATGTCTGTTGTGTGTGTAAGGTCGGGGGGGGGGGGCGGTCCCATTTCACTGCAGGGCAACCTGCATGTGGCGAATAAAGCTTTGATTGATTGATTGATTGATTGATTGATTGAAATGTTTATTTGTTTTCTTTTGGGGTGTCACCACCAGGTCAATGCATTTCAGGTGCACAAAAATTCAATACAAATTCATCTGCTAGCAGTCACTTGAGGGCAATTCTTTTAAAAACCCAAATGGCAGAGCATGGGGAATCTTGAGGTGTCCCTGAAATATCACTTGTGTCATCAGCCAGAGGCTAAGACATCTGTCACCTTTTATTCTTTTGATACATCATTAAATCTTCATTTTCTCCCATGCATATAAACTATGGCTATATTGTGTGCTATAGTCCTGCAAATACATCAGCATCATCCTATATTTTCTCCTTTTTCATTCACTAGAGATAGATGATGTCAAGGTGAACACAAATGTCACAGCAAGTGGATGTTATTCTCTAAACTTAATTAAGTGAGTAAAAAGGGATGTGACTGTTCTTGCCAAAAGAAAATTACCACAAGATGAACAGGCAATGAAGCTGCAAATTACAAAAAGAGCAACTATTGATGCTTCCTCTGTGACAAAAAAAAACCCAAAACAAAACTATTCTGTGTGCTCAAATAGCAAACATTATGAGATCTAAAGTTGTCTTATCAATATGATAAGCACACATAAGCACTGGTGTTTTTTCTCTATTTCATAAGCATAGGGGTTTTTAAACATGTGGTAAAATGTGACTAGATTAAAAAATAGTTTTGACAGAAAAAAACAAGGCTGTGAGATAAAGAGTTTATCTGCTGACAGCATGATACTTCCCATAATACTGATGCTCAGCAGTGCTGTGCAATACTGCAAATTTTCACACCAATACCTATATCCATACCAATACTGATACTTTTAATCTATAAAAGCAGCCTAAGTAGGGGAGATCAGTGTGTCATAATTTATGAGATTAATAATTTCTGAACACATTCTACAGACACTTCCATAGTGTATGTAAAAGTAACACAATTCATTGGTCTACATTCTGAACTTATAGGCGAGAATTAAGATATCAGTGCTATAAAGCTAGTATTGGTTGGATATCAATGCTAGTGTTAGGATGGATACTACGGATATTTAGATCAATCACCTTTAATGCTCAGAGTTGGCTACAGAAAAGCAATATATGGATATAAAATAAAAAGATGAATGAAATTTAAAAACCCCTGGTTAGATTGTTGCAAACAATGGAAGTACAGGGTGGGCCATTTATATGGATACACCGTAATAACATGGGAATGGTTGGTGATATTAAAGTCCTGTTTGTGACACATTAGTATATGTGAGGGGGCAAACTCCTCAAGATGGGTGGTGACCATGGTGGCCATTTAGAAGTCGGCCATCTTGGATACAACTTTTGTTTTTTCAATAGGAAGAGGGCCATGTGACACATCAAACTTATTGGTAATGTCACAAGAAAAACAATGGTGTGCTTGGTTTCAATGTAACTTTATTCTTTCATGACTTATTTACAGGTTTCTGACCACTTATAAAATGTGTTTAATGTGCTGCCCATTGTGTTGTGATTGTCAATGCAACCCTCTTCTCCCACTCTTCACACACTAATAGCAACACCGCAGGAGAAATGCCAGCACAGGCATCCAGTATCCGTAGTTTCAGGTGCTGCACATCTCGTATCTTCACACCATAGACAATTGCCTTCAGATTACCCCAAAGATGAAAGTCTAAGGGGGTCAGATCGGGAGACCTTGGGGGCCATTCAACTGGCCCACGACAACCAATCCACTTTCCAGGAAACTGTTCATCTAGGAATGCTCGGACCTGGCACCCATAATGTGGTGGTGCACCATCTTGCTGGAAAAACTCAGGGAACGTGCCAGCTTCAGTGCATAAAGAGGAAAACACATCATCATGTAGCAATTTCAAATATCCAGTGGCCTTGAGGTTACCATAATGAAGAATGGACCCACAGCCATTGACATGTCAATGGCATATCACAGCCATTGACATGTCAATGGCTGTGAACAAAGAGAAACTTCATGAGTAAATAACTCATGAAAGAATAAAGTTACGTTGAAACCAAGCACACCATTGTTTTGTCTTGCAAAGGAACAGAGATTTCTGAATAAGGATAAATACTTACTCTTTATAAATTTGAAGTGTTCATTAAAATCATTAAAATCCTTGAACTTTCTTCCAGCGTGTCCAGCCAATGAGTCTTTAGCATGGCCTTAGCAGAAGCTATGACAATATTATGATCAACTAAACTCCTTTTTTTAAATTATTTTTCTTCCTTGGAGCCTCCTACACATGGCTTGGCAGTGTTATGACTGCTAGCACTTTAGTTTAATTACTTTTTACAAATCATTTCACAATTTGTTGCAAAACTCTGAATAATCTCCATCAATACTCATTCAAGTGAAAGGCGGGGTCAGAGTGGATGAATTAACCAACAGAGTGGGAAAAGCAGAAACAAAATCTATTAGTAAGACCATAATTTCAGATCCCTGGGATATGTTGGAGCCTATCCCAGCCACCACAGGCCGGAGGCGGGGTGCACCTTGAGGTGTGCCATGCAGGGCTAACACAGAGAGGCAGAGAATCATTTACGCTCACATTCACACCTATGGGCAATTTAGAATCACCGGTTAGATTAACCCAGGTAACTGCATGTTTTTAGACTGTGTGGGGAAGCTGGAGTACCTGGTGCGAGCCCACACAAACATGTGAACGCCATTCAGAAAGAGCCTGGACTGATGATGGAGGTGCCGTGAGGCAACAGCGCTATCCACTGTGCCACCATGCTGCCAACTGTGACTCTTATAAAGATAGAGCTAAGTCTAACTAGATGTTTTCTTTCACAAATACTGTTCAGCCATCAACCAAAAATAAAAATGACTGCAAGTAAACTACAAAAAATTGACTTTTTTGAAGAAAGACTCCAACAGAATATATATATATTTGCCACAACACAAATAACAATGCAGTGTTCTTATTAATTATGAATATGTTTAACAATTTTTTGTTCAGTTTGTTCAGTTTAGTCTCTTATTTTTGCTTTCTTCTTTTAGATGATTTTCCAACTACGGTCATTATTGCATCCCCATGCCTTATTAAAAGTAGTGAACTATTTAAAATGCACAGTCCAAAAATGTTGGAATGACACCATTGAGGAGCTAGGCAATAAACATTGGAGAAGAAGCAGGATTTGGAGTAGACAAAATTTTATTATTTTTATTTATCAAGTTACCATGGAGTGGTTGTGGCCTCCACCAGCTGCAGATACAAATTGGGTAGTCAGCTGCCGATGAACCACTTTACTCATAACAAGCCAGGCGTGTTTCCATGCTTACTAATAGTATCTCTTTATCTGTCCACCATACACTCTCATATGCCTAGAGAACAGAATCACACATAATTTTTAATGTGGAAAAGTGTTTTTGAGTGCAAAGTGCTAAAAATAGCAGGGCAACTGAATAGTGAAACAGCAATGTTGCATGGCAATATAACTCATAATCAAAATGTTTAAAAGGCAAGGTTTAAGCCACATAATACAATTACAACATATTTACAGTGTAAAATGGGGAAATAACTAAATAACACAGAGGCTCTGCGTATAACATGAATTACAGTTTAGGTATTTCTACTTTCCTATGATAACATTAATTATTACTCCATTAGTCTAGAGTAGAGTACAAAATTATGAGACCCCTATGAAATTTGTTTTGTCAACATTTTATCAGGAAGAAGAGAATAAGACCAAAGTGAACCTTACTGACTGGCCTGCACACAGTCCTGACTTGATTGAGCCCACTGAAAATCTGCGGGGTGAACTGAAGACCAAGGTCCATGTCAGAAAACCATCAAATCTGAAAGAGAAAAATGGGCCGGGATTGCTCAGGAGACATGAGTGAGACTTGTTGAAAAGTTTGGCAAACAACTACAGGCTGTTATCCCCCCAAAAAAGGATACAAGTATGTATCTACACATTTTCAAGTAAATATAATTACATTGTAATTTCAAATAAAATGCTTTGGAAACTCAACTTAATTCTAGATGATTTGTACCCTTAGCCTGGGCTGCATTCCAGATATAAGCAATGGACGGCTGAAAAATTGATTCAGTTTAATATTTCTATCTAAATGGTTAATTTCAATATCCTTTCTCGCCCAAATATCAACCCTGTGATTGGCTGATATTTGTCTTGTGCAATCGCACCAAATACCTCTCTGTCTCCCAGGCAAATGCTTGAGTCTGATTATAAGGCCATGTTTGAAATTATACACATTTCAGTGTATTTAAAGCTATCTAGCCATCTATCTGTTATATCTGTGGTGTCGCTGACAGTCTGTGACCGTCTCCTTTGGCGATGAAAGTACAGAAAATACAAACACATGTTTTGAGTCAATGATATAATTTATACTCTGTTTTAAGACAAATTGTAACAGCATGTATGTATGTAGGTAAGTACAGTATGTAAGCTGCCATTCTGTCATGGTCCTGGGTCTTTTTAAATGTTTTTGAGAGTTCTTTGTTCTTTTTGTGTATGATTCATGTTTGGGTTTGCCCTTTGTTTCTTTTGAAAAATTAGATTACCAGTGTTGTTTATACTTTTATGAATATATATGTTTTATGTATTATATTTCCGAGCGGCTCCTGTATACATTTAGCTTATTGTTCAAGTCTTTTATTTTAGGTTTTCTTTCTGTAAGTTTTGGTTAGTCCTTAGCTTGTTATTTATAAGAGTTGTTTTCATTCTTTTCCTTCAGTTTCATTTGTGTTACCCTGCCTGTCTGTCCTCCCTGTGTCGACTTGTTATCCCCTGTTCAGTTTTTTTTATTTCCTGTTTTTTTTTCGGTAGAGATTTGCTCGTCTCACCTTTGTCACATTTTCCACGAAGCTGCTTGTTCTCTTGAAGTAGTTTATTGTGCTTCATGGATTTGTATACCTAGCTTTGGTCTTTGTTAATCTTTGGATTTTGAACTTTGTTAATCTCTGGTCTTATCAGCATTAAATGCTCACCTTGTGTTTGACTTCAGCCTACAGCGCCCTGCTGGCAGTAGTAAAGTAAAACACGGACGCGCACACAATTTTAAAGCTGTCTGCTGCTTTCTCATGACACATACTGATGTACAACAGACAACAGTCCCAGTTGTCTGTTGTCTGTTGGTTCTTCCTGTTAGTAGCTAACAGGAAGAACCAGGTGTGTTGTATTTTCAAAATAAAAGCCATTGGTTGATCGGGAGACCAGTGTGATTTAAAATGTATGGACTTCTCAAAGTACAACTTCTCAGTTTGCACATACAGCTACAGTTATTTTGTTGTGTGATTTTCAAAATAAAAGCCCCAGGATAGTTATGGGAACTTAAATAAATCCTCCAGTTACATATTACACATTTTCAAGATGTTTTAATGTTTTTAAAAATAAAAACTGTGTGTTCATTAAAAAAGATCACTGATTTTTGGATTAAAGTCTTCACTTATGGAAATTTACTTGCATGCTTTAAGCTTTTAGATTTTCAAAATGAAAACATTCTATTTAGCTTTTTAAATATTTTTTAAACCTGTCAAATGCTTTGTCACTTTGGCGAGTTTAGTCAGCCTTTTGAGTTACGAGTGTTAAGAAACCAGCATAAGATAAATTCCAGCAGACAGAACAAAGATCCTTGACAGTGATGGGCTGAAAATGGGTTTCCATTGACAGCATGGTGACAGACAGTAGGGATCTATAGACAGACTGTCTACCTGCAGAGAGCATCTGTTGCCAGATAAAGGCAACTGGTCTGTGGGCTACTCTTGTTCTGCTGTTGTTAGTGTGGCAGTCACTTGTAAAGAAGAGTGAAGTTTAAACATTAAGAAGAGAAAAATCAAAACAGAGCCACACTGAAGCCACTGTCTGTGCTTTTCATTCTGTATACATGGAACAAGTATGTTTTTTAAAAATTGCACATTTTCAACTCCACCCCCCCACCAGTCATTGCAATCAACCAGTTGCACCAGCAGCAACAATTTCTCTGGAGTTTCTTCAGTAATAACAAAACTCTGTTCAAACAATTCTCTACATATTTGACATTGGACCATCAGAAATGAACATGTGGTTTGCTACAGTCTTGTAAGAAGTCAGCAATATTAAATGTCCCACGATCCATGAAATAGCTAACAAAAATAGCTGTGTTGTTAGCTATTTGTTGTTAGCTAATAAATGGATACTAAAATTTAAGTTCACTGAGATTCTGTCTTCTTCATACTTTTGTGGGTAGCAGAAAATAAAGAAGGTGATAATCGTTTTCAACCCCAAACCAAAACAGCTGTCATATACAGCATGGTCAAATGGCACACTGTGCACTTCTAAGGTACAAAAGTTTCTATAGTTCCTTTCAGCACCTTAGCTTTACTTAATTCCACTGAAATAGTGCTGAGGGTGGCTCTGTGTTTGTACTTGTTTCCAGGAAACAGTTTTGAGATGGCAGTGGGAAATCTTTTGTTAGGCATTATGCACGAATGCTAATGAGTACTTTAATGTTCAAAAAAGGGGATGCTTTGTTTTTCAAGCAATTTCTAGTAAGAATGCAGCCATATTGCTTTTCTGTCATGTACTTAATTTTACTTTTACTTTTTAACGATAAACTCACTGACAGTGAAAAGAGAAAGCTGCAGTGCAGACATGACCATGCACTGAATGTGAACACAACGGGGGAAAAAATTAGGAACTGCGGGTGTTAGCACGGCCTCATGAAAATGGACTTTCTCACTGACATCTGAATGCCAGTGTGGGGCTTTGATTCAGTGCTATCTAACAAGCTGAAGAACAATGCATTTTGTTTGAGTTAGACACAGTGTGGAGACATTGTTTTGAAGAAAGGAAAACCACAAATGAGAAGTTTTTCCTTCATTACTGTGGGAGGTTAGGGCTAGGTGGATTTGGGATGGGGAAGGGAATGTGATTCAGTGATTTGGAAACAATAAACAAAAAAACACAAGAAAAAAGGTTTAAAATAAGTGCCATCAGCTGACATCATATTTAACTGTAAAATGTACTTGAGTGGCACTGATTTGTGTGCTGTAGAGTGCCTTTAAATTAAAAATTAGTCTTCAATTTCCATCAAATTCAGCTACACTGTTTGAATGTGTTTTTCTTTTTTAGACTACAGAAAAATGCACATAATATGTAAGTCTTAGCTTCCCACATCTCTCCCCATTAGTTTCTCTCAGTTTCTGTTATCAGTAAAAGCTTCAGCATATCGACCCCTTTGCCCTCCCTTTCATTGATGGGCAGGATATAAAAGCAAAGTTTTAGATTAAGAAAATATCACGATATTATAACTCTATGTTTTGCCATATATGACTAGAAAGTGTATAGATACAATATCTGTAAGAGGCTGTACTGTGCAAGTCTTGAGCAACCCCTCATTTCTTTATATTTCACTAGGTAAATGAGAATTAAGTGCAACCATTTATTAAGACATGCAAACAGAAATGGAAATACAGCACAGGCAAGGACAGAGTTTGTACAAGTCTAATGAACTTGAAAGTCTGTATAACCAACTGAACTATTTTAGGAATAGTTCACCAGTCTTTTTAAAGGACATTCAAAGCTCTTCTTTGGACGCTGGCTGCACTTTGTTCCATTGTCTCACAAGATGATCTCACACTTCAAAAGGAGCCAGTTGATAGGATCTGGGCATCTGTGTAGGATGCCTTTTAGATAAGGCATTTTGGGTATGTTCTACTAGGAGGAGGCCCCAGGGCACACCCAGGACTCGCTGGAGAGATTGCATCTCTCGGCTGCCTTGAGAATCTCTCAGTGCACATTATATAACATGCCTCATTTACCCATCTACACACACACTTTTTGGTTTACCTAAGTGTTTTCTATCTAGAATTCACACTGTGATAAACGCATTGGAGAGGAACTTGGGGTTCAGTATCTTGCTCCAGGGATACTTTGGCAGCGACTGAACCACCTATCTTCTGATTAGTAGAGGACCTGACCCACATCCTGAGTTACAGCCTTGCAGCACCAATAGAATCCCACCCCTGGGGTCCGTTCTTCGTACCTCGCTAAGTAAGTTAGCTGGATTTGATTGTTGACGATTTGATCTTGGATCGTTCGGTTTTCCGAAGCTCATCCGGGACTTGCTGTCATAGCAACAGATCCATAAGCGTAAACCTGCTTGGGAACAGGCTTACTTTATGTAAACAGGATTAGATCGCAGCCACTCAGGCATGTCCGCTTCATTTATACGAAAGCAACAGCGATATTTTTCCACTGTTTTTCCATAAATAAATATTATCAATGTAACTAAAGATAATGCAGTATTTGATTCTTTTATTGATTTCATACAGATACATACAGGTCAATTCCTAAAAAAAAGGGAAATGTACTATTAATCATTCTATTTCATGTATTTGATTATTTCAGATGTAATTCATATTTTAGAGTAGTAATAGTAAATTACTTCGTGTAATCAAGATGAGAGACCACGGCTATAAAAGCGAAGGTGGATTTGGGACGTCTGTCGCAGCCATGTCCTGTCCGTTTGTACGCGAGCAACCCATTGCGGAAGGTGCAAGATTGATAAGGAGAGTTTTGGCAAAAGTGCTGTCTGCCGTTCCATTCGCAAAGTATACCTGGCACTCAAGCATTTCCTGGGTGTGTTTGTGGTTTTTCCAAGCCACTTAAGACCACAGGTTGTCAAACAGGGCTTTTTTTCTATTGCAGGTACATTAAATTCGATAATGAATGTGATGCAATCATGACCTATGTCTGTAACTATAGCTCGATTGTCCGCAGGCTTCCCTAATGTGATTGGTACCATAGACTGCACACACATTGCGATCAAGGCCCCCCCAGGCCCCAATGAAGGGGATTTTGTCAATCGAAAGGGGGTTCACAGTATAAATGTGCAGGTGAGTAATACTAATATTTTAGATGGTATTATATAATTAAAAGGAGTGTGTTCACATATAATTAAATCTCTTAGATGGTGTGTGACTCTATGTGCCATATTACAAATGTGGAAGCTAAATGGCCCGGATCAGTGCATGACTCAAGAATTTTCAGAGAGTCAGGGTTATGCACATTATTTGAGCGTGGTAAGAAAAAGAGACTTATTTTGATATTTCATACTTATTTTGGGCCTAACATAACAGCATTTCTCCATTACACAGGGGCCTACAATGGGTTTCTCCTTGGAGACAGGGGTTATGCATGCAGGCAGTACTTCATGACACCGTTCCCTGACCCCAACATTGCCCACAAACCCGCTACAATGCAGCTCTAGCCAGGACAAGGGCACGCATTGAAATGACCTTTGGGCAAATAAAGGGAAGATTTCAGTGTCTGAAAAGTGTGAGGGTTGCACCTGACAGGGCATGTGACATTATTGTTGCATGTGCCGTACTGCACAACATTGCCACCATCAGAAAGGAGAGGACTCCTGTGGTGGAGGTGCAGCCTGATGATGACCTCCAGCCAGTGCACTTGGACCAACCTAGTGGCAGAGCTGCACGGGACAGAATTGTGCAACACAATTTCGAATATTAAAAACATGACAAAACATATTTTTCATTGAAATTTATTTGAGCATCTTTTTCCGTCTCATCAAAAAAAAAAAAGCCAGTCATCATTTGCCAGGAAAAAAATCATATATACTGTATCACGCAAGGTCATCAATAGTGCTCTGTATGAAAGTGTATTTTTACTTACTCTGAAGTTCCTTTTGAAGCAACTCGATTTCTAGTTGAACTTTTTGCCTCATTAGAGCTTGAAGTTCGATTTCACTTAGAAGCTTTTGTTTCTTTAGCTCAGTATACTCCATTTTTTGCTGGAGACTTCTCTTATAGAGCAAACGAATGTCACCCTGTTTCAATTGTAGAGACAACATTTAATGGTCAATACATGTCATATAGGAAGTAAAATTAATTACAAGACTGCCCACCTCTGTATCAGGCCTCTCTGCCGGCCTCTTTGCCTGCAAATCATACTGCAGTCAGAAACACATAGAAGTACACAAGTAGATACAAATTCAGGCCAAATTATGCATGCACTTACAGGGACCTCCTCCAAACCACAGTCATCTGACAGGGTTGCTTCACTGTCCTGTGCAATGGAAACAAAATGGTGTTACAAAGGGATGTGGTACAGCCTATTGGTCTAAATAATAAAAAAAAAAAAGATTATATATATATATATATATATATATATATATATATATATATATATATATATATATATATATATATATATATATATATATATATATATATATATATATAATCTCCCAACTTACTGTGCATGCTTCAGTCACCCCTTGCATGGGAACAGGTAAAAGTGATGGAGTGTTATGTAAAACTACACACAAAAAAACCCACAATGTCAATAAATGTCAAAGTACAAAAAACATTTTAATTAAGGCAACAACCAAATATTTTACATTGTACAAATAGAATTATGAGCTCATTTACCAGTTATGAAGGTGCTGCTGCTACTGCACCCCGGCTGCTGGTCTAAGGAAGAGCTGCCCCCAGGGATGCCCTCAACAATGGGTCTGGTGGCATTCAACCCTAGGGCCAGCTCCTCTGCCGGGGTGTGACGAGGGGGTGCAGGACCACCACCTGTCTTGTTTTGCTCTGCCCTTTTCTTGGTTGCTGTTATAAACAAACAAACAGATTATTTCAGGGTCTCTTTTCAAGAGACTAAAAGCAATATAAGTGATAAATATTACCATTCTGTAGAATATTCTTATATTTCACTTTTACTTGTTCCCATGTTCTAGTGGGTCCTGTTGTGGCTCTAATGTGAAAGAGGACATAATGTAATATAATATAATATGATATAATATAATATAATATAATATGGGCAGCACGGTGGCACGGTGGTTAGCACTGTTTTTTTTTTTTTTTTTTTTTTTTTTGCCTGTCCCGTTTGGCTCTTTTGCCATCAGAATTATTGTCTAAAGGCGAAGAAAGATGCCCAACGGATTTTCTTTACCAAATTGACCATCTCAGCTTTGCCGTAATGGTCCATTTGATTCACCTTTTATTCTTTATTTTATTTTCACTTGCTGAATACGGGACAGACTTGACTGGGGGAAAGAAAAGGGAGAAAGAAAGAGGGAAAGAAAAACAGTTGAGAAGAGGGACGGGGGAGAAGGGCAAAAAACAAAAACCAATAGAATAAGCAAAAAAAAAAAAAAAAAAAATACATATATCGATCACCTGGATCACCTGTTGAGAAAGAAAAAAGAAAACAAGCAGAAGAAAACGAGAGTAATACAATAAACAACATCACAATGATATATGGGAATATGACAGTAAATACTAAATATTAAACATTATTGTGCAGCACGTAAGATCGACAGCACAGTGTGCATTGAGGTAGGAGCCAAAAAGGGTGTAGTTTGTGTGTGTGATCACCCGTGTGTACACCTGTGAGCATGGACGCGCTTGTTTTCTTAAAAGGTTCCTTCATGTAATGATCTGCTAGAGGGTGTGGGGGGCCACTGCCCCGTCCTCCAGGGCATGAAGCAGGTATGGAGGAGATCAAAACTCCAGACATCCAGAGGCCCCCAGAACACAAGAGACCAAGGAAGACCAACAGAGGGGCAGCCGTGCCACTGTCCCAGAAAGAGCTGAGGAGAGTCCCAGATGAGGGGTCACCCAGCAGCCACGGAGCAGAAGCCAGGGGGGGTTGCAGCGACGTGCCCGTGAGCTCCGCCGGCAGCCAGCTGTGCCTGAGTGACCGAGCCCCAGGCCGAGAGGCCGGGGGCACCCCACCTCCGAAGTGGCCCAAGCGAGCCCCAGGCTCCAGGCCCCGATAAGCAGCCGCCAAGGAGTGAGCCGGTGTGTACCCGGACGCCCACCCCCGGACACAAAGAACCACCAACGCACCGATGTCTGAGGGAGTCCGCCCCCGGCAGGGGAAGTGGTGGGGGGAGATAGGCCTCCAAACCTTGGAGGGCCTGAGCTGTCCTCAGAGAGGTGGCGTCTGATACCCAACCTGACATATGGACACAGACATACAGGCACACACAGATACAAACATCCATTCCCACCCTCATGCTCTCATATGCACTTACTCCACACTTAACCAACGTGGAGACAGACATAAAGAGACGCTGTACACACAATCACACTCCCCAAGCGTACTCTACGAACCGGGTCTAGGTACCCTTGCCCCTGGAGGGGGGAACTGCACCCAGACCCAGGTTGTGTTACCCTTTTTCCCTGCGGTGGGGAGAAGCAGACCGCCCCGACTCCGCAGCAGCAGGGAGGCCCCACATTCCGGACCCCAGTCGGACGGCCAACTCCTCCTCCTAGCCCCCCTGCTCCAGCAGACCGCAGAGAACGAGGGTGAGAGAAGACTCCTAACCTCCCTCCACCCGCTCATTGTAGTGTTGATGTATGTGTGTTCTAAGGTGCATTTAAAACCCAGGAGGGCATGGAGCTACCTGCCAGAGAGCAGCAGGTAAGCGCATAGTCCCTCCTGCTAGCCCTCAATGTCTACGTGTATTTAAAATTGAGAGGTGGGCAACGACGCCAGGGGTGAGGTGTACACCCTGATGGTAATTGGGATTCCGTGTAGCGTGCCCACCCCCAAGATCCTATATGTATGTGTAATGAGAGTGTGAGTAATGTGAATGTCTAAGTTGCGGGATAAAATTGAGGCAGAGGCAGCCAGAAGGGGACAGAGGGGGGGGTTACCTCCTCTGCACCCTGGTGACACACCCCTACTCCAAGGCCCTGCATGTGTGGGTGGTTGTGGTGGAGCGGGAAGAGGGAGGCAGCTGGAGATGGGGAGGGAAGGAAGGGAGGGGCAAGTGACCCCTCCCTGGGGCCAGCTCCCCCGCTGACCCCAGTAGGCACCCCCATACTCCGCGACCCGCCAGGGAAGGGGGGCCCAGGCCCATCCGAACCGGGGCCCAGTGCAGCGGCGCCGCCCGGCCCCACAGAGCCCGGGGCAGTCCACCCAACCCCACCACAGAGAAAACTGCACCCACCCCATCATCCACTCATCTTCCAGACTACATAAGACAATAGACGCCCAGGCTGAGATCTTCCTCCACCTCTCCTGTATCTCCCCCCCTTGCAGAGAGAGTTCCTGAGAGAGGAAAGCTCCTGCAAGATGTGACAACCCCCCCCCCCCCCCCCCCCCCCACCAGTTGAAGAGCCCCCCAGGTGGCTCGGCGCACCGGCGGCACCCCGCGCCAGTGGTGGGCCCCCATATACCCACCGGCCCACAACCCCGGCAACACACCAACCAGGACCCAGGCCCCCCGAGGCCCGGCCAGGGCCCCAGGCCAGAGCCGGAGCGCCCCCAGAACCTCACGCCCGTCCTGGACCCACCCAGGGGCAGCCAGGCTACCAGGTCAGTAACCCCCGTCCGTCAGCACAGACCCTCACCTAGCCCCGCTGCACGTAGCCACGAGGAAACCGTCACCTAAGAGCCAACAGAGCCCCTAATTGGCCATGACCGCTACCCCGGGTTGAGCCCCCCAAGGAAGATGCTCCCGGGGAACCCCCCGACGCCCTAAGCCTGACCCTACCCCCACACCAATCACAACAGTGAAGGCGAGACCAAAATATGACCCCCCACCCCCACTAGGTGATGGAGCTGATCAGAGGAGCCCAGAGCGATTGATCTGATGTGGTGGCAGAGGCTGTATCAAGACTAATGTAATCTAATAGATAATTTCTATATTGGTTAGAATTAAGATTGTTTTTATTTTTCCAGTTCATGAGGACTGTTTTCTTGGCTATGCATAGGGCAGTGAAAACCATATGGGCTATATTCTTTTCTGAAGTGACATTATCTAAGCTGCCCAACAAACACACTAAGGGGGAAGTTGGAATGTTACATTTCAGACACTTTGATAAGTCTTCACATATCTCGCGCCAAAACTTCTGAACTGGTGGACAGAACCAAAGAGCATGGATATAATTGTCCGGTGAATTGGTTTGGCAGTGTGAGCAGTTGTTGGTAGATGCAAAGCCCATCTTGAACATCCGATGACCTGTATAGTGCACTCTATGTAGTATTTTGTATTGAATTAATTGAAGACTGGGATTTTTGATTAGATGAAAGGTTTTTAAGCAAATCTGAGACCAGAAGTTTTGGTCTAAGTTAACTGATAAATCCGCTTCCCATTTTGCAATAGGAAGTGATATTGATTCATCTGTTTTAGAAAGCATTCTGTATATTTTGGATAGTAATTTGGGGGTTTTAAGAGTAAAAAATTGAACCACACTTGGTGGTGTTTGTAGTTCAACTTGACCCGGTTTAAATTTCTTTTTTATTATGGATTTAATTTGTTGATATTCTAAAAATCTTTTCTTGTTGATCCCATATTGTGTAACTAGTCTGTCAAATGAAATAAATTCTGTTCCTTCTAGTATATGTTCTACATATTTGATTCCTTTTCCATTCCAATCTGAAAAGTTTATCATATTATTGTTTTGTAATATGTCAGGGTTGTTCCAGATAGGTGTACGTTTGCATGGGATTAATGAAGACTCTGTCAACTTCAGAAACTCCCACCATGCTGTCAGAGAAGAGCTGATGTTGATGCTTTTGAAGCATTCATGTCGTTGAATGTTTGAGCTGATAAATGGTAGATCTGAAATCTCTAGATTATTGCAAAGTGCTTGTTCTACATCTAGCCAAGGTTCATCTAAAAGGGTATGTTTTAGCCATCCTGAGATAAACTGAAGCCTGTTGGCTAAGAAGTAGTGCTGAAAGTTAGGTAGTTCTAATTCTCCTTTATCCTTGGTCTTTTGTAGTGTTTTTAAGCTTATACGTGGGGGCTTATTTTTCCAAAGGAATTTGGACATATATGAATCTAGAGATCTGAACCAATCTTGCGGCGGTTTAGTTGGGATCATTGAGAATAAATAATTTATTTTTGGTAATACCATAATTTTTATAGCAGCAACCCTTCCCATGAGTGATATGGGTAGACATTTCCATCTAGCCAGATCACCTTCTACTTTCTTTAAAAGTGGGGTATGGTTTAATTTAGTTAGATCTGCAAGCTTGGGAGAAATATTAATACCTAAATATTTTATATTTCCCGATTGCAGTGGAGTAGAAGAGGAATTATGGAAGCAGCAATTAATAGGAAGGACTGTAGATTTTGACCAGTTAATTGAGTAATCTGATATTCTTGCAAAAGAGTTTATCAATTCAATCACCCGGTGGTTAGCACTGTTGCCGCACAGCAAGAAGGTCCTGAGTTCAATTCCACCATCAGGCCGGGGTCTTTCTGTGTGGAGTTTGCATGTTCTCCCCGTGTTTGTGTGGGTTCCCTCCGGGTACTCCGGCTTCCTCCCACCGTCCCAAGACATGCAGCTTGTGGGGATAGGTTAATTGGATAATCCAAATTGCCACTAGGTGTGAATGTGTGAGTGAATGTGAGTGCGAATGGTTGTCTGTCCCTGTGTGTTGGCCCTGCGACAGACTGGCGACCTGTCCAGGGTGTACCCCGCCTCTCGCCCTATGACAGCTGGGATAGGCTCCAGCGCCCCCCGCGACCCTGAAAAGGATAAGCGGAAGCGAATGGATGGATGGATAATATAATATGATATAATGTAATATAATATAATAAATTACTTACGAGTTTAATTTGTCAGCAACTTTCTGCCAGCCCTCTCTCCTTGCTTTTGCAGCCTTTGCAGTGTTCCCTTGCGTTTTAATTAAACTCTGAAACTCTTGAAATCCCTCAATCAAGAGTTCTTGCTCTGCTGCCGAAAAATACTGAGCGCGCTCCTTCGACATTTTCGCCGACCAATCAAAGGGTTGCCGATCAATGTTTCTACTATTGATGCATAGCCCCTTTTAAGCCACCCAGTGATCTCACATTACTTCATCCAGCTGTACTAATCATCAACAACAGGTGTGTTCGGAGAACCGGAATAGCGAGCTCAAAGTTGGCGCGATGATTTGATCTTGGATGTAGTAAGCGAGGTACGAAGAACGGACCCCTGGGCGCTTGGCCCCCCTACTGGCCAACAGAAAAAAAAATGTTAGGTTACAATGGCTCCACTTTTCAGTCTCTGAATCTTGAATTCCCATTTTTCATATACAGTCCACTTTAGTAGACTGTCTTACTGTTTGAGAACTTGGTTCATGGATGAAGTGGACGGTCGGTTAGCTTCTGCTAGGGCACAAGAAATGAGTATCAGCGTAACTTCAAAACTGAATTTTTAATATGTTGTGTTGAGCTGGCTTGATAAAAAGCTGGAGGGTGAACCACCTATCCACATCCTTGGCTGACTGCTGAATCATCAAGTCAGGACAGGAAAGTATGTATTTACCAACCACAGCAGATAATGAGTGACCATGAAGAACCTGACTACTGTTTTTCTGGATGCATTTCCGGCATCTGTGTTTTTCCATTTGTTACTTAAAGCTGTGGTTAGCCTGGCAGCAACGTTTGATTTGTGTGGGCTATTAACTAAAAATCCAAACCACTAAACAAGGTGTGATCAAGCTTCTGTACCGAAGCGGTGATATAACACTTCCTCCTGTGTTTAACAGATACAAATCCAGCATACATAATTACACCTGTAATTTACAACAGCTGAAACCTTTGATTTCACCTTGTATGTGAGGATACTTCTATACTGATTACACTGTAAACCATTCATTTAAATGTTTCAAGAGGAATGATTTAAGATTTAATTAGTTGTCTACTAAGCCTGCTGCTTAGTCTCTGTAGGAGATTTCTCAATATGGAAAACTACTCAAAACATTTTTTTTTACTCTCAAATACAAAAAGAGCAAAAAGCTATAGGAATGCAGCATGAGTTTTAAATGCTTCTAAGACTAATAAGTTCCTTCTTTATTGTGAGTGTACTCAGTGACAAGTTTCTTGCTTCAGCACTGATGTTTATCAAGACGTCAGAGCTGTAGTTAACTGATTACAGGCGCTGCACAGCGACATAACAACACACCACTTGCTCAGACTTGCCAGCAGGAGCTGAGAACAGCCTGAGGAACTGATCATGACTACAGGGATTGGGTGTCACAAAAGGTGACTCACAGGGAGGCCGATTGAGGAAAAGAAACTCCCTGCATACGTTACTTAATCCACACACACCCAGACTCAAGACAGAATAATGGTGCAGAGATTTTGTTCGTTGTGGTTTTACTTTTCAAGCGAAATACTGGAGAACTACCTGAGGTGTGTGAGCCCTTACCCAGGAGCAGAGTGTCGACACTGTATGTAACAATGCCATTTTTCCATGAGCAAACATTCCCATGAATCTTAGACCAGAGACAAGTAATTTGGAATAATGTAATGAGACAGAAGCTTTTTTAATCAAGACCCTCTTAAATAATCATCATATTATTGCTTTAATTTCTCAGCATTAGCTCAGTGAGACACATATATGTAAAAGAACTTGATTTTCATATCTTGGTCATATTATTAGGAACAGGTTACTTAAGACAGAATTGATTTACTGATTAAAAGAATGTGATGCACAGAAGAAAAAGAACTAGGCAAACTGATAAGCCATGGTACTCTTAACTAGTTGTGACTGACAGTGCTTTAGCACACTGTGAAAGTTAATTGATAGTTAATTGAAAGCAGAATAAGCAGTCGCTTAAATGATTTCACTCTGCTGGACCTGTAATAGTGTTTGTGGTTAATAATTATTTTGCATCTAAGAGAAAAAAAACATTTAGGATGCTGATAGGTTTTAGGAGTGCTGGTAGGCAGGTCATCTTTGGATGAGCCATTTTCCCCCATTTCCAGTCTTTGTGCTGTTGCAAGGATAATTCAAGCTATCTTTTGTGACTATCTGTTAAATCGATACCTCCTAAAATGTCAGACTGTTTTTTTTTTAACTTTCCCAGAGATTAAACAGACATCTTTTCAAACTGAGGCTGCAGGGAGTGGACTGGAGGGGAGTCTGTTTCTCTAGGCACAGGCTTAATGGTTATTTCAGTGGGTGTCCTGTGGTGTTAGTTAATCAATTGTTGTTAAAGTCCTCTGCATGATATATAAACCTGAACTGGCCTGAAAAATGCTTTGAGTGCTTTGAGGCTAATGGCATTTGGATACACCGAGACAGGGAGGTTAGAACACTGTTCTTGTCACACTTGGTCATTTCAGTTTAATAGTCAGCAAATAAAGTAATCAAACTGAAATTCAGGTCGTCCCTAATCCATGATAACACACTGTATACTGTAAACAGACGTGCAACAGAGAAGACATTTGTCTCAGTCTGACACACACTTGGGTTCTGTAAATGTAAATGTTTGTGCAACAAACATCTTTTATGGATGTCTTGTTTATGTTAGACACATTATTTCGCAGTCACCCAGCCCTTGAACAAAGTTGGCTGTTTGTGTTGTTGTCCTTTAGACTCGTTTGCATCAGGTAAAATGCTTTAAGATAAGATAAGATAAGATAACCTTTATTAGTCCCACACGTGAGAAATTTGTTTTGTCACAGCAGGAAGTGGACAGTGCAAAAGTTATGAAGCAAAAATTAGAATACAAGTGTTTAGTGATTAAGGCTTTGTTACCCAATAGCCCCTTTTTCATTACCAATTGAGTGCTGACCAAAAAGGACAAGGAATGTGACTTGTGTCAGCAAAATAAGTTTGGGCAGCTCCACCCTGACATTTCAGCCACAGAGGTTGAGATAATGAGTAATCTTTCTGGTTTGAGTTCACATGGGTTTGTAGGAGTCATCTGTGTGAAGACACTGCAAATGTTTTATTTGATTTGTGTTTTAAACCAACATTCCTTGCCGTACATGACAATAAATAGAGTCACACTCCAAAATTCAAATGTATTGTCTTTGAGAAGTGCTGCGCCACTATTCCCGATGTATTAACAAAGCCTCTTTGTGTCCGTCAATATGCTCGATTTTCATCATTCTGAACTTTGTACCCAAATACAGAAGGGGAGTGGCTTTAGGTCTGAAACAGGTTTATGACTCCCTGTGAGCAAGTTTCGAGTCTGATAATTTGCATGTCAGAACTGGAATCCACACCCTCAACCTGCAGACTGCTTATCATGTTGAGACACCTCTGCTTCTTTGTCTTTTTCAGTAGGCACACATGAGTCTCAGAACATTGAACATAAGTTGAAAGTATGTAAATGTAAGCGGGATATTCTGGGAGCAGTCAAGAGGATTTTCACAGAGTCAGGAATCTAAATGTAAGTCACTGTTATTGAGTATAAGATAACATTGTTGTGACTAGCTCACTCAGCTTTTGAAGCCGCTGAGAGACATTCAGCGAGCGGCTGTAAGAATATCAAATGCCTCACTTTCAAATGTATGAACACTGGGAGATTTATGAATAAATGTAAATAGAAAAAACAAGCCGTTGTTATGAGGTGTGTGTCCTATGATTAAACGCGTTGCGATAACAGCTGCTCAGCCTTTTGACATTACTGTTTACCAGAAAAGCAGCACAACCAAGCCACACACTTGAAGGAGCTTTGATAACTGAGATCTAACTCAAAATGTAAATAACTGCGCATATATAAAATCTGAATGTACAAGAAAGCTGAAAAGGTACCTGAAAACAGGTATAAGAAACAGCTGTACTTAAGGTGATCTATATGTTGGCAATGGTTCATGCTCTGCAGCAAAGTCGGCAGTGAAAGTAAAATTTCCACTCACACTTTCCCATAGAGGAAAGTAAAAGACTATAGGGCAAGTGCAAATTTGACTCTACGCTCTCTACACTTAGCCAACATTAATGTGAAACTAGAGTGAAAAGCTTGAATGTTTAAACTGTAACACTCGTTTGTTCAGCCGACATGTGTTTGCATTAATCTGGTGAGACCTGATTGGACATATAATGTCAAATATAACAGGGAAGCACCTGGATCACCGAATTAATGAAAACCGTGGGCTTTAAAGGCTACAGTGTTTTTTTTAATTTCCTGTTGTCCAGTACTAATATTAACAGTGGCAATAGCTTTAAGCTGTCAATCTGTCAATCTAAACTCTAAAGGGGCAAAAGGGCACCCCAGTTTGAAGCGATTCACATTTAAACATGGAAGGAGCAGATATGGTGTTCAGTATTTCAAAACAGCTTTCAAAACCAAAATAAGTGTAAAACACAGACTGGATTTACCAGAGTACATTAAAAACCACTTAAAATATAAATCTACTGACAGCAAATTATCAAGTAGTTCCTGGTTCAGCAATTTTATTTTGTGTTATTTATATAACATGGGCATGGTGAAGCATGAGATATTTACCACCCTCTTCTCAAGTAATTTATCATATCTTATTATTGAGTGTTACTGAGGAAATGCTGGTTAGCTAATCAGTAAACAGCTCTTTGTACAGCCCCTGATTTCTTTTTCTAGTGGTGAGCTCACCTTAATGTCAGGTGAAAAACAACTACACCTTTCTAACCATCCAAGCATGCTGGGTTTTCACGTTGATAAAAGTGACAGAAGTGAAAACAGGTTGGTTTTATTTACATTTCAACTGTACAGTGGAAATCCCTTGATGTGAATTTTTAAGTCTTTCAGGTTTCGAAACAGCGCTGTAAAAAAACGAATTATGTTGTTGAGACAAACTGAAATACTTTCGCCGATTAGGCCTGTACACGCCATTAAAACGAAACATGTGTTGACCAGGACTATAGCTCACCTGGTTGAGAAGGCGATCCATATGCTGAGGTCTCCATCAGAGGCTCGGGTTAGAGTCTGCTCTCCTGTCTGTAATATGTTATGTAATAAGGCCTGGCAAATGCCTAAAATACATCTTTAAAAATGCCTTTTAATATCTTCATCACCTCATAAACTATCTAGAACATTAAATAATTTACTGCTTTATATAAGAACACTGCCTTTAATGTACTCTTTGACCTTTCCATGCAAACTGTAGTATAGTTTAATACTAACAACTTTCCGCGTACTGCATTACAGTTTACCTTTCCTCATTAGGGTTGCCATGAGTCAACATGTTCCACCTTGTTGCACTGTTTGCTCTCTGATCCTCTAACATTATGTCATTGATTTTCATTATCTAATACAGGTCCTACTGAAAAAGTCTGGAGCCATGGAATGTCCAGAGTTTTCCCAGTTGTCCTCCTTGCGAGGTGAATTTAAATCAGAGGATTTCATTCAGCCTCACTATAAGGAGTCGTATCGGCTGGCAATTGATCGCTTGGTGAATGGCGGCAGAGACAGTTACCAGGAGTTCTTAAAAGGAGAACGGCTCGGGAGCTTTCTCTCCGAAGATGAGATCCTATTCATCACTGGAAATGCAGAACCGCTCCCACCTCAAACCCAAACCGAGGAAATCAAAGATCCCTTGGATACCAAATCATCCTCTGGGACATATTGGCCCATGCACTCAGATGTGGAAACGCCAAATCTGGACTTAGGGTGGCCGGAGGTTTTGCATGAAATGTTACAGACTAATATAGATCTGCTCTTTCATCCACCGAGACTAAACAGCCCAACGATTAAAGAAGTCATCCGGAAGCACATTCAGGATGCAAGACAGGTAATCAGAGCTACCAGCAACAATGGACTGAGATATGCGGGCACGCATTGATCACAAAAGCATGTCAGAAGCACCTTTCTCCTTCAGGGAAAAGGAGTGTCTGCTGGGGCCAAAATCTGGTTCTGCAACTCATCATCATGAGAAATGAGTGTGTGAGCTATTTTTATAGTAATTTCCATTACTGCATTATAAGAAGCAGTTTACACCTCAGTAAACAGCCTGTGTCAGTTTTGCGTAGTGGACAATTGCTTTTTTGAAACTCTGAGCTGGCTGTTAATTAAAGCAGCATGTTCACCAGAAAATGGCAGGAAAGTATCAACATAAGTGCATCAGACTGTTTCCTAAAGCTCACAAAGCGCTAAAGAAACCACCCCCTCAGTTCTCATGCTCGTGAAGTGTAAAGAAAACGGAACTGGAATAAATCTTTAATGAGACACAGCAGCTGCACTGTCTCAAGCCTGTCCAGACAGCAACTTTTAATTTTTAAATAGTGCATATATGAAAATGCATTGGAGATCACACACAGTCCAGGCACAATATGTATTAAAGTAACACTCAGTAAAGTCACACATAGGTTCATTACATGCTGCAGTAACACAGTGTGATAGTGCTATTTTCAAAGCGTCCAGGATTTTCACCATCTGCATTATCATTAGGAACCTTTTATGTACACTTACTGAACCTGAAGTGAAATTAAAGAACGAAGCAAAAGGGCTCTAGTTTGGTCCCACTCACAAAAATGTTCCAGGAGTGACTGAAATGGATTTGAGATCAATGGATGGCAGTGGCTCAGGGGGGTGGCTGTGGCTCAGGAGATACTGAATCCCAAGTTGCCCCTGATGCATCCATTGGAGTGTGAGTGTGTGCATGACTGTTAGACAAAGTGCTTAGGTATAGAAAAAGTGCCTGTGTGAATGTGCATGTGATTGGGTAAACAAGACTTGTGGTAAAAGGTGCTTTGAGTGCTCCAAACATTTAAATGTATTGATTATAGATAAGCACATGTAGGCGTTTATCGTGTCCCTTTTTCTTCTTTATCGATCAGCATGGAATCATGTCGGAGACTTTCTTCATAAGTGATTATTCAGAGTCTAATTTATGGCAATTTATCATTTATGAGCTTGCAGATGTCAGATTGATTTACTATTCACTGTTGATTTGTCCTTGCAGGTCATTGCCATTGTAATGGACGTGTTTACTGATGTGGATATATTCAAAGAAGCCGTCGACGCTTCAATACGGGGAGTCCCGGTTTATGTGCTTTTGGATGATTACCATTTGAAAAGTTTCCTGACAATGGCTGAAAATCAAGATGTGAAACTCCAACAACTGAGAGTAAGTTTAGGATGGAATGGATTTATTTGATGTTTTGGTTGTGCATGGATTCTTGCATGTAAATATAATCTTCCCAGGCTTAAAATGTTTTTAAAGTTCACAGTAAGATAGTTCAAAAAATTGTGTTTATTGCCTTATGCAAAGTAACAAATTACCTTTTTTTAAAAAAAATAAACCTTAACTTTTAAGTGTTAAATTATTAGTAAATCTGGTTACTCCTGTTTTTGGGTGGAGTTGTAATTACTGGTGAGAGATTACAACGACTCAAACACACCTACAAAGTTCCTTTTAAATAGATATTACATGCCAACAGCAACAACAACAACTCGAGGATTCGACAAATAATTCGGAATGATTCTGTACAATATGCATGCTTGTATCACATATTTATTTCCTCTTTGACATATTATTACCACTTGTAAAACAGGTGGTAAGACAGTCATACATATGTTCTGACACTCTCCTTTCATTGCTCTGATTGCAGAACATGAGGGTGCGCACCGTGAAAGGTCAGGATTACCGCTGTCGATCAGGAGCTAAATTTCATGGTGCAATGGAGCAGAAGTTTCTTTTAGCTGACTGTCACACAGCAATTTACGGCTCATACAGGTAAACAAAACTGCAATACAACCGGAGCTGTGGTTGAGACCACTGAGGTGCATACAAAAAGCTTTCAGCACTATATTTGTTCTGGCTCTTTACAAAATTTCTGTCACAGTTAGTATTTATTATTTGTTTCAGCTTTTTGCTGTTTACTAATGTGAAAGGCTTGTAGAAACTGTGACTGCACTTATAGTGAAAAAAAGTTTCAGTATACCAGGTGTTGTAAATGTATTGTACTAGTGTACTAGTACTAGTGTACTTAGAGTCTGTAAGTGCAAACCTTTAAGAGAAAGGTTTTCATTTAAAGTGAAAGCCTTTCAGTTTGAGACTAACAACTATTTGAGGATAACAAATCTAAGCTGTAAACCAAGGGAAACAAATCAAAATACAGTTTTTATACAAGTATTTTCCTGTTTGTTTACAGTTTTACCTGGTCATTTGAGAAGATCAATCTGAGCATGGTTCAGATCATCACAGGACATCTGGTGAAGTCCTACGATGAGGAGTTTCGAACCCTCTATGCCCGATCGATCGTGCCACCTGAACTGTGTCCTCCAGAGGGTTTGCTCCAACGAAATGGGTCACTTGGGCAACAGATTTTACCAAACTGTCATTCTGCTCCAAATCTTCAGCGGAGGGACATGTTGAGGCAAAGTCTGGACACAGTCTATCGGAAGACTCGTGAGAGGAACCTCGGTCCAAGAGATTATGAAGAGAGGCTGTTTGAAGAGGAAGATTACAAACTTAGACCCTTGATGGAAAATGGCATTGGTGTTCAGGAATTTCAATCGGTGGAGGAGATGAACTTCTTCAAAAGGCACAGCTATGCTGGAGAGAGACAAGATGGACACGAATCCATCCCACAGAACATCAGGCCTAAAGGGAGCAACTGGAATATCTCTAGAGATGGAGCAAACAACTATGCTATGAATAATTATTTACAAGTGCCACAGATACACAGAAGTCACAATTTGCAGTCTTACAATGGAAATGACAAACGAGTTCTATCCAAGCAGCAGAACATTCCAACATTGGAGAATATGTCCAAGTCCTATATGCGTACATTGAGGATCGAGTCATATCTTAATAACCCTGATGTCCCATTTGGGGACTCTTGTGACTATTTAGACCAGTTTGAACAACTGGACAAAGCTAGCCCGTTCATGCAGGGAGGGATGAGGTCCTCTCTTGCTCTCAGGCCAACCGTACAAGAACAAATGGAGGCAAACAGATATCTACATACTTCTAGTAGTCTTAGCCCCACAAAAAACAGTCATTTACACTACTCATCCATGCAATGGACTCCAACAGGAGCAGGCTATGATACAGGTAGAAACCCTTATCATTCATATGCCAACCTGAGCCGAGCTAAAGACAGGCAAATAATCACAAACCCTAACATTTTCAGTGACAACTGGGTCAAAAGGCACAGTGTGGCAGATCCGAGATCAAGCACACATGAATCATCAAATCACATGTACAATGCTTTTGTAAGGATGCAAGAAGGCCAAAGTGAAGCAGCAATGACTGCACTGAATGGAGGACATGGGTCAAATCTAAATGAAGATCAGAGATCTGTCTCCCATTATGATGTCAAGAGCATGACAAGCACAAAGAGTCCCAGTGGCCCCATTTGGCAGGAGCCACCGGCCCGGGCTTTGTCAGCAGCAGCCCTGGATGTGAAAAGCAAGGATTTGACTGATAAATCTAACCGCACGGGCGCTAAGAAAATCACATCTTTGCTGAACATACAAGAGAAAAAAGAGAATTCAACTAGGAACTCAAAAACACCAAGTCTCACGTCAGCGGACAGCTCAGACACTCTGACTGCTGAGGATGAGGAGAAAACATCAGTTATAGAACAAAAACATCTCCCAAGCAGAAGCATTTCTCTCAGTTACTCCTCAGAGCGCCAGAGGAACAACGTGGAGGGCATAAAATCTTTAAAATCACGATTCCAAGCTGAGAAAGAACAACAACCTCCGCAGAGCGCTCTCTCCAAAACCACCACACGGAAGAAACCCAGCATTTTTGACAAAAACACAAGGCCTGGATTTCACTCAAGCAGCTGGAGCAAAGACAGAGGAGCTGAGAATCGCCTGTCGAGCAGATTTGAGCCTTTCGTCTCATTGGAAAAGAAAACCTCTCTGCGCACTCCGCACAGCTTCAGAATCAAACCGTCCCAGGAGAAGTCCAAAAGCCTTCCAAAAGGCGAGGCAGCTATTGAACTCAACAGCACTCAGGCTGCCCGTGGACATCATGAAAACAAGCTGGAGAAATTCTTTCAAAGAGTGGGAAATTTTATACACAAGAACAAGTAGTGACAAGTGTCTTAGCATTACGCACACTCTTCACAGGTCAATAACTACTAATGCACATGTGATGGGTAATGTTTATACATGTAGCTTTGCACTTTGCTGCGTTAAGAAAATGTTTTGGCAAACAGAGTTTACGTTTTTACTGGTTTATAGGTGCACTGATGGATGCCATATATTGGCAATCTGGAAATACAATTGTCAAGCTGCTTTTGTGTCTTTCTTCTACTTGAACTTCCTAACAAATTCACTGTCAGAATGTGTTTGGGGATGCGTACCTTTTTGTTGTTTCAAAATGTCACAAAAGTATAAAATGTATTGCTGCAAGTGCATACACATACCAAGGTGCTGTTACTACTGCCAAAGCCACATGAATGTTGACGGATAAGTTACAGAATAAACATTGCAAATACTACAGGTGTCCAAGATAAGATATGATGGAGCACATCCTGTGTCAGACAGGTTTTGCCGAATGCTGGGAGGGTGCAATACTTCTGTAAAACATGTGCTGTATTTTCTTAATAAAAATTTGCATCACTTTTAATATATTGTATTCAGGAAAATGAAGAACACTTTCTTTATTTACTCATTGCTTTTAAGAGAGTCATCATAAGAGTTTGTTTTAATTCATGGGTTTTGTGCCTTAAGTCAAAAGTCAATGTCCCACACTTGACTCAAGGTGCAAGCCTGTCTCTAGGCAATATGTTCATATATTCTTCATCCTGGCGTTGTTCCCACTGGTGCAGGGTCCGCTCTTCGGCAAAGGTTTCTCCATTTGGTTCTGTCCAAGGCGTCCTCAGGTGATGTGTTGATGGTCTTAATGTCCTCCTTAATTTTGTCCATCCACCGTTTCTTCAGTCTGCCTTGAGGCCGGCATTTTTCTGGGTCGATCATCATTGCCGTTTTTGCTACAGAGTTCTCATCGCTTCGAATCACGTGTCCATACCACCTCCGGCAGGACTTGAGCATCTTTTCCTTAATTGGGGCTACACCTAGTCGCTTCCGTATGTCTTTGTTCGTAACACGGTCCCGTCTTGTAATTCCCAGGCTCCATCGGAGCATGCGCATCTCCATGGGCCTGTTCATGTGTGGTCAATGCGGGCCAACATGCGGAACCATACAGGGCTACTGGGCGGACCACCGCTTTGTAGATTTTTCCCTTGAGTCGATCTGGCATTCTTCTGTCGCAAAGGACACCAGTGACCTGTCGCCATTTTAACCAGGCTGCATTTATTCGTGCTCGGACATTGGAGGTTATTTCCATGACTGAGAAATATAACCTTGAAGAAGGTTGAAGAAGACCGCTACTTGGACTGAGCCCAAGTAGCGGTCTTCTTCAACTCTTCATTGTCAATTATGATGGTGCCATCAGTTTGGGGGCCTCCGTCCAGGTATTCGGTCTTTTTTTCGTATTGAGCCGCATACCGTATTCATCGAGCCGGGTCTTCCAGAGTTGTGTCATCGTTTGGGTCTCTTCTCTGTCTTTGCTGGCGAGAAATACGTCATCGGCAAAGAGGAGAGACCATGGATGAGGTAACTGGAGGTTGGCCGTGATGGTATCCATATGAAGAGGAGGGGTGACAGAGCTGACCCTTGGTGGACCCCAACTCTAACTGGGAAGGGAGGTGATAGTCCAGCGGCGCATCGGACTGAACTGGTGGCGTTGTCGTAGAGGAGCTGTATCCATTTGATGTACGCTTAGGGAGTGCCATATGAGGTAATGGGGTACCCTGTCGAAAGCCTTTTCAAGGTCTAGGAAGGCAATATGGAGCGGGCGGCATGTATGGCGTCAGTTGTTCCACATCCCTTTACGAAACCGCATTGGTTGGGGGTTGTGATGTTGACAATTTCCCAAAGACGTGTATCGATGACTCTTTCGAATATTTTCGGCGTGTGACATAGTAGGCGGATAGGACGAAAATTTGAGCATTCGGCTACATCCCCTTTGTTCTTCCATATGGGTATGGTAATGCTGGTCATCCAGACCGTTGTTCGTATGTTCGTATATTACTACATTGATTTCCTAATTTGATTGTGTTGACACACAAACACTGGCGCTGTACTCTATGCTATGAGTGCTTGGGGCTGGTGGGGAGCACACCACATGAGTTATTGTGTATTCAATCAGACCACAATCTTTTTTTTTTTTTTTTTTTTTAAACGTATGTTTATTTGTTTTTTCAACAGTATCAACACCAACATAAAATGAACGTATGGCAGTCATTAAAATAATAATAATAACAACACTAATAATAATAATAATAATAATATTAATAGTAATAACGATAATTGAAGTGTTAATCCTAAAGGATTCCAAATAAATGCATAGTTAAATAAATTAAGATAGCAAACCATACAAATAAATACAATTAAAAAATAAATAAATAAATAAATAAAAAAAAATCATAATATAGGTTACACAGTATATTCCCAACAGCAAGTCAGACATTATTCATTATCTAGTTGTCTTATTCACTCACCGCCCCCCCCCCCCCCCCCCCCACCATCCCCACTCCTCAGTAGATCCAAAAATATCTTCCAGATGTTGTAAAATTCAGAAGCCTTCTTTCTAACAATATAGGTCAGTTTCTCAAGAGCTAAACTCGATGTTAAGTTATTTAACCAGTGGTTAAAAGAGGGGCAACCAACATTCTTCCAGCATAAGGCGATACAGCGTTTGGCCTGTAGCAAACAAAGATCGACCATTTTTCTTTCCTCACACGACAGAGTACAGTCATCTGGATACAAGCCTAAAATGCATAACTTAGGGCAAAGCGGTACAGGAGAAGTTGTTATCTGAGAGATATATTTTAACACAGAGCTCCAAAATTGTTGGATCTCTTCACATTTCCACAGGCAGTGATATAGTGTACCCTGATGCATATTACACTTATAGCATAGATCAATTATATTAGGATCAAATTTATTTAATTGTACAGGGGATATGTATGTTCGCATTATCCAGTTAAATTGTATCATTCTCAAACGAGTGTTAATGGTTTGAGTGTGTGTTTTTGAACATATTTTACCCCATTCAGTATATGAAATATCTTCTTGTAAGTCACTAATCCACTCCCGTCTTTTACTATCAGAGTTATCCTTATGGTTTTCAACTAACATGTTATAAAACTGGGACACCAGTCTTTTACCAAAACAGTTTTTTGTAACATGAGTTTCTAGGATGGAGAGTGGGGGTTGGTGCACTGAATTGTTTAAGTGTGCCAGAATAAAACTTCTAAGTTGTAGATACTTAAAAAAAGTGTTTCTGCGGTAAATCAAACTTTGCCCTTAATTCACTGAATGACATTAGAGAATATTCCTCATATACGTCCTGTAGTTTCGCAATGCCCTTGTTCAGCCAAGCTTTAAAGCTCATGTCATTCTTAGCCGGGGCAAAGAGTTCATTACCCCAAATTGGGGAGAAACAGGACAACCCAGGAGAGTCATTCAACATTTTTTGTACTTCATGCCAAACAACAACAGTGTTTTGTACAAAGGGATTAGTAGTAATTTTCTTTAAAGTTTTAAAGGGTGCTGAGTATAAATAGCTATTTAACAACAGACCCTTTGAGGACATTCTTTCAGTTGCTAACCAGGGAAGGGAGATATCGTTTGAAAACCAAAACATAGTGGTCCTCAGCTGAGCAGCCCAATAGTACCATTTTAAATTTGGAAACTGCAGTCCTCCCCTATCATATGGTAAATACAAGAGGGAGAGTCTGAGTCTTGGCTTCCTATTGTTCCAGATGAAATTAGAAAGAAGCTTTCTGGTCTTGGAAAAAAAAGAAGGAGGAGGGGCCAGCGGAATTGACTGAAAGATATATAGGAATTTAGGTAATATAGTCATCTTTACTATGTTTATTCTTCCCAGTAAAGAAAGAGGCAATGATATTAATCTAGTGATCTCATCCGACAACCCTACCACCAAGGGCTCATAATTGGCTGAACTAAGATTGCTTATCGTTGGGGTTACTCTGATGCCTAAATATTTAAATCCCTCTGCGGCATTCACAAATGGGTGGGATAAAACTGGTTTCAACCTCTCGTTCATATTTAAAAACATAATGGATGATTTTTCTTCGTTCACTTTGAACCCAGAGAAACTGCTAAATTGATCGAATAGCTTCAGGAGAGATGGTATTGATTCTGCAAGGTGTGATAGAAACACAATAGTATCGTCAGCGTACATTGCAATTTTGTGTAGCATCTCCCCGATTTTAATACCATGGATCGAGGGATGTGATCTAATTGCTATCGCTAAAGGTTCCATGGCTAGTACAAAAAGCAGAGGTGAAATCGGAGACTCTTGCCTGGTGCCTTGAGATAGCTCAAAAGGACTAGAGATGAGATTATTGGTAGATACCATTGCAACCGAATCAGCAAGTAAAATTTCAATCCATCGGCGGAAGTGATCACCAAATCCAAAACGCTTAAGCACCTCAATTAGATAGGGCCATTCAACTCGATCGAACGCCTTCTCCGCGTCGAGTGATAGTATTGCAGTATCAGGTGACTCTTCACATTCGTGGATTATATTGAGAACTCTCCTCACGTTGTGGAACCCCTGACAATTTTGAACGAAGCCATTTTGATCTCCGTGTATAATGGCTGGAAAAGCCCTCTCCAGCCTCATAGCCAGAGCCTTAGCTATGATTTTGGAGTCAGAATTTAACAGCGATATGGGTCTGTAAGAACCGCTTTCGGCTGGCGTTTTGCTCGGTTTTAGAATGAGAGTGATCAGGGCACTACGAAATGTAGCAGGGAGGCGACCTGTTTCATAGGATTCCAAATAAACATCTAATAATGGGGGAATTAATTTTGCTTTAAATAGCTTGTAAATATCTATTGGAAGCCCGTCAGGACCCGAAGCCTTACCACCTCTAATGTTCGTAATGGCATCAGAAACGTCATTGAAATTTATTTCTCTCTCCAATTCATTTTTCATATCCTCAGAAATACAGGGAAAGATCAATCTATCCAAGAAAGTATTTTGGCTTACCAGGTCCAGTGGGCTGTCAGATTTATATAGGGTTTTATAATACAAGACAAAGGTATTATTAATTTCTGTGGGATCTGTAGATAATTCCCCTTGATGGTTCCTAATTATATTAATGGCTCTGTCAGATTCAAGTTTCTTTATCTGCCAAGCTAGTAGTCTACCTGGCTTTTCACCCTGATCATAAAATGTCTGTTTCAATCTTATTAAACCATCTTCAGCTTTAAGCATAGACAGCTCCTCGTATTTAGCTTTAAGGGTCAATAATTCCTGTTTTTTCTGTGTTGAATCATCTATGTTAACTTCTCTCTCTAATTCTCTAATTTTATTGTCTAATTCGTTCATTGTCTGTTTGAATTTGTTAAATTTAGAGCTAGTGAAACTTATCATTTGACCTCTAATATATGCTTTAAAAGCTTCCCACCTAACGGCTGCAGTTGTTTGAATTGTATTAATTGAGAAGTAGAGATCAATGTGTTGTCCTACAAATTTCATAAAGTCAGAATCATGTATCCATTTAGGGTGCAAGCGCCACTTGTTTGAGCGGCTATTCACTTGTTCCACCTCATAAAATAGTGAGGTTGGGGCATGATCTGACAACACAATGCTGTCATATATACACTTAGTTATATTGGGTAGCAAAGATGAGGAAATTAAAAAATAATCTATTTGGGAGTGGGATTTAAATACTGCTGAATAGCATGAGAATTCCCTTTTATTGGGATTTTGAATTCTCCATGGATCACAGAGGTTCAGATCTTTCAAATATTGTTGTATTTTTTTTCTTGTTTGAGAGTGTGAAGTGTCTATCCCTGATGAGCGGTCAAGCTTCGGGTCCAGAGTACAATTTAAGTCACCTGCCAATATTATCCTACCAGGAAGGGTAGCTATCAATAGAAATAAATTCTCAAAAAATGAAGGGTTATCATCATTAGGGCCATAAACATTAACTAAATTGAAATTCTCTTTCAAGAGAGTTCCTTGAACCACCAAAAATCTGCCAGCTTTATCATAAATAGTGTTATTTACTTGGAAAGGCACTGAATTATGAATTAACACCATAACCCCTCTCGCGTGTGAAGGGCAACAGGATGCTAGCACTTTGCCTGGCCATCTCCTACGTACTTTCACCAGATCCTCTCTGAGTAAATGGGTCTCTTGGATAAACGCTATTGATGACTCAAGTTGTTTAAGCCTGGTAATAACCTGTTTTAGTTTAACCACTTTTACCATTCCTCTCACATTCCAAGAAGTAAATTTAAAATTCTTATATGAAGTCATCTATTCTTATTAATACAACAGATTGTGCAACATAGTATCTTCATTTGGTTGTTGGTAAACCTTTCAGTATCTCTAACTGTTGTGCTGGGAGTAAACCAGTAAAAAGCAACACGTTGTGAAAAATACAAAAACACAAACAAATAACACAAAATCTGCCATAAATGAACCCCCTTAGCTGTCAACCTGAACCGGACAGCCCCTCGCCCTACCCCGCCCTCCCCCTGACCTTGGGGTGCAGTTAAGTGCACATGCTGATCCAATGTAAACAAGGGAGCAGCTAGACCAAACCGAGCTGACATTATGGTCAAACAAAACCAAACCACCTGGACAATTGCGTCTCCTGACGAAAATGTATATCCTACATGAACAAGTATATATACAATGATCATTACAAACTTTCTTGTAGCATAACTCTCATCCCGGAGAGCCGACTGTATGTCGAACAACCAGCACTCCAAGACACAAATGAAAGCCCAATCAACGAGTGGGCGTGGCTAGTTATCTATAAGGGATAAATAAAATGCCCAATACAACTGAGGAGAACGAAGGAACGGTAAACCAAAGTAAACACAAAAAAGAAAAATACTCTCCCCAAAAAATTCAACAGTAAGGATGAGCGATATTGACTATTAAATCCAACAATTTCAAACTACAGTTGTTATGCGCAGATAGTGAAGGATTCGGCAGTTCCCATTAGATAATCTGCTAGTCCTCTGTATTCTGCAAACCTCGGATGAACTTTTCCGCATCTGCTGGGGTCTCAAAGACATGCGTATGTCCACCAGATGACACTCGTAGCTTCGCTGGGTAAATTAATCCGTAACGTACGTTCATCGCCCTGAGCTGCTGTTTCACCCGGTCGAAGCCCCTCCTCCGTCGGTGGAGATCTGTAGAAAGATCCGGGAAGAACATGACCTCTTGACCCCCGCAAATAACTTTCCCTTTGGCCATAGCCGCCCGCATCACCCGAACCTTGTCTTGGAAGTTTAAAAACTTCACGATGAGGACTCTCGGTGAGGGTGGTCGGTTGGGTTGCGTCCGGCCGGGCAACCGGTGAGCTCTTTCGATGAGAGATTGTCTCGGGAATTTTGCTGGTCCCAGCGCTTCGGGGAGCCACTTCTCTAGGAAAGCCACCGCGTCATTTCCTTCTATTTTCTCCGGCACATTAACTAGTCGTAGGTTGGAACGACGAGAGCGATTTTCGAGGTCCTCGAGTTTGTTCGTGAGGAGAGCCACGTGTTTAACTAGCGCATCTGTCTTGCCTTTCTCTGAGTTAACGGCGTCCTCCACGCTGCTAATGCGCATCTCTGCCCCATCCATGCGCACCGAAAAGTCCTGCACGTCTCTTTTAACATCTTGGATCTTGGATTTACACTTTGCCTCCAGTGTAAATGCATGTAAACTGCAGCAATTCATCTCTCGTTTTCATTATTCAAGTATTATTTCTATACAGTTAATATCACAACTGAGAATACAGTGACAAGCTCACTGCACAGGAGTATTTGAAAAATAATGCAATATGCTGAACTTGCCAGCTGTGAAGCTTTGTTTATTTGCAGTATTCCTGAAATTATTTTTTTTAAATATATGGAAAAAGCTAGAAATTCTTATTGTAAAAAGAAAGAAAATTACAGTATTTAACATGTTTTTTTTCCTGTTATCACATGTCGTTAAAGACAGTTGGTCAGCCTCATTAAAATCAACATTTAAAGATGGATAATTTAGATTAGGTAAAGAAAAAAACAGATAATAATAAAGTAAGACAATGAGTACTTACAGTTTTTGCCCATTGCTTGAACACTATAAACCCATGCTTAGACTAAAGTAACACAACTTGAAGCTTTTGTTACCATACCTCAAACACATGTACCCATACCCTTTAAGACCTACCATAGGACCAAGTGCGCCAGAGCTTATATTATATTTTTACATGTTGTAGTGCCATTTTTGGGAGCATTTCAAGTTGATATACATCAATACAACCATTATAGCCCAAATTTTAATAATATGTATGCATTAAGTGCATAGTAATTACATAAATTGCAAAAAGGTGCAATAAACTACAAAAAAATTGAAAATCGTTTTTGTTTTTTTAACATATATTTCTAGTTAGAGAAATTTAAGAGGCTTATCCCTCAAAACTGTACAAAAAAGTTGCACAAAATAGTTTTGTCTGTGAAGGTTCTCAGTCATCCAGGTCATCGTAGTCAAAGGAGCTTGCAAAGAAAAGCGTCTGGACTTCTTTAAGTTACTTGAAGACGTTTCACCTCTCATCCGAGAGGCTTCTTCAGTTCTAAGGTCAAATGGTGGGGAGTCCCAGATATAAGCCTGGTGGGAGTGTCCCCCCACAGAGGGACAAAGGACCCCCTGATGATCCTCTAATTGCCTGAGCCAAGGTGTGGAACTGGGTGTGGGTCCCAATCAGCCAGAGTTTCGGGTGAGTTCATTATGAAACCTGGCCCCACCTTATCATGCGAATTCCTGAGGTCAGATGGCCCAGGGTGTGAGTGGGCCTTAAGGCGTCTGGGAAGGGATCTCAAAACTGGATTATAGATGGCAGAGAGTTGGTGTCGTAAACCACCGCCTCTGTTCAAAGATGGTCGCTCACAGTGGACATAGATGGCTTCTTTCACTCCTCTTTCAAACCATCTGTCCTCTCTGTCCAAAATGTGAACATTGGCATCCTCGAAAGAGTGTCCTTTATCCTTAAGATGCAGGATCTTAAGGATCTTAAGGATAAAGGACACTCTTTCGAGGATGCCAATGTTCACATTTTGGACAGAGAAGACAGATGGTTTGAAAGAGGAGTGAAAGAAGCCATCTATGTCCACTGTGAGCAACCATCTTTGAACAGAGGCGGTGGTTTACGACACCAACTCTCTGCCATCTATAATCCAGTTTTGAGATCCCTTCCCAGACGCCTTAAGGCCCACTCACACCCTGGGCCATCTGACCTCAGGAATTCGCATGATAAGGTGGGGCCAGGTTTCATAATGAACTCACCCGAAACTCTGGCTGATTGGGACCCACACCCAGTTCCACACCTTGGCTCAGGCAATTAGAGGATCATCAGGGGGTCCTTTGTCCCTCTGTGGGGGGACACTCCCACCAGGCTTATATCTGGGACTCCCCACCATTTGACCTTAGAACTGAAGAAGCCTCTCGGATGAGAGGTGAAACGTCTTCAAGTAACTTAAAGAAGTCCAGACGCTTTTCTTTGCAAGCTCCTTTGACAAAATAGTTTTCCACCACAGGAAATTTATTTTAAGTGTCTTCATAGTTTTATTTTTGAAATACACCAATTTTTATATACTGCAGGAAAAACGAAAATAAATCTTACAATGCAAATTTGCAAAATAACAGCATATGCATCAAAATAAACTATTTCCAGCAGTGCAATATGAGTCCTAAGCATCCCAGAAATGACACAGAAAGTCATAAAGTCAAACATAACTTTTAAAAACTCCAGTATAGGCTCATAAGGCCCTGATGGTAAAAAACTACATTTCCGCAAATGACGTCACTTCTGGTTTTGGGCAGGTCATGGCAGACATACGATAGTTCACGCTGATGGACGAAGGAAGTGTTACAAACAGCTGATCGGATCGGCAAAGCGTGTTTCTGGAATATTATGTTTTTGTTGCTGCAAGCGCTTTTTATGCAATTTTTGCAAAGCTATATGTGGAAGGAAACTGTGACCTAGGACAAGCTGATGGCATAAGATGTAAGTACAACTCCTCCGGTTTCATATGCAAAAAAAATTATTGCGCTAGCTTACGTGGTTGCAGTGTTACTGGGATTTAAAAATAGTTACGCAAAACGAAGCGTGTCCGCTCCGACCGGCTTTAAAGGGTTAAACAAAAGCGCTGCTTTGCACCCTAGTTGCAATTATGAAACACACTTACTCCTTTATGCAACACTCATGGTCCTGCATACTACACTCTATTTCATACATAAGACACTTCATTCACAAAATGAAATTTCAGGGTGCCATTTGGAAAACACATGTATCCAAAATACAAAACACATCGGGTAATTGCAACCACTCAAATACACACCTGAAGGCACTTACTTGCAAAACTGAACACCAATTAGCCAACTACAAAAAGCCCTCAGTTTAGCCAATTCAAGAACTTTGCAAGCATGGATGGAGGGAGAGGAAGAGGAAGAGGAGGAGGAGGTCGAAGAGGAGGTCGAAGAGGCCATGCACGGACCCATATTTCTGATGATATAAGAGCAACTTTGGTGGACCATGTCATCAACCAGGGCCTGACTATGAGGGAAGCTGGGCAGAGAGTCCACCCACATCTAAGCCGCTTCACAGTGGCATCTGTAATAAGAACATTCCGACTAGAAAACAGGTATGTCTTCACCTCTCTACCTTCTACTCTACTCAGATGGTTTTTATAACACTGTTCTACAGTATATCACATTACCATATCAAGTGTACAGGGTATTGCAGGGTGCTAATGCACCTTTTGCAGCCAAAGTGGTAGTTTCTGTGAAACATACCATGATTACTTATATTGAAGTACAGTGGATGATACAGTATATACAGTAAAGTACTGTAAGAAAAATAAGCAAAGCAATGACAATATGTGGTTGTATTTCCCTAGAATGACTCGAAGACCTTCTGGGGGAGGACGCCAATGCCTGTTCACACAACAGCAGGAACTTGCCGTTGAGGACCTAGTGAGGGCAGACAATGCCATCCGTCTCCACCAGCTACGAAAGCAAATACTTGCAGACAGGCAAGTATTCAACAACATAAACCGTGTGAGCATCACCACCATCACACGCATCTTGGGAAAACACAGCATCACCATGAAGCAGCTCTACAGAGTCCCATTTGAGAAGAACAGTGACAGGGTCAAAGGACTTCGAGCTGAATATGTACGGGTAAGTGTAACTGTCCTTTACATGTACAATACAGTATTGGTGAAATCCAGTAGCAGCTGAATATGTACTGTGGGATTATGATATTATTTTATGCCATGTTAGACCCCTAATTAAAGATTGTGAATTATTATGTAGTTTCAGTTTGCATTATGCTCCTGAACTAGAAGAAGGTGATAATTATTACATTTGGTAAACTGATTTGCATTACATTAGACTGTTGATTTATTGTGAATGAATGATATTGTTTTATGATGCATTATACTGCTGAGTTATAAGAAATACTGTTCACAGAAAGTCATCGTCTCATTTGTCTGATTAGAAGAGAACAGAGCATACTGCCCCATTTCATCAGGAGCAGATAAACAGGGAGCCAAGGTCGTAGCTTAGGCGCTGTGTGAGAAAGAATGTTTAGGCTCTGATGATTAGGTGGGGGCCACTAGAGGCTATAAGAGTTTGATCAAGGCTCCACCATTTTGAGATCTGATGCTGTCTGTGTATGGTGTCCATCTCCCACGCGTGTGTTCATTAAATCATCGTTTGACTTGACCCGGCCGGACCAGTGTTGTTATTTTGGTTTTCCTCTTGTATCCATTCCCAATATTTGAATCCGTAACAGTTTTGGGGGCTCGTCCTGTGGTATTGGGATGGAAGTTTTGGAGGCTTGGACGGTCCGAGGTGGTCAGACGGGCAGACATTATCCGGCAATCGAACTGAGTGGACAGGCGCCTTTAAAAAAGAGGTAGGCACAGGCCTGTTGATTTGATCCGAAGTGTGCTGAATTGGACGATGAAATTAAATGTCTATTCAGTAAAAGTTGCCGGTGAGTGTCTGTTTTGATTTTGATGAAAAATCTCATGAGTTTTGAAACTTGAAATAAGCTTAAAGGTAAAAATACTGAGTTAGAGTCTCAGGTAAAGGTAAAAATACTGAGTTAGAGTCTCAGGTAAAGGTAAAAATACTGAGTTAGAGTCTCAGGTAAAGGTAAAAATACTGAGTTAGAGTCTCAGGTAAAGGTAATAATACTGAGTTAGAGTCTCAGGTAGATGGATAGGGAATTGGTCATTTTGTGAGTTAGAGTCTCCATTGGTCTAAGGATTGCATCTGTGTTGGTCATGTTGCGAGTTAGAGTCTCCATTGTCCATAACGTTGCATCTGCCTCAGTCATACTCTTGTTTTTTGGGTGTGGTCTGTTGTTTAAAAGTATTATAAATTTTGTTAGAACGGTGGTTAGAGTCCACTAAGAGGCGCATAGCCCGGAGGTTACGCTCCCTCCTGGCCGCGGACGCGCGACCTTGACCTGTCGGCGAACAGGGTTAGTTCAGTTGGCTTGACTGTGGGGTACAGGGCATCCTGGAACAAGCTAGGAGTTAGAGTCTCCTTATCTGCGCTTTTTTGGGCACTGTAAATTGACTTAGGGACTTTAGAGATCAGGCCAGATACAGTTAGAGTCTGATACTGGTTAATTGATTACAAAAAAGTTGGACTTTCTTCGGTTGGACCCGTTATCTTAAATTTGTCAAAATTGTGTAGGCGCTAAAACTTTCAGGCCTGAGAGTGATTGTAAATATAAGACGTCTTTGTAATATAATAGAGAGTTGAGTGTGAAACGAGGCTGTGTGTGACGACAGTGCGCTGCAGCGCTGCAAGCTATTTTTAGATAGTGTGTGAACATGCAAATGAGGTGGCTGCTGTGAAGCCCACAGAGGACTTCCTGTTTAGCGTGTTATTGAGTTTTACAAGTATAATTTGCAAACAATGATACATGCCTGTAATTAAAACGCTGATTTTGCTGATTATAATATTACAAATAAAGTTTTGAATGACTACGGTGAATGTTTGATGTTTGGCTGAGTTTTGATATGGGAGAGACGGCTTCGCAGCTGCTGGGGGTAAGTGACCGGAAACTTGCATGCCCATAAAAGGCAACTGCCTGACTGTGTGAACTATGCACCAAGAGAGAGAGTAAAATCTAGGTGGATGAATTAAATGGATGTTGTAAGAAAAATAGTAAATGAATGTTTTAGTCTCTTAATACAGGTGGATTTCTCTCAACCAGGAGACCTGAGTACAGCAGCAAAAGGATAGATTAATAAAATTGGGACGACACACATGCCAAGCTCTGGCTCAAAATTTTACAGCTTGACCTATCACTTTGTCCCCACCCGAAAAAGAAGCTTAAAGGACATCTTCTCCTCCAGTTATCGGTTACCATCACTGGAAATTTTCAGGCAAGTTTTTCACTGAATTGTTTTTGGCACCATGTGTCCCTGAATCTCACAAGCAAGCTCTAATTCCTGGCTGAAGACATGGAATGCTGTTATTTAAGGTGGGAAATCAAAATTTGGGAAACAAAATTAAAAACATACACAATTAGAGAAATGCCTTGTTTGAGAAAAAAGTTAAAATATCCCACCCACAAACGCACACACACGCAATGAAGAAACAGCTTACATTCATGAACACGTGAAGATTTTCCAGCAAGGTTAAAGCAGCAAAACTTAACATACACCTGATGTTAAATGATAAAGTCTATCCACTACTAACAAATAAACTCTCTGGGTTGCAGGACAACAACTTGACTTCAAAAAGACAGACACTGGTAAATCACAAACCAGTGATGAAACAACAAATTTAGTGGTTAAAAGAGTCAAATTGTGACATGTTTTCCTCTGATTGATTAATATAAGTGATTACTGAATGAAATAAAATTCCTTTTTTGAATTATTAAACATGATCTTAAGAATTTTAACGTGTACCTGTGTTGTCCTGTCAACTTGGTGGGTTATGAGTTGATTATATAGTGAGAAAAAACAAAAAAAGGGGGGGAGAAGGCTGACACAGGGCCTGGCCCCTCTCTGAATAACATAGCCAAAACAACATTATTTTCAAACAACATCATTTTCCTGTTCGTCTGTTTTTGTTTTGTTTTTGTTTTTTCTCTTTATGCTTAATACAGGCTGCTTTGTCGGCCCGGAAAGCCGAGGCTGACCTGGACTCCTGCTCTCCCCTCTACCATCTTTGCTCTCCCCTCTACCATCTTTGATGTGACCCTGACCAAATGCTACAGCAGCTGGACTCACAACAACAGCATGAGAATGTCAACAGTGCTGATCTCATGCAGCGGAGACGGAGAACGTTAAATCCAAGGCCCGTTTCACTACACGGGGGAGATTTCCAGACAGCTTCAGCTGACAGAGCTGTGACGAGACGCCTATTAAGCCCGGATGAAAAGTGAGGCCGAGCAAAAAATGCTGACCTTAACAACTCTGCATTAAAACTGTGCAGGACAGTGATGGACCAACACGGAGGATCGGGCAGCAAAAAGGGCGTGCCAGAGACACGAGGAGTAACTGAGGTCAGAAGGCACCTCAGATTGGACAAAAGCAGCAGAAGAACATAAGCTGAAGGCACAGGTGTCGGGGCTCGGTCAGGAGTTGACCTCTGAGAAGAGCCGAACAGCAGAGCTGCAGAAGGCCGTGGAGCAAAGCAAGGAAAACATCAATAAACTTCAATCTGACGTGTACGGAAAAGACTCTGAGGTTTCTGCCCTCAGTGAGAGCTCAAAACATCAGAGCAGAAACTGAGCATGGCTCAGGAGGAGCTGGCTGCTAATCGAACCCATCAGTCAGGCTTAGAGTCCCAGATACAGGACTTGAAATCAGCCCGGAGCTTGCTGGAGCAGGAGGTTGTCAAACCTGACGAGAAGCTCCAACACCAGGAGCAAACCCTGAAAGACCTACAGAAGCAAAAAGGGTCAAGTTAAGGAGGAGCTGGACAAGGAGAAGATGCAGGACACTGGAGAAAAGGACTGCCTCAATTGGGGCCAGAACCAGTATGGAGAGAACTTTGGGCAGCAGCACCAATGGACCCAAACGGACTGAAAAGGAGGAGAGCAGGACCCCAGAGCACGCTTCAGGCCATGGTTTACCCAGAACACCAGAACAGGAAAGTGATGAACACAAACACACACACACACAAACACACACATCTACATACACTGACTCAGAATCAAGAGAAACACACATATGAACACATATGCACTTGTTGATTGACTGAGAAATGACACACACGCACGCACACAAATCAAAATGCTGATTCAATTCACGGAGAAGTGATCCACACACACATACACATGTTTGTGCAATGAAGAGTGATACACACACGCTGCTGCAATGAAGAATGCTTTACTAACAAATGCTATGCTGATACGCAAAATGCTGCACACAAACGTCCAAATACAGAATTTGTTACAGCAACAAGAAGCCATTGATTGTTAATTGGTTAAATGCATTTCATGTCACCCAGAGGGCATTTGTGCAGATTTAGGGGACAGGGTCTAGAGCAGTTTGGTTATGAAAACAATGTCTGTGAGTGATGTCTGTTTATGGCTCAAGGCCTCAACTGAATTGTTTACTGTGCTTCACACAGCCTGATAAGGAGCAGTGGTACAGAGTGAAAATGATGAATTAACGGTGTGAGCCTTACTTCGGAGAGTCACATTTTTGTGATTGAGATTTAATTGAAGGAGGAACATACTAAAAAAATAATAATAAAAATAAAAATAATAACAATAATAAAATATAAAATGAAAAGAAGAAAAGGGGGCCAGCCCTTGGATTTACGTAAGCATCCCACATGTATTTAACACAATTGCCTCAGGCTTTAAAGATCTGTACAAAATTCAACAGGAAATCATAGCTTCCCTGTATTTCCTACATTGTTGGCATGCTGGTGAGTGCTGTTGCTCCACAGTAAGAAGGTCCTGGGTGCAAGTCCACAGTCTGGCTAGTTTGCAGTAGTCTCTCTCTGGGTATTCTGGTTTCCTGCCACAGTGAAAAGTCATGAAGCTATTAGAGCTAGGTTAATTGATGATTCTAAATTATCCGTGAATGTAAGTGTAAATGGTTGTTTGTTTCTAGGTGATAGACTGGTGACCGGTTTGGGGTGCACCCTGCCTCGTAACCTATCACTTTAGAGTTATTTCCCAGCCCTCGTGCAATTAGGATAAAGATAGGAGGATGGTAGTTGTTGTAGACCCATTAAATTTTTATGGTAATCAGAATTTAGACTTTGTTGAACCGTAGGCAATATGAAGACAACATGTAGTATTTAAGGGACCAAGTAGAATTTGGATAAAAGTTAGTGAATAGTGTTGAAAAAATGACAGAATTGTGAAGGATTAAAATATTCCAGGAGCTTAACTTACTCCATCTGAACATGTCTTAATCGTGTAATATGAACTCAAAATGCACAGGTTTACTGAATATGAAAAGGTTGTGTTGATTTAACTCAGTTGTTTAAGTTTCTACCAAAGCAAAACATTTGTGTGCAACTAGTGTCCACTATTGACTGAAATAAGTCCAACATGTTTTTGTCAGTGCAAAAAGAAGTTACGGTACCTGTATGCTTACACAATATTGTCCCGGGACGGAGAAAAACTTTCTGGTGAAGTTTTGGTTGATTTTGGGTTTTGCTTAACACTGGGTTGATTTTATCAGTGAGGTTTGGATTGTTTTCTTTCTCTAAGAGAGAGAAAGATGGTTTTATGTTTGGACATGTTTCCAACGGGCCCCAGTATTTGTTATTATATGAGTATTTTATTGGTTACGTTTGTCTTTGCTTTTGTTACAGTGCACTGAAATAAGAACATCTGAGAGGAGTGATCCACCGGTGGTGATATTTTGGTATTTTGTGAGTTCCTGATTTAACAAATCAGCTCTTTAATCCAGGCCTGAGAGATTGAACTTTAAAGCGCTATAAAACATGATTACTAGAAACAGTTGCAAAGTATTTTTCTCCATAATTATAATGGGCTCTGGAGAAATTCACTTATATGGGACATTGATCACATGAGAAGTCCTGAGCCTAAAAGGATTGCAGCGAGTCAATCCAGTCCAAAAAAACAAGGAACTGTTTTCCTTTAAAATGATGACGTCATCTTGCTGGTGATGGAGGCTTGATTAGGTTGCGCGTGAGACTCCATTATCAGCAATATCTGGTATGAATGTGTGTGAATGTATGCATGTGACTGGACTGTGATGGACTGACGACTAAATGTTTAAACTGACTTGACACTGAGACAAAAACGGTACCGACTTTAGGATTAGTACATGTCTACAAACAATTCACCCAGCTTGTAAAAGAAGGGTGGATGTTTTGTCTCGCTTTGTTTTGTTTTTGCAGGAGTAGGAGGACAGAGACTAGGGGGGGAGGCTGTAGTTTCACATGAGTGTGAACTGCAGACTTAACCCTTTGGTTGCTAATTTTGAGCTACTGATGTTTCCATCAAGAAAATTGTGTTTTATTAGCTGTGTTTCGATTAATGCAGCACATTATATTGTTGGGAATGTTAAATGCTAAAGTGAAGAGAAGCTTTGATTTCACTCATGACTGAACATGTTATTATTAACCATAGCGGGCCACTGTAAAAAGTCAATCAATTTTGATAGAAAAAGCAAGAAAAAACTCTATTGATACCTACACAGCAAATCCAGCATGTCCAAATTAACACTGTCAGATTTGATTTCAACACTTTTAAAGTGTCTATATGGGTCCACACCAGAGAGTGTTAATTTGACTCTTTTTGGAGAGTTGGTACGTTAACTCTGATTTAGTGTTAAACACCAAATCTCTCTGGAGTTGATAATTTGGCACTTGGTGTTAAGAGTTTATATATTAACTCTCAAAGAGTATTTTAGTTTAACTACGTAGGAGTTATCTTCTAATTAATTTTAAAAAAACGGGAATTTTACTGTTCTGAACTTCTAGAAATTTCTTTTGGAAATAAACATTTACTAAAAAGACGCAATGGTTTTTGAAAAACATTTATTCTGAACTGTGCACCACAATTTCAAAACATTTTCTGAAAGATGTAACAGTGTACATGTTCTCACTTTCATTAGAATTTCGTTTATCAAAAGGTCTGACATAGGTGAGCTGGTAAAAAATGCAAATAACAGCATTCTCATCACTTATTTCAATAAATACAAAATACAATATGCATGTCCTTAATTCATCACTTTGTGGAACTTCAACGCACTTCTGCTCTCCCCCATATTCCATCTTCACAAGCATATCCTATGTGGAGATTGAATAAAAATTAGTTGACACTAATTAATGGCACAAATCAATTGCAGCACAGTTAAAAAAAAAAAAAAAAAAAGGAATCCTTCTTGAGACAGTACTTGTGTAAAGTATTTTCCCAAAAGACAAGGACACAGACAACAGGTAATACTGAACTAAATGTAAAACCTCAACCTTTTTCATTTTTACCTAAAACCGTTTGCACAAAACTCTGGAGGAATCTAAATGCTAACGTAGAACTCAGTCGGGACTTGGGACATCTGCTACTGCTGTTTGCTCGTTTTTTATGGGAGATCGTTTTCAGGCTTCAAGTAGCACCATTATATCAACATTTCACATTCTAGACATTGTTTTAAGTGTATTTGACCAAGAAATTTGACTGAAAATTCACATGCAAGCTTTTTTTCAAGGCTGTGGTATTTGCCCGCAAACAATACCTTTCAGCTAGCTAAAACAGAATATTATGCTATCACCGAGCAACATGGCTAATGCCTTTCACACAGCTTTGTCTCAACTCCAAAGAGCCACAGAAGTAAAAGCTAATAACAATAATTGAAACAATCTTTGAAAACATGACTTACCAAGCATGGCAAACAACTCAAATATGTAGAGCAAAATGTTTTGAAACGGCTTCACTTCAGCTTCGATTGGAGCCGTGCTGGGGGCGGAGTCTGTGAATTTACTCTATTGGTGTCATAGCCCCTGTAGGAGTTCAGAGTTAAGAGGTCAAGCGTTAATGTTTCCATTGTAACACCTCCAGATTTGAAATAGAAACACTCATTTTTAACACTCGATTTTAACTACTATCATTTTACACCTCAGAGTTACATTAAAAGAATGTGACTCTACTTAGAGTAAAATTAACTCTAAGACTACTAATACCAAAACATTTAACACTTTTGAATTTGCTGTGTATGAATAACAGGGGAATGATAGACTTGTCACATTCAAAATAGAGATATGTAATGACAAACCACGTTATTTAGGTTCTCAATTGAAATAGTCAATAATTTAGAAAAGTAAGATAGAACCGACAGGGGCATGTGGTGCTGCACAAGAACAAGAGCAAAATAAAGAAAAATTATTGTGTTTAGCTTTGATAAATTAAAATTAAAATGTACCATTACACTCAGAGGATCAATATGAAATTCAATATATGCTAATTTTGTATGAAGTACATGACTGATAACTGTTCTGTCCTGAGCTTTTGTTTTTACAGCGCCCACTTGACCACACCAACAGTTTCTCGCCACAAAAAAGGGGGAACTTGCAAAGAATAGGGAGGAATATCATCAGAAGTGGGAAAGGTAAGCCCCGATGGGGGTGATAATGTAACACACCCAAAGAAAGATTTCAGGTCTGACCAACCGTCTCAGTCGTGGGCAAAACGATGACAGTCAATAAAATTCTAAAAGATAATTTAGTGACTAAAAATATCAAGAGATAAAAGATAAAACAGTCCAGTGTCCCATTCATGAATCAAATAAAAACACACAGTTCCAAGGCCAGAGCCAGCTATGCCACACGGCCAGTTGCACTCCACATGTTGCCTTTAACAGGGGTAGAAGTTGTCCTTGGAGACCCACTACCCTGAAGGAAATATAGCCAGTGATCACTCCAGCCTGTGCAACTCTGCTGCCTTTAGGCTGTGGCATATAATAGGCCCTGGCCTGCACAGAGAGACAAAATGACACCTTCAGTATAAAATTCATAGCGCAAAACCCATCCATCCCAAACATATCAGATTATCACATTACATACATGCACAGAGAGACAAAATGACACAGCAGTGTTTGTAGTGTGGGCTATAAGTAGACCAGTGTATCAGTGCAATCAAGTACACCTGCCTCTAATTAGTCCAACCCCATTCCAGCCATTGGCTAACCAAAAATGTGACACACGCACAAAAAACCACTCCCAACCCAGTGCAACTTCACACAATAATATGGAGCTGAATTAACACAGGCACACTAGTCTACCATGTTACAATAACACCATTAATTTCACATATGGTCAAATTCTTAAAACTTGACCCCAAACATGAAAAATTCTTCAAACATTTAAAGACAGAGTGGAGTTCTAGATAAACATAATGTAGCAAACCACGTAAGGATGGAGCATTGGAATTAATAAGATGGTGAAAAAACACGCAGGAAAAATGTTGATCATGTTGATTATGTTTATTCTAGTGTGCAGGGATTGGCTAATCTGACCAGGAAATGTTATAAATGGATTGTCGGAACAATCAGCGTTAAAATCACCTTTGACAGTCCAGACTAAGATGGCGTTGGACATCTTCAGGGCGGAAAAGGGTTGGTGTGACCAAAGTGTGGTTTGGCTTGTTGTATGTATATTTCATAATGATACAGCTCTGGATGGACCAGTTACCAGGGCATGGAAGGAGGACAGACTCATTAAATGAGGAGAAGGAATTTTCTGGGATTGGAGATCCTGTGGGTGAGTGGTTGACTAAAAGCATGCATAAAATAAAAGCTGTCGTTTGTTATTGATTGGTAATAGATTGATAATTGGCCACATTTATAGCTGTATTGACTTGTTGTGGACGTAGTCTACTTCATGTTTAAGCACTCTAATTAACAGATTGAAAATAGTGACATTAAAGGAAGAATAGGCAGCGCCACCCTGTCAAATGCCAGTGCCGGTGGGGCTCAGTGATGAACCAGGTGAGCTTCATGGCTGAATCAAAACATAGAGGCCCCTGCTGTGGTCAGTAAGGGATAAAAAGGGTGTGTTTTACTGTTATTTTAGCATCAGCATTATTGTTACATCAGAATCATATAACAAGCATTGCATTGAACATTTATTGAAGCTATTGACATATTAACATTTGTATTACAGTGATTGTTATAACCCCATGTTAATCTTCTATCTACAGGTGTCAAAAGTAGTCAACAAGTTCATGTTGAAGTGAAGTTCATAATAATACAGGTTTTGTTTGTAGACGATTGTGAAGACGCAGGCTCTGGGCGGAGCCAGGTGTTGAACAGATCTAACATGACAATTAAATTGATTTCATTCCCTAACACAGAATAACAAGATTGGACCAACGACACTGGATAGGAGAAAGTCTGATACTTTCTAAGATATGAGCTCACTAACCTTGTTTTTTAATTTTCTAGCTTAATTGAATGGACACATGTTAGAATTAGAAATGGCTAATTTGTTTTTTATGTCTTTTATTAGAATGAGTGGTTTTAATCATTTTTATATATATCTTGCAAATGTGCTTATAATGAGTTGGCACTCGGTCTTTTGAAGGTCATAAGCTTCGTTCGGTGATAGTCCGGACTGATAAAGTGTAAGAAATGCCTTGAGTGCAGCGGGCTAAATGCAAACACGCTTACACACACATACACTAAATTAGGATAAGTCCTTGGGACATTCTGAATGTTCTAAACCAATTCTGAATCACCAAAAGATCAGTAGACAGCAACATTAGATTGTTAGAGCTAGGAAGAGAGGTGTTTTGGTTTTCTGTCTCTTACAGAGAAAGGAACAGACACCAGACAAGGTCACAGATATACGAGGATCCTTGGCAGCAGAGACAGATACGGTGACTGCGGAAACATCAACTGGGTTCAAGTGTCGTGGCATTTTGGGCTCCAGTTAGTCACCTAAAAAGGATGGATCAAATAAACACAGCGATAACCACGAAGGGGTGGACGGAAATCCAGGAACACCACACCAACGACGTTCGAGAGGCTGTTGGTCATAAGGAGAACACCTTTCTGTTCCTTTTCCTGGGGAACACAGCTGTGATCCCAGAATACACAGATCATTGTTTGAAATCGGGGCAGAATAATCCCCTGATCTGTGCAACGACTGAAGGGTTGTCTAACCCCTGAGGTTGAAGGAAACAAGAGCAGAGAATAACCGACTGGAAGACACTGGTGCCTACAGCAATAAAATAAAGGTTAAAAGCTCCTCGGACAGAGGTTCTAGTCCGAGTACGTTTGGAGGGTATAAGGTAGCACCGAAATAAAGCTGTGGGAGAACTGGGGAGTGATGGGAGTATCATCTGTACCTACTGTTGTTGTTGTAATAAAAGTTTTTCTTGCATCTGAACTGCGTAAACACAGAGGTCATCTCACATATGGTTCACCCAACAGGGGGACAGAGGCCTCAGGAGTAAGGAGAAATGAACCCGGCAAACACTGGATTGCGGGGTGTAAGTGAGCTCTTTATGTCTAAAGAGCTCATCAGGGGGAATTGTGGGATTATGATATTATTTTATGCCATGTTAGACCCCTAATTAAAGATTGTGAATTATTATGTAGTTTCAGTTTGCATTATGCTCCTGAACTAGAAGAAGGTGATAATTATTACATTTGGTAAACTGATTTGCATTACATTAGACTGTTGATTTATTGTGAATGAATGATATTGTTTTATGATGCATTATACTGCTGAGTTATAAGAAATACTGTTCACAGAAAGTCATCGTCTCATTTGTCTGATTAGAAGAGAACAGAGCATACTGCCCCATTTCATCAGGAGCAGATAAACAGGGAGCCAAGGTCGTAGCTTAGGCGCTGTGTGAGAAAGAATGTTTAGGCTCTGATGATTAGGTGGGGGCCACTAGAGGCTATAAGAGTTTGATCAAGGCTCCACCATTTTGAGATCTGATGCTGTCTGTGTATGGTGTCCATCTCCCACGCGTGTGTTCATTAAATCATCGTTTGACTTGACCCGGCCGGACCAGTGTTGTTATTTTGGTTTTCCTCTTGTATCCATTCCCAATATTTGAATCCGTAACAGTACCATATCAGTACCACATGGATCCATTCTGAGAGCTACACAGGTACCTGTGTGATGGGGTGAGGGTTCTGTATGTGTAGCACTGTAGTACAGTAATATGTTCTCTTTTTTTTACAGAGAATCTTGGCCATGGATGGAGCTGCACTGCCTCATGAATTCATTTTCATTGATGAAGCTGGATTTGACCTGTGCAAAACAAGATGACGGGGTCGTAATGTAATTGGCCAAAGGGCAATTGTGCACGTTCCAGAGGAAATATCACGTTGTGTGCCGCCATAAGCCTTCGAGGGCTTCTGCATCATCATGCAAAACTAGGTCCATACAATAGCCAACATATACTCACATTTCTAGATGCTCTCCATGATATAGTTGTACAGAACAGACCAGATCAGCCCAGGTTTGTAGTGATATGGGATAATGTCAGTTTCCATCGGGCTGCTCTGGTCCAGGCCTGGTTTCTACAACCACAACTAACTTGAAGTGGTATACTTGCCCCTTATTCACCATTTTTAAACCCTATAAAGGAATTTTTTTCGGCTTGGAGATGGCGTGTATATGACTGCCAACCACATGCCCGCATGCCTCTTCTGCAGGCAATGGAACAGGCCTGCGGTGACATTCAGGTGACAGCAATCCATGGATGGTTTCGACACGGAAGAGGATATTTTCCCCGGTGCCTAGCAGGAGAAGACATTGCTTGCGATGTCGATGAGGTCCTGTGGCCAGACCCCAACAGACGGCGGGATCCATGAGCCCACGTATGCACAATTGTCATGATTTTTTGTGTTTACAGTATGGTGTTTTTTCTATTACTGTATTATGTTTTTGTTTTTTTGCTTTATCTGAATTCATGGTACTGCAATGTACAATATTGAGTAGGCCTATTTGCTTTTTTGGTTGTTTGAAAATGTGTCTCCTGAAAATATGCCTTCTGAATAAACAATGAACATCAAAGACTGCAGTGTTTTATATAAAGTAGACTAGTGTGTTCCCCCTGATCTGTAAGTGTTTGCACATGATGCAAGTATGTGTCATTTTGTCAACAGAGTTACATTGTGACAAAGGAATGTTAGGTTTTGACAGCAGAGTTTAGGTTTTGAGAGTAGAGTTTCAATTTGGCACAGATGTGAATGGTATATTTCCCAGTGTTGTGTCATGTTTACTTGTGTTTAGAGTTTTGGCACAATGAGCGAAGTTTTGCAAAATGTGTTCAAGCAACGGGCAAAAACTGTAAATGAGGCTGTAACCGATTTCCCCTCTCTTCTTTCATTATTCTTTCAGTAGCCAAAAGGCTCAACTAGCAATTTAATAACCTGCACAGTTCTTCAGTTTGACTGTTAAATGTTTTTGTTTTTTTAGAATATGGGACTGCTTTTAGGTTATAGAGGATGAAACCCCATCTTTTCTCAGTGTAAAATAAAATGTTTAATGTCTGTTTGGTGCTATTGAGTGTAAATTAAACCCCCCCCCCCCCCCCCCCACCGCAACACAAAATATATTTACATCCTGGAACAAAAACCTCCTCTGCCTGTATTAAGTATTATGCGGGGGTGTTCATTTGAATTAACTGACGCGTTCTTTTCTATTCTTAGCTCATAAGCTACAAAAAGCATTCTTAGGAGCTGTTCAGTTTCCGAGGTAAGTACATTTTGTCTTAAGTCTGTTTACCTTTCCAACTTACCATTCCATATGTAATTGTCCCCATTCCTCCTCAAATTAGTCAGTGGAAGAATCAGATGCTAGCTAAACATTCCGGATTTGCTTTTCTTCAGTTCTCAGATTTCCACTAAACCTAGCTAGCTGCACTAGCTGACATCACCCCAGAGCCATGTACTACAAAGCAGAATTTGAACCTATCCAAGTAACTTCAGCGTTAACCCTGGGTTATCAATAGAGGTGGGCAGATCAATCCAAATATCAATTGTATTGAAACCAACACTGGTATCAGTGTCAGATCGATACTAACGCAACTGGATCGATACTTTGTTTCTGTCCTCAAAGTCTAGTATGTGAGGAGGGGGGGGCTGGAGCTTATCCCACCTGTCTTAGGGCGAGAGGCAGGGCGCACTCTGGACAGGTCACCAGTAGGGCTAACACAGAGAGACAGCCAATTATTCACACTCACATTCACACCTATGGGCAATTTAGGACCACCAGTAAACCTAAACCCACTGTCTCCCACTGAACTGTGTTAATTAAATATTGTGGCAGTTAAAACCACAACACTATTGTGTGGGTGTTCATTAAAATGTGTTCAAAATTTACCAAATGTACAATGATTCACACACTGCTCTCCCCTACATAAGCCCCCTTTATAGGTTAAAAGTATCTGTATCAGTAGTAGTATTAGCAATATTGCACACAGTTTACTTGGTATCGATCGATACCAAAATTTGCAGTATCACACACCACTAGTTTTCAGCGTTACAAAGGTGCCTCTCTTCTTTTGGAGAGTGCATTGCCATGGTTACGCTGCAGCCCTTTACCTGTTCAGAGTGAATTATGTTCGATATTAAAGATTTTTTCCCCCTCTGGTTAAATGGAAACAATTTTATACAAACGTTGTTGTTCTATATGTCTTATTATATGATCTTAAAACAGAACACCTATCTATACTAGTTGGCTATGACTTGTTAGAAGAATTTATACTTTTAGACTACACTGCTTTTCCTGCCACACACCCACGCTGCTGCTTTGGAAACTATTGCTTTCATTCTCTTTGTAACCCTCCGTGTGTAACCGCTTCATATTTTTCTCATATTATAATTTTGTCTTCTTTTGTAAAATCAGTTGCTCTGGTTCCAATAGATTTATCTATTAACTCTGGTCTGATCCAACCAATGCCACCCCTTTTATGTCCATGAGCTCATTGCTAGATTGAGTTATTTAGTTGATAACCTTTGTGTTACCACTTAGCCTGTTTGCCACTGTTTGGGTACGTGAAGCCAGATCAGGAAAGAGATCCTGGGTATGTTAAATTTGCTTCATAGAGCACAACTCATATTAGTCTTAAAAAAATAAAATTAAAAATAAGCTGATAGACAAGTTGCAAAATTTCAGGCTTCAAAGGGCAGTACAGTAACCAGCTGCTATTATCACATCGCAGAGGCTTCACTGTCTATTTTCTATGGCGTGTGAAGTCTTTGTGATTGGATTTAGAAATGTAGCCTGTCAGTGCAAAATCCAGATTCAAGGCAATCCTACCATATCCCATCGTATTCAGTCATTCTTTTTCATATATATAAATCTAAATTTGTGTACAAAAGTGGCTTCTTGCAATAAAAGCACACAAATATCTGACTTAGTTATCAGAAATAATAATTTTCATGCACATTAGTTAGTTATTTGGACCCACTAGTTAGTGTTTTTTCTAATTTGACAACAGACAAAACTGACAAAACTGACTGCAGCTAAACCCTTCATCACAAACAACAGCACTGCTATAGCAAAAATGAAGGAAAAGCTGTGTTATATACCAGCAGCTTACTGCAGCAAATTAGCAGATACCCTCACTCCCCTGACAAATCTGACTGAGTGACAGAATTGCTGCTGGCAAGTAACAAACAGGCAGTTATTACACATAGGCGATTTTCTGATACAGAAACCTGCCACTCCCGAAGAATCGTTACTCTATGCCATCCTATCATATTCTAAAATAACCCATTAAATCTTATTCTGCAAGTCCCTTCCTCTCTATCTTAATGTAAAAAGCCCAAGCAATATATTCAGTAACAATAATCTCAATATCTGATGCAATACAGCATTAATAGATCCTTCCTCCTCCTCATCTCCATTCACTAAAGATACTCTAACTTTTGATGGCAGTCATGAGTAGTGAGACTTTGAACTATTTGGATACAGCAAGCAACAAAAGCATATTCTCCACCTCCCTATTCTGAGCCCGGTGATGCTGTTGGTATGTCTTTCCATCTGATTGTAATGCAGTCCACCTCCAGCTGTAAAATTTGCCACAGGAGTGAATAAATATGACCCAATTACATTATTGTTGTCCCCGTGTGGGAGGGAAAGAGACGGTCTTGCTTACATGGTCCCTTGACAGCCTGATTGCGTCCTGAACACTATAGATTTTGGAAAATTTAACAGACGGCTGTGTCTACATTAGAGATTAGCTTTGAATAACCAGATAACAGAGGCATTGTCTTCTTGCAAGTCTTTAGAGAAGAACATATTTGTGTCCCATTAATCCATTTAGGAATAAGATCAGTGAAATGATCTTGATTAAGTAGTTTTTAATCAGTTAAATTATTCAAACAAACATGTTATAGACTGCTCCTATTATTCTGCATAGATTGCAGAAGTTTGGATATGAACTTCACTCCGATATGACGTTTTCACATTTTTCACAAAGATTCACTCTTTGAAATTCTGCACACGTCATATTTAGAGGTTTCAACAAAATGTTTCACAGCAGCATATAAAAGAAGCTGATTCAACAGCAGCACAGAGTTGCAATAAAAAAAAGCCATCTCCTAAACATTGAATAGAAAAGAAGGTGGGCAAAAGAATAGATGCTTGACAAAGAAGGACAAAAAGACTCTTTGTTTGACACCCTCAAAAGTCAGCATTAAGGTGTTGTGCCTTTGTTGACGCTGCTTTACAGGCACCATTTATTTTATCTCTTAGCTTTTTCTTCAGTTTTAACACGTTGATGTACCTCTTGCTCACTTTTTTTTTTGTTTTGGTTGTTCAGTGTGTGTTCTTGCGTGAAGGGACTATTAAAATTGTATCTTCTTTGCCAATTTTGAAATACCTTTCTTAAAAGAAAGCTCTCTTTTCCAGGCCACATTCAGACTCTAAAACTGACAAAGGCTGATACGTCATTAATTAAAAATGTTGCTTCTTTAATCATCACAAATGTTTTCACCTGCGCTTACATAATTGGAAAAGATTTTAATGATTAATCAACCTTTGCGAACATAAACTTGCCAGAGTTAAAAACAAAGTGGACCTCTGTAGTGCTTCCTACATTGACGATCATATTAAAAAGTTGCTAATCATTTATGCCTTTGTTAATCTTTAATTTAACTTTAATTTAATCAAAAAGAATTCCTTCATTTTCATCAGGTATTCATTCACATTAGGTAAACAATGAAGGATGCCATGCATTTGAAAAGACTGTGGAGTCTCATCAAAAAACTGGAAAACACACTTAGGCAAGAACTGATGTCTTCGTCACATAATTTGGTGTGTGGTAGTAACAGGTAAATGAACTTTTTTTTTTTTAATTATTTGAATATACCACATATATTTCTATATAAACATATATAAATAAAACCACTTTTTTTTTTACATTAGTAATTCCTTTTGTGCATAATTTTATATTATTGTTAATAATAACCTGAAGAGCCGGTTTGGAGCCGAAAGCGCCGGCTCTTTTTAGTGAGCCGAGCCGAAAGAGTTCTCGGTTCCCGGTTCTCTAAAATGAGCCGGAAATCCCATCACTAATAAGAAGTCTATTTATACAGTTAGATGTAGTAGAGAGACTAAGACTGCTCGGCTGAATGGCGGGGCTCTCTCCTCAGATTGTCCATGGGGAAAGAGCCATAGACTAGAGAATTATCCTGGTATGATTACTGTTCAGGGGAAAGAAGCCAGCAACAGAATGAGTTTGAGCAGTTGGGAGGTTACTGACAGAAAGTTGAAGATTAGTGGTTGAGACTGGGAGTGTAGCGAGCTGAAGGGTGCAAAGAAACTTGAAGACTGTTGGCTGAAGAAATGCCAGGGCAAAGTGTAACAAAGCTCAGCCAGTGCAGAAGCAGCTCAGGGGGGGCAGCAGGCAGCAATTGGCTGATTCTACAATCTGGCGGTGCAGTGGTGCAAAAGAGTGGAGGCTGGAGCTGCAGCAGGTGATTGGATAATTAGAACCCCTGAAGCCCCTCCTGTATTACAGTTTTTTCTGATTGCTTAAGCACATTTTTTGTAACTATTGGCTATTTTTGCAAAACTCTACACACAAATAAGAAAACCTGTCACCCAATTATCAAAACATTGTAGTTCACTTGCAAAAGCGAACACAGCTAGATTAACTCTTCACACCTTCGTAAAAATGGTGTTTTCGTATCAAACAGTACACACAAGCCATCATCTACTAAGCACACAATGCGCCAACTGCACACTGATGGTATGAATACAAAACACATCTGGCTTTTGCTTTCTCTGTGTACAAATGTCAATTTGAGGTCACACTTTTGTCATAGTGTCATGTAAACATACAAGGATCCAAACTTCAAGTACTGGTGTTTATTCACACTCATCAAAACCAAGACAAAGTCAGAACACAAAATAGGAATTTCACAAAAAAAAGGAAAAAAAAAAGACAATCAGCCTACATCATGTCGTCTTTCTGGGTCCGGCCACAAAATTTCGTCCACATCGCATGCAATATCCTCCAGTCCAAGGCACCGGGGAAAATATCTCCTTGAATGCCGTATCCAGGCCTGACATGATGCCTGGTCAATATCTCCACATGCCTCCTCCATTGCCTGTAAAAGGGCTACCTGTTGATGAGGATGACGGTCGTACACTTTCCAGCGCCAGGCAGAGAAGAACTCCTCGATGGGAGTGGAGAGTATGGAGGGAGGTTGAGTGCCATGAAGGATGGGTGGTCTGTAAATCAGTTGCGGACCAAAGCAGCCCTATGGAAACTAACATTGTCCCATATGATGACATATCGGGTCTGCTCTGGTCTCTGAACAGTGAGCATGTCATGCAAGGTGTCCAGGAATGCAATAATGTGTGCAGTGTTGTATGGGCCTATGGTTGCATGATGGTGAACAACACCATTTTGGCTTATAGCTGCACACATGGTTATGTTACCACCACGTTGTCCTGGGACATTGATGATGGCACGGTGTCCAATAATGTTCCTGCCACGTCTCCTGGTTTTACTGAGGTTAAAACTGGCCTCATCTACAAAAAGTAGCTCATGTCCCGTTGCATCTGCTTCTAGTTCCATCACTCTCTGGACAAGACAAAACAAATGCAACACATCAGGCCCATGCACAGCACTACAGTATGCACTTCCAAATTCAGAACCAATGACACTAGCTTACCTGCACATAGTCATATCGCAGTTGCTTTACACGTTCTGTGTTTCTCTCGAAAGGAACTCTGTAAATTTGCTTCATTCTTATTCTGTGGCGCGCAAGTACACGACTTAGTGCAGAAATGCTTGCACTGTGTATATTTTGAAAGATGGTGTCATTATCAATTATGCGCTGCTGTATTTCGCGCAGTCTTATTGCATTATTGGCAATCACCATGTTCACTATATGGGTCTCTTGCTCTGGAGTGAACATTCTGCCTCTGCCCCCAACATCTGGACGTCTAGCAATTCTGTAAAGTAACAATTTCAGTATTTTTGCATGTATGGTACTGTTGTGTTTCTCATTAGAGTATGGCAGTGTTAAAAGTACTTACCGATTCTCATTTCAAAATGTCCTAATGATGCTTGCCACAGTGTAGCGGCTCAGTTTAGGCTGAACCCGTTGGCCAGCTTCCCTCAAGGTCATCCCATGGTTGATGACATGGTCCACTATTGTAGCTCTGATGTCATCAGTTATTCTGTTTCTTACTCTTCTTACCCTTCCTCTTTCCCCTCCTTGTCCTCTTCTTGCTCCTCCTTGTCCTCTTCCTCTAACTTCCTCTAACCCTCTTGCTTCTTCACCTCCACGTCCTCTTCCTCCAACTTCTTCACCTCCACGTCCTCTCCCTCGCCCTCCTCTGATTCTCACTCTTCTCACTCTTACTGCTCCTTCCATTGTACTCCACATAGACAGCTTACCTGTGGCCTGTTTATAGTGCTTAGGCTGATTGCAAAGTGGACTAATTATCTAAAACAGTTTTCACATGTGAAAGTGTGCCAGACAGTTGGCAAAATAGTGTTAATGATAGCCATACATGTGTATAATTTTGCTAGGAGTGTGTTGGAAATTTGGTAATTGAGTGTAAGCAGTGAGTTGTGTTTAAAGTTCTGCAAAAAGAGTGTTGTGCAGTGAATTGTGCCTGCAGTTTTGCAAAGTGTGTGTTACAAAATTGCAAACTGAGTGCAAAGCAGTGTTTGTGCTTTTAGTTTTGCAAACTCAGTGAGTGGTTTTGCTATAAGTATTAATAGTTTTAGGAATTGTGCTATAAGAATCACAGTTAGGGTTAAAGCCATCAGAAAAAACTGTATAACAGACAGAGAAAGGGGAGGAGGGGAGTGGATAAGAGATGTCCACAGTAGGAGGAGGCAAACAAACAAAAAAACCCAGAAACAATTATTTTATTTTATTTTATTTTATGATGTACGAGAAGTTAGAGTTGAAATTCTCACTCTGACTGTTGTGTTTCACAGCTTCACCTCTTTATTATCGGCCTATTGCTTTAGTCTTCAATTTTCACATACACGAATGGACGCACGCACACATACACTACACATACACTGACCTTTGGGTTTTTCAAAAATACTCAACAAAACTGTGAATGAAAGGCTCTAAACATGAAGTTTAGGAACAGAGTCATTTAACACAGAACACATACTGTATCCCATATGTATTATGGATTACAGTAGGTGGAGTTTTAAGTAGGTTATTGCTGCTAGACAGACAGGTGTCAGACAGTGAGATCCAGCAGTGAGCACAGACCTGTGACTAATGGCTCCATGTGGTTCTATAATTGCTTTCTGGACCATATACTATACTTTTTGTTCACTGTTTTTGAATTAGCCATGATGGTTATTTTAATAGCTGCATCTTTAATGAGCTGTCAGAAACTTCTGTAAAAATTTTGCATTTCACCTGATCATTTTAAAAGACAAACTTTCTTAACATGAAACTTTTTGCAAGGTCAGACCTGCTGTATTTTTTTTTTTTTTCAAAATTCAAAATTCTGTTTTTTATTCTTTGTTTAGCGGTGACTCAAACAAAACTGCATCTTAGATACAGATTTTGGTGACCATTGTATGTTTGTACTGGTAATATACGTTAACTGTGACATGTGAAACAAACGCAAATGGACAATATAACATTGCATTTGCAGGTACTGAAAAAAAGAGCATGTTGGTTTTACTTAATTCAATAGCGGAAATTGGTTGCGCACAATTGTTTTGCTTTGTCAGAAACTTAAACAACTGAGTTAAATCAACACAACTTATTCATGTTCAATAAACCTGTGAATTTTGTGATGATAAACCGTGATTGAAACATGTCTAGATGAAGTAAGTGAGCTCTTGGAATATTTTAATCCTTCACAATTGTGTCATGTTTTTCCAACACTGTTCAATAACTTTTACCCCAATACAACTTGGTCACATAAATACTACATGTTGTTTTCATATTACAAATGTTTAACGAAGTCTAGAGTGTAGTTAATATAAAAATTGTCCTTGAATTTCATACAGATCCTACATGATTTAATTACTTGAAATTATTTTGTTCAAATTAGAAGTTAGACTTTTTAAAATGTAATTTCCTTTTATCAGTATACCAAAAAAGTGGCTGACTTTGACTTGACTGAGATGGATGCCTTCCTCAAACCACGATCCAAAGTCTGTGAGACAAAAACATGTGCGGTGCCGCGGGATTTAACATTGCTACATTATTGACTTACTTCACTCGAACATGATATGAACAATTTAATATACCCTCTCTGCATATCATGTTTCTACACTATATAGTTATACTTAACTTTAAAGCATGGGGCAATTATGTTAAATACACGCAAGATGCTTACATAAATCCAAGAGATGGCCAAACCCTTTTTTTCAGTGGGGTGCTGATGGATGAAGGAACAGATGTAATATTTAGGACAATATTCATGCAAAGTGTCGTTCAGATTCACCCTTCCATTAAGGAGGAAAAAGGGGTGACATACATGTACAGACATATATCTATTATCATTATATTATCATTATAGTAAAATACTTTTATTATCATTCCACAGACTGTATGCAAAAGATGGCTGCAGCTACCATGATGTCATTCATTGGTTTCTGTCTCCCATTTTAAAATTTTTGCCCATTTCCATCTTGTTTTTTAAGATGTGACAAGGTGTGAACCCGATTTGAAAGTCAAGGAAACCCAAAGTCACAAGGTTGACCCCTGCATTACTGTCTTTTTTCCTCTTAAAAGCACAACAATTTACTAAATGGGTTTCTTGATTTCCATGTCACATGGAACAAAGAACTGAAACAAAAAAGAAAAATAGTCATCACCTCCTGCAATCATCACCTCCTAGAAGAAATGCAGCTTTAGCTTTTTAAACCCCCAGCCTCTGTCGATTCTTTATATACAGTCTGTGTGTGGTATTTAGTTGTCAGTTCATACTGCACTGAAAAAGGGATTGGCCAACTCTTGGATTTACGTAAGCATCTTGCGTGTATTTAACACAAGTGCCTCATGCTTTAAAGTTAAGTGTCACTATATAGTGTAGAAACTACATGATATGCAGAGAGGCTAGATTAAATTGTTCATATCATGTTCGAGTGAAGTAAGTCAATAACTTACTGCGACACTGCACAGGATTTCAGTCTCACGCGCTGGATCGTGGTTTCAGGAAGGCATCCATCTCAGTCAAGTCGAGCAGCTGCCTCTACTTTTTTTGGTATACCGAAAAAAGTAAATTGTGTGGTTGTTACATTAAAAAAGTCCAGCTTGTAATTTGAACACAATAATTTCATGTTTCAATAAACGTAATTAAATCATGAAGGATCTGTACGAAATTCAACAACTTAATTTGTTCTTGTTGAGATGACATGATACAATCTAGTAAGAGTGGTTAGTTGCTGAACTCATGAAATTCACAAGATCGCACGAGATTTCAAACTACAGGAAAATCACTGGAGTTACAAGAGGCAGACAACGACACACACACCACATGTATGCTATTGCTATTTATTGTGGGTTAACCTGTCAAGGACAAAAACGTACAAAAAAATTCTGCATCAAACCTTGAAATCATAGCTTTCCTACATTTGTTAAGTCTGGATTGGTGGCATGGTGGTTAGTGCTGTTGCTTCACAGTAGGAAGATCCTAGGTTCAAATCTGCAATTTGGCAGGTTTGCACTGGGTTCTCTCTTGGTATTCTGGTTTCTTCCCACAGTTAAAAAGTCATGCAGTTGTTAGACCAGGGTGTACCCTGTCTTATAACCTATCACTTCAGGGTTATTTCCCAGCCCCCCTGCAACCAGGATAAAGATAGGAGGATGGTAGTTGTAGATCCATTGAATTTTTATGGTAACCAGACTCTAGACTTTGTTGAACATTATGTAATATGAAGACAACATGTTTTATCTAAGTGACCAAGTACTATTGGGGGTAAAAGTTATTGAATAATGTTGGAATAAAATGACAAAATTGTGAAGGATTAAGATATTCCAAGAGCTTACTTAACACAACTTACTAAACATCTAAACATGTTTCATTCGCGTTTTATGAACACAAAATTCACAGGTTTATTGAACATGAATAAGTTGTGTTGATTTAACTCAGTTGTTTAAGTTTCTGCCAAAGCAAAACATTTGTGTGCAACCAATGTCCGCTATTGAATCAAGTAAATCCAACATGGCCTTTTTTTCAGTGTGAATGAGACTATAAGCTGTGTCATATATCTGCCATTAATCAGCAACAGTGAGGATTTATTGCCCCCACAGCCATTATATGAGGTGGTGACATTAATGAGAAAAGCAGGCCAGGTAATGTAAAATGGTCATAAGTAACTAAGAGTAACACAACAGGAATAAAGGTCCTGCTGAAATGAGTTTAGTCAAAGGTCACTAGGATATACTGTATATAATTGACATTTATAATGCTAAGAATCATTCAAGAACGAAAGACCCTTGAGTCAAAGAAGAAAGGTGAGTTTAGCAGAAATTGTAGTAAATCTAAAGTTTACATCCACCCAGAAAAATCCAATACAGGTCTAAATTTTAATCTCTGCCATCTCTTCCCTAGGAGTACCCAGACGTTGAGACATGCTCATACATGCATAGAAAGTTGAATGTTGCAAAAGGGGTTTGGCAGATATAATCAGAACCAACCAAACCTGCAAATCATGATAAGGGGGAAAAAAACTTTAAAAAACAACAGACGATGAGTTCTGCATTGATGTCATTTCTCAGTATTTACTGAAATCCTGATTATGGATCGTTTTTAATATCTCTGCAAGGAGATAATAACAAAAATCAGAAACATTTAAGGTCATGTAATTAAAAAAGTGCTTAGATTCTGTATTTTCAATTAAAGAACAGGCTACCGTGGATATTGCTCATTGGGGATTTTTGGCAAACTGAATTGGGATTCAGAGCCTCAGGTTGACATTTCAACAAAAAATTAGATAACATGCTGCTTAGTTGTGATTATTATTTAATGCTGGACTTTATCTGATTAGCGGAGCACCAAAGGCACAATATCTGATTAATTTTTTTTATTTCTTTACAGTTAGGATACTTTAGAAGGCTCAATACTGAATGAGTATAGATCCTGGGTGTTACTAATTTTATGAGCGTGAGCTTCAGTCACATATTTGGTGAGCAACAACCAACATATAAACTCAAAAAACATAGCAAGAATAAAGAAGAGAACCTTAGAAATATTTTTGTTTAAACTGACTTGACTGATACTTTACACTCATTTTTCAATTACAGTGTGTGAGGATTAACATTAGGTACTCGTTACCCACACACAGAAATGAAAATGTTGCATTAAACAAGGCCTTTTACTAGAGATTGAGACCAATATCTCATTTGGAAAGTGTTTGCTGAAGCCATAAGAGAGTGAGCAATAGGGCCTAGATGTCTTTACAAACTGAGAAGCCTCCTGCTGGCAACAAGCTATGCATGTGTGCTTAAATGCATCAGGGCTAAAGAAACAACACATGATCACTGAGCAGTATTTTACATGTTTCACTCATGTTTGTATTGAAAGATGTGCAATTTCACAATTGCTCACATCAGCTTTTTAAGCAAAGAAAGACCAATTTTTTACCATCGTAATTTTATGTTGTGCCTGAATTCTGCTGGAGCCGTTCTTCTGGTTTGGGGGTTACAACTTCTAATGTTCCTGTTACTGCTATTGATTTTAACTTTGACATCTTTCATCCCCTGGTACTGCTCAGTTTTCTCGTGTGTCTTCTTTATGATGTGATAAATGCGGCAATCCCAGCTGATGGAAAATCAAAAGGAATTTCTCTGATGTGTGGCTGATTTGCTCTCAGCCAGGATTCCCACATCTTCAAGCTACCACTGTGTCTGGTTGGTTAGCCAGGAGCTGCATGTCTGTCTGGAAGTTGAGGTCCCACAGCACCTTAGCCTCTTTGTTTTCAATCACCTTAGCTGTTGTCTCCCATCTGGAATTGGAGCCTTCTAATCCATATGTGGCACAGATGTTTCTGTATACTATCCCAGCTGCTTAGTTGTGCATCTCTGTGTACGCTGTCCCATCTTGCTTCTTCCATCCTGCTACTATGAGCTGGGCTGTATCCAGGGCACCTTTGCACTGCCATCAACCTGAGTCCTGAGCCACTCCCTCTGTCTGTCAATAGCACATTAAATGCAGGGTCTTGGTCTTGCACCATACTTCCTCCTTTTGTTTCTTATCACCATCTGTCTTCAGCTGCCTGGGGCACTCTTGTAGCACCTCCTCTCAAAGGGGCCATCTTCCTTGTTGTGGTGTCGCAATGAGGAATAACCGGGGACGGTAACTAAGATATTGACAACGCCACCTGGGGGAGGGCGTTACACCCCAGGAAAGATTTCTCTAGCCAATGTACGTGTTGCACTGGCTACCAAAGCCCACAGACTCGTTATTAACGGCAGAGGTGAGACAAAGGAAGTTTACAAATCAAAATTTCTTAGCTGTTTCTTATAAGCCTGCTAATTATCGGCTGGGAAGGTGTGGATGTCAGTGGTGCGTTTGTGGATATCATGTAAAATCCTACCCCAGAATCTACTTCACTACATTATGTATTCTCATAGCTCTGACACCCACTAGTCCCCCTCTTCCACCCTTTATGGCTCAGAGAGCCATAGGGTGGAAACATCCATGCAAACATCTATGCATTGTGAGGAACTTTCATGTTTTGACATCCATGGCATTGATTTCCTCCTTTGGCCTTTTGCTATTCCAGCTGGGTATCTGTTGACCAGTAAGGCCTATGTATTGATTGCTTAAATCTTATTCATGCTGTTGATTTGGCTTCTCAGCTCCCATTTCACTAAATGGGAGTAACTGGCTATGGCTGACCTTTTGCAACTTCATCATTGTTCCCATTAGACGTTGGAATACCAAGGTGCTTGTAGCTGTTTTTTTCAATAACCTGCCAATATATATATGTACATTCTCTCCAGTATACATATAAAGCATTTTTATATACAGTATATAAATAGAATAACAAATGACACAGATAGTTTGTTTCATATTGCACATATTGCAAGAATAAAAGAGTTGTGATTTTGTAAACAGCTCAGTGTTCTCAGGTGTCTAAATGAAGACAAAAACCTAGCTGAGCAGATCGATACAAACAAAAGATGGATGTATTATTCTCAAACATGAAAATAAAAGCCGACTATGACAGCAGCTCACTCCTACATGGCACAAAATTAATGGATCAGACTTAGGATTTCATAGCTGATGCCTACTCATTATTGAAAATAATCTTCTTATATTTGGGTGCAAAACAAATTGCGATAATTTTGTCGACAGTCTTAGGTGAACCCTCTGAAGAGAAGCTTACCTGCATCGTGTTTGACATTGTTTTGCTGGAGGCTTGCTTCCTAAAATAATGAGTTCTGCTTCTATGTTCTGAGTGTAAATTGGGCTCAAAGAAAATAATCTGCTTTCACTGATGACACCTGAAACATATAGCATTAATTTAATAGAAAAAGGCAGCTTTGAAAAAGTGCATGCTATTCTCCTGTTAGAGACCTTGACACCCACTCAAAGTGACATGAACCCCAGGAGTTATTTCCGAATGCATAGCATACACGCTCAGAAATTTGGGAACAGTAAAAGTCTATTTCTGGTTTTATAGGTACAATATTTTTGAATGCACCCCCCGGGGCTAATCTTGGGCTTCCAGACTTTAAGATGCAATGTGAAAAAACAGCTTGTTTTTGGCTAAGGTTAAGGTTTTATGAGTTATTTATATTAAATGAAAAACAACTGTCATTCTCCGTCTGTCTTATATATATGTATTTAAAGGTGAAGAGCACTGCCACCTCACATCAAGAAGGAGCTGGGTCTGAAGATGTCTGCAGCCTTTGTTCTCTCTGTGCCTGAAACATTTTCTCCAGGTAGTCTCCTTCAAAGGTCCAAGGACATGTAAGTTAATTGCTGATTGTTAGCTGTGGGTGGAGAAAAAGACTCACATCACAGGGTACTCCTGCAGTGCCACACGGTTGTAGCAAGCAGCTGCTATTTTTTCTGAGAGTTTATTATGGATCAGATGTTTTTTCCTCTATATTATTCTTTGGGTATCGGCTATTACATCTCCATAATTGCATTAAAGTGGAAGATAAACATGAAAGGGTCTGCAAATTGGTGTGACACTGATACTTTCCCCATTTTGTCACAATAAACAAATTATGCACATTAGCAACTATAATAAATTGACCTCACAGTAGGCCAACACACCTCTCAACATTTTGAGAAATGTAGATCACTTTAATGTGCACATGTAGCCGCTAAACTGGTGGACCTAACTCTTAGCCACCACGTCCGTATATATACACAAGCGGAAAAGGGAGTGAGTGGGTCAGCGCTCGGAGAACAGAAGCTAAGCCAGCTTTAAACACACCATTTATTTTCAGGGTAAAACACAGTCAGAACCCCCAAATACAGGCTAAAATCCCCGCTACACAATAAAAATAATGGTCGCAACCCGCTAAAAGCCCTGCCGGCAGGAATAACTATACACTAAAAACCAAAAATAAATAAATGTTTTTTTGTATGATAAACACTTCCCCCCCATAGTCCTATATTCCCTCTTGTCCAGCCACACGCATGCGGGCAAATGTTCCTTAGCTGGAGAAGAAACAGGAGAGGAACTCCTCTTCCGGGATGGTAAAACTCGCCAGCAGCAGACCAGGGAGGAGGCTCCTATCTTCGCCTGACGGTACGCGGCCGCACAGTCCAGCCACTCTCCGCACCTGCACACGGCCTCCCTCGCAGCCCCGCCAAATGCAGGCAGAGGCGTCCCCCTGCCCTACTGTGGATTTCACGCGTTGCCTCCCACTGTTGCTATTTTGTCCGTCTGGACTGGATCGCCGGGTTATGCTGGCCGATCGTCGGCTATCTCGTGCCGTCCCACAGGCAGGCCGGTCTTTCTTTGCAGGTGCTGGGCTACACATGTTTTGTTTCCTGCTCCTCGTGTGTCTCTCCTCTCTCCTCTTTGTGCTCACCATCTCCCTTAAGTCCGTTTGGTGGCTGATAGGCCACCTCGGGAAACGCCCCCACATCACAGGTGCCTACAATTGTCCGCTTAATACACAGTGGAAAAAATACTATACAACAACACCAAACACGCACTATAAATATGGGGATAAAATCATGCAATAAAAATATAAATAAAAACATGCAATATCCCTATTACAATAAAAACATGCAAATAAAATCGACACTAAACAAAATATAAAAACACAATTTTCCACTGTGTGACATCCCCCCACATTTTACCTGTGACAGTCCCTGTCACACTAGTCAAGCGTCTGTCCAGGAGAGTGGCTCGCCAACATTTGAACCTGCTGGATACTGTGGCTTTGCCATTCCCTTCTGTACACATAACACATAAAACATCAGCAATAATCTGCTACCAATCAATCAGTTCTTTCGAATGCATCCTAGAAACATTACAGCATAGATGTGAGATGCAGTCTAGTTACCACATCCAGGTAACCTGCTTTTCTTCAATTTCGTGACCACATAGCATAGCTAACGTATGGGATTATCAGACTATTGGCTCCTCTCAGCTGGGCACTGCTGGGATCCTTCCAGGCATAACCTGGTCTTCGTGCCTCTCCTAAGCACTACTGCATAGCAGCAACCCACAATCCCACAGCCAGTAACTCTTGAAGCTCAACTCCTCTGATATCCCTGTGGTTGAACACTACTCATGACTCCTCACGTGGCAACAAAGTCTTTCCTGTACACCCTTTGCTCACAGTCCTCAGTGTGAGTAGCTGATTTAAACACTTGGCTTTGCATTCTATCATCTATATCTGTACCCCAGGTGCTGAACACTGCTCCCCAAACTTGTATCCTGTCGACAACGCCAAAATTATGTAGCCGCTAAACTGGTGGACCTAACTCTTAGCCACCACGTCCGTATATATACACAAGCGGAAAAGGGAGTGAGTGGGTCAGCGCTCGGAGAACAGAAGCTAAGCCAGCTTTAAACACACCATTTATTTTCAGGGTAAAACACAGTCAGAACCCCCAAATACAGGCTAAAATCCCCGCTACACAATAAAAATAATGGTCGCAACCCGCTAAAAGCCCTGCCGGCAGGAATAACTATACACTAAAAACCAAAAATAAATAAATGTTTTTTTGTATGATAAAAACTTCCCCCCCATAGTCCTATATTCCCTCTTGTCCAGCCACACGCATGCGGGCAAATGTTCCTTAGCTGGAGAAGAGACAGGAGAGGAACTCCTCTTCCGGGATGGTAAAACTCGCCAGCAGCAGACCAGGGAGGAGGCTCCTATCTTCGCCTGACGGTACGCGGCCGCACAGTCCAGCCACTCTCCGCACCTGCACACGGCCTCCCTCGCAGCCCCGCCAAATGCAGGCAGAGGCGTCCCCCTGCCCTACTGTGGATTTCACGCGTTGCCTCCCACTGTTGCTATTTTGTCCGTCTGGACTGGATCGCCGGGTTATGCTGGCCGATCGTCGGCTATCTCGTGCCGTCCCACAGGCAGGCCGGTCTTTCTTTGCAGGTGCTGGGCTACACATGTTTTGTTTCCTGCTCCTCGTGTGTCTCTCCTCTCTCCTCTTTGTGCTCACCATCTCCCTTAAGTCCGTTTGGTGGCTGATAGGCCACCTCGGGAAACGCCCCCACATCACAGGTGCCTACAATTGTCCGCTTAATACACAGTGGAAAAAATACTATACAACAACACCAAACACGCACTATAAATATGGGGATAAAATCATGCAATAAAAATATAAATAAAAACATGCAATATCCCTATTACAATAAAAACATGCAAATAAAATCGACACTAAACAAAATATAAAAACACAATTTTCCACTGTGTGACACACATGCTAAATGCAAGGTCACGTCCAACAAGCAATTAGCCTAGCTTTATACAAAGCAGGGGCAAACATGCTGTTAAAGGATACCAGGAGGTAAGTCTTAAAACAGTTTGGGATTTTCAGAAATACACTCATTTGCTTTTCCTAATGATGCAGGTTTCATAAGAGAAGATAAGATGACTCTAGACTCAGCGAGGCATTTTTACCCATGAACTATTGCTCATAGGCTATTTTCTCTTTTTTTCTTTAAAACCCTTGAAATGGTTTTGAGGCGAAATGCCAGAAGATCAGCAGTTTGAAAAACTCAGACCAGCATGTATGGTACCAACAACTACCCCACATCCAAAGTCCCTTGAATCTGATGCTCAGCTTGTACCTCAGTAGCTCGTCTCAAGCATGTTGTAGCAAAAGACCCGACACACACAGGATTGACGTGCTTCGGAAATGTTTATTTTGCTTGTTCTGCCGTTTCTTTTGCATTACAGCACAGGTGACTCAATGAGCAGCTTCTTCCTACTAGTGGAGGGCGGATCGATCCAAATATCGATAGTATCGATCCCAAGTCGGGATCGGTATCGGATCGATACTAGCCTGGTTAGATCGATTTTTTTACTTTGACTTCTGCTTGTTTGCTATGGTGTGCTTTCGGCAAAAACGAAACAGCCAGGGCGCTGAACTCACCGCTCATGTGTCAGAGGAGAGAAGGCACGCTAATGCTAGCTCGGTGTCTCACAGGCTAACCACTCACCTTTCATCCGGAGAGCTGCTGCAATTCCGACACCAGTGTGTGTTGGGCTTTTGTGAAACAGAGCAACGGTGAGCAACATGTTCTTAGCTGCTCTAAAGCTAGTTTTTGTCAGTTCACTGTGAGTTTAAAGTAACCTAGAGGGTAATTTTTAGTGCATTTCTCTCTCAGGAATAGGCCTATAGTGTGGAGAAATTAAGCACACTGCTTTAATACCTCTGAACTGAACTCACATGTATATTTTGTTGCTTATTTGCACATAGTTCTGAATTTGTTATGGTGTATTGTATTTTGAATGTCAATGGTTACTTACCATAAGTATTGTTTAATTAATGTTTACATGAATAGAGACATATTTGAGCAACTTAGATGTTTAGTTCTCATATTTGATATATTTGAAAATTTAATGTTGTACAACAGAACTGTGAGATTTGATAAGATTTAAGATGTTGATGCAATGAATATGAGGTTGATGCAATATTTTGATTTTTTACATTTTAACCTTAAACAATGCATCTGAAACAGACTGATTAGAATGTACATTTTATGACCTGGATTATAGGTCAGGTTTTTTTGGAGAGGACAGAAAAGTCCAAGGACCAGGACGATATTCCGGTTGTGATAGATGGCGAGCCAACCACTTTGAGGACGATCTACCCCAAAAGAAGATACACACCACACACACATACATTCCAATTACACTCACAAGGACCTTTGAAGTTGGCTATCGCCAGCTTAACTCTAAATTCTTAAAGGGCCCCAACGAGTACTTTTATTTTGTTTGAGTGTGCACACTATTTATTTTATTTTTTACTTTATCTGTACAAATTGGACAAATATCTGTTATACCTTGTAACAATACAAGAGTGGCTACTCAAAAGTTAACATTGTGTCCAGGTCATTATTGCTGCTCAATACTTTGGCTCCATACGAATTTGGTGTCTTCTGATTCTGGCCAGGGTCTTATTACGAGCCCAAGTAATTATTGCGCTGTAATTCACCTTTATACCTTAAAGTTGGTTACAATAGTACAACAGTATTTGTTTTGTTTATGGTTTGCGTACACTTAAGATTAAAAAAAAAAAAAAAAAGATCGCCACCACGGCAGACCCCATGGCATTTTCATGCTTCGCAGCATCATTTATTCTTACAATAATCACACGGTTGCTGTAACAGTACATTTAACGGCTGCAGTTCTCCCGCTGGCAGCCGTACACATCACCACCACCAAACCTGCAGCGGCATCGCAGAACACGCCCTGCCACATACCCCCATGGCCCGCTTCACCCCAGCCCGTGAGCATGCGAGGGAATCGGCCCGGACCATCGGCGCCCCATGCCCCGGCCCAGCCGCCTCCAGCGGAAGCCCAGGAGCTGGCCTGATGGCCACCCATATGGCAAGCAGAGGTGGCGAAGCAGGAGTGGAAGTGAGCCGGGGCTCAGAGGCAGCTGGGCAGAAGGCCAGTACGCAGGACAGTACGCAGCCTGCGTGCCGAAGCGGACAGCATGCAGCCCTCAGGCAGGACCCTCGCGCACCTCGACCTCCATCTCCAGCTTGGCAGGTCCCGCTGGCGCGCCAGCCTCCGGCTCACCCCGAGCCGCGGGCTGTTCACCCTTACAGTGATCACCCGGTTGCTGTAACAATAGCCTACATTCAACGGCTGCAGCCCTCCTGCTGCCAGCTGTACACATCAACACCATAAACAACAACAGCACAAGCAGCGCACAGGTTTTAAGCCGGTGAGGCATGATTGTAGATGCAGTGAAGGTGAGTCCATCTCACCTGCAGCAGCATCGCAGACCACGCCCGCCACAATAATAAAGCATTTTTTATTTAATTATAAATAAATTATTTCTCCTAATTATGTCCTGGGTTTTAAGTAATTAATAATACAAAAGGAAAAATCACAAAAAACACTTAAGGTCATGAAAATTAATTGCGATTTAGCAATTCAATGAGGCATCCACCTTTATTGAAAAGTATCGTATTGGTATCGGCGATACTGGCCCGTATTTACTTGGTATCGGATCGATACCAAAATATGCAGTATCGCACACCACTACTTCCTACCTACTGTGGCGTAATCTATATTGATGTACATCATGCGCCACTAGGCGGCAGTACTTACCCACTAAACAGGAAATAGGGGGCATGTAAAACAGCACGAGAGTAAGCTGTATTAAAGAAAGATTGTTGTTGCTCCACGTTATGGCTTGAGCGGGAGTTTTATTCAAGAGCCCAACACAACACCTACTCCACTCACACTTGTCTCCGAGGTCACTCTAGATATGGGGGGGAGAGAGAGCGCGCGTCATCAGTCACCTGCACGTACACCTGTCTCCTCTGTCACCTCAACGCCTACACTGCAGCAGGCCAGAGACCACACACCTGCCACACATGTCTTAGTGATGGAAATTCCGGCTCTTTTTAGAGAACCGACTCTTTCGGCTTGCCTCACTAAAAAGAGCCGGCCGTTTCGGGTACGAAGCGGTTCTTCAGGTTGTTTTGTTGCTTTAATTAATTTATTATCAACAGCAATTTAAAATTATACACAAAATGAACTATTAATGTAAAAAAATGTTTTTTTATTTATATATGTTTATTATATAAACTATATATATATATATATATATATATATATATATTAGGGGTGCAACGATACTCGTATCGATATTGAACCGTTCGAAACAGTGCTTTCGGTTCGGTACGCATATGTATTGAACAATACAAAATTTTTAATTTATTTTATCAACTTTCCTTCTGACGATGCTGTCTGTGTTGAGCGCTCAGTGGATCTGCGCTCGACAGTGCAGCCTAGGCGGAGTAGTCGAACGCAGATTCACTGGGCGCAGGGCAAGCTAGCGAGACAGAAGTTAAGCTCTCCTTGCAACATGGCAAATTGAACTTCCCCCACCCTCATTCAGATCTGGAGTTTGGAACTATTGGTTTTCATGTGACGTATGACCCTGAAGGTAAGCACATCATGGACTAAAGTAAAACAGTATGTTGGATGTGCCGCAATGCTCAATTGCGTGGCACATCCACAGTGGGGAACTAGTGCATTAGCGCAGTTAGCTCGTTAACGTGTTGGCCGTCCAGCCCCACGCACTGGGCGATCTGCGGTAGCTCGTTAACGGAGATTTGCCGTGTTGTGGTGTTAACGTCATTTCAACGAGATTAACGCTGACAGCACTTGTGGGAACACAACGAATATGACTGCACATTTACTCCGACATCATCCTAGTGCAAAGACAAGTGGAATCAGACAAAAACAACAAGCACACATGCTACAAACTTTACCGAGTCATTTAGACAGCCGTTAGCACATGATTCTCCTTATGGGGACTGATATGTTTAATATGCTGCTGAGAGTATAGCCCAGAAGAAGCTTATAGTATATCTTTTATTTTGGAAAGAGCCATTTCTCTGTAATAAAATCTCTTTTCCAAAGATGAGTGATTCCTCAATCAGATATATTTATTTTTTTATCCCTTTGTTGTTTCAGCAACATTAAATTTAAAAACTGTACTTTTGAGGTAAAATATATATTTATAATTTTAATAAATGACAAATTAAAAAGGCATGAACATTTTTTTTTGTATCAAAAAAATATTGAACCGTGACACCAAAGTATCGAACCAAACCGTGAATTTTGTGTATTGTTGCACCCCTAATATATATATATAGATATAGGTTGGCATTATTTAGAAATATTAATATCAAACTCAACTCACTGTGTGCTATCTTCCCATTGCAGTGATGGGTGGACAGTTCTCAGGTGCTTGTGCATTTTGTGTGTGGAGCCGGCTCTATATGATAGTCTTTTCTTACAGACTCTACACTCTGCCTTTGTATTGTCAATAAAATTAAAATGGTTCCAGATTTTGCTTCTTTTCTTGGTGTCACTCATTTTCTTTACCATACCTTTTTAATGTGACGATGTTGTCACTTGTTGTTGCTCCCGGTGTTCTGGGAATCCATCCTACCTGACAAACCATCCTACCCGTTGTTTCTGCGCATGCGCACAACACGAAATTAAGTGGTGAACAGTCCTAACTTTGTGAAAATGAGCTAGAAGCATACTTTAACAGCTAAAATTAAGTGGAAAATCATCATACCTTTATTAATAAGAGCTAGAAAAACACTTTAACGGGTAAAATTAAGTGGCAAACCGTCCTGGCTTTATGAGCTACAAGCCTACTCAGATGGGCGAATTTAAGTGGCAAACCATCATACCTACTTAAATTTGTGCTGGTATTACTCTGTGACAGCAGAAATGTGCATTAACTACTTACGGTAGGACATTTTGCCAAAGTAGGATGGTTTGTCAGATAACCCGGCTCTCTTTCTCTTTCTTTCCCTCCTGCTCTTTTCGTGTGCAAGTGTAACTACCGGCTGAGCAGAGGAGGCGGGGCGTAAAGGCAAGGGTCTGTTTGTTTCCTCCCATCTCTGCTCAGCGCAAACAAAAGGCTGACCTGCAAAAAAAAGAGACAAAGAAAAAATCCCACGGCTCCCAATAAGGAGTTGGCTCGCAACGTTCACTTCAACAAGCCGGCTCTAAGAGCCATTTCTTCGCGACCCATCACTTATGTCTATGTACCTAAATGCACTGAGTTGCTGCCATGTGATTGGCTCATTAGATAGTGGTTTTAACAGGCAGGTAAATAGGTGTAAGCTATAGTGAGCAATCAGTCTAGCATTAAGACAGGAAACATGGTGTGGGGTGACAACTAGTCTGCCACTTCTAACGATTATAGCTGAGCACTTGTTTGTCCTTCCTCTTGCCTGAACATGTTCTTTTTGCATTACTTTATGTTATCAAGAGTGAAGTCTTGAGAAAGGACACATAAGTGTCTGACCTTCAGGATAAGGAGGCATAGTTGTAATTACTCAGTTCATGGCTGCACTAAATAAAAAACTCTTTGATAAATCTCCACTTTGTGTCACATTAATGCAGTAAAAACGACTAATGAGGCATATGTAACACAAGTCTTCTCTGACATACAAGAAACGTTCATACAATGCAGTAAACAAGGCAAATTTCAGTGTAAAGAAAAAAAAAACCCTGCTGTCCCCTAATAATGAAATCACAGTCAGAAAAGTCAATACCTGGATGCTCTCTGGGAAAGCTAATGGACAATGACAATGACCGGGGTAAAAACAAATATTAATCAATTTGCTACAATAAATATAGATGACTCATGTTGCTGAACAGACCAATGTCTCCTAAAAGGTTTTAGCAATAACATTGACTGCAACAACAATTAAAAATTTATTATTTCATGAGCCACCTTCAAATTAATGTCAAGAAAACATTACAGTTTTTTCTGAATGCTTAAACCCTAACTGTGATTCTTATAGCACAATTCCTAAAACTATTAATACTTATAGCAAAACCACTCACTGAGTTTGCAAATCTAAAAGCACAAACACTGCTTTGCACTCAGTTTGCAATTTTGTAACACACACTTTGCAAAACTGTAGGCACAACTCACTGCTTACACTCAATTACCAAATTTCCAACACACTCCTAGCAAAATTATACACATGTATGGCTATCATTAACACTATTTTGCCAACTGTCTGGCACACTTTCACTTGTGAAAACTTTTTTAGATAATTAGTCCACTTTGCAATCAGCCTAAGCACTATAATACAGGTAAGCTCTGTGTGTGGAGTACAATGGAGGGAGCAGGAAGAGTGAGAAGTAGAGGAGGCCGAGGAAGAGGACGTGGAGGTGAAGAAGTAGGATGAAGAGGACGACAAGGACAAGGAGGAGCAGGAGGAGGATGAGAAGGGGGTAGAGGAGGACGAGGAGGGGGGAGAGGAAGGGTAAGAAGAGTAAGAAATAGAATTGCTGATGACATCAGAGCTACAATAGTGGACCATGTAATCAACCGTGGAATGACCCTGAGGGAAGCTGGCCAACGGGTTCAGCCTAACTCGAGCCACTACTCTGTAGCAAGCATCATAAGGACATTTTGAAATGAGAATCAGTTAGTACAGTCACTTTGCACTAAGATTTGTAGCACAACAATACCATAGATGTAAAAATACTGAAATTGTTACTTTACAGAATTGCTAGACGACCAGATGCTGGGGGCAGAGGAAGCATGTTCACTGCAGAACAAGAAACCCATATAGTCAATATGGCGATTGCAAATAATCCTATACTTGGAAATAAACACTTATGTTTGTTTTGATGTGTGTGAATAATAGTACTTGAAGTTAACTGACATAGCCTACCTTGTGCACAGAGAAAGCAAAAGCCAGATGTGTTTTTTATTCATACCATCAGTGTGCAGTTAGCGCATTGTGTGCTTAGTAGATGATGGCTTGTGTGTACTGTTTGATACGAAAACACCATTTTTACGAAGGTGTGAAGAGTTAATCTAGCTGTGTTCGCTTTTGCAAGAGAACTACAATGTTTTGATAATTGGGTGACAGGTTTTCTTATTTGTGTGTAGAGTTTTGCAAAAATAGCCAATAGTTACAAAAAATGTGCTTAAGCAATCAGAAAAAACTGTAATACAATTATTAGCAGTACCTCAATCAATGACACTTTTGAGGTACATTGAGGGACTAACTAGACACTAATGATTTTATACCACAGTGGATGGCTGAACAAATTTCACAACCGCTTATCCACCGAGACTCTCAGCTGACACTGGCTGAGAAGAATATAAAATGGACAGGCTGACAGTTTACGTGGCTAACGGACAGACAGATAACCGTTATATTCACACACACTTAAAGCTAAGTTTAAATTAATCTTAGATTAGATTTTAAACTGCAAGAAGAAAACAGATCACTCTGACAGGGAAACAAAATAGGGAAAGGGAGATCATACAAGGAGCCAACCAGAACTCAGTAGTGGGTAGCAATGTCCCCTTGGGACAGTTTGCTTCACAGGCACAGTAGCCCAGTACAATGTACGTGCATGCACACATAGATACATAAAGCATAATTTACAAAACCTAATCCTGGATTCAAATGTATTATGATGTCAACATAAACCATGAGGAAGAGGATTCAAATAAAAAATAATAATAAAAAATGCAGAGGCTTTTTAAAGGACCCTCACTTGATGTATATGTCTTATGTTATCAAGGGTACTGAAGCTTCCTGTAAGGCAGCCTTGTTAAGCACTGCTCCACCATGATACTCACATCTTTAATTCAAATGTACCATTTAATTCATTTTTAACTTCTCAGCAGGAGTCCGTGCAGTTGTGCTTTGACTGCTGTGCAGATTTAATCTGGTCTATTCATTTTGAATGGAATCATGATTTCCATACCGTCATCATAACACCATATTTGGCTCAGAAGAGCTGCCTAAACAAACCCAGCGACAGTATGCAGTATATGCCCCAAAAAAACAAGATGCTGAGATGATGTTCAGATTTATGATTTGTTCACACCAGAGCTGTTCACAGCTTATGACAAAGAGAAATAAGACTAAATAAATACAAATAAGGAGTCTTAATGGCATAAAAACAGCAGTTTATGTTGTTGTCATTGTTTCGTTTTGTTTTTTTAAATAAAAATTCGAAAACATGTCCCCAATAAATTGGTACACAGTCTGAGGCTTGTCCCACCATTCAGTCATTACCTTCACACAGTCACAACAATTTGCTCAAGCACTACAGGAGCCAGTTAAACCAATTAGTTTGAAACAAGTGCACTGTTGGATTAAGGGGGTTATCCGTGTCCGTTAATTGGTCTCAAGCCGTCCGTCCAGTGTGCCCTCTTTTATATGCTTGTAATTGAATTTCGCACAGAATTAGAAGCAGATTAAGCTGATGCATTTTAAATCACCCCATTCATTTCCAAACCTTGTTCATGCACCATGCGCCTCTCCGCAGAAATGCCCGAACACCCCGATTCTCTCTATTTTTACGTGAGTGGGCATTCGGGTTGCAGCTCAGAGCTCGTTGCTCGCTGCAATCTGCTGTGTTGGTGTTTGACCCTGCAGTGGCTTTGAATGGAGACAGAAGGGAGACCAGCGTCATTCTGACGAGTGGTCCGTGCGGAGCGCATTTAGAATCGCGTTTGCAGTGTGCTCAAACAACCTGCGGTCACTGCAGACGCACAAGCAACAGCTGCAGTTCATCGGGCACACAAAACACCTGGAAGCATGTCTGGCATCACTGGGAACGTGGACTGCGAGGAGTGCTTATCTTCTGGACATCTACCCAACAGCACGGAGTTACATGTGCATCCCACCTTGGATGACGACGAGGAACTTCTGAGATACATTTGGAGAGAGTATTTACACCCCAAGCAGTATGAATGGGTTCTCATTGTGGCTTACATTATTGTATTCTTCGTTTCACTTATTGGGAACTCGCTTGGTGAGTCGTACCTTTAAATACATTCATTTCTCTCTCTCTCCATTCATCTTAACAACTTGCAAAAATCATAAAGCAAAAGCACACTTCGAGCAACTTTTTCCCACCTCCCCATAATATCAGCGCAAATATTACTTGAAGTATGAGAAAAATCCAAATCAAGAGCGATCAATAACTAAAGAAGCGCATTCCCCCCCTCTGTGATGTTCACTAATCGCGGTCGCGTCTCTGCTGATGTGGAAGCATCAATGAGGAGGAGAAACCGTCAATCAGTCCAGGAAAGCGAGGTTCATTTTGGAAAATCGGTAACCTTTTGATTTCTTTGAAGATACATCGAGTAAAAATAAATTATTTCACACCGTGCATTTGCGTAACTTGCAAGTTTTGCAGACCGATTGTCTGCGAAATTCCATTATTGGACTGCTTGTGTATTTTCTCAATGGTTTAGCAGCAGGGGCAGTTTTACTATTTAGCAAAGAGAAGTCAGACTGACCTGTAGCTCTGTTTTTTTTTATTGTGAAATTTCTTATCGGGCTGCTACCACACATTTGAGAACCTCCTTCTTTGTGTCAGTGTGGGAGTCTTAGTTATGCTCTACTGAAGCTCGATTGTCACAGTCACTAAAATAACCTGCTCTTTTTCCGCTTGCACTTTGATCTATTTCAACTTTGAAAGCTGTCTTTGTGCAGGCTTGTGTTCTATGCCTCATCTCAGGGATCCCACTAGCTGTTTTTAGACTTTTTTTGGTAACAAGGAAAAGGGCCCCCACATAGATGCAGCTGTGCATTGCAGAATTGCACTCCAGCTTGGAAGGCTGAAGGTGTGCCACATTACCTGTCATTTTAGGCAACATTTATCAATCTAATAATTTGTATGGTATTTCAGCGAGGAAGACAGCATTCACCCTCTTGCCATCTTCATTATCCTTAATGCAACACCCACTCCCCAGACAGTGGATGACATTTTGAAATGGGCCACTGGAAATGCTGTCCAACAGAATTTTGTAGATGCTTTCAGAAAACAGCTTCCCACCCTTGTGCAGAGTCTACTTCCCCTTTTATGCTTTTAGTCTCACAATGGAATGAACAGACACTCTGAAAATGATACATGAGTGGATAAGTTACTATTCCAGAAATCAGACAGGCCAGCTATTCACAGTCTAATGTTCAACAGTTTCATATTAAACAGGTTAAGTGAAATAAGCAGGGTTATCATTTGCTTTTTAAAGCTCAGATTACAAAAATATGTGCTTTATAGTACTGGTTTACTAATAATACCTGGTTGCTGATGTAATCAATGCTTAATACTTCATAAATGACACAGAAACAAATTAGTTATTTTGTTTATGAGCAAAATTTGCATTTCTTTGCCGAACAGAGCAATCAAGGACATTGGAGGGGTCCATGTGTGTTTAATCAGTATGGCCATGAGTTTCAAAGCCAGAGATGACAGGTTCTCATTATAACTGTCAGTGTTAGATGAGGAAGCACAGCGCAAATCTTTTAAATCATCGCAGCTTCTCTTTCTTTGTTTCCTGCACTGTGTGCTGTTTTCTCTTGCTGCAGTTTTACATGCTATGAACAGCAGGAAGTGACAACAGAGGTGTCACCCCTGCCTGGAGAATCTCTTCCATAGACAGAAGTGAAGAGAAAAAAAAATCATAAAATCAGCATTTACGGTTGCATTTTTTATTCCTATAGGGGAAAAGGAATCCAGTGGAATTTTTGCTAGAGCTGAAAGTATTTGTTCTCATAGTAAATGGCCTTGCTGCTGTAATGGATTCAGGCAGACATTGTACAGTAGGTACTCAATTTAAAACTTTAGTCTTCCTTTTTGTAGAGGGTCTTTCAGTGTAATCCTCTTTAGCATTTCTTTCCTGCTGCTGTAAGTACGAATTTTGATTCATCAAATCGCTGCGTGTATTAACTTCACTGTTCACAGACGATGTTAGCGACCACCTGGCGAGCATAACATTAAGCAACTAAAGCACCAGATATTTCCCTCAGAGAGTTGGCAGAGACTGAACATGGAGTAAAAAGTAAAGAGAAACCACTAATAAATCTGTTCTGTATGTGATGGATGTGTAACTACAAGAAGCTTTTTGCTAAAATGTTTGCAACATTATTATGCTTTTGAACCTTGGACACAGTGTTTACACTTTGTGTTCAAGGCTCTCACCTTCCCATGCCAACATTTTACCCCATAGGCACTGAAACATTAGCTAAAATTCCAACTAATAATGGGCGGGCAATTGCCATTAGATCATCAGAAACATTAGGGCTACTTACCCTGCTCAACTTCTTGTTAACACAACAATCCAATGAGGCAGACATATGGCAGCAACTCAGTGCGCTCCTCCTCATGTTGACACGGTCAAGATGACCTACTGAAGTTCAAACTGAGCATCAGAATGGGGAAGAAGGGTAATTTAAGTGGCTTTGAATGTGACACATGGTTGTTTTTGCCAGAAGGACTGGTTTGAATATTTCAGAAACTGCTGATCTACTGGGCAGAAAACCATCCCTCTGGTTGCCTTATTCATTCAGAGGTCAGAGGAAAATGACCAGACTGCCTTGAGATGATAGAAAGGTAACATAAGCTCGAATAACCATTCTTTAGAACTAAGGTATACCAAACTGGATCACTAAACACATAAGATCTCAAACCTTGTATTCTGGTGCTGGGCTACAGCAGTTAAATTCCACACTGGACGCCACTCCTGTCAGGAAGGAACGGGAAACTGAGGCTGTGATTCACACAGGCTCATCTAGATTGGACAATAGAAGACTGGAAAAATGTTGCCTACTCTGATGAGTCATAATTTCTGCTGCAACATTCGTATGGTGAGAATTTAGCATGAGCAACATAATCAACATGAAACAACATGATCCTGTCTTGAATCACTGGATCAGGCTACTGGTGTTGTACTTGTGTGAGGGATATTATCGTGACTCGCTTTGGTCCCCTTATGAGTGTAGTTTAAACACTACAGCCTTCTTGAGCATTGTTATGACCTCAGTATACCCATCTTTCAATGGCTGCTTCCAGCAGGATAAAGTACATTGCCACAAAGCTCAAATCCCACTCAAACTGGTTTCTTAAACATGACAGTGAGCTCACTGTACTCAAATGGCCTCCACAGTCACCCGAGCTCAATCCAATAGAGCACCTTAGGGCAGTGTTTCCCAACCTTTTTGTTGGGAAACCAGAGCACCTTAGGGCAGTGTTTCACTGAAATATGGTTTTCTAATGTGAAAATCATATTTCACATTACAAAAATCACAGGGCACAACAAACAAAAATATCACAAAAAGCATATTGATCATTTTTACCTGCACATCAGGTATAGCAGAATTGGCTCAGTTTGTCCACAGTACACGTTTTTTCTTCTTCTGACCACTACTCACGCTAGGGTCTTAATATGTTTCGGAATTTCTCCAAGAACCAGGTCAGATTGACTAATTTTCCTTTCAAATATTTCTCTATTGCTTTTACAGATGTGCTTTCTCCTTTGCCTTCTTCTGTTTTACTGGCAGTTGGCAGCCCATTTAATTAGAGCAGGCAGTTGTACTGCCCTCTAGTGGAAGAGAATGTAATTGCTCTGCATGTTACTCACGCTAATTGCTTAGAGCAGCGGCCCCCAACCCCCGGGCCTCGGACCGGTACCGGTCCGTGAGTCGTTTGGCCGTCTGAGCGAGAGTTGAGGCTCAGGTGTGAAATGTATAGTTTTCAGGGTTTTTATCGGTTTTCAGCGTTATTTTGTTATCGTTTTTATCGTTTACTCGGTTTTCCTTGGTCTTTTCGTGTGTTATGAATAAATTTTCTTTTTTTTGGTACCGGTACTAGTTTTATTTTGTTGTATTTATCCGCGGCACCTTAAAGGCCGGTCCATGAAAATATTGTCGGGCATAAACCGGTCCGTGGCGCAAAAAAGGTTGGGGACCGCTGGCTTAGAGTACCTATCAGGTGGATCCAGATAATCTTCCGAGGCACACCTGATCATTTCTCATGGCACACCTATGTGCCGCGGCACAGTGGTTGGGAAACACTGCCTTAGGTATATGATGGAAGGAGCTCTTCACATCATGGACGTGAGGCCAAAGAATCTGCAGTAACTGTAATGCAACCATGTCAATATGGACCAAAATCTCTGAGAAATGTTTCCATCACCTTGTTAAATGTATTCAATGAAAAAATAAGACCGTTCTCTAAAACTCCAAAACTACCAAGGTCTACCTAACAAAGCATCAAGTGAGTGTAGAGTAGGTAACTAGTCTCCCATTTATTTCATTGCAAACTTCAGTTGGTTTTAACCATAGCTGGACTGGCCATCGGTGGGCAGGCCCGATGCTGACCGATGTGTAAAAATAACTCAGTTGTTTGGTGGTGGTTTCTATGGCAGAGCTTTCACAGAGTCCAGCAGGTGGATGAGGGAAAGGGTAGGCAGGAGGAGGAGAGACCTGAGGCGGCGGTCCGAGTGTCAGGTGAACTGAACATCTGGTAAGAAGTTATGACCTGGAGTCTGTCTGGGTCAGATGCAAACCAAGTTTAGGTGGAGTTTATTTTCGCTGTGCTGACTTTTTACAGTAAGTTACAATAACTCGTACTGCATACTAGCCAACATGACTGAGTTTCTATACAGCTGGGCGGGTGCTATGATGTTACTGATAGTGAACTTTATTTTATTCATAAGATTAGTTAGTAGAGTTGCCAACTGCTCCTTAAAAATTTGAATGGTCCCTCATTCAGAGAACGTTATTGTGTCGTTTCGCTGTCAGCTGGCTCTTCTTCTTCTCTCATTCTCTGCCCCTCTCTCGCCTGTTGCTACTTCAATCATGAAACTGATCAATGATCAGCTGATCGGCATTGCTGTCTTGTTTGTTTGTCTCCCACTTTGCACCAGAAAGAGGAAACCAGCGGATGTCGCGCTAAACAACAGCAGTACGTTTAAGCTTGATCAGCTGTTGTTAGAATTTATTTAATATTAATTTCTAGTATCAGCTGATGTTTGCTGGAGCCACAGCTGTAAAAGCTGCTGGTCATGATATCGGTTTGGTTATCTGGTGAGAGGGAAACATGAAGATGAAACCAGGAGATGTCCTTACTGAATTATCAGAGCTGAACAGGTGATGGAAAAACAGATTTACCTTTTAGGTGACATGAATGAGTTGAAGGGAAGTTATAAAATGTTCTAAGTAGCTGACAGCTGGTAACTGTGCCCTGCACAGTTACCAGCGGCGGGTCTAGCAAAGTTTTGCCAGGGGGCCAGGTAGAACATTAACAGGGAAAGGGGGGCACAAAGAAATACTTTTCTTTCTTATTCTCATTTAAAATGTCTAGCTTTTAATAAATAATTATCTGAATCTTACAACCAAAGTTTTTATCTGATGTAAAATGTATAGAAATCATACATATACCAACAAGACAGTGTACATCACTGTCACAACAGTGTCTGTTTTCATTCAAAGGCTTTATGGCTTTTCCTGTAATACCTGGTGGGTCTCTAGTCAAAATGCCCAGGCCGATATTTTGTCCCAGTCCAACCCTGGTCTTAACTGATCCACGCTTTTTCTTTAAATCCACAGATGATGAAGCTTTTTAAAATTTAGTGCATAAACTTTGGAATGGCATTTCCTCACTCATTAGGTCAACAAAATCAATAGTCTGTTTTTAAATGTCTGCTGAAAACACATTTTTAGAGATTAGATTTTCTTTTAAACGCACTCTACTTGTTTTCACTTTTTTTGGCAATGTGCCCTATAAAGGGCAGCGGGTATATTATTTGCCATCCGCCAGCAACGTATATCAGAAGCAGATGCTGGCCTTTTTTTTTTTGCCTTTAATGATAAACTTATATATAAACTTATTATGACTGCAATGAGAGGAGAGATCTTTGAAGTAGGCATGCACATCTGCTGCTGTGGCAGACACCCACAGGCAGCTGCAGGGGTGGCCGTGGGAGGTAGAGTGGGTCGTCTACTAATCGGAAGGTCTGTGATTCAATCCCCGGATCCTGTAGAATGCATGTTGAAGGATCCTTGGGCAAGATGCTGAAACCCAAGTTTCCCTTGATGCTGATCCACTGCAGTGTGTGTGTGTGTGTGTGTAAATGTTAGACAAAGAATAAAAGTGCTGTATAAATATGTGTGTGAGTGGCTGAACAAGTCCACAGTTACCATAGAAAAACACCCAGTCCATTGGGTACCTTCTGAAATTACTAGTTATTTCCTCAGCTGGGTTCATCTCTGGACCTACAGTAGGTTCATTCTTTTTTCTCTCTCTGTGTGTGTGTGTGTGTGTGTGTGTGTGTGTGTGTGTGTGCGCCAACATCTCAGATCTGACTTGCTGACTAAAGAGATAACCTTCTTTGGAAAACCAATCAGCATATTTTATACATTAACTTGAACCACACAAATCTGTGTACTTGTTTAATAAATCATACTGTTATGTAAAAAGTAGAGCAGTAAATGTCCTGTGAAACAGTACTATCTCCTGTATGATGCTCTAATCAGTAAATGCTTGGCGAAAGTTCAAACAAGAATTTAAACATGCATGTTAAATTTTAAAGGACTATTGACATTTATAAGTCTTTTCTGTTTAAGAATAATTGATCACAAGCTCTTTAAAAAAAGCAGTCCTCCATACTATTTTTTTACTATAACAACAGTAGAAACTGTTTGAATTAACTAACTAATTACCACACAGAGCCTGCAACAATTCAACTCAATAATCGTACACTGTGCACAGCTATCCAGCTGAAACAAGGAAATATTATCCAGCTCGAGTGTTTTTCTAGTTACCTCTTGTCCATTACTTAATAGCTTTTAGCAGTACATTGGTTCCAGTTCCACCTGAGTGATTCTGGCTTGCTAAATGTAGCTATATATATATATATATATATATATATTTTTTTAAAGCCCCTCATTATCTTTGCTTCAGCTTCTATGCACTTATTATCTACCTGTGAGTTTCTGCAAGTAGGTTACTGGGAGTTTTCAGGACAAACATTATCAGCTGTTTGGATTATGTTGATATTTATAAATCTATGGTATAATGTGCATTAGTCCTTTTTATAGTTTCATTACAGTGCTATGTTTATTTTGATTAAAAAAAACTTAATTGGGCTGTCAACTGGATCATTTGTTCTCATTCTAAATATAAAAAGAATCCCAAATAATCCACAGTTCAGGTTATTGTTGTTTAACCTCATCAAAGGGAAGCCTGAGACTTCTCAACACAACACTCAGTTCTTGTAACCTTGCTGTGTTGCAGCTAAACTAAATAATAGTTTTAGGATTTATTTTTGATCTGTTGTTTGTAGTTTATTTATTTCTTACCTCTCCTCGGCTCCAGTCTCGCTTGAATCCAGCAAATCCCAAACCAGGTCCCGGTCCTTTACACTAGAATTACTGAGCCTATTTTCCCTGGTGCAAGTCCCTACTACTAGATTTACTAGCCCTGTGCAAATTTTCGTAAATTCCCCCGACCCTAACACCTCTTGGCACCCCGCTGAGATTTTCACAGGTCTTCAGCTCCATTGTTCTCCTGCTTTTGTTGTGCAAAGACACCCTCCCCCCAACCATGAGAAATTCAGGTCTTTCCTTCCCTGCAAGGCTACTTTCCTTCCTTACCTGCAGCGTACAATACACCATGTTAGTTTCTATGTGCAATATTTCTCATATGCAATATTAGTTCTTGTCAATCCTTGTCACTACATTGCATGCCTGTCCATAAACATATATACACAGAGTTGTACATATATTTATATAGCCACACCTTACATAATATGCAAAAAGTCTAGTTATACACACACACACACACACATCTATATCTACATATATACATATGTGTGTATATATATATACATATATATATATATATACATATATATATATATATATATAATATATATATATATTTAAACCTGCTGTGATTCCTGTTGCAGCTCTCTTGCACCTGGCACTGCGTTGTCTTTACAGTCCCTGGCACAGCAGCTAATGTGCTAATATTTCCTTGAGCTGCATGAATCGGCAACGAAGTTGCTGAGCTAGAAGACTCAGAAACAATCTTCTTTTGCCTGTCCACCCTGTACATGCCTTGTACAAAATGTAGGCATTCACCGCCGCCAGGTCCAGCATATTGTAGAAAACCGCTACTGGCCACCTGCATGTTGCTGCTCTTACGGAATACATCCGCGCCATTTGGTCCAACACGTCTACACCACACTGTAAAAGCAGAGAGAGAGAGTCATGAGTATATGTTTTTTTCTATAGGCCTGTATAGCACACATCAGAAAACATTGTAGCACTGGTGTAAAATTGTACACACATTCACATACCTTCATGTGGTTATAGTCTGTTATTGTGTTGGGTTTCCTCTTTCTGCCGTCACCGATCGTCACGTCTTGGTGCATGGAACTTAGAACACACACAGTCTTGTTTTTTTTAGGTGCATAAATTGTCAAGGAGACACTGCCACTTCTAAGCACTGAAGTGGAGAATACCTCTCGCTTTGCAGTATCTTTTGCAAGTTGAGGAAGTTTACGCTGGACTTTATTCACCGTGCCCAGTAACGTTGTTTTGCACTGCAGCAGTCTGTGCGACAGTAACAGTGAAGTAAAGAAATTGTCCGTTGTGACATTTCTCCCATCATCCGAAAACGGCTCCATCAGTTTCATGACCACGTTCTCTGCCAGCCTCTCTCCCTTCTGACGACTGGGGTCCTTTCCCAAGTAAGGAGATGCACTGCAGACATATTTGGTGTCCAAATCCGTGGCCATCCAGAACTTGATCCCAAATTTGTCTGGCTTGGTTACAATATACTGTGTGAATGGACAGTGAAGTGAAGCACGAACGATTTGCTACTGCACTGGGCATTCCAATGTCCTCCTCAACCCACACAGTGCCGTCTTTTGCCGTGTGGCTCTGGCTGGGCTTCCCAGTACCACGGAGCCTCTTCCATGGAGGCATGTTGGGTTCTTGTTCCGTCTCCTTTTCAGATTCTTCTGAGGAGGTATCAGTGGCCTGCTGGACAAATGAAACCTCTCCTCCATCAGAATCTACTTCGTCCATTTCGTGAAGCAAGGCCAAAGCCTGTTGTGCGGAGAGGTTCTTCCTGCGTGGCAGTGATACGGAGGCCATCCTGATGTGCATTCTCAGAAATGCGAACAAGAAATCATTCTCCCGCCTGGGTCGGTCTGCTTTTATGCACAGCACTGTGCTGTAGTCAAGCAATGCCACTTCCTCACATACACAGTGACAATGGAACAATGGAAGATCTGTGCTGAGAGTCAAGGAAGGTGTGAATGTGTGTCTTTTATATTTGCAGGTCAGTCAATGTGTGGGATATTTTGTATAGGTACGGCAGGCATTTCTGAAAGTTATAACACAGAGGTTTGGCCTGACTTGGATCTGAGCAACTCTGTGTGAGCAAATGCAAATGTGCCAGGCCTCAAGGATAATGGGTGGTTTGCACAACAAAAGCTGGAGGAGAAACGAGCTGACGACCTCTGAAAATTTCAGCAGGGGTGCTTAACACCTCGGGACTTGCACCAGAAAATAAAAAAACAGTAATTCTAGGGGGTGTTGGGTTTAGGGAAGTTACGCAAATTTGCGCAGGTTTAGTAAATCTAGTGCTTGACTCTTTTTATCGTCGTGGTCCTGGGGGATGTCAGGGGGAGTTTTGTCTGATGTTTGAAGGATGTTTTGATTGTAAGCAAATGTAAAGCAGGCCCACTCTCTTAATGAAATTTAATTTGTTTTCCCACTGTTTCTTTATTATTCTCTTTTGAATGAAGGATTGAGCTCTGCTGTAAGTTAATTTTGTGCTCAGTATTTAATTTCCTGAATTGGGAGGTGCTTCTGACTATGCAGACATGAGTTTTAGCGCCTCTAGAGTCATTTTATATTAGGTTGTTTATTGAGCAGGCCATAGTAGGTATATTGACAGGGGGAAAAGCCTGGTGCAAAGCTGTTTCCTCAGTTTTTAGTTTTCATCATCTTTTAGATGGAGATTCTAAGTAAATTCTACATGTATTTTTCCACAACTCCAATTCATTTTCTTAGCTTTGTTTTTTTTTTTTTTTTTTTTTTTTTGTCCAAATGCAGTAAATAGGGTACACCAACCCACTGCTCTGAAGAAAAGGAGAATAAAAAAAGAAGATTGGACCACTGAAAGAGCCTTTTATTTTTGCCTCCACCACTCACTCAGCTTGGGACCATAATTGGCTGATTTTTAGCATGGACTGGTGACAATAAACATAATGAGCTTCGTAAATCACCCTCACCGTCTCTGTTATTTTATTATGTTTTGTGATATGTTGCAGCTGGTGAATCAGATCAGGAGGAAACCCAAAGCCGTGAATTTTCTTTGGGTTATTTTTTTGCAGGGCTACTTATGACCACTGAAAAATGAAATGGGAAAGCAGTGGCTCACATATTTTCTACTACAATTATTTAGGCAGTAGCATAGTTTTGGATTTTTTTAATGATTGTTTTCCATTTTTGTAATCACTCACCTCTATGAGCTCATCTTCAGCCCCCCATCAGTATCAGTATAATATTAATTTCTATGGACAGAAATTCTGTGCATATCCAGGTGATGGAGCGTCTTCACATCAGTCTTATCTCTGCTTTTTGTAGAACATATCCTTTGGTTTTATTGGGCATTGACCTCGCTTAAGAGTAGTTCACAACTGAGTGTGAAATGCAAGGAATGAGAATTAGCACTTCCGAGTCCAGGGCCGTGGTTCTCGGGTGAAAAAGAATAGAGTGCACACTGCACTGCACTCCACCTTTTTCAGGGCTGACTCACTGATGAGTGCTTTTTGAGGGGGAGTTAACATATTTTAAGAAACTGTAGCAGGAGACCGACAGATCAAGTGGTGCGGTGTCTGCAGTGATGTGGATGGTGTGCTGATCTGTTGTGCTGAAGAGAAAGCTAAGCGTGTAGGCAATACAGTAGATTTGACGGTTGAACTATGTTCCTACCTTCACCTATGACCATGAACTGTGGGAATTCAAAATCAAATCAAAACCAAAACAAGTAGCTGAAAGGAGGGTGGCTTTGCTCAATTTTAGTAATAGGATGAGAAGCTCAGTTATTCAGGAGGGACTAAGAATAGAGCCACCACTCCTTCACATTGAAAGGAAACAATCAGTAAGGGTTTTTGACCACGATGTTTCCAGGACACCTCCATTCTGTGGCCGACCAGGACACATCGTAACTTTTGACTTCATCTGTGGAAGCTACAAGAGGCCGAGCCCGATTGCAGCGTAACTAAGAAAGGTTTCAGAGTCACAGACCTAACTATAAGCTTTATCCGAAAGGAAAATTTTAAGCCCGATATTAAAAGTGGGGAGCGTATTTGTCTCCTGAATCCAAACTGGGAGCTGGTTCACAGGAGAGGTGCCTGGAAGCAGAAGGCTCTGCCTACCATTCTACTTTTAAGTACCCTAAGAGTCTTAGGAGTAGGAGTAAGTAAATCTGCAGTTCAAGAGTTAAGTGGTCTCTTGGGGTGATACTGTATGATAATTTCTTTAAGATAAGATGGGGAATGATTATTTAAGATATTGTATGTGAGGGAGAGGATTTTAAATTAAATTCTGTGTTTAACAAGGAGCCAATGAAGAGAATTCAATATGGCTTCTCTTCATTGGTTCCTTCATTGATTTGGCTCTCTGTTTAGTTCCTGTCTGTACTCTCACTGCAGCATTTTGGAACAGCTGAAGGCTTTTTGGGGAGTTTTTCGGACATCCTGATAATAATAAATTACAATAAGTCAGCCTAGAAGTAATAAACAGAATCTATAGGTATATAATTTAAGTTGAATTTACTGTCAGAGGCCATAAGAAGATTATTTGTAACTACTACAAACATAGATTGATTTTCACAAGGATATTTCTCCTGTATAGTAAAAAGATAATATTTTATTTCATTTTTCTTCCTCATAATGTAAACACTAAAACTAACTGTAGAATCTTCCATTTCTTCATTTTTAAACTCTTATTTTGTGGTGCAGTAATTTCAGTAACAGTAATTGTTCAAATATTTCATTTACAAAACATTACAGATAAAGTGGGAGATACTGCATATAATTTTAAACTGATTTTAGCATTTTATTTTGGGTTTAGACCAGAGAGTAATAGAAAAGCCTGTAATCTGTCAACATTTTCTTAAAAATTATGATATTGAATGTTAGTATTCTATCGTGGCCATAAACAGACTCTAAAAAAGATCTATTAATCATACATTTTTATAAAGAAATAAAAATTGGACTTGTCATCAGAGTTGGCACTGAAAATTGCAGTTTCTTTATTTGTAGTTCACTTCTGGCTCCAAAAACAGTAAGAGACAGTATGACAGCAGGCAAAATGCAGTCATTTACCCTTTAAAGCCTGACTTCAGAAACCAGTAAGCAATCAGCTTAATCACAATTTGTATCACGTCAGCTGCTTCCCCGATACTCACTCCTGTTTTTGGATTTAACTGAAATCAACAAGATGTGAGCAGATGTTTCACAAGTTATCGTGGCTGATTTCTAACCCCTAGACATAAGGTAGTATGAAAAGTTGAATTCTAAGTGAATCTATTCAGCATCATCACTTTAAACATAAACGGATGTTTTCTAGCCTTGATGTAATCTAACATTGAACGCCACAGCCTGCCCTGCACCATTACTGTAAACCTTACAACAGTACGTCAAACTGCCTGATATAGTATTTGAATAACAATGTTAGTGTAGTCAGAGCATGCAGTATTGCCAGTGAAAACTCTGATGATTTGCTCTCAAAGCTGCTCAAATAATCCCCCCCCCCCCCCACACCACACCACACCACACCACACCACACCACACACACACACACACTGGCTAGCTCATGGTCTCGGCATCACTGAAGTAAGGAGAGCATGATTAGTATATTGGGTTCAGCTGCCCCATCAGCCAGCCCGGCACCATTGCACCATTACCCATTGCACCACCCCTCCTCTGCAGCGGAACCGCAGACCACATCCCGCCACAGTTAGTATACTTCATTTGTTATGCAAGATGTTTTACAGAAACATAATTCAACAACACACGGCACATAGATCCATCGGATCTAAAAACTAAAAATGTATTAAGCCATCACTAAGGGCATAATTGAGCAGTCCGTACCTATGAAAATCTCTCAAACTTTCTTGCATCTTTTCTCTCCCTGGGAAATATAACAACTGTGTATTTATGGAGCTAGCGGACAGAGTTTGTGTCAAAGTGTACGGAAAACTTTGTGTGTTTGGCGATATTTGTCAAACTGTTTTAAAAGCTGCATTTTAAATGATCTTCCTTTAAAAAATTGGTTCATGCTCACTTGTACCAAGTGCCATGACTGCAGCTATATTTACTTTGCACCATAAATGCACAACCAGGTGAGAAGAAAAACAGGGCTGACGGATGTAATTATTTTGTCATTACTGTGCAAGTGTCACCTTGCTATCAATGCAAGCAGCATCAGGCTGCAGCACACAATCAAATATGCATCAACCTGCTGATCAGATTCAATTAATCTTCACGAATTGAAGGTGCTGTCCCAAATCGTTCCAGCACTCTTAAAAAACCTTGGTGTTGTCAGATGATCTTCATCTCTTCATCTCAATATAGTTTTTTGGGTTTTTTTTACTTTAATATCTTAGTCTCTGCAATCTGTTTCTTGATTTTAGCATGTTGTCTTTACATTTTGGGCACATAAAGTATCAACAGCGTGTTGACAGGTGCTTAAAGTCTGTTCCGAGTTCAGATCTCACTTGTATGCACAACAGGTCAGCATCATTGGCTGAGTCTGTGAGCGTGAGCGTTAAATGGCAGAGGTGGTGACCCCTATTCTGTGTCAAAATGTCAGTCTCTTGTTACTTGTTGATTGCAGTGATTCAATGTTTGATGCAGCTCGAGTTCCCTTTCCCATCTAGCATCTCGTTTTTTTGTGAAAATCTTCAGATCTAAGCAAGTATTTTTTAAGAACTTACTGAAAGTTTGTAGTTTTTAGTCTAAATGTTAATTAAATTGAGAAAAATCTCTGATAGCACAGCTTTATGGACAAAGATTTTAGATGCTTGTAAGATCTGAACCACATCGCATTCTAGGATAATCAAGTCATATTTCAAATGGTGCTGAGATGCGTGACAGTTTCTTTCTAGTATGGCTCAAGTGAGCTGTGCTGAACTCAGATGCCTTCATTCCTTGCAGGTTAGCATTCACATGCCTGTGCAGACTCTGCCAGTCGAGTGCTTATATACCATTTCACTCTGACACAGCCTACGTTCAACCGTTTATTCTGAAGATCAAAGTGCTTCAGAACAGCCGTCATATATTCTCTTTGCTTGTTCAAAACTTGCTGTCACTTAGAGAGAAAGGTGGAAAAGGATGCTGCCATCTTAGAGCCAACAGTTAACAACATTGTACATTAATTTAATATGATTTTTTTTTTCATGTATTAGGACTCCTGATACTGAAAAAACAGTCACATATTCATGTGCATCACTTGACTTTACACATAAGGTTCTTGATCGATACAAAAAGCTCTTCAGTGAAATCAAGTGGATAAACAGCATTTTCAGAACTCGTTTGATACAATATGAAAAATAACATTGCCTACTGAAGCTTAAATGCCAACAGCGCTGTGTTGTGCAAAAGGTATCTCAATTTTGATTAGAAATTATTCATAGATTACCTAAATCAACATATCTGTCTCCCTGATGAGCCCAATTCAAATCCTTGTGTGGCTGAACAAGAGGGAATAAAAATGGAAAGATGTATGAAAATAAAGCAACACATAAGCAGACATGTGTTTTTCCGTAATATTGGAGAAATCATTTCTCAGAACATGGAGCCTGTAATCAGGGCTGCTTTTCACTCTCTTTTGAGTTTGTTTACACTGTGAACATTTGTAGAAGAACATATTGTAAGTATAAATTTCTTTGCTTAAGAGCATAAAATTGTTTGCTGTGCATCCAGATGGATTTTAATTAGATATAAATTAGACAGAGACCCAGATACAGATAAGTTGAAATAAGACCTTTTTTATCTAACTGAAGCATTTATATCAGGCGCTGCCAATTCAAAGTGACTTTGCCTGACATAGACTGACATGTGATATGGACTTTTATGCAGCTTCCCTAAAGTTTGTTGTGATTTGCTTGCCTTTGATCTGAAATGACATGACGTTGAGACTGTATTTTCTTTCAGACGGTATCTGAAAAATGACAAAGAAAGAAATCCACACTTAAACGAATTTGATTAAAGAGGTCAACCAGATGAACAAAGACTACAGTGGACCATTCGATTCCTTCATTTCCTGCTGTTTGTGGAAGAGATGTGCTCTCCTTTCATCTTTTGTCCCTGCACGTTGCTAATCAAATTACTATATGCTTGTAGCGCTGGCCTTATAGGGTTTCGCTTTTTTTTTCTTTTTTCTTTTTTCTTTTTTACATTTAACTGATCAATGAATAGCACATGTGTAAGAGACCAATTGAATATGGGTAGGCAAAATCTTGCTGTTTTCTGTCACAGGAGGTCATTTTTTCTAAAGATTTGTGTGGCTCTTTGTTGAATCTGTTCATGGTATATAAAGTATAAAGCTAAAGAAAATATCAATTGGATGTTAATACTTCTGTTTTTCATATTATTGAATATAAATTCATCCCCAGCATTGCAGCTTTAATGCAAGTAAAGTAGTTTGCGTATTTGCCTAACAAGCAAAAAATCGCTAGAACGATCTGAGGAGGAGACACAAATACCCCGGAGGTGGGTTTTGTCAGGAAGGACAGCCAGTGTAGAAAATTTGCCATATCAAACATGCGGAGCTACCCGCTGTGGCAACCCCTCATGAATAAGAGCCAGCTGAAAGTAGCTTTAATGTAATGTTTCAGTTGTACACAGTGCCTGTAGTGCTTTTGCCCCTATTCCTGAATGTGAAGCTTTAAACCTTCGTATATGTATCCTTTACTGATACACATCTCAAACATAGCAAGTTGGCAGCCGCAGGCAGCGCCCAGAGATTCAAGCTCTAAGCCAGCACATTGTTCAAGAGCAGTAGCGGTTTTAGACACGGGCGACACGGGGGGCATCGTGGTGGGGGGCGGCATCACGGGTATCGGCAAAAAAAAAAAAAAAATGCTCGTACTCATGATGGTGCCCCGACGTCAGCCAGCGCATACTGGGAATGGCATAAGCACCGATCGGTTTTCTATCGCCCATTTGCTGGGAGTAGGGCGCCTGCTGCTTGCAGCGCAGAGAGGAGAAGGCGGGGCGGCGGGGGATCTTCTGACCGGCTGGAGCAGCATCAAATAACCATCTCGCAAAGTAAAACAAAATAAAAACAAACCAACAAACACGAAAACACCAGACATTATAATACAGATTTATAATTTGCACCGATGTTTTTTCGAAATTCTATACACGAAAAGTGAGCGCGAGAGCCCTCGGTGCGCCTGCTTGCTGCTGAAGTCAAAGTAAATGTGTTGCCCTTAAGGCATTTCTCTGAATAAATAGGTTCATAAGTTTGAAATAAATAATTCTAAAAAGATTTGCCATTAAAAAAATTAATATGTGTTGTTAAAATGAATAATTCATGCTTTACTTAAGTTTTAGTTAAAAGGAAAATATCGCTAAAATGTATTTCCTGTTCTGGCGGGGCACTTCCGGTTCCGGTCAAGCACTTCCGGTTTGGGTCAAGCACTCGGTTTTGCTGAGAAACAGGCTCCTCATGCTAAAGGCAGTATGGAGATGTAATCAAATGCCATCTACTCCGAATTATCAGGCTGGAACGCCGTAAGTTACTTTATATGACAGTTCATGCAGATAGCTTTGGATATTAATGTATATTTTGCTAACATGAATGTTTTAGTGAGAGTAATGCACTTTATTGATGTAAACATACTTCTGCCTGTTGAGATAGAGTTTATTTTCTGTCATTTCAGTTTTCACCACATGTTCATGGAGACAATTAAACAAGCTGCAACTAAACTCCAGGGTCTTCATTTGTGGTTTAACTCGGTGTCACCAACATCCTCGTTGAAAACACTACAGTGAAAAGGCGCCTACTGATGATTCATCACGGTCAAAATGGCATCCAGTAACAAGTCTGCACGCAGTATAAGGACCAGCCGCTCATCTGGATCAGCAGTAAGCGCTGCCCATGCTCGAGCTAAAGCAGAGGCTGCCAAGGTGAGAGCATGCTATGCAACAAAAGAAGCACAGTTAAAAGTTGAAAAAGCTCAAAGCGAACTGGAAAAAGCAAAAATAGATGCGGAATTAGAAGTGTTAACATTACAGAGGGAAGCTGATGCTGCTGTAGCTGAAGCAGAAGTGCTAGAGGAAGCTGAAGCAATACAAGAAGAACCTGAGAGTAGAAAATCTCCATCAGAAAGTGTAAAATTAGAACGTACAAATGAATATGTACGATCTCAAATGGACACCAAGCTATCTCCCAGTCCACAAAAATTACCAGCCACTTCTTGCCCCCAAGCAAGTTCACCCAACACATTTGTAACGTGGCATCCCTCTGAAGAAGGCAATTTAGAGCCACAACCCATCGACTCTGAAACAAGGCTTACCAAAGATAATATCGCTGCTCTAAATAAGCCCAGCCATATGAAAGGTGAAACAAAACCTAAAGTGGAGAAACAAAATACCTCTCTCAACCCATGCGGCTCACCATTCATACCTCAACATAACTATAACACCACGGCCAGCATTTTAAATCAAGCAGAGCCCTTTGCCCAATACATGGCACGTCGGGATTTAATAATCTCAGGCCTTTACCAGTTCGACGATAGGCCAGAGAACTACAGAGCATGGTGCTCTTCATTTACCAGCGCAACAGCTGAGGTCCAACTCACCCCCATTCAAGAGCTAGATCTCATGACGAAGTGGTTAGGGAGGGAGTCAAGTGATCAGGTGAAACGCATACGTTCAGTATATGTCAACAACCCCACATTAGCTCTATGCAAAGCATGGGAAAGACTGAATGAATGTTATGCAGCATCAGAAATAATCGAAAGGTCACTTTTCCAACGGTTGGACAGTTTCCCAAAAATAACAGTCAAAGATCATGTCAAGCTACGTGAACTAGGAGATTTACTGCAAGAGATTCAAGGCGCTAAGGAAGATGGCCATCTGCCTGGTCTACTCTATCTGGACACTTCTCGTGGAATTAGCCCAATCGTAGACAAACTCCCATATGGACTTCAGGAGAGGTGGATGTCACACGGCTCTCAATATAAAGAGAACAACCAAGGCTGTTTCCCACCCTTTGAGTACTTCTGTGAATTCATATGTAAAGAAGCAAAGAAACGTAATGATCCAAGTTTCCACCAGCAAAACTTAAAACCAGAAAAACCTTTTGCAAAAAACTTAAATTCCAGCAAGCCAATTACTGTACACAAAACCAATATTTCTCCCCCTAACAAGGACTTTAGCCGGAACTGCCCACTGCATAACAAGCCACACCCACTCAAAAGATGCAGAACATTGAGGAATAAACCACTGGACGAAAGAAAGGCCTTCCTCAAAGAGAAAGGAATATGCTTCAGATGCTGTTCTTCAGACACTCATCTTGCGAAGGAATGCAAATCTTCAGTAAAGTGTTCTGAATGTGACAGCACAAGTCACGACGCAGTCATGCATCCCGGTCCTCCACCACAGACCAACAAGGCTCCACCTCCGGCACAAGAGAATGGCGGGGAGAGAGAAAACAGTCATGACACGGTTGATGTCACAACAAGCTGCACAGACGTGTGCGGTCCAGGTCAGTGGGGACGTTCATGTTCCAAGATATGTCTCACATGGGTGTACCCTAAAGGTTACAAGGACAGAGCTGTTAAAGCATATGTAATACTAGACGATCAGAGCAATCGTTCTTTAGCCAAGCCTGAGTTCTTCGAACTTTTTGACATTAAAAGTGAACCTTTCTCCTACAATCTTAGAACATGCTCTGGTGTTGTAGAAACATGGGGTAAAATAGCTGAAGGCTTCCATATTGAGTCACTGGATAGGTCAGTAGTTATCCCTCTACCATCGCTCATAGAGTGTCAGGACATTCCTAACAATAGGAATGAAATCCCAACTCCTAGCGCAGTGCTACACCAGCCGCACCTCCGTACCATAGCAAAGTACATCCCAGAGCTAGACCCTAAAGCCGAAATACTCCTGCTACTAGGGAGAGACATTTTACAGGCACACAAGGTCAGGCAGAGAATTAACGGCCCCCATAATGCCCCCTTCGCCCAGCGCCTAGACCTAGGGTGGGTTGTAGTTGGGGAGGTCTGTCTGGGTAATGTTCATAAGCCTACAGTCAGCACTCTGAAGACAGTCGTTCTGGAAAATGGCCGCCCTACAGTTTTCAAACCATGCAATAGCCTTCTGCAACTCAAAGAAATGCCACACACAAACAGGCCAGGTAAAGCGCCCGAACAAACTCTGGGTCAAACGGTTTTTAACCGGACAGATAACGACAACAAACCAGCTCACTCAATACAGGACACTCTCTTTCTAAAAAAGATGGACAATGCTATGTACAGAGATGTGGACAACAGTTGGGTCGCCCCACTTCCATTTAAGGAACCCCGCCAGCAATTACCAAACAACAGACAGCAGGCGGCCACAAGGTTCTCCTCCCTAAAACGCACCCTTAATAGGAAACCTGAAATGCGGGAGCATTACGTGGCCTTCATGGAAAAAATCCTCTCCAATGGTCACGCTGAGGTGGCTCCTCCACTGGAAAAGGGAGAAGAGTGTTGGTATCTTCCAACATTTGGAGTCTACCACCCACAAAAACCCAATCAGATCAGGGTTGTCTTCGATTCTAGCGCCCAGTACTTGGGTGTCTCACTTAACAATGTCCTCCTTACTGGTCCTGATTTAAACAACACACTTGTCGGAGTTCTTCTCCGCTTCCGGACAGAAAGTGTTGCAATCATGGCAGATATACAGCAAATGTTTCACTGTTTTATGGTACGCGAAGACCACCGCAACTTCCTCCGTTTTCTGTGGCATAGGGACAACGACCTAAACAACGAAGTTGTGGAGTACCGGATGAAAGTCCACGTGTTTGGCAACTCAACATCCCCGGCTGTTGCCATTTATGGACTACGCAAGGCCATCAGGGCAGGTTCGAAAGACTATGGTGCAGATACAGTAAAGTTCGTGGAGAGGCACTTTTATGTAGATGACGGCTTGATCTCTGTCCCCTCTCCGGCTGAGGCTATAGACTTGCTTCAAAGAACACAAGCCTCACTCGCTGAATCTAACCTGCGCCTGCATAAGTTTGTTTCCAACTCTCAGGCAGTTATGCAGGCCTTCTGCCCAGAAGATTGTGCTCCTGTCATTAAAAACTTAGATTTAAGTGGCGAAGAGACACAATCCCAGCGAAGCCTTGGACTCATTTGGGAAATAACAAGAGACACATTCACTTACTCAGTGGCCACCTCAAGCAAGCCATTCACTCGCCGTGGCGTATTGTCCTCTGTCAATAGCGTCTTCGATCCCCTGGGCCTATTGGCACCCGTTACAATCCAAGGAAGGGCCCTACTCAGAGAGCTTACTTCAGAATGTTCAGATTGGGACGTACCTCTTCCAGAGGACAAACAAAGCAGATGGGAAACGTGGAGAAATTCCCTTCAGGATCTAAGAGAACTACATGTTCCCAGACCCTACACATCCACCTCACTAAGTCGAGCAAAGCGAAAGGAACTGTGTTTATTCTCAGATGCATCTACTAAGGCCATAGGAGCTGTAGCCTACTTAAAGGCAATTCAAACAGATGGGCAGGTCGAGGTTGGGTTCATAATGGGCAAAGCAAAACTAGCCCCCCTGTCAGAACCTACAATACCAAGACTTGAACTATGTGCAGCCGTCTTGGCAGCAGAAATGGCCGACCTCATTCAAGATGAGTTGGACTTAGACTTTGATGCAGTGCACTTCTATACGGACAGTAAGGTAGTGCTTGGCTACATCTGTAATGAGTCAAAAAGGTTTTACACATACGTTCACAACAGAGTACAGCGCATTCGCCAGTCATCAAAGCCAGAACAGTGGCATTATGTGCGCACAGAGGAAAATCCAGCAGACCATGCGTCTAGGTCACTGTCGGCATTCCAACTAAAAAAGTCCACCTGGTTCACCGGACCACCCTTCATCCACCGTCCTGCCGCAGAGACAACACAACTGAGTGGAACGTTTGACCTGATTGAACCAGATAAGGACTCAGAAATTAGACCAGAAGTAAAAACTTACGTCACTCACCTCCAAGTACTCATCTGTAAGCGTTTTGAGCACTTTTCTACTTTTCAGTCTTTAGTCAGAGCCATAGCAAATCTTATCCACATTGCAAAGTCCTTCAATGGGACTAATCCAAACAAAAAATGTAGAGGCTGGCACAAATGTCATCTGCCCCAAACTCCAGAGGAGATTGCTCAAGCAAAAACTGTCATCTTCAAAGAGACACAGAAGGCATACTTTGAGAAGGAACTTTCTGCCCTTGATGCTGGCAAGCCAATCTCAAAACAGAGCCCCCTCAAGAAGCTCAGCCCAATGTTACAGGACAGTCTCATTTCTGTTGGAGGCCGACTCAAACACGCAGAAATTGAGAGTGTTGAAAAGAGCCCAGTAATTCTTCCAAAAAACAGTCACATCTCCCTTCTGCTCACTCGCCATTACCACGAGCTAACAAGGCACCAAGGTCGCCATCTGACGGAAGGAGCAATCAGAGCTGCTGGGCTGTGGCTTTTAGGCGGCAAAAAACTAGTCAATTCAGTAATCCACAAATGTTTAACCTGCCGCAAACTACGTGGAAAACAAGAACAACAACTCATGGCGGACCTACCACCTGAACGCCTAAAAACTTGTCCTCCTTTCACCTACGTTGGCCTTGATGTCTTCGGACCGTGGTCCATAACAACCAGGCGTACCAGGGGCGGAGCAGCTGAAAGTAAGCGGTGGGCCATCATGTTTACCTGCATGAGTTCGAGAGCTGTGCATATTGAGGTAATCGAATCTCTGGACACATCCAGCTGCATAAACGCCCTCCGCCGCTTCTTCGCTCTGAGAGGCCCCGCCAAACAGCTGCTATCTGACCGTGGCACCAACTTTATTAGCACTTCAAAGGAACTTGGAATGGATAAATCACTCCAACAGTACCTAACTATCCAAGGCTGCAGTTGGGAGTTTAATCCACCACATGCATCCCACATGGGAGGCTCTTGGGAGCGCATGATCGGAGTCGCCCGCAGAATCCTGGACTCCATGCTACTACAAAATAAGGTTCAACTGACTCACGACGTGTTATGCACACTCATGGCTGAGGTTACAGGCATAATAAATGCAAGGCCGCTCATCCCAGTGTCTTCTGATCCAGAGAACCCTTTCGCCCTATCCCCTTCAATGCTCCTTACGCAGAAATCTTGTCTCCTATCCCCACCTGGAGACTTTTCGGATAAAGACCTCTACAACAAACAATGGAGACGGGTCCAAGCCCTTTCCAACCAGTTCTGGACACGCTGGAGGCGAGAGTATCTACCCACATTGCAGCAAAGGCAGAAATGGACTGGGTCGCGCAGAAACCTCCAAGTTGGTGACCTGGTTCTGCTCAAGGACAAGCAGGTTGCACGAAACAGCTGGCCCATGGCCAGGGTCACTGCCACATTCCCAAGCAAGGACGATCGAGTAAGGAAAATTGAGGTAAAGACATGCGATCAAGGATGCATAAAGACATTTATGCGACCAGTTACAGAAGTTATCCTCCTCATGCCAAAGGACTGAATGCATAATGTTTGTTTAGCAGAGTGGCCTCCCGAGGCCAGGCGGGGAGTGTGTTGCCCTTAAGGCATTTCTCTGAATAAATAGGTTCATAAGTTTGAAATAAATAATTCTAAAAAGATTTGCCATTAAAAAAATTAATATGTGTTGTTAAAATGAATAATTCATGCTTTACTTAAGTTTTAGTTAAAAGGAAAATATCGCTAAAATGTATTTCCTGTTCTGGCGGGGCACTTCCGGTTCCGGTCAAGCACTTCCGGTTTGGGTCAAGCACTCGGTTTTGCTGAGAAACAGGCTCCTCATGCTAAAGGCAGTATGGAGATGTAATCAAATGCCATCTACTCCGAATTATCAGGCTGGAACGCCGTAAGTTACTTTATATGACAGTTCATGCAGATAGCTTTGGATATTAATGTATATTTTGCTAACATGAATGTTTTAGTGAGAGTAATGCACTTTATTGATGTAAACATACTTCTGCCTGTTGAGATAGAGTTTATTTTCTGTCATTTCAGTTTTCACCACATGTTCATGGAGACAATTAAACAAGCTGCAACTAAACTCCAGGGTCTTCATTTGTGGTTTAACTCGGTGTCACCAACATCCTCGTTGAAAACACTACAGTAAACTTTATTGTAATCTCAGCTACATACAGTCCAGTATATAGAGAGAAGAGACGACGAGGCTCCAGTTGCAGCAGTGCAAGTAAACAAACAATATATATAAGAAGAGTACGAAAATAAATATGCACTTTAGGACCAGGGGTAAAGGGATCAATAACAATTTAAAATTTACAGTTTGATGATTTAAAGTCTCACACACAAGCCGTCGAAAGGGGAGGGGGGCCCTGCTGCTTCCAAATAGAGCACATTTCATTTAGAATGTTGTAAATCTAATCCCATTATGTATTCATGATTTGAATCCTGGGTTGTGTGAAGAGGGAGTGTTCGCCCAGGGCGCCAAACAGGCTAGGACCTTGAAGGCGAGTTTACCTATCATGATTTTGACAGTGAGAGCAACCAGAGTTCCTACAGGAATCTCCTGCTAGCACGTGGAGAACATGCAGACTCCGCAGAGAAGGGCCTCTCTCTGGTTTGAATGTCTAACTTTTTGCAGTGATGCAATGGTAGTCAGTGATGCAGGCATTAGAAAGAAAAGCAGCGTACAGACAACTTTCCCTCTGCAGAAAAGATATAATCCTCCAACAGTAGCTCACACTGCATGTTAACATACAATAGAACAAAGGGCAAGGAGAATATTAGTTTATATTTGAACAGTGTGTTTTACTGCAAAAAGATCAAACACTAATTCAGTCAAACCAAATGCGTGTGTTGACATCAGTATTACTCTATTCTAGATCCTCTGATTTATTCACAGCATTGTAGCAACTTTTCATATTCAAAGCACTGATCAGATATGCACAAGAAGATCATTTAAGTTGACTGTATCTTCTCTTTGATGTTGTATGTAGTTCAGTTACAGTCTAGACCTTTTATCCTCCTTATATAATCCACCCCAGGTCTGTACCATCACAGCACATATACAGGCCTGAGGCAAAAGTAAATATATGAGCCCTCTTTATACACATATCTTACCGCAGTCATAATTGAAGCTACAGGGTACTGAATGGATTGAGGAGCAAACTGAAGAGCCAGAAAGCCAGTCTGATCTGCATGGGTATGTATGCATTGAGATTTTGATTGGAATTTTCCAGCTGTTAAGGAGGGGAAAGCTTCTTTCTTTTTCATTATTTCTGGTATGTTTACTTGTGTGAGCTAATTGGAAAAGTGTACTAAGAGGATTTTTTTTTTTTTTTTGCCTGTCCCGTTTGGATCTTTAGCCATCAGAATTGTTTTCTGAAGGCCAAGAAAGATGCCAAGTGGATTTACTTTACCAAGTGGATCATCATGGCCTTGCCATATTGGTCCATTTGATTGACCTTTATTATAATTATGTATTTATTTTATTTTCGTTTTTTAAAGACGGGACAGACATGACTGGGGGACAGGACAGGGAGAAAGAATGAAAGAAAGAGAGGGAGAGAAATAAAAATAGAGGGGAGAAGAGATGGTGAGAAAGGGGGGAAGAAAAAAAAAGAAAAACAAACAAAACACCTGGATCACCTGTATGGAGATAAAAAAAAACCAGAAGAGAAAACAAACAACAAAGAGCAACATAATAAAAACAACACCATCACAATAAACTAGCTAACAGTAGATAACAGTAGATACTTTTTAAATTTCACCTGTTGAGAATGAAAAAAGAAAACAAGCAGAAGAAAACGAGAGCAATAGAATAAACAACATCACGATGATCTATGGGAATATAACAGTAAATACTAAATATTAAACATTATTGTGCAACATATCTTACCGCAGTCATAATTGAAGCTACAGGGTACTGAATGGATTGAGGAGCAAACTGAAGAGCCAGAAAGCCAGTCTGATCTGTATGGGTATGCATTGAGATTTTGATTGGAATTTTCCAGCTGTTAAGGAGGGAAAAACTTCTTTCTTTTCATTATTTCTGGTATGTTTACTTGTGTGAGCTAATTGGAAAAGTGTACTAAGAGGAATTTCTGTTTCTTATTCATTCTAAAGTGAATCCAAGCCTAGTGAAGACTTTGCTCACCTCCTGTAGGGTCATTCTGATGCAAAATTACAAGCTTCTGTAACATCTGCATGTCAGAGTGGGAAAAAAGCATATGCATATTAAGTAAATTCAGCGGTTTGCTACATTTTGCTCATCATGTGTTATCACTAACAGCACCTGTGCTTTTCCTGATATGACAACTGAAAATGTCTGCTGCGAAAAAGGCCAGTGTGCCATCCCTCTGAAGTTGCCCTATGCTATCTGGCAACAAGATGTTAGCAACAGATCATTTAAGTCCTTCAAGTTGTGAGACGGAGGTTCCTCTGAACATATTTTTTATCTTAGCATCATCCCTTTCATCTGTGAGTGGATATAATGTCTTGGCCCATTGGTGTATATTATGAAACATGCAGGGGTATAAATCCGATACATACTGTTACTAAAAGATAGTAGATTGTACCTGAAGTCCACCCTGGTCTCTGTCTGTGAGGTAATTTTCTGCTCTATTGTTTTTAGTTGTGCAGTGTTGCATTTTCTTGTCAGCCTTTTTCCAGGAGCTCTTCTTGGAGTGAATCAATTCTCTGCGGCAATACCATCTAACCTATAATTCTTATCCTCGCTAGAAACAAAATGTTGAAATGGCAGCACATGAAATGAGGGAAGGCAAAGCTACAGCGGGAGGTTTTTTTTGCGTATTTGTCAGTCACCGTGTTGTCGAATAAATCAGAATCCATTTGGGAAATGACTTTTAAAGTTTTAAAAAAGTGTACATTAAAGCTTCATTTGCATTTGAAAGCCTCTCACCTTGAATCATTAAAGGAGTTAGACAACCTTTGGCAAATGTGTGCATTGCATTCCCTGATTCAAACTGTTACTTTCGGGAGTGCTGTCTAATTTGTTTTTGTTTGTTTTCTTTCCTTCTGGAAAAATATATTTTGTGACAAAAAATGCATTTCTTCCACTTCAGAGATATTATTTTTTTCTCTACCAACCTTCCAAATCTTTTTATTTTCTAGGTTATAATTTCCCTGCACAGGAATGAATACTAAAAGCTATTTCAGAAGCAACAGCTGCCTCCCAGATACACAGAATATACCGTGACTATGCACTAATGTGGCATGAAAAGAAGAGAGAATGATTTTTATTACTTTGACATGTGACACCACTGATTTTAGCTGTGCATGAAGAAAACAAAAAAGGCAATGTTTGAACCCACAGTACCGTGCAAATATCTTGAGCCACCCCACATTTCTTTATATTTTACTTTCAAAGGTACTTTCTTCTAATTTTTTATTTTTTAGTGTCTTACAGGACAGCTCTTTAGACTTTTTTTTCCTCATTTGGACCGCTTTTCACTGATTTTCAGTCCAGTCCTTGAACCTGACCTGTAGGAGTCATTTTTTTGTGTTGTTACCTCATGTGTGCCGCTAGGGGTCACTTTTTGTAGAAACATGTAATTAGCGCCAGGTGTTATTGGTCGAAAGAAGCAAACAGTTTGTGACCGCTGCGCTGTTGTGATAAATGACGTTGGATAAAGAGAACTGTTCAACAACTACTGATGGAAGTGCATTAAAGATGGGGCAAGACAAAATAAGTACGGCTGGAGTTACTGGACTGAAGTTTCATGCATAACAGTGGCGTCGCGTCACCAACGAACACCTCAGTGGTTTCAAATGTAGGTTTAGCCTCTACATGGCCGTTATTAGAGGAATGGGGTTTTTTTGGTTGTTAAGCCAAAAAACAATTGAGTCATTCAAGCATGAAAAAACGTGCCTACTGCAACTCTATTAAGTGGAGTCTATGAAAAATCCCAGAGATAAGAGAAAGTAGCGTTTTTGCACCAACATGGTGATTCCCAAATAGTTATTAACTGGAAAGTTGGCATATTTCAGCATGGTGTGCAGTATATCCTTAAAAGATTGGGGCGAACTGAACAAGTGGAGAACAAAAGAAGAAATAGCAAACCTAAAATAATTTCTACAGCAGATGAGCAGTATCTGAAAGTCATGTCCTTAATAAATATGAAGAAATCCAGTAAAGACATGACACAGGACCCAATGGTTACATCTGGCCCTTCTACTGTTTACTGTAGTCTAATTTGGCTACGTTTTTGGTTTTGGTTATTCACTCCACTTGGGCACATTCTACGTGTCACTTACTGTTTACTTTTTCGTGCAATGGGTATGACAGAAAGAGGTGCTAACATGCTAAATAATGAACTTGAACTTTCAGAGTTCTTCAAACAAGAGCTTTCAAGAAGTGAAGTGTTTTCAGGTTAACACACAAGCAAAAGTGTTCTATAGTGTTTTAAATTGGTGCTTTGCATATGGAATAAACATGTGTAGTCAAAGACTGTAGACCTTCACTTTGTGACTCAGGGAGACAAGAAGCCATTTTTAAGATAAGATAGATGAGATAAAATACACTTTATTAGTCCAACAGGTAGGAAAATTCACATTATTAAAAAAGCAAAGTGGATGTGGCAGAAATAAATAGATGCAGCACAACTGATAATGCTATACAGAAGCAATAAAAGAAAATGTTACAATATAAGGTAGAAGAAGATTAGATGCCTAGCAGCAAACCAGGATACTTCATAGTGGCATAGCAGGCATTGAGTGTTGAACTTTGAAATATGTACAGACCACAGAGTGTGCATGTGTGTGTTCATATGTGTACAATCACTGCTGTCATGCATTTACTGCTGTTGACTCTGACAGCAGATGGAAGGAAAGACAGCTTGGCATGCCGTGGGTGCAGCAACCTGTCAGTGAAGGAGATGCTCAGTGCTGTCAGAGCGACCTGCATGAGATTGGAGGTGTTCTCTAGAAGGGATGACAGTTTAACCACCATACTTCCATCTGGTCAGGAGGGTGTCCCAAAACAGAGCTGGTCTTCTTGAACAGCCTGTTCAGTTTTTATTATCCCCAGCAGACCACACACACACACACACAAAAGATGGCAGATTCCACCACAGAGTCATAGGAGGAGTTCAGGAGCTCCTCTTGCAATCCAAAAGACCTAAGTCTCTGTAGCAGATACAGCCTGCTCTGTCCTTTCCAAGATTGCATTTCTCTTGTTAGTCCGGTCCAATTTATTAGTCAGTTGAACACCCAGGTACGTATATGAGTCCATCATCTCGATCTCCACGGAGATTAAGAGGGTGAAAAAGCGAGAAAAGGCTTTGCTATGCCAGTTTACGTAAGAACTAAACTGAAAGTCAGTGGCAACAGGTCTTACGGAGTAATCCAAACCTGAATGTTTTTAACTGAAATTGTTGTCAACATGTACGGAGGAGGTCAGGAGAGAGGCACAACAATGAGTGTCTACAGCCATGTAAAAGAATAAAGGTGACCAAATATTCACTTTAAAGCGTGTTAGAATTGTACAAACTGTGTTTTGCCTTGAATTCTGTAATTCCACGTATGTTTGTTCATGACTAAATAAATCACTGCAGCTGTTTTCCTGGCAAAATTTTAAGAAAGGCTCAAGATTTTTGCACAGTACTGTACATGAGCTTTTTTCTTTTAATGTCTAAAAGTTTTATATTTTTTTCCTGATTTAGGCAACTGAAACAATGCTGCAGTTAAATTTTAGTTCAGACTTTGTGTATGATAGCATACACAGAGTATCAAGACACTGGTGGCTCAAATAGAATTCACATGCACTGATGTGATAAATGTTTGCCTTTCTTTGGCCCATCCTTGATTGTGCATCACTTTCAGTTTGTTTTGCAGTATGGAAGAACCGTCACATGCGCACCGTGACAAACTATTTCATAGTGAATCTTTCCCTGGCTGATGTGCTGGTCACCATTATCTGCCTGCCTGCGAGTCTTGTGGTAGACATCACAGAGACGTGGTTCTTTGGAAACACTCTCTGCAAAATTGTCCCTTATCTGCAGGTAAGCCTTGAACCCTGACATCTGCTTTTCAAACAGGATATTGGAATCTTTGACCTTTTCATAAGCAATTCACAAGGTCTGTGGATGCAAGCCAAGCCATTTCTATTATTCTACCATTTTTCTCCATGGTATTCATGAGGGTAAAAAAAAAAACCTCTTTTTCATATCCCCCAGGATGTGCACTGAGTGAGACCTTTGATGTTACTCTAAAGTGATTTAATGCCTCGGGCAACACTGCTTTAGCGCCACTCTGGCAATATGTATGCAAAAAAGACAATCTTATTTAATATTGTTGATCACAATGATATGTATCGAAAGCATGAACCAAAGTCCCAAACTACCCTGCACAGATTATATATCTCATACTCTTAATAGACTGTGTTATATTATATTGTTTATGCACAGCAAAGTAAATTCTAGCCTCATGGTGGCACGACTTTCACTATATGTTCTGCAGGGATGCAGCTGTAAAGCAAAGAAATTCTAATGTGAATTCTTGTGTGTCAGGAGCTAGTTTAGCAAACATGCTGCACCTCATGGCAATTAATTAGCAATCTCTTTGAAGGTTTTCATAGTGACATTCACCCCATTTACTGTTGAGCTTTGTATCATAAACTGCCGCTGCAGTATTTGCTTGAGGGCCATCTCCCGCTGCTTTCTTTTTAAATCCAGGAGCATCAACTCTAATTCCCCTTTGGTGATTCATTTTATGTAACATTTTGGTATGATTCCTATTCTACTGTTCTACATTGTATGCTGGGGGTCTATAATACCTTGAATAGGTTCACAGCAGGGCGCAACAGAAGCCAAATGCAGCACATTGTATAATATTTTAAAAAGGGGGTCCATATTTCAGCTTGCAGCTGGTGTCCGGATTAAACCCATCCATGATTTCCCAGTGTAATGTGCAAGCAAGTGAAAAATGATCATTGCAATTTACAATGAGCAGTGTGGTGGAAATAATGCTGTTTTGGCCTAAATGCAGCAGGTTGTTTTGTGTGTGTGGGAACGTCATTTTAACATATACATTTCAAAGCATTTAAATGTCACAGACAGTTCCTGTTGTCTCGCAAACAATGATTCCCTTCCCTCAAGGTTTCTCTCACTGGTTTCAGTGTTTACATATGTTTCATATTCAGCATACTTCACCTGTAACCATCCAGGATGCATCCAAACTCAATAACATCCAAACTCAATGAACAATTGACTTTCTGTCAGTTGAAGGGCAATGAGGATGTGCCCTGCTCTGCCTAAGGTGCAATCTTTCCTTTCTTTTTTAAGATAGTTTAAATGAACATTTTAAATTAGGCAGCGAGATTTATTTTAAGCTAACCCTTTACAAAAACAAGGAACCACTGCCTTTTATTTCCAAGAAAAATTGACCACCCACTGCTTTTAAACCTGCACGTGGAATTTGTGCCGCTCCTCTGAAGTGAACAGACTCATCTGCAACACGGAGATAAGAGCATCTCCAGCATAGGAGGTGTCCCATGCATCAGTGTTTGCCAATCTATGATTCAGGTCTACAAATACATGTTCTGAAATTATTTTCCTCATGAGCATTTAGTATTTTCTGTAACAACTGCAAACTGTATCAATATTAAATGGTGAACATCTTTGTGTATCTAGTTAAAAGTTTTTTTTTTCATTCTTCGCAGACCATCTCTGTTTCTGTATCAGTCCTAACGCTGAGCTGCATCGCCCAGGACCGTTGGTATGCGATCTGTCACCCACTGTTGTTCAAGAGTACAGCCAAGAGGGCGCGCAAGAGTATAGTTGTCATCTGGGTTGTGTCGTGTATCATCATGATCCCCCAGGCCATCGTGATGGAGTGTAGCAGCCTGCTGCCTGAACTCACAAATAAGACCAGTCTGTTCACGGTGTGTGATGAGCACTGGGGAGGTTAGTTTTCACAGTTCACAAACTAAATGAGCGCATTATGAAAATGTATGTGTCCCTTGCTGCTAGAAGCACAGTTTCAACTTTAACTGAATGACTCACTAAATTACTTAAACAACAACTGCAGTGACATTTATTAAGCTTTTCCACCCCCAGTATAGATGGGTTGATCACGTGTCATACCACTTTTTATCCATAAAGCGTGAGCACCTAAGCGGGATGGATGGATGGATTTTGCTTTGCTCAGATGAAATAGCTCAGGATGCCTCTGTGATTGAAGAAGTCAAAAGAGGAAAACCTTACAAAGAGAGGAAGCTTTTCATCTACTCACATTAATTATATTACAGTAATGATGGGTACCTTTAATGACTACCTTTGAAACGTGGATTGCTTTCTTTAATAAGCTTGCAGTCATCATTGAAAGTGTGCAGTGCAAGACTGACAGGCAGAGCAGTAATAAGAGGAAAATTATGTTTTTTGTTACATAAAGTACACAAAAATGTCAGAAGTTGATGAGGGGTAAATGAATCAGTAATGACTAGATTTTTAAATGGCAGTCAGTCAGTATCTCATGAATGACTCTGATCGAAGAACTATACAAGGACAGAACACAAAGTTCAGAGACTCCGCCCATGAAAACAGCCTTACCAAATTTGCATTTGGCCTAACTCACCTCTAATTTCGTCTCCTTCAGCAGCACTCCAACAACCTTTCACAGATGCTGTTTTTTCTTGAAACGTTTGCGCAAAACTTGATTTCCTGTAGCATGTCAAAATGGCAACCCCTCAACTTCATCTTCATTCTAAAAAGTTATCAAAGTAGTTAAAAAACAAGATAAAATGATAAATATGACTGAGGAATTCTTCCGTGTGCTGATGCAAGATGGCAGGATGACACAGTGGTATGCACCACAGTTCAGGTTGTCTGATATTGTGGCATGAATTCACAGTGCTCTGTCAACAGAAGAATAATTATGAGCAAGAAGTTGAACCCCTTACTTATTGTGCCACCTTTGGGTTTGGACGCTGAAGATTCTTGTTTTGAAAGCAGCTATTTGGCTGACTAAGAGGCAGATCAGCTTGGCAAAAAAGTGGATGTTTGCTGGATGCCTGCACTGGCAAATGGTGAAAGTTGTCAGGCCTTTCAGGAAACAAAAATACCAGCCACATGGTAAACTGGGGGAAACTTAAAGGGGAAACTGACTATATTTGTGGAATCTGCTGAATTTGGAATTTTATGAGTAGTGTTGCAGAACATTTAGTATATAAAAAAAGCATTAAACTTTACCCGCTCTCAATCATTAAGCCATTAGTTTGTGCCACTCAACAGAAGGTTCAGTTAATAATAAGCCGCTTATGAAAAAGTGGTCAGTGGACATGTTTGTTCTCTAGACGATCTTCATTATCTGCTTTTTAGCCTTTAACTACTAAGTAACTACTCATGTTTTCTCTACAATATTAAGTGTTTCCTTTTAAATCCTTCAACAGCTGAGATCTACCCAAAGGTGTACCACACCTGTTTCTTCATTGTCACATACTTCGCACCACTGTGTCTCATGGTCTTGGCATACATTCAGATTTGTCACAAGCTGTGGTGTCAACAGGTGCGTATTCCACCATTTGCTATAAATATTAATTTCACAATGGGCTTCCAGGGTCTGGTGTGCGAGTGTATCCACTTTAATGTATTCATTCAACAGATTCCTGGAAGCACATCAGTGCTGCAGAGGAAGTGGAAGTCTATCAAATGCTCAGCTCCAACTCCAGGACCGGGAGAGTCGGTGAGGGTTAGAACCAGCACGGTTTGTGCTGAGATCAAACAAGTCAGAGCCCGGAGGAAGACAGCTCGCATGCTGATGGTGGTGCTCTTTGTTTTCGCCCTGTGCTACCTGCCAATCAGTGTGCTCAATGTCATGAAAAGGTAATAATCTCTCAAGGAAGCTCTGCTGCATCCCGGATCTACAGTAGAGCTTGCTATAAGCCATATTTTATATAGTTTTTCCCCCCTGACAGGTTTGTGATTAAAATGCATGCATGCATGCAAAAAAAAAAGAATGAATAAAATGATACCATGTTTTTTTTATCTCCAGAGTGTTTGGGACATTCAAGAAGACAAACGACAGAGAGACAGTGTATGCGTGGTTCACTTTCTCACACTGGCTCATATATGCCAACAGTGCTGCAAATCCAATCATCTACAATTTCCTAAGTGGTAAGTTTTGAACTCTCCTCTAAGGATTCATTACTGCCCTCTAGTGAACAAACTGGTAACAACAACACAATTCACAGCTTTATCTGCTAATAACCTGAAAACAGAAAAATGTAAATGCGAGCTAAAGTTAATTCTGAGAAAGCAGCAAGTTCTTAATTCATGCATTCATGAAAGAAAAGCTCTTAGAATGATTCGCTGTGATGCCCAGCAAATTAAAGCTATTTTTGCAAAACATTTAAGCTATTTTTAATGCAAGCTTGTAGATGGTTTTTAAAGAAGGTGGACTTTATAAAGATTTTGTTGTCGTTTTTTTCTTAAGGGAAGTTCCGCGAGGAGTTCAAATCAGCCTTTTCTTGTCATTGTTGTGGCCAGCATGAAAATGAAACAAGGAGGATAAGGACCAGAACGCGCACAGACAGTCGAAAATCCCTCTCCACTCAAGTTCACAATGTGGACAACGTGTCACGCATATCAGATCAGATGGTGTAGTCGTCTTATATTCCAGCTGGGGCGCCTGAAGGACACGGTGATCTTTAAGTTAGACGTGTGATAATGTGCAGATCTCATTATTTTTGGATGACATTTAAAGGGAAAAGAATTGTATTTGATGTTTTCTGTTTGGTTGATTTGAAAAGGACAGACTTTCTCTCTTCTGTTATGCAAATGCAAATGTTGATTAATTATGAAAGACACAGTTTGTTCAGTGTTTTACATCTCTCTTTTATGTGTAATTTCTGTAAATTTTGTATGTATTTTTGTTTTGGTTTGCCTAATTACGTCTAATTAAGTGGTAGCATCACCTTTGATATAACTAGCTGGTTTAAGGGATTTGAAGCTTTAAAGGTGCAGTCGGTCACATGTCCATCTCAAGTCCTCAGTGTAAATGCCCAGAAATGTATGTTCCTGTGCACTGAGTATGTTAATGAAGCCAGCGCAATTCATCAAAGTACAGAATATTCAATGTGACCCCTGCATGAACGTGACCGCAATGTGAAGCCTGTTTCTTGCATTTGAAACACTCCAGGTTTGTGTTTGGATAACATCGGCAAAGCGGACATTTTCCAGCAAAATATATGTTACAAAATAATCATTGTGGTTGAATTTTTCAGCTGTGGGTAAGAGCTGCTCACAGTCACATTTACAGGCGACTCTATGGTGGGTTGTTTTTTATACTGATGCTAAATGTAAAAACAAGAAACATGTCCTGCATGTGCTTTCCATTTTTTTTTGTGGCAGTCTGCAAGCATGTATGAATAATAACTGTGTTGCCAACATATTTTGCTGATTATCTGTTATTACTTAATTATCTGCTGTTTTAAGTTATTACTGGGTCAGAAAAAAGTGAATTATGGCAAGATTTGAAACTGTTTGCACAGATGAAAAAACTATCACTGCGTCAGTAGGTCCTCAACTTCCTCACAGACAGACTCCAATCAGTGAGGGTGGGAAAACAAGTCCCCCCCCTCCATCTCACTCAGCACTGGAGCGCCTCAGGGCTGTGTTTTAAGCCCCCTGCTGTACTCACTGTACACTTATGACTGTGTAGCCACATCAGACACCACCTCCATCGTCAAGTTTGCTGACGACACTGTTGTTGTGGGCCTGATCTCCGACAACATCGAGACGGCCTACCTGGTGGAGATTAGGAACCTGGAGACCTGGTGCCAGCTGATCGTGGACTTCACTACAAAGCAGGCGAGGAATTACAAACCCCTCATCATTAGTGGCACGCCAGTGGAGAGAGTGGACAGTTTCCGATACCTGGGTGTCCACATCACTCAGGACCTCTCATGGTCCTGTCACATCAATGCCCTGGTTAAGAAAGCCCGTCAGCATCTGTTCTTCCTCAGAAGACTTAGAGACTTCCATCTACCACTGAAGGTGCTCAAGAACTTTTACTCCTGCACCATCGAGAGCATCCTGACGGGAAACATCTGCACCTGGTTTGGGAACAGCACCAAGCAGGACAGACGAGATCTGCAAAGAGTGGTGTGCTCGGCCGAACGCATCATTCAATCAGAGCTCCGTGACCTGCTGTCCATCTACACCAAGCGGTGCAAGACCAAAGCTAGGAAGATTATGATGGACCTCTCCCATCCCAACAATGGACTCTTCTCACTGTTGAGGTCTGGGAAGCGCTTCCGCTCCCTTAAGGCCAAAACAGAGAAAATGAGGAGGAGCTTCTTCCCCCAGGCTATTCGGGCCCTGAACCAGGTGTAGGACTGGACTCTCCCACACACATCACATCACTATAAGACTGGACTCTCACACACATCACATCACCACACGCACTCTGGTTTTTCTTCATGCACACTTCCTGTAATTTATAATCTCTTTCTGCTATTTGCACATTTTTACTGTAAATTTCTAAGTTAAATCTGTAAATTTTGTAATAACCTGTAAATTGTAAATACTATAAAACCACTGTCATTTAATGGTCGGGCATTGCATCGCACAGCTTCAAGCATTTCACATTATGTCATACTGTGTATGGTTGTGTGTGTGACGAATAAAATTTTAATTTGATTTTGAATTTGATACGCTGAAAATTGTATTTTGTAAAATAATTGTAAATTTTTTTATTTAAAGTGTAAGTAAATATTTATTGTGATAGATTTATGTATCAGAATAAGAAAACAATCCAAATCTTGATCTCTGATTCATCAGGACATTTTTCTGCTCCAGAACTCTTGGTATAAATGTTTTGACCTTTTCTTGATAAGAAATGATTGTACTGACAGCTACAATGCGTATTGTTTTTCTTCTTCTTCCGTATACTTCATTGTTTCTTTCGCAGGAATGGCCTACTCGTACTTGATGACACACTTAGAAGTTGCCTTTGAGCATCTCTGATAGAGCATCTGGGAGGTCAAAGGCTTTGATCAAGGGCATCTCAGTGGTGAAAATGAGGCAATTACAAACATGCTTTTTCATGTTCCCCACCAAAAATTACCTGCTGCTGCAGAGACAGCGTGTATAAAGCCTTCCTCCCATTTCTAACCAGAACAGTGAATTTCCCATTTCAAACGTGCCTCATTCAGATGAGCAACTTGCAGCCTGACTCAGTAATTGCAGTCATTCATAGCAGCCGATTTGGATTGTCAACACTTTGCTGTGGTGGTTCAACAGCATTGGTTTAGAACGGCAGTCAGTCGGGCATATAGTATTTGGTGATATCTTAAATGATTTTATATGCATGAGCTAGCATTTAAAGACAATTGCTGCAGCTTGCCCTGTGTGTGCCTGAGAAGCACAGTTAATGCCCACATACATCATTTTTAAAAAGGATTCCCTAAACTGTGCACAACTGTTTGTATGTGTGCCGAAATGTTAACGCTAACATGCAGGGCTATTTTTATTAGTTGCTTGCAAGTTTGATTTTATGTCAGTGAATGAAGTCTACACACACAAATACACATATGGCTAACCCTGTTCACAAGCAGCGCTGACTTTTTGTCAGACCCCTCATCCAAACAGCATCAGATATGACTTCCTCAAAACTGCAGCAATTGCCTAGGGTGAAGTGGATCAGAGTAATGGTTGTGCAGAACAGAAAGACATGCACACAACTCTTTATGCAGAGAGCACCCTGATTAAACCGATGTCCCTTCAAGAGTAGCTTCCATCTTTCTTGAGAACCCCTCACCCAGTGAACGTGAGTAAGCGGCTGAAGCCATTCATTTTAGCTACTTGCACATTACTGGAAGAAGATAAAAGCAGAAAATTTATTTAAAGAGTATTTGCAAAGAGATTTACAACTGTACACTGCAGCACACTGGAAACTCAGAGAATCCACATCCTCAAACATACAGCACAACAAAGTTTGCATTCAGAAACACAAAGCAAATATTAATCATCAGTGTAATCAACAGTAGACAAAATCCTTAAGACAAAGTGCTATAGTTTGGATGCAAAGGACAAAAATGAATAAACAAGGAGGACGTGGAAATCTTGTCAAATCAGGCTAATCAGTTTAAATAAAACTAAAAAGGCAATCAGGAAAAAGGCATAATAGGAAAGAATGACAGAAAAAAACCAATAACAGGAAACAGAGAGGAAAACAATCCCTGCCAGGGCAGCATGATTGTAATTAATCTAGGTTTGATTGTTCAGTTCAGCTTGATGTGTTTAATGTGGGGAAATTGTTTATGAGCATAGATTTGATTTAGTAATTATGTTTATAAATTTTATAGACTTTAAACTATGACTATGACACAACAACGACACATGTGGGACTTTTTTCACAAGAATTTCTTCATTTTGAACTAAATGTGAAATGTTTGCATCCCCACATAAAGTATTTAGAAAACCCTTCTCAGCCCAGGTCTTGAATGCTGTTCAGAGTAAAACAGTGCATACAATTGTCTTTAACAACTTCTGAATAGACATGAAGCTGTCAAATTAAAGTCTCTTCTTTTTGCATCACTTTTTACAAAAATGTATAATGTATCTTGTAACTTTTTCCAGTGCACTTTAAGCCTTTTTGTCTTCCAATGTTTCATACTTCATTGTGCAACACTTTGATCAGTATTTGTTGAATTTTTTTTTTTTGCTTGATAAATAAATCATCTTGATTGGAGGCTTTATGAAAGTTAATCACTGTTGACTTCTAGCCACTAGGGAGCAGCAGAAATGAGCTAAAAAGAGAAGGTTATTGAGAGAACTTATTGAATAAACTCTTTTAAATATTTTACATTTTTCTTGTATTATTGTACTTTGTCACTGGTCTATTGAAAAACTATATAGTTTGTCCCATTGCCTTTAGTTGAATATATGAAAAATGGCAAAATGACACAGTTTGACAGATCTAAATGCTATTAGCTTAAAATTTGGCATGGTGTGCAATTTGTCCTTAAAAATTTTTGAGGATGAAGGCAGAACAAAAGCAGAGGATAAAAGAAGAAGTGGTAGTTCTAAGAAATTATGCCACATTCCTAAAAGTATTCACACTCCTTCCTTCACACCCATGTTATCTTGAATGACAGCCCATTCTAAATCCATATAAAATATAATAAAATGTAATAAAACACCTTCAACTCTTCTGGAAAGGCTTTCCACAAGGTTCCACTGACTGTGGAATATTTAGTAGCGAGGAAATTCCAGGACTGCACTTGTTGCAGAGCGACCCATTCTTTCACAAATGTTTGGAGAAGGGACACAGATGTTTGAGTTTATACACCTGTCGTCATTAAAGTGATTGGAATACCCGAATTCAGCTATTTGGATGGGTAAGTGGTTCATTTTGACAGTGTAGTGTATCTTTGTTTTGGTTTTTGGTTCAAATCATCTTCAGGATGTAAGGGCATGTCGACTGGCAACAGCAGTAAAATCATACCTGGCAGGAAAAGACACAATGCAAAACTTCAGTCATGGATTGGTCTCCCAAGAACAACATTGAAGCCTCAAGCCATTAAAATATTAAATAATATTAAAAGTCTTTTGTTTGCTTGTTTGTTTGTTTTTTGATTATTTAGAGCACATCCAAAAGCATTTTGTCTGAAATGTGCTGCATAAATATGTTTACTTTCCTCTTAGTTATTGTTGGAAAAAGAATGCAAGTGAAAACAATCTGACACAAATTTAAATCAGCAGATCAGACCAGGGATCAACTGTTTTTTATTTCCTATCTCTGAAGTAATATCGCACTACTCCTAAGAGATAATACTATTACTTAAGCCCACAAAATATAATAATGACAATATTAAAATACTATATGCACTAATTTTTTCCCCTTTTTTGTTGCAGCTCTGTTTCATTGCATTTGTCATTTTTATTCTAAGATGCAGGGTACAGCCTCCAGTAAATGTGTTACATCCTCCTGACAGCGGGTGGTGTATCCCAGCTTAAATGCTGACACCAACAAGAGGGACACATCAGCTGCTGGTGAGAGCTTCATTTGTCTGCTCAAAGCTTTGCAACAGCTATCATGCAACTGAGACGACTGGAAGCTGCAGTTATATTTGGTGAGTTTAAGCCGAACCATTACCATAAAATTACAGATTTCTGATAGAACAAACAAATTGATTAGTGTTATTGTATGTTTTTTGTGCTATAAAATTAGCATTACTAGAAGTGTTTCATGTCTTGTAGTTTGTACCACATGTATAGTCAAAGCGTAGCTACAGTTAGTCATGTGAGACATTAACATTTAATTTTTGAATGTCCCTTTTCATATAAAACCTCAAGACAAAACTTATCTCCGTGAAATAAATCCACATAAAAACCAATGATAAAGTAAATAAATTCTTAAAGTCTGCTTGTATTTCAGTGATTATTGCTCCTCAGATTTCATTGCTGGCTTCTGAGTGTTTGGCTGCTGTGAAAATCTGCATGTCAGATTTATGCAAGCGTGAACAGGCATTTTATGACGGCATCTGTGAAGGTAAAAAAAACACATTTCCATTATATTGTTATTATTACCAAGGGTTGAGACACATAAGTATTACGTAAAGTGATTACATTTCCTCAGGAAGTTCAGCAAATGAGACTATTCGACCGAATTGCTTTTCATGGAAAATGGCTAAAATGTAATAAGTGAGGAAACAGCCCGAAGCAAAATGTATATAACAAAATAAAGTGACAATAAATCACTTTTCTGATGCCTTTAATGCACACAGTATGTCTGTTTTGACATCGAAATCCTCCATTATTACACTGAATTTGATATACCAGCCTATATCGGGATACATAACCAGACATCACGAGGAAAACTGTCAGAGCAGCAGGCACATAGAAAACACCTGTTGCTCAAACAAGATCTTGCTCGCTTATGGAAAATCCTGTTTTTCCACCTTCCTCTTATGTTTCTGTCATTCAAGATGGAGGGTGCCAAATAAAAGGCTCAGAGGTCTGTAACATGACCATCCAGACAATACTGCACCAATTTCCTTCTCTGCCAGGGTGCGTGTGTGCATGGGAGGAGGAGCTTTGTGATTCTATACAAGTGCTGGCCACACAATGCCACCAAAAGCCAGGTGCGGTATTCTCAGAAGTCTCTACGATAAGCATTTAGATGTGAAATTACGTTTTTGTTTGCCAAAGGTGGACAATTATTGCGCTACAAAATGACTGTTAAGAGGATCTTTAATGTGCCTTTGTTGGTGGGAGAGATAATCATGTTGATTATTTGAACAGCAGTTCAGCTCATGAGGAGTGCAGTAATGGATTGGCAGTCAAGCACTTTATTAAATTATGGTAATTATATTTTATTACGCTAATCTCAGATGAAATCTAGTGAAGATGAGTCAAAACTGGTGAAACCCATTCACTACCTTTCTCTCTCTTTGTTTTTTAGTATATGATGGTGCCGGATCATGTTTGGATCAATTTAGGGCTTGTCTCAGCGATTCAGTTTGCAACAGGTTCCTGGCTCCTATGCTCCAAGCCTGTAAGTCAGGCCAGTGCAATGATGAAGGGTGTCAGCAGGAAACTCTGCAGTTCTACAGGAACGTACCCCAAAATGTTGCAGAGATGCTGGTCATGTGCGAGTGTGAAGCTTCAGATCAGAGCTGTCTGAGCATGAAAACCGAATTGCACAGTGGCACCTGTGGAGATGAGATCCGGGTCTGTCAGCGTGTACTTAACCAGTGCACTGAGGACAGTAACTGCAGGTATGCTGTTCTGTCCTCAGATGTTTTTGTTTTTTTTGTTGTTGTCTTTTTCAGGATTATTGTACAAATACTATTATTATTAAATGCACGTTCGGGGATGAAACCACCAAATCAGATGCAAATTCATTGTTTGCACAATGATGAAATGTATGAGCAGCATCTGTCGGATGAGATTGCTGGAGGGAATAACAAAAGCTGATAGGAACATTGTTGTGCGAGGCATGCGGGGAGGAGAAAAAAGGTGTCTTGTGTATAGGCTGTGCAGCAGGAAGGATAAGCACTTTAAAATGCAAGGAAGGGATTCAGTCAACAAACTAACAATCACTAAATTGGAGAAGGAAAAATAGCGTTCATCATTCGAGAGTCCTTTCCAGCCTTAAAAAGGCTGTGAGTGAACGAGTGAGTGATACTGGAAATGAGTGTATAAAATAATGCCAGCTCACTGCTAGTAACAGAAAAGAAGAAGTCTGCAGAGGTGGTACAATAGTTGAATACGTAACTACCAACACTGAGCCAGACACAGAAATAACAAAATGTGAATTCTCAACCTTTAAGCGAACAATGAAGAAGAACTAATGCTGAGGTAGTCCAGTATAGGGCCGCATTAGTGTACAATAGCACTCCTAACCGAAATCCTTTTTACATTGTCCTGTTTGTCCTTTTAGAACATACATGGCAGCAAGCTTTCATAGAGAGTGCCAAGTGCTGGTCCAGCCATTAGGAGCAATTTGTGGTTCAGTGTCTTCTTCAAGTGGATGCCCTCCTCACTTGTCCATACTCGAGCTGATTTCATTATAGAAACCTAGATTTTCAGGTTATAGTTCCATCAAATCCAATGCTGTTTCTTTTTTTTAAAATGGCCATTTTTTAAGACCACATCTCCAATTACTATCTAATAAAATTTTTCAGAAACCACTTTACACGTAGACTGCAGCCTTTTATAATCCAAGTTCCACCTGTGTGATTGGTGCACTTTTCCCGCTGCCATTTTTAATGTAATTCCATAAATATATGTGAAATGATCATGAAGTAATATGTACAATCTACCATAACACATAAACATCTATAAATCACAGCACTCACTCATTCCACATAACACACATTTTCTCTGTATTAACAGGGGCTTATTAGAAAATTTTCAAGCCAATTGTTGGAGTCCTGAAGAAGCCCAGTGCATTGACAGTGACCTCCCAAGAGATGAATGCTTCACCCAGATGGATCCAGAGCTCATCCTTGGTGCAGACGCTGAATGCAAAAGGGCCTTCGTGGCTACTTTAGGCACAGTGCTTCACCATCCTTGTACATGTAAAAGACTCTACAATGACAATCTTCTGACATGCAGCATGATTCACGACGTGCTTCACAATAGATCACGCTTCAGTGAGTATCTTTTTTTTTTCTAACCAGGCATTTTTAAATGTAACAATCATTTTTCTGGAAAGATTGTAAATTATTTTTATTTGTATTTCAGTGGCATCTTCAGAAACAATCATTCGCCCCTCTAAACCTCCTCAGACCATTGAATCAGATCATGCTTATGCTTGGTTACAAGGTAAATTTGCATTCAAGAATTAACTCTTAATGCTAATCGTAGTATGATTCACATGAATTTAAATTATCAAAACAATTTTTGAGTGGGTTTGGAATATTTTGTCTTTCCAGATTATCTTCTGTACGTTGTTGCAACCATCCTGCTTGCTGGTGTCATATTAATGCCTCTGGTTATTGTCAGTAAAAAATGGTAAGCATCGGTGTTGAATCAATGTTAAGTCGCTTTATCAAAATATTATGTATAATTTACTTTTATTTCTGTTTCCTTGTAGGATCTCGAGAAAGAGAGATAAAACAAAATTTCACCATCCACAGAAAAGCAACTGTGTCGTTATTCTCTGATGTTTATTCCTCTTCCCACTGAATAAAATAATCATCATTTTTTTCTCTTTTAACTCAAGATCACAGCTGAATAGATTCGTGAGGTTCCTTTGAGTTTGCTGCACATGCAGTCATCTCATATTTCTTTGCTGTAATAGGTAATAGAGTTTATTAAGAAAATAACTAAATTGAGAATGCTTTAAAACACTGTCATCGATAGCCAAAATGAATATTGTTGTAATCATCCTTTGCAAAGGTCTCCACACTTTGTTTTTCAAAGTACTTGGTAGGTGATTGATGAGTTTGACATGAGGGCTCTGTGGGAGTCATACAATCTGTACAAGGACTGATTGTTCTTCTTGCTGTAGTTCAGTAACTCTAGGTCTAGAGTTGCCGTATGTTTGAAGCACTTGTCACACTGCCAAGTGGTGTTACTTGATTGATAAGACTATAAGAAGCTTTTGCACATCCTGTGAAGTAGCATTGTTTAGTTCTTCTGTAGTGCACCCTTAATCTTTGTGTTGTTGCAAACAGTGATCTTGTGCTGCTTTATTAAAGAACATATTGTATATTTGTAGATACAACCTTTATGTTTAAAGTTAATTGAAAAGATTTTGTTGTTAATCTTTCACACCGAGACTTATTATAGAAAAAAACAACAGATCTGACAGGTTTAAGATTGCTTTAAGTTATAACTTCAAGTGTGATGATTTATTTGTGCTTCATCTCACTCTTGTGCTCTGTCCCTCTGTATCTGATAATAAACTTCCCACTAAAAGCCTTAAAGCCCCACAGTTTGTTCAAAATGCTACATTTTACGTGACGATTCCTATAAAAGGAGCTTTTAAAGAAAAACTTCAAAATCAGAATTTAAATCATTTCTCATTTTTTTTATAGTTCCAGTCAGTGTGCATGAAAGCCTTCAACCTGAAGCAGTGAACACAAAAAGATTTGTTTTTCCTTTTATTAGTTCATAGACAGCTATCGAGAAAGCCCTGTCAGCATAGTCCACTTAGTCCTGGAATCAGGGACAGAGTGGAGCCTTTGGTCAGGTGACAACCCTATTCACCCCTTTGTGCACAAACAGCAGGGGAGAGGCACTGATGGGAGTTATCTGTATTGACCTGTAAACACACTTACTTTAGCATTTGGAGACAGGGTAACGAGGTCTGAGTGGTGGCAAAAGAGAAGCAATTGCAGCAATCAAGATGAGTGGATTTGCTTCACTTTAATCGGGCCAAAGACACCAAATTGTTTTTGTCACTGGAGCTGATCTAACCCTGATTCACTGATCTGCTCTGTTTTATACGATTGAGCTATAGGTGAGTATTTCTGGACTCATTCTGCTCGGGAAAGATTTAAAGTTCTGTCCAATAGTCAAATTAAAGGTCAGTGTGGATAAATATAATTAATGTTTTAACCCATGATTGAATTATTTTTTCTATCATGTTAAGCACACACAACATACAGTCTGATCTTTTGTGTGGAGGGCTCTGTGCCTGTGAGGAAAATGAACAACCATGTCTGGAAATCTATATATTTGAAAGGATGCAACAGTAGATACAGCGATAAATCCAAACACATGCTAAAAAGTTCCCAGCTGGTTTGAAGGCAGGGATTTTTGTTGGACAGGAAGAGTTGATTGGGAGGTAAAGAAGGCTTTTTTCAGGAAAACAGGACAAAAGGGAACTAAACACTAAACAGTGAGCAAAACATGTTCATTCACAGGCAAACACTAACTATTTATATACTTAGGCCTAATTTCAGATGTAGGAGATAATAAAGTACAAAACCTTCACTACCGTACTTACGTAGAACTTTCAGGCGTCTGTATTTTACTTTAAATTTTGATGTTTTTGTACAAATCTTTACTTTTTAATTCTTACATTTTCAAAAAGGGGGGCGGGGATTATTTCTGTCACTGCTTGCTTTCAAACATCAAAGCAATTTGAACCTAAATCGAGTGGAAAATAACATGAAAGACAATTCTGTTGGTGTGTGTCTATCGCATGTGCTTATCTCACACAAAGGGATGGAAGACAGAAAAACACATCATCTAGCCATCATATCTAGGACTATGCTCAGGTTTTAGACTGAGTTTGAATGTGGCAGGTGATTTTAAATGCTACGTTTCCAACAGCTAAACAAATATTAGCAAACAGACAAACTGTTTCTGCACAGTTTGTCACACAGTGTGTTGCTAGCTAAAGGCACAGCTGCTCTATTTCCCAGGGAGAGAAAACGTGGGCGATAACTTCACTCAGAGATGGAGAAAGGATAAGGAAGGATAGGAAGAAAAAGAGGTCATTTTTAAAGCTGAGGACTGCTCGGTGACATTTGATATACTGGAAATGTAAAGCTTACATTTTAAAGGTTTGGTTCATTTTATAGTTTATCAAACAGATATTGATTACATGAAAATATCTGTCTGTTTAATGCAGGGTTAGTTCACCAGAGTATGTTGTACTCTGGTGAAGTTTAGTGATGGAGCAGAGTGACTGTGGTGATCACAATCAACCTTAGGTTATATCACAGGCAGCAGACATCAAAATAAATTTAAGCTGGTGGTGCTGCTTGGATTCATTCACTGACTTCCACATTTATATTAGCTTTATACAGACTAGTGGTGGGCATTAGCTGTGATAGTTCATGTAACATCTGCTTATATCTTCTTGAATTAGGCTGTGCAAATCCACAAAGAGAGGAAGCAGCACCTACCATGTGATTAAAATCTATTTGTGCTGATAGCAGAAACTACTGGGACTTATTTCTATTCACTTCAGCTGGTCTTAGAGTCCCCCCTGTACCCATTATTTCTGGTTAGGTGTGGAGCCAAAGTTACCCGTCAGTGTAGGCAACAACAAACAGAGCAAATTTTTTTGCTTTGTTTTCTTCATGTTTGTGCTACATAACAGCCGATAGAAATTTGATTAACATTAGAATTGGAATTTAATATAAAGATTGTATTCCTTTATATCGGTGTTATTTTATTATGATATCAATAATGACATGAGGTTCAAAGCATAAGGGAGCTAAAAACAATTGATAAACTCAAACAATGAGTGGAAAATAAATACCAAGAATCAGAGCCTTGTTTAAACAGGCGTCCACAATTCAATGAAAACTAGAAAAGAACCCCATCATAGTAAAACTAAAGCTCAGCCAACTAGAATAATGGAAACATGAACCAAAACACAGGCTTGCAAAACTAGAAAAAACATGAAGTAATTGTAGAAATCAAAGACTCAACAATATCACAAAACACAAAGCCACTATTAGAATAATAAAGAGATCAAATCAGGAATCCAAAACATCAAATACTACAACAATCAAATCTAAGAACCCACAATTTATATCCACAAAAACTCTGGGACCATGACAGTAATTGTTTTTTTCTCATCTTCCACTTTTTGCTTTGCATGACAAAAACTGACCAAAATTATTGGCTGTTTAAGCCTTTCATCTTTCAAAAGATTTTTATATGATCTTAATATTACAAAATTTCACTTACACGGTTGATAATTATGGGATTGAAGCTATCTGATTCCCCTCTTTCTATGTATTTTTTCCCAAGACACATCACTGCACATGACTGATAGATCTAGGAAAACAAAGGTCAGAACTAAGAGCCTCTTTGGAGCCATGTGGCCAGTAGAGGGCCCCAAAAGGGTGTAAAATGTCTCACTAAAGTTGTTGTTTGCCATTAAAAGATAACATAAAGTAAACAAACAAACAAAAAACACTCACAAGGGCGAGAACAGCATAGAGGGTAAAGTTGTGGTGCTATTTTAGGTACTACTGTGTTAGTAGCATAACTTAAGCTTCTTGGCTCGCTTGTAGCTACTACCACGACTATGTTCTGTGAGTTTTTGGCTCATAAAAGTGAGAGTCAAATACATTTAATAAGTGCCTTTAATAAGTGTTTACTGTTTTTATAAGGCACAGCTCTGTTAAAATGCATTTACACAAATAAAAATTGTAGATACCAAATCTGCAGCAATATATGGACACTGGCTACTGTTTACCTGGGTGTACTGGGGAATATGAATGCACAGTCAACTATCCAGGTAAGCCAGGCTTAATATTAATATTGGAAAAAAATATCTATTGTCAATAAATATTGTTTGTTTGAACATCGGTCATTTCTTAGAGATGGAAACTGTTTTAAACAGACTGTAGTGGGAGCACTGGGTATCAGGTGTGACTAAATGTGGTTCACATGGTTCACAGGCAGAACTTTTGCTTGGGGGTGGAGACAGGTCAGGACTGAGTCTGTGTGCAACTGCACATGAATGCATAATTTTCTTTTTTGTTACGTGATTAAGATGGACCGCCATGGGCAGACAATTATAACATTTTAATACACTTATGCAAATCCAACATCTATTCATTAGTGTGGAGTGCTTTTCTTTCCCAGTTGGCATCATGCTGGCATCCTAATTAGTCAGATTTTTGAAAATAGGGATGTAAGGTGAATGCAATTAAGCCGTAGGAAAGAAAGCCAGAGGAACAGGACACAAGAGCTAACAACAGATTTTTTTTTATTCTTTACTTTCTGATTCACAGATTGCACAGCAGGGTGTAAACATGACAAAAAATGAAAGGGCATTTGACTTTACAGAGACAATTGTCTCAGAAAGTAGTTTATGTCATGGTAAAATTCTAAAATACAAAAAAAAAAGACTATAAAGAGGAACTTTTTAAGGGATCTTTGGCAAACCTGATGGCAAAAACTCCTCTGTGCCTCCTTTAAAATGCTATCTTTGTGGTAATTTGAGAGTTGTCTTATTTTGAATTATTTATACAAGCTCACAGGAAATTGCAAAAGGTCTTCAGAGAAGCAAAGTGCATATGGATATATAATACATATGCATATTATAATACGCTGTTACATAATTTTATAAGGCCACTGATCAATGCAAACTAATAAAATCATAAGATAATAAATTATCAAGCCATCAACACAAACCTCAATCACAAATGAATACATTTCCTCTTGATAATTACCAGCTTCCTGTCACTTTCCATTCAGTGTGGTCGATGCTTGCTTTTGTTATATCAAAAATTGTGTAGAGCAAAAACTAAGCCAAGAAAGATGCACGTGTTCAGCAGATTATAAAGGTACTCAGATGGCAGATATAGACTGGAAATGAACAATAAAGTAAAAAAAATAATAAAAATGAGATAGTTTTCAATATTATTTAGGTGACATGCAAGAGATACATGGAACAATGTAGTTCAAATACAGACAGATAGGCAACAAATCTGAAGGCAGCAACAATGGGGAAGCACTTTAAAGGGAACAGACTAAAATATTTAAAGACGTTCCATTACAGAGACGCATCACAGCAGGCCGTGCTTCTTGCTTGGGCAACCTTGGAGTTTGTCTTGCGAGATAAAGCACTGCAGATGAAGGAACCAGCCTCTATGACTTTGGCAATGTTCACACCCTGCAAAAACATCCCAGCATCAGTTAAAGTGTAATTAATATAATAAGCGCAAGACAAACAAGAAATGGCAAGTTTAAGGTTTTCTCACTGAAATTAAAAGAAGACGTGTAACAGGTGACAGAAAATTAACCCGCAGTAAACCTTTTCTACCAGCAGGGGTAGGAATTGTTAAATAAATTGTTCCTGAGAAGTGTGTGCAACACCACAGTCTTGCACAAGTTATGTAGAACCACTAATATGATCAAATAAACTGTTACAGGGCAGTATGTTTGCAGAACGATGTGTTTATGTGAATGAGCTCTGAAAGATTGTATAACTTTGGTTTTGTTTAGATTAGACACAAGTGTACATACAAACCAGACAGCGAAGTCATACTTACTGTTTCAATGCCCATGCCATGAAGCATGTAGAGAACATCCTCAGTGGAAACATTGCCAGATGAACCCTGAGCGTAAGGGCATCCTCCCAGGCCAGCTACTGCCGAATCCACCACAGAGACCCCCATCTGCAAGGACAAACAACAGAGGCATTCGGCAAATCCGTGAAAGACTTTATGTCAAGTAAAATCCAGGAACAAAGATCTTTGTTCTATTGGGTTGTTCTGCCTGGTGCCGTGCACCTTGCCAGGCCTGTGGTTGGGTTTTACAGCTGTTTCTGAGAACCGTGGGCTTAAGGCTTGAAGATGAGTGGGCACAGAATGGCTTAGTCATCCTCTTTGTCAGCTCAAACCACCAGCACCACATAATTATGGCCTTGTTCATATGACAGGAATATTATAAAGGCTGAGCAGAACATTTCATATGTTTCTGATTGTCCTGGTTACTCATGTTTTTACAGCACAACTCTGCTCTTCACCATAGGGATTCACTTTCTTGCCACATCGAGAAGACATTTTTTTTTCTCTTGGCCGCTTAGTGTCCAATCAAACTGTGCCAATAAACTTAATGCATTTGTACACAAATGGACATGTGCTACAAAAAAAATCATTAATGGCAAACTATTTCGCTGATCTCCTTGATTACAAATGTTTCTGCTTTCTAAGGGCCTCTTTGTTTACAGGAATGTAAGAATATACAAGAGATAAAGAGATAAAATTCAAGTTGTGTACTCTACTGCGTTTTTCTTTTTTTTTTTTTTTCTTTTTTTGGCTCACCAGCGCTCACGACAAACATTACTGCTGAAATTTGTGGGAAAGTTTTTCCTTTTTTTACTGCCGACGATAGCGAGCGCCTGGCCTCCATATGAAAATTAATGATGCGTTTTCAGTTGTTCTTCTCAATCCGTTGCTTTTGTTGGACAGCTTTCCCAACATTATAAAAGGCTGCCCAGGAAACAGTACCCCGGTGCTTTTGTTGCAGCTCGATGTTGACATTGAAATTTACAGAAGGACATTTTACTCTTTCTCTGAATGCACATATTACTCAAAGACACACAGTCACAGTTCTTGCCATGGACGTGCGCGATCCAGTCATGAATAAAACCTTTGTTTTCACACCAAGACAGGCCTTCAGTTTTCAGAGTCATTATGGACTAAGGTCTTGGGATGTTTTCCACATGTCCCTGGGATTGTCATGAGAATATTAAAGATGTTTTCCAGCTTCCGCGGTAGAACCAGATGTCAGAGGATCCTACAGTGAGACATTATTAAATTAACACACTGATCCTCTCAGTGGCACTGGGTCATGAAGGACTGGTACCCCACAGAGCAGGACCAAGCAAGTTAAATTAAAAGAATCTCTATTGCTTTTTTGGAACAATGATGCTAATTGGTTGCTTTTCCTCCAGACAAGAACCTACTTCTTTCAGGGGGCTGTCTGAGCCAGCCGTAATTGCTGTTTATGTTGGCAAGGGAAGAGGAGGAGGTGGGTAGAAGGAGGAGGAGATCTACTCCGGTGTGTGCAGTGCACGAGATTTCCAGACCTTGGTTAAAGCCAGAGCAGGATATTGTACTAGGCAGAATTTTTTTGTAGTATAAACACAGAGTTGTAATCTGCCATGCCAATCCTCTCGCTTCTAGCTATAAGGTCACAGGTCTTCAGCGTACTGTTTCCGAGAGGAACAGAACAAACCCTTTCAGCAGCGTGCCCCGTACCCCTGGACACTAATCACGCAGGAACTGGTGGTCAGCAGCTCGGGCTTGCCAATGCTCAGTTAGGTTCACACTACCCAGAAACCAGATGTGTGCTCAGTGTTAAAAAGCCATACTGAGTGAGCAGCGGCTATATAAAAACAATGCATTCCTGGGTAAAGACACAGAGCATTTTCAAACTTGCATGATTTGGGATAAGCTTGTTTACATTCTGCGCTCTGAGTGGACGAGGCTGAAGATGGACAAGCTCCCATTTTGGTTTTATAACTGCGTCACAGAGCGAGCGAAAGAAAGAGTGTGCATTCAGCGAAGGACACGAAGCAGTGATGCTTCACCCACAACTACATAAACTGGAAGGCTGACAGAAACTGTCACGGATCCCGTGCTGACACTTATATCACTTCTTTCGAGGAGCCCGTTAAATAAGGGAGCGAACCCCGGACAGCAAAAGGCAAACAAGCACTTAAAGAATAAATAAATCACATTTTACTTTATCATTTCCAAAAGAAAATTTTGACTAATGTTTGACTAATGTGATGTGACAAATATAAAGTTATTCAACTTTAATATGCAATCCTATTTTTAATATAATGTAAATGAATACTAAAAAGTAGTAGTACTACTACTACTAATAATAATAATATAACATATTTATCACCTTAAAACATGAATTTGGTTGGAACTGAAGAAAAAATATTACAATTCACAGATAATCCATTTTTCTAGGAATTTATTTACTTGCTAATTAAATTATTTATTGATTTTGAATAATAAACATTTATATTTCAGCTCTTCATCTGTTTTTATTTATTTTGTATAACAGCAATCGTCCCAGGGGCTGCAGATGAAAATGAGCTTTTTGACACATTTATTACATCAGTGTTGCTTCCTTTACATACATGTTAAAAGAATATAAGTTTGGTTTTTTTTTTAAAAAAGTAAAATAAAGCCTAAGAATAGAGAAAAAAGAAAAATAAATGTTCTTTTACTGTTATTTTGTCCTTTTGTGGTTTTTATGTGGGTTTTACGGTTGTCTTTTAAATATATATTCCAGTATGTCACAAGGGCTCATTTTAAAAAAAAAAGTTAATAATCTATAATAAATATTTTCTAGTTTAGCTGAAATTGATTTTATTTGTTTACTCAACAGAAAGTATTATCTGTGGCTTTGATTCAGAGCGGATTTCACTCTTTGAAATAGCAAATCACCAGTCACAAGATAAAATGATCCCTTATAACTTCTACCATTCAGTCAAAGAAGCCAACATAAAGTTGCACTAAAGTTATCAACACACTGCTCAACACAGCTACCAGGTAACTGGATGTTAGTAAAATATGTTAGTAAACTAAGGCTGAACAGAGTCTCATGTATGGAGACAAAAGAAAATACTGCAGATGGATGTTATTGTCAGTAAAGATCTCTAGTGTGAGCCCAGACAGGTTATACTGTATTCCCCAGCTGCAGTAGTACACAATACACCAAAATTGCAGGTAAGATTAAATAATTTTCCTTGCCAAGCCTGTGAAATCTAAGTACATACATTGTCATTGTGTGACCTGCCAGGGTAGGTTTGTAACAAAGCCCCCCTAGACCTCCTGAAAAAAGGTACAAAGACTAAGGAATGTCTTTATCGGGAACAAAAGAGGTGACTCAGGGCTGACAGCACTGGGGGAATTCATTTCTCTCCCAGTTGGTGGTGTGGAGTTCTGGCACACAGTAATGAAAAACTATGATAAAATCTTTAATTTCCTACTTGTTTATGGGTGAGCAAATGGTGAGCTAAATATCTCTGGCTGCTATTATTTCTTGTGGCCATGGGGCAGCTGCGATGAATCATTGTAAATATGATCCACGCAGGAATTTCACCATCTCTCTGTACTTTTTCTTTTTCAAAGCCATTCAGAATCAGATTTAACCTTAAAAATATTTGCTTCTTTACATGACATGGATCAGCTGCCTTTCCGAACAATGTTTGACCATAAATTGTACCAGAGAAGTACAATATTAGATTAATTCCATCATAATTATTAGAAGGGATAAGTGTTCAAATGCAAGTTTCACAATGGAACAACAGTTTCTTTAGTGGATGTGTAACATTAGTGAATGAATGAATGATTTAATTTACACATTACATTTGCAGTCATACAGTGATTTGTGCAAATTGAAGCATAAATACTATACTAACAGACGTTTACAGACGAGTAAAATAAAGTACTTGAGTAGACGTTTCTAGAGCTGCGTCTGCAGCTGCAACACCATTCATCACATGCTCACCGTAGAGCAAATGAAAGGATCATTTTCCACTGGCCTTTAAGCATGCCATTGTCAGAAAGTTCAACAGCCAAGTGGCAGACGAGCTAGAAGCCCCCCCACCCCCCCAGGGCCCTCCGATCCACCTAGCTCTCAGTCGCTTTGTCCAATAGACACTGAATAGGTGAGCCATTGTGCTGACCCCCTCACATCTGTTGACCCACCCAGCCCCCAGTGTGCTTCCTCCTCTGTGGTGACAATGCGCTCCAGTAAAACTGATACAGCCCTGCCCGCATTGCCTCTGTTTTATGTTTGGATATATGTCAGGTTTACTGGCTCGCAACAGGCAAAGTGGTGACAAATGCCCCCACGACAGCTCCTTCACAAAGATTCACAACCCAAATGCACTTATAGAGTGTATAACTTTAACTGTACAATACATATTGTTAAGTTCATTAAGATTCTGGGATTTTTTTCTTTTCTTTTTGAAGGCAGTTTGTGAATCATCTTGCTTTGTGGGGAAGCTTAGATCATGTTTCTTAATGCCGATTTTCCTCGTTGACTGATGGTTTCTGGTTCTCTGTGTGTCCCATTGTAGTCTACACATACATAACAGAGAACACATTCATCATGCCATAGACTGACAGACTGTCATTAAAGCTCAGGCACATATGTGCGCTTTTTAAAAAGTAAAAAAAAAAAAAAAATTTAAGCTCTGAAATACTCTAAAATAAAAGTTTGCAATAAAAGGTTTTACATCATTTTAAAGTGGCATATATGGCCAAAATAACTATACATCAGTCTTATTGATATATTACATTATTTGGCTTCCTTTTTCCTGACTCCAGCGGAAAATAAAAACAATTTTTCTTTTTCTCGTTGCAAAGAAAGGACACTGTATTTCAATGGACTGTAGCATGTGAGCAAGTGTCTAAAAAGATGGATTGGGAGAAGCTTAACAAATGGTGCTTCCCAGCAGGGATAATGATTTAAATCAACCTAAAAAAAACCAAAGACCTGTGATCTCTATGATGCTGGCAGAAAGTTGAATGATATCCTGGAACAAGAATCACCACTTCTATTTTGCCTCCACATCTGGTTGCTCCTCTTCATGTCATCATGAGTAACTACATTGATTTATGCAAAGGCCGGGCATTTATCCATAATCGGTCTGTGGTTCTCCACGAGAACATTCATATTCATCACAGGGAGAGGGATGTGCATGTGAAGGCAAAGGTATCCCAAATCCACTGGGAAAGCAGAAAGTAAAGCTGTCAGACAATTTAACATGAGAGGATATGGGGATCAAGAGGATGATGCATTGCTGTCTTGTGCTTGTCCAAAAGGAGAATCTACACTACAAACTTCGGCAAGAGGGCTTCCTCTTCTAACTTTACCAGCATTTGTAAGCTTAACACAGACCTCTCCACTTAGCACCTTTTATGTCTCTCCCACAAGAATCAGAAGGTTTTTGTCTCACAACAGAAGTGTGGGCACATCTGTCCTCCCAGAGTTGTCAGGCTTTATATTATCCCTTTATTCGTTTGGATCTTTGAACTGTTTTACCTTTCTGTTTATCCAGAGACCTCCATACCCTCCAATCACACCAACAAATTAGCTGAACTGTGTCTGATTGCCTCTGTTTTTAAAGATCCCTCTCGGCTGCCTGTTAGGTTCAGAGAGTTTTTCCATAATTCACAGTTCCTACCCTATCGACCTTTCAATAGTCCTGGAGCTAGTCTCCTTCCTTTATTGACTTCCGTTAACAAACTAACTTCATTTACTTTTAAATGTTTGTTTTTAGTTTTTGACTCATTATTAACGTATTTTATGTCTAATCTTAGACTTATGAAATAGCTGCACAAAAGCTGGTTTACAAGACAGATGTAGGGCATTAAATAAGATAATCCTGTCATGTACTTCATGACAGATGGAGAATTAAGGATGCCTTAGTGTCATTACAGAAACAAGCAAAACACTTCTCATCTATCCAGAGACAACTTCAATAATCACCAAAAATGAATTACAACACTAATTACATTAATGCATTCAGTAGGTTGTTCCTAGCACTGATTGTAAAAGTACTTGACTATATTATTCTATAATCCAATCCAGAGTCTATCTCATCAGACACAGGAACAAATACATTGAGTAATATGAACCCAACATTAAGGGTTCTTTTAATAAGATTTTATATAGACACTGTTTATAATGGACAATGGATGTATTAACCAGTTTTCACGATCACTGTTTGCATCGTTAAGCTACTCACATGCATGACTGTAATGAAGCTTGGAAACGTTCTGGAGTCACAAGCTGATCCTCAACAGGTGTCATCTGTTGCTTTTATCATCTAATAGTTCTCTAGTTAAACACACTAGACTGTCTATTGGATTTCTTTTCAGATTTCCATCTGCTCTCTTTGTTTGTCAAGCTAACTGCTTTGACAAAGACTTTGCTGTACTTTCGACTTAAGAGCTCTTTCTGTCGCTACAGTACTCATAATATTAACAACTGCAGTAATAGCAATAACTATAAACAACAATGAATAATAAATCTAATCATCATTAGATCATTAGCAATTTCTCGGATGGTTCTGAGATTACTGGCAGTACCACATCTTAGGGGTTCTTATCTGGATGCACTAAGAATGTTGGCAGTGCTTGCCCATAGGTGTCATGGCAATGAACCGTTAAAACTTCTTGTTTTCTTGGAGATATTAATTATAGTAACAATAATAATAATAATATAAACAATAACGTAAGAAACCAAATCATCATAGGTAGAAGCATAAGTACTTTTGAGACTACTGGCCACACATTACCCGTGTTCTTACCTGGAGTGCAGTAAGGATGTTGGGCAGTGCTTGCCCATAGGTGTCATGGCAGTGAACTGCAAGCGCATTGATGGGCACGTCCTTCATCACCCTCTGCAGCATCTTAAGCATAGATCCTGGAGTACCAATACCAATGGTGTCTCCCAAGGAAATCTCATAGCAGCCCATTTCATATAATCTCTTTGCCACCTAAAAATAATAAAAATATAGAAAATGCTCTCTTTATAAGAGGATCACATAGTAAAAGAACATTTTTTTTTCAAATATAAGTACCATATTATGTTTGGTTAGGCAGTGAAATGGAAGAGAATATAAATGCTATATTTTACATTTTTTCAGTTAATTCAATCTGTGCTTACCGAAAGAATATGAACATTTATTGTGATTTTACATAAAGCAATGAACTGACAATAATTAGATTTGAGTTTTGACATATATATCGAAAAGCACTGACATCCACAAAATTAATTAATTCCAGGAAAAACAAGTAAAAAAAACCCCCCAAAAAACAGAAAAACAAAACGCAAACAACAATTTAGTTTAGTTTAGATAATTTAAATAAATAAACAGACAGGTTTTAAAAGACCTGTAAGTGTAAAGAATAATCCTACCTCTGCCACTTTGGAAGGTTCAATGTGTCCCTCATGGGGACACCCAAGGGCACAAGAAACATACCTGAGAAGATAAAGTCAACAAGTATCATTATTTTGTCAGTTTCAGCAACTGACAAAAAAAAAAACGTCAAAAGCTGTTGAACATTTTCTATACTATAGTGTGCTCTTCAAAAAAAAAAGAATTGGGTCCAGAAGCCTATTAGTGCTTTGGTGTCTTTTATGGACAAAGCAGTTCGTATAATTTAAAAAAAATCTCTCTCTCTCTCTCTCTCTACATATCTCTCTCTCTCTCTCTCTCTCTCTCTCTCTCTCTATATATATATATATATATATATATACAGTATATATATATATATATATATATATATATATATATATAAATTTCCATGTATGATAAAAGGCCCACATTAGTAAAAGTTAGCCTGTTTGGTTTACTTCATCTGGCCTCGTGGTTTACTAATGCATAGATATAGTCCTGGTGAACATCTGGAACTTTGCTATAACAGTATCATTACTGAACTGTGTGTTTTCTTCTATATAAAAACTGCAGTATGTTCAAATGCCCTGCTTTCCTATGGGGAAAAGTAAAAATCTGTGTGAAGCTCAGAAATCAAGGGAAATCTGAAATGTGTTTTCATTTTTGTAGCAGAGAATTAATAGCCAGAATACTAACCCTCGAACTGGAATTTGTCGCTTTTTGGCGGCGTTAATGACTTCCTCAAACCTCAGCATACTTTCATCAACAGAACAGTTAATATTTTTTTTACTGAAGGTTTCAGATGCCGACCCAAACACAGCCACTTCAGTAGCACCAGCTGCAACCTTAAATCGCCAGAGAAAACAAACTTGTAAAACCGTGTTCACTGTGAGTCACGCTAACGTAAGTGCAGGAACTATTTTAATAAAAACAATGTAGTGCCAACAGTTAACTCAAACTGACAAGCTTGAGTAAACATGATGAATTATATGAGTAAAGGTATATAGCACGGGTCATTACGCTGAAGTGAAAATTCATGCTTACAGCATCCTGAAAGCCTTGCAAGTTAGGTGTCAAAACAGGATATTGAACATTAGATGCTTTCTGGATTCCTCTGAGTACATCAGTGTGGTCTGCCATCTAAATAAAGGGAGGAAGATATATTGATTAGATGTTAAAGGTAATAACATAACAGGCAATAACATAGGTAAGGTAATAACATAATAACATATTAACATGTTCCTGGGATTTCACAAATGCTTTCACACGTTTGAAGGCAGCATTAAAGATCAAATTAATTATCATTTTTCTCAGTACAAAAGGAGACACGTGTTAACGTCTGACTTTGTATCCAAGTAGTAAATAGGGGTACAATTTGATTGAGAAAGAGACTACAAAACGAATAAAATACCTTCTCCAAAACCATCTGCAGCTCCAACAAGAGGAGCAAGAAAGAGGGCCTAATAAATCACTCAGCATTCAACTGCAGTTTAAAAAGAAGAATTTTTACCTGTGGGACCCACTTTGAAGAGACAAAGCTGGTGGCCTCGATCACAGACAGGCCTGTTCCTGAGAGCATATCTATCAGCTGGATTTTCACCCCAGTTGGAACAATCTCCTGGGGAACAATGAAATTGAAATAGCTTATTCTGTATTTGAGTCCTCTCATGATACAGTTGGAGATGTAACAAGCAGATATACGGCTTATTATTTTGCTGTGCTGCGTGTTATTTATACAGATAGCCATATTTGACATGATCAATTTTGCACTTGCTGAAAACTCTGAGATAGCTCCGCTATATGCCAAATTTCAGATAATATGTTGAAGAAATAAAATTACTTCCCCTCATCCAGTATAATCTCTAAATGGTAGGTAAAGAGAGTGAACTCAGCCAAAAGCTGTTCCATCTTTCCTATTCAATTTCAAAGAAAATGTGAAACATATGCTTCTAGCAATTATGGCACAAAACCCATATGTTATGAATCGTTATATGTATAGAAAAAATGGGAGTTTCCAGGGAGGATTGTGTGTAGTATTAGAAAACAAAGGTACCCATAAATATAAATAAGGTTTGTAATTGTAATTGCAGAGTATACCTTTTCATTTTGAAGTCCATCTCTTGGCCCAACTTCAACAATTTTAACAAACTCTGGATAGGCATGTCCTGTAATTGTCTGGGAAAATATCAAATGGAGGAAAAAATAAATAAATAAAAAGAGAAACACCGCTCAACAAGACACAGAAGACGGAGAAGACAGCCATCCTTTTACCGTGGGATGCTCCAGGTCATGTTGTTTCTAACATGAATAACTTTCAACCTCAACCCAGCTGAAACTTTAGAACCCAAATATAAGCTTGCTATGTCATTAAGACGCAAACTCATGAGATGTGACACAGAGGAAAGGCTGAGAAGAAGGGTTAGAGTAACTCCACTAAAACCGCAAGGAATATTCTGAGGATCAAGGTATTTTTTTTTCCTGGTCTCAACCTTATAATTTTAAAGAAAAAGACCCTTGTTGAACTAAATGCAAAACCTCAACAGACCTTAAAGATTACAATATGAACCTAGCAACAGTGATATTTAAGCAGAATGCAAAGACCACATATCTGACTATAGCCGTCAAAAATATCTATTTAAGTTTTTTCCAGTGGGGAGCAGTGAAACAAAGAAAGCTAACCAATATCCCAGCTTAACTCTTCTACAAGCAGGCCTGAAATGTGAAATAATCCACTCAGTTTCAATTTTTAGTCTAATCTTTGTAAATTTTCAAGGGGTAAAGAGCTAATGTGTTATATCTATGGAAGATAGATATCAAATATTTATTCAGAACAAACTGAGCACACAGTACTGTGCTCAGAAATATACAGTACTGTGCAAAAGTGTCCAGCTACCCCTTGTTTCTTTATATTTTACTAGAAAATGAAAACTAGATGCAGTTGTTTGCTGAAATGTGTGCAAACATACATGGAAACAGTGTTTGTGCAATTCTAACAAGCTTGAATGTGAATGTTTGATTTGATCACCTTTATTCTTCAACACAGCTTTAACTCTTTTAGACAAGCTTTCTTGTAATTTATTTTAGTCTTCAGGAATAGTTCTCCAAGCTTCTTGAAGGACATTCAAAACCCTTCTTTGGATGTTGGCTGCCATTTGTTTGATTCTCTATCAAGATTATCCCACACTGCTTTGAATGCTTCAATAATGTTGAGGTCTCGGCTCTGGGGAGGCCAATCCATGGTTGATATTGTTCCACTGTGTGTTTTTCTATGCAGGTATGCTTTCACTGCACTGATCCCAAACACCATTGGCCGAAATCCAGTCCCAAGCTATGACAGAGGATCCATCGTGTTTTACAGATAGCTGGACAGGAGACAGGAGACAGGTACAACAGACTTTTGTACAGCCACTGTTCCACTGAGACTTCAGTGAACAGATAGATTAAGTATAGAGGCAGATGTATCTCTCAGTTCCTGTGTCAGTTCTTTTCCACATTTTATCCTGACTAATTAGATAAGAGGAACAGATACTGTTTAACTACCATGGATAGTTTTTCTAGGTGGGACATTTCCTCTTTTATCCACTTTACTAGTTTCTTCATTTTTTTAAGGCTACACTACACACCATGCAAAGTTTTAAGCTATAAGCTCTTTGGGAATCACCTTGTTGGTGCAAAATTACCATTTTAAGCCCGTCAAACATTGTTATCTTTGGCATTTTCATAGAGTCAACTACAGAAATTATAGCAAATTATGTGGCTTTGCAATGGGTGCTAGTAACAAAGTGCCTAGAGATAAAATTTAAAATTCGATCTTTACTAAGTTGTCTGTCTTTTAATGCATGGCTCAGTGTTAAGTGGTGTAACAAACAAACAAAACACATTCCTCTGAAAATAGTTATGTATAAGGACTGGACTGAAAATGAGTGAAAAAGCAACCCAGAAGTTAAAAAATTACATAAAAGACTGGCTCCTTGGAAACATAATATACAGAAACAAGAGTTGACTGAAGACTTTTGCACAGTACTGCATGTGGTTTAGCTTGCTATATCTTTAACTGTTATGAGTGAAATGTACGTTTTTTACAGATAGACATGAACTATTTGTAAAATATACTCATACTTTGGATTACAAAAACGTTATAAAGTAAAAGTGAAAATAAATTCGAAAATGCAGCAATAAAATCGAGCGGACTCTTTCACGACTTTTACCTCTAATAGGCTACAATACAACTGAAAATGAAGCCTGGGGCAGCTCATATTCTGTTGTATTTTATTCTATTCATATTCTATTGAGTGTATTTTATTACCCCAAACATTAATAATACGAACGTAATACTCTTTTTGAGAAAAAGGACCACGCATGTTCATCTTCTTCTTTTTTTAACCACCTTAGTTACAGCAGCATCTGCGCTGTCATCGATGGCCTTGTGTTGTGCTCCTCTCTGTCATGAGGAAGTCATGTGGCCGAACATGTGCAGCTGATTAAAAACAAGGAAAACCGACGCCCACCTTGTCCTCCTGCAGCCAGCGTCTCAGCCACGGGTAGTCCTCGATGAGTTGCTCATAGCTCAGGCAGTGCTTCACTGTGGTGGGCACGTTACCCATCCGTGTGGCTGCTGCTCAGCCCGCTGCAGCTCCGTGTTCTCCGGGAATAACCTTCGCAGATCGCGGGAACTACCCAGAGCAAATTACTGTGTCGCATCCGTGTGCTAATGCAGGCCTGGATGGCGGAGGGCCTCGCTGCATGCAGAGATTAAATATGAAGATGGCTACTTACAGTAGAGGATGACTCAGCGGTTGTCATGACAACCACATCTCCTAAAGTGGGGGAAGGAGGCCAGAGAGCGAGAGAGGAAATTAAGCACAGAGGAGTATTTTCCTTTATTTTTAAGGAAAATAAATGAATGAAATAAAGAAAATAAAGGGCAGGAAAAGGTGCTTCCAGCTTGAAGGCTGGTGATTTTTTTCTTCTTAATTGATTCAACAAGTTCACATACACATTCACCTCCCTGTACTGCTGAGAATTGAAGGTTTCAGTGTAACAACCTGCTTTGATTGATCTCCTGTGACCTGAACCGGCGGAACAGTTTCCATTGCCAGGCGTGCCACTGCTGCCAATGTCAACTGCATATTGTAATAAAATCCCCCGTTAAGCCAAGGCAACATTTACCAGAGAAAACAGGCATTCTGAACCCAGATGTTAACAATAGAGGGGCTTAATGAAGTCCTCGCATTCAACCATCTCACCAAGCTGAACTGCCCTGTGATGAGAGACCTGTACCTCAATCTCCTAGGGGAGGAGGACGACTCATGCATCAGCCTTAGGAAAGACGTTTTTTTGTAGCAGACCTAAAACTTGATGACTGTCAGTTGTCAACCTAAATGTTTTAATCTAAAGAGTGTATTGCCTCTAATGACTTTTAAATGCTCCTCTTGGGTACAAAAATGAAATAAAAGTAGAGCAGCATTATTCTAAAGGTTTAAACTAAAACTAAATCTAAATCTGGTTTTGATTGCAGTGCATTTCTCCAAATTAGTATTTGTTAAATTATATTTTTGCCACCAGATAAACTTTAATTCATATTAATGGTCCTCGTGGTTTGTTGGGCTTGGAATTCTTTTCAGATGATTGTGAATCCGAAACTGCAGCTCATCTAAGTCTGTATTTGACGTCTGTTTTCAGGGCAATGATTGGACTCCTGAGGGGAAAAAAGGCCTTTTTAGTGTATAATTTTGATAACTGCATCAACTGCTTAAACTGAACCAGCCTTTTGACATTTCAGCTTTCAAGGAAACTCCGCATCTATGGTTTATCTTCTTGACAAAAACCAGCTGGGAAAGGTCACTTTAAAGAACTGGCCTTGAGGGGTTTTCCCCATCTAAGGAATCAATATAATGCAGGTGAGTTTAAACACTATCACCAGAACACAGTTCATCCAACAAGGAGAACTGTATGTCCAGGTTAACACATTTGACGTTTAAATGGTATAAAACTAGAACAAATGATCAAAATTTAGTCTCAATGTTCACATATAATTTCAGTTTTTTAGATTCTACATGAGCTACTGAATTTCTCAAAATGTAAATTAGAGTCCACTATAATCAAATAGTGGATTGTTGTATAATGGCATCAATAAATCTGTGTGACTGCAAAATTCAAAAATGATTGATATCTGCTTTGTTCAGCAATTCAAACTAAAGTAGAATAAAGAAGCGAAAAAAATTGACAGTGCGTTCGAATTAGCAGGTCACCAACACAGTGAAACAACTGCACAGCCTTAAGATGTCTTCTAAGAAGATTAAACTCTGTAAAGAAACATAGTCTTCAGGTTTGTGTAGATTAGGCAAACAGATATGCCCTGACAGGAAAGGGGATGTCTCTGTGCTAGTTTGTTAGCTTCTCCTGAGAACAATATATTTTTGCACATGAGGATTCTGGAGACCAGGCAGAAGATGAATGCCTCAACATATTAAATAAAATGCAAACATTGTCACACCATGTTTATGAACTTGGAAAAAAATTCCATTAAAAAAAGAACAAGACTAGACTCTGTTGCTCTCTCTCTTCCTCCCTCTCTCTGTATCTCTCTCTCTCTTTTTTTTTACAGAGGTAGAAACAGATGTGAAAAACAGTACTTTATGGAGTACAGGTTTCGGCATGGCATGAAAGAAGTTTTAAACTCTTAGATACACACTCAAAACAAAGTGGAAGGGGAAAAAAACAGGAACCAGAACAAATCAATTTTCATCCTCCATCCGTCTTCAATTTCTACATCATGAATGTAACTGTAACAACAAGAGAGTTCTGGTGCTGAGCGAATAGCACATCATCATCACCGTGGAAGTAATAATAATGACATGGTCTTTCATATACAGAGAAGATGAAAAGGTTTGTTGGATATACACCCCCAGACCACTTGGTGCATATAACTGAAACTGAATTATACATTACATATGCTGCACAGAAAAGCAAAGAATGTACATATATATATATATATATATATATATATATATATATATATATATATATATATATATATATATATATATGTGTGTGTGTGTGTGTGTGTGTGTTTGTGTGTGTGTGTGTGCATATATAGAAAGAGAGAGAGAGAGAGATACATAAACACGTGTGTGTGTGTATTTATGCTCTTATGTTACCCTTTTCAATTTTCAGTTTATTCAAATTTGTACCACAAAAAACCACAAACATTTTTTTAAAGAAATAAAATGTGAGGTCTTTATAAAAATAGCAACGTGTCCTACAGTTTTTTCTGGAAGGCCGACCACTCTTAGCCAACTTTCCACAGCTCCCCTTTGAGACAGCATGTGTGTTAAAGATTATCCTCACAGTAATCACACCACTGAGCACCCCATGGTTTTTAGTCACAAAAGCCTCTGACTGATGTTTTGGGTATGAGTCCACACATTATCATAAAGGCTGAGCATCATTTCTAGTGCACATGCAGTCTACTGGAAGGTTGTGGGAGTTGTCTTTTTCATAATAATGATCACTTTTCTATATTTATTAGTGGGTGCAAGTGTGAAATGTCAATCGGGGCGATCGGGGCTCAAGAGCTGGTAGTTTGTCTTATAATCGGAAGGTTGCCAGTTTGAGCCCCGGCTCCGACAGTCTTGGTCGTTGCGTCCTTGATACTTCACCCGTTGCCTACTGGTGGTGGTCAGAGGGCCCGGTGGCGCCAGTGTCCGGCAGCCTTGCCTCTGTCAGTGCACCCCAGGTCAGCTGTGGCTACAATGTAGCTTGCCATCACCAGTGTGTGAATGGGTAGATGACTGAATGTAGTGTAAAGCGCTTTGGGGTCCTTAAGGGACTAAGTAAAGCGCTATACAAATACAGGCCATTTACCAATCCACACTGTTTAACAAGGTGCAATAAAATCAGATCATTCATTCTTCACAAAGCCACTCCTTAAAATCGCTTTGTTACAAATGAATTTAAGAGGATGTTTCTAAGCAGCTGGATATTTATTGTGCAGATTTTTATATTGCACCACAGAGGACTTCATGGCTGGATTACGGCTCCACCTGGATCATAAAGTGTAAAGATTTCCTTCAGTGTATTCTTATTCTTGGTGGGAGAAACTGAATTTCACAGCATAAGTTACAACTGCCAGAATACACACGAGCTTGGTTTAAGTCATATCTGTTGACATCTCTGTGTGCCTTCAGCTGTAAACTGATAACAGTAGTGTGTTTTACTAATTACTTTACTGGATGTGTGGGAAGATTGGGGTAGAAAACACCAACCAGGTAAACTCAAACTCATCGTACGTCACACATGCCAAAATACAGTCGGCAGGCAAAAGTCCACAAAAATCCATGCAGGCAAACTGAAGAAAGAGGCAAAGAGTAAGAAAAATAACCAAGCATCCAGGAGATAAAGAGTCTAAGAGTTCAGACAGATAACCTAACAGCAGACGAACATGGGAGCTAAGAATCCTGGGCCAATTGCTCCAAAGGGGATGGGAAGACCCAGGTAAACACTCAGTTAGGTGGAGCAACTCAGCTCAGTCAGACCATGATGACGACTCTGGAGGGCAGCCAGGAGGCTCAGTAAACAGGAGAGGCTACTTTTGAGGTTGGCCTAGTGGTAGGGTAGTCAGGCAAGACCAAGGTTGGAGGTGAGAAGAAGACTATCTGAAGGCCCAGCAGGAACACTACAGAGAGAATAGAACGTCTCAGAAGACTGGCGGTAAAGATGGGAGCTCTCTGGAGGTCTCTACGGCTGGCGAGCCAGACATAGTACTTCAGGCAGGATGTGGAACAGAAAGCTTGGAACCAGTGCAGTCAGGCATCTGCCAGGTATCAGCAGAGAGGGCGGGTGCTTGTTAGCTTGGATGTCAGCCTGAGGGTCCATCAGGAGGGATGGCTCTGGAGCTGGCAGATTGACTGTCAGACTGACTTGGGAGCAGTCTCTGCACTCACCAGTTGCAAGATGTAACACTCAAACTGAGCAACAGGGAAGAAGGCAGACTCTCTGGGACAGTTTGTGTTGGCTGTGGAAAGAATCTGGGTTTAGCATGGGTTGATTCTGAGGCAGGATGTCATTGCAAGCAAAGGTTAACCAGGTCTCCACAATAAAGTAGACTCCTGAGTGAGGTGGAAGAGCAGGAACTGGCTAGAGGTCAGCAGGCCCACTTCTAGGACCTGTGGTGCTGCGGTGAGTTCAGTGGCTGGGCCAGGCAAGGAGCTATGCTAATATGATGACCAATAGCCCTAAGGCTAGCCAACTCTGGTACAGGTAGAAAGCTAGCTGACACAGGAGCTGGATGAACAAAGATTTCCTGACAAGCTAGTGATCAGATGCAATGAGATAGACAAAGGACAACAGGTTGAAAGCTGCCCAACATGAACTGTTCCATATATTTACTCAAATGATTTCTTTTTTTTGTACCAGTGAAAAAGTTCTGCTATGAAGTTGGGCATTTTAACAGGAGTCCATGTGGGAATGACTCACTTTTGGAGCATGCTGCAAGTGACCACTTCAAGAGCTGCAGTTTTTGGCTAATCTGTATTGGCTTGATTTTTCTGAGCTAGAGGTTGCTGCTTGGTTCAAATGCAGGGAGTTGTTGCAAAACCATAAGTCAAGATTCATTACCTAAAATTTGACCCCTAAAAAGTATTTTAGGGCAAACAGAAATACAAAGAAAGGCTAAAGTATATAAAAACCATTTGGAAAAAACGGATGCAGGAAGCAAAGTAACAAAAAATGAATAAATTAAGAAAAAATAAAAGCTAACACTAGAGCCTTTTGAGGTACAGCAATTTGAAACTTCATTCATACAGTAAATCGCCATGATTATTACAGGACAGACACAGATTTGGATTCAGAGACAGGGAAATATCCTGTTCATCAGCTTTTGTTTATACACTCAAAAAAGTCAACTAAGGCAGTTGTTTGATTTATTCAATATACATTTGTCTATTTAACATGAACATATTGAGTTTAGGTTTTTAAATCATTATCAGTTGTTGGTTTAACATAAAATAACAAAAAGTTTAATGAACTAGATTTGCATTCTTCAGTTCAATTAAATGTAATTATTTTAAATCAACAACTCTAAAACCGATGCCTAGTGCGCATGCTCAAACTTCCCAGAAGTGAAGAGGCGGGAACGCGGAGAAAGTTATGTGTTCAGTGAACTGCCGTTTCCCTCTGCGGAATCTTCCACAATACAGGTAAGTAATAAATAACTGAAAATATCTTAGTCAAACAAAGTTGTTCCGTCCGTTAATTGTTTACCAATGTTTTTAATTCCAAATGTGTAATTTGTCATTAGACAGCGGGAGTGGAGCAAATACAGTGAAAATCGGGTATTAGACGGTGCCAATCGGTACCGTCTAATACCTGATTTCTAATCCGCTCCGGCTATATTTATATTATTATTAGCATTTCCATTTCATTCTTTTTTTTGTTACCCGTTTTTGCAGTTAGTCTTATAGTGTTTTTAGCGGTTATTAATGTGTTTAATTCAATATTTAACACGTTTGAAATTCAATTTCAAAGTAAATGAAGTTAGCTAAAGTTGTATGGTTGTCTCATTGAACTTTTACCTAGCTCTGTTAGCATTCACTTTGGTTTTAAATGACGGTTATTGCAAGACATGGTCTTTCTTCACTTTTTTTTTTATTATCATTTGCATTTCTTCTTTCATTCTCTCTCCTTTTTTTTAAGCATTCGGCCTCTTGCAGTAATGCAAGTTAAACTAGCATGCGCGAGTTGCTAAATATTAGCTGTGTCCAAATTCAGGGACTGCATCCTTTGAATTGACTTAAACGCTAGTGCATGGGGAAAAGACCATAAACACGAGGTCAGAGGAAAAGGCAATGGCGGATAGTTATGAAAATTGCCTGTTGGACCTTTACCGCAACTACCAGCATCTTTATTGCATAGTGTGAAACACTGCTATTACATTTGGCAACAGATTGGATATTTATCTGTGAATTTTATATTGCAAGAGGTATTTATATGTATTTGTATTTTTTTATACGTTTGCAACAAAGTAAAAAAAAATCCACTGTGGAGTTTTTATAAATTTTTTTGTCTGTTTTCTTTACCATAGTAACACCACAAAGAAAGTTGACCCCTTTTCTGATTGTTTGTGCCTCCTCTTTAATACATGGTAAGTTTTTACCATCATATATTTTTATGATAGTTTTATGATTTAATCAAAGTAAAAAAAAAGGTGGTCAATAAAACCATCCTTAAAACTGCTTCTCTTTTTTTCTTTCAGTGACTTGTATGTGGCAGTGCAAGCGTTGTTCCATCAGGGAGAGTAGTAGGTAAAAAAAATTGAAACACTGTACAGGGCTCGCAAAATCGCTAGCCCGACATCCCGGGGCTAGCGATTTTTCCAGTTGGGCCACCAAAATCTATCTCTGCCCTGCCCGTCGGGCTGTCATAGGAAGGAAAAATATATGTCAATGCTTTTGCATTCTTTCGGAAATGTAGCTGGGTAATTATGTCATTGGCATTGGTGAGCCACTGTCAATATGTGACATATTGAAATCGCGTTTGAATTTGCGCTTGTTTTTTGCTTTCACTTTGCAATCGCGCGAACTGTGTATAGAGAGCGACAGCACTGATTGGTGAGTGATGATAATTTGCGCACCAATTCCTCTGACATCGTCTTATCAATTGTTAGCTTACTATGCAAACATGACAAGTGAAATCTCCCGCAGCAAGCTTAAACATGTGAGAGGTTGATCGCGCAGAGAATCGCTGAGCGTTATGTGAGTGTGTGTGTAAAAGCAGCAGGATATATATTTTAGTTCTGCTGAGCCAAATAAGACAGGTCAGGGTGCAGAAGTGACAGCCAAAGAAAATCTTACCACAAAACGGAAAAATTATTACAAATCAGACTATAAGGCAAAAAGAAAGTGCAGCTTAATGGTTTCATGGACAAAAGAATTTCTGTGGCTGCAATATGACGAGCTATATAACCAGGGGTGCACATAAGTGGTCCGCAGGTGCGCATTCACTGTCAAAATAAAAAACGCGCACAAGATAAGAAGTTGCAACGCGTGTTTGCGTACATAAGATTTTCTGGAGGAGGACAGACATTTGTTTAGAACTCTTAAAGATGTCGAAGAAGCTCCTTTAAGCAATTACTTTGTTGTTCCTCCACCTCCAAAGAAATGTCAGGAGTCCAAACCACAAAAGAAGCGCGTATTCTCGGAAAAGTGGTTGCAGGAGGTGAGCTGGCTTCAAACAAATGATGAACGCACAGAGATGTGGTGCAGAATGTGCCGTGAAAATCCCACTCTAGCGGACAAAAACAGTGCCTTTTATATGGACGCAAATGCGCGTTGCAACTTCTTATCTGGTGCGCGTCTTTTATTTTGACAGCGAATGCGCACATGCGGACCACGTATGTGCACCCGTGTAAATAACATAATGTTCTGCCGGTTGTGTTGTTGGTTTTCCCTCGATTTCTGAGTCGACAAGCGCCTTTGTTACTGGGACCAGTACATTTAAGAAAGGCCCCCATTAGAAATGCATTATTGCTCAGTCTGCAATATCTTTCCCAGAACAAACACCAATTGCAAATAACATACTAAAAATAAACCTGAAAAAGCGTACTATGTTGCAAAGAGTGAACTACCACTGGCACAATTTAGCAGTCTTTGCAAACTTCAAAAAGCAAATGGCCTAGATCTTGGTTCCATTTGCCTCTTACCTGTGACTTCAGTGGAAATTTTAAATTCAGGATCTGACACAGACTGATTCATGTTCTACACAGACAGCACTGATGTCTGCATGGTCTTCTAAAAGCAGCTTTAGTCAGCTTAGATGTGAAGTTAGTGAAATATACAGTTGAGTTTTTAATCAATGTATTTATTTTCTATTGCAGATTGACAAGGAGTTTCTGCGAATCACCAGAAAGCCTCTGCTATCTACTTTCTTTGCCGAGCTTGACCAATACGCGCCACGCTTAATGGAAATCTTTCTGAGCAAAGGAGGGACACCTGGAAAGAAAATAAGAGGTCTCATGCTTGCCATCTCCAAGGTTTGTATTAGGATTGAGTAGATTTTGTCATAGGCAGCAAAAATAACTTTTATTTGGAGATGAAGTTGTCAATTTTGTTTCGGCTTAACAAATGGAGAGTTGGGAGTTCGCCTTGTAATCGGAAGGTTGCCGGTTCGAGCCCCGGCTTGGACAGTCTCGGCCGTTGTGTCCTTGGGCAAGACACTTCACCCGTTGCCTACTGGTGGTGTTCAGAGGGCCCGGTGGCGCCAGTGTCCGGTAGCCTCGCCTCTGTCAGTGCGCCCCAGGGCGGCTGTGGCTACAATGTAGCTTGCCATCACCAGTGTGTGAATGTGTGTGTGAATGGGTGGATGACTGGATATGTAAAGCGCTTTGGGGTCCTTAGGGACTAGTAAGGCGCTATATAAATGCAGGCCATTTACCATTTTATTTACCATACAAATTGTGACGTTGCCTCAAATGCAAATCGTTAAAATTAAAATTTTGAGATTAGCAACAAGACACCTGGTATTGGGGAAAGGATGTCTTGAATACCAAACAGTATTAAGCGTTGCAATAAAGAATTTATGGAATTTGGTATTGGAAGGAAAGAAATTTATGCATACCGTAGTTAAACTTGATACACAAACATACAATGCATTTAACATGCATCAAGACAATATTGCTTTTGAATCTGCACTTGGATTAAAACAAGTCCTGTTGTTTTTTCATTGCTATGGTCATCAGTATTTGTAAATAGAAATGTCTATGAATTTTGAGCTGTTTAGTACTAACACTTCTATACCTGTTTTATTTTAGCAGCTGAGTTAGCCTTTTCTCGAGTCCTGTCCCCCTAAGTTACTCTTGCTATGTCCGACAAACAAATGGTTTCCTCTGCGCACCAATGGGTACCCAAATGTGCGAGCAGACATGCTTCATAATGTTTGGTACATTTACCTGGGAGTGGGGCCATCCACACTGTTTAATCCATTCACGTTGTTTTTGACTTTGTGAATGGAAAGAACACAACTCCTCCAGACACAATCTCTCGGGGTATCGGTGGGCACACTGCTTCTCCATCTTGCTTGAGGTTAATGTTTGTCAGACACAGTAATGGTTGCTATAATGTGTAATTGGACAATGGCCCTTTTGGGGGAGGGGCTGGTGAGAGGTCAATTATGCCACCTCTTTTGACATGAGAGGTGTATTTTATAATTTATGTATTGGAGTAATTACTAACAACTACTTTAGTGGTGTAATTTTCTGTTTATTACTTTGACTACTTGGATTTTATGAACAGCATAGAAACAGTTGTTTAAACAATCTCTTAAATTTTACTTTGTTGTCTTATATTTGTTCATGTAGGATACGGACAGCGAGGCAAAAAGCTGCATGGAGCAAACTGTGATGGGGGTGTACGTCATCCAGAAGGAGGGTGCTGAACCTGAAGATGACCCAGAGAACGTTGGTGTCCTGATTGAGGGTGTGGAGGCTAACACTGATTTGGGTAACATTGCACAAGCATGGGCTCTGTTGTTTGGACTCGTATACTGTTTGAACCTGAGCTACCCACCAGAACTTAAATGCACCTTTGAAGTCCTCCAGAAGATACTTTTAAATCTTGATGGACAAAAGCTCTCTTCAAAGGCACAGTTTCTGAAAAACAAGCTTATGGGGTGAGAGCACTTGAAAATGATTGATAGGTCTTGAATGGTTCATTGGTGCAATGGTGATTTCCAATATATAATGTTAATATTTGAGTTGTTTATATTTTTTCTATTATTTAAAAAATATTTTAAAGTTTTTGGATTCTCTCTGTTGGGCAATTCACCTTTTATACAGCACTGCAGATGATTTTTGTTTGTCCTTATATAGATGGCTCAAAATGGATCAGAAGTACTGACAGAAGTACTGTTCTGTTAATTATTTTTCATTTAATTTTGACTTTGTAGTATAGGTACTAATTCACACATACCATAATGCTGTCATGTGTTGAATGAAGAAAAAAAAAAAGAGGGGGGCACTAAAGCACTCCATTGGAGTGCTTTAGCGCCCCCCTCTTTTTTTTTTTCTTCTCCTTTGTAGAACAAAGTTACCATTTTACAGAAACTGCATTGAGGGGTTTTCCCAAAGAAATGTTCATTGTTGTTTTTAGCTGCACTGTTACTATGTTGTGTCAAGGGCCTGTAAAGTTTAAGACCACTGCCACCTGTTAAGTTCACTGTATTATTGTGTCCATTTTGCTTGCTAGCATGTTTTAATAAACACAGCAAAACTATATTGGTAGCTGTGGAGGACTGCAACAAAAATTAAAAAATAAATACAGAAATATAAAAATTGGTCAAACTAATAATTATTACAATGAGATACACCAAACAAATATAGATTTTCATTTCAAATAATTAATTGCATTTGAAAAAAAAATGTCATCTGTCATTTAATTTGATGTTAAGCCTTCTGTTTCTATTTTCGTTTTACTTCCTAAATTTTTTTTAATCCCTATATTTTTTTTATTATTATTATTTTTTTTTACCTATGGATTTTTTGTTGTTGTTGTTGTATTGCCCCCAAATTATTTCTAATTTTTTTTTTTTTTTTTCCAAATTCACACAATAGTAATTCTTTTTTGTCACATGTTTTAACTTGCCAAGTGGGAGATGTATTTTTATCTTTTAGTTTAATTTTTTAAAATACAGTTGAAATATTTAGCAAATTTTGCATCTGTTTTTAGTTGTGGAAGCTTTGGTTCCAACATATTACCTATGTAAATAAGTATTCTAACGTTATACCTTTTGAAGTGGCATAATGCTTGCAGGTGTACAAAAATGGTAAGCTTTTATATTGTCCACTAAATCCAGTTAATAAAGTTAATGTTATCATTATCTGATTGTGACTTTTTTTTGTAAAGTAGTGGGTTTCTAAATGTGTAACAAATGTAAACAAATCTAATTGAAATAATTTGATTGAAATGAGTGAAATCATCGACCCCCATATTGGTTTATTAAGCAAGACTTGCAGTAGTTGCCTTGATTAACAAAGTAGTTGTTGAAACAACAAGATTTAATTGTGTTTTCCTAAACTTTTTAACGTGTGTAGAATGAATTAAAACAAATTTCACTCTACATACTTAAATAAATCACTTCAAATCAATGTAAGTATACTATGTTGATCCAACGTAATCTGATTACATTAAACCGCCAAATGCTAAATGTGTTGGTTTGACATGATTGAAAATGGTTTATTGTACTTGGTTAAATCGTGTGCAAATTGGGTGCCATGATTAAATTGTGTTCATCCAACAACACATTTTTTTGAGTGTATGTTACATTATTTAAAATTCCACATGTTCTTTGACAAAAATAGTCCAACCCAAGCAACATGGAAAAAGAAGACAGCAGGCATAGTTAATCATAACATATCATGTTAGAAGCTATTTTTGTGCTAAGAAAAAAAACACAAAGGAATCTTTAAAGACTACCATGCTCTATGCATTTCCATGGAAAAAATCTGTTGTGCAAATGCTGCATGCAATAGAAAGAGAAAACGGCTCAATGTTCGATTAGCATTTAAAAACATGCAGTATGCAAAGTAAACTGGACATTTAAATTTTTAATTCTAGCCTATTTCTTGCATTCCATCAGGAAAGACCAATGCATTTTGAAAACATGCTAATTAGACTGAAAGGAGAACATTTTAAAAATATAGAAAGAGTTGAAATGCACAGGTGCCAACTATAACATTAATTGGAGTTGACAGCTGAGTTCACAAACAGTCTGCTGTAAATTAGAGAACCTGAGAGCCCCTTTTCTCTTACTCTCAAAGATTATGCGCATAAGGGAATAACAAGCAAACATAATAGTGTTTCTGCACTGCCCCTTGTGAGGACACATTCCTCGATGGTCCTACTGCAGCCTTGTCATACCAAACAATGTGTAAAAATGTGACCCATATGGTCTCCTTTTCAAGAGGGTCTGATTGAGCTATATGGAAGCCATAGCCCACCCACAGAATACAAATAAGGAGAACCATATGTGGGGAGATGAATTAGGTAAACTACACAACATTTTTATTAGATACAATTTCACTTGCCTTGTGGATGGACTGCAAGGTGACACTTTCAAAATAAACTCTGAGCCACAGAAAGAAAAAGATCTCTGGTTGACACAGTGTAAATCAATAAAACACGGAATTACTAAACTAAATGAACAACGGCTATTATTTTGCGCAGCTATATTAGACTGAACAAAATGTGATCAAGCCAAGCTTTGTTTCAGTTATCGAAACTGCCTGCAGCCCACAGCAGCAGTAATTGATCACATCAATGATAGTCAAAGTCAAAAATGTTCAGGTTAATTGTGTGGAAGTGTGCATTTGCAGTGTACCCAGCATATTAATCTCCACTAAGGCGGCGGATAAATGTTTAGTTTCACAGTTTGTGAGTATATTTATGAACAGTTCCAATTCCAATTCGTGAACAACTGGTTACATGTGCTTTTTATTTCAAACAGTCTGATTTGCATCACTTGTTTAGAAAATTGATAACTCATAATACTTCAGATGCACTTTAAAATAAACTGGAACAAACTATTGGAAATGAAATTAAATACTCAAAAGGGCCAGTAGCCTTAAGTTTAAAAAAAAAGAAGAAACAGTGTTAAAATAATATGGTGGACTTTGTGTCATGTATGGCAAGGTACCAAGTTTTATCATACAGGGGTGAACAGATATAAATATGTGTTGTGTACAAAAGTACACTTTCTTTATATTTTGCTTGAAAAATATGAAATATGTGCAGCAATTTATTAAAACTTCTTCAAATTGACATGGAAATACAGTATGTAAGGTTAAAACTCAAAACAAATAAGAGTATTTTAGTTGCAGAAACTTCGTGAAGGACATTCAAAGCTCCTCTTTGGATCTTGGCTGCCTTTTGTTCTGTTCTCTGTCAAGATGATCCCACACTGCTTCAATAATGTTAAGGGCTTAGCTCTGGGGATGCCAATCCATGTCTGGTAGCGTGTTTTTCTATCCACGTATGCTATGACAGTGTGTCTGTCATGCTAAAAAATAAAGCTTTTGCCAAGCAGACCCTTTAAATATGGTATTGTCAAAATGCCAAATTTGGATTAATCACTGCATAAGACTTCTTGCCACAGATTTTCAGTCCAGTTCTTGTGTAATTTAGCATAGCACTGCTTATACTCCTCTAAGAATGGGTTCTTAACAGCTACCATACACTGAGACAAATTCTGATGATGCTTCAGCAAACAGCAGCTGGACCAAATTGAAGACTCAGATGCATCTTTAGGTCCTGTGTTAGGTCTTTTTTTTCTTATTTCTTAAGGAAATGACTTTAAGATACTGCTCATCTGTTTATGCCCATCAAACTTCTTTGGCACTTTTTGTAAATTTGATTACTTTTTCTAAGACTAAAACAACAAATGATGTGTGTGACAGGCTGCTATTACAATTTAAAATTGGTTCTTTACTTTAAATTGTATGGTTGGCCCAACACTGGTTCATCCCTTGAGTATGGTGACATTTTATGCTAGAATGATTCATAGGTCAGGGTTAAGTGGCTTAACAAACAAAACATTCCCCTGAAAGTGGTGAAGTACAAGGACTGGACTGAACTGGCTGAGTGAGAAGGCAGCCAGTGGCCAAAGAAAAATTATGAAAGACTTGAACATTACAAGAAAGTCTGGCTCCTTAGAAGCAAAGTTTAAAGTAAGGAGGGATGGCATGATATTTTTACATTAGACAATACTTTGCTTTTTCTATCCATCCTCGTCTGCTTATCCTTATTAGGGTTGCAGGGGGCTGGAGCATACCCCAGCTTCTTTGCTTTTCTAGTATTTCTAAAATATTTATTTTTGTGTAGTTTTACCCATTTAGAACCAGCTCCTCTTGACTATGGAAATCTTTTAGATGATGACTGATATGCCTCACTGCACTAAAAGGAATTACATTTTTTCAAAAGGAAAAAAGACTGCAACATTCTGCCTCTTTAAAAAAAAAAAAATCTGTGATTCTAATTTTGTCATCTCTAAGTGGCCACCTCTGTTTGTGGTCTGACAAGATTAATGGCACGTTATAGCAGTTTTTTGTATTTGTTTTTCAGCATGGGTCAAAGCATTTCCTGTGGTGGTGGATTCGTTTACATTAAAATGACCTAAATCCTCAAGCACTTGTGACTTTTGGCCCAGTCAGGTAGGAGCTTCAAGATGATGTCTCCTTAATAAATATATCCTGAATAAAAGAACATGTTCTTAACAGCTGCTGAAATGGATACCTCTGTTTTCTTAATCAGGTAAAGACGATAAACATGTTTGTGGTAGAAAAAAAATATCAGCACATGGAAACACATCTCAACATTATGCAACTATGTTTATGTAAAGCCAACAACATGTTGTGACATATACTATAAACCGAGTGCACGATGCATGAATAATTCACAAGCAACCATTCAGGAAAGGTAAACTACCAGAGGTTGTGACCTTTTTCAGAAGTGGCCACTACAAGTGCGGATCTGATAAATGTCAAGGCACCTCTGACTCACTGCTGGCTGCTTTTGACCGCGGGGGTCTCGGAGGAAAAGGGGCCACTATATTAATCCGCCCCGAGTATGGCAATTGTTACCCTTTCATGTGGTCAAGAGGTTACTGTTGAGGAGGGTTGTGTCATTTTGGAGAACCTAAATAGAAGCTCATTCATAGCAGCTCCTGCGTTACAGACAAGGAAGAAATGTTGCTGAATTGGAAAGAATCCATCATATTAAACAGTAGATGGGATTGTTAAGTGCTAGGAGTAATCATGCCAGGCAACAGGCCACAGGAATGCAAATCACCCCTCAAGCCAAGAGTTAAGTTAGCAGGTGGCCTCTTCTATTCACTGAATGTCAACACTCCTTTTAGATGGAGCCCACATAACATCTGGGCAGGCCAGCCACTGCTTTTAATTAAGTGAAATACAGTCACTCAATGTTCTGCCATGTCAGAAAAAATGTTATAAAACAGGGAGGGTGGAGGGGGAAAGTGCAACAGTACATATCCTGTGTTCAGTGAGGGTCAACACAGTTGTGCAAATAAATATTAATCCTTAACCTAATCCCTGCATTTCCAAGACCATTGAAGAGTTCTGCGTAACCATAGTACTTTTTTGGAAAAAGCACATTCCCTCGCACTTTTCGGGAAGTCCTGCTTATCCATGGATGAGTGCACCAACACTCACTCGGTTTTGTTTATGGTTTCCACTTTGTTTCCAAGGTTGAATCTTAGCTCGAAGCAGATGGGCAGTGACAAAATGTGAATTTACAGCATGCCGGTAAGTATATGTGTATCAAGCATGTCACATAAATAATGTGGTTGATGGGAACTTTCCACCATAATCTGGAAAATGTTGCTTTTCTCTGCTGTCATTCTCATGATAATCACCCTTTTGGGCTGGTATCGGAGGTCACAGCATTGCCTTGCTGGTAGCATCGTACTACTTAGCATTACCGCTCCCTAAGAGCATGTCATCAGGCTCTGTGGGTGTACTTCTAGTTTATATCATACTTGTCAAACATTGATAAATCTGAGACGGTACTTTGGCAGCAGTGAGTAAAAGATCCACAGAATTCCAAACAGAAATACCTAAAAAATAAAAAATAAATAAATAATGCATTTATTTCACCACGGATTTTTTTTTCTTCTTACAGATTTATAGCTGTGTGTGATAAATGAAGAAAGAAAAGCTGCGAAGTCAATAAAAGCCGAGCAAAGATAAGAGCTTTCAAGTGGTACATTTATTAAATACACAGCACTCTACGTTAAGATACACTACTTTCCAAACATGAGATCGAATATGTGCGGCGCAAAGATGTAACTATGACAAAGTCCACAGAGAAATGAGAAACAGTGTTTATGTAAGAGATAAACATTGTTAAAAAAATAAGCGAACACTCAACATTATAAGCGTTTCATTCCAGACTGACATATTCCCTTTCTGAGAACACCAGAGAAAAAAAAACTGGCTTGGAAAAGGTGAAACAGTATCAACGCTGAAAGACGGTGACAGCTTGAAAACAGCTTTGGGCAGTTTGGTTTATATTAGAGACGCTCAGTGTGTTATTTTAATCCTGTGATCCGATTTAATTTGAAATATTTCCAAGAGCCTGTTGAAGTTGAGACGTTAGTGTTAATAGCATAATATGGAGATCCCCCTTGTTAATAAAATGTGCTTGTGTTACAGTATCGCGGGACATTATTCTGTATGCGTCTGTCATGAACGATTACCGTTCTGAACTGGGAATGAACTCATTAAGAAATGAACATTGAAATACAGTGTTTATAGCGTTTGTAACACACTATGTATAGAAAAAAAAGAAGAAAAGAAAACAACAGAAGAGGAAGCGATCATAGTGACTCCAGTGAACAGTTTTCTCATAAAAGATATACAGTCCTAACCAATACAAAGTATATGCCAACGGACACAGAAGTTAAATGATAACTGTTGTAAAGTAAAATTAGTATTTTGTCCTAATCATTTAAATATCAAAATATTCAGTGCTATTTTTTTTAAAAAAGGAAAATAAATTAATAAAACTCTATATACATAATACTGAACATGACATCACACCTCCAGCAATTCCCATGCCAGACTGCATAAATTAAAATTGGCCTCGCCTGTTAATGGCACCCGCAAGACCTAACTACCATATTTCTATATTTCTTCAGGATAACATTTGAGCTGTCATCAAAGTAAAGTACTGATATTGCGTTGAGCTTGGTTGGGGCGCAGCATGGTTTTGGCACATTGTCAGGAAACATTAAGTGGACCTATAAATGAGAGCATAAAGTAGAGTTTAAAGAGGTGCAACAGCAGAGAGTTACAAATGGTAAGAACGTTATTAGCTTAAAGCCAGACTTTACTGCAACGCGCATGCGGGATACACTCTAAAGAATGCTTACCAGAGTTTGCACAATAGCATGATTTGTTGCATTCATGTGTGCGTTGAGTGGAAAAGAGCACTCGCCATCACAGTAAAAAGCAGCATAGCCCTCCGGTGCAATGATCCAATCCTTTAGAAAAAGAAGACATTTAGTATACCTGATTGATAATCTCATAATTTGACTAAATGAGTAATTTTTGTGTGATTACCTAACAATTTTTTCATTGTAAGAGATGTCGAATATTTGTGTTTTACCTGCCAACCCAAGTCCCGAAAGCTGACATAAAGCTCGTGCTTCTTACAGGCTTGCTTCTGTTCACTGGTGTTATAATCTGAAAAATAATAGTACTTTTTTATGACAAGAAATAATTTTTTTGACTTACTACAACATGCTATTATGAATGTATTGCTTTTGGAGTTAACGGATGTTTCAGAGAATTATTAATACAAGTTGAAGTAAAATTCCTTTCATTTATAAAGGTAATTGGTGGATAATAAGCATTAATCAATGTGCTGGATTATTTATCGAAATGAACAATGACATGTGTAGCCACTTATAAACAAATTTCTTTCCAAAGAAAGAAATCAAGAAAATACTTTGAGAAGAAGAACAAAGAACAGCAGAACTATGATTACAACTGCCTCCTTGTGGCTGTCAAGCTCACATTTCACAATATGAAACCAAAGACAAACATAAAACTAACAATACTGACTCACTAATTAGGAATCTTGCCAGTAACAGGGATAAAATGTAAGGTTCGTTTTGAGGTTAAAACCATAAAGAAAGGAACATGTAAGGTAATAAAATATTTTTTTTTAAAAACGTCATCCTCTGGCGAGTGCTGCCAAGTGATTCTGGAAATACAGACCAATAATTTTTAATCTGACAAGCACGGACAGACAGTCTGCTGAACAGGTCAGCAACAGGAACAAAGGATGTAGTGAAACGGATTATTAAAAGACTCTGTGTAGGGTAAAAGAAAGTATTCACAAAAACATATTTTAGCATCTAAGCTGCATTTTAAGCCCACTTACCTCCAGTTTTTGGTGCCTTTGAGGATTGTTGTTGATTATTCAATTTATTGCGATTGTGGTTCTTTTTTTTCCCACCAGCAGCTCTGACTGAGCGAAGCAACACCCCGCTGGCCTTGAAGAAAGCAACCAGGAATGGCTGTTTGGACTGGGGCCCGTTCCTCCCGATGATTCCGGCAGATTTTATGTTTATACTTCGTCCTTTAAAAAAATAAAAAGGTAAATAAAACTTTTGCAACATTTAAAGTCAGTGGGTAGTTTTAGAAATTTATGACTGCTTTCAGAGTAAGCACAAATACAAAAACCAGGTCAGCTCATCTTAATTTTTTTTGATTTATGGCAATTAATTGGTGGGAATTGGTGATAAATAATCATAATCCAAACACTGCCAGACATTTGACCTGATGTCACATAAAACATTTTTGTAAAATCAAATGCAGATATTGTGGATTGTCTTGAAAGGTGAAGTTGACCTTTTAAAAGGTTAGGAGTTTAAAATAAATCTAAAGTGATTACAAGAGAAAAAAAAAGGAATGGAAAGAAAAACTGAACTCCACTTGCCATCTACAGTTTCCACACAGAGTTGCAGGCCCAGGTTCTGCTGTGGATTCATCACCCAATGGTTACTGGTAGCTGTTATGTCAAACACTAGCCAGCCTCCATCAGATGCCTGGACCTTTTTGGAGTCAAGTAAGAACGTCTCTGCATCTCTAAAAAGTCAATGAAAACAATGTCATAAACATCTGCACTAAATAAGCTACAGTTAAAATGAGCAAAAACAGCTGGTGCATATATCACTGGCTACTTTGTTAGGCACATCCATTCAGCTGCTTGTTAACACAACTGTCTAATCAGACATTCACGTGGCAGCAACTGAGAGAATTCAATCATGGTAAAGACAACCTGCTGAAATTCAAACCGATTCAGAATGGGGAAGAAAAGCGACTGAGATCAGAGAAGAATGGCCATAAACGCAAACGCAACTCAAATAACCATTTCTTAAAACCAAGCTAACCAAAAGAACTTGTCTGCGTGCACAAAAATTGGACAACAGAAAATTGTGAAAATATTAGGTAAGGTCAGAATTTGGCCTAAACAACATGAAATAATGGATCCATCCCGCCTAGTATCTGCAGCCTACCTGAATATTGTTGCTGACCATCCCTTTATGACCTCAATGTATCCAGCTTTCTGTCTATACTCTCTTTCCCCTTACCCTCCAACTGGTCATGACAGTTTCTTCAGTTTCTTCCTATGAAAAAGGAGTTTTTTATTCCCACCCTCACAAAGTGCTTGCTTATAGGAGATTGTCTGATTTTGCTGTAGGATATTTACCCTGGCATAAAGCACCCTGGGGTGACTGTCGATGTGATTTGGCACTAAACCTGAATTAAATTGAATTGAACCTAATTGAATTGAATCTTCTGATAGCTGCTTTCAACAGGATAAAGGACCATGTCACAGAGCTCAGACTGTTTAAAACTTGTTTCTTGAACATGACAATGAGTTCACTGTACTCAAATGGCCTTCAGAGACACCAGATCTTAATCCAACAGGGCACCTCTGGGATGCGATGGAATGAAAGATTGGCATCATAGATGTTCAGCTGACAAATCTGCATCACCTGTGTAATCATATCAATATGGACCAAAATGTCTGAGAAAATAAAGTGGCTGGTGAGTGCACATGTACTTGGCATTATTTTCTAGAACATGTAGACTGAATCTTATCACGACTGAGTACTTTATTCCAAACTCTGTGGCAACTCTTCCCTCCCTCCTTTAGAAATCAAACATTTTCATTCTTTTTTTTCCATATGTGTATTTGCAAAGATATATAATGACTTTAATTTGTGTGATTTCTTTTGGGGTTGTTTTTTTTTCTCTTGTTTGTCTGATTTGTTATGTTTTTATGCTTTTCCTGATAATGAATAAAAACTAAAAAATAATTAAGAAATCAAACATTTATCTTAGTACTGAAATGTGCTGATTTGGTCTGTAAGAGTGTTAAACTCATTACTGTGTGCTGGACCTGAAAAGAAAGCGGTGCTTTTGTTGGAAAAACCTTTCGCTAGTAATAAATAGCAGAGTCGTGGGGCACAGGGTTTGCCAGTACTTCAGAACTTTCAGGAGCTATGAATCATGCAGATCAGCTGTTTTTCTTTTGCTGTTTTTTAACATAAGCTTGACATAAGGCCTCAATCAACTCAACGTTGAAAAAAAAGCCCTACTTCCTAATTTGCATTGGATTCCTTTCAAGTTGCAGATCAGATAAAGCAGAGCCTGTTACGTTTTTGTGGTTGCCTGATGCTGGTCAGAGACAACCAAGATTTTCCGTCAGTCCTTCAGGAACCATTTATGTCTTTATTGCAGGTGTAATAAAAAGCAAGCATAATCTTTATGCATGACATACTTCTAAACTTCCTTTTTGACTTTTGTAGCTTTTAGCTTATTTCCTGTGATAATTTAGCCTGAGTAGGTACAGGTTTTTAGCTGTATCCAAGAGTGCAAATGTTTATCCTACATTTTAATCTGGGGTCACTAGATGTACTGCTCCACAAAGAATGTGACTGAACACCAAAGCTGAGTGGTAACTGTTCAGACTGCTCTGTGTTTAACAAACTATGTTCACAAGTTAATATTTTCCATTAGGAATTCATGTTCAGCAGTAAAGTTCAGTACCAGAGCAGGTGTGACTCTGAGATAGGTGTGTAGTTGTTTGAAACTACAAGTACTCTGACTTTAAGTATACATTTGACAACCTGTATGGATACAAAGTAGAGCATTTTCACATTGTTTCTGTGTTTCATTAACTCAGTGAAGACACTAGCAAGTAAACATAAACCCTGCAAGTTTAAAATAGCAAAATAATTTGTGCTAATGTTATAAATTTTAAAAAAACAACTTAAAGTTCAAAGAACTTATTAGTCCTCAAATACATACATAAAGTGTATTCTGGTTACAGACTCCACAGACTTCCAAAATACCAGCATCTTATATACAGTGTTATTCTCATGCACCATTTAACACATTTTCTCTATCACTGGCCATTGCTTTTACTTAACTTTTATTATTTTAAGTAAATGGCAGAACATGTGGACAGGAAACAATTTTTTTAGTGGGATTTGATTTTCTTTAATCAAATCCCACTATTATATTAATGTCAGTCTCATAAAACCCCTAAAAAACCCAAACAAAATGGCTTTTAATTTGCTACAGAGACCACAACCTGTTCAATCTGTGCTAAACTGATTTTGTTGAATGGGCCAAATGAGAACCACTGGCAATCATGAGTATTTATATAATCAGCATTTTGTAGAAACTTAGTAGAGGTTTGTGGCACAACTTCACCCGCTTCCAACGTACAAGGTGAAGAGGATATGGTTTAAAAGGGGGTCAGCAACTTGTGTAGTATATAAAACAACATTAAGGGCACAGGCTGAAACTCGTCTGTGTCCATAAGCAGCATTCTGCCTAACGTGCTAGAGGCAAACACAAAAGAATCTGTTTGGCCTACTCATACTGTAACTGCATTTAAGCTTTTATGAAAAATCAAGAAAACTGTTCTCTAAGATTTCAGTCACTGTGAAAGACTCGTGCCTGTTTGTGAGCACTAATTCAAATACATGAATTAGTGCTCACAAAGCATGTGTGAAAACATGAACTGAGCATTCTTCCCCTTTAAGATGGTAGAGTCCATTGACTTGGACCTTTTCAAAGCCCCGGAGGGCCATATCTTCCCTTCAATCACCCACACACATTTTTGGCAAGCAAATGTGGGCCCACTTTTAAGTGCACCCTTGTGTATTCAGCTATGTCTTGCTTTAAACTTCCGGAATATTGTTAAGACAGGCAGGTGGCGGGCATAACAGTGACCACGGGAGCACCCTAGGGAGCCTCCAACCCCCCGCCCCCCGATACGGGCCCTCGTGGTTTCATCTGGGACACAGCCAGCTTGGCAGGCAACACAAGACGAGTGATAACTGACGGACCTTCCAAGCTTCATAAGTGGCCAACTTGCTAATGGAGTTCTCTTTATCCGTGAACTATATTTGTAAGGCAGACATGGTGCGAATGAAGGAGAGCAGAGTTTGAGATGGGAGGATGTGCTTTGCAAGTGGAAAGTTTCAACCCCCGACAGACAATGGCCATTATGAAATAAGATACAAATCGAGATGCAAATAGTTTTAAATAGTTCTCACTTTTTGCAGTAGCAGCTACTTCATTCTGCTTTTTCACTACAAGGAAGAAGCTTCCAGCCTGTCTTACATTTCACTAAACCTTTAAATAACTGAGAACAAACTTAACATAGGTCCTTTGTCTTTGTTCTTTTTTTAAAAAGACTGACTCACTTTATGACTCATTTTCCCCCCTTGTTTATCTACAATCATTTTATGCCCATAAAATGAAGCAGTAAGTCCTTTAAACTGTAATCCAAAAAGTGCTGGGACATTTTAGTTAAATGCAAGTGACCGCATTAGTAAAAAGAACACTTTCATGAGTTTACTAAAGCAGTAAACACCAACTGGTTGAGGTAAAGCATTTTAGTTACTGGACAGTTTAAGCTATCGTTATGTAATAAAAATATCAGAAATTATTTAGAGATTACCCAGTTAAACAGTTCAGGACTTGGGCGAATGCACAGAGGTACAATCACATTTAATATGCACATTTAATACATAGTTGCGGTTGGTCTGGCACTTACTTGTTTTGATACTCTTTGATGACTTGATATATGGTCACCTTCAGGGTAATATTGTCGTAGCGGGCATGACTACGGTCCTTATAGATCCTAAACTCAGCTGCAGTCACTGCCTCCCCGTCCGGTATTTGAGTCAGATCAAAACGGAACTCCTTGTAGTGTCTTCGTTGGTGAGAAAAATCTTTATCTTTCTCCACTGGAAAAGAAAATACTTTATGACAAAGTTGATTTCTACCGGGAAGAAAAGTTGATAAAAATATATATATATATGTATAAATGTATGAGTTCACCTCCTAAACTGCTTCTTAAGCTGTTTAAAGGAAAAAATATGCTAGCATCAATGCGCAGGAAAAAAGTGTAATTTATCACATCTTCTTTTGCATTCAAGGTCCAATCCAAACATTTTGACTACCAACAAAAGCACTTTCCAGTTCATTAAATCAGTCAACTCAATACAGGTAGCAGTTCCCAGACAGGCCCTCTACTGTGTGCCTAACTGCATTCTCTGGCCATGATGAATGGGCTGTCAGTTAAGAAAAACAGGCTGATTTCAATTAAAGACACTTTCGTCTGCTCCTCAAGTAAGAAAAAGAGCAGACAGGATTCTTCAGCATCACATGAGTGTCTACTCTGACCTCTTTTCTGACCTCATTCTGACCCCTGCTAGGCTTCATAAAAAGTAGCTAACCCTTAAGCTTGAAAGTAAAATATTTCTAATATAACAGATAATATAAGATTGCTTTTTAAGGCTTGTCTTTTTTTTTCTTAATCGGTAGATTTGTTTTATACCTATGTGGAGACAAGTGGAGGATATCTGATTTTATATATATATATATATCCTCAATTTCAGCATCAAAGAGCTCCAGTGTACCTACATTAGGAACATGCTGACAAAGTGACCTCGGCCATCTCTCACCTCCACCTGGTAGCAGAGAAAAGGCATGTGGCTGAGGTCAGCGGATGTTCTGACATCCACGGTGATATCATGCAGTGCATTTCCCTGATATTTTATCGAGAGGGAACGCCTGCCGTTACTTAGCACAAACAGGTCAGAGGTCAGCTCTGACTTTTACCCACTGAGCGCGTTCCATTATATTAGCCACGGGTGGTAATCTGAAACAGAAGTGCCACTGAGAACACAGAGCATTTACCTTTGAAATAGCAAATTATTAAATAAAAATGTAAGATATCAGTTTTATTCAGCTGGTTCTAACTGGGCTGTAATGAAATTATCAAATGACTGATGTTTCATTAATAAAAGACCCCCTTTTTATGCTGTCTTGTGTGTTTGGATGTTTGAATAGCTGGCTTCTTATTGATACTAGAGTAAGCATATTAAACCGCATAAAATACCACATAGACATTTTAAAACAGTTGAGGTCAGTAGCTATATGTGAGTGTACTGTAATAAAGACAGAGCCCCATTGAACACTCCACTGACAGTCTCCAGAATGAGAGCAGAGCCTTCAAGCCTGACAGTGTACATGCCCTGGTGTAGCTGTAAGTGGAAACAGATGGGCTGAGACCAAGGTGAGGGAATAATGTTACAAGCAAGTCTCCACAAATTCGCTTTAACATGTTTTACTTTGTATTTTGGAAAATACAATCCTTAAAGAATAAAATTGTGAAACTTTGTTAATGATATGTTACAGGGATTTGTTTTTAAATATTCAGTTCTGCAGGACTGTGTAATAGTTTGATTAATATTCTCAGTGGCATTGCAAATATTTTTAATCTCATGATGGAATAATAAATGGTACAAATAGCACAAATATTATGAAAGGGGCTTGTGGTTTCTCTTAGTGACAGAACCTCAAATATGAGTATCAGTCAGTATCACCCTCTTTTAACAACAGGAAATAATTTAGGCCAATTTTCTCAAGGTCAGACAGTCATCTGATAAGTCGCTGTGAACTGCTGGGTTAAGGGTCGCAGCTACCGAACAAACACAATCATTATACATAAAAGCGACTTAAGAAAAAAGTAGAAAGCAGCACAAATTGATGGGTCAAAACGTTCAGCTCGATTGTGTTAAATACAAAATATTTAACAGGAGTCTGTAGCAACCCCTAGGTACTCTGAGAATGACTGATGTCTGACGACGAACTTTAATTTTTTACATTTAGATGCACAAATGTCTTTTCAAAAATTATAAATCTTGAATTTGCTCCTCGGCAAGTTTTTGTATGAGAGGTAGCACAGGTTTCTTAAAAAAAATATTGCACGTGTGTCCGGTTATTTTCCAGAAATAAGTGTTAATATTTTTCATCCCAAAAAGCAGGCTCGTTCAGCTTATGTTGGTATTTTAAGATTTGCCTTAATGTCATCTATAATAAGAGAAATAAAAAGTTTAAAATCCCTCACTTATCTCTGTCGAGGAAATAGAAATCTAGTGAAAGATGAACAAGTCAATTTCTTTCAGTGTCCGTGATAACCAAGAATCACCTGCACATAATGTATATATTGATTTATAGCACGTGTGGATATTGATCCCGTCTTAATGACACTTACCCAAATTGACAAAACTCATAACCATGTCGGCGTCATTGAGAAAGTTGGTGTCTTGCGCTGTGGTGAGTGCGGGGCTGTGGCCTACGAGAGGGGCCGCTCGGTAAGGCTGTGCCACACGGGAGTAGCCGGCATGCTGGGGGTTGTAGTAACTTTTCCTAGAGTGCCCTTGAGCCTTGGCACTAAAGCTCTTCCCTGCGCTCTCCTGCACGCCCTCCTCCTCATCCACGGCCATGGCGTTGTACAGGTCGAGCATGAACAGCGGCGCGGAGGACGCCTGCTTCCCGGGAGAGAAGGGCCTGGGACGGTGAGGCAAGCCCAGGATGGAGAGGATCTCTCTCTGTATCTCCCTGCGCTCGTGATTGCGCAACCTCCTGTAAATAAAACTGGAGTGCACATGATTGTCACTTAAAACGCAATGCACGCACGACAGGAAACTCAAACAGCTCCACGCAAGTCCAAGTACGGCACGGTTCAAAGGTGTAAGCGCTGTCATCTTGACAAATCAGCTCACTTTGAGATGTGAAGATGAACTACATCGCACTCAGTGAAGGGAGAGAAAAAAGCGCAACAATTTATGCTATAGTTGTGCCAACACGGAATCATAGACTTTCCATATTAGCCAGAGGCACCACAACTTTCACGGTGGTAACTGAGGAGGCTTTTAGCAGTCTGCCCTTCTACAAATGAGGTATCAGCTTGCAGAAAAATCGCCGCTCCTCTCCTGTGTGCGAGCTTCCTCCAGCAGCAGTATTTACGCCTCCAGGGTCCATCCGAAGTCTCAGCCACACCAAGTATTTATGGAGCTGTGTGACCCCGTCCCTCACCTTACTCCTTTGTGATGAAAAAACGTGTAGGTACGCCCATAACGTCGGGGGATAACCTGGAGTTTCCAAGTGGATAAAATGTGTTGAACGGTGTCAAAATTAAGCAGAGAGAAGCGTTCGACTCATGCCCCGGCGCGCATTTTTCTTTCCCCCCTCTCTCTCACTTTTTTTCTCCCCACTGAGAATGTGTATTGGGGCTAGTTGCCCTTTGAGTCCACCCCACACTCCTCAGCTTTTGTTTTTGCGTCCTCCTCTAGCGGCCGCAATAAAACTTCAGCCCGGTCCCATGATGAATGTGGCGGCTCAGGAGTGTAAAAGGAGACACTTGAAATCCGAGAGGCCTTCTTAACGAGTGAAAGAATAATGACAGAGCCTTTTAATCACCTCAAGTTATTGAAGTCTTCATAAAAGAGGGTTTCAGCTGCGTCCACCGCAAAACAACGAGGGTCATATTTTTATCATGTATGGAGGATTCACAGGTATGGAAATATTAAATACACTAACAAACAAGGAGAATATAGTAAAGCCATAATTCAGGACGGGAGGAGATAAAGGCCTACTGTAAACCACATACCGCACGTGGCTATATGCTTTAATTTAAAATTACATAAATTCACTCAACAGCAAGAATTAAACATGAGTATTTAAGTTTATTGCAGAAAGCTCCACCCTCATGGGACATGAAATAAACACAAGCGAAAGCCGCCGTGCTGGGATAATTAAACATATAAACAGAGAGGGATTCACGTGTGATGAGTGGCTACTGTCCAAAAAGGGGGAAAAGGAAGTCTTCTTAGAAAAATTCATACGCATACTAAGATGTTGCCACATAGCGCCATCTAGCGTAAAAACCTGAACCTGAAGTGACTGAAGTTTCCCTGCCAGTCACAGAGCGTTTTAGCTGAAGCTGCGCTCATCCAAGTTTCCTAAAGCAGTGTGTCCTAATTCGACGAGCCACGCGATGATCTCTCTCCTCTTTTTTCTTCCAAACCCATCACCGCACTTAATCCCCTTTTGATGCTTCACTTTGAGTGGAAACTCCCAAGTGCAAACCACACCCACGATTCCATGTGAAAGATGAGATCAGTGATGTGATAGGAGAGCAGAAATAAACGCTTTAGTTCAGAGACAGGACAGCAAAAGCCAAACAAAGTTCACAAATCCTTTAAAATATTTTTTTTTAATTCTAGTTTTTAAAAAAGAAAATAAAAATGGCAAAAGTCATACCTTCACACCAAATAATAACATTACAAAAGATGTTTAAGAAAGGTCACTGCTGAAATGTGATGTGCCTCTCTTATAAATTAAAAAAACAACCTGCTACAGTAATGAAAGGTAAGCTGGGGGAACATAAATGGATTAAAATGTGAAACTAAAGTGTTGGTGTGTTCATAGATGGAACATTTTTATATATATATATATTTTACATCCTAAATATAGAACAAATAAGACATGGCAATGAATGGAGAAGTATTGCAGTAGGAGGGTAACCGGGGTGATGTGTTTTCACGCACAAAAGTCAGAATGCTTTATGAACTCGAGCTTCCAGGAGTGAGTACTCAGCAAGAGGATATCAAAGTCACAGTTTTGCGCTAAAACGTGTTCATTTCTGTGATAATTCATCACGAATCAATTCACAAATCATCATTGTTTTTTCATGTGTGTGTATGTGTGTTGATTTTTGTTGTTCTGTTTTTTAGTGGAACATGTGGCACCTGCCCTATGTGCAGTAAAATCTTATAACGCAACATGCAGTGAAGGAACACAAGGGGGCAATATAAGAAAGTGTACCAGCCACAGGGACATACAGTACAAACTTCAAGATTATTAGGAGTCAAATATGTCAGCCAACTGCAGTCAAATGCTTTAGTAACACCTTATTAAGATGTGACCAAACAATCACCGTTCATTTAGCATTCACAAACAATTTGCACAGACTCACAATGTACACATAGGCCTTATACTCATAGGTGTCACACTGGAAATGGTGGGTTTATTTAGGTGTGGTGTTCACAAGAATCGAAAGGTTGCATGTAAATAATGTTCAACATAATTGACTGTATGTGTAATCTGCACATACAATCTACACCTCACGTTTTGAAGTAGGTATGCATGTAATTAGTTGATGTTAATGCAGTGCATGCCATAAATCTCATTCAAAGTAAATGATGGCATGGCTCAAAATGGGTCCTTCCTCTGAGCTTACTAAATGCCAACAGCTTCAGACAACAGCAGGATTGACAAACACCTCAGACTCAAAGGTGTTCTCATTAGTTCTAATTATAAATTCATCTCTTCATCGAGATTAAATATAAGGCTCAAACAGTAAACAGGTGTGTGTTTTTTGTCAGCAAAGCAGAAGATTTGGTAAGATTGTGTTGGAAAACCATAATAAGCTTTCTTGATATGCAATAAAATCTTGATTAGACATTTATGTTTGCTGGCGTTTGGTATGCTGCACCTAATACAACATCCATCAAACTGTTAGCTGTAGTGTGTTCATAGATGGTGTGCATGAGTCTATGCGTAGTAATCTTAAATGCAGTGAGTACTGTGCGTTACATGGCTGGCACATTTGATACCTCATACAAGGTGCTTGGATAAGAGGTATTCACTGGAGCCAATCATTAATCCTCTTAACACCATTAAATTTTCAAAGAATGTTCAAAGCCATATGACTAATAATACAAAATACCATCAAAGAAACTGGGATGCTTAAAAGGTGTCACATAAACGGTGTCAGAAGAGGTACGTTTTGTTTCCATGTCAGAGAGGAACTATAATGGTGAGATCTTCCTGAGAATATCTGTTCTGCATCAGCTTTACACTGGTGCCTGCAGTGATGCTGCCTTGTGTCAATAGTTTGGGCCTTTGCTGTAAGAATCCCGCCTCATCATGCCTCCATAGCACATGGATGGATCGCACACACCAGGCTCACCAGGGATGCCAGGATTACCACTTTTACCCTCTGGGCCATTTTGACCAGGGGGCCCAGGTTTGCCTGGAGTACCTGGTTTACCATGTCCCTCCGGACCCATTGGACCTGTGAAGATATAAATAACAAGCAACCACAATGGAACACAGCTGAAAGCTAAATACCAGATATCCACTAAAAGTGCTTCTGCACTTTTACATGACCTTATCAAATGAATGACAAATAAATCTGTGATGTTCTTTACCTGGAGGTCCAGGAGGCCCATGATCTCCAATCATGACCCGACCAGGGCTCCCCTTCTCCCCTTTGAAACCTGGTTCTCCTGCAAACACAAGTGTCCTTGTTAGAGAGATTGTGCAGAAAGTTTTAGGATATGCGACTAACTTGACCTTTATTTTACCTTTGAGACCATTAATCCCAGGATACCCCGGCCGACCAGGGCGGCCTGGCAGTCCCCTAGAACCACTAAGCCCAGGAAGACCTCTGAGTCCCTGGGGCCCCATTGGACCTGGTGGGCCAGGAGATCCAGGCTGACTTTGACACCTGGTACAGCTACTCTGCTGATTGCTCAGTATCAATAGAGGCAGCTCAGCTGGAAGGATTGATAATGAGATAGTTTCATTTGGGGAAAATACATAAAAAATGTTCAGCAGGTAGTTTAAAATGATACGTACCCTGAAGAACCTCTCTGCATATCTGCCGAATGTGATTGTCTGACATTGCACTTAACTGCAATATAAAGTGATAGACCACGACCAACCACTAAGTTATACATAACACGATTACAAAAAACCTATTACAAACAAGGTGTTAGTACAGTATAAGGCACACGTACATATCTTCCTTCGGGTCCAGGTGGGCCAGGAGGGCCCATATCTCCCCGCAACCCTCGGGGGCCTGGTTGGCCTGACTGACCTGGCTGTCCAGGTCGTCCAACTTGACCTTCTTGACCTCTCTGCCCCAGATCCCCTGCTGTCCCTTTCTGGCAAGGATACCACCCCATTATTAGTAATACTAGTTATTATTCATGTTACACTGAGGTAAGGTAATTGCTTTATTGAGCTTGACATACCTCTCCTTTCAGACCCATTGGACCAGCTGATCCCTGTCAATCAAAGTAATGATAAATAATTTAAAAAGATGATAAAACATTCTGAAAAGCACTGTAATTGACATTTACTATTATCATTCTCACTACGTACCACTTATTAGCATTTGTGTGTTTAGGAGTATGCCTGCCCCCCCCCCCCCAAAAAAAAAAAAAAAAAAAAAAAACTAGAATAGTAGGGCATCAAACTCCAAAATATAGACAGATAATCTGATTTTTGGAGGTATTGAAGAAAAAATATTATCTACTGATTTTCTTGTCCAAATTTAGTTAAATCTCAATACCCGGGTAAGTAAGTATTTTGGTGGACTGGGCCATGAATCGGTGATGCTAAACTATGCATTTGTACCAGAAACTGTTTTCTTACACGTGTAGTTATGATGCAACAAAGCCTTTCAAAATTAACTCACCACACCCCCTGGTTGCCCCTGCTCTCCGTTTTCACCTTTCATCCCCTGGTGCGGAAATCATTAGGTCAACATTAGATTATAAAAAAAAATAACACATAAAATCAGGTTTCAGACTTCAGCCAATGCTGTATATGCAAAGTACTGTAGATGGTGCTGTCCATCAAAAATTCCACTTAAAACAGGAAGAATGACACATATTTATAGTAGTATTGGGTTTTAATGTAGGGTGTAGCCATTTCATTCTCATTAGCATTGCTTAAATTAAAAAAACATGTTGTTTACATCCCAGATCAGAGAAACTTCCAAAAAAGCAAGTAAAGCTGACGTGAAAGCTTCCAAATCCAGATACAAGATGTGATAATAATGATTTGTAAATATATTAGTAGACTGAACTATTGTGAATTCTATGTCCAAAAAACCTTCCATCAGGAGAGGTTCATCCTTCCAGACAGCAGACACAAGCCTGGAATAGACTTTTGATTTGAGGTTCCATGGTTTCACTGTAATTGCTGTTTTTGGACAGAAGCAAATCTTAATCCAACACCCAATGGTGATGTAATTTAAAACAGAGGTTGTGTTCTCACTTTTCTAACCATTATTTGATCTGCTTAACTTGTGCTGAGTGCAATATAATTTTGTCTTGAATCTTACCATGTCGCCCCTTTCACCTGGGTTCCCCCTCTGTCCCTGTGAAAACAACAAAGGCACAGAGTTTCATTTTATAACATGCTTTTAAAGTTAAACACACTAAAGTCTGTGCATATCACAAAAAGAAAACTAACACCAGACTTTTTGTAGCGTCTTTGTACAAATTACAAATATTACCTACAAAACTGATTGTGATTTACGGCTAATTGATATGAGTGTACAGTCATTTTTATAACTGCCATTTCTCCAGACCATGGACTTAAAATTCAAAATCTAAACAGACTTAACCCTGACCTGGAATCAAGAGAATACTTTGAATTTCTGACTAGATGTCAAAATTCTGGTGATATCAACAAAAACAGATCATGGAAATACCTTGCTTCCCTTCATTCCTGGCATGCCTGGGTGCCCTGGTTGACCTGGACTTCCTGGTTGCCCTGCAATGCCCTTTAAAAGCATTCAGTTAAACCCAGTAGTTAAAAATGGAAGCAAACAAAAGAAATAACTGTTATTTAAGAAAGATGCTGTTCAGCCAGAACATCATAACCAGACCCTTCAAAACAGTAGCATAGGACCTGTCAGGGTGTCCTGTAGGGTCTAGCACAGGGTTGTAGAGCTTCTGGATTAATGAGTAGGGCCTCTGTGGGGTCATGCTGTGGTATTCAATGGGTTTTGCAGCTGAGGAGTTTCTATAGGAGTTTGTCATTTTCTTTTTGCAGTTCTTTATCAGTGTTTGTGGTGTGGCAGGGTGCATTGTCTGCCTTTGTGGTCTGTAACACCGTTTAGGTATGTAGTATGCATCAAAGTTTAAATGCCAAATGTTTCCCACTAGAACATTCCATTTTAAATAAAGGAAATAATGTATTTTACCTGTCAGTGTGGTTTGTAGTTAATGTTGTGGCTAATCAGTGTGTACTGTGGTTTTGATTTATATACTGCATTAATTATCAGCTTCCAAAAGAACTTGCTCATCTGGTTCATATTTAAATGGTAACATACCGCAAGCCCCGGTGTGCCTTTTATGCCCGGACTTCCTCTTTCACCCATATTCCCCTTAATGAAGAGATAAAACACATTTTAGATTGCAGAAAGAATACAATGAGATAGCATCCAAACCACATCCTATTATGAACTGGAGTGTGGCTGATATTTTCGCTTTCTTATCATAATTCATTTTCAGTGATACATGCCATAGTTTGAGCATACTGTCATGAGGTTTTGGGATTGTGTAGTTTGAAGTTTAATTGTGTCTAGTCGGTGCTTTCTTTTCCAGCTGAACAAGCCTCTGTAATTGCAGTCTGAAGTTCAGCCATAAAATCAAAGTAGTGCCTGCATGTCCATAAACTACGTTTTCACTTGTGTGCCATTTACCAATACGCATTGGCTTGTTAAAAGCAGATCAGCTAATGAAAAATGATTAGGAGACAGCGTGTCCAGACCAGACAAGCCCAGACTGCTTACATTTCCACTAAAATTCCACTGACGAAAGCACTAGGTCCTGATCATTGCTTAATTTAGCTCCACTGGAGAGGCCAGAAGATCGTTACTTGTTCTAAAGTGTATTATAGCAAAACAGGGACCAAACAAAACATGCAATGCTGCCGGCGAAGTACTTTTTCTTGTTTTTCCTCAAAGCTTAGAAAGCATCAAAGATTCAACATTATCCAAACTAATGTGATCATGTGCTGCAATTCATTTAGTATCGGCTGGACAATATATATACTGATGCATGACATCATGCCATACTGGTCTGCTGTACTTGGAGGCAGCTGCACTGCATTGTAATTGGAGACAGTTTCAATCAAGCTTGAGCTTGCTGCTCACTAATGCAAGCATGGATTAATGTGGATTAATCTTAAGTTATTGATTTCTCTGTGTCGCACTTTTAACTAGTGCATTCACAGCCCGAGGGCTATGGAGGGGGATAAACTCACGTTAACCTCATAGTTTATCCTGTATTAAATGTCTGTTGGTAAGATCAAAGTCAGCCATTATTTCAGTTCATTCTTTTTTTCATCACAGCTGTTTGAAGAAGCTGAAACATGATGTTCTAACAGGCGTAAATCATTACCTTCAGTCCGATCGGTCCTTGCAAACCTGGTTCACCAGGTAATCCCATTTCACCCTGCAAAAGAGGGCAAAACTGTGTTGCTAACTCTTCAGATCAAACATAAACAAGAACAGCTATTAACTTACAGGTGGTCCAGTCGATCCTTTAAAGCCCCTGGGTCCAGGCTCACCAACTTCTCCCTTTAATGAGAATCTTATCAGTCAAATATAGTCATAAATAAATAAATAAAGCAAAACCATTGTTGAGTTTGCTTTGCACATACATTAGGAGCTCTTACCTTTTGTCCATCAAGGCCTGCATTTCCAGGCAATCCAGGCATACCCTAAGAGCAACGTGGTGTTCCAGTTAGTATATTTAATAATGCAAAGAAGACAATATGACTATCAGTGCTACAAATTTGCATTGTAAGAAACAGAAATGGCATTTTTTATAAAATTTCGAAGGCATCGTTTGACTTTATGCCTTATCATTGTTGTGAAATGATCATTTCATTGTGTCAGTAGCAATTGTTGTTATTTTCTCTCCATAAAAAAACATTATCTTGTCCTTGTGGATGGAGAAATGCCTACCAAAATGTTATGCTTCCCAGATGTGGTTGGTTAGTTTACATGAGAAGCAGAGTAAAGTAGCTTGAGGCTTTTTCTGAGGCTAAATTCTTGTGAGTAACAATTTAGTAAATGTAATCACCCCCAAATCAAACTATTTCCTGCAATTTAAGTTTGTTCTTTAAACTAAACCACATAGATCCCTGGAAAAACCCTATGTGCCTCAGCTGAACCTCAGTTAAATACACTGTATTTGCAGATAAATGCAATAATTTTTAAGTGAATGGTTTAATGCACTGAAAGGTTTTTAAGGTCAGCGTGCAGCAATTACTATACTTTTTTGTGTTTCAGTTATCTTTTCTTAAATAAATGCTTTCAGATGCAGCCTTACAAAGAAGTTTCAGTGTGCATAGAGGACAAATGGGATAGGAAGGCAGTGAGAGAGTATATAGTGTTGCCGTGAACACACTCCTCGCCAACACGTGAAGAAATCCCCTTGTTGGGACCTACAAAGAAGAACTGCATCTTGTTTTAACTTGAGGAAGCGCAGTTCTAATCCTGCCTCCTTGGATACGTTGCTAGCACTATTGTTCTGATGGGGGAAAATGGCTTACAGCCTTGTGGAGCAACTGAGTCATCTTTTGCGGACCCATCGCAAACGTTTGGATGAGGCTTATAATCATGATCAGTGGGGTGGCTGCCCAGTTGAAAGACTTTCTTCCTAAAACAGATTTGCCAGAGCGTCATAGCATTCCCCCGATGAGTTACTTTCACTGCATGAGTCTGTTACATAACAGGGTTATCCTGGGATGAACTACAGGGGAAATACCCCTAATTTACTGCCTGTCAGGGGTAGTCTTTGTACTGACACTGTGTTAACACTGCAGTCTTCATACACCAAAAAACATTATACGTGCAAACCTGCATGATCCGTGAAATCGGCTCTTGCATTGGCCTACTTTACTCTTCTCTTTGTATGTTTCTACTATTATTTCATGCTAGAACATTTGTAAAACATTATGTAATGTACCACAGTCACAGTGGTCTGCACTTCTGGTTCAAAATGCTTTGCTTAAAAGTTAAAATCTAAAAAACAATATGATATTCATGCAAGTCTTCAATGTCTAGGACTCCAATTAAAGTTGCAAGACAATACCAGCATCTTAAGCAACCTGGAAAATACCAAACCTTTGATCAGCACTGTCTATGTGTGTGTTTATGACTTACAGGATGGCCTTCCCTTCCGTCAGTACCAGGAATACCACTGGCTCCAGCTTCTCCCTTAATACATTTGGAAAAAAAACTGACATTTAATTTCATCAAAATTTATAGTTAGAAGCCCTCAATTCCGATACCTACATGCCAGCTCAATCACAGTGCCCGACATTTTAGTCAATTTGAGTCAGTCAGTCGACATCTATTTAAAATGTGAACTGCATGCTCGATGTTTGCAAAAGCTGGGAATTGGAAAAGAACAAGAGGGACACTTGGTTATGCATGATTCGATTTCAACATAGGGGAACAACTAAGTCTTTTAGGAGTGTGTGCACTCATCCAACCTTGTGTCTCTATTATTCTCCTAATCCCTGAATGAGCTTTGTAACATACTACACTGTCAGAACAAACAGACCTTTTGACCAGGTCTTCCTGGAAATCCACTCTTTCCATCTCTCCCAGGTAGACCCTGAAATCACAGAAAATTATATTATATACACAATTATGATGGGCTGTGAGTCGATTCTCAGTTTTTTATACATACAGGTTCTCCCAGAGGACCTTGTGGCCCAAGAGGTCCTATACTTCCTTTTTCTCCCTGACAGTAGACAATCAGCCAGTTAAAGCATGCATATTTCATGTTTAAACCTCTGAACTACTTTCAGGATTGTGTGCACACGTACCACTTGTCCAGTTTTTCCTGGTAACCCTGCTGCTCCCGGGGTCCCTTGTGCACCCTAAGGAAAGATTTTAACCTTCAGACAGCCGTGTATCAACATCTGCTCCAGAGTATCAGAGTTGTTTGTGATATACATTGATGGAAAAGCAAACAACTTTTTGTTAATCTAATGTAGACAGAGAACTTCATAGTAAAGTCTGCTCTGTGACAAATATGCAGCAGCAGTGGTCTTTTCTGTTGCCTAGATAAACTGAAAGACTGAAACTTCAGGGAGTGGCATGTTGTATTGCATCATTGGATATTTTTAAATTTGCACTTGTTGACCGAAAACTAGACATTAGTAAAGTTTCTGTTATGCATTGCCAAGTTAAGGGAACAATGCGTCACTGGATTATCACATACTCAGAAGGAAAAAAGCCTGATTTTGGAACAAACGGGGAATTGCATCACTTGTTTTTCTGCATTCAAAACTATGCTAATGGCCTCAAGAAGGAACACATTACCAAGATGACATTTGTTACTGGCTGACTCAGTGACTTTGGTTGTCGACATTTTTGTTGAGATTCTGTTTGCAAAAATATGCTGAATGCAAAAAACACCGTTGGAAAAGTGTAGACGTTTCTCTCTTTCTGTCTCAGCCCCATTTGTTGTTCACTTAATAAACATGACCCAGTAGCATGCTCATACTCAACTCTCAAAAAACACATCAGAAATCTCCTTGGCTATAATACTGTAATCTTGTTTGCAATGGATATCAAATGAGCTATGGCAGAGGGATTAAAGACGCATTTATGAAAGCTTGTTGTTGGTCTTCACGCTGCAGTGAGTTTTGATAAATAGGGTTTAGTTTTACTTGTAAATGCTAAGATGTGCCAACCTATATGACAACACAGAGCTTAAAAGAAGGACAGTCTTGGAGACTGCACTATAAGCTGACTGACCAGCGACTTGCAGAAAGCTTTTGCTATGGGTCTCATGCTAACAGGTGTGTTTACTTTCGAAGCAGAGATGCGGTTTTCATTGATTTCTGCTGAAATGAATGCCACCATTGTAGTTACAGTGTTAATAAACTACAGAGATCAATATCACAGGCTGGATGCCCACATAATTAGCAACAAATTGTTCATTGAAGGGTGATGAATGACTGTGGCCATGAACAACTACCACAGACTGCAAATACACAAACATAACCTTGAATTATGTCCTCCTGGCTTAATTTGGCAGACATCTCATGTTTCTGTTCTCTACATCCTATGCCAGGAAAAAAAGATTGCACCCTTGGTGGTCTTACTATATGGGAATAGTTTGAAAAGGCAGATTGAAACATGTTTGTATCCAAAGAAAACAGTTTATTCTGCAAAGGGAGGAACCTAAAGAAAAGCTTTCGTAGGTCCTTGCTAAGAAAGGTTTTTTGGCTATTGTTCTGCATTGGAAACAGAACAATAGCTGAGAGGAAACGCCTTTTGACCCAGACATGAAGGGAAATTTGGTTTAATTAGACTATTTAAAGCTGATTGCCAAATGGTTATAATTTATGATATAATATTTATTCTTTCTCCCACAGCTAGGAGGATTTCATGCATGTAGTCCAATAATGCTCTTTTCACTGTTTTGGCCTCACAATGTGTGTGGAATGTCCTTCAGTGAAGTCCGGGCAGAAAAGCCTCTGTCCATCTTCTGACGGAGACTAAAAACCACTTTTTCAGACTACCTCTGCTACCTCTTACTCAACAAGAGCAATCCAAGACTGCATGCCTCTGCCAAGGTTGAAAAATTCCCTCCACATCATCCATGAATTAAATCCCTGGATCCAGAAAGATATCTGGATCTGGACTAGTTTGTGATACTGAGACAATGTCTCTCTGCATTTCTCGTAATGGTAAAGAATTCTTCCAAAGGTTTCCTGGATCTAGACTCATATTTAGATTGACTCCAAACCCCTTATTACTTATAATCTGGGCAGACCCTATTCCTGGTAAAATCTTCATGCATATCTTTAAGAGTCCTGCAAGCAACCTAAGAAACCAAACCAAACCAATTACGTAACACAAAAATCTTTTAGAGCTCTGTTTATAAAAGAGGTACTCCCACATTTGGATGATATTTAGCTTTTGCTCCACTTAGGTTAAAATTCACTTCTTGTAAGTCACTGTCTGCCAGAAGAATGTAACACAAGTAGAGGTCCAATTATGGGATTTCAAAAGAGTGCTGGAAATGGGATAAAATAAATAAATAAATTCACCTGGTGCTTAATAGTGCAGTGTCTGCTTATCGAGAAGACCGTCCAGCAGCTTGTAAAAACCTAATGTGATACATCCTGGACACATGTGTCTGGGACAGATGGCACAGGAGGATTTACTCCAGGTGCAGAAAAGTGTCAGCAGCCAGTTGAGAGAAGTTTTTAGACCAACACTAAGTGCTTGAATTGTTCTCCCCTTCAGCCAAATAGCAGGGGGCCCCTGTGGTCCCATTGATAACTGATGATATGACAGAAATGATGCAGTTTGCAGCAGCTGCATTAACTTACTGAACTTTAAAGCAATGCTAAACGCAAAATGCTGTTCAGATGAACATAAAAGGGACTCTGCTGTGTCTGTTGTTGCTGTTTCGGTTATCGAATAAGCAAAAAATGCTGGATCACTTAGGCTTCGCTTGCTTTTAATTGACGGTGCATTTCTACGAAAAAATGTCCTTCCAAGGAAGATTTTTAGACTTTCTTGTTGCTGGATAAAATTTTAATTTTCTCAATTTTTTCATTTGGACCTGTTGTGGTGGCTGGCACATTTCAGCGTACATATGATGTATCCTATCATATAACAGCATGCATAATTTCTATTTGTGTGACTTTTTAGCTGATGCACCACTTATTGTGGGTAAGTCTTGATTCCCTAACTTGGTTTTGTTGTCATCTAAGGCTTAGAGATTCCATTCATCAATTTCTGAAAATCACTTGTCCAAATAAGGGTCATAGGTCAGAAAGTGCTTTTCCCAGCGGTCATGGGATGAGAGGCAGGGTAAACCCTGGGCAGGTTGCTAGTCACTTGTATTTTTTCCAGAATTATGAGGTTTATTCCTAACTGAGATCCATGTGACACATATAGTCCTCTGTCAAGGCGTGATCAGTTTTGTTAGTTTGGTTTCTCAGATCACGTGGTCTATCCACAACTAAATATTAACCGCACTTCTTGTAATCCAGTCTTAGGACCTCTACCTTAAATATTGGAGTTATAGACTAAGAAGCAAGGAGAAGATGCAACTCGGGGTGAACAAGACACCAAGAGGAAAGAAGATGCACCCCCGGTTCTCTTTTTTAACGTTCCTAGGAAATGGCGGTACAAAAGTCAGGAAATATGAACACATTTAAAAGGTCTCCGATGACCCTCCTGCTCTCTCTGCTCTCTTGTTCCACACTATAGATGCTGTACTTTTTACTCTCCCAATGGATCTGCTTTATCTTCAAAACATATGGCTTCTGGAGTGATTGATGCAACAATGTTCAAAGTTGATGTGTCTAGCAGGGATTTCCTCTCAATCCTACATTTGATCTCATAAAAAAAAGATTTAGCTTGAAAATTCAATGTGTTTTTCTACTTTTAACTATCGTTTCTTTTTCTTTTTTTTCCTTCCAGCTATAGCAGAGTTTCCATGCTTGAGCTGATTTCTACAGAAATATAAGGAACTGGATCTAGATACTATATTAATGAATAGAAATGAGGCAACAGCTGAAAATAATAAATAACATCAGCACCTTCTCGCCTGGTTGTCCAGGTGGCCCCGGTAACCCAGGAATACCCCTCTCACCCTGAAAGAATGAACTTGTGTTTAAAAAAAATGTCTGTTAGTCGCTACAAAATCATGCGTGACGCCATAAAGTGTTATTTGACCTTCCTACCGAAACACCGGGCCTCCCTTGCTCTCCTTTGTACCCATCTGGTCCACGTGATCCCTTAAAACAAGGAACATGAAAGCAGCTTTAAATTTTCAACACTCTATCTTATCACTGACTTTTCATCCACTGGTTATTGATTTACCTTAATTCCCGGCGAACCTGGGAGACCTGGAATTCCTCTAAGCCCAGGGATACCCTTGAAATAAAAATAAAAAAAGACAAGAGATGCACACGTTTGTTTAAACATCTGAATCCCCTCCACTGTGTGCATGCTCTCTGGGTGATTCTAGGCTGCGGGCACATGCTTTTTCTGAGTTTTTGATCATGCTGTAGAACATGTGGTTTACTTTTGGATAGTTTTCATCACACAAAATCACCACCATGTTGCCAGTGCTGCTATAAGCAAAGATGTTTCTTATTTAACCACTGGAAAATTAAGAAAGTAAGCACATTTACCAGTGTGTTTTAACATTCTGAAGCAGTCCCGACCACATATAATGAATAAGAAGAAAACCGTTATGATCTACTGGACACAGATACTCAACTGGTTTTCTCAAAAGCTGTTGTGGATGCTGCTGTTGGTGATTATGTTTGTATATTGAACTATGTAGTACTCACAGGCTTACCATCAGCACCAGGAGGACCAGGCTGACCAGGAATACCAATGCTTCCTTGCTCTCCCTAAAGAAAGTGGAATGACATTATTCAACCATGTGTGATTAAAACTGTATCATGCAGTCTCAAAGCAGTAAAGTAATCCATTTAACACACCTCCGGTAACAGTAAACTTTCTCACAGTGTTGATTTAATTTATCTATAAAGAATGCTTAGCAAGCTTGTTTATCTAATGTAAGATGCACCATGTGGGGTCTTAAAGAACATCTGCACGCCAGCAATGTTCCCAGCATTTTGGATCTATTAGTAAATGTAATAAAAGCATACCGGTGACCTTATAAACACAAACATTAACAAAGAGAGTCTTTTGCCAAGCTTATATCTCTCTGAGGTCCTTGTATAACGGCTTTTATGACCGGGGCTTTTTGATACCCTGTGATCAATAATGGCAAACATGTAGGTTTTATTTCCCACTTTGGTAATTTTCCATTGCACCCAGTATTTATCTTTGACAGCAGTCTGGTTTGGTTTAAGAAAAAAAAAGTACAATACTCCGTACATGTCCTTACAAGACAAACTTACACACACAAACACACCATAGCAAGCCTCACTGGAGAAAAAAAGACCACTTGGTGCATTCATAAATTATAATACTGTTAGTTTTCAGCAGGTAACTGTGTGCTTAAGAGCTGAGTGTTAAAACTTCCCACTCAGCACCGTTTCTGACACAATCTGTTTTCACAAGCTAGTAGGATCTGATCTGTTGGTGAAGTGCAATGTGTGCTCGTCATTTACAGGACGTCTGCACACAGTTCACTAAGGCTGAGCTATAAGAGAGGGAAGGTTTGAGTTCTGCCCTAATACAGTTTGTCATTCCTGAGTTTACACATAAATTCATACTGTTAAAGATAAAGTTGCTTTTGTGATAATTAATCTCTTCAGTCCACTACAACTTAAAGCAAATATTTAATGAGCTGTCTGGACACTGAGGAGCTGGACAAGGCAGCAATGTATGCCAAAGCAGGAACGAAGTCAATTTGTCTGCAGTGTTGGCACACAGGCAAAGAAAGATCTTGTGACTAGATTCAGCTCTTTTTTTAATATGAACAGGGCAATAGGGTGTCTGAGCGATCTCATGGTTATATACTGTGTGCAAAGCAAAATGACAAAAGGCAAAGACTGTGAGGAAAGAGACAGGAAAAAAAAAACTGACCTTCATTCCTGGTTGTCCGGGAGGTCCAGGAGGACAAACACAAGGTTCTGGAGTCGGTTCAGCGCGATCAGAGCACTGTAATAACCAAGCATAACAAGAAATCACAGCCACACACTAAACATAATCTGCAAAGCTCTGATATTAAGGTTTAGTCTTTGGGTTATTTGGTATTTCTCATTAAAACTGAAAATATGCATCACAGTTTCTTGAAACCACTTTAAAGCTGCAAAACATGAGAGAGTGATATAATATTCAAAGGATGCAAAACAGAGAAAAACAACACATTCTCAAAAATCAGAAGGTGAACGACAAGTGCAGGCTTTAAAAATTCAGTTCAATTCAGTTTTATTTCTATAGCACCAAATTACAAACAAATACTTCAAGGCGCTCTATATTGTAAGTGAAAAACCCTACAATCCCCTGTGGTCGAGCAAATGAATAAATAACATCCTTACATATGAATTGTTCTTGTCATTTTTAATTAAATTTTTTAAGAATTCTAAGAATAGTAAAATAGAGTTGATAACATGATATAAACAGCTTCACTATGTTTAGCTCTAGCCTACTTGCATATGTACACTGGATATGTAGGTGTCAGAGAGCCTCCATTCAAAAGAAAATTGATGACCAATGCTGGAGATTCCAAACAAACCACTGAAAAGCACACACAGAGAGAGGAGAGAAGTAGCGATACTTGGAAAGCATTTGTAATTTTAGGCTTCTCATCTTGTCTCTTTTGATATTTTTATCCAACAGCTTCACATGAAAAACAGTTATTTGGCACTGGCTTTTGCGGTTGTAGCAAATCCCAAGCCAACAACGGGCCACTGCTTTGCAAACACAGTTAGAGCCAGCAGGCAATAAAAAATATAGTGCAACATGTCTGAAGCTGAGCCAAGGGTCCTCCTCCAGCAAATTATTCTGCGCATGAACAGATGTGTCTTAAAATTAATATGCTGAGCTTACACCTTCGCTTGTAACGCTGCAACGGACTACTGATGAAATAACAGCAAAGAAAGCATCACTTTACAGCTTGAGGTGTGGAGTTAACCGAGGATGAAATCTTTGGCTCTGCCATCACGGGGCGCATTGCAGAGCAGAAGCAGATGTAATTAGGAGAGGTGAAAAGTAGGTGAAAGTACGTTATCTTTTGGATGGAAAAACAGGTGTTGGGCCAAGCAGACTCATATATACTTACAACTCCAGGTATTTCACAAGCAGTCTCCCGGTTGTTCTGCTCAGGGTCACAGTAAATGCGAAGTTTCTGAATTTCAAACTGGGAAAAATAAATTTAAAGGAAGAGGCTGTTGTTAGAAACAAAACTTCCGATATTGGGGACAAACAGATTGTAATATGTGGCCAATTACGCGATACTTATTTTAGTTTTATCGGTGCTTTGCCACTAATGAATTGTAACAGCTGTTGTATAACTGCTGAAGAAAAATAAGTGCCCTGATTGGCTGCTGAGCTGCTACACGTTGCCAGACCTCCCTCAGTGTGCACAAATGCTCTGCAGTGATGTTACGCTATTCTTCCATTATTTGGTTTGTTGTGCTGGTAGTGAAACGTCTCCAGGAGTTCCCAGGGACTGCGTCACTTCAGTTACCATGTGAGCATAATAATAATAATTTACATTTTAAAAAAATAACCCAAATCAACACATAGCTTTGATAATGGCACTGACTTTAAACCTAAATAGGTTTGAATATAGTAATATAATTTCTAGTTGGATGAGTTTTACTTATATTGTTAGTGTAAATTGGCTAGTTTTATCTTTCTGTGTTTATAAAGGCTCAATAACAAAGATGTGTTTTCAATTACAAGTGTGTTTATTCAGAAATAATACCATGACTGACATTGTTAAATAGCTCAGAAATTCATGGTCCTTATGACAATGGATAAGCACATAGAAAAACATTCACTGTGTTTAATATTGTGGTTCATGTGAATATATTCCCAGGAATGTTGAATGAATAAAAGTTTCAAAACAAAGGATTTTCTCATGCTTCCCAGTTCTTCACGTGTCTTGTTTTAGTTCTGGTGAATCTTATTGCATTAACTAACACTGTGGCACAACGGTGACATGAGAAACCCGCACATCTATATCATGCATATGGGCCTCGGGCTCCTTTATGTAATTGTTTGTGTTTCATCAAACTAGAGTGCAGAGAACATCTATTCTTCTTTTCAGCGTGATTATTGTTGCCTCACTGAAAACTGACCTCCATATATCTATCTATGGAGCAAATTACAACACAGCACTACTAATACAACATTTTTAGTGCAAATGGTGCCAACTGAGACAAATAAAACAATGATTCATAAGACCATGTGAACAAAAGGGTTCATTTTTGCCAAGGATTTATCACCCACGGAGTTAAACATGTCTCCTAGGAGGTAGCAGTAAACTGCATGGTATTGTGTGATCTAGTTAAAAACATATATCAGCACTGAGTTTGCTTAGCTACTCATTAACCAAATGCTCATAGACTTACTGGCACTGTTGTTTCCTTTCTGACATATTTTCCTACTTGGGTTTTTCCATTGATGAAAATGCCAACAGGGGGCTCCAGTGATAAGGTTTCAATTTCCAAGTCATCAACATAAAGAGTGACATCCTCTTCGGTGACCAGCAGACGTAGCTGGTGCCATTCCTCATCAAACAGCTTCATTTATCATAGAAAAAAAACGAGAATAGCCAAAACACATTGAAACAACCTAGTGTGATGATAAACACGTGAAAAGTGAACCTATTATGCTCACTGCCAGATCTGTGTTGTTTTTTCTTTTTCTTGGACTCTAGAAGATTAGCTCTGCATGATTCACAGTTTGAAACTAGTTTTTATTGTAAAATGGGCCTTTAAACAGCCCCTCACTGTCTGAAAACAGTCTTTTTCTCATTGGCTGCCCCTCACAAACAGAAGGTTTGAACAACAAGTGAGTGAGTATATGGCAAACTATAAAGAAGAGCATAATAGGTAAACTTAAAATAAAACTTTGTGTACATTGCTTTGCAACAGTTTGATCTTCTTCAAAGCTATACAAAGCTGGCATCAGGATTCGATTTTGACCCTTACACTTTAATAAGGATTGTTTGGCAGTCATAGCTACCATACAATCTCACAATACTCATTTAGGACATTTTTCCACTTCAGTTTTAAGGATGTTCACAGTTTTATAAACAAATAACAGCAAACTGCTGCCAGGCAGTTTTGAGATGTGAACTAAAAGTGAGAACCAAGATCATCATTTTGATCAGGTGTTTCAGCAAGAAAGAAGATTTTATGTATGTTTTGCACTTATAACTTTACTCCAGTGGGGATCATGTTTTGTATTTCTGTCTGAAAAAGAAATCGCATTTATTGTATATTCTAACCTGTTTGTTTTGTTGTGTTGTACAAAGACATGAAGAGAAGATAAATGACCCAGTACAGCTTAAAAGCATCAGTAAAAACTAGAAAACTATTAAAGGTACAAGAGACAGATTGAACCAGAATGGGCCAAATGAAACCCTTAGAAGCTGAGATAGCCCAACTTTTAGCCACTTGTATGGCTTCTAAATGAGCTTTACATCTTTTCCCATAATGCAAATCTGTTTTGAATTAGCCTGTCTTCCTCTTAAACATCCTCATGTTCTCTGAAATAGCTGGAGCTGTCTTGAAAGGCAAAGAGAACTTACACTGACAACACTTATTTTGACTTAATAAAGCTTTTACAAAACAACAGAGGATACAGCCTTTACACAGTGTTACCTACCTTTGCTGTCTGTTGTGAAAAAGTAACAGTCTGAATCCCATTTGGTGCCTTGCTGGTTGTTGTGAACATGACGGTGTGGTCAAAACCATTTAAAGTTACCGCCATCTGAGGTTTACCATCTCGTGTCTGTACTCTCCACAGGTCCCACTCCTCTTCTGCAAGTGATCCTTTGTACCTCAATGTGGCCACGAAAACATATGAAGGAGGCAGGCCATCAGGAAAAAGGTTCCTGAAAAATAGAATAAATAGAAGATGGTCAGCACGTCATACTTTGTCATACATAAAGATGATAAAGAAAAGTGAAAAGCATCCATAATTACCGTGTAGCTTCACTCAAGTCAACACGAGACGTCACCTGATAGGCCTTAGTGCCATAAAGTGTCCCTTTAGTGTTCTTTGCTTTTTTTGCCAGATTTAAATGTAACAGGATATCAAAGCCCTTCTCATCACGGGAATCTATAGGAATTCTGGCGGGACAAACAGTCTCTGTAACAGAGAAACGCAATAAAAAGGACAGAGCAAGAGGCTGGATGACAAATGGAGTTCTTTATTATATTAAGAAAAAACACTATACTACTAGCACGAGAGTAACATTTGACCACATTTAACATCATCATATTGGAGAAGAAAAACACAGACGACAATCAACAGCTGCTTACCTTCACATAGTTTCTGTCTTATGACCTGCCTGATCCTGGAAATAGCTTTGTAGTCCTCAACAGAGAAGACATAAGTTGAAAATGGCTTGTTTGCAATGTCCCTCAGCTCATCCTTTTCTGTCTCTGGACCAACACCAATTGCAAACAGGATTACTCGTTTTTTCCTCGCTGCCTCAGCAGCTTTCAGAACCTCATCTTGAGACTTCCCATCTGTGAGGACAACAGCAATTCTGGAAACGCTCGCTCGCTCAGAGAGGCCAAATAGTCTGTCTGTAGCAAACTCAATAGCTGCCCCGGTATTTGTGTTACCCCCCCTGTATTCAATGGACTCCATCGCCTTGATGAGGTCTCTGTTGGTGGAGTGCTTCCCCAGAGGTATTTCTAAATGGGGACTGTCGCTGTACTGGACGACTCCAACCTGGGTAAACCTCTGCCCGACATTGAAGCTCGTCGTTATGTTGACTAGCCATCGCTTCACTATTTCAAAATTGACATCTTCAACACTCCACGAGCCATCTAGAATAAAGACCAAATCACATGGTGCAGTCCTACAACCTGAAGTGGACAAGAAGCGCACAATTAGCAATGCAAAAAAATAATAATTAATAAATCATATTTAGTTGTACGGCTACTAGATATGCAATGCGTTACATGTGATAAATGAAGACAGAAGCATTCTTACTTCTTAGGTCTTCATCTTGAGCCACACTAAAGAAATGGAGAAGCATGAAGCACAGGCATCTTAACACACAATGCATGGATGTTGATTTGTAACCCATTATGGAGCAGTAACTAGTTCCAAATATGCACCTACAGGAAAAGGGAAAAATATGCTTTATATAGCACGGAAAAACAAATGGACAATGCATGTATTTATGACATGGTCACTGTGTATTTCTTGCCTTGAAAAAAGGTAATGACTCAGGCTATTGTTTTCCCAGTTATTATTGTTATTATTAAATGCTTGGCTGACATTTATTTTGGCTCACCCCCAAACCACATGTAGGTGATTATACAGGGTGTGCAATACCTTAAGTTGTGACAAGGATGTTGGCCACATAATGGGTTTTTCAAAATGATGATGAATGATTCAAGCTTTGTGTACACATGCAAATTAGAAGCAACTGTGCAACATTTACGCTTTGAGGTCATGACAATTGCGTGAATTAATGATTCATACTCTAGTTATGCATTTAATGTTTATCCCCTTGTGCTTTTTCTTTTTTAGAACTGTCTTCGCCACAGATATTACTAGAGATCAATGTCTCGTCAAGCTGTCTTGGTCCATTATTAGAAACTATACTGTAAACTTTGTTGTCAGGTTGAGGCCCAAGTTAAGCAGAGGACAGATGGGGTGATCGGCAGATATCGCACTGTGTTTCTAATGAACTGAAACAATAAAGTTGTAGGGGAAAAAAACAGAAAGACAATGACCTTAAAAAGATGCAAAGAGCTGAGATACTGCAGAGTCAGCTAATAATTCATCCTTGAAAGTGACATTTTCACATTAAAGTTGGGTACTTGATTTATTTCACGTTAAAAATAAATATTAGTTGGAGCAGCTTTAAATTCAAAGTAGAATGCTATTAGTGGTATCTTAAACTAACCCTAACCCAAAAAGTATGTTTTGGCATCAGCCACACATAAGGTAATGTAATTGTGACATAATGCAGGACGAGTTTTCACACTACGCTTTTCCTAGAGTGCTAAACCGCAAAAGGAAAAGCTACAGGGTATCATGCTCTGTTGACAGCACTACTCAGTAGCCACCCAGAATATGACATGACTGACTCGCGCTGCTGCTGTCAGGTATAAATCCTATTATCCTGCATTTGCTTACATTCACTTCCTCGCTCCAATGCTGCCACAATTCCCGCGTGACTCCAGAAATTCCATATTTACTAATAAGCACCACTAATCTCCTCACATCTCCCTCGCATCCTTCCTTCATGTGGTGCACAATATTTTTCCGATCTCACTGCACAGCCTCCGCCACCTCAGTACACCTAAGCATTTTCCCTTCGAGCCTCATCAACCACATCCTCACATGGCTCTGTCAGCTTCACCAAGTAAACAATTCATTGGACCTCTGACCACAACTGCTCTGAAAACCAGTGCTCAGTGTTTCCTGTGGGATTATCAGCTGTTTCCTCAAATCTGCTGCCATTTGCCAATCTCTGCCCACCCTTGGCCCAAATACAGGACGCCTGCCCAGAAAAGCTTCACTCCCACACTTTCCCTCCTCCTCTTCCTTCTTTCCCATCAGCACATGGAGAAATGTTAACCGGTGTCTGCCACATGCTGCTAAAGACGTACAACAGTTATGTTGTCAGGTGGGTCATTCTTAAGAGTAAGGTTATTGTAAACTCTGGCAAAATGTTTAAAGTTTTGGCAGAAATGAACATAGAGAATGAAAGTTTGGGGAGATGCCTGCTAAAGTGTTTTGCACTTATGATTAATCACTTTTGTTTTTCTTCCATATTATTTTAAACTCTCTTCGGCTTATTCATCACTTTTCTGGCTCTGCTACATTAGCCTCACTCGTGCTGACAATTTATTAACTAATTGACAAACTCCATCGTGATCTCACTTTCCAGCCTCTACTTATCCACCTGCACAACAATGTTATTGAATGATACTGAAATAAAGCAGTTTCAAGGCAAGTGCACAAAGCAGAGTTTGCCTTTTAACAGTACTTAATACTAAAAATATATGTATGTCTGTATTTTGTTTAGTATACTTTACAAGTAAGCACTAATGCTGTTGCATTATATTGCAGTGTAGTGATCATTATGTTTGTTCTAATAGATATATGAACAACACCGTAAAACGATGAAAGTTTTGTTTTTATATTTAGCATAATGAACTAGAGAGTGCAACATACAACTGTGTGTTGCTTCTCTGGCTCTTCTATTAAATCATCCTTTACAGTGGTTCCCAACACGTGAAAGAAAGAAACTGCTGACATGCTGAAAGGAAGCGGTTACAAATGAGGACCAGATATGCCGCATGCAGTAAAAGACTCAGGCCTTGTGGAAGGAATTTGATGGGAAAAAACTGACCATATACCTTTTTGAAGCTTTTGATTGTGACATGTGAAGGTCAACGAACACACGGAGCAGGATATGACCCCTGGCCTCACGAGTATTTTTATTCCTGTGCGGGCAAAGAGCGGTCACACTCTTTAACATAACTAAGTTTTTCCACTGTGTAAAGTCAGCGTGGAAGTGACACCAGCTGAAGGAGGCGTTAAGCTGCCATCGTTGTGCAAGCCGTTTTCCTCAGAATTTTTTTCCCCCGCTAGAGAGCTGGAGGAGGTTGCTGGAAAACCCCCTCACTGGCAGCGTCCAGCCAGGATGACTTTCCCCTCAACTGACTTTCCTCAAACCGAGTATTTCTACACCTCTGCTCGAGCCACATGGAAATGATTTGCGCCATCAGACAGTCAAATTCCAGCTGTGGACGGTGACCAGACACATGTAGTCATGATGAAGGGAGTCATCCTTCATCGAGGGATAAAGAAAAGCAACGTTGCACGTGCCGTGCCGTCATCCTTCATGCATAATGTAGCAGAGTTAACAGGTGCACTCGTGTTGCAGGTAATGATCCCACTGGCGCACTGATCTCTTGTGTTATTGGAGGCAGCACAGACGCTATTAACCTCCAGGTTTTGTTTTTGATGGTCTCAACAGTGAAGCTGGTATGCAGAGGATTAAATAAAACTAAGTTAAAAGGTCTAAAATAGCTACCACAAGACACTCATTCTGTGCTGAATCTGTTGTTTGCTGCATTTTATTCTACTTTAATAGAATTTTTGTGAAGCTTAGTTTAGTAGCACTTTAGCTCCAGCTGGAAATGCTGTTCAGAAAGCTGCTGAACAAATGATATCTCACATTTCCCCAGATAACATTTCACTTGTTCAGGGTGGGCGACACACACTGAGTCATCACAGATACTAATGAGAGTATCAGACCTCATATTTTAAGCTTAATAATTACACCTTACTTGAAATGTGACCATGATAGCACTTTTTATTACTAAGCTCGCAACGGGAGAAAATTAACACATTTTTCTATTTGTCTTGTTTCTGTAGTGTGCGCAATGCAACTGCAGACTTTAACTCCACGTGAATTGCTGAAGTTAAAGTTATCTGCTGCAAATTTGGCTAAAGGAAGTTGTTCCATTCCAGAAACAACAACTGCTGTTCAGCATGTGCAGCACTTGCCAAGATCGAGGGGATTTATTGCTGCCAAATTCTTCAAGCAACAAGGGAAAGCCAAACCCTATCAGTTGTTCTGCGTGGAAATCTGTTCAACTAATCCAAACGGTTAAATAATGCGTTGTAAAACGTTAGCTCATAGAGGTCCTATAGCTTTTCAGCAAACATCTCCATTTTTAAATGAGTTCATTCCTTATTTATGAAGACGACTGTGCTTGACATGCATGCAATTCTTACATATGTTTAAAAAAAAGTGCACGAGTACAATACATGCAGTGCAGTGATGCATTATCCAGAATGTTTGCAAAGATTTGAGAAATATGACAGAAAAAAACATTTTATGAGAGGAGAAATTGCCAGGAAAAAAAAAATCCTGAGATGAATCCCATTCATTCTTTTATGATAGTTTCATAAACAAGGGACTGATAGCTTATTTAACGTCTTCAATATGCAACTGCAACAAGTCTAGTACACCAAACTAAGCAGTCAAATCTGAGCAATGTTACCACATTATAACACACAGCAGACTGAAAATCATGTCAACATGTGAATGTCAGTGATCATGAACAGACACTTTGAAATTAGCTAACAGTTGTTTTGCTATGCACACACCTATACCTATACAGCACAACAGCATCTTTAAGTCAGTAAAAACAGAAAGGAAGTCAAAAGTTACCAGTAAGCGTCCAAGCACTTGTCTGAATTCCCATTAATCCTCTCATTGAGAGCCAGTGATCAATACTGTTCACAGCCCCAGATTCACAGAAAGTGGATTTCGCGAGAAGTGCACATGTTTCACTGCTGAATGAAAGCCTGCCCTTTCTAGAAGCTCTTCTCTGTTTCTGTCCTTCTTCCTCTCAAACCGGCCCCCCTCACTCCGGACTTTTACTGGCCCGCAGCCACCCTCAATTACCATGGGTGGAAAGAGAAGCAGATAAGGAGAGCATGAAATAGTGAACCAGACAACCCATCTCCAACAGTCCAAAGGGAAAATAATAGTAATGAGCAGAACTTCTTTCCAAGTTTTGAGGGTTTGGATTGTTGCTTAAGGCATAACCAGAGAACATGGAGTTTTCTGCAGGACAAGCAGCATACAGCTTTTGCTGCACTGAGTCACACATATTGTATTCTTTCATGGTACCCTCACCAGGATCAAGAGTGCTCAGCAATGCCTTGCACTACCCCTGTTTGAATTCCCCCTTACTCACTCCAATTCACCACTCAATGGGGCAGCAGATCATGTTCTCCAACTCGGCAATAAACAAGGTGTGAAAAGCTACTGCAGTGCTTTTCTCTGCACAGACAGCTGGAAGTCATTAGAAATGCACAACTTAATCTGCTATCTGCAGAGCAGGCAGATTTCATTTTGATCCGCACTAACAAGTTTTATCATGTTTGTACTCAGGAGCAGCCTGCAGCCTGCTCTACAGTTGCAAATTAACCTTTGCAACTGTAGATATAACCAAAACAATGCAAGAAAAACTCAAAAATGTCTCATTTGCATTAAAACAACTGGAATACTAACATTTAATTTCATTATGGGAAATTTATTGAAGTTATTTAATACAAGTAGATGTACTCAAGCAGTTAAAGTAAGATTCCTATTATGTTAATTACCAGTAATAATGAAGATTTGTAATGCAAAATAAAACTAGATTTGATTTTTTAAAAGGCCAGCGTTCCACACTTCTATTTCTGATTATTCTTCATTTGTAATTACATTAAGAATTAAAAAGGAAACTGCACAATTCTTCTTATACTACTCTATACATTACCCCCCTCTGTATAGGGTAAACCAAATTGGTCGACAGCACGGTGATAAAATATCTAAAAATAGAAATGTCATCTTACGCTAAGAGCAGCAGTGGTTCCTTGATGACGCCCTTGTTGACCCTGAGCCTCAGCACACTCTGGTGGATCACACAGGCATATACTAACTTGGTGCTGGGAACCTGGGAGTGGCCAGCCTTCTGGTGAGACCAGACTTTCCAATGCTGAGTAATCTCCTGTCTCTGTGGACTTTAGTTTGTAACCAACAGGAGATGATCATCAAAGAAACCACAGAGGAGAATTTGTATTTATGCTAGAAGAAATCTAGAACGGATCAGTGGTCGTATCTGGAAAATATCTGATCTGAGATTATTCAATTAAATGGCACAGGACACTTCAGATAAGCTGTTTTAAGGAAAGCATGAAATAATCAATAAGTCTTATTTGATTAATCTTACTTTAATACACAAAACTGTTGTCTGTGTGTTTGTTTGTTTGTTTATCTGCAAACTGCTCCTACATGATCAGGATTTGAGCAGTAAAACTTCGCACAATGTTGCATCTTAGGTCCCTCAGGGTTCTCATCTATACCATGTATCATGATGTCATCATAATTCTGTGCAACCACCTAGCATTTGGCTAAAAGTGACCTGTTTTCACATTTTAGTACCCCTTTTTTTTTAAATCATCATTGATATTTACACAAGTTATACAAGAAATATTATGGCACCGTCATGATACTTGGCTACCACATAGAAATTGGTTAAAATGGCCTGGTTTTTTTGTTTTTGTTTTGTTTTTTACCTATGTTAACCTACAAGCATCCCATCATTTTAATTTTATGACAATAACATGTAATTTATATCTAGAAATGCTCAGTAATGCAGATCATAATGCAAACACCTACTAAAAGGCTAAAAATTACCACCCTGTGTAATACAAAATGGACAGATTTCTTCCTTCAAATAAAATACAGACTCAGCTACTGTAGCCATGGTTATTGTACAGCTGTTAACAGGGTTAGGGATTGGAGCAGAAAAATCCCTGATGGTGGTGCAACTATACAGCTGTATATATATCTACAGCTGCATCTATAGATATCGATAGATAGATAGATAGATAGATAGATAGATAGATAGATAGATAGATAGATAGATAGATAGATAGATAGATAGATAGATAGATAGATAGATAGATTTACCATTTACCATAATCAACAACAACAAAAGATAGCTGGAACCTTTCAATCAAAAGACGGTCATGCACAGGATACAAACCACAGTCTCCTTGGGTAAAGTCATGTGCTAGTATTTTTTATCCCAACCCAAGAGGAGTCTTTGTTGGGCTTTTATTTGGCAAACATTCACATGTTGCTTGAGGAAACAACCTATTCTGTCTCTGAGGTATATAAATGTGTTCATGTAGTCTTGTGTGCAATTGTTGCTTCAAAAATTATGTTCTCTCCTCATTGATTTCTGACTTGTGATACAACACTTCTTCCTAGGCCTTTTTCTAGTGATTCCTGATTAGTACAACAGTGTGCATACACATAATATATCCAGAATTTTGTGCAGCAGAGTGTAGATTTTCTTTTTTTCTTACTGGTTAATTATTACACAACCCATTGTTTTTACTGACCCAGTGCAACAGGAAAAAGAATGTTGTTTAGGTGAATAACGGAAACACGTGTCTGGACTTCTTTAAGTTTTCTGAAGACATTTCACCTCTCATTTGAGAAGCTTCTTTAGTTCTAAGCGCAGTTGGTGGAGAGTTGCCCTGGCTGTGTGGTTGAGATCATTGTCTTGCTGAAACGTCCACCCGAGTTTCATCTTCATCATCCTGCTAGATGGCAGCAGATTTTTATCAAGAATGCCTTGGTACATTTTTCCATTCATCCTTTCTTCAGTTATATGAAGCACGCCAGTGCCGTATGCTGAAAAACAGCCACACACCATCATGCTCCCAAGTCAAAAACCTCACTGTTGGTTTGGTGTTTTTGGGGTGATATGCAGTACCTTTTGACCTCCAAACATGGCGTGTAATATGGCATTCAAAGACTTGAATCTTGGTCTCATCTGACCACACTATATTCTCACAGAATTTCACAGGCTTGTCTGTATGTTGTTCAGTTATCTTTAAATGGGTTAGGGTTAACATGTCTTCAACATGCTTATTATCACCAACAGTGCTCACCAGAACCTTCAGTAGTGTAAAATTCTTCTGTAACTGGTTTTACCCTGTTTAAAGCATGGTTTAAAGCAAGAGCTGCTCCATCCCACTTTGGATGGAGCAGCTCTCATTTCTAGAAATATCGACAAATTTATTAAACCCCTCAAAACATGACTATCCAGAGTTGGGACCAGGAAGCAGAGTTGCAGTCTTACACGCCTCTCTGCAGCTTCTCTCCTCCTGCTACCCCCCCAAAAACCCATCTCCATAGAGACTGTGTCTGCTTCCAAAAAGACAAAAAACAAACTAAAAACCAGCAACAAACAACTTAAACATTTACAAAGAAAGAACAATACAGTATCCACATCTGAACCAAAGAGTAAAATAGTGAAATGTGGATTATTAAATATTAGGTCTCTCTCCTCCAAGTCTCTGTTAGTACATGACTTAATAATTGATCAACAAATTGATTTACTCTGCCTTACAGAAACCTGGTTGCAGCAGGATGATTATGTTAGTTTAAATGAATCAACACCCCCGAGTCATTCTAACTACCAGAAATCTCGAAGCACAGGTCGAGGGGGCGGTGTGGCAGCAATTTTTCACACCAGTCTATTAATTAATGAAAGACCAAGACAGACTGTTAATTCATTTGAAAGCCTGATGCTTAGCATTGTCCACCCCAGCTGTGAAACTCAGAAACCAGTCTTACTTGTTATCATCTATCGTCCACCTGGGCCTTACACAGAGTTTCTGTCTGATTTCTCAGACTTTATATCTAATTTAGTTCTGAGCTCAGATAAAATAATTATTGTGGGTGATTTTAACATCCATGTTGATGCTAAAAATGACAGCCTCAACATGGCATTTAATCTGTTGTTAGACTCAATTGGTTTCTCTCAAAATGTAACAGAACCCACCCACCACTTTAATCACACTCTAGATCTTGTTTTAACATATGGCATAGAAACTGAACATTTAACAGTGTTTCCTGAAAACCCTCTCCTGTCTGATCATTTCTTGATAACATTTACATTTACAATAATTGATTACGCAGCAGTGGAGAGTGGACTTTATCAAAGTAGATGTCTTTCTGAAAGCGCTGTAACTAAGTTTAAGAATATAATCCAGCCACTGTTATCATCGTCAATGCCCTGTACCAACACAGAGCAGAGCAGCTATCTGAACGCTACCCCAACAGAGGTCGATTATCTTGTTAATAATTTCACCTCCTCACTACGTACGACTCTGGATACTGTAGCTCCAGTGAAAACTAAGGTCTCTAATCAGAAGTACCTGACCCCGTGGTATAATTCTCAAACACGTACCCTAAAGCAGATGACTCGTAATCTGGAGAGGAAATGGCGTGTCACAAATTTAGAGGATCATCATTTAGCCTGGAGAAATAGTTTGTTGCTTTATAAGAAAGCCCTCCGCAAAGCCAGAACAGCTTACTACTCATCACTGATTGAAGAAAATAAGAACAACCCCAGGTTTCTCTTCAGCACTGTAGCCAGGCTGACAAAAAGTCAGAGCTCTTTTGAGCCAACCATCCCTTTAACGTTAACTAGTGATGACTTCATGAACTTCTTCACAAATAAAATTTTTATCATTAGAGAAAAAATTAACAATAATCATCCCACAGATGTAATATTATCTATAGCTACTCTTAGTACCATTGATGTTAAGTTAGACTCTTTTTCTCCAATTAATCTTTCTGAGTTAACTTCAGTAATTACTTCCTCCAAACCATCAACGTGTCTTTTAGACCCCATTCCTACAAAACTGCTCAAAGAAGTCCTGCCATTGATTAATTCTTCGATCTTATATATGATCAACCTATCTCTAATAATTGGCTATGTACCACAGGCCTTCAAGGTGGCTGCAGTTAAACCTTTACTCAAAAAGCCATCTCTAGACCCAGCAGTCTTAGCTAATTATAGGCCAATCTCCAACCTTCCTTTCATATCAAAAATCCTTGAAAGAGTAGTTATCAAACAGCTAACAGATCATCTGCAGAGGAATGGTTTATTTGAAGATTTTCAGTCAGGTTTCAGAGTTCATCACAGCACAGAAACAGCTTTAGTGAAGGTTACAAATGATCTTCTTATGGCCTCTGACAGTGGACTCATCTCTGTGCTTGTCCTTCTTGACCTTAGTGCAGCATTCGATACTGTTGACCATAATATCCTATTAGAGCGATTAGAACATGCTGTAGGTATTACAGGTATTGCACTGCAGTGGTTTGTATCATATCTATCTAATAGACTCCAATTTGTGCATGTAAATGGAGAGTCCTCTTCACACACTGAGGTTAATTATGGAGTTCCACAGGGTTCAGTGCTAGGACCAATTCTGTTTACATTATACATGCTTCCCCTAGGCAGCATCATTAGAAGACATAGCATACATTTTCACTGCTATGCAGATGACACTTAGCTCTATCTGTCCATGAAGCCAGATAACACACACCAATTAGTTAAACTGCAGGAATGTCTTAAAGACATAAAGACTTGGATGGCCACTAACTTTCTGCTTCTTAACTCAGATAAAACTGAGGTCATTGTAATCGGCGCTGAAAAGCTTAGAAATATGGTATCTAACCAGATTCTTACTCTGGATGGCATTACCTTGGCCTCCAGTAACACTGTGAGGAACCTTGGAGTCATTTTTGACCAGGATATGTCCTTCAACGCACATATTAAACAAATATGTAAGACTGCGTTCTTCCATTTGCGCAACATCTCTAAAATTAGAAATATCCTGTCTCAGAGTGACGCTGAAAAACTAGTTCATGCATTTATTACTTCCAGGCTGGACTACTGCAATTCATTATTATCAGGATGTCCAAAAAACTCACTGAAAAGCCTTCAGTTAATCCAAAATGCTGCAGCAAGAGTACTGACAGGGACTAGAAAGAGAGAGCATATTTCTCCTGTTTTGGCTTCCCTTCATTGGCTTCCTGTTAAATCCAGAATTGAATTCAAAATCCTGCTCCTCACATACAAGGTCTTAAATAATCAGGCCCCATCTTATCTTAATGACCTTGTAGTACCATATCACCCTATTAGAGCACTTCGCTCCCGCTCTGCAGGCCTACTTGTTGTTCCTAGAGTATTTAAAAGTAGAATGGGAGGGAGAGCCTTCAGTTTTCAGGCCCCTCTTCTGTGGAACCAGCTTCCAGTTTGGATTCGGGAGACAGACACTATCTCTACTTTTAAGATTAGGCTTAAAACTTTCCTTTTTGCTAAAGCATATACAGTGGGGCAAAAAAGTATTTAGTCAGCCACCGATTGTGCAAGTTCCCCCACTTAAAATGATGACAGAGGTCAGTAATTTGCACCAGAGGTACACTTCAACTGTGAGAGACAGAATGTGAAAAAAAAATCCATGAATTCACATGGTAGGATTTGTAAAGAATTTATTCGTAAATCAGGGTGGAAAATAAGTATTTGGTCAATAACAAAAATACAACTCAATACTTTGTAACATAACCTTTGTTGGCAATAACAGAGGTCAAACGTTTACTATAGGTCTTTACCAGGTTTGCACACACAGTAGCTGGTATTTTGGCCCATTCCTCCATGCAGATCTTCTCAAGAGCAGTGATGTTTTGGGGCTGTCGCCGAGCAACACGGACTTTCAACTCCCGCCACAGATTTTCTATGGGGTTGAGGTCTGGAGACTGGCTAGGCCACTCCAGGACTTTCAAATGCTTCTTACGGAGCCACTCCTTTGTTGCCCGGGCGGTGTGTTTTGGATCATTGTCATGTTGGAAGACCCAGCCTCGTTTCATCTTCAAAGTTCTCACTGATGGAAGGAGGTTTTGGCTCAAAATCTCACGATACTTGGCCCCATTCATTCTGTCCTTAACACGGATCAGTCGTCCTGTCCCCTTGGCAGAAAAACAGCCCCATAGCATGATGTTTCCACCCCCATGCTTCACACTAGGTATGGTGTTCTTGGGATGCAACTCAGTATTCTTCTTCCTCCAAACACGACGAGTTGAGTTTATACCAAAAAGTTCTACTTTGGTTTCATCTGACCACATGACATTCTCCCAATCCTCTGCTGTATCATCCATGTGCTCTCTGGCAAACTTCAGACGGGCCTGGACATGCACTGGCTTCAGCAGCAGAACACGTCTGGCACTGCGGGATTTGATTCCCTGCCGTTGTAGTGTGTTACTGATGGTGACCTTTGTTACTTTGGTCCCAGCTCTCTGCAGGTCATTCACCAGGTCCCCCCGTGTGGTTCTGGGATCTTTGCTCACCGTTCTCATGATCATTTTGACCCCACGGGATGAGATCTTGCGTGGAGCCCCAGATCGAGGGAGATTATCAGTGGTCTTGTATGTCTTCCATTTTCTGATGATTGCTCCCACAGTTGATTTTTTCACACCAAGCTGCTTGCCTATTGTAGATTCACTCTTCCCAGTCTGGTGCAGGTCTACAATTCTTTTCCTGGTGTCCTTCGAAAGCTCTTTGGTCTTGGCCATGGCGGAGTTTGGAGTCTGACTGGTTGAGGCTGTGGACAGGTGTCTTTTATACAGATGATGAGGTCAAACAGGTGCCATTCATACAGGTAACGAGTGGGGGACAGAAAAGCTTCTTACAGAAGACGTTACAGGTCTGTGAGAGCCAGGGATTTTCCTTGTTTGAGGTGACCAAATACTTATTTTCCACCCTGATTTACGAATAAATTCTTTACAAATCCTACCATGTGAATTCATGGATTTTTTTTTCACATTCTGTCTCTCACAGTTGAAGTGTACCTCTGGTGCAAATTACTGACCTCTGTCATCATTTTAAGTGGGGGAATTTGCACAATCGGTGGCTGACTAAATACTTTTTTGCCCCACTGTAGTTAGGGCTGGACCAGGTGACCCTGAATCCTCCCTTAGTTATGCTGCAATAGATGTAGGCTGCCGGGGGATTCCCATGATGCATTGAGTTTTTCCTTTCCAGTCACCTTTCTCACTCACTATGTGTTAATAGACCTCTCTGTATTGAATCGTATCTGTTATTAATCTCTGTCTCTCTTCCACAGCATGTCTTTTATCCTGTCTTCCTTCTCTCACCCCAACCGGTCGCAGCAGATGGCCGCCCCTCCCTGAGCCTGGTTCTGCCGGAGGTTTCTTCCTGTTAAAAGGGAGTTTTTCCTTCCCACTGTCGCCAAAGTGCTTGCTCATAGGGGGTCATATGATTGTTGGGCTTTTCTCTGTATCTATGAAGCGCCTTGAGGCGACATTTGTTGTGATTTGGCGCTATATAAATAAAATTGAATTGAATTGAATTGAATTAATGTGTACCACCTTGGTAATGATACACCTTTTTATAGGCCAAGCAGCTGATATTAATTTGCAGTAAGTGGCAGGAATACTTTATATCTGCTGATAGATTTCAGCTCGTGACCTTTAATGTTTTTTTGCACCTCCCTTTCTTCATGTGTTTAATACTTGTTCCTTGTTTGATTTCTCATTATTACACATAACTTATGGAGCTCTATAGTTTGATAATTTTTCTGCATGTGTGAATTGGATGGGTTCTCACAGGCATCTGCTGAGAATTTCATGTCAATAGCGCCTTTAGAAATATATCTACTTAGAAAATTGGTGACATATTCAATCCTTATCTCCCACCATTATCAAAACACTAAATGAGGGAATTTGTTTTAGAAGAACGGCGCTCCACCTCTTGGTGTTGTTCTAGAGACTTGTCCCCTTTAATTTGATCTCTCTCTGTATGGAAAATGTAAATGCTTCAGTATGACAACAAATTCTGTAACTTCTTTTTATTAACAAGTTCGCCTTTAGGCAATAATGTGGGAAAAAGGCAGATCAAAGACAGCTGAAATCAGTTAAAAGCCTCCTTTGTATTTGGCTGTTCATCACTGTAAGTGATTCCCATGATATGGCCCCACAGACGCAGGCAAAGGGAATAAAGGCCTTTTAACAGATTCTTGCATTGCCCTCTTTTTCCTTCATGATCAGAAGACATTTTTGCACAAAACTCAACCCCATAATATTTAACATTTATATCTGGGATGAACTCCAATGTCCTGTCCTTTAAAAAAAGAAAAGGGATAAATCAGTTTGAAGTCTGTTAATAAACTAAATGAATCTGGTTTGCCCAAATTGGAAAATCATATATCTGCATGAAACCATCATTATGTCATCTGCCCATACAGTGCCATCGCATTTGCCAGTATATTAAAACTTGTGAATGGGCTAAAAAGTAACATTAATGAAAGGTTTACTTGTCTTTATTATCACTTTGCTGATTCTCACCTCTACAAAAAACATGACTATAAATTTGGCTTCTTACTCGTATCGACCAACATTTACAGCGTCTGGCAGTTGTTGCTAAATTTTAAGTTACTGTGTGAGGACAACATAAAACAGCTCTATGAGAATCTCTCATTTGGTGCCATCACTTTGAAGCTCAACTATACTGAGTCGTTTTTAGTCAACTCATACGCATTAAGCCATATTTATCATGATCACTTGTCTGGTTCGCCACAGACATAAACAGCAAGCATGTCCTGAAGCAAGTGGTTGAGCACAGAGCGAAAACTCGGAGGATAATCATGGATTAGTAATAGTTTCCATGACAGAGATTGCTATAGCATTCTTTGATGATGCAAAACAAAGCAGCATGGCACACATGATGCTGCAGTCGTGGAGAGTCTGGAGGATGATCATCTACTTTTGATGGGCTTTGCAGAGGAGACAAACATAAGACACTGAGAGGAGCCACACACAGCGTTCCACGTGTGTTTCTTTTTTCTTCATCAGATTTGGACAGTGGAAAGAAATCTTTTTTCTCAACTCATTGACTCCTTTGTGGGCTGCAGGATTAATGGGACCTTTCCAGCATGAATGGATCACAAAGCAGGGAAATGCCCCACGTAGGGCGTTGGCCAACTACACGGCAAATACAGATAGATAGACTTAGCACCTCTTACCCGCGAGCAATTTAGAGCCTTTCCACTTAAGCAGCACCTTTTTCAGCTGGAAAGTCTACAAAAGGCTGAGACTGAGCCAACTCTGCTGCACTGCTGTGAAGCAAAAGCTTTGAAACAGTAGTTAAAGAGCTGCTCTGCAGGAAACACTGCAGTTTGTGTCATTGTTGTAGGATTTTGAAACGTTTTGCTCATAGAATGCAAGGACTGATAGATGTGTAAAATTCAAAAGGCTGAAAACTACACCAACACCAGATTTTATTAAAATGCATCATGGCGACTGTGATGGCTGTTGGCAAATGTTATAAGAAAATTCAGTAAGTGCATCTTTGTGAGGGATTTTTCTGCTTCGAGGAGTTTCTGGAAACACCCATCCAGAGTTAAAAATACATTTTTAATTGGGGTTTCATTTTTCCATGTCTAATACAAAATGAACAATCACAGATTTCTTATTTCAAATAAGACTACAGAGTCTTCGTACTTACTTGCTGTAGTGATGGTTGCTGCAAATCAGTTTACAGGGTTTGGAGATAGGAAAATCTCTGAATGCAGTGCAATACCCCTCAACAAAGGAGATCATTATTCACAAGAAATCAAAAACCCAAACTTGATATTACGTTCCAAGTTGGCACCCTGTTCAAACACTGCATGTTGCTCACCGAGTCCAAACACCAAGAATGTCTCTTTGCTTTTGGAACACTTTAAGCATTTAGTAACATCGTCTGACCCAGGCAATTAAAGCAATGATAATAATAATAATAATAAAATACAGATAAATTTCTTCCAGACTTTTGGAAAGATTCAATTCCGATATTACTGAAGGGGAATGTAGTGTTGTGGAATTTGTTCAGCACACTAACATCACACTAGCATCCAGTGCCAGTTTACAAAAATACATGCACAGTGTAACAATTGATTAAGAATTAATTAGCAATTATTAGCAATCATCAAACATTACATGGTTGTTGCACACACAATAACATGCTCTCTTACCAAAAATGGATTTTTATTATAAAGATGTGTAATTTTGTTTTTTACAAATATATTTTTTGCACCACTTTTGTTCTCACATGATCAGTTCAGGTTTGATTTGCATATTTACATTAAATTTAAATGTATCGTATCAGATTCTAACAAAAAACTCATCATGCATGTTTTATTCCTTCAAGGTCAGTATTGAACATCTATATTTCTTCATCTATGGCTGATTCCTCAACCTTCGCTCTGCTGGCTGCGGTGTCCCACCAGTGGAGTTCAGCTGAGCACACCCAGAGGTGACGCACACACCTGGAGGTCCTCTAAGACCCGGATGGCCCCTGAGCCCAGGCCGGCCCGTATGCCCCCTTTGACCCTGCCTTCCAGGCTGGCCATTGGAGGCTCTGCCAGGACGTCCACGCTGACCTGCGACGGAGTCAAAAATATTGTTTAGTCTTCAGTTTGTGCAGTCTGCTCAGTGAGCTGAGTAATGCTTCTTGTGCAGATTCCAAGACCAGCGTACTTCCAGAGAAAAATCATTTCATTATGTCCAAGAAGTACTCATGTTACTGTACACCAGCCCCTTTTCCCTGGAATTTAAAACTAAGAATAAGCTGAACATGCTTAGCAAAGATGTCGACATCAGTTGATGCCTTAATTTCAGTTAAAAAGAAAAGTAAAAAGTACCCTTTGGTCCGGGGTCTCCAGTGTTACCAGGTAGGCCATAACCCTTGGCTCCTTTATCACCTTGCTCTCCTCTGTCACCTGCAATCAAAACACACACGCAGATGCATGAGTTCAAGAAAGATCTATATGTTTGGGCTGCTTGACTACTCTTTACATCATTTCCGCTTCGCCATGCTCTCAAACTTAAGTAGTCATCACTCTGGTCCACTCATTTTCTTGGCTGCCTCATATGAACCAATCAGCCTCTTTCCCTTTAATTCTCAGTACTCTTCTGTCACTCTGTCTTTTAGCCTCACTTCTGTGTGTGACCCAGCTTCTTCCCATCTCCACCTCATCTTGGCCAGACAGAGATCCTCATCCAAGTCTACACATGCTTCATCTTTGCCACCATCAGCATCTAGACGCCGCTATGTAGCTTAACTGGAGTGTAATTGCCAGAGTTCTGACTTTACTACTCAAACTCTATATTTCAGGAAATCATGTTCAGTTCCTTTCTGAACTCTACTAATGACCGAGCTGTTGATGTTTATTAAACACCATACGTGTTACTGAGATCACTGGTAAATTAATGTTTAAAACACCTTATAAATATTCTTCAGTTTCATTGGCCTGGCAGGGGTATGACCGTGACATCACACTCAGGCCTCAAACCATAAATAAGAAAATGTACACGTTCATGACCAGGAGCTGAGCAACCAAACTGTGCACACGGGTAAAACTTGATGTTGATTATCTATATCAGATATAATGACATCATCATGTTGCTTGATAACCATGTCATTGCTCAAAAATATGATCACACAGAGCACACCTGGACCCTGAGCCCTTGAAGGGTGCAGGTACATGCTGGGCTGGTGGAAGGCTTAAAAGACTCAAGAGATTTTTTTTTCAGTAGTGTCCATTTGGGACATGATTCTACGACAGTGCAAAATCTGTGATGCAGCGCAGCTCAATTTGCTGCCCTGAAGAGCCAGAAAAGAGCCAGACACCATGTATTTTGAGTTGTACTGATTACAAAGGTAAGCGTTCCATTCATAATGTACTGATGTATTTCTGGGGGGTTTTGTTCTGATGTTAAGAGGCCAAAAAATAAAATGATGTCTGTTTAAGTATAGGATATCATAGCTTTCTTTCCAGCACGTATTCTTCCTAAAATAAACCTTGATTAGTTATTAGACTGTATTCATAAATACAGTCTCCCTTGTTTGTTATCCATACCTGCTTCTCCTTTTCGGCCTGCTTCTCCAGCTTCTCCGTAGAATCCCGGTGGGCCCACTTCTCCTTCCGTGCCATGATTACCAGGATCCCCCTGACAACATCATCAACAGGAAAACACATTGTTAATCTTTTGAGTGTTTTCAGCTTGAACCTGGCCACTACTTAAGTCCTGTTTCACCTCTAACCAGCTCTGAACAAAAAGCACGAAAAGATTTATTTGGCTGATAACTCAATACTCTGATGGGAAAACACTGCATTTTACTGGTGCATCACTTGTTTTGGCACCAAACGCCACAACATCGGGCTTACCATCCGAAATCTAACATAGAGGAATATTTTTATATAGTCATGGTTTCAAGAACATTTATCAGCCAGAGAGTTATTGTGATTAGGAGTTGTGGGACATGAATTGATTCTACACTGTAAAATAATGTGGAAAAGCCTTTGTAATCCAAGGACAGCCTTGATACTTTCCAAAAACCATGCAAAACAGACCAAGTGTCTAGTCTGTGACTCCTTATTTGTCCTCATGGAGACGTGGAAAATTGTAATGTTTTCATTCCAAGCTTTTCTGCCAAATACTTCAGCTCTCTTAGTCCAGTCCAGACCTTCGCAATGTGTTTGCATTTTACTCAGCCAGACAGACAATAATGAACAATGTATGGAGAATGTACTTGGACTCTGACAGTGTGTTTAAGCTAAAGGTCTGCACAGGACATGTGCAAATTTTTTATTTTTTTTTATAGTAAATGTTCCTAGAGTGTAGACTGATACATCTTGAACAGTGAACACCCAAGATGTAAAACTCACAGGTGGTCCGGGGGGTCCTTTCTGTCCAGGGGGACCAGGGGCACCCATGGGAACATCCCCGTACAGAGGACAGACAGCAGCACATGTCCTCTTCACTGAGTTGGCAAACATGGACATCTGCTCCAGGACCACTTTCTTACAAACCTCAATCACGTGTTGAGCAGGGAGGGTCGGACCCTGTGTAAGAAATCATTACCACATCCATCACTGGAAGGATTCCAACCACGGGACATGTAAAATGGATTATTACAGGACGGGGCACGCTGAAGCAACGGCTGCCTCTCTGAGGGAAATGCAGCGAACAAAGCCAACAATATTTCCCGAGGCTCATTATGGATTTATAGCCACACTAAATGAAACTCTTGCTGTGACTCACTACTAACTGCAGGCTAATGAGACACTGTTTAAATGTGTTCTTGACACCAAAGCTGTTACCAAACACTGTGTGTGCCAGTCAGTGTAACTACTAGAGCAAATGATTACTCTGCTCTTTCTGTGCCATTTTTCACAGAACGATGACGTGCCAATTATAGTAGAGACTGCTTTTCATGTCAGTTACAGAGCTAAATACAAACAGTACTGCTCTATACTGTACGCATTTAAATGTTATTTGTATCAGCCAAAAAAAAAAAAAAAAAAAAGCCGGAGGCTTGTATTTTACTTACTGGGGGACCTGGCGGCCCCTGAAAACCATCTGGTCCAAGTTCACCTCGAACACCCTTGACTCCGACAGGACCTGAACGTCCAGGTGGGCCTGCAGGCCCGCGCTTCCCTCGTCCTCCCCGAGGACCCTGCTTACCCCTGTCTCCAACCTACACAGGATGTTAACAACATCAGCAGGACACGATTCAGGATGGAGCAAGCGTATACGTCAGGATACAACATGTAATCACTTCTGCATGGATGCAAGCTTTATGGAAAGCATTAACTGCTTAAAATCTGAATGATATGAATCATTATAGGTTTAGGGACAAATGTTATACTGAATACAGGAAATAAAGAAAGTGTAAACAGACATTTAAAGAGTAAAATCTTTCAACCTCCCAAAACCTGCCCTGGAAGTATAATGTATAAATATATTTTTAAAAAAACATGATATTTTTATGGACGTTTGAAAATAGAAATTAAATCTGGCAGAGAGCTTTGAGAAATGTGCAGAATTCATTTTAGTGCATTTGTGCTTCTGTTCTTATCACATTGACAGATGTTCTAAATATGTTTGGAATGTTATTTAATGGATTCGTATCATGTGACGATCAGATTTTCTAATCGCCGTAGCTGCAGAAATATCATAGTGTTAGGAAACTCCACACCTGCACAACTCCTCTCTTCAGTGACTCAACTAATCACAACTAGCCTGTTATATTAAATTTGGAGAACTGGGTTGATTGCAAATGACAGCTTATAGTGACAGAAAAAAGATTCGTGATCCCTCTGGAATTCCCAGGAATTCTGAATTGATTATTCCTAAAATGTGCTCTAATCACAGTTATAGCTGCAATCTAAACTAATAACACAGGAACATTTGTACTTTTCATGCCTTTATTCAACGCATTGAGTAATCACTCAGCGCATTCTCCTTTACTGGCCAGGTAGTGTCTCCTTTCAGCAGACACTTCCTGCAGCTGCTTATGAGTCTTGAACAACAATAAAGAGGAAATTTTGACCATTGCTCCTACAATAAGTCTTTCAAAACATTTCTTGGATTGTTCTTGATGGAACAGACCTCATAAAGTCAAGCCAAAGCTCAACTGAGTCAAGATCAGCACTCAAAATCAGAAAAGGGATTTTTTTGTTTCCCCTCCCCCTTTTCCATAATTCTTGTGCTGTCTTATTCTTTGGGGTGCTTTGGGGTATTGTCCTAAGCTTATGTGATGCTGCCCTCACATTCACCTGTAAAATTGATCTCAATGGCTGCACGTCTTTCAGAGGTAAGGCAGCAAAACAATTCCAAATCATGATACTCCCTACACCATCTGTGGTTGGGATGAAGTTTGGGTGTTGCTGAGCAGTTCCATTATTTCCACTTAAGTCTCATCTGTGACAGAACAGAGTCTCAGATGTGTTGTGGAACATCTCCGTGGACATTTGTAAACTGAGGACGTGTTGCAAAGTGCAATTCCAGTAACATCATTCTTATTTTTAAGTCTTCTCAAGTGGCATTTAAACACTGTAGCAAGTTTTATGAAAGTGTTTTTTTGTTACCACCGAGCTCTTTGCAGGTTGTGCTCTTGATGCGATCATTGGAGAAGACTTTTGCTTAGGAAAAGTAGCAACAGTGTTCAGTTTTATCCATTTTTTTTCTTACTTTGGCTTGAACACCTTGAAAAGTGTACTAGAAAGCAAGATTAATGACTTAGCAAAGTAGGTCGAGCCTAGAGTTGGGAGTTTTCAGTGTCACAGAGGTGGCTCCCTTTTTACCTGGCTAGATCATTATGGCAACTTATGTTGAACACATAACTTGGTCTTTAGTAGATCATGTTCAGAGTTTCAGCACTGCAAACTTTGTGTTGTTGTCATTGGAATGTGCTTGTATTCAGATGGTGATGCAGTAAATATATAAATGTATTATCTGGTGCCATAACGATCCATTATCATTAAGATATGTGTTCAATGAATACAATTAATTTCACTTCAATTTTGTGACAAACTAAAGCTATTTCCATATCTCCTTTATTAGACTATGGGAATTCAACAAACTGAGAAACCTTTAATTTACAATTGTAGACAATGCACTTTAAAATTTCAGAATTCTTAGAAACAAGAAGCAGCACAGTGAGCACACTAAGGGGTAATATGGATGCATAAACTTGTAAGAAGTGCAAAACTTATGTTGTAATTCTCTCTGACTTAGATGACACTGAGTCTGGAACTTCAAGTAATTACACAGAGTGCAAAACTTTTTCCTGTAACTGCAATTGAACTCTTTAAATCAGTTTGTTCTTTAAATGAATGTTGTACACCAAGACTTTTAATCATTAGTCGGTGTTATAATTATTATGCTCCAATTTATCGTTAAGAAAAAAATACACATGTATGAAATCTCACCTGTCCTGCTGGGCCCTTAACTCCTTGTTCTCCCTTTAAAAAAATAATTTGATGTTAAGATAGAAAAAATGAATATGTTGAGCAACAGGTAAAGAACGAGCAACAGGGAAAAGATAAGTAAGGCAGTACCTGTACACCTTTAACTCCTTTAATACCCTGGATTCCCGTGTCACCCTGTACAAGGCAAAAGAAAAATAACATTTTCATGATTTTTTGCAATTATTTTGGTTCATTATATTCATTACATTCACACTGAGCAGTCCCACACATACATTAGCAGGTTAGCCCCATACACTAAAGTCCAACACTGTTATCTACTCTACTCTATCATTTTCTGCCAGTGTTCATCCCACATGCACTGTGGGCTGACAGCTGAGATGATCCAGTTATAGAGCTATGAAATATTTCAGTAAGCATATCTCCTGCATGCATTCTAATACCATATGTCCATCCATGCTGACCGTTACCAACCCATATGCTAAAGTCACGTTTGCAAATTGAAAACACTTCTGAACATGCTTTATTTTAAATTACTTTTCATTTATTGATGTATTTGTTACATAAATTATTTGTTTTTCTTCTTCATGTGAAGTAAAACAGTGGTTTCTGCATGGATATCTGCCCTTTTCATTGGTGTGGGATGTACTGTAAACATTGAGAGCAGGTCCTGTGGGGGAGTTTAGCACTTTTAGTGACCTCCTGTCCATATGGAGAGACAAAAATACACTGAGCCAACATGCCCTGAGCAGCAGCCTCTGATTTGACATATTAAACTGTTTCCTCGAACTCTACCAACTTGTGTTACATTAGTGGGCAGCGAAATTAGGGATGGTTTATATAACATTATAAAAAAGTGCTGTCTAGTATCTAATTGGACCTACCATTGTTACCTAAATACAAGGTTGCTTTCCAAACCAGGAAAATGTCTTGGTTTGGACAGAGAATCCGTCTGTAAATCTTAAATTCTATGTGGCTCATTGACCCAGCAAATGATTCCCAAATAGCAGCTATAATTGAACCATTAACAGTAATTTTGCCCCCATTTTATTTCTCAAATGGGTAATGGATAGGGATGCATTACCTTGGGCCCTTGTTTTCCAGGCATGCCCACATGTCCCTGTAAAAAGATGACATGGTTTAATAGCTCGAAGAAAACGAACTAGTGTTTGGAGGAGTTAAGAAAAGTCATCTGGAGCACTTACAGTGGGTCCAGGTGGGCCAATAAATCCAGGTCTTCCTGGCTTTCCTGCAGAACCCTTGTAACCTCTGGGGCCCTAGAGGATATAACATTTATTAACCAACCTAAGCTACAGCTTTATTCTTTGTCATTTCCCTTTAGGATGGCAAACTACTTTACAAACAAAATGGATTATGTGCTGTCTTTGGTGAATGAAATGCCTGAAAATGTGACTTACAGTTTGCCCTCTGGGACCCATTTCTCCTGGTGGCCCCAGGGTGCCTTTCTCCCCCTGTAAAAGGAACAAATGGCCAGATATTAATCTGCCAAAAAAACTACATTTTACACTAATTTACAAAACCTGACAACATCAGTGAGTTACCTTTGCTCCACTTTGTCCAAGTTTTCCGCTGAGGCCCTGTGGTCCTTGATAAGCCTGTAGAGAACAGATGACATTTACAGTATAATGATAAATGGGCACTGCTTCCAAAATTCTACATAAACATGTCATTATAAGAAGAATATAATACCTCTATTCCTGGATCACCATCTCTGCCAGGTAAGCCCGGATCTCCAATAATGCCCTAGGGAGACATATTATTTTTGCAAGTGCAAGTGAGCCCTCGGGTGTGATGCGCTGAGTGTGTTGGCAGTGAATTACCTTTGGTCCTACGGTGCCAGCTCTGCCCACAGGTCCTTGAATTCCCTAAATTTCAAGACAAAAACACTCATAAGAATTCAAAATTATGCTGTTATAAATGTAATCAAGCAAAATAATATATCCCCACGGTTGATCTGTGACTTACAGGCCCCCCCTTCAGTCCAGGATTTCCCCTTTCTCCAGGATCTCCCACAATGCCCTGTAAATTCATCATACAAAGTGACATAAGTTAAAATGTTGCTTTATCTGCAATACATTTGTTTCAGTAGTAAATTAATAGGACGTGCCCTCATATAGTTCATGCAGTGTAGGTATCATGTACGTTATCGCTGCAGTTCAAGCCCTTCTTCCAGTGACTCACCAGCTTACGTTAATATAGTTCAGGCCCTCAGATCTCAGCCAAAATCCAGCCACATGAACTAATGTTGTTTATGGAGACGGCACATAAGCCAAAAACATAGCTCTATTCCAGTGTTTTACAACATTAAAAATGATTTACGTGCCCTTCATGCTCACATAAGGGGATTTTGAAGGAAGCGCACAAAGACTGTAGAGTGTTTTTTTTATGGATCATGGAAAAGGGAATCCCACAACCACCCACCTGCTTTCCTCTAAGCCCAGCTCGCCCTGTTGCACCAGAAGCCCCTTTTTCACCCTAAAAATAAAAACATAACAGTTTCAGATTATATAATATGAGGGAAAAATTAAGTAAACTGGCAGGAAACTTGAATACCTTAACTCCTTGAAACCCAGGAATCCCTTCATATCCTCTGATGCCTTTAACACCCTTCAAGGAGGTCAAAATGTTAGCTATACAGTAATTATATAATGATTTGCTTAAGGACTTACCATTGGGCCTGAAAGGTTAACTTACAGCTTCTCCTGATTTTCCAGTCTCTCCAATGTCTCCAGGTGGTCCTTGAATTCCCTGTAATTACAGTCAAATGTCAACATTAATTTCTTTGAGTCATCTATAAAGTTATATAGCTACAACAACAAACTTGTAACTTCATTAAGTGGCTTGCCAATTAAAGCAAGAACTCAAAAGAGTTATTACCGTAAAGCCCATTGCCCCTTTTAATCCTTTCAGCCCTTTGGGACCTCTGTCTCCCTGTTAACACAGCATCCCATTAATATTCATCATCATTTGTAAAATACTGAGGTAAAGAAAATGATAAATTACCACTTGGCCCCAGGGTCCTCTCATTCCTTTCTCGCCTTTGATTCCTTCTTCGCCCTGAGGATGCATACATGAGGTTTCATTAATGAATCTTGAGAACGAGCCAAAGTGAAGTGCAGCCCTGATGGGATCGTTTAAAGACAAATCTCACCTTTGGGCCTGGTTCGCCAATGTTGCCATAATCTCCTGTGTTCCCCCTTATGCCCTGCAAAATAAAGTTTGACTTAATCAAAAGCAAGACTTCTTGCACAACAGCTATTTGTTGGTGAAAGGCCCGGGGAGCAGCGTAAAATGTAATTAATGGTGACTGTTCTCACTGATTACAAGTTAATAAGATTTTAGTCGTTAAACTTTGGATACATCAGACCAAGAGTCTCTTACACTTCAGACATGGTAACTTTCACCCCTAATAAACACAAGGAGGAAGGGTGGAGTGCTAGAGAGATGAGTGACAGGGTGATTTGGGGCAGAAGGACAGCAGCAAGAGAGAAAAGGAAGATCTTCAAGCTGGTATCATGTATGGTTTGGAGTGAGAGTTCAGATTGAGCAGTTTGGAGACAACGTTAGAGAGCCGAGGCGGAGATGGTTTTGACATGTGCAGAGGAGGGAGAGTGGATATACTATACAAAGGATGTTGAAGATGGAGCTGCCAGGCAGGAGGAGAAAAAGACGACCACAGAGAAGAATCATGAATGTAGTGAAGGGGACCATGCAGAGTGCTGGTGTGACAGATGAGCCAGGGAAAGGGTGAGATTGAGGCAGATGATCCACTGTGCAACCCCTAAATGGAGTAGACAAAATGATCATTTGGCCACTGTAAGACAGAGCTAGAATAGAGAAAGAAACATCCATCCATTCACTTCCGCTTATCCTTTTCAGGGTTGTGGGGGGGGGGGGGGGGGGGGGGTGATGTCTTATCCACGATGTCTTATGTCTTATGTCCTATCCACGATGTCTTAGGGTGAGAGGCAGGGTACCTCCTGGACAGGTCACCTGTCTGTCACAGGGCTAACACACAGATGGAGACAACTATTCACACTCGCATTCACACCTATGGGCAATTTAGAGTTTTCAGTTAATCTATCCCCACTAACTGCATGTCTTTGAACTGTGGGAGGAAGCAGGAGTGCCGGGAGAGAACCCACGCAAATACGGGGAGAACATGCAAACTCCACACAGAAAGAAAAGGAAGAGAACTCAGGACCCTCTTGCTGTGTGGCAACAGTGCTAACCACCATGCCACTGGGCAGCAGAAAACATTTTAAATAAAAATACATTTCTTTTCTTCCCTTTCCCACCAAGAGTCAAAACCATAAATCGTGAAAATAGCTTTCAGTAGAGAATGGGACAAATGCTTTGTACAGTGTCACAGCAAATTGTTTAGACGAACATGAAAGCAGTACACAGTAAATAATGTTCTTGGCAAATAAAGGAAGATTTGTTTTGCCTTTTTGTTTGTGTTTTAGAGAAAAAGCTGGCTATCTAGTTGTTAACCGTGTCTCTATATTCATCTGGTATTGATCTTTTGATTTAATTCCAAGCAGAATGAAAAAATGAGACAGTATATTTCCTAAAATGTCACATTAGTGCTCTAAAAATTAGTCCCCAGCCAGGATACAGTGAGTTTAGTTTAGCCCACTTTGACCTGGTGGGAGAGGTGGGAAAAACTTGGTTAGTCTCTTTTAAGATCAGTCATTTGGTGTTCATGTGTAATAGATAGGTGTAGTATCTATTTTATCATTGATTGATTGATTGATTTTTTTAATCTTTTGATCTTAGACTAGACCATCTAATGCTAAGCTAACATTTTCAAGGCTAGAACTTCCAAGTATTAAGCTTACCATTTGGAACAAGTTTATTTATTTTTCTTGCTGTCAAACTAGTCTGAGAATACAAATAAGTTTAAATACTGTAAATGTCAGCGCTCTCATATTAGTCACTTCATTGAAAAATATACACAAGCACTATTTAGGAAAGCTTGGTATAACATGGATCACTGTTGTTTGCACAGATGCTGAGTTCCTTAGTAGTAGAAGGAAAAGTGTTTCCCAATTGGCTGCATTTCACTAAGTCAGCAAACACATTAAGCAAGGCCAGGATGCCTTTGTCGTGACAGTTTATTTGTCTATCTCACTTAAAGCTGTCTTTACGCAGACTCAGCTGGATGGAGTTGAACCTCTAAACAGTGAGCCGAGAGGCATGACCTTGAACTTTATGACATATCAGAGGCAGTGAGGCTGAGAGGAGCAAAGGACCACCCACCACCTGAGATGGGCAGTTCATATCCTCTGTGCCAGGAAATGCCCTCGTCAGATGCCAGCAGGGAAGGAGATAATCAAGCTGGGGTTGTGTACTTCACAAGCCAGCAGGAGATCAAGACTCTAACCACTTACACAAGACAGATGTTTATTCCTAGAGGCGCTACAGCCGCAATTTGGGACATGAATAATGTAGCATGTACACTTCTGGAAATGTGCTTTAAGTGTATGTGAGTCGACAGGCCTACATGTGCTTACTCAGGCAGCATGGGAGATTTCTTTGAGAGCAAAGGGCATGTTAAAAAGCTAAACTGACGCACAAGTATAAAAAAAATGCTCCTTCTTTAAACACATGTTCAGAGACTTTCTGATCCGTGCCAATAACAGTGACTGCTAAGCATCAAAGAGATTAACAAGTCATAAATTTAAAGTGGAAATAATCACGTCTGCAGCTCTCTGAAGGATAAGAGAGTATTTATTCATTCACTGATGCATGTATAACTGGCTCCGTTAGCCTAATGCTTTAATCTTTCGAATTTTCTGACACCTTTTCTCTTTTTCCCAAATCAGTCCTCCTCTTGTAAAAGAATTTGCCTTTTAGAGAAACAATACATTTGACAAATTTTACACAAGAGTTAAGCAGTCTAATGCCACTCATTACCAAGCACTTGGAGGGCATGGTTATTGCTCAACTGCCTTGTTTTCCTGTGTGTGGGATTCATTACGTTTGGAGCGGTTTCTTCCAAATGGGAAAGCAAAACCATTACAAATCCTGTGATCGTTTGCCAGTTTGAGTTTAATCCTGTATTCTAAAACAACAGCGCCTAACTTTTAAGATGCAAATGCATATTTCAGAGCTACAACAACAGCTTATTGTCGCATCCATGTTGGTTCATGTTTATCTAGGATTCTTCAACATGAGTTTTCGGACCGTGAATGGAGCCCCCGTGTTTACTATCGCTAAGCGCTTCTGCTTCCAGATCTGTTTCCATCCTGTCGTCTCTCAGTTGTGCCTCTGTTGCCATTTTCCACAGCTTTGCTGCTGTCTCACGAATGAAAGTTTTACAGTCTCCCTCACCCACAAGCCAGCTTAACTCTTTATTGAGCGGCAAGAGGAAGACGATTCTGCTCATGCTGAGAATACATGATGTATATACTGCAGTATGCATTCATCCAGTGAGGTTTGAAGCTTGCATGGAATATTGTATATTTTTTACCCAGTTCCCTGGTCTCCCTGGGTCTCCATCCTCTCCCAGAAGGCCTCTATGACCCTGCAGAAGAATAAAAAATATGGCATGACAGATTCAACTTGTCTGTCAACTTGAGCCAGCTGCATGCAGAATGACATTCACCTTTGGTCCTGGAGCGCCCTGGATGCCAGGCTGCCCATGCATACATTTGCAAGAGGGTCTTCCCCCTGTGAGGCCGATCACTGCATATCCTCCACACTGCAATGGACATATAGGTAACCATGTGACTCCACACATACTCCACACCTATCACTAAAAACAGAGATGCAGTGATGTTAGATGGATGACTCACCACGCTCGAGAGCTCACAGCAACCTTCTGAATAGGCCTTTTCTGGGTCACATGACACTTCCATCTGCTGTAAATCCACCTTGAAAGAAACGGAAGATAATATGAGAAAATAAATCTATATAAAAAAAATCAAAACAAAGACTAGTTAATTGAAAATGCAAAGTGTCAACATACAGATACAGAGCGATCTCCTGCAGCACGCTTTACAATGGAGGTATATCCTTGGTGGATGATTGGCCTTGGCTCATCAATGGACTCCACTCTGATCTCTTCACAGTCTATCAGCAGTTTCACCTGGTTGCCCTTCACACTCAGTCCTACCTTGTGCCACTCTCCATCAAACACCTTCTCCACACCATGGAAGGTCCTCAGCATCTGGCTCCCATGGGGGCTTGTGAAGAAGAAGTCTAAGGAACGTGTATCACCCTGGAACCGAAGGCCAACCTGCTCTTGTCCCTCAGGGTCACTGATCTGCCACAGGTTCCAGGACTCCTTGGCAGTGTCTTTGGTCACCCTAAATGTTGCAATGACCGAGTAGTCGGAGGGAAGTCCATCTGGGTACACGTCGCTGTGGCACAAGAATCAGGTTTAGAGGGCTGGGTGACTAAACAGAGGGTACTTTACTTCAAAAATCAGCAAAAAAAAATCTGGGAATTTAATAGTTTTGTTTTATATGAAGAAGTAAAAACTGAGACACTTGAACTATGGTGGTGGTGGAGTTTTATATAGCACTAGTGCCAAAGTTAGCTTGGTAGCTAATCTACAGCTGTAGTCTGCACAAAACTAAAAAGGAAAAACATGTTAAAATGCATTTTCTACATAATAAAGTGTCAATCATTGTTGCTAAGCTTTTAAAACAGATGTTTTAAACGGTGAACTTGCACAAAGGCACGGCCTCCCTCTCTGAGCAAAACGAAGCCATCATTAGCACCTGTAATTTTCCTATTGTGACAAGTCAAATTCTCTGATGTGAAAAAGCTCTACTGTGGGAACTTGACCTGCAGTGACACCTGTACCAGAATCCTACACCACAGTTGTTTGTTCATACTGCAGACACAACACAGTTGTCAGTGTTAAGTTGTCCAACAAAGAGAAATTTAACACCAGTCTTGAAAGATTAAAGGACTCAGCTCCGTTTGCACTCCTGACCAGATGCAGTGTGATCAGAGGTGTCCTCTGCTGCACCTGTGACCACACCTGATATTCAGTGTACACTCCTACACACACCTTGATTACAACACTTGAGATCCGTATCAAGTAATATATTATATGAAAGGGAATGGAGAGAGCTGTACAACAAACTTTTTTATTTTGTCAGCATGATGCCCTAAGATCTCACAATGACGCTTTATGGTTTGGCAAAATTGCACACGGATAACTATATCTTTATATTCTCAAGTTTTCACAGCTTATAGAAGCCAAAGAGCAATTCTGCTCCAGTCATATGAATAAAGATAATTAAAAGTCAGCATGTAATGCCTCAAGGTCATAGGCCAAAGGTCAGACATCAGCCAATAAGAGGAGGCTGACATCCTCATATTATAATAAAACAATATAAAACATATAAGTTTTAGTGTAGACCTTCGGGGGAAGTTCTCTGAGTGCTCTTAAGTTAGTTTTTAATTATTTCTAAGGTCTAGTGAGGTTTAGCAGATCTGTACCTCATGGACTTCCGTAGATGGATGGAGGGGTTGATCCGGTAGGCCACTGCCTCAGGTTGAGAGCCGTCCACCCTCCTCACTCCTCTTGAGTCAGGCACATGAAACTCCTCCAGTAAGTCAAAACCTCGCAGCACAAACACTCAGGTTAGTTTGCTGTATAACTGGTTGAGCATCAAAGGTGTTGGACTATTTCTGAATCTTATGTCAGTGCTGATATCACCGACTTTTATTAGATAGATGCATTACTCAGTGTTGTTATTAATGCCATCTAATCAGTGAGGTAATCCATTAAACCCATTAGCACAACAAGGCTGTTTATTTTCCTTCATGGGTGAATTTAACCACTAAATTTTAAACACTGGATGCTTTGTACTGCACTCTGAATGAGATCAGCATTGCTGCAGAATTCCCTGTAAATGTTCAGATTAAAGCTGGGGAATGTTTATGATTACAGACACTGTGACCTAAATATACACCTGCTAAGAAATATTAGCCTTAGATTTTTGGAAAACACTGTTGCCAGGTTATTTTTATGCGAATTAGCTTGTTTGTGACTTTAATCTGTGGATACTGAACAGGACACCATAGCTAAGAAAATGTAAAAAAATAAAAAATGTTTCAGGCTGCACACTCTTTGGCTTTTTTTTTTTTTTTTTTTGCTGCTCTGTTTTCTATCAAAAGAAATAAAAACACAACGATAACTGTTTTTTAGTGACAGCGTAACTCTGCTGCAGGAGTTCAAAGTTTAATGTGCAAATCTTAACCCTAGATTGACCTCTGCACACCTTTTACTGTGCATGTTGGCATGGAGCAGCTGTTGGACCAGGCACTAGGCTGACAAACAGTGACATCTGCTGGTCAGAGTACAGTAGTGGGCTACCGTTTAGAAAAAAAGAAAAAGAAAAAACAACAAATTCTTAATATGATATTTAGGATTATAACTGGTGTTTACTTTTTTACCACAAAGGGCTGATCTGAGATTAGGTGGCATCATGTATAACAAGAGCTGCACCCACACAATCAACCAACACCTGTCTACATTTGGTTATGATGCATAATAACTTGTTATTTTTATACATTCGAAAATAGGCAGTAATATGAGGTTACACATTTAAAAAATGTAAACTTACTTGGCAACTTTTGACACTGGGCCAGTCGCAAAAGAGAAAAGAGAGCCACAAACACCAGCATATTTTTCTGAGCTGGCATTTTCAGTTTTTTGATGTCTGGGATTATAAGTGCCTGTAATACAGCAATTAAACAAACCAATAATTCTAAGAGATCAAGTCGCACACTATGTTAATATAGGCTTTGTGAAACCCTCCGATGTCTTCCAAAAGTACTCCCTACCCATGCACAAAGGTTAAAGATATTGAAAGAATAGAAGGAAACTAAGAGTAATAATAATACCAATAAGAAAGCATTTTTCTGACTATGTTTTATTGCAAGATTATCTTCAGTATGAGCTGTAGTCACAGCTTTGCCTACGCAAATGATGTGCAGTTTAAGCACCTAAATTATTACCTATGCTATGATTACAAAACTAGATAACATGTGTAACTGATCCAATTAAATTGTCCTCAGCTCAACAACCTGATATCATTTATTGCTTTTAAAACGTGCCTGCTACCTCCTTAAGTTGTATTAAATGTAAAAGTTAAGAAAACTGTATGGAATATTAGAATTACTTACATAGTCCTCTGAAACTTCTGGGAGTTCCCGTTGATGGATCTTTCCCAGTTTCTGGTGTGTGGATTTAAACCGTTCTAAAGTGCCATCACAGGGCCGATGTTTGAGCTGAGCAGGAGGATCATTCAATCACAGGATCCCTGAGAACCCCTGAGCTCCACTCCACCTTTGGTCCCCAGAGGATCCTTCTCTTCTCATACGCCAGCCAGACCTAAGACGACTAAACAGCCCTGCGTCACCACATTGAAGAAGTGCAGGCATACTTTATGCAAGTTAAAACTACTGAAATGATGCTTCAGTGTTGGAAACTAATCCTGTCCTTGAACTTTGATCAACATTTTGATCAGTTATGCTAAAAACTAGTTGCATTTAGTGATTTGCCTTCGGAAAATCTATTTCTCTGAGAGAAAGATGCAGTATGTCACAGCTAAACACAAGACACTCTGCAAACATTCCATGTAGAAAAGATCACACCTTCAATCTAACCCGCCACTGCACCTAAACACTGCTGAATTATACTGCATACAATAATACCGGCAACACATGGAGAAAAAAAAACACAACATAAACTGGTTTGAAATTTTGCTTAATAAAACAAGTTCCCATTTCCCAAGTTTTCCAGCTTATGTAAAAAAAAAAACTGACAGACAAACAGAGATGACGAGAAATATCCATCCAGTCTCTTTCACTTATCCAAATCAAGGTTGCGGGGAAGCCGGAGCCTATTCAGGGAAATCTTTCAGACAGCTATTGAGAGATTGGCTGGTGGTGTGACCAACATCAGAGCTACAGGGCCATTGTGAAGTTGCCCATGCAGCTAAAAATGACAGAGGAGACAGAGGCGATTCTGTGGTGCACACCAGTCTCTGGTGGCTTTCTGCAAGCAGGTTTATTACAAAGTAATGTTACAGTAACAATTTCAGCTCTACCGAAATTAACCATACATTGACATGGATGCACAGAGAATGTCTACATGAAGTGGTACCTCTTCGAGGTCAGAGTACTCATTTGCTGTGAGGTGGTTAAACAAAAGACGGGCTGCAGCTGCTGACAAACGGGTACATAAAAGCATCATGGTTACGAGGTTTTTGCTACTTGTCTTAAATAGGGGTTTTTGAAGGCTTCTGCAGTGCTTAGTGGGGTTTATTGTAATATATTGCATTGCCCTTTAAATGCATGTTGGCAGTATAACATAGCACTTAAATAGATAATCGCAGTGTGTCAAACGGTACCATAATGCACCATCTACTCCAAACAAAAGCATACATAAATAATAGTACATTCAGTAACTCTTAGAGCACTATCCTGCATCTTTGCCCTTCATTAGTGTAGAAATGTTAGTTCGGCTTGATCATTCCCAGATTTTCTAGTGTTCATCAATCCTCTTCAGGATTTGCATAAATAAAAATAAAGTACAATAAAAACAATTTGACATATTTTCACAAAAAATAAAATACATTAAAAACAAATACACAAGGCCATTGACTTTCCATTCTCACAAAATATTAAACCATATTGCCTCTTAACAGAATATTTTACATCTTTGCAAGAATTTAAATAACACGTGACACATTTGCAGTCTTTTTTACTTTTTTTTTCTTTAAGTTACACATCTCCAGTGTCCATTATGTGTTTAGGGTGCAAATAGCTCCTGGGTTGGTTGTTTGTTTGTTTTCAAGGCCACTGTCTATCGCTTCAATCCCTTGGCCAGTTTGCTTGTAGGGGTCATTCTTCTTTGAGGTGTGGGGATCTTAGAGGGTTTCCCTCCGTGCTGACGGGATGCGGAGCGCGGCGTCGCTCTGGCAGAGTCGCCGACCGTCTCGGAAACATCTGAGCACACGGATTGGATGTCTGAGATGTCAAAGTCGGAGGCATCACTTCCTCTGCGACTGCTTCCTCTGCTTCCGGCTTTACTTCCTGGTCGGCTGGAATTTTTTCTCGATTCTAGAGAGATAAAATCGGGAAACACTTTAAGAAACACTGAAAAAGGAATTCAAATTTAGATGTGAATGCGATGGATAGATGTGGAGAAAAAGTTGCAAAGATAATGCTTTCTACTCACCACCTATTGTCTGCGTTCGAGCTTTTAGTACAGCAGCACTGATCAAGCTTCCTTCTTCACCTGACTGAAATCCTTTGCCGGACAGGTACCCAGGCAAACGCAATTTGCTGCCTTGAACCGGATTACTCTGCGAAAGAAAAAAACTTTTATTAAAATGTAATCAGATGCAGTTATTAGTAAAAAAAAAAAATAGGAGACCAAATTTTTAAAAATAAAAGTCTTGAGTCTGTATATGTAATAGTGTATGTATGTATATGTAATAAAAATTAGTTTGAATTTTTATTTTTAAAAAAAAGAAACATTTTAGTAAAATCATAATTTTTCCCATAACTGAGGTGTATCTGTCAGATGCAGTTAGTATGAATTCATGTACAGCAGAGCAATACGTCATTAGACATTAATGACATGCAGAGGCGACATATGAAGTTGTACATGATGTAGTGGTATAAAGAAAATAAAAGGTTAGGAAAGAAAAGAGCTAGTGATTGAGCCAATTATTCAAGAAAAATAAAGGTTACAAACCCAAATAAAATCTAATAAGCTCATTTTGCATCTTATTATTTTCATTTCCATCCAATTTAAGATTTTTCAATAGATTTCAGTTGGGTCATATATCTGAAGTGTTTCACATCATGTGCTGCATTATGACTATACCTCTGAGGATGAACCTTGGCTCCCAAAGGAGTCTGATGATTTAAGAGGAGTGGAGGGTTTGCTGTTTGTAAGCCATGGCTTATCATAATTGCGGGTTATGTGTTGGGGATTCTGGGGAACAATGGCAAATCAAAAGACAGAGATATGGATTCACAAACTCAAAAACTACCAGGAACACTAGATGGAAGAAACACAGAAATCAAACAACAAAATGACCAAATTCTGCAAGGGTAATTAAAAAAAAACAAAAACAAATTAAAAAGCAGATAAATGAGAGGAAAATCATGATGGTGGTGGAGAGGTTGGGGGTGAGACAGAATGAGGCAGCAGCCAGCTCTAATGGCAGGTGTAGCCTCTCACCTTGGGTGTGCTGGTCGCTGCTGGGTTGGTGGGGACGGGGAGGCTCTGACTGGAGGTGGATCTGTTGGGAGAAGCTCCTCGAGATGAAGGCCGAGACCTCCGGCCTCTGTAGCGGAAGCTTGCCATCACTTGAGTGGTTCCCTCTGGGAGGATGAACTTCTCTCGCAGCTCCACATTGGTCCTGCCCTTAGCTAAGAAAGACACTCAAAATGAGCCATGATGCACAAATACACCTGTCACTGTTATTTTTGTGTTAATGGTGATTAAGATGATGGTGAGTTAACAACCCATCCCCTCATTTCTTTATATTGTGCCAGAAAAATGGGAAAGAGATGCCGAGATTTATTAAAACATGCAGACTGAGAGTAAATGGGAAAACAGTATATGAGGCGAAGTCTGAACAATTCTAATGAGCTTTTATTCTTCAGCACAGTTTGAACTCTCTTATGAAAGGCTTCTTATAGTTTCTGATACTTAGTAGTCTTCAGGAATAGTTCTCCAATCTTACTGAAGGATATTCAAATTTCTTTTTTAGATGTTGGCTGCATTTTGTTGCACACGGCTAATGTTGAGCTTCAGGCTCAAGGGAGCCCAATCCATGACAGACAGTGTTTCACTATGAGCTCAGGATCACTGTCATCCTGTTAAATGACGCTGTTGTCAGTCAGATCCTCTCCAGATGGTATTGTATGTGGATCCAAATCTAATGGTAGTTTTTTCTGTTCATGATTCCAACAATTTTGACAAGATCCCCGACACCACTGACTGAATGAAGCTCCAAACCACGACAGAACCCCACTGAGATTTACAGATTGCTGCAGACACTTACTGCTGTGTCTGTCCTGACTTCTTCAGTACATATTGATCACTATTTGAACCAAAAATTTCAAATTTGAATTTATCACTCCTTAAGACATGTTGCCACTTATTTTCAGTACAGTTCTTGCCTAATTTGGTGCGCATCAGTCTCTTCTCTGTTTCCTATTCTTAAAAATTGCGTCCTGACAGCCACATGAGTTTTTGCAACAGGCTCTTAGTAACCAAGTACATAAATATACCATTTAAAACTGGTTCTTTGCTAGATTGTCTGTTGTGTAAAGTGTCTTGATTTATGCTTTAATGATTCACAGGACGGTGTTATTCATCTTAACAAACAAAAAGCATTCCTCTGATGCTGGTCAGGTGCAAGAACCAGAATAAAAATGAGTGAAAAAGCAGCCAATGTCCAAAGAAACATTTTGAAAGACCTCCAGAAAGCCAGAAGAACTATTGCTCAAGACCACTTTCAAAAATTTACCAAACATTCTGGATCCTTCGATGCAAAATATAAAGAAATGAGGGGTGGCTCCAGACTTGTGCATGTCTTGTCGTGCACAACACTGCATGCTAAGCTGTATTCCCGGCTGTGTAGAAATCTGTTGCTTCTAATTTTTCTTATAATCATCACTGAACTACACAGCAATTTCCAGGCAACCCCAAAGAACAGACCAATGAAATGTTATCATGATGTGACTCAACAACAAAACAGCTCATGCAGTTTCATATCTCATCCATACTGTTGAACAGACGTCCAGTTCCTGTTGCAACGGTAGTGGAATAAGTGACAGCGAGAAAACTAAAATAAATCAAAGTGAGCCTAAACACTCTCAAAAACCAAAGAAGAAGAATTATAGGAAACTAAACTACAGTGTATAAACTAAACAGTACGGTTACATTGAAAACAAACAGACCTGCATGCAGTTTTAAACACTAAGCTACCCTGTCAAACAAAGTCAATGGTGTAAGAAATACTGCTTCGGTTTTGTGGCGTGTGTTTCATAGAGGCAATGTAACCATTTTCCCCTATGAAGGAGCCTATATTACCAGGCAATACAGTCAGATAAGCAGCGCTCGAACCCTGGACTGTAAAAAGAAGCTTGACTCAGAGCTCCCTATGACATGCGGCGCGGGTAAAATGAGCCAGTTTCATTGTGCTGAAGTGATCGAAGGTGATGTGATTCCCACAAACAACTGCATGCATGAAAACCAGCCACAGCTGAACGACAGCTGACTGCAGGTGGAGCCGGTTTCCGAGGATGACATTCTTTCACACTGAGCGCTCACACGCAGCTACAGTACGGCACACACCAGGACCAACACAAGCTCGGATGTGCAGACACACATACCACTGGTGGGTTCATGGAGCAAGGTGAGAAAGTTTGAGATTTGCCAACCTATAGGAGACTGAGTAATTGAAGAGTTTGATTCCGAGCGCAACATTTTGCTCCCGTGGTGATGCACTAGAAGAAATGTTCATGTTGAGCAGGAGGCGGGTTTAGTGGGAAAAACAGAAATTGATCATTAATACAGATGCTAGCAGAAACATGTCGGAGTACCAAAGCTAAATGTGGGTCACATTACGGTATATATAAGTATATATGTAGGCAGCACTGTTAATAAAAATATGCTTACAAATGAAATATATTTTTAACAGATGATTTAACTGTGTTATCTCATTCAAGCGTTCAGTGTTGAGATAGCGGGAACAAAAGAAAATAAACTCATTTTAACCCTCAGAAAATTGCAGTATATTATGTAAAGATATAATATAATATATTGCATGAATTATCGATATATATGATATATCTTCTATTTTTAAGCTCCAAGTTGACATTTCAAACAGGCCTATATAAATAGACATTGGACAGTAGTTACATTTCATGTTTCAATAACTGAGCTAACATCACTGAATACACAATAATCTTAATCAAGATCATCATCATCATGTTTGGGTAGTAAAAAACAGTGATATACAATTAAATTCTTTCATCACACGCGAACAAAGAAAGTGAAAGTCAGTACAACACCTGACCTTTAAACAAAATTGGATTGTGACTCCTCAAAGTTAACCTTTGAACTCACCTCGACAGGGGTCATTCTTCACCAGAAACTCGTCCAGTGCCATCCAGCCTCCTCCCACCCGCACCATCACAGTGCTGCGCAAAATTCTCACAAGGCGAAGCTGCTGAGAGTCTCCAAACTGCGATGGGGGAAGGAAAATAGAGAGGGGAATGTGTGAAAAACCTGACCTTCCTGTGAGCACACCCACACTGCAGACCAGAAGCTGTGCAACACTGGAAACCAGAGTGGAATGAAGAGTTACATTTATTCCAGCTAATTATTTTAATTGTGGGGGAACAGACGGCTTTCATCTAGATTATTTCACTGAGCTTCAAAAACGACCTGTCGGAAAAGATTCACATCTGCTTCTGGTTTCTCTTATATGTTGTACAGGTTTAAACACACACGAAGACATACAATCATAAACACAAACAGATTTTGACACAAAAACATGAATTTTATCTTTTCATTCTCAGACACAACAGAACACAAATTACACAAAGGTCAATCCAACTTTTTTTTCTACAAGCGTGTGCTATTGTTTTACTAGTTCTAGCTAGTTCTACTTACTCATTGAGTTCATGCTACAGTGAACTGACTACTTCATAGTCATTGATTCATTTACTATACGCTACAATTTGAAGTAGAGCCTGACTGATTTTGTTAGTTGATATTCATTTACTTCAGATATCACATACAGGATATTGGTATCTGTGTAAATAAGACAATAAAAAAATTACACAACATAACGTTCAAAAAGAGCTGAATTTTGTGAAGCCCAAATGATTTTTACTGATACCCGTACCAATGATATTCCAATGACCAATATATTTTTCTCTGTCATGCACAAAAAAACCTCACATTGGTTATGTGAAGTTATTTATTTACATGCCCACCTCTGCTCAGAATGTTTTCAGAGCGCCCTCTGGTGGACACACATCAACACTCATAACATGGTTGAATGGTTATTTCTCCCGTCTCTTTTTTACTTTTTCATTTTCATTTATCAATCCCAATAAATGCTGATACTGACAGATTAGCAAATAACTTTTTTCCTTTAATCATATAATTTCATTTGTATTTTTAATTAGAGCTATCAGAATCAGCCTCAAAGCCATATCATCAGTCAGGCTCTACATTCATACCTGCTGCTGTTGAGGGTTAACTTAATATGAGAGGTTGTAAAGCAGTAAATACATCAAACTTTACGGCTTTACAAACTTAACCAGCCTATTTTTTCTCTCTTATTTCAGTGATCACTGTGTAATTGTGGTTTCTGGTTGTAATGTCTATGTGTCTGGCTTTATCTCAGCAATGTAAGACTCCACTTTTACTGCAGAAGGAGCCTGTGAAGAAAAAAAACACCATAACTGAAGGCACATGATTACACCACCAGGGGGCCCCAGTGTGTAATAATTTGACTTCATGTCACCTACCACACATAGCAGACATAGGAACAGTGAGCATGTTATGGGGAGAATGATTCAAGCTTTATGAGGGGATACCACACATGTCAGCCAGTTGGATGAGACATGAGCATCAGGCACAAAAATGAAGTTTGCAATTACAGCGTGCATGCTTTCTGTCAAAATCAACATCACATTCTGATCAAACGCACAAACATCAATCTCCTACAATCCAGCACTTTGTTGCACTTTCTACAGCTACAAATACTCAGGATGCATTGACACTGATGCAGATCCAATGCAGCTAGCTCCAAATGGCACACATGAGGAATGGTTCAAATCACTTCTGTCTAAATCCACCACCACAGTGTGACACGCAGACATGACCAAACACTGATGACGGTCCACTAACTTCCTATTATCATATGGTATCTCTTTAACTGATAACAAAAATCCTGTGCTTGTATGATTATCATAATGATTTAATGCCACTGGTGAGTCTAGTGATCAAATACATTAAAGGTGATGATGATCTGGAGTAAAAGGAGGCACAAGAAACAGCTTAAGAATAACCATTTACCAGAATACAGCTTTCCAAAACTGCAACGTGTAGGTGGGGGGTAAGATTTTGATTTTCCCTGTTTGCTATTGTCTCATCGCCGATTAAGGAGTCATGTAAGCAGTGAACCAGACCAAACTGTCAAAAGAATTATTTTTAATTTATTGTTGTGTGATAACAATAATACAAACTAGTTCATAAAGCATCACTAACGCCCCTATCCCCTCACACTGACCCCTCAGTAATGACCTTTTTCCGACATGCAGGTTGCCAGCACATATTAACAAAGTAAGAGAAATGAAAAGCAACGTGTTCATTGAAATCATCAAAGTTGCCCAAATAATGTAATAAATAGTGTCAGCCAGTGCTGAGGTAAATCATTCCCATGACACTGAAGCACCAAAGGCAAGCACACAGAAAGCATTATTGTATGCCCAGCAGATGAATTTATGCCCATGAACCAGTAAAATATGGGCTGAAATGGTACTGGCACGCCAATATTGCATTTTCTGAAACTCAAAAGCAGATATACAGATATATATAAACATTAACTGCACTAATTATAACACAAATAAGTCTTATTTTCCCCAAAAAAACATAACCTATGTGAAAAGAACAAATTTAGATTGGACATAAACGTCGACTGCCATAAAACTTGAAAGCATGCTTCTTTCATTTACTCATTTTAAATCAGATTTAGAGTTATGTGTGAAGCTACCATAAATTCTCGGACCAAACACACATCTCAGGCCAGTATTAAATAAAGTTAGATTAAATCAGCGGGCCATAGACTTGTTTTATTTCTACTTCTGAGTTCCAGAACATCTGAGAACATCAGCCAGGAATCTGGGCAGAAAGTGTTAATTGGACAGCAAACGTGGTAAACGAAAAAAGGACGCAAGGCTCGATAAGGCACACAAGAGTGTAGGAGGGAAAGAAAAGAGGATGTACCTGATTTCCAAGGTAGAACTGGTGATGTGAGGAACAATAAAAAATATAAAAAGGTTAGCACACATTCGCACTTTTGTCATCAAGTTCAACACTTACCTTTAACAAGAGTATTCCCTGAAAAGTCTTTTATTTTAAATTATTTCATAACCATGTCACAGCTTGTATTGCTTAAAAAAATTTCACTGTTAGATAAGCCAAACACATAAAAATCTGCTTACCCGGTATTTATTGGCACCAATTTGCTCCACCTGGAATCGTTTTGGACATTTGCACTTCGCCACTTGGCGCGTGACCTGCGAAAGCATCATTTTTTTTATTAAGCGACGCCTCACATTTGAAAATGTGAAATTAATGCCGCAGGCTTATTACCTCGTCCTCAATTTTGTCAGCATCTGTTAGTGGTTTGTAAGCGTCTTTGTTGGGATGCAGAGCTGCTACAAACTCGTAGTAGTCAATGTAGCCGTCACCGTCTCTGTCAAAGATGTCTGCCACGGCGCTCATCTCCAGACGACTTGTTGGGAATTCTGTTGAAGAGACACTGAGTGTTGCAAAAAGGAGCATTTTGTTCAGCGGTGTAGATGTTTTTCAGCTTTGACTCTGACACTTACTGGAGGAGAGGATGCCTTCTATGAACTCCTGTCGTGTCACTTTGCCGTCTTGGTCTTTGTCAATGCGGCGGAAGAAGTCCATGACGCGAGACTTTTTATGGTTCATCCAGCGCATGTAACGTTTCCGCCACACATCAAAGTCAAAGTTGGCAAATTCTTTCAGCTGAGCAGATAAAGAAAGAAAGGTCAACATTAATAACTAAAAAGCTAGAAATTTGCAGAAAAATGTCTGCAGATTTTGCTACATTACCTCCTCCAGTCTGTCCAAAGCATCATTGAGTTTCCTCCTTCTGTCCAAAGCCAGCAGCCACACGTGCTGCCACTTGGTCACCAGCAGGTTAACCCGTGGGTTCTTTGTTTCAATGGGAGCTTGTGTTGATGACGCATACATCGCTTGCGTGGGAGAACGTTTTCCTGTAAGGGAAAGACAAAAAACTTTAAAATGACTGTGTTTCCACCATATAATCAGGAGGAATGCATTCACACTGACATCATTCCAGGTGCTAAAATGGGCAAATTGAGGATGTCGTGTCACCCTGAAGTGATTCAGCGCATAGCCAGATGGCTCGGGTCATACTCTATGAGGAACATTGATGGGATACATACTTCCAGTTCTTCCTTTGTCCAACACGGGGATCTGAGACTGGATCTGAGGCTCCGCAGCAGCCTTCCTTTTGTGTGTCTTGGTGATTTTGTCAACATCTGGTTGCTTCCTGGTCATTTCCTCCATGAATGCCTGCAGGGGGCGAGCAGCAGTAAACTACTGTTAACTGAATGCCCACGCAATCATTAAAATATGGAATTTTAAAAAAACTAAAGTTATAAAATTTGATTTATTCTCATTTGCTTTTTTGATGTACCTGGTGTTCTGCTATGAGGTTTTTGACCTCCTCGATCTCCTGAGGGAGTGGCTCCTTATCCTTGTCATTGAGGTTGGTCTCAGCCCACTGTAGCCATGTCAGAAGATTTTCCAGCAGCTCCTGAGTAGCTAGTAGCTCTGTGAGGGCTGTGGCCAGTCGCTGCTGGTGCTGTCTGGCCCAAGCCTGCACCTGTGTAACAGCAGTATTACACATATATTACTAATAACTAAATTCATTTCAGATACACTGAAATCAAGTTAACTGCACACAGCTTGATTTTGTTTACCTGCTAAGATGAATCATTATTACTTTTTTTAATATAATGACTATCCATAGTAACTTTTCCTCTGATTTTTTGAGTGCTATAAAGAGTTTCCGACCCAACCCTTGTTAAAATGAGTAATTCTTCCTTATTTTAATTTATCAAAATAGGTTAATGTGTTCTGTTAAACCTGAAGGTATGAAACAGTGGACTGACCTCTTCAAAGCGGGCTTTAATGATGGTGTTCCAGTGCTTGATGGTTGTGATAGAGTCTGGATGGCAGATGCTGAGAATGGCCTCCCCCATACTGGCCGCTTTATTTAGAGCCACTCGCTTTTCTTCCAGTTTTTTCATGAACACCTTTAAAATAAAATAAAAAATTTAAGTTGAAAAAGCGTTGGGATTTGGAACTATCCCATCCCATATCTAAAAATAAAAACAAAACATTGCTCATACTTGGTTTGAAACTGGAGCAGAGCTCAGTAATTTTAATCAGATGACCTCATAGTTAAGAAAAATATTTTTGGCACTGAAAGCAGCATGCCAGAGTCAGGATCTTAACTGTTTATTCAAGCAAAGTATTGGCAACGTGTTTTATTTCTTTAATAAAGCAACAAAAATGTGAAACAACTTAAGACATAAAAGTTTTTTTCTGAAATAAAAAAAAAAAAATCGTTTGCATTGCTTTACCTTGTGTTGTTCGATGAGCGCTCGCAGCGCTTCTTCATCGTCGGGCAAGCTGCCATGGAAGCGCAAACTTTGCTCTGCCTCAGCTAGCCACTCCAGCAGGATGTGAACAGCAGAGTGAAATTCTTCAGCCTGCAGTGGGAGAAGACGCATATGTCAGGCTAACATACTTAACTGACCTTCTACCTTGTGATTGTTTGGAGTACTGTCAGGAATACCTGGCCCAAAGCCTGCTCCAGCCGGGTCTGCTTAGACACAGACAGGTTGCACACCGTCTCCCAGCGCGTGCTCAGCTCCTGCATCTGGACTTTGACCCAGGAGGAGTCATCGTGAGTGTTCTCAATCAGCTCCCTGGCTGAACGTTTGAGGGCCTGGACGCTTACTGTCCGCTTTCCCAACTCCTTCTGAAAAACCTGCAGTAACGAGACATTTGAGGACACAGTCAGCCAAAATATTAACAATATTCCGTTTTTAAATGACAAATTCTTAAATTAATTATTTAAGATTATTTCAAAAAACATCCTTTTTGTCTCTATTTCACAGCTGGCCCAATGACAAGAAGCATAAAACAAGGAGCTTTTAGTATCTGTTGTCTTCTTACTTCAATAAAATGCTAACACGAAGAATGTTATTAATATAATATTAATAATGAGTAAGGAAAAACACACCAGCATCAATTTTCAAAGCTTTGCTCAATACACAACCCTCAATGAGAAAGTAATACAATGCCTCCCCTTTTGTTGTTTTAATGTATTGTCTATCCCCCGTGTTAGTTTAAGATTCTTTCGTCTTGTATTGTGTTAGGAATGATAAAAGGTTTGGGTGTGGCAGCAGTGAAAGGTTTCACTTGATTTTTGCCACTAACGTCAGCAACAAATGGGCCAATCAACAACAGAAAGGGATCCTGGGTGTTCGGTGTGGAGCTGTTCTCTACCTTGTGGTTGTCTATCAGGTTGAGAACCAGGTCTATGTCTCCATGTACGGGCTGGTCCTCAGCCAGCTGAGGTTCCACCCTGTACAACCAGTCAATAAGAGCCTGGAGAGCATCTGTAAACTGGCCGGAGAACAACAAGGCCTCTTCCAGCTTGTTTTGTCTGCAGAACAGAACAAAATATTCACAGTGAGGCTGTTTAGCAGAATGAAATACAGCGCTCATTGGGAGAAAATCCTCACCTTTCCACTGACTTCCCACAAACAGTGTCCCATTTGTCCCTCAGTTCACTCAACATGTCGTCCAGCTTCTGTCTGTCATCCTGTAGAGAGGTCTTGTCTTTCAGGGCCCGTCCTGTTCGAGTGGTAGTATCATACACAGAGTGTTTGCTGCCAAGAGCTTTCTGGAACTCCTGCACGATGGGGAAAAAAGCAAAAATAATATACACAACCCCCAAGTGGTCCAGTTTAGTGCACTCATAATGCCTCTATCTTCAAATGGAAACAGCAAATCGTCTCAAGAGATTTTTTTATTATTACTACTGGCATGTCAAACAGTATCTTAATCTGCGTGTGGTATGTGCTTTTTGTGATTAAGAATAGAGTCTTCAGCGAGGTGACCAAAAAGGAGGTCAAAACTCAAGAGCTCTTGCTCCGTAGAGATTAAATGTATCCAAAAGCAAGGGCAGCCTTAAAACATTTGGTCCATTCAGGGATTATGACAGGATTAGCACAATCTCCCAGCATAACACCACAAACACAACAATAGTCAACAGCAATATAAGCATTTGGATTCTACTGACTCTGTAATTTCAAATAACAGATCCTATTTTTAAATTCCAGCTCTGGTACATCAGATATTTCTGTTTAATGAATGAAACTTTTTTTTGTAGATGTTGCTCCATGTCTCTGGCTGTGTTAACACATTTTTCTCTCAGTTACCTTGTGCTGTGCCAGCTGCGTCTTGATTTTATCGGGATCATTGGCAATTTCCACTTCAGAGTCCAGAGTCTTCTCAGATTCATCTAACCACTCCATCAGTTTATTGAAATTTTCATGGAACTAATAAAAAATTAAGAACAAAAAACAGTGTAAAGCATTTTAAAAACAGGTATGAGTTCACTAGATTTATCGCAGAGCCCTGCTTAATGTTAGCATGATTGGAGCAGAAGGGCCCTATAATTCAGAAAGTTCTGTAATAGGCTGAAGAAAGAATAAGAAACAGGTTTAATATCCTATTTCCAGAGCTTTCCAATGATAATAAAAAGTCCTGATGTCATGCCTATTCAAACTCAGCATAAATTTTCACAGAACAGTACCTGCTTCGCCCTCTTCCTGGCGTCGTCCAGTAGACGACCCCGCTCAACAGACCTCTGCACCAGCTTCTCCCAGCGCCCTTGCACGCTGAGCAGCAGGTTCTTTATCAGGACCACATCCTGTTTCTGGCTGAAGTACTTCAGATGTGTGCCCGTCTTGTCCAGTTCAATAATGTGTTCTCTGTGGGAGTTTACCTCTGTCACAAACATCTGCACAGACACAATGCGAGGGAGAAAAGGGAAAGGATTCAGGCCAGATGTTCTAACAATAAAAAAGGAATAAAGGTTTTTCAACAGACAGCAGAGGAAATGTAATGTGGGTAATGTGCTAATGAGCTCTGTTCTCAAGGATAATACAGATGCCATTAAGTCATCGTTGGCTTTAAGACAAAGCAGAATGATGAGCTGGTAATCATGAACCGGTAATCATGGTACTAATAATTTTAATTTCTCACCGACTCAGTAAGACTACTAGATGTTACCGCAGTAATGTCTAGTAATCAAGCAAAGTTGGACCAGAAGGCCTGTCCTCCATGTGCAAAGACGTACCTTATGCTCATCTATCTGAAACATGATGGTCTCCAGTATAAGGGAAGCGGGGGAAACCGTGTTCAGCGTCTGCTCTGCTTGGGTTAGCCAGTTGATGAAATCTTGCAGGGAGTTGTGGAAATCTGTAGCCACAGTCAAAGCTTCTTCTAGTTTCACCTGTGGAGACGAAACGTTAAAAAAACTGAAGTAATACTGGACAAAAATCAAAGAGCTCTATCCTGTTTATAACACATGTGCATCGTTTAGCGGTGTAAAGTATCTCTGGTTGTTATAGCAACAGATAAAGAGGGCACTGCGGGGGATACAATTGCACTTCAACAGTGCCAAACATGACCTCTATCTAAAGAGAGGAAGTTAATATCTCTGGAGGGGACTGATGGCTGAGGCATCATGAGGTTTTAATTGAGTAAAGGAAACAGCCACTCCATCACTGAAAAACATCCGTTTGGTACAGCTGAGGCCGGTGGCTCAGGGTCATCACATGGCAGTAAATGCTGTGCTAATGACATTACAAACCTGGTGAGAGTTATGGCTGCTGATGTGTTTTTCCCATTTCTCGTGGGTCATGTCGAGTGTCTTGCTAAATATGGAATTGTATTGTAGCAGTGCATACGTCCTACAGAAAAATAAGCCACTTGACTGCAGAGGTATCACAGGGAAGGCTGTAGAGAGTTTGGCCAGCAGCTCTGACCAGCGCTAAAATTTACCAGACTTTGATTTCCTGGGAAGAAGGCCAAAGTAAATAGGATGCAAAAGCAAGATGTTACAGTAAAAGTTGAAGCGGCTAAAATAAGGAGCACCATATCTGAGAGCAGTGGTGGTGTTTTATACATTTTAGCAACAAAACTAAAAAAAACCCCACAAGTGAATGATGACATTTGGCTTAAATATTAGCTGATGTTTTGTCAACCCTACACTGTGGAAACATATGACACCACTGTTGTTCCACTCTGATCTACAGTGTAACCGCATCCTGTGTGTCCTCGCCAGCGCTCTGTCTTTACACCATTGGTTATCGGCACTGGGATTAGAAGCTTTCAACCACACGGTCATGGCTCAAGTGTATGTCAGCGATCCCTTAATCTGAAATCCTGAGTCATCAAGCTAAGGGCAGTGAAAGCCATTCAGTCATTCCCCTACCTTTCTTTCAGCGACCTTCGCTTGCACTGCTTCCCATTTTTCCTTCAGGTTGGCGAGGTCCTGCTCCGTGTTACTGTCTGGACCCTCGGGCATCATCGTTAGCAGTTGGTGACCCTTGTTCTGGAGCTCCTGATACAGCTCCTCTTTTGACTCAAAGGCAGAACACAACTCCTGTGAGGAAAAAAAACCAACAACACAGAGGAGAGTGATGGTTTTGTCAAACAGGTTGAATTACAGTTAAAGACCGATCTATTGTTACTTTTGGATTTCTGCAGTGTTCAATGGGATGAATTTGTCAGTCGCTAGTCCAAATGTAACCCAAAAATGGTTAAAGAATGAGCATGGTGAGGCATGTTTCTCACAAACATTTGACCAGGATAATGTTACTAATTTGATAAAAGTAATCTGTCTGTTTTCAGTTCCCTGAACTGTCACCACTGCTGCCTCTTAAGGGAGAGCTCACTGTGAAAGTGTCTCCATTACAAAGTAGGAAGACAAAGCAGGAAAACATTCCTTAATTCATTATAGTCAGATACGGATGAATCAATTAGAAACACTTAAAGAGGTCTTTTTTATCACAGCCTGCAGGGCAATGAGAGTAGTGTATTTTGTAGCGTCGTTTAATTTTCACACTTCAGATAAAACACAGAAAAGACAGTCACCTCCTCCCAAGTCTGCCATCTGTATGCAGCCTCTCATATTGTTAAACACATACCAGATGGGCGTTAAGCTGCTCCCGGGCCGTGTCTGGTAAGCCTCCCACAGCCTTTGATGCCAACAGCTGACGTTCTGTGTCTTTCAGCCACTGCTGCATGTCTTCTATCTCACCATGGAAACCCTGAGCCTGCAACACAATTCAACCTGAGTCAGGACAAAAGGTGCCTCACACACTCGCTATTAGCAACCCGTGATTCAGAGAGGAGGATGTGTGAGTTTTTAATTCTTTGGATTCATTTAGCTTGGTATTTATAAGCCTGTTTCATAATAAATTAAAACCTTAAAGTAAAAACAATAGAATGATTTAGCTTTCAGGATGCAAATTGAATAATAAGAAGGGGGTAGGGAGAGAAGTCTCTCCTCCCTGCAGAGCTTTTTGACTTCGACCTAAAAACTATTTTCTCCACAATTTAACAAGAAATGAGACACAGGTTAACGGTTAACTTTTTTTGATATACCTGAAGCAGAGAGCTTTCCAGCTGTTGCTTCCTCTGCTCCGTCTTTTCCAGGATGGCTTTCCATCGCTGGTTCAGATTCTCCAGTTTGCTCTGCAGACTAGAAGCTTCCTCTCCAGCGCTGGACTGCACCAGATCATTGCCGGCTTTATTCACTGTCTCGACTGTTGACTTGTGAGCCAACACATCTATCTGGAGGATCTGCAGAGATAAATCAGCAGGAACGGCAAGATGTTGTGCAGATGGATATTAAGCACAAAGTGGATAATGACTAATTTACTGTAATAAGCGGCACACTGACAGATACCATAAATGTTTACTTAATATGGTTTTAATGCCTGTGAAGTGTTTTACATTTTTGTATGTGATACTGGGCTATACAAATAAAATTGAACTAAACTGAACTGAAAGGACTTATTTGAAAAATAGCCCCCTAAAAAAAACACAAGATAAGAGGTTTGTCATACGTTGTGCTTGGCAAGCTCTATCTCGATGGCTTTGGGGTCTCCTCCAGCATTTTTCTGTTCATTGAGCAGCTCCTCGGTGTGGCTCATCCAGGCCAGCAGCTCATCCAGTGCATGCTGGAACTGCCCCAGTGCGAGAAGGCCTCCCTCCAGTTTGTGCTGGATTAATGACAGATTAAACCATTTAATTTTGCAGGGAGAGAAAACAAACTGTTTAAGCCATTGCTGAATCTGGTTTCTAGCCCACAAGAAGCTGTAGAGGTACGATACAATATATTTCACAGAATGATTGCAGACCTTGTTTAAACATGATATTGCCACCTAAACAATATAGCCATTCCTTTTAAATTTAGATATCAGTGTCAGCATTTCTGTTTTCTTATATAGCTTGCACTTTTGGTGTGAAGCTCCCCTTCTGCTTCTTTCTCTCACTGACCTGCCGACTGATGATCTTCTCATCCAGGTTGTCCCAAAGCATTTTGAGTTCAGACATCGGCTCCTGGATGGCGGAGCGGTCAGCCTCGTCTGTCACCTTCTTCAGCAGGAGGCCGGCCTGGTGGTTCAGACGCTCCATCTCAATCTGTAGCTGGTACGCTTCTCCTTTGAACTCCTGGCAACCCAGCACATGCAGCGGTACACCCAATCAGTCAACAGAAGGAAGGACGCACAGACAATACCAGCTTTGTGTTTTCAGGACAAGATTTGTCTTATTGTACATCAAAGTAAATCCGGCTACTTTATGAAGCCATTTTCTTAATGCTTTTGAACTAACACAAAGCAGACGATGAATCGAGAACTCAGCATAAACACAGCTGGTGTTTGACACAGCTGCTCTAACATCAAGGAGTCAAGTTAAAAGAATTGAAAAGTCTGAGAAGAGCTATAACAATAATAATATTTCTGTTTTTGTGAATGATGATCTAAAAAAACAAAACAAATCTACAAGACTGTACCTTGAGTTCCACAATCTGCTGCTTGACGGTTTCCAGATCCGTGCCCACAGGTGACATTGAATCCAGCTTGCTCTCCAGAATATCCACCCAGTCAAACATACCCTGCATACAGGGTTGGAAACCATTGTTAGTGAGAGAACAAAGCTGGGTGCACAGGGAGTCAAGTTTCAAACTGAGTTTCAAGTTATGCCCTGAATCTTACAGTTGGTCTGTTTGGCTGATAAATTAGAAAATTATACACAAAGAAAAAGAAAAAAACCCCAAACAAGCCCTGAGGTTACATGCCAATGCGCTGAAGAAGTGCAAAGAGGAGATTTAAACTTGTGTAAAAGAATCTTTCCTCACCGTGAAACTTTCTTACACACTAGTTAATGTTTGAGCCAAATATATCACGACCACGCTCTGGCTGGTCTTTCAAAATTAGTAGAGCTCTCATGAGATGTTATATCAACTGTTAGATCAACTGCATGGTAATATGTGGTTTCATCAAAAAAGGCCTCGGAAACTCCCTGGCTCACTGTATCTGTTAAATATCAAACATCTCGTGATGAACAAGTGCTTGTATATTGTGTTGCTTGATATTAAGTATTTACCCCTTAAAGATGATATTCCCTCTTAATCTGACACCTCTATATATATATATTGATAAAGATGTGGTTTGATGACCCTTAGAACAGTTTCCAGGTTTTTCCAAGGATAGCAACACAGGCAGAGACAACCCTTATTAACTTCTGATGCATGCCCAGTGTTTTGTTCTATAACCAGGCCTGATATATGAGAGAAACCCCACGTCAATAAAAGAGCTTCAAGGGTTACTCCTAGGCTTCCAAAAGATCACATCAAATAAAATTAAAAACCACGAGAACCGTGACTGGGAAGTTTTGGAAAAGGTCTGCTGTTTCAAAACATTTTAAATATTCTAAACCCTTTAATTTTCTAATTGTGTTGCTCTGAGGCAGTGATCAAAGCACCTGCAGGCCATCTTGAAACTGCACAGCAGCTTGCATGGCTTCTTCCAGTCTCTCTCCTCTCTCCTTCCACGTCTTATTGAGATTCTCCCATGCTGTATTCACCTGAAAAAATAACGCAAATATTTTAGCATGATTATCTTGTAGGCAAAACCTGTAGAGTGAGTGCTTTTCAGTGTAGTCTATTACTTCATCCAAGCTCTTCTTTATCACAGGTTTATCGGGTTCCCCGCAGGCAGTCATGAGCTCCGCACCCTGGTTTTGAACCCCATCGAGTTCCTCCTGCAGCCCATCAATCTCCTCCTTAAATCCCTGTATGGATGCATTGTTTTTTTGTTATTTAATAATCAAAGTGCACCACCTCTCTTAATTATCCATTTGCTAATGATCAAAAGTAATTTTTTATTTACCTCCACAAATTCCTGTTGCTGTTTGACGACTGAAGGATCGACTCCGGGCTCCTCCAGCTCCCTCAGCAGGTCGTGGCTGTCCTTAATGGTGACGATGAGGGCGGTGTGGTCACACCAGAACTTGTCTGCAAGGTCCATCACATCCAGCAGCTTCACCTCCCGCTCTTCCACCAATGCCTGGATGTCGTTCCACAGGAAAACCATGCGGTCCAGTTTGTCTTGCACAGCTTGTACAGAGAAAAAGTCACAATTAGGAGGAATACAAAATAAGGCAAAGAAAAATCTTCCACGTTTACAGCAACATTTACAGCGGGAAACTTGGACTTTTTCTTGATTCATTATTTATCCTGAAAAAGGAAATACATTAAAGCTACATGCACCTGGAGAAAAGCTTGATGTTTGATAAATAATAATAAATGGATAAAAAATGATTGAAAGCATATCTATACCATACCTTTGGCAGACAGGTCCTTGTCTGCCCCTTCGGATCGTGCAATCATCTCTTCACCTCGTTGCTTCAGTGTCTCATAAGATGGCTGCAGCTTCTCCAAATCCACAGAGACCGTCTTATTTTCAGTAATCTGCTCCTTGATCTTGTCCACCTCCACTGAGATGGATGGAGGCTGGTGGAGGCGTTCAGCGATCCGTTCCAGGGATTCGAGCATGGGATCAATTTTATCATGGAACTGGAAAAGGAGGAAAGGAAACATGTCAGTTTGCATATATAATTTATATCATGGGTTTTTATTATGAAAAGTTACCTTGAAACAAGAACACATCTGTATAATTATTTTTTACTTTGACAAATTTGCACATATTCAAAAATTTAACAGCTACTCAATTAACTGAATAGACAATTAACAGCCAAGGTAATTTGATGTTTACATTTGCAAACTATGACCACCATTTGCACCAGACATCACTATGATCAACTTAATTATTTCCAATAATCATATATTATCAAATAATCATAATAAACAGCTACTGCTTACCTGAGTGGATTTGGAGATGGCTTCATCCAAAGTGGCAGCTCTCTGCTTGACATCAGCTTTCAGTTTGGTGTAAAGTTGGTCAGTAGCTGTGTATTTCTCTCTGATGGGCTCACCCTCCACTGGGCTGAGCTCAAGTAACTGAGGACCAGTTTTATTCATCTTATCAATATGGGGCTTGTGCTCTGCAATCAGTTCCCGCATTTGCTGGAGAGGATGTGACATGCTCAGTTTAGTTTTTAATCATTTGACTAAATGTTTTGTGTTGAGCATCAGCGCACATTGGCCGCTTACCCTGAGGTCCTCTTGTTGCTGCCTGAGCGTGTCGTACTCAATGGCAGGCGGGGGTAACTGGCTGAAGGTGTTTAAAGTTTCCTGAAGCCATGGCCCCAGCTCCTCATAGGTCTCCCAGAACTGAGTGGCAAGAGACTGGGCTCGCTCAAGCTGCAGACAACGCTCTGAATTCAGCTGGCTGACGACACCATACTTCTCGAGGAGAGTCTGTGTCTTGGCCTGATTGAAGCCCAAGAAGAATCCTTTTGAAATTTCTGTCCATTTTCTTACTTAAAAATGTCTGAAATTTGAAATATATTTTCTTACCATTAAGATTTCTTTCTCCTCTGGGTTTTTGCTGGTCATGATGGCCTTTCCTGTTTTCACAATCTCATCTACAGCATCTTTGTGTCTCATGATGTCCATGGAGAAAATCTGTAAAACCAGTAGAGTGAGTTTGGCTGCATGTCAACAAAAGAAACCACTGTGTTTACTCTAATTTGTTTAAATGGAGATCTGTACGCACACACACACACACACACACACACACACGGCTAACCTTCTGTGCTTGGAGCTGAGCTGTGGTTTGGTCCTGCTCCAGCCTGATCTCACCCATCGATAGCAGTTTCCCCTCAGCGTCAGTCAGCCAGGAGAGTTCATTGTCTGCGGCCTGTTCAAACTGGAAACAAGAAAAAACAAGAGATACATTTAAAAAAGAGAGAGAGACAGTCGAATGAGAATAAAAGGCAGTGCGTTAAGTTATGTGGTTTACCTGTTGTGACTTGAGTATGTCAGCATTGATCTGGTCGACCTTCTGGGTCAAAGTGTCATAGGCAGCTCTGTACCTCTCATTATCCTCAGACACAAGTTTGTCCAAACTCTCACGAGTGTGCCAGGGGATCAAATCCAAGAGTGAACTGCTCAACTCATTCAGCTGGTCCAACACTGGTTTTTGGTCTTTGATCTCTTTCAACATGGCCTGGACAGAAAGCACCAGTTCATCAGTAATAAATGCATTGCTGCATTGTATGAATACAATTACGTTTTGCACAAAGTTGTAGAAATCCTTACCTTCTGCCTGCTTTGTGAATGAATCAGCTGCTTGCCGACTGGATCCTGATGAGCAAAGCTGTTAATCTCAGCCTCTGCTTTCTCTAGCCATGAGCTCAGATCCGTGTGAGTATGCTGCAGCTTAGAAGACAGACTCAAAACCTGCTCCAGTGTCTTTAAAACACTGGCACTCATAGAGTTTATCTCAGCATATTTTGTTTTTATTCCATCCAGTTTGCCTTGGATAACGATCACCTCATCACCTATAGACATAAAATAAATAATAATGTTCACTGTCATATGCTTCTTTTGTTCTAAAACAGAGATACCTTATGCTAACAACTTCCTGCTAGCTGAACTCTGGGCCAAAATTCATGAGGTTAACAGAAAAGAATAAACCTGCGTCCTACACAATGTTGTCATTTACAATTTGCATATTATTTTATAGCTACATACATCTAGCTGAAGGTTAGCTAAGGTGATCACAAAGGCTGCAAACATAGAAGGAGTTTTTAAAAAAAATTGTATTTGTCCTGTACTATGCAAATCAGAGAACAGGGGTTTTATCTATAACTTTAAGTTCACCTGCCCCTGTCCAAAAGTAACAAAGCGTGCTTATTTGCACAACCAGGGCTCTCTTTTTGCTACAAAATATATACTCATATGGAGATATATATTAAATAGATGGTGGCTAGCAGCTACTGTGTTTTAAGCATTTCTGTTATGCTAAGCTAAGCTAACTGGCTGTTGGCAATAAACAAATATAAATCCCATTGGACAGACAGGTGTTATCTCACCATCATTGAAAAATTAGAAATCTATTTCTCTAAAGAAGTTCATAGATGTGAAAACAACGTAATTCATGCAAAAAGTCCCTGCTCAATAAAAAGGGCAATAAATCTGAGTAGTACAGAGACAGAACTGTTTGCTACACTGATAAATGAAGACATGCCTGTTGTTTGCTTCAGTAGCTCTACCCCATTGGAGATGGCTTGGTCAACATTCTTCTTCCTTAAGCCAATATCACTTTGTAGTGCCTGAAAAGAAAAAAGCGAGACTTCAGAGAGTCACTGAGAGTAACAAGAAATGCTCCTATGGTGACACACAAAAGAGCAAAATAAACTGAAACATGATTGATGCAACTTAAATGAAAGGGCTACAAAATGTGTTGCCTGAGGAGGAGTGTATACCCGTTGGTCTGCCAGCTGCTTTTCAAGAACCTCTAGTCTGTAGTCTTCCACCGAAACTTCACACAGCCTTGTGTGTATCTCGTTGAGCCAGTTCATTAGAGCCACTTCATCCTCTCCAAACAGCTGGGCATTTGCCAAAGCTTGCTGAAGCATTTCAGCTTTCCTCCTGCATCGCTCCTGGAGCTCTATGTAACTGGCCTGAGTGGTGTCCAGTTTAGACTGAACAAACTCCTTATCGTCCACTGAGCTCACAGTTTTGAGCATTTGGCCAAGATTGACAGCCTGAAACAGGTCTTTACTGTGATTCATAATCTCCTCCTCTAATGTCTGGCGGCAGGGGATGGGAAATGGACCAAGAAAACATGACAAACAAAAAACAAACACGTGATAAAAAAATATTCAACTGAAATTTAGAAAGATGAATGGGAAATAATGAGAAGCGCAAACTTACAAGTAACAAGCAAAATGAATAAAACTGAAGTGAACTTAACTGATAGTTTAAAAAAGCATGAAAACAAATGGAAATGATGAAAAATGATGGATATTACCTTGTGCTGAGATATCTGATCTTCCAGCTTAGAAGTCTCAGTGCCTATTGGCTCAGAGTTGGCGAGGTGTTTCTCCGTGGCTGACAGCCACTCGCTCAGCGGCTCCAGAGTCTCATGGAACTGCTGAGTCACCACTAAGATGCTCTCTAGTTGTTTGTGCCTGGAGATTGAAATCATACCAACCAACAGACTTACTCCTACTGGTCATTAGAAAGAATGCACCTTCGCTTTTAAATATTGAGGATCCACCCATCTTTTATATGCAGTCTATGGTTTTACGTTGCAGTGTTTATACTAACCTGTTTTCAGCCTTCTTGAGAAGCGTGTCCCACCTCTGTCCCAGGCATTCAATCTCTTTTGCCACTTTCTCCTTATCCACAGACTCTGCCAGTTCAGCAACCTTCCCTCCCTCCTTTTTTATCAGCTCCACTGTCGGCTTTCGGTCGTCCAGCAGTCTCTGTAAGAGCTGTCAAAGGCAAACAAAGAAAGAGAGTCATTGGGTGCCTTTTCATTGCTTTATTTTGAAAAAGAAAAACAGTAAATTTACCCAACAAAAAAGAAGTGCTCTTTAAACACAAAGCTTTGTGTACCACACTTGTTTTTAACAATTAATGCCAATTAAATAAAATTAATGGTGGGGCCAATGTTAAGCAAACATGAAGTATTGAAGTGCTAACATTAAAACAGACTTCAATGTGTTTTCTCTTTGTGTGAATCTGTGATTGCACCACTTGCTTACCTTCTGCTCTTGTATCTGTGCCTTCACCACTTTGAACTCAGCAGACGGAGGTTTTTGATTGGCCACGAGCTCCTCCGTGTCAGTCAACCAGCTGAGTAGGGACTCCAGAGCATCCTGGAACTGGCCACAGTGCAAGAGGGCTTCGTGCAGCTGGGCTGAACGCTCAGCAATCTGCAGACCAAATGGTAAATATAGATGTCACCTGTTTTAAGGGCCAAGGTCAAGTCTTTATATTTTCACAACGGAAAAAAAAACACAAACACGTGTAACCTTTTTGTTGAGGGTATTCCACTTAGAGTTGACACCTTCCAGGTCGTCCTCGAGTTTCTTAGTGCTAGTGCCTTTAGCAGCATTCTGGATCAGACCCTGCCCAAGGGAATTGATGTCTTGAAGCTGGTTCTGCAGTGGATCAATGTCCTCTTTCTGAAAAGCCTAAATAGACATGGAACAAATCATAATGAATATTTTAGAATTGCTCAAAATATAGTGTCATTAATCTTCAGGACATTATTTCCTGCGGCCTTAAAAAATCACATTCATACAAATCCAATTAAACTTGCATTATGTGTATGGAAAGAACAGATATTTCCATGAATTCATTCAACAAATCTGGAATTTGAGAAGGTGAATTACAATAACGTCCTGTTTTAAAAGTTAGTTCAAAAACAGCTAAAAAAAGACACACATAAAAATTCATAAATTCAGTGCATAATCCCAGGAAGTTATTTCATTATTCATGTCCAGAGACTACAATCGCCACATCAACACTTTAGGTTAACTTTTAAAACTCCAGCTAACACATTCAACTGTTTAACCAGTTAAGGAGTCATCAGCTTGCTTAATGGTTAAATCCCAGCTGTACACAATCACGCAGACAGACTTCCAGTCTGGCTGCTGAGAAAAACCTCATTCACCCATCGTGTAATCAGATATCAGACAAACACCAATCCATCATCCATGAAAAACGAATCTAAAGAGATGCATAATAGTGGTCAAAAGTTCAGAAATGGAGGGAGAAACTATTTTTGGCCACCTGTGGGGTCAATAAGCCCATAGGGTCCATTTCGGGGCACGCAGCAATGGCATTCAGTAAAGCCTCGATCTCTTGCTCCCCTGCGTGCTGGAATGTCTGTATACTTTTAGGCAGACAGGCTTCCAGTGACTGCAGAAACTCCTCCAGCTCCTCCATGCTGTATTTGGATGCCCCTTGTTGCACAGTACCGGGTTGTGTCTGCTGGCAGCTCTCCGTGGGTAGAGTTACAGAGTTTCCGTAAGTCTCAGGCTGTGTCACTACCACACTAACCAACTCACAGTCATCCTGAGATGACACATCCTCTAACAGTTCAGCAGTGGATAGCTCATCATAGTCTGTTAAAGTCCTGGAACGCCATCCAGAGGTGTCATTTTGAGCTCTGGAGGCTGACCCTGAAGATGACCTCCCTGTGGAAGATTTATAATCTCCATTGCTTAGGTTATCCCTTTCATTAACCTTGATCCCACAGGATTCTGTCCCCTGAACCAAGCTGCTACTGTGGTAAAGAGATCGGTTGTCCCTCACAGGCGAGAAAGGAAAGTCCTCCTGCCCTGAGCTGAGCGATCGCCCTGTTTTCAGGTCCCCAGACACATGCATTGCCTCGGAAGATGAGAAGCTTCTTGTACCGGGGCCTGTTCTTATGTGGGATCTACGACCATGTCGCTCCCTCTCCACAGTTGGGCTATACAAACCCGAGTCTTCTTCAGATGTCAGTGAGCTGGTCCTACTCTGTCCTCTCTTGCCATTGATCAGGCCAGGCCTCTCCGCACTACCAGAGCTCACTGTTCCACTGCGGCTTGCGTATTCGCCCAAATTAGTGGGGGCAAAAGTCCGCCATGACCGCCGATGATGACCGCCATGGTCCTTTTTCTCTCCTCCCTGCAGACGTGACTTCGACATTACTGTGTCGTTCACCCTAATAATGTCCCCATTCAGCTTAAGTCCATCAAAGATGGCACGCTCATCTAGCGTGACAGGTTTTCTGGTTTGGATCTCAAATGAGCTAGAAGGAGTGAGAGCTCCATTTCCACACAGGCTGCTGAGGTCTAACGTGCGATGGGTGTAAGGGAGGTTGCCTGTGAAGTGACGGGAAGAAAGACTACCTTTAGAGCCCGAGTCTATTTGCTCATTGAGCCGGACGGTGTCATAAATGGATCTCTGGGGCACATAGCAGTCATCAATGTTCATATCCTCCTCCTCCCCCTTCCCAACACAGGAAGGGTTTTGTCTGAGGCAATCTGGTCTGCTCAGAGGCTTGCCCATGCTAAAACAATTGTCACAGCTTACAACAACAAAAAAATATAAAGGAGGTATTGAAATCCTTTGAGGTATAAATTTAGTGTATGCTGAGTAGTTTAAAAAGAAGCCAACATGTGGCCAACTTACACGACAAGTAACCGTGTGCAAAATAACACTGTTTGTCCTCTCTTAAATGAGAAGCTAACAACTGAATATAAAACATTTCAACTATTTTTTAAATAAAAATAATAATAATAATTAAGATGATCAAACTTCAAAACAAAAGGCTTTGGATATGCAAAAATATTCAAACAATATCTCCCAAAAATGCCCGGACTGTAAAACAACTTTATATTCCATAAAAGGAATGAAAGTTCAGTCTTTCAATAAAGTCACCTATTCCAAAAATATATTCCTCTGGGCTCTTCTCCAAGTATTGCCAAATACTATTCCTCTGGTAGAAAGTGCTTCCTTTTTCCTGAAATCCTTACAACATCCATGTAAACTTCAGGAAAATCCTCAGTGCAAAGTGAAAATATCCAGAAACAAATCCAGCAGGCTCCACTACAAACTGCAGGCAGTTCTGAGGAGAGCTAGTACTCCTGGATAAACAAAAAAGCCTGCCCTTCCTCTCCCATCGCTCCCCTCACACTGACAGACACTCTGCTGGCAGAGGGTTTCATGCCCCGCCCCCGCTCATTATTCAGACAACATCTGCCACAACTCCTTTTGTGCTCTGAGCCGCTCCGGCCCATGTTGATTGGTGGGCATGTGACCCTTTCCCCCCCCTGTTTAATTCCCCCTTATGTCCGCACGGCCAAAATGACTTCACTTCTAACCCATGTTTGCATCATGACACATACTCTCACTTTTCCCTTTTTTCCCTTCAGTGACTGAGGAAATGAGAAGGGGAAGCAGTACGCACCAGCTCTCACTGTGATGACATCACACTACGCTGAAACACACACACATTTTTTTTTTTTTCGTCTTTTCTCGCTTTGCCCTCTGCTTTCTTCTCGTGGACGGTTGCTGTGGACCCCACAGATATTCTTAATTACAGTGGAATGCTGAGGGAGGCACAGGTCCCAGGTAATTTAACACCGACGGCTCTGCCAAGTGCATGACGCGACTTTTTAATGTCCACTGACCGGGGGTAAGAGAAAAATGCAGGATAGAGAGGAGATAATGAAAAGAGTTTATTTCTGTTTCCTGCATTGTCAGCACCGCAGCGGCTCAGCGTGAATTTCAACAACCCAAACCACGGTTTCCAGTTCTGCACGCTTGAGCAGAGACGGAAAGAGGAAGACGTTAGGGATAAAAAAGCAAAATTTTAAAGCGAGCGTGTGTGAAGCTGGGACAAGTCTGAAAATTTGAATATATGAATACCAATTATTTTTCCTTTTCAGCTGCTACAGGTCTCTTTGTCAGTCTTTGTAAGTTACATGTAACTTTACAACCTGGCAAACTTTTCATAATTGTGAACACTACATTTTATTTAAGTTCTAAAGACCAAAAGTAGAGGGCACTAAAGGTTGAAGAGGTTGTTTGTTTGTTTTTTTAAATAGAGTATAGCTCTTTTATTATCACCAAAGATGAGCAAACATTAGTTAGAGTGCATGTAGTGTGTGTTCGAGGGCGTGTGTGACCGTGGCTCAGGGGGTTGGGAAGCGTATCTGTATCTGTAACCGGAAGGTCGCCGGTTCGATCCCCGAGCTCTCTGTCCTGGTCGTTGTGTCCTTGGGCAAGACACTTCACCTACCGCCTACTGGTGTTGGCCAGAGGGGCCGATGGCACGATATGGCAGCCCCAGGGAAGCTGTGGCTACAACTGTAGTTTGCCTCCACCAGTGTGTGAATGTGAGAGTGAATGAATAGTGGCATTGTAAAGCGCTTTGGGTGCCTTGAAAAGCACTATATAAATCCAATCCATTATTATTATTATTATTCTTACAAGGATTACCAAATCTCAGTCTTTGCTTTGCTTTCGTCTCTATCGAGTTATTACTTTTAATAAAATTAGAAGGACCTGAAACCTATACAGGTTAACTTATCACAAAACAGATGTCATGATAATTTACTATAGCTTAAGATGATACACTGGCCAAAATCAAGTAATTTTACTATCATTAAAGACAAATATTTAAAGTTAAAGTCTTGCCATTTGTGCTTTAAAAGTCTTGTCATTAACACCTCAGTTTTTCTCTGAGCAAGATGACACTCTCATATTTAGATATGAAGTCAGCTGATCACCTGGAGAACAAGAGGCCTGAAACAACATTTCACTCAAACTCTTTTTTAAAAATCCTATTGCATCTAAACTTTATGTCTGCTCTCTCCAACACTAGAAACGTTTAATGGGTAAAAACTCAACATAACAACTCCATTACACCGTTCGGCTGGCCCACAGGGGTTTCATGTTTCACATTAATAATAATTTCTCATGACTTTGTGAATAATGAATAATGTGGCTCCAGTGACACTTTTTACAACTATCATCACCTTCAATGAGCTGGAGTAGCTACAGTGTGATTCAGAAAGTAGACATTTGTCTTGGCTTGCAAGAGACACTGATGTAATGTCTCAACAGTGAGAAAAAGTTGCCACACCAGCCCCCCACCCGTACAGTTGAGTCACTAAAACATGACCTTGGGTGCACATGAAGATACACGAGGGCTTCCAAGCTCCTACACAACTCACGGGAAAACAACAGCAAACACATGAAGTCGAAGACGTCTCATTCGAAACTTGACCTAAAATGGTAACAGCACATGAAAGAAAGGAATCCAAGCGCTGTCTTTCTCTGTTTATTTCTTGCTCACTAGCTGCCAATAAAGTCCACTTAACCAACAGCAAAAAATAGCCTGATTCACTGGATATAAAAAAGAAGATGACACAATTATCCAGACTGCTGCTAAATAAAGAAACAACTTCAGGTCCAACACTGATTTGCTGTCCTGGACCGTTCCCCCCCTGATATTGTTACAAATGAGTGTAAAGAGGATTTTCCGCTGACAGCTGAGGCCGTGTATGCCCTCTAAACGCAGAGTGGCAATAAGACAAAGACTTGGGGGGTGAATCACCGTGACAATGCTGCTTAGCAACAACTTGAATCAATCACTTTGTTAATAGCTACCCTGCAAGCTCTTTAAACCAAACTCCACACTAGAAGCAGGCACCTCCGACCTTGCTACCCCAATGATATTTTAATACAAGCATCCCTTGTGGGGGTTGGATGCTCCCCTGTTCGAGTGCAGCACCCCATTAATTGAGAAAAAACAATCCCTTGACCTACATATAAGGACAGATCTGTGTGGTTTGCCTATACACAGCTGTTTACATTGTTTTGGGGGGTTTTGGTAAATACTAATACTATAAATAAAGAAGGCCTTCATCATTGCACCTCTACAGCAAATATAGGTTAATCTGCTTTTGAATCCACAGGAATTTAGGAGCTTTTAGAATATTTTGCATCCGTCTGTGAACCTTAGTCCTGGCTAACCCATGTTTGATCCCTATGTGATAGCAGCAAAGGCACCCATAATTTTGTTAACAATGAGAGTTAGATTAACTTGAAAACAAACCATTATGTCTGTAAAACTGCCAATATGCTTAAAGGCCCTATAATAACACAGCCAATACGCTTAAGTCCATCAATTTTACAAACTGAATCCAAAAATTACAGGCAAAAGTTGAAATCAAGAATTTATAGCCTTTGGGATTAAAGTGTTCATTGGCATAGGCTGTAATTACATAGCAGCTAGTTTAAATAATCAAGCTATTGATTGATTTAAAAGTGCTTCACCAATTTTAATGGACACTTAACTGAGCACAAATACTATATTATTCAGGGGATTTTAAAAATGACAGTCATCATAAAATCAAGCAACACCCTGCTGGCAGCCACCTGGCTATGACGGCCCTTCCCTTTTGCCCCATCACTGCATATGGAGCTCTAGCTCTTTTGTTGACACCAGATGCCCCAAATGAACCAGGAGTCCCCAGAGGATTGTGTGTGCTCAGTGTGCTGGTATAATTTTCTCCTGTGCGAGGTTCTGTGGGTAGACAGCATGTATTTGTAGGTTTTAAAAGTTGTTGTTTTTTTAACTAACGAAATCCAGATTTAGGCTTAAAATTAAAGCAGGATTCCAATTAAATCTATATAGATCACAACTACAGTTCCCTCAAAGTGCTCTATAGTGTAAGGTAAAGACCTAAGAATAACTAAGAAAACCACAATGAGACGATCCTCTGTGAGCAAGCACAGTGGAAACAAAAAACTCCCCTTTACAGGAAAAACCTTCCAGCAAAAAAATAGATCATTCTTAACTCATTTTTTTGTAAACCACTATTGTAAAATGAAATTTTTTACTTTAATGCTTAAAATTTAATTTTAGCAGGAATATCAGATATATTATATATATTGTTATAGATATTAGGGAATTTATTATATTATATTCAGTGTTGCTAGAAATTAGTTTGAAAATATTAAGCCTTAATTTTATTTTGGAGGACTTACATCCGAAACAAAATCGTTAGAGTAGAAACTGACAAAAGCACAGCACACAAGATAAGATATTAAATGTCTACTGCTTTTCCAAAAGTAAAAAGTGAATGAAAGGCACAAAAATTGAGATTTTTTTATGATCATAGGAAATTACTGACTTTTGAAATAAGCTAGATGTATGAGGAGGTATAAAGTTCCTTACAACAATGATCATCAGCTTTACCACTGTAGCAACACTGATTCCCGAAAATCACAAACCAAAAAGGTGCAGATATACTGTGGTTTAATGTGTTAAAAATGCTATATTATCAGGCAAAAAACTGAAAATAAAGCCTCAGATCAGGACAAACATACCTTAAAAGCCTCCAGCTGCTGGTTGATCACTTCTGTCTCCATGCTGACCGGCTCCTGGGACGCCTCCTTGTCCACAGCTCTGCAGAGTTTATCTTCCATTTGATTGAGTTTACCATACAGCTCCTCTAGCTTTGTGAGCGTACTCTGCACCTGGACCTCTCTTCCTTTGGCTCTGTCTAACAGTTTGCCACACTGCTTACTCAGAGCATCCAGATCTCTCTTCAGGCCTAGAAGGTCAGGTGAGGGTTCAGACTCTAACATCTTCTTACAGCTGTCTCCAGCATTGGCTGTGTTAGCCATGAGCTCTCGCAGCTTAGCCACAAAACTCTGAATGCTGTCCTGCTGTTCTTTAAGAGTGTCCAAATTGAGATCCACTGGGGACATGCTGTCTAGCTCATCATCCAGCTCTGTGAACTGTCCAAACATCTCGCGGATGTTGTTTTGGAACTGTCCGATACCCTGCAGTTTACCCTCCAATGCTTGACATGTCTCCTCCAGTTTCTTATTAAGGTTGCCGTAGTCCTTTTCTATGCTGTCTGCCTGTAGTAAGAGGTCTGTCACTCCTTCAGCATCTGGGACATCCACCACAAGGTCCTTGGCCAAGGCCTTCATGTGCTCTACTTGATTCTGCACAGCCTCTAAACTCTTGTGTTGGGCTTTCATGTTGGTTAGGCTCTTGTTGCTGTGTGCCTGAACTCCCTGTGTTTCATAGGCATCCACTTGCTTCTTAGCTCCCTCAAGCTGAGTCTTTGCCTCTTTGCACGCATCATTAAATTCCTTTACTGTGTGCGAGATCTTCTCTAAAGATTCCCTTTTGCTCTGCAGACTTTCCACTATATTGTCTACTCTTTTGCCAGTGCTAGCCTTCTCTTCTTTTATAGCGTCAGTGTCTGTGTTGGCTACCTCAAGAAGGCTATCTGCAGCTGCATTGAGCTGCTCCACCAACCCTCTGTGCTTATCAACATCCTTCTGGAGAGCTTTCAACTGAGAAATGGACGTCTCCACAGCAGCAGGATCAACGGTGAGCTTGACTCGGCCCTCGCTAGCCTCACACTCCTGAATCCAAGAGTTAAGCTTCTCCGCATGCTCCTGATACTTCAGTGATCTCATCAGAGCAGTTTGGAGTTTGTCAGCCTGCTCTGCGGAGCTCTTCTTCACTTCTTCCCAGTTGGATGAGAGGGTAGTAAGCTGACCTTGTAGTGCTAACTTCTCTGCACCATCAATGTTGTGCAGAAGCATCTCTCCCTCTCCAATGATTGTATTAAAAGCTTTCTCATGTTCACCGAGAGCCTTCTGGAGTTTACTGTGCTCCTCCACAGTTTGTTGCAGAACCTCCACTTTGGCAGAGATGGGTTTGGGCTTCGATTGGTCCTGGAGCTTCTCACCCAGCCATGACTGTAAATCTTTGGAAGTCTGATGAAACTGCTGAGAACTGGCAAAGGTGGAGTTTAACTGTTCAATTCTTTTTGCTGGAACAGAGAAATATGGAAAACATATTCAGTAAGTTGATCAACACCAGCGATAAAGTGAGTTTTATACAACATAACAAAACAGTTTTTAATTTTCAGGACACTAACCTGCTTTCTCTTCCAACTGCTTAAAAGGCTTGCAAACACTCTCCAGCTGCCTTGCGAGGTCTGCTTTGAGGTAGTCCTCAGTCACCATCGCTGTGAGCTCTTCATTGATGGCCTCAGCCTCCTTCAGCTTCTTCTTCTCCTCTCGCAGCTGAGCCGAGATGTTCTGGGCATCCTCCAACTGCTTCTTCACAGCATCAGGTCGCGTGCTGAGGCCCTGATGGTTTGTGAGCTGACTCTCCAGCTGAGTGGCAGTGTTACTGAGGCTCCTCAGTAACTCCTGAAACTTCCCGGTTTTCACCACTGCCTGATCAATAAGGCTGTCTCGCTGGTCCAGCTGTCCTGTGAGGCCTGCCCACTTCTGAGTGACTGCAGCAAGCTGCTCGTTCACCAGCTTCCCACTCGAAGGGTCCTGATCGCCTGATGAGCTTAGGATGGCGGAGGCAGCTTCCTCGAGTTGTTCATATTGAGGTTTGCGGCTCTTAAACTCATTCTGGAGGATCTGGGGGATAGAGAAAGAATATATGATGACGACGAGCACACCTTAAGAAATCCTCAGGAAATGCTTAGTGAAAATGAGTCAAAGGCGCCATTCTAACCTGGACTTGTTGCTTCTGCATTTTAAGCATGTTCGGGTCTATGGAGAGGGGTCCGAGGACACTCATCATCAGCTCCTTCTCTGAAAGCCACTGACCAAGCTGCTGCTCCGTTGTTTGGAAGATGTCCAGATTCTTGTTGGACTGCTCCAGGTGCTGCTTCCTCTCCTCAACAGAGCCACTGATGTCTGCCCAGGCAGCATCTGAACAGGAGGACAGAACAATCACACCAATGTCCATTAGTCAGCACAACAGCACCTTTATGGCCTCTGTCCCACTGTTCTCCTAGCAAGCCTCCCACCTATTCACAACCTGGCACAACACATGTGTTAATTTAACCAGTGTACCGGGGGAAGGGACTGAGGTAGGCTCACATTTTGACAAATGAATTTATGAAATGCAGCATTAGAAGTCAACATAGACACACAGACATAAACAACACGAGGCCATTTGAAGCCAACACCATGGACCACACCTATTTCTGCCAGCATCTGCTTCCATTTTGCTGCCTCGGGTGAGTTTGGATGAGTCTTAATCAAGTCGAGAAGCTTCTCTCTGAGCTTGTGAAGCGCCTCTTGTTTTTGCTTCATGTTGTCTTCAAATGCCTGAAAGAGCAAAACAAATCATAAATACCTAATGATTTCTTTTAAGATTGTCCAATGGCTATCGTATTCACAGTGAGAACCACATGCAGTTTTGTTATATAATTAAATGTAACACTCCACGTGGAGAGCAGCAACACTTTTTGTACCTTCTGCTGTTCAAGCTGTGTTTTCACCGAGTCTTTCTCTGTGGCTGCACTGTTCCAGGACTGTGCGGTCTTTTTCATGTCCTTCAGCCACAGCATCATGTCATCTGTCTCCTTCTGGGCCTCTTTCACCTTCTGCAACAAACTACTCAGCTGTGCTGAGCGATTCTTCAGCGTTTCTCCGAGGTCCGTGTACCCCACATTGATGGAAGACATGTTCTGCTGAATAACCATCAGCTCTGAGGATATGAAAAATAAACTCACTGTTATAATTTTATTTTTTCCAGACATTTATAGTCAGCATGAGATATTAATAATAGTAATACATTAGCAACATGCTATATGGTATAGGACAGTGTATTCAGAATATGAGGACATTTCTTATTGTCTTTTTCTTTAACTAATAGTTGTAATCTGAAGATACTTAGAGGTTATTTACGCAGCATGGACCACATACACTCTGATGACAAAGCAGCACCCACATATACACTTCATTACCTTTGTTGGTTAGGTAGGTATGGCTTGCTGGACCATCACCATTAGTAAGAGCTGATGCAAAGACATGAAACAAAGCTTATGTTAGGAACAAGCAGATGGACGAGAACTCATGGCACCAGATCCTTCAATGATCTTTAACAGTTAGTAATTAAACAACACTCAGAAGACAACCCAAACACTACCCATCTGATTCAGTTTTATGACTCATATACACGAGTCTATGTGTGCTGATGTTTACCCGACTTGTTGGGAGTCTTTGTCTTGGCAGGTGATGTGAGGAAAGTAATCAAGTTGCACAGCGTCGATCCTTTAGTGTTCAGGTCTTGGACAGCGGAGCCTTTGGAGGTCCATTCATCTAGTAATCCCTGATAAAACATTCATTATATGTCATTTAGAAGATAGATGGATAGATGGATAGACAGACAGACAGACAGACAGATCTTTTTATCTTTTCTGTGAAGAAAACAGTCTCTCTGCTGGACAGCGCACTGTTTCACTCTTAGATATGTCCTGTATAGACACCAACTATTTAGCTGTCATTAGCAGGCAGAGTAAGCACATTTGGGTAGTTTGGAGTTTAAGGAGACTCGGACTATAATCTACTAAAACGTAGTGACTACCTATTGCAAAACCCATGAATTCCAAACTGCTGTGTCAGTGTGTAAACAGCAGTGACTTCTGTTCCAGCACCTTAACTGCAGTAAGATAAAACACATATAAAAAGTAACACTCTCTCTAAAATATACTTTGTATTTATCTCATGACTCACAGTGACTATCTGCAGGTTGCTCTCCAGAGTTTTCTCACTGCTGCTTGGCTGATCTGCAGGTACTTTGTCATTAGCCTCCTCCAGCCACTTAGTGAGAGCGCTAGCTGCAGATCTGAACTCTCCCAGCTGGTCCTGACAAGATGACAGTTCCTCTTCCCTGCAAGCAGGCGTGAGGAATCAGTCAGAGTTTGCATCCATTTGAATATTACAAACAATGCACAAATGTTAAAGTTAATAAAAAGAACACAAAATTAAGAGTTAAAAATAGCAAAACTCTGTTCTTCCAGACTTACTTTTCTTTGATGGTGTCTTTAAAGGTGCTGAAAACATTTGAGAGATTGTCCAGCTTGCTCTGAATTTGGGCTTTGTTTCCATCAGGGCTTATTTCAGACAGCTCCTTGGACAAAGTCTGCAGCTTCTCCAAATCACCAGCATATTCAGCCATCTCAGCTTTGGTGTTCTGCAGAAAAATATCATCTGTCAGCTAATCTGTGCATGATGAAATTAGATTAGTGAGAAAATAGTCAAAATTTTTAAACGCACCTGCATTAGCTGAGACAGTTCATTGAAAGTTTTCCCCGGGCCGTCTGTTTCGTGCAGGTCCTGTGAGCGCTTCAAAACAAACTGCTGGACTTTTTCGGCTACATTCTCAAACTGCTCTACCTTTTCTTTCAGCTTCTCCAGAGTAGCAATTTTTTGCCTGTGCTGATCGCACGCATCAGAGAAGCGCTGGGAGAGAGAGTCCATCTTAGACTGCAGAAGCGCGGCAGCAGAGGGATCAGCTGTCTCCACAAACTTCTTCACCTTGGCTTTCATGGCTGAGATGCTGCTCTGGCGACTTGCTATGTCCTGCTCTAAAGCCTTAAACAAAAAAAAGATTGAAAACATTAAAGTTTTATTAGATTATTAAAATAAATATGAAGCTGGTATGAAATTTTAGCATTATTAGAGCGCTGAAATGTTGACCAAAAAAAACACATACTGCTTCTTTGCTCAGGATGCCTCCAAGAGATGCAGAGTCCAAGGTTATTTGCCCTTTTTCTTCCACACTGGCCTCAACTCCCTCCATCCATCCCATCATCTCATCCAAGCCATCCTGAACACTCATAGAGCGAGTCAGGGTGATCTGCAGCTTCTCATTTCGATCGCTTACAGACTTGGAAAGGTTGTCGTAACGCTCCACTATGTCATCTAAAACGCACGAAAACAAATCAGGTTCTGCTTAAAACAGGATCATGTCTCGCTGTCTGGAGCACACCATAAGGTAAACATTTCAAACGAAGGTAGAAACATATTTGGCATTTATGAGTTTGTTTAGGCTATAATGTTGGCAAAGGACATTCATTAGCTTTTTGGTTGAGGTAACAGCATTTTAAGTACATGCCAAGAAACCAATAACTGGGGAAAAATGAACACAAATGATCCAAAAGCCATGAATCACACTGATAACATTTTTCTGTTGTAGTAAAGTAATGGTGAACTCTTTGTGGTATGTTGACACCAACCTAGCTTGATAAATCATGGCTTTCTTTTTTACATTAACACAGTGCTCGATTAGTATTTCACAGGGCAGTTGAAAATATGTAAAATTTTCCAAAACTACTTCCACATAATTTAACTGTCTGCTGCCTTTCAAGTTACTTATTTAAAAGGTCTAAATCTGAACAGCAGGAATTTGGGTGTCCCTTCAGCCCAGAGTAGCTTTTCCAGACCATGGATTAGGCCCAGACTAAAAGAACAAGTACTGCAGACTTTCATTAAAAAAGTTTAAAGTCTAGGACACTAGGCTTAATGTCTGTCTGGGAAATTGAGCCATTAGGTATACAGATCATGCTGTGCAGCTGACTTTTATTTTTCTCACCTACTGTCTCCTGGATCTCATCTGGATTGCTCAGCAGGTCACCTTCAGATGTTATTAAAGACTCAGCTGTTTTACGTAAAGAATCAATAGCAGTCTGGTGCCCCATCATCTGACCTTGTAAAACCTGGAGATTAATAAATAGTGACAAGAAAGGTAAAAAAAACCCCAATCCTCATAAATACATGCTCTGTTTCTACAAAATCTACGCTTTTTATATAGCGTACTTGATGATAATAGCCTCAGAGCGATCATGCCTGGGTTTAATATTGGTTAGTTGAATCCACCTATGTGACTTCACTATTACTCTTAGAGAAGTGCTTAGAATTTCTGCAGCGATTTCAAGTCCAAGCCCAAAGTACTGTGTTTCTTGGTTGGCTCGCAGGCAGCTCTTATCTGTGCATATTTATCCTGTAAGTCACTACCTCGCTACAGAGAAATGTTGAAACTAGCTGCAGCCAAAGCCTTGACAGAGACAGCTCTGTCAGCCCAGTTCGTTATCTTCTTGTAGGAGTATGCGCACTACAAATGACCAGAGTTAAACTATTCACATGTGGGTTTGAGTTTAAACGCGAAGCTAAAAATAACTTTGTTGCACTTAAGTCAGTGGAAACACTGTATATGGCGAGGCAAGGTCTATTGCCCTTATAACCCCTATAACTGTCACGTCTAAACAAGGCTGTTCCTTCTGTCTGTGCTTGGATTGCGCCTAACCTTTAGAGTTGACGCCGAGTTGATGAAAGCTATAATGAGGATAAATAACACAAAAAATAACATAAAAAAATGTCTAAAAGTATCTTTTCACGTGAATTCTCTTTGGCCTCGATAACAAGGGATAACAATGAGATTAAAGAAAAAAATACCACAGGGTTGAAACAAATCTCGGCTTTTCAACACAGCATTCTTGACTTGACTTTAAGCTCTTAGGCTTAATTAGTTCAGCTTTTTGTTGCGGTTCTTGCCTTGGTGTCCTCCAGCTGTTTCTGTAGTGTTTGAGGGTCAGCTGCTATGGCCTCTGATTGCTGCTTTCTCGCCTCCTCCTCTGAGCTGTTGAGCCACTTCAAAAGACCGGTGCTTGAGTCGTCATACTTTTTGTACTTGTCAACCACGTCTTTGAGGTTGTTGCCAAGCAGATTGCACTGTGACAAAAGAAAAATAGATTCACTTTGGTTGTTTAAATAAAAGAATAATAGCAAAAATAACTGACCACAAGATCTCGAAAAGCCATTGTCACAGTAAAGTTAACTAAAAGAGGTGCTGCAGTTTTACTTATATTTTAAAATAATATTTTCAAATCTAATTTCAATCAATGTTTTCTGTTATTTATTCCACTGTAATTCCAACTAGGACAGCTCTAAACTTTCTGTGCAGCAAATCAGCTTCATGTTAAATTACATCAACTTTAACCTTAACCTTATATACATTTAAATAAAAATTAATTTGCCATTTAAAACATTTTTAGGTGTTTATTTTTTATTAGGACAGATGCTGCCACACAGTGGGAAAAATAAGCCATTACGCCCATTCTGATCAGCTGCATACTAAATACCTGTGAGTGTAGTGTTTTATATCGACTGGCTGCTGAATCTAGTTTATCCTTGACAGCAGAACAGGTCCCTGAAGTATCCACATGCAGCAGTGGATTCTTAGCTGCCGGGTCAGCTGATCCAAATGCCTTAGCCACGTCCAGCACTTTCTGTCCCGAAATAGTGATGAAGCGAAGGTCCCCTTTGTGGGAAATCACATCCTCCGAGAAGCTTTTCTGTCGCTGAAGGTTATCACTGAGGATATTAAGGGAGCTTGCAGGTGCTCCCAGTTCCAAAATCTCTTCTTCAGCCTGGTTTAACCAGTTTTTAAACTCCTCACAGTCATCCTGGAACTTCTTCAGCTCCTCCTGGACACACTGCACCTGCTTCATCTGCTGCTCAGCCTGAGTTAGGGACGTCTCATAGCGCTCCTTTAGCTCCTGGATGTTCTTCTGCAAAGCCTCCTTCTCCTGTGGAGACAGCACGTTGGCTTGCTTGTCAAGCATAGCCTGAGCTGACTGGGTGGCCATGATCAGATCCTGCTGCTGGGACAGAATCTCCTGGTGATGGGCCTGTGGTCACAATTATAGCAAAACATGTTATTAGTATGCCATAAGATATTTTAGACATTTTCGAGACCTTAAGTGTAGTCTTATCTATTTTTTAATGTTTTGAAAACACTCAGAGGCATTTCTTGTCTCCACCATCTCTTTAATACACGTTATATTTCAGTTATTAAGACAGCTTTATGTTTTCAGTCTAGTGATCTTAATATTGTGAGCTGTTAGGAAAATGGTATGAATCACTATTGAAAATAAATAAATAAACTCCAACAAACTAACTATACCTTGAGCCTTTGGTACTGCTTATCAAGATTCGGGGATTTATTGTCCTCGCTACTGGTCTCTCTGCCAAAATCCTTTTCAGTGGCCTGCAAAGCGTTTCCGTTGGCATTATCATCGTCTGTTATCAGTCCCTTAGCTGAAGGTTCCTCTGGCAGGTTTCCATTTTCTTGACTTACATGGTCTGTTTGATCCAGGCTGCTCTTGTTTTTATTTCCTACATTGGAAATCCAGTCCAGAAGACCTTCAATTTTGCTCTTACTCTCTTCAAGCTGTTCGACAGCTGCTGCCTGTGCCGACAGACCACACATTAACAATGCTGATTTCACTCTAACATACAATTCAAATTCTCAGGAAACAGAGAGTTTTTACAGAAAGCACACATGGAAGGAAGCCAAACCTTTTCGCTCTCCTGCTGTATGGCTGTCGTGACAGCTTTCTCCAAATCTTTTCTGGAGTCCTCGGCTCGCTGGTTGATGACCTTGGCTTTGCTTTTAGCCTCTTCCAGCTTGCTTTCAATAGCGGCGATTTGATCTGGTGTCATCTTGCTTCGGTTTTCCACGAGAAATTTATTAGTACTGCTGATCACGTCATTTAAGGCACTGGCGTTTGTCAACACGTCTTTTTGGAGAGCCTTGTGAAGAAAAAGAACGTTTTTTTAACTGATGAATGAAGCATAATATATTTTTTTGTAGGGCAAACCAAGTTATGACAAACCTGATGCTCCTGCTGGTACTGCTGCAGGTCTGTAATACTCTCAGCATTTTCAGCCTGTTGCTTATGGCCAATCATGCGGTTCTCAGTCAGCGTGAGATTATCACACACGTCCGCCAACTTGTCTGTAAACTCCTTCTGTTTCTCCAATAAAGACTGACATTAGAAAAAAAAAAGTTAAGGTCAAACTTTATATCGTTAAATCTCGTGTTGCGCAAATCTATTCTCACTAGAACATTCATGTAGACACAAACATCAAAGGTGTAAAACAGTTTTCACATAATGAAAGGAAGGAAAGGAAGGGAGCAAGAATTCGAGCACGCAGAGGTAACGTGCAAAGTTTGCTTCAGAATAAACTCTCCTAAATCAAACCAGTGTAAATATCGAGTTTGCTGTAAACATGCTGTTTGCCAATTTGTTGCCATGGTGCTAAAAAGCACAGGAGGACATCATATTGTGTGTTAGTCTGTTTGTTTTTTAGGACATTTTCCAACAAAGATAGCACATTTTGTCCACTGTTAATGGTTCGCCGGAGTCTCGAAGCCTGTAGAATGAAAACAAGCACAGAAGTTAGTCTCCAGCAGGGATCGAGCACTCAAGCATGCAATGCTGTTATTTCTTTGAGCATTTACAACCTCAAACTCTGGAAAAGAAACAACAAACTCAGACCAGAATACACTGAAACATGCAGAATGTCTAAAATTAAAAAAAAAAAAAAAACACTCAGATTTACAGCTTAAATTCAAGTAAAACAACTGAAAATGTCAATCTAAACTGCAACAAAAACAGAGCTACACTTTTTCTTTCCAGGAAAAATCTCAGTGAAATGATATATTTATAGCATATACAAAGGCAGACCTCTGCCAGGTTTTCTCTCTCTCTGGCGTCAAGCAGGACATCTAAGGCACTCTTCTGTGTTACAAGCCTTTCTATCTGGTCTCTGAATGCTCGCTGAGTGGTGCTGAGGAACTTGAGGAGGTAGCTACTCTTAGCCGGACTCAGGAACTGAGTGTGCTCTGAAATAAAGCACTGGATATCAAACGTGACATCCTCTAACTTGAGCCTGGCTTCTTTTTGCAGATGGTCCTCCATGTCCTGGGAAAATAAAACATGGAAGGATGTTGAGGGTTTTTCTCCTCTTGTTTACTCAAGCTGTGCAATGCTTTAAACTGCGATTTAAGGTACCTTATTCTGCTGGCTCAGATGTTTCAGAGTGTCCACATCACATGTGTTCAAATCCACACCCAACATTTCAGAGTTATTTTGAATGAGCCCCGCCAGCGTATTGAGATCACTGAGATGCTGCTGATATGTTGATTCCAAGTGTACCTAAAATCATATATAAAGGGGTCAGTGGCTGATGCTACTGTTATATTATTGTATTTTAATTACTGTGTTAAGACTGACCTTCCCTGTTTCCATCGCTTGAATCAGAGAGTTGCTTCTTTCTGCACACATGTGAGACACAGCAGTAAAATCTGTCTCTAACTCCAGATATATCGAGGCCAAGTCGTGGTGGATTTGCTGGGGAACGTCTTCATCAGCAGAGTTTATGAGTTGTTTGGCTTTCTCCATATCGACTGTCAGAACATCAGCCAGACTAGAAAGCTGAGACTGCAGAGACTAGAAAGAAAAAAAAAGAATTTGATCAGGAACTGAAACACACGTTGACATTTGAAATATATTAAAAAATCGATCATTTATTCAAAAACAAATGGGCTTCAGCTGGTCATTTCTAACCTGACATTCCTCTATTTGGTTCTGCAGTTCTTCCATGTTGTTGTCTGTGGGTATTGGGGTTGAGAGGTCTTTTCTGGCATCTTCTAAAACATCAGAGTGATCCTGCAGTCTCCCAACACACTCCAAATAATCGTGGATGGAGAACAGCTGTGGGTAAAGAAAAAAAAATGAATTCACAAAAGGAACAGATGTTACTAATGTCCAAAACTAAGAAGTGATGAACTTAGCATTCAGCCAAAATAAACTGCACCTTATATTTGACCTCCTCAACTTTGCAGCCATATGAGCTGGCAGAGGCCTCAACAGATGGTTGGTGACTCTTTGGAGCGCCGTCATCCTCTCCTGACTCCTCATCCTCTCCCTCTGAACTTTCCTCTTTGATGCTCTCCAGTGTGTGCCACTGTTCCTGCTGTGATTCACACCCCAGAGCGCTGCTGAGGGTATCCATCACTTCCTTAAGCACTGAAAGGTCTTGGCTTGTGGAAACAGTCTTAAAAACCTGCAGCAGCTGCAGCTGGATATTTGGAGCATCAGACTGCTCTTGACCTCCTCTTTCATCCTGGCATATCAGTTTTGCTTTCCTCGTGTCCTCGCTGTCTAAACTGAGAGAATTTTGCTTCAGTAAATTCATGAGGTGATCTGGGTGACTGCTGTCTGTGAGTCCTTGAGATGTGCTACTCTCGTGGAAACTGTTTTTATGTAAAGATTGTGCATTATTCTTATCTATAGCAAGGGCATCTTGAGAATCTTGAGCTTGTGCCCTTTCCAAACCACTGCTCTTATCACCGTGTGTAATATCTTCCCCCTGGTCATATGTCTTTCCAGGATTAGAAAACACTAATGGGCCTGAAGAGAAAACAACAGGTATTATACTGCTCTCGGACAGGAAACCCGTAACTGTGTGAGTATCCACAGAAACACACACTTCTAAACTTTGATCCTCTTCTATAGGATCAGATCTCATCTCTTCTCCTATTCTACTTCCAGGCTGTCCAAAGTTGTCTGATAAGGGAAACGATGGATTTAAACAGGAGACATTTCTATCACTATCAGGATCGTCTGTGTCCGTTCTTGATGCAGAGATTTGTTCAGTATCAATAGCAAAAATGCTCTTGTTTTGCCTCTCTGGGAAAAGCCTCTCAGCATCACCTGTAACACCAAGCGCTGACTCTAACAAGTCTTTAGGAGTCATGACTAAATCTTCAACATCATTGCTGCTGTGACAAACAGTACTTGTAACAGCAGGTATCTCAGAAGAGGAGCTCTGCTCCTGTGGAGGTCTTTCACAAACAGGTGCACCCCTTTGGCAGAGAGGTACAGAAATCTGTTCAGCATCAATATTAAAAATGTCATCATTTTGCTTCTCTGGGGAAAGCCTCTCAGCATCACCTCCCCCTCCATGGGTTGACCCAAACAAATCTTTAGGAGTCAGGGCTGAATCTTCAATATCATAGTAGCTTTGGTTGATAGTACTTGTTGTTATGTCTCTATTAACAGAAGATATCTCAGAAGAGGAGCTCTGCTGTTGTGGAGGTTTTTCACAAACAGCTGCACTCAGGTTCCGATCTCTCTGACAGAGAGATACAGGGATCTGCTCAGCATCAATAGTGAGAAAGTCATTGTTTTCCCTCTCTTGGGAAAACCTCTCAGCATCATCTAAATCACCATGGAGCGACCCTAACAAATCTTTAGGAGTCAGGGCTGAATCTTCAATGTCATTGTTGCTGTGATTGATGGTATTTGTTGCCGTTATGCTGCTGTAAACAGCAGGTAACTCAGAAGAGGAGCTCTGCTGTTGTGGTCCTTCACAAACAGCTGCACTCAGGCTCCGATCTCTCTGACAGAGAGATACAGGGATTTGCTCAGCATCAACAGTGAGAATATCATTGTTTTCCCTCTCTTGGGAAAGCCCCTCAGGATCACCTGCGCCTTCATGGGTCAACCCTAACAAATCTTTAGGAGTCAGGGCTGAATCGTCAATGTAATTGTTGCTGTGATTGATGGTATTTGTTGCTGTTATGCTGCTGTAAACAGCACGTAACTCAGAAGAGGAGCTCTGCTGTTGGGGTCCTTCACAAACAGCTGCACTCAGGCTCCGATCTCTCTGACAGAGCGACACGGAGATCTGTTCAGCATTAACAGTGGGAATGTCATTGTTTTGCCTGTTTTGGGAAAGCCTCTCAGCATCACCTGTAAGGCCACAAGTAAACCCTAACAAATCTTTAGGAGTGAGGGCTGAATCTTCAATATCATAGTAGCTTTGGTTGATAGTACTTGTTGTTATGTCTCTATTAACAGAAGATATCTCAGAATAGGAGCTCTGCTGTTGTGGTCCTTCACAAACAGGTGAGCTCAGGCTCTGATCTCCCTGACAGAGAGATACAGCATCAATAGTGAGAATGTCATTGTTTTCCCTCTCTTGGAAAAGCCTCTCAGCATCACTTAAACCACCATGGGCCGACCCTAACAAATCTTTAGGAGTCAGGGCTGAATCTTCAATATCATTGTTGCTGCGCAAGATGGTATTTGTTGCTGTTATGCTGCTGTAAATAGCAGGTAACTCAGACGAGGATCTCTGCTGTTGTGGAGGTCTTTCACAAGCAGCTGCAATCAGGCTCTGATCTCGCTGACAGAGAGCTATGGAGATCTGTTCACCATCAATAGTGAGAATGTCATCATTTTGCTTCTCTAGGGAAGGCCTCTCAGAATCACCTGCTCCACCATCTGTAAACCCTAAGAAATCTTTAGGAGTCAGGACTGTATCTTCAATATCATAGTTGCTGTGATTGATGGTATTTGTTGCTGTTATGCTGCTGTAAACAGCAGGTATTTCAGAAGAGGAGCTCTGCTGTTCTGGAGGTCTTTCACAAACAGCTGCAATCAGGCTCTGATCTCTCTGACAGCTGCTGGGCTCAGATTCATCATTATAATCACTTTCTGCTTGCTGACGTAATGCAATTCTGACATCTTCTGCCCTGTTTTTCACAGAGTTACAATTACCCCTGGAAACCGAGATGACTGCACCTTCAACCAAATCCCCAAGCGATGTGTAATCCACAGTCGGAGCTGGCTCACTGCCCAAAGTTGACCGAACCACACTTTCATCTTCCACTCTAGCTTCCAAAGACAAAGCACTGGAAAATGAAACTGACGTGTCGGTTTCACTCTGAATGAATGTCTGTTTTCTTACACTGGTATCATATCCATCACCGAAAACATCATCATCACTGGGTATGCTGTCAGATTTACCGGAGTGATAAGCAAAAGTGGCAGACTGAGTCTGGCTTTTGGAATCAGTATTGATGCCAGAGATTCTTCCTGTCAGCTGGCTATCCATTAAGGTGTGTGACTCACTGTCCTCAGCCCCTAAAGGCAATTTTCCTTTATGATTGATGTGCTCTGCTGTAACCTGATTCCAATAAGAGGGTGAGCTCATCTGAGGCATGTTACCACTTTCTGATGGAAGGGAAAGATGTACTTTATTAGTCATTGTTTCTACACTCCCCATTGCCTTACACGCCAACTCTCGATTTCTATTTTCACTCTCTCCTTCTTTGTTATTAGCCTCTTCTTTGGCTAAATCAAGCACCGTGACAGCAGCATTTCTTGAAATCAGCTGCTGTGTGTTTTCAGCTGCATGAATTAAACCCAGATCTTGATCTTCAGAAAGAGAGTAAACACGGTTTTCCTCTGGGTAAAAGTTGCCTTGCGAATCTGAATCCTTGACTAATTCAAGCGGGAGTGCCTCACCAATGGTCCTGCTGCAATGAGACCTCAAAAAGCTCTGCTCTGTGTGACATTTGCTTGACAATGCCTGTTTTAATCCAGAAAATCTGTCTGTCTCAACCATTAGGATGGGATTTTTTTCATCTGACTGTGAGTCATGCAGCTCTAGTACCATCTTATCATCCACTAATCCTTTATTAAGAGCTTCCTGCAGGTTATAACATTTCCCAGAGGTGACGTCCAAAATGCCCTCTTCCTCCATTTGGGTTTTCAGAAGCGCAATAGCACTCTTCCACTCATTTCCACTCTCCACTGAGTCCTCAGAGCTTAAAAACTGAGGTTGTTCAATATGAACACTTGTTGTATCAAAGCACTTAGCCTTATAGTGTGGTGGCACCTGATGGCAAGATTTAAATGAGGACTCAGAGCCAATCATCACTGAAGGTGAGCTAATATTTCTGCTTTCCCCAGAGCAAAATGTGTGAGGGACTGACACATGTAGAGAACCTGGAATATCAGGACCTTCCCTGGCATAATCTCCGGCCTCCTTTTTCAAAGTATTTCCAGAAATTCCTTCTTCAAACTGATCTGACTTTGTCCACCATGTGTCGTTTTCAAACGCGTTTTCCACCTCTACACCTCTGGTGTTAAAATCAATGTCACTACTCACTAAAAGGTCCTTGGCATGATCGTGTTTTGAAGCTTTGTCATTTTTATTAGATTTTTCATCAAAGGTTATTCTTCCATTGCCGGAGGAAACGAAATTATGGGGCTCAGTTGTGTGTTGTGTGTTTTCATCAAAGGTGATTCTCCCGCCGGTCCGGGAAACAAAGTCATAACGATCAAACACGTCCTGTGTGTTTTTTATTAACTCCTCTGATTCATCATTTATGAGTAGCGACATCTCAGAATCTGCGTGTTCAAAAGGATTTTTGGCATCGAACAAAGTCAAATCAGTCAAACCTTCATCATCGTTCGGATAAAATAGCGTGTCTTCAAGAAAAGCATGAGCCATTTTATTTAACTGATCATCAAGTATCAAAACCCTCTGTTCTGACGTTGGATCAATGTAACTGTTCATCATTAAGTATGAGATGAATAACTGTTTTGCTTCCGTGGGAGAGGGGAGATTAACTTCTGAACCATCATGAGGCCACCCATCAACTGCCAGCTTTTTATAAGTGAGCCAAGATGAAAACTTTTCACTAAGGTGATCAACATCTGGCAGCACATCTGGGATCTCTATGGATTTCAGAACCTCTGCTGTGTGACTGTCGATCCAACCATTTTGAATAGCGGTAGTGATATCTATCACCTCTGAATTTTCTGGAATGTAAAATGCTGCTATTTTCCCTCGATTAGTAAAAAGTCTGCAGGTAAACTCACTGGAGGTGCTTTGACAATCAGATTCATGCGAGGCAGACACCGTTTTTTGGATTTCCCCAGAGTGAGGCAACGCAAGTCCCATGAACTGTTGCTGATTTCCCAGGACGATGAGTGTGCTGCTGGAGCTCATCAAGTCACACTGAATGGCTGCATCCACCTTCAGCCCACCTCCAGCATTCTGGAAGTTACCATTTGACACCTCAGTTTCATTCTGACCTTCTAGATCTCCCTGAGCACCTAACATCCTCACCATAATCTCCTGATTACTAAAACCACCCGAAGTCACACTGTTAATATTCCTCTCTGATGCCTCTGACCTCTCTCTGCTCAGGCCCTTGAATATCAGTTTATTAGCCTCACAAGCTTCACCCTCCTCTTCAGGCTCTAAAAAAGACAGACTTTCTGCAGTGCCAAGATTTATCATATCCTGATGAGACTTTTTCCTCTGAAGGATGTTTACATAGACAGAAGCAGGAATTAAACCACACTGAAATGCCTTCTCCAGGGTCATCGTGTCTCCTGTGTAGGATATCTGCACTTCATCACTGACCTGGCTGGCCTCTATTATTTTTATGATCATATCTTCACACATGGACCCTTCTCTAGCTGCTGCTATGTCAGACAGGGACACAGAGGAGACATGTGAACTCTGTATGCATTTGCTTGAATCATTCAACACTGGCAAGTGATTCAGCGTTGATGTGTAGATGCGATTTTCTTCAATAGCTTCGTCACACCCCAGATGAAATTGGGGTTCAGAGAGGTTAGAGGTTAGGAGGGCCCCTTGATGATTTACCAAACCTCTCTGATCAATCAGGCCAGTCATTCCAGTCCCAATCCTATCAAGGGGTTTGAAATCCTGCAGGAAATGAAAGCATGACAATTAATCTCACTAGTAGTTAGTAAAATTTGTTCAAATTTTACTAAGTGAGGCAAGACAAAATCTATACTCACCACCACACAGACACGGGTTTGTTAAGACAACGTTTGTGCAAGAGCAAGACTGCAACGGGGTTGCAACAGGAGGGTGATGGAGAGTACATTTAAAGCTATCATGCATCTGGAATATAAGCATTCAGCATCTTGCAAAAAGAGCGTCGTTAGTCACACAGCACACTGTAAAGTTATATATCTGCTATCCTGTTGAGCTCTTAAAGAGAGCTTAAGCACACTGAAAGAGGTGAAATATCAGACCACAGCTTGGTGCAATTAGCATGTTTACAGCATACTCAGGTTTGACTGGTTTCAGCCATACTAAGTTTCTGTTCCTAAGGAGCCAGTCTAAGAGAAAGTGCGAGAGAATTTGGCAAACACTGTACTAGGGAAAAGAGGATAATGGTTAGACATGCCATCGAACATCAGGGGGCACTGTTTTCCATTAAACACGAAGCCTATAATCCAACCTCATCTGCAGAGGGAGTCTGATCTGAACACTGCTGGGAGAGTTCATTGTAGGCCTGAGTGAGAGACTGCAGCTGCTCTTGGGCCTTCTTTCTTTCCTCTTCTGTCATTCTGTAAAGACAAAAAAATATTAAGGATGAAGCTCCGAACTTTACCAGTCAGTCTTTTGCATGCTAGTCCAGGTAAGGAGGCTTACTTGTCACTGTGTTTGTTTAGCATCGTTTGTGTGGACCTCAGCGCTTCTGCAATTTGTTCCTTTTTAGTGACGATTTCCTCCACGGACACCTAGAACATCAAACAGCAACAACATGCATATCACCATGTTAGAGTCAATGATGCATAGTGACTTTTATGGTAGTTTTACTTTACAATTGCAATGAAAAAACAAGATAATCCTCAAAAATGCACACACACACAGACACACAAATACTTTTTACAGACTAAATTACATTTTTCATGATTCACTATTTACATGAAGCATACTGCACACAACAACTTTGCAATAAATATTAGCAATGGAAACCTACATAACATTTTAGTTTTTCTCCCAAAGAGAACTTGACTGATTTATACAGTCTTTAATGAGGCTATAATTTTAACACTGTTATTTCTGATAGCACTGTGCACATTGTGCTTTATTCTGTTTTACATAAGTGGCATGATATCAGAAACATAATAAGGGGAAGGTGAAGGTGATTTTGACATAATTTGACAAAATAAAGTCAAATTATGTTACACTGTAATTACTGAATTGGGATTTTACTTTACAGACCTTTATTTAAGTTTATTAAAGTATTACTACAGAAATGCAAAGGTCCACTACTAACATCAAAAGATATATAAGAAGTCAGTGATCTCATTAGCAAATGACATGTAATGAAAATCTAAACTTCTTTAATTCACACATTTATTTTATTTTCTATTCTTTTATGTTGGGCAGATTTAATTATTGACCCCGTGATCATAAACTGCCTCTCACCACTATTTAACCATGATTTACTTCCTTTTGCAATATAATGAACACATCAGGGATAGTTTTATATAAATTTCGTGTAACCTTAAGGTGAATAATATCAGTTTTGGGCCACATGTTAAATTATTTCAATAACCTGTGAGACTGACGTCATTTATTATTCAGTGAAGTGCATTAAATATGGGTGCTTGTGCAACATATGCATTTGTTTTTATTATGAATAAATTGAAATAAGTATTTAAAAGTATTTCATATTATCTTTGTAGGTCTTTGTAAGTGCAGTAATTAAATCCATGAGCTTCACAACATATATGGATAAAATGAATCAGGAAGTAGACAGTTTGTTTTATTAGAAATCAAACGCTGTGACAGCAAAGGGTGGTGGGATCATTTTGATTGGAGTGTTTTTGTCATAAAAAAAACTCATATATCAACAAAAGTTAGGAATAATAAAAGAAAAGGACACACCAGGAACATACACATTATTTACCTGCGGCTTATTAGAAGCATCTGTGTTGGCATTACTATCTTTCAGAGCATCCCCACCATTGCTCACGGTCTGTTTCACATTGGACATCCACTGCAATAGTTTGTTAACCTTATCACCATTCTCTCTCTTCTCCTCATCAACAGATCTCTAGAATTAAAATAGACGGACTTTTAACAAGATTGTTAACTTTGCTACAAAAATAAACCAAAACACAGGAAGAGAGCTGTCAAAATCCATTCATGATCAAGTTAAAATCAGCAAAAACCAAAAGAAGAAAACACAAGAAAGCTTTGGACAACCATGTACTGAAAAACTGTTTTGGTCAGAGCTGAAGAAGAATCAGCAGCACTGAAATACAAATATTTTTTTACCAGTTTAGCAATGCAAGGCTTCATTGGTAATACCACAAGAGGCATCTTTGTTCATCAAAAGGTCAAAGATAACGAGAAAAGACTCACTGACTTTAAATCCACCCCACCAAAGGCTAATGCTATAATAACTGACAGGTTTTTATTTATATGCCCAAACATAATGAAATGTTGACTTTGGTCCAAAACCGTGGGATTTCGTAGCTTCCAGTAACCTTAACCCGGTGTGGCAGTCGTACACGCTTCTCTCCAGAGCCTCTTTGAATGTAATTCTTCTCTTGGTCCTTGGACAGGTGAGGCTTTTGGTGTGGAACTTCTCGTCTTTGAGTACAGTGGCGGTAACTTTATCAACGAGCCCGCTCTGAACGACTTCTTCAAGTGAGATTCTGTCGTGGGTGTCAGGTTTTATCAATCCTCCAGTCAGGAGCTGGAATTCAATACAGCGGAAACCGGCGTCTTTTGGGAGGAGATTTTCCTGAACAGCCTGGGAAACAGACAAAGTCTTTGCAGTCTTGGGATGAATGAAGCCATTAAGTGCTTGGTCAAAATGCAGAAGCTGCTGACTCAGTGCTTCATCCAAAAGACCTCTTTTGAGAGCCTCGGTGAGGGTAACTCTCTCTCCACATGAGGGGTCACAAATACCTCCAGTGCAGGCCTGGGCCTCTAACAGCCGCAAAGCAGTAGCTCTGTCAATGAAGCCCTGTTGAAAACCCTGAAAAACCGAAAGCCTTTTCTTCTGAGTGACATCCCAAAGCCCAGCAATGGGGCTGTTAACATCTTCCACAACAACCATTCTTGAAAATATCATGTCTGCGATCTCAGTGATACTAAGAAGACCTCTACGATAGCTCTCAAGCTCAGACGATTCAAGGAATCTCTGACTTAGAGCCGACTCAAGGCAAAGCTGTCGGCCACCTTTGACATCAGTAATGACGTGAAGTGGGGTTCCACTGGGGTCAGCTGTGGACTTCTCCTGCCATTCACTCTCCTGCTGTGACAGAAACAGATATGTCTTCTTGTCAATGTGTTTCCCCTTGAATGCTTCATAGGCTGACATCTCAGTGCCACAGTTGCTGTTGACAACCGACACCCTATGAGAGCTGGCAGGAGATGTGCTTGTTAGGTGCCTCTCACCAAACGGAAAGAGAAACACTCCACCACTGACGTCGTACAAGCATGCCTTCAGTATGTCAGAGTAGTATGCTTTCTGTCCAGTGTCAGGGTTGTGATAACCTTTGGGGTTACTGACTGGATCATAGAGACTCTGTAGAGTCTCCTTGTTCAAAAGACCCTGATCTACAGCAATGTGAGCTGTTACCCTGACCCCAGTTGCTGGGTTTATCAGTCCTCCAGTAGCAACCTGGACCTCGAGGATCTTTTTGGCTTTGTATCTATCGAGAATCCTTTCCTCCATGGCCTGAAACACAGACAGCTTTTTGCCTTTAAAGATGTAACCACTAATAGCTTTCTCAGCCTCCATCAGTCTGTCTTTCAGGCTCGGATCTATAATCCCCCTCTCCAATGCCTCGGCAGCTGAATGCGTTTGTCCGGTAGCCAGATCTGTAAGGCTTCCTGTTGCAGCCTGAGCCTCGAGAAACTCAAGGGCATATGTCTTTGCTAGGAAGCCCTTCTCAGCAGCTTCCAGGAAGGATATCTTTTTCTTGCTTGACTCCACATAAATTCCAGCAATAGCAGCCGGTTTGCCGATGTACTCTTCATCCGAGGGCCTAAATTTGACCATATTTTGAATGCTTACACCCCCTTTGAGGTCTGGGAGCTTTTGGGTAGTTGAATATGTCACGCTCTGCTGTCCATCGTGGTCTGTTATACTACTCTCTGATGTGCTTTGGTACATTTTTGTCTTGCTGACATTAGTTTTGTGCAGCTGTTTGTCTGTAAGTCCCAACAGAGCCATGTATCCCTGTGTTGTCACAGAGCTTTGGAAATCAGTGTTAACGTTGCTCTTGTAAGTCACACTTTGCACATCTTTCTTGAGAAAAGCGGGAGTTTGATAAGGGGAGCTATCCAACATTGCGTTTGTTGTTGAATCCTGCTGAAGGCTTTGACTGTGAATGATCTCCTTCTTATCTTGTCTGACATGTTTAATCCCTTCAAGAGTGATTTCGTTCTCCGTTGTTGCCATCTGTAGATGTGACATTGGAAGAGCTATTAAGTTTTTACAGCTACAATTATTAATATCTACTAACAGAAAAAACAACTACTAAAAGGAGCATACTGCATTTAAACATACTGGATCTGTTAATAAATGCACTATTATGTTCCAGTAATGCAAAATTTAGCCTCGTGCGTACCTGTGAGGACTTTTTCACTGACAGAATCTCTTCATCTCTCCTGCTTTTTGTATCTTGATTTGAGTGCACCATTTTCTGCATTATAGCGACATCTGCATTCATCAGATCAGCCTTGTTGTCTTTCACATACTGGAAACTGCACTGAGTCGCCTCTAATCCGAGTGTCGAAAGCTTCTCCTGAAGGCCTTTAACCTCTTTGATGTACAGCACTATTTGTTCCCGCAGAGATCTTGCCTCATTTTCTTTCATCGTGAGTTTCCACTCGCTGTCTTTCAACAGCTGTTGAAACTTTGTCCATTCACCCGTTTGCTCATTGCAAAGGCTTTGCATAGCACTGATTTTTGACTTGAGTTTGACTTTTTCTTCCTCGAGTTCGTCTATTTGAGATTTTGCTTTTGACAAGTCTCGCTCGAGCTTCGTTCTCTCTTGCTGCACTTTGTCTGTTTTGATCTGAAGCTGTTGGTCCGGTTGTTGCTTTGAATCAGCTGTGCTCTGATGTTTTATCTGCTTCGTGTCTTGTTTGAAATACTTATTCAGCATCTCTGCTAGTTCAGCGCTGTGCACTGTGGATTTCTCGCTGTCGTTTGTGAGTTCGGACTGCAGTAAAATGATTTTTCTCTCTATTTCAGTTTTCACTAGCAGCAACTGCCTGTCATAGCCCTCTCTCTGGAGTTCTAGTTTGCTCTTTAACTCCTCCAGCATTTTCTTACACTTATCCAGTTGTTCCTCCATCTGCTGGGACCTCAGCTGAAGCGCAGCGTTTTCTATTTGCTTTTGCTCGGCTTCCGATTGGGCGTGCTGAAGGTTTTCTCTCAGTTTTCTGACTTCAGATCCCAATAAAATGCTTTTCTCTAACGCCTCAGCTTTCTCCCTCTTTAAAAGTGTATTCTCATTTTGTAGGTTTGATCTGGATTTCTCAGAACTGGACATCATTTCTTTGATTGTTATTCTATTTTTCTGAAGCTCAGCCTCCAGCTGAATTAATTTGGACTCTTTGACTTTTCTCTCTTGGGCCTCTTTCGCTAACTCGTCTTTTGTTTTTTGCAGTGAGGAGCTTAAATCTGAAAGTTTAGCGTTCAGGTTCTCGGCTTTCCTTTCCGTTTCTCTCTTCTCACTCTGAAGCGTGTAAAGTTCCTGCTTTACGTTTTCTGTCACTTTCTCCGAGCTGCTGGTTAACCCCTTAAAATTGTGCTTTTGTTTGAAAAGCTCATCTTCTAAAGCTTTGATTTTACTGAGATGCTTTTGATTCTCGGCAGATTCCTTCTGCAGTTGTGCATTTTTAGTATTCAGCATCACTTTCAAATCATTGATTTCAGCTTTCTGCGTGTGGACCTTTTGATTTGCCGAATTCTTGTCAGAAAGCACTGACATCAGCTCAGTTTTAAGAGAGGTTATTTCTTTCTCATAACTGGCAGTACTTGAACTGAGAGCTTTGATTTTCTGCTGCAGTTCAGTCATTTTCTTTACCTCCTCACTGTAATCTTGCAGTTTAATTTGAAGCTCATGAGAGCTTTGCGATTTCTTATTCAGCTCCTCCTCGATAATTCTGACCTGTGATTTGGTGCCCTCTACTTGAGCCCTGAAGATTTTAATTTGCTGATCCTTGCTGCCAATTTCCATCGTCGCCTGATCCAGTTTAGCTTTTATGTTCTTTAGATTTTCCTCCATCTCCAGATTGATCTGTTTCATCTCATCTACTCTCGCCTGCCACTGAGAAGCAGCTAATTCACTTTTTTGAAGTTCTGCTTCCAGATCTTTACACTTGCCCTGCAGCGCCTGCTCAGATTTTTTTATTAAGCTACTTTCTTCCTTTGCTGTTTGAACTTGCTGTTTCCAGCTGTCGAGCTCTCTCCTTAAAGACCTGAGCTTTTGTTCTGAAAGCAACCTCTCTTTTTCCATTGATTCCATCTGGATCTGAAGACCTTGAATATTACTCTCCGATGAGACATTCATCCTCGTCAGCTCACTGCATTTAAACTTCAGCTGATCTGTTACTGACTGTTTGGAAGCCAGGTCTAATTCTAAGCTGTTAATCTTGTAACTATTTTCCTGTTCAATGGAGCTTTTTTTCTGCAGCTCTCCGTGGGCGATGTTCAGCTGCTCTTTAAGGCCTTCTATTTCAGTGCTGTGAAAAAATGTGTTTTGTTCCAGAGAGGACTTTGCTCTTTTGAGAGATCTGATTTCGTCTTGAAGCTCATTGATGGATTTCTTCATGTTCTGTGTTTCCTGCTGGAGTTCCTCCGATTTCTGTCTCGTGCTAATCCTCTCAGCTTCCAAGTCCATCTGAAGTTTCTTCAGTCTGTTATTGCTGTCATCCAACAACTTTTTATAACTCTGTGCTTTTTCTTCAGCCATGTCTGCTTTTCTCTGGACCAGGACCAGCTCCTCTAATTTCTGCTGCAGAGCATCCACCATCGTGCTGTCATTTTCTCTGAATGCAGATGATCTCAGCTCACAGTCTCCTGCTGACTGGCTGTCAAAGGCCAAATGCTGCTGAGCCACACGTTTAGCATGGATTTGGCTTTGCGGCTCATGAACAGTGGCAAAGTCTATTTCCTCCACATCTTTTTTTCTGTGAAGGCTTTGGGTATTAATATCGTGGCCATCGTTTCTATCTTTTAAGAAATCGTCTAGCTTCTTCTGAGTCAAAGACCATGTGGCCTCTGACTGCTCGATTATCATTTTTGTGTGCTTTAATTCCTGCTCAATTGCCATTTTGTCTTTAACTGCTATCTCTAATTTAGCATGATACTGATTCAGATCATGCTCGAGCTGGGATTTCTGACACTTTAGATCACCAATTGTCTTCTGCTGTGTTTCTATTTCTCCTTCCAATTTTTCCAACTGTTCTTGCCTCTCAGTCAGCAAAGCCTCCTGCTCCCAGACCCGCTGCTTAAGTTGACTAATCTCTATATCCTCTGTAGCTTTTTGGAGCTCCATGCTTTCTGTCCACCTTTCATTCTCTGCTCTTTCAAAAGCTTTTCTCTTCTATAACGGGAAAAAACACAAATCATCCACTGTAGACATTGTAAATTAGTGCCATTAATAATAAAACAGTCTCTCCAGGAATTTCCTTAATGAGTTTTGTTTATAAAAGAAGAGATAGCTGTACTGTAAATGCCTAAAAACTGCAAACATACCATCAATATTTTAGGTTTGATTTTATTTCAGTTGCAGTTTTATATGTCAAAACTAAGCTTTAGAAGTAATGCACAGATTCCTGGAGAGACATTTAAAAGAGACATATAAGATCTACTGCAGCAGAATTAGAAAAAAGCTTTCTCATCCCAGCAAGTCAATATCTCCAGGAAGGAGCTACCATCCATGCAGGCATGCACTGCTTCATTTCCTTTGCTTCTTTTGTACAATGAAGCAAACTCTCTTCCCTCACGAGGAGACCTCCATCTGGGATAATTGTCTTGGAGTCAAAAAGTCAAGGTAGACAAGTAGTGGAAGTACTGTGAGCCACTAAAACAAGCTGATAAAAAAGAGAAGACCACCCAGGAAGCATGCCCGTGTGCGACAATACAGCTACATTGGCATCAGGAAACAAATGGCGAACAAATTGAAATTGAAAAAGTGCCACACGAATCCCTGTTACCACAGAACGTTTTATGTGTTAAAGCAAGAATAACTCACCTCCTCATCCTCAGTTCTCTTCAGTGTTTCGCTGGCAAACTTCACATACTGAGTCATCAGAGTCACCAGAGCAGTGTAGCGCGTTCGGAGATCCATAAACTATAAACACAACCAAGTATATCACTGAGCAGGCACTGTTGTTCATACAGAACTCATTTCTTCTGCTGACAAAGCCAAAATAAAGTTTCACCTCCTGCTGAATGGCATCAGAAGAACTCTGCATCCTCCGTTTCTTGAGAGGAGATTTGTGCTGGGAGTCGACCATTGCTCTGAACGTCATCAGCTGAAGTTCATAATCCTAAAAAAGAGTTTCACATGAATTGATGGTGAACTACTTTTTGTTAGATTATTATTGCTCAGTCTCTTTTCACCAAATGTCAACAAAATGTGACAAACTGCTGCAATATTCAGAAAAGATATTCTGCAAAAGCCTGCAGACCTGATGCGTTACTGTTTAGATAACAGAACTGTAAAGTGGGGGTTAAACTAAATTAAAGACAACAAATGGCTTCACCTTAACAGCAGATGAGTACTGCTCTGAGTACTTTTGACATTCGTCGATACTGCTCTGTTTCTTCTCAATTTCAGCAACAAGGATCTGAAACACACACATTTTAATACATTGTGTATCTATATAAATGTTTTTTGCTGTGAATAACTTCTGTGTTGTCCTACTTTTTGTTTGTTTAACAGCTCAGCCAGTGCCTTGCTATCCTCAGGTTTGTGTTCTTGGGCCTTCAGCTGTGCTGCCTCCATGTCTCTAACCCATTCATCAAGGCTACTATAGGAGTCTCTGTAGTGCTTCAAAGATTTGCCGATACCATCCAGGTCGCGGAGCCTGAAAATTGGTTGGATAACCTTTTAGTGATCAATACATACACTGACTATTTTCTGCCAAAAACAGCTGGTGTGCTTGATTTAATTCAGAATGAATAAATGAAAAAAGCCAAACCTGCTATCGATCTGGGAGTGGATGTTCTGCCACCTCTCGCTCAACTGATCCGCCTTTTCTTTGTGCCAGTCGAGGTCAAAGTCGCGCTCGTTGTGCGCTTTAAACATGCGGTCACTGATGAGGCGCGCCTTCTGCAGCTCATCCTCCATGTCGTGGAATACCTCCTGTCTCTCATCAATCTCTGTCCGCCAGTGCTGTGTGCAGAAGCAGGAATGGTTAACAAGTGAAGTCAAAACACTGGGTGTGTTGGTGAAATACTGAATCGTGATGGTGTAACACCTTTAGTGTGGAAATGACATTTTCAATGGATTTGATATCAGGGTTCATGGCATCTTCTTCGTAGAGTTTGGACTCATAGGCCTTAACAAGCGCCTCTGCACTCTGACTGTGTTTCACCACTAAACTCACAGTTTTTAATCTGCAATAGAAGAAAAAGGTCTTTAGTTCTAATATTCTTTTGTATTACAAACATACATATAAATGAATTACCTAATTGCAATGAAGGGAAACTCTTACTTGTCCATATAAATGGAAGACATGGAGTACACTTGGCTCATGCTCTGAATGAGGACTGTGAGCTCAGATGAAAGCGTTGCCACAGACGGAGAACCTGCGGCCTGTCTGAGGAACAGCTCACACTTCTCCTTCATGGCATCCAGATCCTCCTTCAGCTTATTCAGCTCTGCCATCTTCCTCTGCAAGAGCAGATGACGGCGGGGGGATGATTTAAACTGACAGCAACAGCGAAGTTCTCGAGTATCACAAATGAGTATTGCAATGTGTACCTCATGCTCTGTGATACGCTGCAGACTCTGCTCCAGGTCATCTCTTTCCAGGGGTGAGCGTATTTGCCTGATCAGGTGTTCTTCATGGGCCTCCAGATGCATACGGAAGTTGCGTATTTCCGAGATGTAATGATTGTACACCGACTCCTCGTGTTCCTCTGTGTAACAGAAAAGGATCAAAGTCTTTTAAAAATACTGACAGCTTGGTTGCGTTTTTCTTTTTAAGGGTAATAAATATAAAGCTTTGCGTTATTTTGAAAATCATCCAAAGGAAAATAATTTAAACCCACAAATACTGCAGTTTAAACTGACAGCCTCTAGGTGGCACCCTTATTATGCTATAAGGTCAAGTAAGGTCTGATGCAATGGAGCTCAATCCACTGAACTTTGTATGCTGCTGAGGTGGAGTCAGTCCCAAAATGAGAAAATTATTACTAGTGCATTGAGAAAAATACACAATCTTTTAAAAGGAAATGCAAATATTTTATACTGTATATGTGAATACTGCCTACGTGCAGATGTATCAACACAGCTGAACAAATATTCTTCAAATTTTCCCAAAATTAAAATTTATGACTACACATAACACTTTAACGGCATACCAGTGCAGTATTTACATTCACAGCAAAATCAGAGTAATTCCAATAGGTATTAACTTAAGGCTTAAAAGGCTTAACAGCCATGTGTTTCCCTTTGCTGTGTTTTGTACAATGTACACAAGCTGCTCGTTGTTACGCAGAAGGGGAAGGGAGATTTGAGCCTTGCCTCTCTCTGCGGATCTGAGCAGTTCCTGGTAGTACTCCTTACACGCTGCCACGTCTCTCTCGAGTTGCGCGCAGTCCGCCACAGTGAATACCTCTGACTCCTCGCTGTCTTCCAGGAACTCATCAAAGTGGGACTGCAGGTTGCTCAAGACCTGCTGATGCTCACCTGGCAACATGGTCTTTATCTGGAGTGATGAGAGCAAAACAGTCATACAAACAAAAACAAGTGTAAATAACACAAACTGGCATTTTCCTTAGAATGATCGTTATCAAACTGAAGCGGGATTATCACAAATGATCGTCAAAAGAAAAGCTCGACTGACTGCAGTCTGAAAAAACAAACTCCGACATACTGAAGCCACATTCCAGTTGCGGATGGCTTGAATGTCAGCCATTAGATAATGCCAAGACACCACACTCTTCATGTTGACGTGGGAGTGGTGCCACAGTGCCAGGACGTTCTGATATAACTGCTCAGTTCTGCAGAAGCAAAGGTTATATTATTAATATTATTTGCTGCGCCAGTGAAATTTGTGAAAAAGATTACTATAGGGGAACTGTAGGAAACTTAGCATCCTACCAACTCACCTTGAAGCCATATCAACGGCCTCTTTGTTGGGTGGAGGGACAGTGAAGCAAACAGAGGGAACCATCGCCTCATTACCTGCTGGGTTGATGACTTTCCACTTAGCCCGGTGAGAGTTACTGGCCAGTACGCACTCGTCCTCTTTATAAATGGTAATCTGAAAGAGTTGACAAACCGTAACTGATTTACTATAAATGTTTTATATAAACCGAGATTAAATGTGGTGATTCACGGCACCAATAATAGTACCTCTATCTGGCGATAATCGCAGATCGCTTTAACAGGAATGGAGGATCTTAGCGGATTTTCAGGGTTTCTGGGCTTGAGCTGCACAATATTTTTAGCCCTGCCCACCAGCCCAGCCACAGTGCTGCGGTACTGAAGGAGCTGCTCTTTCTCGTCCTAAGGACACAGAAACCCACAAAAAAAGTTGTTTTCTTCATTTCGCCTTCAAATGCACACACACTTCATATCTTTCTGTCATTTTACCATGGACTCCTGAATGAGATCCTCCAGTCTGTGTAGGCTACTTGTTCGATCACAGCTGTACTTTCTTTGAATCGAATCCTGCAAATTTTTTAGGTAATCCATGGACTCTTTGGCATCACTGAAAAACTGCACATTGAGGGAAAGAGAGTTGAATTAGATGTGGCAAACACTTTGCTGCATTCGCTGAAACAGTCCACGGCAGCAACTCACCTCAAAATAAATGGCATTCTCCTTGAGATGTTGTTCGACACATGAGCAGAGCTGTAAAATCCAGCTCCACTGGGTCTGCATTGCAGCTTTGTATGCCTTAAAAAGAAACCCCAACATTATTTTTTTCAGATTAAAAAAATACATACATATCTTGGCATCAGAACTGGAAAAATTACAAGTTGAATCAGGACTTTATAATCTTGTAATCGCTGTGAGAGATGAATGCAGGGTGGAGTCACTGCTGCTAGTCCAAAATTTGGAATCTTAATTGTCATATTGAGGATGCACAAAGAACACAAAGGGCTTACTTCAATAGTTAGCCTGGCTGGGTGGTTCTTGAGCATAAGGCGCTCTGCCTTGTCCTGCACAGACTTGATGGCTTCCTCCTTTTCATCCAGCTCCCTCATCAGGTCCTGTATTAAGACATTAAGCTGAGCATCACTGGCATTCTGCCACGGCATAAAACCAGTTAGTCCATCATCTCACAAAATCTCATATCCCGTCTAACTGATTTTAAGTTTAAAGTTATACATTCAAGCGCCAGTTCCTTTTGATGCGAATGGTGCCTCATTAAATAAATGGAGCTATAACGTAAGCAAAAACTAGAAAGCCAAATTGTTGTTGATGAAAGATTTTACTAGCTTCAACAAGCAAAGACTTACAGCGTGGTAATCCCTTTTTTTGGAGATGTTAATGTTGCGATCGCTCCAGTCAAAGGCAACCTCCTCTTCCTCCTTCTCGTTCAGCCAGATGAGCTCTTGAGTTGCCTGTGATACAAAGTCATGCAGGCTCTCCAGGTGGCTTTGCCGCTCCCTGGATGAGCTCTGAAAGAGACGGGCGAGTCAGACAAAAACAAGCACGTAAGCAGTTGTAGTATTTATTGGAAAGCCATTCATAAATTAGGAATATTAAGCTCGACAAATCTCTCACCAAGAGTCGTTCATACTGCTTTTCCAGTTTGTTCAGTTTGTCTGAAAAGCTGAGCTTTAAAGGCATCGTCATCTGAATCTGAGAAAAGAAAAAGATGGGGTTTTTTTTGGGTTTTTTTTTTTTTTTTGGGGGGGGGGGGGGGGGGGTCTAACACAGCCAACAAAAATTTATGCAACTGCAAGAAATACTTACTTCACTTATTTTGGCTTCTTTAAGACTCATTTGGAATTCTTCGATCACTCTGTGTACATTTTTGTGGTTATCTAAATTCATTTTCACACTTGGCATATCAGATCCCCACTCTGAACGCTCCAGCTCCATCTTAACAACAGAAAAAAAAACTCAACACAAATACTCAGCATCTCATTTTAAGTGCCTTAAAATAAACCCACACCAAGTTATAAATCAGAGATGCTCACCTGCATCTCTTCTACCCAGTTTAGAAGGTCCTGAACAAACTTCATGTTGACCTCTTCTTCTGTCAAGCTGGGGTCTGCCAGTGAGGATTTCAGTAAGGGCTTCCGGATCTGCATGTTTTTCAAATGCCTGAGGCTACCTGGGTCCATGCCCATGTCAATGCTCCCCAAGTAGCTCTGGACTGATGCAGGCTGCAGACTCGGGGTCAAGGCAGGAGTCAAGGACGGGGTGAGGCACGGCGTAAGGCTGGAGGTGAAGGTGGACCCAGGGGTACCTATTCCCCCTGGGGTGAGTGCAGGAGTAAGGGCTGGTGTCAGGTTAGTGTTAATGCTCTGGGAGAAGCCAGAGTTCAGACTCTGTGTGATGCCTGAGATCATCATTTTGGTTTGCTCTGTTGTCAGGGTGCGGCCTTTGCTGTACACAGAGGAGCATTCGGCTCTCAGGGCTAGAAGATCATCGCGGAGTTTTGACACCCTTTATAGAAGCAGATGACAATGTGAGATATATTTTTTTAACGACATGAGGAAATTTCAGTGTTTTATTTATACAGAAAGATGTACTTTTTACCTTTGGACAAGCTGATCTGCAAATGGGAATTTTCCATCCAGGAGAATCTGGATATCCACTACTTGTTGTCTGAGAATATTCTCACACTCCAACAGGTAGCCAGCGATCTCAGCTTCATTTAGGAACTGAATACCAGACTCAAGACGTTTTGCATCCTTTGAAAAGAAAAAGAAAGGACTTCTAACTCATTGCTATTTTATCACAGCTTGCTGGAGTATTAAACTGAGAGTGCATGCTTACAGACTGCAGGGCCGTCCTCGCCAGTGCAAGCTTGTCCTCGCCGTTAACACAGTCCCGCTGAACCCTGTTGGCAATCTGCTGCAACATTTCAAGCCTAAAAAAACAAAGATGGAAAGTTATTTTACTTGTTTTCACTCGTTTAAAGTCAAAATGTCTAACCCCCTACCCCCTAAAAAAAATTCAAGTTGTCACACAGTGTGCTCACCTGGATCCATAGGCAATGTTGTTATTGAGAAACACTGAGCTGTTAATCTGTAAAGGCTCAGAGTAGACGGTGTCACCAGAGCCGTAGCTGGTGAAACTACTGTTGCTCCCGCTTAAATAAGCCATCTTACTTTACAATGCAAAACTGCTACTGCAGACAAAATCACTGTTTTTCATCCTAACCATCCCCCGAAACAATCTCGGGCTCCAACCTCGACAGCTGGATGAAAGGATCCGCAGACCTAACTGAGGGAGCTGTTTTCAACTTGCTCATATTTATAGTGTCACAGCCAGGTGAGGAGCGTGTACAAACTCCCACCCTGAAATACTATGCCTCCCTCGGGGAATAAAAATGAAACGGCAGGTTGAGACAGTCCAGCGTTGTCAGAACTGAGTCTGTTTGGAGGACAGCCAAACTGCTGTAATTGCTGTTTCTGCCAGTTTTCACCACACCCCGAAATAATGCAGTAAATATGATGTGTTTATAGACCATGGAGGAAGGAATTGATATGTAAACTTGTCTAAACGACCATCATTCATAGGGAATTTGGGAAGGTGATGTGTGAGTTTCCATAGAAATACCAGCTACACTTTAAAGCAAACAACAGATGGGGTTCAAATACTTGAAAGCCTTCGCCAAAGGAAATCGCTGCGTCGGTTCACACTTTGACATAAACATACAAACTTATGTTGATTGCATTTGCAAATTTTTGCCACACAGGACTGAATGAGCAGTTTTAAAGTAATCCATGAATCAAGATAATCGAGATTTGTTTTTTTGCTGCTGACTTTGCACTTCATTATTCAAGCAGAATGTAACCCATCCTCATCATATGCGTAGCATGCACTTTGGCTGTAAACCTGAGCTGAAATATGTCATGTAAACGAGATCTTAGATCAGTTGGGGGATTTCTGCTTTAATGAGGCAAATCACTCTCCGACATGCTACACTGACCATCGGTGTCTGGTTTCATTAAAGCCATTAGCAGGCTTGCAATACGACACCGAAGCACTCTCCTCACGCAACCCTCAGAAAATATTTTGCAGACTCACTTAGCATGTGTCTTTATGTTTATCCTTTTTTTTTTTAAAGAAAAGCAGCTCATCAGTGATGGTTTGATTTCTGCGTGTGACCTCCAACACACACACAGTTTGTCATATTAAATACCCAATACATTGACTTATGCGCCTACACATTAGCAGAGTTCATTTCTGCTGCCCATTAAAACCATAAAGTCATAAATAAATTAGTTTGTAGAGACTATAAAGATGAGACCTTAAATCACATTAGGATGAGCCTGGGCAGAAAAAGTGCACACGTACCTTTCCACCTCTGGCCTCAGGCTCTTCTCTCTTTCCAGCATAGTGACAATTAGTTTACCCCATTCCTTCTCCACATCATTCGGATGATGACCCGGGGGTAACTGAAGACGTCCAAACTCGATCCACATCTGTCAGGGACAACGCCGGCACACTTATTATCGCTGCAGTGTGTAAGACCATAAATGCAAGAAATGTGTAATCTAATCGTGCACATGTGTACCTCAAGCATTTTGTAGAGATTTTTGATTTTTGTTTTCTCATTTTCTTTTTGTGGGATTTCATGTTCTTTGAATTGAAGATATTGAGTATAAAGTGCCTGTAAAATACAGAGGAGATTACATAAAAAACAACTTATTTAAAAGTGTCCGATCACTTTTCTGTACCCCTGCATGCAAACGGATGCAGCTGCCCTCTCACGTCATTAGCATCGCTTTAAGTCATGCATTAAATTGCAATTATCCTTTACCTTTCAGACATACAGATATGCCTACATTCCAAACACAGTGTAAAATGGGATAACTGGAGCTCATCTTGTTGTGGTACCATACCTTGAGTTCTACAGGGTTATTGGGGAATGATCTACTTGACATTATGGCCACATTGTGTTTGATCCACTGGCTGAGGTATTTGATCATGTTCTGGTACTCCACCCATTTGATATCAACGTCCTGTTTATGAGAGAAGAAGAATCATGGGAAATAAGGGATTTCTTAACTTTCTAACTTGGACTTGTTGAAGTCGCTTAACTTACATTAGGACTAACTCCTTCAACTCCATCGGGTACTTTGGGGAAGGCATCGTACAGTGTTGAGACGTAGGTGATGACTGATTTTTCATCAGGAGACTGGACGTCAACATCTGATGAGAAACGTACAAACCCAGGGGTCACGAATGACAGCAAACAAGAGCAAGCTGCACTCTGAGAGTTATTTTTCATGATTTGTATGACTCTGTATGTGACTCTTACCCTCAGGATCCAGTAGTCTGGCCACCCCCAGCTGTTCAGCTACACAAAATGCGTCTTCTAAATTTGATCGGTTGGTCTGTGTTGACACACGGCTCATGTCCACAAGGTCCGGTCTGTAATAGAAAGAGGCAGAGGTAGGTAGAGGTAAGGTACACACGGTGTATTACTGTAAGGATAGGGCAACTAAAGGTATAAAAATAAACTCAAGCAGTGATGTCCATATTAGCAGCATTTTTTGAATAAATCTAAAGAAAACCAAAAGCACTATTGTTCTGCAAAAACATGCTGTGTTGTGTGTGTGTTTGTTATAGTACCTGTATTTGTGAATAAGGGCATTAAATAGCCTCCCATCCCTCCACGAGGTTGTGAAATTTTCACATCGCACACCTACGTAGCCCTCTGTCGTCTGCTTGGACCAGAGCAGCAGTCTCTCCTTGGCTGTCATGTCCTCGGACTCTCCCGTCACATGGATCTCCGAGATCTGCCGCAAGGCAAAACAAAAAAACAAAACGCAGAAATGAACTGGCATGACTTCCACGCCTGAGGGTTCAAAGACATCAAATCAAACCCATAAACTTGCGATGCACTGCTCTGTGGCATTAAAACTTCATCTTCACTGATTTGCCTGTTTTATAATGGGCTTTAAATGGTCTGGCGCCTTCATGTCTCTCTGACCTTTTGCACCTCTGTGCTCCATCCCATCCTCTCCAATCTCAGGCCCCTGGCCTTCCAATAGTTCCCAAAGCCAGAAGAAGAACTACTGGGCAGCGTGCTTTTTCTTTTCGTGCCCCATCTTTAACTTAAGCTAAGTTAAAGACCAGCCTGTTCACTCTATCCTGCTGGTCTTAATCTTATGCCTAAAGTTTTTACTGGTTCTTATTGCTGTTCTCTTTTGTTTTATCTGTTTTTAACTGTATTGTTTTTATTTATTTACCATTTTTACCTTCAAATAGCAATTTATTTGAAAGTGCATTATAGATAAAAGTTTTATTATTATTATTATTATTATTATTATTATTATTATTAATATGAGGGGAAGGGCATGCAAGAACAGCAACACCAATGGTTGTAACTTAAATGGCTGCTGGATCAACACCTGCGTGCCTGATAACTCGCTCACAGTGAGGATATTCAACTCTATAAGGAAAGTTTTAGTTTTGATTTGATTAATATGAAAAAGTTTGCTGAAAATGTCTGCAACATCCCAGCAACGTGAGACAGAGTTGCATAAAATAAATTATCCAATAGTTTTACAGCACACTAAACAGCTTCAGTATGGTATAATGACACAAAGCAAACACTGCCACGTCACAGGTTGATTTTACGGCTGTGTGTTTATAACGTGTATTAAAAATGTGTGATTGGTGCACTAGCTTTGAAGTTTATTTTCATATCTGGAAAATCTCTTTAACTTTGGTTCAAAACTTTCTAGGAGTTTGTTTTTGTGGAACACAGATACCAAGTAGCCGAAAGTATGGAAACATTATGCATGAGAGAAAGGCTTTACACATAAAGCAGAAAAATCACAGACTGTGGGTTTTTTACAGAATGAACTGCAGTCAGTTCAGTAAATCATCAGTCAGTTGATCAGTAAATCAATCTATTCAGGTAGGGAACATGGTGACAACAACAAAAACCATGGCCAAAAGAAAGAACAAAATCCTTAACATACACATAAATAAAATACAGCGATGTATAAACCTCTGTTTAACTGGACACCACTTTAGTCCTTTTATGCTTTAAACGGAAACCATATATAGTGAGCACAATCGGGCACAATTATGCAACAATTATACTATTATTATTATATTATAGCCACAATCAGCTGATCTCAATGCCAGTCCACATCAGCTGATTGCTTATCTGATATCAATATGGTAAATGGTAAATGGACTGGTTCTTATATAGCGCTTTTCTACTCTTCTGAGCACTCAAAGCGCTTTACACAACTTGTGCATTCACCCATTCACACCCATTCGCACAAGCACATTTCTCTAGGTGCTTTCTAGATAACATTCACACACATTCATACTCCGACGGATGCATCGGAGAGCAATTTGGGGTTAGTATCTTGCCCAAGGATATTTGGCATGCAGACTAGGGGAAGCCAGGAATCGAACCACCAACCTTCCGATCAGTAGATGACCTGCTCTACCACCTGAGCTACAGCCACTCACTATCCGACATACAGGAAATCAAACTGTTTAGGCTGCTAGAGCACTTACATGCTCATCTGCAAGCTGCTTTACAACCCAGCTCCAGCTTTCACATTGAGAATCTCATATCTGTCACTGACGCCAAGTTCTGTGCTGAGGACTTGCTGCTTCTGTCTCCTCTTTGCATGTATACACGTGAAAGGGCTTTGATTTCCCAGAACATGCCACCAAATATAAATGACTGCAAATCAAAATATCAATCTTCCACTTGAGTATAGATCTGACTTAATTATGATTGTGGTGGTAAGTCAAACTTCCCAACCAGGGATTATTACGGACAAGCCAGGGTAACCACAGCTTTCTTCAAAGTGCACTTAATAGAGGTGTTAAAGAGCTTAATCTGATTTACTTCATTAATTTAACTGAATGCCTTCATATGACTGTGGCATCCATACCACAACACAACACAAGGGTAAAGGAGATTTAATAAGACTAACAGCAATTTGGTGGATCATCAGCAGAGATGCATTTCAGGGTGAATCACTATAGCATTTACTTTTGCACATTTTAGCCTCCATAACCCACTGAAGCTACAATATTATAATAAAAATATGTAAAAATACAAATTAATATTTGAGCTGTTAAATATCCAAAAGCAAAATCTGAGTAACTATTTTTCTGATATGGTTTCTCTGTTTATTTTTGTAAACAAATGGGGGGAAAAGTGCCAAAAACTACTGATGTGACTGAGTTGCAAAATGGTTTGAGGTTACACTTTTTGTTTGTTGCATACGTGAATGCAACAAACAAAGTTAAATATGAAAGCGCAAATACTTTTGTCACATATCTGACACTTCCTCCCAAACAGCCAACTGATAATGCACCACAGATATTTACTTTATCTCCTACCAAACTTTACTCTGTGGAGAACTACAGTTTTCTCTCCTCTATGTTTCACCATAAGTTGCTGCTAATGACCAAAAGAGATGAAGATGAAGATAAATTTGAATGATTCTCAGCATTCCCTGATAGTGTTAGCCAGCTAACGCAGATAACGTCAACAGGAGTTTGTAGATTTTGTTTGAAGGAGGAAGAATAAAGACAAACAAGTTTCTAAGAAGCATGACACTAGAAATAGCTCCCATACTTCAAGATAAAGTCATCTGCCAGCTGAGCAAAGCAAAAATGAATCATATACATCTCTACTCTTAGATGTAATAACAGTAATATTATAAACTGTTCAGTGTATAAGGAGATCTATAGATGCGCCTTATGTAGAACAAACACACAAAAGTTTGGACCAAAAATATCAGATTTGCATTGAATCAGTGAATCTCAGGTACACAAGTACAGATACTGAATTTCCTCTCAAAGCATTGAGATGAGTGCAGAATAGTCACACATTAAAACACATTTATACAAAATGCTTTCACTCGTTCACAAATGGTAAAACAACATTTATGAGCTTATTTTCACTGTTTTTTCCATATTTATAAACTATTTTTGAAATACTGTTAAAATATCGTGTACTGTATGTACTGATCATCAGTATAATAGGATTTTTTTTAATGCAAATCAAAAATGTTCTATATGAAATATACAAAAACATACACGTATAATGAATTATTCTATTACAGTATATTCTTCTCAGTTTAAAACAATAGCTCTTAGCTAATGTGATTATGTGACCTAAATGGTTTTCAAATCGTTTTCTCTCATGTGATCTTTAGTTATTGTGTCTACAAAAAGCTTTTAACAATGCAGAGTGACCTATTTTATCATGTATTTTTATCATATTGCTTTCCTATCATGTACTTGGACACCACCATTGCACCGTTACAGTATCAGACTTCTCCCTAATCTATCATGATTTACCCCTGTACAAATAGCACATGGTTTCTTGGTTTACCTCGTGTTCGCTGGAAATACATTTGGCCAGAGCTGGAGCATGTTCTACGTAACCAGAGCAGGTGTAGGCCCTCCGTCTCCTCCTTCGGTGTGCTTGAGAGCCCCATATAATCTTGGCAAAGGTTTCCTCACTTCCAGGTCTGTCATTACCCCTCAGTGTCCGTAGCGTGTGCTCCACTGCTCCAAAGCTAACCGCCCTCCTTAACTGGCGTTGTAGAAGCTTCTTTACAAGCAAACCCTCCTTAGCCGGGACACCTTTGGAAGTAGTGCTGACACCATGGAGCTTCTCTTCCACAGAGGACCTCCTTCTGTCACCATCTGCCTGGTTTGTAGAAAACTTTTCCAACCTGCACGTTAACCTTGTGGCAAGAGGTTGAGTCTGACCATCCCGAAGGATCAGAACTGGTATTTCTCCAACATAAACACCTTTGCTGATGCTGTCTTGCCTAGATAGAGGTTTGGCCACTCCTGATGGCTCATCCAGCTCGGTTTGGTTTTCTCCCGTGTTGCCATCTGGGTCATTTTTACACTCTCCACCACTGCAGATTCCTTTGGTTGTAACAAAAGTCTCACTTTCAGGACTTCTGAGAGATCCAGCAGGCTTTAAGTCTTCCGATTTCCTCTTTTTCCTCTGAAAATAGCGGCGACCTTTAAGATCTTTGGATTCAGGTCTCAAAGGAGCCTTTTTGGGGTCCAAATAATATTCCTCTTTCGGACCCCGAACACAACCACAGGTGTTTCCCATGGCTGTAAATCATATGGTGTCCTAAACATCCACAATGTTAAGCTCCAAACAGCGACCGGTCTTCAGGCGAAGTATCCAGTAAGCTCTACTCAATCTAAAAAAGCAGGATCCCATCGACATGAAGCCATTGACAGCTTTGCAAGTAGAGCACCGTAAGCAGTGCTTAGCAGGGCAGCCAGACATAAAGCTGGCTCCACTCAGAGCAGAGCTGCCTTCGTCCTTTTGTTGACTGCGGAGAACCGGTCAGCCCCTCTCTCTCTCTCTCTCTCTCTCACTCCGCATTTCTCACTTGCTCTCTCATGCGTCTCTCCTCTGACACTGGAATCTTTTTTGACCTTTGAAACATTTCTCTGGCTTTGATAATCCAGCACAAACACCATAAATGCACACACAGACGTGTGCTGGTAGCCCTCAGAGCAGGAATGAAAAAGAGTTGTGGATAGACCTGTTTCAGGATGACAAGTCTGTTGCAACAAAACAGTAAACACGCATATGATAGCCGCCTCTTTCCTGTCCTAATATTTATGTAATGCCATAATGTTTCTTTGGGTAAGAGGAGAAGGATCTCAAACTGAAAGTGCATGCCAGTAGAAAACCATGAGCTATGCTGCTTGAGAATTTGGTTCAACAAGTTTACAGTTCCGTTTAATGCGACAAGTCAGAACGGCTTTGAAAAACAGCAACATATATAGGCCAAAAAGAGTAGAACAAGCTCAGGCAGATCCGAGCCGGACAACATAGTGCTTTCACTTTGTCTATCGCTCAAACTCTGCACAATGGCTGAGCCAGAGGTTGGGCTTAAGTCCAATGGTTTAACCAAACAATATGATCTCAGCTGATCACCATGGCAGCAGTTCACATGGGGGCAAATGCTGTGCCCGAGAAATGATTCACGGCATAAAACTCTTCTAGCAAATCAAAGAATTATATAACACTGGATACTTAAAACACTGTCTGAGAAAGAGCGGGACAAACGCACTGCAGAAAAAATGAGGGAAAAAAGTGAATAATAAGTGTGTTAAAGTGTAACTATAATGCCACCACACAGGAAAGCTTAAAATAGCTTTGAGTGTAACATTTAAACGAGTCCCTGAAGGTCAAAGTCACCTGACAGCCAGCACAGTCCAAACTGCCGATCACTCCTGCTTCTTCTCACGTTCACCTCATGAGACAACTACGTTGGCCAAGCTGCAGTATTAGCCTATGTTCATACATCTGACAGTAAACATGCTAATATCTTCAAAAGAGGGTGTTAGCATGTGGCTTTTTGTTAATGGTAAGCTCTATAGTGAATGAAATAAAACATGAATGAATCACTCATCAATGTGTGTGTGCGTGTGTGTGTGTGTGTGTGTGTGTGTGTGTGTGTGTGTGTGTGTGTTAGGTAAATGACAGCACACATGGAAAGAGTGATACTTCATTAGGGTAAAACAAACGGGTTCAGTCAGCAGCAGCAGTGCTTTGTCATGCCAGCGGCATCTAGCCCTCCACACTAAAATTAATATTGTACTAGTTCCCCATGTCACAGGTAAAAAAAATAAAGATAAATATAGTGTGCACCATTTTGAGAATAGGAATATTGTCTGCTTTGTGTAGCAAGGAAACCTCTTGCACACACAGGAATAAACAATGAATAGCGACATAACGAGTTAACTGAAGTCAAATATTTGCATAAGTCATAATAAAGTAGCCTGCAGGTATAAGAAAAGCATGTCATGGAAACAACCATTTGTTTTCATGCAATATAAAAGTAGTGTTGAGTTCATACATGCCAGTGTGCTATCAGCTGTGACATTTAATAAAAACCAAAGCTGTACACTTTCAGTAAAGCTCAAGTTCTCTCCTGAAGTACCCTTGCATCCTTTTTAAATCAAGAAGAAACAGGCCCCTCGCTGCCACATCGACAGCTTAAGGGCTTGCGTGAGACCGACAGCAGCAGGTGTTGGCATCCTCGCAGACGCTACCTGTCAGCATGTCCAAGCAAAATTATATCAGCTACTTTTCCTCCATTAATTCACTCAAGGCTAGTCAGACAGATGTTTGTTCTATTAACGCTATACGCCTGTAAGACACAGAATTATTTTTGCAATATTTTTCTTCTGACTCACAACTGCCACGTGCCAAAAGCACAATTAATCTAACAAAAGAAATTGAGATGGGTGAAGTTTCTGCATGCTGTTAGACTTCAGAAGAAGACTACATACTGGGTGAACACTCACATTCTTCTGGCACGCACATGCAGACTAGCTCGCTTGGCATAATGTGCCACCGTTCAGTGAAAGAATATTTCTGAGAGCATTCAGGAGGAAATATAACCAACTCTAGAGCACACGATACCCCAAAGCATTTTTTGTTAATGCACATTAATGCTTAGTCGTACCAATGCGTGCACAAACATTCCCGAGATACTGAGAACATTAAAAACAATTATCTTTTTCAGTAATTTCCCTCTTGTTTAGACATTTAATATTCCTTAAAGGCCCTTTAGGCTGCTAGGAGCTATCTGATGTTACAACTGGATATGAATTAAACATGAACTAAAGTAAATTGTCAAGAAAGACAGAAAAAAGCCCAGAGAGATGAATGTTCATGATGGGCTTGATTGAGGGTATGGCACTTGGCAAACCAGCTTCAGAAGGGGTAAGAACTCATTCTTATCAAATTTTTTTTTTTTTACTATGCTTAGAATATTAACAGACTTAATTACAAATGAATCAACTGTGTCTGTAAGAACTTGTCACATCATCTCTGTGCTCATAAACAGCTTTGTGTCTAAGCAAAGCCAAGCTGTGACGAAGCACTTCACACAAGTGCACAGACCAGATGATGACACTCACGCAGGGGTGAAGTAACACCGTCAACACATCATCAGAGGTGATGATAGTGATTCTAAATTACACAATTGATATTGAATACTACTGGAGGGGCTATAATAGAAGCAGTAGAATTATGCTGCTGATACTTCCCAGTGCAACAACAAACACAGGAAACACACTGAATATTATCAGAAGCTACAACAGAGGTGTTCCTGTCACGGCCTGGGTCTGTGGCCCAGCATTTTGAGTTCATGATATATTGTGTCATGTTTCTGGTTGATGCTGTCATGCCTGTCTTGTCATGTTTTTCTGTTTATTTTGAAAGTCCAGTTTTCATGTCATTGTGTTTGAGTTTACATTTCCTGTACATCGTTATGTTCATCCTTGTCAGCTGTTTCCTCATGTGTCGCGACTTCCCCTGATCACCTCATGTGTGTATTTAAGTCCTCTGTTTTCTATGTTTCGTTGTCAGGTCGTCTGTTTGTATCCCCATAGTGTTTCGTCATAGTTTGCTCAGTGTGTTTCTTAGTCCTTTAGTTTTCTGAGTGTTCACAGTTTTCCTAGCTCCATGCTTTTTCATGTGCCAACATCCAAATAAAGGATCGTCTTCTGTTCAGCCAGCAACTCCGCCTTTCAGTGTCTGCTTCTGGGTCCTGTAAACTAAACTTATCGGCGCACCCCGCCGTGACAGTTCCCTTCAGAAGGGAGGCGTTACAGGTGCTCATGTTGGAGGGGAGATGTATTATATGGATATCTATATCTATAAGAATTATCTATATCATTTGTAAATATAGCTGCTACTGCCAACAGGGTGACGAAGGAAGCCAACCAATCTACTGCTGGTCACCCACTAAGAGCTAACTAAAGCTACTAATCTGGACTAGTGCAAATATACAAGCCTTTTTTTGCATGTGGAGTCAGCCTCTGCAAAGAACGACATCTCTGCTTGACAAATGAAGCAGTGAAGTATAGCAAGCATGTCCCATCACAGTGGCATCATGGGTGTCGTCTTGATGATCGTGGTGAGATGATGATCTTGGAAAGAAGGGTTATTTGCAAGTGGTGGTCTGTTGCGGTGGCTGTCCCAGGACTGTGGCTGGGGGGAACCTACTGCCCAGTGAACATCAAGAAGTTAGAAAGGTGCTTGGGTCACCCTTTGGCTACAGCAATTCATCTACCAAATGTGACAGTGATGAACTTCCAGTGTATATGCCCAACAGGATGATTTTCCAGGGCCTGAGAGGGGACACAGTTTCTCTTTGGTGCATCCCAACAGTGGAAGACGGGCCTTGTGATGGCAGATGCTTTCATCGCAGTGGATATGACCACCATGAAATCCAGAAAGGGGTTTCAAGAAACTTAAAAGGCATCAAGAAAAAATGGCTAAAGTAATGAATATATATGAAATCAATAAGCGGTTATTTTTCTTCTAACATGTAAACATTTTTGGATATTTTTGTAGTGTCCTTAAGTATGTTCCTCAGGAATCATAATAAGGCTGATGTTTATATCAAGCAAACAGCCTTCCAACATACCCACACACACCTACAGTCTCAACTTTACATGGCTTTAATTCATGTACAGGATGCTGTGTTTTTACATCAGACTAGACAGATAAATCATTCAAAGCATCAGGCTTTTCTAAATGTTCATGCTGCTTTTCCCACACGTTTGCATGAAACAGCGAATGTAGTTTGTTACTTTCTTACGACAACAGTTACGAAGTGTTTACTTAGGTCAGTATGACCTAACTAAACACTGTCGCTAAGTTACTTATCAAAACTAACCACAGTAACAAGGACCTATGTCACCACAAACTGTTGCGCCTTTTTATACATCAGAATAAGACAGTCCAAGGTTAGATGAAGTAGTGTGTTATTTGTGTTATTTATGTAATTTGTGTTACTGCATTTATAACTCTTGAAAACATTTTAAGCTGTTAGCTTCTGCAGGCATTAAAATACACATTTTCTTCGTCTTCTGTACCAGTAACACCTCTTCAGTAATATGAAAGTACAGACTGGGTGTCTGTAGGTTCTGACCCGTTGTCTCTACACTTTACTTTTTAAAGAGATCTGTCAGTTTTTTTTAGCGGTATGGCTTTGGCCAGTAGGGGTGCTTATGAAAATGTAGCAGTCTCCTTCACTTTAGCCTTTAGAAAATTCATTAAAATCTTGTACTGTTGGGCAATCCAGCAAGTTAATCATACAAATTTAATAGGAAAGCTAAACTGGACCCCTATGGTGCTATAGTGCTATGGCAACACTGAAAACATGAATAATGTGCTTCACTAAACTCAGCATAACAAATGCTGCACAACTTTGACACCTTGTGGTTAAAAACAGAAACACCCAAGTAATGTCGTTAACTAATTTTAAAACATCTGACCTCATTTAGCCCAACACAAGACATCCAAAAGCAGAGGGTGCAAAGATCTTAATTACTTGGCAATTAAAAGCATGAGGGTGACAAAATAACTGGAGTGCAAGACTGACCTGAAAGTGCAGAATTATGGTCCAGATCAATCCCAGCGTCAGTTTTGGGTTGCCGTCTGTGATGTCATCATTTCTTATATTTACAAGTTTGACCTGGTAGAAGGAAATGCAAATTTAGCACATGCAGACTGTCTTTAAGTAGTCATAGCCTGCTTCTTCTTTTTTTATATATATATATATATTCACCTTTAAGCACTAACAATGAGTTTTCCTCTTCCATATTATGCCTGTCATTCCACAACCACCACAAGAGGGCACAGTCGCCATTGTATTATGCTAGGGAAGCTCGTTACCATAATCACAGTGTGGCACTGAGGGGAACTCGTTAATGTTTTGTAGTAATTAAACGTTTTATAACATAATATATGAAAAAAGTGCACTTTTTAAACACCCCCTTCAAATAAAGCAGGAAACTACTAAAAAACTAAAATAGTCTGACCACAGTTAGATATTATAGCATTTAATAACGAACTCCTCCACTGCCCACAGATCATCTGTAACAGCTGTAATCAATCAAAGTTCAGTTTGGACAGTTTACATGCTATGACTACAGAAGTTGCATCATGTGTCTGGTATGTACTGAAGCAAAACAATAGGACAACTCATTTGTTGCAATCTATGAATCCTTTGTCTCGAGCCTTACGTCACATCTGGCTGTGGCTCAACCAGGCTGCCTTCGTCTTCTCATCCTGAGCATGGTGGGGGAGGGGGATGCAATCAAAGCTCTCTGAAATCCCACTGATGGGATTTGCAGTCAGCGCTCCTTAAATGCTGCTATTACTGTTCATGTTTCATGAATTTTTTGTAAGGAAACAGAAAAATGCCATGAATCCAGCTGTATCTGATGGTGGCAGTGTCTGAGAACCTGCTTGAACCCAGATATCAGCTTTTTTTTGCTGTATAAACAAACAGATAGCTACCCCTAAACATGAACTGATATATTTGTGTAAACCATTTGTAAGCCTTTATGTGTACTTAAATCCATAGGTTCTTGAGGGCATGAGACAATTAATTAATGTTGCCTCTGTACACCAACACAACAATTTTACTGCACATTAATCAAATTATAATCAAACAACAGTGTAACTGAAATGCAGACATTCAGATGTAATTCAAGGGGTTTAACAAAGTGTTGCAAGGGCTGTTTTTAGTAGCTGAATGAAAATCCTTTGTAGTCAATGACTGTCTGAAGTCTAAAACCCATAGATGTCACCAAAGGCTGTTTCCTCCTATGAGGTGCTCTGCTTGGCCATTACTGCAGCAACATTCAGCTGCTGCTTCCTTGTGGGTCTCACATCTGAAAATTATGCTCTCTTGGGGTGAGATCAGGTGACTCATTTGTCATTAAAGAATATGCCATTTCTTTTTCCTTGAGAGAGCCCGGTTTGGTTTGGTAGTATGCTTTGGGTCATTAACCATTTGTACTGTGAAGCTCTGTCTGTCAGTTTTGTAGCATTTGTCTGAATCTGAGCAGAAAGTACATTTCTGTACACAGTTCCTCCTACTACATCTATCAGCAGTCACATCATCAATAAACACTAGTGACCCAGTTCCAGTGGCAGTCATAAACTCCCATCCAATGATATATTCTATATCATGTTTGAAGATGAGGTGAAATGCTCCAAGGCCATTTCTCTCCTTCTCCATACTTTTCTCTTCCCATCACACTGGTAAAAATTAATCTTGGTTTCACTTGTGGCTCTGGCTGTTTCTAATCTGCCCTTCTTGTTTCTTGAGAGCACCCAGTGGCTTCCACTTTGTTGCAAACCCACTGTATTTCTATTTATGAAAGGGTCTCTTGAATGCAAAATCTGGTAATGATACACCTACCTCCTCAAGAATGTGGGCTCGACATGGTTAGATATAAAGAAGCTGATTTTCATGAACAAATAAAGATTTGTGTTATATTCTACTTTTGTTGTCTTCTGTGCAGACCTTTTGTTGGTTCTGAGCTGGTCAGTCCATTCCTTTCTAAGAAGGTACCAGATTATTGACTTGGCCACTCCTAAAATCTTAGATATCTCTCTAGTAGGCTCATTTTGGGTTTTCAGCCAAATGACGGCCTCCACGGACCTCATATTGAGATTTAGAGTGAACAGCTGCAAAGCTCCAGCTCAAAATCTGGAATTAATGCCCGATGCTTTATCTGGAATAATGAGAGCACAGATCTAAACACTAAACAATTAATTTTGAGCCTCTGAAAATGGGGGGTTGTCCATAAAAACTGCTTTCCTAAACAGTTAATGCAGTACTTTTGTAATACCCCCTGAATTGAAGCTGAAAGCCTGCATGCATTTATATCGGATATTAACTGTTTTATTTAAAATTCACTGTGGTGGAATACAGAGGTCAAATGACCAAAATAAAAGTGTAATTGGCCAAAAACATGTAGATCTAACTGTAATTCATTACCAAATCCAAGTATTAAAATTACAGCTACTTTTTATGGAAACTTTCAGCTGTTTTTTCAGCTTTGTATGCAAGCTGATTTCCAATAGTCAAGCTGATGGTGTATAATTTAAAAAGTGTGTGGCAATATTGGTGAAATTACTCCAGTCACTATTCCTTACCTGCCGCCTCTTTAAATAGTCCAGCGCTATCTGTACATTCTGGAGTCTGTGGAAGCGCATCCTCCCTCTTTCCCGAGGCTGTGGACATAAAAAGGGAAAGGGAGCCATGTGTGCAAATCAGGATCTTCTCAATGTTAAAGGACACATTTTAAAACAATACAAATGACATGGAGGAAACAGGACATGCGTCTAAAGTTCTTACCCACTATTCTGGTAAGATGACATAAAAGAGCAAACACACAAAAGCTCTTTGCACAACAACAGTGGCCATCTCCCTAAAGAAGATATGCTACATATCACGTACCGTCTTAGAACATTTTCCACCATTACTACCTGAACGTGTCATAACAAATCACGCTTCCTTAGCTATGACCTGAATAAATCAATATTATTCACACGTCTGACTTCAAATCATCGCAGAAAGTTGCATAATATGATCTCTTGCGGCAGATGCTTGTGAATAGTCAGGGGCCACTGAATGAGGTCATGAAATGGAAAATGCATTCAAGCCAGGATGCAGCAGCAGCTAAAGACTTGCACTGCATTCAGCTACCTTGTTTTGCTTAGTAACGATGAAATGACACCATAAATATAAACCCCATTTGGGTAGTGAATGGTACTCAGTTCCCCTTTTGAAGCCTTCTTCTCAAAAGCAGCATATGAAAAATGTCCAGATCATCACGCAAGACTGAAGAGTTTTGACTGTATGACTAATGATGTGCAAAGCTAGTGAAATGAGTATAAAGACCCAAGCTTTATGGACAGCTTCTGTCATATTTTATTGAATCTTTTTAATGATTTTGCAAGATCAGTGAGCCAAATCGCTCTGTCTTTTTTTAACAGGAACAAAAAATGAAAATGAAAAAGCCTGGGTCTTTGGATCAAGGACACATTTTTCTGTGCCATCAGTATCACATTATGAACAAAATTGTATAACGTGCTCATGAAAAAAGGCGACTATGAAACAAAGTGCTTCATAGAAGGAAAAATAAAATGGCCAAATTGTAAAATTCGTCCCTGCTAAAGCAAGTATTTTAGACTACAGTAAGCACAAATCCTATAGTGGGATTGTGTCTGTGCTTTTGTTAACTGGTCACAGCACGCCCTGAATTAGTTTGTTACTAAAGGGGGTGGGAGGGCAAGCCACACGTACCCCCTTATCATCATCCACCGTGTCTCCATGCTGCTCAACTGCGCATGCGTCTGTCCCACTCACCAACCGCAAAGTCTTCAGAAAATCACGCTCCCTTGGCTTATCATCGAAAAGGCAACACATGGGGAAGAAGAGGAAGACATGGACACACACAGCGGCCAAATCATAAGGAAGTTAGACAGTGGACAGAAACAAGTCAAAGAGTGGAGAACAGAGGAGGAGGAAAGTGGGATGTAAACAGAAAACAGATATGCAGGAGGATGAAAGTTAGTCATACTAACGGGGAATAACTGCTGGGATTCCTTGCATGGGACTACATGCAGTCTAAATATACAGAGTAGCAACATATTAACACTGACATGTACTACAGTATGCACAAAAAATATCTGAACGTACTTCAGGTAAATAAAGGAATAACAGGTTAACAGATGAATGAAATACTTCAATACTGAAAACATGCAGTACTTCAGGAGCAAAGCATTGCAGCTACATAGTTTTTACTTTCAGTTTTGTTTAAGTATACATTTTCACAGTACGACTACTCGATACTGCAGATTAACATATTTTAAAATGCTGGTCAGAAACACAAATTTAAAAAAAAAATGTGACTGGTGATGTTGGGAAAAAAATCTATCTCAGTTTCACTTCCTGGTCATTTCAGGTTTTGCATGACAGAACGTGGCTTCAGCAAAGTGTTGCTATTGACTGTAAAATTACTTTAAGCAACTTGCAAAAGGATGCTGTTATTTTTGTCCTCTGCCAATTGGACTAATGGGAGATGACATGACTTTGTAGGCACAGACCTACAGTAGCATCTGTCTCTTATGGAAGAGTTAAGTGTTCAAGAGACTTCAGTAACTAGAAGAAATCCCAATGCTTTGATTTAACTAATTATATTTTTTCAATGCAATTCTGCCCACTTAAAAAGATTTGACATCGTATATATAAAGTCAAATATAAAATGTGAAATTTAATGCATATTGTCAAATTACATCGACGTGTTTAGCATACATCAGTTTAAACCAAGTGTATTATCTTTAATAATTAATTGTTTTCATAAATGAACCTTCAATTTTATTTATTTCACATGCATTTTACTCTAAATTATTGCTTCGTGCTCATGAGGGTAGAGACTGTTTTTTAGTTGTTTTGAGTGAAGCACGGAAAGTAAAGTGATTATTCCTCTGAGCTGTGATGCAACTTTTTATATCACCTGTTTTAAAAGCAGCCTCAGGAGTTAGAGGGTGAAAAAGCTTGTTAGCAAGTTTGTTAAGTGCTCCAATTAATGTGTCAGACACCACAGTGGGCAACCACAGAGCTAATTTAGAGTTTACATTTCTGAATGACAGACAAAATTCCTTCACTACTTAAATGTTATATCAAATCCCACATGAGCTTGGCACAACTTGAGAAGTAATACTGCTACTACTGCTACCACTACTACTATCACAAATAAACAAGTAACAAAATGTGAATGTAAAAAACAAAAGACATACTCTACTGCTCACATTTAGCTTAGACTGAGTAGAACAGCTCAATAAATCAAAAGAATGACCACATGAGGAAGTTGCATTGATGTCACAGAGAAGACAGAGAGGAAATTTCATTAAAAGTGGGATTTTGATGAATGGGTTTTGGTGAATACGAAAAGTGATCGGATGGTTTTCTCCCAAGAATCCCTCCCTCCCACCATAAGCCATGTGAGTAAGAAGAGGGAAGGGCCAGTGCATCAGTTATGAGAAGGTATGACATAGTGCCCCATGGGAAAAAGAACAGTTCTCGCACTCTGTTTATTAAAGTCAAATGAGAATCTGAATGGGTTTGTAAGACTGGTCTCATAGGAAACTCCTCAGGCTAAGAATTCAACTGGATCCACAAGTACCAAAACACTGTCAGTGTTTATGACTAGAGTAACAGAAAAACATGAACTCACCAGTGTATCTCCAGACAAAACCTCCAACAGCGAGATCAGGTTATGTCCATCTCGTAAGTCTTCATAAAGATCATTTATATGCTTTCGTACCTACACAAACAGGGAAAAAACGACACTGTAAACTAACTGCATGCATCATGTAGTTTTAAAAACATTTTAAGAACAGATCTCACAAACAATGAAGGTCTATCACATTCATAAAGTTGGCATGGCAGTCATTGTTTTTGTTGATGCTTCCATGTGTCAATCACTTAAATTGGTTTCATTTAAGGTCTAATTTTGGGAAAACTTGTTTTAGATCAAATTCTTAAAACACGCTGAATCTGTTGAGTTGTAGCAGGATATCACTGTGACACCTGCGAAAGGCACTTTGCAAATCCAGTTTGATGCTTCCTCCTTACAGCAGGCCAATTTCTCCTTCCTGCCCTAAATACCGCACCTCTGAAATCACCCTGTTGCCTGATGACCTGCTTTCACACAGGGCTTCCAGCACTGTAATTGCAGATAGTGGCCACAGCTGTAGAGCCAAAATAGTCCTGTACCCTTATGTTACTGGATCAGCAAAGAAGGTCCCCGACTATTATTTAGCACCTCTGAATTCTCCTGGACCACGTCTGAGGCCTGCTCACACAGACATTACAATAACCTAAAGTGGCCCGAAATCTGTCGGTGGATCAGAGAATACAATGTAAATATTACAGTAAAACCATTAAGTCAAGTTGAAACAACTAGGGGTAAAACGTTTCTGATGGTATTACTATCTATAGATTTATTGATGTGTCATGCTTTACTGTAGTACAGACAGAAGACATTATTTCCTTATTTCTTCTGCCAAGATTGTGGTAAAGTTTACATGGTGTGTTGGTGCAAGCTGTAGCAAGCATTTCCTCAAGGTAGGAACTAGTAGATTCTTCTTGTTCACCCTTTTATTTTTTTTTTACTATTGAAAATAATAAAACATTTCTGCTTAACCTCACATGCAACCAACCATCCATAAGTCATAACCAGTCACTGATAACAGGAGGCCCATAGAGGACTGATTGAAATCAGTTCTTTATTCCAAGTTTATCCTCGTATTTGCTGATAATTGCATGAAAAGCACAAAATACACTTAAGCGGTCATGTATAGACTAACCAGACACTTTAATAGGTACACCTGTTCAAGTGATGGTTTCTCAAATATCTAGCCAATCACATGGCAGAAACTTAATGAATTTAGGCATATAGGTGCATTTCAGTGCAAGCCTTCCTTCTAAGACCAGAAATATTACATCCTATACATACATCTTAATAGCAATCAGATGCATGCATGTCTATATATATATAATATAAAGTCAAAATGCTTTTTTATATTTTGCTTTGTTCATTGAATTTATTTTTGCATGACACCACATTTGACTACGAATGGATTAAAAACGCTCCTCATTCGGGAAGCTAATGCAAAGAGTTGCAAACTGATTAAGTGGCTGCACAAAACAAAGCCGGACATTTATTTTTGCTTCAAAATGTTTGTTGTATTGGCATTTATTCAGTTTTAATACCACAGACAGATAAAGACGTCCTACTCACAGGAGCATAGGATTAAGAACTAATCAGAACTAATGAGCAGCTCACTTTTTTCTCTGCTTCAATGTTTTCTTTTCTTTTTAGGGACTTTATTTAAACTGAAGCGAATGAAAAAAATGTAACTGAACTACATATTTATATCTCGCATTACATACTGGACATAATTAAGACTTTGGTGATTAATGGACCACTTATGCAAGAACCTCATAAAGACAACACTGTAAATTGCGCCCAGATTCTTTTATTACAAAGACATAATAGACGAGACGTGCTTGTCCGTCTGTCTGCTAAAGTGTTTCATTAAATCCACACAGATTAAAATGCCACAGTAAGCATTTCAAATTCCTGAGTCAACAAAAGGCAATCATTTGCTGCAATGGTGCAGCAGAGCATGTCCTTCTAAATGACTTTTAATAAGCTTTAATAACATCTGAGGAGAAATGTTAACGTGTTAAAACCTAACAGGGAAAGTCATATTACTTAGCCAATAAATAATGAAGAACATGAAAATGGTTTTTCAAGCTGCTGTGGAGAAAAAATGTTGGAACACTAACAAGCATTCAGACTGAATCTATAAACGCCATGGACACAGAAATTGGGATATTAAAAAATAATTTAGAAGTTCGAAAGAAGCACTTATAAATCAGAAATGATTCTTACCTTCACCAGATGCTGGTTTATCCATTTTGTAAACGTCTTCTTTTGCACTCTGTCTCTTTCATCTGCAGAGAAAAAACACTTTCTTTAGATTTGGTGTTTTGGCAACATACACCCCTTTTTGTAAATGCCACCACTAAAGAAGCTTAATCTTGCTGTGTATACCTATTCTACATAACCTCTTGGGATGCTTTGTGTTTAAAGTAGCAACAGGACACTAACAAGTGCTGTATAGATTACATTATGCAAAGTGTGAAATAAAATCTTCCCTAATGTATGCATGAAGGTAAAGGTGGTTGTTTTTCCCCACAGACAGGCCTCTAAAATGTGCTGTAAGTGTTTCAAGTAAAATCATATCTTTCCTGTGCCAGTAAGTCAATCTGTAATATTCGTTTGTGGATTTACAGCTTTGATGAAAATCATGTTGAAAAGTAAGTAGAGAAAATATGCCCCAGTGTCTCTAAAGAGACAGAAATAACTGTATGACAGTGTTTTTTGTTTTGCGTCACCATAGCAGCCAGACTTCTTGCAGAAAATGGCATATAGGTGGAACCAGGAAACAAATGGATGCAATTAAATGAGAAAAAAAAGGAAACTAAAAAATCGAGTTAAGTTTTAAAATATGTTTCTCAGTAACATAATAACGACTGAGAAAAACGACACTCTTTTCTAAACAGTGACTTGTTTAATATTTTTCATCATATTTTTCTTTGAGTTGGACGTCCATTCATTGGCAGAGGCAAACCAGAATCAATCCTGTCACTACAGCTATGACTCATTTCCCCTGATTCCACATCTTCCAGCTTCCAGCAACTTATCCTCATTGAACAGAAAAAAACTCACATGCTCAATCAATAACATGACTACACCATCTGTCGGCCAGATCACATTCATTCCAGCAACACTGTGGAAGCCTGAAGCTCTTAATGCAGACGAACAACACAGATAACCTCCTGTCTTTACTAATCTTCAGCGTGGAAGATTAGGCTTGCAAAATAAGTTTTGCGTAAGGACATTTTACCTGCAGTTAGTAAGAAGCAAGTACAGGCATGACTAATCTTTTTAAGGAAATGACAAAAACCAGTAAGACGAACACTAACCCATGCAGCACATTAGCGCTACCAAGCGCTCCCTACGTTCCCTCTCTGTCTTTAGGCGGTACTTCATTGTCTGCACGCCTTCCTGAGGGCTGTCGAGAGGATCGCGATCCAGGTACACAGATGCCATGCGGATAAGTGACTGAAGAAGAGGCAGCAGCAACGGTCTCCCTCTTCTCGCCTGCTTGCCAACCACCCTCTAGGGCTCTAGCTGTGACTCTCTCTCTCATCAAACTTCCAGAACGAGTCCTGTCAGGTTTTCCATTCTAATTTTGGTTTCCATGTGGTTCACTGTTTATCTAGCAGCAGCGCTCAAAAATCATATAAGAAAGTCAGTGTGCCTCATGGAAAAAAGGAAAACGGAGAAAATGCTCCTTGTTAGCTGACTATTAATGAAGAACTAGTTTCTTTAAGCCATGTATCACATTTTCTCATGACATCATGTCTCACTTAACTATTTCACATATCAGATGCATCTTGTGCAACATAAACATGCTCAACTGTGAGCCCCAATTTTCAAGAGTGCAAAAATAATCATCTTTCTATTGTTCAACTGCCGCCAAGGCTTAAAATGTTTACTCCAGGAAAAACAACTGAGAACACTTTAAGTCAAAGAACGGCCAACACCTTCTATTACGCAACATGAATAATAACAGTTTTTAGTTGAAGTCCTTCATCTGTTTTCTTATCATACTGAACATCACAGTTATATAAGACAAAAAATGAAAGTGCTCTTGTTGTGACAAATGATGCTTCAGAAACGTACATCCAACACACTGTATTGCAATGCATGGCTGGTTGATAAACAACTATAATATTTGTTTGTAATATTGTAATCCTGTGTCTTGAAAGCATTAGTTTCTAACAAGAACTGAGCCACTCTGTATCTACCTAAGTTTATAAAGGACAGCATATTCTCTGTGGAGTCACAGAGTCTGAAAGATGCACAGATAGTATATAAGCTCCCCTTTCAATGATATAGCAGCTTTGCATGTGAAGGGAAAGAGTCCTTCAGGTTTATAATGAAGCTCGAAACATGCATTTACAGAACCGGGCGCCTTCAGAGCTCTGTGACTGTATTCTCTGCAGATTTGTACATTTAGCTCATCTAAAAATAGTGCATGATTAAAAGCAGCTGAGAATTCAAAAGTGGGTTGGACTGATAACTATTGCTTTTTTGATAATCTGCACAAAGCTCAAAGACTGAATTTAAAAAAAAGGATACAGTGCAACAAAACTAATCAGGAGAAGCAAACTGAAAGGAAAAGCGAGAGAGATGCAGTGAAACCCCTTCCCAGCAGCACTGCTGTGTCATTGCTGATGTGAATGTCCCTGTGACTCCGTCGTGCAGCTGAATCACACAGAAATAAAGCAGTGCACTCTGCAGCAGGACACCAATTTGGTGTGTAATGCCCATGTCTAAGCTCTCTGCTGCATAATGCATAAACCTCTCCTGAAAAGCTCATTAATATAGATTGACTGGGCAAGTTTTCCAGGAAACTCTCCAGCTCAGAGCAGAGGTCAGGAGCCAGAAGAAGTGTCATCAACCAGCTTTCAATCACAGTCAGTAACAGATAACCTTAGAGCGCATGATTTCACATACTTCACAGATTACTGATAGCGCACAGTCAATACACTCATATCAATAAATGTCACGGCATGGCAATCAGGTTGACATTATTGCTGCCATTCATGTTTAAATACAGTATAAGTAGATAATGAACTATTTAGCATATTATTATGTGCTACAAAGCAAGTCATTTCTGTAAATAAGCTTCCTAAATATTATTAAAGTGAGTTTAGTGGTATGGTGCCCTCTTGAGGACTTAACAAGAATAAAAGTACTCTATGAGCACAGCCTGAAAAGTATGCCTTATAATTCTAGTGACATATTATTTGTCTATGAAATCAGTGAAGATCAGATATTAAACAGCAAGTACTCAATCTCTGCCCCTCTAAACTAAAGTCAGACCTAATGTGTTTATACAAACGTCTCCTCATGATATAAAACTTTATCAGCCTTACCGCACACTTACTTATTACAGTTAATAAATTCTATGATTGCACTGCTTGGACTTTTGTTTCACCTTATATGCGGTGCCGCATTTAAGGTTCCAGTGACACAGATGTAGAGACTGGTCAATGACACCCCTGACAACCACAGGTCGTTTGAGAAGATTGGTTGCCGAGTGCTTGCACACGGTCAAAGTGACCCCTGCTAGCGATTGCTAGCACACACTGTGACTTTGTGATCCACTGACAGCCAGCAGCTGCTCACCAACCGGTCCAGCAATACACATTTTTCCCAGAAGGTTGCTGGCCATGCTCTTGGCCTGTGTGGCTGAGGCCTTATTGTGCTAAAACAATGCTGTGCAAACGTGAGCCATCTACTTTCTTCCACTTATCCAGTTCAGGTTTGTGGGAGCCTGTTCCAGCTGTCACAGGGTGGTTGGGAGGGTGCACCCTGGACACATCGCCTGTCTGTCACAAGTCAACATGTAGATACTGATACAGCATTTCAGTAATGACTCAAACATGTGTTATTTATTACTGAAATACTGAATTAGTATATCATTTGAGTATGTAGATGAAATCTCTTTAATATACTGGCTCAACCCCATTCAGTTACATCAGTGACACACAACATCCATGCAGTTCATTTTAGCAGTTATCTGAATGATGCCAAAAACTATGATATTGTCAATAAATAAGTAAGAAAGTGAGGAAAACATCATATGAACGAATTAATAACTCAATACTTGAGGTAGTAGATGCATGATGTTCGGAAACCTTTGCAAAGTAATTAAACTTACAGTGTGTGATTGCTTGTACGTGTCTGTTTAAATGTTCTCACTTTGGTAGATGATTCACCTCCACCAAAAGTCTGGGAACCGGATAACTGGATTGTGACCTCTGACTTTAAACGGTTGATGTTTGAAGGATAACAAGTTGTAGAAAGCCCAACCCGACAAACCACCATCCTAACGTCTACAACCTCAGGCGATGTCTACAGAATGCATTTATCAAAACCTTCTTCCGATGAGCAAATTTACACCGAGGCAGGAAGTCAAACTGGTAGTAATTAAGGTGTTGTTTACTGCACAGTCTTACATCGCAGTATGTGAACATATTCAAGTGAATAGTTTCTTTTAACAATGACAGCAAACAGCAGTGCTGTGAATCATTAGCCACAGCAGCCAGTCTTGTATAAAACTAGATGATGAGCATAACACTGTTGTGAGGCCTGTGTGCACTCGGTCTGCAGTCCAAGCCCAGTGCAAGCCAAGAGTCCACCCACAGCATTCGAACGGTCAGCCTGAGACACTTATTTGTAGACCTCAGCAAAGCACATGTGCATGGCTATAAATAGCTACAACCCTAAACCATGCTGCCCCTGCAACTGCAGGCTACATAATCTGTGCCACTCAGGTGACATCCTTCATTTTCTGCCACGCAAAGATGAGTGAAGCGAAGTTGTCCTTGTAATAGAAGTGAATGTATTTATTTGAACAGAGATTAAAGTTGTATAAGTTTGTATCCTTTGATTTTGGAATCTGATTGATGTAGCGCAAAACAAAACGGATCAAATCCTATGATATGTTCTCCAGCATCGAATTTGCATATTCAAAACTACATATTCAACACGTGACACTGATTTTGTACCCAAATAAACAATTCAGATTCTAATTTGCTTTCAACTGACGTTCAGAAAATGGAAAATCAACCCAGCAGTAGCACAGCCTACCCTTTGACTGGCTGTTCAGTTTGTAATTTCATAATTCTGTTTAAACAGAAGCAGAAACACAAACAGATGAATTTCAGTTTTCCTGAGAACATCTGGCAGAGAAGGACAGGGACACCCTTTGGTATTTTGTTATGTCACAATGCCTAAAATATCCTCACATTCTGAGAGGAGCAAAGAAAGCTCTACCCATCACAGTCCACCCTGTGTAATCCCTTTGCTCTCATATGTGAAGGAAATAAAAACAAACATGAAGCCTAAACTCAAGAGCACTCAACCTTCAACCCACTGACGAGGACCCACTGAACGTTCTTGCTAAACGGCCTCCTTTCACAGCTCTTATGCTGCAGCCACTTCAGTAAGCAAAGGCCTGTGTGCTTTATTTAGACTACAAGGTAAACCATTGCACCTTTATTTAATAGTGACTCTGGTCATTTAAAAAAAAATACCCTCAAATAATTCAAATGATAAGGCCCTCCTCCACACACACAGTAGTGATCCTGCTCATACACTAACATACATTAAAAAAATTTAAAAAAAAATAAACCTTTCACTAAATGCTCCATTAGGACAAAACCTATTCAGTCTTTGCGTGTTTCTTTTGAAAATGTTGAAATAAATATATTTATTATATATTTATTATATCACTCTACATCATAATTATAGTGTTTATTATTTAAACGCTTATTATGTTTCGAAGCAAGAGTGCACACTCGTGGCCTACAGCTGTGGCTTTGTGAGGCTGCACATTAGAAGAGTGGCGCTTTGAGCAAAACACCAACATGCTGGTGACCCCTGGTTTTTGTCGAACGAAGGTCGGCAACCTTTGCTATCGAAAGAGACATTTTTGAGCTATTTTTCTACCTCCCAAAAAATCTATATGGAGATGCAAAACGTGGCTACTTACTATTATTTGATACTTTAACTGCATTTTCAATTTCTTATTTTGCACGTTTTGCTAATTATTTTAATTATTTTTTATTACCAAAAAAATAGATTAAGTAGAGGAAAAACAGTCTAAACTACTACTTCAACTGCCTTTTCTTCTACTAACATTATGCTTCTGAAGCGAACATGCACATAAAGACAATGGCGAGTCAGAATGTTTACCAAATACATACCATATTTGCTATCTTAGCATATTGCCCTAAATAGCATACTAGCATTTCCTAATTAGTGATAAACACAATCTACGGCTAAGTTGGTATAGCTTTGAGGGCCATAACTCATAATCCAAACTAAAATGAAATGTTAATCTGATGGTGATGGAGCTATGAAAGAGACACATGACACATACCACAGTCAATCAAATCAGAAAAAAATAGTGATAGGACCGAGAGACTGTCAGCCCTTAAACATCAAATCTCTTGCAACTTACAGCAACCTAATATTACTGATTCTATTATTCAACAGCTTATGCCTGTCAAACTATAAATTGGAGGTTTGTATAAGCTGAATCACAACAGAGGACGACTGGTGGCTCAGTTCAATATGATCAGCTGCAACCAGTGTGTGTTTTATAGGCACGCTGACATCATTGTTCCTGGTGTAAACAAAGACAGAAAAACATCATAGAGGGGGAGATACCGGAAGGTGCATTTTTCCCATTCTTTGTAAGTGAAATATTGTAGCCAGTAGGGTAGGGCAAAGACAGAGGTATGTGACTGGAACAGGTTGCCAAGCCTTCAGAGTAGTCTGTTCAGTCAGTCTTTGCTTTTTTAAAGTGAAGAGAGTAAAGTAAAGAAGAAACCATAATATTATTTTGTTTATGACTCCTTTCCTACAACTGCTGCTGAGAAAGTGCAGGCAGGGACAACGGGACAGCATGAACCAATGCTGCATATCATTAAATTAAAAGAGCCATCGCTTTCTGAAAACGTGCAGTAGCTGCAATATTAGCTGACTACACAGACAGAAAATAATAATTAATGACTATTCTCACCATTTCTGGTGTAATAATGGTGTGCCCTGCTACACCCACGGGTGAGCTGACCCTTGATGAAATACAAATGGAGCATAAAGATGAAGCTGGCAGCGTACCCACAGACATGAGCTGTAACTACTCAGGTACTCAGCGAAATCCAGCAGAGGAAACAGAAAGCCATTAATGATAGCTAATGGCACATAAATACAGACTTACAGCACTTGCTTGAAAACACACTCACTCACACACACACAGCTGCAAACAATCCAATAGCTTCCATTTGTGCAGCAGCTGCACCTGCCTTATTGGACCATGACTCCAATGAATATTTGGCTCAAATGTGGCCCATATCTGTAGATTTCTGTGGGCCATATTTGGCCTTGACTAAGACCATTGACTCAGGGTGAATCAGCCACAGGTTCACTCTATATGTAGCCCACAAAACACTTGTCATAACACACATCAAGCCCATCTCATAACTTTGTTGACCAGGTTTGCCCGACACAACGTTTGCCAGCGTCCTAATTGAGACGTCACCCAGATCGCACTCAAATTTTGCTGCTCTCCACTGTTGTAAAACAATGACCACTCAACATCAACAACTGATTCTTTTTCTTTTTTGAAATTAAAGAAACACAGATTCACAATTCACACTGTTTTACAGACCATAAGAATAAAACAAAATTAAACAAAGCCACATTTTTCCATCATGCTGAATTATTTTGTCCCAGTTTCTCTCCAGGTACTCGGGCTTCCTCTCACAGTCCAAAGTCATGTAGTTACTGGGGTTAGGTTAACTGGTGATTCTAAACTGCTCATAGGTGTCAATGTGAGTGCAAATAGTTGTCTGCTTCTCTGTGCTAACCCTGTGACAGACTGGCAACCTGTCCTGGGTATACCCTGCCTTTCACCATATGGTATCTGGGACAGTTGTAACCCCTCCTTCAACCCTAAATTGGATAAGCAGAAGAGAATGAATGGATGGATGGATGGATGGATGCATAGTTCTACTGTATAAGATACACAAAGCTAAGAATTATCTAGATTTGTTCTTACAATATTAAAAGAGACAGAATATTCAATAGTATCTATAAGGTGGTTCAGTGGTCCTTACTAAATAACTCTACCTTTTTTTCCCCACAGATACTTCTTCATAAGGAATAATAAGATATGATTAGCACCATTCCGCTTTCAGTCAAAACAATGATTCCCTTCACGCTGTACAAAAGCAGGTATCCCCGTGCATTCATTCAGGTTTTTCCACTAATTTGCCATTATTGCAAAGCTTATATGCTACATTAATTTCTTACAAGTGAGCATAGCAATAGCTAAATCTAATATGAATTTATAATGTTTTCATTTTCAGCAGTTACACGAGGTATAAGGATAATCACAAGAGCATTGAAATGGTTTTTAACCAGCAGGTTTCGTGATGTGAAGGCAAAACAAAAAGCAATGGAACAAGTCATTTAATGGCTGTTCCACTTTAAAACATGGAGCAAGGAAAGCTGCTTCCTCTTGCCACTGCGCCACTGTGGCACTGCTTCCCAGCAACGACTGCATTTGGGAGAGAAGGGTGTTGCTGCTGGAGCGGGAGAGGAAAGGCTCCAGAGCATGAGTCAGGGGTGGGACACAGAGACTCACAAGATGATCTCATGTAAGCGGAGCTAAGCGGGCCTGTGGAATGAGGTTCAGTCATGCTGGTCTCATCACCATGACAACATATAAATACAACAGAGAGCATGTATTGTGCTCAGGCACAGATTTGTTTTAATGCAACGACACTGGACTGCAGTAAAGCTATATTACAACTTATGAGACAGACAGACAGACAGACAGACAGACAGATAGATAGATAGATAGGTAGGTAGGTAGATAGATAGATAGATAGATAGATAGATAGATAGATAGATAGATAGATAGATAGATAGATAGATAGATAGATAGATAGATAGATAGATAGATAGATAGATAGATAGATAGATAGATAGATAGAATAGTAAAGAAGTGTTTTAAGAGTTGTTATGCTTTTTTGAAATGAGATTTATTGATTAGATCAGTGAAGGACCTCGCAGCAAGAACAACATCATGCTTTAGCACTTGCTGTAAGCAATATGTACTGGCCAATAGCAAGAAAATAATCAGGCATTTGTTTACTGACTGTAGATAAGAAGCAGTATGATCTAGGAATGCATCTTGGCAAAACCTGCAAAACAAAACTGAGAGCACTCTGAGGGTATGGAGAGTGTGAGAGTGTGTACGTCGTCCATTTCTGTGTGCCTCCATGTTGGGTGTGTGTGAGAGTGTGTGTATGTGTATGTGATAGAGGGGATGCATGCTTGTGTCTGTGTATGCTTGTTTGTCTGGTGTCAGGTCACATGTTAGACTCTCCCTCTCTCTTAGAACATCTCAGGCTCCCCCAGGTATGGGGCCTATTTTCCCAAGCCACATTCCTTGCCAGTGGCCAATGGCAGTGTCCCCATGGACTGGTGCATTAGTACTTCTCGGGCTCTGGGGCTGGGTGCTCTGGTGTGTACTGGCTCACTCCCAAGGGCCACTTGGTGGGCCTTGGGAGTGAGCCTCTGCTAGGGGCTAGGGGCTGAGCCTCTGTTAGGGGCTGGGGTGCCCTTGGGTCTCGGGTCTCTGGGCCCAGAGCTCGGTCTACTCTGGGATAGCTGGCTTCCAGTGCACCACTGCAGCCATCTGGTGCTTCTGCAACATGGATGCTGGGTCTCTCCTCTGCTCTTCTCTGAGTCGGGGCCGCGGTAGTACCTGCGGTGGTCCTACTGAGGCTCTCATGCTCTGGGAGGCCTGAGGATGTCTGGGGCCCAGGTCTCCTTCTTGCCTGCTTCAGGTCCTCAGCTACCCACTTACATGGAGAAACCTTACGAACACAAGCGCACTCACACAAACAGGTGTACATAAAAGTGTTCACACAGGTTTTCACGCAGGTACTGACAAACACACACTATCTTGGGCTGCTGCTGCCTCTAAAAAATCTTGTATTATTACTGTGTGTTTTCCAGTAACATTGTTTTTTATGCATATATTGGTTGTTGCTGTGGTTGCTCTGCTTCTTTTCCTCAACAGCTGTTGAAGCAGTGTTTTTCTTTCTTTATCCCTTTTCATCTCCTTTATTTTCCCTTCTTTTCCTTCTTTTAACTTTCTTCCCAACTTTTCTTTCCTTTTTTTCCCCTTTTCCGCCCCCCAGTCTTGTCCGTTATGGTTGTAATTTTCCAAAATAAAAATAAAAAACTACTTAAGTTCTAATAAAATATGACTATCAAGTGGACAATTATAGTGAAAGCCGTAAGGCTTCACTTGTGAAAGTACATCTGTTTGTCATTTTTTGGCCTTCAGACAACAATTCAAGACAACAATGCCGAACAGAGCGCGGAAAAAAAAAGAAAAAGATGATAAAGCTGAAATCAGAAACTGATCCAGAAATCTAATGTAATTTTTCAGTCACGATCACATGAATCTGCAGCTATCAGATGCATAATATGGCAGGGCAAACCTTATTTTCTTCCTTTAAATAAATTCCTATAAATAAATGAATTTCAGGAGTGTCACCTTAATCACCATGGCACATGAACATGTGTCTGCAACTTGTATCTTGCTTCCATTAAAACAAAGTATCTTTTGTACGGTAGCAGACTGTCTCCATACAGCCAGCCTGCTTTGTGTGTGGGCCACTAGGCCATTTGAATGTGATGAGTGGGCTGTCGACATAGAGCAGAGGGGTTGGGCTGCACAGCCCAGGAGGGTGGACAAAGGCAGTGACTGTGCAAAACATGCAAAGCTCTCACTTGCCTCTGTGTGTGATAAAACAAGGCAATAAAAATATTAAAAGGGGTTAGCTTAAATCATATGAAGATATTTTTAAGTATCTGCAATAGTCCTGCAAGTCATAATGAAGAGCACAGAGACTCACAGAGAGAAACCTGACAGACACACTGGCAGACCACACCCTAATAAAAAACAGAACAGGCATCCTAAAGACTGGTTCAGTGCTTTGTATGAGTACTTGCAAATAACACACATTTTTAGTACCTAGCTGGTTACAATACACATCTTCTTGAAAATTTATTACAAAATTGGAGGATTTTGTGTAATGTGCTTTGTTAAAATCTGCAAAAAAAAAAAATGTATGTGTACTGTAAGGTTTACTGGTTAAATAAACATTTCCAGCAAGACTCTCCTTTATCAGCAGGCAAAACATGTGCATGTGGGGTTCTTATTTCAAAATACACTGTTCCTCCAATGTAATAAAACCATCCAGGCCATCAAACGTCTTAAGAACAAAATGAACTGCAAGAAAAGCTGACTGAACCACCAAACGTTTAATCCATTAAATCTTTCCTGATTTCGAAGGATCATCAGCTGTTAAGAAACCCAATGGCCCCTTCATCCTGACAGCCTACCAAGCAGTCTCTGCTAGAACAGTGTGATCCCATACAGCCACTGCCCAGTGCCATTAAGCACTGCATGTTTCTAAAAAACATGTCTTTAACTCATTCCTCAAGTTTACAGTCTTTTGTATGTGTACCTTGCATTGAATTTCAGTTCAACCCAAAGCAGTCGCTCTGTTTAACATATTATTAGTGCAAGTACCTAATTAGTGCCACATTCCTACATCAGGTATAATAACAGCAACATACTTCCCCTCATTTGATGGCAATTGTGGCAATTCTAAGACCTGTGAACTCACATTAGCTCAGAACCACAGTATGTTTGTAAATTGATTTAACTCTTCAATGGTAAAGTGTACAGAAGGTAATATAATATATTAAAGCCAAAACTGTAAGGACAATAATCAGCATAATAAACGTATACGTTGCTTGTGTTTGAAATATAAGCATGAGTGATAAATACATAACTGATACCAAACAATTATAAAAGTTATTATTTACTGAACAAAGCATTCACACTCAGCAGTGACCCAGTGCAGCATTATCTACCCATCCATTTTTTTTTAACTGCTTATCTTCTTAGAGGTTGCAGGAGCCTATCCAAGATGTCATAGGGCAAGAGGCGGGGTACAGAGCACCAGTCCATCGCAGATAATACACACCAATCACCAATTATCTTAACAAGCGTGTTTGGACGGTGGGAGGAAGGCAGAGCATCCACTGAAAACCAACAGAAACAAAGGGAGGACATGCAAACTCCACACAGAAAGCCCTAAGCTGACAAGGACCATCAAAACTGCACCACTATTCTATTTTCACTAATAACATGTTTGACATAATTTATCTAATAGATTTATTCAGTGAGCGCAGAGTATTCATGGTTAAGTCTTAAAGCTGAAGGCACAGTATAGAAGTGTATACTTAACATGCACACTTCATTATTTGTTTACTTGTCACAAATCTTGTCATCACTGCACTACTGAGAAATGTTATCGCACACCGAAATGTTTCCTCACGTCACGGAGGCCTAGTGTGCGTAGATTAATATAACAACTGCCTGAATTTCAACAGGTAAAAATGAAAACAAAACAAACAAAAATCTGTCTCTTAGCCTGCTCACTGGCTTTTCTGTTTACTGGTCTGTGTTTGCTTAGTTACTGTTGATGAATTTGCTATGAAAAAGCGCCTCTTTGATACTCTGGCCATCACATGGAGAGACGCTTCAGGCTGTGATCGTATTAACTGGAAATAAATAAAAAACAAAGCGATTTTTAGACAACGTCCAATGGAAAAATGTCTCAGCTCTGAAGAAAACAACATACTTAATGAACAAAAGGTTGCACAGGATTGATTTAAAGATATTTATCAGCATTACCCATATGGAAAAGATGTATATAAATCTTATAAAGTTTGTATCCTTCTTGTGTGAAACTTGTATGAAGAGCATACAAGAGTGAAAACAGATATAAGATCCCTTGAAAAATTATATAAATGAAACTTGTATGTTTTGGATACTTACTAAAACAATATCATAATCATATAAGCCTTATATGATTCACTATATGAAGTAGGCCACATCTGATGCAAGTCTTTTATAAGTTTTTTCTATTTCTTTTCCATATGGGCATCATCCGCTTATAAACACGACTTATTAAGGCAACTCAATCCAGTAATTTCATCAAACTGCTCCTGTTGTGTAAAACTGCAAATGCAAACAATCCAGAACTTTGTAAAGAATCACTTCAGCTCATAAGTAATGTGTTTCTGCTTTCTTTGACAGACTCTGGTAAATAAATATTGAAAATCTTTTACTAAGTTTGTTGTTTTTTTTCTCCGATGAAGTGCAGAACGTAACCAAAGTAGATTGGCTATAAGAAAACTCACAAACAAACCTCAAGTTTTAACCAGGGTCTGTCTGTCCAAACAATTCTGTGCAGAATAATATCAATAAGTCCAAAACAAGGACACTAAACCTATTTAATTTTTCTTGACATAGTGATAAACTGGTTAAACGGTAACATATAAGCATTACTCTGCAACGACAATGCTTCAGACTGATGCAAAATAGTTTCTTAAAATGATGAGGAAAACAGAAAAGAAGCACCTTACCCTTCCTTGATAAGTTCATTTTTCATGCAACTGTTGATGCAGAGTTAACGTTTTCCCTAAAATCAGTTTATAACATCTAAAGCGGATCACAGACTAGCTGCGATGGCAAAAGAACACTCAAAAATAAGTGTGCTTGTTGTCTTATTGCAGCTCTTCTGCCGGAAGACACCAGCCACAGATTCCTAATGATGCTACATCATATGATCCCATTAGAGTGCAGTCGGGGCGTTTAAGCCTTATACCACAGCTGACTGTGCCTGCTGGCTAAAATACTCAACAGCTGAGAGAACATACTCGCAACAACTATCTGGTACAACAGGGCATAGTAATAGTTACATGTTGTTCTGATGCTTCAGATTCAATGAACAGGAAATACAAGAGTTAAAAGCACGACTGTCTGTTTGAATTTTGCCCTACCGGATCTCCAGAGGCCTGCTACGAGAATGCATGATTATGAGATGTCAAGATCTAGCCGTCGCAGATATGCTGAATGAAGTTAGCCCTTTATGTGTGATGGATTTGTTCTATTTAATGAGATAGACCCAAAAGGAGCAGCTAGAAAAGCTACTGATGAGAGCTGACGCGTAGCCTGCTATGTCATTGCCCTGCCAGGTCTGAAGCACCAGATATTTGAATTTCATTCCTGTAAGCGAGATCTTTTTAAACATACAATAATAATAATAATTTACATTGTGAAAATATGATTTGCTCATACTGAAGACTTGTTTTATCCTCTTGGACCTTTCAATTTGACGCTTGCAATCAGAGTTTTTCCTAAACATATTTCAAGACTAATGTTTTTAATATAACAGCTAAATAAAATAATTAACAAGCCTCCTATTTAGTGACCAACTATGATGACAAAAACCATTTGTTTGGACTATTCAAATTCAACCTAAATGTGATGTCATGCAGGAAATATTCCCACTTTTTCCACAGCAGGGATAAAGACACTAACACTAGCCAGTCACCAGAGAGAGAGAAGGGGGGAGAGCAGGCTGACATTTGTTGAACTGTCAAGCAGCAATCAGGCAATTTCTTCTTCGTCCTAAAGGTGACACATATCCATTCAATACTGACTCTCCTACCTTTGTATTTTTCCAATACATCCTCATAAGCTTGGAGGTATTCCTGTTCGTCCGAAAGCGCATAAGCCGGCGGTGCGTACTGAGCCATAACCCGGGCTTCCCAAACTGGACATTCACCAGCGACGGACAGGGACACAGCACGGGTGCGTGTGTGTGTGCGTGTGTATGTGTATGGATTCAGAGTGTAATCGGCGGTGTTGTTGTACGAAAGGAAACGCCCTACAACCCTCCCTTGTCTGCGCTCCGACCAATAGGCGACACTTCCTCTCCGGACTTCACCAGATTGATAGGAATGACTGTCGTACAGGCTACACTGGAAAAAAACAACCTAAGGTTCATTTTTTTAGCATGTCACTTAAATCAATACTGGCTTTAAAGATAAATTAAAGACATTTCCAAATCTTATCGCGAGTAATTTTCATTAAACCGGAAGGACCTCATCTCAGTAGGATTTTAAAACTGGGCTGAATCATGCTAACATCATTTTTTTAGAGTGCGCAAAAATCAACGCCTGTTCTTGTGAGCCTCTCCAAATAGAGACCGTGTAGCTATCGCGTGTCCGAGCGGTTTTGGCTGATTTAGTCCAAACAAAACGTTTGAAATCGTATATTTATCTTTGTTGCCGACATAAGCTCAACATTAAACCTACGGATACCCAGCTTTTATTGAACGCGTCACGCATGACAATCTATCTGAAACGCTATTTCTCGTAGAGATTTTACGGCGTTAATTAGAGTCAAAGTATCATTATAAAATGCTTACGTGCTATAAAACAAGTTTTCCGATCAACTTATCAAGTGTGAAGAAACTGCCAGCCCATGGCAGGGGGATAAAAAGCTTTAATTACCCACTTCGGCGCAAATAAACGTGTACTGTGATTGTGCATATCAGCAAATACATTTAAAAAAAAAATATTATTATTATAATAAATTTTTATTTTTTGGTTAATAACAAGGGACAAATGTTAAAACTACACTAGACAATCAATATTTTGTTGGTTGGGTTTAAAGCATCAGTCTAAAAGCAGAAAACAGGCAGACCAAAATACCATCACATGTGCCACAGATCCACGTCACTACAGACAAGCTTGTCCCCAAATAAACCTGAGCTCACGAGAAAATAATAAACTTAAGGAGGTCTGTCATTTTTTCCTCTAAATACATCATATGTGGGGATTGTAACATATCCCAAGACGGTTTTTGTCCTTACTACACATTGCTATCTAATAACTTCATATTAAGGAGACTCCCCCTCACCTGCGATCCTGAGCACAGCTCTCTCCGCCGGATCCAGCACGGATCCTCCCTGGATTTTCCTCTTGGACCGCTCATGTCTCGGCAGGTTCCAGGGTAAAGTGTCTCCGGGTGCGGGAGACGCCGATCCAGATTTAAGACTGTACTCATCCTCGTCCGAAAAATCCGCCGAGGAAGACATGGAGCAGTGTAGGGAAGGATTGCCCGAACTGGAGCTCTGTGAGACAAAAGAAAATGGGGATAAGGGTGGAAAGAACAATGCTTGTCTTGAAATGTATGAGAAACACAGCTAAGCAATTAAAACGTTCACAACCCATCCCCTCCCCGCCTCACCATCGCGGGTCAAGGTGCATAAATATGGGCACGTTAGGTGTGAGGACGCACACTTGATCCACCAACTCCAAATGACCCGTAACAATAAGCGAACGAGGCAAATGAAAGCGATGCGAAATCAATAGTATCTGGCTCCCCCGCCAGGTCAATGACAACACTTACCACTGTATACATGGAGACCTGTCAGCTGGAAGAAAGGCAAAAAAAAGAAAGAAAGAAATTCCTTATGCGTGTTATTAGCTTTCAGACTTCATAGACATTTTTCACAAGGTGCCACGCCCTTTGAGTGATGCTCCGGCCACGCGTTCGTCCCTTGTCGGAGCATTAAAGATGTGAGGTGATGTCAGATCTCCAGAGGGCTGGAGGGATGATACGCTGTGTGTTGTCGAGGCAAAGCTGGACCGTGATGGGAGAGCAGAATGCATGTGTCTGCGCGTCACACCCGGTAGCCAACAACAGCAGCTCCAGGAGCAGCGACGGCGGTGTTAGAGCGCCATCCTTGTACAAATCTGATGTGTTGCTACAAATAGCGACCTTAAACGCGGGGTTAATATGAAGACGGGGGGTAATCCCACTGATTACCATGGCGAGGACTCCACAACAGACCCCCCTTGGTCACTGCTCTGACTTTGCACACAGTTACACAATTACGTGCGGTTGGACACTGAAGTGTTAAACAGAGTAAACCACTGTGCTAGTCAGAGTCCAGCGGTTGCACAACACGACACACTTGGTTTAAATATTAAATCAGAAATATATATTTTAGAACAAAACCAAATTAACTGACATTTAGTTCCAGGATTGACCAATTAGTTCAGTTCTCACACATTCTCCTTTTGTAACACAAGTCACAACAAAAACGCTCAAAGGCAGGACTGGTAAATGGATTACCTTCTTTTGCAATTCCTTGCTGCACCCTAACACACCTGAGGTTGGGCAAGAGAACAAACACAGGCAAGCACAGCCCAGTGGATAGGGTGGGGCAAAGTTATAGCAACTTCAACCCCTTAAGTGACAAAAGTGCAGTTTAATGACACTTGAAACAGATAATCTGTGGACAGGAAAGGAAGAGGTCTGCCTTCCTCTTAGTCCTGTGTTATTAAAAGGTAAACCTAGAGCTTCTGCACAGATTGCGAAAGTGGAGGATATTATTTCTTTGGAGTGACAGAAAGTGATTTGTGGCTTAAAATAGCCGCTGCTTTCATGGCTGTCTGCAGAGCTGATAAAAGCAACATGCTGTTAATATTAGCAGCCTTTTTTTTTTTATATTGTCGCATCACTTTTCATCAGGATGAGATCAGTCCTAAAAAGTGCAGCTTAGTGTTGCAGTTTTTATCAGCTCTCTTCATAATTCCTACTCATAAAATGCAAAACAACTGCACAATTCGAGGAAAGTTAGTTACTACTGGAATAAAAGCATGTTCTCAGAAGTCAGTTTGCACTTAGTTTCATTTAAAGAAAATTACAGGCATTAGACTAGCTGAAATATTAGAGCCACTCTCACATCACTTGGGGAAGTAGATGATTCTTTATTACTTTTTAAAACCTCATAATCTTTGCCCAAGAGCTATTACTGGCGCTAAAAATAATATGAGCACGATCATCACGAAGGTTACTCTTTACCGGTGAAGACTTCTTTTGGTTACTGTAAAAGAAACCAAATTTTTCCACTCAGGACCTGGTTTGAATCAGCACTGGGCTGAAATTGCTTGTTTAAGCTGTATTCTGCTGCTGGTCAGCGTCATTTATATAGACATGTTTATTTAAAAAAACATACACAAAGAACATTTGGTTTTATCACAACAAGAGAACCATGGTTGATTATTCATTTTAAACAGACTGTTGTGAGCTAGGCATGTAAACACATTATAAATGATGTATTGTGGCCTGAATTAGGCCCGTGCTCACTGATCTTGTTGTTTTCATAATTGCATTCATCTCTGAATTGTTATTCTCATTGTGATTCAAGTAATTTGCAAACCTCCTTTTCTTGCTGTGTTGTTAGACTAACAATATTGTGTCATGGCATCATTTATCTTTTTCTTAATCCTTGGTTAAACATTTCACCTGCATAACAAATGTATAAATAAAACGTCACATAAAATGTTAACTGGTGGCAGCAAAATATCCAGTTCAGAAGCCAAATGACTGCATCTCATAGATGAGTCTTTCCTCACAGTTGGCTCCAGTCGAGTCGTTATTCATCTTGTCTGCTGACCAGTCAAATAGTAAAAAGCACAAAAGTGTTTCTGTTATCTACAGTATTGCAACACAACAAACAACTATTGGTGGAGTCTGCACCAGTGATGGTGTGAGGATATCAATAGGATCCTTTGGACAGTTTGTCAGTCTAAATTTATACACTCATACTAAACAACACCAATGTAAAGCAGTAGGGGTATGCTGTATGCTGGTTAGTGTATTTAACATTCTCAATGCAGTCACATTTGAATCAGACACATTCAAAAACACCCACAGATGAGATGATTTTGTGAAATCAGAATTTCTGTCTCGGGAATTCAAATATATATTCCCAGATTGGAGGAGCAATACATAAAGAAAGGGCATCAAAACAAAGGACTTTAATGTGGTTGCACCTTTTGTTTCTGTAAGTCACCTTCGTTAAGGGGAGGTCCCCTCCTTCTTTTGCTTTGTGCTCCTGTAATCATACATTATCCCCCCACCCACTCAGTCTTTGGGTCAAATGTTGTCCCTGTCTTTCCTTACTGTAAATTTTACCAGCACAATCTGAAAGTGACAAAAGTATTGAAGGACAACAGGCCCGCTCGCGTTCTCAAGCAGTGCAGCTCACAGACAAGATAACACAAAGAAGGTGGAGATGTGGAAAAGCTGAAGATCTAAAACTGCGGTGAGTTAAAAGGCACAGGGAGCATACCATATTACGCCTCCAAAGGCACGCACTAGCGTGCAGGCTAGGATGAGTAATTCAAATTATTTAAGGAGTCATAAAATCTAATAAAACAGGTGATTCACTTGTGAACTTCAAGCTGCAGCAAAACCAGAGTTTATTACTATAATTATTGTTATAATTAAGTGAAATATGTTTGGATTGTTGAGTCCACTGAACCTTTTTAATGATGCAGCGCCTTTAAAACACCGCGGCATGGGGCATATCCATAGAATACTTTATTTCTGTTGAGTTCATGTACTTTTTAATTTCTGGGGAAAAAATATTTAAAGCAAAGATTACAGGATCTGTTGGTAAATATATTTTTTTAATTTTTAAATGTAAATGCTGCTGTTGGTTATTTGCACTACTGTCCATGTACAGCTCAAAGGCTACTTTATTTTTATTTATTTAATGTATATCTTGCACCACTGACACTATTCTACATAGTGGCAGTAGTTCCTTAGAGTGTCCTTTATCTTTTCTTAATTCTTCTTTATAGTAAGACTAGGGAGGGACAGTATTTCATTTCTTCAGTATGTCCTGTACAGGTAGCGGATTGGCAGTAAAAAAAACCTTTAAATGTTTGGTCTTGATTATGATGATTAGAAACTGAACAAGACACCCTGCAGTACCAGCACAGCAACGTTTCATTTCTTGGGAAGAAACCCATCATTCAACAGCACACCCAAGTGTCAGGTTCCTTAAATAAGCATCTCCCCTTTGCCCTAGAGCAAGTTAGCACTCCTTTTCCAATGTACATTGTGATGTTCCTGTTGAGGGGAGCAAGCAAATCCAGCGTATTGTGTTATCATTAGTCTTAATGGTAACAGTGAAGTGGGGTACCTACAGGTTTACGTGTAGGGGTGACTTGTACAGACTGGTAAAATTCTGGCAGGACTCTCTTCTTCACTTTGCGTTTTCTTAGAGACGACGATGAATCGGGTTCACTTTCAGGAACCTCGACCAGATTGGGCTTTTCCTCTGTCACTCGAGCATGTATGCTCCTTCTCGGGCGATGTGGACTGTGCCTGAAGCCCTGGGGAACATGAACATGTCAAGCTGGTAACAGATTATGCATTAGGCATACCTTAGCATAAGAAGTTAAAAGCTGTGTTAGATTATGAAGAATTACAGCGTTTGTAATTCAGGTTTAAAGTAGAGGTGGGATGCTGTTACTTTATAGGCTGATCACACAGAAACTTCAGTCACTCTGAAGAGAAAATGTGCTTTTTGAAATTACATTTATCTCAAGTTTTCGTAAAGATTGAGGACACTGTTTTACAACATTAAGGCTCTAAAACTGCCCTGCATTTGATGTCCTTGAACATGATACTGAATCCCTACCAGCTAAAGTACTGAGTCAGTAGGGATTCTGTATCATGTGGTTCAATAACATGACCTACAAATGAAGGCAAGCTTTTGGTTTTGCAACTATAAAAACAAGAAGACTGCATTCTATTCTATAGCAGCGTGGTTGGCCATAACACTGGTCTGCCAATGTTGCACTTGAAATAAAGAATAGCTTTACTAAAACCTTACACTGTCATTAGTTTCCAACAACTCTATAGTTGCAATTGTAATTAAAAAGAGGCTATCTCTTTCATAGGCCAAGTCAGGAAGATTAAAACCGGCTAAAACAGCTTTATCCATAACATAATGTTAATTTTTAGTTTAGCATAGCTCTTGCAGCGCTTATTTTTATTCGTAATCATTCCCTTCCAGGCTAAAAGCTTAGTACTTACATGGCTGTTTTCTTAAACCATTTCTACTTTTATTTTGAAAGCAAAAAGGCTTAAAACGGAAACGGATCGACAGAAAATGGTCTTCGTGTTTTAAGTCGTCAGCACCAAATGACATTTAACATAATGATATTGTGGATCGTTTAAAAAAAAGCGGTTTCTGTGAACTCAGAGTTAGCTCTAACCCATGTGTTTCTGAGAAAAGAAACAGTAGTGAAACTGCAATATCACCCACATCATTTATTGATAACACATGCGCACTGCGCACAGCATAGACCCTAAAATAGCCATGCAGCCCTCGATAAAAGTCTAAAAGAAACGCTCTTTAAGGTGAAGCGTTGGTTAAATCACAGCTTAAAGCTTAAATGTAGTCTCACTTTAACACAAGTGATCATTCCTCCTGGCTATTAGGTGACAAAGCCATTATGTAAAAAGTTCATCATACCTCTGATCGAAAATGATGCGTTCGCAGGCCAACTATAAGACAGATAACAGATATTACAAAAGAGATGTTAGGATGTAAAACATTGCAATGACTGCAGCTCGGCTATGAGATATGCATTTGGCCATAAGTAATAACAAGTTTAAGATGCTTCAGGTTACTTTAAGTAAAAAAGCAAAAACAAAATCCAAGATACGCACAGTATCACCTCTGAGTCTCACAGCCCAAACAGGCGTTAACAGTGATGACTCTGCTTTTATATACAAAAGATAAACATAATCAGACTATGAACGATTATACGTATCTCTAATGTCTGTAGGCTTCATGAATATATGTACCATGAGCTGTCAGGAGGAGAAGATGCGGCTGGCCTGTACGCTACTCACCGCGGTTCTTGGGGCGTCCAGAGAGCACAGATTTTATTGGATGCTTTCCATTACGAAGCCTGCGATGCCAGCAGCAGAAAAACAAAATTGTCGCAATAGTCCCCAGCAAAAGCAACAACAACAGCAGCACACATTGAATACTGTACGGCCTTAGTAGGACCAAAAACGCCGCAGCGATCATCATAAGACGAGATATAGGGCAGATCTGGCAGCCTCAGACAGCCGGCTCCTCCGCTGCCGTTATGTCGCTGATAACTCGGCAAGAGAATAAAGACACTCACTAACATACGTGAAGCATCGCACAGTAAACCGCGGAGAGCGCACAGGTCCAGAAAGGACAGCCCAGACTATTGATATCATTATTGTGGGGTACAATGCATGACTCAGCAGAGACGCCACTTTAAATTATTTATTTATTTTTTTAACAGGGGCAGGGAGAGTCAGCAGATTCATCCCAGCATCACTGTAATCTGCTGCAGAGGGGGCTGCCCACACGAATAACGCTGCAATAGTAAATAACACTAATCCGTGTAGACCCGTGGATGTACTGCACTAGTAGGGTGGATATATATTTCTTTAATATTTTTAAATGTAATCTAGAGTGTAATCGCCACTGTATACACATACAGCATGTTTTTTGCCCCGAATTGAAATATCGTTTGTATTTTGTAGAGCAGGTCCAGCATGGTTTTAAAATGTATGATAGGTGCTGAGATGAGGCAGGTCCTATGCACAGATACTTTGAGGATTAGAGCGAGCAGAAACTCTGATCATAAGCCAACACGGGTTATGTAATTTTGGGGTGAGATGACATCATCTCTCCTTCTGCTAAATGAAAGACTCAGACAAGCAAAGTGTGGCAGGAGAAAAAACACGTGTTTATACAACACCGCACATTGTGGGCGTAGGTATGTAAATTACATACGACTATTCTTAGACTATTTAAATGCTTGGACTAGTAAATACAGTTTTCCACCTAACGTATAACAACATGTGTATAGTTGTATGTGTCACTCATACATTTACCAACTTACAAATATAATCATCCCAATAGTTAGACATAAAAATCTACATTTTATTTTTCAAATAAAATAATTAGTTCTCATTATCCATCAGGTCATCTTTGATGTTTAAGAGTACAGCTTTCAGTATTATTGAATTAAACTGTGTTACAAAATGTAAGCTTTATAAGCTATTGTAAAAGCTGTGTACTTACAAACTGCAACGGATGCCCTAGATTGCTCAAGGCTATACTAAAATGTCTGAAGGTGTTATCATTTGTCATAAAACAGCAGCAACAACAACAAAACACAACCTACAGACCTTCTTTCACCTTGTTTGAATCCTGGTTATGTCTGTGTGCTTGGCTTTAACTTTCTAACTACATGGCCTGCTATAAATATCACTGCATATTGCCATATATGCAGTGATATCATATTGCCTGTGTCAAATATGCAACATATGAGTTTTAATAAATAGAAGAGAACAGAACAGAATGAAACCCCATATCCAAAAAAGTAAGATGCTGTATAAAATGTAGATAAAAACAGATTGTAACGGAATTTTTTAGTCACAATAGAACATTATAAAAAATCTAATCCTTCAACTAAGACATTTCACTATTTCATGAAAAAAAAACATTATTATTATTGAATTTGATGTCATCAGCACATCTAGAAACAGTCAGGATTTGGGCAACTAAAGCCTGGAAGTGGTGTTAAAAAGAAACAACTGGAGTAGCATGTTGCAAGGGACTAGGCTCAGTGCCAACAGGTCAAACCAGAGTGTTTCAGAAGTAAAGATGGCTATAGGTTCACCAGTCTGCAAAAAACTGAGGTTAAAAAAATGTGGATCAGTTTCAGAATGACGTTCCTCAGTGTAGAATTGTGAAGACCTAGAATATTTCATTGTCTACAGTGCATAACATCATCAACAGAAAATCAAAATTGGATGCCTGCGATATTTGGGCCCTCAAACAGCGCTGCATTACGAAGGTAATGTAAGGTGTGCATATTTCAACGAGGTGACACTAAACTCTATACTTTCACCAACTGACAACATTTGACACATCACGAAATAACATAAAACAAAGAAGACCCAGGAATGTGGAACAACTACAATCCTATATAAGAAAAAGAATTGGAAAAGATTCCTCTCCCAAAAGTACAACAATTGGACTCATAGAGAGCCTAAACGTTTACAGACTCCTTTTAAAAGAAGAGGGCATGCTACACAGCAGTAAACATGGCCTTATCCCCACCCTTTTGAGATGTGTTTATACTTTTTTCTATTGTGAATAAAATATTTGTTTATGAGATTTGCAAATCAATGCATGATGAAACTAGATTTACAGAATAGAGTAGATGTGTATTCTGCATTCAACGTGGTAGAGAAGGGCGCAGATGAGCACCATGTAATGCTGCTATTTACATATGTGTTTGGTGTTTATGTATATGAAGGTGTACAATTCATCTCTCCACTAAACGATGTTAAATATGATACATAAATATGAATCTAGGTAAAGTTGGCGCCTCTGGCGGGGATAACTAGAATATTAAAAGGGTAGTAGTTGGTAACATCATCGCGCTTCGACCCGGATTAGATAAGAGCGCAGAGGCGGACTTTGTTCTCTCGTGTATTTTGTAGCAAGCCCAAGCTCCGTCCACGCAGCGCACACTCTGCGAACAAAAAAACCGCACCCGCTATACATGACGTCCGGACTAGCTGCGTTTACGTTTATTTGGGATGTTGTAGCAGTGAGCTACCAATCTGACAGAGTGAGCAACACAGGTACAGGTAATGCGATGCTTATCTTAATTTAAGCTATGAGTCTCAGATATGCCGTATTTGATCGGTTTTACCGGACGTTAGCCTCTCGTCGGCATCCATTTATTTTTTAGAGAAGGTCGTGTAGCACCCTGTGGGAATGGGGGTTTTAGTTTCAGAAACACTTCCAGTAATGAACTACGAAGCGGACATTAGTTAAGCGGTGTGAAAACGCAAAAACTGCAAACACTTTTTTGCAGTTTTTAATTTTTTTAAATCTAACATTACACAACATAATATTATCTTGCATATCTCACACAGTGAGTGTTTGTGACCCATGAGTTATTTCTTTCAGAGTGGAGATATCACTGCTAATAATAGTCTTCACCAGAGTATGGTTGGTAGAACAATCCCCCAGCAGAAGACGAGTGAAATTCTAGGTGACATGTAGGGCTTTTTAACTTCGATCATGTCAATGTGTGTAAAAATTGCTTTGATTTACATATTATGATCATTGAACTTCATGCAGCCCGTGAACGCACCACCGTAGTGTAGTGGCGCGTAACTTCTTCTTCGTTCCACTTTTGAAGTGCTGTTTAGAAGCTCGCAGCTCACTCCTGCCGCCGCTGGTTAACAGGTATACTGCAACAACACTGATTTAAGTCGTTGAATAGTTGCTGTAGAGCAGCTCCCACATGAGAGGCAGCACCGAAGAGAAGTACTAAATGAAGTGGCGAAACGAGGAAGAAATTATGCCCCCATGTTGAATTTCTACACGGGTGACCCTCGTTAAAGCAAGTCGTATTTTCGTACTTTTAAAAGGCTTGACAACGACAAGAAGTTTTCAAAAAAGGTGCATGCTAATATTCGTTTGCCCAACGTCTCGCATATTTGCTACGAGACCTAAGCTATCCAGCTGCTACTGTTTCCTTTGCCTAACTGTCTGTGTTGTTCAGACTTAGCTTAAACGTAACTGTTAAGCTAATTGCACCAAAAGAGGTAATTATAATTGTTACTGTGTTGTCCGAAGAACTGTCGCTAAGCTTTATAAGTACGTACTCCAGCTTGAAAACGTGTGTTATCTTCCCGTTTCCTTTAGTAACATGTCCTCTCCAGTTGACGCAGATAAAGATGAGGTGGAAAAAGAAGTCGAGTTTGTATCAGTAAGTCATATGCACTCTGGCTCTATTAAATAAATATTAGTTGAAAATGATAACACTTTGGTTTTCAAACTAGTGGCATTATTCACTGTCACGTTAATGAAGCCTAATAAACAGACTGCTATTTTTTCTCTCCATTCACTGATGTCTCATACTGTCCAGGTCCTTATGATTTGGACTTTAGATGTGTTTTATAAGCCTGAAATAGTGTTGATGTTTTTTTTTTCTTCTTTTTTTAATGCAGGAGGGCCCTCTCAGACCAGTATTGGAATGTATTGACCTGTTGAGTGACAGTGAGGATGAGGGATGTTCATCATTGCCCAATACAGTAAGTTTTTTTTTTTTTTAAACAGATCATTTGGTTATTTAAACCTTTTAATTCATATGTTAATATCCTTTTTTCTTAAAAACGCACTGTTTCTTTCAATTGTAGCTTGAAGATAAAATCAGCCGACATAAAGCACGTGTTACATCTACCCTGGACAGACTGGCGCACCAAGTGGCTGTACAGAAAAAGGAACGAGCAGATAAATGCAGGGCATTCAAGGTAAGGTTGTTGACAAATAAACTCAGCCACTGTCATTTGTTGTTTGTTGGACTTTCATTAATCATTTAGCCTGTCAGAAAATTGATTCTGTTTTCACTGTTTCCATTCAGATCTGTACCTTTTTTTTCTGCACAGCAGGAAAGTAGAAGATGCATTGCCTTATGCTTTATGTGAACTGTTTTAAAATAAATTTTACTATGAATTTTAAATTGCTAACACATACATGTGCTAATTAACATATTCACAAAGAACATGAAATTTAAACTCAACTTTAGATCCTCACCAAGATTTTACTGGGTTAGTGTATGGGTAGATTAAGCCCAACTTTATGAGCAGCAGTGCCCCCCTGTGGCCACAAAAAATGGGGAAGGTAGTCTATTCATAACATGCAACATTACTTGGAGAACCAACATTAAACAGTCAGCTGGTTTTCACTGATGTGTTGTTGTTTTTTGTTTGTTTGTTTTGTTTTGTGTTTTCCATGTGAGGCAAATATCTTACGTGTTACGTCTTTGCCCCTTTTTCAGGAGAAGCAGATCCTACAAAAAGCTCATGGACAACAGGAGCTGGCTGTTAGTGCTGTAAATGGGATTAATCAGGAAGCCAAACGTTGTGTAGACATGTGGTTAAAGATGCCAGGTAATTATTGAACGGGATTAGAAATCTGTTGTAGTTGTTTTACTCAAATAAGTAGAACGACTTTTAAAACATTTTCCTGTCACGTAGTTGCTGTTTGTTTTTGTTTTTTTGGTTTGTTTTTTACATTTCTATCAGTATGCTAATTGCCTCTACCAAGGAGGTCATGTTTTTGGTAGTGTTTGCATGTGTACATATTATTTTGTCTATCTAAAAACACAATGGCTTGAAATGTTTTGAATGAATTCTAAACAAACTTTCTAGTGGTGTAGAGTGGCTTGCATCCACCGGGGTCAAATCAATGATTTATTGGTGCAATTTTCTGTTATAGTTGTCAGTGGAGTGGTTTGTGGGACTTAACATACTGCAATATTGTGTTTATCTAGGTCTTAAACCTGGAGCGATCAGTGCTGGTTCCGAGGGAAGACAAAGAACTTCTTTCCACAGAACTATCTCAACTAGGCATACTTGTCCAGTAATTAACTGTGGTCGAGTTTATGATAATGCTTCCCTCCTTGATGGACACTTGAAAAGGTAATAATTCTTCATTCGTGAGTGTGTTGGTGCAGCGGCTCAACTGTTTTCCTCACGAAAAATGGTTGTCTCTTGCACATGTATTGAGTAAAAGCTCTTGTATGCAGGTTTGATCACTCCCCATGTGACCCGACTATCAATCTTAAAGGAAGTCCGTCAGAGTTCTTTGCCTGTGTTGCATGTGGAAAGAATTTTCAGGCCAAAGAATCCTGGAGGAACCACGTTAAGTCGAAGGTCTGTGCACTTTTCTGACTGTGCAATTAGAAGTTGCAGCCTGAATCCCTGCATGGTGTAATAATTCAGAACTGTTTTGGTTACTAGGTGTCCTCATCTAATGCCGATGGTCATAGCATCAACCAGATGTATCAGCGAATTGTGTGTTTTGCATGTCCTGCCTGCTACCACCTCTTCAACCTCAGAGACGAGTGTCTCCAGCACATGTCAGCCGAAAGCCACTTCAAAGACTCACTCGCCTTAAAAGGTAATTTTTTTCTTTTCTTTACTTTTTTTCCTCTAATAAATAAAATTATCACTTAAAAACAGCATTTTATATTTACTCAGGTTACTTTTGTTTGTGTGGTTCTAGAAGATCTTAGATACTGGAAAGTAGCTAAATGAGCCAATTTGCATTTTATTTTACATTTGATTTTAAAAAACCCACAGGAAGTCCGCTGCCAGTCCCTGTCCCTCAACATGTCAAGAATCGTCTCATCGCCTTGTGCAAAGATGTAGCGTTCAGTGTCCGCTGTTCTTTGTGTCATAACGTACTGATCTCCCATCAAGCAGCTCAAGCTCACTTTAAGTATGTTTTGGTTTTTTTTGTTTTTTTACAACATTTGAATGTAGTGAAATCTCTTTATATATATTTCACTGATTGTATTCAGATCCTTTATGAAACTCATTTTTATGGCCCTTGTCCCTCATTTTCCTCTTTTTAGTGTGTACTGCCGACAGGGCTGTGCTGTGGCCAAAGCTGACAAGACGATAGTACAGGTCATGAATCAGCTGCAAGTGCGAGGACAGTGTTCTGTCTGCTGTGAAATCTTCCTCAGCCAAGCTGAAATTGAGAGACACAGGAGGTCGATGCAGCATGAAGTTGAACTCAACCAAACAATGGCAAAAGCACTTCTTCAGCACTGCAGGTTTAGTGAAATTCAACACTCGAAGAGAGCTAGAGACTCAAAAGACACAGAGGAGACCACTGGCCTTGCAACACCTCTCAAAAGAAACAAGAAGAGCGACAACCATGACAGATTTCCAGCTAAACAGCAGAGCTTGGGGACAAGTGTGACTGTCACCAGTAGCGAGACCGTAACAGCTTGGTGCTGCGAGTGTGGTCTTCAGTTTTCAGACGAGGCTGGAGCCAGTAAGCACCTTCTGGCTGTGAACCAAATTTTCCATCAGTGTGGCGTGTGTGGCAAACATATGGGGGAGTCTTCCATTGCACGTCTGCATATGAGTCGCTTTCACGGGGGCGCTCATCTCTCCAACTTCCTCTTCTACTGCCGCAAGTGCAAAGTGGAAATGCCTCGGTACGAAGACATCCTGTCACACGTGGCCGGAGCTCACAGCGGACACACGTATTTCAGTGAACAAGAAGTGCCTGAGCAGCTTCCCATAATCGTTGATGTCAAGCCATCCACTAGCAGTGACGTCACATTTCACTCCTCGTCTGTGGCCAAAGTCCAGCTGAGCACAGAGGTGTCTTCATCAAAAGTAGAGCAGTCTTGGATGTGCAGGATGTGCGAGGATGTCTTTGACTCGGAGGTTGCCGTCCGCAAACACTGCAGCGATGTTAGTAGTCACAGCTTTCAGAGATTTGTCTGCGGACACTGTCCTCAGAAGTTCTTCAAAGAGTCCACCGTACGGAGACACTGTATGAATGAGCATGATGGGCTCATAAAAACTTCCTATTTCTGCGGCCTCTGCGACAGCATGGAGTTTGGATCTGAGGAGGAGTTTTTTGAGCACTACAAGAATCTTCACAGTAAGGACTACTACTGCATGGATGACGTTGAAGTTGTTCAGCCAGATGCCGCTGCTGCTGCCGCTGCCACCTGCTTTTCTGCCACTGCCGCTGAGAGGACCAGTCAGTTTACATGCCCGTGCATGGGTTCGGAAAAAAGTAAAGAGGACATGAAAGCCACTTACACACAATGCATGAGGAATCTGGCTGCGGAAGAAAAATGCCAGTACATCTGTGTGCCTTGCGATGTATCTGTTCCATCCTATGCACAGATCAAGACTCATGTCCACACAAAACACACAGCCTTGAACCTGGACAAGAGCTTTGACATCAGATGCAAAGACTGCCAAGAGAGTTTTATGGATGTACCGAGTTTCCATAAACACTACCACTTGCAACATTGTACACTGGATCCCTGCATGAGTTCCAGGACCTGCAGGAAAAGCTCAAAAGCCGAACCCACCACTCCAATAATACCTAATGCTGTGGAGATCAAACCAGACAGCAATGGTAAATCGGTTAAACTGATTCACATTTAATGTCTTGTTTTTGAATGTTAATTTGTATTCATGTTCGCAGAGATTGACGACGAAACGCTGACATTTTTGAACATTGATCACACCAATGACGAGAGTGAAGTGCAGGAAGGTAGGCAGTAAACTATACATATATATCACTGATATACAGATGAGGCCAGAATTATTAGTCCCCCTATGAATTTTTTTTTTTTAAAAAAAGTGCTGTTAAACAGAGGAAAGAATTTTAATCACACCTTTTCCAAAAATCTTAGATTTTTATTGTTTACATTATTTTTATTTTGCACACAGGAACCAAATTATTTACACAAACTACCAGATGAGTCCTCCTGATGCTAATAGGTGGTGTATCATTTTTGGTGGATAACAGCCTGCAATAGTTTTTTGTAGTTTTCAACAAGTCTCACACACATCGCCTGAGTAATCCCTGTCCATTCCTCTTTGCCGAGTCTCTCAAATGCGTTCAGATTTGATGGGCTCCTGGCATAGTCCTTGGTCTTCTGTTTACCCCACATCAAGTCAGGTCTTTGATCAGTCCAGCCAGTAATGTTGACTTTGGTCTTCTGGAGGTAGTTCTTCACCAGGAGTGACTTATCGTTTATGTTGTCATGTTGAAAGACAAACTGACTGCTCAGACCCAATTTTCCTGGTTTTCTTTAAAATGTTCTCATATCTTTTTTTCCTTCAGGATTTCTTTGACTTTGACAAAGCTGTTTTTCACATGATAACTCAAACTCTTTTTGAGGTTCTTATGCTTTCTTTAAATTGGAAGATAAACCCACAGTTTTAATGATTTTAAAAGCTTTGAGCATTACAAAAATAAAGCACATCATTGCACAGTGGTGGTTTTTGCTATAGCTAAATAAAAAGGCCCGTTTTCTCAGGGAGCGAATATTATTGACCCTGGTAAAAAAGAAAATTCTGAAACAATTCTGTTATTGTGTGCAAATAGAAATAATTTATGCTTTCTAAAGAAAACTAGTGTGTTTAGTAATCCTATGTTGAAAATCCTTAGCTCTATTAAAAAAGCACTAGAGCAAATTTGAAATGGACAAAATTTTAATTTTCATAGGGGACTAATAATTTTGTTGTCACCTGTAACTAGAAAGAAAAGGCTAGATACTAAATAAACGCTACTTCTTTTTTCTCTCTTTTCGTCATGAGACACTAACGGCTGTCTGTTTAAAGAGAATTCTTGCTTTAGCTCAACTGCTAATAATTATTTGCATAATTAATCTTATGAATGTCCTCTCAAACAAAAACCCACTGATTTACTTGTCTTAAAGTATCCTCATTAATCTTGATTTTTAACAGCTTGGATAAACGACTCTGTATTCTGTTACAGTTGAATCGGATGATGAAATGAAACGCGCGCTGTCTTTGAGCGCAGAAGAAGGACAAGAGTCAGCAGGTATGTGTGTGCAGGGCTGAGGATATAGTCTTTCTCTTTTGAACAGTTTGTAAGTCAGTACAATACAACGTATCGTATTTTTTGTTATCTGTACGTTATACAGTCGGTGATTGTTGACATTGCCCTGCACATGAAGGAATGAAAATGTCAATGGATAACATGCAGGCCTAAAAAATATTTGAACAGTTGGTTCAGTGAGGTTTATTCCCAGCCTTCTGGGAGAGTTTTTTTTAGTTCTTTTATTAGATGGGAACAGACAGGAAATATGGGATGCAGTGTGATGTGCACTCGCAGTCTGGCTGGCCAGGAATCGAACCGTGACTCACTGCTTGGAGGAATTTGAACACATTTAACAAATGTCGAGATAAAGAATGTGTTTGATCAAAAGGATGAAAAAGAAACTCGACTGTAGTTTTGTGTACTAAAACGATGTCAGGCTTACATTTGAGAAAGCATGAACCTGCTGCTTAAATCGGAAAGTAATGTGATGAATTACGTCTGTGTAAACAGGTTCTTCAGAAATTCATAAATTACCTTCCTACTGGGGACAAACAGTAAAAGACGGTGACGTGAGCTCAAGCATAGAATGACACAACGTTCATCCGACCATCTCAATCTTCAACCCTCCATGGTTATGAAATATTTTCAGAAAGATGAAGAGAGAAGTCAGTCCTCGGAACAAAAGGCACTCAGAAAGGCCACCATCAGATTACAAAAAATGCTTAGAAACGCCACAGAGGAGTGCTTTGAGCAGGATTACAGACACAGCTCAGTTCAAAGACTATTCGAAGTGTGGGTAGAGGGGAGTGGAAACTATCCAGCTCACAGACTGGGACAGCTAGGCTTAAATTTGCAAATAACACGCACAGAAAGTCTGCAGCTTTTGAAGGTGTTATTTTCAGACAAGTCCAAATTTAGCATTCATGCTGATCTCTTGAATGGAGTAAGAAACTCCAATCAGTGTCCAGATTTTAGATTTCATCAAAATATGAAATCTAAAACAAAGCAGCTGCCTACTGAAAGAATATTTTTCCCAGGAGAAGATTTTAGTATGATGTCGGCACGGAGTGAGAGTCAATCTTTATGGCACCTGTGAGACGTCATGAAGAGGGGGGCGGGGAGTGTGGATGACCTAAAGGCTCTGCTGGCTCAAAGACGAAGGAAACATTTTGGGGATCACTATAAATAGATTTGGAGATATGAAAGAATAGAAATGTTAAAGTTATGACATTGTGGTCAACATAAAATGTTCTCAGTGTTGTTGAAATGATGCCATTTGTAGTGTTTTCCATATGGCCATGCTGGTATGAATGAAGGTTTTCTCGTGTAATTTGTTTTCACAGAGTTGGAAGAAGCTCTCAAAAGAAGCCTCCTGGAGTTCTGAGAAAGCCAGAAGTGCTTTTGTAACATGCTGTTCATCTAATGTTATACTAGAATGTTTTGTACAAGGTGACGTGTTCAGAATATAATAAAGAATTAAATGTTTGTCCTGTTTCTTACTTTTTCTGAGTTTTTCATTATTTGCAGTAAGTGGACACCAAACTGAACCTTGCAGATTTGCAATTTTGTAAGCTTGACACTTGTGAGGAGCCAGAGTGTTTCGACACGTGTGCTATAGATGGCATCCACCACACTGCAAGATGCCTGAGCTGAACATGTGACCACAGTGCTGTGTCTCCAGTTGCGCTCTGTTTTCCAGTGTATTGTATGTCACAGACTCTCTTCGCATGGTGTCATGTGAATCCCGATCCTTCTACGCTAGAATGCTAGATTATTTTTCTCAAGGAAAAAGCTTTTGCAATACCCAGAAGTCTGCAATACAAATTCACATAATTGTTGTGCTCCAGAAATGTGTTAATTTGGTGCACACACTTAAGAGGGCACTCAAGATAAACTCGTATACCCAGCAATTAATGTTCCCAAGGGGCCCACATTAGAAACTGGGACTACCGCAGTACCAGTTTCTCATGTGGGCTCTTGGATAAAATTAACAGCTCATCTCTGCATACACTGAAAATATGCATTCAGAATTATCGTGTTGTACTCAACTGCAATATATCCATGAAAGTTTTCATCCCCTTGGCTGTTACAAGCCAGATATCTGATTTTGGGCAAGTTGGCTAAAGAGCAAAAGCTTTGAAGATAATGGACTATGAGATAAGTCTTGGGTGTTGTGCACTGACACAGTACAAGTTAATTAGCACTGGGCTCCTGGTTGTAGAATCCAGGCTAACTGCAGTGCCAGAGGTGAAGATGTCTTTGTTGGTGAGGAAAAACTCCTCATTTAATGTAAGGAATTTACGATATAGTATACCTTTTTATATATATATTTTATCGTACTTAAATCATTGACATAAATCACTGTCAGAGTTAAAAAGTTTTGGTGGTGGATTCAGCAAAGTCTATTAACTAGTTTTGTTGAACAAAAAATAGTGACTGTTATCCTATTAATTTAAATCCTAGCTAGTTTTTCTGTGGACCGGACGGCCGTTTCCGGGGTCCTTCAGGGGGTCCTCGGACCCTCGTTTTGAGAGCATAGTTCTGGGCTCCTCGGGAAGCTTCTATGAGGAGTGAGTGAAGGAAGTCACAGCCCATGTTTGGAAATGTTCTCCCAGGGGCGCTGCAGCAGCAGCCGGTGGAGCTACAGTCAGCTGGACAGCTCGGAGTTGACCGCACACGGGATTTGTTTTTACTCCGGAACGGATCAGCCTTGTGACGGGTGTTCATCATCATGGCTCAGGCAAAAATACAGGCGAAGATGAACGAGGCTACCTGCAGCAAGTTCAGCAGGACGCTATCCATGGCAGATCGCTCGGGGCGGCTGCTGGAAAGTTTGGACCAGCTGGAAATGAGGTAAGTAACGGGCCTTAGCATGTGCTTTATGCTGAGCCACCTATTCAAGCATTGTCGTTTGTGGGATATATATGAGTGCTCACATTTTCTATAACAAGTTATTATAGCGCTTAAAATGTGCCATAAAAGTAGCTTTAATTTCTTAGCGGTTTTCCGAGAACAGTTAATGATCACATTTTACTATGTTTTATAGGTGGGTTGCTTTTGGTTCGTAGCTCACAGCCTCATAATCATTACTCTCGCAGTTTAAGGATGCTTTTCAATGGACGGTTATTGTCATGCTTTGTTGTCTCCAACAGGGTGGAGTCTTTACGCGAAGCGGCATCGGCCATGGAGCAGGAAAGGGAGTGCATCCTGGAAATGATTCAATCTCTACAGAACAGTCAAGAAATGCGTAACATCTGTGCTGGTGAGGCGGCTTGCTGACTATCACAACTTGAACTCAAAAGTCACGCGCTGGTTGATGTCACTGTGAACATATAGCCTCCTAGTATCATTTTGCTGTGTTTTGAATTCTTGTATTTTCTGCTCTGATGCCACTGCAACATTGTGATCCAATGAAGACACGCTTTGAAAGTTAACTTTGCTGTTGGGTGGAGGTGGGCTCGTGAATGTCTGAGGATTTAAAGAGTTCCACCCAAGTAGTTGTTTACAGCTCATGGATGTCATTTATACACCAAGCTCTATTTTAATGAAGGCACTAAACTAGGCTGAACATGCTCATTGAAAACCACCTGCAGTCTTTATCTGATTACCCGTATTTCTTTTTTTGTTTTGTTTGTTTGTTTCCAAAGAAAGCGTCCACTTGCAAAGAAATCATTACAGTGTACAGTATTAGGCAAAAGTCTTGAGCTACTCCTTATTTCTTTCTACGTTGACAGTAAAGTGGAAATAAGTGCAGTGATGTAGTCAAACATGCACAAATAAATGGAAATACAAAATATATGTGGCAAAACAGAATTTGGGCGACTGCCTTTTGTTCTGTTCTCTGTCAAAACGATCCCACCCTGCTTCAGTAATGTTGTGCTTTGGGCTCTGGGGAGTGCAGTCCATTACAGATAGTGTTCCACTGTGTGTTTCCTCTGTCTAGCTTTTAATCCATTAGCAATGTGTTTGGGATCATTGTCATGCTGAAAAATGAAGCCAATCAGATGCTTTCCAGATGGTACTGCATGGTGGATCAAAATCTGACGGTAGTTTTCTGTGTTCATAATTTATCAATTTTGACAAGATCCCTAACACCGCTGATACTTACTGCTGTGTCTCTTTCCTGACCTCCTCCATACATACTGATGACAGTTTGAGGCAGAAAATTCAAATTCAGCAGACTTGATCTGCTGTAGATTGTTTTTACACCAGCTGCTTAGTCTCTCAGAGAATTTTTTTTAGAAAGGCTTTGCAACAAGATGGCCTTGTAGATCTGAAGTGTAGATGTGCAAGCCCACCCTGTTGTTTTACACTGCATAAAATAACTGTGTCCCTGGCTTGTGGTAGACTGAGCACAGTCATGAACATGGAAACTTCAGATAATAAAGACAAGGGCAAGGATTTGAATTTAGATAAATCTAGCCAACATGCTACCCCTTACAAAACCTAGTTATCTGTGGTAAATGTATTTTTTCACTTAAAGTATATATTTTATTTTTTTTCCCATTTGTTGTGTCTCTTAGGAGAGAGAGAGGAGTTAACTTTAACTGCAGACCGTTTAATGGGCCGGACGCTGTCTGTGGAAATCTCTGTTGGGACAATCAGAAACCCGCAGCAGGAGGAGGCGCTACAAAAAGCCACATCCATCATAGATGAAATAGTGAAAAAGTTGCTGGACGACATGGAGGGGAGCAGGCAGAAGCTGCTGGCCCTGCACGCCGCATGTGTGACTGAAGCACCGGCCATTCCCATCGACCAGAAGTTTCAGGCCATTGTGATCGGTTGCGCTCTGGAGGACCAGAAGAACATAAAGCGGAGGCTGGAGACTCTGTTGAGAAATGTTGAAAATGCTGAAAAGAACATCAAGATTATGGATCATCAAAAACTCGAGAACACAAAAGCAAACGGTAGTCAATAAGACTCCTCACCAAAGCATTAAATGTGCCTTGAATGTTCGCTTTCAGAAGGCTGCTACTTGTAACAAGAAAAGTGAGCAACAAATATCCAGTTTTACCAAATCATTGTCATTTTTACATTGATCTACTTAATATTGGTTACTTAATGTTTATACAATGTACGCGTGTGTTCACATATGCACCTAGTGCAGTAAAAGATGCTGAACAGCAATGAATTAAATAAGTCTCTTTTTGTTTCATTGCCTCACTTTTAAATTTAGGTAGTTGATTTTGTAAGTGCACGCACTACCTCTTTGTGTGAAATCAACACAAGATATATGGATTTTAGTTTGTATTTGCACATATGAGTTTTATTTCAGATCACGTGTCAAAAAACGAAATAAACCTGTTGTCTTATGAGTGTCAGGCAGCGACTTCTTTAAATATACAGTACTCTTCAGCAGTCAAGCTCCCAGATGGTTTTCCTTGGACCTTCTTAAAGTTTTGATGACTTCATGCTGAGATCAGCATTTCCTCATTCCTTTTTTGTATTGGTTTCTTTTTAACCATTAATAAGATGAATATTCAATTTCTTGACAAGTCAGGGTTAAGAATGTTCTGCTATGAGCAGGGGACTTGATATTAGAGAGAAACACTTCCTTGGTCTTTGCTGCTAAATCAAAGTACTTACATGAAATATAGTTGAATTAAATGTTTTGTAGTTTATTCTTTCCTAGTTGGCAACAAATAATGGCGCTCTAAGGTCAGACTTGCAGACAAGTGCAGTGCAGCATGTGGCAAGTGCCTCTGTTTATTTAGGAATGTCCACACAGGTGGTGTAGAGGATAATCTATAGGACAAATTTAAAAATCGAGACTTACAACACTTAGTTGTTTTGTGTCAAATAGAAAAACAATGTCAGCAGAGCAAAGGGCATACAATGTTTTAAGTAAGTAAAGGTTGCCTTTGCCTAGGAGCCCTACACTTCACTCGCTCTTCCCCAGCGGATGGCATTTGAGCAAACTCATCTATTGTTTGGCATTTGGCATAAGGATATGAAATAACATAGAATATGAGGATCATGAGGTATGAGTTTCTCGTGTCAAGGTACTAAGAACAAGGCTAAACTTCTACACCCATGTTAGTTGTTTATTAACTTGTAAAACTGCCACAGGTACAGACACCATCTTTTATCCAAACTGTCTGCACTTCCAAATTTATCTAACCTTATTCACTGTAACTAAATGTACCCAGTTAAAATAATAACAACATTCTGGTTAAAGAAACTGTCATGAAATCATACAATGGATGCTCAAGAAATTTTTTTATTTATATCAGATCGCCACCAAACACTACCTCGCAAACAAAACAACAGACACACAGTTGTGTGTGACACAACAAAACTGCAAGTCGTGTCGTTTTTCTCAGGCTGAAAGCCAACACAAGTTGGTTTGTCTTTCTAAAGGTGTGAATCTGCTCATGAAGTCATGTGAGAAAAAGTAAAAGTAAAATTAAGACACAAAGATTACACCTGAGTGACAGCACTTAAGTATGGTTAGTTTTAACTGCTGATTCTTTAAAATTATACGCCATCTTAATGATAAAGTGCAGTGAATCAAGTCAGTCAAAAGACAAAGTAAACACAAACTAGCACAAGCTTGAGAAAAACATTACTTACAGATCTACTGTGAAGGCAATTAAAAAAAAAACAGCAAAAGGATGGATTAAAATGTGTACTCTGAAGAATGTAAACATTGACAAGGCATTGTAATGATTAAACATTCACTGATATGGGAGGGAAAAAAGGCCTGCATGCATCATAGTTATGCCACTTTGCTTGTCTTCAAAACAGCACAGTTTACAAAAAAAAAACCTAATGGGAAACTTTGAAATGTGACACAATCTTAGTACCAACGGTGTAACTGTAGAACACATTTTAAGCACCTTTTGGTATTTTCACAATAGAAAAAAATCTGAACACAGATCTGAAATCTTTTTTTCTTTTAAGAGTAAAGCATGCATGCACATGTATTCCCAGATGACCTATGTATTATAATTCCATTAGATAGCTACAACTGAAACTACTAAGGAAATGTTCATTCAAGACAGGAGATTTAATCTAAGACTTTTCTATATTACTAAATATTTTGTTGTGCTTGGTAAACCTGTGTAACCCAATAATGAGTTCTGAAAAACAGAAGGAAAGGTGAATACATTATACATTTCACAGATAGTTGTATTGAAAACTAAGGATTAGTTTGGGAGATTGTTTCTGGGAGTACTCGCATTTAGTTAGAAATAAATGTAATTTTCTTGCATAATCAGGCACACGTAAGCGCTTCAATAGCAAAACATCCCCTCTTGATTGCCAACTTTTTGTAACACCTTCTGAGAGCATTCGTTTACATCCCGCCCTAAACTCCACACCACAGGTACAGTACCTACTGAGCAGTGAGCTTTCATTTTTCTTTTCACTTTCTGGCCCCAATACAGCTCCTTTTTTATAGTCTGGAGAAAGTTCTTCACAATCCAGGTCAAAAAACTAATAGTTTTACTGTTTACTGTACTCTGACATATATATTCAAAGGTATAGAAATAATAAACAAAACAATGTAAACAACTGCAATCAAAAGCATAGTATTGTATTGTAACTGACAATTGGTTGTAACTTGAGGTACTATGATTGAAATAACAGAGTTTTCTTTTTAGTGTAAATGGTGTTTTATGTCTAAAATAATTAGTTTAACAAGTGTAAGCAGACAGAAAAAGGACTATTTTTGTGTCATTGGTTATTGATATTTGGTTACATACCTATATCTACGAGAGCACATGTTTAACCACAGCTCAGAAAGAGAAAATTTGGCACATAAGATCAGTCAAAGCTATTGTGCTTCGTACAAAAATACTTCACGCAGAGATTTAACTCAGCGTTCAATCAGGACGAAGAATATAGTTTGAAGCATTATCTGTTTAACAGTTAGAAAAATATGGAATAAAATAATCTGCTTATCTTTTATAATACATGCAAATGTATTGCACAGCTGAAATGTTAAACAGAATAACCACGTACAGAAGGAAAAGTCTCCACGGAGTGCAACTTTTGCTGTTACATACTTTGATGAGAGTCGGTATGTCAAGTTTCATTAAAACAAACAAACAAAAAAAGAGCAAAAGCCTCGGCCATAAGGGGGAAAATCCACCTGCACCAACAGCTAGAACTTCCGTTGTTTTGGGCATCATTAAATTAATAACACAACATACTGTAGCTGCAGTTGTTTCTTAAGGCAACCATTAGGAGGATCCAAGTATCTACAAAGGTTAAGTTTTGTGCCCAGATCGCTGATGAATATCCGAGACCGCAATACACCTATCAACATGGGGCGAGGAAGATGAACATTAGGTTAATAAAGTAATATAGTGTAGTGTAGTGTTTCCCAGTCTATGTGAGCTTTGGTCACTAACTGTGGCTACCTCAACAGCTTACAATAACGAGCAATCTAGTGTCAGAAATAACTGTTGGTCAGTAAAATGAAATGATTTTCTCTAGAGGAGGCTGCAGCTTCCAAAGGGATTTTTAGTCTTCTTGGTTCTTTGCTTGTTAGGACGCAAAGTGATGACTTCTCTGCCATTGCTGGAGCTCTGGTTGCAGACATTACTACTTGTTGTATTAAAAACACCTTTGGAAAAAAAAAAACAGAAAGAATGAGTAAAGAAACAAAAACAAAACAAAACACCAGAGCTTAAATTGTAATACGGAAAAAGATTTCTTACCTATTTTATTGCTTGTTGTGTGGACCACCTCCGTCTCCTCTGCTGTTTGCTGTTTGAGTCGCTGTAGATACTTCTCAGCTAAATACTTAAAAACTAAATGAAGACAACAAGCAGAAATGTTATGACAGTAACATTAAGAAACAAGCCATTTTACTTGCATCTGATCAGTTGTTCCGATTTTCAGTAACCTACCCTCATTCACATTTAGGTCCTCTTTCACTGAAGCGCGATAAAATCTTAGCTTAAGCCTCTTAGCCAATGCTTCTGCCTCCTCACTGCAGTACAAGTGAAGAAAATACAGCACTTCTTAATTTTCTGGTAAATTAACAGACTTATTTTCAATAAACAGTCAGCACTCTTTTCTTTAACAGTTAATTGCTTTTCTGTACCACAGAATCCTTACTTTTTTATAACAGTCTCTTCCAGGAGGTCAATTTTGTTTTGCACAAGAACTGTGGGAATATCTCCAACTTCTGCTTCCACCTTCTCCTTCCAGCTGTCAATAGCCTGAAATGAGTCCCGGTCTGTGGTGGAGAAGACAAGCACACATGCCTGCGCACCTGCAAAGTAAGATCACATACACAAACAGTTCACGTTCTCAAGCTGTTACATCTTGTAAAAAAAGCATGTTGCATAATTCATTGTCCGAGAGCAAAAACACAGATTGGATTTAAGAATAAGCCCTCTAGGAAATATATATGTATATATATACACTAGTGCGTACACTTTGGTTGAAAGCCTAGAAATACGGGAAAAGCAAAAGTTATTTGTTGCAGAGGTGCAATCTTACCGCGGTAATAGGCCTTAGTGATGGCATCAAACTCCTCCTGCCCAGCAGTGTCCCAAAGCATTAGTCGGACATCTTCATCATTTACACTAAAACGATGAGAAAAAAAATTGACTAGTTACATATTCATCCATCTATAATATCCTATTATATTCTACTCAGCACACTCTACTTGTTTTTCTATGTTAATAGACAATCACAAAAACTACAATTTTAAGACATTTTGAATAAAACATTTTCTTCAATAAACAAAAGTAATAATATATATACCGTAATTGTCGGGCTATAAGCCGCTACTTTTTGCACAAGCTTTGAACCCTGCGGCTTTTCTATGGATTGTCCATGATTTTTATGATATCGTAAGACGATTTGTTTTGTTTGTTCCGCTGTTGTACGGCACTACGTTGCCTGGCGGAAGGGCATGTGATCAGACACACAGTATCGGGTTCAAGAGTGGTATGTTGGTCACATGTCCATCCGCCAGGCAACATAGTGCCGTACAAGTAGCGCGAAAAACAAACTTCAAAGTAGCGCTACGCGTTCAGCGGGAGGCGTGGATGACGAGCGGCGATAAACTTGCGAAAAGCAAGTTATGCTCAACTCCACCGGTGGATTCTGACAGCGTGGAAAAGTGTGAAAACATCCATGATCACCAACGGATTTCGAAGGGCTGGACTGCTGCATGATGGAGAGGAGGACACCGCCACGGCCCTTCAGAGGGTGTTCGACTCTGACATTGACAACGAGGATTTGTTTGGTTTTGAAAGTGACAACGAAGGAAAGAAGCTGAGAGTGGATGATGTAGCCATCCTGAGCCTGTTCGTATCCGACACTGGAGAAAAGGACTTTGGTGGTTTTAGTGCGCAGGAAGATGGTGGTGAATGACTGACTTTTCTTCTTGTTAAAGCCGTGTCACTGCACCTGAGCCTAAAAGGTAGTCCAAATCTATTTTTCTGGTGTGCTGTAGGTTATTGTTATGTACTACATTTGTTACTCATTTATGAAGCACAGTACATGTTTCGTACTTGTAATTACCGCTACTTGTACATATACCTAAAAAGTTATGCAAATATGTACCCATAACTTGTTTTTCAAAATATTAATAAAAGGGGTGTGTCTCCAAACAACCATCTCTTTCCTGACAATTCCCTTTGTGCATATTCTCTTACATATGATAAGTCAACATTGAAACACCTGCGGCTTTTAGTCAGATGCGGCTAATGTATGTACAAAACAGGATTTTCCCCTGATTTTAGCTTGTGCGGCTAATATTCAGGTGCGCTTTGTAGTCCGGGAAATACGGTATATATTTTTTAAATTCTCGTCAAATAACTTTCTCTTGTAATTATTATTTATAACATGGAAAAACCACTGTGCTGTGGTTAACAAAATATGAAATAATAATAATTAATGTTAATTAAATAAAAGCTGAATATAATATAACAAAGTGGCCTTTTTAAGTAAAATGTCTCAAATTTAGTAAAATTCTGTTTTTTTAAAAAGAGTAATTTCTGATTAAACCTAAAATGTGGGTACCAACAGGATTCCACATTCCAATATGTATTTAATATTGTAAAACAATTTTATACCGATGAAGTTGTAGTTAGTTAACAGACCCTCTGTGACTTTGATTATAGACTATAACTGATAAATAATGTGGAACATCTTTCAAATGAATATCTTACAGTATCTGCCTTTCCAGGAAGTCCACTCCAATTGTCTTTTTGTAGTCTTTAGTGAAAATGCCCTTGCAGTAACGTTGGATCATACTGGACTTGCCGACAGCTCCATTGCCGACCACGACCACTTTGATGGCCACTTCCATGTCCTCCTCCAACATGGTGATGATGTCTGGCTGATTTTCTCAGTTCCACTGTGCCTGTATTGTTTCAGAGCTGTGATGGGAGCACATGTACCAGCTGAAAGTGTAAAATAAAATATTAGATACTACAAACAAAAAAACAAAAAAAAAAAGCCACACAAACACTGGACAAGTGCAACTCAAATGTGGTTTATGTATGAATCACTCACTTCAGAGACATTGTCAGTTGAACAAATATGATGAAAACCAACTTTGTTACTGAGTTTATAAGTTACTTATAAATGCTGTTAAAGTGCGGTTGACGATCAAGCAAATTAGCAGAGGCGCAACTGACTGCTACTTCTTTTTAATACTAATCAAACGTATTTTCAGTTTGATATGTCAATATACTGTTACAAATGTAGTTGTCAAAGCCTAAAAAATGTTTTACAATACATTTTTATAGCCAACAGTCACAACTCAACTTTTATAGGCTTAATAATATAATTATCATATTCGCCAGCAACACAAGCACTTCATTGCACTCTAAAACACGGTGTCACATACACAATGTCTGTAATTAGCTTTTAAACTGTTATGGGTGCACATTTTACTAACTGTTGTAAAACACATTTTCAGCTTGACTGGAGAGGTGGTTCACTATGTTTATTGTTCCATTAGTGCAGAAAACTGCAGACTCCGCATAGCAACCGGGTCCCCACAGCTATATATGTGGAGTGGCTGAGTGCTATGCTAAACAACATATTGTGGGAAAGCTGTTCTCAGTGGACACTGACAGCCTACTGTGTGACTGTAGTGTTCAACAGCCTGCCTGAATTTGAGTCACAATATGTATCTGTAATTGAGCTGAATGACACATCAGTTGGTATAACATGAAGGCAAAACACAGCTGAAAGTAGAATCGTATGCTCTTCTTTTAATGTAAACTTCTGGATTATTAAGTCTTGATTAAGATTAAGTCTTGACTTTGCATTTCACTTTAGTTGAGCAAAGACCTCCTCTTCCTTTCAATCAGCTAGTCCTCTCATATTCAAGTGTAGTCGGTTTGGGATTTGTAGTTTAAATATGTTTTATCATCACAGAAACTGTCAAACTGGGAGGTTAAGAAGCTGGTTATGTATTGTTTATTTATAACTACTATAAGTTCAGAACAACATGATTCAGATTTAAATAAATGATGATGATTCGCTTTAACAGTATTTGAAAATGAGATGTGAATAATTGTGCTCCTAGTATCAACAACAATGTGGGGCAATCTTTTTGCACTGTGGTCATGTCTTATACCCCACATTTCTGAAATGAATCACAACTCTCCTCGGGTGATCTCAATAGGTCATGTTAGAGCAAGGCCTCACAGAGGTTTCATTCTGAACCCCCACTGATGGTAATGTGAGTGACCCAAGTTGTTTTTGTTTTGTTTTTTTTTACATCTTGGCTCATTTGGTGACTCACATTATCAATAAGGATCACTTCCAAAAGGGTACCCCCAGGGTAAATACTTGTGCCTTTCCATCATTTGTTTTTTTTAAAGGGAAAACGCCTCTTGAAAGAAGTCCAGCTGCCTTCTATTTTCAAGCTCTGAAGAAGTGACTGGAAGGAAATATACAGGCCTACTGCATTTTTTACATAACATGGTAGCAGGGTATGTTTTGCATTGCTATGCACATAGTACTGAATTCTGCTCAGTATGAAGCAGATAATACACCCCCCTTGCTAGACAGTGAGTCATCTTCATAGACTCACCGTTACTTGTCCAGGCCTCAAGGCGGGGCACCACAATTTTTGAAGCAAAGACTGAATAACACAGATCAAAACGCCATGACACGCAACTAAGCTATTCAACTCTGTCGAAGACTTTTGCTATATGTAATGCGTTCATAGTCTCTGATGGGAATTAAGTTCGAAGTCAACTTCCCACTCCTCTTCTTCACTCAAATCCCTTGCCTTGGTCAAGATAAGACCTGTTGAATTGCTGAAAGGAGGCTCCCCTTGAAGTACAGAGCAGCTCCCGAGGTAGTGCATTAAAGCTGGGTGAAACAAACGGTGAAGAAATGATGGGAAAGCATGCCAAAGAAGCGTGCAGTTTCTTACCTGTAAAACGACGCTACAACTCATCCAATGACATTAGGCGAACTATGCAGTCAGCTAACCCACATCCACATATCTACAGCCTCCCGCCGCTCTTCTCCGTGGCAAGAGACGCAAGAGACTCCGCTGCTAAGGGTGCCTAGCTAAGATTAGCCACTTTTCACAGAAGAAAGACAACCTTCTGCTCCGTTCGCTAACGACTCCTTCCCTGTGTAGTGCAAAAACGTTCTCTCCTAAACTAAAGATACCGTTTATTGACTGTCAACACCTGAGGTCACTCTCATGACATTTATAGAATGGATATGCATTGCTGCCTATTTCAGTGAGCTACGTTGCGCGTGAGAGCTAGCCAGGCAGGCTGTTGGCTAGCTCGCTAGTATTTGTTGCTAAGCAGCAGAGCCAAAGAATGCACAAAGCAAGAGAGTCGGCGTGAACGCGCCTCTGTCCTCGGGAGTCTTGGGAACACTTGTAGTTCTCATATGTTAGCCCTAAAAGTCACGTCTGTTTAAACGCTGAATTATTGTCATTATCGCACATAGTTTTACCCGGCTTTGATATTATTTTTCTATTTATCTTCTACGCGTGTTTTATGTGGACGGATCACAACAACCAAGAAAAAAGCGTGTGAAAATTACTCACTACCGGATTAAAAAGTGCATTTTACTTCTTTTACTTTTTGTATGTGAAGTAAAATGCATGTTATAAAGCAGAAACACGGAAATGTGTTAAAAGGGAGTAAATGTACTTTCCACTACAGTTTCTCCCTTTCTGAATACGTGTCATGAAACTATCAGATAGTTAGTTAAATAACTTTAAATAACTGCAGCTTCATTTTTTTAAAGGCAGAAAACACCTAACCGTCTGCTGAGAAATTTGTAGCAATGGTTGATGTCAGTTAAAAACGTAACGACGTTTGTTTTTGTAGAGGTTCATTTTACTGTATGCATATGAAACTTACCAAAAATGAGCAGAATTTGGGTTAGAATTTTTGTTTTGTTTTGTTTATTGAGTTAGCCATAAAATAAACTAAAATGTCTCTATAATATAACATGACCATTTACCAATTTCTCTAAATACAAAACTTTTGTACGTCAAACCAGAATACTTTGGATTACATACAGTGAATAAAAATAAATGCGAAATGTCTGATCTATTTCGACCACAAAAATCATAGGAATAAATGACATGGAATTTAAACCTTTCCAGAAAGTGCTTTACAGAATATATTCTGTTTATTTTAAATCTAACATTATTGTGTCAAACATGCGGTGTTTCATTCATTCCTACATACACACCCGTATATCCATATGCAGTGTCTGTGTGAAGAGAAGTTTATATGCTAAGGACAATGCCAGTAATCCTTATTTGTGGAAATTTGCTGATCTGATAGGTAAACTGTCTGTGGAGTAGTGATATTTCAGAAGAAAATCAGTTCAACCAACCTTATCAAATGGGCATTTGGGAAAGGGGTTTCTGTATGATTTTTTTTTAATATCTTTAAATTTTAAAGTTTAATTTTAAAGCTGTTATTAATCGTTTGAAAAACAATGATTTTCTTGATTTGAAGATAAGGTGAACCCGCGTTTTATTGGGGCGTTTGTTATGTAATACACTTGCGCCTGTGAGTTTGTGTCGGATTTGGTTCAAACGCCAAAAAACAGAAATGGAAACATAGTGTGAAACGGCAGTGGCTTGTCTTGGCTCAAGCCAAGTTTGGGTAATAGTATTTCAAAAGAAACTGTTTGCCTGTTTTTTCATGGAGGTCATCGTTATTTTGAGATACGCGGCGGGCTGTCCTGAAAAGTAAAACGAGTACACACCACTTCACAACTTTCGTTCTCTTCCGGTGTCGGATGCAACGTCATATTTTTACCCGCGTTTGTTGAACAGCCCCTTTTGTTTGGCGGGACTGCGTTATTAGGAGTCTAAAAGCGTCATCTAATCGGTAATGTAACGACAGTATTATATGCTTCTTGTTGCTCCTCAACCGTGAAATAAGTTTCTCGGGCTGTTTTTGAGCTCGGTCTTTTCAACGCAGTTTAAACTCAAATCTGATACCTAGCAAACGTCAAAGTTGGATTGTTTCTCACTACCTTAACGTCTTGCTATGAGCTCTATTGTTAACTTAAGCTAAATAGTCTCTGTTAGCGGCTACATTTAGCCTTAAATGTAGAAATTGAGTTTATGAACGACAGTTACTGACTGCTGAGCCAGTGTAACATAACAAAACATACATAACTTCACCCTGTCAGTTCAGTTTGTCTGCAGAGGCTGATTTCTAGATGTCAGGAACATTTCGACTCTTCTCTTCAATCCATAGCTGAGAGACTGTGATGAAGATTAGTCAAGGAGAAGCTCCGTTTGCCAAGTTTTGCTTTAAGTGATACCGGGTGCCACTTCTGCACTGACTGGTTAAAGGTTAATAGCAGATGCGGTGCAGTAATTCGTTTGTTCTGATTTTGTATGGCAGCATCCTTTACTGTTTGAAATCAAAGAAGCTCAGTGAATTTCTTAATGTTTGTTAGTCATAAGCGTTTAAATGGTGGCTCGGGTCTTCTCCACAATAGTGTGTTTTATTTATTCAACTCCTAGTAAAGAGAAAATGGCAAAATCAAGCGTTATGCGTTTGAAATAAGAACAGCTTACTTAATTTTCATGAATTTGTATTGAATGTCGCTTTGGTCAATGGCTCACTACATCAGATATGGCAGGTTTGGGACCCAGCTTGTTAGCAAGTGGTACATTAAAACATGCTTGATTTCTTTTACCATCAGGCACTATGCAGTTTGGAGGCAGAAGAAAGAAGATTAGCACTAACCCTCAGTCGGAGCTCTATGGGCAGCACCTGCAGTTTTATGGACAGCCTCCTCTTGAAAACATCTCTCTCTCTGAATTTGAAACATTTGCTGTGGAACGACTGAAGTGTAAGATTTGTCTCATACTACTTGTGAAATCAAATGATGAAAATCACTGTAAGCATTGTTTTCTCTGCTCTTGTGTAATACATTTTATTTAGGACATGTGGTTTGTAATGTTTGTTTTAATGCCACTGTAGTGTTGAAGACTGTGGAGAACTTGGGCGTGAGCCATGTCAAGGTTTCAGATCAGTATAAAGGCAAACTTGAGAGTCAGCTTAAAACTCTGAACTTTCCTTACAGACCAGATGCTGTGAGTATGTTTCCCATTGTGCACCTTTAAACAGTATTAATGAGTCAGTTATTGCATTGTGTTGTCAACAACTTCAACTAAAGCTTTATTACAAAGAGATTTATTTTTAAACTTTTACCCGCTATGTGTTTTAATGAAAACACAGGGATTGGATTTGGTTAGGGTAATATCCCACTGCACTTCATGGTGCTTGTGCCCCCCTTGTGAGTGAGACATATCTAATAAACTGGCATAGCTTTTAGAGTGAGACCAGTGTTTAGCTCGATGTGTATTGAAGCAGTATTGACTTTGAGGAGTTAAGCTTGTGCAGGATCCATCAAATTCTCTTTGCAATAGTGATGAAATAGCATGATTTAGCAATAAAATGTATTTGTATTAGTAAAGAAGAGACACTGCTGGGTGTTGCTGAAAACGTAACTCATTTACTAACATTTTAAGACCCTATGCTGAATTACAAGAGCCTGAGATAATGGAAGTTAGTGTACAGTTAGTGTACAGCTACCATAAACATGACTTTTAGTACATGATAATTTTTTTTCAAATTCACTAATTGTTTTCTAACTCTTAAGGATGACAAGAAATCTCAAAGTGGACCAACTGAATATGAAAAACGAAGAAAAGACCATATCTCCCACTTCATTCTCAGACTGGCCTACTGCCAAACGTAAGTCTTTAGTCTCCATTTAGGAATACTGGAAGATGTGGTCAGAATATAAGTTGTTTAGCTGCAAAAGATAAATGTTTATTTCCATTTGTCTCTCAAAGGGAAGATCTGAGGCGCTGGTTTATACAACAGGAAGTTGATCTTTTCCGCTTCCGTTTTAATGACTTGGACCCAAAACAACAACTGCCATTTCTTCACAAGAATAATCTTCATTATGACACAGTAAGCTTTCCTAAAGAAAACACTTGGCACATTTCACAATTTTTTTTTTTCTAGAAATTTAAGTTGAGGATGCTTACCCCAAAAAAATTCCAACTGGGAACTTGAAATTTCTGTCTTTTTGTAATAGTGACTTATTCAGAAACACACAATTAGTCTTTTTTTTATATATATATCACCTTGAAACCTGACTTACTTACATTTAAGTGCCTCTTCACCATAATGTATTTTAGAAAATATATCTTGGATTTTGTTTCTATGTCAGGCTCCGAGTATGTTGAGGACACGGGGCTAAATCCATGCAAGTTGTTTCTATACACAGCATAGTGGTGTTCAGTTGTATTTTCACTAGGTGGAGCTGTTCAATCATCATAACATCTTTCATCTTTAAAAAGTTGGCCCTATTCAGTAAAAGATTTAATTGTGAAAAAATTATATTTCAAATATGTGTGTATTATTTTTTTAATAATAAATCCCAAAACATAAATATAATATATATATATATTTTACACTATATATTATATAGTGTACTTAGTCTCTGTTTTGCTTTTAGGCTCACAAAAGGAAAGAACTACAGTAGGTTTGGATAACATGGTGGTGGCGGGGTGTAAGCAAGGATGCAAAGCCAACTTTAGGTTTTTGTTTTGTTTTGTTGTTTTAAACAATGTTTGTTTTCCACAAGCTTATTAACATCATATATAACAGTTCAGCTTATGCAACTCCTCAATAAAATCTCACAACTTTTCAGATTAGCAGTGAGGAGAAGATTGAGCTGAAGGATCAACTTATAAACTCCAGCTTTGGCTTCAGTGGAATCAAGGTGATGGAACACGAGTTCTACAAGGTGAGCTGCTCATGTCTTTGCATGTAGTGATGGGAGACGTATATATAGTGTAGGTTATAGTTTATATTCACGAACACACCACAGAGTGAATGTAACTTCCAAGACATCTAGACAGTGGCCCTGTTAGGTTGATGTGTCGTGATGGCTCGATTTCTCTTTCTGCATAGTTAAGAGTCATTCAGGAGAGTTTTTGAAGTAGCGATCATTAAAGGTTATAGCACAGTGCATGATAATATATGGTGTAAGGTAGGTTGGTCAGACTTTGCAGAACATCTTGGATCCTGTGTTTTGAATTCTAGTAACGCCTTCTTTTTGTCCAGTATTAGACTTGGACAAATTACCCCTCAAGCTTTCTCATTTGCATCATATCTATTGTGTAATGCTTACATGTGTGAGAGTACTTTTATACACTGGAGTAAAACTCTGATTTGTCTGCTTAGCGCTACTTTTTTAAAAAAAAATTTAATGAACCCTCATCCCCGGGAGCCAGTATCTCATCAGATAGAGACAGATCATCACCGATATGAAATAAATGAGCAAATATTTCTCCCCGGGGCAGTTTAAACCAACATTATGGAAAAAAATCCAGCTTTTCCAAACGTAGAATTACAACGCCACATGTGTTTATCTTACTCTTACTAAAGAAATGCATTGACGTTATGTTGTATATTCCGATGTGCATAGTAGGCAAATCTTTTCAAGGCTGTGATTATGTTCTGTCAGTCAGGTCTCTACTCATGATGATTTAACATGCAAATGGATTAAATGCAGTTTTTCTATTAACAGAATTTAAAAGCTAGAGTTTAATTTAAATTTCCTTGCTACTGACAATCATTGTCACTGGGAGAATGTAAATCATCCCATTTGGTTTGCTGAGCTTAAATTGTATCCTTGGATCACAATTTAAGCAGCCAAATTACTAAGGACACACGGCTGGCCTTTATACTGTGAACACATTAATGATTTAATTGTTTTTTTTTCTTCCTCCAACTGTCATTACGTTTTAAAGGTGCCTTTTCAAGATGCCCTGGATCTTGTGCGACTGAGGAAAGTGTACCTCAAACAAGGCTATGCGTACATTCCCCATCAGGATATTGTCACTATTGTTCTCAATGATTTCCGCACAAGGCTGTCTAAAGCTCTTGCAGTAAGTGAAATTTTATTTTTTTGTTTTGTTAACACAATAATGGAGGAGCACAATTGAGAATTCTCAGCATTTTGTTGCTTTTTAAGCCTAAACATAAGAGTTCAAACTTAAATCTGAGCTTTTTAAAACCTCCAAATCTGCATATACTTTAAACTCCGGTATTGTTCAGACTACAGTAAACATGTAGGCCCATTTTATTGCCTCCAGTACAACACCATCTTTAATCATCACCTTTGTGACTAGGGGTGGGTTTTGATCATCGATTTATCGATTAAAATTGATTCTGGCTTGGATAACGTGATATCGATTCATTAAAATCCTGAATCGATTTTTTAAATATTAATTTATTTTGACCGAAATGCCAGAATCTCAGAGTAAATTTCACAAAATTTCAAGAACCACCAAACAGTTAAAACAGTACATGAGAGCAGGTACACAGATTCTGCACAAACATGTAAACACAAAGCTCGGAGCCTCCGACGGATCAGAATTAGTGAGATGTCGCCTTTCTCACCTGACGGCACGGACACGGTCGGAGCTGAAAGCCGACAGCTCGCTGATTCCGATGTTTCGGCGGGTCCACTTTGTGTTTACGCCCTTTTTGCGTTGATTCTAAAGCTGTTAGTTTGATCTCTCTCCAAACAATATTGACCGAACCAGCAGCAAAAGAAGATCCAAACTACGCTTCACAAAAACATCGTCATGAATTCCCTCTGACTTTTACTGTTTTGCTTCCACCACGATAAAATCACACGTCATGCACAGCTCTCTCTCTCTCTCTCGCTTTCTCTGTATACCTCAAGAACAGTTTCCCGTCTAAAAATCTGTTTTCTGTATTATTCGCTTGCTTGTTACGCACAAGTCTACCGTTGTTTACAGCACTGTCGGCCGCTGTTTTTTTCCCTTTTACTTACTTCCAAAAAGAAAACCTAATTTCTGCTGTTCAATAGGCTTCTGAACAAATGTAAACTTTTTAAAATTATGCAAAATGCAAAACGCTTAGTTGTGTCTGTAATAAAACCGCTGTAACTTCAGAGGTAATGTTCATAAGTTGATTAATGATTTTCTTTTGTTTTTGATGTACTGCAGAATATTTTTATAAAATCCCAGGCCAAGAAAATCACCTTCATGTTTTTCTGTGTTTTATCTTCAGCTACTTTGACACAAAGGCATCTGCTGTGATGCTCACACTTTTGATAAAGTCTTGCGAGTGTCAGCTTCCTTTTTATAGATACAAAAATATGTAAATGTACTGATCTGAATTATAATATTTCTGACTGTCTGAGGCAAAATTTCCCAGATTCAAATAGAATCGAATTGAATCAAATCGTGGATCGAATCGATTCTAGAAATCAGTGACGATACCCAGCCCTATTTGTGACTCACTCCATCACGCCTTCACTTTATATTATTTTACACTAGTGGCCATTTTCATGACATTTGTGCATGCAGAATCCCCGATTCCATAAGGAGAATTATTAAATTGCCATTGTTGCTTTCAGTGCCCCGAGGGAAATGGTAGAAACACAGGGTTCAAATGAGGGGAATAAGTATGCACATGTGGCAGAAAATGTCTGGAGGAAAGATTTGGGACATCTAGTAGGAAAGTGCTTATTGTCCCTGCAGGCATGATGTTTTTTTTAAAGGCTGCTGAAGGGGGTTTATGATGGCACCGTATCACCAAGCTTTTGCATTGCTTAGAATGTCCTGAGGGACTTGAAATGCAATGTTTTGGGAACCAGGCCTTTTTTTCTCTTTTTTTAATAAATATATAATATATGTGAGAAGACAACCCAAGTTCAGCTCCATGGTGGCGAGTAGTCCAGATGGCGAAATGGGCACAAGGAGCAGCAACTAAAGGCAGTGTCAGTTTGTGGTTTATGAATAGACATTAATCAACGTTAATTAGGCAAGAAATCTTGAAATAGATGACTTTCTGTACTGAGACACAGAAAACAATATTTTATTTCATTACAATTACCAGTATTTGTGAATTACATTTTGTGTTATAGAGTGGTAAGAGCGGTGGATACAGGAATTACACATATTTCTAGATTGGAGAAGCCACTGTTTAAAAGAATTATAGAGAAGACGTCGCTTTATTTTTGGCATAAGAAGCTGAAAATGTAGGAAGAAACTCAAAGTTGTCTGAAGTAGACCACACTCTGCTCATTAATTGGTACAGTAAGGTGGAGTAAATATTGGATCAATATGAGGGGTCAGTGTTTTATAGTTTGGCACCCTTTGCTGAAAATTGGCTCTTTTCCTGGTATAGATCCACATCGGGTGGTCAGAGTTCACTTTATTCACCCATCAAAACATCAATACCCAGGTTCTCACATCCTAATTAACCAGTAGACGATAGACATACATTTACTCTGCATGACAACATTACTCCTTTGTATAGCCACATGTTGTAACACAGCCAAAGACGACCTTTGAGTTTATCAAAAGTGCACCTGTTTAAAAAAAACCCAAAAAAACCCCACCAATCACTTTTTATTTGTCTTCAAAGACCTTTCATGATTATTTCATTTGCTTTTTTCACATACAGTATGTTATCAGTGCCTGCAAAATATGTGTCAGACATTACCGTACATACCTTTCATATTGTTTTCCCCTCTATAATTGTACATCAGTCTTCCGTGTAGTCTTTTAAACTAGAGCGCTGATTTTAAACAAAGGAGCAGCAGTTCTAAGAGAAAATCATTTCAATGCACACTTCAGCTTTTGTGATGTGGTTGTGTTACGTTGTCTGTCACTGTAACAGAGTAGCCACTTTCACCGTCTTCATGTGTCCTCATGACAAAGAGTGGGCTTCTTCGAGCCACTGAGCTAAAATGCTCTCTGGCAATTTGAACTACTTATCTAAAACTCCCCTCTGTCTAAATGAATTGTTTGATAACCAGAATGATTGGATTGTGATTTCTGGGAGTAGTTTTAGATGTACCTGAGAATAAATGCAGAGCAATTTGGTGCTTTTCTCAAAAAGAAAGAAGTGTAGCATTTAGGCGAGAGGTTTTCAGAATCATAGGGGAAACTATGATTCTGAAATCCTCTCAGGTTGTAGTATAACCGGTGTCGGGAAACCCGTTTGCGTGGATGGTATAGTACAGGACGTCACTGCATTTGCACTATTGTTGACATACAACAGTTGATCAGGCAGGACCAGCTTAGAAATTGGAAGAGAAAAATAAAGCTCAAATGAAAAAGACCAACTTTGTTCGGTTCTGCAATTCTCCAATTTTCAGGTAATTATCCAGACCACTAACTGCTGGAATGGAATAATTCAACAAAACTAGTATTCTTGTAAGTGAGCCAGTGTGTTACTGTAATGGTTATTCTCCTTTGCTGGGGACAGCAAGGGGACATCACAGTGAACGTGTCATTAAAAAGGTATGAAACGGAAAGCTGCCTCTCCATGTGACTCCATTTATTGGTTTGTTGTTCATTTTAACAAACAGAATGCTGCATCTTAAAATGTCTTTGGTGCATGGTTCAAGGCAGACCTTGAACTGACTAAAAGTCAAGAGTCAGGATTTAGACTAAAGCTTTTTTTTTTTTGCAGAGGGATGAACATGGATCTTTAGGGGGTGTTTCTTTTTTTTTTTTTTTTTTTTTTTTTTAAAATAAAAAAACACAATTCAGGCCTACAGCTGCCTGTTTTTAGACTGAGACAGCATGCGAAAGCTGCAAGTCGGAGGATGTTGTGAAGAATAGCCTGACAGTTGCTGTCACATGTTTTAGGATGGTGTTAAAATGTGTTGCGTAAATGATTTGCTCAACCTGAAGTCAGAAAAATCATCTTACTGTTTTTTAAGCCAAGGTTGCGTGGAGATGCATTAACGTTATCACTCTTAAGGGCGCTGACACACTAAGCTGACAAGAGGCTGCAAGGATACATTTAGTAAATCAGGATTTTTGTCATTTGTTTTGAATGTCGTGGATTCTCATAGGTGTCGCAGGATTGATCGCACAGCCAGCAATTTCCTTTTCTCTTTTTTTCGTTGGAAATTTGTAAACACTGAGCAACACATAATCAAGGTCTTTAATGATAGATACTGTGGCGAACTTAACTTTTGGTTTAAATTGTTTACACGTTTCTGATCTGTTTGGATAACGGCGCTCCAGAAAGACAGCTTTAATTACGAGATTCTGTGCGCTAGTTTAAAGTGCAAATAGTTTAAAACGAATCAGGTGCACTTAACCTGCAACGTTGGGCCGTTATAACACTTTGACCTAGACTGTTTGCCATTACTCATGTGATGCCCATCTCTCCTGCAGCTGACAGCTCGCTCGCTACCAGCAGTGCATTCTGATGAACGGCTCCAACCTCTCCTTAACCACCTCAGGTAAGAAGCAGGATGAATAACATCGCTGCTGTTTTGCCAGTGTGGCCATGAAAAAGACTTCTAGCATAATTGATCTTCTGCACCAAAGTGTCTTTGGTTGGTCTGAGTTAACCCAGACTGGCCCTTTAAATAAAGTCCAGATGTTGTGGAAACTTTTTGCCCCTTAGTGCGTGTTCAGCATCATAAGGTTACTAGAAATATACAACTTGTTCACTGTTTTATCTACCATGCCTGCTGCTTTTCTGGGAGAAAATATTGGATGGTAGTCGTGTTAGTTCACATGGGTAATTACAAGGTAGAGAGACAGTCGCAGTTTTAAGAACAAGGTAAGGGAATAAACGGTATAGATCTTTGAGTTCATAGAAAATATTTTGATTTTGGCTTCTTTTTATTATTTGTAGTCTTGGTTGGACAAAGCAAGACAATTGAAGACGTCATCTTAAGCTGTTATGGGTGTTTGTATAATACTTTTAAATCTGCTGAATGTATCTAAAAAAGATCATTTGAGTTTTCTATTTTAAGTTCCTGGCAAACAGTAAACACTGAATAGACTGGTCAAAAGTACTATAGTATCTACAGGTGCTGTTCAGCCAGCAAAGCTATGATATGAAGCTCCTGGTGCACAGGTTTGAGGCTCTGCTGTTATTGAATCAGCAGATCGTTGACAACTACACACATGTATAATGTATTGTTTTTCTTCTTTTAGTCATGCCTATGTGGGACAGGATTACAGCATCCAGAAGAATGTTGGGAAAATCTCCTTGGATCAGATTGATTCAGTAAGTAGCTTTAAACATCTGTTCTTGAAATTTCTTCCTATGGCAAATTCTTCAAGGTGCCTTTTTGCATTGAAGGGCTTTATTGCTATGTACTTATAGAAAAATATAAATTATATAAGGCATTTCTTCAGGTTTGTCATTAACAATTACCTGCTTACAGCTTTCAGGGAAGTCATTCCCATTGTGTATGAGGCAGCTCCACCAGTCTCTTAGAGAAAACCATCATCTCCGCCATGGAGGTCGGATGCAATACGGTCTCTTCCTCAAAGGTATCGGCCTGTCTTTGGAGCAGGCACTGCAGTTCTGGAAAATGGAGTTCACAAGAGGCAAAGTGGATGCAGACAAGGTAATGGTGATACATTTTAATGCTTTGTAAATGAATATTTTCTGAGTATCTTTAAAACAAGATGTCAACAGATGCCTTCTACCTGCTCTCCTGGTGAAGGGTGGTTCAGTCCATCCTATTCATGATTGGTTCATTGTCAACAAAATGTTACATAACATACAGGCATCACTCAGTAACTGTTCATCCACCCCAGAAATGACATGGGCTACAGTTTTTTTATTTTATTTTACAGACTAAATTTGATCCCATTTCAAAACATTCTTGTTTTTGTTTTTTTTGTTTTTTTTTTACAACATATGATGGTACATACGTTGCTGGAAGTTAAGTAAAATATAGTGATACAGTGATGTCTGAATTTCTCAGACTGAGGGTTTTTGGTCTGGTCTGCTCAACACTTCAGTGGGTGGGGCTGTTTTTATTGGAGATTAAGTGGTTCCATCAAAGCTTTATTGATTGAAGGAAAGTTCACTGGTGTCATTAGGTGCACTCAGTGCTTTGATGAGGCTAATGAAAACTGAAGTGGTTATGAGTTGGGTTATTATGTCTCTCGGTAGGAGACAGACACAGTAAAGACATTAAAATTGTTCTGCATGAAGAAAACGCTCACTCTTTATGTGAGTAAGAGAGAGAAGTGACAGGAGACTCCACATAATGGACCAGCTCAGATAGAACAAATAGAATTTCATGCTGTGAAGTTAAGTAGCTATGAATCATGCTTTTTAGTCTTGTAAGGCTTTATATAAATTTATTAGACTATTCATTTTTTAGATTTTTTTGACTTGACTCTAAAAGTTTGGATATGATCGCGTTGTTTGTGTTATGTTAACAGGGCCGGGGATCTTTGTTTCCCGTGTTCATTCACCATAGTTGCAGATACTTTAGGAGGTGTGATCAGAAAGTTTAGTGGGTTTATTAAAAGCACAAACTATGCTGCTATTCACTTTGAAGGCCATCCTCTTATTCACCTCTGGCTTCCAGCGATATGAACACACTTACTCGCCATGCATGCTGGATTTCCTCTCTGTGTGAAAAATAACAGCCTTTAAAGGTGGAGACTTTGTTGTTGATGTCAAAAAACAAGCATATTTTCGAGCGCTTTGTGTTGTACTCACCACAGTTCAAGCCTTCCCTTTGATCCTTTATGCATCAAAGCGCACAAAGTATTTTTGGTTTGCAGCATTGCAGGACTTTGTGATCATACCTCATTTGTTAGATGGGATGTCTCTGAATCGGTCTGGCACGCGTACATCGATTCAAAGTCTGGTCATATAAATGTTAAAGCATTTCCTTATCATCTATCAAGAAAATAACATCTTAATTTCTCTTGTTGTATCAAGTTGCTTTTTTAGTTGCCTTTACAGTAAGCACTACAGAATGTTGGAAACCTCACATGCCTCACCTTGTCTGGGCTATCTTAGATGTGAAATATGGCTGCCCTGTGGTTTTTGAGTAGGCTTTTTGTTTTAAAATGCTCCATCCACAGTGTGGGCATTTGGGAATTTCTTGAGATATCACGTTTCCTAAAAGATGCACTCTAATGTTCATTAGATGTGAAAACAATCTCTCCTAAAGTTGGGATCTAAACTTATCGGGTTAAGCATACCTTACTCAACCAAATCTTTGAGTGTGTTTTGCTCTTCCACACTGAACTCACTGTTACACCTTATGACTGTTTGCTGCTCTGTTCCAACCTAATCTAAGAGTTGATTAGTCAGCAATTCTATTCACTTTAATTACATGCACCACTCGACATGCAAAATCCAAAATATTTGTCAGCTTTATTTTCTTAAATGGGTACCTTTCATTGTCTTGAAGTCTGGAAACCTTTAAATCCTGGTGCGTTTGTTCTAGATTAAAAGATGCGTTGAGAAAACGTTCGTTGTGTTAGTTGCAAAAGTACTTGCGAATGAGCTGTTTTTACCTGCTGTCATCAAATCATTTATATTTTATAAGATGTGCAGAAATACTGTGGATCTGACTAATGCTGACATCCATGCAGAGCTCACACATAAGTGGATTGTAGCTTTGAGTGCTCATCAAAAGATCCAGTATTAACAGACTGCACAGCAAGTGCCAAGAAGTGATTGTGCTGAGTTGAATAGACACCTGATGTAGCAGTCTGGTGTGGTTGTCCTTATGGACGGGCCTTGATCCCAGAGCCCTGTAGTCTTTGAATACTAATTTGTAGTAGTAGATCACACGGCTGGCATCCTGGTCATGTCACCCCAGGTAGCCTGCGCTCTTTCCAGTCTGGGTCATGTTTTGCATCAGCCAGACGTTTTGTCCAAGCATGTGGGACTGTCTTGAGCCCCTGTTTCTTGCTGGTGCCTCAGTTGAAAGAGTAATGAGGAAACAGATTACAGGATTCGGACCAGAATGGATACACAAAGATGCACATGGTTGTAGCTGCACAGAAAGCAGGTGCTTTGTCATTTGTAAGGCTCAAATCTTTTTGCTGCATGGGAAAGACCAGCTTTGCAGAAGCAGGGTGTACATGGGATCAATGGGAGGCTAATGAATTTTAGCAACCCTAATGTCTAATATTAATCGAAGAGACACAAAACTGTTGTTCACTGCTGTTTATTGCATGATCGCAATCCATAAAAGCCACAAAAAGTTGCATGTTTAGGACATAAAATTTGATTGGAATTGTAATAGGCATATTTTTTGGCAATATGTAGTGTTTGTGTTCTGGGAACGGTTAATAGGAGTGTTATTAAAAGATGTACTCTGCCATTTCAAATATAGATATTCACTCCAAAAGATAGTTAAAGTAGGATCATTTGGGTTGGAGAACATACAGATGCATGCATACTAAGGAGATGAAAAGTAAAAATATCACTGAATAATTTGTGGAGCACTCAGAAATAGTTTTGCACTAATGCAAACCATGATTGATGTCAGGATAGCTATTTTAGAGTTTAGTTCAGTGAGTTTGTTTTTTCTTGAATGCAGATATTTAAAAAAGGAATTTTACTTGAGCCACAAAGGTATTCCATTCACTTTTTTTAAGCTGTTAATTTACTAACTCTTTACTAACCCCAGTAAAGCAGTCTCAGTGAGAGCCCCATGGTATAGCACAGCCCTCTTTAGCACCCTGTACAGAGGTGGCTTTGGTCCCGTGTACAAGTTCTCAGAGCAAGGAGCTGTGCACAAAGCTCTTCTCTTCTTCCACAGCAGAGGTAGCAGAATCACGCTGACCAGATCACAGCTCTCTCAGTGATGTATGTGTTGTGTCAGGGACTGCACTTTGTGGCAGGCTGCACAAAGCTTGCTCATTAGTATGCGACAAGCACAGAGGAAAAAGATGGGAGGCAGCATTGCCAAAAGGGAGGCCCGGAGGAAGAGGCAATGTAATATTAGACTAGAGGGGGAGAGAAAATTGATGAAATCAATTTGATCTATCCATTATTCTTGCTACAGAAGTTGGCCAATTCATTTGGAGGAGTGTCTATTTGTACCACATTTGAGTGTGTTGCATTGCCTTGAGGGGGTTGGCCTGCTTTTAAACTACTTGTTTTTCAAATGTTAACTTAAGGTTAATTAACTTCCACTAACTGACACATTCTTTCATAATGTAGGTTGAACAAATGAGTCATTAGATGACACGTCATATTAACTGCTTTTGGAGATGTGTTACAAATGTGCACCTTGCTATTTTTATCTCTAGTATTTTCAGTATAATTTAAAAGGAGCCCCACGCTTCTTTGTTGCTACCCCACATTAAATAAATCCTGAGATGATTTTTGTCTGTCTGTCTGTCTGTCTTTCTTTCTTTAACAACATTCAACTCATTAGTAGCATCAGGATGTAGAAATGAATTAGAATTTTTGTGTCTTTTCTCCTCTTGGACCACTATTTCAGCAGCTTGAAAAACTCAATTCCAGACCCAAATTAACAGAATATTTGCCAGTAAATCACATATGTGATATATAATGTTTAAAAGCCAGATAGTCCGAGAGTTTCCTTTATTTTTACTGCTCATGCTGAGTTTAAAAGCTACCCAGTGGCAATATTTTGGTCACAATTCTTCAAAATTTAAATTTATGGGATCTGTCAGCAAAGAATAACAGCCCGTGTGTCTTGGCAGTGATGTCAAATTCTGTATTGGTGAAGCTATAATAGGCACCTAGTGCAAAAGTTATGACATGGGATGGCAGATATGACACAGGTGTTGCTAATAACATTGTAGCCCTGTGCTTTTAAGGCAGAACGGTCAGCCATGACACTTTTGACAGTGAGACAGCAACACCAGGACTCTGAAGCTGAAGAAACCAATGCAACCCCCTCCAAACACACACACACACACACAGTTTTCCTAGTTTGACATGTCGAAATAGGCTAAAATTAAAAATTCCTTAAAATTCTAGCTGTCACAGTAATGTTTTTTGTTTGTTTGTTTGTTTTTTAAGTTTTTTTAAGTCCTCCAATTTAATTTAAGCTGTTTCATGAGTTACAGATTTTGTGTTTCAGTGACTTTGCTGCTCTAATTTTTTTGCCATTTAATTAAATGGTAATTTTGTGTGAATGACCTTTTTAAAAAGCGATTAATGTCTTCTTTTCTGCCACATCGAACTACTTAACTCGTGTGCTGCTCCTGCATTTTATAGTCACTCACCTTTATGTTGTTGTTTTTTGGTGTGAAAAGGCCCGTTGTGCAGATTGAAAGGGGAATGTATTATAATGGTATTTAACATGAGAGGGATTGGAGCTATAAGCACATCAGTCACTATGGGCTGAGCCTTAGAAGCCATGCCAAGTTCACACACACACACACACACACACACACACACACACACACACACACACACACACACACACACACACTCTCACTCTCACTCTCACTCTCTCACTCACTCTTAAGTAATCCCTTTTGATTGTGACCTAATTCAGAATTTTGTGAATGTGCTGCAGAGTGTGGGGGGATGTTAAAGTGATGTTGTCCCATGAGCCAAGATATGCATAAGAGCAGCTTTGGCTCAACTCCATTGAACGCATCTTTTGTAAATTTGCTCAGTTTGGGGGTCAGCTGTATTCGGGTATATCCAGGATTATCTGAAGTGTAGGTTGAGGCAAAACAAAAACATAAAAAACCACATTTAGAGGGGTTTCATTCACACGCCAGGTTGTGCTTTACCTCAGCTCTGCTGGGACAAATGACTGTTTAGTATGGTTTTTGAGGCTTTGTGTCACTTTTAGCTTAGAAATGATTGTTTTTTAAATTCCAGGTAACATCTTGAATATGCTGTAACACTTGTGGAGTTCCTGTGCTTTGTTTTAATAGAGTAAGGGAGTCTTAAATCAGGAAAAGACCTCTTATATTTATTGTTTGATTTATCGTACTTAAAGAAGGTTTTACAAGTTTTTAAATTGCCACTGCAGCTTGGCACATTAGTAAGTTTGCAGGGTTTTATTGCAACATTGATGTGTTATGATGGGTGCAGTCATGTTGATTGTGTTCTGTCACTGTCAGAGCACGCTCCCTGTATTTTACAGTCTGATTTTTAAAGGCACGGTCACTGTGATGCATTTTAATGACTGCACAGAATTACTGTGCAATAAAAAGTTCACTGCAAAGATTGTGTAAAATGACCCCCATCAAAAAGTATAACCAGCTAGAAGATGATGAGAAGGATTTCAGAGGTCTGCAATACAGTTCATGTGTGTCCTTGACTTTGATCTCCTACTTTTAGAGCAGATCAGGTAAAGGGTTTTCAAGATATCAAACCAGGATTTGCATAGTTCTGCTGCCTTTAAGCCGTTGAACTGTTGAATAAGATATAACAAGACCTGGCTTTATCTGAGTGTAAATTCAGTATGACTGTACACTTGATGGTTAGTACTAATGCAAAGCTGTAGTATAAATGAAAATATTCATGTTTATGCAGGGCAAAAAACACGATCCTTTTCATTGTCAAGAAATCTATCACTATTTTTTTTAAGTCTATAAAATATAAAAAGTAGTAATTACAGTCCATGTATTCAGCATATCCATCCCATAATATCATCAATTTTCTTAATTTGCTTTCCAGTTTGGAATCATAGGGGGCCAGAGCCTGTCCCAGCTGTCACTGAGCGAAAGGCAGGGTACCACTCTGGGCAGGTCAAAGCTAAAACGACTGGCATGTTGAGCATGCCACCTTCAATAGGTTGAATCCAAAACTCCTGTTATACAATGAACGGCAACGGCAGACATTCACACAAACAACTGCTGTATTGAAATATAAAATGTTTGCTTTACTTTCAGTAAACTCATTAGAGCAGTTTAGGGGATTGAACTGCTCATCTGAATGTGAGCTGCACACTGAGGATTACAAAAGTGCTGTGCACATTAAACTGTGTTCTGGGGCCTTGTTTTGTTGAATTTAAAATCTACTTCATATTGAATTGAGTCCTTCTACAGGGCAGTGGGCAAAGGTTCTGAGAAAGATGGCCATATTACAGCATCCGTGGTTCAACTATCTCGAGTGTGGCGACACCTCTACAGCAGGTTCTCTCTAATAGCTCTATATTTCATTGAGGAAAACACCCTGTCAAAACTGACATGATGTATGACAATGACTCTTTTCACCCTTACCTTGTCCCTCTTACACTCCCATCCTCACTAATGCCTTTCGCTTCCTCTCTCCTTCTCTCCCTTTCTGTAGTTTGACAAAGCATATGCCTACAGCATCCGCCACATGTTTGGCAAAGAAGGAAAGCGAACAGACTACACCCCCTACAGTTGCATGAAGGTGATTTTATCAAACCCACCCAGCCAAGGAGACCATCATGGTGAGTCGACGGCTGTTGGAAGAAGTGGTTGGCTTGGAAACAGTAACACATTTTGCTATGTGTTCGCTAAATCTGTGCAAATCTGCAGTTATAGTTTAATGTGCTTTCATGCTCCTTTATTTTCTTCCAACTGTTGAAATTCTTTATTTGCATTTTTTCCCTTTAAATAAAATCCCGTCTTATCTTTGTAGGATGTCCATTCCGTCACAGCGACCCGGAGCTGCTGAAGCAGAAGCTTCAAGTGTACAAAGTGTCTCCCAGTGGAATCAATCAGGTGGGTGCCATCTGTCCACAGTCGGTTTGTCAAATGGTTGAACAGCCCTCTAGCCACAGTTCCCTTCTCTGACTGGAGACGGCATGTGGGTTATGTTTCTTCTTCAGTCTCACAAAACTCAGCCAGCAATGTTATTGGATTTATAAAAAGTGTCAAAGAAATAATTTAGAAACCACCAAATAGTACTCATGGCAGTAGCCAATGGCAGTCTTAAATATCGTAAATGCCCCTTGCAGTATGTATGTATATATATATATATATATATATATATATATATATATATATATATATATATATATATATATATATATATATATATATATATATATATATATATGGTCTTGGACTGGTCTCTGGGCTTTAATCACTTGACCGTACCTACATTATCACCTTTTTTGTCACACATGTGATCGGGACAAGCTAATGCCATGTGGTACAGCTTTAATGATAATAAATAGTCTTCTAAAAATTGCTGAACCCTTTCAGCGGGGAGATGGTGTGCAGATTGCTTACAAAAAAGGTGAAAAACTAATATACAAGTCAATAATTTATGGCAATCTGTGCAGCATTTGTAGAGACGTTTGGGTATATATTCACACATGAGGTTTTGTGAATATAAAAGAGATTTATTTCTGAGAGACCAAAAAGGTAAAGATAACTAAGGCTGTAATAGTATCACAAATTGTCTTGTGAATCTAAGACGTTGTTCTATAATCCCAGAGGAATCTTCAGAAATAAACCTCACAAAATAAAAGCTTTACCATCATAACACAGCTTGCATTTTTCCTTTATTATCCATCGTTTGTGTGCATTTTAGCAAATGCTCCTCATATTCCACTAAGCCAGACGTTCCCAAAGTGTGGGGCCCGCCCCCTAGGGGGGGCGCAGAGCCATTGCAGGGGGGGCGCGGCATGAAAAGGGGGAAAAAAAAAAAAAACAACGCTTGGACACTGCTAGCACGGGCGCCCACACAAACGCAAAGCAGGAGATGAAGCATAGCTGAATATGTTTCCAAACCAACTTCTAAGCCAAAGACTAGAAAATATGGTGAAGCATGTCTTCCCTTTGGCTTCACCTGCACAAGTGCCGAGGTAGGTCTCCCTGCAGGATTGGTTTTCCCTTCGTTGGGAGCAGCGCTGGGCTGTTTAAATCACGGACAAAGAGTATCCCACATTCTTGATTTGTAGTTCACAAACATTTGTTGTAATGACTAACTACTCCTGACATTTTGGAGATGTTTGCTCTTTATACAGTAAAGTTACAGCGGGATACAAATAACATCAGGCTGATCCTGCCACAATTTGTTCCTCCGGTTCAAATCACAGACAAACAGTATCCAACAGTTGTTTATGTTTTTGAAACCATTTTGCATAGGGATTATTTTGAAAAATGTATTGATAGCAATGTTGAATATTATTACACAGGGAAAAAAAACAACTACATGTAAAATAATTACACCGTGACGCCTCTGCCTTTCTAAATGGAGGGACAGTAACTGTGTGTATGTGTAAGCCTGTAAAACCTGCAGATAGTCAGATTAACAGTATTTCGTCTCTATCTGCCATTCTGCAATTCATCTCATGTAAACAATAATGTGGCGCGCAGCGTGACGTGAAAAAAGGCACATACCTTTGACGTTGAGTGAGGAACTCTGTATTCCTCGTCCACACGTAAACGCAAAAAAGGAGTTTTAAAAAATCTCAGTTCTCGGTGATTCGAAACGCCGTTTACGTGTGGACGAAACAGCTGCGTTTTCAAAAATACCCGTGTAGGTGTGGACGTAGCGTAAAATACTTAGTAGTTTATTTTCTTACTACCTGTCATTTATTGCAGATTACTTGTATTTGCTTAATTGTTTACTAAATGTTTGAGGTGTGAAATAAACTGCAATGGAGCAAAATATGGGTGTGTGTGGTTGGAGGATGTGTTCGTGCGCGCGCGCGAGGGGGGGCACGAACATTTTTCTTGTAAAACAAGGGGGGCCCAGCAAAAAAAGTTTGGGAACCACTGCACTAAGCAAACTAAAGCTCTGATAAAAACGGCAAAGTCTGACTGAAACGGTACGTAGCTCGACACTGATCTAACCCCAGCCTCAGTGTTTAGCATTCTGGTGGCAGTTTCATGCTGGAGGCAGCCTTCAGGAATCTGGGGAATAATGAAGGAACTAATTTCAGGCAGACTCCTCAGAAGTGTCTCTCTCTTAGTGAGTACTGATAACTTGGGATTTTTCTTTTTTCAGCAGGTCACTCACCCCGAGTATGCAGTCTCACTGCACACTACAGTGGCTTTATTACCAGAACGTTGCCGTTCTTATGTGACCCAGTAAAAAGTTGGGCTGCAGGCTGGGTGTTCACCCTCTCCCTTTTCCGCTTTGTAGAGCTTCAGAAGGCAAAAAAATAAAGAAAAAACCAAAATTGAGATCTGTAATCATTGCCACTGGTTATTCTCCAAAGAGCTGACCCAAGGCATGAATATTTAGATTAGCCTAAATATGTATGTGATCTGTTTTTATTAGGTTTGAAGAGATTTTTTGAAGGATGTATTCACTTCTGTCATGATGATTTACTAAAAAAAAAAAGAAGTATAAAGTCATTTTAAATAGAGGAGAAGCAAAAATTGGCAACAGTATTCTCTGTAGAGTTGCTGTATCAGTATCTAAGGTGTAGAAGTTTAACCTTAATTTTTGTGAACTGTGCCTTTTGTTGCAGATCCTGGAGCTGGTTAAAGGAATGCACTACCAGCTGGCATGCCAGAAATACTTTGAGCTGACACACAATGTAAGTGGAGTCATTTGATGCAGGGAGTAAGCAGGGGTACCTGTGTCAGAGGCAGGGGTTTGGTCCTTGCATCTCATGCATGAAGGCTCAGGAGAGACCCAAAACTGTCATCCCATCCATCATTAGCAGTCTGTCACAGCCGCTTAATTTTCATAGGTTTATTATAGCATTCCAATCTATTTTGCCCCCCTGTGGATGCTTATTTAATTTAAGCTGTTTTATGTGCGTGAGTCATCATCCTGTTCAGTCAGTACAGCTAGGACTGAAAGTGACAACACATTTTCTTGTTAGTGCAGATTGTTCAGGTCATTCAGCTGGAGTTTGCACACATGGATGCACTGCATTTACACAGCTTCTGGTGTAGTGTGAATGGACAGTAGAGGTCAGTTCATTCATTCTAATGACCAGCAGGGGGCAACACCTCTGGCTTCAGGAACAAGTCAAACTTTACATCTAATCCTACCTTAATAAACACTTTAATACTGAGTTTATCCTCTTAAGCACATCTTTACATATACTTATATTATACTAACATTAACAGCAAGGTATGAGTCAGGATGTGGCGACTTCATGTTTGACATTTGATTCAGTGCGTAATGAGAAGATCCAGGCCTCACATGAGGCCTAAAACCACTAGCTCACAAACCAACAGGTGACTGTGTTCAGTTTCAAAAGGAAGGCATCACTACAATTAATGCTGATAGGGCACTTTTAGTAAGGTAAAGATTTAGTGTTATTACAAGTTCCTATCCTTATTTAAATGGACTCAATGTATAAAAATGTACACTACATGAATTTAGATAGATTTTTAAAATTCAGTCTTTCTGTCAGTGATTTATATCTCTTCACTCTACTAAAGCAGTATAAACGAAACAGTGGTCTGCTGGGTTTGGGCAGTAAATCCCTGTGTGTATTGCTGAGTACATTAATAGTACATCTAGTAGTACAATTCAACATGGTCTTAATTTAAACCATAGCTCCATTAGCCTGTGTTTATCATGTTACATGTCAATCTTAAATCTGTAGATTTCTAGGACTTTACATGCATATCTTCTTTTTCAAAAATAATGTCAATTATTTTTATTTCAATATATATTAGAATTCTGATTTACTCGAATTTGCTAAAGATTGGCTTACTTAGTCTATTTTGTGCCTTATCTTTTTGCTGCTCATAATAGGAAGATTTTTACATATTGAAAATCTTACCAACTGAAACAGTTACTACTGGTAAAATATATCTTTGCTGTCATTATTATCCATATAATTAAGTAGTGCAACAAAATTTGGTTCACTGATATAAACTGTGCTGGTGTTGAACATCTGCTCTGATGTTCCTTTGTGGGGAATATTCCCGGGGCTACTTGGGTTGTTTATTGTTTTTCATTTAGAATTTGTTGGTCACTCGTTTAGTTAAAGTCATTACATGTACATTTATTTTCTCCAGGCAAACAAATAATAAAATAACAAACAGCATGTTTTGCAGTCATGTGTAAAATAAATTTATTTGCCTCACATGGCACTATACAGACTGAATGCACATTTTTAATTTTTATCATCCCAACAGCTCAAAAAAAAATGTTAGGAGCTGACGGACTACCATTTAGGTCTACTTGCAGATACCTTAAAATACTATTAAAAGGAAGGCCGGTACTCTAGTGGTTCAATAGGTACGAATAGCCAGTGAAATATCTCCTTGGTAACTGAAGATGCTGACACGCTGTTCGGGTATTTTAAATCATTTACTTTTTCCACAATGAAATGTTTTGAAAACATCAATCAAATTACCTAATTATTTAAAAAAATCACAGAAAAGGTCACAGAAAGAGAATTTGTATTCCATCCACTAATTGATTAATGGGTTTTTTTTACTCATCATGAATGATTTTGACATTTTTATTTCCTGAAAGGCCATTTCATCTTTTCACTGTGCTCCGATAGAATAGTTAGCAAGTGACTTTGCGCACTAATGTGACTGTGAAAGCCTCCTGTCCTCATTAGTAAATCGTTAGTAAATTAGTAAACCATTGCACATCCCCCTTACTGACGGAGATGCTAAATGACCGTCTTATAAAAGGTGACAATTTATTGAATCAGTCAATCATTGTGCTAGCAACCTGCCACTTTTGTGAAAACTAAACCTGCTATTCTTACTGTCTCCTGACCTTCCTTCTCCTGTGGTTTCTCTTTTTTTTGTTAACAGATTGAAGACTCATCTTTCTCACTCAATCACCCCAACCAGTACTTTCTGGAGAGCCAGAAACTTCTGGGTGGAGGCAAGGACATAAAGAGAGAGATGGATGCTCCGCAGAGGTCACAGGAAAACTCCGCCTCCAAAGGATCAGCCGCAACTCAAGAGGTGGCGGCAAACACCTCCCAACATTTGGCCGAGATGACAGAAGATTTGGAATCTTTCTTTCAAGAGGCCTGATTCTCAAATTTTTAAATACACATACAAATAATTCTGTATGTCTGGACATGCTCCGAATTCTGCTGAATCTTACAAATTCCCTAAACTGTTGTATTAAGTATTAAAGTTGAAAATTTGTCTTTCAGTCTTTTAATTCCAGCTTAGCAGACTTTGGGAGAAAAAGTGAAGAAAATTAAAGGAGTGCACCACAGTGCTCATGGAAAGGAAAAATAGAAATATTATGACCAAAAATAACATTAAAAAAATCTATAATTGAGACAGTAAGCTTTTGTATTTTATTGTCTAAAAATTTTTTTTTCTATTTTCTTTATTGCAGGTTTTGATTCAACCTTTCAAAAATTCACACAGACGTTTCTTTTTTCCCCGCTGTATGATATTCTTTGCTCACATGTCCGTGATCCTGCATTTATTTCTGCCTAACCATGCGTTAAAACTGCTCTCTTGGTTTGTTTTCCTTCTTTGTTTTTACACTGGTCTGAACTCAGATGGCTTATATTCTCAGTGCACAGTATTTTGGCAGAGACATGGTTTGGGGGGGTGATGACTAGAACATTTCCCAGCTGTCTCAAAAACAATGTCATTGTATTTGCTGGCAGCAGTATGGATGAATGGTGGCAGGAGGGCGGATGAAAATAAACAATTTCCACACTTGTATTATGCTGCCTTGGAATATTGCCTCCTAGTGCACAATGCAATTTATTCAAAGCATACGTGGTCAAGAGATATTTCCTCACCTTCCTCTTGAGCCTCAGTTCAATAATTTGTTTAAAAAATAAAAAGGTGGCTGTCTAAAAGTCTAACCTTTTTGTGCTGCTGTGGAATTAGCAACACAGACTGCTCCAATCTCGGTTCTTTAGGAGGTACAGTTTTGTGCTCTTATCTCCCCTCATACTATGCACTTTACCAGACTGCTAACTTTGGATCCAATTAGAGGGACAGCAGTGTTAGTTTGTGAATGTAAATGCATTTTTCAGGAGGCTGGAGGAAACATTTGGGTCATTTTGTGGAAACCTCAATCTGTAATTTAATCATAGATGAATTTAAGCCACATGTCCCTGATGATGACCAAAAACATAATAATTTGTACCATTAATGCACATTTCTGTTTCACGACTTCCTCTGGCATATGCAAAGCATCCTGCATCAGTGTCTCTCACTTTAAACATCAGAGCGGCCGAGCTGCACATGGCTGGAATTAAATTAGGTCTTAAAATCCAAGCATGGTGCTTGACATGGAGAGGATTTATTCAGTGTAATAAGGCAACTGGATAACAGTGCACAGCCGGGCTGCTGTCAGCAAGAGACCCTTGATGTTTAATATTTGGTGGAGCATGACTACATCTGACAAAGCTGGCACTTTCTTAGACTGTGGGCAGGCAGTTGACTAGGACTGTGTTTATCTCCTTCAAATGGATTTACAATCATTAGTCATGAACTTGCTTTCGTTGTGTGATTTGTTCTCTTCCTGTAGTCATTACATGGACCAGGGGTGTGCTGTGGGGATGGTGCATTACGCAAAGGGTGAGAAACATAATCCAAGACGTAATCGCAGCATTTGTTTCAGAAGCCTCATATGGAAAGTGACGTCCATGCCTTTACTGCAGCTTTGTGAATGCACTGCAATCTGGAAAATCCCCAAGTTCATCTGTTTTCCATGCACAGGCAAATAATATTGACTAACACTTAAAAAATTTAAAGAGGCACCTTAAGCTTCAACTATGAGCCAGTTACAGAAAACATAAAAAATACTCAATTGTTATTTGTTGGGATGTGAAAGAGCACCACAGCGAATCAAAAGGTTATTCATCAGTGGTAATGATTACTTCTCTGACTCTATTGTTCGTTTCTGCTCAGCGCATGATGTATCTTTTTGTCCTAATGCAGCATAATTTTACCCAGGGGACTAAATTTGCAGCAGTGTCATTTGTTATTCAGTACGCCTCACCAGAGGCAGCTCTGGTTAATTTGGAGATTTGCGTGCACATAGTTTATTTCTTTTTAAGGATTAGATAGCATCTAATAATGCATACTTGTACATCTCACCCTTGAGCTGTATTAAAATTAGCAAAATGTATTTGATAACTGTCTCAGTCCTTATTTCAGATCTAATAAATGGTTTGCAGTCATTACGGAGTGTTAGCTTTTCAGTGGGAGGATTTGGCAATGTTTAGTTCTTTTTAAATGAGCCAGCGTCCTTGGGTTTTTTTTCTTCAATCTAAAAAGTTTGAGCTTTTCTAGAAAAGAAGCCTGTTGCAGGTTAAATTAGTGAAATCTTGAGGTGAAGGCCTGCGATAGTCTGGAAACCTCTCCAGGGTTTACTCTGCCTAGCTCCAGTGACAGCTGGATAAGCTGGAGGTCCCCTCACTCCCAGTTAAGCAGGTGATTGATGGATGGATTTTTAGTTTGGTGAGTTTAAAGTCATGTACTTGATGCTGCTTTTTTTTTTTTCTCTTTCTTTATAGTGGAAAAAATATAAAAAAATGTCTTTAAAAAATGGAATTGGAAGGTTCATCATGCACTCAGTCGCTGCTTTGACTGCATAACCATTTCCACAAGACCATGAAATGTGAGTTAGAGCTACGAAAGAAAAACAGCTACTGAGTGAACTCTTTAAACTCAATTTAAAAGAACTAAAGACTGTTTTGTCAAAGTTGTGGTTCATTATGTAAAACTTGAGTCAGTGAGCCATTCTGCATGCAGTGGTGTGTAACATGTTTGCTGAGATGTAATGTTGTTATTACTTAGTTTTACTTCAGGGAGCATTTTAGTTTTGAATGCTGAACTGACCAATACTATATTTGTTAATAAGCTTACTCGCCTGCCACTTTGTTGGGTGCACTTACTGGGTTGGACTCCCTTTTGCCTCAGAGCTTTGTGGCATAGATTAAGAAAAGTGCTGGAAAATTGTTCAGGTCTTGTGTGACAACAACACCACGAAAGCAGCCCAAACTGTTGATTCATGTTTTCAAGCTGTTTACGTCAAATTTTGACCTTAACGTCTAAAAGTTTCAGCAGAAATTAAGGCTTCACAGACCAAACGATAATAATGCAATATTCTATTGCCCATTTTTCAGACTGACGCTGCACAGTTTCCTGATTTTAGCTGGCAGGAGTGGCACCTGGTGTGGTCTTCTGCTACTGTATTACATGTGCTTCACGGTTTGATGTGTTGTGAGATGCTCTTGTGCATACCTTGGCGGTAATGAGTGGTTATTTGAGTTGCTGTTGTTGCCTTCCTATTAACTTGAAGCAGTCTGGTTATTATACTCTTGCATCAGCAAGACATTTTCACCCAGAGAACTTTCACTCAGTGAATATTTTTCCATTTTTCTGAACAATCTCCATAAAGCATAGAGTGGGAATCCCAGCAGATAAACAGTTTCTCAAAGCCCATTTGCCACCAACAACCATTCCACTTCATCTGGTTATTTGAACATGTCTAAATACCTCAATTGAAAATTTTATTTATATAGCACATTTCATCATATGAGAACTTGATGTACTTAATATGGAACAAGAAGACAGCAAAGGGGAACAACACCTGTTAACTGTAGGCATGTGTAATTGAAATGGTCTGTTTTTGAACACACAGATATAATTGATCTCAGATCAGCAGGCAGCCTTTTGCAAAGAACAGGACCACAATAACTGAAAGCACTTTCAGCGGACGGAAATCTGATTCTGGGAACAATTATAAGATCTGAATCTGATGACCTGAGAGGTCTGACTGGGTTGCAGCCAGTGAGCAAGTCAGAGATTGTGAACTAATATAAAACATTTTAAAGGTAAGCAATTTCCTGAAATCTTAGTGCTGATTTGGGGGATTCCTGCAAACTGAGCGTTACAATAATTTTACCACTTGGTCTACGTGGACCAATTCTCAGAGTCAGGAATTAACCTTGGGTATATTTTTTAAGTGATAGAAAGCAGTTATGGTGACCTTGTTGGTGTGATTATCAAAACTTAGATCACCAATTTAAAATGATGGACACAGAGTTCCTGACTTGGATGAAACCGGTGATAAATATAAACTTGTGTGTGATAAAATGCCTGGAGTTGATTTGAGGTGTGGTGCTTGCATTTGGAAGATTTTGCAGTGAACAGACAAGATGCGGTCAAAGGAGCTCCATGTAGGTGAAACAAGCCATCATTAAGCTGCGAAAACAGGAAGAAAAAAAAATTGAGAAATGGCTAAAATAATCTACAGTTTGGGACAACATGAGAAAGACTGGTAAACTCAGCAAAAAGACCTGGACGTCCAAGGAAGACAACAGTGGTGGATGATCACAGAATCATTTCCATGGTGAAGAGAAACCCCTTCACAACACTCTCCAGAAGGTAAGCGTATCGATCCAAGTCTCAGTAAAGTTCAGTTCTGGAAAAACGTATGGCAAAGGCGTGGAACAGCTCATGATCCAAAGCATACCACATCATCTGTAAAACACGGCGGAGGCAGTGTGATGGCTTGGGCGTGCACGGCTGCCAGTGGCACTGGCTGTTTATTGATGATGTGACACAGAACAGAAGCTGCCGAATGAATTCGGGCATACATACAGAATTACTTTACTGTCTGCTCAAATCCAGTTATATGCAGTCAAATCGATTAGGCAGTGTTTTGTAATACAGATGGACAATGACCCAAAACATACAGCTACAGAAACCCAGGAGTTTATTAAACAAAAGAAGTGGAATATTCTTGAATGGCAAAGTAGTCACCTGATCTTAACCCAGCTGAGCATTTCACTTGTCGAAGGCTAAACTTTGAACAGCGGGACCCACAAACAAACAGCAACTGAAGGCTGCTGCAGTAAAGGCCTGGCAGAGCATTACAAAGGAGGAAACCCAGAAGCTGGTGATGTCCATGAATTCAAGACTTCGGGCTGTTTTGCCAGCAAAGGGTTTTCAACCAAGTATTAGAAATGAACATTTTATTTTCACTTATTTCATTTTTCCAATTACTTTTGAACCCCTGAAATTGAGGCGTCATGTTAAAAAAAATGCTTCAGTTCCTCACATTTGTATGCAATGTTTGTTCAGCCCACTGAATTAAAGCTGAAAGTCTGGACTTGAACTGCACCAGAGTTGTTTTATTTAAAAGTTATTGTATTAATGTACAAAAGCAAAATGAGAAAAACGTTAGCTCTGTCCAAATATTTCTGGACCTAACTGTATATCTAGCCATGTGGCTAGTGTACAGCCTATTTAATACATTTCTAAAATGTCAAGATAATGAAAAACAAGAAGTAACCTGACCACAGTGCTCAAACTGATCAAGGTAGTTGGTTTTATTAAAAGTGGATCTATTACACTTTTTTTCTAGGTCAGGTGTGCCTGGCTGCCTGATATCACATCTCTTTGACATCACACATCCAAGAGAGTAAACTATTGGACTGCAAACTGTGAGGAAACCATGTTTTGAGCTGCCTGTAAGTTTGCTGATCTAAAATTTGAAACTCTGGTCATGTTTTAACAGGAGCATCCATCATTGTAGCAGTATATGGCAGATAAAGACCAACAAAAAGGTCTAATAAAAGCTCTTTAAGCTTTCTTTAGGTTGGCTGTTAAGTGTATGTGTGTGTAAATATGAATGTAGTTTTATTTAAGCATCTGATTCCTGTGGTTTCCCAATAAACCTAAGTGGTATAATCCAAATATTGGAAAAAAAAAAAAAGAATATTCAAAGTCTGTCCTCCATCTCAAAGCCCCTCTGAAATATATAAAACCAACATTGTTTGGGTGTTTACTTTTCTGGCAGACAAACTATTTATATGAAAAAAAAAAATGCTTCCATCCACTAACAGCAGCTAAAACGACTGATGTGCCACACAACCAATCGGGAAAATATTTTTTAATTTTCAACAAATTCACTTCCCCGTGAGCGCTCATATGACTCACTAATAATGGAGACACTTATTGAAGAAATTGCCCTGCTAGATTAGTTTGCAAAGTTGAAGGCAGTGGCTGTACAATTGTGTTGCAGTTTGTTGCAAGACCGATAATGGAAATTTCTATTTAAAGTGTTTTTTATTACTAAGCACCGTTTCCAACATTTAGAGCTTTGATTACATTTCTGTTTGATTTTCATCGTCCAGAGTATTTTAATCATCCGGAGCACGCAGTAAAGTTCACATGACTCAGTTTATGAGTCAGTGTTTAATTCAACCAAATTAAAATTCTTTCAGTATCCTCATTTACCTGCTTGTTTCTTATGGTAGCTGTTTGGAAATGATTCCCCAGGCCTCTGGAAGTCTTCTGGAATTCTACATTCTACTAAAACATATGTCCTCATTTGGTGTTTTGATCATGATGGTGGAGAATGGCAACAGGGTGCCCCAAAATCTCTCATAGGCTTTTCTGCGTGGATGATGGTGATTGCGAAGGCTGTAGCATATGGCACTCATTATTTTTATACTTCTCAAACCATTTAGTGATGTCTTGTGTCCTGTGTATGGGGAATTATTGCCCTAGAAAACCACTAGAATAGAAATGTTTTTTTGTGTGTGCACAGACTGAGTCATGGTAAAAAGAAAGTACACCCTCTTTAAATTGCCAATCCCAAGTACAGTAGAAAATCTCCATCAGAGTAGCTGAAAAAAAGGGGGGAAAAAAACTCAAGGTGCAATGGCCCAGTCAAAGTCCAGACCTCAACCTGATTGAAATGCTGTCTAGAGAGCTGTGCATAAACAAATGCCCGTAAACCTCAATGAACTGAAACAATGTTGTAAAGAAGAGTGTGCCAGTATTCCACCACAATGATGTAAGAGGCTGATAAACCCACAGAAAACCATTACTTCAAGTTATTGCTGCTAAAGGTGGTTCTACAAGCTACTGAATCATGAAGTGTACTTGCTGCTTCTTCATTTTAGCTTAGTTTTAGTTAAATAAATAATGACACTGTGTAATATGTATGGTAATGACTAGATAATTTTTATTATGTCCTGATATGGAAAACCTTAGAAGTGAAAGATTGTACTTTCTTTTGATGGCTTTAAATTAGAGGAGAGCGGATCGATTTGAATACTGATGCTACGGATACCAACGCACAGCACTATGTTAAGAAGTGGGCAACAAAAAAGCCTCAGTAGAAGAAAGAAAAAGTTCTAATAGTGACGAGTAGAAAACCACCACACTCACTTAAAATAGAGTACACAAGGTTTATTTTTCTTTCTAAGCAGAGTAGAGGAATGAAGGCTTAGTTCTGGACTGAAATTCAAGACCTGAAGCCACCACGGTTACAAACAGGAAAAGGTCTGCATCTTCCCGAGAAAGGCTTTTTTACCCACCTTGATAGGCCTTGCATTAGTAGGGAGTACGTTTTCACAGCAGGTCCTGGGAATACAACTCTAAAGCTCTTCTCCTCCAGGTCGTGAGCGATTTCTTCTGGTTGGCCACCCCCTAATTACAGAGTAGGCTTAAACTCCCTAATACACAGGTCCAACAAACCAGCAGCTTCCAATCCGGTCTTTTATCACAACAAATCCATATAAACCCAAATTAAAACAAATCCTCCTTCCAGTAAAATTTAATTATTTTAGCAGCTAAACCATCCAGGCCAGGTTAAAACTATTGTCCTTTAAAATGCCTTTTTCTGTCACCAGCTTTAAACGTGTCCTACAACATACTTCCTTCCTGTTTCTGCAGTTCTGTCCTATTAATAGAGAAGGGCCCAAATCCACACCAATCAACTACTCCCAGTACTCAGCTGGACTAGAGTGGAATCCCCACTCCCGCATGGGTGTGGCTTATATTTCACACTCAAACACAAAATACAATAATTGAACTGGAAAATAATCCTAAACCACAACGACTAGTTAAAAAATACATTTTATTTTGTTTGGATTTTTTTGGTCACATTTGTAGGCGTTACACACCACATGTCTTTGCCCGTGCACCTGTTGGCATCGTTCCACTGATCTAAATGTAGAGAACCGAGAGTGTCCGTTACCGTCTCTCGGTGTCACTGCGTGGTATTGATTGTAACACCAGATGGAAGCATCAGTTACACTCCCATCAGCATTTTCTCTCATTCTTGTGAATCCTGGCAATTCTTGCAGTGATGCAGAGTGTGATGTTGGGCTCTAAATGATAATTTAAGAAACAATATATTTGCCATTGAGATTGTTCCCAAACACTAAATTAGCCAGGAGACGTGACAAAACTCTTGATTGCAAAACTGGACACAAAACCACCTGCAGCTGTATGTAAATGCATCACTATTCCTGCGGGTGCTGTCTCATTAACCTGACAGATGTGTGAGTCTCTTCTCATGTGATTAACTTCGCTCGCAAACCCCGCGCTCCTTCTAAGCCTTACCTGCAGCCACGTTGTCGCTTCGTGTTGGACAAAACCCGTGAAAGTGGTGCGTTAGTTGCTCTAAACATCCCCTTCGCTCCTGCAGGAATGTTTTAATCAGCAGCAGCACGCATGCGACTTGGCTTTACGCTTCTTCGTATTGTTCTGAATCAAACGGCTTGGTAAACAGTGACCATCTATTTCCGCCCCCAAACAATACAAAGTTTGCTTAACTGAACGTACATTTACATTTTTCTTCTCTCTCCCTCTTTCTTTCTCTACTTATTTTTCCCCTGAGTTATTTAAGCTTTGAAGGTTGGATTTAATGAGATCATATTGTGCACCCATATTTGACTTGAAAATGACTTAGATCTTTGTTTACAATGCTTTCCTTCGTTTTGCTTGGGTGCATGTTCTGCTTGGATTATTATAAACACACGACTGTAAAAATAATCACAGTATAAGTTTGAGCACCTTTAAATTTTCAAACTGGCTTTGCTTCCTCTCAGACCGCATCAATGACTTGATAAGTAAAATATGTTATCATCACAAGAGGGAGTAAAATTTTTTTGTAAAAATAAATGGCTTCTTATCTAATAGAAAGCTAATTAGAGTGTTTCTCAAAATCAAACTATTCCTTTAAGTAAAAACACAAACTTTTTTTTAAATGCATTTGAGGCCTACTGCAAATATCTGATGATAACTCATCTATAATTGATTTTGGTTTAAATTAATTCTCAGAAACTCCCACTTGAATTTAAATGTGATGTCTGTATTGAATGACTGCTGTTTCTCCACAAGGAAAAAAACAGAAGAAGCTCCCTCACGTCTTCCTACTACCAGTTAAGTGGATTCTGTCACACATATTAAAACCAAATCTGCAGCAGAGTGTGACACATCAAAGGGGAAATGGGAAGCGAACCCCCTTGTTAATGGAGGGAATTGTGGAAGTGGAGACTGTGAGATGTTGGGGCGACATAATGGCACTGACAATCAACCAGCTCTGTGCCTATCCCTTTTCCCTGCAGGGGGATGTTGGTGGAGACGGAGAGCTGGAGCTTGTTGATGCTTCGTGAGCTGACACTGAGTTAGCAGTCTGAACAGACAGTAGATAAGAAACTGAAAGATGGGCAGTGTGAGGGGGGAAAAAAGAGTTGAGAGCAATCTCCTGGATTGTCTCTTTGACGTTGATAAATTGAGGATCCAAATCTCACCAATCCACCAGATTGCCCCCTTGAGATTGAATGATACAAAAGAATTTTTTTGCCCCTTTATTTTTACTGCGGATAACCTCCTTAAGGGGGTGTTACAGTAAGATGAAAACACTGTCAAAATGCATTGTTTCTTAGCCGTTCAATTCAAATCTGAAGCCTGCTTTAAGATGAAGACCTTACACGATGTATCCCTTTATAAGTTCCTGAAGGCAGGCTGGTTTAACCGCTTCACTTCGCTCATCTCTGTAAACTGTTGTCAGGCACATTTTGGGAAATGAGATAACAGAGGAATGGTCTTTGCTGTCTTCTCAAACATGGTTAGTTATAAAAAGAAAATGAGTGCCATAAAGTGAAACATCAGTATATTCTAAAATTGGTAAGTTTGTTTTTATTCTCTCAAAAGCACTGCATTCATCACTCAGAGAAAAAACCATCCTTTGGGCCGTGGAAGTTGACACAAATTATTTGCTCCATTAAATCACACCTGCCGTTGAACATTTATTAAAAAATAAATCTGTTTTGAAATAATCTCAGCCAGAGTGGGGGTGAGGTGCAGGAGCTCACCTCTCTCTCTCTCTCTCCCACAGCTGCATTGGTTAATCTCCTCCTTGTAGTTCATAGCCTGGGCACCCCTCGGGGAGGTGGGGTTTTTTTTGCACTACTCACATGCATGTTTCATCTTCACAAGGTCTGAAGCAGCACTCGCTATAGAGAACTGCAGTTTTCCCAGGCCCCATAATTGTCTGTAGTTTGATGTCTTAGCTGGTCAAGACCTCACATTTGTGCCAGCAACTTCAGAGAGAGCTACAAAAAGATACCTTTTCTTCTCCTCCTGAATTACATCAGTGTGACCCTACAGCATAATTCCAACACCAAACACACACTGACTAATGACTCATATTTTTCACCCACAATGGAATCTATGTCATCCTTAGCTTTATACATGAAAATGTGTACGTGGCAATCAAATCAGGCACAAAACCTACAGAATTGAGCTTTCAAAGTAATCCGTCAAGTGCCTGCATTCAGGCTAAGAAGTATTTTCTGTTAAAGGCCTGTTAACATTTCCTTGCCATTCACACATCATGGTTGAAAAGTAAGTCTGCGGAGAAAAACTGAGAGAAATGTTAATTCAAAATGCCAGAGAGGCTCTGTGTGCAGTTCCCGTATAGTTGGCTTTTCTTCGATCCTGAAAATGATGTGAAAAACATTCACTGAGACAAAGTGCTAATACTTCCCCGAGGGTTCCCTCGCTGATAAGGTGAAGTCAATGTAAGCTTGTAATCGATTTCATCAGCTTGCTGCAGCAACCCTGAGAGCATTTTAGTAAAGAAATGCAGCAGTGAAGGGATAATTCAGTAATGCCTTAACTGTGACTTGGGAATGTTGTTTCTGTCTGTGATTATATTAAAATTAACCTTTGGTTACATAGAGCCTAAGTAAGCCTATATAGTTAACAGACAATTAAAAAATATCACATTGTTAGTGACTGGTGGGTGTATGTACTATATTTGCTGTCAGAGCTGCCTTAATTCTTTCAACAAGGTGCTGGAAACATTCATGAGAGACTTTGGTCCATGCTGACATGAAAGCATCACATAAGTGCTGCAAATATGTCAGAGGCACATTCATTAAATGAACCCCAAAGGTGCCCTGTTGGATTAAGATCTGATGACTGTGGAGGGCATTTGCTGAAGGAACCAGTTTGAGAATACCTGAGCTTTGTGACATGGTGAGTTATCCCGCTGGAGCCATCAGATGATGGGTACGCTGCGGTGATAAAGGGATGAACATGGTCAGCAACAATTCTCAGGTAGGTTGTGGCTTTTAAAAGACGCTGATAGGAAAAGCTTTAATGTTGTTTACGCCAAATTCTGACCCTGCAATCTGAATGTCACAGCAGAAATCGAGATTCAGTAGTCAATAGGCTTAATAGTCAATGTTTTTCCAATCTTCTGTTGTCCAGTTTTGTAAATTGTAGCCTCGGTTTCCTGTTCTTGCCTGACACGAGTATCACCCACAGTTGCCTGCTGCTGCTGTAGCCCATGTGCTTTCATGGTTTGGTGTGTTCAGAGATGCTCATCTGCATACCTTGGTTGTAAAAGTGGTTATTTGATTTAATGTTGCCTTCCTATCAGCTTGAATCAGTCTGACCGTTATCCTCTGATCTTTAGCATTGGCAAGGCATTTTCATGCATAGAACTGCTGCTCAGTGGATATTTTCTCTTTTTTAGACCATTCTCCCTGAACCCTAGAGATGGTTATGTGGAAAAATCCCAGGAGAACTTTCTAAAATACTCAGACCAGTCCATCTGCTAACAACAACTATGCCACTTCATCAGGTCGTTGTGAATGTGTCTGCCTGCGTAAATGCATTGAGTTGCTATGATGTAATTGGCTGTTTAGAAATTTGTGTTAACAAGTATTTGAACATGCAAGTGATATCGGTGAGTGTATAAAGTTTTAGACTTTTTCCTGAATTTGCTATCAGTGTCAGAGAAATAAAATTATGTAAAGTGATTCCAGCCTTGATTCTGGCTTATAGCTCATGAAACTCAGAGAGATCAATGAAAAATAAATGCTACACGATACAGAAATTTCTAAATTCTGAAATGTAAGTTCATTTATACACTCAGAACTTGATCGGGGCTCCTGTGCCACAACTTACTGCATCACTATGGTGTGGCATGAAGGTGTTACTTTAGCCTTCCTTTGATAATGGCCTTCAGCTTGTCTGAACCTTCTATGGCAATAATTCTATGACCTGAACCCCCATAATGTATCATTGGGTTTTGTTTGGCCAATTAAGCACAGTGATAGCATGGTCTTCAGTCATTTAATGGTAAGGTTATGAAAAGAATGAATTTTTCCACAGCATTTTATTGCTTTGAGATGCATTAACCTACAGTAGCTGGGGAGTGGTGAGTATGTATGGCTCCTACAGGTGGATGTTTACAGGAGTGGTGGAGGGCTGTAAATGTAACATGACATTTTGCAGCTTAAACAGACAATAACATGGAGAGAGTGCGTTTGATATATGATGTGAGGCCACATATCTATGAATCAGTACTGCTCTTTGCCTCTCGAGCTTGCAGGCTTTGCTCTATACATGCATATGTGCATATTCTAATTTCCTATAGGAAATTAGAATCAACTTTTTGCCAAGAGCAAATTAAGCGAGCTCACTAAAAAGCAAAACGAGGCAAGGGAAAGAGAAATGTATGAATAAATTCTATTAGCACAGAAATTGTAATTTATTTTAACAACTGGCTGGCTTTTGTACCCTGCATTTTAACTAGCAACATTATTATTTTTTGAGTCAATAAGTTACATAATTGATCATCTTTTACCACATTTTCTCCACGTTGGAGGCGTGCTAACAGAATATGTGTTTATATATGTTATGTTTAGGTTATGTAGGGGATTTAATATGCATGGACCTACAAAAACAACATTTAGTTCGGAGTGATTATGAGCATGCTCGTACTGCACACACTAAATGTCAGCTCAGTGTTGAGGCATATAAACTTTTAGCATTAGCTGAAGCCATCACTGAACGCCCTTTCCTGAGATGTGGCACATCTAATTTTCCTTGTTTGGCTGTAAAGAGTTCCCTGTAGGAAGTGCAGACTTGTCATGTGCTCTCCATTATAACACCTAGGGACAAAAAGACTCAAACATGACTTTGACTGCATCAACGGCTAAATCAATTGTTGGCTGTTTTTGTGTGGGCCTCATGAATCACCTTGCCCTCCGAGCAATAGTTGTTGTTTACTTTTGCCATCCAGATCAAAATGAACAACTGTGTGTTATTTCCAAAGCTGCGAAAGAAAACACAATGAAGGCAAAACAAAAAGGTTTCATTGGGGACATCTGTGACTCTGAATCCTGACAGCTACATTACAGTGTTGCCTGTTGGAAGCATTTATCCAACAGTGTTACCCATGGGTGTATGCGCAATATTAAAGAGCTGGGAGAGAAAAAAAAGATACCTGCTGTGGCTTCATTTTTTACAATCTTGAGTAGTCTGTCAGCTAATTGGACTTTTGGGTTTTTAAGACTAGAATAGCCCACCTTAAATGAGAAAAACTCCAATAAAATCTACACCATGCATAAAAGAATATCTAATGGTTATATATTCATGCTGTAACAAGCAGCAGTGAATGAGATGGAAAAGAATACAGAAGATCGGGATAATAAGCAACAGCTGAGGGTTAACCTGAAGAAAAGGCGAAATATCACATATTTACACAAGCTCGCAGGGCAGAATCAAAGCACTGACTTTTTAATACAGGATGACAGGAAATATCCATCTGTATTAGTAAAACTGCACTAATTCAGACTGGATGTTACACACAAAGCATGTCTGTTTCTAGTAAAAGACACGAGATATGAATCACCTGCCATCATTAGACCACGCGCCATATTCAGGCACAATTTATCCCGTTTATCCACTATATGTGTTTGTGGGTGTGTGCAGCAGCTCAGTTGCCAAGGAAATATTAGATATTTTTACATAAATATTTGTGATCTTAAACAGGAGATGCATGCAGAAGCTTACAGCTGTCTACATTATGCATTAAAAACACTCTCACTGGGAACAGATGCAGACATCAATGTTTGCTTTAAGATATTATTCAGTGAGAACTGGTTTTATTTTTAATAGAAAGTGACTCGAGCAAATTCCGATGGGATCCTAAATTTACTTAGAAAATTAACTTTTTTAGAGGCACTTCTTGTGTTGCTTTATTCCTTTTATAAAGGAAGCCTTTATTATTTAATATACACTGCGGTGAATTCAGCCGGGCACTATATTTATGAAGCTGTGGAAGAGCAGTTCAGTTCACTTCCTCCTTAGTTGATCCATGTGCATAGTGCAACATAATATGTCAAAGCTCATCATCTTTCTAAAATTACTGCAGCTCTAATGAGCTAAGGGGGCGGGCTTTGGTGCAAGAAGGAAGCTAAGATCAGCTATGGTAGTCGTCTTACAGTAGCACACACCTACTGTCACCTGGATCCCAGCCTGCTGTCGCAAGGCCAGAGAAACAACATGAAAATGATCAAAACACATCCAGGGCTCTAACTCTGCACACCATTTCATCACAAGCACTACGCTGGTGAGGAGGCTCTTTTAGACTCTGGTGATTATAAGCCCTCGTTTTCTATTCTGGCTCATCAAACCAGCTGTCTAAACAAAGCGGAGTTTGCTCAGGTAGCCGTTCTTGGATTGAGGAAATGCTGTGCGTGTGAGAATTATCACCATGCTCTGTTTTGCATCATTGAACATTTCTGGGTACTCGCCTAGATCCTGACCCACTTTGGTGTCTTTGTGTTTCCGATATTTAGATCAAGTGATTTTTTTCAGGAAGATAAATGCCGTGCTGTCTGACTGACTCTGTGGAGTCTATGTCATCGAGCGAATGAATTAAACAAATGTCAGAATGGGGGGGTGGTGGTGGATATTTTGACGAAACAAGTCTGCTGTTCATCTGAGCGGATTCACAACACCCCTTTCCACCCGAAAAGATAACACAAAGACGAACACCCGCATCAAATTTCAGTCGTTAAACCTGCGAGCTGTTTGACTTGAACACACCGCGAGAAGGTTTGGTGCGACTGGTTTATGAGGCAATCGATTTATTGTTTTGTAAATCAAATACGAACACACAAATCCAGAAAGAAGACAGTCGTGAACATTTGTTTGAATTGTGGGGAGCCTGTATTGCTTCTATCAATCTCAAGCGTTAATCACTGTGAACCATATGTAGAGCTGGAGACAGCACCGTTCATTATGACTACCACTTTGAAAATGACAAGAGGTGAGCTGTGACTGGCTGCTGGAGTGTATTGTGGAGGCAGTGACGGGTCGGGCCCGTAAAGTAGCTTTGACACTTGGCCAGAACGCCAGCAGTGGGCTCGACTTATTTAATGAACTAACATGTTCGTGTTGGCAGACCTAACTGAAGCATTTATTAGAGAGCTGGGAACAGACACAAGGTGCACTCAGGTTGGTAATAACAACAGCCACCAAATGACAGCACCTTTAAATAAAATAAGGTGCAGTCGTGTTGAGATTTTAAAAATATATATATATATATATATATATATTTTTTTTTTTCACTTTAGGCCACAGCGCCAACCAAAATAACAGAATACTGAACATAAGTGACATTACGCCAAAAGTGCATTTCAAATATCAAAAATAAATGAATGGGACTTTTCAGCTCCAAAACCAGGAATCCTAATTTTCTAACCTTAGGAGATTTTTACAGGTCAAAACTAAATAAATAAATAAAAGCCTGTATATATAATACACATGTAGTCTAAGGGCTTAAGCACACATAAAAACATTAAAAAAAAATATTGTCCACCAGGAGTGTGACCTGCTGTCTTCTTAGTGCACAGCAACCTGTAACACAAATAGAGCAGAGATAAATGGACTTGTGTACTGCCGGAAAAAAACAAACAAAAAACCCAGATAAAAGTGAATAGTTGAAAAACGTTTTACAGGTTGCTTTTTTGTAATATTCTTGCTTTCTTGGCAAGAATTGGATGAGAAGATTGACACTATGGTTGTGCTGCTACTCTAATTATAAAGCCTAGAATAAAAACAGGATTTTCCCAGTCAATCCTAGTCAATCAACCTGAAAATCAGAGAGGAAAGGTCTTCTGAAGCTCACTAGTAGATTGAGTTACATAGATAGATATATAGATAGTTTGCAGAATTAATGAAGAAATAGACTAAGTTAACCATTTTCTGCCTGTGTGGCATGGACCCTCTTTATCAGACTCTGAAATATGAATGAATGTTTCCCAAAATGTCAAATGATTCTTTTCTTTCTACACATCAATGAATGGAGCTATTCATGTGACAAACATGTAGTCGTGTCGTGTGAATGGATTCTGATTTGTATGACAGATGACACTTGTGTCCTTGGTGTGTAGCTGTTTGTTTGTTTATGCGGAGAGCCTTTGAGCCCTGAGTCTGACATTTTGGCTGGATGTGCATCAAATGCAGTGCGGTAATTCGCCTCCATCCACTGGCTGTCTCTTTATGAATCCCCCAGTTATAATCTGTCAACACGCGTCTGACATCCTGGGTGATGTTTTGTATAGAGACGCAGCTTTTAGCCAGAGACAATCAGCTCGTCCTTGAGATGGATATGGAAAGAGGTAGACCTCTTCGCTCTCACCTAGACCTTTTCAAATAAGCTTTTTATTGTCTTGTTAAAAACAAATAGGTGCAATTACTTGAGAAAATAAGAAAGTGAGCACGAGAGCTGTCAATAAAGAGTGTGAAGCCATCGTTTGCTTGCACAGCTGCTTTACAGAATTAGCGACTAGCCTGCAGCATGTTGCATGTCTGTGAATGTCTCCGTCTCTCTCACAGCCAGTCTGAACCCATAAGCAGATGGTATCATCACACGACTGCAGAATGTGTTGATATAACTTCAAGCTGTGCAAGGACTATTTTCTATCATTTATATTTATACTTATTTTCCTGTCTGATTACCAAGTCAGTGATGACACTTTCAGAGTGTGACTCTGTACACCGCTTGGGAATGATATTATTTAAACTTACAGAAAACAAACTTACCTTCTAGCTGTATTCTGTCTACTATATCTATTTATTTAGGTCTGTATAAGAAATAAATACAATATCATACAATTCAAACAATAAAGATGGGAAACAGGACAGAACAGCCAGTCTGGTTTTGTCTGCAGTTCATCAGTTAATTTGCTTAATCTGCACAAAAACATACACATCCATAATGGTTTTATAGTATTTAGTAGGTTTTATGTATCAATATCATTTCTTGGCTGGACAAAATTCTTCTTTTTGTGCTTAGGTAAGCTAAAAAAAAAGTGCTAATGTCAGTTGGTTTATAACTCCATTTTCTCACAGACCTGCTTTCAGCTAACTTGTGTTAAAAAGCTTCATTGCAGTGAGTGTTTTACTTTTAGAGTGTTTTGGCCATTGTTACTGATGCCAGATTTTAACAGCGCTACCTCATCTGTTATAAACAACTACACAGGCCAACAGGAACTATAAGGAAGACGTAATATCAAAACAATCACTTGATGATCCGATTATTCCTCACAGAAATTATGGCTAACCTGCTTTAACACAGTTAAAGCAGGTTAGCCATAAAAGTTTGTGTTAAGAAAAGTTTCCTGCTATACCTGCAAAACTGGAGAAAGATTTACCAGAGTGTGAGAATTTCCTTTTAAATATAAATCAGATCACCTCTCAATGAATAAATATGAACGAAAAGGTTAAAAAAAAGAGCAAAGTAAATGATCATAGTTACCAGTATCTCCTTACCTATTTGTGATCTGTAATCTCTTTCCATCATGTTGCATCATCCCTTCTCTCCAAGTCCAAACTTATTTCTGTGTACAACAAACAGAGGAAAGACATGATCTTTACTTTTTCATCCGCAGAGATGCAAATCCAAGAGAACCTTTACTGATTTGGCATTTGTGTATTCTATTAGGAGTATTAAGGCTGCATAAACATTTTTGCCAAAGGTGAAAAACTTGGCAAACTATAAAAAAAGAGAGAAAAAAAAAAACAGCTGCTGGTTTTTATAGTGCCTGAGGCTGCAGCAAAGGTCTGCGCAATGTACAAGAATCACCATGGATACATGCGTGGACTAATGGCATCTGAGGAGATGCAAAGACAACTGCAAAATCTTCATGAGTTTAATTCTTTGTGCAAAAAAAAAAAAAAGTCACAATGAATAATGACTCATTTAAAAAAAAAAATCCCTTTTGTAATCTCAGTGTGGGAGCAGATTTATTAGCGGCATTCATTTTAAGAAATACATCAACATCCATAGCAGGCTTTGGGATTTCATCTCTTGGCTGGTCTTGAGCTGGCGGCAGGCTTGTTATGAAAATGGATCCGAGAGCACTTCTGGCAAAGGGGGCATGAACATCACTGAGATGCACAGAGTTTCCAGCAGCAATGATTACTTCCAACTCATAGGTGCAGATAAACAGGAGAGCTAGTTTTAAGAGGAAAAGTGCTACCGAAACTATTTATGATTCATATTGCAAATATAAAAATCAAACTTCAGCTATTTAATCTATAATTTATTCATAGCAGTCATGTAACCTCTGCACTTGTTCAAAGAAAAACTGATCAATCACGCGTAATCCTTTTAATTAACTGCAGTATCGCTGGAATGTTTTCAATGAAAATGCTGTTTTCTGTGGGTTCATTTAATAAGACGCACAATGCTGCGGCTCACTTCTAGCCTACAATATTACACTGTGAAAATAACCTTGGAAAATATCCTGTGTGACAACACTACTGGTGACGTACAAATTGACGACATCTTGTGAATATTGCATTATGTTGACACAAACATTCTTTATATATGTTCTCCAAATAATCATTTTCACCTTATTGCTTAGGGAGGCATTATATAGCTGTTTTGTCAGGTGATTTATGGAGGACGACACTGCGTACCTACCTAGATACTTCCCCAGCCAGTGAAGGACCTGAACTTGTTTGATGGCAAAGTGGAATCTTCAGGTCTGTAGGAGCCGTTTTCAATTCCTTCTGCTCTGAAGAAGAGTAAATAATGACAATGCAACAATTATGATTGTGTCTTAATTTTACAGTACATGACTTTTGTTAGAAATGTAGGACAATGTCAGTGTGGTAGTGTGAGGTATGTTTGAATGGCTTCTTGAAGAGGCTTGCTCAAAAGCAGTTCTTACCCCCGTCTATAGGTTATATATATGTCCACAATGGAAAGATGCACATCCACAATGTGAATCTCATATTCCACCTCATCCCAAAGGTGCTCTATTGTTTTGACATGTAGTAAATGTGGGGGCATTGTGGGTACAATGAATTGATTGACATGTTCAAGAAACCAGTTTGAGCTCTGTGACATGACACATCAGATGATGGGTACACTGTGGTCATAAAGGGATCAGCAACAATACTCAGGTAGGCTGTGGTGTTTAAATAATGCCCAGTTGGCACTAAAGTCCCCAAAGTGTGCCAAGAAACTATTCTCCATACCATTACCTATGGTATAAGGTAACTGGATCCATTCATGTTTACACCAAATTCTGACCCTACCATCTGGAAGTTACAGCACAAATCGAGACTTGTCTCACCATTTTTTACTGTCCAGTTTTGAGTGAACTGTAGCCTCAGTTTCCTGTTTTTTGCTGACAGACGATGAACCCAGTGTGGTCTTCTGCTGTTGTAGCACATCTGCTTTGAAGTTTGACATGTTGTAAAATAAGAGATGCTCTTCTGCAAACCTTGGTTATTCGGTTACTTGGTTATTTAAGTTAGTCTAGTCTTTCTATCGGCTCTGAGCATTTTCGCCCAGAGATGTGCTGCTCATTGGATATTTTATATTTACCGGACCATTTAAACCCTCGACATGCTTGTGTTCAGCGGGTTCTTGACCATGCTTAAACACCTAAATGCACTGGGTATCTGCCATTTGGCTGTGATTAGATATTTGTGTTAATAAGCAGTTGAAAAGGTGTACGTAATAAACTGGTTGGGTATAATAAAAATAATAATATCAATGATAATAATAATAATAATAATAGTAAAAAGAATTAGAGACTAATAGAAACAGTTTTTGTCCTTGATTAAAAGCAGTATTTTTTTCCCAGTGGGGACTTTTGCCCTTGGATGGATGGATGAATGACATTCATAACGGTATGTGCAACTGTTGTGATGAAGGTCTTAGATAAAGCAATGTTAATAATTAGTAAATGCTACAGCTGTAATAAGCTGTGTGTGTATTATTGTGGAAATGCATAATCAAAAATGATTGTAGCGTGAGAGGTGAAAATTCTCGATTCAATTCTCAACAATTCAGCACTAATATAAACAACTACTGATACAACTACTACTACATCTCACTAGGTGCATATATCTTGTTATGCATGACATGCACGGGTGTTACAAAACGCACCCTTCTATTGAAAAAAGTCAATAGAAGTGGACGAGTGATGAGTAAGTCAGCAGGTATCTGACCATAGGGATTAAGCGGAAGTGTATTTGCAGAGTAATAAAACAAAAACTGAAGTGAAAAATGCACACAGAGATACAATAAGAGCATTACTGAACAGCAGAAAGGAAATGTGCAATAACGGGTCCAGCTGAGACAAAAGCACGCAAGACTGACAGCATATAATCTTGGTAATAACACACACGTTGCTTTCTGCAACTCCAAAACCTCCCCCCTCATTTCTGCACATACAATTGATCTAAACATCTCGCCTTGTGCAGCGCAAATGCTTCACTCCGAGCCAATCTCATACAGTCAGTACTCTACCATTCTTCTAATCAGATGATTAATTACTTCTAATTATATTGCAGTTTTAGTTAGGTTCTGCTTCCTATACGTCTTTTGTTTCCATTATTTTAATTGCTTTATTGTGTTTTTAATGAGCTGTCAGACCTGTGAAAGCTCTCACACTTACAGCTAATGTAAACGAGCATTAATAGCGAATCTATCAGAATATTCCACGAGATGGAAATTATATTTCAATCCCTCAAGTGTGACACAGCCAGCCGCAAGAAAATATTGCTCTTAATCATAGAAATATAAACAAACATAATGTGGTTTATAATACTGTGCATAGTGAGCTAACGTTAAAACGAACATTCAGACATCAACATAAATGAGTTTTCAGGTGGTTTTAATGTGTCACCTTTGATTTCAAGTAAGCATTTAGAGTTTTTGCTGAATGGGCGAAAGGAATCCAGTGAGGAAACTTTCCAATCCTCTCCCAATTATGCCTCATTTACATGTTAAAAGTGTGAATCACTGATTATTTCTGCAACTGAGGTTGTGACAGTGTCTCCACTCACCTATTACATTCCTCTCCTCTTTGACCAAAACACACCGCAGTGTGTTTCCTTATCTACGGAGAAGAACAAATCAGCGTTATAAAGAATGAACCGGTCCTATGCATCATCACTAGTCCACAAGTATAGAATGCATGCATGCAATATTTACACACAACACTTGTTACATTCCATCACTGTGAAAAAAGTAAACCAATTCAAGGTATTATAAAAGTGACATTTTATTAGAATTACTTTTATACCACCGATGTGGTGTTTAGTTTGCCGAACAATATTTTAGTGTCTTTTTATTAAAATTTATTCTCTCTTTTATAACAGCTGAATTCCTTGTGGATCTAGTTAGACATGGGAAGGGATTTTAATTCAACAGTGCATTTATTTGGGGTTAAAACGGGCAGGTTTACTTTTTTTTAAGTGGAGGTTAGATTAGGATTATCATTAGGGTTACCTGCTTAGTGTTTAGTCTTCCTTTGAGTCCCGTGATCTACACTCTTAATGAGAGTCAGGCTTCAGGTGTACTAATCACAAAAGAGAATTCAAATTGCTAAATAGATCTCAGCTTCGATATTTAAAGAACGGAAAGTTACAGAGCAGGTTTCTCAAGTTAAATGACAGAAATGCAGAAAGGCGTTAGCAGAGACATTGATGAGTTGCTGAGGCCGTTGTTTTCCCCCCTCAGCAATGACATTCAATCAGAAGGTAAATACCAGCATCTAGATCCCGTATTGCCCACATGCTTTTCTTTAAGCTCCAAATGCTGAGAATTTTTAAGGCATTATTATGATAATATATGAGGACTTCTTACCTCTTTAAACGCCATATCAGAGTCAATCAGTGTCTGTTTAATGATGTAAAACTTCAGAGAATGAATTAAGAACAGAAATTTATTAGTTTCTTAAGAAAGTGATCAGATATTCAAGGATAACATACGGTGTTTTACAAATGATTCATTTGGGACAGGTTGGTGGGTTTTCTTTATGAAACGAGTTAGCCGTTACCTGCAAGCAGATGTTAGGTTTTAGAAACAAGAAGCTTGAATTGCGTCACGTATCGCGTTAACAAACTGCAGAACAATAGCAATTTAATGCTTCACAGGCTGCTATTTAGAAAGTCTTACACACTGTGTTGGAGGTTTATGCTGTTTTTATTAAATGCCTTATGTACAAATACAGATTACACACAGAACAAAGCACGCATTAGAAATTACACACTGTACATTGCTTTCAACCAAAACTGTGTTTTGCACGATCACGATCTCACATCATTTTGTATCATTTAAAGTCACAACATGGCCTAGGGTAATTTTGCCTGATATTTCAACATTAAACATTTTTTTAGAAGAAAATTTTAGGTCATTTAGACACTCTGCACTCAGGTCTTCAACTCTTCTTCAAGGATAGGTTTCCATTTGTTGCATTTAATGTTATTTGTGTTGAGGGGAGTGTTTAAACTTGCCGTTGGTTAGTTATAGTTTTTGCAATTCAAATCAAAGTTGCAGATTAGTTCTGTTCAGATAAAGTGAGAGAAAAGCAACAGTTTTTATTTTTACTATATCAAATCATCAAAAAAGTGGAAAAAAATTGCCTTGAAGAAATCAGTTTGAATTTCTCCATGAAGTAATTTAAATCAGACAGCAGCCACCAATCAGTGAACTCTGGAGAAAGGTTGAAGTTTCCAAAAAAAGAAAGTGAACACATTTTCTCCGTAGCTGTGGCTGGTTAAAGACTCATCCTGCCTGTAAAGTCACTGACAAAGAGCTAAGCTGGATTTTGTGGGCCGTTTTCCAAATTAGGAAAAAAGTGCCAATAGGGTTTGAATAACTTAAAAAAAAATACTCGCATAAAAGGGCAAAAGTAATTTCCCCCTAGACAAACTCGTATTTGAAGAACAGGCACAACTAAAATGAGAAAAAGTTTTGCTTGTTTTCCACATCTAGTAGCGTGTCACGGTGGATAAAAACGGACATGGCATCACTGGATGTTTCGCAACACCACGAAAAAGCCTCTGTTATGTGGGGCACCGAAGTCTCCTTAGCAATTAAAGCAAGTAGAGAGACGCAGCAGAGTTTTGATAGGCTCTCTAAGTCAAATTATGGCTCTATGATTGCCTGCTTTAACACAGTGAACAGGGGTTGGCTATTAAACCTTAGTAATCACTACATTAAAGACACTAAATGGAAACCAACTAGTCACGCAAATCCGACAAGAATAAATCTGCAGATTAATGTTTTAGGGCAGAGGGAGCTGGAATGAAGGGCATTTGAACAGCCAAGAACAACCTTCCTGCATATGGATGAGAACTGTTAAGTGTCTCTTTTGTTTAAAAAAAAAGGCTCAAACATCAGTATACTGCAATGATTGTGGCTTTATGTGCTTTATGGGGGTGGGGGTGGGGATTTTCTTTTTACTTTCTGAAGAAGATGGGCCAAAAATAAAGTAACTGTTACAACATTTATAATGGATTTAAAAAATAGATATAAATAGCTGAGAATTGGAGGTCTGGACCACCTTTAGTATCTGCCATAAGGATGTTTTCTGTAGCCTCCTCGCGTCAGCCGTAAAACAGGGGCTTTGAGACTGGCTCGGGTAGTTCCCCACTCCTCCTCTGCAGATTAAAGCAAACAAACGGTGAAAAAAAAGAGTTAAAAACGCATTGCAGAAAGCTGCTGCATTCACAACGGAAACGCCATGTCACAAAGGCAAACTGTCTCTCTTCTCTAGCCTCTCCTAAATCTATTTTACCAAAGACAAGAAAATTTAAGCAAGCAAATTATATCCCAGGTACTATGGGGGCTTCTCTTCACACAAAATTAATTTCATGAGCTCTTTGCCCTCTGACGGACCAACGCTGAGATTCGACTGTCAGCAGCTCCTTCCTTAGAGCCAAATTACATAAAGATGCCCACCTCTGCTGCGAGGCACAACGCACCGCTCCCAAATAAGAAAGTGTTTATGAAGCAGAAAATCAAATCATTGCCCCGTTGGTTTAGGTTTGGTCTGACCTCAACACCCCAGTGCACAACTCATTGTGCTGAAAATGAATGAGCCCGCAGACCTGCTGTGGCATCCGGCTTATCGCCGTTGTCATGTGACAAGGTTGTAACTCGACTTCTGGTGATTTATGCAATTTTATTTAAATAGCAGTTAGATGTTTCTTAATGTTTTTAGTTGAAATCCAGAGTCTCCTTTATAAAATTTGGAGCAGGTGCTGATTTGGAAATTGCAAACCGGCGTTTTTTTCTTCTTTTTTTTTGCGAGTTTGTTTTTGGGCACAGCAAAGGTTAGTCAGCCGATAATAACAGCTTTCTGGAATAAGCCTTTGAAGGCACATACCCAAAAGGCAAAACAGTCCACCTCTGCAATAGGCACTGGTTAGCCCCATGAGCTTCCACTGGCACATTTACTCCTCTGGCCAAATGCAGCGAGGAGCCAGGAAGGTAGGAGGAATGTGATGCACACAGAAGTGGCTCCCTGGGTGAAGATGATTGCAAGTGGGCCGAAACCACAGTTTTCTTTTTCTTTCCTGGCTGTGAATTTTTTTTTTTTGTATAGCAGTGCAGCAGCAGTGTCAGCCAGGAAAGTGTGGTCATCACAACATTTTTTTCTTGTCAGGATTTACTTTAAATCAAATCAAAGGATTTTTGAGAATGTTTTCTTTCTTAAATTCTACTATTTGCCCATGAATGTAGGGTATTACCTTTAGTAATGCAAATACTTTAGTGGGAACTGTCTTTAGTGAAAACTTCTCAAAATACAGAATGATGGATAGTGCTGACGAAAAAATCACTGATGCTAGATATCATATAAAAATATGACACTATGGAGGCATGTGACACACGACACAGGAGCTCTAGTTTTACACTCCAACTCTATTCACCTCCAAACATAAACTGAGCACATTGCACCCAAACACAGCAGAACCCTTCCTCCCAGCTTGGGTGTTAGTGGAGCCCTCTAGTGGGTCGCCACAGATGCCCCCCTTGAACACCCAAACAATCCAGGACCCGGGGCTTAATCAAATGTCCAGAACGGCTGAAACGGGGAGTCCGAGAACTGGCTGTGGGTCCACCAGGCCAGGAAAGACATGCCGAACCCTCCGGTGGCCGGACGAGCGCCGGCGGGCACCGAGCGATCTCAGAGGGAGGGTCAGAGTCCAACGTCCCGGCAGCAGGTGGGCGGTCGCGGCAGGGGGCATGGGCCAACACCACAGGAGCATTCTGCAGAACGTGTGCAGGCTTAAGGCGGTCCACTGAAACTACCTCCTGCCGTCCCCCAAATCCAAAACAAAATGCTTGGGACCTGGTGCAATAACCCGAAACGGGCCGTCGTAAAGCGGACGCAAGGGGGGTTGATGGGCGTCACGGCAAACAAAAATGAAAGGAGAAGATTCCAACGACCGCTGAACAAAAACATCTGGCATGCAGTGGTGCACGGGGCCAGGGACAGAGAAGGGGCCTCCAGGGGAGCGGAGAGCTGGCACCGAGACATCAAAACATGGGGAGGGGGGTTCTCAGGCAAAAATTCCCTGGGGGATGCGGAGGGGTTGCCCAAGGACCAGTTCAGCAGGAGAAATGCGCAACCCCAACAAAACCCAAGGCAGACGGTCAACCCAGTTACCACTCGTTAAGGAAGCACGGAGCGCGGCCTTGAGTGACTAGTGAAACCGCTCGCACATCCCGTTAGCCTGCGGGTGGTATGCCGTGGTGCGGTGGACCTTCCATCGCAGACCAAAGTTCCGACACAAACTGAGGGCCTCTGTCTGAGGTAATGTCAGCAGGGGGACCAAAACGCTTGCTAGCCACGTGCTGAATGTCTGTAGTAAACTCTGATATTGCCGCCAACTGACGCTGCTGGCGCGCACTCCAAGGATCAGAAACCTTGGACTTGGCAAAAGTCAGGCTTATGTTCAACGTATGCGGTAAAATTGCGGCCCTCGAGGAAAAATCGAAAATGTTGCGTCGCTAGATGAAGAGCCAACAACTCTCTGTCGAAAACACTGTACTTGCGCTCAGATTCTCGGAGCGTGCGACTGAAAAAGGTGAGGGGCTGCCAGATGCTTAAATCTTTTCATAAGTGGTGCTCAAGGTTCTACAATTTACACAAGTTGGAAAGATCTCTCAGGGCCAAGATCATCAATTGAAACAATTGTACGTAATTTTGATGTGTAAGTGTTTACAATTAGGGTGTGTCACTACTTTACCAACCCAACTTTAAATGAAAAGAAAAGGTTCAGGATCAATAAATCTACTAACCTCCATAAACTGCAAACTGCTGAAACACCAGCATCACTGTAACGTGAGTTTGACATTGCCATGGGAAGAGAGAGCACATCGACAAGTCAAATGCTGTCTGGAGAAGTTTTGTCTTTAGACAAGACAAAGATTGAGTTGTTTAGTCAAAATGACAGGAGGAACTTTCAAGCATGGTGGTAGTAACATCATAGTCTGGCTGTTTTGCTGCCACTGGTACTGGTACATGACAAGGAGGATGCAAAGAAGTAGTGGAACTACCTCCTCTATCTACAAATTAATATCTTTGATCAACAACTAGGCAGCTGAAATGCGGAAACAGTTGAATGATCCCATAAACAGAACAAATTGATTTTGAAATGGATAAATTAGGCCAACATAAAGCTTACTTAATGGACTTCCCAAAGCTCCAACCTTCGCCTGTGCTTAAAAGCCGGCTCAATGCCAGGACACCAGCCAATTTAAAAGACCACTATCAATTCTGTTAAGAAGAGCAGTAAACTATCCAGCCACAATTATGCCAGAATAGTCCTGATGGCTACCAAAAGTGTCTGTTTAAGGTATAACTTATTAATGGACAGTTAGCCAAATATCAGTGGGGATATGGTATACATTTAAGCCTGTATGTACTCTTTTGATCCTGTGTGGATCACAACAGAAAATCCAAAATAAATTCAAACCTGTGGACCCAATTCTTTCTTTTTAAACTCATTAAAGATGTATGCTGTATAATCATTCCACCCAGGAAAAAGAAAAGTTTGAAGAAGTCACAAAGAGCCCAAATTACCATGAAACAAATGCCCAACACTGTCTGTGTCATTCAGCCCTTCTGATCACATCTGTAGATTATGGTCGTGGTTATCTGTGGTTTTGTATTCTGATGTCGCCATCGTAGTTTTTTGATAACAGACATGAGAGCTGGCTGAAAAACAATGAACACTGAATCCTTTTATAGTGGCAACTTTTCAGTGAAAAGTTAGCCAAGCCCTGGAGCATACTCTGGTTTATCATCTATTTGAGTCTAAAAGAGAGTATAATTAACAGAAATATGCATCATGTCTTATTAAACAAGTGCAATCAGACAGCACAACTCCCGCCAAAGGGCAAGGGCTATACTAAAACATTTATGTTTTATGCTAATGTCAGTATTGGTAATATTGAAATCCTGAATAATGACAGAGTTGTTTTCACAGATTACTTGTGCTGATGTCAGCATTGCTAATATAGAAATGTAGTGTAGAATATTAATTCTTTTGTGTCATTGTGTATTCATAAAATGTTTTTACTTAAAAACAATGTTTTAAAGAGCTCAGAAAAAGAAAGTGTTAATGTCCCCCAAATAAATTTTTGAGATGTTCCAGGGGAAACTAAAGCTTTTTCCTAATTTCCCGAATGACCCTGATTTTCGACCTATGACCTTGAAGCGTTACATATTAAATGGTGTATTTTATTACCTTAACCCATGATGATTGGAGAAATATTTGGCTTCTATAAGCTGTAAAAACTCGAGATTTCAGACCTGGATGCCATAAACAGTCGATGTACAAACTAAAGAAAATCAGGATCAAAGAAAATCAGCACATTGTTACAGCTGAGAAACTGGAACTGCAGAGCACAGTGCAAGGTGAAAAAGGACTTCACCATTTAATCAGCCATCCAGCTGCCAAATCATTTTTATGAATTGACTAATCAAATAATCAACCCATTTTCTCATTTTTAATAATGGGGTTGTGTTGCATTTTAGCTGGATTCAACAATTTATAGTGAGTATCAGTACTGAAAAGTGAGGATACATGAAAAAGACAGTGACTCATTTCTGTTCTTGTCGGTATAAAATAAGCTCTACTTACCATAGTTGTTGTAGGATTCATCACTGGTTCCCTGCCCATATTCATAATAGTCTGAAATGCTGAAAGCAGATGGAGCGAAAACACGGGTCAAAGAAAAAAATAATAAGCTGCAGACGACTTTTCTTTTTTGTCAAATAAGGAATAAATGTGATTTCTTTGGGAAAAAAAAGGACTGCAGTTCTATTATCAACAAGACCAAACACTTTTTACAAAATCTCTCAGTAGTCCTCTCCACTGTCTGTGTCACTCAGCCCTTATCTATTAGTCCTTAATGAAGAGACAGATCTTTAAAAAGTGGTCATAAACATATCTTCAACCACAGAAGGGCTAAGTTATTCCTAGAAAAGCTGGGCAAATTTTAACAAATTTTACTCCATTTGTTGGGGACTCAGCTGCGGATTTAGTGCATCACTAAATATTTACAGCAGCATGATGGTGTATGTGGGATTAACTACTGTGCCCATGTTGCTCAAGTTGCTCACTGATGTGTTTTTAACAGACAACAGACGTCTCTGGCACACTTTTATCAGGCTTTAGTATACACACATACTGTAGCTTTGCTGTTAGGATCAAGTCATTGTTGGTTTGGGGATTTCTTGCTCTAATGTACACCTGTGATGGCCCAGCTGGTCACAGTGGACCTTAAACATGCTGTATTGTAACAACAGATGGATGGTAACTAAGAAAAGTTGAAAAAGCCTTTCCTGCTGTGTGTGCGTTAACGTTACCTCTTTGACTGATTGCTGTAGTTATCTTCATAGGCTTCATAACTCTCATCATCATACTCTCCACCGTATCCGTCGTCGTAGGCCTGCGAGGGAACACGCGGTAAGCATTAACATTGACTTGTCTCCACATCTCTATCCAGTCTAACTGGTTGGAGATAAATAATATAAAAATAATCAATAGTTAGTTCCATGGGCAAACTATATTACAGTGAGACAGTAATGGGAGAGGAAACAGAAAAATTAATGTCCAACAGGGATTATTGATTAAGGTTCGCAGGGAGCATGTCTCACTGGTAGAGCTTATTGGACACCTTCTGAGTCTCAAGCTGCAATATGGATCTGCACTATTGATAAGTAGCTATTCAGAAAATAAGCACAAAATACAGCCAGGAGCTTTACACTCGTGTTCGATAACAATACAAGTGGCTAAACAGCATGCAGCCCACAGACAAGCCCTAAAGTTAGATATTTTGCCAACAACCTGGTGTGTAAGTATTAGAAACCACTTAATATATATATGTATATATATATATATATATATATATATATATATATGTATATATATATATATATATATATATATATATATATATATATATATATATATCATTTATTACTTGTCAGAGTCTGCACGTAGAAAATGATTCTTATTACAGATCCCCTAGTTGTGCCTCAGATGGTGTGTTAATCCAGTTTGTGCCTGTTTACTTCTACAGAGGATTCTTCTCAGCTTATTTATGCAGGGACCCTGTTTTTGGATCGGTTCAAATAAGAATTAACATTCAGAAGAGGGAAGCTCAGAAAGCCTGGTTAACAGGTCTCAGTCATTAAATCCTCTAATATTTCATCCGTTACAGTGACATGCGAACATATTCCTTAAGTGTTTTGTCATATTAGTATCATCTGTTCTTTCCCACTGTGAAGGCTGTCACTTTCTAATAAATCACTTTTAGTTTCTTTTGACTTACGACTCAAATCTCTTTAAACAGAACACAGTTATCAAGCTACCAAAACACAGCTCTGAAAAGAGAGAACTTGACCAAAAAAAACACTCATTAGGATGGGTTTTAATTGCTACTGTGCACTCTGGGGAATGAAATGATATGAACTGATATGATGGCATAGTGGACCTTTTCCATGGGTTTTGCTCCTTGAGAAACTTTCTGGAGGAGATTTTTGATCTGTGCGAATTATTGCAGGAACCAACAAAGGTCAGAAATAGATTCAACCTCCTCTGACTTTCAAAAATTATTATTTTTTATTTATAGTTATAAGCTGGAAGTGAACATCACTGAAAGATAAGGTGCTGTGCCCTTAAAGACGGGGCATTATTTATTGTGAAGCATGAGGAGCGTGGTTTAGAAGCACTGCATATGTCACGTCCTGCATAAAATATATAGAATTTGATGGAAAAATGTGCATGTCAGTGCAGAAATTCTGACTGATGCTTACAAATGTTTTGGAGAAGGTAGCTAAATGAAGTACATAAGACTATTTCTTGACTATCTTGACTATAAATTCTGTGTTTTATTATCAAACTATTATAAAACTGCTAAACATCTGGTGCTGCTTCACAAGTTTGTTCCCAAAAGCTGAAAAACACAGAAGAGAACTGGAGCTGATTTGGTGTGGGCAACAGAGCGTTGAATTGCAGGAGATGCCAGAGTGCATCAGGTGGCAGATTCTGCAAAATCTGGCTTGTCCTTACCAGACAGCAACCACAAGCATCCTGATTTCATGTCATGTAATCACATCAGCTAACAAAATAATAATCATTTTATTTCTTAAAAACAGAATTGTGGAGAAATGTAAGGATTTATGTCTTCTAATACATTACTGCAAGGATTTTTAATAGATTTTCAGAAAAATCCCTTTATCGAAGCTATTGGAACAACTTTTCAGTGTTTCTCTCCGGTAAAAACAAGTCAGTCTGCACCTAAGATACTAAAACAAACATAAGCACACTATTTATCATTCTGTGTTTTACTAGATTTGATTTATTTATTGCTTTTCTTGCATCGATACACCACTAAAGAAAGTCATAAAAGAATGACATGAAGCACACAGTGCTCCTGAGTATGGAACCCATGCCTTTCTGCTCCCCAGTGCCCCCTCAACCACTTGGCAATCATATGATGTTGGCATCTGTGTGATTTTGACTGCTATGTACTTGTTTATATGGCTGAATTAAAGCATGAGGAACAAAACAAAAGCAATGAGTCACGGTATACTGACTGGTCCACAACAGAGAATATCTTCACTTTCTTTAATTCCAGGAACTGTAATAGCTGCTGCAGATATCAGCCTCACATAATTATTTTATTTCTAACTCGCCCTCTAATCCCCGCAAGAACATAATGTCAGACAATATTCACGAGGGACCTGCATCGACTGTTTATTGTTAATCGCGTCAGTCTGGTCGATAGAAAACGATGCTTTTAAGTTGATTATGATTAATAAGAAGAAGCGATGTCATATTTTATTTGTTAAAGTGAAATCTGAAATAGCGTTCACCTTTTGGGGAGCCGCGGATCACTTCCCACTTCTGAAACCAAACGAACACCTTTATGTTAAACGATCTGCCTGAAGAGAGCACATTATTCTGCTGTATGGTTTATTCATGACGGCAGGGATAATCAGACCCAGCAGACCAAAGGTTCATGTAAACAGCATAACCTGAAACTGGAGTAAGGCCAAAGGGTGTGCAGAACAGTAGACTAAGGTATTGTCTCTTTTTGTAATTGTTGGATCATGCTCATTTAAAGAGGTTTAGTGGAGTTTAAAGTGCTTACGCTTCTTTTTCATCATGATCTAATCTCTTCTAATCCTTTCCAAGCTTGCTATTTCGAATCAAGCTTTACTATGATACATGCAAGTGTTCAGTTCCTTTTAAAGGCTGAATGGATTTTAAATCAGCAGAATAAAATGTGTTGAAAGCTTCAGTGAAACTGGTTGATGGCGGACGGGAGCTTCATAGCTCAATATTCCTCCAAGTCTGCCTGTAATAAAAGAACATATACAGTCTATGTAATGGAGTAATTGCATCTTGTATTAGGTGTGGCTGCTTCTGGTAATGCTCTCTGTCACAAAAGCATAGCTATCAGCGTGAAGGACATCAAGTACAGCTATACAAAAGAAATTACATTCAAAGCACTAGTACACACTCTCCATCTCCTGTCGGGAAATGATGATTCAAAGTCCTCTGGTTCCTGTGTGGCTTTATTTGTGTGAACACGAATTTGACTAAATTAAAGTTAGGGATTATGTCAGGGATTAAGTTGTTCTGGGGATCCTATATTTCTCTTTTTTCTTGCATGAGTCTTTCCTCACAAAGGCAAAGAGTCAGAGACATGCATATCTAAGTAATTAACCATTTTGTTAGCAATCCCACACGAAAAAAAAAAAAATTTTCACACTGGACCACAAATATAAGAGGGGATTATTTTCAGTCAGCTGTGAAATAATCATTTAAAAAGACTTCCATCATTGCTGCAATGTAAAGTCATGGAAAACTTGCAGTATATTTATTTTAAGGATAACAGGACTTGTGTCACTGTTACGGATACAAAAAAGAGAAATATAAAATCAATAAATGATACAGAGGGAGAATTCATCCTAACATCCCACAGCCCAATTTACTGTTGAGGCTACTTGTTTACAAGATAGATGTGTGCGTGCTCAGCTCACCAGAAGGCGAGTATTCATTGTCATGGTCCCTGGGTCCTGGACCAAGGGGTTTGAGTTTTTGTGAGTTCACTGTTGTGTTTTGAGTAGGATTTATTTTTGGCTTCTTTGTGAGTTCTTTTCATCTTTGTTTTCCTGCTTTAAGTTGGGATTCCAATGGGATTCCTTTATATGTTGAGTCCTTAGTTCTTGTTAGTTTAAGTTACTGATGATTTTGTGGCGTTTGTTTTCGGTTAGTTTCCCTCTGTTCCCTTTCTGTCCCTCTGTCAGTGTTGTTCATGTGTTTGTCTTTTGCCTTGTTCAAGTTCATCTGTTTCCCCTGTTTAGTTGAGTCTTACTTCCTGTTTTATTTTGATAGCTGTTGGTCTTTTCTATAGTGTCTAGTTTTACTTCCTTTAGCATTTTCATAATTAGTTTTAGCTTAGTTTTGTTGTTGTTGTTGACGTTTCTATTTTCCCTAATTACCTCATGCGTATGTATAGCTTCAGTCTCTCATTCTGTTGTTGTCAGAGTGGCTGTTTATCTTTCCTGTTTGTCATCCCAGTGTTTGTTCCCTCGTGTTTGTTCCCTTCTGTCTTCTGACTTTGAATTTGGCTGATTTTCAATTACGCTCATGGACTTCAGTAAACCACCAAATAAAGGTTGTTGTTTTTTTAGTTTATTCTACCCTGCATTTGTCTCCTTTTCCCTGCATACAAAGCCAGTGCAAAAAAGTATACCTGCAGAAAAACACAATGAAACTATCAGTCATGGACTGGCCTCCCCAGAGCCCGGACCTCAACATTACTGAAGCGGTGTGGGATCATCTTGACAGATAATGGAACACAAGGCACCTAACATCCAAAGATGAGCTTTGAACGTCCTTCAAGACTTAAAGCCTAAAGAACTATTCCTGAAGACCACTTAAAGAAATGACAAGAAAGCTTTCATTCAGGCTGCGTTGAAGAACAAAGGTGGTGATAACAAATATTGACTTTCAAGCTCATTAGAGTTGTACAAACTCTATTCTCGCCTTATATAGTGTGTCTCAATGTGTGTTTGCACATTTCAGTAACTTGCTCCACCTATTTCCCATTTTTCTAGCAAAATGCAAATAAGTGAAGGTTAACTCAACACTTTGTATCTTACTATAATTCACAAAATCTAAGTCTTTGTGTTTGTTGCTGTGGGGAGGGAGGAGGAGGGATACAGGAGGTAATCAACTTTCAAAATAACAACACTGATCCGGCCGGGTGGAGTCAAACGATGATTTTTAATGACACGCGTGGGGAGATCACCGCTGTACGCAGACAGCACCGATCCCCAACTTACAGAGCATAAGCAGATGCTTTATATACCATCAGGGCTTATATTTACTGACGCCCCTTAAACTTCACTCAGATACAGTTCATACATAGGTTTCAAAATCACAATGACTTTTAACACAGTTTAAAAATAACATTGTCTCCGTCTCCACAGCAGATGCTTCCTGTCAACATTCTGACTTTCACTTCTCGTCTGGAACACCAGACCCACACCCTGCAAGAAACTGTTCCTCTTTTTGCAGAGACAATTTTGCAGTTGCAAGCAAACATGACTACCTCACCTCACCAGCTGTAATAAAGGCTAATTGGGTACCAATATGTTTAAACATCTGAATTCACTATCAATACTGTAAACTGTATGATTAATGCAATGGTAATGATGATGATCATTAACAATAGCAGCAAAATATTTCTCTAATCCCTACAATCCTCTAAAACCTCTAGAAGAAGCACTTGATTTAAGAGCAGTTTCTTTTAATCTGTTCACATCAAAAACAAAAATAATACACTGAAATTTATATTGAATTAATCAATGGATGTCACCACTAAACATTAGCATGCTCTGTTAACCAGCTGATTTTGTTAAAATGCCTTATATTAACAGTAGTAATGTAGCAATAAATAACTTAATTTCACCTCAGCATACCATTTGCTATCTTTTTATAAGCAGATATAAAAAAAGATGGATATTGTGTCCAAGGCGACATATTAAGTCAGCCATATTTTCCTAATAACAACAGGGGTCGACGAGAGTTGTACAGAATCAATTGAGAAAATGACCTTTGAGTTAATGGTTTCTGATGTTAGTTTGAAGTCTTATTTAATACAGCAGGACCTTTATTTTACAAATAAGACTTTTATTTAAAAAGGGAAAGTAGCAGAGTATGCTTTACCGTGTGGCCACCTTGTGATTGACAGGTTTCTACTCTATAAGCATGCAGCTTCCTCCATTTCTAAGTATGAAATGCTTACTCACCGCTTACTCATGAGCAAAATGGCAAAGACTAAAACGCTCAACTTCAGCCTTTAAAACGGTAGTTCACAAACCGATGGTGAGATTATAGTAGCCACCTCCATCTTTTATGTGCAAACAGCAATGTTATGACTGTTCATGAGTCATGAAGGAGCAGTTTTGTTTTGGCATCTGAAGTTGTGTTTATGATGGATTATACTACCGCTTACAATTGCACTGTGTGATGACGACCCAGAGAAGTCTATCCACTGAAGAACACAATGAGATACAGTTGGAAAGCTGCAGAAAAAGGTAGGTTAACCTTGTCGTAAGACATTTCTTTTTAGAGCTAAACTATATCTGTATGTTTCAAATGACAGAGTTTGCAATAAAAGCATCACAGGGGATATGCAGCATTCAGTGATTCAAAACTCAAAGAAGAAAATATAAAAACGTTTACCCTTTCCTTTCTTCGATTACTCCTGACCTTAGCATTAGTTTCATGAACAAAACATGCAGATCTGAAGAGGTGCTATGTGTAAATACTGCTCCCTCTAATTAATGAGGCTTGATTCCTCTCGTTTGACGTTCATCTGTAAAAACAATTAACACTGCTCCTTTTCAACAAGGCAGAGGACATAAATCAAATGTTAACACAAGGCTGGAGAGTTCTCGCTCAGTGTAATTAGGACAGCGAGAACCTAAAGGCCCTTAGCACTGTGCTTCATTATCAATTGACAACCTGTATGTCCCCTGACAGTGACTGATCTTCATAGGGAGCAGCCTGTGAATGCTTCTCCACGTGGCAGGAATGTGGGGGGAAATGAGATTTGCAGCCTTTTGTCTCACTGAATAGATGTTGCTGTTCGCTGCTTTCTACCTGTGCAAATTCAATCAGCATGCACCTTTTGTTGTTTCGAACGCACATAAAATACGAGTTTACTTCCGAACGCTACTCTTGAAATTGTGCCATGGCAAATTTGATAGGATGATAATATTTACTACATTGAATAATTACGATGAGATCAAACCTTGATTACTTTAGGGACATTAAGCAATCGCTCTAGGTTTAGGGATGCTCAAGAAGACAATAAATAAATACAACAGACATTTTTTGCTTTGAAAATGTTTGTCTGCGTATACCCTCACAGGTAGCTTAAGTCCCTGATGATACAGCTGAGGCTATAATGCATTCTACCTGAGTCTTTACCTCTACTTAATAATCCAGAGGAAATGTGTCATACATCTGTTTTAATGAACGGGAGAGTTCTGCATGAAGAATTTCCATAATTAATATAACAAATGTGAACTCAGCACTGTATCTGAACCTATTGTTATGAAGCAATTATAGCAGATGTGCATCCCACCCACAATGGTGCCCTTAGAAAACTGCCCTCCTTTAAGCAATACTCAGAACCTTACAAATCTTAGACATCTTTTATGTTCATGCACTAGATGATATGGCGAGAATTTTTCCTCCCTTTTCAAAAGGGTGTCCTTTTGCTTTTTTTCCACAGTTGATAGATTAGAGTTTTTTTCTTCAAAGCCTCCCAAAGCTCTGTGTTTAATCACATTATGGCATTTCCCGCGCTGCCTCGGTATGGTTGCAGGGCTCAGGTTTAAAAAACCGAGCAATGCGTTTCAATTTTTACCAGCAATTTGTACAATTCATGGTCTGCTGTCAGGGACGAAACACTGTATCACTCTCAGACTCCTCTCTTCTGTCATCAGCCCTGACATTAAAAGATAAGATTTGATCTAGATGGGATCTGATCTTTAACTAAGGCCATGGTCCCAGTCTATACAAAATTCCATTCATCACATCTTTAATCTTCCTCTGCTCTCCATCTGCACTTTTCACATGGAGTAACTTATACAGATTACAGTGTAATGTTTCTCTTCTGCTCTTTCTAGGGGATCAGTAAAATTCATTCCTTAATACTTCCACCAATGCCAGTAGGTAATGGCTATTAATGGTAATTTTAGCACTTCAGCAGCGACTTAAATTACAAACCTCAGTGCAACACCTACAATGACATTTCTGAGACGAGTAACTTTCTTATTAATGTCTCAAAAGAGGGGAAATCTAGACGATCTTCCAGGATTCAAAGCTTTAAATCCCACAATGGCAAAAACACGTAGCCAGAAAAGTGTTGGCACATCAGATCAGATACTGTAAGAGCCCAGTAGGGAGAAGAAGCTCCTGTGGTGTGACTACAATACATTTAATAATAAGAGCAATTCCAACTGTGCTTTGTGGAAAACATGAACATCCTTAAAACAAAATCATCAAAAGCAGCCTACATGGTTGGGAAAACTAAAAAAAAAGCCACATCCCACTGTACTCCAAAACCTCGATGGGGAAAAGACATTTTGTCTGGAACAGTTGTAAAACAATCAAAAATACAAACTGACACTGAAGACAGTGGCTGCTCGCTGGAATTGTAGATACCTTATCACTGAAAAACAGGCTTCTTTCCCTGGATAACAGATCTGGATTTTGAGCACTTTCACATTAAAATATGGTAGAAGGGAGATTCATTTTGCAGCAGCTTCATGCAGACCGGCTGCTGATTGCTTAGATACATTATTAATAAACATGACAAATATCTATCAGACAAACTGAGAAAAGGTTAACCCAGCATTAACTGTTTACATGTTAAATTATTTTCCTCTGTTTATTAAAATGTATCAAGGTATAGATGAAAAACTGAAAGCGAAGCCTACTTAGGTTGAGTGTATTATGGGTGTTTTTTTTATAATCTTACTAAAAATATAAGGAACACCAAACCTTAAAGGACCAAAAGGATGGCCTAGTGATTGCAAACAGATTAAAGTTTTACTAAAGGGCTTATCGGTTTATCTGAAATGATGCAAAAAGCCTAGCGGCGCTTAACTGTAGTACACGGAGATCTGCACCAGACACACAGCAGATGTTCAGGGTGCACTTCATCTGCAATATGTTAATACATTGTCTCAAAAGTGAAAGCCTGGCTGTCATCATCTCTGGATTAGGAGCGTTTCAAATGTCAGCACGTGAAGAATCTGTTAGAAACACCGTTTAAACGTGTTCCGCGGACTCAATGTCTAGCCTGACACCCCCACCCAGCCGCCCACCCCAACTCGCTCCATGGCAGAGCACTGTAATCCACTTCACTTCTGAATTGTTGCCATCATTTAAAAGGGACAATAATGGTCACTGTCACTGTATTAGTTTTACGACACTGACAGCGTGACAGAGTCCATTCATCACAACAGTCTCCAGAGGAGCCCCCGTTACATGATGACCCGCGAAACACCAGAAAGGTTTACGGGAGTTTCACCTCAAATGAAGGAGAAAACTGCACTCTGTCATTCATTCGGCATACAACACACTGACTCTAAACTACACAATGCATACATATAGACACGTGTATGTGCTGGTTATTAATAAGCACTGCTATGCAAATTGGTTTCTACCAGAAGCGCAGTGATATTAATAACTTGTCGTGACTGTGTGTAAAAGCAGAAGCTAAAATGAAAATTGTAAATTTCACTGCTGCAGGAAAGAAAAGATTGAGTTATCATCAAAGAGTTAGGTAACTTTTTTGTCGGATAAACCTTTATGTTTACTGTATGAAGGCTTGATTTCATCCATTGGTCCATGTTTTTCTAGTTATCCAATACAGGCTTGTGAGGGGGGCTGGAGCATATGTAGATCTGTCTACCTTATAGGGCGAAAGGAGGAAAGGTCTCCATGCTGTCCCAGGGCTAACACAAGAGACAACCATTTGCACTCACATTCACACCTATGACCAATTTAGATTTAAACCTAACCCCACTAATTGCACGTCTGGACTACCCAGATTCCAAACCAAGACCTTCTTGCAATGCTGCTAACCACTGCACCACTGTGCTGGCAGAGTTTTCGTATTATTTTAAAGGAGAGATTTTAAAAAATGAACAATTAATTTCTAACTCCTTCTCGGGAGATAACAACAGAGTAGGTGTGCAAGCCTCGGAGATCCCTGGCTCCTAGTGTACACGTGGAGAAGACAGCAACAGAGTAGCTGGTTTAGTACTTGTCATCCTGCCAAATCAAATTTGTCTCAAAAATATCCAGGGTAACTTTTTGGATGCTTAGCCATAAATTAAAGTGGAAAAAAGTCATTTGTTTGACTGGGATTACCTATCGCTGTCTACTAATATAGTGTTTGTGAGTACAAGTATATACTTGATAGAGCTGCACGTAAGAACTCGGCATCCTCCAAGCTCCCTAATGCAACGTCCATGATTTCCGGAGGCACCAAAGTAAGAATAGGTGCAGGTAATAGTCCAGAGACTTCACAGTGATCATCCCGACGCTCCTAAAAGGGTATTTCGAATAATGATAACACATCTGAAGCAGATCTCCCACTGTGTGCTGCCTATATGACTTTTAAAAAAAGCCATTCAGCATGGTTATGTTAATGAAGGCGCACGTATCTCTGGCTTTGACTGATGACGTGAAAATTGTAGCATCACTAACTGGAATCGGTTCACAAAGAGCTTCGGTCTGGCAGGAAGGAGGAAAGAGTGCTGGTGTAAAGGATACAGCAAGGTGAGATTTGTGGGAGAGAGATAGAGAGAAAGCACTTTGTTCATAAATTATAAAGCAAAACAATGATACACGATAACCGCCAGCTTCCTTGTGCTTTCCTTTGAAGTTATAAATCAATACCACCCTCGATTAGGTATAATTATAGACTTTCTCACAGTATTGCATTTATGAGACAGACTGACAGTTTGACAGAGTCCATCAATCAACAGTCTCCGGAGAAATTACACAATACTCATACACGCTATATTTTCCTAAAGACAAATACAGGGTGTAGCAACAAAATCACAGCAACTGCTGCTGATATATTGTCGTGTTTCAATAGATTGTTCTTTGCAGGCTTCTTGTAGCGAAATAACAAGAAGTCATACAGCATCATGTACACTCATTGAAGGAAGAAAATGATAATAATAAAAAAAGCCAGGACCTGCATAAAAAGTCCTTGCTGCAATCTGGAAACATGCTTAAGGAAAATTGCGTAATGTAGTAGAAAAAAATAGCAAAGCGAGATATGAGCGAAGAGAATGTTCAGGACAAACTCATCTTTCCATAATCCCCTAGTCTCTGTGCTCCCACCCTCCTTTCCAACCTCCAATTACAAAGAGAAGAAATGCCCCGCTTCTTCACTCCACAGAAATACACAGGCTCTACATCAGAACTCAATTTGGTTTGGTAATGAGACTGCGCTTGTGCATTTCCCCATGCAGACAGCCCAATCTTCAATTGCCTGCACACATGGGGGCTTTTCTTAGCAGGAAGGCTCTGAGGAAATAGGCTGGTAAAAGTGTTGCCTTTTTTCATTTGGATGAAACTTACAGCTCACCTTGTGTAGTCTTTTGAAAAATGACCTTGAGAAATTTGTGATATCTGAAGAAAACATACTTTTAAACTGAAGCCTTGAAGATTTATTTCTTTTTTGGATACAGAACATGGCATTATATGAAGTTATATAAAAGATTTTACAGAACGCCGGTCAAGGCACTGATTATGCCTTTAAATGCAGCCTTTTCTCTTCACAAGCTGATAGTGCGGCGACTGTATCCTCAATGCAGAGCTTCACGGGTTTCTGATAACCCACTGTACAATGTTCTCTTACATTTACAGCACAATTTACTTAACCCTGCACTGTAAAAAAAATTGTGATATAAAAGTATTTTACTGTGTATTTTACAGTTTTGTACTGTTCTTCTAGAATATCATTAAATTCACATAAATTGACTGTGATTTTACATGTCAAATGTAAATTAGCGTAAAATCACTGTAAATGTAATAAAACATAATTTTCTTGTTTTTTAAATGTATCTGTCCATACATATGCATATTTAGATTGTTAAAATACATTCACAAATGCATCATAATTTCACAAATATTTGTCCGTTATTTGAAAGATTGAACTGTTATTTAGGGTGATCGTGGCTCAAGAGTTGGGAGTTCGCCTTGTAATCAGAAGGTTGCCGGTTTGAGCCCCGGCTCGGACACTCTCGGTCGTTGTGTCCTTGGGCAAGACACTTCACCTACCGCCTACTGGTGATGGCCAGGGGGTAATTGTAAAGTGCTTTGAGGGTCTCATAAAGTGCTATAAGAATGCAATCCATTGTTATTTAAACCAACTGTTAACTGTATATTTCTGTACATTTAAATATTATTATTCATATTGCCACATTCATTGACCTTTTTTATAGGTAATTTCATTGTTTAATCACATTAAATTGTTCCTAATTTAATGTTTAAAAGCACTTGAAAAAGGCAAAATCCCATGTAAAATTAGGGCAACAAACTGTATTGTCATTACTGAAAATAACCGTATTTTCATGGGAAAGTTATTTTCTGTTATTTTTTTCTGGTATTATTTTGGCGCCCCAGCTGCTGGAATATTACTGTTTTTTAGGATTTTTTTTTTTACGGTGTGCAAAGCCTGAACCGTGAAATAATTGTCAGAAAATTAGAATTTTTTAAAAAGTGGAGTGTTTATTGGACCTTAGGGCAAATAAAAAAAATAATTTAGTGTTTTATTTGTATCATGTTTGCTATAATTATTGCATTAAATGTGCTGGTTTTGCTTGTTTTTTGGGGGGCAAAAACAGCAAAATATCACACTGCTGATGCACAAAAACCCACGTGTCTAATATGACACAGGGTTAAGGAGACAAAGAAAGTTCCCGTAGCTCACATTAATGTTTTTTTTAATTAAACTCCAAACCAATAACACCAGTAATTATTTTCAAATAGCCTATGTTTTCCATATGTGTCATTAAGCAATATGTAAGCTGGTGTGTTTGCAAATCATTTCTCAGATTCCAGGTCAGATTCCTCATCTGCATGGATGTACATGGAAACTTGGGATACTACACTACCTAAACTGGGCTGTTCCTCAAACAGTCTGTAGTTAGCATAAATGTATGTGCAAGTGGTGCAAAAATACTTATCTAATACAGTGGCTCTCAAAGAGGGCTGATAATGCTTTCAGAATTCTTTTTAAAAAAAATATCTCATAACAAATAAATAAATAAATACATCAAATTAAAAACACACAAATTACCATATTAAAAAGCTGTGCACAGCAGTCAAAAATAGTGTCTGGGTACGAGGATGAAGGTTTGTCACTATAAACAGAGCTTAAAGCTGAGACATATCAAACCTCAGCACAGTCTATGATGGCTTAACCCGAGCCAGCCAAAAATAAATCAGGCTACACAGTTAAAGATACTCGATTTAAGGCTTTTTTTTTGGTCAGGTCAAAGCATGACTTGCCTGTGTGGCAGAACTGAGGCAACGGTGAAAAGCAAGCAAAATGTAATCAGGTTTTTGCTTCCTTTTCTTTGAAAACTTTGATTACAGGTTAATCTTACTTTGAACACAATAATAAAAAAAACCATTTTATTAAGTTAGTGTGACAAATTATCATTAGTTTCATAAGTTTGGAAAAAGTGTTGTGCTTTTAAAGGGACGAGATAAAGGGAACCCGATCACTGCCTGCAACTATGTCGACCTCAGTGATCCAAAACCATCACTATAAGGTTCTGCAAGTTTTTAACATTTAAAATAGGCAAATATACAATGTAATACTTGCTTGTCCTACTTTTTAAAGATGTCCCAGAATGCCCTACCTTTCCATGTAAAGCACGACTCATCCAGATTACATGAAAGGGAAGTAAATCAAGTCTGATTTACACACACTTCAAGTAAAATTACTATCAGCTATACTTTTCAGTGTGTGCAAAGAGGATTGGACTTACGTAGTCGTCATATGATTCATGTGTGACTGCTAACAGCGGGGGCCTGTATCCGACACTTGCTGCTGCTGCCCCTCTGGCTCTCGGGACTTGTACCTCCCTCGTCAAAACTGTCGTGGGAAGTTTGCTGTGTGCTGCTGTCGCTGTCCCCCGAGGTGTTGCCGCGCTCCTTCCCGCGCCTCTGTGGCCCCTGGTAAAGCAAAAAAAAGCAAACAAACATGGCCTCAACATTGCCCTAAGAACCTTGCTGTGCAACACTCATAAATAAGACACAGTAAATTAAGTGGGAAAGTGGAATTAAGAAGAAAAAAAACCCCTCAAACTATATTTAAATCCTTTTTAGTGCTGCATACGTCCACGCTGCCACAGCTGGTGGTTGCGTTACACTGTGCTCAGGTGAAACATAAGATAAACACAGCACTGGGGTAGATCTTGTTATGATCAGAAGGGTGACGAGTGTCACTTTGTGTTTTGTCTGCTCTGCAAACATGCCTGTGGGATGCAACATGGTTATTTCGAAAATGTGACAGAGCGGTGTCATGTCATCTCCGTTTGCGCGACAACACATCTGCCTGAAACCGCTGATGAATGTCAGGCTGCAGGCAGACAGGTATAGTTTTAAAATACAGCAAGTTGTTACTTGACATGCACCAGTGGAGAACAAGGGCCAAAGGGCTGGGGCAGACATGAGGAATTTAAGGTAGGTTGTTTCTTTATATAAAAGTCTGACTATCCAGCAGCTCGACTTCATGCTCGGTGTAGGGACTGCAGGGAGGATTTAACATTGCAAAGATGCCTATTTTCTGCTAACTTACATTTTTACAGCATGATACAGCTAGGGTATGGCAATTTGTCTTCCTCCAGCTTATTTTTCACTAGCTGGCAACCTATTGTGATCCAAAAATACAGACACTCAAATGGGAATTATTGGTGCATATTTTTAATGGAGATTTACAAAAATCGCTTATCATTGCAGCACAAGGGGAAAATCTGGAAAAGAAAGTGGTGGTACTGGTGGTGACTTTAAATTGGGAGCGTCCCAATGTTGCTGGTGGACTTTGCTCATATGGATGTGCTGCCAGAAATAGGCCAGGCTTTCATGGCACACTCTACCTGGTTATTCCAGAGGGACTTCCATAGCTCACATGGATTATGGTCAGTTTGCTCAACAATTAGATAAATAAATAACTCAAAAGGAGACTTATAGAGGGATGCGTGAATGTCTGATCCAATGAAATGCTCTGTAGCATTTATTGTTTCTGCATAGGCTGGCCTACAGGAGCTACATGGAAAACAAGTCACATTTTAAATAAAAAAAAATGAAAAGAAACCATTAAAAAATATTAAATACAATATGATTAGGAATACTCACAACTGGTTTGCATAAAATACAGAAACATGTACAGGTGAACCATGAAGGTGGGTGCCTCATTGTTATTTTTTAACACATTTATTTTGTCATTCAGAGCAGGTTAGGTGCTAGGCTCTGGATTGCCTGCAAATGCATAAAATTACACATTTTTATTGCATTGACCATTAAACATGAGAGATCTTGTTTTTCTTAAACCATGACAGAGCCCCTGCCATGTTTTACAGAAGAATATAGACTATGGATATGGAGTACCAAAAGACTTTTTTGCTGCTGATTTTAAAATCAGTTGTTGTGTAATTTTTCATACCTCAGCCTTTTCTTCCCATTTCCCTTGTTTAAGAATGGCTTTTTGACAGCTGTGCTTCCATGGTGATGATTTCTAATGAGGTTTCAGCGAACAGTAGACGCATATTTCAGGTCCTGTATTCCATCTTTGCTGGATTTTTTGCTATTTCTTAAAGACATGACTTTGAGATACTGTTGCTGTAGATATACCAAGTTTTCAGCAACAAGCTCTTAAGGAATCACTTTGTTGGTACAAAAATACAATTTTATGCCATTCATGGTAAATTCAAGTATTTTTGGATACTTCAGCTAAAGACGTTTTTGCAGCAGCCAAGAAGTTACAAAGTAAAAAGTGCCTGAAGCAATTTAGAATTGTTTCTTGTGTAAACATGAGACTGGTTTGGGTGATTTTTTTATGCTTGAATGCTCCATAGGTCAGTATTAAGTGGCCTAACAAACAAGTGGTCAAGTACAAAGACTGCACTTAAAAACTGGTAATAAAGCAGCCAGTGTCCAAAGGAAAAACTTGGAAAGACCTTCAAACATAAAAGTATAGTTTAAGAAGACTTAAAAAAAATACAGTTCAGAATATAAAGAAATGAAATGTGAGTTTGGCTTTTGCACAGATGTAAGCAAGTGAATTCATAAAAGAGTAAAAATAAAATGAAATGGTTTTAAATATCACACAAGAAACACACCAGTAAAAATGATAAAACACCAAAAATAAAAAATAATTTAAATAAACTAATAATTAGGATGAGAAGTGTCTGTATAAATATTATGTATTTATGTGTGCTTGTGAGTGTAATTAAAACTTTACCTTGTGGTTATTGCGGTTGTTGGTCGTAGACACCTCCCTTGAACACTCCTCCCTCTGCTTGACTCGTCAGAGCCGTTCAACAGGGATAACTCTCGGAGTTGTTCCTGTCTGATCTCGTCATTGTAATCCTGTGGAAACAAAATGCAGCACGTCTCGTAAGAAAACAAAACAGAGAAGGTCATTTGTCTTCTGACTGCAACAGATGCTTGCAACAGCAGCAAATGTCATCAAATTAAAATTATCTCGACACCCAAGGGGAGCTTGTGGCTTTGCTGAGCGGTGACTAGCCAGTGAAGAATCTTTTGGTTATGGTTTGACTCAAAACGCAGAGGAAAGATTAGTGGTGGAGAAAAAGGCAATAAATATTTCTCAAAGGAGCCGCGGGTTTGTTGGGGAAAGAAGAAAAACTATTTTCCTGTTTAGGTTTCGAAGACTAGTGTTAACTTCCCAGATGGCCAGAAAAAAGAAAAGGTGTCTAACCAACAAATTTAGGGCAAGATTTATCTTGATGTTGGATGAGGAGGACAGAAACGGGAAATTAAATCAGACAAATATTTTTCTCACTTTAATGCAATACAAAAATAGCCCTTGATTTGTCTGCACACAGACCGTAATTGACACTTTCAACAACTTTGCGTGGAATATCGTTATCTTGCGATTCTGAACCATTTTTCTCAGCCCGCTATCAACATGATACGGATCGCTACACAGCAGATAAGGGAGTGGACAAAACAGCATTCATTATCTTGTCACTGGTGACAGATAAACAAGCGTGGGTTTTTTGTTTTTTTTTTACGAAACACTTAAACCGAGTCCACGGGATTCGCTACCATGGGCGAAATGTTTCTATAATGACACCAAGGCAGCAACAGATTTCTTTGGCTGTCACTGCTTATGACAGCACATTATGGCCGCATGACTAAAAGGAGAGCCCCAAGAAAAATACGTCCTCTTGAACAAACATTTAAACCCAATATATGTTACTATGAGCAGCAATTTCAACTTTTACTTTTGAAAGACCCAATTTGTGGTGTCCATACAATGGACACCACAGAGTTATTCTAGATTTGACACAGCCTGTCAGCCTATTGATATTTTTTGTGCACATTTGTCACACTTCACATTCCAACAAATTTTAATATTAGACACTGATAACCCGAATAAAAACAAAATGCACGTTTTAAATCATGATTTTATTTATTAAGGGGGAAAAAGATGTTCAAATTTATGTGGCCCTGTGTAAAAAGGAAATTGCATCCCTTCCCTTCTCCTTGATAAATCCTGAATTAATGGTGATTTTTTTGGAAAGCTGAGCAGCTGAATGGAGAAATAACTTAAACAGAACCTGTCTGACGAATTGAAGTAGGCTTAAAGTCCTCAAAAAGCAACACATCATGTCATGATTTAAAAAACCCTCAATAGCAGGCTTAGAAACAAATGCATTGACATCTATCAGTCCGTAAAAGGTTACAATCCTTTTCTAAGGTTTTGGGACTCAAGTGAACAATTGAGAACAATTATCCACAAATGGAGAAAACAGTGGTGAACCTTCCTAGGATTGGTGGGTCTGCCAAAAATACTCCAAGAGCGCTTCAATGACTCATCCAGGAGGTCACAAAAGAGCAGGGAAAAGCATCCAAAGAGCTGCAGGCCTCTTTTCCTCAACAATAAGAAACTGACTGGGCATAAATGGCATCTATGGGAGAGTTCCAAGGAGAAAACCACTGCTGACCAAAAAGAACACAAAGGCCCATCTCACATTTGCCAAAAAACATTTTGATGTTCCCCAAGACTGGTGAAAATGTTCTGTGTACTGATGAGATAAAAGCTGAATTTCTTTGGAAGGTTTTAGACCCGTTACATCTGCTGCAAAACTAACAGAGCTTTTCATAAAAAACTCTGTGGTAGTGTGATGGTAGTGTCTGGGGCTGCTTGGTGATGGAACCATGAATTCTGCTCTCTACTCCTGAAGAAGAATGTCCGTCTACCAGTTTGTACCTGAAGCTCAAGCTCACTTGGGTTATGCAGCTGGACAATGAACCAAAAAATTTCAAAAACAAAACCAGAATTAAGTTTTTTTGAGTGGCCTAGACAAATTTCAGACTCAAGTCACATTGAGATGCTCTGGTATGACCGTAAACAGGCTCCTAATGTTGGAAAGCCCTCCAATGTGGCTGAATTAAAGCAATTCGGCAAAGAAGAGTGGGCCAAAATTCCTCCACAATAATGTGACTCATTGCCAGTTATCACATGCTTGATTACAGTTTTTGCTGCCAAGGGTGGCATCAGCAGTTATTATGTTTAGGGGACAATCAATTTTTGAAATAGGGCCAGGTAGGTTTTTTTGCTTAATAAATGAAAAATCATGGGCAGATATTTTTTTAGCCTTTTATCACTAATAATCGTGTAAATGATCAAACTCTTACCACATGTGATCACTCTGCACTGGACTATTTATGAATACTATAACTTTTCATGGTCCACCTGTGAACCACACTTTACCTGAAGAAGATTGACTGCACATTTTTACAATTGGAGAATGCAAGTAATCATTTACAACAATGTTAAATAAATATAAAAATGTTATAAAAATGCAATTTTTTATTTCTATTTTCAAAGTCATCTGGTTTTTTTTGTCATGGGCGGATGGACAAAGGAGCCAGAGGCACAGCTTCAATACCCCTGACGTGGAGTTTAGCCCTTTCCTACCTACAGGCCAGGCTTATGGATCACATCACATTTAGTCATGAGGATATTACAAGACATCATTTACCCACTCTGTGATTTTCATAGTTAGGACTGAATGTAATCAGATCTTCAACAAAAGCTTATTATTAGATTAAACTAATTCTGTGTGAACACAAAAAAATCTGAACTCATTAATTGTCTAAATGTGTGAAATGTAACCCTTTTTGCAGACTCGTTATCAGTCGTCAGTTTTAGCAGACAAATCTGCAATCACGCTCTTCTTTAATTTATTCATAATTTTTCTCGGGATCAAATTCCTCAGCTACATATTGTCGAAGGATTTGCAGCACACATTTTTCATTCAGTCATTCAGTTCATTTCCAAACCATAGAAAGAATATCTAAAAACAAGAGGTTAGTGTCTCTCTACTTAAATTTTCTTCTCCTTGTTTACATGTCTGACCTTCACTGTTTCTTAAGAAGTTAATGGAGCATGATTTTGAGGTGGAAAAAAGAGAAATTTTTATCATTGTTATAGTGAGCAACCTTGATTTGATGAATGTGAACACATTCAATACGGCTGCAGCAAAACTGAGCATTCATTAAACTGCAGCATGTCAGACATGTCTTCATTTACAGTAACAGGCTGTGTGTCATGCACAGGCCACATGATGAACAGATTATAAAGACTGAAAACACTGACACCAACATACCGTGAAAGAAGAAAATGAAACCATGGTGGTGGACATGTGACAGACTGTGCACGTTCTTATAATGAACAAATAAGGCCTACAGCATTCTGTTTAATTCAAGGAGACTGGCAGAGCTCTTAATAAGGAATCTGGCAGCTCATTCAAAGCTCAACAAACCTGCCAGAGCTTGTAAAAGTAGACTGTTGACAAAGGTGTTAACATGAGTATACAGAGATAAAGCCCAAGCCGAGGCTTCTCGAGCCAGATTGTTTGCTCACTGTGATTAATTCTGACCATGCATGACCTTGTGCACATGCAATGTCCTTCACAGAGCTTAAGTTAGACTTAAAGAGGTCAACACATGAAGTGCAGCGTTACCAATCATTGTGATGTTTGCGTCTGCCAGCTATTTGTCTCTGTGGCCATAAAATAACAAGTCAAGTTAATTTGGCATTCTTCAATCATCAGCTTTATTATAAGTGACGCTGTCGTGTCAGATCACCTTTGACACCTGCGGCAGTATTGAACAAGGTAAATACATTTATCCAACAAAAACATCATATTAACCCTCTCAAGGCAGGCGTTGCCAATTTGCAACAGTTAAAAACTAACAACCCGATTACCCCACATACATATTTTATGAGGTTTTTTTTACTCAGAAGTACCACTGCAGGACTTGGTTGTGCATTAGCAACAAAAAGTTTAATTTGAGCCTGAGAGGGTTAAAAGACATGAATAAACCAAAGAAAATGGATCAGTCTTAGCTTTTGAATAAATCGTGTGACATTTGTTGGATTACAGTGATTATATAAGATTGTTTTGTTTCCCAACATAATGCATTTAAGGGGTAGAGTCGTGCTATTAGTGCTATTATTGTGTTTGAAGAATCAAAAAGCTGTATACTCAGAGACTCACTGGATTTGTAGAAATGTCTGGCAGTGTGAATGTACGTATTTGAATTTGAAGGTGTTAACAAAATCTATGTTTAAATGTGGGTGCTATGTATCAGGTAAACTATGCTAGTACCAGGCTGGACCCTCAGAACTGCCTTCATTCTTTGTGGTATAGATTCAAAACGGTGCTAGAAACATTCCTCTGATGTTGGTTCATGATACATGATAAAAACATGCAGATTTATCAGCTCCACATTCATGATGTGAATCTTCTGTTCCGCCACATCCCAAAAGTGCTTTGTTGAACTGAGATCTGGTGACTGTGGAAGCCATTTGAGTACAGTGAACTCCCTGAGATGTTTAAGAAACCAGTTTGAGATGATTTAAGCTTTGTGACATGGTGTGTTAACCTGCTGGAAGCAACTTGACTTAGTTATACTAAGATTCAGAAGATGGGTGCACTGTGGTCATAATGGCATGGACATAATCAGCAAAAATACTCAGGTATGGTGTGGCATTTGAATTATATTCAGGTGGTACTGAGGAGCCCAAAGTGCGCCAGTGAATTATCCCTCCCATATATCCTCGAGTATAACCTGAACTGTTGATACAGGGCAGGATGGATCATGTTGTTTGCACAGAATTCTGACCTCACCATCCAAATGCTGCAGCAGAAATTGAGACTCATTAAACCAGGCAATATTTTGACTGGTTTGATAAACAACCATGTCACATTCAAAGTCACCTTTCTTCCCCATTCCGATGCTCAGTTTGAAAGTCGGCAGCTTGTCTTGCCAATGTTCGCATGACTAAATGCTTTGACTTGTTCCCATGTTACTGGCTGGTTAGACACTTGCATTAACAAGCGGCTGAAAGGTGTATCTAACAAAGAGTGGGGAATAGACTGCCTCAGGAAAAGTGCTCAGACATATCTTGTCCTCTGTACTAGATAAAAGACTTCATATTTTTTGCACACCAGTTGTATATAATACAATGATGAGCTCTATTAAAGAATCAAATTCTAACTAATGCATCTTTTTTTTAAAAGTTCTTTCACATTACAAGTTCTTTCAAAGTTAACTCAACACAAACAGCACCACAGAAAATTAGCTGTGCACAGTCTGGCTCTATTATGGAGATAATAATGCAGAATATTTAACTCTGCATCCCTGACCAATTTTTTAGGTGGTCTCTAAGCTTCCTCACCCAGGACGTCTGGGCCAAATAATTAGGATAGTGCAGTATGAGTAAACCCAAGCACACCTGGGTCAGTTTTTACAGCAGTTTTAATTTTGTTTGACTTTATGGAAAAACAAATAAGTAGTGTATATCTCATTAAAGTATCTGTGTCACTGGCTATCTGCCAAAATGCTTCCATTGCAGTTTGGCTCAAGATGAAGGCCTCACAAGCGTCTGTCTTTACAGTAACGCACTGATTAGGTCCCCGTTTGCTTTTCTTTTATTTTTAGATGCATAAATTCTGAGCTAACAGGACTGATTTCTGATTTGCAATTCTGCTTCATTGTAAGTCCTGGTAAGCTTTCTGCATCAGCTTCTGACAAAATTCAAATCAAGTTGTATGTGCTCTGTTTCTGATGGACAACAAATGATCAACTGATGCTAATGTCTAATTAAAAGTGACCATAGCGCGCATGTGGCATTGTGACAGACAGCTACACATCTCTCTGCCTGCTGCATCATGTTGAGTTTAGTTTGGTTTATGAAGCATAATCCAGCAAAACGCCAGCAGGAGTCAGTGGTAGTTTTCCACGGGGGATCTCTGATTCAAATCGAGCATGTTTGTGGCAGGATGATCAACTTCTGTATGAGCTACACTCTACATTTCCCATTGAGCTGAAAAGAAACCTATGTTTTGAACATATTAAAAGAGTAGCTGAATATAATTAGGCTCTTACAAAATAGTCAGTGTCAAGTATAAAACAGTATGGAACCTGACCCCTGCAATAAACTGCAGTTCCTCAAATGGCCACTTGAGGCCAGCTCCAACAGAGAGTCAATCAGAGCAGAAAGAAGAAGGGTGCGAAAAACAAGTTTGATCTTTCTTTACAGTAATTTGACATTCAACATGGGTCCCTATGTAGTTCATTATACTAACAACCAATCCAAGAAACCTGTGATGCAAGTTTTGGTTAATGTGTCACCTGGTGCCACATCTTAATATTTTACTGCTAATAGATTTTTATTATTTTATAGTTTTCATGTTTTTATTTTGGTATGATATGTGTATGTTTTCTGAAACTTTTTGGGGGGTTGTCTAACGTTCTACCAGCATCTACCAAATGAATGCAATGAGGCACACTTGCCCTGTCAACCCTGTTTAAAAATGGAGACAGGAGAGCGCCACAACAACGCAAGGAAAAAAGATGGGCAAAGGCACCCAGAGCTGGGAGGCCATGGTAGGGAGGCCATGGAGTTGTTTCCTTGGGATGAATGCCTGGCACAGAGAAGGAGTGAGCTCTGGCAATAGCAGGAGACTCGGCAAAGACAGACCAAAGAGACAAGTGAAGATGAGAAGGACCGAGTAAACTTCTGCTATACTGCTGGGAGTGTGCTCTTGAGAGACTGTTGTGGCTTTGGGGTTTTTCTTTTTTCCCCATTTTTCAGCTGCCAAGTTTCTTAAGGAGATGGATAATTTAGGGCTTTTTTTAAAAAAAGGGAAAAAAAATTAAAGGAACATTTTGAAAACACATCAGATCTCAATGAGAAAAAACATGCTGGATGCTATAATGATATGGGGTGGGATGTGTTAGAAACAGAAGGATGCTGCATCATTTGATAGAATATAGCACCAGCATATGGTCTGACAATAGGTCCCTGGCAGCAGTCAGGGTGCCGTTGCCTAGCCTGTAGCGGTCTGTGGATCTCTCCATGGATGTTTCTCCCCAGACCATCACTGATCCACAAAAAACTGGGCATGCTGAACAATGACAACATAAAGTTCTCCATTGCTTCTCCAGGCCCTTTCATGACTCTCACATGTGCACAAGGTGAATCTGCTCTCATCTGTGAAAAGCACAGGGCACCAGTGGTGGACCTGCCAATTCTGGTATTTTATGGCAAAGGCCAATCTGCTCCCATAGTATTGAGCAGCGAGCACAGAGCTCATTAGACGACGTCTGGGCCTCAGGCCTCCCTCATGAAAGTTGCTTGTGTTTGTTTGGTTAGAGGCATTCATACCAGTGGCCTGTTCATTTTGTAGTGCTCTGGCACTGTGCATCCTGTTCTACTATAGTTGTGTCTTCAAAGACAACATTGCTAAGCTTGGTATCTTTACTTGGTTTCGGCTACTAGACACTGCTCAGCTCACTCTGGGTCCACAAAAGGCTTCATCCAACTTTTCTTTCACATATGCATGAGTACACCGCAAATACACCTGTAACCACCATATGTTGCTTTTCATGATTTATCAGAGCACGTCTCTGACAACATGTTTTACAATGCAGCTCCTAATGCATTATGCAGCAATTAAAAAAAATAGCAGGACATGTATATGCCACTCCTCACCTGAGGCGTGAAACATCTGTCACTACTACTACTGACAGATGCCTGCTGTGTTGCATTATGTGCAGTTTATTTGCAAAATCCTAATAATACACCCGAGGCAGCGAACATGTGTTCTGAAATTGGTACTATAGTTTTTTTAATGTGATTTTATTGTCATGTGGAGAAGGTGTAAGCTGAATTTTGATGTTGCCTACCTTACTGCATTGTTTTTTCAAATTTCAGTAAATACGGGGTTTATTTTTCTCACTCAGCGTGAAATTAGTGTTGGAAATGTCTGATTAACTAGCAACATTTAACAGTTTTCTTAAGCTTGGATTCATTTTGGATTAAAGGAGCATTTTTGTTAACATCCACCTGCCCAAAATGTACTTCCACGGTAATCATTTTTGGATTACTGTGGAGGTACATTCTCAAAGCTAATTGCTTCTTTCCCAGGTCATTTTGCAGACAAATCTTTACAAAAGATCTAAAATAACTAACCTAAAATCTCTGAATGAGTGGATATATCAAAAAACAACTAGTCCTATATCACGGCTGGTCCTGTGTACACACTGATTAGCATCAAATAATGCAGTTTACTAAAAAAAAAAAGTAAGAGGAGGGGTCCTTTTTTAGTAAAGATTACTGAGTTTCTCACAGGTGCAAAAATAGGAAACTAAGGGGGAAAAGGCTTAGAAAAGCAGGTTTAAACATAAGCTTCTAAAGGTTCAACTAATTGCTTTGTATGCAACACTTTACAGCATGGGTAAGTTCTCGTGGTTGTTTTGCACCACTTGGTAATGAGTCACATGTTCACAAGTTTGTGTTAGGAGCAGCAAGAATGCACCAAGGAACTCAAAGTGGTAAAATTGTTCCCATCAGTTTTCCCTTTCACCAGCCAACAAACACATAAATAGATTCTCTTGGCTTTTAGCTTAACTTCTGATGAAGTGTTTAACCACTGTTTTCGCGCATTCTCCCTAAAAGCGTGCACACAGAAACATCAGGAGCGGATCTATAATCAGGTACTTCCCTACTGTTTTTTGGCAGACTTTGTGAAGTCATTAGTAGCTGCTTTTGTTCAGTGCGGTACCATCATCCTCCTGGCCCACCGAGACAAAATTCTTGCAAGAATATTGGTTCAGTATAGCAAGAAGCATGAACTTCATAAAGCAGACTCATGCAGCACAGCTCCTCTATTAGACTTGTCACATTTGCAAAGCTTGATTAATATTTACAGCTTAAACTCAGCGAGAGTACACAACATGCACATTAATTATTGCTAAGTTCTCCAGGCTAGGTTGCTGGAGTCTTGGAAGTTGTTCCATACTGCACTTTAATTGCTGAATACATTATTTTTCATTTGTAACTAAGGGCATGTAGTGTCGAACGGTAGTTGTAATGCAGAGAAAAGCTTCACGCTCGTATCTTCCTATTATTTAAACAAACCCCCGATACTGTAAACTCCTACTGCTGCATGCTAATAAGGGTGATGAAGAAATGGTCAAGTCAGCAGTAAATGCGCTTGTTTGTACTGTACAGGACGGTGTAGGAATAAAAATTACAAAGAAAAATTGTGCAAAGTATTAAACTTACTGGTACTAGGAATTTCTTTATCTCCTCCAAGGCGTGACTCATGCGGGAATAGGCCTCTCCAGGTGGAGCAAAGACCTCAATTAAAACGTGCAGATCGTTACTCAGATGGGCGTATTTGGCCTCCCCGCTTTTCCTTAATTCTTCTTCCTGTGAAAAATAGAAGAGGAAGGGAAGTGTTTTGTGTGTTTTTTTCAGAAATTCGCCAAATTAATATCTTTAATATAAATGTTTAATTTGAATAAATCAAGGCGCCATTTATCCTCCCTACAGATGCTGCACATCTGCAAACTACTTTGCACCCCAACTCCTCCTTTTCATGCTTTTTATGTCTTATCTATTGTCACTGATGCCTGATCAGTTCTGTGCCGGGGGCTTCCCATCATTCTCCCTGCCTGAAGCTCCTCGTGTATGCAGATGGAAAAGGGCGGGGAGGTGTGCTCTCCCCGCATTATGCTTTCCACGTCTGCACATGCAAGGCGCGAAGGGGGTCCCTGAACAGAGTCATGCCGCCAGATATCATTTACTTCATATTGAAGAATCGTCTTTTATTGTAGTGGTCTTGACTGAAAGAGCACAATACAAGCTTCAGGTTAACACATAGTAATTGCACTACTGCATAAATTGCTGAATTATCAAAGAGCTGATTGATTAATTATTAATTTTGCTATCAGTTTTTTGTTATGCGTTTATTGCAGATTTCAGGGTGGTTGAGGAGCAGGTGTACTAAGCAGGCAGACAGAGTGAGGTCTCCTGGTGGACAGGTCAGGCATTAACCTTTCAATAAATATTCTGAGATGGAAGAGAAAGGTAATGGATTGCCGGAGGAAAATATCCATCAAAATTAAGTTAAATGTGAAAATGAACAAATGCTTGCTGAAGCTATCACACTGATTTCCATTCTTGCTAGAATTCCAGCTGGATGCTTTTCTAGTAGTCACTTCCCCTATCATTGTTAATATTTGGTAAAAGCTGTGGGATATGGAAGTGAGTTTTTGTCAGCTTATGGAGAAAGTCATGCCAGGGAAATAATAACAACCACTGCTTTAAAGCAACACAGCACTGCACATTTAGCAAAGATGCAGGGCAAAAAAGAAAGAATTTCAGGAGAGAAAGTTCAGTTTGGATAGGGCACACTGCGCTGATCTCAATCTTACATTGTGCGCAGAAGTAAACATGTTTTCAATATAGACTCCCACACAAAACTCCTCCAGACTCTGTTCACAGGAGCACCTTTAATTCTTCACCCATGCCCTGCCGAGACCTGCCTTAGGCTTCACGCTGACATTAACGGCTTAAAAGATCTGCAGTATAGCTCGGGGCAAGTGGTAACTGTGTTTTAAAAGGAGCCTTAAATCAATTCCACATTTAACAAATAATCAGAAGTGATGTGAGGCCTTTTTTCTACTTGGACCGGTTACAAACGCAGCGGCTGCATTCTGAACAATGTACAGAATATTCAGTCATGTCAGAATAAAGACTGACTAAGGATTTTTTTTTAAACCTGTTTTCATTCATCCTGCACTGCAACAGTTGGGTATTGAGTGCTTTTCTCAAGGACACCTTGATGGTGGCTGTTAAGAGAAGTGAGAGTGCCACTCATGCACTTTACTTTATCAGCCAATCTGGGGCTTCAAACTTTTGTCCTTGCATCACAGGGCCAATGCCTTCCCTCTGGGAGAAGTCGGCTTTAATTAAAAATTTCTCCCAAGATGTCATCATTTTTCACTTTCTCTGTCAGCGAGCCTAGGTTATTGTGTATCTGATCAAAACATGCATGTGGGCAGACCAATCTGTCTGCAAGCTGGTACAGTAATTTGTCCCTGAAATGGCTGAAAGACTTTTACAGTGAGAGCCGTATATGCATACACTAGATAGCGTGACTGCCTGCTTTATTGAAGCTATTGTGTGGTTCACTGCTGTAAGGATTATATGTTGTGTATATAAACAATATTCTGTCCTGCCTGCGGTGTTAACCTTGACTACCAGGAAATAGTTTGGAACCAGAGAGGTGAAATGCATCACATAAACTCTTACTTGTACACGAAGTGTAATATTGAGCATATGGTTTAATATTAGCTTGTGAGGTGCTCTTGTGAAAATGTTCCCAGCCTACCTTCCTTACCCTACTGCTGGGCTGATGCTTCTAAATGTGGAACTGGATAAGGTGGCAGAAATGTGTGTAGGCAATGTGCTTTTGAATGTAATAGGGCTTTGGCGGCGTCTGCTCGACACTGCCTTGTGGCCAGATGCCTTGAAAGGCTGCCAGCCTTTCACTCAGGACCTCTGGGAGCCAGCCTCATCACAGAATCCCTCAGACTTGCCTAGACCGTACACAAAATCAATACCCCTCAGATAACACCAAGCAAAATCAGATCATTATGTAGCCATTGTTGGTAAGAGTCAACTGTTAAGAGTCTATTATTGTCCTGTGTGCTGGGTGAATACAGCCGAGGACTTTATGAGGACGAGGACTAGAAAAACAACACGTGTCTTCCTCAAGATGAATTTCCATGTCGGCGACATAGCAGGGGACATAGTGAACATTAAAATTGCAGCTCGCTCAGTCCAGTATAACAATCTCAGCAAAGCATGCAGGTAAATGAACTGTTATGTTGCTGACAGTTTGACTGTTATTAACATTTTAGTGCCTCTTTACTTAATTTAGCACACCAAAGACAAGTTAATGTAGCACATGAGCAAACTCGATGGACTTAGTGGCAGTAAGCCAAAATTGTAAATGAACTCCTGCACCAGCCAAGGTACATCCAAGAATTAGATGGTGCAAAAAAAAAAAAAATCCTCATCTCAGTGCCTTCAAAAGGAAGACTTTCCATCTCACCATTAGGTCCATAAAAGGGCACTTTTAATGTATTAATTTCTATTTATAATACAAAGTTTAAACACTTATTACTTAGTCACAGTTATTCAGTTATATAATGATATTGGTATTAGCACGCAGAAAAAAATGACTGATTTCACCTATTCTATAGATAATCTCAATCTATTTGGTCCATTTTTGTATAAAAAATGTTTGGATGTATAGCATTAATATTGATCTTGGTAAAATAAATATTAATAACTGCGTGTGTCTTGTACTAATAATGCTGTTTCCAGACAAACATATCTAGACATTACCTGACTCGAGGTGCATGTGAGAATCATAACGTCTAACGCAGCCAGACTGGACGTTAGCCTCTCAGCTCTCTAATAAAAAGACTGTGCTGATGTGCGAGTAGAGCAGCTAACTGACTGGTGCATTCATCTCCAGCAGGTGACCATCACGTGTGCACGCTCTATCCTGACAGCTTGTCTAAATCACACTACTGAGTTTTTTTTTTTAAATGGTAGGACTATGTGTGAAACAGGCTATTTCCTGCTGCGTGTTATCTTAAAAGAAAGTGTGAAAAAAAAAATCCAACTTGTTCATGTCTAAAAACAGAAGCTTCTTTAGTTTGAGCATACATGGCTAAGTACATATCAAGATCATCCTAAAACTCCTATACTGAAAATCTAAGGGTCACAGCATAACTTCAGCTGGACATGCTTAAATTATTTTAAGCATCAGTCTGTGTGTATGTAGATGCAAGTGTATGATCTAAAGGCTGCGTAATACACGTATTCATAACCTTAATCAGAATAGTTATTAAATGGACTGTATATAATTTACACAGATGAACATTAGAACAGATTTGTTTGAGGGGTTTAAGTCTCTCTGGTCCTGCGATTACATTATTGATGATAACATAATTACATAATCATATGTAATTAATTAAACATAATTACATTTACTGTTCCAGTGGCATTTATTTGAAGTTCATATTTTTATCTTTCTGTTAAATATCATCAGAATCCAAATCACTTTTATTGTGTACACACAAAAGAAATTGATCTCCTCTTTCTTTGCTGCACTCAATGGACTCAACACAATAGACAAACAGACAATAACAATACGTGTTCTTCTTTGAGGACTTGACAGTATTTATGTGGTATATAGAATATACCACATACAGTATATACAGCGTGCTTTTGTAGCAGGTATGGTGGCTGTTTAGTACAGACACCATGTGAGCGATTTAAGTGTTGATCAGAGTGACAGCCTGTGGAAAGAAACTGTACAGATGTCTGGTTGTTTTGGTGCTCAGTGCTCTGCAGCACCAATCAGAGGGGAAGAGTTGGAGGTGGCCATGTTCAGGGTGTGATGGGTGTGTTGGGTGTGCTCATTTCCTGATTCTGGATTTTTTTTTTATAAGCCCTGAATGGAGGGCAACGTGACACCGGTGATTTTTTTCCACAGTCCTGACTGTCCGTTGTAGTGTGTTCTTGTCCTGCTTGGTGGATGATCCAAACTAAACAGTGATGTATGTGCTGAAAACCCCTGCTGCTAAATGCTCCTCCATGTTCACAGCCAGTTCTCTAACTATGCCTGTCTGCTATATGTTCCTGAGGGAGTGCTCTCCAAAGACACTTAAGAACTTGTTTTTACACATAACTGCGAGCTGCAAACAAAGCTATGGAAATGCTGACAGTGAAAGGAAACAGCAGTATTAGACAGCCAAACTTTATGCAGCATGCTATAAGCTACACGAGCTCAATAAACCTGAAGAAAGCTGTAAATTCGAATAACAAATGTCTTGTAAAAAAAGAGGGAAAAAAGTGTAAAAAATGAAATCAGTTAAAGCCTCTGTAAAGTTGCTCCAACAGCCTTTCCACTGTTTTGCCCTCAATATGTACTCGATGTATTGAAATGCAGCTCTAGTTTCACCAAAGTGGCGATAAGGCTGAAAGTCTTTTGTCATGTCTGAATGTCTGAATCAGAGGCTACAGTAATAATAGCAATGTAACTCTAGAGCAGCACAGTGCGACCTGTTATGAGCGTGAATACCAGATCCAGCAGGCTGTCTGTGTACATGCTCGGATAAGTTTGGCTCCAGGGGACCACATGTCAGCAGAATAAATGACTTTGGCAAAGAGATTCATTACTTTGCCTTCATAATTGACGATTACAGAATATGCTATTAAACAACACAGAAAAACATTCCCATTTTTCGCCTACATATGTTTGTCAAGTGAAAGCTATTAATTTTATTCTGGGTGTTATTCATCTCAGTTACTGCTCAGATGGTGTTGGTTAAAATATTCCACTGTGCTTTTGGTAGGATTTCAAGAGCTTTGTCTTTGTAAATATTTCTCTTTGATCAGCCAAACAGCTATATCTCAGCACCAATCGATAGATGCCTTACCTTGTCTTTATCTCTCATGGACCCTTTGCCAAGGATGGACATCTTCACTCCTGTCTCCTCTTGTAATCGTTTCATAGAATTTCCCCGTGGTCCCAGCAGCTTCCCTACAAAATTAAACTATGCAAGAGGAGAATAATGGCAATGAGAGACCTTATCAGAGTGTCCTGCATACCTAAGAAGAGAATTAATAGTTAAAAAGCTGATTTATATTTCCATATAACTGTTTTCTAAGCATCCTCTCTTTTTACGTGCTGCATGTAAAAGGGATTTGATCTTTTCAGAGAAAAGGTTAACCATGAAAGATCCCCGCTGGCCATTAGTTATCTATTATCGATATAACCTCACATTCCACTGATCATTTATCATGTGAGAAAAAGCTGAAATGTAGCCTGTAATAAATCAATATAATGGTGCTCTGTGTGTAGCACATTAAAGGTAAATGCAACTCTCATCTTCATTCCAGCATATGTGTCCATCTTGTGCTTGCTCCATGCCCTCGATAGTCATGTATCTTAGTGGCGTTTAGGGTCATCTAAGTCATGCTAAGAGAAAGAAAACGAATGGGAACATGGACTCAAACCAATAATATTCCTGAGACTGTTTCAGAGGTCAGTGCTGAGATAAAGTCAGAAATAATGACTTTCTTCCCAGTGGGAAATTAAGTAATACTATCCTGATGACAAACTATTAGATTAAAGCCTTGGGGCTATCATTTCCCTCTCACTGTGCACCAGCTAGTGTTCATACTGAGAAAAGTAACTCTGGGTAGCCACACCACTGCTGAGATTACCAGTTATTAAAAGGTAAAACTCATAACGCGACTGCAGTGAGTCTGGCAGTATTTGAAAACATGGGTGGGGATGACTTAATTGATTTCTACTTGAAATAAATGACTATTAACACTACCTAACACACAAAAAAAAACAGCTTCGACTTTCAAATGTTTCCCGTTAGGTGAGATTAAAAGTAGACCACCTCCGGAGTTGAACAGGTGGTCAGCCGCCTACTGCAACGCACTCTGTCCAGCCCTAAAATGACATTAACCTTTTCACAAAGCAGGTTCTCCTACTGTGAGAAGAGCTCATAACCTTACTGCCAGCTGTGTGCGGCTGCTGCAACGCAACTCCAATAACTGCTCGCTCAGCTTATTCAACCTAAAGTGTCCCGTCAATTTATGAAACAGACACTAATTTTCCATCTATCTTGTGCTGGGCTGACTTATTTTAATGAACATCATTAACACCACAAGTGAATGCCACAACCAGGATTTTGAGGCGCCAGGGGATGTGTATATGAAGAAGAAAAAAAATCTGCTGTCCTTGCCCGTCCTCTGATCTGAATGATTAAGGCGCCTTTGTGGATGCCTTTCTTCAGCTGCTTTGACAGGACTATCCTATAGCTGGCAGGGAGCTGGAGAGCAGATGGTCGTTGTGGCTACATCGGGAAGCCGCTCGCTGGGTGGTAGGAGAAGAGTGGCCTGTTTTCATTAAGCTAATGAATGTCTGGAGCCATTCTGCTGCTCCATGGTGAGCAATTTGAGCTTCGGAAAGGGGTATGGTTCAGTGTTAAATGAGGTTTGAAATGATTCTATATACCCCCTATAGTCTTAACACTGATAAGTGTGCAGATATTAGAAGGAAGGGTGTTGTGCATGCAACAATTAAGCGCAAAGACATTTTAAACATTGAACAAATACTGGATGATAAAATGGCTGGAATGAAACCCTTGTTTGTACAGTATGCTGTATTGCACACTCTGGGTCTTCTTTTTCTTTTCTTCTGAAAACCAAATTTTAATGCTTTGGTCTCCATACTGATTCTAAAATACAAAGCTCTGCGCTGTGTAACCTTCCAAGTTCACAGGGTATAACGAAAAAGGTGAAGATTGAGTTGGACACAGCTTACAAATGTAGCTGAATAAAGCACTTTTCAAAAGCACCTCAGTGTGTCTGTTTCGTGGTTGTGCTTCCTTCAGTGGCCTGCATCTGCAAAAACAAAGTGAAAAACACATCTCCAGTCTGACGACACGTGTGTAGCATTGTTTTTTAACTGGTTTGCCTTTTGTAATGGCATCTCAGTATTTGCAGCATGTTTCATTGTGTTGCAAATGCGCTGTCAAACTGATGAATGTACGTCTCAGCCGTCTTATGTTTTGCCTATCTGCATACATTTTTCTAAAGGAGAACAAACAAAGTTCTGTGTGGCTCCAGAAGGTGCTGTGTGAGGCTACAGTTAATAAGGCACCTCACTAGAGGTCCCCGTGTTTTTTTAGGCTGTCCATCAATGCTACACGGGTGCGATGCTAGGACACCCTGCAGGCACAGGTAATCCCCCCAGTAATATATGTAATACACATCTGTTCTTCCTTTCCCAGTTTTATAAACAAGATCATCCCAGCTTCAGCTTCTGTACCGTATGTTCATAAAGGAGTTCAAGTTTACCTAACTTCAACTTTTATTTTAAAGATGTCAGTAAACACGGATGTTTCTGTGTTAAATGATTTAAAAAATGTTGACACAACAAGAAATGCCTGCGAGTTTTCATTTTAAAAAAAGGTGTTATTTTCTGTTCACACTTTTTGGTTGTTGTGTTTGCATTCACACCAAATGTGAAAGGTGCCTTCATCAGTGACTGAGACCTGACATTGGATTCTTCGTCACCTTTGCAGACTTGTAAATCAAAGGATGAAAATGTGTGAACCAAGAGTGATCCCAAACATGGAAAACTTGGAAGCAACGGGGAATTATATGCACTGTATTAGTTTAATCCTGGTGAGCTGCACAACTTAATGTCTCCAGCTTGACAACTACCAAGAAAAAGTTTTGTACTTTTAAAGCATCACATTTTCCCTGAACGAATGAATGAACGAATGAATGAATGAATGAATGAATGCATTAGAAGGTCTGATTATATGGGGAATACCACATATGTACATTATTCATAACAATACTGCCACTGTTGTCTATAAGGGGCTGGACTGATTTGGTGAAATCACTCTTGCTGGCTTTTGCCTTTTATGTTTTTTTTTTAATGACGTACTATGTTTCCTACAATGCTGAGATCTTTGTAAACTTAAAACAGACCCATTTGTGAGTGCAGACCAAAGGTCTTTTTTCCATACATTCAAAAAATAATGACACTTTGAAAATACATTACAAGTTCATTTTTATGCTCCTTAATTTAAAGTAATAAATGTGATTATGTGAGAAAAGCTAAATAAAAGGCAAACATCAAAGGAGGCACTCAGCGCCCTCCTGATGTTTCCCCTCATGTTTATTTATTAATTTGATATATTTTTAAGTGCTAAAGCAGCTTGTTTCCATTCTTCAGTATAAGGTCAGTTCCAAGGGAAGTATACTGACATTTTGCACCTTGTCGAACCACTGTGGCATTGCATGTCTAATAACAAAACAACTTTTTAGCTTTCAGGTTGGAAAATTTGTTGCCCTTTTATGCAGTGCACTGGGGCCAGTCAAGATCAGCAGATGTCCTGAGGGCACTCACTGCCAGGTTAGTGAGCTGTGGTACTGTGGAAGTCCAGGTCCTCTCTGATAGGAGGATTAAAGCTTTAGGTGGAGGTTTATGCTTTAATGACAGCTTGGGATGACTGGGCTGTGAGCGTGTCGGATGAGTGTGTCCTATCAGCCCCACGGACATTAAAGGAAGCAGATGAGTGGTTGTTTGGGGAGCAGTGTGGCAAGGGGAGGACACCTGGTGAGCTTTTCAGAAGGGCAACACAGTCAAAAGCCAGACGTGTCTGTAAATGTTAATGCTAATCAGTCATATCTGTCGTGTATCTACAACTTTTGTCTAAAAAAATGAATAAAAAAAGAAAAAACAAAGATACAGACCGTCTTTAGGGGACATGAGACATGTGATACAAATCATACTTCATGCAGGATTTTCTAAATATTTACAGTGAAATACTTGGAATGGTTCATCAATTGCAATGCAATATTTTCCATTCATATATATGGCATGATGGTGTGGGGCTGGACGACTTGCTGTTATTGATGGAACCATGAATTCTGCTCTCTACCTCAAAATCCTGAAGGACAATTTCCAGCTATCAGTTTGTGCCCTGCACAATGATCCAAAACATACCAGCAAGTCTACCTCTGAATGGATTAAAATTGAATTATGACTGAATTATGACAATACTGCAAAGAAAAGTGGGCCAAAACACCTCCACAGCAATATGAGACTTAAGTCACTGTAAAAGCTTGGTTACAGTTCTTGTTGGTACAATGAGTTATAATTTTTATAAGGAAAATTACTTATTCACATAGGGTCACATAGATTTGGATAGGTTTTTCCCTTAGTAAATGAAAAGCTAATTTAAAGGCTTTATTTTAAATTTACTCGGGTTAATTTTGTTTAATAATAACATTTCTGTGATAAACCGAAACATTTAAGTGTGACAAATATGCAAAAAAAAAACTAAGGGAGAGGGAAAGAACAAAGACAAACAAGTTCACACAAACCCAGCTCCCTTCTCGCAAGTCTATAACAGCTCCATGGCTTTTAAATAAGAAATACAAGTTGTTATCTAAAGCTTAGTTTAGAATAAAGTGTGGAGATTTCTTAAAATGAGAATAACATCCAGTTCATTTAAAATTCACAGTGTATTGAAGTGAAAACAAGAGAAAGACAAGTTTTTACTACTAATTAAATGTTAACTATTTAACATTACAAAGCTTTTCTGGTCTTTTGCAGCTGAAATAAAAATTACCTTATAAATGATCTGTTACTAAAACTGTAATTTTGTAGTATCGTCAGTTAAACTGAAATGATTTGCAAACCACTGCATTCTGTTTTTATTCATATTTTACACAGTGTCACAACTTATTTGGAAATAAATGGAGTTACATTTCCCTCTTCCTTAGTTTTTTTTGCATATTTGTCACACTTGAATGTTTCAGTTCATCACAGAAATTTTACTTATTCAGCATACTGAGAGTGCACGGTCAACACTTTCACTGTGTTTCACTGCACATTAACACAAATCTTCATACAAGGTTTGCGTTAATGACATTAATGCAACGTATTATGGCAGTTAGTGAATCCAGGCCAACAACTAACTAATGGGATAATTAATCAGTAATAGCTTCTTGGACTAAAAACACTATTTGGTTGCATCCAGCAGACTTTAATCAGCATTAGCGACAACTTGCAGCCATGCTTGTGTCTATCAAATGAAACCAAAAGCAGTATTCACTGTCAGTTTTGCTTTCGTTTGGTATCGAATAACTTAGGCTCTTTAGCTGCTAATTGCCTGGCTGTGCTCACCAGCTGCATTCCAACTTTATCTGATGAGTGCTAACAGGCATCTAGCAAAGAATGGGTTTATCTGTGTTTTGTCACTAAAATATCCGCCTGGTGAAATAAACAGGAAAGATGAGAGCGTGAATCAGAAAAGTAAAACTGGTCTTTGAAAGCCAAAAATAAGCTGACAGATACTAAAATGCTCTGTAGTGATGAAGGGGGAAGCAGTGTGAAGTTCTCTGTGAGCTCATTGATATGATTTATTCTATTCTATAGATTAGACCATTAAGTTGTTTTCCAAACATTTATTAATTTTTATTGTTCGATTTGGAGCCAGAAGTGATATTGCAAGGGATGGATCTGAGGAATGGTACACACAGCCCAAAGCACACCTATTTTTAATACCTATTTTACTTTAAATGTGGCTATACTTTACAAATTAATGTCATCCTAAATAATTTCTGGTGACTGAGTATCATTAGAAAATTGTTTACCGAGGTCTCAAGTCAAGCGAGGATGAGGGCCATTTTTTCACAGACATCGATAGAAACTGGCTTCCTTTTGAAGCCCCCTGAATTTCCCCTGCTGGCTTTAAAGCTAATATTGAAGGCTGCATCTATCTTTTATACAGGCTGTGCCTTCTTGCAGATATCTATCCATTACAATTTGCATGAGGTTCCTATAGTGCATTTCATTTTGGGATAATAGTGTCAATCAACAGCATACTGTGGATTTTTTCTTTGCCATATCCAGATATTTCACTTGATTCTGTCACATTTCTAAAAACGAATGCATTATGTACTACCAGAAATGGACTGTTGTTAGTATGGGAAGGCACAATCTTACAATTTTTTAAGTCTCACGAGCAGACATCACATCACACAGTCATCACATAAACACTAACTCTGTAGGATCCCGAGTTGGAATTGTGATTGTATCATATAAGAGCTTAATTTTAATTCACACCCTGTACTCTCTTGACTGTATTCAGTACTTATCTAAGGAAAACACCTTTCCCCGTGATAGGCCTTTCTTTAGGACATTGACATCTCTGGGCAGACAAAAATAGGATTTCTGTATGGGCAGCACTGCAGCCACAGCACTATTTAAAGGTTACAATAACAGACAGATAAGCTCAAAATTGTGGCATCCACAAGGACAAAATACAGTTTAATGTGTTTTGGGCTCTCCATTTACCTGCAGAGGAGATGGTTAACCTGCTGAGATAATAGTTTGAAAATACCGGGTTGAAATGTGTCCATTTTATTTAAGAAAAATCATTATTCTAATAAAAAGGGAACAACTATTTTTTATATAACATTCTCGTATATCCAGTTTTGCAGAAATCCCTAGCTCTACACTCAAGGTAGCTGACAAGGTCAGCCAATTAAAAACCACTTCATACCCCAAGGTTAAGAGATGCTAATCAAACTGTCTCATTAAACACCAGAGGATAAATTCTAGATGAATCTAAATGATAATGTCTTTGCTGATTATTTTAATCATATTCTTTTGCTGAGTAAATAGTAACCTTAGAGCAAAACTTCAAGACTTTCACGAGAACCTTGTGTAAGGATCATTTGTTTACATACCAAAGAAAGGACAGATACAGATGAACTTCTTTCACCCGCTAACTGAACTCAACGCTATTTCAAGGTCTCATGGTGTTTTTAGAGAAGATTAAAAATAGAAATGTTGGTAAGGTTACTGAAGCAATGTCTCAAGGCCAAATTTCTTTTTTTCACAGGCTATAAAACAAAACAAACAAAAAAAAAAAAAAAAACTGCTGTAGATTTTGCAGAAAACGTTGCAAAAAAAAAAAACCCAACCACACAGGTCATTCATTATCCGATGGGTCAGTCTGTAACAATACATAAGATAAAAATAGAAAGGTGGTGTAGAAGCTGCAGTTTTACAAGCTGAATTCATGTATTCCACACATGCTGCTGCACAATTTTACCAAGATTAAGACACTTTTACAAACACACCGTTTGCTGTAGCTGAAGTATTTGATCTCAATTATGAGGTTGGCTTACTATATTATATTATTTGAGCATTTCCATTGTAATTCCACAAATGTTGAACTTTATACACAGTAAAAATAATCTGCACAGATACAGTAAAATGTGCTGTTTTAAAATGAAGGAATTTTCCATATTGTTTTTTTTACTTATGTTTTTAAACCACACATTGTTTTTTTTTTTACCATTTACAGAAATTTGCTGTTAAAAAACGAGTAATGTACTGGAAGAAAATTACCAAAACATTTTCTGTTTTTTCTTCTTTTTTTCCCCACAGTGTACTGATGAGCCAAAACATTATGAACAATCACAAGTGAAATTATCTCATAAAAACAGTGCATTTCAAGATCTGAGATTCAAATGAACAGTCTTTGAGTCGCTGTGTTTGATGCTGGTGAAATGCTTATGGTAATGGTTATTGTCAGACAAATGGGGCAGAGCATATTCAAAATGGCAAGGTTTGAGAGCAACACCTAGTCACAGCGGTGGGTACCTGGCTAAAATAGTTTGGGGGCGTGGGGGGCAAACTATAGACAAGCACCCCAGTGTTGGCGGAGACGTGCAAGTGAAACAGTGATCTGCTCCAGCGCACAACTTTAATGATGTTGTGCTATCACAGGTTAAGTATGCAGCGTCCATGGCCTTGAGGTTTGAGCTGTTTTAGAAGCATTGAGGATATTCGTCATGTTTTAGCTCATGAGTGTGGTTTAAGTGTGTGATACTGAAACACAGATTAAAGTATGTTCTCAAGTGATCATTTTGTTCGGAGAAAGAAAGAGAACAGTGAAAAAATGATCTGCTTGTGTCAGTGGAAGATCTGTCCAGAGGTTCTAAATGACCTTTTTTTTTTTTTTTTGCTAATTTTAATGATATCAAGCAGTAAAAACTGTACATCACCTCATTATTTTTTTTTATTAAAATGCCAAATTACATTTATTTACTTACATTTCTGATCAGAAAAAATTGTTTTCTTGGTTCACTGTTATGATTTATTAATTTTTGACTTCTCAGAGAAGGCCAATGTTTGGGCATAAATATGTGATTCAGTCCAGTGAATTCAGCTGAAATAGTTTTTTTTCCTTGTTTTTTTATGAAAGGTGGTGCAGCACTGATGTGCAAATTGCAAACCATCTCTTATAAATGAAAACCATATCCCCGTACTATGCTGTGTCTGTATTGATTTGGCAGCATTTTTTGTATCTGCATACATTTGAAATGCAGTCAAGTGATACTGTATCAACAAGCAAGCATACTGTGTCGTCTATGCTTGAGTCAATGATGTTATCTAGCATTATTATACACTTGTGTGACCCTGGATTGTCTTAACGTGACTTTAACATGACCATTATCACATCTATAGCACAGAGACATTAAACTAGACTACACTGCATACATGAATTAGACTAAACAGGACTTTTCATAGGCAGTATAGACAGTTAACAAGAGGAACAAATGATAAACTAAGAATATTTGAATCCTCACATTTTTATTAACAATACTGTGCATTTCCTGCTGTGACATGTTAAAAGTGAAAACCTGCAGCGTGTCTGTCAATGTGCCATTAGGAGTGATTTCATTAGCGCTGGTAGTTTTACTCACAATTACACATGATCTTGTCAAATCTAAAACTACTCAGAAGGATTCTCTCATGCAATAATTTAATTACTTTGCATTTAATTAGTCTTCAGTAAGATGGAAGCTGTAACCAAGAATGAGCCCTGCCAGACTACTGAAATGAGAGAGAACAGTGTTTTGCACCGCCACCGGTGACAGAAAATCTGACTGGACATTATTGAAGAGTTGATGTCACAAACGCAGAAAATTCCAGTGTAATTAAACCAATTAGTTTGTGCATCTTGGCAGGGCCAGATGTTGTCAAAGTACAAAATCTAATATCGATCAATGAACCGAGGACCAACATTCAGATCTGTGTGACACTGATGCAAAAACATTCATTTAACTAAGTCCCCCCCCCCCCTAAAAGTTCTGGATATTGTGCCCAATTTTCTTCATGGCTGCAAGTTTTGCACTGCTTTCTTTTTAGTTAGGCTCATTCACTTTGCAGGCCATGCACTTGATCAGAGAGTTGCTTAATATGCCAAATTATCATTAAATGAAAGTGCAGTGTTACCAAGATGTTTAAGATAGTGAGACTGCAGTCTTGCGGGGTGCTGACTGTGCAATCAGGTCACAGAAGCTGTTGTTGGACAACTGTTTTGTCCCTCTGGACTGCAGCTTTGCTTTCTGTGCAGCATTGGCAAACTTGAGCTTCTCTATTGCACCTGTGAATTTCATGTTTAAAATGATGAAAACACTTTAAATGTATTTGTTATGTACCTCCGTGCTTCTCGGGTTTTCTTAACTGCAAGCTCCACTGATTTTCATTAACCATCTAATCAGGAGCAGACTCACACATGGGACTCGAAGTGAATGCAATTAATCAGCAGGAAGGATATAAAGCCGAACATGCGCTATCTACAGAAATTTAATTTTACCTCCAATTTTTACGTTTTCAAGAAGAAAATTTATGCTTCCGCAGAATCCATATGTTTGGCATTATAAGAAAACTCTCAACCCACCAGCTGAACTGATGGATGCCTGTAGTGTGTGTCAGTGCTCTTCACACCCATCCAAAAGCTTAATATACACTAAATATAAATATAATATATTAAAAGCAGTTTGTGTGCTCTAAGTGAAATGATATTTTAACATTTACAGTGAGGATGCAATTTTGAACAATAAGACATCTTATATTTGGATAACAGATGTGGGGAGAAAAAGAAGCACAAAAACACATTTCTTTGTCTTTTTTCCCCCCCAAGAAGCCAATTCAGTCACTATTTTTCATAGCGTTTAAATCAATTTAAGTGAAGAGGTCCTGAACAAAGCTTAATTAGTTGCTTAATGCTGACCTGAGGAGGAAACAGCAAATTGATTTGTATGGAGAGTCCTGTGGGGCTCCTTGGACTAAAGCATTGCCTGTGCTCAGGACAGTTTTCAGATTTCTCTCTCCTCCCAGCACCATCTATTTTCTAGTCGTGTAACTAGTAACACTGTATGATGAAGTCTTGAATGTACAAAAACTGAAATATATCAAAGTAGAAGCAATAACTATATGAATTTGTCTCTGGGAAAATGAAAAAATACGTCAAAGAAAGTATCTGAATTTAGAGTTTTTTACAAAAAGACTAAATTATAATTACTGACTCTTTTGTTGAGTTTTTTTTTCTTAACAATTTGTCTCATTGGCTAAGTTAAAATGCACTAATCTTCCACTATTTTTGGCAAGATACTGAACGTGGTGAAAACCATTTGGGTATTCAGAAGGAGGTGGTTTTCAATATAGGACTAGTATTTTTCAGGTACTGGGAGTAGGATGTGTTCCAATATGTGTCTCAGTTAAGTAGTGACACGCAGTCTTTTCCCTTCTGTGCACAAACTAGACCAAAAGAAAGGCACACATTTCCTGTCAGGAGAAACAATTTTACTTTTAAACATTATGGAAGATGTGAGCAGGTATGTTGATATGTAAAAATATGGTAGTTTCAAGAGGGTGGTTAGAGGAATGAAAGAGGAAGACTGTGTTCTAAAATCCCATTTTGATGAGGTAAACTAGGCTATAAATTGTACATCCATTTTTCTTTAGCAATGTAGCTTAGTGGTAAAAGTGGAAGGAACCATCAGAGGATAGGTACACTGTGGTTAAAAAATGGATACACAGGTAGGCTGTGGTAATTTAAACGATGTTCAGTTGGTACTGAGGGGAACAAAGTGTGCCAAGAAAATATTCCCTACACAATTACACTGCCACCACCAGCCTGATCTATTGATGCAAGGCAGGATGGAGCCATGCTTTCATCTTGCTTATGCCAAATTCTGACCCTACTGTCCAAATGCTGTAGCAGAAATCAAGACTCATCAGACCAGGCAACATTTTTCCAATCTTCTGTTGTCAGTTTTGGTCAGTCTGTGAGAACAGTAGCCTTGGTTTCCCATTTTTAGCTGAAAAGAGTGTCACCCAGTGTGGTCGTCTGCTGCTGTAGCCCATCTGATTAAAGGTTACATGTGATACTGTTACTGCTTTCCTATCTCAAAGCAGTCTGGCCATTCTCCTCTGACCTCAACACGATATTTTCACACAGAAAACTTCCTCTGACTTTTCTGATCATTCTCCGTAAACCCTAGAGACGGTTGTGTGGTGAAAATCCCAGTAGATCAGCAGTTTATGAAATACTGGCCCCAGCCGTCTAGCACAAACAGCCATGCCACCTCCAGAATCACTTAAATCACCTTTCTTCTACATTCTGGTGCTGAGAATGAACTTGAGCAGGTCGTCTTGACCATGTCTACAAATCTAAATGCACTGAACAGCTGCCATCCGATTGGCTAGTTAGATATGCGTTACAGAAAAGTTAAACAAGTGTGCCTAACAAAAATCAGGTTTCTCAAAATTAAATAAAACATATAATAATACATATTATTATACACATAATACAACATCTTAATGTCAGCTAGAATCAGAGATGTTATGACAAGGAAAAAAAAGACAGGAAAGTACAGCGTGAGTATGAAGTGTATTAAAGGCTTTTTCATGAATGTCTGGACTCAAGGGCAGTGGAGCTTTCCGTGACTGCAGTGGCAGTACAGCCTTTTGCTGCTCCTCAAGCAGCTGTGTGTTGCTTAGCTGCCTGACGGAGCAGCCTCATTAGGCCACGTTTCAGACTTTGTCAGTACTGACGTTGCATAACTCAGATACAGAGCAGTGTCATAGAGTGATTTATGGTTACTGTTCCTCACTGTACCCTTGGGTGCTTTAGTCTGCTGAAAACTTTGGTTTTTGGTGACTACATCAAAATAAACAGACAGCATCCGGTGACTTTCTAATAGCCAGTTTGAGGCTCATGGGGATTTTAGTGTAGAAGTAGGAGTTGTGAACAGGTGAAGCCGACCTGGAGGGGAGACTAAAATGCTGCTAAAATGACTGAAAAAATATAACACATACTCTGTTCTTCTTGCACTTCCATCACAGTTTAATTGTTCGGATCACTTGCACATTTCCGAAGAAAATAAAAAATAAAATGTAGGACCCTGTAGAGCTGTTATGTCTCTTACCTTTGGATACTGTTGGACAGGAATGAGAACTCTTTCGGAGAGCTTGATGTTTTTATTGCTGATAATGTCTAGGTATTTCTTGGTGTCACCATCTTTTCTTAATTCATCACCTTCGTACTTTTCGATCTCTGCGGAGACACAAAATAAGTAAAAAAAAAAAACAGATGAGATAATAATGAGTTTGTTATGTAACTGAAAAAGCATCAGCCAATAAGCAACTGCAGAATCACAACAAAACAGCGTCATTTTAGACCAGGAACACATTAGCAGAAATTTAACTCACACGCTGAATATTTTGCTGACTATTTCTTATGTCAGCTGTAAATATGCTCACATTGCACACTTAATAACAAAAGATAATCCCGCTGACTCCTGATATGTCCTTTCACATCAGGCCCTGCAATCTCATGATCCAGTAATTCCAATCAAAATAACAATAGAGTCAGTCACACTCAGCTTGCACTACCTCACTTCATTACGAACTGAGCTCTTGCGGGCTGTCAGGAGTCTCTCCAACGCAGCACAGGACTTATGTAGATGTTGGCTTAAACATATAAAACGTTAGATATTAGCAGGTAAAAGCCATTTGGGGCGGTTAAGATTAGATATGTAAAGTAAGATATTAGGATCCTATTTGCAGATCATTGGTTTCAATCAAACTGCACTGTTTCTCCTTATAAATCTGCAAGGTAGGCAAATCTTGTGCAAATTGACCCAAAAGTCATTTTGTGCATCCCCAGCCTTATTGCAATAAGATGAAAGATGAAAGGTGGATATTAGGTGCCCAGTTCAGCATACTATATCAGTTTGACAGGAGCGGAAGGACTCCCTGAACAATGATATCTTTGGACAATTTTTTACAACACCTGAGCTGCAAGGCTAAAAAGGCATTTAGAAATGAAGCTGTTTGTTGTGCCTATACCCTGCTTTGTGACTAATTATCAATAATTGTAAGTTGTTGCATCACAGAAACTCATAGATGTGACTACTCCTGAGTTTATATATAGAAATTCAGGAATTTGTTTAGAAGGGAGTATTGAACCGTTCAAAACAAATATGTAAGATTTTAAATTTAAATTGATTGACTAAATTGACTTGAAAAACACGAAATGTCTCAATTCGACCATGTGAACATTCAAAGCTTTAGCTCAATGTTCCGGGTCTTTTAGAGAGTTAGCTTTTGCAGTTTTATGAAGTGAAGTTGATTTTCTTCACTACTGTCTGTGAAATCACATAGACGAAAATTCAACAGCCCGAAATGAACCAATTTCTTCCCACTCTACACAATCTCTGATTGTGCCTGATTGTCCGAGGAAGATCGTTTAAATTGGATCATGTTGTCTCTTTTTTGCAGTTTCTCTGAGATGACTCTCACCAGAGCTGCAGAACCGTCTGGGAAAAAAATGGAGTTCATGAAAAGTGGGCGCAAGCAAATGAGAGGGTGCCTTTTTAGCTTTTTAGAGGATTAAATAAGCTTTGATTTTTTTTTTTCATATAAGGATGTAAAAAAATAAGGTTTTGTTCATTGCTTCTAAAAGACTTTCTTATATTACACAAAACCTTGTATTTTTATCAGATCACTTCCACTTGTATCAAAAATATGCAAAACCATATTTTTCAATGTAGCCCAGAGCGGCAGTGACAGAAAGGACAGCTTTATGTAAACCAAGCAAACACTGAGCAACACTCACCCAGACCTTCATTACCTGCCACTGAAAGCAGACTGCACCTAATGCTGCTTGTGGAGAGCACAGGTAAACAAGACCCCTCCAACCTTTTATTTCCCTCAACATAGCTGATTCACCCCTCCTTATGTGACACTTTACACCAGACAAGTGTCCCCAGATAAGAGGAGCTAACATAATACGACTTTGTAAAAATAACATTTTGCCAAAGGAGATAAACCAAATGCAGCTCAACACACTTTCATATTTTGAATTACTTTGGCTTTTCATACAGTGGAAAACAAAGAGTAAAGCGCTAAAAATGAAAATGAAGCATGCTATCTGAGGAAGCTAGTCTGTTTTTAGTTACGCTAGCCATGGGGATGTCACAGTCAATCAGTTGATTGTAAATTGTACAAACTTGTGATCCTTTAACTTTTTCTCTATTGGCATTATCAAAAAACAAACAAAAAAACCCCAAACCCATATCTACTGACGTTCATTGTTTATTCATTGCTTTCTAGCAATTGTTAGCATGCTGGTGGTTAAAATTAAATTATAACCTGTTGTTTTAGCCAGTCAGACATTTAGTTTAAATACCTCTGTGCCTAATAGATTTTAAACAATGTTTTTTTTCCTTCGATTAACAAAGCCTTTTAGTGAAGCAACCTCAGAGATGAGGTTCGGGTCAGTGGATGGGTCAACAAAACATTTTTTGATAACAGATGGAAGTTGACTTTGTGTTTACCTTAGGGACTTTTTTAAAAGTATCATCTACTTTCTGCTGGGTAGGCAAGCATTTTTTGCCACTCTGTTAGTCATTTTAAAGGAGGCAGATGTGGACATAAATTTCCTCTTGTACTCTTTGCCGAGTTGTGCCCTGTAACTGCCTGAAGCACGATGTGTTCATAGTTCATCTGCAAAATATCCATTTGAGAGCTATTTGTTGTTACGGTCAAATCGACTCATTTTATTTTGAGAGATAAACAAAAATATTGGGATCAAAATGACCCCAGTTGGTGTCACCATATAAACATAACAAAAATACTGTTTTCTGGAAATGATATAAAACGACATTTATTGAATCAGAGGATAATTTAAAAAATCCTTTGAAGACTAATGTGGATTGCACTAAAATGATAACAATCAGGCTATTTTTCAGATGACATTTTCAGATGCTTTAAGAAGAAATCTGTTAACATTTTATTGTGATGGTTGTTTCATACAGTAGTTTGGTAGCACTTATGTGTTGCTGCTGGGATGAGGATTGATGGGATAGACACTTATTCTGGTCTGCAAACTGCAGGTGAACCAAAGAGGCAATTGCATATAAAGGAAAAGAAAGAGAAAAAACAGGCTTGCAATCTATAAATCCCGAGACACACTCACACTGATATCATCTTTGTCAAAATAGCAGGAAGCAAAAGGAGACTAAAGATCAGAGGAGCAAGAATGTGCTTTGAAGGTCACTGGTTACAGTCTGCACACTGGACAGAAAAAAAATCTCATTTGGGGAGCTAAATGAGTAAAAGACTCTCAGTGACTATTGTGGTGCTCTTGATCTTCTTTGTTGCACTGCCCAAACTGCTTCAGCAGAGCTTCTCAGCAGCCACGGCTGAAAAAAATGTTGGATTTACTGGGCAGCTAGCACATAAATGTGTGCAACTGTACAAGTTAAGAGACAGAGTTTTGCTGAGAAAAAAGAAAATATGCCCAGTCAGCCTGCCGTAGCTTAAAGTTAAATACATCTGCTGTATGTGACAACAGAGAGCATCAACAGAGACTGAGAAACAGCTTGAAGTTTATTTATCTTGGACACTATAAAGATGTCATGCAAACCTGTCTTCACAAATAAATCACCTAGTTTGTATTTGAAATTCAGATGTCAGATTTAGCTGTATGTTTTTTTTTCTCCCAGCAACTTGTTGCTCTAAGTAAACCATCTGCACCACAAGAAAACTTGATAGACAATCCTAACTTAATCTTGTTTCAAAGCAAAGTAAAAATATCCCATTTCCCATTAGCAGTTCAGTGACAGCAGAAGAAGGAGAATTGAAGGCATCATTTGATGCCCGACTATTTTTCCTCACATTGTAGCTTTACTGCACTGATTCTCAACCTGGGGAAAGCGTAACCCAGAGGGAACATTAAAAAGATTAGCTCAACTAATTAAAAAAAAGGGAAATTACAAATTAATTTAAGAATTTAATGGGCCTGAACAGGTTTAAGCAGAAAACAGCTAATTACAAGTGATGTGTAAGCAGTTCTCATAGACTGCAGACTTGACATAAATAGCAAACATTAAAAAAATATCTGTAAGATTATTAGAGTTTTAAAAGTAATGGATTTTTTTTTTTTTAAAAGTAACCAAGATACCAAGTCTGTGGACTGTTTCACTGGTTTCCAGTTATTGTTGTTGCCATAAAGGCTATTTTTTGATTATGCAGTTTGTTCTACTGCTGACTAGCAGCCATTGTTTTGGGTTTGTTTTTTTTTTAAAAAGGTGTGTGCCAGCAGGTCTTAGATGATTTTGGTGAGGTTACACTGTGCTTATTTCTCAGATTTTCTGTTGATGTTGTGTGAATCTGATGTGAATAAAGAAAAACGTAAATCCAGAGATAGCAGATGTATGGTGGTAAAATGAGTCACCATAATGAATCCATCCATCTTCTTCGGTTTATCCGGGGCCGGGTTGCGGGGGCAGCAGCATAAGAAGAGAAGCCCAGACCTCTCTCTCCCACCCACCTCCTCCAGCTTGTCTGGGGGAACACAAAGGCATTCTCAGGCCAGCCTCCCCCGTGTCCTGCCTCAGGACCCAGGACCTGCTACCTTATTGTGGTGGAGGGTTTGTGTGTCCCAGGGATCCAGGGGGCTATGTTGTCCAGGGGCTTTTGCCCTCTGGTAGGGTCTTCCATGGCAAATTGGTCCTGGGTGAGGGACCGGACAAAGAGCGATTCAGAAGACCCCTATGAGTAGAACATCAAGGGAACAGTTCACCCTGCCCAGGTTACCAGGGCCCCACCCTGGGTGCCTGGGTGCAAGCGTCTAGAGGCCAGGCCTTAGTCCATGGGGCCGGCCAGGCACAGCGCGAAAAAGGGACATGGGCCCACCACCTGCAGGAGACACAGTAGAGGTCAGGTGCACTGCATGCTGGGCGGTGGCCAGGAACAGAGGCCCTGGTGGACTGATCCCCAGCTACCAAGACAAAGTGAATCCAATCAAAATTATATCCGTCCACTTCTGCAGGTCTGATCAACTTCAATTCAGCACAGATTAAATACATGATGTATATCAAGACATCCAACGCAGAGCAAGCTCAGGATGTCCTGGAATCTGACATGTGCTTTGTATAGACAAACAATACACTCAGCAAGCATCCTCCTCTTTTCACTCTGCTCTTTTTTTTATTTTGCAAAGCTGGTTGAAAGACTTCAGACCTTGAATAATCTGCAGACTGATTGATGAGTATTAAAAAAAAACTGCAGACAAAAATTGCTAGACGACATATTCAGACTCCCTCAGTTGTACAAGGTTTGTATGTTTGCGGTTGTATTTTCACTTTGCAAGGATTGAAGGTCTTTCTGTACTTTACAGATGTGCAGAATTCATCTGCTGATTTGTTTTAAGTTTCCCTTAATCCCTAAAATCTGTTGGAAAAGTCAATTAAGGTAAGATTAGAGACTCGCTGACTGATATTAAAATTCTCAAAAATCTTTGATTTACACAGTGGTGAACCAGTCAGTGCTGAACTGAGTGATTATTACTTTATGTGCTTTAGTGCATTGTGGGCATTGTCGAGCACTCCCATTAGTTAGACAGCTAAATTATTCACTGATTTCTTTTAGCCAGTGAATAGTATATCTAGAATAATGACTTCACAATGGAAAAAATAAATCAGTGCAATTACTCTCCAATAAGTGATTGCTTGTTCACATCAAATACAGAAAGAGGAAGCAGTAGCGCTTCGCCTGGCCAGAGTGGACCTAGTGGGGGGAGTGAACAGCAAGACATGCAATTAGCTTTGGCTCTTTTTAACAGTTTTGACCGATGAATATTAAAATGTTGGAAATGTGCTCCTCTGTTTGGCCACATGCTGTTTATGTGTTTTCAGCCGAGCTGCACTTAGGCAAATGTAGCACTTGGCAGACTGTTGAAGTTGTAAATTTCTAGTGTAAGCATTATATTTTCAGAATGTGTGATGAAAGTGGAACGAGCAATTACTAATCATATCATTTACATATGAAAAGCAAGGAAATGTGCATTTTAAAATCCGCTCATGACGTGATTACAATGACAAGATAGAAACAATCGTTTTGATGGAAGATTTTTCTGGTATTGTTGCACATTTGCATGGGTGGGCACTCTGACTTTTTTTGGGGTTACATTTTTCTCTGTCTCCTACTGCCTTATTTGTAAGTTCCCTGTGATATGTGAACATTCAAGACACACAGTAATATAATCTGTTATCTAATATCTATTGTCTGAGTGCTGCGGCTTTGGCTCATTTCTGTTGCTCAAGATGCTAGTGACCTTGGAATTTAATCTTATTCGACCCATGCACTCATTGTAAGTCACTCTTGATAAGGGTGTCGGCTAAATACTGAAAAATGTAATTTCAATGTCTCACCCACCCCTGAAATGTAATTTTTGTGTCCTTTTGATAGGTCATAACACATGGGGTGCTGTTTATGTGTCACAGCGAGGTGGGTCACTGCTGGATACTGAGCACGCTGTAATGGATGTGCTGAAAATATAAGCAACCATTTATAAACGAGAGAGAAAGATAAGTGAAAATCAATTCTTAGTGTTCACAGATATAATGGCTCTCTGTGGCAAAGTATTAGCCACATCAGAATGTGAGGTATACAGTGAAAAGTTTAAGGCACCTTGGATGTTTAGCTTCTCATCCATTCTCTGTAAGGAGGAACTCCGACTGGTCCCAAATTCTGCAGCATGACAATGAGCTCAAACATCCCGCCTGAATCATAAAAACACTATCTTCAGCAACAAGAAGAACAGGAAGAACAGCAGGATGTGGTATTCCCCAAGGAGATGCTGAGATTAACTAAATGTGCAGAAAAACTGTGGTAAGTTTTCAAAAGTGTCTTGAACATTCTACAAGCCATCTGTGTACCAAACAGAACTGATGCCTTACAAATCGGTGTGTAAGGTACCAAGCAAATAAAGGATATACAGGCACAGGTGTAATTTTTAAAGAGTGTGTTTTATTCTAATCCAAAGAAAAAGTAATGTCAGAAATAGATAAAAACTGAAATAGACCCATAATAGAGGTAAACTAAGCAGAACTTTACTCCATAACACTGCTTAACTTAACAAAACCTTATCTTAACAAACAACTCAAGATATACATTAGCGGACTAAACCATTTAAATGCAAAGGAAGAAAGCAGCGAGACAATAACTAAACTGGTTGGTTGGTTCAGTCCATTTGGTTGGCCTCTGCATTTCCACCAGCAACACCCTCAACCTCTTCCTTAGCTCAAACCAGGAAGGACTGGTAAATCACAAAGGCAATATTAATTAATAAGTAATTAATGCAGCTTCTATAAATCAGTGACAAAACAATGCAAACTCAAAGTATGCACCATCATTTAGAATACAGTGTAGTGCCATAAAGTGCATCGGAACAAATTAATCTCCTTCCTCTTTCGGCTATTCCCTTTGCTGCCACAGCAAATCACCCCGTCCCCTGCATCCTCTTCTGTCACACCAACCTTCTGCATTCATTAGATCCATGAACCTCCTCTATGGTCTTCCTCTTCTTCTGCCTGGCAGTTCCATATTCAACATCAACGGTCCAGTAACCTCCTGAGACACAGTCCACTCATTTATGTCTTCTGTAATGTACATTGCTCTATATCTTTTGACATATTTGAGCTACCCTAATAAGTCCTGATGTCCCCAATCGAGGACATCCTGGCCTTTGCAATGATATTCCATGTTTTTGAGTGGTCCTTTTAGCTCCAAAGAGGCAGGAAACACAAAAAAAGTTAAACTGAAGGATAATTTTGTCCCTCGTTTCTCATATGTCCTCTATCCCTCCTCCGCACATGTCTAAACCGTCTCACTGTTGCCTCTCATGCTTTTTTCCCCAAACGCTCAACCTCAGCTGTCCCTCTGATGTACTCATTTCTAATCCTGCCCGTCCTGGACTCTCGCAGTCAAAATCTCAGCATGTACCATCTCCAGCTCCACCTCCCGTCTTTCTGTTAGTCCCACCGTCTATGAACCATAAATCACAGCATAGGTCTCACTACCACCTTGTAAACAAATTCAGCAACTTAATTAAACCAAAGAAACTAAGTGGTTGTCATGTAGCTCTAGAGACTGCAAATTTACTTAAATGTGGGAATGTTGTGGGAGACTGAAATCGTAACTCTGTTTGATTTATGCGTGTGTGGAGAGTGGAAGAATATTACCACATTATTAATTTAACTGTGTGTTTGTGGTTGTGTACAATCACCACAGGTTGTTTTTTCCACCAAAAAAATTAATAAAGTTTTCCATTTCCTGCTGATTTTTTTATTGCTTAATACTATTTAATCACAGTTTTATAAAAAGCATACTCATTGAAACGAGAAATTTATAAGCGTCTGTGTGCTTTCTGAAGAGTGCTTATACCTCTGCAATATGTGCTCTAAGTGTATTCTTAACTATGCAAAAAGCAAGCTCATGTATTGAAGAAGATTTTTGAAGCATTATCTTGATAATCAAACTTAAACGTAAGTCCAGAAAGTGCAGGAGAGGAATCAGTGGAAACCTTGAGTGCTCATATACTAATAGCAGTAACTAAATGTAAGGAGAAAATGAACAAACTGAGAAGAAAAGTTCTTCAAGATGCAGATTAAAGTGTATTTTGAGCCCAAACTATGCTAATGTCTAAAATTGCACTTGGCATGGTGTTGGGCCTCCTCCATATCTACATTCCGATTGGATTCAGAGAAGTCTACATCCTTCAAATTTCATGCAGATTTTATTTGCATTGTCACTCTCGCTAGCAGCACTTGTATTTGAGATAATATATACCCTTTTACAATGCTTAGTGAAAATATACACTATCTTGACATGGAGAAATGCCTCTTTCAGAAATGGAATGACAGAGTAGTGCACACATTTAGTTTTTTTCTTAACAGACAGTTTTCTTGTCTGTCTCCCTGTCTGCTTTGCTTGCTGCCTTATTAGAAATCCCACCGGTTTTCATGGCAAGATGAGGCTGCATGGCATGTAGGCAAGCCTTACAAAGAAAACCACTGGGATCTATTAAAGGCTTGCCTTTCTTTACACTGACATGAGCCCACGTTCAAACTAACTACACAGTTCTTTAGGCTGAGGAAACTTAAAGTGCAAAACTTGAAAGAAGTGACTCTTATCTGTCAGTCTGAGGAATCATTAGCCTCATGCAGCATGTCCAAGAAAAAAAATCTTCATTTGAGATTGTGGAGCAAAGTTGTAGCAGTTTCAAAATACTCTGCATACAGTTTTGATTGTATAATATACCAATATATTCACACATTCTGTCTAACAACCCTTGCTGCTTCATAAGAGAAAGCTTAGTTTCAGCTCGACAAGAGAATTATCCCCACCCACCCGTGGTTTACAGCCGCGGACTGGAGCTTTGTTCCAAAGAGTTTTAAATCAGCTCAAAGAAAGACAAACGGTTTTAGAAGCAACATAACATAAACACAAACAGTAAATAATTCATTTCATAAATATGGAGATGCTAACTGTGACCATGGTTAATCCATGTTATGCTGTCGATTGTGCATGATGTTAATAACACGGGATTACATGCTTTGATATTCAGTGATAAATAGCTGTAAATCTGTAAACGCAGTTTATCTTGCTGTCCACTGACACCCATAGACTGACAACACAAGATAACAAGTCTGTGCTGAACATTTTTTCACATGCTGCCCACGGCTGATTGTTTTGGACATTGCAAGACTGACTGAACTGACAGTTTATTATACTGATTGGCCACTTTTGTGTTTGATGAATACAGAGAGGTTTTTGTTTACTGACTTTGCCAACAGCATTCTTCTCAGACAAATGCATTGCAATGTATTATATACTTCTTTTTTTTTTTACAATATTGTACTCTAATATTGAAGACAGTACTGTATTGTTAATTATGGGGCATTGTAGTGTGCGTATTTGTTGTGAACTGTTGAAACTGCTCTGAGAAAAAAGTCAGTAAAAAAAACAAAAACATAGGTATCCTCATGTAACATGCTAATTGCAGTTCATAGTGGTGGATGGCATTCTTTGATTGCATCCTGGCTGTGTGAGTTAGGCTTGAGTACATATGGCAAAGTGTACTGTGTGACCGATGATCCCATCTGGATCCCAGTTAGCGACAAGAATGGGAGTGTCAGGTGTCTCATCAACACATTTCAACAGGAAAGCTCAAGGGGACGAACAGCAGATCGCGCACACACCCCGTCCAGCAGCTAATTAACACAAAGTGTGACGTTACATTTTTAAACAAACATGTCAGAATCCAAAATTAGCATACACGCATGATCAAATAAATTAGTTAAATCAACTGCCTTCAGAATCACCAACATTTTTAGCACACAGGAAAACCAGTAGAAAGCATTTCACTGAGTGTTTTACAGTCATGTAACATATGATGGCATTTTATGTTTAATTTTGTCATTTTATGGCTGATATATTGTTTTGTACAGGAATACGTTCCTGGTAAGTCCACACAGGTTAATCCATTCACATTTATGATAATCATTCAGCCTTTCACTCCAGTAGCACGTCACTCAAACCTTTATCCAAGCTTTTATAGCACTGCACATCAACCAGACTTGTGCAATTACAGGAAGAGAGACCGCGCAGTCTACGAGAAAATGCAAAAGTTGCATCTCTGGGCTGAATGAGCTGAGCTGAGTTTTTGTGTTCACTTTGAGGTGACACACTTCCTATCAGAAGTGACACATTCTCAGCATGTGAATGAGATGAAGGCTACAAAGTACTTTAAATGCTGCAGGCTGATTGCGGCACTCTGTTGACATACAGTAACATTATTCTGGAGGAAAGGCTTTACAGCATGTTTCACTGACATTTTCTGTTCTCCATTACCTTGATGGCATTTATCCTGTAAGAGGAGGTGTGCATCTATCAATTTTCGTTCAGTCAAAAATCTATGACTCATGATGCAATAATTACAAACACTTTGATTTTAGCCTCCAAGGTTAAGCTCACGTGGAATAATTAAAATATTAGATATTAGAGTTGATATTTGGCTTGATAAGTGACCACACATATTTAACAGAAAAAATACTGGCTGGCAGTACACAGTATTATAACAGGATTAAGAGCACGTTTACCTTAATACAGTACTATGATTGTTGGACTGACGAATGTGGCACCTTTTTGATTATTCTTGCCCTGAAGTCAACGAGAAATCCTCAAGGAAGACATTCGCTTTATTTTATGTGAGCCAGCGCATTGATCTTGGCGGACAGTGGGGTTACAATAACCCCCTCTGACTGTACACATACTTTATTGTCTCTGCTCACAGCATTTGTTCACTTGAAGTTTTGGGGAAAACCCAACAAAAGTTCCTCACTGGAGCCGAAGAGCAGTGTCTACATTAAACGCACAGCACAGATAATTCAACTGTCGCCACGCAAGCACTAAAAGTGTGTTAAAAACAAGCTCACATCAGCTCACTGTACTGCCCCAAAATTCAATGCAATTGTGCTTTCACGTTAGAATGAACATCGTGACTGTCGCCAAGTCCAACATTCAGAGTGCATTAGACTTGAAAAAAGATATATATTCTATATATACACACATATACTTCACTTACCTTCTGCAAGCAGGCGCACCGCATGCACAAAGGAGGGGTCCAGGCTGTTTTTCTCGGACACCAGCTCAGGTAGGTACTTATCTGGATGCATCTTTATCACAGCGGACCTCTTCACCGGCAGTGCAGGTGAGACGACAGGAGTGCTGAACGTCACAATGCAACTATAACCCTTGCCGCTCCTGCTTCTTGGTAGCTGTAGTCTACCGGTCTTAATGAGGAACACCAGCAAAACCCCCTCCAAAAATTGGTCTTCCAGTGTCTCCCGAGATGCTTGACTGGGGTAGGGGTGGGGGTGCTGATTTGTGATTCAAAGGTGTGAGCCCATCTCTGCTACCGCTGCCTGCTGCCTCTCCTCGGCACCCCGCCAGACTCAGTGGGTCTGCAGACCGCGCTGCTCCCCGCCCCTCAGCAACATTATTGGCCATATTCTGGGACTGGCGCTGCTGAAACACCAAGAAAGGTCCCCACTGAGCGTAAAGGAAATGCTCAGTGTTCTTTAAGGGAATTGTTTTAAAAAGGATGGGGTTGCATTTGGTTGCTGTTGACAACGGTCTCTGAAGCTGGAAACTTTAATAATATTGGATATAGTACTCCGCGGAGAACAAATAAAGCATGCTAGTAAAGTTTTGTTGCGCTAACAGACTGTACCATATAAATGTCGCTTAATTAAATGGGTTTTTTATGCAGCTCGTGAGTTTCAAAGTAACTACAAAGTCAGTACAAAGTAGCCCGCAGGCATTCACCTGTGAGGGACAACACAACTATTCATGGTGCTAAACACTGGCTGCTGTCTGATTTGTTTGTAGGTATTGAATTTGTCTTAGATAACCAAAAACTAGCTTACAGCATACTATTCTTCAGACTCCACATCACATGATCCACTTCATTAACTCTATTCCACACGCTAAAGCAGGGGTGTCAAACATAAGGCTTAGGGACCAAAATCAGTCTGGCAAAGACTCCAATCCTGCCCCACTGGACAGCTTTGGAAACTGTCGACAAAGGCATAGATAACTTTTAACTGTATTTTCGTGAGTTTTACACTTTTGCCTTTTGATAAAGGTTTATGGCTATTGATGCTATTTTTGTGTTTTGTACTGTCTACCACAGAAATTTCTCGGAGGGGAGGGGGGGGGGGGGGGGTTGATATACTGTGTATCCATTCCACAGTATCCATTGTGCACATGGATGAACTTTTTTCTGTAATTTGTACATCTTTAAGTCATACTGACAGATTTCCCAGCAGCATTTCTTTACCATGTAGAAAAACCAAGATATACTTTTGAAACTGAACATTATTTTTCTTATATCAAAATGTCTCAAAGTTTAAATATGCAATTAAACTTGTGGGCTGTACCTGGTAAATGATACAAAATGAGTTTTACATTGATGCTGTAAAGGAGGTCTGGCTGTATTGTCACAGAGTGAAACATATATGTCAAGGTATGCATGCTAAATAATCCATTCATTAGTTTTTCCATGTTACTTAATGAACTTATGTCAGCAAAAACAACAACAACAAAAACCCCCAGATATGCATAATTTGCAATACTGGTCAGATCTTTTCCTTACATCCTTTGAGGTGGATCCCCTCTTATGGCGGAAGAAGGTCAACTCTAGTAGAGCTTTAGCTGCTTGCATAGTCAGTGGCAGACTTGGCTTAAAGAAGCTTTCATATAAATAGATATTTAATAATAAAGTGAATTCTTCACTTACTCATCAAGAGCCAGCGTTAGTGGTGTCTGCACTGTAAGCATGAATGTTTATGTCTCATCAAATGGCTCTCTTGTCCCCAAGCCATGATATTGACTTGAATCCAAAAGTCATCTTCGGCACAGCATGCAGGCTGCTTTACTAACTCACAAATTAGATTTGAGCAGATGAGGCTGGTGAACGACCAATTCTGGCTCCACTTGACCTTTAGAGTTGTTTCTCCCCGCACTGATCAGAATCATAAAGGCTCCTCGCGGCTGCAAACAGCAATGCTTTGTGAATATGAGTCAATTATGTTCATAGTATTTAGGATTCTTCTCAGTTTTGGTAGAATTCAATATCTTCTGAGAAACCAGAACATTTGTCTTGGAAAACTAGTGCTGTTGTTTTGGGGTGCTCTGTGGTACATTAATGGCTGGAAATACCCATAAAACCGAGCCAATGGTTTCTTTCATTTAAACTGTGTATTGGCATTGAAGATTACAGAGTATGACTTTTTTATGGCTTTTTAGGGTGATTTAAAAGACTGTTTTAGAGGCCAGAATACCCAAGCGGGTTTGTCTGACAGAACTATTTCATTAATCTGCTTATTTCTGTAATACCAAACAAGCCTTAAAGGAGTTAGTATTGATTAAAACTTCACACTTACATCCCCTTTCCATTTATTTTTCATTAAGTTCTTCTCTCTATGAAATCAGACACAGCTTTATTTTTCTTCTTGAAAGCCTAAAACAAGCAGCTATGCCCACGTTGGCCAGTACTGTCTTTGCATTTCATGCTCGCTGGACCTTCACTGATTTAATTCCATTCAATAAAATGATTTATGACAGCGTTAATGCAAATCATGCTGCTGTTGCTGTGACTATTAATGGTAATGAGGGTTATGACAGTTAATGTGTTTGAGTCTTGTAAGTCTATAGTATGTTTGTAGATGTAAACTAATGCAGGCACATCGGAATAGACACACACCACACACACCAACAGATGAAAACAACAGCAAAAAAACCCAAAAACATAGACAGCTTATTACAAACTATAGTTTTTAATATATTTCTAAATATTTTTATAGAAAAATGTCTGCTTTCATCATCTCAACGAGATGGAAAATAATCCCAAATTAAGCCAACACAAGACTGAAACTAGCATTTACTAGTGGAGAGGCAAAAGCAAATCAATTTCCAAAAACTCCAATCTTAACATTCCAAATTTTACTGCATAAAAAAACTGTTTTATTTCTTTTCACTTCAACTTTTTATTTTTAAAAATAATGAAAGAGATGGTTTTCTCTATGAACACTTCCCAGCTGCTCTCCAGGCTGTAGTGAAACAGTGAAAAGTGTGAAGCGAATCAGAAATGTAGATCATTTGCTACAAAGTGAAAGTTGCACCTTTTTCTACCAACCGGTGGTTATATCATGCCCAATATGGCAGACAATTATTGAGCAATGAGCACGTGACTTTACATGAGAAACCTCAACATGCCCCAAGGTCTTTTTTGCAAACAACAGCTATCACCATCTGGTGGCCTACGGATAGATTGCAGGTTCAAGACACTTCTCCAGTGGGTTCATATTTATGACCCATAAACCATGTCCATGTTTTATACTGTTTATGATGTCACGGTGGCAACATCCATCTTTTATTTACAGTCTATCAACAGAACTACTAGGGTCAGAACTTAAAATTAGAAAGTTTAGCTTTCTGTGTGTGAGAGTAAAATTTAAACTTCTTTTAACTTCTTTAAGAAAATACTTTTATCAAAGTATAACTGACACTACAATTTTAATATCAACGTTTCCTCTTGGTTTGGTCATAACTAGTATGTTTCTTTATATGCGGTCTATGCATTTGATGGACTCTTGCAGCCCTCTACTGGTCAAAGTGCAACGTTATACGTTTTACTGACAGACTGGTAACACTATCGTTAAAAATGTACATTATGGCAACGCTTTAATGTAAGGCATATAACACCAGAACACCTCTGGGTTACGTCAAATTAGTTTAGAAGGAGTTGTTTATCTCCTTTTGTTTGCTTTAATCTGTTTTCACATTTTCACGGAGCTATATTTTCCTTTTATAAAAGCTTGTATTTTAAAGTTTGTTGCTGATTCTCTGTAAAAATTAGTAATATAAGAGTAAATTTATTCTAATTTTTCTGCTTTCTTTTCAACAGTTGTTTCGTTTGCAGATCCTTTTTTGGGTACTTACATTTTAAAAAATGTTTTAAGGAACTTTAAAGCATGCACCCTACATAATATATACGTTTAAGAATTCAATAGCCTATGATATAACCTGCAGCTGGTGAAAACTAGCCCATGTGAACATGTCCACCTGATATATAGTCCAACTGCTTGACCATTTGTTAAACTCTGTCCTCTTTTTGCCTTTTTTTTTTTAGCTCCGCCTTTATCGAGCCAAGCACACGGCTCCAGAAATTCAGACGTTTTCACAATAAAACTACATTACAATACCCAAGTATTTCAGCGATAAGGAGCATTACATTCAGATTGCACATAAATGCAGCATAGCCGTCCGTATATGGCGTTATTTTTGTGCCACTTTACGTGCGCTCAGAATAGTGGCACGAAAATGATGCCATACAAGATGAGCCTTTTAACATTGTGCTTCTTAGTTTGCTTAGTGGCGTGAGGATTTAATTTTGAAAACTTGTCGGAAGTCTTATCTCGGTTGTGGCCATAGTGTCAAACTGGACGTCAGTGTGCAGCACGCGCTGGTTAAACCGCGAACAGTAGTCTCTTGAAGTCACGTGTCTATGGCGAAGTGTATATCCTTCCGGGAATTTTGAGGCTCGGAAAAGGTAGGACAAAATGCAACGTCTCATTATGTTACAGGTTGGTCCGAATGAAATGAATAACTATCAATATCACGTCAGCGACTGTGATTAGATTACAATACATTAAACACAGTTCAAGTGCATCCAGGTAATAGGGGAAAAATGTTTATGTACACATAAAATTGAACCATAATAAATTATGAGAAGATCAATTATTATAGTTTAGTACTTGATTGTAGCTGGTAATTCAAAGCTGCTAAAGCCATAATACATTTAAGATAACTTATTATTAACAGCTGTTCTAATTGAATTGGTCTTCTAATAGCCAGGCAATAGCCAAAAACTGGCAACACGGGCTATTTGCTAAACTGTGGATAAATGAAGGAATGACCACATTTCAAAGTTCAGTCTTGATGATATGATCTTCGATAGAAGTTGTATCAGTTGTTCCAAGGTGCAAATTCATGTGGTGCAAATACATTACCAGTGGAGTGCAGGGCAAATAATTAGTTTAGCAGTTTCCGTTTATTAAACGAAAGACATTTCTTTGTATGTAAAAGTTTGAGAAGTATGTCTGGATCAAGGCAAAAAGAAGATACCAATGATCACTTGGTGCTTTTCCTAATGCTCAAAGAAAAAGTGAATTATTTTCTAGGCTGTAACTGTTAATAAACTACTTTGTCTATTCCATGCAGGAAAGCAAAGATGTCAGCAGTCTTGGTTGTGCATGGTGGGGCATGGGCCATACCGGATGAACTGGCCAAGGCCTCTGTTGATGGAGTAAAAACTGCAGCACGAGAAGGATTTTCAGTGCTGAAACGAGGAGGAAGTGCAGTGGATGCTGTTGAAGTGGCTGTGAGGTCTTTGGAAGATAACACTGTGTTTGACGCAGGTACAGACGGTTTTTATTAGATTGGGACACATTTATGCCAAGTAGTTCCATTTGAAAATAAGTTGCAAGTTATTAAATGGGGGCTTCATCTTTGTATACCGCATTTGTAGCACCCTCACCTTTACTCAAATAAATAAGTAAAGCCTAAAACCCCAGTTCCTTTCACATGTCCATACAGCAGCCAAATGAGAATGCCCATTTTCCTTTATTGTTTAAGCTGGCTTCAACTGCAGAACAATGTCTCCATCTACTGGTCATGATGAGAATATCCATCAGGACTCCTTTAAGAATATGAGAGATGATCTCTGGCTAAACCTTAATATCTGTCTATTAACATCGTCTGTTGCTTTCTTTACCCTGACAAGTTGTCAAACATATAAAGTAACGTCTTTTACTACACAGCCCAGAGTCAGTTGCACACTGAATCAATTAAAAAAAAAGTACACTTGACATGAACATCCTAATCTTTCATAGCTGGACAGAAGGAAGACTTCCAACTGCTGTACAGAAAAATTCACTAGTTATGAAATAAGTATTCAGCTTTGTTTGTTCTGATGTCTGTGTCTTGACTGAGACCATTGACTGTAGAGACCATGGACGACGCGACTGTGTAACGCTCCCGCCCACACACCCGCTGGACGTGACCGCAAACACGCCCCCCTACACTTTTTATGTAGCACGGCTGAGTTTTTTTTGCTGGTTTACCGGGACTGACGACTCATTTAATTAAGGTAAATACAACCATGTCACTGTTATAAAAAAGACACACAGCTTAGCATCTTATAGTTCTAAAATCACTCTGTTGTTAATTCGTTAGTTAGATTAGCCGTTAGCATACACACTGTGTTGGAGGCTTGTTGCTAGCTAGTTAGCGATGCTACACACCTGCTACTCTTAATAGTCTTCAACACTTGGGGGTTTTTTTTAAATCCATTTTTAGACAGCGATGAGATCAGCTGCACACTCTACAGAGGCCCAGAGTTACTGTTAATATCAAAAATATAATGCTGTCCTTTGAGATTTTAACATAAGACTGTGAGTGTAATGGATCTAAAACTGTTTAAATCTTCAGAGCCCTCTACAGCCTAGTAACATGGAGACTTTAAAAACATCAGCAGAACGTTTCAGTAGTGTAGTCTAATTTGTTCTTTTCATTTAATAATAGAGTCCATATTATATCAACAGCTACATTTACCCTGGAGAGAAACTAGTGAGGGACACCATCAGGACCAAGCTGGGTTTCCTGGGTCCAGAGGTTTGGAGAAACTTCTTCCCTTTCTTTCATCACAGTTGTCCTGTGCCAGAAGTTCTGTTGACCTGCTGTAAGAGGCATCATTTAAGAAACACCAGGAACACTGAAGCTCATCGCATTGATCAAGCAGGACTCATGATCTTCACCAGCAGCTCCCTCACAGGGAAATCTTCAGCACTCCTCCGTAGGCCCGCCCCAGGAGATGGATAAACCCAGCATTTCATGAACACTGTGATGAGACCTTTGGTTTGTGTAATGTTATAAATACTCAGATACTACCCAGAGGCTCCGGACTTTTACATAAAGATATTATATTCAGTCCTGTAGAAAGTTATATATTTAAAAATATGTGATCCTTTCTGGTTACTCTGGTATGAAGAACTCTGAATCACTTTATGGTAAATAACACACTATGTGTAAAAAAATAAAAATAAAAAATTCCAGATGACAAGTTTGTAGTTCAACATACAAGTGACGACCTTTGATCTTCATCAGGTTTTGTTTAATTGTGTTAGAGAAAATCTCATATGCTCTTCATGCAGCTGAGTACATCAAGTGTTTAAAACTGAAGCTGTGCAGGTCTGAGATCAGCAGCTTTGTGAAACACCAAATTGAGGTCCTGTTAATGCTGATATATAGTGACACAGTTACATGAGTGATTAATCCTTTTGTTTTTTTTTGTCTTTAACTTTATCAATAAAACAGCTGCAGCTTTCACTACAGCACATGTGGTACTTTAACCTTTGTACTGTTTTCATCAGTTCATTTTGCAGTTAACATGTGAACATGTTGGATGATCTGTCTGCTGTCACTCGATGGGGCTGAGGTCTGAATCTGAGGGCAGCTCCTGTAATCACAAAGAGAACAGAACCATCAAACTCAGATATAAGTTTTATCCCTCAATATTGAAATAAAGCTGATTCTTCTGCCCTCACACACTCAGGATCTGAAGTTCTTCTCTTGTATTTTTTTCAGTATTACAGTACACTACAGTACTTTAATCCATAGTTCCTGATTAATGAGGAGTTACTGAAGTACAAGCTTTTTTTAAAAAAAAAAAATGTTACTGTCTTTACAGATGTGGCAAGAGACTGAAAACATGCTGTTGTTTGCACATATTTAATATTCAGCTCTGCACAGGAGCTGAAGCAGGGTGCAGCCTGTTGCTTTTACAGTATAATACTTGTAATAAAAGTACAGTAACAGTAATTAGTGACTGAGCAGCCCGGGGCGTTTCTCTTGATTTCTTTAGTAAATTCATTCACCTGCACAGCTAAACGAACCCTGACAGCCAAGTGCTCATTTGAGCTAGCTAAGGACGGTAGTTACGGATTAGCTTACAAACACGTTTAACTTACCGAAAAAGTGCAGCGGGGCCTCGGGTCCTTCTGTCGGGTAGTCCAGTTTACTGAAGAACACCTCAGGCTGTCAGGTTAAAACACTCGGTCGTAGTGATGTTCGATTCGTGAACGAATCGTTCAATATTCGAGAATCACTTTACTGACTCGTCAATCATGATTCACAAGCCCAACTGACTCACTGACTCATCCCTGTTGCTGTTACAAACTAATTCCATTAGTAGAAATATATCTAGCTTATAATTAAAATTGTGGGGGAAAAAAACAACAGCCAGTTTCTTAACAAAAGCATTTCTGCTCTGAACTGGAAGAAAAAAACCCTGAGTAGAAGCTCACATCGAGAAAATAGCTCCTTGGTTCACAGTAGCATCGCTCTGCTAACATGCTAACAGCACATTTGAGCTACTCACCCCCTCCCTTCCTGTGCTGAATCGTAAGCGTAAGCGAATCACTCAGGACTCGCTCACCCCCTCCCTCCTGTGCTGAATCATAGAGCGAGCGAACGAACGAATCACTCACTCACTCACTCACTCACCCCCTCACTCACTCACTCACCCCCTCCCTCCTGTGCTGAATCATAGAGCGAACGAATCACTCACCCCCTCCCTCCTGGCTCACAGCTTCTTCTTCTTCTTGGTGGCAACCAATGTTAAGGCGCATTACCACCCCCTGGCTCACAGCTCAGTGGACATTTATAAAATATATATTTGACATATTTAAGGAAAATACTAAAAAAAATACAAATAAACAAAATAAATGTTAATTAAGCAATTTTGATAGGAAATTGCATAATTTTAGAAATGTTTTTGCTCTTTTTTGCTCTATAAAATAGTTTTTGTGTTTTTTTTTTAATCATTCATCTTAGCAGTGGGATTTACATGAAAAGAGAAACAAATTAAGTTTGAGTGAAAATGTAATTTTTTTGCACTCTCTGGTCAACTCAGTGAATCAAATGACTCAAAAACCCCGATTCACTTTGGTGAGTGACTCATTAAAATTCGATTCAGTAAAAAGAATCAAATTTACCATCACTACTGCAGACAGGCAGGGGAGGCGTGGAAATTGTCTTTGAGTTAGTCAAACGTTTTCCTTAGTTCGAGTAGATGATAAAATAAAAGAAAAATGAATGGGATTTTAAGTAGGACTAGGCGTTCTGTAATGATCTCTATTTAGGAGAAAAACTTAATCACTCACCTTTAAACAGCTCTCTTTTAGGAGACACACTGCTGGCTAACGGTGTCATGTGATCAAGCAGCGTAATTTAATTGGCTGAGAGCCGCTCGACTCGATCTAGTGCTGATTGCTCTGGCTTGGGTCATTCAAGTTCATCACTTTTGCAGTTGAATTTTTGCAGGTGAATTTTTTGCAGGTGAATTTTTTGCAGGTGAATATTTGATGGTGAATTTTTTGCAGGTGAATTTTTGCAGGTGAATATTTTTGCAGGGAAATTTGGAGGATAAAAATTCAGTGTTATAAATTCAGTGTCTAAAAATAGTTGAATTCTGATGATACTATATTTCTTCCATACGGGACAGCCAGTCAGATGAAGGCTAGCTTAAAGAGTAAGGTAAAATGGCTTTTTCAGTAAGTAGATGAATGGAGGGGTTACACAAAAGCCCAGTATAAGTTAAAGTAGTATTTGGGATGTCAGTCATGTAAAGTTACAGTAAAAAAATCTATGAGTAAAAATATGGAGTTGGAAGTCAACATAATGATACGGGTATGATAGAAAGTATGAATATCCCAAGAACTTTTACAATCATTTGTGCCATTGAAAGTCAGACAAACTAGACATCAGTCAGTAGTATGGTGCTGCAGTGTCTGTACTGCTTTGCCATTACCCTGCATATTTGTAAGGGTGGAGCTGGCATAAATTAAGTGAACACATGGAAACATAGTTTTTATCTCATCTCTAACTTGTTTTTCTCTGTAGGGCACGGAGCAGTACTAAATAAAGATGGAGAAGTGGAGCTGGATGCCATTATCATGGATGGAAGGACACTTGCCACTGGTGCGGTGTCTTCAGTAAAGAACATTGCCAACCCTGTTTCACTGGCACGGGCAGTGATGGAGAAGGTCTAAATTTCTTAGTTTCTATCTTTTTAAAAATATATTTGATTACTGGTGTACTAATCTGATTAAAGATTTTGATTTTTTTTTTTATCAATACTATAATGTGTTAGATCCCAGCTACTTGTGAACAGGTGGTGTGGTACAGTTCTCCATTTGCTTTAAAAGGAATTGCCAGAAACTTGTTTAAGTTGGTGGCCAGGAGAAACAGCCAGCTCTAACTGCCTACCCTTGTTTTTCTAATAATGCACTTAAGTAACCCTATTCATCAATTATACTTGTTAATGGCATCTGTTCCCATAAGGATCTGTGCACTTGGCAAATTGCTACATTTTTTTCCAGGAAAATAGGTAACAAGGATCTGTTTTCTTTTATGTGCTAGAACACCTTGTTAGAAACATCAAAATATGTAATCATTAAACACAAAACACAGTCTTTACTGTTGGATGACATCCACAATTTAATTTTTAACTGCAAGTTGAATATTTACTTTGGACGGGGGTAAAGCATGCAGCTTCGCACAAATCACTTTATAAATCACTTACACTAGTCATTAGAGCTCAGGCTGTGTATCTATTACTGACTTTGTAAGAAAAAGAAGAGAGGATTGTTGCCTGGCCACAACAGAAGTCCTTCCCCCAGCCATGAAAGATGTAGATCAGATGAAAAAGGAGTGACTTTGTCCAAAGTCCCCCCTGAAGTCTTTAATTCACCACAGCAAAGAGAGCAGTGAATTATTATAAATCCAATTTTCAGAATGTAGTTGTTTGGCTTGGTTAATCTTTTGATACTCCTCATTTTATAATCCACCTGTGAGTGCCTTAGGTATAATCCTTTCTTCAACATGATCTGTCTGCTCCAGAGGAATAACCTTCTGTCATTACTGAAACATCACTTTTCTTACTCTTACAAACTCTACTCCCCCCACACAACCACACACACTCCTGCTGAGATCACTCTCGTTTGCACACGCCTCTTGTTGTGTCGTACTTGCTGCATATTTTTAACCGTTACTGCATGTTCACCCTCTGACTTCCAGTTCATAACGTTGTTGAGCTTCTCTCATTCAGAATCATCACTGAATGATTACTTTACCCCATGTTATTACATCTGTAACTGTAATACTGCATTTACAAAGATACCATTAGCACAATCATACGTGCTTCATCTGAACTCTGCACTTTATCCCTTTAAGTCCCTTATTTTGGCATTCCTAACTGTATGAGGCATTGGGGATCCCGAACCTTTTGACAAATTTTATACATAACAACTGTGTCCATCTGTTCAATAATCATGAAAAAGAAATATATGAAAATGTAGAATACAGAAAAGACAATCGGTGAGGTTGAAACAAAGATGGTGGTTGACTTACCCCTGTCCCCAAAGAACCAATCAACTGCAGGAAGAAGAAACATTTTAGCCAGGCATGTTGCACTGATCCATGCTGTGGAGCAGGGGCGATTCTAGGATCAGAGCTTTGGGGGTGCTGAGCACCCAGAGAGCTGCCCAGCCAGGCAAGATAAACCTGTCTCTGTCAGTCCCTGCATCCTTAAATGTTGTCCCGAGTTCTCTCTGACTGTCACTTTGGTGCATTTAAACCCCTGTTCCTCCTTGTCCTCATCGTCTGTTGTCTTCGTCTCCGTTTTCAGTCATCACAATTTTACCATCTCTGTGCAAGTTTGCAAATTTCTTTATTAAATCATAAGATTATTAAATTCATCAAGTCTCTCTGTCCCTGGGTCCTCGTCACAAAACATGACATCACTGTTTTGTACATTTTAACACAATTTAATCCCCACATTTGTGAAAGAAAAGCAAAACACGTTTTTTGAAAAGTCTGTAACAAAACCATCAAATCTGATCAAGGTTATTTAAATGCTGCAAAAGAAGAATGGATAGAATAAAAAAAGTACATATGCTAACCTTAATTACTGGGGAGAATAATGAATGATGCTCATAGTGAGTAAAAAGTAAACTGACTGCATTTTTTGGACAGAGATTCACTTTTAATGTGTATGTATAATATAATACAGAAACAAAACACTCCCAAAACAGAATAAATTATTACAAATAAATTATTACAAAATATTAAAAAAAGAATATAAAAATGGAGGCAACTTTGCCTGTGGTAGAATGTATACCATGCATGAAAAAATCTTTACTGCAGACACTAATTTTACTAATTTAATAATACTAATTTTGTGTTGTAAGATTTATGACTTTCATGCTTTCATAGTGGTACTTGGGAGAGCTTGACATTTTATCAGGTGGTACACACTGTAAAACGTTTGAGAAACATTGATAAGTGTATGTGTCCTTTTGGAAAACATTTAAAGCTGCTGTACAGAATCTTTGAAACAAGCTTAAAACATTTTTAGAATATAAACAGAGCACTCTGCTTCTCTTTACAACTCCTCACTCCACCAGGGCTGTTTGGCACTTTCTGATAGTGCGCAAATGTGGTGCACACAGATAACTGGACGGTCCAAAAGTTGGCCTACCTATTACTGGCTGAGGTTTTAGTAGAGTTGTGGCTGAACCACATAAAAATATGTCATTAATTTTAATCTCCCCAATCAATTATAATGTTATGTTGGAATGTTGTTAAAGAGGGTCAAAAATGCTTAAACCCAGTTTGTTTTGCAGATTCTGTATAGCAGCTTTAATATAGGGAGAACACAACTTCCAGATTGTGTGAGTAAAATCAGGTTTTTCCTCTTTGTCATTTGAACAGTTTCTGTTGTGCCTGTCACTGTTCCCTGTCTGTTTTCTTACCTGGTTCTTCCTGACCTTGTACTTTCTCCTCATGTTCCCCTCTTTCCTCTCTCCCTCTTTGGACTGACAATCATACACAAATAGATTGTATTCAATTAGATGAAAAATTACATTAATATGAAATAAATTCTATTAAGATCGCTAACAAAAAGTCATCTCTCAGTGTACTTTCAACCAAAAGGCAAATAACCAAACCACATGAACATCTAATAAAAGATATAAATATTGAAACACTGATCCAACATTATTCTTGATTGACGGATCATTTGATTTTACACTTTTACCTGAATGTGGCTCCTTTTTTTGAAAAAACTTCCTTATATCCATTATGAACCTGGCTGCCTCTCTGTACACAAACACACACACACACACACACCAGGAGTTATAAGGTTAATGGGCATTCAGTCAGTTAGTATCCATTTCAAACAGGACAGTGGTAACCAACAGTAGGCTGCGGACAATTTAAAGTTTTAGATTTTAAACAGGCTGTATACATTTCAATGGGAGCAACAGGACGGTCAAATGTCGCTGAATTTACTACAGAGCAGGACGGATTGTAGGGTAGCAAACATTGTCGGAAAACACGCTTTCAACACTGCAGGTTACTTGGTGTAATGTTTTTCAACTAAAAAGAAACATGGTCTGACTCCTACCTAACTATATAAAGAGTAACTGAAGGTTAAATGCAGCTAATATGTCCTGTTTTAAGCCAGGCACTTACACCTCCGTTCTGCTGCGTCTCAGCCACCATCGCTCTGGCAGCAAGAGCGCTAGAGCCAGAGCTGGGGAGAGGCGAGCTGGAACAAACCATTTTGGGAGGGAGGGGGGGGGGGGGGGGGGGGTTTCTATACCCTTGTTGTTAAAATGTTACGTCTCAAACAAGTACAGTACTGTATGCTTTTTATATTTTTTAGCAGTGTGTCACACAAACAGCAAATATTGTAAAAAAAAAAAAAAAAAAAAAAAAAAGTAGGAAATCTTTGGGGGTGCTTTGATTCAAAATGGGCAAAAATGGGCTAAAATGGCCCTGCTGTGGAGCTTTTTAAAGCTCTTTTTAAACTTCATCTTTACTTTAGTCACCAAACTTTTGAAGGCAGGATTTGCTCATAGAAGTACTTTGGGTAAACTGAATTATTTTAATTAAGTATCACTACTTTAGTGTAGAGATGGACCGATCCGATATTACGTATCGGTATCGGTCCGATACTGACCCAAATTACTGGATCGGATAAGCGAGAAATAAAAAATGTAATCCGATCCATTAAATATCAAAAAAGCACCTCACAAAGCTTGCTACACCTACACGGCGTAACTCGGCTCATAACCGTAGCACGTGGCAGCAGTATGCTTCACATGATAGAGCCGCTGTGTGTATTTGTAGCCTTGCTAGCAAACCAGCATTTCATCTCCGCGGAAGTTTTCCCAGAGAGAAGTAAAGCAAGTGTGTAAGTTCATCTCTGAATGTTTGTAAAGCATTCCCACCTTAAGCTTAACAACAGATATATGGAGGACTGCCCCCCTCTCTCTCTCTCTCTCTCTCTCCTGCTGCTACTTCAATCGGGAAACTGCTTAATGATCAGCTGATCGGCTTTTCTGTCGAGAGTCCGTCTCTCTTCTTAGTTTTTGGCCCACTTCTCACCAGAAAGAGGAAACCAGCGGCTGAACAACAGCAGCACTATTAAGCTTGAAAAGCTGTTGTTAGAATTTATTTAATATTACTTTCTAGACCAGGATCGTTTTCTACGTAGCTGACGGCTGGTAACTGTGCAGGGGCGGATCTAGCAAAGTTTAGCCAGGGGGGCAGATAGGGCATGAACAGGGAAAAGGGGGCACAAAGACATACTTTTCTTTCTTGTTCTCATTTAAAATATCTAGCTTTTAATAAATAATTATCTGACTCTTACACCCAAAGTTTTAATCTGATGTAAAATATATAGAAGTCCATTACTGTATATAGTAACTGTTAAGTCTAATATACCCTAGTAAGCTATACTACTTTTTCCTTTGGGAAGATACCATCTGTGCAGTCTGCAATTCTGTTGAAGAAAGATGTTGAATCTATTTAATTATTCTTGAAAAATAATTTCTTTCTGTGCATTTTTCCCCCTGCATCAAATTAAATTTGATTACATCGATTAAGCATCATGAGCTGGAGGGTGGGGGGGTGGTTCCCTATTTTTTATTTTGCTGGGAGTTTGCAACCCTATTAGTTAGGTTGCTTGATATTTCTGCTAAGTACTCTTTAAAATACCAGAATAGGGAGGATGGAGCAGGTTTATGTTTATTAGATTGATCAGTATTGCTGAACTATGAAATATTTTGTTGTATTTTTTACATACAGGTATAACAGAATAGCTTTAGTGTTGTTATTTATTTAAACTTGAGTATAAACTTATACAAAATGCAGCAAGACATTAAAAAAAACGTTTTATTGATTAAAAAACACACTATATCGGATTCATATCGGTATCGGCAGATATCCAAATTTATGATATCGGTATCGTACATAAAAAAGTGGTATCGTGCCATCTCTACTTTAGTGCAGAATACCCTTTGTATTATATGTATATAGAATATATATTCTTTTAAAACTCAGGGACAGGAATTAATTCAATGAAGATGCTAGGACTGATGAGCCGATGAACTTTGAAGAGCTAATTCAAACTAACTCAAGCTTTTATCATTCAAACTATTGTCAGAGCAAACTGTCTTCATAGTACCAACAATGTCAGCTTTGATCTGAAGGCAGGTTTCTATGCCTGTTGGTTTCTTGTATCATTCTGAACCACCTCTCTGAATTTAGAGGTTGTTCACTATAGAGAGCAGTCCCTGAGGGAGCAATCAGTTATATCACCTTGTCCATGAGATGTCTGAAGGCTTCAGACTGCAACAGTTATTTAAGACACTCTGAAGTTTTTCCAGTGTTGATTGGGCACATTGAGATGGCTTGTCAGTCAACGGAGATATCCAGGTCACTGATTTTAACAACACTCAACACTCACTTAACTACAATGGGCTTTAGAATCTAAAATTTGACTTTCATTTCTTCAACAATTTTACTTGATATAAAATCTAATGAAATTTAAACTGGTAAAAACAGCAAAGAGTGATGGGGTCAGGAGAGAAAAGACAGCTCTGTCAGTCCTGTTTTAATGGGTGTGGTTAAAGCAGTTATAGACTACACTTCCAAATCCTTTGTTTAAAGAGATTAACTTTTCAAGATTTTCCTAATAACAGGGTGATTTCTCTTAAGCAGAAGCCACATTTTTCTTTGATCATAACTAAAAAATAGGAAGTAATCATTATGCAAACTTTATAAAAAATAAGAACTGAGTTCTATAATTCATATTTAAAAATGTAAGTCAGTACTTCAGACAGTGTGCTACATTTAGGTAACCACAGTGACACAATTTCAATAATAGCAGATGCAACACTAATTCTGTTGTTAGACAAAGTGGTTAGCCATGAACTCATTTACCACTTGTCCTTTAACCATATTGATAATTTATCCCTTGTTATTTTACATAATGCTTTAGTTTAGACATTGCTGGTGTAACTTTGCTTTACATACTATCCTGGGTTTGTTTGTGGTAGCATTAGTTACATCTATTACATCCATGGAAATGCAAACACTACTAACCATCAGGCCATTTGAATGTTCTTCTGTTCACAGGTAAATTTCTAGTAAATTGTGTTTGCTTATGTTGTTTACCATGTTTGTCCAATTATTCAGGTCCTATATCTAAAACAGGTGTGTGGGAGGGGCCGCCTCAGTACTTCCTGTTTACATAGGGTCATGATGTCATTGAGCGCGTCACTGGGGGAAACCAAATGAAGGGTTTTTCATTTTGCATAGTATTGTTTATTTTCTTTAAAGTAACCTTTTGATTTGTATTGTATGCAGTGTTTAACTTTTCAAACCACTTAACTGTGTAAATGAGTTTCTCAATCGGATGCATAATCTTATTCCTGTTTTTTGTTTGGAATCGTATTGTTTGGTCTAACCTATATTTCAATGGTAGAGACTAATGAGGTTCAGGTGTGTTTAAATTCCTGTATAAAGCAAGTGACAGTTTTACCCACCAGAGTGGTTTTAAAATGGTATAACGGAGATGCCAGAAATAAAGTACACTTAAAAGAAACCGGTATGCTGATGCTATCTACTTATCACCTTCCTTGCCACTTGGTCTACCTCACAAGACTCACAAGACTCAAGAAATATAAAAGTATAAAAGTAACTCTTTCATATAACCTAAAGAAATCATGGCAATGTGTTTTTAATGACACAGTAAATGAAAAGTAAATAAATATTTGCATCTTACAGTAAATCTCATAAAAACATTTAGTTTAGGACATTACAGGATTAAATAATTTATATTGACCACATTCTAGTACCATTTTGACATTTCTTCAGTAAAGCAAATGCAGTGTTTTCACTGCTGGTATGCATATGAATATATAGATGTATGGTAGAGGCACAGGTGATTTCTCCAAAGAGTGGGGAGGCAATCCCTCAGGCTCGGGACAGAGTAATATAAAGCCTATTATATAGTTCTGAAAAATAACACAGTCATTTGTCCCTGAATTGTCCATTCTGAAAAAAAATTATAAAGTCCCCCAAAGTAATTTTCTAAGTTCTTTTCAGGTCTTGCAAAGAAAACACAGTCTTATTGGTAAACTTGGTTATTGAGGGTGTCTTGCTATAATTCAAGCTGGCATCTGGATAACTTTCTGGGCAGAGGGAGATATTCCTTGTGTGCATGGCCAATATCCTGCTTGTTGCTTTTATGATTATAACTTTAAGGTCATTTTAGGGCATTTCTGTGGAATCGCAGTTTGATACATGAAGCTGCTTTTGTCTCTAGTGGTACCTTATAGCAATGTTATGTTTGCTATATTAGGCTCAGTGCTGTGAGATTTATTTAATGTTTCAACTTTGTCTTACCTATTTTCTTCCGCAGACATCCCATGTAATGTTGACAAGCCAAGGTGCAAACTTGTTTGCAGAAAGCATTGGTATAAGCACAGTCCCCACTGAAACCCTGGTGACTGAGTATGAGAGGAGAGAATGGGAGAAGCACAAGAATTACATGACTGGAGTAATAGAAGATTTCAACACTCAATGGTATGCATCTGCAGGATCAATTTCAATTCATTTGTATTGGATTTATATAGCACCAAATCACAACCGCAGTTGCCTCTAGGTGCTTTATATTGTAAGGTAGAGAAAACCCAAATAATCAAAAGATCAAGCAAGCATTTGGTGACAGTGGGAAGTAAAAAATCCCTTTTAAAAGGAAGAAACCTCCTGGAGAACCAGACATGAGAGGCAACCATCTGCCGCGACAGCCGGCGGGTGAGGGGAGAGAGACAGAACAGAAGACATATTGTAGAAAAGAGCATTTAATCATCAGTTATTATTAGTTATTAATAATTGAATGCAGAATGGCACATAAAGACACAGAGAGTAAACAAGGTGAATGAAGAAGAAACACCAATAGGAAGCCCCCAGCAGCCTAGACCTAGGTTTATGAATTTACGAAAACTAAAAATGATATTGATATTTATTAGGCAAATAAAGGTCACATTTTGAAATTTGGGCCAGTTTTGGCATCAACCTTACATTGATCAGTTGTCTAAGCACTGTGTGTTATAATGAATCAAATGAGCTTCCCCCTTGTGATGCTATGTCTGAAAACATTTCAGATCTAATTTGCATTTTCTTCTGCAGCTGATTTTTTTTGAATAATGTAACATTTCTTCATCCCAGGGCTCATGATACCGTTGGGGCGGTAGCTCTCGACTCTGCTGGTAATGTTGCATGTGCAACATCAACGGGAGGGATTAGGAATAAAATGGTTGGAAGAGTAGGAGACTCCCCAGTCATTGGTATGACTTTATTTATTTACATGTTCTAAAATTGCTGTTTTAACACTGACAGTAAAATGATATTAAGTCAAAGCAAAGACCTTACATTGTCCAAACATTTCATTTAATCATACTCTTCACTTTACTACAGGTTACTTTAGCATATTCACTGCAATCTGCAAAAAGGTGTTTTAATGTTTGCTTCTGTTGTTCACGTTGTCTCTTGTAAATAAGGCTGTGGAGGATATGCAGACAACTTGAATGGTGCAGTATCCTGTACCGGCCATGGAGAATCTATTCTTAAAGTCACACTGGCCAGACTCATTCTTTCAAAAATTGAACAAGGTAAAGTATCACAAGCGCAAACAGTTTGTTTATGGGAATTTATCCGTTCTTCATGTTTTAGTTCACTATCCTGAACAGTGCAACTCATGTAATTTTGAGTAATTCCAGTTTTGTAATATTGCCTCTCACAGTTATTTAGTAAATTGTGTTTCTGAGCAGATTAAGAAGATCTTAGAAGCAATTATTAAATGAGAATGTGCTGTGAAATAACACAAGCTGAAGTTAATTTTCCACTTTTCATTAGCCGCCTGTGTTCCTATTTCTTCTCCACTTTACAGGTAAATCAGTAACAGAGGCTTCGCAGATGTCTCTGCAGCACATGGGAGACCGTGTCAAAGGAGCCGGAGGTGCAATTGTTGTTTCTCCTTCAGGCCACTGGGCTGCCACATTTACCACTGAGCGAATGGCTTGGGCTGCTGTGGAACAGGATGTACTGTGGTATGGATTAGACCCGCATGAGAGATTAAAAGAGCAGTTGCCCCAGTAAAAGCAATAAAAAAATAACACTTATTTCTTCTTATTAATCACTGTGCAATGTGAAACTTTTCTTATATAATTTAATTTTATAATTTTTAACTCACTGTTTCTAACTTGTATTAAACAAATTTGCTACAACATAAATAAAATCCATTTTTTTTTTATTTTAAAGGTTGAATATTAAAATAAGCATTATATACATATACTGTGAAAATGTGGTTAAAAAAAACAAACATTTTTAGAGATTGAAGTTTAGTAAGTGTTAAACATAGAAATGCATGACTCAGTGCATTTATTTGTTTTTATTTTGATAAGAAAATCTTTGCTCTTTAATCTTTGAATCCTGGATCACATTTCCAAGTAAAGGATGTCTGACTTAAACGTTTTTCCTAAATTTTGTAATGAAAAATTACTTTAAAGTTACACTGTTTGAAAGACTGTATTGAAGTAATGTTAGATCCTATTGTGGTAGGTAAAGTTGCACTGAGTGATGACTAATGGATGAATGCAATAAAGGATATATATAGTATGTGCAAATGTGTTATTTCTTTTAATGTTGATCTCTTGAATCTTAAATAACTGAAACACATCCATCCTTTTATTTAATTAATTTTCATCAAAAGTCATTTGATTTTCAGCACTCTTAAAGCATCCCTATTAAAGCAGACTGTATCATTCATGAGCATCTCGTTCATCATGTAAACAACATTGTTGACCTTACTTAATATTTTGAAACAACTGGACTGCAACACGCTTACATTTTTGTATTCTTCTTTAATCTTCATATCTCGGTTATTGTGCTGGTCTGGGGTGTAAAGTATATGACATCAGTTTCAAACCCAACACTATAGAAAAGAGATATTTGGATATTACACAAGATGGGTTCAAGAGATTACACCAGCAAATTGTTTTCTGAAATCTCAGTTAGTAAAACTTCACGATAAGGTTGACTCAAAAATGTCATTCATTATGTTCAAAGAAATAAATGCAACATTAACTGCCAATCTGAAGAAGTTATTTACTACAAGATTCAAATCTGCTGAGCAAAGGAGAAAGCTTCATTTATTTTCTCTAACCAAAGGATCATCAAGATGTTTTTGGCAAATAAGACACAAGCCTTTGCACTCTCTTTGGTCAGCAGTGGTTTTCACCTTGGAACTGCATCGATGTCATTTTTGCAAAGTATCTTTCTTGTCATTTACTCATGAAGACATGTTCGCTGAATTCCCATAGTCTTAGAAATGACTCTGTAACCCTTTCCACACTGATAGATATCAGTGACATTTGTCTCTCAGCTGCTCTTGTGTTTCTTTAGACCTTGGCATGATGTGCTGTTTTTTTGTTTGTTTGTTTTGTTTTATCTTTTAGTCCACTTGACTTGATTTCTTAATACCCGGGTCTGGCAGAAATCAACCCCAGGTGTGTCTGGGAAAAATTGAACGCAGCTTTCCAAAAAATGTGGTTCACATTTAATTTATCATTTCCAAAGAGGTGCAATTACTTTTTCACATAGGGTCAAGTAGGTTTGGATAGCTTTTTTCCCCTTAATATATGAAATTGCCATTTAAAAATTCTTCTTGTGTTTACTTACGTTCTTTGTCTAACATTTAAATATATTTGATGATCTGAAACATGGAAGTATGAGAAATATGCAAACGACTTAAGAAATAATCCTTGATGATCATGATTTTATATATTTTAACTCAAATGAACTCAAACATCATGAATAGTATGAGCCCTCGAAGAGTTAAACTTAAACTTTAAGGAGCTTTTGCTCGCCTTTTTCCTTATATAAAAATGTTTCTATTACAGGACATGCACTCAGAAAAGAATGGCAAATCTACTTTACTAAGTAACCGACTGTTTTCAATACCAGGCTGTGTTAAATATGTAACTTTGCCAGTTTTATAAAGCGAAGCTTTCTTCGAGTCTGTCCAGCTTCTCGTGTCCTCTACGTGCGACGGTCGACAGTTTGATAAAAACAAACCGCTTGCTCTTCGTGAAAATTAACCATCCGGACACTGACAAAGCAGACACAACAAAAACAAACCATCCAGATGTGCTCTCTCTGTACAATCGGCTGCTAAGCTACCTGTAAACACTAGCCACGTGACAACGCCGCGCTGCCTGTCAGGGACTTTGCAGCATCGGGGCGAATGACGGCTGAGTTGGAGGAAGTTACTGGGAGCTGCTTTGCTAGTATGTAACCGTACATGAGTTGGCAACGGCATCGCGACAAGAGAGGTGGGAGTGCTATAAATATGTATATGTAAAAATAACTACTTGTAAATATTTGAGCTGCAAGCGTTGGAACAGATGCATGTGGGGGGTCATCAAGTAACGTCCGCTAGCTGCACTCAGGCTACAAACAAACTTGGCAGCTAGGGCCTGTGCTATAGCCGCCTAGCTAGCTCGCCGTCGTGCATATTTATCGTCGAGCTGTCTAACCATATGTTTGCACATTTTATTTGGCGCTTTTGAAATTTTCGGGCGCGGCTGTTTATTGATACAAATGTGCTGCTTGTAAAGCTGAATGGGTTTCAAAAAGTGAGTTAGCTTGGGTGGTAACTTCCTCCATAAGTTACCGTTAGCTTGCTAACAGACGCGATTGTCATAAGCTGACATAAACGTTAGCATGTTAACTAGCTAACAACTCATTGGCAAAACCTGGCGTCAGGAACGCCGTGCTTCTCGTGGACAGAAAGATATTTTTGGCTGAACTTAAATAAAAGCGTCCAGAGATGCGCTTTAGTTTGCTAACATTCATGTAGCGTTATTGGTTTGCACACTGATTGTGGCCTTCTCCAGGCTGTGAAGTCGTGGTGTTGCTTGATGTGAAAATAGTAGCATTTACTATTGCAAGTCGTTGGTTTTAGACATGCTTTTCTTGTATTTACATTACTCACCCGATAAAAGTATTTGAAAATGCACAGAAACAAAAATAGCAGTGGCTAAGAAGCGTTGGGTTAACGTATTAGGACTGCAGAGTAGCTGGATGAGGCTTCCCATATGTGGAGATTTAAGGTATATACTACTTTGCTCATCAGATACAACATGTATACACTGAACTGATGGCAAAGTCTTCAGAAAGTGCACCGATCGCTCGCTGTAACTTTGTTTTTTGTTTGTTATCAGTCACAAAGTTTTTGCTGTCCCTCGAAATCAGGGAATATTGTGTTTTTGTTGGTTTGCTTAGTTTGTACTACAATTGTCCCCATAATTGGATGCATTCTGTGGTGCAGGGAGAAACATAAGACGTTGCTGTCTTTGAAAAACAAACAGAAAAACATATATTAACAGTTTATCAGTTGTCTGCTATTCCTGCATCTTTTCTGTGTTGTTTTTGGTGCAGGAAGGCAGCAGCATTCATGGATATTGTGGACACCTTTAACCATTTAATACCCAGTGACCAGTTGGATGACTCCCTGGTAATAGGTCAGAATTTGGAGTGTGAAGCCAGTAATGAGTTTGGGACAGGACTCAGACTGGAAGATTCACTGAAGAACATGCTCAGTGACAAAGATCCCATGTTTGGATGTGCAAGCACTCAGTTCAGTCTGCTGGATAATGAAGACCCTGCTTTTCAGATTGCTGGCTCCACAAGTATGTTTGAAGGCACAAAAAAAAAGTGGCCAAAATGTAGATAAATCAGTGTAGATTCAAACTTTGAGTGAAAGTTAACTAACAGATGCATGTGTGGCTGCCTGGAAAAAAAAAGTCATCCACACTTTACTTGAAAAGTTGATGGTGAAAGTTTTAAATATTAAGTTGTTAATGTATAACTCTGATTCTTTACCTACAGAGTATTTTATCTGTGCTGATTTTTGCTCAGTTAGACTTTAACTCTTTAGGTGTTTCAAAAAACAAACACTGTAGAGGGTCGTCTTGTACTGAGATATGCAGGGAACATTGTCACCGTGCTTCTTTACTTGTCAATACGTAAATATCAGCGTTAGGGTAATTGAAGGTAAATTAAAGTAGTGTTGTTTCAGTAATGATGGCGTAAAATAAGAACATTTTTTTAAAGAAACAATATAAAAGGATTCAGTATTATTATAAATGTAGCAGTGTCAGACTGCCATTGAATTTGGACTGCAGTTTTTACATTTTTTTTCAAATTGTATTTTTATTGAGGACATTACATTTATTTATTTTTGCTTTTGCAGGTCTCGATAGTGGTTCGGCACCCACAGGCCTCCCTGGTGAACCAGCTGTTTCAGAGAGTGCACAAGTTAAGCAACTTGATGTCAGGCAGAAGAAACGTTCACGCAGTTTAGAGAACGGTAAGTTGATGCAAGTTTATTTTCTTTCTCTTTCCACCCTGTGAGACTTTTAGGGATGTACACAACTAGATGCTTAAACATTGCTGCCCTTGCGATTTGGTTACATTTAGTATTTTTATTAATATACAGTCGCAGTTACTGGTTCAAAGGTGTTACGACACCACAGGGCTCCAGTCCCAACAGACTGTTTCTCTCTTCTTCGCTCTCTCTTTTTTTTTTTGTAAACAAGCAAGGGGCAAAGCAAATAGATGACAGCCGTACTAATGTGGAAAAAAAAGAAAAGGAATAAAAGAGCAGCAGTGTGTCAATTTTTTTGAATAAAAAGTAGAATACCAACCTAAGCCAGATGTAACCATATTCTTTAGCCAGATGTGGACAGACAGAACCAAATACATGAAGGATTCCGGTGCTAGTACTGCTAAGGTTACCCTAGCTCTGCAAAATAATCTGATATTGTGTGTGTGTTTGCAAAACTATTCACACTGGAACATGTTGCACATTTCACTGGGGAAGGTCATTAACAGTTTTAATATATCCTCTAAAATACACAGGAAGTATTTATTTGGCTAATGTAGAACTTCTTCCATTTAAAGTGCACTCAGTTAATGTTTTCTATGTTTTTCCCCCGTCTTTTAGAGTAGTCGACTAGTCTGCTTTTAAAATTTAACCTTTATTTAACCAGGAAGATCCCATTGAGATTAAAACCTGTTTTTCAAGGGAGACCTGGCCAAGATAGCATAATAGTCACCAAGAACATCAGCTGCTTTTAAGTTTTGCTTTTGTTTATTTAACCAGAACACAGTGGTGACCAGGAGCCTAGCACACCCACCAATACCATGACCCGAGGGCGGCCGGCAAGGAAACCAGCCAACAGGCTATTCAAGTCATTTCTTATTGAGAAAGGAGTCACAGGTCCTGATCTAAAGAGAGAATTAACTCTCGGAGGACGTGTCAACATTAATGAGCTTGATGGTGGGGTCTGGCTGAATCCAACTGTTGTATTGAGACGACTGACAGTCACAATTGGAGGTTTCAAGATTGAATTGCTACCAGGACCCTCGTACACACAGGGTGTCGATGCAAACCAGTCTGCATGCTCGGACGATGGTTTTTCTTATGGTGGGGAAGTTGGTTTCACAGTTTTGCCAGATGAAGCAGCCAGTGTACAGAATCCCGTAGCAGAGAGTGTGGAAGAGATGGATGTAAGTCAGAAGAGCTCAGCTGATGATGCAAGTCATGGGCTGGGCCCATATGTAAATCCAAATGATGTACAGACGACAAACGGGACGTTAAATACAGGCACGAAAGAGGCAAAACTCGACAATCAGAGTGTTCCAGAGAAGCAAAAGCCAGTCAGTAAAGGAAATGATGTTATTAAACAGCCACAGAGCAAAGAGAACAACACAGCTACTGTTAGTAACAAGACAGATGGTAATGAAAAACAACTGAATGTGTCTAAAATGCTGCCAAAGCCTAAACAAGGACCGTCATCAGTAAAGAATAAGGAATTGGTTTTACGTAAAACAAGCAATACAATTAAGGAGCATAAAGTTACCCAAAATATGCCATCCAAAATCACGCCAAGAGGAGAGCTGCACAAAACTAAATCTGGAAAGGAAAAGCAAGATGTTGCACCTTTGAAAAGGCCTGCAGAAAACATTCAAAGTGAGCATGCTACTAAAGTACAAAAGCTACAGGGTGCAGTAGATGCTAAAGTGAAGCCAAAATTACCAAGTTCTCCTACTTCTGTGGGAAAGAAAATTCCATCATCTGGCAACCGCGTTGGTGATCAGCAGGGACCAGCCAAACGTAGTACGCCCCAAAACAGCTCAAAAAGTGAGACTCCTCCCCCGCACAGTCATCTAGGAAATTCTTTAAAAACACCTGAAGAAGGAGGGCAGGAAAAGTTCAAAATGAAAAAGCTAGAGAAGATTCTTCAGAGACAAAAGAGTAAAAATGCAAGAAGCATCTCTGTGGATGAGCCGCAGCTGTTTATTCCAGATAATGCGCCCGTTGTGAAGAAGGACGCTGTGGACGAGCAAGTCGCTAATAGTGAGACCGTGTGGGATGGAAACAACTGTTGTGGCCTCTGCAAAAAGCACCACAATAACATGTAAGTGTTGCTCCTTAACCTAAATATAAAATCAAGTTTAATCGGTGAGCTGATGTCTCTCGTTTTAGACGGACATCAGCTGTAAAAGAATTTCTGCATCTGTGTCGCATTCTGTTTCTGTCCCAGTGCTAAGCTGCAAACACGCCTCTAATAATCGTACTTCGGTTTTGTTTTTTGTTTTTTTTAGGTTTATGGTAGGTTGCGGTCGCTGTGATGACTGGTTCCATGGTGACTGTGTTGGTCTTGACCTGGCAAAAGTGCGAGAAATGGAGGAGGAGGACCAGATGTACGTGTGCTTGAAGTGCTGCGAGGAAGAAACCAAGAAGGTGGGGCCTGAGCCAGCGAGTGCACCCAAACCAGAAGCTCCAGCAAAGAGCGAGACACCCGACCAGAAGCTGCCTCCTAAACCTCGTCCTGGGTCCTCTCAACCCCTCACATCAGGGGGAGTCAGACCAGTAAAAAAGGTAAGCAGTATCTCTAAGTTAACTGTAACTCATAATAGAAATATTTATTTATATCTAATGAATTTAAACTATTCACACACAGCAAATATTTATATCTTTCCCCAGCTAATTTATCCACTGATACTAATCATAGCCACTGTTACCATTATGCAATGGTTTGTCTCTTTGATTTAACTTTGCCAGCACAAGAGGTGTGCACATGGGTGTGTGATCAACACAGTGCACTCGCCAAATTTTAGTATGATTTTACACACCAAAAGCTCACATTTTTTTTTTAACTTTAGCCAAGGGGTATAATGTAAAGTGTGTTGTTGTTGTTGTTATGTTTGTTTTCAGTCTTATGATATATAAAATTAATGTAACGGGGACTTAATTCCTACAATAGGATGCAGAGAGAAGGCAGTCCACAGATGCCCGAGAAGCAGCTCATAAAACAGGTAATTTTTCATTAGCTTTGAATGTATAATTAACTTTGTCCTGTTTTAATATCACATTGGGTTCAAGGCCAGGCTGCATTCACTGGGTGTGTAAACAAAATTAACTTAGGACCTGCACAGCACATGAGCAGTATATTAATGACAGTTCGTACAGTCCTTTGAGGTCTCATTTATATCAGAGAGCTTAAAATTGCATCACCTTAAGTAATAGCATTACTTCTGTAGTTAACATCAGGGTATTTACTTATCAGTTTACTCTATTAAAGATACAGGTACTAAAGTAGGAACATAATACAGTACAAGTCAGTGAGCCTAATACCAAAATACAAGCCTTTTTTTTTTTTTTTTTAAATTTTAGACACACTCCCCCTCAGCATGGACGATAACAGTTGCATAAATTTGTGTTTATAATCTGTGATTTAATCATTTTGTTCTCGGCTGCGTTTATGCGGACGAGGTTTATTACTTGTTCTCTTTAAAATGTGATCAAAGTTAGTCTGCCAGATTTCAGTCAGGCAGCGTTTTTGGACAGCTCTTAATTTACTCTGTTTGTGTTTTAGAAATGTGCTTTGGATGGTAATCTGCTCAGATGTTGTCAGATGTAATTACACGTTCTGGTTTGAGTTTTCACAGCAGACTTTTAAAAAGTATTTATTTTTAATTGTTCGTATGAGAAAATACTCTACATGCCATCTTGGAAATAAGTCCATTTTGTAACATTTAACAAAATGATATTGTGCATTATACAGTATAAACATATCTGTGTCATATTGTACGTAGTTTTTGTTAATGTTAGGATTTCAGGATGTCCTTTTTTTGGGATTAAATAGTTTTTGTAAGCAAAGTCTGTGTGGAATTAATGTTTCTTTATGACGACAGATTCTTCCCCACTCACTCAGTGGATTTTGTCACTCTGTCTTCACAGGTGTCTCAGTGAAACAGGAGTCAAAACATAAGGCTCCATCCTTGGCTTCAAAGAAACCCGTGTCTCTGGAGGCAATCAGGAGAAGTGTGCGTGATTCTCTGAAAGAAATCCTCGTACAGAGGTCAGTTTTTCAACACTTTTGACAGTTGTGTGCATGTTACATTTTTTAAAATCAGGGCACTTTATAATCGCCCATGTGCACTTTCTGCATTTCAGATTGAAGGACTCTGATTTGAACATCTCGGTGGAAAGGGCTTCCGAACTTGCAAAGAAGATAGAGCGAGAACTTTTTCACTTGTATAAGGACACTGACAACAAGTACAAGAACAAATACAGAAGCTTAATGTTTAACCTTAAAGATACTAAAAATAATGTAAGTGTCATTTTATGTCAGGCATGGTCTAAATGTAATGTTTCCACTTTTACTATAAGCATAGTTTCATTTGCTTTGTCTTTATTGATCTTTTTAGATCCTTTGTAAGAGGGTTCTCAAAGGTGAAATTTCTCCTGCTAACTTAATTCGAATGAGTCCCGAGGAACTGGCCTCAAAAGAACTGGCTGCTTGGCGACAAAGAGAGAACCGACATGTAAGTAATGCTTGTCTTTTTTTCCCCCAGTAGTATTGCATAAATTTACCAAACAAATTACAGTAGTTTACAGTTGTGATGTCTGATTTAAACTGAGTAAATATTATTAAGGTAATAGTTTAACAGTGTTTTTAACAGTGTATTTTTAAAGATGGTTGTATTTTAGAATAGAAAAAAAAATTAATTCTTTGCTTTACAGACTATTGAGATGATTGAAAAAGAGCAAAGGGAGGCAGAGAGACGACCGATTACTAAGATCACACACAAAGGGGAAATTGAAATTGAAAGTCAAGAACCAGTAAAAGCACCGGAGCCTGTAGAGGTGAGGGTATCATTGTGCTGAGATGTGTATCCTTACATTAGTTACATCGCTTCATATACCATCATCAGTTCTGTTCATCTGTCTGATTACTTTGTAAAATGTACTGCATTCATATCTTTGTGCCTCATGTAAAAAGCTCCTACAATTCTCCTCCCATGTAATCCATTTAAGCTGAATATAGCGACAGATTGCTTCTGTTTACATGCAACACTTAGTGACGTGTTTGCTTAAACTTGTTATTTCCTATTTCTTTCCAGCTTGAACCTCCTCCCAGAGTGACTGAAGTCTCAGCAGAACCTCCAAAAACTCCAGAGAAGAAGGAAGAGAATGCTAACACAGCTAAAGACACTACTAGCCAACACAAGTCTCACTTATTTGACCTACACTGTAAAATCTGCACAGGTAAATGATGACATGAGGACCAAAAAAAGACTAGAGATTAACCTGTGTCTTTAATAAAACATCTCAGTCAGTATTGTCACCATTGACCGCTGGTGTTATATTTTCTGAAGGTCGAATGGCGCCCCCTGTTGAGGAGGCACCAACCAAAGTGGTTAAAGTTGCAACTACAGTGGTTAGGAGGCAGTCTACCAAAACAGAGGAGACAAAGGGCACCACACCATCCGCAATCGACGATGACCTGCACCTCACTGTCTTAGAGGAGAGCTTCCAAAATGCTCAGACAGGGTACGAAGGACGGTAAGCAGTTGCTTTAGACATTTTGTCTGGATCTGGATAATGTTTTCTTTCAGCGCTTAATTCATTTCTCCTTCATTGTCACAGGTCTGATCATGCAGCTGGAAGAGAGGAAGAAGCTACTTTTCTTTCCAACCTTAAGTGTCTGTGGCAAGGATTCATTCATATGCACGCTGTGGCAAAGTTGGTGACAAAAGCTTTTCCCGTCTCAGGTGTTTTGGACAACTTGACTGAGGTAAAGCTGACACATCAGACTGTACTTGGGTTTTAAACAGCTGTTGTAAACTATGGTTGACAATGAAAAGTGTTTCAGAAAAGGGGAAAACTGAGGAAGATGAAAGACAATAAATACAAATATTCACAGTTCGTACGGATGCTTGAAATTTTAATATTGTCTTTTCAAGGTTTGAAAAGTGCCCGAATTTCAGATGTGGTGTTTAAAAGTGCTTGAAACTGTATTTCATTCAACACAAATAACTATCTGACCAAATAGTTTTCTTATCAGATAGAGAAATAAAATGAGTCGCAAAGTCTAAAAGCAAAATTTCTCTGCCTGGGCTGCCGAGCACCTCTGCAAGTCAGTCTGTTTCAATTTGTTTTAATTTTTACATGGCCTTACTGAGGTGAAGCTAAGTGAAACATGCATTCTTTTTTTTTTTTTTTGGTAATGTGCTGGAAAAGCTTGAAAACCGACCTTGAAAGTGCTTAAAAGGTGCTTGAATTTGACCCTGAAAAATGTGTATGAACCCTGAATATTAGTATTCTTTGACAAGTTGTTTAAGCAACAGCCAGGCAAGAGCCAGTTCTGATGAATGGCAGTGGGATAAAGATGAAAATAGCAGTCAGACATGAGTATTTATGTACTAAAAAAACAAAACAAAACATTGCAGAAATGTGCTGACACTTGTTGTTGTAGAACAGTTTATTAGGACACAGGAAATATAAACCACAGTCTAGCTGGAAGAACTAGAATTGTAACATTACTCCCACGTAACTACAGATTTATGAGTGATCAAATACTGCCAACTACTTTGTATCTCTAACACTCCATAAGGTGTGCTCTTTTTATTTATTCATCTAAAAACATGTTTTTTCTCCAATAGGACCTTCCAGATAGCATACAGGTTGGTGGGAGGATTAGTCCTCAGACGGTGTGGGACTACTTGGAGAAAATTCGGGCAACTGGAACAAAAGTAAGTTTTCTGAGATTTACTTATGATTAGACAGAAATAAATTGGCTTTAATTATTCCTGATATTGAGTAAGTCCAACTGAATACCACTCTTTAAAAGTTCTGATTTTTAACAGAGCAGGTTGATTCATGAGTTACAGATTTTACTGACACATGCTTTTTGTTTTATTAAAGGAAGTGTGCCTGATTCGCTTCTCCCCTGAGACAGAGGAAGATGAGATCTCTTATACTCTTTTGTATGCCTACTTCAGCAGTCGTAGGCGTTTTGGGGTGGTGTCCAATAATTTGAAACAAGTGAAGGACATGTACCTCATCCCTTTAGGTGCCACAGAAAAAGTTCCACATCAGCTTGTTCCCTTTGATGGGCCAGGTAATCGGAACACAATTATTTTTCTCTTATTAAATTAAAAAATTTTTTTTAAATGTTCAAACTTAATCTTTTAATTTCTCAGGTTTAGAAAACAACCGTGGAAACCTCCTCCTTGGACTTATTATTCGCCAGAGACCGAAAAGGGATTTTCTTACTGTGGATGTGAACGAATCTGCAAGGATTATTCCTGAAATAAAACCTGTGACCATTTCCACAAAAGAAACCAGGGCAAAAGAGGAGGATGAGAAATTTTTTCTCTCTTCCTTGACTAGTGCACTTCAAAAGGAGAAGGAAAAACCACTTAACACTACTGAAGATGTCGACGAGCCTATTGCACAGTCTTTTGAAGAAACATCTGCACCAGAGGAGACCAACAATCAGGAGCCCCAGAAACCCCTTCGCTTTCTTCCAGGTGTGCTAGTAGGCTGGGGTGGAGAATTACCACCTCTGCCTGATGTTGGGTTTAAACCCTCAAGTACAGCACAGGATGCCTTGAAGACTCAGCCTGCTCCAAAACCAGAGACATCAGTTGGGAGCTCAAAAAGTCCAACAGCTGCTGCCCCACGAGAGCGCTTTGTCATCAAGAAGAAAGAAGCTAAACCTGCTAAAACTGAACCGGAGCTATCAAGTCCATCTGATACATCAGCTGCTACCAACTCGCTGGAAAAGAAAGCTGCAGTAGGGAGCCAGGGTACATCTGTCTCACTCAAAGATAAGCCTCCAGATGTATCGACTGAAGACTTCCTGGCAGGCCTGTCAGCACCTCCAAGCGGGACTGAAACTAGCAGTGCTACGTCGGCAAACAAAGGCGACACTGGCCTTTTGTCTGAAAGTGAAAAAGAAACAACTGAAGGGAATTCTTTGTTGCAGCCAAAATCCCAGTCTGCTGCAGAGCACGCAAGTAGCTCAAAGCCTCCTTTAAGTGGAATATTGAAAAAATCTTCAGCATATTCCACTGTGAATGAAGATAAAACAATGGTGGCACAAAAGGATAAAGCCAGCCTCCCACATCCTTCCAGCCCTAAACCTGTTCCTGTGTTGAGCAGCACTAGGAATGATCTAATCGTCCCATTTCACCAAGGATATTTACAGCTCTCTCAGGCCAAGCACAAAGCTGAAGAACAAAGTCAAACAGCCGTTCAGTCGTTTCCTTGTAAAAAGAATGAGCCTGGTGTAGCGCAGGCTGGTGCTATATTGACTCAGACAGTGAATCCTCCTACGGTCCAAGGAACTCAAGCAGAGTGTCAAACAGGAGCCTCTCAGTCCCAGTATAACCCAGCAATGGCACCAGCTCTCCCAGTAAACAACAGCACAAGACCGTCCCCTTTGCAGCAGCAACAGCCTCAGGAATCTGGCAGCTATGATTCTCCATCTGCCCCTACTTCTAATACTGTACCCACCCCTCACATCCAGAACCAGAACCATAGCATGCAGTGGGCTCAAGACAACACTTCACAGGCTGCTCCTGGACCTCAGTCACAGTACCCCGAGAGTTGCTCTGAACCATCTGGCCAACCCTCATCCGTGGACAAAGACTACAAGCGTTTAGAGGAGCGATACAGTGACCCGTGGGAGAGGCCGCGACACACAGAAGACAAAGACCACGGAAGGCACAGCTACCACAGGGACTCCTATCACGGTAAAAAGAGCAGGCACCACGAGCGGGAGAAAAAGCACGATCGCAGCTATGATGATAAGTACAGGGAGAGGGGCAGGCACCACGGACATTCGGATGACCGCTATGGAGAGAAAAGGAAAGAGAGGCATCACAGCGACGACTACAGCAGCCGTCACAAGGACAGGCACAGACATAGACGGGACTCTGATTACGAGAACGGACGGAGAAGTTCAAAAGACAGTTACTCATAATTTTGTTCAGAGAGCGTTTGGGGCTCTCAGGAGGATTGTTCGGTTGTTGTTGGTCACACAGCTGGTACAAACCACTTTGGTTGGTGCTGGTGGAGTTGTTTTACGCACCAGTCTGCATCTGTATGCCGTGTCTTTCACTAAAGTTACGTTTTATGTTACTCAGCGTACAAGCCAAAATAATATAATTTCAATGGAATTATGATATTCTGGATCAGTTCAGTTAAGACCAAGAAAAAAAAAAAGTCAATATTGGAACATTTTTAACTTTTAAACTTTTTATTGTAAATATGTTGTTCATATTGAGCTGCTGTACTGATTGGTTTCGGTCTCAAGGCAACATAACAACAAACAAGTGGACCATTGGATAATTTATGCTGAGTTCATTTGGCCTGAATGTAATAGAAGGTATTTAACTGAAAACAGCAGCTTGAGTTTTTTTTAACATTTCTTTTAAATTGCTTAAATATTTTATAAACCTGCTTTCTATTGAGAAAGCATGTACATGTTGGCTTGTAATATACATTAGAGATGAAGTGTGCCTTTGCACTGTGTTATTGTACAGTTCGTAATAAAGCTGATCCTTTTTTTATTGTTAATTATTTAAAGAAATTCTTTGTCTAAAAAATGTATTAAAACCAACTAGGTCAGAGGTGTTAAAAATGAGGCCTGGGGGGGAGAATCGGCCCAGCGGATGATTGGGAAAAATGAAGGAGGGCATGTGTTTTTGAGTAAAGTGTATTTTTATAACTAAGTTTTACAGCTTTTCCTATTGATAAAGACCTCCCCCATGGCCATTCTTGTTAAAGGAAAGAAGTAATAAAGAAACAAATGATAGGAATGTGCCTCTTTTTCACCAATCTATAGAAATTTTGGTAAACTAATATTTTCTGTGAATTAACAAAAACAATGAGCTACCAGAATGTTTTCCATATTTTCATGTTAACATATAGAAAAAGTGAGATGTGCTGCTGAAATTGTACTTCTTTTTATATTGAGATATCTCAGGGGTTTAATGTGTAGTTAAACATCTTTACACTGACAGAAAGGAGAGATTCACTCATCTGGTCCCTTCAAAATCAAAGTGGTCTGTATGTGGTGGAACTAGATGGTTAGCATTGCGACCTTGCAGCAAGAAGGTCCTTGGTTTGAATCCATCATCTTTACGGGGAACCCCTATGTAGTGTTTGCATGTTCTCCCATGTGAGTGGGTTCTCTCTGGGTACTTCGGCTTCCTCCCACAGTCCGAAGACATGCAGTTTGCGGGGTTAGGTGCATCGATGTTTCTTTTTGTTAGCTCTTAAGCAAAAGAAAATGGATTAACAGATGGGTAGATGGGTGTCATGTTAAGTTTTACCTTTTGTTCGGAAAGTGATGTAAATCAGAAAAGTCAGCCAAGGAATCAGAGAATTTAATTTGTCCTTTAACACTTTAAATGTATACGTTTCATCAAACTGAGTTTTAAGTGCAACTCAGAACTGGTATGTAAAGTGTTGAAGAAACAAGTAGTACAATTCAATTGCTTTAAAAAACAGGACTGTATGCAGTCCTGTGAAAAACTAAGTGCACTCCACGATTCAGTACTTGGAGGACCACCGTTAGCGGCAGTAATGTCTTGAAGTAACTTTAAATAACTACTCTGTATGACTATCAGTATCTCACATCAGTATGAAAGAATTATGGCCCACCCTTTACAGCATTCCTTCATGTCATTGAGTTTTGAGGGTATTTGTTTCTGCACAGCTCTTAAGTTTCCACCACAACATTTCAGTCAGGTTGAGGTGATTGATTCTGTTGTAGATTTGCTGCTGCACTTGGGATCATTGTCCTGTTGCATGACACAATTTTGGACAATCTTTAGTTAAATGTACAGAGGAGTTTATGAACGACTCTGATTAGATGTCCCTAATCGTCACTCCTCCACCACTGTGCTTGACAGTTGGTTGGAGTCATCTGTGTTGATATGCTGTTTGGTTTTCAGCAAATGTGCTACTGTGCATTACAGCCAAAAATCTCACCCTTGGTCTGTATAAAGAACATGAAGACAGTAAAAGTGCACTTGGATTTTCACATGACTAAATACTAGAAAACACTATATCAACTACCTTAAAAGGTACATTTCCTACTGTTGTAAAGACCAGAACTTGCAGTTTCACTTACTCGTTTCCATCAAAGATATTAAAACCTTCACTTTTTTTAAGAAACAGCCCTTGCTTGGTATCTCCAAACAAACAGACATTTCTAAGATTCCCCGCAAAGCCATTTGAAAACATTCCCAAGGTCACAACTGATATGTTTCTGTACAGTTCAAACCCTCCAAAGTAAAACTGCCCCCCGTAGTTTAAGGCTACATATCGCTCAAATGGATCTACATTTTCAGAGAGGATCTCCTGGCTGTTCAGTAACACTTGAATAACAGTGCTATTTAGAGATATAGAGACATTGTGCCATTTGTTACAGCAGAGAGTGAGATTTCTGAAAATCAATGGGAGGGAAAGTCTTTCTCCAAGATTGACCGTTATTTTAAGATAGCCCCCTTCAAGTCCAACTGCAAGGTGGTCATCATCTTCGTGTTCAGCCTTTCCCATCCACATGATCAGACTGTCATTGGAGACTGTGAGAAAGCTGAAAGAAACCTGTGTGTATTTTAAGTTTCTTGTGTTGTATTTAGAGTCCCAGTATTTAACAAAAGAATTTCCAACAAACTTCAGAGTGCCTGTGGACATTTCCTTGTCACAGTTCCTCCCGGTCCACCCTAAGGGGCAAATGCAGTGATACGAGGTGACACTAGATGCCACGCATAAGGAGCCATGTTTGCAGACGTTGTTTACACAGCTCACAGACTGGTTACACACAGAACCGGTCCATAATGGCGGACATACACAAGTGAACGAGTCACTACTTGTTGCCCTGCAGTGACCTCCATTTTGGCACACCTTGTACCCACAGGCTGTCCCATCCCAGTCACCTATGTTGGCCCCACTTAAAGCTCCCCTCTCTGTTAACTCAAACTCTCGATCATTGAGTGTTAACGCTCGCAGGCCACCAGTGAAGCTCACAGGATCCCCTTCAGTTGCATCCGTGGAGACAAAGCTCAGAGTCGACACGCCTCCGACGAAGACGTCAGTAGCAACATCAAGTGTGGCCATGCCTTCAGTCACATTTTCTCTAACTTCCTGGTTACCCAGACTGAGGAAGCCTCGGTTACCAGTTCGGCCAGCCTTAACCATGAGCCAGGTCCTGCCGCTTAAGTCCACTTGTTCAGAGGACTGCAGGATGTGGGTGCCGTCCCCAAGATTGTATCGCAGCTGGACAAACCCGGATGCCAGTGAGAGGCAGAAGAAGTCTCCTGTGGAAAAAACAATTCATGAGTAACTTGTTTGAAAAAAGTAATTTCTTCTACTTTTACCGTGGTGCAGATTAGTATTAATATTAGATGTGCACAGTACTGTCTTTTAACTAAGGGCATTATTATTGATTTTTTAAAAACTAAACATTGGACACAGATGCAGTTAGGCCCACAATTTTTTGACCAGTGACTTTTTAAAATTTTGTTTTTGTAGTATTTTTTTTTTTTCTTTACACCACAGTGTATTCTAAATTGAAATACAAAGGTTCAGCTTTAATTCAAAGGTGCCCTCTATTTTATTTTGAAAAGTAATTGGACAAAATTATTGTTCTGTGACAAATACAAATACTGGAGTCGATTCAAGATTTTGACATTTTATTTGGTGGCTTTTCTTTGGAACTGAACAGAAGATCCCAAGAGATGTTAATGGAAGGAGAAGGAGAAACAAACCCACCAGAGAAACAGCAAAAACTTGTGGCCAAATCAAATATCACCAATTTTGATGTATTATTACTATATTACTAAAAGAGCAAATGCACTAAAGTGAATGGTTGAGAAAAATACCTTCACAATATCGAACCAAGTCGAGAACACTCCTGAGAAAGCAGGCTTAAAATGATCAAGATCTGCAATCAAGAGACGCCTTCGCGAATCGAAATGCAGAGAATTTAGAACAAAGTGCAAACCAGTGAAAGCCAGAACTGGAAAGCCAGATAAGACTTTGCCAGAAAACATCTACAAGAGCCTGCACAGCCCCACTCCCCAAAATTCTTTGGGCAGATGAAACCAAGATTAACTTGTACCAACATGACAGGCAACAGAAAACCATGGAGAGGAAAAGGCGCACCTCATGATCCGAAGCACACCACATTATCTGTCAAACACGATGGAGGCAATTTTATGGCTGCGGGCGTCACTAGTGTTTATTAATGACGTGACTGCTGAAAGAAGTAGCGGGATGGATTCTGGAGTGCACAAGGCTACGCTCTCTGCTCAGATTCAGTCAGATGCTGGAAACTGATCTGCTTCACAAATGGATAATGAGCCAAATCACGCAGCAAAAGCAACCAAAGAGTTTCTGAAGCCAAAGAAATGGAATATTCTTCACCTGATCTCAGTCCAATAAAGCATGCTTTTCAGTTACTGCAGACAGAAGTGAAGGCAGAGAGACTTCAATAACATTGTCAATGATTTAAAGTCACCTGTGGTGCTGTACAATGATGAAATTAGATGAAAAAACCTATAGACCTAACTGTATATAAAAAATAAAGGATACATTCTCTTTGTGTCTCAATATTTCAAGGCCCTCTCACAGGAGAATATGTCTGTGGGTTGTAAGTGGTTGAACTAAAGACACATTTATTTTATTCTCTCCCAACTTGTCAGAGCAGCATGGATTGATTACATAAATAAACTCATTGATGAATTTAAAAATACCATTTATGTCATGATTAATAACTCCAATATTTAGATAAAAAGTTTCACTTTGACCTAAGTTGGTCTGATTTTTGTTGTCGATCATATGACACTCTCAGCAGAATACTGATATACACAGTCGACAACGAGAGGATTTGACATTATAATTTAAGAAATAGGACCAAAGCACAATGTTCTACCTGTTTAATGTCAGGCTTAAGGAAAACAAATAAGAATATGTAATAAGTATACTTAACACTGAAATTATATTCAACATATTTAAATTTAAATGCTAATTTTATTGGGCATGAACTACTACACATAGCAATTGGTATGTGTAATGTGTGCTGTGGAGGCAGGGCATAGAGGGGTAAAAGAGCAAATGGCCTAATATGTTACAGCAATCATATTAATTAACACATTGTTAATAAAAGCAAACCTTCCCTAAATATTAATTGTCCTCACCAGCTCTGGCACTGAGATGTTGCGCAATGTAGACGAGGATGCCATCAGGTGATAACGGCTGGAACTGCACTTGCAAGTCAGTCCTGTGTCTTATACTCATAGGTGGGAATGACATCCAGGAGGAGAGGTTAGCGCTGAAGAATGGATCACTGATGGTCACGGCTGAACAGAAAAAAACAATTTAGCAGTTAAAGAATTTAATAGCAAAGGCCTTATTTAAAAATATGAATAATAATAAAAATATAACAGATGCAGGTGAGGGTCACAGCTTCAGTGAGGCAACCTTTCTCACAGTAGACTCCTGCTGTTCCCAGGGGGCACTGGCAGGTATATCCATTCGGCAGAGGGATGCAGGTGGAGCCGTGGGCGCACAAAGGAGGGGGGCTGTGCTCGACATCACACACTGACACGGTCTCGGAACAGAGCGCTCCCTTCCATCCAAATGGGCACCGGCAACTGCAGACGGGCACAGTCAAACACTGTGTTAAAGCTTGTAAACACCGTCTTCTCCTTCTGCAGCATTCACACAGCGAAACCGGTTTCCTGTTTGTTACTAAAGCATAGTCACAATGCATATGGAAATATACACAAAGCACAGCGTTGTTTACTGTATTGTTCTAATTAATAACACCTACATGCGTTATTCATGAGGAGACTCATTAGAAACGATTGGAAAATGAGCCCACGTAGAGTTTAATTTGCACTTACTACACAGATGAGCCGGAATCCACGCACGTCCCGCCGTTCCTGCACTTAACGTGAACGCAAGGGGTGACGCCACACTGACCCACGTTGCGGCCAAAGGCTGGATGACCCGCAGGTTGTCCCAGCGCTTGGAACTTTCCGTCTCTCCTTGTGTGAAAGTGCACATCAAAAATGCACCCTTTGAAAAGAACAAACGCATCGTGAGCGCACAAGTCAGAGGTGCATTTCATTTCATCTTCAGTTTCCTTCTCCGGTCTTTCCCTAATAGGAAATTATAAGATGAAACGCAACACGCTTTACTGTCTTTGTACGGAGATCAAAAGGTATGCATACTAAAATCTGCCCAACACAAATGAAAACACGTCTGACAATGCGTGCACGGTTTGAAATGAGTTTCTTTGATGGGTGTTTATTTCATCATGTGAAGGTTTCACACTGGGAGACATGCACTTAAACCCACAAAACTTTATTAGATGTTAATTCTCAGATTGCAGTTTGTCTAGTTCGCATCCAAGATGCCCGAGTTGGAAGGACTCGAGTCCAATGTTTTCCCACCATGAAATCACGCCATCACGCCTCCCTCTCGTCGTATTTGCTTATTGGTTTCATAATTCAGTTTTATCAAGACAATATTTGTTTTGGCCTGCACCTGCAAAGCACAAGGCCTTCTATAAATATAAGGCCTGAACACAGCCCTCGTAGTCATCTGCACATGCAGACTCCCTTCTCTCTGCTGCATTAGTCACTGGCATAAACAGGATGCAGGGGAAATGTCATGCTCATTCATGAATATTCATGGCATGATGCTGTCTGCTTGGCAGACTCGAGTGATGGTTGTGGTGCCGCAAACACAGACCATCAAAAAGCGAAGCAGATTCATAAGGAAGATTAGGCGAGATAATTATTTTTGTTTCAGCTGTGAGCGCATCGCTTCTTGTAAAAGAACCTCGAGAGCTGAGGTCTGAAGTCGAGCGAGCCTTCCCGTGTGTGCGGCAAAGTTCTTTTTTCGGGAAACATTTGATTTACAAAACCGGAAAATGATTTTAAAATAACATTTTCTAATGTCCCTGATCTTTGCAAGTCCGAGAATAAAACGTAATTAAGGTCAAAATCTTTTAGGAAATCTAATAAAAAACATTTCAGCATCAAAGCGGTATGAAATCAGAGTTTTCAAACGCCAGGCTCGATAAACATCCCCATTTCTGTATATTTGATCAACAGCTTAAAATGACTAACTGATTTATTTATTTATTTTACCCACACAGCCTCTTCTTCCTTCTTTCCACAGGGGAGTGTGGATCTTTTGATAACTGGGAGTGAAGTGCATTATCAGTGTGTTCACTGCCAGCCATCATGATTAGGGCTCGATGAAGGTCACACAGATCTGATTAGGCTCTCATGAGTTCTCATTACATCCTGAGTAGAAAGGTTATGGTTCCACCAGTGTTGCCTGTCTCCGGTAGTGCTTACCATTACAGGGAACTGCGATAGCCTAATACCGCATGGGCAAACTGATGCTTTATCGCAGCTGATTTGATTTTTGAAGGCTTATTTGCAGAGTAGAAAAATGAATCAGATGATGATGAATAGGCAAACACAAAAAAAATCGCTCAAGTCCTTAAAAATAAAAAGCTTTTGTTCACCCCAAATGGATCTGCCATGACATTTTACAATAACAAGGTTCACTGCTGTAGTGCGGAGACTGCTGAATATGGTCGTGATGATATTCATAGCTGTTGTCATCATTATGGTCATGGCAATTTTGCGTCACAGCTCTGCACATTAGCAGGCAATATGAATGCTCTGCAAAAAGCATTCCTACATGAGGTCACCTGAGAGAAAGCATAAATGATGTTGATGATGACAAAGATTATTTGGATAGCACCCTTGTTCAAGTGACTTATCAGCAGAGGAATGGATTTACACACAACACACTGTATTGGGCGCAAAGCAATTACAGGGCGCAGATACAATCAACCTCAAAGCTTTGTTCCGGCCTCATACACAGTCTGAGCCTGTAACTCCCTTTTCATTACACACCTTCCCCTCTGCTTACAAAAAGACAGAGATCCTGGGAGAAACTCCAAGCCACAGTGCTCTTATTCCAGATAGCAACGCTGCGTTCTAATAAAGCCGTAGCAGTCTTACCCTGAAAGCCATGACGGAACCTGGAGCCAAGTGGCAGTAGTTCAGGGGTGTACTCATTATATCCACCTACAAAGAGCTGGTTGAAAACATTGAGGCCCACCAGAGGTCCTGGAGACAATCCTGTCCTGTTACGTTGGCCGTCAACCTGAAACACACGTAGTAGAAATGTCAATATTCAAGACGGCTCACTGTCAGTGAGGGAGCACACTTTCTATAATAATCTGCTAACTCTGCAATAAAAATCTGTGACCTGGGATTCATAACTGACTGATTCAGCGTATGTCTACTTATTAGGGAACAGCTACTATACATCCCTGAAACCGCCTCCTTTGAGGCAAGTCGCCAGGGATCTCAGCCCTCGCCGTCTCAATAGTATCTATCCTGCAGCATGCGGATTTTCCCAAAGCATTCAGATAGGTGCAAAAAAATATATAAAAATCATTCTTACCCTGATCATTGGACTAAAATTATCTGTCGGTACAAAAAAAACCTGATGTTTTTCGAGTCTGTATGACAACATTTATCAGCCCTCACTATGACAACAAGGCAAGATAAAAACTTAAGTTTTTATGTGAATACGTGCGCAGTAAAAACAGGGCTCACTGAGTGGTTTATCACAGTTACTGTAAATCCCTTCTTCCAGTAAGTCTATTATACATTCAATCCCTCAGTTAATCTTTGCATCCACTTTTGATACTCTTTGCATTATCTATTCAGATGTTCGAGAAACCAAATGTGTACAAACGGCAGATCAGATAAGTCTGATCTACAAAATTAAAAATGAATGAAATAGAATTGACTTTAGCAGAGTCCCATTAAGCAATTTATTTTCCTAATTTCTCAATTGGAAGGACCAAATGACCAAACGAAGCAATCAGTATTTCAAAAGAAAAATATTTAGAACTTTGTGTATCTTGGTGTTGTTTTGATTCTTTAAATATCTTGTGAGCTCCTCAAACTTACCTTGGGACTAAATGATCCTAAATGATCATGTACCTCTAGGCTGGGACGCTCTATTTTATTGAAATGGTTACACGATTTAATTGAAATGTCTCTATACAGTAAGCACACTAGATATGTACAGTTACCAAAAGGGACACAGTCATCTTCAAATCACCTTCAGCCATCCTGTTTTCTTAGACCTTCCAAACGTGACGGTGTGGATGTTGATCTGATGGTTCAGTCGATCACTAACGATGGTTGCTATCCCCGATCCAAGGTTGAATCTGTGTACAAGTCTTCCGCTTTTTAATCCCAAAACAAGGAAGTCGTCCCCATCATTGCCTACAAAATATGAAGAAAGTTACCCTCCAACACAGTACACTCAGAATACACAGGCAAAATAAAGTGCTCCACTTTCATTAATACATTTACATACTTTGACTAAACACAATGGTTTTCCTAAATGGATAATTTTATCTTAATAGAGCGAGAACTGAAGAACAGCTATTCCATGACCTCCAAACAAAAGAGTCCAGCTGCTGTGGAGTCATAAAGTAGTTTTCTATTGAGGTGGGACGATGTGTAAAGGCTTTGTTGTCTGTGAAGCTCTTTCAGTACAACTTGTGAGTGATGAGCTGTTCTCTGTGTGAGACCTATAATGGATTAGCTGAATGTTTGAGTTGTATGATAAGGAGGATGTTGCAGAAAGTTAACCAATCTATCTCTGATTGATCTTCAAGTCTGATGTCTGGAAAGTAATTCTTGGAGTCAAAATGAACACAGTTTCAATAAACATAAAAGGATGAAGTTGTGGAAGTCTTGAATATAATTTTTTTTAGTGGTCTCATTCCACTGTTTGTCCTGGCGATTAGATTTATAGGGTAAGTTAAATGTTTTTCTAAGAGGGTCTCGGTTCATGAGAGAACTGCAAATAAAAAGGTGCTCCGGGCTTTTTTACGTCTCTCAATGCAGCGAAATTCATCATTGATTTTAAACGCAAGGTTATGACAGATGGACGAGAAGACGGAGATAGTCTGAGGTCAAGTGTGTCGTTTCTGCTTTCCACCAGGCAGTAAGGATGATATTTAAGGTGAGAAATTTAAAGTAGCTGTGGGTCTTAACTGATTTATCTATGAATAAAATATGTCGAATGATTTTTAAAAAGAGTATTTTCAATATAAAGTCCGGCAGAGCTGGAGTCGTTTCTCCAGTGTTGACTATAATGAACAACAGGCCCAGCGGTGCATTAATAGGGATCATTGCAAACGTTATATTTTCAGGAAAATTTAAATTTTGATGTTGGAAATGATATAAAAGACAGATGAGTTTAATCAAGCCAACCAGATCTTGTTTAATGATATTTAGCAGTAATTTTGAAAATATAAACTGGGCTTGTTAAAACTTTGAGATTTTTAATGGACTCAGCTGTGTGAAAGAAGCACGGCCAAAGCTGTTAATCAGATAGTGGACTGACAAAGGATGATACATTTGTTATTGCTTTCATCTTTCATTCTGTTTAATGGCTCAGGGAAGCAGTTCTACAAAAGAAAATACTAGTGATAATGAGCAAACCTATTTAATACAACTCCTTATGTAAAATGATCTAGACGGCCATTTGTTGGTGGTTACAGATGCAGATGGCGTATCCATAAGATATGAAAAAGGATGGCCTGGCTTTTCAAATACTCTCGTTTGACATTTTGTTAAAATTTCATATGCCAAGTCAATTAATCAACGCAGCTTAGATCGACTTCAATTTTGGTATGATCTCTCAGAGAATTTAGGGACGCAGGCAAACACATCAGCACATTTTTAATGATTGCAGTACCCCCTATTGTTCATTGACACAGTTGATTTGTTCTTCCTCAAAATGGCACTAAGTTTTTGACAAGCGGGGAAATGTTTGGAGACGTATGCATATAAATTTACTTCTAACTGCCTGGTGACAAACAAAGTGCTCAAGCTGCAGACATGAAACCTGCTGCCAAAGGTTCTGGAAGAAGAAGTAAGAAGGGCAGGAGAAGATGATGGTCTTTGATGGCTACGCAGTTTTACTGCTTGGCCTCAAAAATATATTGCACCTTTGAATTTGTAACATTTCAAGAATGCTCTTCAGTTGTTTGTGTCTTTCATCATTCATATTACTCTTATTTTTGATGGCTCTTAAAAGAAACAAGTGCACAAGACCCATGATCTAGTGTTTCTATTTCATTATTATCATTATTTTTTTTATTATTATTTTAATGAAATATGCTGAGAACAAAGGCATAGCAAGTATCTGGCTCCACAGAAAGGAGACCCTGCTGACCCCAACACAGTGCACATTTACACCTAATAGTCCATCTAATTTAATTAGCTGTTTAATTCTTTTAAGAAGCTCAGTTCACGTGTTGATTTTATCCGAGGAATGCTCACACGCTTCTTTTGAAAGTAAAAAACAATAAGCGTTTAACTGGAAATCAACAAAGTGTTGAACTCATTAATTCCTGAAAATCTCATAAGAAAGAAAAATCCTTAGAGACTTGTGGAACTCCATTAGACAGCCATTATCATACACAGCAGGTGACACTAAATTGCACTAGTGTTTCTTTCAAAATCCTCAAATCAGTTTGGAAACTAAAACCAACAAAGCAAACTTCTCAAATTCTTTTTTCACTGGAGCTCATAGATCATGTAAACTGCTATCCAAGTGTCAGGATTGTGCTCACCTTGTCCTTTACGTCCAGCAAACAGCATTAGGTTGTCTTTGACGGCAGAGGAACTGTCCGCAAGCGTAAACTTCAGCTTGAATTCGTAGAAGAAACTGAGGCTCGGGATGGAGGAATAAGCCACGAAGGAGGTGTAACCAAACTCATCACTTCCACTGAATCTGGGACGAGTGATATTGACGGCTGCAAATCAAACACATTCAGAACACGCTCCAAAGCTCACATTTGTACTGTACATGCTTATGGATTAGCTGCTGCAGGCTCTGCGGTGCATGTGTGTTCATTTTGTTCAAAGTAAGAAGTCTGATTCATCATTCACCTCAGAGCCTACCAAAAGATGGCACTATTGCCACACAATACAGAGCAGGAGTTGGTGAAACGTTTCCTCATCCGATGCTCTAGCATGATGACCTGTTTTCAAATACTACCACCTTTTCTCATCCAATTCTGTTTTCATTAGTAGCTGTTTAGGAAGGATTCTGCCAAGCGAGCTTAGCATCGTACCCTTTGTTCACAAGGGTATTGCAATAACCCCAACGATATTCAATAACAGTCTCAAGTTTACTTATTCTGAACGCATCGTTGATTCAGTAATGATCCTGCTTGTACTCCATTTCAGCATACCCATCCACTTGATTTTACACAGGGGACTCAATGTGAATTTGCCCATGCTTATTGAAAACTACATGCCGCTACGTGGTTGTTGTTGCAGTGTGGATTCAAACACAAAACTGCTCTTCTTCACTCAAACACCTTGCATATTCTTCTTCAGCCCCAGGCGATGGCTTAGAGGGCTTCAGAGCACCCCTCCGCGACTGCCCTCAGCTCTGTTTGGCTGCTAAATTATTAATAAACCCGCAAATGCTTCTGTTATCATCTCCAGTCTGCTAGAGCTGGTTGTGTTTGTCTATTGCTTCTTGTAGTGTAGTGGCCACCATGTTATAGAGCCAACACCTATTTTTAAACCGTGCTGTTCATGATGCTATTTCCCCCTATAATAACAACTAAACTCTCTTTTTTTTTCCACATCAGCACCCTTAAAATATATATGTTTTAAATGAACTGCTGTGTTTCTATGTGAAATAGTTTATCCCTGTAAATACATAATTTGACCAAAATTTATCATGAAAATGTATTCCCATACTTACTTTGACCGACTTAGCATTTGTGCCATTGCTTTTGCAAATTGTTCTTTGTGTAAGTGGTGGATATTTCATGATTTTGTATATATTTAATTAAACGGCTCCTTTTTCATTACTGAGCATCTTATCTTTCGAGACTAAAAGTTCCTTACTGTATAGATCTAATGCACCAAAGTTTCTTTTATTTTGCATATGGTGTTAATTTTGTGTCATCCAAGTGACATAAAACAGGGCTAATTTAAAGAACGCCACATATTTGATATGTTGTGAAGGTCCAGAGCCTAGATCTCAGCATTATTAAAGCAGTGTGCAATCACCTTAAATTAGATGAAACAAAAGGCATCCAACACCCAGAGAAGAGCTCTGATTGGTCTTCACGAAGCCTGGAGGATTATTCCTGAAGACTACTTAAAAAATGACAAGAAAGCTTCTCTAAGAGATCTCAGGTTGTGTTAGAAGAACAGTGGACATAACTTCCCATTTTCATAGCAAAATATAAAGAAATAAGAGCTGGTTCTTAGAGACCTTTGCACATTACTGTACATCTTATGTTTTCCTGTTGCTCATTAATTTCACTAAGCAGTTACTACTACATTAATAGTATATTGGCATACAGTTCCCATTTATAGTTTCCTTTAGCTAACTCTTGTACATACTGTTGAGTGGAACTAGTGGTCATGGAACATATTATTAACAAAGAAGCTTATGGACTGCCTTCACAAAGTGCATCCATCTGTGGATTATAACACCACATCCTGTCAAATAACATTACATAGCATTTCAACTTTGCTGTGTGTTTGTGTAATACTGTGCACAGGAGCTGCAGAGGAAAAACAGAGTGACGTGCAGCTCTGGATCGTGAAATGAATTCAGACATAAAACTGCATGTATACAGTATGCAGCTCAGCTGAAAAAAAATATTAATAAATAAATGCTGGGCAAACAACACCTTCTCAGTTTCTATAGAATGAAAGGCTTAGAAAAACTTACGCCACTGCTAAACTAAATTGCTAATCGACAATAATGTTGCACATTGTTCAAAGAGTGAAGCTCTTTAAGATTGATTATATGCAAATGCAAAAAAGACATTAAAATAACTCGTGAAGCTTAAATAAAGTTGTTGAACTCTGCTGCATGTAAAGTCTTAGAACTTCTTGAATTTATTTGGCCTTATTTGATTCATTAAGACTTGAATGGCAGGTGAAGAATTTATAATTGTCAGCTGATGACTGCTAGAGCTGATGGTAGCACTCAAAAACCATGAGCTCCTCTAAGCAAGGACTGAGATCTGAAAATGAAGCTAATTGATGCCTACAAAGGAGGGAAAGGCTATAAAAAGATATCACGGCGCTTCAAGCTTGCAATTTCTACTGTATGAAATGTCATTAAGAAGTGGCAGAGGATGGAAGATGTGGAAGTCAAGACAAGATCTGGAAGAGCAAGAAAACTTTCTGATAAAGCTGTGCAATTTGCTGTGCTGAAAGACAAAGCAGATCCATGGGATGGGTTAGCTGATGGCGCGCAGTGTGGTGATAAACAGGGTATGCATGGAACAACCTTACCTGTGACACCATCCCAAAAAGTATTCAACTAAGGTTTGCTGGAAACTGTCAAAAGCTAAAGTTAAAACTAGGTTAAAACCATATAATACCAATAGTATTGTATGGTTGAAGAAAACTGAACCCAATTTGATAAGACGTCACACTTAAAAACCACTTTAGCATGATGGTGGAAATGCACTGCTTTAGGGTTGTGTGGCACCCAAATTTTAAATGGATAGAAAAACATCATTTCAAGTATTGCATGAAAGCAAAAAAAAAGAATTGAACAACAACTTAAAAAAATAAATAACCTGACAACAGGATAATGATCCCCCAAAAGGCTGATAATCCAAGCTGAAATAAGAAACATGGACTAAATCTGAAAGGTCCATGACCTGCACATGCCCTGAACATCTGTGGTCAGAGCTGCGTGTGCAAAAAAACCCCAGGAAGTGTCCGTGAACTAGAAGTGAACTTCCAGAAAGAGTCAAGAAGACTTAACACTAAAATTTCATGAAATCGTTTTTTCCCCCTTTTTTGGCACAGTTCAAACATAACAAAATATGTCATTTCACCAATTTGACACATAAAATTATAAAGATGAAACAGCATTTAGCTGTATAATAACCAGACAAGACTAGTGTAAGACACACACTATAACTAAGTGTGGAGTAAAATATATAAATCTGTATCTGTAAGAACATGTGCTATACTGACAGTATCATATACTGGTACATTGTTTTCCATGTTTTATTTCCATCAATTCCAATCATGAATCTTTAACAGGAGGTATTCCAACTTGTGTACAAAGGTACAACATTAATATTTCTGAGTGAAAGCATTTTCAATACACATGAATGTTTCATGAACTTGATTCTGGAGGCATTTCAGTTTTGCTTCCTAGTCTTGCCTTTCCTCCATTTCCTGGTTGTTCAGACCACCTGATGGGAACTGAACCAAAGAACTGAAAATACGACATTAAGAAAAAAATACAAACCATATTGTTACTGTTTCATCTGTCCTAATAGACACAATAGAAGGAAGAAAAAAAAAAGACGGCCCTGCTGCCGTGCTATCACGCCTGGTATTTTGCTAAGGGCACCACGTTAGGAAACATGCTCCAAAGTAGCAAGTAGTCCTGGAAGGCAGGAGACCTTAGGAGTGATCAGTTTGTCTGTGATCTTGTCTGATGTTATCAGGATTAAAATTCAAATGTCAGCCATATACTTAGTGTGAAACTGGAAGGTTAAATTTCTGTGTTTGGCATGTGGGTGCTGAGATTCTGACAGGGGCTGTGGCATGGCTGAGCGACTTATATGCCAAGCACCCTGCTGCCACCACAGCCAGTTTAGTCAAGCAAAACCTTTTGTTTCTGAGAACCATGACCTGTGAAGCCCTCTTCTTTATGGCATTACTTTTTGGTAAACAGTCACATAAAATAATACAGAAACCATCATAGAATAGAAAGATAATTGTATAAAATAAAATAAAAACCCATCTATTTAATCATTTCTAGGTATCTCATTTTTCTAAAACTTTTGACTGAAATCAAAGCCATTTTTAAACCACGTTAGCTGTCATGGACAGTGAAAGACAAGGACGCAGTTTACTCAGTTTATAGGTTTAGTCATTCATTTTGGGATATGTTAAGTATCATTTGTAAATCCATCATGCTATATTTCAAAATTAAGGATTTAGTGGTATGTCACTGCATGCTCATTGGCTAAAGACTTGTGAATCACAACTTGGTAGCCAGTGACTACCAACTTGTTGTCAATCAAACTCTTTATTATCATAGTGTTATATAATAACAGTTGTGAATATAATTTGTAGTTTGTGTTGCACATCTGTAGTAAAGAACAAGTTAGTTATTGATATGGCACAGTGCTACGCGACCTACACTAAGTAACCTTTGTGGATTTAAACACCTCCAACATAACAGCGACCGCCACCAATCAGAGACGTCGCTCTTCCAATTTAGGATTGTGGGTAGAGTTTACATCTTTAATGAATATAAAAAAGGAAGAATTGGGTGCACAAGTTTGAATTTATGTAGGATTTTCTCTAAAACATACAAGATTAAACTTAAATATATACATACAACACCACTAATATGTGGTTCAATGTTCCTCAGCAAGCTGCATCTTGACCAGAAACATTTGATAGCTTCTGGCACAAGACTGCCTGGATATTTAACCACTCTTCTTGGCAGAATTGTTCATTTAAATAGTTTGGTTTCCTGACACAGACCTGGCTTTTTAAGGGTTGTCCAGAAATTTTCAGTAGGAGTGAGGTCAAGGCTTTGGAAAAATCACTCCAGAAGTTTAATGTTAGCCTGATTTATCTATTCAAAATCTTTGTCAACTGTCTATCTGTTGATCTGAGGTGAAGTTGAAGAATTTGTGCAATGTCCCAGTACCATAGGCAGCAAAATAGTCCCGGCGCATGATGCTACCACAACCATGCTTGACAGCTGGTACAGTATTCTTAGGTTTGAATGCATCACCTTTACTTCTCCAAACAATCTTTGTCTCATCTGACCATAAAACCTTTGTCCAGAAGGCATGTGGCTTTTCGATTTTGGAGCAGACTTTTCTTTCTTGCTTTGAGTCAATGGTGATGTAAAACTTAGTTCACTGTGGACAGTGACACTGGTGTTCCAGTAGTTTCCAGTTCATGCCTTGGTGATTCCTGAGTTGTTCCTGAACATCCTAATCAAAATTCTCTCATTTTAAGGTGAGAATCTGGCTCTTCTTCTAAACATTGGCAAAGCATCAACACATCTGAATAACTTGTATAATTGTTGTGATTATATTTGAATTTGCATTCCAGAAATGGCTCCAAGAGACCTTCCCAGTTTGTGTAAATCTACAATTCTCCTTAGATCTTCAGTAAGTTCTTGAATTTTCACATTATTTTGAGTATTTGAGTGAGTGCTCTCAAACAAATCTGACCTGTAGTCAATCATGATCACTAATGAGAAGTTAATAAACATGCCTTGTCAATTTAAAAGACACTGCAGAACCTTCAGCACCTCTTATTAAAAGATTTAAGTAAACATTTGTACATATTTGAGTCGCTATAAGGATTGTTCTGATCGCTGAATCATACAAAGCTACTCTAGTATAGTCTGAGAATAAAAATGGGAAGCTAGAAATTTGCATAATAGTTCTCAATTAAGTGTCAGCAACATTTGCAAATAGTACCAAACACAAAAAGTATTGTAGTAAACTGCTTATAACCCTTACCTTTAAAACTACTAATGCAGAGGAGCAGCCTGACATAAGAAAAAAATATATATTTGAGACAGTGCTGAAACGACAGCTGTTGGGAAATAAGATCTTATAAACTTGAAATAGGCTCAAATATTCAAACAAGTAGCCACAATTTTTGTCCTGATTATCTGACTCCATTGATGGAGGAAGATTTTTTCTTTTTCAGCAAAATTTTATTTCATTAATCGTTTTATTTAACAACAGACGCTGATTCTACCAAATGCTCAAGGCTTTAATTCACTACATGTCTGCAGATCACTCTCTTAATGAAGCTGCTACATCTGCCCTGCATTGTTCCGTGTGGAGCTGCTCTGTGAATCACTTACTTTGGTCACACAGCAGACCCTGTCTTCCATAGGGACACAGACAAACGGCCTCTAATGGTGACTTCGGGATGCATGTGGCTCCGTGACTGCAGGGGTTGCGCTCACAGGAGGTGAGCTGGCACAGCCGTCCGGTGTATAATGGGGGGCACTCGCAGAACCAGTCCTCAGCATCACTAAATGTACAGACAAGCACGTACAACATATAAGAAGTGGAGTGAAGATGAAACTACGCACACTGAAATGCATGGTTTCAATAGAGGTTGCAATCCATGAGATGTCGGCTATACACTTAGTGACAGCGGTGGAGACAAATATAAATTCCAAAGCTTTGGATGTGTGAATCATAGAAGTAGCTGCAGGAAGCCGGCATCACTTGTATTACATGTACGCTAACCAAAAACAAAACAAAACAGAATTTTTGGCATGTCAAAAAACCTAAAACCAGATTTTTCTGTCCAATTTCCACCATTAAATTGTGTATTTTCTCTCTTGGCAAGAAGCAGAGGGTGACCTAGCATGCAAAGTGATATCCAGACAGGGACTTTATAGGATGCTCGAAGATGTGCACAACTCTGAAAGGTATAAAATCAGACAGAGGAAGCATTGGTGGGGTTTCAAATCTATAAATTAATAATGTGTTTTGAGCAGTGCTGCAGAATATATTTTGCTCCTTGAGAAAATGGCTTCTAGAAATGAAATATTTACGTTCTGTCATCAAAGTTGAGAACTGTTTGATAAGACTATATGGAAACACAAAGGAATAATGCTTGAACTGATGGTTATTAGCAGGCTGCTTGATTTCAAGCTAGTTTAAGGTATCGTGATGTACAGCTGTCTAGTGTCACTGACAACTGTGAAAAAAATGGTTTTAAAGCAATACTGAAAGATGGAAAAATGTCATGTAGTGAACAGAACAGGCGGTGTTATTTTTTATAGGCTTTGACAACCTGCAAGAGGAAGAATGAAATATTAAATGCCATTGCACCTCCTGCTGCAGCTGTTTTGATTCAATGCTTTGAATCCTGCTAATTTGTCCCTTGCATCGTCACTTAGTGTCAGTGTTTGAATGTTGGTGGCAGACAAATTGTGTGGGTTTTCCCCCAGAAGCGCCAGATTCCTCCCACAGAAAATCTGAGACTAAATTACACGTAAGTGAGACTATATGTGGACATGTTTGTCGTGATGTTTTTGCAGGGAAAGACACCGATTCAACAATCCAGACCTCTGCACAGGAAAAGTGAGGACAGAAAAAGGATAATTGGACAGTTGAACAATAGGGGTGGAGCCAGGAGCCACACCACAGGTGGCTATGCATATACTCGTAGAACTGTTAACCACTATTTCTTTGAGCTGGACTTTTAAAAATGTTTTTAAAAAAATTAATTATTGAAATATTCATTATTAAATGTACTTCTACATGTCAATCATATCTGCACAAATGATAAATATTGGCCTACAGCTATTTGATGCATATATTAAACATATTTTTCTTTGAAAGAATGTATGATTTACCACATAGCAAATATACTATTAAATATAATAATATTACAATTGCTTCATTTACTGCCAAAATATATTTTAACCTTTTTTCCAAACATGGGTTTTGCGGCTTAGCCAAGAATACATTTAATATTTAACTTTTTATTTTCTCATAAAACAGCGACCGCAAAACAATTAGCTGCCGTCTGTAGGTAAGCAGCGATTCTCTATCACTGAACGCGGCTTACAATTAACAGAAGGATCAGTTGCGCGTGAAATTCTGCCCGATCTAAGTTTACCTTCATTATCGATCAATTTTGATCCTCAAAAGCAATAAAGGAAAAAAGACTTAACCTACCAAACTCCATGTAAATGGAGGGAAGATACATCATTAAGCTAGAATGGTTAAATGACTTGTGCAAAAACAGGCTGCAGATATTTCTGTCTCCAAAAAAGTAAAGTGTAGATAGAGCAGCAACACTCGAGTTTTAATTGGCCTAATCAAAAACTTGATGTGTGGGGTGACAAAAGGTTATTCTAATTTGCCAGAGGCAATCACCCTGATTACTAAATTGTAGTAATGTTTGCAGATAAATTTGAATATGTTAATCACAAATGCATAACGCCATATCTCCAGCCATTCGAATCCTTACCGCTGCAGCACACACGCTGGATAAATAATTAAAGAAGACATACATTTTTAATCTAATAAGTACCAGATAAAATGATGAATAATTGACCGGTTAGCTTATGATATTCCTGTCAGCTAGAACAATAAGATGTGCAGCCACATGTATTTCTCAGATTTCAGTAAGTTATTTACAGAGGGCTTGTTTTTAAGTGCTTGTTTGTATGCAAATACACTTCTACAGTAAGGCTGAAGTCCTCAGCTCTCTGGATGAAAGCATTTAACCCACTTCATCCTTTGTTAAAATAAAAAGCACCACTGGGTTTAGCAGATATTATTTATAGATTGAAAGACCATTTGCTTTCCAGAATGTAAAGAGCCAGTTGGACAGACTTATACTACACATGCTCTGTTTGTTGGTGGGTGGGAAAATTATCTGAAAGCGTCTGTTCCCTCACTCAATTAATCTGTAACTTGAATTCCATTATACGCCAAGTGATGAAGTGGAATTTACACACGGCTTTCACCTGACATTCTCAGACTTCTGAGCGAGCAGGAGGCTGTTCGATATTTTTCTGACCTCTTCCGGGCAACCTTGCAAACTTTTCCTTGCTGGTGGAGAAGGGTGATGTTTGTTAAGTCTCCATCACAGAGCCTTTTGAAACATACTGCCATAGAAATGCATACAAAGATGAGACTTGAAATAAATCCATATAGAAAGGCAGTATAAAGCATGAAGGAACTTTTCTCAAGGGATCAGACAATATTTGTATGGTCCAACCTAGAACACATTGCACTCTGCAGAAAACTCTGCTTTTCAGTAACACTTTTTGAAGTATGTTCACATTCAAACTTTACACTTTTGAAATATGCCAGCATATCTATTCAAGTGTTATTTTATATTGCAAAACTCTTTAGCCTTAGAATTTTTGTGGAACATTGTCCTCTAATAAAACAGAACGCACTGCCGTGATGTCTCATGAATTAGCTATTCTTGACATCGCTGCATTTTCACAAACTCACCAACTCCTTAACCAGCAAGAAATTTCTAATTTTTAATAAAAACGCAGAAGAGGAGTGTGGAGAGTGCACCTCATACGAGAGGAGCTACACAGCACAAAGACTGTGTTTGCATTTAGACCCATGCTGCACTGATAAAGCGGGCGGCCCAGAATGACACAGTTTATGGACAAATCGAATGCAAACCCATATTTCAAATGATAAGTGAATAAAAGTCACATCAACCCCCGGCCCGTTACACTGACAAACAGCCAATCTGATCAGCAGTAACACCGAGGTTTATATTTACCATTCGTGTCAGAGATGCTGTGATTTAAACAAACTGTGTGTAGTAAGAGCTGAGAGTGATAAACTTGCGTATTATCTTTGTCCACGGCACACAGTGGACCGATAACAGACAAAAACTTGAGCGTTTTGTTGCTGCTCTGTGACACTGCAACAGGAAACAAGAACTCACTGAACATACAGCGTTTAGGAGAACACTAAAGAAAGAAAAAGCGAACGTTTTATTCGAAGTATTACTCACAGAAAAATATCTGAAACAAGCAAAAGATGACAATTAATGATAATCTGGAGCACACACGCATGCATAAATGTGCATAAAAGAAATAATAAATAATTAAAAAAAAAAAAAACTATGCTGCTGTACAGATTTCACAGTGTTTTCTGTCTTGAATCTTAACCTCAAACAGACAAAAACTGCATTTAAGTTGATGTTAGAGTAACTGTATGCAGTGTAGTTTTCACACAGCTTTTATTTGCTCCTCATGTCTGATATGAACATTTACTTTGCACTAAAAGGACGTTTGTGTAAAGAGCTGCATGGCACCGGCTGGATATATTTCCCATGGTAAAATGTTAGTTACACAGCAACGTTCAGTACAGTACCTCTGGGATTTTTTTCATTACAAAATATTTCAAACATGTCATCTTTTCATACACTAAATACACACCCAATATATTTGTGTTTCCATAGTGTTTTGTAAGCTGACTTCTAATTATCTTTGGCCAAGGGATTTTGAACATAAAATACACTTAGGGAAACATTATTACATACATCTTGGTAGTAATGGGTTGGAGTTCCCTTTCCTGTGCACCTCAATTTCTTATAGCATTGATTCAATAAGGTGCTGGAAACATTCCTCAGAAGTTTTGGTCCATATAGACGCGACAGCATCACAAAGTTGCTTTAAATTTGTTGGTTGAACATCCTTTATAAAAAATTTCCTGTTCTACCACATCCCAAAAGTGCAGACGCAGCAGAACAGCTTCTGCAGCAGAAGACCACATCCAGTGTGGTGGTCTTAATGGTTATGCGAGTTACTGTTGGCTTCCTATCAGCCTGATATCAGCCATCCCAGTAGATGTGAAATACTCAGACCAGTCTGTCTGCCACTAAAAACCATGACACATTCAAAGTCACCTAAAGTCAAAGTCACTTCGTCATTATGATGCTCGATTTCAACTTCAGCAGGTTGTCTTGACAATATCAACATGCTTAAACATGTCATGTGATTGGCTGATTAGATGCTTGTGTTTATGAGCAGTTAAACAGGTGGACCCAACAAAGTGTTCGATGATGGCATTGATCAAAAGCCTTTTGGAAATTTAGTGTAAATGGCCTAACTTTGTTTAATCTTGCAGGGATTTTAAACAAACAGCGTAAAAATAGGCATATCTATATATGAAAGGTGAAATAACTACATTTCTATCCTGTAACAACCAAAATGTAACCAACACATTTTGTCATCATTATTATTTTGCAAGGACACGAGCATGTTGGTAAAGCTACCTTCTTTCTAAGAGAGTTTGAGGAAAACACTTTTTTAGGAGATGAAATATGTTGCACTTATCCTGTTGAGTTGTTGGAAAGTTTTCAAGAGATAACATTAACCCAAAGTGAAGCGAGTCCTCATCATGTAAAACTCACATTTGTGTGTCCTGTGCCTATCAGTCACACACTCACACCGTCAGGCTCTTAAAGCGATACAATCGTTTTCTCTCTTTTTGAGCTCATCATCCATGACAGCTGTAATTCTTGGCTGATCTACAGGAGACATTATTTTCTCCATGGCAGCAACACATTGAGGAAGCATTCACAAAGTCACACAACCATTCCTGCTGACTGACTCTGCTGAGAAATCTGGTATAAACAAACTTCAAAACATTACAATTTTGAATTCCGGCTAACCAGAAACACTGTGGCTAGGAGGTAGTCGTCAAAAACAATACTTGATGTTAAGAATCTTCAATTGTTTCATTATGAAACATAACACAACTACCAATCCTAATTTTTAAAAAAAATATTGCCGTACATTATTTTATTTCTGCCAAAACCTTTTTCACTGAGCTGTTTTTTCTCTCACACACGAAAGACCAGCGTCACTGAACTGGTGTTTTCAGGGTAGTTAAATGCAATGAACTTGATCACTGCAGATTACTTTAAGTCAATAGTAAATCAATATTTTAGTCAATATTTGGCCAATCGAGCATCAAATCTGTCCACAACTCGTGTTAGCGCTCAGCAAATGCAAGGTTTATTGCTGCTTGAGTGACAGCGCACAGCTGTTTCAGGAAATCTGTTAGCCTTTAAGAAGAATTAACCTACATTTAAAATGTGGCTCCTTTTAAAAGATTTACATCTTCAGCGGGAAGCATTAGATGGGGGTGTTAAAAAAGTACTGAGAGACTGATTAACACATTACCGTTTTAGTCTTAATTAATGAATTTAGTAAGATCAATAGAGAGATACAGATGTCATGGTAAAATCTCTATTGTATTTCATTATACTTTATTTAGAGTCAAAATAATGATAATGATAAAAAAAACAGATCTCACGGGAAATTTAAAACCTGAATGCCATTTTCCTTTCATATTGAGTTGTGTGCAACTTGCTTGCATTTACCTATTATCATTATTTGTTACTTCTAAATATGTCAAGGTTATACAGGAACCTATTTTAAACATGTTTACTAGTGCAAACAAACCAATATAAAAATTAAAGTTAACAAAAAAAATCTTCACAGAGTTGTTTTGAACGCACTCGTCCTCCAAAATTCAAAGACGCAAATGCAATAAAGTCTGTAATGAGCGAGCTTTCTTTGGAAATATCCTTCCGAGACCACAACTGTGCTCAGAATGCTTCTTATGTTGAAGTGGAATAATTGTTTCTTGGACCTTGAGTTATTTTATAGATACTTTGAAACAAGCGTAGCTGGAGGTCTGATTAAGGTAAAATTAGTTTCACTTTCTTTGTGAAGAACACTCCTCTGAGTGTGAATACAATGTGCTCTGTTCATATTATCCTTGTAAACCATCAGCTCGTTTCCTTTTACTTCCCTGAGAAGATCACACAATCTCACTCCATGATAAATACACTAAAGCAGCTGCAATCAATAAGTTTCCATTAACAATAAATCAGAAATGCTTTTATTAGAAATGTGTTTGTCAGAGTTACAGGCTCACAGAGAATCATTTTCTAACTCAGCAGTTACCTTCAGAATTTCAGTATCTTTCATCTAATTCAGCTTTGGTTTTATAGCTCAAGTTTTAGGTTTTGGGGTCATTTTCATCCCTGTTAGAGCTCTCATCAACTGTACTTTACCGGTTTGATATATGGACTTAAAGAAGTAGCTTGACATGTTGGATAATAAGCTTAAAGGGCTGAGAAAAAAATTCTTTGTCCCCCAACTGATTTTTTTTATTTTTTTCCTGTCATGCTATCTGCCCCACTTACTTGTTTGAGATCATTGTGCAAATTTTAAATTAGACAAAGACACAGGGATACAGTCCTGTGTTATGGTTAAAAAAAAGCAGTAGAAAAGCTGTCATTTTATAAAGAAAATAATTTGCCGTATTACTTTCCAAAGTCCTTGAAATCAAATTTTGCTTATGTGACAAACAAGGCCTAGCTATAAGCACAAAAAGACAAAATAGGACCTTCTCTGGGCAGAGTAAACATCGGTTCCTAATGCTCGCAGCCTAACCACAGACACCCTCAGGCGCTGCCAACTGCTCACTCAAAAGGTTCAGCGCACGCACAGAGAGAGGCATACTGGGATGCCATCAGCATCAGCACCCCAGCAGGACACTCACAGTCAGGGAGAAGAGTATCCAGGGACAAGACACTTATTTAAAAAACTATCTAATCATCATGATGCCTTTTGACTTATTATCTAACTGTATGAAATCAGGTCTGCGCATTTTCCTCCAATTAAACAATAACTGGGTATAAAAAGAGGATCCCAGAGAGGCTTTCAGAAGTAACTATGGTGATGGGTTCAGGGTGCTGTAAAACACAGTGTGGGCGAACAGTTCAACAATTTAAGAATATTGTTTGTGTGCACAATTAATGTGGCTATTTAATTATGCAAGGTGCATAATATCATTAAATAAATTACATAATCTAAAGAAGTCTCTGAATGCAAAGCTGGAAGCCAATGACACGATTGTGTGGTAGAAGTCTGTATAATATCGGCAAGTAACCGCTGAAATGTAAAGAGAATGTTTTTCTTATGCTGTTATCAATAAAGCAAAGTATTAAAATGACTTGCAAATTCATGCATTCTGCTTATATTTACACTTTACACTGTCTTTTAACCTTTTTGAAAATAGGATTATATGCGTGTATATGTCTTGAAAATAAACTGCATTGACACTCGGTCTAATAACATCTGCCCGTGTGACCTGCAGCCGAGATTTATAAACGACACGGATATCAACCATCGCAGGGCTGGCACTGAAGATAAAAAGGACACAGTTTTCAGGTGCTGATTGCCTGGCTGGTTAATGTGTATGTATCACACAGCAGCCACGAGCCCTTATCCTCTTGGGTTTAATATTGATATTTCTACTTGCCTAAATGAACAGGAGCCACATTAAAAGCAGGCAGTGGTAAAAATCACCCTAACTGAACTTCTGATAAAAGTCCTTATTCATCTTATTATGTTGCAGTAGTGCAATTCAGGGCAACTACCACATAGACAAGAGCTCTCTGAACTCCTGGTGACCTCCGCATGCTGTGTGGTTCAAGAGGATACTGCAATAACGCGTATTCATCACACAGATAATTGCAAGGCCCAGTCTCTCGCACATGACAAGCCAGTGCCACCAGCTCTTAATTGGTATTCTTGGAGCTATTCACATTCCAATATTCATGGTGTCCTTTTTCATTTCCTGTTGAATAAATGCATCTGTTAATTGATAGTGTCATAACACAATGAAGAAGGCATTTAGAGCAACTATTTTCTAGATTACCTAAGGTGAAAGAGCATCATGTGTAGTTAATGCATATTTAAAAAGACAGGCAAAATGGCTGGTAAGTGGGGGCTGATGGCAGTCTGATGAGCTGCAGTAGATAAAGATAAAGGAAGAGCGGATCTTTGCATATTTGCCTCGGCATGCAGGACTAACTTGGCGTAGCGATTGCCTTTAGTGGACAAGAGAAAATTGACATGAAAAAGCGAAAATTAACTGGCCATGGCTACATTACTCTTTTAGGGAGATTTTAATTTGAAGCTGTAAACAACACCCATGTGTCATCTTTCCAGCCTCCTTTCAAGATGACAGAAGATCACACATCCAGCAGATGTTACGCTGTATTTCATTTGCGACACATTCTGATGACCTGATGAATTAAAATCCAATATCGCTTTTCTTTTCTCTCTCATTTGACTTCATCATTTCCCAGGAGAAATAACTCCCTTCATCCACTAAATGTATGTTTACCTGCTGGTTGATACCACTTGTCGTAATATTTGACAGACAATGGAAAATAAGATTTTAGAGCCTTTTAGCTGAAAACAGCTGACTGCACTGATGACACCAATAAAGTCAGATTTAAAGTCTTGGCTCGTAAAACCCAAAACAATAAGCTCAGAGAAAATAGGCTAAATAGTACACCTGAGACAAATGGATCCATTTCCCTTAGAAGAAATCACAGCTCTAAACAGACCAAAACACACTAACTGGCCAATTTGTGAGGTGCACCTGTTCAACTGGCTGTCAATGCAAAATATGCAAATATCTAATCAAACAATCACATGGCAGGAACTCAAGCAGCAGCACTTCCTGTTATTTGCTGTCCTGTGTTTTCCATCGACTTTTCAGAGCAAGAACATGTTATTTCAGGAGATTTGAGACCTGAGGCAGATTACTCATAAGTTCAAATTTTGAAATTCTCAATAGAACAAATGTTACAGACTCTGGGATGATGTAGAGGTGTAGACATTTACCACACAGGAAGAGCATAACAAGAGCTGCATCACAAGAACTGTGGGTCCAGTGTTTTTATTGAAGCTTTAGAGGAAGTAAAAATCTGGACATCATGGCCTCATCCATAAGTCATAGACTTGGTTGACTGATCCTTGGCTTGCTCATACTGTGCTGGAGAAAGACACCCAAGAGTATGTGTACAAATACATTGCTTGGACAAAACAACCCACCCGTAATGTGGATGTAATGTGAATATGTTGCTAATTTAAAAGAAAAGTGATTTAAGGGATCTAATTATGAAATATACATTCACTGAGAAGCACTTCATTAGGCAAACCTGTTCAATTGCTCATTAACACAAATCATCCAATTCTGTGGGAGAAACTCAGAGCATTTAAACATGTAGACAGCTGCTGCAGTTCAAACCGAGCATCAGAATAGCGAAGAAAGGTGATTTAAGTGACTTTGAACCTGGCATGGTTGTTGGTGCCAGCAGGGCAAGCCTGAGTATTTCAGAAAGTCCTAATCTACTGGGATTTGCCCACACGGCCATCTCTAAGGTTTACAGAGAATGGATGATCTGAAAAAAAGAAAACATTCAGTGAGTGGGAGTTCTCAGGGGGGAAATGCCTTGTTGATGCCAGAGATCAGAGGAATATGGTCAGACTGTTTTGAGCTGACAGGAAGGCAACAGTAACTCAAAAATCCTCCCACTAATTATGGCCAATGCATGCAGAAGAGCATCTCTGAAAGCACATCAAACCTTGAAGCAGATGGGCTACAACAGCAGAAAACCACACAGGATGCCACTCGTCTCAGCTAAGAAGAGGAAACTGAAGCTATTTCACACTGCATCATCAAAATTTGATAGTTGCAAATTGGATAAACCTTCCCTGTTCAGTTGAGTCTTGAATTTCTGTTGTGACATTTAGATGGTAGGGTCAAAATGTGGGGTATATAACATAAAAACATGTTAATCAGATCCATCCTGCTTTGAATTAATGATTCAGGCTGCTGCTGCTGCTGCTGGTTTAATGATGTAGGGGTTTTTTTCTTTTCTTTTTTTTTTTTTTGCCTGTCCTGTTTGGCTCTTTTGCCATCAGAATTATTGTCTAAAGGCGAAGAAAGCTGCCCAACGGATTTACTTTACCAAATGGACCATCCCAGCCTTGCTGTAATGGTCTATTTGATTCACCTTTTATTGTTTATTTTATTTTATTTTCACTTGTTAAATATGGGACAGACTTGACTGGGGAAAAGAAAGGGGAGAAAGAAAAAGAGAAAGAAAAACAGCGGAGAAGAGGGACGAAGGGCAAAAAACAAAAACCAACAAAATAAGCAGACAAAAAATACATATATCAATCACCTGGATCACCTGTTGAGAAAGAAAAAAGAGAAAACAAGCAGAAGAAAAAGAGAGCAATATAATAACAACATCACGATGATCTATGGGAATATAACAGTAAATACTAAATATTAAACATTATTGTGCAGCACGTAAGATCGACAGCGCACAGTGTGCTTTGAGGTAGGAGCCAAAAAGGGTGTAGTTTGTGTGTGTGAGCACCCGTGTGTACACCTGTGAGCATGAGTGCGCTTGTATTTAAGGGAAAGGGGTCCCAGGCCCATCTGGGCCAGGGCCTGGTTCAGCAGCGCCGCCTGGCCCCACAGAGCCCGGGACAGCCCACCCGACCCCACGACAGAGAAAACTGCACCCACCCCTTCATCCACTCATCTTCCAGACTACACAAGACAATAGATGCCCAGGCTGAGATCTTCCTCCACCTCTCCTGTATCTCCCCCTCCTGCAGAGTGAGTTCCTGAAGAGAGGAGACCTCCTGCAAGATGTAACAGCCTCCCCCCACCAGTTGAAAAGCCCCCCAGGTGGCTCGATGCACTGGCGGCACCCTGCGCCAGGGCTGGGCCCCCATACACCCACCCGCCCACAATCCCGGCAACACACCAACCAGGACCCAAGCCCCCAAGGCCCAGCCAGGGCCCCAGCCCAGAGACGGAGCGCCCCCAGAACCCCACGCCCGTCCTGGACCCACCCAGGGGCAGCCAGGCTACCAGGTCAGTAACCCACGTCCGTCAGCACAGACCCTCCCCTAGCCCCGCTGCACGCAGCCACGAGGAAACCGTCACCTAAGAGCCAACAGAGCCCTTAATAGGCCATGACCGCAACCCCGGGTTGAGCCCTCCAAGGAAGATGCTCCCGGGGAACCCCCCGACACCCTAAGCCTGTCCCTACCCCCACACCAATCACAACAGCAAAGGTGGGACCAAACTATGACCCCCCACCCCCACTAGGTGATGGAGCTGATCAAAGGAGCCTAAAGCAATTGATCTGATGTGGTGGCAGAGGCTGTATCGAGACTAATGTAATCTAATAGATAATTTCTATATTGGTTAGAATTAAGATTATTTTTATTTTTCCAGTTCATGAGGACTGTTTTCTTGGCTATACATAGGGCAGTGAAAACCATATGGGCTATATTCTTATCTGTAGTGACATTATCTAAGCTGCCCAACAAACACACTAAAGGGGAAGTTGGAATGTTACATTTCAGACACTTTGATAAGTCTTCACATATCTCGCGCCAAAACTTCTGAACTGGTGGACAGAACCAGAGAGCGTGGATATAATTGTCCGGTGTATTGGTTTGACAGTGTGAGCAGTTGTTGGTAGACGTAAAGCCCATCTTGAACATCCGATGACCTGTATAATGCACTCTATGTAGTATTTTGTATTGAATTAATTGAAGACTGGGATTTCTAATTAAATGAAAGGTTTTTAAGCAAATCTGAGACCAGAAGTTTTGGTCTAAGCTAACTGATAAATCCGCTTCCCATTTTGCAATAGGAAGTGATATTGATTCATCTGTTTTAGAAAGCATTTTGTGTATTTTGGATAGTAATTTGGGGGTTTTAAGAGTAAGAAATTGAACCACACTTGGTGGTGTTTGTAGTTCAACTTGACCCGGTTTAAATTTCTTTTTTACTATGGATTTAATTTGCTGATATTCTAAAAATCCTTTCTTGTTGATCCCATATTGTGTAACTAGTCTGTCAAATGGAATAAATTTTGTTCCTTCTAATATATGTTCTAAATATTTGATTCCTTTACCACTCCAATCTGGAAAGTTTATCATATTATTGTTTTGTAATATGTCAGGGTTGTTCCAGATAGGTGTACGTTTGCATGGGATTAATGAAGACTCTGTCAATTTTAGAAACTCCCACCATGCTGTCAGAGAAGAGCTGATGCTGACGCTTTTGAAGCATTCATGTCGTTGGATGTTTGAGCTGATAAATGGTAGGTCTGAAATCTCTAGATTATTGCAAAGTGCTTGTTCTACATCTAGCCAAGGTTCATCTAAGAGGGTATGTTTTATCCTGAGATAAACTGAAGCCTGTTGGCTAAGAAGTAGTGCTGAAAGTTAGGTAGTTCTAATCCTCTTTTATCCTTGGTCTTTTGTAGTGTTTTTAAGCTTATACGTGGGGGTTTATCTTTCCAAAGGAATTTGGACATACATGAATCTAGAGATCTGAACCAATCTTGTGGTGGTTTAGTTGGGATCATTGAGAATAAATAATTTATTTTTGGTAAGACCATCATTTTTATAGCGGCAAGGGTTTTTTTCTTGACATACCTGGGCCCCAGGTAAACATCTTTTAAATGTTACAGCCTACCTGAGTATTATTGCTGACCACGCCCATCAATTTATGACCACAGTGTACTCATCTTCTGATTGCTGCTTCAAGCAGGATAATTTGCCATGTCGCAAAGCTCAAACTGCTTTCTTGGACATGACAATGGGTTCACTGTACCCAAATGGCCTCCACAGTCACCAGATTTTGATTCAATAGAGATTCTTAGGGAAGCAGAATAGCAGATTGGCATCATGGATGTGCTGCCAACAAATCTGCAGCAACTGTGTGATGATATTAGAGATGGCACGATACCACTTTTTTATGTCCGATACCGATATCATAAATTTGGATATCTGCCGATACCGATATGAATCCGATATAGTGTGGTTTTTAATCAATAAAACTGTTTTTTTAATATCTTGCTGCTTTTTGTATAAGTTCATACTCAAGTTAAAAAACAACAACAACACTAAAGCTATTCTGTTATACCTGTATGTAAAAAAAACACACTGCACCCAAAATATTTCATAGATCAGCAATACTGATCAATCTAATAAAGTTAAACCTACTCCATCCTTCCTATTCTGGTATTTTAAAGAGTACTTAGCAGAAATATTAAGCAACCTAACTAATAGGGTTGCAAACTCCCAGCAAAAGAAAATAGGGAACCACCCTCTTCCTCATGATGCTTAATCAATGTAATCAACTTTAATTTGATGCAGGGTGAAAAAAATGCACAGAAATCAATTATTTTTCAAGAATAATTAAATAGATTCAACATCTTTCTTAAACAGAATTGCAGAATTCACAGATGGTACCTTCCCAAAGGAAAAAGTACTATAGCTTACTAGGGTATATTAGACTTAATAGTTACTATATACAGTAATGGACTTCTATACATTTTACATCAGATTAAAACTTTGGGTGTAAGATTCAGATAATTATTTATTAAAAGCTAGACATTTTAAATGAGAATAAGAAAGAAAAGTATGTCTTTGTGCCCCCTTTTCCCTGTTAATGCCCTATCGGCCCCCCTGGCTAAACTTTGCTAGATCCGCCCCTGCACAGTTACCAGCCGTCAGCTACGTAGAAAAGGATCCTGGTGTAGAAAGTAATATTAAATAAATTCTAACAACAGCTTATCAGGGTTAAACGTGCTGCTGTTGTTCACCGCTGGTTTCCTCTTTCTGGTGCAAAGTGGGCCAAAAACAAAGAAGAGAGACGGACTCGAGACAGAAAAGCCGATCAGCTGATCATTAAGCAGTTTCACGATTGAAGTAGCAACAGGAGAGAGAGAGAGAGGCAGTCGCTCCATATATCGGTTGTTAAGCTTAACACGGGAATGCTTTACAAACATTCAGAGATGAACTTACACACTTGCTTTACTTCTCTCTGAGATAACTTCCTCGGAGATGAAATGTTTGCTAGCAGGCTACAAATACACACAGCCGCTCTATGTGACCACACTGCTCCGCCGTGCTACGGTTATGAGCCGAGTTACGCCGTGTGGCAAGTTTTGTGAGGTGTTTTTTTTTTATATTTAATGGATCGGATTACATTTTTTATTTCCGATCCAGTAATTTAGGTCAGTATCGGACCGATACCGATACGTAATATCGGATCGGTCCATCTCTAGATGATATCATAAAAATATGGACCAAAACCTCCAAGGAATGTTCCCAGCACCTTTTTGAATCCATGACATGGAAAAGCTGAGGGAAAGCAATATAATAAAGCCAGCAGTTTCTTTTTCACCTGAAACCCCTTTCTTTGTGTTGTTCATAGTGCAATCAGTGTTTTGGTACAAGCTTTCTGAGAAGGCCATCATCCATTAAAAGAAGAAAAAAAAAAATCAGCTTGCTAATTGAAATTATTTTGTTTACTGCAGAAAGACAGCATTTTGAAGTGTTCTTGACCCGCCTGCTCCAGTCGTCATTACAGACATTTGAATGACTGATAACGCGCATCATTGTGGCTAGAATACAAGAAAGAGCAGAAATTGCTAATTTAGATCAAAACTAGACAAAAATGTCTGTTGTGTGATGACAGTTTATCATAGAAATTGCCAAATATTTTTCTCACTTAATAAAACAAAAAATCAAGTTACAATTTTTTTTGGTTTGTTTGTTTGTTGTTTTTGCACTGATACCACGGCACAAGCCAATGTTCCATAGAGCACAGCTACCCTCCAGTATGCCCACACGGGAATTAGTCCAGTGCTGATATAATAAGCCTGACAACTGATGAGTTTTGCATTAAGAATTGGTTAGTGCATAGCCAAATTTACATAAATACCAACATTGGTTTCAATTACATTATTTTATGTGATACATTCAAGTTATGCATGTAATGACATTCTAATCTGGTGCAGTTCACGTCAAGTAACTGAGTCCAATGTATTATTACTCCATAAAGAAGGACAGTTGGATTTCCTATATTCTTTGTGCCTTTCAGGTTTAAAGATAATTAAGTAAACTTTAATAGGGTAAAAAGTGACCCGTTACCTGATACAAGTTCCTCCATTACGACAAGGAAAGTGCTGGCAGACAGGAGGGTCACAGTTCTTGATATTTCTCCCTCTAACTGCCTCACCCATCAGGTAAATCTCCTTTGAGTTGAGCTGAAGTTCTCTGATACAGCCAATAAATCTCTTCTCTGCTTTTTCACTCTTGTCGTGCATGTCCCACTGAGATGAAACATCCCCAAGAAATATGGGTCCAAAGGTCCCCTGTAAAATAAATAAATAATTAACACACATAAGTGATCAGCAGTATATATTATTAAATCACACTGGTTCCTATAAGACATGTCCCTTCAGGTACTTCAGGAAAAAAAAACAGTTTGTTAAAATGTATGTTTGTGTGTGTGTGTACAGGTATTAACATCTTCATGGGGACCAAAAATTTGAAGTTTACTATGCTCGTGGGGTCCAACAGCCCTTATGGAGACAAAATCCTGGTCCCCACGAGTTTGAAGGCATTTTTCAGACTCAAAATGTGGTTTTAGTGTCAGGTTATAATTAGGTACGGTTAGAATTAAGCATTCATTTTTGATGGTTAGGGTAAGCGGCTAGGGAAAGCATTATGTCAATTAGATGTCCCCACAAAGATATGAAAACACAGTGAGTGTGTGTGTGTGTGAAATTATTACTGCTATTACATTATTAGGACCTTAATGTATCCTGAGATGAAGAAGAAAGATAACAGACTCAGCTACTGTTACCCTCTGGTGTAATGTGGTATTAGTATCACCTAGACTGTAACTTATATTCTTGTTAATAAGTCAGTTACACTATCTGTTACATTATTACACTAGACCCCATGTTTTGTTTTGCTTTTTTTAAATGTTGTGCCTTTTTTAACTGTTATGTTAAAACTTATCCGCCAGTTATGAAGTTAATGGGTAAGTAAAGGGAGTGGATGGCGTGTGGAAAAAACAGTGGGTGCAAGGGAAGTGAGGATTCTGGGCATTTAATGTATTCCATGTTTAATGTGAGACTAACCATCAAAATTAATGCGTTTGTAAGTTTAGAGAAGTATGAGCACCGAGTAATGTTTTCTTTTTCATTTCTTTGGATGTCACATATCTAGAGATAATGATCATTAAAAAAAAACACTGGTAGGTTCCTTTGATGTGCAGTAATTGGGTAACATTTGGCTAATATAGATAAATTGTGTGAACCTGTAACTTATTCTTTTGTAACAGTCAACTTAACAACTGCAGCTGTGTCTGCAAAAATGCTACAAACGAGTACATCACATAAGCATAAAAGTGCCTATATTTTATTCCATCGTACTGTATAAATTTCCTTCATTTACATTTTTTTATTTCTCTTCAACCTACAGAAGATTTCAAGTTCTGTCCTAGGCAATGAGCACAAAAAGATTTTAACTGTTCCTGTGGTTTACTCTGAGGACGTATGGGTAATAAAACAAAACAAACTATAATAAAAGAGAAATGTGTTGACATGAACATTTCTGAGTCAAATTATGGACACCGGATGTTAACTACGAGATTAAAAAAGCTCATTTGCCACTTTACATACGTTTTGTTATGGTATAGCGATAAAATGCAACCTTGTCATGTAATATACTGGATGTTAACAGTATGAAAAGCTCAAAGTACACTGAATATTGCTGTTTCCAGTCATTACAAAATCACATCAGTCATGTCAGAATTTATACATCCTTGGCACTCGTCATAACTGCTTGCTGGCATCGGAGGAAGTGTTGGACAGCTGAAGTGGAGGTGTTCAGTGAAGGGACACTTAAGTGTTAGACCACATTATCATTTAGGATGTCGGCTCAATACAAGCTTTAAATGACATAACCGCTGCATATTTAAAAGCCTATAAAGAGACATGCATGACAGGATTCCTGTGAATGTATGTGCAATGAAGCCACACTTTTAAGGACCTTGAAAGTATCTTTAAAAAAGCTTAGGATTCATATAAAACAAGCAGCGTGTGATGGGTACTTTTAAAACATGCTAAACTGTGCTTGTATGTGATTCACTGTAGCTGTGTGATGATGATGGGCTGATCATAATGTATGACTTTATGGTGCCTCCAAGCATGTTTACCATGTTTATGAGAAGAGTCCATTTGAAAAGCCCCACTAATGTAAAATTCATGACTTTGTAAGTGGACCCACAGCACCGCTTTCACACGAGCAGTGTGCTCATTTTCAAATTTTATTTGAAGGCAGGGCTAGGCAGTGTGGAATCTGTTTCATATTCTTCTTATGCACATGTAAGGCCAGCTTAGATGAGTAAAACTTGGCCACAATAAAAACAGACAAGAACCTTGGGGCGAGGTTAACTATGCCTTTGGGCTAGTGCGAACCATCTTTGGGCAAGGAAAAAAAAACATACTGTGTGGATTTACTCAAGATTCGTAGTGAAAAGTTTAAAAGGCAAGGCCGTGTTTTATTTGTGGATAGCCTTATTGAATATATATTTGAAGGTGTTTCCCTTTTGGACCACAGCATTTGGCAAGGAGATTATTTAAAATGCTTTAGTAATTGCACCATTATCTAACAAAGAAACAATATTTCTGTCTTTTAACACTTTGCATGGTTTCACTAGTTGCTGCTATAACAAGAAAAGAGAGGGTGTGTCAAAAGGGCTACATGTGTTTTTTTTTTGATTGGCAGTAGGGGGACATTATCACAGCTTATAGATTGCTACAGATACATTATTATATATATAGTAAAAGAAAAACACGCTGGAAAAAATCAAGGAAGACCTAAAACCTCCAAACAGAATTCACAGCGAGCCCACTGCTTCCAAACCTTCATTTCATTTTCTCCCTCTCGTTCTTTTAAAGGGGTCAAACAAGATCTGACTCTTACTTTTACAAATGTCATAGGGCCTCGTGGCATGCCTCACACCAACAAATATTTCATGACACACATGAAATCTTCAGATTGAATTTTCAAGTTATTTCTTCTTTTTTTCCCTCCACAATTCAGGACCATGGAGAGCGCGCGCACACACACACACACACACACACACACACACACACACACACACAGCGATCCTACTACCTATTGTACTACAAATGACCCTTTGTAGTATTTATCAGAAGTTGTACACAAACACCTTAAAACATATGCGTATATTATGCCTGTCAGATTAAAAGTAACTGTATTTGTGCTGACGGCAGGTTACTCATGCATGTCTGTGACCCTCTGCTAATTTGTACTGCCCTTGGTAAATTGTTTTGATCATTACTGGAATCAACTAAGTGCTTTTGTTTTCAGAAATTTGGGAATTGTTCGTTCGACTCGCTGGCTTAAATTGCTACTCCAATCTGCACTTTTTCTGATTGCGGCTTAAAGCCAATTTGCTCTGCTTAGTAAATATTGGATAGAGTGTGAATAAGTAGAGGTAATATTTCAAAGCCAGAAAATAGATATGTTCATTTAACGCTTCAAAAAAAATTTGATCGTTTCCTTTGTCTGATGAAGAAAATACTGGCCTTCAGTCTAAATTGTCACAGAGGTTTCACTATAACTTCTGCGAGCCTAACCGTGATTACGTATGTGAAGGTATGCGAAATTATCATTGCTTTTAGGTCTACGTGGTGCTGTCTAGTTTAACATGAATCAAAAATGTCAAGAAAATGTAAATATAAATACTTATAACAAAACGTCAAAAACAAGAAGACAGACAAAACTAACAGCTATAAAAAATCTAACCAGAATAAAGCTTTATATACACAGAATATAAAACTATAACCAGTATAGAATGTAAGAGCAACAAGCCAGACTGAGGTAACTTACTTGTAACTTACTTTTCCTACACTAATTGATGTTGCTTATTAAGCACTTTCATGTACTGCAATAACAGACATTTCACCACATTATTTTAAGATTGTCATATTATTAGTATTTATATATCTACATGTATACCTTTATTCCCTTTATCTATGAGTAATTATACCCCTACAGCACCGGCTATTGGGCATTGAATGCAATCTGGTCTCATACACCAGTAGAGCAGCAAGCCTGCTGTGAACCCTGACACAGTAGCTCTATAGCTGGGTGTATCCTGTCTTTGTACTAATTAAAAAGAAACTGATCCAAAATGAAAACTACAGCCTGCCACTTTGCCACAGCCCTGAGTAACTAGATAACAGTGTTTAGTGAGAAATCAAGATACTTCTAATTTGACATATACTAACAGTGAAATAGATGGCAATATTGCTTCACCAACATCTGCTAAGCTGTCTGATTAGCCTTGGTAGTCTAGACTGGAAAGTGACAGCAGCTATCTCTCTCTGAAGTCTACAGCTGGCTTTAGTTTTGAGCCCACTCACTTCTTCTCTTGGCTGACAGTGTCAGATAAAGCCAACACAAATACAACACAAATAACTAAAGCACATATTTGTTTCCAAGACATTTTTAAGATCTTCATTTGATACAAAACACTACAAGTAGCTTTTTACTGGTATTGTTTATCCACAAATATACACAGCGTGTAAGTTTAAGTAGTATTTTTTTTTTATTTTTAGAAACACACTCATTCACTTCATCTTTAAACCTGACAATACAAGAAAAAGTTTAGCACTGTGATGTCTAATTGCAGCAAAGATGGTGCACGTGTAATGAATGAGGAACAAAGAAACATGTTGGCATCTCAAATTAGAAGACCATAAATCACACTGAGGAGTGGGAGGCATGTTGGGCCAGTGGGAAGGTTGAGACTCTCTCTGCATATTTGAATGTGAAAGCAAAATTATTAATTAATAACAAATATAGGTGTTGTTAATCAAATTAATGAGCCAGAAAAAAAAAGACCAGCCTGTGATTAACAATAGAACAAGCTTGATGTGGCTTACATGTTTGCCAATTGTGATTATCTATAGATAATACTGTAAAAGATGCACTTTTTTCTAAATGGAAGCCTGTTTTGTATTCATAAAGCAATGTGCTTTGGCAGCACACAACAACATACAGTCAATCTACTGATGGCCCTGCTGTCATGAGTTCTATAAGTTGTTTATTTGAATGTGGCGAGTCTGTTGGCACTGTGGGGATGCCAAATGTATAGGGCTGTGGGAAAAAAATGCAGGGATGTCAGGGGAAAAAAAATTGCCAGTAAACATCATCTGTCTATATGACATAAATGCCAGGGCATATTTCCTGTGTTGCTCTTTAACATTAATGCTGCATTTATACTCTTTTACTTCATAATTGTCACAATGGCATTTAGCAGATTTCAGAAATTTTAGATAACAATGCAGCCTTTATATAAGCAAATACATTGACAAACAACCCTACTACAAAAACTAAAAGCCACTGATGGCTTTGTGGCATTCATTATTAGAGCAGCGTTTAAATACTGGAATGGCTCTCGATGGAAATACATGCGTATTTCTTTAATTATTATTATTTACTGAAGAATATCGGGATCCACAGGCGATGATATTACTGCTGTACCAACATTTCAATGTTTTTAAGGCAAACTGTGCTGTAAAAGGAATAAGATAACTGAGAGATAATTATGTGTTTGAAATGAGATGATGGTTGTACAGAGATGATGGTTGTACAAAGGGTGGATTTGAGTGCAGAGAGGTCAGGATACCTGTGACGTAGGGTGTGAGACGTACTCCTCGAGATGCTGAGCCGTGCCATTATCTGCAGCTATTTCAATCATACACGGGCCTCCTTGTTTGCCAACAGGCAGATTGTATCTGTTAAAAGAGAAGACACAGAAACCAGGGGTAAGTTAGGAAGCCCTCTCCCTGCCATGTCTGATACTCACAATAACGCCAGCAAAGTGTGGAAAAGGCTCTGATGGAGAAACAAACAGAGCAGACAGCAGTGAAGCTCCTAATGTGACCACAGAGAATATTCTATAAACTTACTAGATATACATTACACATCGTTTTATAAGACACGTTATGCACTGGCACACTGGGTCTGAAGTAATGGTCCGTTTGTATCACAAGCTCTCACCCTAAACACAGGAGAGACAAGAAAAAACAGGCAATGTTTTCCCCAGTTTTGGATTTAAATAAGAAGGCCAGAAACAGGTTTTGGCTCAGGGCTGCAGTGCTTTTTATTTTCTGTAAGTAGTTGTGTTTCTCGGCCAAGTTGAAATGGACACAGTACTAAACAGTACCTATGGAGTGCCTAAAGAAAAACCACAGAGTGAGATCACCAATCATAACCAGGTACATGATCTGTGACATAAATACCAGTTTTAATAACATTTTCTATGATTTTCTACCACTGCCACTGCTACTACTGATAACAATGATAACAATAGGCCAAAAACATGATTATGGGTATGAGTGCTCATTATGTCATTCAGGATTAATTAATGATAAAAACGAGGGCACAAACTAGATATACATTACAAACCTAATGAGAAGGAAGATAATTTTATCATTTGACCCTCAGCGTCTCTCTGGGGAAATATACAATTGTAGTAGTCATTAATGTTGCAGCCGTAATGTTAAGTAGATGGTCTACTTGTGTCATATTCCAACTCTGGCAAAGTCAAGTGATCCCCTCTCCCCAATTCATCACCGGCCTTATGCTGGCAGTACACAATGGAAGCCACTTTAAAAGGCTCAACCTTATGCAAAAGGTTGCACGCTCTCCGCCACACACGTAAGCACGGCAATGCGTGATGCCCTTTGTGTTCTGTGGGTTTCTTTGCCACCAGCCTGTAAACACGCCACACAACTGCGATTCTGCGTATTTCGTAACTTATTCAGCCATTCTTTTTGATTGTACCGATGACGACTGATGAGGAACAACCCTCAAACGTCTGCTTTAATAGCCAGATGGAAACAATCAGAGCAATCGCCCTCCTGCTAATTTGAAACAGCCTTCCAGGACACCTCCCTGCGGCAATCATACTCAACTTCAGGTAGGACTAATTACAGGTGTGGAAATCATAAGAGCCGTTTTGTACACACTCGCTGATAAATTAAGGCACATTTACGTTGGCAAATGTGATAGGCAACCTAATGTCCACAAAAGACATCCATTAACGTCCTGGTGGTGCTCAGTGTGTTCCAGTGAGCTCACTCTCTTACATTGGGATATTGTCCCGCTGTTCCTTGGATCCTAATGAAAGGGATAGAGTTGTGCGATATATCAATCCTTATCTTTGTGCAACAAAAATGGACCATTTTGCAAGGTATGAAACATCACAGTATCATTACAACCTCTATTGCTGAGGGCGCTTGATGAATATTTTGGTGCTTACCACAGTAGCTTTTATTCGGGCTACTAATGCTACAAAAACTGTCCCTGGGAGATATGGAAAGCATGCGCACAAAGCAAACGGTGATGTTACTTGATGAGTTCTTATGAGCACATTTAATATTCCAGCAAGCTAATTTACAATAGTCTTGCTTTAAGGAAAACGTGACTATTTATATATTTTTAAAAATGAGTACAACTACTTTATGTGGTGTAGATAGCTAGAAATATGGCCCACAGCTCCACATTATAATCGCCACACACATACACACAAGCCCAAAACCAACCAAACAAACATATGAATGAATAAGAAGGAAAAGAAGCAGTGGTTTTCTCTAATGCAGGGAAGAAACTGATTTCTTATTGGGCCCCTTGTGATTCATTTCTGGGTCTCACAGGACCCACGCAGCAAAGTTCCAGTTTGAGGTAAACAAACAGAGACGGATAAATATTTCTCCAAAGACAGACCACACCACAATATGGCTGTGATCATTTTCCTAACTCAATCATCATTTATGCATTTGTTCATCTGGCTAATGTTCTAATCATGAGTGATTTGTCATCTCTAACATCCTCATTTAGACTGCGTCTGGTGTGTGACTAATTAAGGGCAACTGCATTACAGCAACTTTCCGGAGGATCACCACTGAAATATTACCTGGAATGTTAAGGGACCTTGCAAATATTTTCAGGACTGCACCTTTACACAGAGGTATTTGTTAAACCTGAAGGTGGGTGTTTGTCTCTACAATCCAATAAGAACATTCCCTCTTCACAGTCCCCTGCAGACAACTAATAATAAAGGAGGATAATCATTAAAATATTACTTTTGCATGAAACATCTGAAAGTATTGGCAACAGATGGCAGTAAAACATCATGCACTGCACGGTGCCCTTGCAACAGTTTTTAGAGTCTGGGGGGAAAAAAGGCACAAAAAAGGCTTGTTATTCTAGCCATATTTCTGATTCTTACAAAGAGCAAATCATAATGTGTAACATGTAAGTTGTGAATTTATCATTTGTGAGTCATTTGATTGATTTAAGTGTCTGTTAGTTCTGCAAATGGAGAGTATGCTCAGTAGGGTTTATTATCAGTGAGCTGTAGTTGGCACACACACACAAAGAAGACAAGTACCAACTGTTACTTTGATACTCTTATTAGCACAACAGGTTGCGGCGCTGCATCTGATGTAACTGAAAATAACCTTACATATGGTTACAAATCATGAAATGTCATATCACGCCACTGCACCTATTGCACAAGATATACAAAGGGGTCTGTTTGTTGTTGTCGTTTTTGTTTTTTATAAGTGCAACATGCTCTGTATCAGATCATAAACTACACCTACATTGACTGTAATGGCTGGCTCTGGTGCAGTTACTTTCACACACGCAGCACTGCAGCATTTGCTGCATAATTTGTGCTGTGACTGGCAAGCCTCAATTAATTTGGGTAGCCTGTGTTCTATCATTATATCTCCAGCAATACAATTAGACAGCACGCAGCAACACTCGTGGTATTGTGAAGCTTCACAAAAGAAACTCCAAGTGAGCAGGCAGGGCTGCTGCTGAATCTTTCATGGGAGGACTTGTCAATACAACTCTGAATAGTGTGTAATTGATACACATACCTTGCTGTGAAAAAAAAAAGGACATGGTTTTAAAAAACAAAAATGGCCCTTATTAAATCAGATACTTTTGAAACAAGCGCACATATGGCGTGGCATTTACCCAAATACATTTTTCTCTATTACTCTCCAAAGGATTAATACCCAGCAGGGAAGTGTTCACTTGTAATGTAGCTGTTTGGTAATTACTTTCACAAACTGCAAAGGGGTTATGTACCCATTAATAGGATAGACGCAAATCATAAGATTGATCTAACCACACCGTATAACAAAATGCACCATTGATTGACTCGCACTAAAATGCCCTCTTAGTTCTATATCAGCAAACATTATGCTGAGTGAAGTAAATCAGTGTTTCGGAGCTGAAGAGGACTCGAACTCAGAAAGCGGAGTTTCCAATGTTTCTGTGACAATAATTCAAAGACGTCAGATTCCCCGACTCCCTGAGATGCCCTGAAATAAGTTACTTTTTTGAAATTCTTTCCAGTGTTTCTTCTCACAGCATAAGTCTGTTTTCTTCCTGGTACCAGCGGCTGTTGCTAGGAGACATTTCACACCCACATGTTCATTTTTATCTAGAAAACTATTCGATGATCACTGAACAGGCCATTAAATATAAGTTTAACGGTTGAATGATTAAATAATCGTTAAAGTTCAATATGCGATGCAAATGATAGCATGCTCGCTGAATTAAAAACTGAACGAGAAACTAAATTCGCCATTTTTTAAATTCTTTTATTATTGTGAAAAGCAACAGTTAGAGAATCATAATTTAATCAGCTACTAATAATTAATGCTCTTCCTGTTATTTGCTGTCCTGTGTTTTGTGGTCAGAGCAAGCACATACTATTTCAGGACACACAGGAAGGGCATAGCAAGAGCTGCATTAGAAGAATCGTGGGATCCAGTGTTTTGTTTTTGTTTATCGGAGCTGTAGAGGAAGTAAAAATCTGGACATCATGGGCTCATCCATTAGTCATAGACTTGGTTGACTGATCCTTGGCTCATTCTGTTCTGTGCTGGAGGAAAGACACTCAAGAGTATGTGTACAAAAACATTGCTTGGACAAAACAACCCACCAATAATGTGGTCGTAATGTGAATACGGTGCTAATTTGAAAGAAAAGTAATTTAAGGGATCTAATTATGAAGTATACATCGACTGAGAAGCACTTCATTAGGCAAACCTGTTCAATTGCTCATTATCACAAATCATCCAATTCTGTGGGAGAAACTCAGAGCATTTAAACACGTAGACACGGTCAAGACGAGCTGCTGCAGTTCAAACCAAGCACCAGAATCGTGAAGAAGGGTGGTTTAAGTGACTTTGAATGTGGTACGGTTGTTGGTGCCAGACGAGCTGGTTTGAGTATTTCAGAAACTGCTGATCTACTGGGATTTTTTTCCAAACGGCCATTTCTCGGATTTACAGAGAATGTTCTGAAAGAGAGAAAATATCCAGTGAGTGGGAGTTCTCAGGGTGAAAATGCCTTGTTGTTGCTAGAAGTCAGACTGCACTGAGCTGACAGGATGGTAACAGTAACCAGAATAGCCACTCGTTACAACCAGGATATGCAGAAGAGCATCTGTGCAGGCAGATCAATTTGAACCTGAAGTAGCAGCAGAAGACCACACCGGGTGCCCGTCCTGTTAACTAAGAACAGAAACTGAGGCTACAGCTCACACAGACCTACCAAACCTGGAAAGGAGAAAATTGGAAAAATGTTGCCTGGTCTGATGAGCCTCAATTTCTGCTGCAGCATTCAGATGACTAGTCTGAATTTGGTATGAAAACCATTAAAACCTGAATCTATCCTGCCTTGTTTCTGCGGCTCAGGCTGCTGATTGTGGAGTAATGTGTGGGCGGTATTTTGTGGGGCACACTTTAGGTGCCTTAGTACCATCGTTTAAATGCTATAGCCTACTTGAGTATTATTACCAGGGCTCGCAAAATCGCTAGCCCGACGTCCCGGGGCTAGCGATTTTTCCAGTCGGGCTACCAAAATCTAACTCAGCCCTGCCCGTCGGGCTATCATAGGAAGGAAAATATATGTCTATGCTTTTGCATTCTTTCGCCAATGTAGCTGAGTAATTATGTCATTGGCATCGGTGAGCCACTGTCAATATGTGACATATTGAAATCGCGTTTGAATTTGCGCTTGTTTTTGCTTTCAGTTTCATTTTGCGATCGCGCGAACGGTGTGTAGAGAGCAGCAGCACTGTGACATCGTCTTATCACTCATTGGCTTACTATTCAAACATGACAAGTGAAATCTCTCGCAGCAAGCTTAATTAAACATGTGAGAGGTTGAGTGCGCAAAGAATCGCTGACCGTTATGTAAGTACGTGTGTAAAAGCAGCAGGATTTACGCTGGTATTTTAGCTCTGCTGAGCCAAATAAGACAGGTCAGGGTGAAGAAGGGGCAGCCAAAGAAAAGCTTACCACAAAACGGAAAAGTTATGACAAATCAGACTATGAGGCAAAAAGAAAGTGCAGCTTTTTTGGTTTCATGGACAAAATAATTTCTGTGGCTGGAATACGACGAGCTATATAACATGATGTTCTGCCAGGTGTGTTGTGAGTTTCATTTGATTTCTGAGTCGACAAGCGCCTTTGTTACTGGGACCAGTCATTTTAAGAAAGGCCCCCATTAGAACCCATGAGAAATGCAAGAAATGCATTATTGCCCAGTCTGCAGTATTTTTCCCAGAACAAACAGCAATTGCAAAAAACATACTAAAAATAAACCAAGCACAACAAGAACTCCTAAAAAAGCTGTTTAGAACAGCGTGCTATGTTGCAAAGAGTGAACTACCATTGGTAAAATTTAGCAGTCTTTGCAAACTTCAAAAAGCAAATGGCCTAGATCTTGGTTCCACTTACTTCTTACCCGTGACTTCAGTGGAAATTTCAAATTCAGGATCTGACACAGACTGATTCATGTTCTACACAGTTCTTACAAGTTCATAGAAATTTCTGTTCAATTTGAACCAAGTATTTGAGTTGATGTTTGTAATTTTTATACAGTTGTTGTGATTTGTATTTTAACAATTTTTTTTTATTAATTTTGGAGGTGAGAGATTAATTTTGTTTCTCTTGTAACAATATTTCGTCACAATATTATACTTTAATGTATAATATTGCAACGGAAACAAAACATAAAAAAATTGCTTTATTTTTTATTCGGGCTACTTAAATTTATTTTGGGCTACCAAAAATGGAAGAATGCCTGCCCGAAGGGCTACCAGAGATTTTAAAATTTTGCGAGCCCTGATTACCAACCATGCCAATCCCTTTATGGCCACAGAGTGCACGCCTTCTGATTGCTGCTTTCAGCAGGACACGGTGCCATGTCAAAAAGCCCAAATCATCTGAAACTGGTTTCTTGAACGAGAAAAAGGGTTCACTTTGCTCAAATGGCCTCCACAATCACAAGATCTCAATCCAACAGAGCACCTTTGTGATGTGGTGGAGCAAAAGATTTGCATCTGCAGCATCTGTGTGATGCTCTCATGCCAAGACCAAAAGTCTTGAGGATTGTTCCCAGCCACTTGCTGAATCTATGCCATGAAGAATTAGGACACGAATTAGGACAGTTTTAAAGGGAAAAGGAGGGTCCAACCCAGTATTGTCAAGGTGTACCTAATAAAGTGTAAATACAGATGTACATTTCTTTTGAAATCAAAGCAATTCAAGACAGAATTAAAACAACCTGCAACACTACCCTATGGCATCACCAAAGAAGACTAAAGGCAAGTTTTTTTTGAGAACCTTTACTTTCTGTGATCAAGCAGAACGCTGACATTTTCATCCTTTCAAACAAAGGTTGTAAGAAAAGACGTGATGACGAGATATTCATGCACTGCTTCTACAGAAACTGAAAATTTGGTGCATTTTCAACAGTAAAAAACATCAACATGAACATCAAAACCCAGAAGGTGCTAGACACAGGATCCTCAGTCAGACAAAAAAAGAATATTTTTCAGTAAGCCTGAATCATACTTGAGACACTACTCCCATTCCTTTGACTGAAGAGAAAAAAGCACCAACAAAAGCAGCATAAATTTAAATAATCATGTCTGCCAGGGACTCAGAGTTCACCTCTGACAAGGTAAGAAATGTGATGCTGCAGAATGCTGTGTGTCATCCTTGTTGATCTTTGACTGAGTGTAAATGGAAATTACTCCAACGGTGAATGGCAAGTAGTACGGGATTCGGCTAAAAGCATACACACCTCACAAATGACCAGGGGAACGTTTGGAGTCTGCCACTCTCAAATTTAATCGCAGCAGTATTGCCCTAAACATCCCCAAAGGAAAACTTCCCAACATCAAAAGCCAAGCCAGCAACAAACATGTCCTCCCCAAATGAAAAATGACACAGCATCCCCCCTGCACACTCCCCTTTGTGAATTTATATGGCAGCAAGGGGCATTTCAGCAGTGGCTTTTTGTCTTGCCAGCATTTGTCTGCTCTGGAGTGCTACAGCCCATTTGTGCTTTAAGTGAAATAATACAATTAAACATTTCTGGAGAGGGAAAATATAATACAAAGTTGCTGCCTTGTGGAAATGTTTTGCATGCTTCACAGCTGTTATCAATCTGCCTTTGCGTTCCACATGGTTTTGTGAAAACACAATGCACCGTAACACCATTACATTTAGAAAATCTGCATAGCTATTGATAGTGTGTCTGAATAAATATAATATAAGTTATTATAATCCATTTTCCCAAAACCAAACTCAGTGTTTCTACACAGCCAAAGTGTTCATAATTCAATGGAAGCTCACTGGAGAGAAAGGTATGGACTTTATATTTCATGTATGTGGCAGCCAATTTAAACAGTCCTGAATGTTTCAGTGAAATGAATCACATTTTCCTTTTGAAGACCAACAAAAGGCAAATGTGATTCATTCAATTATGTTTACTGTCAGGACTGGCTTCTAAATTCTTGATTAAATATTCATAATGTCTTTTATCCCTTTGTTGAGGATGATTAGCAAGACGAAGTGGTGCACGACTGCTAAACAGTGTTCCTTCATAAGAGGATTTCAAATAGGGTGAGGTAAAGAAACATTAACACTCTTTATCATGGTTTTAAGTTGGATTTTTGCTTAATTATATAATGTAGGGAAAACAATTTAAGTAAAAAACAAACAAGCATTTTTGCATCTGCGACGTCGTACCGTGTGCAGCAGTTATGTCACCAGAACTAAAGCTTATGAAAAATGAGTGCCAATGTTTTCATACTATAGTACTGAAGCTTGGACGGGTAATGTTGAATAGGCTTTGTGGCAACGCTGCTGTGTGGTGCAACAGACAGACATTTATGGGTATAACATGAGAAAGTCAAAGGGGTGTAACTGTATTTGTATAAAAACAAATGCTATTGCTGAAATGTTTTCCCTTTTCGATGTTAAGTGCAGTGGCACCACACAACCCGAGATGACAGCAAGATAGAAAAAAAAGAGCATTTGAGAGTCATGCAAGAGGGAAAGATTGGAAAAAAAAATATGGAGATGAGACTGTGTTACAGTGCCTTCAGGCAATTTGAATTTTTTCACCGGTCATTGGAGCCTGGATTACAGTATTTACAGTTAAATACAACCACAGCACTGCACTGCATACATGCTGACAACAGCAAGGCATCTGTATTCAGTGGTGCCAACTATCACCCAAGGAAAGTAGGTACTCGGTGCTCAAACATGACTTGATGATGTCATGGGCTCATTTGCATATGAATAAAATTGCTGAACCGATCAAGAGCAAATAGAAGCAGAGCTCAGCAGCAGGCACTCTCTCATTTCTCCTGCTGGCTTACTCTGCCCCACAGTGATGAAGCCTCTAAGCCTTTGTGTGCAGTACAGAGACACAAGATCAGCAGTGCAGGGGGAGGGATTGCTGATCAGAACTATTTGAAAGGAACAAGCAATAAGTCAAAATATGTATGAATCAGGTCTGGTAACGAGTCTACTGCCAAATGTTTGAAAGTGAGATGTTTTCCCATGATAAATCTAAAGAGTAGCTATATTTGTTGCTTATGCCTTTTCATAAGCAGTATTACCAAAGGACATTAAAAAAAAACGAGCTAAATTTAGTTACTAGTAAGGTGGATATTTTGCTATTGTTTTTATGCAATTTGTGTATGCTAGTGGAGTTTTTTTTTAACAAAACTGTTGATAGGTAAAAAATAATGCATATAAGATGTAAACAATTTACATATTACTATTCATTATTTTAGTTCACAAATGTACAGTTACAGTATGTAAAACACATTTTAGCCAACAAACAGAGATCAAAAACATTCATTTAAAGAAGATTTAGATTGTTTCTACTATTGACTGTTCCAGATCCCGATTTGCTCCTGAGCTTTTCCCAATCTGTGGAAGGCCATCAACCTACTGTTTACCTCACCTGGCAATGCTGACTGAGAAGTGTCCACCTTCTTTTACGCTAGAAAAGTCTGTAACATTTTGTGAAAGGAGTCCGTTATGGGTGGATGTAACTTCTGTCTGTCTGCTGCTTGAAAGACTGTAATCAGCTTTTTATTGGAGGGAAAGTGCAATTTTAAGGACAACTGAGCCTAACATTAGCGGTAAGGATGGGTACCGGTATCCGGTGCCATGATGGCACCAGTTCTGACATAAACGGTAGTAACCAGACCGAAAAGCAGCGCACATTTCGGTGCTTTTTTTCCTGAGCTGTGATACACTTTAGATTCTAGCCAATCATTTTACGTTTCCGAGGATAGTAGGCGGGTCCAGGTACGTACGTTCTTTTTGAGCAGAGCTACAGATTAAAAATGCCCAAGGCAAAGCGGTCAAAAGTCTGGCTGTACATCACAGCAAAATATGCAAACTCAGCAGCCTGCAACAAGTGCTTTAAGCTGATACTGTGATACTGTCAAAGGAGGTAACACCTCAAATCTGATGAAACACCTGGCGCCGTATTTGATAGCAGCCGTTCTTCTCTGCGTGAGTAGCTTAATGTTGTTCGTGTGTAATTTACATTGAGTAGGCTAACCACGTTATTACATTAATGCATGTAAGGTGAACTAGCAAACATCATCATAGCTACATGCGGCTGTCTTCTTGTTTGATGGCAGATACTCCCTTCGCCCTGGCCAAAAAGGCTAAAATGACCAAAGAAAAAGTGGAAAACAGCTAAACATGAGAGTGATGCCATAAATCCCCTATAGCTGCAGAAAAGGCTAACATTGTTATCTTCTTTACAAAAAAACAGCTGAACATGAGAGGTTTTTGGACCAATTTTGTGTTCTCCATTCGTTAAGCACCGGTTTGAGCACCATTTAAGCACCGGCACCATTTCAAAAGTACCGGTTTGGCACCGGTATCGGATAAAACCTAAACGATACCCATCCCTAATTAGCGGGCATAATGTTAGCTTACAACTAGTTGTTGTTTACTCAGCTCTTGTCAGCTGTACAGACAATGAATGTTGATAATAATATCGGGAATACCCAAGCATGATGAACACATTTTGATCCTCTTTGATCCTCCCACAACAGTATTTTTAATAGATTTATAATGCTTTTATGAGAATGCATCAGTTTGTTGGAACCTATGAGTACAGTTTTCTTTTTTCTATTAAATAACTTCAAAAAATGACTGACTGTACCTTCAATCGTTCTAGGCCTGCTTGACACATGTTACAAAAAACGTTCTTCCCTGGCCGTTGAATTCTAGGTGAATGACAGCAAAGTAGAAGCACCATATCGTTACCTGATGGTGACTGACGTCCATCTGTTGTTATTGATGTTCTGATTTACAGCTGCATGCAAAATATGACTGCCACCACAACCGAGTTTAGCAACAGGGCTTCCATCTTGAAGGAAAACATGAAGGAACTGATCCCCAAAGTTCTGCTCCTGAGCTGCAAAGGTAAGAAAATCACAATTAGTAAATAGCCTCTTTTTGCATATTACTGTGTTGTATCAGTACAATATTTGTTACATGACTTCAAACTTATCAAAGATACTGAATGCATAAAATGAGGCCCCTTTGTGTGTGACGCTTTAAAATCTGAAAATGGAAGATGATCTGATTTGAACATGTTCAGTTGAGTAACTACAGTAGCTGGACAGAGCTTCTTCCATATGCTTTCCTCACACTGTATGCTAATTTTTCAAAATGATCTTTAATCTCTGCTGTGTGATGCATTTTAATGTGTTAAAAATAAAGATGCAATACAAATACAAATACAAAAACAGAGGTAATATACACCTGAGGGAAGATTCCTATCTGCCAACAAATGCCATTACACAGTCAAAACACATGCCTCCTTTAAGCTTACAAAGACCTAGTTCACATTGCTGTGAGTTCTACAATAAATGCACAAACTGGGCAATCTTTCTCTCAAAAAAACAGCTAAGAATAAACTGACTTAGACCAGATAAAATCTAAAGTGTCTAAGGCGTAAAAGGCATTGCAAGCACTCCCACTGTTTTTTTTTGTTAAAGGATTAAATTAGGATGGACCAAATGGCATATAAATCCTTCAGTCTTAGCCAAGTTAAAAGTAACAAGAAAATATGAAAGAAAAAGATAGAAATCTACTCAAAGGTCATGGAGAGCTCAATTGAAAAAGTATAGCGAATAATAATCAATTCTTGCTGAGAGATCGAAACTTTCCACTGGATACTCCCACCTACAAGGGGGAAATTGTTGAAAAGAGAAGAGAAGAGAGAGGAGACTGAATCGAGATAAATCTTCTCTGCCCACTGCTGCAGACACTGTGTTAGTAAAGACCTACAAGGGAGTAAGTACAGGGCTCCTTGTCCCTTATACCACTGGTGGAAACTGAAACTTTGGTCCTCACTGTCTGACAGACCTCCTTAAATCAAACTGCTCCTTTCACAGTCTGAGCTATATGAAGCTATCTGAGACTTGGCATCGAGCATAAAGTGCTGTTCACTTATGAGTAATGATTCATATTATAACATACCAAGACTGCATCAATATGAGCTGAATCATCCCTGTGTGTGTGCCACACAGGAACCACACTGTTCAGAGCTACTAGGATAACAGTAAAATGATTTTTTATTACCATTACGCCATGGTATGGTTAGCAGAAAGCAGTGAGTTTTCTGCTTCAAAAGATAAAGATCCACTCATGTGCACATAAACACACAAGTTTTCTGTAGGTTTATTGCAGGGAGGGGAGGTAAGAGGTAGCAAGCAAGAGGGTATCCTCAGGATATAAGTATCTTCCCCATGGATCACTCTAGTAGGTCTCATTCTGCCTGCCTACCAGGAGAATGATTACCAGGTACTTTTATCACAGCTTGGGCTCTCAAGATCCAAAACATTTTTTTAAACTTAAGCAGAACAATCTTGCGACTGGAGGACTGATGGTAAATCTACATTTTGATCCTGCTGGAAAAGCCTCTGGAAAATGGCAGCTGGTGCGACGTTTCCCCAACCTTTGTGGTCTTGATTGCAAAACAGGAATATGACCTCTACAGTATGTCACTTAACTCCAGCACATTATATCTCAATGGGAGATTTTGAGTGTCTTGCAAGTGAGACAGTGCATTGTGGGAGCGACAGCCAGCAGCAGCATGAAATTCTCCCCCACACACACTATCGAGGTCTTCAACTGTCTAAGAACACAGGAGCAAAGGGGGAGCAACATAAAATGCAGCAGGGAGACAGAGACCAAACTTGCCCACTGTCAGGGAAGACAATCCTGCAAGTCAGAGGACTGAACAGCAATAGTGCCCAGTTAGAGGGACCTAAAATATTTCTGTGTTTCCAACAGGGCTTATAGGGCACATTTCAGCTGAATTACAGAGGGCGACAGGGGACCACACACCCAGAGGGAACTACTGAGTAGACTCAACACAATCAGGGTTGGCCTATTTCATTTCACAATGACAATGGTAATTGCGTCAAAACTCTTTGCTAGGCTAGGACCAGGACAGAGGTGTGTGGGCAGAGACATTCCTGTGGCATCTCTCTTGAAGTAACGAAATGAGTGGAGGATTTGGACACCGGAGAAAAATTGAACAAAAGCAGCCTGTTGTTTTAAGGGTATATGGCAACTCATGTGAAAGCTCAGAACAATTCCTCCAGGGCAAGAAGGGCATCAAGAAAATCCCCATCTCTTTGTCCACAGGAGGCAATGCTTAGCTTAATATGCTACACTCAGATAAATGTATTCTTTAAGCCGACCATTCTTTGTCTTAGGACACAACAGGGATGCATTTAACAGTGCAGTGCCATACTACAAGCCACTGTTGCAGAATGACACACAGGAATAAATATCTCACTCCTATAATTTTCTGATCTTTGTTCTGCAGAAGGGTAGGACTCTTAGCCCAAGAAAAAATAGCAGTAGGGACACTGTAGGTAGCAAGGCATCATTCATAGTAGAATAAGAGGCTTTTAAATGGCTTCATTTGTCTGGAGCATTTAATTAGTTTGCATCCTGCTTGAAGAGATAAAATTACCCTCATTCACTTGTTCAGTAATCTTCCTTTCTTGGTCATCTGCTCTTCAGTATGATCATGCTGCCAGCACATGATTTCATCCAGAGACACAGTATTCATTGTCACAGCTTTCCTAAAATGTCCTGTGGGTCGTGGCGTGGATCCTCCGTGGATCCGGCTCATGCTGTGGATGCTTTATAGCATCAGAATCTGGGAAGTTTGGAGACTGGGTCAGTGACTCAGACTCTGTTGTGCTGTGTTCTGTGAGCCATTCATTCAGTTTTCACTGCGTGGTAGGTCACACTGTTCTGCTGCTGTCAGAGACTGTTGATGCCATTAGGGCGTTGAGCTTGTGCAGAAATAATGTTTTTGGTGGGCAGAATGTGACAAATTAACATCCAGTCAAATGTCAGAATCCACAGTTCGGCAGTAGAACACCGCAGTGTAACATGTAATCAGATTTTTCAGTTCACCTCTCAGTGATTTAATAAATCTCAGGGGCATTTAAGACGTAAAAATTTATGTCCAACCTGCTTTTTGTTGTCATTGAACTCATAAAAGTCAACCTTCTTTTGATACTGTTCTCAATAAAGTGTTAACTCTGGGTCGGGCCTGCAACAGTACCAAACTGCTTTGTTATAAAATACATCTTATGCAAGAGACTTTATGTCAAGGGCAGAAAAAAAACACATATTCTGGTGTTCATCTCTATTTGGCGATTTCCATATATCTATCTAAAAAGGCTCAGCTGATTCCAGTATATTAAAAGTGCTCTGTTTCACAAATTATTACAAGGCTGGCAAGGGTCTGAGAAGCTGATAAATCTGTGTCCAGTCCGAATCCTTCCAAGAGCCTTTGTTTAGTCAAAAATGTATTGTTTGCTTAAATGCAAGCACCTGTTTAATTTTAGAGCAACACGGACTCTTTACACGTGAAGACAAAATGCAACTGATGAGTTGTTAAATGCAGTTATGTTTTGAATAGAATCTTTAGTCAGCAGCATGAAATGAGGGCATTTCTATTCATTTGAGATACACAGTACTTGACTTTCCTCTAGCAAACAATTGCTTTTGACACTTTTTGCTCGTGGTAAAGTCACAAGGCATTATTAAAAAAATCTTGCGCTGAGAGGAAAAGCTTGAAAGTGGAAAGGAAATATGACTCAAACATTATGGTATGGTGCAAAAATATTCGGACACCCGGGGCCTGTTAATGGCAGTGCATATATTTGCTGTGAAAAACTTACATGAGGTGAGAAACAAGGGATGCTGCATTTTTTTTTTTTAAAATCATCTTCAAAAGGGTTTAAAAAACAATTATAATTTTAAAGCAAGCAGTGGGCGGTGCTGGTTGGAACAGAGCAGCAGCCAATGAGTCACTTTAAATACTGAAGGAGACTGAAATGTTTAAGTCTGAATTTAACCTGCTGCTGTCATAAACATGCTGAGAAATGTAAAACTAACTAACCAGTAAAATATTCTTTAACCGACACGATATAAAAACCTCAACCTGGTATGTTTTCTTTAAACGTGGTGCAAAAAAACGAACAATGGGCAAAAATTACATTAAAAAGGCAACATGGAATGACCATTTATTTTATTTAAATAACACCGAATCACAACGACAGTTACCTCAATGAGCTTTATATTGTGAGTTTAAGACCCTACAATAATACAGATAAAACCACAAGAATCAGATGACTGTGAGCAAGCACTTTGGTGACTGTGGGAAGGAAAAACTCCCTTTTAATAGAAGGAAACCAGGCTCAGGGAGGGGGAGTCATCTGTCATCTACCAGTTGGGAGTGGGTGGAAGAAGACAGTACAAAAGACATGCTGTGTTACCCACTAAGATATTGTATATTAAAATACTGAATAATCCTTTTTTTATTTTTTCAAAAACACAGTGGGCTGTCAAATGTTTATGAATGGACTAACAAAGGAAGCCTTACGCTTCTTACTTCCTACTGCAAAAATAAGCCTCTCTCATCTCCTCTCAAATCAATTTCCGCTTAGCTCTATAACTTATTCGCTGCCAGATATTATTTTCTCTAGATGTCAATGTTGCAGCATCTTTTATTTTGCTATTTTTCTTCTGTAAGGATATTGTTTCCTACAGTCCCCATGGCCCTGTTACTCTGTGCTGAACTTAACAGAGCGTTCGTCCTTCTGCCAGTCGCTGTCACCTGTTTTCTCTCTCTCTCTCTTGCTCTCCCCCTCCCCCCCTTTCTTGCTCACCCCACCTCCTCTATTTTTTCTTCTCCAGCTGACAATTGAAGTCCAGGGGGAGACTCGCGAGTTTGCTTCAGGGAGAGGTGTAAAGAAAAGGGGGAGCAGAGAATAAGGAGCAGGTCTGGCGCGGAGAGTCTTCGCATCTCAATGCACGTCTTTTGGTTTTCTTCTGATTAACTTTGTCTGTTTGATCTCTCGAGTTTTCTTTTCAGTTCCTATTCACTGATGTGAAAAAGATGGGTGCTATATGCCAGGAAGTATTTCTAGATAAAAGGCACCGTGCCCACTATTTATGCTTTCTGAACAGTCATCTCTTTTCGTGACAAGGCTCGCAGTCTGCTTTCTGTGCCAGTGAGATACTGTAAATATTACTGAGAACAGTGAGCAGGCGGATTTAATTGAACCAACTAACCTAAAATTATGACTATGTTTTGTAATTTACAGCCGTGTTCACGTCTACAATTGAGTGTGGTGAAAGCTGGTTTGGAATAAAGATGACATCAGGTTGAAACAGCAGTCAGTTTCTCAAACTGATCTATAGTATAAATCTGCAAAGCCTTAGACTGGTATAACTTATGATCCACACAGCTAGACAACTGGTGGCAGTGAATATATGAGGCGACTTATGCCAGGGTGGAAGTGAGACAATACTGCTATCTTGACGTCAAGTCCCATCTGACAACTACAAAGGTCGTGTTACTGTACAACCTTTGAAACCACATTCTTTCAAATCACGTCGTTGTCTTTATTCCTTAAGAATAAAGATAAATTGTGTTACAGAGTCCTGATTTAGGTAATTATAATATAAGTGTTTCCTGTTATTGTTCTGCATATAGTACGGGAAAAATACTAATTAGAGAACTCAGGCAACAACTTGCATTAAACTGTGTAGTTTGTAATGCATTGCTTTGTATATAAAATACATAGCTTATGACTTATGACAGATGCAAATGCATTCTCAGTCATATTATGAAAAGCTTTTCTCGGGCGGAAAAAAAGCTCCCTGAAGCTATATTCTTTTTATCCATGTAATATTCGGTTTTTCAAACAGAAAAGAAAAAAAAATCTAAATTCAAACCATTACTTCAAGTATGGGGAAGCATACTAATGGCTTTGCTTTGCAATTATTCCGCTATTCTATTCTCAAAGCTATCATTTGACATTTTTTAAAAAGTCCTTAATAATATACCCTAAAATCTCTGCAACACAAACCAAATGTAGATTTGGATTTTATAGATAAAGAAAGATTTTTAGCACATAACAAAAATGCACATATATTGGGAATATGTCATTTTAAAAAGACTTTTCATTCCTTAATTTACTGACTGGTTGATTTTTGAACACTCTAATTAAGTGCCCGTGTCAGACAGGATACCGTATAGTTGTCTTTAAATTGATGTTACCATTGTCTATGTCTATTTAAGGTTTAGCTGGCTGACCTTTCAAATACACCAACCCTATATAAAGCACTAATTTAGACTTCTATTACATTCTGAGTGCAGCCTAATTAACAGCTCTTTAAATACAAAGATTTAAGTCTTTGGTGCAACGCTAATTCACTCAGTAGCCATCGTGGGAGGCCAATGTCAGCCCAGTGAAAAAAAGTCAAGCTATTATTACCCCAAACAATAGTAAAAGTAAAACCACCTCCCCCCCACAAAATAGCCTATAGTGTCAAAAGCACACAGAAAGAATAATTCTGTTAGTTCTTTCAGAATTAAACTAAATAACAAAAGTCAGCTGGTACAAGCATAACTTCCTAGTGATAATGTAAGACTGTTAAATGAATTAACATATACTTTTCTGCAGTTGCATCACATATTTTGGGTTTGACTCCTGGATTTACTCCTCGCCACTCTCATTACAATTAGTCAAGCCAGAAATTCCACATTATGATCAAAGGAGAGGAAATACAGTTTAACCCTGAGGTGTACTGAGCTGTTTAATAGGTCCAGGACCTGTAGACGATGTCACCGATAAGAGGTTGATCTAGGTTACACCAGAAAGATGAATGTTATGATGTCTTCTGCTGGTGGGTATAGAATAAATTACCCATGATCGCCACACAATGTATGCTGGTTACAGTTCTGTTGCACTTGCACCTGACTTGCTGTGGTGTAACACAGGAACAACGAGAGGCTCCTAAACTCAAGGTGGATGCAGTTTTTAGAGCGAGGAGCCGGTCCACGGAGACCCAGAGTTGGATGCTTTTTTATTAGAGCAGCTCAAGGCGTTCATGCTCTGGATTCACCCCTAAGTTGGCTGATACTTAATATATGCATACATATTTTGAACAGATGTGTAATACACACAAAGCAGGGTAAATTAACTAAAGTTCTCATGGCTCAGCTTTCTCAGTCCTCAAAAAAAAAAAAAAAAATCACTGACTCTTCTCTTCCCAAAACAATACTCCATTGTTATGAGGGTCTACTCGGGGTTGCCTGGCCTACCCATCCCAATCTTCTACTTTAACAAAGGAGCGTGCGTATGTGTGTGCACAGGTGTGGGAACAAAAGAGCTGGCAGCAGGCGGACATACAGTGTAGAGCTCACAGTTGACATAAAGGGTGATCCCAATGCTATCTCTGCGTGTGAGTGTCCAGCTCTTGCCTTATGAGGATTCCTTTGTTCGCTTTTACCTCACAGCTCAATCATCAGCACTGTAACAGCGAAAAAAACTCCCAGCTGTCGACAGAAGACAAGGCTATCTGTAATCCTCCACCAGAGCACTGTTTGCATTTCCTTCTGAGAAGTACATGGTGCTCCTGACACATTATCTTAACATTTGGTTGTAGCTGAATCCACTTATTTGCTGAAAATGTCATAACTAATTAAACATTGACTGAATGGCAGCTATGGCACAAGATACTCTCAAAAAATAACAAGAAAAAAATTATTCTAGGTTTCTGTGTCCTTTTACTTGCAGCCTTGGAAACCTAAGAGCTGTCTTTGTATCCCACAATTCCCTGCATCAATAGATGACTCACTGCATGCCCCGGGTGACATTTAAAGTCAGGCCAGTGGGTTTTTTTTTTTAATATTAATACTTGAGATTGATCAGTGCATGTATTCTTTTAAAGTGAAAGGGAAACACAATAGACTATTGCTTTAGCCCAGACTCTTTACATATCTCTTGTGTAATAAATATGCTGCCACATTCTCTGCAATAATGTCCAGAAGGACCTGAAATTGTCAGAGCTGGTTACTTTGGGGGGAAACTGAAGTCATTTCAAGGATGGAGAAAATAGCAGCCCCGGTCAGGGTGATTGCTCCTAAATTTGCAGTCAAACTGTTTTTGAGATTCGATGTGTTTCGCCCTTGATTTGTTTCACTATACATGAAATGGATATTGTGTCTGTGTAGTCGATAGTTGTAACTAGGTTTGCTGCTGTCTTGGCCAGACCCTTCTTGAGATTTTACGTGATTAAAATGAAACAATCAAACAAGAAGAAAATATCTATATGTAAAATAGCATTAGGTATGTTTTGAATATGTTACAGAACGCTGATCGAATGCGATTTTCATTCACTCTCGTATTTCTTGTTTTCTTTGGCATAACAACTGTTGCAGAGCAGTTGTGTTTGCTGGAGCTTATGTGAACATGTCAGTGTAATCAACTTCTGAAAACATGACTTTCCCGCAGAGGAGGTCGAGAGCATCTATAAAGAGACAACGAGCATGACAGCAGATGAATTTTTGCTGCTTGTCCAGAAACCATTAAGCAGTATACACTTGTCTTCTAAGAGGCTCTTATCAATGCCACTATGTCTGTTTTCTGCAAATAAACCTGTTTCACTTGTTCTGCCAATCACCCAAGAGTCAAGGTGCATTCTGAAGACGTTAACACATCCTCTTACGTTTACTAAGACAATATATATTTTGTTTAATTCTGAGGAAATGGCTTTTTAAAAGCAAATTATTGCATCTGGACAAGAAATAGTCCAGCACATAACCCCAAAGTACACTTTGTTTTTGTGCAGATTGCACAAATGAGATGTTAATGAAATGCTAATTTGTGAAATTTAGAGTTGGTGGCTATTGGAATTGTGTTAATTTCAGAAAGCACAAGATCAGCTAAGCAAATAGGATGCTGGCTCTGGATTAAATTTAAATGTAAATGACACAAATAAGCTATTGAGCCTCTGATTTAACTTCCTGAAAACAAAGCAAACTCATTTTTTGGTGTAAATGTTGATACAAGTAGAGGAATTTCCATCAATGGCAGCTGAATTACTTATTGGATAAATTAGCATCTTCTTGCACGACAATGCAGTATAAAAGAAGTGATGGCTTTTATTATACCTTATATTACACCTGTAAAGATATAGTTAAGGGGGAAACCCTCTATTATAAGGTTCCTTTTACAGTGTTGCAGGTCTTTACTGGTAATGGGAAAGACTGTACTCACTGTAGAGGATCGTTCCTTGTCTGGATCTGGTTTTCACTGTCAAACAGAGAAAAACGGGGGTGTCCTTGACTCCTGCGGGTCGATTATTGCTGACACCAGAAGGCTGGAGAAGCAACGCAAGTGGCTGTAGCTCCAAGTAGGAAGTTCCATCGAATGAAGGGATATATACTGTGGCATCTGGAAACAAGCATTAGATGCAAATTGATGCTTTGAGCTTACACGGTGTAAGAGAATCAGAATTGTAATATTACTTGGACAAAAACAAAACCTCATACACACTTTACTGTCCATTAGACAATATACTTATATATAAATGAAGAATGACATATCTTGTAAAAGCAATGCCCTACAGGGCTGTTGTTTGCAAACAGAAGAGCAAAAACTGGCTGCTGTGTGCCTTTGCAGCATAGACAGCCATCTGTGTGCAGAATCAGCAGGGCCTTGTCAGGGCTATGTGCTAGAGTGTCATTTCCCATTGGATGACAAAGTGATATGACTATAAGGAGAGGTGGAGGAGGTACACACTCAGGTCATCAACTTCGCAAGCCTGTGATGATATGTTGGCCTTTACACAAAGGACTTTGTACACCTGGTGGATAGCTTACTGCTCAGGTACATGACAGCCAATTCAAAATAGGCCACCTTGGCTTCAGCTCAGGGGATTCTAACAAAACAGTCCAGCTCTCAAGTTGAGAGCTCATAATATACAATATGTGTTGGGTACAAAAAAAAAATAGAGATATATTTTTTTATTGTAAGATATATGAGAATGTTCTTTCATGACTCCAGTGTTCACTTTTTTGCGTTTTGATGTTGGATCAAATGGATTTTTAAAGTAGGATGTGAATGATTGACAATATTTAGAACAGACTACAAAGTAAAAGAAATGGAATAAGAAGAATATAAAGTTGTAGCAGAGGAAATCTCTGGGGATGCCTATAATGGAGGCGATATTATAGACTAACTTTATGCTTATACAAGGTATGGTTAAAAAGTTCTCGAACTCCATCGATAAAAAGCCAAACCCCTGCTATGTTTATGAAAGTACAGTTCTGACCACTTGCAGTGATAAGAGGGGTTAGGTCTCTGGCTGCAATGCTACAGGGAAAGCAGAGGTTGGAGACCGTGACATGAACAGAATTACTACGACTGTGTGCAACGAGCTTGCGATCTCATCTCGTTTGACATGGTTGCTTTCAAGATGGGGACCAGAAATGTTACCACTCGCAGTCAGTTGCCATCTTCAAAACGATTATGATATGTCAAGAAAGCGATAAAATGGCAATAAGGCAGAGTACGTCTGCTGTTTGTGACTGAATGGAATCATGTTGGCAATTACGTGCAATCTGTTTGTGATAATACACGATTAACTGAAGTAAATTGGCAAATGTCGTAAATCTTTTGCCATCTGTTGCAAATCTGCTGCCTTTAACATACACAAAAATTCATATTAACTACTTAAATTCAGAGTCCAGCCACATACTCACATATCTGAAACAAGAATGTAGAAATCGTTCCACAAACAGTAGTTGCTGATGAACAGTGATTTAACGGTAAAACGAGAACGTAACCAGCTGGCAACCAGAGCCAGATTCCCTATTGTAAAGAGATACATGACAGACAAGTTGAGCTGAATCTAGTTGATTGCAGCATGTTGGAATCTGTCCATGTTTATGAAATATCATTTGCAAACCTTCCCCATTCTTTCTGGAGACAGTTTGCCTCCCACCGGGCAACCACTTGGTCACAGGACGCAAAAGTTAGCAAACCTTGATTTTTAGTTGTAGCAAGGAGATTGCCATTCTTACTTTACTCTAGTGTGACAGCACCAGAGGAGGTAGAGGCCTTATGTTTTTATCTTTTATATGAAAAATGTGAGGATTTTTGACTAACCACAGATGTTATTCAAGTAATGTGCTTATAGACATGTATACCTTACCACAGCTCTGTGACACTACACGTTTATTTAAAATCAGGTTAAAGGTTAATCCGATATTTAATGTTTTCCTGCAGCAAACATTGTTTTTTATATGTGCTCAGCCTTACTCACATTATGCAGTATTGTTTCAAGGTTTTGAGAAAATGCATTCTCCTGTGGTCACATTTATGCAGCGTATTGTAGCCTGCTACTGGTTTGTGTAACTGGCTGCAGCTCTTTTTGGAAAATTACTGTTGGGCTGCTTGATTTGTGAGTCAGGAACTACTCTTGGACAGCTAATGCCTTGTTAGTGGGTTCACTCATGGCAACAGGGATAACGCAATTCCTCTGTATCAGTCATTCGTGTCAACAGGGCATTCTGAAAATGGCCTTAATGAGCCTAGGAAAAGGATTCAAGTTGTACAGTAAGTGAAAATATCACCAAGGTGAATTGCAGGGTTTGACAATAAGGACTGTCCAGTGGCCCGGGGGACCATGGGACACTGACTTGGTCCAGTTTAATGATCAGTTGCTAGACCAACACCAGAGATGAGTTTCCCGTCATATCATTTTTCACATAGTTATATTCCTTTTTTTTATTTTTTACTTTGCTTGGACTGAAGAGCCGCTCAAACACTTTCCTACCCTCACTGATTTCCTGACCAACCAGAGCACACGAATCCTCCGAGTTGCACATAGAATTATGTGGAGCAGACATGACAGCCAATGCTTCAAATTACACAGAAAGAGAAAACAAAAATTGTGTTGCTTTTGTTGTGTAAGGCGTGGTTTCCTTGGGGGTGAAAATGATAAATCAATCCTATAATATCTGGTGGCAATTTCTGAGTAAGGAAGACTGAGCTGGCTCATTTTAAAAGGCACCAGCTATTACAGCAAACACACACTAGATGCCCACATAAAGAGCTGCCAGCACCTAGCCAGTGAGTTGGCAAAGCAGGAATCTGACAACCCCTCATAAGGTCCAATTAATGTCAAACACGAAACAGAAACAAAAACAGGAAAGGTTCACCACAATAATGTCTTTTCATTTTTTTTAATGGTTTGTTATTTCTCCCAACTACATTTATAGACAAGGTTCCCACTTTCTGATAATATCATCTCCATGGTGGCACATTCGGCATTTTATAAGATGATTTTGTAACAAATATATTTGTTACTGTTATAAATAAAATCAGTATAATTAGCATGATTGTTTGGACTGGATAAGGTCAAAGGAAAAGATGTAAAAAGATGCAGATAGATACATAAAAAGGCACTTTAGGGAAAAACAAAAATGAAATGAAAAAGCTTCTTGGACTGATGTTGTGGTTAAACAAAAGTAGTTAAGGACTCAATTGAAAAAAACCCTCAACTTTCATTGTATTATTCATTTCTGGCCAACATCCAAAACCATGGCTTCTGATTCCCAAGAAGCAAAGACTCAATGCGCTAAAAGCAGGAGGTCATGATCAATACACACCAAGCCTGAATAATGGTTTCACCTTTTATATCTTCTTCTTTCAACCATTTACTCCATGATGGTGTGTGTGTGTGTATAATTTTTGTAGTGTCTTTTAACTGATTTCTTGCATGCTTGATAGAAAGTCTTTGCTGAGGTCTACTACCTACTGTGCCTTCTCTGAAGAGACAATTTATCATACCTTAAAACTCTGATATGCTCAGCTGGACTGCTTTTATCTTGACAAAACCATGTGATGGGTGGCTACGTAATATCGAACACTCACTGAACCAAAAGCACTAGCCTGGATTATGGTACACCCTACCAGCGGAGCACCTCCAGGGCCAAACATAAGTGAATGCACTCAAGCTCCTTAAGTAGAAACTGCTCATATGATTCAGACTAAAGCTGACTCCGATGTTTTGGGTCATAGTCGTTATTATATAGCATTTTATCAATTTTGTGATAAAAAGAGATGTGTGCTGGCTGCAAATGTAGAGCCACATTTCTTTGTTGACTGCTAACGCGTGTAGTTGTGGTTGCAGTTCTAATGGAGCTGTGACCAAGCATACATATAGTACATACATACATACTGTAAGTAAACACATTCATTATATAAAAAAAGGAACTTATGATCTATTAAAAGTATCATAATTATTACAGAAAAATAATAATTCGGAAAATAATTTAAGGAATGAAAAGCAAAAGGGTGGATTATGAATGATAACAATATAGATTTCGATTTCCTTCATTTCCTTCTTTTTCTTCCTGTTCCTTTTCTTTTAGTGTAAAAAAGTATATTTCTGGAACACATTTAATGAACCATCCACTTACAAAACAGATGATGATCAGCATGGGGTGCCTTAAGAAAAATAAGTGTAATTTCAAACAGTATGTTTGTTTTTTTTCCACACTGAATAAATCTATTGCCATTACAAAGAAAAGCTACTGTCTTAATTTACTGAGACAGAACACTGGGACTCTTTAATTCACTGTATTACTTCAGTCTTACATGGCTAAGTAGGCAAAAACTATGGCTCAGATGAAATTAGCCACTCTCGTGTCGTGATTCATTCTTAACTGTTGGTAACACAATACTTCCTGGTTGTTGTTATTATTATTATTTTTGGATATGTGAAGTATGACTTGTCAGCGTTTCATCTAGGACACAAACAAGTCCACATCATTAGTCACTATGCGGTATGACGTGTCTATAATTAACTGAGAGCAGGGGTGACTTGCTCCACTGTTCTCTTGTGCCCATTACTTAATTCAACAGGATGTGAAGACAAGGTTGTCACCTAGCAAAGATGCTGCAGCAATTCACATGCACAAACCTTGTCAGCATGTAAACAGCCCCGGGACTCTGTCTGCGGGCGAAGAACTAGTCTTGCAAAGCACATCATACGATGAGTGCCCACATGAGACTGCGCTCTGTTAAACCTGAGAGACTAGACTGCTTTTGAGGAGGCGCAATTTCACAAACTCAGCAGAAATGACACCAAAAGGCCACTGCTGATATTTAAAGGAAAAGTTTATGACAAGTTGAGGAATAAGCAGGAACTCACTGCTTGGAAGGGAAAGGCTGAGGGCACAACCTGTGATCGTGAGAATGTATCATCAGCTCTAACATAACAGTGGATATATTTTATCATGGTGGGAATTTACTACATATAATATGTAACAATCATGTCATGTAATAATGCAGGCTTGATTTATCAGGGTTCATTTCCAATTACGGTACTGAAGTCAGCCTTAAGCTTGCTCATGTGCAGCAGCTACAAATGATGATATTTTGTGACACTTTTTTTTTCCGGAACTTGAAATGGTTGAAAGAACAAATTAGTCAATGAATGAATCATATTCTCTGATCTCTAAAGGCTATTTAGACGCTGGCCAAAGGATCTTTAATAACCGGCTTAACAAAGAAGCATCTCTGTCATGCGAGCAAAGGGGGGGCACCGCTTTCCTCGACATAGCGCTCTCCCACGGGAAAATCGAATCAGTGTGAAGCCTTAAAAATAGCATCACTTTTGTTACAGCGCCTGGAGAGAAACATAATATTTCAGTTGATTACTTAAACACCTGTAAATTAGCATTTTGAGAACACATGGCAGATGTGTCAAATCAGGGTGCCAGGTGCATACAGGCTGCTCCTGCCACATTAATGACTGTTAATATTAGCTTTGAGCAGCGTTCTGTCAGGATTCCACATGTTTCATAAACATAAGATTATGCCATCTGATTTAGTCATTTACAAAGGTTGCAAAGGTGAACACAAACTTAACACTGTTTTTGGAACAACTTTAGCGCGAAGAAGAATGTAAATCTCTCAAAATTTTCTCTGCACGTATCACATTTAGTGGCTTCTGTTATCAAAAGATCCTAATTTAGTTAAAGCCCACACAAAGAGCATTCAAACTGTCAGAGAACCGAGTTTCTCAGAACGAGTAATATCTTCTCACATGGACACAAATAAGCAAAAATTGAAAACGATTCACAATTGATGGCTTAGAAAAAAAGACCTTTTGAAATTGTTTTTATTTTCATCCAGCAGAACATTGCTTTTGGTATTACTCACAACTGAATGTTGACTGGGTCCTCTCCCTTTCCCTGTCTAGCCAACTGTTCTTGCACATGGCACCTGCAGCTCAAACGATAAGAGTGGCAGGTTTAACACTCAAAATTTATCTGTTGTTATTTTTAAAACAAGAGATTAGGCAGAAATGGACAAAGAAAGGCTTCAATTTTCTTTTTGTTTATCACTGTGATTTTACAGAAGGAAATAATAGGCTTTACAGGAAGATTCTTATCGACTCTTGTTAGCTAACTAAGCTAATGTTAGCACTGTAGTTGCTAGTTCCCGTATCATGATTTGACATTTCACCCACAAATTTTAAAACAGCACATCTTCTATCATCAATAAATATAAAGAAAGTTTTCAGGTGACATATTTAACTACTACTATTTATTTTTTAATATAATTTTTATGTTTGCCTGCTTTGTTTTCTACTAATATCTTAGAGTGGATGGGACTAATTGATAAGGGGATGCAGTGATTTACGGCTTAAAATGTGCAACAGGTTCCACCTATTTCAGGCAATGATGTTGGAGCCCCACAAATTACTAGTCATATGCTCTCTTGCCTCAAAATAAACATTGTTTTTCTACTATAGGTAGAAGTCATCCAAGGAACCAGCACTTCTTATACTTATGCTCCTGTTTTCTTCGGTCTGAAAGGACAGCCACTGATAGAAAGAGGCTAAATTGATACCATTTGATTTCCAGTCCTCATTACGTTGACTTTAATTGGCCACCATATTGTAACAAGAAACAGGTCAAACACACCACAGTTAATTTAACAAATGTAATTAGCCATCAACATGTTTAATTTATATTAGAAGTACAATACCCTTTTAATCCGTGTTGAAATGTTAATCATATATTGTAGCTAGACTGCACTGCACACTGCTATCACAACACAGAATTTGAGATTTCTCTCAGCAGCTTGGCTTGCGTTATCAAGTACACAAACTATTAACTCACACATTCTAGTGTTACTTCTGTTATCCCTGACAGGAACTGACTACAATGGCAAAATACAGGAAGCATTTATTTATTTATTTTTACACTTTCAGGATATCATGCATGGCAACAGAGGGATGTCAGGAGGTACATCAAGAGAACTGTGAAGGAATCTGCAAAGGAACAGCTCCTTGGTATGTGCGTGTAGTACTACCGTCTCCCTAGTATTAGTGTCGGAGTGTTTGGTACAAAATAAATATTTTTTGGTTGGGACAGACGTGAACGCTTCAGCTGAATGTTGAACAAGTGCTGCAAGGTCACATTCTCATTCTCAGCGTGTTCTAGGGGTGAACTTAGAAGGACACCAATGGTTTGAGCTGCTTATATAGATCTTTCATTTCATTAATCATATACTGAATAATTCACATCACTCAAAATTCCTAATGCAACCAACTATTCTCCCTCATAGTGAAACCTATTAGCCAAAGAGGCTCAGCATATATTAACCAACATAATTTGTTGGCTGTCTCTTGATGATTCCACTGTAGAGGTCACAGTACAGTAGGTTTGTAAGCTTTGTACAGCCTGTGTGTGCTCTATGTATTGTGTATATGAATGTAGTGTAAACACTACCAGGTGAATGCAAAAGCCTACCTTTTTCACAAAACGTTCCAGTGAAATGAAGCGGACAGTGACAAGAAAGCTGAGCTTCACCAGGCGGCTGCAGCTGAAGGCACGTCCCTCCGTTGCGGCAAAGACTGTCGCGGCAAACTTGAGGTTCATTCATTGGATGTTCTGGTGCTTGTGTGGGAACTGCCAACGTTGTTGCAAACACTATGTCAAAGGTAGGTGATTGAGCTTCCAGACTTGAGGAACTTGTTGTGGAGGCTTGTATGGCATGCACAGTGAATCTGGAAGATTGATCAAAAGTTTGAGTGGCCAAAAGCCAATCTGACATAAATTATACAGGCTTTTAAAAATTCTGATTTGAATTAAGTGAAATTACTCAGTAAATAAGAGGCGCAGTCATTTAACAAATAGACATATTTTTGACTGCAATCCCGGAAAGAAGTAGAGAATTCAAGTGTTATTTGTCATGATTACAAGTCAGTTTCCCCCTGGCTTCGGACAAAGTGTAATGCACCTTGGAAAAGTGAGTACAGTGTTTTTAGCAATAAAAACCAAAAAAATGCAGAGACTTTACCTGCATCGAGCTATGTTGCTGCCAGCAATCGCATCCGATGTGTAGAAGCTCCTCAGTTTATTAATTTCAATGACTTCAAGACAGCCAGTGTAGTTGTGGAAAGGTTCTGCTTTCTTAAAAAAATATCACAGAATTAATTTTATTCAGAATCTTTAACAAGCAGTAAGTTAAAAAACAAACAAACAAACAAACAAAATTGTTATGTGGGATCAGGCCCTGGAGCCTTGCCTCACCTCACTGAGGACTTCGGTATGGTCATGGAACAAGACTTTTGAAAAACTGTCAGACTCCCAGAAAGGAGAAGCAGAGCTCTGCCCACATTATATGCAATGAATGCTACTGACCCAGTTAGGCAGTGGAAGGAATATATTGAGGATCTCCCTAACTCCACTGACATGTCTGTGAAGGAAGCAGGGACTTAGGAACGGCTTGGCCATTACTGAGGCAGAAGTCAGAGTTGTTTTGGTTGACATGCCCCTGCAGAATTGCATGGAAGTCAGGGACAGTGCATCTGGATTGGGAAACTAGAGATTTTGGTTCCCGTTTTCCAAGAATAAGAACCAGAGGGTATGCTCCAACTTCAGGGAGATCCCACACCTCAGCTTCCCTGTTAAAGTCTATGGAAGAGTAACGGAGAAGAGAGTCCACCTTTTAGTCAAGTTGTGAGCCAGTAGACCAGCTCTTGACCTTCCCAAGAACACTTAAGGGTGCACAGGAGCTTTCCTAACCAGTCTAAATGTGCTTTGCAGACTTAGAGATGGTATATGACCACATCCCTTAGCTCTGGGAGTGTAATTCATCTGACTCATTGTTGTGGGCTATTCTGTCCCAGTAAACGATAGTGAGAGCTTCCTCCTTAATATGTCTGGGCTCATCCTTAGAGACAGGGTAAGGGGCCTGGCCATTCAGAAGGGATTCAGAATATAGCAGTTACATTTCTACATTATAACAAGCTAGTTGAGGTGGTTCAGACTAGGATGTCTCCTGTGCACCTGCTAAGTGAAGTTTTTCAGGCAGGTCTCAACAGGAAGAGACCCTGGGGCAGACCCAGGACATTAGAGAGATTATATCTCTCACTGGGTCTCAGTTTCCCCCTGAAGTGCTGGAAGAAGTGGCCATGGAGAGTGGCCTGGACTTCTCTGTTTTGACTGCTGCCCTCATGACCCAGACCCATGTGTGGATAGGTGTATAGTAATTATAAGTTGTACCTGACTGGGAATAAACTGTTGTGGCAAACCCCCTGTGAAGACATTGTTCGTTCTTTGGATCATGTGTCCCAACCAGTAATTGCTTGCAGTACTTTTAATTTTCTCATGGCCAGAAAGAGTGAGCTCTGCTTCACAAGGTGCCAGGCGTTGTCTGTAGAACAGTATGAACACATCAGATCAAAATGTATAAGAAACAGAGGTACACTACGTGTTAAAAAATGTGTTTTGTATTAATGTTGTAAACAAATCAAACATTGTGCATTATCTGTATAGAAGTCTGTATAGATGTTAGATGTTATTTTCTTGTATGCTGTGGTACTATGGTAGATAATTAGCATATCTTTCAGTAATTTCAGTAAATGCCGATGGTAAAAATCTTCTCACTAATGACATTTTGAACTCCATTTTGTTTTTGTCGAGGTGTCCTATGTAAGTGCGAGTCTCCACACAACTATTTTGGATCCACCCCACAGCCATTCATAGATTTCAAAAACCAATTCTCCACTCTGCAACAACAAGGGAGAGCAGATAATTACCTAAGTGCAGATTCTGGACTAACCAACTGCAGCTTGAGGGTACTCAGGCCACAGATGCACAGTCCCCTCTACTGCGTCTCCTGATACTCCTTGTTCCCTAAGTGGAAGTTAGAAGGCCCACGAAGCAATCTAGTCTGATTTGTTAAGCCTGTACTTTGCAGGCTGTTGCATATGCCGGCTAAACACTCGGGGCACTAACTCCGAGCTGCATAAGTCCTTCCTCCAGAGCCAGCATGGAGAAGCGGTTAATTTAGAAGCAGTCTGCCAGAGCGGCCTGGCCAGCAGCCAGAGGGCACTGTGTTCACTGTCCTTGAGAAGTCAGCCCCACTGGGTTTCTATTTAACATATTGAAAAGCGTCTTTGACGGGAAGATATATTAAAAGTCTATAATGAGTTAGGCGGTGACGTTGAGGATGGCCGTGGTGGTGTAGCTGTGGGTCAAATCAGACAAAGATGGACGGACTCAGCCATCAGACAATTACAGAGAATTTGCTTTGTGACACCAGAAACTATTTTTCCACACTCCCAACCCTCTAGTTATGACAGCTCTCTTTCTTGCAGTGTCTCAAGGGGTTGGTACCGAACATTATGATTGATTTCTACTGCTGCTGTATTTTTCTTGTAGGAAAGAAAGAAGGGTGGAGCCCTGTAGCCTCTCAAACCTGACTGGTCTCTTTTATATTTAGAGCAGTGCTGCTTTCTGCCAACCCCCCGCCAAAAAAAACCACATGAGGTAACTTTCCCACTCAGCATTGTTCTAGCAGGAAATCATTTGGTAAACCATATTCAGTCACATTCAGTATTTCAACTTTTATCTGTTTGCATCTAAAAAAAAAAAAAAGTCATAATCACCAACCCAAAATTAATTTCTGTCTCTGTCTTACAATCTGAAACTTTTTTTATAAGTCAGAAATGCTCAAAAGTCATTGTAGTCTCTACTCAAATGCACAGTAAAGTGGTTTGATATGAGATGCTCTCTGCTTTGTTTCAGCTTCCAGTTCATACATAATAAACTCTGTGTCTTCAAGCTAGACCACAATCTTTCTTATGTCAGAATATAATGGAAAGGGCTGGCAGCAAGACTGCACATGGGCTTAGAAACAATATAACTAAAGGGGCCACAGCCTCACTTTAAATCATTTAAACATTGATTTTGTGCTCGGCTCTTGCTTGTTAATCTTTTCGTAATGAAAAACTGCAAATGAAGACTTTAGAACAGCCAATAAAACACGGCTAGTGATCACTAATGCATTTTAATAGGCACATTCTGATGCTTGTTTTAGTTCTTCAAAATGAAAGCCCATTTGCCCATTTGTAATAAAATCTAAATTCTTAGTCTGGTGATTCCTGCCAATTACGTATTTTCCCCCTGTTTTAGTTATAACCTTTCTCTAAAAAAAAAAAAAAAAAAAAAAAAGAGGAAAAAAATCCACCACACTTGGGATGACTGAATAACTAGGGATCAAGCTAATACCACCTGAGGTGCTCACACAATTCAAAGAAAAATTGTATATTACCAGGCCCTAATTAGCTTATCATTGTAATTGCACTCCTTTTCTCAACAGGGGATGCACTTATGCCTGAAACAGAGACATATTAAAATGCATCTAGGTTGATGTCTATGTAAATGCACCCTGTCAATTAAAAGATATAACATTAAATTGCAACATAATGACATCTTTAGAAACAAAAATAGATACAACTGAACAACATTAAAATGAGCTGACTGAACATAACATCCAACAGCAGTGCGTTTACAGCCTGTTCTGGTATATGTGTTTTCTTTTCACCATGCATGCAGTACAGCTCTTGAATCTTGAGCCACTCTATTCAGGTCCAACAATTATTAAGAATATTGAAACAAACATGCACACATTTACAGAAATGCAATATATAAAGCAAAAAGACTTGAAACTTGAAAAGCAATATTTCATATAACCAGTTTTATTCTTCAACACAGCCTGAACTCTCCTTTAATTCCTGTAAGTAGTTCTCAGGAATAAATCACCAGACGTCTTGAAGGACATTTAAAGCACTTTGGATGCTGGCTGCCTTTTATTCTGTTCTCTGTCAGGATGCTCCCACACTAATTCATTAATGTTAATGTCCAGGCTCTGGGGAGGCCAATCCATGACTGATAGTGGTCCACTGTATTTTGTATTATCTGGTATAGTTTTACTGCATTGGCCATGTGTTTGGGGACATTGCTATGTTGAAAAAAGAAGTTGCTGGAAATCAGATGCTTTCCAGACAGATAGTTGAATAGTTCATCATAATCTGATGATACTTTTCTGTGGTGAGAACTAAATCAATTTTGCAAAGATCCTCAACACTACTGGGTTAAATGCAGGCCAAAACAATAACATACCCTCCAACGTCTTTTACAGATGGGTGTAGATACTCATTGTTGACCCCTCTTGACCTCCTCTGTATATACTGACCAAGTTTTGAACCAAAACTTTCAAATTTGGATCCATCACTCCAGAAGACCCACTGCACTGATTTTCATTCCAGTTCTTCTCTAATTTGGCATACCGCAACATTTTCTCCCTTTCCTTAGACTGGCTTCTTGAAAGCCATCCTTCCACTGAAATCATTTCTGATGAGATTTTAGCGAACACCAGATGCATCAACTGAAAGGTTTGCTACATCTCTCAGGTCTTGTGTCAGGTTTTTGCTGGACTCTTTTTATTTTTAAGTATATGGCATTCAGATACTGTAGATAGTTTTTTTTTTTTTAGGCCTGCCAGTTCTTGTTTTGTCCTCCTCATGTCCAGTTTCCCCTCCCAAAAAAATGTAAGGACACTACATGTCATGCTGATATATGCCACGTTTTTGGCCAATAGCTCCTTGAGAACCAAACTGCTGGTATAAAAATACAATATTATGTTGGTGAAAATATGCTGTCATTTTATTTTATCCTTGAATCATTCATATGTCAGTATTAAGTGGGTAACATACAAAAACATTTCTCTGAAAATGGTCAGACAAGGACAGTACTGAAAACGAGTAAAAAAGCAGCCAATTTCAAGGTCAAACTTTGAGAGACCACAAGAATATCCAAGTTAGACTGGTTCATTGGAAGCAAAATATGACAGATATATCCTATCAGGACCTGGGGACTTCTAGTCCATTGTTCACTGTCTTTTTTCCATCTCATCTATATAATGCAAAAACTTAAGGTTATGTATATAACCCCGGTTCTCTGAGTAGCATGAGTGAGTGTCTCACTATGGGAACGCCTCCTGCGTGACCTCATCAGAAGCTCAAATACCATTACGCCAGCCCTTACTGGCTGGCTAGGTGACGCCCATGTCAGGAGGGGCCAGTCCCTCCCTATATAATAGGCTGACATAGCGTCAGATGTCATTCAAAACAAGCCCACCTCTTCCTCGCTTCCATAGCAAGGAGGGCGGTCTGGTGAGACACTCACTCATGCTACTCAGAGAACCGGGGTTATATACATAACCTTAAGTTCTCTTTCATAGCATTCGTTTCGTGTCTCACTATGGGAGAAATACTGACTCCCGGATTGCCAGACATGCCTGTTAAGAAGACAGCTGTCCCCAACAGCACTTCACAGGGGAGAGGCCCCCACCTGGGAAGAACCTGCACTGAGGACTGAATGTGCTAGGTTAGGCGCTGTCACATCTAACCTGTAAAACCTAGCAAATGTATGAGGTGAGGTCCAGCATGCAGCTGCACACACCTCCTGAATAGAAACTCCCCTAAAGAGAGCCCATGAGGTTGCCAGACCTCTAGTGGAATGCGCACGTAAGCCAGCAGGGGGCTGAAGGCCCCTGCTAGTATAGGCCAGGGCAATTGCTCCTACTATCCAATGGGAGAGGCGCTGTTTAGACACAGGCTTTCCCATATGTGGTTTAGCCCAGGACACGAACAGCTGGTCACTTTGTCTGACACTCAGGGTTCGGTCCATGTAAATGCGCAGAGCACGGACTGGACACAAGGTATGCAGCCGCTGTTGCTCCTCTGAGGAGAAAGGCGGTGGGCAAAAGGCCGGCAGTTCTATAGGGGAACATGCGCCGACAACCTTCGGGACAAAGGCAGGGTTGAGCCGCATACTGACCCTCGTATTATCCGAGGAGAACTGAATGCATGACTGATGCACTGAGAGAGCGTGGATCTCTCCCACACGTTTAGCAGAAGCTAAAGCAATTAATAGGGCTGTCTTCAAGGACAGAAATTTTAACTCAACCTGTTCCAGGGGTTCAAATGGGCAACAGGAGAGCGCGGCCAATACTGTGGGAAGGTCCCACGAAGGAGCCAACGGCCTAGACGTAGGCAATTTACGCCGTGCACCCTTCATGAAACGGCATATTAAGGGATGCTGGCCAACAGTCTTTCCCTCAAAACCAATATGGCAGGCTGAAATTGCTGCCAAATACACCTTGATGGTGGAGAAGGCTTTACCCTTATCAATCAGGGCCTGAAGAAATGACAGAATCACAGCCACAGAGCACTGAAAAGGGATGGCCTGTGATTCTAAGCACCAGCTTTCAAACACATGCCACTTGTGCTCATATAGCGTCCTAGTAGACGATGCTCTAGAACACTGAATAGTGTCGATAACACTATGAGGGAGCCCCACCGTGTTCAGGTTAAACCACTCACGGGCCAAGCCCATAGAGCTAGCCTCTCTGGGTGGGGGTGGAATATTTCCCCCTGTGCCTGAGACAGAAGGTTTCTGCGTAGTGGTAACAGCCAAGGTGGGCCGCACAGCTGCTGAAAAATCTCCGCCAGCCAGTGCTTCCCTGGCCAGTGCGGGGCTATCAGAATCATATAGTGACTTCTCTCCCTCACTCTGGCCAGAGTTGGAGAAATGAGGGCCACTGGGGGAAAAACATAGAGGAGGGTTCTCGGCCACTCGTGAGCTAGAGCATCCACCCCGAGTGGAGCTCTCTGATCGTGCAGCGAGTAAAACAGGGGACACTGAGCATTCTCCCTGGATGCATAAACGTCCACGGTCGCCTGACCGAATCGCAGCCAGATCTGCTTCACCACCTCTGGGTGAAGCTTCCAGTCCCCATACAGCGGGTTGCCCCTGGAGAGAAGATCTGCTCCAAAGTTCAAGATCCCCGGCACGTGAGTTGCTCTCAGTGACTGCAGGTGGACACTGCTCCAGACTATCAGTCTGCGTGCCAGTGTGTGTAACTTGGGGGACCCCAGACCCCCCTGTCTGTTGATGTAGGCCACAACGGTGGAATTGTCCGACCTCACTAAAACATGATGACCTCTCAGCCAAGGGAGAAAGTGTTTTAGCGACAGGTGAACCGCCAGCAGTTCCGGGGACAGAAACCAATCGTCGATGTATGTGGCCACCCGAATGCCCTTTTTCCTGAGCGGGGCCACTGCTGCCTCGGTGCATTTCACAAACACCCTTGGGCTCAGTGAGAGACCAAAAGGCAGGACTACAAACTCGTATGCTATCCCCTGGAAAGCAAATCTCAGATACTTTCGGTATGGGGGATATATGGGGATGTGGAAATAAGCATCCCTCAGGTCGATTGATGTGAACCAGTCGCCTGCTCGTACAAACCGTAGCAGCGAGGCGTGTGTCAACATCCTGAGCTTGTATGTCCTCAAATGAGCAAATGCCGGTTCAGGGCACGGAGATCCAGAATGGCTCTCATCCCCCTCCCCCCTTTCTTTGGCACAAGGAAATACCTTGAATAAAATCCGCTGTGCATTTCCTCGGGAGGGACAACTCTTATTGCTCCTTTGTCTCTCAAGGTGGAAATTTCCTCCAGGAGAAAACTGGCTGACTCGCCCAGAGCACGAGAGTAAACGATTTCTTTGAAATGTGGTGGAGCGACACTGAATTGCAGCCTGTAGCCCTTTTCCAATGTCCTCAGCACCCATGCTGACTGAGTGCAGGTGGCCCAGCTCTTCATGTGGAGAGACAGAGCGCTCACTGGCCACTCCACCGAATATGGCGTTTTGGCGCCCCCTTGTGGTCGCAGCGCGAAACATACGCCATTTCGGTGTCCCGTTACCTATGTCACAGGCGAGCGAGGTGACGGGCTCATCTGCATCATCACAGCCGTGGAAACGCGAGTCTCCACGGGCTGCGTTATGGCAGACGGTGCTCTGTTTTTCAGCATGTTTGAGTTTTTCATGCGTTTTGCAACGCTCGACAGCGCCCTCGGCAAACTGCCTGGATGCGCGTGTCGGGGCTTTTTCAATACAGAATGCACGAGAGAAGTGCCTGTGAAACAACACTGCGAACTTTGGCTCTCTTTCCCTCTGGCGGGTCCGGTGACAGGAACGCCGGCCCGAGTTAAGCACTCTGTGTGTTGAACTCGCTCCGGAACGGAGCTGGGAGGCGGCAGGGCGGCCCATGAAGGGGGGAAACTGGGTTCGCTCCCGCCTAGAGGAGAGGCTGTCAGGCCGGCCGCTTCTTCCTCCTCACGATCGCGGCAGCGGGGGGAGGAGGAGGGGCCGCTTGAGGTCTGGCCTGGGGAGACTGCTTCCGAGTCCATGGATTCTTAGGGGCCCCGGCAGCCTGGGGGGCTGCCTGTGTCTTAGGCACTTTGGGAATCCTGAAAGCGGGGACCGGGCAAGACGCTGCCTGCGCGAATGACTGGCGCGGTGCTGCTGGGGTGGCGTACTGGGCCCTCCTCGGCAGGCAGAGTTTCAGAGCCTCATCATCTCTCTTTTTCTCCTCACATCTCTTCTGCATGGATGTAACAGCCGCACCGAAGAGACCGTGAGGGACGACAGGGGTGTCGAGGAGTTCCTCTTTTTCCTTGGTCGTCAGGTTGGTGAGCCCGAGCCAGCGTGCTCGCTCCTGAAGAACCATGAGGCCCATGGCTCTTCCAGTAGCCTGTATGGCTACCTTGTGGAGGCGGAGGACGTGGTCAGTTATAACGCAGATTTCTTCCCACACTGTGGTATCTGGGTTAGCTGTCATGCTCTCTTCTAGCTCAGCTTGGTAAGCCATTAGCATAGAAGAGGCGTTGTGGGCTCTTACTGACAGAGCCGCTGCCTTGTAGCACTTGTCTGTAAGGCTAGACTGGAAGCGGTCTGTTTTGGAGGGGAGAGATGGAGCCGATGTGGACAGAGACGTCTTCGGGTGAAGATGGCTCGCCACCAACGGCTCCACTTGTGGCATCTGGCGGAGGCCGATAGACTCCATCCCCTCACAATCCAGCAGAGAGCTCCCCACGATGGGGTGTTTCTCGCTGTAAGGTTTTGCTTTCCACGTCACCGCTATCTCATCGAGTAGCTCAGGGAAAACAGGCAACACATGCTTCCCCGTCTTTTTCGCCTTCGGCAATTTCTTACCGTCAAAACGAGACTTTACAACCTCTGTTTGTATGGCGGGCCACGGGATGTTGAGCCTAGCGGCTGCGCGCTTGCACATGTCCTGCATGTCGAGATCCAGGGGAGACGGCGGTGTCGGTTTTTCAACCTCGCCGGTAGTCGAGGGCTTTGCAGCCCAGCTGATGCTAGCCAAGGAGGCGAAATCTTCCTCCTCGCCGTCGTCAGACAGCAGGAGCTCCGAGTCAGCAGACTCGTCTCCGTCCTTGTTAGCATCTCCTCCCCAGGTGACTCCAGCATCGGGGAAAAACACACGATCTCCGTGTGCCTCCAGCGACGGGAAAGCGGTCGCGATGGGCTGAGTGTCTGCCTCTGCCCAGCTCGGCCCTGGCGTTGCGGCCAAATCATCGGGCATCTTAGCCATGGTTAGCTAGAGGGTTGCGCACGTTAGCGAGACTGACACTGAGTGCGGAGAATAATGCTATTCCTCGCTAACGTGGGGTGAAAAGTGTTGCTACTTTTCTACAGGTATTGCTACCTAATGTGTAAAAACCGCTAGCGTCAAAGGGTATTGCTACCTGATGGTGAAGCTAGGGGTACCTTTATTAGCAAAGTATTGCTACTTCCCTGGGTGAAAGTATTGCTACTTCCCTATGTGAAAGTATTGCTACTTCCCTGGGTGAAAGTATTGCTACTTGGCACCCGCACTAGCTACAGAACAGTATTGCTACTGCTTGTATGCTAGTGGACAACTGAAAAGCTGGGGACAAAGCGCCCGGCGACCGAGTTGTTCACTCGAATCTGTGGACAGTTTAGCTTTAGCACCCAATAGCACAGTTGTCTACAGGCTTCTGCGAGAAGCGAGAAGAGGTTTTTGAATGACATCTGACGCTATGTCAGCCTATTATATAGGGAGGGACTGGCCCCTCCTGACATGGGCGTCACCTAGCCAGCCTGTAAGGGCTGGCGTAATGGTATTTGAGCTTCTGATGAGGTCACGCAGGAGGCGTTCCCATAGTGAGACACGAAACGAATGCTATGAAAGAGAACAAGTGATGTGTTAGGAACTCAAGCTAGGTCCTCCATGTCCTGTTTCATGGCCAGGTCTGGCAAAGTTGTAAACGACTTATGCTACAAGATACACAGACCTCGTGGGTCTTTAAAATGGGATGTTTCTCTGCAGTCAGTATTGCTTTTGCCAGCTTAAGGCTCAGTCCATTCAGTCTTCTATAATGAGTGACAAAATTTCACAAAACTGAAACATGTTACTGGCATAGTTTGGATACTATATTCATTTTCTGTAGTGTTGTCTTCAGTACTAAGAAATGCTGCTTTATATGCTATTATATTACATATTTAAAACACAACACAAAAGGAGCAAAAGCCTCTGTAACATCAGTTTTCAATACATTCAGACTTTCATTATATATATAGTGTTTCACTCAGTACATTCAAGTTTCATTCAATGTATTCAGACTTTCATTCAATGTATTTGAATTTCACTGAATACACCCAGACTTTAATTTCATACTGTGCATTAAAGTTTCTTTCAGTATATTCAAGGTTCAATCAATCAACATATTCAGACTTTTATTCTGATATATATAATTGCTTCATAAAGGGTAGAGGGAAACACAGATAGACAATAATAATAATAATAATGGATTGCATTTATATAGCGCTTTTCAAGACCCTCAAAGCGCTTATGTAGATCTCTACAATCTAAGACTTGAGAAAAAAATAGAATACATACCTGATATTTACAATGTGAACTGTGCCATCATTAACATGATTTAATGTAGTAATCCATGTAACCTCTTCCTCTTCATTACAGCAAAAAGCATACTGAAACATTAATAGGGAGCTTCATGGGCTTTTTATTTCATTACAGAATATTTGTCTTTCGAGAGCAAAAATGAGAAAATATACTCATTCAGACAATACACAATAAATTTAACCTACCTGTAAGATTCCATCGAGGATGAAGAGTTTCATGAAAAAGAAATCACCGTTAACAGGTCCTTGGTCCACATATAGTATAGTTCCTTGGGCCACAGTGGTTTGAAATCTCACAGTTATATTGTTGAGAGTGCTGAGGTCAATACCTGGAAACTCCAGGTATGAATTCCCAAAATAATGAAGGTAGCTTGAATCTAGGACATAAAAAAGAAAGACAGATCAATTGGGAGAAAAAGGTAAAGGTCTGAAGTTTCCTGTAAATTCCACTGAGAATCTCGACTGATCCGAAAAGAGAATTCAGCTTTTCATTTGGTTCCTCTACAGGAAGGTTTAGTGCATGGGGTAGGATAAAGAAAAGGCTCTTAACAATTTTAAAGATTCAGAATGTGACACCTGAGCAGGGCAAGTGGTTGCGCCACTTCTACTACGGACTTCCTGTTTTTTCTGCCTATGTTGCTTCACGAATGTAGATGCAATCTTTATCCATCAATTGATCTCGGAAATATGGATGGAATACATTAAAAAGAGATGAGAGATGAGAGGACAGTCAAAAGAAGATGCGAAAAGTGAATAATTACTATTTTGAAAGCAGATGAAAAGACTTATGGACTCTTCAAATATTTTCTCTTTCGCTCACTGTACACTCATACTATAAATAGTCTTATTTGCCAAAAAGCTGTGAAGCATGCAAATGGCACTATATTAGGTGAAAAAGGAGTCTTGGCTGAAATGAACATATTCATACAAGTTTATTACATGCCTCATTTTATAGTGGAATAACTTGGCTTATATCATCCATGAGAATGGGCAATTATGGGGTATTTCAGTAAAAGTTCCACTGCCCGCAAGCTTATTGGGGGTAGTGACGCTGACAACTTTAAAAGACTGACTGAGACTGCAATTGGAGAAAAGCATTAGGGTGCTCATGCTCAATATATTTCTCATTTGAAGGAAATATTGGAATTTGTTGCAGAAAAGTCAAAGCCGAGAGCCTGTTAAAATGAAAAGCATTACTGGATGCACCTGTCTCATACTCTATTGGCTCTCATCTTAGTTTAAGAAAAAAAATTATACATATAAAATTTTAAACCAGAGAAATCAGACACTCCTTTAAAGTTGTTGCGATGATTAATTGGGCAGTTGCAAGTGAGACCTTTATCAATATTTGTTAGACGTCAAGTCCTAATAGGCCAGACCTCCTTTGATCTGACAGCTTGCCCCCTAGGACATTTGGCAAACAAGCTAACCTAAATACCTCCATTTTCTTTCAAGAGAAGTATGGCCAATACCCTGTGGAAAAACACACAATAACATAAAGTAAGAATTATAAGGAACAGACCTACTGCGGTGTGTGAATTAATGAGGATAAATGCATGCAGCAACAATGCGGTGCTGTCTACTGCTTCTTTCCTGACAATAGGGTTTGCCAATGCTGATGATGGAAAATTACCCCTCAGAGACAAAGCTATTCATTAATTTTAAAGCCTTGTTTAGTCTGATGTAGTCTTTGATGCAGTCTGAGGCTGCTGCCAGGAGGCAGTATCACGCCTCATTAGCAGTTAGCTTCAGTCTTTCCCTTCAAAGGTCTCCTGTTTTTACCACTACCTTACACTCTCATACCAGATGTTTTTTGGGGTTTTTAATGCGAATGCCTCAAGTAACCAGTCATGCTAAATCTAAATAGTAAATGTACACAATGCAAACTATCTTATATTTTCTCACTTTCATATCCTGATAATGCACCACTAGGTTTCTCTTTTTTAAAAAAAAAACAAAAAACCCACAGTTAACATACTGCTGACCAAGCAGTTTGCCACTTCTGGGAATATTGGTTGATACAAATCTCTGAGATCAGATTTAATTAGGGCCCGTCTTAATACATGACCATAAAGGAGGTTAGAAAATTGGTATGAGTCATATTTAATGTAACATAGAGTGGTGGAGCGCCATGTTGCAGCACAAAGTGTAGGTGGAAGTCAGACAGGTTAAAGCAGGAGATATTCAACTAGAAATATATATTTGGAGTAAATGTGAACTTAAGATCACTTAATAGGAGGATAGACTCTGGGCTGTGAGAATTAATTGATATAGACTTAATGTCCCATTTATTTAAAAAAGGCAGGATATAAGTCCTGTTTGGTCCCTGATTTATTGGCTAAAGTAATAGACTGACTGATTGAACTTGTCACAGGACAGAGATATAATACTGCTGAGGATCATTCCAGGACCTCTGCAATTTCAGAGCCCCGAGGGAACACAAAAGGTCATTGTGTACTTGGAAAAACTGGCTGAAAATATCTTATATTCAATATACCTAATACAAGAAGACTTAACTGAATATATTTACACTGTAGACAATAAATGAATCCTGTAGAGAATAATTCCTAAATATAATGTGTTTTTAAATGTAGTGTCTAATTATATCTGTGTTGTCTGGTTTTAAAAATAACTGATACAATTACACCAATGCACTGCACTGACAGTTACTGTACAGAAGCAGAGGCCATAAACTAGAGTTGAAATGATAAATTCAGACACTGCCTTTTTCATCTTACTGAGCCTTTCCCCCATGAATATTCATAACTCTGCATATCTTGTGAATGTCAATATGACTCACTGGCAAAGCTGTGTCACTGAATATATCAGAATAGTTATGGGCGTACTTACCATGCACCGTCATCTAAATTACAAACAAACTGAGAAAAAAAACAACAACCCAAAAAACAAAACATAAACGCGTGGCACTGAGAACAAATGCATGTGCGTTAAAAGGAAGATTAACAAGGTGACTGCCTCGAGGCAGGTACTGCATGTTTGAAGTGATTAACTTTTCACTCATCAAGTTGATTTTGAGGAACTTGAGTAATTTCAGTTTTGCTACATGTGGCAGGAAAAGATAACAGCTTCACCTGTGCTGTAGTGATCACTTCAAGGAAAGTCAACCAAATCGTGGCTTAGCGGCAGTAAGCCTCCCTCCACCAGCAGTGTCCTTTCTAGATTCTCATCAGTTCTCACACTGTAGAGAATAAATACTGTGGAGCTCATCATTGCACGTGGAGCGAGAGGGGGGAAAATATATAAATAAATAAATAAAAACGTGAAGACAATCACCTCATTCTTTTTTGTTGCTAGTACTGCTTTGAAACTGAACTAAATCAAAATAAAGATGAAGATATTTATCTACTGGCAATATTAATAGGTTGTTTAATTTACCAGAAATTCACTATCCACTCTATATTTAAATTCCCATTGATTTCATATATTTGAGAGGTTTGGGGAGCAGCTTTAGGTTTAAAGGAGCACTGTCTGAGTCTATTTCAAGCACCACCAAGGGCACTGCATGTGTTTAGATGGTGACCTAGTTAGATAAACTCGTGAGTTTCTGGGTCCCCTTACTTTAAAACTTATTTACCTTCATTATGCACGTATCGCATGTAAAAGAGGTGGTCGGGTTGGTTTTTTTCTCCACCGCTGATTGGTGTTTACATTTAACCCCTTCCAAACTAACGCACGGGACGAGGGCTGGATCAGGTGCGGCAGGGAGGACTCCATTATGTTTGGCCCACAGTGATTTTCAGAGTGCCGCACCGAATTGGTTCAAGCTTGTCTGTGTTCAATAGGTGTGTTTTACAGTTCTGTGAACAGTTTCAAAGGGAGACAGACCTCATCTGTCACAGAGTGACAATCTGCCCAGTGTTCCGAATTCCTACCCTCACATAGATGACTGAATCCAATACCAACAATATATATCACATTGTGTTCTGTGTCGATCATTTGAGTGTTAAAGGATATAGCCCGAAATAATGATTGGACTTGTTACTCCTTGAAATGACTGTTCTCAAATAAAAATAGAAAGGGTACTTCAGTGGCAAATGCGGAACTAGATTTCAGCAGGATTTATTTTTCCACCACAGCTGCACAAAGTATAACAAGCTCTAAATCAAACCAAATATATCATCGCCTGCTATGTTCCAAAGACTCTAAAAATCACATTTGGAGTGCCAGCTTAGTGGGAGTCTCCCCGCATTGGAAACTGGCAAAGCTTGTGTTTGGTAGGAAGGACAAGAGAAGGATAGATTTGTAATTTGTCAGAAAACCAACCATCAGTACAAATTAATTGCTGTAATGGCTTATCATTTTAAATAATTTAATGTCACTTTTCAAAAGACATAACGTTAATGGAAGTAATAGCATAGTAATGGGAGCTATGACTCGATTGAGAAGTGCTAATTTAAGTTGATACACTGCCATATTTGAGTAGAACTGCCATTAAGATTCCATGCGTAATATCTGAGTCTGTGCATTGAGCTCTAAATATAAAATAATACAATAAAACTTACGATCATATCGAGTTGAGGTTCTTTTTATGAAAAGAGCCACAAGAAAAGTACGTAGAACCATCCTAAAAATAAATAAATACAAATTATACCATTAGGACCAAAAAGTCAGAAGATTAGAAACCAATTTGAACAGAAGCAAAAAAGGAAACTCTAAGTGTTTACAGCCTTTCAAGTTGTTCGTTTGACTTTCAAAAACAACTAAAGTGCATTTGGAGATTATTAGGATACTGCAGCATCCATCTTCGCAGAGCCCAGAGGAGTACTCAGATATTTTACTTTTATTTTAAAAAGCAATACGGCAGTGTCAAATTACTTCACTATAAGTAAAGCCTGCAGATAAGATCACATGTAAAAATAAGAAATGAATTAAATGTTCAGCAGCTCCTTCTACTGAGATAATACGTTTCTACATTGTATCACTTTATTATATAAATTCACCGGTCACTTTCTTAGCTAGATCTGTTCAACTGCTTGTTAACACACATAACTAACCAACCAACCATATGGCAGCGTTCAGTGCATTTAGGCATGTACATATGTATAGACGACCTGCTGAAATTCAGCTGACTGAGCATCAGAATAGGGAAGAAAGGCAATTTTAGTTAAGTCAAATGTGACATGATTATTGATGCCAGATGGGCTGGTATAAGTCAGAAACTGCTGATCTACTGGGATGTTTCTGCCCAATCATCTCTAGGATTTACAGACAATGGTCTGAAAAAGAAAACACATCCAGTGAGGAATAGTTCTGTATGTGAAAATGACTTGTTGATGCCAGAGGTCAAAGAAAAATGAATAGAAAGATTGCTTCAAGCTGATAGGAAGGTGACAGTAACTCAACCACGGTATGCAGAAAAACATGTCTGAATGCACCTCAACACCTCAAACCTTGAAACAGCAATAGACCACAATGGGTGCTACTCCTGACAGCAAAGAACAGGAAACTGAGGTTGTTATTCCCACTGGCATTGTCCAATTGGACAACAGAAGATTGGAAAAATGTTGCATGGTTTGATAAGTCTCGATTTGGGCTGTGACATTCGGATGGTAGAGTCAGAATTTGCTGTAAACAACATGAAAAAATGTATCCATCCGGTCCTCAACGGTTCAGGCTGGTAGTTGTGTTGTAATGTAATTTTCACCCCCTTAATACCAACTGAGCATTTTTTAAATGTCTCAGACTATCCGAGTATCGTTCCAGACCATGTCCATCCCTTTCCGATCATAAGTGTGCACATCTGGTATTTTGAAGATGATATTGAGTTCACTGTGCTCAAATGGCCACGACAGTCACCAGATCTCAATCCAACAAAGCATCTTTGGGATGTGGGAGATTCACATCAAGGATGAGTAGTTGATAAATCTGCAGCAACTGTGTTATGCTATAATGTGAATATAGAGCAAAATCTCTAAGGAAGGTTTCCAGCACTTTGTTGAAGCCATGAAGAATGAAGGCAATTCTGAAGGCAGTACTTAATGAAGTGGCTGGTGAGTGTATATGTTAAGAGGTTAAGACTGTTCTGCAGTTTCCACTCACTCGAGTCAGGGTCACATGACAAATGAGAGGGCTTGAGATATGATTAATGGGACAGGAAAGAAGAAAATGCAGCTTTTTTTCCTTTTAAATGAATAACAGAATTATACATTTCAGTTTTTAGACTTTCATGTTGTATCCTTAAGGATGAATTTACATGCAGCTATTTGAGGGAAGTATCAACAACTCCTACTATCTAAAACGCATCAGAAACCAATGGCTCGCTCCTTAGCGATGCATTTTTCATAAACTTACTGTGTCTTATGTTTATGTAAAATCTTTATCTGAAAAGTAGCTTGTAATTAGAGCTGTCATATAAATGTAGCAGACTGGAAAACACTTCTCTCTGACATGAGGAGGAGTATTATGAATTCTACATCTTCACTGACTCCTGCCGCTGCATGTCCTCACATGAATGCACAGAGCCGTCCATACCTGTGGACCCCTCAGCTGCTGGTGCCGGGAAGAGTGTCGGCATCGGCACTCTGGGTGTGGAGCCGCGAGTGATGTTCTCGACTGCAGTCGCCAAGGGAACAGGATCCATAACAGGAGGCAGGCAGCTGACCTTGTTGATGCCATCTACACAGGAAAATGCTTCTGGACACGGATTCAGCAGGCAATCATCATAGTTGTGCTCACAGTTACTCCCCTGTGTATGTGGAGATGTGGAGATACTAAGTGGAATGTAATGTTTACAGCTTAAATAATAAAAGACAGTGCTATTATGTAATAAAAACAAGACGGTTTAAACTAAAAACAAATGCTAGTAATAAACCAACAAAGTCAGGTTATTTTATAGGATTCAAGTTGCCCATACAGTGTAGCAGTTACAAAACACATGAAGTGGTGCATTTTTAAAAAAGCATTTACTTTTCCTGCATTGAAAATGCAGAGAAAAATGATTAGAGCATAAACAATAAAGAAATCTAAGTGGTAAAAGGATTCAAGAGCTGAAGGTGCAGGATGGTAACTTTTTAATGGGGAAAAAAAAGAGAAACACCGCAACGTATAGAAAGGATAAGGTGGAGAGGCTCACCACAAATCCAGGACGACAGAAACAGGTGTAGCCATAGCCTGGATCATTCTGAATGCATATCCCCTGGTTGCAGGGCTGTGGAAGGCACTCATTAATGTCATCCTCACAGTGAAGGCCTGTCCAACCTGCCAAGAACAAAAGCCCACAGAGTGCCGTGGTGAGCCCAGGCTCTCCCACTTCCACCCTCTGAAGTGAATATCAATCAGATTCTCTTACATTGATTTGCTTCTTTTTGGGTTCACACACATACATAGACAAGAAAAGGCTTTCACTAAAGAGTAAGATGCCACATACATTTTAATGAGCCAAGGCAGTATCGTCTTTTTATCACTGTCTTTTTCAGTACTGTATGACTACAAATTTCTCCCTGGAGAAAAAGGAGATGACTTTTGAACGGCTTTGAGGTACAGAAACTATGTAGGCAGTAGGGTAACCTTAAGTGGCAGTTTGTGCAGTCTCTTTTAATCAAATATGTGCATTTTAGAAGTATTAAGGTGGTTTTCATGTAGTAAACTGGACTCTAGCACCTATCAGAAAAAAAGGCTTTTAGTTTTTAGTTCACTTTAAAACATGACGTCTTATTTAAGGCTATAGTTTAGTAATCTTGCTCATGAGCTACACAGGTTCCCTGCAAACGGTCTTACTAAAAGGAACAAATCTGCTTTGGTTGCCTCATTTAAAAGAAAAAAAAAGATTTGAGAAATTCACAGGATATCTGAGTGACTCACCTGGCCTGCAGTGGCAGATGTAGCTATTAATAAGATCTTGGCAAACTGCTCCGTTGTGGCAGGGAGCTGAGCAACATTCGTTAACATCCACTTCACAGAAATCCCCCGTGAAACCTGGTGGACAGCTAAGAAAACATCATACTTTAAAACCTGTGAGGCTGTCTCACAGTGCTGTCACTTCCTGCTTGTGGGTTTGACACGCTGTATCCTAGAACTGCTTTTGTTATTACTTATCAAAAAAAACTTTTCTGTTTGCAAGTTGTGGGTCCTTTTTTCAAAATTTTACAGTTTAGAACAGAAAAATACAACTTTGTGCATTTCAGTGAAACAGAAATAAACCAAACTACTATTGTACTGATCATAGTAATAACCAAAGCCCTATATAGAATGAATCATCCCATTTCCAGCATATTAGACGGCCCATTATGCTGGAAATGAGCATAATAAGGCTGCTTTAAGAAGCACACACCTGGCTGCCAAAGATGCTGTTTATAGTTAGATGAAATCAACCCGCCCTTTCCACAAGTATTCATTAATTTCTTATATAAACCCAGAAGCTCACTGTGACAGAGGAGACCCTTTGCCAGCACCGAGATGTTGATTAATAACAATTTATTCCACAATAATAAAAGGGAAACAGTAAAAAAGAATGACAATATTTCGCGCTAGAAGTCTGCAACACACTCACATCCTGATACAGCTGGTTTTGGCTAAGTGGGTCTGTTTAGGGAGTTTTAGCAAATCTAATGTTTGTCAGCATTTGGTGGCCCCCGAGCAGTCGGGGGGCCCAAAAACAGATGAGTGAGATTTCTGCTCACAAGCTGCTCATATAACTGAATTACAGGGGCAAAACAGGAAGAAAAAAGATCCACGATGTACCCCTTGATCTGGATCTCCACCAAAATGTAATAGGTTGTTCATTTGGTCCTCAAAATTGCCCAATTTAATAATCTACTTTTGCTTCACTGCACCACTCCTAAAACTCCACCATAACCACTGTGTGTAATGGCTGCACATCATAGTATTTGTTTAGATTCATTGATCTGATATGTCAGTCTCTGGTGATTGGTTAGGGGGAAAAATAATCCCCTCTCCCGTGGAAATAAGTTAGAGTGAATGTCAGTTGTGAGGAAGTGTAAGAAGTGGACAGGCTTGTATGATGTCAGGCAAGTAATCCCGCTACAAAAACATAACCTTGGTCGAGGTAAGCTTGGTTTCTAAAGAATTCGAAAACACTCGCTGCAGTGCATAACATCCACAGATACTCAAAGTGAAAATATGAAGGTGTGGTAGTTGTTTGACTTGGCAAATTACACAGGATAAGCTACACCTCAAGCAAAGACGGGTAACGTTCAATTCTGAGGCTGTCATCTCTACTTGCTTTAAGATTTGTACAAGAGCAGTCATTTTCCAGACGAACAATGAGCTAGATCATGCATCAAAGCTACCCTAAGGCCAAGGAAGCCCAAGGTCTGCTGACTCGCATGGATTCCCAATTCACAGTCGCCACACCTCAAACCCACTCAACATCTCTGGGAAAAAAATTTGATAACAGAAAATGTTATGCATCCACTGAAAACTGTTTCAGTGGATGCTAACAAATGTACGTTGTGTTTACGAGGCTCTAACTCCTGTTTTGATAATGTCACGTCTGTTACAAACTGCTGTCTATAAAGCCCAGTCCATGTAATCATGTAACAGTAGAAAATGGGCAAAGGGTTTAATGCGTGACCTCTTGGCTGACCATCGTTACAGAGAGAATGGAGTGGTTTTGAAGCCCATTTCCTGAGCAGGTGAACAAGTGATGCTTACCACTTTGCACATAGCATGCAACTATAACAACCCTCTGTAATAGAGGTACTTTGGACAAAAATATATTGCATGACTGATTTAATATTTAAGCCCATCATTCAGTGTATTAGCCTAATCAAGGCCTTTGTATTCAAGTGGAAACCCCCACCTCAACCCTAGATAAAAACAAAATATGCTTGGAAATTAGGGGTGGGGGAAAAAATCGATACTGTGTAGTATTGTGATATTTTGTTTGCTAATAATGTATCGATACAGGGACAGCAGAAACCGATATTTAAAATAAATAATAATATATATATAATATATAATATAATAATATATATAATAAAAGGTTTTTGTGCTCTGACTTCAGAGCATGTTGATCCTTTTTCTGAGCAAGAATCCTGACATTCCTTCACTGTCCTAATGTGTTTAACTTGTTTTTGGCAGCAATAAACATGACCGTTTACTTATTTTAATTTAAGACATGTTTTATTTTAATTAAGTTTAAAACTTTTTTATTTAATGTAAAATTATATTTTGTTTTGATTTACTTTCAAATTCTTCAGTTGCTGAAGGGGCTGCATAGTTTTCACAAATTTCATAGTTCAGAATAGCTATAATTGTACCACATGGTTGCATTCAGTTAAGTTGGACTAGACTGTGATACAAACCGTTCAGTTTGTCAACAATAAAACTGACTGAAATGAGAGACTGAGTGTGAGACTTTGATATTAGATAAAATGAATATTGATAAAGTTTACCTTTATGTACAGAATCTGAATATCGCAAAATATTTTAAAAAGGTGCAATAATATTGTATCGTGCGTTAAGTATTGTGATAATATCGTATCGTGGGATGTATGGGGATTCCCACCTCTATTGGAAATGTACTAACAACTGTAGCAAATCCACATGCTAACTTTGGAAGTGACAATTATACAACTAAAAGTCGCAGATAGAGTTACTTTTGTGGCTGATTTTATTGAATATTTGCAGGCGTTTCCATTTCAGAGGAACACCTTTTGTTTCTAATACTTTTGTGATATATAAGTTTTAACTCATTTTAAATGCCGTGTGGAGGTGTTCTCAGAAATACACCTGTGGATGGCTCAAAGCTGTGAATGTGGTGGTAAAACATTGAAGCTTTAAGCTCTAAATCTTATGACTTTCCAAAACATTGACTGTGGAAGACTCAAATTAACTTCACTTGCTCAGGTGGGCAAATTAGCATTAGTACGCAACAGCAAAACTGCTTAGATTGGAGTGTAACGCTCTGCAGGTGAAATTAGCGGATCAAAAAAAACCCAAGCCTAATAAGGTAAGAAGTCATCTGCAAACCAAAATCTTACTATGTAGGCAAATTTTTCATGTTTCTCTTCTGAAGCAGTCTGGCAATTCAGATCAATGAGGGGCAGCCGCAATAGAATCATTCTATTTTTGATGTCCATCCCTGTCAATTATCCACTGCTTCTGACACCATTGCCTCTTGACACTTCAAAGAAATTTACACTCCTAATACACAGAAGACACAAAACAAGACACTCTTATTGCCGGCATTAAATTTAGTGCAATTTGCAGTAAACTGCATGCCATAAACTTTAACGAATCATGTTTTTGTGATTCATTTAAATACTTTCCTTCCAAATTGTTGTGGAGCTCTTACAAATATTGTCACTGCATCTGTTTAGTAAATCCCAACATGCGCTTTTTAACACCAAAAGAAGGCCTTGGCTGGAAGAGACAATTATTAAATCTGGTTCTTGAAATGTTATTTTAAACAGACAGCTCTGAGATGCATAAGCCTGCGGGTATTGAAATGCAAAATACTTTCATGTGGTAATTGTTTAAGGTGGTGAAATGCACAGGATAAGCTACACCTTGAGCAAAGAGAGGTACCAGTCCTTTTCGCAGATGCCTTTCCTACCAGTTTAAGGTCAGATGGCGATGCATCAGAGTTTCTTATTTCTTTGACTTTAGACTTTAGTAAGCTGCGGGTAAATAAATTTGAATTTGAATTTATTTATTTACCCGCAGCTTCACACAACATTCAGGAAAAAAGACAGAACGCTGCACACATTTACACGTTTATGTCATTAACACATGGATTTGGCTAGGAATAATATTTCATGTTATTCTGCACACCCACAGGTCAGCTGTACAGTTCTATACAGCAGACGTGTTCGTAATAAAGCAGCCTGGCTCTGCATAACTAGAAGTGGGTGTATAGACAAACTTTGCCCTTAGTGTGCACATTTATCTGTGAATGCACGATATGCATTGCCTCCTTGCAACATATATGCAAATAAACCTTAAATGAAGGGAGCGTCGTAAAAACTGCTGCGGCGAGGCATTTTGCAGTTCAGCACCTCAATATAATGCTCAGAAAGTGCGGCAACATATGTGGAGTTGTGGTTGTCATTGTCACATAAATCATGACACCGAGCATATAGCAGCACATCAGCGAAAGGTTAGACAACGTAATTAACTGCGAGGCATTCAAGGAGCGGCTGTGTCAAATCGGCACACTCTTACTACATACACCTTGTATTCAGATACACTTCATCACTCCAGGGATGACATGCCTGCAATTAAAAAGTAATGATTCATTCTACCGCTGCACTGTGAGGCAGAACAGATTTAATGCAGCGCTATTATTCTGAGACAAGATACTTTTAATTTTTTTTATTTATACACAGATCAGCAAAATCTTGATGCTGATGTTTAGAGTCAGAAATGTAATTTAATATTTTGAGATATTTAACCTCTGTTGCTGAAGCTGCCCACTGTCCATGAGCGGTTCAATAAGCTCCATTCCCTTAAGCTTTCTGGCTTCGATGGTGCGCTAGTTAGCCAGAGACACTAATGATTGAAGGTAACATTAGAGTATGTAAACACACAGTCCAATACTCCTTTCAGTAGCGCCACACACAAATCATCAGAGAAATTCAAAGCTTGCCAGCGCTGTCACGCTTTGATATGGTTGCATACCTATAATAAGGTCAAGTGCAATTCACTCGAGGGGGTTAGCAAATGGTCGATTAAAATCTGGGTACGGTGGTTTTAGATGTCAGTTTAAAAGCAATGCATGTGAAACATTCAGTTGGGTAAGCTGCTGCACATTCAACTTTCAGTAACTCCATCCAAGGACGACCTTTCAACGTCCTTTTATCAAACACTTCAAAATTAATAAATAAATAGTGACCAAGCTCACCTGCATGTAAAGTTTGATCCTTCACCATCACTGCAGGTGGCTCCGTTAAAACACAACGAGACATTAAAAGTAGCGTCTTCGCAGACATCTATATCCTCCTCGCAAGTTTTCCCCGTGTAGCCGACCTGACAGAAGCACGCATATTTATCGATGAGATCGACGCAGGAGCCTCCATTCAGACAGGGACTGCTGGCACATTCCTGTCAATGAGAAAATACCAAAGATTCACATGAACGAGAGACTGTGGCAGGAAGAGCTTTTTAAAAAGATGCAACCATAAAATACACGTTTGTCGATGTAAAGCTCATAAGGGGTGATTAAATAACGAAAAAAAAAACCTTTTGATTAAGAATGAATTGTTAGTAGTTAAAATGCAGATGATCAGATTATTGATTCAGCAGAGACCTTGGTAGCAACTCAATGTTTTATCGCTACGGTCCGGCACAAAGCTGTGGTTTAGATCAATTAGGCATTAGACTAAGCAATTCCTTTTTATCGGGTATTTGCACAATGCTCACATGATCGCGGTAGTTCAATTCACTTATCTTGTAGGAATGTCAATAAAGTTAAAGATACCAAAGGCCACACCACCTCAGAGCTTACAAAATTCTCCTGACGTGTCGCTACAACGCACAGCTGCTTTATTAATTACACTCAACTCACATCGACGTTCGTTTCACATCTGCTGCCGGTCCATCCAGATTCACAAAGACAGGTGTATGAATATATTCCATCGTCACAGCTGAGAGAGCCACAACAGACGGGGTCAGAATTGATTCATCAAAATTATACTAGCGTGCAAAGTGAACTAAAAAGCATTTATTTGTGGAAGTCTTTTGCAGTATAGTCCATACAGAACCCTTAGAGACGGATGTAATCTTTCTAATGAATTAGTAATTCACCTTCAAAAGAATTAATGACTATAATTTAGACACCACTGAGACAACCTGTAAGTGCATTACATTAGCTCTTTACAACATGCGACATATGTCTCCGCTCACTGCGCTGGCAAGGGGCGTAATTAAAAATAATTCCATGCTACTGCTGCACAATTTGCTGTGTTTCTGTTTTAAATGATGGAGAGAAAATATGTACCTCCCATGAAGGCAAGGCGTTGACATGCATTCATCAATGTTGGCCTCACAGCGGAGCCCTGTGAAGCCACCCGCACACAAGCAGTTGTATCGATTAGGCGCATCAATACATTTTCCACTATTCTGGCATGGGTTTGAAACACACTCATCGACGTCAACTTCACAACGTGGCCCTAAGAAATGAAATATATGTTAGTCAGAATTGTTTTATTAGAAAAACTTATTTTTTAGTTCTTCGGTACTCCAAAAGTTAGACACACACACACACAGAAGCACATTATGCATCTTTTTTAAAATTGGAAAAGTAAGTTTGATTTTGTCAAGTATGGTTTGAATTTTTTTTCTAACCTTGTAAACATTCAAATATTGTACTACTTGTTTTGTCCTAGAAGTTTCATTGAATAGGTAATGAATAGTGTCCTGCCGTTCACAGAGTTCACGTTTGGTAGTATTTGTTTTTTTATAACTCTTATAATATCTACTGTCCTGTCAGCCAGGTTTTGAAAAAATGATTTTTAATCTCAATGAGACGTTTACTTTAATAAACAGGGGATACAATAAAAAAGTGGACTTTAATTTACTTGAAACAACACAATGTACATGTTCTAAAACACAGTTATCAACATGTTTATCACAATGAGGAAATACTCATGTAATATATCAAATCCTCTGCTGTTTGCCATGTGCTTCTATGGCAGAGAGAGAGTTTATCTACGATATATACAAAAACTTGTCAGGAACAGCTCACTGTTTGTCATTTCAAACTAAAAACTGCCATCTTTATACTTTAATGGCAACCGCTGCATCATATTATCTTTTCAAGCTATGCATCCCTTACTGACTATGGTTACCACAACGGACGTATAATTTTAACCTGTCCAACTAAACCTGTTTTATTATTTCCAGATACATCATATAGTATAGATGACATACATGCAAAAACTCTCCTCACCTTTGTTTTTTGATGAGCATTTACAAGAATAATGGCCGAACACTTCATGTCAAAGTATCAAATACTTGTGGTAATTATGATCTGTCAAGACATATTGCCTTAAGCATTAGTTGGCCAGTCAGACAAAAAGCTTTAGAGAATAGCAGTGCTCTGAAAACGATTGTCTGAGTCGATGAGTAATTTCTTCTTTGACCAGTAATAATTTATTTTCAGATTTCTGCAAAATCTGTCAACAAACTTATGGAAAAGTTAAGGAGCATAAGGAAATTTGCAGTTAATAGACTAAAGCCTTGAAGATGCAAAACTATTTCCTAGCAGTGTGATCTTACTGTCCAGATAAAGCTGCATCACCAGCATGTTTTTTCTCTCTGATCTGTTTGGTAAACTTTGATGCACTGTGATCACAGGCTGGCAGGAATGGTAAACATGGGTGTGCTGTTTACCATTGCATAAGGATTTCTGTTTTTTTTTTTTCTTTTTAATGATGTTATGTCTTGCTTTCACATTATTCTTTAATATGCAACTTGAAAGTTGTAATGCTTGCTCTGAAACACTCAATTCAAAGTGGTTTTAACTTCTTCGTGACTGTGCATTAATAGCACTGGCTCAAAGCACGGAGCAGAAATATGGCTATTTGCTGAAGTTGTTTAAGTTTTAAACATCTACGTTCGATAAAATATCATTTGAACTCTGAGGGGATATTGGATTTTAGATGATAGGGCTTATGGGGCTAATAAAACTGTTTGCTATATGGAGTGTGTAAAAATGAAAAAATATAACTGCAGATCTAAAACAAGAAGGAAAACAACACATAACTGACAAAGACACGGTCCGATTGTACTTTGTGAAAGTAAAGATTTAGGTATTTGATTGTTAAATAACTAAAGTTCAAAACAAGAGCTGAAACAACTACTTTATTATTCTTTTCCTGATAAACAGATAAAGAATCTTCAGCATCTTTGGAAAAAAATGAAATTAAACAGTGAAGTGTCAATCGCTAGTTTCAAATTGAAGAATTTCTTAAATTTCTACTTAAATCACTATCTTAAATCTAGTCTCTCGATCAGATCAAAGAAGCAATCTCAAGTCATTAACCCGAGGTTGACACATAAACACAGCACATAAACAGAAAAGACCACTTTTCATAGTAACCTTAATCTCAACACTTATTTAAACTCACTGGCCACTTTATTAGGTACACAATGGTAGTAAAAGGTCGGGTCACTCTTTCTGTCTTCAAAACTGCCTTCCGGAGATTCAACAAGGTGTTGGAAACTTTCGTCACAGATTTTGAGCCATATTGACATAATAGCATCACACGGTTGCATCATCATCATCTCAAGGCCATCCTGCGCTCAATTCTGACATCAAGATAACATTCTTCACTCATAGCACTGCAACTCATGGGTTAGTTTCATATTTTTGGACTATTCTAATCCTAAAAATAGTTCAGTGGGAAAATTCCAGTAGATCAGCACTTTATGAAATACTCAAACAAACCTGTCCGACACACATCAACAACCATACCACATTCAAAGTTACTTAAACAAATTTTTCGCCATTGTGTTGCTTGCATTAAACTTCAGGAGGTCATTTTGACCTTACCGCTTATCTGGATTTGGGTCGCAGAGGCAGCACACTCCTCCTCCAGCTTATCTGAGGGAACATTGAGGTGTAACTAGAAGAGCAAAGAGATATAATCTCTAAAGCTAGTCCTGGATCTGCCCTGGAGCCTCCTCCTGGTACGACATGCCCCAAACACCGAGAAGGCGTCCCTGAGGTATCCTAGTCAGCTGCTCAAACCACTTCAACTGGTTTCTTTCGATGTGGAGGAGCAGTGGTTCTGCTCAGTCCCTCTCGAATGACGGAGCTCCTCACCCGATATCTAAGGGAAAGCCTAGCCACCCTTCGAAGGAAACTTATTTCCGTTGCTTGGATCTGTGACCTATGTACTGACTGGTAAATCAATAGCTTCACTTTTAGTTCAGCTCTCTCTTCACCACAACAGATCAGTACAGCATCTGCATCACTGCAGATATTGTCCCAGTCCATCTGTCAATCTCATGCTCCACTCTCCCCTCAATCGTGAACAAGACCTCAACATACTGTACTTAAACTCCTCCACCTGGGATAGTACTGTAACGCCTACCAGACCCAGAATGGGTACTCCACCCTCTTCTGGCTGAGAACTATGGGCCAGACTTTCAGGTGCTGATTGTCACTCCAGACGCTTCACACTGTGAACTTATCCAATGCAAGCTGCAGGTCACTACCCGATGAAGCCAACAGAAACACATCATCTGCAAAAAGCATAGATGAGATCCTGAGCCCACCAAAGTGGAGACCCTTCACCATGTAGCTACACCTAGATATCAGTGACAGAATCCATAACAAAAGGTGTCCCTAGCATAGTCCAGCACCCACCAGAAACTAACTTATTATGAGCACCAAACTCCCACTATGGTTATACAGGGACTGAATGGCTTGTACCAGGCCAGACACCTAATATTCCCCATACTTTCCATTTTCAGAAGAGTCCATTAAAATATAAATATACAAGTTTTATTTCTGTAACAATAAGTGATTAAAATTTCAATAAACTTATAAAATAAAATCACTTATGAAGAAAGGGAACTTTAAAATGCAAAAATAAAACAAATACAAACTGACAATTTAAAGATATGTAAAGTTCTCAAACAGATGCTTCCATCTACACCAGACTTGAAGGCATGTCGCCACCTGTTTTTAAACATGACTATAGTATTTCTTCATTAGACAGTAGTTGTAGTGAAAACTTTACAGTTTTTTTTTTGGAGAAGCCACCAAGAAACCCCCAAACTGTTATTTTTTAACGCATTTTCTTTTTTTTGTAACAGCCACAAAAAAATTCCAAATAAAATCAAAGGGTTTTGGCTGGCTACAGACTACTAAAGCCAAGTGCAATGTAATTTGGGTAGTGTGCCCCTGAGAGGGTTCACTGAACTGCAGCACTGAACTAATGGAAAAGTGTGTCTTATACTTTAAACGCTGATCATGCTGAGACTGCAGTAACCAGTGTCTACAAGGGCAAAAACCCCCACGCAAACTGTGCAATCAGACACATTTAAGATAAGGCTGAATATTCAGCTTTAGTGAGACTGTTGATAATATTCATTATTTATAAAAGGCAGCACAAAAATAGCATTCAGATCACAGAAGACGTGAAGAGGAGGAGAGAGCCGGGAAGGAAACACCAGATAACACAAACTGACAAAATTAGTCTCCCTCCTGCCAACAAATCAGAATGCAAGTTGGGAAGACACACTGATGATGTTCATAGGAGTCTAAATTACAGCAGGTACTGCTTTGCAGAGATGCACGTAAGTGACTTTTTATGCAGAGGAAATAAAAATAAAGTAATGTGTTTGGTATAATTCTACAAGGAGGGATTTCGTGATGTTATTTTTTTACTAAAGTGGTTGAAAAAGATTATTTAATAACCCTAAAATCTCTTCGGGACCTCCAGTAATCAAGAGATGAAAAATGACTACTGACCCATCATTAATCATTTGGTTGGCTTTTCATTTGCAAACCGAGCCAAAAGTAAACAAACAAAGTGACAACAGGAGCAAGAAACTCCTTTGCCTCCTGTGTTTATTCATGAAAGAGAATAAATAAACTGCCTTTTCTGTGCACAAAATCTATCATTTTGTCTCGTCACTGAATGTAAAACGATTCATTTCTTGTGCCAAAGAGATGAGTTGTTTGTTTTAGCCAAAAGGAAAGCTATACAGCAGTAAGGAAATTCACAGTTTATGGCTGCGAAGATACAAAACAACATAAAATAAAAGATCAAAGCTGAAATTTAAGTTTCTGAAATACAAAAGTGTGAAAATGTAAAAAACATGAAAAATTCCACGTCCTAGACACTTCCGTTTCATGCTATCATTAAAAGTGATGATCACACTAATGATTATTGCTAGATATATCATTTCAATAAAATGCAAGAATAAACTTTGTGTCACAAGTTGTGTTCACACATGTTTTTCAGTGACACAAACAGCTAATTTTAGATTCACCAATTAACTGAACACACACACTCACAGGCACATACAGCACGTTATGCAGACATCAGCTATCAGCTGAGCGTCAGGTTCAAACTCAGAACCTTCTTGCTATGAGGTGGCAGTGCTAATTACTGCACTACTTTGCCACCCACAAACTAACAATACCTAACTTTAATGTTCAAATTATGTAAACATACGGGTTAAACAAAAGTAATTATGCACAGGGACGCACTCCTTGCAGAACAGAGCAGGGTTTAAAAAATTGTTTATACTAAATAAAAATAAAGCTGAGAACCTTAATGGGGACTATAAAGCATTTACTGTTTGTTTGTGGCTGTTAGTTTGCACAAAAAAAAAAACTGCTCACAATGTGATTATATATGACAATACATATGTCGTGCTAATATTGAGGGTTCATTAAAATCAATTTAAGGCATTAAATGTATTTGTTTTTTGTTTTGTTTTTAATTATGAGAAATAAATAGAAAAACATACACTGACTGCTCACATAACACAGTTTCTAGTACTTCTACCTCTGAAGAATTCAGTTAGAGATAATTGGTTTATAACTGATACCCTTCCATTGATAAAGTCATTGGAAATGTTTGCACAATTTTGCATGCTGTGTCATTAATAAGTAAACACTACCAGCAGCAACAACAACACTTTGTGAAGCAAGTCCGGCCAGCAAGAGCTAGAATTTACTGAAGCCTTAACAGCAAACAACATCGCAAGGGCCAGAATATCATCATCTAGCAATGTGCTGACTGAGGAAAGTGTAATAAAGTGCTGATTGCACTGTACCATCACTCAAGGGAACATGCTCACTAATGATGGGTGAAGAAGAGAAAAGGGAAGGTGACAAAGAGCGTGGAGAAACTGTGATTTATATAAACAAGATTGCCAATTAATCATGTCACTGTAATGACCTTTGACCATAAAGAACACAGCACCTGTACACAGTTAAGTGATACATTACTGGGATTCAGAGACCTTTAAGCCAAATGCCCTAAATAATGATGTGACAGCAAAGATCCAGCCAGATGCCAAGACTGACTTACATTATAGGACAGCATGTTTGCTAATACAATATATACAGACAGAAAATAACACTGTATATACAAATTAAGCTTAATAACAGGTCTTATCGATCCAGTGAAAGTTTAAATTATTAAGGCGTGAGGAATACGTTTACGTGAAGAAGCAAAGATTTGATCTCCGTGATCTTTACCGTGTGTTTTTATGAGAGCTGTAAAAAAGCTCACAAAACTATAGGAAGACCCCGTTCACTACAAAAGACATATGCACTGAAGAATATTCCACATAGGTACTGATTGAGGTGGGAATAAAGCGTCATTACAGCCTAATGACATCAACAAAAGTGACCTGATATAGCACCAGTCTCATTTATTAGTGAGAGGCTTCAACTGTTACTATCAAAATGACTTTTGGCATTTGATATGCAAAAAATATCCCCTTTCTTCCCTGATGGCTAAAGCAAATAATATGTTAATACCATCAAGTGACACAATGAATTACAGTGTTGCAGCGATGACACATCATGGCATCAACGGAGAATAACATTTCAATTCATTCCAATCAGGCTGCAAAAACACCGCATGATGAATCACCCTCCGACAGCAAACTTACTTTAAGGCGAGAATAAAAAGAACACACAGCACAACTACAGTAGCATCGTAGACCCATTTTTTTTCTTTTTTTTTTTGTGCGTTTTGACAAAAGTTGCTTTGCTGTTACACATGTTACTAGAGCAAATATTTTGTATGAGTTCTAGTTGGTTTGAGCCAATCCACATTGTATCCTCTGGCCACTTGCTCTCTTGGGGGACCCTGTTTCCTCAGATGAGCTTAGAGCAACAGAAAAAGTAATGGCTTGTACTATGCTGTGCGTAGGTCTAATAATAAAAGCTGCTTCTGTGGGAATTGGGCCATGCGTGTCAGGTTCTGCTCTCCAGAGTAGCAATACCTCAGAGATTTTCCCCCCTCTCTCAACTGGGGAAGGATAAATTGATGATACAGTGTGGAAGACAAATGAAATTAATCTTCCCAGTATCTGACAGGAATCGGCTTTGGATAGCGCACACACAAGTGCACACAAGTGTGCACACGCGCGCACGCTAAAATAGCTCGATATCCTTCTGGGTGGAAAATAAGACAAATGGATTGAAGTAAAACAACACTAGCGTTCTGAGACTGAAGAGGCTGATGAAATTAAATAAATGCAGCTAACAGACACTGAGACGTTTTTATCAGATAAAACAGATGACATGAATTTATCTCTTGTTAGCTCTACTAAAAAAGCAGGCACTGTATCTTGCACAGTGAGGCAGGCTAATTAAAAGCAAGCATTGTGAAGCATTTTTTACACTAAGCCAGCTCTGTGTCAGACTTGCTTCAATAGCGTGCAGCCACAAGCGGGCATGATAAGCTTTTTAGAGTCTTATATTGATCTTAATGTCGCCTTAGGGCGAAAGAGCTACCTGAGTATCCAGGGCGACAGACACACTTGAAACCCCCGGGCGTGTTGATACAGATGCCCTCATGTAGGCAAGGTGAAACTTCACACTCATTCACATCCAGGTCACACAGCGTTCCAAAATAACCAGGGGGACAGATGCAGTGGAACCTAAAGAAGAAATTAATAAGCAATGTGTCACACAATCATAGCCCACTTATGTTAATTTCTTATAACTTTAAAAATCATCCGAATTGTTTTTCCTCAGCCAAACATGCGCGCACGCTCCCACAGCAGTTGCGTGCGTGTGTTCCAAACCCACTGAGATAAACTGCACTGGAGTGATTTTCTCAACTGACCGGCAGCATTTTGCAGAACAATTAACAACTGGCAATTAAGTTTCCCAGTGTGCAACTTAATTTAAATTATCCTTCATGACTTGTTACTAAAGGGAAGGCTTAATCTGTCCGATGATGTGGTTTACTCAATTGAAATCCATCTCTGAAGCTGTCGCTGGGCCTAACCATAGATCTCGCAGGAGACGAGGTAAAGAGGCAACGTACAATTATTCACCTAAGTGCTGCTGTAAACATCATTCATCGGTAAACAAGTTACATCACATCAAATTTATGAAATATGCTAATTGGTAGTTATTGTCATGTGGCGCATTTGTTTGAAAGCCTCTTCTGCTCTTGGACTGATTTATTAGAACAATTAACCCTTTCCTCGTTGCACTCTCGCAGCTCTGCATAGTCTGATTCTTTATCGCAGTATAGATGAACTTGCATGGCTTGCTGGGTCAGGGAGATGGATTCAGAGGTGTGTGGCGGGCAGTGAGGTTAAAACACACCTGATGTGAACTCCCAGGACTATGCAATCAGAAGAGTGCTCTGAGCAGGGCCAGGTCACATGGGAATGAAATCATGACGGAAGACAAACTGGAGACAAACCATTTAGGACTCAAATTGGCCCTGGGACTTCTCAACCCATCTGTCCGACTAAGCCTGGAAGCCCCGGGGCTCCCATTAAGCACAGCAGAGAAAAGCACCGGTGGAGTAAAGCCCAATCTAGATACATGATGTGGTCCTGCTGAATTTGCTCTTCGTCTTTAGAATAGCAGCTTATGTGTGTCAAGGATGACAAGCTCGTTGTATAAACTGCAATACTCTAAGGAGGAATGCCAAAACCTTATAGTTTTTTTTCTTTGGAGAATGGTTATTGATCATTCAACTTTCAAAACAAAATCAAGCAATTAATTCTGCCTGGCCTTTATACTCAAGAAATTTAAACACGCTATGAATGCAAGTAAAAGGGGGGAAAAAATTGCATATATGCTTACTTGTTCACAAGATCTTGACATGTGCCAGCATTCTTGCAAGGGCTAGAGGCACACTCATTGATATCTTCCTCACAGAAAAGGCCAGAAAATCCCACCTTACAAACACAGCTGGAAAAGAAAAATCATTAATATTGATATTTTGTCTCTGATGGAAAATAGAAGATGTTTCTCACAAGCACGTGCACAGAGTGATAAAATCTATAGGAATGTATTGATATTGATCACATTTAGTTTGATTGCTCACAATCTACAGCGACAAAGACTGGTTTAACTAAATTAAAGAACATGCACAGTAGCATGTGATAAAAACAGTAACGACAAACATGTATTGTTTCATCTAACTACAACCATAATAATACTAGCTGTTAAATAAATTTCAAGCTAAGAAGAAGCATATTGGTCTGAAACCCATACAAAAAAAAAAAAGATTTCATCACTAAAACTCCTGACATTTTCTCACCCACTAAGAAATGAAAAGCTGGTTTGCGGATAACACTTTTTACCTGTAACTGTTGACCCGGTCCACACAGTCACCCTGGTTTTGGCATGGGTTTGAACTGCACTCATTGGTGTCAATTTCACACCAACTTCCTTCAAATCCTGAAAGATAGATGAGATGGTCATGGATCAGCAAACCCCACTACATCCTGAAAACGTCAGGACCGATGATAACAAAGGCCCCAGTGAATGCCATTTTAATGGAACTAGTAAGCCCTGTAGCATATCTCATCTTCCAGCTCTCAGCACTCACTGTTTCCCCTTTGAGAGTGTGTAAGTCTAATAATACTTTAGTGCCACAGACAGATTGGTCTGAGGGTTAGTGGTTTGGGGTTTGGGAGGTGTGTGCCTGAGTGTGCCACCGTGCATATGTCTCTGTGTCTGTCTGTGTGGGAGAAAGCGAGCGAGTGGGGGGACATCTTGTTAAGTTAGGGTAAGAGGGAGAGGCTAAGCCCAAGAGCTCTTTTGCCCTTGTTCATTAGGGGGTTGAGGGCCAGCATGGCTAAGCAGATCAGCATGGATGTTTTGTTGTACATCTGAAGGCAGCCTAGGAGCCTGTAGTGTTCTGCCTGCCAGAGGTATTCCTCTAGTGCTTGGCCTGGGTCTGGTCCATTAGATAGTTTTCTGCTGAACAAATTAACATTCACTCCATGCATGACTGGGTTTTATTACGTAAAAAAATTGACAAATTTAAAAAAAGATCACAAATTAACCAAATGCTCAAAAGTATGGAACCAATTAATGGACATGATCTAACTTTCATTAGCAGTGAAATTTAATCACCTATAAACATCAGAAGTACATCTAATGCTTAGGCGTACAGTATAAGCATCCATCCATCCATCCATCCATCCATCCATCCATCCATCCATCCATCCCTCCATCCATCCATCCATCCATCCATCCATGGCTTATCTGAGTCAAGCCTGTGGAAGCAGTAGAGCTACCCAAGCCCCCATATCCCCTGCCAACACTTCCAGCTGTTCAGGAGGAATACCAAGCCATTCCCAAGCCACTCTCTACAGTGTATCTGGGGACTGCATGGGAATCTTCCCAGATGGGCATCCTTGAAAGAGCTCCTCATCATATCTCTAATACTAAACTCAGACACCCTTCATAGGAAGCCTAGTTTTATACTTTTGGCCATTATTTCAACTTAGTTTTCTCTTCACCATAACAGACCAGTGCAGCATCCAAATTACTACAGATGCTGCACAAATATGCCATTGTAGCTGCACAGTGTGAGTAATTATACACAGATACAATTTCCTGTGCAATGCTGCTATCAAGCTACTTTAAAATTCTGGGCTCAGACTCCCAACAACGACTACTGTGTTTCCCCTGCAGAGCACCATCTGCCGAGCATAATTAAATGTAATGCAAGCATAGCAAAGGGTTAATATAACTAACCCATAATGAGTGTGTGAGTGCCCTTATTGTTTTCTTGTCTCATTATGTTACTCCCACTGCTTCAAGATAGAATTACATATTTTTGAACTGTAATGGGTTTTGCACATAGTAAATTTTATGCCCAGAGAAGTAAATGTATTCACAATGATGAGGTTCCTGAGAATTGTTTAAGACAGGAGAGCATGCGTTTTAATCTGGCATGTTAAAAAAATGTGAGACTCGAGCCATACAGGAAGAAATCATTCAAAGTATTGAATATGACATTTTGGCTATTTTTGGAATTCACGGAAACAGTCTAGCAAGGTCATACAGGGTCTTCAGTCCTCTGTGTAATATCAGGAGGTGACTATATACTGCCTTTTTCTTTTTCATCTTCACTTCAAAATATACAGATGCAGGAGTTGTGATTATTTGTAGTCTCCAATGTGTTTAAAATTAGAAAAAAAATACACTATGAATAATGAATTTCCTAAAGGAAAATGGAATGCAGGGTAAGTGACACAACTCTGTGCATCTTGGGATGTATGAATGAAGAGGAATCCATGAAGAGGAAACCAGAGACAGCACAGAGCATCTGGTGAATTATGGGACAGCACAAGTTTCCCATGCTGGTCTGTCAGTCAAAGCGATGGTGAAGCACCTTGGGGACTATTTCGAATGTCACTGCAATGTAATGCATCTTCTGCTACTAAGCAGTGACTTGAGGCTTCTCTTTGACAGAGTACAGAGCGGGATACCCAAGGCGCGTGGCTCACGTAGTCATTCCATCATCTGGCAAGAGCTACAGTATGTGATCACGGCTGCTGCCAGTAAATGTCTCGGAGGAGAAGAAATTGCGGGTGATCCCAAGTGGATAGCCAACTAACTTTGATTGACATTTCAATTGAAATATGAGGAATGTCTCCATTTTGAGAGAGCGAGCTTAGTTTGGACTGCTACATTGGTGACTGTTGTCTTCTGTCAGTCTGATGTAACCGTTTCTCAGAAGGGGCTCATTTAAAATTTTTATAACACAGCGTTTCTGCAGTACAGATTACGATCTCTGTCTGCGGCGGCGTCTGTGTGCCGTCATGCATCAAAATGTTAGATGTCACTGGTGGCTTAATCCAGGAGCAGGATTGTCATGTTGAAACTAGGGTTGCGAGTTTTGCGCCTGGCCTCACGAGTTTTAGTTAACCTACTGCACTTTTTAATTTGCCAGTCAGTGGCTGGATTTTAGATTTATGACACAAGATCAGAGCGAGATTTACAGTATCCAAACTCATAAAGGCCCTAAAAATGCAATGTGCAAAAATTGTGAAAATAAGTGTGAAATAATCGCAAATACAGAGAACATTACAAAAAACAGACATTCTGCACAGACAACTAAGCTATTTTCAGCTGTCATTAAAATAAATAATTAAAAGATTATATATAAAATATTGTTTTACTGTGTTTTATGATCAATATCACAATTCTTGCTTTTTGCTTCTCAGCAGGAAGTGAGAAGCATTTTGCATTGTCTTGTACTACAGAATTGCTGTATCAGGATAATACAATGGGTGATAAATTGCAATACTACGCAATTGTATTGTAAACCAAACCATCCCAGCACCACTGATGGAACACTGTTGGACATCTTGGATTCTTTTCAAGTCCCTGTCACATTATTTTAGTTATATTTATTTAAAATGCAGCAACACGAATAGAAATAAAAACAGAAAAGAGTATGCTTGAAGGTCCTTTACATGCAAGGACCAAAAACTGGGTTACTTGAAGAAGTGGGTTAAGAATAGAAATCCTTTGCATGTAAATACCAGCTACTGCAGCCAATTTACCCCACTGCTACACACCTGGACCACCTCTTCGGCACAGCTAATGCAGGAACAAAATGATTAAACACTGAGTTTATTTAAAATTTGTTTAGTGTACAGCTGCTGCAGACCTGCTGCTATTTCATACTTTTAGTATAAATGAAACTACTTCTTCACAACTGATTTCTGGCCCTGTGTACACTCTTGATGTTATGGTTTGTTTATTTCTCTAGCTTTAGTCATATTATTTAATTTAATGACTAATCTACAAATTAAAGCTGTTAATTTTGGTTTATATGTTTATATGTAGTAAGTTTTGGCTGTCATAAAACGACAAACTGCTTGTTTTATGGTCTGTCAAAGATTTGGCCCTCTCCGACTCTGACCATTGCCCCCTGTCCATTTGGAAAATCATTCATGCTGTGAAACCAAATGTTACAGAATGAAGAAGTTTACAAAAAGACGGGGAAAAAAAACCCTTTGTGGAACAGCCTGAGTGCAGGTATCTCGTCTCTGAGGTCTGCACCAAATACAGGCACTTTAAATGGTCTGAAATAATGGGGGAATATGAGATTTTGGACTTTTATTATATCATGCACACTCTTCATAACCATGACACCGTACCTCTTGAATTACAAATAAAAGAACAATCAGGTTATGCTTTGAACTTTAAAGCTTTGTTAGGCAATTTTGCTTAGAAAAATTCATTAAATCAAATGGCACTCTGTGGTGTGAGAGGGCTGAAAGCACTACAAATGCCACTGAGAATCAACACTCTTCACCATGATGACTACAGCTTTCTGCTTGGCATTTAGGTTTGCTGATTCATATGTTTGGGCCTGAAGCCTATCACCTTGTCTTTCATACAACGCAAAAGGTTTAAGATGCAAAATGTGAGGAAACACCATGCTTGCCTACAAATCAGACAGTTGTGTTTTGCATTTGCTTTTTGACTTAATCCTTAGTTTTAAATCTTTGAAAGTCTATCATAAACATTACAATTCACATTTAATGGAATTGACAGTTTATTAGTTATACCTTGCTTATACCGGTCTGGACCCCCTTTTGCCTTCAGAGCAGCCTTAATTATTTTTTGGACTGAACCTAGGTACTGAGATGTGAAGACTATGGAGGTGAACTTGCGGTCATGTTGAAGAAAACAGTTTGAGATGATTTTAGCTTTGTGACACATTTTCCTGTTACAGGATGCCGTCAGAAAAATAATACACTGGGGTCATCATAAAGGGAATTAGGAGGTGGTGTTTTAATTATTAGATATTTGCAATAACAAGTAGCTGAACAAGTGTAGCTAATAAAGCGGTGAGCATACAATTCTGCACTGGCTGTCTCTCCTTATGATCATCATACATTAGTAAACATCATTGTTGCAGATGAGCAATTTTGTTACCTCCCTCTCTCTTTTTAATGATAACTATGTAAATAGCCACAAAGCTAAAAAGCTTAATAAATAGCTAGCTACATTTATAGCTAGCTAGCACGATATAGTGCTAGCTAGCTAGTTAGATATCTGTCTGCCCAAGTTCTACGGGTAATTCATCTTTTTTGTTTGTTTGTTTAGTTTTTTTTAAGGTGGAAATGTTGGGTATTAGCTTAGTCCTTAAGCTTAAAAATTTTATTTCCCCACATATTATCAGTCAAAAGTTACAGTTATTGATTATGCCTAAACATGCTGTATAATTTTCACAGAGAAATGAGGATTGCATGCCAATATAAAACAATTCTGACTATTCCGACTTGGTATGAATGCAGATGCACTCATCTAGGTCACCTTAGGCTGTAACACTGTGCTTACAGCAGTGAGTGTCATGAGCTAAAGAGAAACTTTGGTACAGACTACTTTTGTGTGTGTGAAGATTTTCTTCTTCACATGATTTCTTAACAGTGTAATGCAGTTCCCATGACAGAAATACAAAAAAAGAAAATGTTCTCATTTTTACATCTTTTCACTCTATGAGAAGACATTTTTTTAACATTAGGAAACATATTCCCATAGAAGACACCAGGTCTACTGTTAAATTAATTTTGCCTTAGTCACAAGATATGTTGGTTTGTAACACAATAAGAAACGTATTTATTTTTGAAAAATCAGGGTCAACTTTTGTCTGTAGAGCAAACTATAAAATTGAAAATCACTGATACCAACAACAGCTACCCATATATACTACACCACAAGTAACCTGCGACATGTCTATATCATATCACTGTCAATCATTTCAGGCTGCATGGTTGTTCCAGACAAGGCAGACTTTATGTAGCTCATGCCTTTCTCTGCTTAGAGGAGGCAAATCAACGGTTCATGCTTCAGCGACCTTGTACTGCATGTATTTTATGGTGTATATATTGTATTATATGTCCCATGCCCTATTTTTGTTAAGAGATTACACGCGTCATCTTATTTTTGTGATTTTCTTCCCTGTTGTTTAGCAAAACACACAAACAATGGTGCTCTTCTTTCTGCTGTCAGGCTGTTGCCATCTTGTTTAAATGCACGTATAATTGAATACCTATGCAAACCTGTAGTACAAAAACAAAGTTTGTCTAATATCCACATCAGTGCTAAGCAACTGTCATTATGGATACTGATGTATACACTTTGCTCAATGATATCTCACAGCTTCTAAAAGTAAACCTATGGTGTATTTAAAAAAAAAAAAACAGAACATTCAATCAGATCTGTAGTAGCTTCCACATATTTATTCAGAGACTATTTGGGCATTTTACATGCTGTTAGGCATTCAGGGGTTAAACACCAATCTGGTTAAATCAAATAATGATGAAGAATTTTCATGAAGGGAAATCCTCTCACACTACTATGTGATCACTGATGCTTTTTTCCTGTCTTTTTCCCCCCACAGCTGTTGTTTGATCTGGCAACAGCTTTCAAAGCTACAGTGGAAGAAGAGAACCACCTTTGCCCTCAGCAATGGAATATCACTAGTGTGGTGAGACCTTTGCCAACTGAAGGGGCACGCTCTCATACTGAGGTCGAACACCGGCTACATTTGAATATTTTCCCACTTCTTTGTGTGCCTTCACTGTGAGGAATATTAGACCAGACAATAGTTTCCCAAATGGAGCTGTGATTTACATGACATGAACTCTGATTAAAATACAATATGGCCACTGACTGCCTCTCTGTGGTCCATTATTCTGTGAGAAAGATTTATTTGGAACACCTTTAATCTCAGTAATTGTGCTATGAGAAGCGAATGGCTACTGTGCAGGCTCATAGTCACATTACATTGGTTTTGTTAAAATAAGCTGGGAAGTGATGAGTCGTAACATATATAAGCTTTTTTTGGTTTCTGTACAGTATCCAAGTGTCTTATATGTAACTGATATGCTCTAAATGCTAAAGGGTATGTCAGCCAGGTCATTTAGTTTGACACCTTATTCATTTTTATAAATGAACTAATACAAACTAAAGCAGATAATGTGGATTGCATGAGGTAATTATTATAAAAAAGCTCATCATAAAGATGGTAATCATAATAATCTAGAACAGCACACGATAAAGGGCAAAATACACTAAGTTGACTGAACCTACAGTATCTGTATTTCTAATTCCTTATACTAAGATAATGAAAAGTCTCAGTGATCTTGCTATACATCTGCCAGGGCATCTGGTTTATTAACTGACACATGTCCGCTATAAGTCATAGAGTCTGCCCCCTCTATAAAAAAGAATAATCACCTAAAATGAATCTACTGAGACTTTTTCCAACACATTTTGGCAACACATATTTTCCACACATCTTTTTCAGTATCATATTAGCTATGTGTCAGTTCTCTTGTTGGCATAGCTCCACAGTAGCTCATTAACCAACTGTTTGGTAGGACACAATCTCAATCTTGTGGAAGGTGAAGGCTAGTGTAGCATGCCATGCAAATAAAGGGGTTTGTTCTCCATCTGGCCAGGAACACCTCTGGGTATATTCTGAACCATGGAGACCAAATGGTTTTTCCATGTGAAGAGACCACACAATGCTTTTGAATTAATTCCCTGTACTGCAAAAATGAGAAAAAAAAAAAAAAAAGTCTCCACTTCATGTAATGGACTAGAGGCAAAGCGATTGTCCTCATATCACACAGCTCACGTTTAACACTTAAAAATGCCAACTTGTCACCCAAAAACCAATAAAAAGCTCATAATGAATATAGGCACTTTAACTAACAAGTCTAAAACGTTAAGTGCTGCAGTGGCATAGTGTGATATCCATTGAAAATGCCATCCTAAAGAACCTACGAATGAAACTAGAATTACAATCTATTAATCTAATCCATAGAATATTATCATTTTAAATAATTGACAATTATAAATATTTCACATCCAGAATAATAATCAGTAATTCTGATGGAATTATCAAAAGGTTAGAATGTTTTGACATGTTTTGTCTTGAAGTCTCGAAGGAATCCTATAATCAGTTTTACAAAATCCATGAGAACTACATAAAGTAACTATGTGAGAATTATTTACAATCTCAGTGATTAAAAAAAATAAAGAAAAAAAAGGTAACTCAAAATTGAACTCCACTGACACAAATCTCAAAGAAAAATGACTAAAGCTGAAGTTTTATTAATTAAGCTGTAGTTTCTATTAATTAAATTCAAAGGGAAAAAAAGCATAAATATAGCCTTTCCGCTCTTCAGATAGTTTAAGTGGATGGAGCCTTGACTAAACGGCAGAGGCAGAGAATGTGCAGGAAAGGTCCAAGATAAGATTAAAGTTTACACATGTGAACTTGTCTTTGCTCAAGGAATTCAGCAAACCGAGCAAGGACAGCACAGACTATAGATTGTGTGCGAGACTCTGATGCAACTCCACCTTGTACTGCAGTCTTGGCTGAGTGATGCCATGTGTTGTTTGTTTCATTTGTTGCAGTTGTCGGCCAGCAACCCTCACCTCAACCTTCTACCCTAACTCTCCCATTTTCAGGTTGCTCTTCTATCAGGTTTGGCACTCCCTGCTGAGGCTCCTCATTAAGAGGAAAGTGGAACATCTGTGCTGGTCAGGCAAGATGACTTAGGCCTCCTGGCCAGAGCCTCAGTGGAGTGTCTCTGCTAGTAAGAACAAAAACTTCCTACAGGAGCCCTCTACAATCAAAAGAGGATAACTGCTTCACCTGTGTTTTTTCAAGAAGAGTCTTTCAGCTTGCTCTGGTTTTATTTTGGCCCCCAGCTTCTCACAGTACACCTTTGTAGACAGAACTCATTTCCATTGTGGCTGTGTTTTACAAATCCCTTTAATGCCGCTCCCAGTAGAAACCGCCTAATTGCTGCCTTTTAGATCCTGCTAAGCTGATGAACACTAAACTTGCCATATCAACCTTTTTGTTAGATGCGTAGAGTCTAGTGAAGTTTCTTGAGAAAGCTAAGACCACACAGCCAACTTTGTAATCTCTTCAGTAAAGCAAGTTTGGTATAATGACCACTAAAGTTAAAGCACTTAGCTTTTATAAAAGACCCCTGTCAGCAGCCATCAGATACTGTCACAGGGCTGGCTATGAAAGGTTTGACAGCCGCCATCTATTATCGCAGCATTAGCAGTGCCTCAGAGGCATCATCACAATGAATACCAGTGCTTCTTCAGTTGCACTCATGCAATTCTGGTGAAATGGAAAGAATAGAACACCTGTTATTCCAAACATGGATTATGCATTACAACCCAACAGCTGAAATTAGCGACTTTTGTTTTGTTAGATGCAGCAGTTTATTACAGAACAAAACCAGATATGAGCAAAGAAGGTTAAAGTAAACAACATTAGCAGAATGGATGTAGCAGCAAAGTGCTTTTTTTAAATTTTATTTACATGTTTGTATTATTTTCACCATGCAGGAGATGGTATTTAAGATATTGTTAAGTTTCCCTACATTGCATTTAAATTTTTTATCACAAGACTACATAAACTGTTTATCTGATTGTTGTTTTTAGCAAAGATTCTTATATTCACCTGCATGTGTTTGCTAATACAAAGTTATAATTAATTAAAAATATGTATTTAATCTTAGTTAACTGTATCTCAGTAACTAACCTTATTAACAACACAAGCCTTCATGTTTATCCTGAGGCTTGTTTTACCATGGTGCAACTTCCTTAACAGCTAAGCATGCCTTTATATAAGAGCACATGCTCTCTTTACTTGAATGTGGATCATTGGTCTCGCTTGATCTTTGCAAAAACCACAGAATGAAGCTGCCATGTTTCTATTTACATATTTAAGACTCGGTATCTAAAAGCAAATAAGAGGTTCTGAATTTTAATTTTTAACTCAATTTTCTTCTTATAAACACTTAATGATGCTACACTGAACATAGACACAGTATTTGCAAGCATTTAGTGTCATTTAAAAGCATAGAAATCATTCTCCTTAATTCAGTTACCTTGACAATATTTGCTGTATTGTGTAAAAGCTTTTGTCTATGCACTGGGATGTGCTTAATGTACTAAATCTTAGATGCATATGCAGACAAATTTTATTTTCAATTAGTCTGAACAACAGTGTTAGACAATTTCCCTGACAAATAACCTACAGTGAATACTAAATGACAAGTTTTTAAAACAGCTGCACTGGGATCAAGCCACGGGTTCCTTTATGTTTATTGTGTAGTAGCTATGGAGGATGGATTTAAGGTGAATAATAATGGAGAGTAGGTGAGTCACGGTTGTGTGAAGTGAAAACAACCAAACCCACGCAAAGCTCTTGGTGTAATGTATGCAGCGCCTAATTTCCTATTCCTCTCGAAGGAAGCTTTCTGAAACTAACCCAGCCGCTCTATTTATATCTGGCAACATCTTTTCATCTCTTTGCTGATGGAGCCATTAGGTACAACATAACCCTATACCGTCTTAACCTCCACAATGAAAGCCTATGTTAAAATGATATTTCATTTACAATTTACAAGCTAACAAGATTTTATTGATAAACATCGTAATAGATCATTTTAACGAAGAAAACGATCATTGCCATTGCTCTATTCCAATATGTTGCTTGTGAAACAAAAACCTGACTGATCTCATGAATTGAACATAAAACAGATTTTCCTGTGTTTCATTTACATCTGAGTGGATGTGCATGCCCGAGTTATTTATGCCTGCGAGGGCATGTGAATGAGCGAGAAGGAGCCAGTACTAAACGAGGTCAATGCTTTATTTTCTTTTAATATAATTTACAGTCTGACTCCTTAGTCACCCACAGTTCTTTCATCCTTCTGTGTCTGTTAGCTGCAAATTTGAACGGGCGTTAGTTTGCAATCTGCTTGTAAATGGGAATATTGAGAATATGTACACGTTGAAGAAAAAACAGCTAATTTTGCATTATCAGTGACGTGACGAAGATATTTGGATGCATGCGTGAATTCAAGACGTTCAATATTAGCATCTGTCTTTAGCCAAGCATCTATTGTTCCTGCTGCAACAATTAGTAGGGATGCACCAATTTATTGCCCAATCATAGGCAATGGTAGAAAGTCTAGAAACATAATGACGATGACAGTGAATAATGATTAAACAACTTTACAGATATACTGTTAATTTGCACAAAAGATGTAATTTATCCCTGACAATTTCCCAATTTGTGATTGTGTATTGATTAGACTTCAAAACAAACAAAAAAAAAGAATAAAAGATTGTGATGTAGAATATGTATTATGCATATAAAACAGACCAAAGTGGTTCAATGATTTCATTAAAATGTCCAAAAATTTTTAGGTGCTCATGAACTTACATTAGACTAACTGGGTCTTGCTAAAAGATTATGTGTCTTGTATACAGTAATGTTTTTATAAATAAGAATCATATTAAAGAGTAGTAGTACCTGCTGATTCACCATGTGTCTGTTAGGTCTTTACCTTAGAATATAGTATGCATTATGATGACCCAGCTGGCACTGATACACAGATTTACTGCTAAATAAGTATTCAGTTTAATTTAGTTTTAATGCAATGAGGAGAAAAGCAAGCAAAAGACACCAATGTCTGGGTTTGTTGACCATTTCTTATGCAAAAATTAAAGTGGAGCATGAAAAACTCTACTTTCATTATGTCTAACACTCCTTTTAACCCATATAATAGCAAAAACCCGCCATATTCCACTTATATTCTTCTCCATATTACAGAAAAAAGTATGTCTCTTATTTTAAATCACCCGTGTATGTTTTCTTTATGGCACATTTTTTAGGCATCAGGAGCACATTTTACCATTTTATTCATGCACACAAAGACATTAAACCTTTGTTTTACAGCAACTTTGAGGAAAAGCACATTTCAGAGGGAGGATAAAAGAACGATTTTCAAATGGGTAGTGCTACTTTCTTTTTATTCCAATGAAATTATGCTGTTTGTAATTTTTAAATCCCTCAAGTTTTAAACAATTCTGTTGAACAAGATTCTACGATTATGCTGGGTAATAAGTCGAAAATAAAAACACCACGAGTACGAGGCTGCGGCGCCGAGTTCACTCACCAGCTGGGCATCTGCAGGAAGCTGTTCCATTGGAGCGTGTCAGGCAGGTGGAGTTGTGTAGGCAGGGATTGTGGAGGAGGTCACACGGGTCATAAGGCTGGTTGCACAAGGGGCCACTGAAGAAGGGGGGACAGGTGCAGGAGAACTCCCCAGGTATGTCTGACTCCTGACACTGAGCTCCATTTAGACAAGGGCCAGAATCGCACTCATTCACATCCTCTGTACAGTCTACACCTGTCCAGCCTCGTGAGCACAAACACCTTACATACACCAGAGAGGAGATGTTACACAGTAGAGGTTATTTTGCCATAAATGTAAATGAATAAACACTTTTTAAAATGTTCTAAAGGCTATAGCAGTCATACTCTTTGGGACAATTAGGCTAAAAATGCATTTAGCAGATGTTCTGGGAGTTGCTGCAGAAAAACTCCTGAATAGCTTGCTTTTTTTTTTAATGATAATTTAAATTACCCACAAAACCTCAGTGTTACAGTGCACGCGTTCTCCACACTGATCTCCTGGATCTCTGTTAGAGAAAGTACGAATTTTAGTGTTTAACTGCACTACTGGTCAGAGCAGCTTTTAATTCTGGACAGCTGAATGCAGGACACAAGAGGTTAGAGTGCTGAGTGGGAATTTAATGGAAATGTATGCGTTCTAGACAGAAAGAGAGACAGATGGAGACAGAGAAACAGAGAGCCAACCACAGTGTATGTAAATCTCAAGTATCTGCTCTTAAGGCAGGTGAATACTCCACTTGGTGGCAGTGAGTACCCGGGCACTACAACCACTCCACCTTGCATTCCTTTCCATCCCCCAACTTTTCTACCTGAAGCATTTTTATGTCTCCCCAGTGAGAGCGGGCATTAGCCGAAGCAGATACACCAGCTTTTTCCTCCAATGAGTCACAGATCCCCTGAAACCTTTTCATGCTGTGAGCCATTGATTGACTCATTTGTTTTACCTGCCATCTGCAATTCATTATCTCCGGTGCCAGTGGAAGGACATATTGCTATCTCTGAACGGCTTCTTTTCTCCCCCCCGCATTTCTTAAGTGACTGATGCACCTCGCGAGGACGCTGCCCTCGAGCCAGCTCGCACACCTACTTGTAGCTGTTGAGAAGGTCTGTGCAGGTGGCGTTGTTTTTGCAGGGTTGTGATAAACATTCATCAATTTCTTGTTGGCAGTACTCCCCCTCCCAGCCAGAACGACACACACACTCATAACGCTGCGATACAAGAAAAAGGGAAACAATATTAGATTAACACTGGAAAGTAGTCACATTTCACATCTGCACTATGTAGAGTTAGCATTTCAGGTGGTTAGAATCGAATATTTAGGAGAGCAGTAGGCACATCTCACATGCAGGGACTGTTAATTAAGTTGTTACGGAGCAGACAGAGGGCATTTTGCCACTCATTTGTTTCGTTATTTATATTGGTTGCATTTTAAAAAACAAATGTTGCAATGCTTAATATACTTGATTTAATTCATCTCAATGTTCTTGAAAACATTGCGGAATAAAACCTCCTACTCACACACACACAAAAAAAGCTTTCCTGTGGAAATCTGTTTAAAGTGAGGAAGAGTCATGCTTGTCTTACATTTCCACATTACTGTGCTGATGTATTCCTCCTACCACCCACCCTCTGGACAGTATGCAAGCCTGTTTTTTTCCATCACATTCAAGATACGATGATACAAAACCTTTATGAAGCGTACAGCATTACCACCGCGTATTCTTTGAGGGATATTTTCACAGCCAAGCAAACATGTAAAACACGTTGGATTTAGTTTTGTCAGGTTGTTTTTTTTTATTATTCTGGAGCCAGTAAATTTGTTGTTAGTACTTTAGATTCAAAAAACGTTTTATACAAAGCTCAGACATTGCTAATCTTTTATTTTCTTGCCTTTCCTCTATTCAAAACAGTATGTGGACCACTTGTCCTTTATTTCATCACTGCAATCGGTGCTAAAATAATGAATTGCAGCAAGAGAGATTAATGTTTTTCTTCCATTACTTTCCAAGAAGCCATCTTTATTTAAATTCCTCTTTGCATATGTTATGAACGTAGTCATATGGTCAAAGGTTGTTTGGGATTTATCATTGCCAACCCTCTGTCGAAAGGTCCCGGGTACTTGCGGTTGAATGCATGCTAATATTTATTTCATACACTGAAGGGGAGCTGTTAAATTTTGTCTGATATAATTTGTACACTGTAGGCCTTATGGTGGTGGGGGAAAATGCCGTCATCTCATGATAAATTAGATACCTCCAGGAGACTCCAATTCCTTACCCCTGGCAATAGAACATAATCTCATTTTTGCTGCTAAGTCACCTTCAGGGACTGCAATTCTCCAAAATAAGGTAAAGCTCTGTGGGACACAATGTTCAGAGAGAGAAATAGCTGCACTGTAAACAAGACTATGTGATGGGTTTCCAAAAAACGGCCCTATTTGAATAATGAACCGAGAAAAATGTAACGGTAAAACACGGTGACTAAAAAAATACCTGTGGAAATTTCATTATATTCCTCTTATCAGATCCCATTGTCTTCTTACACGGTGTCCTTTTGTCTTTGGACTTGAAGTTTAGTTTATCCCAAAAAAAGAAAATTACACTACAGTGTTTTAACCAGCTTTTGCACCACAATAGGCTTCCATTGGTATTTTATTCCTTATAAACTACATCAAAAAGAGCCAGATAAAATTATTAGTAGAATATGTTGACTGACTTTAAAAAATTTAATGATGGATGAATTTTATTTCTTTATACCGGCTGGATAAAACACAACCATTACTGATAAGCTACAAAAAAGGAAAGTCGTGTTATAATCTTAAAACTTAGCTCTGCAAATCTTACTGATTTCATGAGAATTAAATTTGGTACAGAAACTTTATAAAAATTAATTTGTGCTTGCAAAGTGTTCTCATCTATCTTAACATCACTACTCTAATGTAAGCCTTTTTTAAAACTCGACTACACACATCATAAGTTACCAGAGGGAAAAAAAGGCTAAATATATGGACTTTATCTATGACACATCTGTTTTACTACTGCAATCTGTTAGCAAAAAAAGCAGCTGTTGGAAAAAGGCTCCTGGTACTCATTGCACAGTTAGTGAGCAGCATGCGGTTCCCAAGGCCTTTCCGCAGCTGCAACATATCAATGTTATTGGCTTAAAAAACATTTGTATAATAAGTACAAGAATAGAGTTGTGCCTTCAAGACACAAGTTTTAAAAGTTCTGCTTTTTTTTGTTAAACTTAACTTCTGACATAAACATTTTTTATTTCCCGTCAAGCCCACCCATGTGTTGCATAACCAGGACGTGGAGGTCTTTAATGGGGAATATGTCGTGCTATAGATGTGCTTAGACACTGTAAAGTTATTAAATGGCTATCAAAAATGTAAATAAAGAAAAACCTATTGAATATTTCTATGTTTATTATGACTTACACTTTAAACATAAAGATGAAGCTTTTTTAAATATTTACTAATTATCAGGTATCAATTATCAGGTTGTTTTGGACACATGATCCAAAACAACATTGGTTAAAAACAGAGACGCTATCATTACAAATTAGTGTTTTCCTTCTAGGGGTACTTTGGTAATCCTTTGGTTATTATGGTACATTGGCTACAAGGCATAAATGGGACACTGTAATTGGCATAATTTTTCTATTATGAGATATAAATAATAATGGCCATCTATGGGACATAAGATATTAACAGTTCCCTACCTTATTTTCCCCCCAGACACCCAAAACAATATGAATCATGCTGGACCTGTAAACCAGATAACTGGCGAGCTGCTCTGGAGCACAAAGTCATGCCGATGTAGTTTATTCATTTTTAATAATGTGCCAATGTTCGAGTTACTGCACACTTGTTAATATTTACTGCAAAAGAAATGTTTTAAAACACCGAATGCACAGCAGCCATCAAAGGTAATATACAGTAACTAATGTGATTCATGTCTATCAATATTTTATGGAGAGTTACCAACTGTGGCGATTTACAGGACTGGGCAATTCAGAAGCATAGGCTATAACATCACTCCATTATACTGCCTTGGAAAAATGTTTCAACTTACCAGATGGAGGTCCTTACATACTGAGTTGGTGCTGCACAAACTGTTCACGCAGTCATCAATGTCTTTCTCACATCTGAGTCCAGCATAACCGGGACTGCAAAGGCAGTAAAAGCCATCTACAACTACAGGAAAAGCCGGAGCATAGTTACAGTACCTTGCATCATAAATTAATTCACTCAAATCTCTGTGGGTCCTACATCTCTACACAGGTAAGTGCTGATTATGAGCATAAAGCACAGTGACTACTGTGATTCTATATTTAAAGGGTATGACCATTAAATAAATGACTTAGGCTGTATTAGTAAAACCTGTTGCTGGCAAAGTCCAAACTGCCTTATGCCTTAGTCTGACAGTTTGACACTCTAACCAGCTTTAAATGAACCTGTCTGCGATGGCCATTCAGTCCTCTTCTTGCCAGGTGCTTTCCTTGTCTCACCATATTTCTGCTCACTGAAAGCCTGAAAGCCTTGTCATTTGTTGCAACACTTTCAACGTACTTGCAACACGCTGAATGATGGGGAAAGAGCACAACAGAGGGAGAGGACCAATTTCAGTGCTATTCTTAATTCAGAAGCTACAAATGCGCCAATTTCTTCCATCAGAAGTTAGAATTTCCCATGGCTAATAATCCATTCCTTCCTCTCTTTATTTATTAATGACTTTAACCAAGGATGCATCATTCTGTTTCTCCAACACAACACTGGTACAGGCAGCCAGTGACAGAGGTAATTGCAGTTCTTACAGGAGTGAATTTATTACTTCCCCAGTCAGGGTCCCTGGATTCTTCATTATCCCAAAGATTTACCACGTAATCTATGCTGTCACTCTGTCTTGGTGCGTGTAGATGCTATTACTCTCATTAAATGCTGTAAGTCCTCGGTGGCAGCAGCATTACTCATCACTGCCACTGTGGCTATGCAGTGCTGTCCCTTGTGGCTGGCTGGCTGGCTGCGACTGAGCACTGGCCAATAGGTCCAAGAATCCACCTTCACTAACCTAAGGTGAACTGGCTGCGCTCAAAATTGGCCAAGACAGCTTGTGGAGGGCTACTGTAGCACTGAGAGGACAGTGATCCACTGCCATCACTATTTTAGAAAAAGCATAAGCCAGCTCAAAACTGGACTGGAGAGCTGGCAGTTTTCAAGAATGCCAGGAAGGGTGGAAGAAACAAATATTTTGATGCTTTTTCAAAACTAAACTAAATTTATGACAAAATCATGCAAATTCACAGTATAAAATAAATAAAGCAAGATTCATTGACTGATAATTATTTCGAATTTATTACTTTTCAGCACTTTTCTAATGATCAGATAGTTTTTTAAACACTTAGGCTAGAGATGAAATGCACGGGAGTAACCATTCAAAATCATTAATTCAAAGTCATTTAATATCCATTATTCAAATTGTAGCGCAACATCGATGACTGATCTTCTCTGACACATCATATTAAGAAACTAATCAAGTGAATTCCAGTAAAAAATGTCCAGCTCCTTTCTTCAGATGAATGATTCTAACCACAACACCCACAATATCTACAATGGTGAAGCAACTGAAAACTACCTATCACACTGCAAGTGAACAAAATCAAATTAGACACATAAATGGCATTTTAATGTCTAAATACACGCATGCAGTTTTGCTTCCGTCATGAGTGTATGTCATGAAAATTTTGGGAAGACGTAAGCTGTTTCGTACCATCGTAGCAGAAGCCATGAAGACAGGGGCTGGAGCTGCACTCATCCACATTGATTTCACAGCGGGGACCAGTGAAGCCACGGCGACAGTGACAGCGGAAACCTAAAGGGAAATGGTCCTGATCCAACTCTTCCACACATACTGCTCCATTCTCGCAGGGATTACTGGCCTCACAGGGTAAGAACTCACAATTATGACCTGAGGAGAGGCAAAGAAATAAATAGAGGGGCCATCCAGTAGACAAGAATCTTGGTTAAAAACACAGTGCAAGAATTGATCTCAAGATTTAAAGTGTACACCTCTATTATGTTTCCTTGAACCTACAATAGAATTGAGAACACACACCAAATGTTAATCTAAGGAAATTTACTAATTTAAGAAGAATAGTTCAGTGACACCTTATACTGTAGATGATGCGATATTAATAAGGCTGAAAATTATTTTGAAAATTTTCCACAACTTATAGACAGTTTTTTATAGACTAGTAAACCCCTGAGTGTCTTTATATCTTAGAAACTCTGCCTCTCTTTTTATATGCAATCAGGTTACTGACTTAATTTACTGGATAATGTTCCTCCACGTACTTTTCTAACCTTTTGATCAAATTTAAAATAAGCTAATATTTTAAAATGGCAGAACATTTGATTTTTTTTTTTTTTTTTATGGTCTGTTGCATTCTTTTTTATTTACATGTAAAGTAACAAACATTATGTTAACTCTACAAACATTCAAGCTGTTACAATACTACATAACATATTTAAAAAAATAAATATATATTTGTACTCACACAAAACGAGTTTTGCACAAAATTTCCTCATTCAATGCAACAATGCTCCATGCTGATTTAAAACTAGTGATAAAAGCACACATGTGGCTACTTAACCCTCAATGTCATTGCTAATGTGCTATTGAATATTGCCATTTGCATCATGTTTGAGCAACTTAACAACAGCTTTGATTGTGAAAACTGACAGAACTACACAGAAAAATGAAAGTGGATAAAAATCACTTCAGACAGATTGTGCATGAGGCTAATCTCTTCTGGGCCTACAGAAAGTAAAATAAAATAATTATAAAAAGCAGTGCAGAAAATTAACCAGATCAGTGCAGATGATAAAAATCTTCAAATGTTGCAAAACATGCAAAAATAGACAAAGCAGTGGTGGTGCATCCTACTGAGATCGTTTCTGTAAAACAATCACATGAAGGAAATGAGTGAAGTTGTAGTCGAATCAGTTTCTTATTTGTCAGGAAACTGCTGAGTCCAAATGGTTTCTTATACCAAATAATATATAAGAAGCACTTTGGCTGAGCTAGCAGCTGGTTAGCTGGTTGATCTGTGAATTATGAAAGAATCTGAAGTGTAGTTATGGCTATTTTAACTTTTTACACATAAATGTGGTGAAAATATTGATTTTGATATTACAAATAAATGGTTCTTCTTCTGTGACAGCTTCTCAGTTAGTTATCATTTGGTAAACAGTAGTACAACTTTTCTCCGATATATTAATTTTCTTCTTCTTTGTCATCAGTATGTTCCTTTGGAAAGAAGTGGCAGTGCTAAATTGTGCAATATTTAATCATTTCAGAATACTTTTTCATTGTACGGTACAAGTGGGTGAAATTAAAGCTCCACAGAGCCATGGCTTTCTTGATACATTGAATCACTTGAAATCCTCAGATATAAAGTGAGTTAATCATTCACCCTCTGAGAAATACTCTCAGAAATGGCTTTAGCATTTGACTTCATGAACTGTATAATTCTTTCTGTCATAGTATAAAGGAGTAGCTTTGCACACTGATGATGCTGAGTGGCCACTACCACACTGTACACTGAAGTGGTGTTACAAGGGTAATCAGTTGTACTTGTTTTTGACATTACTTTCTACAGTTTTTTGAATCACACTGGAACACTTTCATTTTCATCAGAGCTCTGAATTTTTCTGCTTATGTTGTCAGTATGTCATTGAAGTGCCTTTTTTTAAAGTCTTTTTTCTTCTGACGACTCTGCTGTAAATCCCAAATTTGTGAAATACTGCCCTGACTGTTGTCCGTCTAGGATGATCTCACAGCCAATGAGCTCATTAGATCTGTCAAAGTGGTTGTTGGGTTTTACTGAGGTCCTTCTCGACTGGCTGCCTGATTTTTAGGATGAATTGCTAAAAAGAGTCTAGCTAAGTAAATGTTTTCTCTTTTTTTTTTCTTTTTTCGTCAAACATAATAAAGTTTTACTGTTTTGTGTTTTTGAGAAATCCCAGTTTTAGAAATGTATTACGCACAGTCAGCAGTGCATCCCTTATAAGACCAGCATGTGGATTAATAATATATTAAAAACTAAAATATTTACCAGAATGGGATTTAAACCCAGCTGTGCCAAAACTCAACATAAAAAATTTTTTTTTTCATCATTATGCAGATATAATTATCTCATCTTTTCTTATTCATTTATGTGGGGATATAGTATCAATAATCAAATGTGAAAATTACTTTTTAACATATTTATTGATTTATTTGAGAAAATGAAATGACTGAGTAAATGAATAAATAAAAAAATACGATAAAAATATGATAAAAAATACCATGATGCAGTAATGCATCTGACAACCAGTCATGGATAAAAGTACTAGGCCGTCATGTAAACCCATGCCATGAAGCTCAGCACAGTTTCTATGCTGATGTTAATTCCAGAGGTTTGGAATATGTGGTCTGCCACTTTTTATATGTAAAAAATGAACAATGCAGTTTAAAATAGTTAACTGACGCGCTGCATGTAGAGTTACAGCTTTCTAATTTTCAACCCTTGTTTCTTTGTTGAACTTTTGCATTCACAATACACAAACAAAATTACAACAACAAATTACATAAAACCATAACACACTATAATTACAAAATTATGAAGAATTCAGTGTAAAACATAACGTAAAAAATAAACATAAGAAATTATTAGAACCCAGGCTCTGGGCTCTTTAGTACGGAAGAGGATTAGGGCCACTGGGAAAAATATTCTGAGAAAAAAGTCCAAATTCTGAGATTAAAGTCAGAATTCTGGGGAAAAAAAGTCTGAATTCTGAGATTAAAGTCAGAATTCTGACTTTTTTCTCAGAATTCAGGAAAAGAAGAAAAAAAAAAAAAGACGTGCCCACTTTTTTTCCCCCCAGTGGCCCTAATCCTCTTCCGTACTTTAGAACCCAAACTTTCACAGATATTTTCAAAAGTAGACTACATGGCTACATCCGTGATTTTATGAGACTTAAAACACCTGAATCCACAGACAAAGAGGGGTGACTCATTGCTTTTGTCTAAATTGTGCATTTGTTGCATAGTGACCAGCAAAAGGTGTCTGCAGAACATAAAAGTATCACGTCACAGCAAAGTTAACATTAAAGGTTTTGGTTAAAGAATTTTATCACTTCAACACTTATCCAAAGAGATATTTGTGAAAAATGTATTAAAATTTATTTGTTAACAAAAGGTAACACTTTAATAGTAAATTGACTGACTTACTCTAGTTTTGTTTTCATTTGATTCAGTTTAGATTTTTGTTTGTTTCTTTACTGGACAATGAAATTGTAATTCTTAATTTTTCCCAATAATTCTTCAGTAAACACATATTAAATAATTATAAAGTTAATGTAAAGTTGTATCTAATATTTAAAAATGGTTTATAAATGTTGTGTAAACTATCTAGAGCCATTTGGATAATAACAAGTTATTATTATTATGAAGTTAAAACAGTTATTAGTTTACAGAGTGTTTCAGTAGGTAGGTGGCGTGGCACTGACATAAAACACAACAGTGAGCCCAAAGTGTCATGGTCATGCCCTATTTCACTGTTTTCTCATATTTATTTGCACTAGCTATTTATTGTGGTTAGGGTTTAAAAAACACCAAGTTAAAGAGTTTTAGGACATGTGAGAATAACAGATGTCACATGGCTGGGGGAAGCATCAACCGTGGCTTATACCTGACTAGTTATTCAAGAGTTCTTTATTTAACTACAGATTAAGAATAAAGACTTACAAATTTTGTTGAGACATGTGAAGTTAGTTCAGACAGGTGAAAATAATAGTATGTAAATTTAATTAACTTTGCTTTTTGTCCCCATTCCCTCAGTGCTCATTACCTTTAAATGGAGCCACACACTGGCAGAAGTAATTACCAGGCTGGTCAATGCAAGTGGCTCCATTCTTGCAGGGAGATGAAGCACACTCGTCAATGTCGAGTTCACATGTTGTACCTTTGACGGGAAAGAACATAACTTGATAAATATGCTATGCCGAAGAGTGATCGACGTAAACATTCAGTAATTCAACCAATTAAAAATGACCTTTTCTGTATTATTATCTATGCTGTACCGCATGTTCTTGCTGTTACTTTACATCAATCTTTCATCTGACGAAGAAAAGCAAATTGAATGTGGATACACAACATGTACCTGCAATATCTGGGGTTTTGGCATTCTTTGTGGGGAGGGGATATTGCGGACCTTAATGCTACACACAGAGAATGAAAGAAGTGCTAAACAGAGCTATAATACCATAAAGGGTTTCCTGCTGTGCTGCAGCAACGTAGCTGGAGCAGCAAGAACATCCTCTTTCTATTTTACATATCATTTGTCAACATGCAAAAAGAAAAAAAAGAAAGAAAAAAGTTTTAAATGCATAATCCTTAGGAATTTTAGAAAGAAGAGAAATCACCTCCTTTGTGCGTGTAAGATTTCACAGGATTGAGCACTGCACCAGTTCTATTTTTGGGTCTGCACTGTGAATCCTGCTCTGTGAGAATTATTAGCAAATTGCTAGGAAACAGTTCAAAAGCCATTGTTGTGGTTGACCTTTAAGTTTGGGAGTCTTACCTGTGGTTTAATCTACAGTCAACTTTGAAACTATAAACAGTGAGCATCGTAGCACCACATTTAAAGCAAAAAGGACTACAGGATAAGAGCATGAGTGCAAACGTAACACCACTCTACTAATTGCTCCTAACTAACCATGACCATTTTACACCTAAATACAACAAAGCAGAGGAATGACTATGGCTGTAGATTCATGTTCACATGTTAGTGCGAGTCTGAACTATAAACTGTTAGCATAAACATATCTACAGTGCTTCATAGCCCAAGATCTGCTGCAGATTTAGTACTTGTTCAACCTCAGAGACATGTTCACGTCCACAACCCCCATTTCTGTGAAGTTTTATTGCTTCTCTGTTTATTTGTACTGGAGAACTATTCACACATTATACAAAATAAATACATGTATAGGATGTCACATCACACATTACAGAAGTATTGACACAAAGTGCATTCACTAACCTGCAAAGCCAGACATACAGAGACATCTGTAGGCATCAACTAGGTCAACACAAGTGGCATTGTGCAGGCAGGGAGAGGACGTGCACTCGTCTATGTTGACTTCACAGTAGACGCCTATAATGTTAACAAGCAGCAGCAGTCACAAATGGTCAAAAAGTGCCACACAGCACAGATTTGACTGAAGGGAAGAAATATGCTTTATTTGGCATGAAGGTTAAATGTGTATATGAATGTATGCTCAACAGGTAATTTTGACTATGCCTACATAGTTGCATTAACAAACATGAGCAGGTGTACATAATAAAATGATTGATGGGCACACACACATTCTATAGAATACAGACTATTGACTTGCTGTTCTGTCCTTGTTTTTTGCTCAAAATAGAGAGCAGATTAGCAGCAAACTAACCAAGCAGCAAGATGATTTTTTTCCTTCACTATCGCTGTTTCACACATTTACTCTCTGTAAGCTTTAGAGGAGGCTGTTACATAGTGTGAAATGCCAAAATGATAACGGGTCTTTGAATTACACCAACATTCCATGTAATTACAGTGTACTGTTTGTGCTAACACTATAAACAATAGAGCTTGTTTTTTTAACCTCATCTTCTCCTTTGTGGATCTTTTCTAAAGATTTGCATGATGGAAGCATTAACACATCTTGCTGCCCATAGTGATGGTCAGCTTTCCCAGAAATAATTATCTAAGTGATCTCTCTTTAACACAGTCGAGACATCCAAAGTTTTTGTGTTTTTTTTTTCAAAGTTTTTGTCCAGTAATGAATGCTACATAACATTTTATTAAAGCAGATTTTCTAAGACATATGTTCTATTATATTCTGGGAATTTATTCTGATTTTTGGTGACTCAATTATGTCTTTAATTACAAACAGAGAATAACACTTTTCAAGTCAGTATTTGGTAAAATTTATGAAGTTTCTTCTAGATTTCAGTTCAGAAAACCCATGAAATGTCAATATCAAAGTCTTTTAGATTTTATTTAGATAAACACTGACATCTTGTGAGTTTATGAATCCCTTATTGTGCTAATGACAATACCAAACAAACATTTCTACTTTGCACAGATGTATTAAATAATCTGTGAAAATTGTAATGGCAGCATTGAAGTTCTCAGAAGGATAAACATCCTCTGGCTCTCCTCTGACAACACAGACTACATTTTTATACCTTTGATTAGCAAGAGTGTAGTTGGGTTAAAGTAAACACTACCTTTGCTTATGTTACTCAACACTGTTGTATGTTAAAAATAGCCACATCTGGAGGCATCAAATCCAAAGATATTTGTTTCCAAAAATCCAAAAATTACATTTACAGGAATACAGGAAATATTTACACAATTTTAGCATTACAATTTAAACTTACTGTATTACCTGTTTAAGGAAACATTTTTCAAGAGCTATGGCTATAAGACATTAAATACAGTCAGTGAAACTTCAGAAGCACCATATCCAACCTCGAGCCTGTAAAGTTTTATGCATTTTAAGATCATTTTCATACTTCAGCTGTGGGCAATAAACTCTTAACACTTTTTCTCTCGAAATTGGATCACAAATCAAACTGCTAGCACTGTTTAATAAATATTTTAAAACATACATTTTAAGGAAGCTGTAAATATATAGTAATAAAACAGAACAAGAATAAAATACATATTTGTGTATTAAATTTATATGATCTTACATTCATGGCATTGTGTTAAAAACAAACATACATTTTCCGTGTTGCATTAACAATAAATTACATAATATATGGATATTGTATTTTCACTATGCTTGCTAATGTTTATAGACATTTGCCAGTTATTTCGAGTGACTCTTGCTCAGCTTTATTTACATAGGTCACATATAAGTTTGAGCAGTCATGGTAAGAACCATATAAAATACCTGTGATCCCAGGGGGACACTGGCAGCTGAATGAGTTGAGCTCATCTATGCAGGAGCCTCCATTGCGACAAGGCTGGCTGAGACATTCATTCACTTCAATCTCACAATTATTCCCTAAGAAAATATAAAAGAAGGACTGCATGTTGACAAATTGCTTCTGTGAATAAAATGCCACTTTAACTCACAAAGAATAACTTCAAGATAGCCTTCACTTACCAATAAATCCTGGTGCACAGAAGCAATTGTAGCCATTCAAAGTGTCTTTACAAATGCTCAGGACTCCACATGGCTCTTTTTCACAGTCATCAATGTTTATCTCACAAAACTGGCCTTTTAAACCTGTGGAAAAAGGGTGAGACACTCTATGGGATCTCTCATTTTTACATTGCATTTCTTTAAAGTTATCCCTTTAGGATGCTTGATAACATACCCTTTTTTTAATCTCTGAAAGTTATATTGTTTATCTCAATAACTCGAGAAAATGATAAAACGTACACTGAGTGCATTGTTAAGGAAAAACAAAAATGTAAATATTTATGTGGAAATTTGGACAAAAACAGTGTTTTTGGGACTTTTCTGCACATATTTTATTGTGCAAGGTTGCACATGTGCACACATGAGCAAGGGCAAAGCAGGGTTAAATAAAATTCATGTTAAGGGAAGAGATGCAGTTATTGTTGCAGTGTGTTATAGGAGAAATAATTAATGAAAACATAAGCCTTTTTACAAGAAAACCCCAAAGTGCACCTTTTAAGCATAAAATCAACATGCATTAAAAATGTAAGATGTTTGTCATGAGCATGTTTGGTTTGAGGCTTTTTATAACTACAATTTTCTTCTGTTTAAAAAAAAAAAACCAACTGGTTTTACTTTCAAATGAAAACACAGCACTTCATACAAGCAATGAACCCTCAGTGCCTTCCACACTGTTCACTAAAGCTATGAAAGAACTTCTTAGAGAAGGAAATTAGTCATTCGGGATGTTGTAGGTAGACGGCAGTTGATTGCTAATGAAATTATTTTAGCATTTCTAAACAATTTGCAAAGGTTGTCGTATTTTATTAACATTTTACTAAGTACCAAAATTATCAGTGTGATCTGGAGGTTTAAACATTTGTTATAACAATTCTTTGTGGCCACTGCTAGTACAGTCAGTGTGGCAATCACCTGTGCAGGTTGCATTTTTTTATCAAATAGAAATGAAGTAATGACTGCAATTTCGGATTGAAATATTTCATGTTATAATAATAGATGTGCTTACTTGTTTTTTATCAAAGGGATACATTGCTAAAGGATAACTTGTGGAGTCTACGTGGGCATAGAGGAATCCTAAACGTCATCACTGCTTTGAAGTCAGCTCACAACCTGATGAACTGAGCCTTGACTTACACATTTCATAAGACTGTTATGTGTTGCTGCTTAAGGCCAAAGAGATTAGACTCCCACAGAGAAGAAAGCTGAACAAGTGAAAGGCTCAAACTGGGAGTGTGTCTGCTATATACATGATTCATTCAAGGAAATGCCGCACCTGAAACAAGCCCCTGCAGAGTGATGAACCCACCTGGTAAACAATCACACTTGAACCCTCCTGATAGATTGACACACGCTGAACCATGTTGACACAGGCCATCTACGCAGTGGTTTATAGGTGTTTTGCAGTGCCGCCCAGTGTACCCATGTTGACACACACATCTATAAGTATTTTCCAGCTTTTCACAGAGGATGGTTCCCTCGGGGTCGCAGGGATTTGACACACATTGGTTTACCAATGAGGAGCAATCTTTGCCAAGGTATCCTGTAAGAGGTGGGATCAAAGGCATGGTTGATGCTATGTGCTGTGTACAGTAAGCTGTTCCACATCTGTCAAAAATCATGAATTGTGATTTCATGTAAATATGTCATTGCCAGGATTTTTAGTCCTTGTTGACTTACATAATTCAACCAGTCAGCGTATAAATCACTAAAGCCAAACAGAGACTTCAGAAATAGTACAGAAAAACATACAGTCAGCCTTTTCACCAATCTGAATATGTGTATATTGGCTTCTAATGATATTCAATTGGAGAAAACAACAACACTGATATGTTTTAATGTGCACTAATGACTGAAGCTACAAAAGGGATTGGGCGTCTAATTAAGTGATGCTCAGTGTGGCTACATCGATTAAATAACTTAATGCTATTTTTTATGAAGCCCACTGTTCAACATTTATAGATTAGTGACTGGAGCAATGAGTATGTCTGATCAATATGTCAAAACAAAGATTAAATAAATGTATGCCAGTCTGCTGTGTAAAAAGGCTCGTTTAATACCTGCCGGACAAATGCACTGCGTTTCCCCAGTCAAGCTGTAGGAGCAGGTTCCTCCATTTTTGCAGAGGTCTGGTGTACATGGAGAGTCGGACAATGAACAATTTTTTCCTGAAAAGGTAAACATTGTTAACAAGATTGTTAATTTATCAAGGTAATGACGAACGATAGGACTGGAAACATACAGAAACGTCTCAACAAGGTGACACACAAATGAATTTGACTGTAGGGAGGAAAGACCATTAAAGTGAGATATGTGTGTTTTAGTAATGAAGTCAGTAGGGGAGATAATGCTGTGTAATTGCCATATCTTTGCACTTTTAGTGTCTGTCAAGTTTTTTTCTCACAGCTGAAAGCACACATAGTTTATTGAAAAATATGTTTGGATTTTTTTTGTTAAACATATATGGGTTAGAATGAAAGTTTCATTAATATTCTAATTTTAAAAAACTAAATGAACATGTATTAGTTAGGGAAATTACCCAAAGTAATTTAAATGTTTGCACTTTGTGCTTATTAAGAGGATAAAGTGCTGTTTTGGATTTCTGTAACACATGTTCTATATGTAGACAGATTTATCCAATATTCAGCTTATATGTGTGAATTTTTAATGATCAATTAGATACACTCTTACATTAGTAAAGCCAGATATTTTAATGGTTATAGCTGTTTAACATTCATTGAACTAGGCTATGTTCACAAGGCCCACTGTGAAAATGATAACACAGATAACTCGCCAGCAAAGCCCGCAGGACAGATGCACTCATAGTCTGCAACCAGGTCAATACATGTGGAGTTATTGGTGCAGTATCCATGGACACATTCATCATAGTTGATTTCACAGTTCAGCCCCTTAAGTCCTCGTATGGAAAGAAAAGCAAAAATCCCATATCAGATATGGTGTGTGAATGTCAGTAAACACCAGACTTGAAAAGATACTAATTACCAATAAATTCCACCCCAAAGCAATTTATGGCTTTCATCTAATTTTACATGACTTTTTCCACAAGTTAACAAGGTAGAGAATCCACTGTGCCACAGGAAAATAAGATGTATTTTTTTACTCTGCGTGCTCACCTGTTTATGATTTTTTTTCATGGTGGTTAATTCTGAGTTATCTCACTACATTTGATATTTAAAAAAATAAAAAGGTTGAAGTCATCATGTAAAAGTGAATGCTGCCAATTTCTGACATTTTAGTCCCTCATAAATATATTCCACCGTGTGGTCACGCTACAAAATGACTATCATTAGCACTGTCACACACTGCAGCTACAGGAGGCCCATGACTAATGCTTGGCTATCAGCACCATCGGTGCAGGTCAAATTCTCATCATTTCTCAAACTGACCATGGAACCAATTTCCACCTCTCTCCAAGTCATAAAATTTGACAATTATCCTGACTTCATTAAAAATGCATAACAGGCTTCACCCACAATCACAGATTAATCAGAGGTATGTCTCACAGGTAAGATGTCAACCGGACCAAGAAATTACAGGAAAAATAGGTGTGATTTATTTCTTTTACACTAATGACACACGTGACAATTTCTGATTGGATGATTTTATGTGATCGGAGAAATCTAAGCAAATACTTGCTAACCTTGAACTGCAAACCAGGAGATTCAAAATGTTTAACAGAATATTATCCTGAGTAAAGCTAGCAATCAGCTTTGTATGGTTAAAAAAAAACAGCTGTTGGGGAGAGTACAGTACCTTTACACAGATTTTAATTGAATTCTGCTCTTAACTCTATTAGCTTCGTTTCAATTTTGACAAAATTCTATCCTGACAAATGAGATAGGGAACAATAATCTTATGTAGTTGTGCTGGAATTGAGTGCTTGCAGATTCCGTGAAGGCCTGTGTGGATAACACTAGTTATTTCATTTTTGTTCAGGACAAATTCAATAGATCTAAAAGAGTCTGCGCTGCAATGCAATGCACAAGAATTCCACTGTTCACTTGAAAGCAATAAACTTACTGAATGTGCCGTGCATTCTTCTGACATAGTGAAACAATTTTTTGTGCAGGGGAGAGGAATCTGGAGGGGGTGGTTCAGTTCATTTCACGCATTAATGAGCTCATAAGATGAGAATTTTGGAGAAACTGTTGTAAGGTAGATAAAAATATGTGTTGCAATTGCTAAAATTATTCAAAATACAGTAAACTATTACAGATGTTTTGATTCCCGAGATTAAAACTGAAGGAGATATCGCTGTGAAATTAGAGCTCGGCTACTTTAAAAAAGGCAGAAGAAGCGTCAAAGCAATTAAGAAAAACTCTTTACCACATTCAACTCTGTTTAAACAAAGTGTTATGTCTTACAGTAAGTATCAGTCTACAGTAAAGTACACAAATGGTGACGGTACCCTCATTTTGCCTCCTGGATACTTTTATAAGAGTTTTCCTTGTAGCAAAAAATAAAAAGCCTCGCTCCGTGAATCACTTGAATCACAGCTGCAGTGGAAATAAGTCAATGTCTTTTCATCTCTGCTTGCCCATTTATCCCTAAGAATAAGAAAACGACCTCCAAATGAAAAAAAGAAAAGAATGTAAAAGCGTTTCTGAATAGCTATTTCATTTAAACCACGGTTATAACTTTAGGGCTGCAATTGCTTGACTGCCCACTTAAAAACCAACAAAGTCTGAATAAGCAATATAATCATATTATCTTGACTATTGGGACATATAATTGCATTACAACTTACCCTCTGAGCATAAGCACTGATACATGTCAATGCCATCCACGCAAATGCCACCATTCTGACATGGGTTTGACTGGCACTCATTAAGATTTACTTCACAAAATGACCCTCCAAACCCTGCAGCATATGTAGAAAGAAGAAGAAAAAAAGCGTTATTGGAATCCTTTTTGGCTGGTTTTATTTCTCAGTCAATTAGGATCAGCATGACTTTGTTTTCACAAACAAAAGCTGGTTTTCAAAGCTCGTATTGATTCAAAGAACTTGCTGGGCACATGCAGACTCAGCTCACTGGATCATTTAATCATGTTTAATAAGAGGCAGTCATTGCCCTTCTGATTTATTACATTAAACAAGCCAAATCCAGTGATTTTTAAGATCAAAGTCAATCAATACACAAAGAGAACCGCATAAAACAAATAACATGCATCAGCGCACACATGTAAGCACACTCACGCGGGCCATTACAAAGAGGAAACATGCCAGTGTTTTAAGCACATTATTTCTGCTGCTACACAAGCTGTGTGTGGGTTAATGTCCCACTTATCTGCCACAGAGTAGTTGTTTGAGTGTACACAATGTTTCACACACAGTTATCCAAATGTAACGGTCTGAAGATGCCCTTCACAATTAGAAATTTAGCAAAGATTAAAAGGACAAGGAATCTGTCTTACTGCAGGAAAAGAAGTTTATAAGGTCGCACAATAAAAGTCACGGGGTTAAAGCGAAGAGAAACAGAAGAAAACAAACCCAGCTGCTGTGTTCTACAATCCTGAGTTAAATAACTTAATTCACTAAACTCTCTTAATGTAATGCCAGTGCAAAATGAAACATTTCCCAATCAACTTTCATATTTTATTCATATAGAAATTACACATTTGCATGCAAAATCGACTAATCTGAGTTCATTCTCAGACCACGGATGGGTGTGCTTTAGTGTATGTACTAAATATTAGGTCAAAAAGTTGGCAGCGTGGGATAGTGAGTTTAGTGAGGGGCATGAGTAACATGTTTTACAACACCTTAGGCTCAAAAGCATTAGATAATATGGATGCCAAGACTGTCGACAAGAAATATCTAAACAAAACAGCATCTCACAGCTTGCCCTTGAGAAGTGTTTTAGGGAGAGCAGCTAGCTGCAGGTTGCTTGCATTTACATAAGAAATCACTCACGATCCTTCACTGTGACATCTGCCGAGCATAAATGCAACGGGGGTAATGAAGTTACGGTTATTGATTAGGTTACATGGACTTTTATGTAACAACCATTCGTTTGCAGAGATAGAGGTGCTGCTGAGGACTAGTGTTGGCTGAATTATGACTGGTATGGCTAGCAAATGTTTATTATTCCAAGTACCCTAACTGCATCCAGAAATAAAAACTGCATGATTCCCCCTGTGTGTACTTACACAGTACCAAACTCACACACGCTACTGACTTGCAAGTCTCTAAAGCCTGGATAACCCTGGCAAGCTTCAGAGTATCTTAGAGATCAAGCCCCTTCCACTTACTCTTGTCTTATCCCTGTCACTTCTGGCAGCGACATGCTGTGATAACAGTGACATCCACATGGAAGGGAATCCAAGAGATTTGACTGACACACAAACAAAATTAAGTTGTTGTTTTTTTTAAGAAACCGTGACATTATCCTTTGAAATCAGCATTTTTTATCAGACTGTTTGGAACTTAAAAAACATAATGCATCAGCGTAGGTGCAAATTTTAATATATGATCTAAAAGAAGAACTTTTTCTGCAGTAAAGTAAGGTATGAAGTGATGATCTTTCTGATGAAATAATAATCATTTGCAGATAACTGACATTTGTGAAGCTTAATTTACCAGTGAGTCAGTGGAGGCAATTTCATTTTTATGCAATTTTTTTCACTGTAATTATGTGGACAAATAAGCAGGCAAAACACAGATTTGTGTGCTTACTTTTAACCTGTTAAAAGACTTGCTCACCTCTTTCACACGTGCAAGAGAAATTCTGTCCATCCTTGGTCTTGGTGCATTTTAATGTATGTTCACTGCACATTCCAAACGAGCAAAGGTCAATATCCAAAGAGCAATCTTTCCCCTTGAACCCTGAAACAATGCAAAAGCAAAAATCAGCAAAACCTTGAGGAATCAAGGCACAAGCATTGAATACATAAAACACACAAAATGCAACACACCTTTATGGCTGTATGTTTTATTAGATAAAGACAGCTTTTATTCAGCAGATTAATGGACGTATTGATTTTTCTCCTTGCAATCTACCTGCTATGCAGTATGCTAATTGAGTGAATCATTGACAGGGACCAACCGCACTGGACTGATCTATATCACATTATCTACCCCTACACACGCACATCTGCATGTCACTGATAGATACCTCTGTCAATATCTACTGCTGCAAATAAAGAACAGATTTGGAGACTGGTATGCATTAAACGTTTCCAAAAATAGATAAATATGAATGGGAAAAGTCTTAAAATAGATCACCTTTTAATATGGGCAGAACTAATATGGAGTAATACTGAAAAAATATGATAGTGCTAGTCTAGTTATATTTCCATCGCAAATATCTGTGTGAAGTTGCCGTCAGTTCTCTTGGATTGTGTAATGCATTTAGCTAGAAGTGGTCTTCACTTTCTTTAGACTGTAACCTGAATCCAGACCAGCTTACTTTCCACCAGCACATCTGATGACCTTCCAACTACCCTTTTTCCCATTAAATTATGCATTGCCTTGGCTAGTTAATGGACAGCTATTGCCTCCAACAGAGTGTTTCAGAAGTGTTTAATAACCAATTGTGCATGCAGTTCACTCTGAGGTTAATGTTGCATGAAGGAATGTCACATTTACAGTGTCACCATCTCCAAGTGGGACTCCCTATCCTATCTGACACCTACTAGTGGCTCAGTCCTCAGACGAATGGAAAAAAAATAAATAAAAAAAATCTTCTGGTTTCAAAATTCATACCCACAACATATTCTAATGAAACACGCATTTACATTGAGTAGTTCAACACCTCCAACAAATCGGTTTTGGGTTTAGCCTTCATTAATGATCTGCTTGTTAGGTAACATGGTACAGTACAAACTATACTCTCTGGCCACATTGTTAGGTATAACTGTTCAGAGCTATCTAATTAGCCAATCAATTACAAGGTAAGAATTCGATGCATTTAGGAACGTAGACATAGTCAAGAAGAGCTGCTTAACGTCAAACCGAACATCAGAATCGAGAATAAAGGTGTATTAAATGACTTTGAACATGGCAAGGTTGTTGGAGCCAGATGGGCAGAGCAGTTCAGAAACTGCTGATCTACTGGGATTTTATACACAGCCAGGTCTAAAGTTTACAGAGAATGGTCCAAAAAAGAGCGGCAGTTCTCTTGGTGAAAGTGCCTTGTTCATGTCAGAGGACAGAGGTGAATGGCCAGGCTGCTAGGACAGGCAAAGTCACCATGCATCAGAACCAAGGTATGCAGAAGATCCTCACTGAGCACACAATCCACTGGGTGCCACTCCTGTGAGCTGATAACGGGAAACTGAGGCTACAAGTCATACAGGCTCACCAAAACTGGACAACAGAAAATTAGAAAAAAGGTTGCCATGTCTGATAAGTGTCAGTTTCTGTTCAGACATTCAAATGGTAGGGTGTAAGCATAGATCCATTTTTGGCTTGTAGGCAGTGGTGTGTGGAATATTTTCTTGGCACAGATCGAGCCCCTTAATACCAACAGATGATCTTTTAAACCACATCCATCCCTTTATGGTCACATTCTTTCCATCTTCTAATTCTTGAAGCAGAATATCACGTCATGTCACAAAGCTCAAATAATCTCAAACTGCTTTCAGGTATGTCAGGTACTAGCAAGGTGCATCCAACAAAGTGGTCACTGAGTGCATACACAATTCAGTTCAGGTAATCTGCCATAACACCATTTAGCCTTTAGTTCATATTAAATGTCAATAATGCAACTAGCTGCATTTGTATGAATCAGTTTAGGTCTTGCACATTTACACCTTGGTTTATTTTACAACATTCTCGATTTCTTAAAATTGGTGCATTTTTTTTTTAATTGGAACAGCGAGACGTCAGTGCTGTATTGCAATATTATTTTGGTATTTCTTCTTAAGTAAAATATTATATCTTCAGAATGTGGGAAGTTGCTGAGTTAAACAAGTACCATCTTCACAGAACTTGGGAATCCCCCAGGAAATACAGCTGCGATCAACAAATGAGCACAACTGCCAATCAGTGTGTGTTTACCCATCAAGATGCTGCTTAAACTTTTTTTTCCTGTCTCTAAAACAACACATTTATAAGACTGGCCAGTCTTTATAATAATAATAATAATCTTTACAACTCTTCTAATCTAATTCTGTTTCATATACATTTGAAAAAAAAAAAAAACTGCCTCCCAATTCAAGCTAAACTGGAAAACACATATATGATGGACTGTAGCTCCAAACAAGACAAGGTGGCAGGAATGGACTTAAACACAAACAGGAGATCTTGTCTGATTCTTTCTGTGTGCTTTTTGTAGTAGGAAGCATGTATGTTTGACAGATTTTTTATTTAATTAAATTTCTCACGGGATAAAGTGATCAAAAGCACCTGTCTGTAAATCTGTCAGTGAAATTATAACCGTAATGGAACCATTACTCACACACTGGTGTTCTGTTTTTGACAAAATCTAATTTGAGAAAAAGGCAGAAAATAATCAGATCAGATTATTTACAGTGATGCATTTTTTAATATCCATAAGGCCATAAAATACACTGTATAACAGGCGCTGTTTCAAGTTACTTTTAATTCAACTACATGTGTTTATTTATTTGTTTATTCAGCGCCTTGAGGCAACTGTGGTTGGGATTTGGTGCTTAAAAAAACTGAACCAAAATGACTTGAATTGCATATTGTATACAACTTTTCTACTATTTTATATATTAAGAAAAAAAAATGGGCAAAATGACCTACTGCTCGACACCAAAGTGTTTTTTCTTGTCCGGTCAGCACCTATGTTTTGTGGGATTTATTTTCAAATATTTATCTGTAAATCCTGTTTTGTGGATTGTGGTTGTTTGCAGTTCAATGTGACATTGGACGTGTTATGCCAAGCGGCCTGGCTGTGGCATTCTGATGCGCAATCAAGTAATGAATCAGTATTTTATTACCACTGCTCTCGAAGGACTACGGCACCTCCCTCTCTCACGGACTGATTATGAACCCTTCTTATAACGTTTGTTATAAATAGATGCTAAATGTGGAAAACCTGATTGAAGAACAAGCTCACACCTACAGTAAGCAGAAGCTGAATTACTGTATAAGTGGACAAATCAGTGTTTTACAAAACAGGAAAAGCCGTATCTTTTTTCTGGGTTTACTGGCAATCAGTTTCAACCGTGGTTATAAAAAGTAAATTTTAAAATGCTAACAGTTATTTTCTGTAACCCCAATCTGCAATACCAATTTATAGTTGCCTCAGGTAGAACCTTTTTCTTGCATTGAAACTTTCTGAAGAACAAAGATCTCTGGTAACTTTGTGCATTTTAAACAAAAAAGTGAGAAGCAAACAAAGAAGTTGGATGTAACTGCAAGAAATCAACTTTTCAGCTATTCCCATGGTAAACGATAGAGAAAATTAATAGCATGATATTTTTATAAACATACTTAGTTATACACAAGTAGACAGTGACAAATGAAGTCATTTATCAGATCCATACATGAACCTCCATTTAGACAAGGCTGCGACCAGCAATCATTTACATTTTCAGAGCAGATCCTTCCTGCAGGGGTTTATTCAATATTACAGGACAAAACAAAACACTTTAAATATGTCTCTACCACAGATGTGACTGTCAGCCTGCCAGTTCAACAATTATTCCAGCGAAGTCCAACATGTGACTCATATTTGCAACCAGAACAACAATCAGAACATATGCAGTACAAATTTCTGCTTATTGTCCTCGAATCACATCAATAAACCAGCACCTGGTTTTATTTCATGAGGCAGCTGATTACTTCTGATTCTAGCGGCTCAAAATGTGATTGAATGATTATGTGTTCAGCATGTTGCTGCTTGCGTGTATGCATAAATGCCGTAGCCCTGGTTTTAGTATCCTCAGGGCAAGAGTTAGGAACGGAATTGATTAAAGATTTTTACTGACAAATTTAAAGCTCCGCCAGGTCTGGCCTCTGGCAATATTTCAACCCTCTTAGTTCTCGGTGAGCCAGATAGCTCAGAGAACTAACAGCCAGACATCCTCAGGCACTGCTCGTCTATCTGCACGGCTGTCTATACCAAAGGTAATTGTACTTTCACCATCATGACCCCATACACTGCTAGGCACTCCCTTAATCATGTAGTGTAAGGTACTCAGATAATTAAAGCATCTGGTGACTGTACCTGCACATACATTCTCTACTAGATATTGTATACCCAGTTCAATAGTAAAGCAGCCACCCCCATTAGCTTAACTAACTGATTTTACTTTAATTCACCACTGTTTACACATTCACATCACTTGTAAATCAGGTTGGTACTGAATAAGTAATAGGTGAAGTAGTTTTAAAATTTTAAATATAAAAACCCACCAGGTGATTGTTTATCTCTTTATGCAAATAATTCAGGGACCACAGTGATGTATACTCTGAGAGCTGTTAGAGTGTTCAGATTATAAAACCACTGATGCAATATTCTTAATCTCTTGTATTGCTCTTTAGATACAGGTGATCCAACCGAATGTCAAACTAGCAAATGATGCAGTGAACGACGGTCAAGTTAAGGTTGATGTTTTCACACAGGAGTTTAGCTGCTCCTCTCTATTGACCTACCACAGCAGCTGCACCATCACTTGCAAAGCCAATAAGCCATGCACGTAGCATTTCTTCAGAGGCCCCTTAACAGCAAGGGTTTCTAACAGCGGTATATGAGACAGCAGCCCCAGTCCACAAGTGCAATTCAACAACTTGAAATGAGAAGCTGCAAATCTCTCCTTTGTAGGGAATTCTGATGTAGGTGATCAGGCGTGTGCTTGACACTCTGTAGGAATGTTTCTAGGATTTTTCCTCACGCTCTGAATCTTTTCCAGTTTTGTTATTTAGCTAACAGTTATTTTCACTCCGCAGTGCTTAGTGATATAATGAAAAGTTGGAATGGAACCGGATACACATGGGAAAAAAGTAATTCGGTGAAGGCAGCAAGATGTAGACCATATATAGATAAAGGGGGGGGGGGGGGGGGGGGTTTAAGAAAACTCAAAGAAGTCCTGTGAAAAAGTAAGTTCATCATTTGAGGCCACTTTATTAGGCAACTTTATTAAAGCTAAGGTTTTGGCTATTTGCTGGTCTTGTTAACACAAAGCTGCATGAATGGCTGATTCTTTGATTAAGTGATTCTTTTCGTTCTGCCACAGATTTGCTGCTGTGCTTGAGATCACTGCCCTGTTGTTTGGGTTGAGCCAATTTCTGTCAAGCTTTGGGTCTTGGATGGCCTCACATTTGACTCTAGAACACTCTGGAATACAGAGGAGTTCATTGTCAACTCAATGACTGGAAAGTTCCCAAGTCCCTTGGCTACAAAACAAATCCAATTCATGACCCTTCCACCACCGTGCTGACAGTTAGTAAGAGATGTTAGTGATATGTGTTTGGTTATCAGCACAAATCTCCGCTTTGGACTTAAAATGTTCTCTTTGGAGAGAGGAGGCATTCTCCTGTAAAACCTTACAAACAAGCCGTAATCACTCAGTCTTTTTCTTATTGTACTGCCGTTAACTTCAACATTATAAATGCAAATTAAGACCTGCAGAATCTGAGATGTAGCTCTTGCAGTTTCTCTAAGCATTGCATAATGTTACCTTAGGGTGAATTTGTTTAGACACCCACACTCCTGGGAAGATTGTGACACCTGAACGGTGCAGAAAAGCGAAAGCCAAACCTTCTATTATTATAGAGGTGTTCACAATTACTAATGATCAGTCAGTCAAACACACTTCCTCATCACCCCTTGCTGTTACTGTTACTGTTACAGGACTGCAAAGAGTCATTAAAAAAATTTCTCTTTAACATGACTGCCTATAAAATTTAAATGTTATTGCTTTACTCATTACAAATTATGATAAACCCGCTAATTATATGCTCCATAATTAACATTTGCACACTAAAAACTGCTCCAGAACCTCATATTCCTGTCACTGGTACTATTAATGATTGTAAACAGCACTGCATTCACATCAGATGGTCTCATACCCTAAAATCCTGGGGGACAGTGGCACCGATAATCACTGATTAGGTCCACACAGGTGGCACCATTTAAACAAGGGAGGCTGTGGCACTCATTTATTTCCACTTCGCAAAGCGGTCCTTCGAATCCAAGCATGCAACGGCAGGTGAAGTTATACTGCTGGTCCAGACAAAAACCATGTTCAGAGCAGCGGTGGTCAACACAGTAATCAATGTCCTCTTCACAGTAGATGCCTGTGTATCCTCTAGGACAAAGGCAGCTAGCAACAGATCAAAGAGAATCTCTTAATACTGTATAGAGTTAGAAGAATTCTTTCAAGCCTGAAGGAAAAGCGCAGTAAATGTAACAGCTTTTACAATCATTGACATTCTGGTGGCAGAACAGCCCCAAGACCATCAGGATTTGAACACTAACCGGTAACCATCAATCTCATCCATACAAGTGCCTCCATTTTGACACCCATGTTCAATACAGTCGTTGACATTTACGCGGCAGTCCTGCCCAGACCATCCAGGGGTACAGATGCATCGATAAGCACTGCTGTTATTTAACACACAGCGTCCTCCAAAGGCACAAGGCTGTTGATTGGAAATAGATGTTTTTAGATACACACGTCATGAAACCAGATATGCTGTTTCATGAGCAAAAAGGAAACTCTTTTATTTTGTATGATATTTTAAATGGGGCTGAGCTTATTCAGATTAAAGAAAATATAACCATCTTTTTTCCCCCTAATCATTTCTTGCCCCTGGATACCTGAAAATGAGCTTCATTAAAATCGCACGACAAAGTCATGAATACTGATTCATGCTTTATACTGGGGTCACTTGGGAATCCATGTAGCAGCTACATGTCATACAAGACAAGATCAATGGTCACTGAAGGCTAAACCTCCTGAGAGGAAAAAAAAAAAAAAAAGTACACCTGCTAGCACGTGGATGCGTGGATGCCACCGGGGAAAAACAAAGGGGCAGGGGAAGAGCTTGCTTGTGGAAAGGTCTATAATACAGGCATCATGGCACTTCTGTACAAGGGCCAACACAAGCATTGCTACACAGTGAGCGATCATCTCCATCTGTCATCTGAAGCACTTTCTCTGTTCACACATACATAATATACACATACAAACATACACATCCAAGTCAGGTGGCCTTTTCAGTTCTGTAAATGTGCAAACATTGTTCATGCCAAACACAATCCAAAAATCCAATTCCAGCGTTGCTTTCCTCCAACATAATTTCTTATGTACTATATATGGAAACTGCATTTAAAAAAAATTAAACATTTACTACACTGTTAACTAACTGTTAACATTATGCTGTTCTGCTTTTTATTGTTTTTATTTTCCGCACAGCGAAAAATTTCATTTGATTTCTCGATTAAGAATTTAATAAAACTTTCTTGCCGTTAGCTGATTGATATTGCGCAGCTGCAACATCCGATGATTGCTGTGTTTAGGGATTATCATTTTGTGCCTGTCTTCTATTCATAAAAGAAAACCATTGTGAAAGAATATTCACCATTTCAGAAAAAACACTGACTCTCTGAAACCCACACCTTCTAAAGTTTTAGTTTGTTGAGATATGTCACAGTTATATCCAAAACTTTGTCTAGCATAAAAAAATAAAACAAATCCACAAAATGATATTACTGAGAACTGAGCTTATTTATATTTGCAGACAGTAGACAAGGACAAAAAAAAAAGCACGTCAAGATTTTTTTTTTTTTTTTACACACCTGAAGGTGCTGAGGACAGGGTACACAGCAGGTATACTCAAGCCCATAAGGGAGATCCACAAACTCAGTATTTAGTGGGCATGTGATGTTGGACAGGGCACAAGCATCTATGTCAACTTCACAACTCTTTCCTTGAAAACCTGCAAGAAAAGATGTAATACATGCAATCTGACTCGAGCGATGCTGGACCACAAAAAACAGAAGTCCTGAAATCAGTGCCACTAGTATCTAATATAAGTCATGGAATTAAGGCTGCTCCTCTATATATTTAAGAAACAAGGGTAAAACTGACCCAATTGTGGGTCAGCGGGAGGATTGGCCCCATTTTGAAGCACAGTCGATGATGCTCAGTGTCCTCCACCCCCCTATCTGCCTTCTGAATTTTTAATTTCAACCTGAACAGGCAAACCCTAGTAATGCGCTTTCATTTCCTCCTCTTTCTTGCTCCTTTGAAAGAAATGTATATCTGTATAACGTACTTTGTGGCTGATAAAAAAAGGTTTAGTGTATCAGAGCAGACCTTTTTCCTACAAGAAACAAGGAATAATATCTGATGTTTGCTGTGCAAGAGGATACACTTAGCATACCCTTTAAGTATATTTGAAGCGAGTGAATACTGCATTACTTTGACACTACACATGTGCTGTTCTATTATGTTTAAAAAACATAATATAGTCAAAAGCAGGATGTGCTTTTTAAAAAAAAAAAAAAGGTCACAGTTACAGTGGTTTATAATTTCAGCCATGCACCAAGATTTTTCTTAGTACTCTGGTCCAGCAGTCTGTGGGCTATTTTTTCACATGGCAGAACTCCCTTCACCATAAGAAGATGCAGCAGATGAGGCATATGAGCGGAAGAAGCTTAGGTTTACTGAGATAACAGATGAGATTTAGCAGCAACGCTGGAAAGCCAGGGTATGCCCTGTGGAATTTTGTTACCATGGATCTGCGGCCACATCTAGTACCAGTTTACTCAGGGAGTTAGGGATTCATGATCAGGGATTATGGCAGGCTGCAGAGGCAGTTTCAGAGGCTGCGGAAAAGAACAACTAACGGGAACGGCGGAAAAGAAAAGACAACAGCTTGTGTGCAAAGTATGGATATCTCATATTAAAAATAGGAGATAGAGGAAAATATGTGTGTTACGTAAGCTGTCCAACAACACTATAGCGGCTCTGTAATCATCTTACATGTTTAAGAGCTTTTTGGATTAGGCCTACATTGTGCAATATTGACATAGTGTTGATATCAACAGTAAAAGGGGAATTACGGCTATCAGAGGCAGATATTTTAAATATGTTTATCCCTAAATATTCAGCCTGGCCAGTGTAGAGGGGTACAGTCCTGCTCAGCCCACAGAGCAGGTGTAACGGGGGTGGGACACGGTAACTGTTGAGCCCTATAGGGTGTCATGGGTGCAGTTCAACTTGACATCTGTGATGGGAGGTTCCCACTCAGTCCAAACAATGACATAACCATCAGCCCTCCCCTCTCTGCTCAGACACTACAGTAATCCCCCCCAAAAGGACAGTCATGTCGAAAGCTAAAGAAAAATACAACTCAAAGTAGTGCTCATAGGATTTTTTTCTGCTTTTTTTTAAATTGCTGGTCAGAGAATGAAATGGAGGATTCTCATTAAGACTACCAGTGTGGTGGATACTAGGATGAACCTGACTGTGCTGTGTTGTCCCATATTTAAGAAATTCATATTTGTTAACATAGTTTCATTATGCTTTAAAGGTTTGATGCAAGGGTCAGTAATTGTATATTTTATAGTAACAGTAGAAGCAATAATTTAATTGACAAAATTCTAATAATAATGATCTGATGACTACAGTACACTCACCGGCCACCTCATTAGTTACACCTTGCTGTACTGGGCTGGACCTCTTTTTGCCTTCAAAACTGCCTTAATCCTTTGTGCCATAGTTTCACAAGGCGCTGGAAACTATTCCTCAATAATTTGAGCCGTACTGATATTAAGATGTGATGCCAGTGGAGGCGATTGGAGAATAGAGAACTCCTGCAGGAAGCAGCCATCAGTAGATGGTATGCTGTGGTCAAAAACGGATAGACATGGCCAGTAACTATAGTGTTTAAACAAAGCTCAATTGGTATTAAGATGGCCCAAAGTCTAATAAGAAAATATTGCCCAAAACCATTATTACATGTGGTTCATGGAAAAATTCTACTAACTCAGTGATGCAGCAGAAATTGAGACACATCAGATATATTAAAAATATTCTGCTGTTCATGTCTGACAGTCCATCCATGCTATCTGTAGTCTCCTGTAAACCTCTGTATCTCTAATTTCCTGTACTTAGAAGAGTGGCACCCAGTGTGGTCTCCTGCTGTTGTGTTTAAGTTTGGTATGTTGTGTTCAGAGATGCTCTTTTGATTGGTTGGTGGTTTTGGCTTGGTACAACCTTGGTGGTAATGAGTGGTTACTTGAGTTACTGCTGGCCTTCTATCAGCTCAAAGGATTCCGGTCATTCTAATCTAACAATAATGAGGTATTTTCACTCTGCTCAGTGGAAAGTTTCACTGTTTTGGGCCATTCTCTCGAAACCCTAGAGAGATTAATGTGGAAAAATCTCAGTAGATCAGCAGTTTCTGAAATAATCAGACCAGCTCGTCTGGCACTAACAACCATGCCAACTTCAAAGTCACTGAAATTACCTTTGTTCTCCATTGCTCAGTTTGGACTTTCTTGACCATATTTACATGCCTAAATGCATCGAGCTGCTGATTGACTAATTAGATATTTGCGTTAATAAGCATTTGAATACCTTTAGTTAATTCAGTGTATATATGAAGCTTTTTATGGTTAGGGTATGTGGTTATGTGTCATCACATACATGTGCTTCTACAAGTTCCACCAGTTTGTGTGTGGTCATTAAAAAGTAAATAAAAGGTGTTCTGCTTCTCAACACCTCTAAAAGAATAAGCCGTGAAGGAAATGGATGAATGAATAATACTCCAAGCTACTGTATCATTCACAGTCTTAGACAATGGGGAGTTATACCTTTGATACTTCAAGGACTGGCAGTTCATCAGTTGCTAAAAATACAATGCCACCTCTGAATGTCACCTTAAATTGTGACTCTAATGTGGCTTGCTTCAGCAACTGATGAGGCGAACAGACTCTGTGACCTGTGTGTCATTAACACTGGTGTTGTGCTTTAATGTTTAATTGAACAAGAGTGAACAAACAGAGTTTCATTACCACGAGTGTTACATTTCCCCTAAGAGTCTACAACAGCTAAAAATAACAGTAGCAAATTCTTGCGAGAGAAACGTCACCTGGACACAGAGATGCTCTGCCCACCATGTCTCGGCTCTGTATATGCAGTGAAATGTTCCAGTAAAGTGGGCAAAAGCAACTGCCAGACACAGAAACTGTGCTGTGCCAACAACAGAAAGCTCCCGTGAGTCGTCCATCAGTTACCATTCAGTGAATGTAAATTCAGACTCAGCCGGTGAGGCACAATAAGCAATTACAGAAAAATGATATTAATGTGAATTTCAGAGTATAACATTTGAGCAATGCAGTTCCATTCATGAGCTCTGGCAATGAGTTTGGTATTTTTTCTCAGCTGTCAATCACAGGCCAAGAGTGTAAACTGATCCTGCAAATAAGGTGGCAAAGATGCTTGCTGCGGCTTGTTTCCTCTATCTGGCTCAGCAGAGCATGTTGTGATCAGTAGCATGCTGTGACTGCTATAAACAAGGAGATTAATAAAATAAAAACATAGCACGTGGAAAAAAATAAATAAGCAGGATACAACTAAAAATATATACATACAGTGGGGCAAAAAAGTATTTAGTCAGCCACCGATTGTGCAAGTTCCCCCACTTAAAATGATGACAGAGGTCAGTAATTTGCACCAGAGGTACACTTCAACTGTGAGAGACAGAATGTGAAAAAAAAATCCATGAATTCACATGGTAGGATTTGTAAAGAATTTATTTGTAAATCAGGGTGGAAAATAAGTATTTGGTCACCTCAAACAAGGAAAATCCCTGGCTCTCACAGACCTGTAACGTCTTCTGTAAGAAGCTTTTCTGTCCCCCACTCGTTACCTGTATGAATGGCACCTGTTTGACCTCATCATCTGTATAAAAGACACCTGTCCACAGCCTCAACCAGTCAGACTCCAAACTCCGCCATGGCCAAGACCAAAGAGCTTTCGAAGGACACCAGGAAAAGAATTGTAGACCTGCACCAGACTGGGAAGAGTGAATCTACAATAGGCAAGCAGCTTGGTGTGAAAAAATCAACTGTGGGAGCAATCATCAGAAAATGGAAGACATACAAGACCACTGATAATCTCCCTCGATCTGGGGCTCCACGCAAGATCTCATCCCGTGGGGTCAAAATGATCATGAGAACGGTGAGCAAAGATCCCAGAACCACACGGGGGGACCTGGTGAATGACCTGCAGAGAGCTGGGACCAAAGTAACAAAGGTCACCATCAGTAACACACTACAACGGCAGGGAATCAAATCCCGCAGTGCCAGACGTGTTCCGCTGCTGAAGCCAGTGCATGTCCAGGCCCGTCTGAAGTTTGCCAGAGAGCACATGGATGATACAGCAGAGGATTGGGAGAATGTCATGTGGTCAGATGAAACCAAAGTAGAACTTTTTGGTATAAACTCAACTCGTCGTGTTTGGAGGAAGAAGAATACTGAGTTGCATCCCAAGAACACCATACCTACTGTGAAGCATGGGGGTGGAAACATCATGCTATGGGGCTGTTTTTCTGCCAAGGGGACAGGACGACTGATCCGTGTTAAGGACAGAATGAATGGGGCCAAGTATCGTGAGATTTTGAGCCAAAACCTCCTTCCATCAGTGAGAACTTTGAAGATGAAACGAGGCTGGGTCTTCCAACATGACAATGATCCAAAACACACCGCCCGGGCAACAAAGGAGTGGCTCCGTAAGAAGCATTTGAAAGTCCTGGAGTGGCCTAGCCAGTCTCCAGACCTCAACCCCATAGAAAATCTGTGGCGGGAGTTGAAAGTCCGTGTTGCTCGGCGACAGCCCCAAAACATCACTGCTCTTGAGAAGATCTGCATGGAGGAATGGGCCAAAATACCAGCTACTTTGTGTGCAAACCTGGTAAAGACCTATAGTAAACGTTTGACCTCTGTTATTGCCAACAAAGGTTATGTTACAAAGTATTGAGTTGTATTTTTGTTATTGACCAAATACTTATTTTCCACCCTGATTTACGAATAAATTCTTTACAAATCCTACCATGTGAATTCATGGATTTTTTTTTCACATTCTGTCTCTCACAGTTGAAGTGTACCTCTGGTGCAAATTACTGACCTCTGTCATCATTTTAAGTGGGGGAACTTGCACAATCGGTGGCTGACTAAATACTTTTTTGCCCCACTGTATGTATATTTTCATGTGATAAAATAAGTCATGATGTGTCACAGCCCAGAGACCCTGCTGGCAAAAGTTAATCACCTTTGGTTCTCAGGTAAGCGCCCTGGTGGGGGACAGAACCCCCACAGGGGTGACATTGGTGGTACAGAGGCGTGAAAAAGGTTGAGGGAACACATGCAGGTATAATTTTTTTTTAAAAAGTACACAAACACACTTTTCATGGCTGATCATAAACTTTCAACATGTTGTTTTTAAATTAGTAATGATTACAGCCAGATGCTAATACCAATATATCAGCGAAAAAGAGACAGGAGAAACACCCTTCAACCATGTTATAACTGTTGATTTTGCACAGTTTGTCCAGCAGAGGGCAACTTCCATGTTGGCAACATAGGTTTGGAAGTACACAAACAGCCAGCTGATGCAACCTGAGCGTAAATCACTAATCTACGATCTTTTATGACAATACACCAAGATTACTTTTAAACTGTACTGTTATACTATCTTAGTCAGGACTTCTAAAATCACAACACATAACAAACTTTGAAAGGTGAAGTCTGTTCATCTTTCACGTTATACAGAAAATATATCAGAGATCAGTATCAGTATCAGTGTTAAAAATCCTATTTTGAGTTGTTTTTGATGGTGATCATGCAGACTACCTTGATGATTAGGGAGATACATGAAAAGTATGTACAGAGGCACCAGTAATTCTGATTTTAAACAGGTAACAATAAATACATAACTATATATACATATTTTTAAAGTGACTTCACCCAAAACGTGATGTTAAATTCCTTTTTTTCCTCTTTTTTTTGGCCTGCAAGTTATACTTTGTAACACCATATCATTTGGGTTACACAACATCATGGCCTCATTTATGGCTCAATCCAGAGTGTCGACATGATCAATGTCTCTGGCTCATCCCACCAAAGCCACCAAATGGCGTGCTTTCTCGGGCCAAGGATACAGTAAACATAAATTACCTACATCTTTACTACAATAAGGTCTAGTTTTGGACATAGCGCATACCTGTAGGACATTGGCAACTGTAGTCTCCAAGCAAGTCATAGCACTTGCCATTGTGCTGACAAGGTCTGGAGTCACACTCATTGATCTCAGTCTCACAGTTTGTTCCTGGGGAAAGAGGTTTTAGATGTAATAAGCAGCATTATATATCGCCACACTATTTTCACACAGTCCCGACCTCTGCACCCCAACATATTGCAGTTCATCTTTCGTGTGAATTGTTAAAATGCAGCACTCTTTTCCTGAATGACTCAGCCTAGCATAAAGACTGAAAGCAGGGGGATACTGCTAACCTGCTTCTGTCTAAAAACACACTAATTAATGCATATTTACAGTGTTTGCTCTGTGGAAAAAAAGTAAAAACCCCGACTAGGGGCTTATGTGCGGCTCTATTTTTTCAACTCAGGGCATTGACAACCGGGAGTCTTGTTATCACTGTGAAAGTGCCAGACAGATGCTGGTGGGCAGATGTGTTTTTTTGTTTGTTTGTTTATTTGTTTATTATGCTAAAGCTGGATTAATTGGCTGCAGGCTTTACCTTCAGACTTAGCGTACAGATATGACAATAATATCAATCTTCTCTATAGACCTTCGGCAAGAAAATCAATGAGCAAATTTCCCCCCAATTTTTTTAAAGAGTTGCCTGAAACCGTTTTAAAACATTTCTGCTGAAATAATAATTAGGTTGCAAACATTCACCTATTAAGATGCTTTAGGATTCAAGTGCTGAGGCCAAGTATATACACAAGAGAAAACAGGCCCTTGATAGCATGGGCTCAGTTTCTTGTTAAGAAAATGGACATTTAATGACAAGCTCTGTCTGAAAAAAAGCAGATGATGTGGGGGACGGAGGTTGCCTTAGAAGAGATTTGCTTGGTGCTCAGCTGCCTCAGCAGCTGCTAGTTCCACTGCTGTGATTGGGGGTGGATGCTTTCCCGTGCAGGTTATTAATTTAAAAAGTCCTGTCATCAATAACAGAGGTGCAATGACATGTAGTGAAAGTCCCTCCTTGACAGCAGCAACCTCGTGCTACGGCACAAACACTATGATTGATAACATCTGCACGGCTGATGGTACAGGTCATTATATATAAAAAAAATGCTATGCAGTGGAACAGCAAATTATACAAATTTGTCCTACTAAAATCTGGAAAACAGCTAAAATCCTGTCTGGCTGCAAGTAAAATCAGTTATACAGCTTTTTAATGAATATTTAATGATGTGGATTGTTGAGATTTATAGGACAAAAATAGTGTTATCCAATATATAGCAACTGTTTCAAAAATTGTAAAAAAAAAAGAAAAAAAAAAAGAAAGAAAGAAAAGATTTCACTGTTTTCTAATTGCACCGTCCTAAATCTTTTGGAGAAAATACTAGCATCTAACCTTATAGTTAATTAAAAATACATAAGAGTCCACATAAATATGAAAAATAAAGCTTTCCACAAGGAAACCTAGATGCCGGGATTGAGTAATGTATCCTAAGTTATAATCTATGATGAGTACAGTGGGATTTCAGGGCGAAGCTTGAAATTAAATTGGCCTTCCTATCCTGCATGGGTAGAAATTCCAGTGCAAAAGTCCTGAGATGTCAGAAAATGATGAATTCTATCAGTCACTAAGAAGTGCCATGGTGTAAGAGACAATTTTCCATTACTGAAGTGGCAACAGATTTCAGCTTTGAACGGGGAGGGGGCCGAAACGTGTTCATGTAGTGCTATGTAAGGGCTTATCTGACTGACAGCTGAGTGTGTCAGGACTTAACGCTAGATTGTGAAATGTGCTATAGGCCAAAACCTGAGTGCACCGGATTGGAAAAAAAATCACATGTGCTGGCTGTTTAAGTAATAAAACAACAGAGGAACAATTCAGAGCTGTACCATTACAAACTTTACAGTAAGTGCAATGTCTGGTAGCGATGACAATCTGTGTCATTCCATTTGTGTGTCGATGAATGTCTTAAATAATGTAACTAAGTCTAAACAGAGCTGTGTATATTTTGTATCACTGTGATGGTTTGCTAATCATATTAAAGCATCATACAGCAAACCGAGAAAAGCAGATGAAAAGAGTCTTTCTTTCTTCGGCAGATTGAACTGTTTAGATAAACAATTCTTCAAACATGATCTTCTGCTATGGAGTACAATGACAGCTGTGACCGAGATAAAGAATACAACTTCTAATCACATTTTGTCTGTCTCTGTGAATGTGCTCAACCTTTTTACGCATGGTAAATAAAAAAGGGTTAATCTTCTTTTCTACAACTGCTCCTTTTGTTTTTTCGTGCCTCTGCATTGTTTATTCAACCACTGTCACTGATAGCTTAACAAGTTTCACCCATGTTCCGAGCTGGCAGCTAATTAGGAAGCAGTTTGCCAGATTACTTGGATTAAACACAATCAGCAGCAGGCCATAGAAATGTCGAGCAGGCGAGGCCGCTGATAAATAAGCTTCAAGGTAAAACAAATAAAAAAGTCATATCACAAATATTACTGGATTTTGCTTTAAATCTGTGCTTGGCTTGTGATTTACCACAAATCCCTGATGTGAATTAGATATTGTAGTATTAATTTCCACTTGGGAGACAAGAACACTTATGTTCTTAGCGGTAGTTGCTAGTTTTGTGCTTCTCTAGACAAAGTTAAAAAAAGTTTTGCCTCTAGGCTACATCAGGTAGTGCAGCAGATTGAGAACAAATGGTACTAATACTTCTACCGCAAATAAAAAATGTATAGGTCACTCCAGGGATGTTTTCTTTGTTTTTTATTTTTGTTCTCCTCCACCGGGAGGTCAGAGGTCAGCTATGGAACAGCAGCCCTTGAGCCAGCTGTGGTTCGGTCTTTTGAGATATTAATTAAATCAGATTCTTGAAAAAGAAATTACAGTTTTAGACGTCTATAACAGAACTACAATGTTAACCCTGCTATGTGCTAAGGCAGGGGGACGATTTTGAGATTGCTTCATGGAAGCTGCGTGAATATTAGCATATGGTTGATTTATGGATTTATATTTTAAAAACGTTCCACAGAAAGATCAAGAACATATTCTCACGAGGTTTGTTTGTGTTTGGGGATCCATCTTTGGATTTAAGGTTGGGTTAACATTGTGCGTCTACAAATATGTAACAGGATCGACTGATGTCTGAACTTTTCATGAACACCGTGACCATGTTTGTATGTCTTTTTTTGTTAGCTATGCATAATGCACTGTTTCTATGACAAAGCGACAGTGGAGAATAGATTTCCCTTTCAAAGTGGTTTTATGTGACATAAAATTTTAATGGACATTGCCAGTTAATGAGAAAAAACAAAGAAGACAGAAGAAAAAAAACATTTTCTGTCACTATAGACGACATTCAAGCATGATACCAGTTATGTACTTTTAATGGAATACATGAGCATCTCATAAGTTCTTTATGGATTTTATGCCTTTTGCTTCAAACCACCAACAAAAGTCAAAATGTATAATTTATGATTTGCTCTTAGCATTAAAGCTCCATGTCAAATGTCTTGCATGTGGACTGCAGATTGGCCATCTTAAAATACTAAAATATTCAGAAAACGACAGCACTCTGTGGCTTTATGTGTGTCTTGACTTTGGTTGGTGCTTATATAACAAGATGTCAAGAAATGTCAACACCATGTATCTGTCAGCCTCTGCCAGTTTTACATCAGATTTTCCCCAAACATTAAGGTTAAGGAATCAGTCATTCCTCATCCCATAACCGGCATTCCACAACTGTGTGTACAAATTAGGAGACAGGAGTCTGTTGCCAGGAGACAGATGGACAGACTCACTGAAAAGGAACAAAAAGAGATAATAAAACAAAGATATCTCACCTGTAAAGCCAAGGGGACATTTGCAGGAGTACTGAGGGGGAGATGTTGGCTGATTTGTTGCAATGCATGTTGCCCCATTCAAACAGCTGTTTGGCTTTATCTGACAGGCATCACCCACATATTGACAATATTCTCCAACCCAACCTGGGGCACAAACACACTGCAGGAATGCAAAAATTTTTAATAAGATCAGTAATATAGTAGAGTATATATCAATCTATAATAAAATGTATCATACAGAGCACACTGTATTAGAGAGAAATCATTGAATCGTGCACATTTTGAGCCTGGAGAGGAATGAATAAATCACAGCTTCAAATAAATTTCTGTTCACCAAAAATTACTTCGAGAGATATTAAAGATGGTTTAATTGGCTTTGAGACGTTTTCAACCAAGATTTCTACCATCACCACAATATAATGGAGATGAATATAATTTTTGACAGTCAGAACACAGTGAACAGCTTTAAATAAAAATTCATAGTACTTTTTTCTTTTTTGCCTTTTCATTAACGCAAATTCAATTATGCAGTTGTGAAGACTAAAATCCTGGATGGACAATAAGAAAAATCTGATCCAAATAAGCTAAAACAGAGTTTTTCTCTAAATGTGCACCTCTTTGTCACAAAAACGAGGTGTTACAAAGAGGAAAAAACACAAACACTACTCACTATATCTAGAATTAAAATGATTTTATGTTATCTCTAGTTGTGCATATGGAGCTTCTACATGACACACTAACCAATTTATTACTACCCACAGTAAATATTTATTCACAAACCCTAAAAGTCACAAAAATATAAGAAAACATTAAAAGAAAAACTCGCACTTGCAGTTAGCAACAATTTTTGACTATCTCTGACCAAACGTGCACCAACATAAAGCATGTAAAAGTAGATCGTAGATAAAGAACCCTATCAGTGGTCTAATGGAACAAGACTGATGGATAATAATTAGGAGCTATGGGGCATTACAGAGCACTCTCAGGTGTTGTAAAAAATGCAGACATTTGAGAAGACTGAGAAACTGGGAGGCAAATTAGACCAGGACCTGTCAATCTGAACAAAGCTTCCACATATACACCAGGATTTAATGACTTAGAATTGGATTACTGCTTTCTGTAGTCATATAACTACCACTGATGTTTCTGTAATTCTCTTTGTATTTCACTGTCATACAGACAACATTAGAAAAAACCCCAAACATTTAAACATGTCTAAACCAGGTCTTATCTCTGTATTTGTATTGCATGTACTTTATATTCAGGGACAACTGTAAGAATATCACGCAATAGTTGCCATTCTGAAGGATTCATCATTAAAATCGATCCAGTGCATAACTGTTGCATCATTAAAGCAGATTTTACAGTCTAAAAATGAATACTTGCTAACAAAAAAGCCACACACCAAACAGATTCACAGGAAGGTCAACATGCTCAAAATTCTGAAAAGTGCAAAAGGTTACAATACACCATTTAGACCAGTATTACTCTGGAAATGATCAAATGCAATAACGGAGAGTGGACCACTCCCATGTTTTTAATCACAAAAAAGATTTTAAAAAAATCTTACTACCGAAACAGAACATTTATGAATCATAACTACACTTATGAATGAGTTCACACTGCGTCGACTCTGTATGCATCATGAGTCATATTTCGTGGGCTTTATTGCATTTCATTATGACTGAAACCTTGAATTACTTACCTGATATCCGCCAATTACACTCAAGCACAATCCCTCATTTAGACAGCTGATATTGAGCAGACTGCAGTAGTCAATTATTTCTTCACAATTCTTCCCAGAAAACCCACTCAGACATCTGTTGAGAGGCGGTCAGTGTCATCAAAATCAATTCACCTTGAGCTTTAAGCACTAACAAGCAATGCTGTGTTGTTTCTTTATACGAGATTTCTGGGATTCTAATTCAGTTTTCCGCATGATCTGATTCTGATAAAGACAGGGGCGTGTCGCTAATCAGGTTAGCATTTTTTACCCATTTTCTGAAATGCTTGATGTTAGCGTATCATACCAAATCAAGCTCTAATGTGAATCAAATTAACTATACAGTATAATATGCCAAATATACACTTCCCTATATTTGTATTGTATTTGGTTCTAATTTAGTCAAATTACTTGTGTGAGAGTTGTTATCTGATAAACAAATTAAACCAGTTTATCTGTTTTGTGGTCTGGTACAGTTTAATATCTGGATATCTTGAAAAATGGCAGAAATGAATGGCATGAAATGGAAACGTTTTCATAGGAAAAGGATTTAAGTCTCTGTTTCAACTCTCAACAATGACTTCCTGGAGCTTTTGAGACAACTTTAAATCCTCCTCACATCAAAAGGTGGAAAAAAAAAAATCACATTTTTATTCATTCTCAGAGGGAGCCACATTCATAAGAAACGCGAATCATCTTCAAGAAGAGACTATGATGTTCCTATTATTAGATCTCCCTCTTACCTGCAGATGTAATCATTTCCCCTGGACACACAGGTGGAATTGTTCAAACATGGTGATGGACTACACAGGCTGCTCTGCCTCCTGCACGCTGTGGCCACACTACCATCTGCACAGACACATTCAGAGCCCTGCATGGGAGAAGCAATACAACCTAGATCACCTGCAAGCCTGGGATAGGACGCTTACATTACACAAAAGGTACATTAGATTTTCAAGTGTAGGAACACGGAACATTATCAATAAAAGAGCAAATCACCGTAGTGATAAAAATGGGCCTTCATTGAGTCACAGTTATATTTGCTACAGACTTCTACACTTTCATTAAATATAATCTAAATAAATAATAGGTTTTACATTTGTTTTAATATGGTTTTTAGATATGAGAGGCTAACAAATGTTAATGTTCTTGTAATTCAAAGTTAAACAGATTATGCTTCTAGGAAAAAATATATATGTCAAGCAGCAGCAATAATGTGCATTATGTTGATAAATGTCCCCTTTACTCTTCTCTGCTCGGGTATCCTTAGGTGGGTCTCGAAAATGTGTAGTGCACTTGGCAAACTGTAATGAACAAAACAAAGGTCGTAGAGAAAGACAATTAGACCACTGCTGTATTTTCCCCAGAGTATCCTCTAGAGCATTAGAAACACTACCACCTCTGCAAAATGTATGAGTACACTAGCATTTCCCGTGAAAGGTGCAAATTGCAGCAGGCATCCAATTACAAAAAGGTTCTGATGAGAGTCATTTCCAACTGGCACTTAAATATGGACTGGGTCATTCAATCAAAATGTTAGAGAAAGCAGACACCCTTTCCCACAGCTCATCTTCACCGGGAAATATTAATTGCTCCCGGAGCTTTTAGAATGAAGGCATTTGATCTCGCTTCAAGACACTATTAATTTTCATGTGCCATTTCTTGTTTACGTCCCACTGAGGGAAAACAAATAAGGGAAATAAAGTCCTCACGCGATCCCCTGCAGTGCACATTTGTTCCTCCCGACATGGGTACGACTTGCAATCGAAGTTAACTCGAGATTCGCAGTAGAGGCCCGCAAATCGTTCCGGACAAAGGCAAACAAATCCTGTGGGACTCTCTTCACATGTACCACCATTTCTACATGGATTTGGGTCACAGGAGGCTTTCCTCTTCTCACACGGTGGGCCTGCAAAACCAGCAAAATAGATTACTGCACTTTTATTTAGAAACTATACTGCGTCTACTGGCGTTCTTAGCATAGCATGAATTTAACTATTCTGTATACTCTTGAATCTCAAATATTAAACATGGAAATTAACAAGCATGGAATGACTTCAAAGAATTTTCACGCCAGAAATGAAATGCAGATGTGATTTAGAATCCAAGAATGACGGTGTGACTGACAGGTTTAATCATTTACACAGGGTAGTGGCATGTGTAGGGCCATTTCCTGGCACTATGCATGCATAACATTAAAAATGGTAAATAAATGGTAAATGGCCTGTATTTGTATAGCGCTTTACTTAATCCCTAAGCTTTACACTAGTCATCCACCAATTCACACACACATTCACACACTGTAAAAAGATGCTCCCACAAATAAACTTGATGCAAGACTGACTGTACACAGAGTCACCGCGTCTTGTCATCCTGTTGATTTACTATCCTAAATTGGTAGGATGATGTTCCCACCAAAGTCAAAACAATGAGTCAAAAGTAAAACGCTCAAGTTATTCAGATATGAAAAATCACAAACTAGCAGTATAATAACAGCTGTCACTTAAGTTGTTTAGCTCTACATGTAGTTTACAGCAGTCTTGTGTCTGTACAGAGTGAAATAATCATTTTATATCATATTCACCTCAGGGAAACCAAACCCGCAGCGCCAAACACAAATTATTGGGAACTCTGCACCTAAAAATCAATTTTTTTTCCTGAAAGCTATAAAGATGGAGTGGATTGCATCGCCTCCTCTTGTTTTTTTTTCCCGTTTAGCCCGCATGATGGAGAACTGCCTCAGTCTCAGGGTAATATGCTTCCTGCTGTGTGTGTGTATTTAAATTTGTGCTTGTGCCATACAGCGCCGCTGCCATCCCATTAAATCAGGCCACACAGCACACACAGCATTTACATCACGACCGTAAACAGGAAAAATAGTTGTTTGATAACGCTGTAAAAAGCCTCACTAGTAATATAATTAAATGTGGGATAAACCCCAGCTAATTAAAAGCGGTCTGGTTTTTATGAGAATAAAAAATGTGAGGAAAATATCTGGTTTGTGATACTTCCTGACAGTTTCTCCATGTTTGTGTATGTGGGTTATGCCACATAGGTTTGTAATTTTATTATTATTGTTGTTTTATTTATTATTATTCATTTTTATTATTTTTATTTTCTATTATTACAGCTTTTTCAACATTTTGTGATATGCCGATTATTGCAATAACACATATTGTGATTTATCACCTTTTTTCACCTGCAATTTATACCCTCAAAGTTAAACTATGACAATATCTGTGTTATTCAATAAGATAAAGCTATGGAACTTATTATTACTTTTTCTTATGTTGTAGATGGAATGGGGTGAAGTTCACAGTTAAATGTAATATTTCTAAAAAATACAGCAATTACCTGTAATATACTGCTTAAAATCACATATCTGTTGCTGTCTATATAGGCAGAAGTTCACATTTAACAAAAAAAATCATATTTTACTATTACATTTGTGCTCAGCAACCTTCCTGTTTTATTGAAATATAACCAGAATACAACCAGCTGGCAGCCAAAGATTGATTCAGGCTGATGGCAACATGTTAGGAATATGCCTACATTTATAAATTAGATGACAATTATTTACAAAACTTCAGTCAGCGATTGCAGTCAGTCAAAGTCAGACTGCGACTGTTTGTAGAAAGGTTCCTTCCTATCAGGCGTCCCAGTGTGTGGGATGATTTTTTTGTGTTTGTTTGTTTTTGGTCGCTGTGATTTAATCTAAGTTTGCTCAGCTAACGTTACCTCAGGATGGTGGCGCATGAGATGAACCCTGTAGTTCGCAGTATTTTCAGAGTATTTTAACTTATTTAATTAAATATCTATATCTGGTGCCCTTGTATCAATATAATATTGTCACACAAAATCTGCTGTATCGATTTTTATTAATGCATGGTAAATGTCATGGAACAGTTTGTACTATATATATTATTGTACTATAAATATTATTTTATTTTTATTCTCATATTTCACTGTTCTCATTCTCAACTAAAATGTTTTAAAAAGTATACAAGTTTATTCATTAAATCCTGCTGTATTATTCAATATTTTTATGCGCACAACACAGTGTCATGTTTTTTTTTTATTATTTATACATCATTGGATATACACCAAATTAAAGTTAACACAGATTTTTAACTGATAAACATGCATTTTACTAAGTAGTGAGCGCCACAGCTTTAAGCACATTGTAAGCATTTTCTTAGATAAAGTAATTTTGACCTAAGCTCTAGCCAGCAGTTTAATTTCACAACTGTGAACTTAACCAGGGACAAAGTAATGCTGCAGTGATATTGTGCACAAAGGATAAAATTAGACTGAAATCACTGCAAGGTCAAGGTGAATAAATTTTGATGGTATTCCCTTGTGAGGTTTTTTTTTTTTTCTTTCTCACATGACACCTACACATTTATCTTTCTAGTGACTTCTTTTTTTTTGCATATTTTCTTTAATCCCCCTGCTGATACAAGTGCTCATGTCCCAGAGGCTCCTCCTAGCCTCCTCTGTGGGCATCAATCTTACTGTGAACAACTTCAGAGTTTGCTTTTTGCTTCAGCTCATTTTACAACAGAAATTGAGTTTTCAAAACTGGTCCACTCAAAGCCGCACCTCTACAAACTGCTTTCCTGTAGAATTTCCATCTGTCATATGTATTAATGAAGCATAATAATGATAATTCCCTCTGTAAAATGCTAACAGTGTTAGTTAACACCGACGATGGTTTATATATTTATTACAGTCATTTACATTTGTGCTCTCATCTCAAACACCATTGTTTCTGCAGTGACTTTGAATTGCATCCATCTAATATGCATAAAAACACCAGCATGTCAATGCCTAATTAAAACAGTTTAACAAGGCTAATGACTGCATATATGCACCAAATTAAACTTACAAAACTTGGCTTTATTACCAACAAGATTTTAGAAACAATTAACACCATATTCCAAATGAAAATGGTCTTCTAAAGATGGTAATACTTAACAACAAATGCCCTAGAGGTAGAGTAGAAGAGAGTCAAATCAAAAGAAAATCTCATTTGAAACATCCCATGAGTTTGGCTCATTATTCTCTGCGCATAGACTTTGGCCTGTGAGGGCAGCCAGCACTGGAGCAGCCACTAACTTCCACTTGATTAATGAGCCAACTGCAGCAGGGAGGTAAAGGAAGCACGAGCTCTACAGAACTCCCAAGAAGCTGATGGGACACCAAGACACCATGACTGTGCGAAAGCACCCAGTGGAGTCTGCTTATTTGAGGGAGCAGCAGCAATTAAAGCAAATTACAAGAAGCCGCAAAAGCAGTCAGAGCATGTAAGTCCACAATTTGTTTCTGATGGAAATTATAGGAATTATCTATTTGAATTCAAACAAGGGCAGATGTTTTCTTTAATAGGGCCAACTATTTGGTTTTAACAAATGTAAGTAGCTGGTGATCATTATACTGTCATCACTGACAGCTTGGGTTAAAAGGCTTGCAAAATGCTTCTTTTAAATGAAACAAAACAAAACAAGAGCAAAAAACAGCTAACACAAAAATCATTTGACTCTTTTTTTCCCACTAGTTTCACTCCTAATGTGTAGTTTCAAAGAGCAATTCAGACTTGAATAAAAGGAAAATATGATAAAGTTCATGTGAACCAAATTTAACATACAGTCTAGTCCACCGGTGTTGCGTTAAGGAACTAACATAAGTATAATGTCCTCTACCTGAACAAGGGGATGAAGGCAAAGTGCTAATTTCCTCTTTCAAAGATTTTGAAAAATATCCTGTAATCTTGCTACAGTAATCTTTGTCTCTTTTCAATCTTCAGAGCCATTTCATAAAACATCCAAGAATACCTTTTAAAATGACTTTTTTTTCTCCTTCTTTTGTATGGCCTTAATAATCTCTTGTTATAAAGAAAAAAGAATATGCCAGACAGTACTGGAAGTAACCTTGAAACAACATCTCTAAAATAATAAGCTGAAAGCATGGGCTGGACTCGAAAGGCAAAGCTGTGACACTTCAAGAATGCTGCCAGGACAAATTGTGCTCCAAACAAAACAATGAATCAATGTGAAAAGCCACTTGGAGATTTTACTCCAGAAAGTTCATTGCAGGCTTGATTTTTATAGCAGAGAGTGATATCGAGGGCAGCCTGAGGAGCATCTAGGTCTTGTAACCATTTGTGTGTGATAACGATTGACCCGACTGTACAAAAATACAGCGGATGAGACTAAATAATGAGCGAATCACTAATGTGCCATACATCTTCACCACAGCAAAAGTCCCACTCAGCGCCTATACATGAGCGTCCAGCACTGTCTCTGAAGTGGATGGTCTTGGCCCGGAGTGTAAAATGTGTCACAATGCTCTTTGATTTGATTTTGTAAGTGATTCTTAGAGACGGGGATCAGCTACTTTAACCCTAAGCCTAAATATAATATAACCATGCAATTTGTCTCTGTGAATATGAGCAGAGCAGAAGAAAAGTGATGGATTTCCAAATAACTATATCCAGTTCTCAGATGTATATTAATTCTGCCCTTTCTGTGTATCAACTTTACATCATGTGTTGTTTCTTTTGTGACCTAAAAAAGTGACGCGTTCGTTTTAACCTGAACTTGGAAGCCTCTTGTGTGCCACCTGTAAAATGTAATTATAAATACTATCATAAATAGGACTTATTCTTCAAATAACGAGCACTGAATAACATTTATTTTTATCTTTACGCTCTCAGCAGAAACAATACACTATAAATTACATTTTACCTGATTGCCGTAAACCTTTATTTTATTAACTCCGGCACGCTCCGTTAGCTAGCAGTATAGCCCAGGCCCTTTAGAGCAGCACATCACTGGTTGTAATATGAGGTATTTGACTTGAAGTGGCCCCTTCATATATTATGATGACAAATATAACATCGAGTGGGATCAAGTTTATAGCCCACAAGGAAATGCTGATCTTTTTATGATTTATGATGATTTGAAGATAGCCCTCCTGTTTGAGGGAAATTACATGGTTCTGGGAGGTGAGGGGAAAAAACACTTTCCATTGTGCTTTGTATACAGAATTGCAGTAAACTGTGCGATTTGCCTGGTAGTGATTAAAACTCTGACATGCTGTTTAAAGAGCAGCTCTTCATTGTTACTGAGCCAGACAGTCCATCTACGTTATATAAACAGCCTTCTAAAATAAGAGATGCTTACCAGAGAAACCAGTGTCACAGATGCATTTGAAGGATGCAGGTGATATTTGAAGGCATGTCCCATTTTCACAGATGCTGTCACAGTTTGCTTTCCCAATGATTTCAGAGCAGTTAACCCCTAAAACAAACAGCCCATTAGATGATTATTCACAGAGGACCAGGCACAGAAAAAAACAGTGGATGAGCAGAATTAAGTTTGCTTGCATACACAGAGGTCTAATGTCTAACAAAGCCATTACTATAGATCAGCGGTCCCCAACGCATGGGCCTCGGACCGGTACCGGTCCGTGGGTCGTTTGGTACCGGGCCACTAGAGTTGAGGCTCAGGTGTGAAATGTGTGGTTTTCGGGGTTTTTAATCAGTTTTCAGCGTTATTTTGTTATCGTTTTTATCGTTAACTTGGTTTTCCTGGGTCTTTTTACATGTGTTATGAATAAATCTTCTTTTTTCAGTACCGGTACTAGTTTTATTTTATGTATTTATCCGTGACACCTTAAAGGCCTGTCCGTGAAAATATTGTCGGGCATAAACCGGTCCGTGGCGCAAAAAAGGTTGGGGACCGCTGCTGTAGATAATTCAGCAAGGAGCTTAAGAAGGAAGTCATCTGGAATGCAAGCAATGTAAAAATTTATTCTGTTTGCATTACATGAGTGTCGGAGGGTTATGGTGAAAAACATTAACTTGATGTGTTCAATAAATCCATAATTGAGAAGCTGCTTTTACGTTCTTTCAGCACATGAGTGCGTCTCTCAGAAACACTTCTACAAACTTTGATTTTGTAGCAAATGCAACATGTTACAGCCACAAGTGATGTATAGGACTATTTTTAGATGCTCTGACCAAGCCCTAATTCAAACAATTATGAGAACTCAATAAATGGAATCAGTGACATTTGTGCTCACCTGTAAAATGTGGAGGACACAGACACTTATATGTTCTGTAGTGTGGATCTGTCGATCCATTGCTCAAACAGACTCCTTTGTTTTCACAGGGGTTATCCAAACAAGCATCAAACTTTTCACAAAACCTCCCAGAATACTTGTGGTGACATCGACAGTGGAATGCACTCTCTCCGACTCCTGTTTGACAGACACCGTTCCCCGAACAAAGTCGAAGCATCAGGGAGCTCCGACAAAGTTGGGTTTTAACTGTGACGTTCAGCCTCAAACCTAGCGTGCACAGCTGTGTGTCTCCTTCGTGTAGCGCAATAAAATAACGGTGACCCGGCATGAGCCACCTGGCATCGACTTGCTCTCTTTCATTTATGTTGTGAGGGAGGAGAAACTGATCTTCTCTCTGTCCTGTTGCAGAACAGCTTTCAAAGTTATCTTTTGACACATTTAGGAGTTTGATGCCATATGACTTGAGTGTTTCATCAGCAGACATCAGCAGTTTGTCTCCATGTTGTAGCTGAAGTGGGCATATCTGTGGGAAGTTGAAAGGCTGCTCACTTGACTCGTCTCCCCGCTGGGAATCCCAACACTCAGAAACACTCCTGCAGATGTTCCCTATTAGAGTCCAATTCATTTGGATTGTGTTTTTTTTAAGGTGCCATTCGGTTGAAGGTTGCCTGTTGCAAAGGATTTGGCAGTGGATCATATGAATGGCCACAAAAATGAGACTCACGTGAAACAATGACGATCTCATGTCTCCTCTTTCTCTGTATTTAATCCAAATCAGTTTGGGACTTTTAAGAACAACTTTATGTGATGCTCCAAAGTCCACCAGAGTAGCAATTGCCTGAAGAAAACAAAGAGATTTTTTAAAATGTGTTTTACGGCTACACACTGTTGCTGCTTAAAACTTTATCCAGAGCACTAAAAGCGACTGAGCCCACGCTGTTATTATGAAGATTTCATTTCACAATAACACCACAGACCTATGGTTTCTGTGAGGGTAGCAGGAGCTGTCATAATCATATGCAGTGCTGCTGACCACCAAGTGTGTCACAGCAGCCTCAGCCTCCCGGAGGTTTCTACAGAGAGTGACAATGTCAGATAAAATATTCTCTCTCCCCTGCTGGTGCCTGATACCTCAGTGTCAGGCAGCGAGATGAGTTAAAGCAGACAGCATTGTCTTCCTCCCTCAGGCCTTTTTCATACGTGTGCGCCAGATAAAACAACAAAGTAGAGAAGCCTCGCTGCAAGAAAAACTCTGCTTCTTGATCAGCTCACAAGGGCTGATATGAATAACTGCATGGCGATAAGTAATAAAACGCTGAATATGGAACACCAATATCAATAGAAGAGGGAGTGATAAAATGAATGAGATTGCAAGTATTGTCTTGGGGGCTCTGTGGGGACCCAGAAGACTTCATTTACACGAGATGAGGATGACTATTGTGTTTCACCGAACAAATTGGAAACCTGTCAGCTGATTTGTGAGAGAAAAAAATATTGAATTAAAATTTTAATAAAAGAAGACAAAATGTGGGATAGGTTTAGTGATTGCAGAATAATAATTACCAGCACCTGTGCAATGGCCATTTACATGTAGTTATTCGTTTTTTAATTAACTTTTATTTAAAGTTCTTCAGTATTTTTACATTGACAATGAATCAAAGGAGATTAGATATGAAAGGATTCATTCATAGCAACAGAGCATCCCTTTATTTTTTCAGCATTTTGATGTTTTCTATCTGGTGTGAGCGGTGCTGGTGAAGAGCCAGTCCTGCTTCAGTGCCTTTGGAGAATAAGCCTACACTTCAAAAAGTATGAAACCCGTACATTAGAGTTCTATACCAGAAGTTGTGGTCATTGTGTGTGTGGGGGGAAATGTGACAGATGTGATCCTTCTCCATAGTTACAGTAGTTCCAATTTTGGGTCTGGCAATTTCGTGGTGGCAAAAAAAGTGGCCAGACAGACAGGACACTGATGTGCTGTAAAAAGATGTCATTTTGGCAGTCTGTTGGTTTTAGTGTAAAAGCACCAAAAAACACATGATGAGATTCTTGCCAGAATATTGTAACTATACTGTAAAACAAAGCACCTCACAAATTTCTCATAATTATAAGAAATTTGTTTGCCCCCCCCCTGGAATCAATGGCAGCCAACCAACAGGTACAGAAGCAGGACCTCGCATAAGTTGAAAACAAGCAGAAATAAAGCACCTGTTCTACCATGGAAAATGTCTTGAGAACACAGATTGGTGCCACTGCAATAAAATCAAAACAATTGCCATTGCAAAATATTCTTTTCTTTTGACATTTTTCCATTGTTATATTTATTAATATAACCACAGTAGGAACAAAACTCTAATCCACAATTAAGTTTAATCCTTGATTAGATGAAACTGTGGATTTGGAGAATCGTCAAGCCTGCTGCTCTTGGCTTACAAGTTGTAAAAGTATGTTAATTATCCCAGTCGCATGCCTACAAAGTTTCAAAAGACATGTGAAGATATGGAATTTCTTATATTGGTTTTAAAAAAGTGGCTAACAAACAACTTTAACGAGTTACAGACTAAAAAACATCAAACAAATTTAAAAAAAATTAAAACATGATAACAAAATTGTTAATAAAATTGGAAATCAGAGTTTTATATAGATAGTACAATACAAAAGTACAGAGCAAACCCTAAATTCTTTACAATTTTTAAAGTGGTCTGGAGAAACAGCTTTCCAGGCTTCTTAATGATTCTTTAAAGGTTTTCTTTGGACATTGGCTGCTTCATTCATTCACAGTCCTGTGCTGTGATTAATCTAAATTTTGATTGGTTCAAATCAAAAATCAATATATACTGGAGAGGTACAAGAGTGAGTGTCTGTAGCCACCTGTATAACACATTGGTTCTGTCGTGGTTTGGTTTCGCTACATGTCCACCAGTGGTGTTTGGGATGGAATTATGAATGCCGAAAAGAACCATCAGATTTCAATATCCACCATATAGCATCTTTAAAGCCTCTGATTAGCAGCAGCTTTGTTTTTCAGCATGGCAATGCTCTCAAACACACTGCCAGTGCAGTAAAAGCATACCTGTCATTTCAATCAGTCATGGATTGGCCTCCCCAGAGCCCAGACCTCAACACTATTGAATGATGGAATCATCTTGACAAAGAACAGAACGAAAGGCAGCCAACATCCAAATAAGAGTTCTGAGTTTCCTTTAAAAACTATTCCTGAAGACTACCTATACTTAAAGAAATTACAAAAAAGCCTAAGAGAGTTAATAAAATTGGTCATACGGAATACTGACTTTCAAATTCCTTAGAATTGTACAAACTCTTTTTTTGCCTTATATACAGAGTACTGTAAATTATCCACAACAACCAAATGACAACAACCCTGAAACTACCAAATACAGCACAACACCAGAATCTAATACTGTGTCACTGTAAGGTGTTTTTGTCTATTAGTAGTAGCACAGTAGTGGCAGCTATGTTTACTGCTATCAGTCGCCTGTAACCAGTAATGTGATTTAGGCAAGAGGTCAGGATGTACTGTATACTCTGAATAGAAATTGGACTTTCACAGTATCAGCTACAATTCAATAATGCACTGCATAATGCTGTATGCTGCAGTACACTTGTTTATATCTCAACTACCACATAATAACAAGACCCAAGTCACCCCAACAGCCTCACCATGAATTGTCCCAAGGTTGGAGTGAAATGAAGACCACCTTATACCACCATGCATGTGGCAGTAAATTGACAACATCAACAAGCAGAATGAGTAAAAAGATAACAGAAGGCACACTAAGGCCAGGAAAGACTATCTATTTGCCACATTTCCACTGGAATTCAGAAAGAATACAATAAGCAAGTAAACCAAACGGTTGTAATCAGCACATTTGTTTCAATACCAAATTACTATCATAACTCATAATACATTGAGAAGCTGTTTAAACCAGCGGTCTCCAACCCCCGGGCCTCGGACCGGTACCGGTCCGTGAGTCATTTGGTACCGGGCCGCGAGAGTAGAGGCTCAGGTGTGAAATGTATGGTTTTCAGGGTTTTTATCGGTTTTCAGCGTTATTTTGTTATCGTTTTTATCGTTAACTTGGTTTTCCTGGGTCTTTTCACGTGTGTTATGAATAAATATTTTTTTCGGTACCGGTACTAGTTTTATTTTGTTGTATTTATCCGCAACACCTTAAAGGCCAGCCCGTGAAAATATTGTCGGGCATAAACCGGTCCGTGGCGCAAAAAAGGTTGGGGACCGCTGGTTTAAACCATAGGTCTTTGCGCAGTTAACTTCACTTAAACTCTAAATGACATTTATCCATCTTGATCTTGACCAAATCTGATTCTAAATCCATCTAAAATTGCATTCGATACTCACTCATACTTCCACGGCAATCTATAGTGTTTGGCGTCCACTTAAATAAACAGACCAAAAGGTTCTTTTCGGATATTAAGAGGCCTTAAAGGTATTGATCAATTAGGATTAAACTGTGGACCACACAGTGAAATGGTTCAGCTAATAAGGGCCATGGGGTCAAAAGCAAGGTAATGCTTGTGGGGGTCAACTAATTGTCTCAAACAGCCTCCTGCTATTATTGCACCTCAGTTCACTCCACAATTTAGGATGCCAATCACGCAGGTGTGTAGAGGGCAATGGATCAAGGGAGCTGTGTAAATGCTCGCTTGACTGATGACTGAGAGAGACATGAGGAGGACACAACGAATTATCGCATCATACTGGTAGGTTACATGTCAATTGCTGTCTGTCACAGGTTACAATAGCTGATACGGAGATTGAAAGAAAATTAATCGACAAAATATTTTCATAATCAGCTCCCTTTTTTCTTCAATAAATGGTTTAGGCAACGAAGATTACCGAATGAAGGACATTTTCCCCTATTAATGTCACTTGGCTCGACCAAATGACTCAAGAAAGAGATCAGGAGCTTACTCGGTAATAAATAGTCAATACAGCGCTGTAGGTTAGATGAAGATAAAAACTGGATCAAAGAGGACATTTGACATAACAAAGCTTAGTTTGATCAGAAACTAGGCCACATCTGAAAACATTTGCTAACTTGCCAACTAATGAGAAAGATTACATTTTCTTGTTTTCTTCACAAGTAGCAAAGTTTGGCTCATTAAACTGTCAGCACGATGCACAGACACTGATGAAGATGGTGGTTAGTGACGGAGGCACAATTGCTAGTTACAGTACAATGGCACTTCTGCAAGAACGAGGACGCACAGGTGTAAGTTGAGGCAAACATTGTTGAGATAAATAGTGTAAGCATCCTTGTATATGGTAATTTCTCATTATCATTTCCACAGAACTTTTCACAGCTTGGCAGCTGCAGTGACTGAATGCTGATAGTGTTTGCTATTGTGCTGTATTGAGTGTATTTTTTGTTTTTTTTTTCCCCCTCGCTGCATAGGGACTGGAGATGACTTATCGGAAGTTTATATTTGTACGGCATATTAAATTAAATTGAATTAAATTAGAATTCAAGTTGTAAGCTTCCTACATTGATGAAATCTGCTGCCGTTCTGTCATAACATGTCCCTCAGGATCATCATAACAAAGAAAGGGTCTTTTGCAACTCTCTGTGCCACAGTGAATCTGCTGAAATGATTAAATCAGAAGGCGAAAGCAAATCATCTCTCAATTTATCGCCACACATGAGGTATGCGATGAGATGAACTTCATGACCGGCATTAGACTCGTAGGCTTTTATCAACTTGACAATATTTGGAGCATCATTTGTCATCAGCATGCCAATTCATTCTAAAAGCTTCCTGAGTGAACAATACAAAACAAAAAAAACAACAGAAAAAATCTGGAACAGATATTTTACCTGAGAAAGTCTGACACAGACTTTAAATCAGCTGGCACAGAACTCATTTCTCTGTCCACTCACTGTTAAATTCACTTTTGTCAACACTGTGGTGATGGATTTGGTAGATGATGTCCCATTTCAGAGTAGGTTAGAGCAGAAAAAGGTCAACTGCCACCATCATTAAGTGGGTTCGAACACAGACCGGCTCCTGAACATATTTAAAAAGCCAAAACGCTTCAGCTACATTTAATAATAATAAGAAAACGAGCTTTGGTTATTATTTATAACCTTCAAACTGATACAAATCAGCTTTATTACCATATCAGCGGCGGGATGTCTCTGAAACAGCAGTAAACCACCAGCAGGCTACTGGCCACAGCCGCTGCTGGACTGATCGTTTGTGCTCCCCTGGGTAGATGTGTGGATCGCCACTAATCACCTATAACAATGATGAGCATCCAGGCCTAAAGCCCCCTGAAAATTAGCCCGTACATCAATTTTCTTACTCTAAATGAAGTGATTGATGCCAAAGGCAAAACCAATTTTCATTCAAATTTCAGGTCTGTTTCCTGAATCATGTAAAGTAATACTGAGAAGACAAGTCACACAGTTTTGGCCTTTATCTGATAAAAGTGCATGGGAAATTAAACTTCACAGACACCTAGTTTTTTTGTTCTTTCTTTGCTCTCTAAAACCTTAAACAACATTTGAAAGAAGCAAAACTACAGAATGTTTTCAAGTCTGTCATATCTCAAACCATGGGTTAAATTAGGCCAAAGCCAGCAGCACAACAGCTTTGCCAGCTTGAAATGAATTGCTCTTTTTTTGTTTGTTTTAGGCACTACCTTTATCAGTCACCAGCCCCCCTATATAGTCTACGGTGTTTCCTGTTTATTTGGGGCTCTGGAGGAGAACCTCAATAAGTTAAGGCAGCGAGTTTTTGTTTGTTTGTAACACTTGTGTAGTGCTTTGGGGATTTGCAGTATATACACTTTCTGCCACGCAGAGCCCTAAGAGCTCTGCATGAAGGAAATACTGCAGGCACGTCTGTGAGGCAGCTTGGTTATCATGATCCAGAATATGTGGCACACCTGCAGACCAGAAAATTGCTTTGGAGAGTTTCGTTTATTTAGTTATTTTTATCCATAGTTTTTCTTGTTTGTTCTGAGTCACCTATATAGAGCTTGTGGCATGCTAATGTTAGGTGTGGATGCTGGAGGTCAAGCAAAAAATCTCTTCTCCATCTCCACCAACTCTTCTCTTAAAAACTTCACACGAGTGTACAGTATACCTAAGACAGTGTATTTTCCCCTAAACAACAGATTTGTGTTTTAAATTTTATACAACGAATAGTTTCATGTTTATCAGTTTTTTAATCACCAGAAAAAACATGTTTTGGTTTCATTTGGCCTAAATAAGCAAGTTGATGTGCAAGTTGTCCATGCCATGAGCACTGATGTACCCTCACACCAAACCATGCACAGCTAATAAACTCATCTATAACCTAGAGAAAGTATCATTCATAACTTACAAAAACGGTTTTTTTAATTTTATTTCCACTTCACCTCAATACTTCTTAAATGAACTTGGGCCCCAGAAAAGCCAATTGCCTTCTGAATCTTGCTCATATGCAGTTCAACTGGTTTTAACTCGTTATAGCTCATATCCGTGCGGCTATATACTGTTAACTGCCAGTATAGTTTTTATAGCACTGCTGAGCCAGCCAGGGATTTCCACTAGAGTCATTTAAGGTTTTAATGTGATTCTCCTGTTCGGTATTGGTTTTGACCCTGTGCCCTGTGCACACAGATTACATGAAACTTTTAATATAATTCGATGTAGATGATGAAATCCACCAAATTCTTTGCAATTTTAAAATAGAAAAGAAACTCTTACATTGTTGAACTATTTGCTTGTGAATTTTTTCTTTAGTGCGAGGGGGAAAAAGAAGAAAACTGAGTTCTAACATTGAATGTATTATTTATTTTTTAATTAAATGTGGGTTTACAGCGGAGCATCTGCCTTCATCTCACTCTATCCCCAGCATCCTCTGTCACAACAACCCTCTGCATGTCCTCCTTCGCTACCTTCATCAAATTCCTCTGTGGTCTTCCTCTTTTCCTGCTGCCTAACAGCTACATATTCAACATCCCTTGTCCAGTAAATCCACTATCCCAGACTATCTCAGCCTTGTCTCTTTTTTTCTCCAAAGTGCTCGACCTCAGCTGTCCCTCTGATACTCTCATTTCTAATCCTGTCCACTCTGGTAATTCCCAGCTTATTGTATTTATTGATCATTTGTTTATTTCAGTTACATCTCTTTAAAATTCTTTTTTTTATCTTTTTGATTTAGATGCCATTTGCATGTGGATCCAAAATGTACCGTAACCGGTGATTTGTGGACAATTTTCATAACTACGTGACTCACTTGAACTAAAATAAAAAATGTGTGCTGCTAAAGTCAGCCAGCTTTAACAAGTGGCGCATGTCTTACTATTTTCCCCCCATCGTGATGCCACATTTTGATTACTGAGCACCTCAGGGAGTGCTGGATGACATTATACAAAAAAAAACAACCAAATCACTTTTTGGTACAACACCGGTCATTACTCAGACTAATTTCTCCTAATTTAGAGACACTGATTTATTTTATTTTTTTTACACTAACAACAACAACAACAATAATAATAACTGTGCACACTACTACAACCTATACCAGTCTTAAGAGTTTGAGAAGTTTTAAAAAGTTACTATAATGCAAAGATGAAAGAGGCTACATCAACAAGATTGAACTACAGCTTAGCATTAAATGTAGCTAACGCGTCCCTCTGCCCCCACCCTGCACATGCTAGGCCCAGGATTTACTATGGACGGCTAATCTTACTAGTAGGGAGTACACATGGACCATCTGCTGCATGCAGAAACGGTGCAGCAGACATCTCTCTGCTGACTTGCAATTAACGCCGCTTCATCGTGTGTGCCGGTGGGATATAAGCTCACCATTAAGTTGCAAAGGTGTTCCGCCCTGGGACGGTGACTTGTAGCATCATTTTGGAGAATTTGCTAGTCAGAGGTGAGATGTGTATCTCCGTGGGGAATAAGACAGCTGAGCCGTCTAAGCGACACCGGGGGAAACACGTTGCTAAGGAAATGTGATCAGAAGCTGAGGGCTGAAGGCGTGCCTGTCTGCTGAGGAGATGGCCCTCTGTGGCAGGGCAGGGCGGGGATACGGGGGTGCTTGATTGATTATTTAATTAGGCTTAACAAAATATTCATTAGCGAGGCGAGTCATTATCTTGTGTAAACAATTGAACCTCTCCTACAAAATGAAAATGGTTTTTATATAGCCTATTACCTGAGAGGTGAAAAAAAAAATTAAAAAAACAAAATTGACTGGGGTCTCTCAAAGCCTAGCTATAATTGATCCTCTGCAGGTCTGGATTAGGAACGCGTTTAATAAGAACTAAAACTCCAAAACTGTTGTTTCGTGCATCTGGTTGCCTAGCAGGCTAAATGAATTATCGTAGCACTTTGTCATGCATGCGCTACTTCAATTGCTTGGGCTGATGTGAAGATTACACTAGACTATCATAATGCAACAATTCAGAATGTGAATAGCTTTATCAGCTTTTAATTTTTGCACCGGATTATTGGGAACATTTTTTAGGAAATGCATTTCCTTTCTTGATGAGAGTTAGAGGAAGATTGATTTCATGTAGAGCTTTTTGATTAGTATTTGCATAATGAAAAGAAGCAACAACGGCTATAGCCTGGCCTGTCCGCACTACTGAACAGTTTCTATCATCGCCTCTGTTCAGTGCACATCAACTGCTTCAGGAGTGGTTATGTGTGTGTCTGTGTGCAGCAACTTCCTGGAATTGCCACTATTGGCCGGAAGTCAGTGGGAAAACTCCTCAAGGGTACATTTGGTACCATTTCACAGCTCACTTCTTTTTTACATCCTCTTCCATCTAACGCTCACAGAAACACACACGCACATAAGCAGCAGGAGGGTACATCCATAGTGGTATTGTGTTTATATCATATTTAATATTTATTTGCAGAGGGAATGTTTTGACAGCTTGTGTGTGATTTTGTTTTTCGTTTTTCCTTCAATGACCTACATCCTGCTTGCTGTACAGGTATATTCACACCACAGAGCCATACTGCAATCAGTCTTCTGCTGGTTGTTGCTGAAAACAGTATAAGCAAGGGGTTAAGTGCCTTGCTCCAGGGCATTTTGGCAGTGGCTGCTGAGGGAGAGAGGAGAGTGTTTGCCATTTTACATTCCAACCCTGATTCCTCCAGCTGGCCAGTGACTCTCCATCCATTAGCTTGTCACTGGTTTATTTCTGTTCTCGGACCAGGAAACATACTCGCGTCCCAATAAATACAATGTAGTTCCTCAAAGATCCTCCACTGTTATTTACATTGGCACCAAGGCGTTGCTGATGTAACCAATTATGGTGATGAGTTTTATGCAATTGGAAATAGTGTTGCAATATCTGGGACAGCAGAAAACTGCAAACCACTTTTTTTTCTAGCAATAGAAACAATTAAAACCACATTTTTGTTATTATTTCCCCATGTCATTTTATTGCAGTAATAAAGAGAACACGTATTCGACCCATTTCTAAGCTCCACTGAGAAACTGAGGGAGATGACAGATATTTTCATAAAGGTCACCCTCTTCTCTTTCACCTTACTTTTCTTGATGGTTTGCTCACAGTAGTATTCTCAGCACCCTTCACTCCTTGCAAGCTGCTTCTGTGGTGTGTCCTCCACACGCCTCCTCTGCTAGCCACAGGCTTTTGCCCTACAGAAGCTCTTCAGATCATCACATCAGTAGTCAGTTTCACGTAATTTCAGGATCAATTTTTAAAATGGCTGTTCTTATCAAAATACATCAGTGTGAAGCACATATCTGACCTTAAGAGTTGACATATTCTATCTCCTATGCTTATCTTGGTGAAAGACATTTAAGTTCTCAAATTTGGTTTGCTTCCCCACTGTGACTAGATTAACGAGCTGCCCTTTTGCTTGTAGCATCAGCCATATTTTCTGCAGCTTTAGGTAGCTTCATTATATACAGAAATATTGACCTTCAGCGCTTTTTATGAGAATGTATAGCAGGGAAAAGCAAGCATTTATCTATATAGCCCTGCAAACTATTCTCATCATTCCATATCTTCCAGTACTGTTCCAAGTCCTTGCTGGTATTTTGGCTCTTTGATAGGAAGTGAATATTTTACATTTGAGTCTTGCTTTTTCACTAAATTCACTTTGTAACAATAACATTAATTACGCAGTCATTATAACAAATGACTGTAAAGCTGTGTAATTTGCATCATGCTGCCCTGTAATCTGGGGTTAAAGTGGGCTAGAATGGCATTCTGGCACCTTCAGTTAATAAGCAACAAACACTAATAGGCAGGTAATGCATATTACTTTTGAATTAGTTATTTTTTCTGTTGCAGCCTGGTGTTGCTTCCAGTAACTGGATGGAGATACTTGCTCAGTAATAACAAAATAATGACATCCCCAGGCTTACACCTTTTTCAACACTGCTTTTTCCTTCTTATCCTTGTGATGTGTTCGTGTGACGTAAAATTCCTGCACCTAGATGAGATGAGAGATTTTTTTCAATGGTAACGCTATATCATTTTAGCATTTTTAAATCAAGCAGTAGGTCTATACAGTAAGTGTTTCTGAATTATCGCGACTAACTAGTCAAATACAAATTTTTTAATATTCAAAGACTGCATCAAAATACTGGGAAATTTAATAGCTAGTATTTTCATGCAACCCTAAATTCAATCACCAAATTCTAGTTTTTCTAATGGCTTACTACCCCTTACTGTCCAGGGGTTGGATCTCAGCAATAACTTGTGAAACATCTGCTTAATTCTTTTCACGCTGAGTTGGCTAAATCCACAAATCTAATCTATAGGTATGCCAACACTGATAACCTCTCTGAAACCCTGCAACATAATCTACACAGTAACCTCATTGGAAACGTATCTACATGCTGTGTCGACATAGCTCGCAGCTGTTCTGATCGGCCTGGGTTTTGAATTTATCAGTAAGAGAATAACAGTCATTGCCTTAATATAATGACAAATGTCAGCAAATTCCTGCAGGGAGGTTCTAGGTCCTAGCATTTTATTTGTTTCTGTCATGGCTGGCACCAGATATAAAACACCGGGACAAGACCACAGTGGAATTAACACATAAAACATGACACAAAAGCATGAATGCTGGTAACAGCATCAGCCACCAAAGAAAGTCTAAAGCAAAGAAAATCTGCTGGAACTCACAAAACAAGTTGCAACTTATTTCTAAGCAATTTTTCTCTCCACACTGCACCACTACACCCAATCTTAGAGTTCCTGCACCTGCCAAATGCCACTTTAAACTCTGCCTGTAATGTATGTATGTCTTGGGTTTGTAATTCTCAGTATCACCGAACAAGGAAATTAGTTTTTGTTGCTGTTGTTTGTTTTGTTTTGTTTTTTAATGTAAAAAAAATGTTCATCCATTTCCAGTATTAGTACACCAAGAAAGTTTAAGTGACACAGAAAGCCAGGAAATGTACTTTAAATCCACAGTGATTAAAGAGCTTCAGTGGAATTTATACACATTAAGCCAACTGCAACAATCACTTTTAAAGGAATTGAACAGAAGTTAAACAATAATTGATTAGCAATCATTTGGGGTAGTTTTTAGTACCTTGCTGTAGGTTAGAAAGTCTGTGGGCTTGATGCACTTTACTACAGTAAGTGCTGACTCAACAACTTGTTAATCAAGCCTGCAGTTATGCACACACAGTCAGCTGCATGGAGCCCGCTGAGAAATACTTGGATCCCTCTTGAATATAGATATAATTAGATTGTTGCACAAGATCTTGCTGGCTGAATTATCAGCCAAGCCACACGCTGCATGTTCACTAAACAGAATGTAGTGAAGACTGCAAAACGACATCAGTGGGATATAAAAAACACACAAACTCCAGTTTGACATTCAAAAGTTAAAACACTTTACGTAGTTAAAGATGGTCAGATAACATTCTGCATTGCCAATACTGTCAGCCATTAACTCTAACTACCAGTATAAATGTAAAAACAGACCCAAATAGTCGACATTTGAAGAACTTCCTGCCCAGAATGTCAAAACAGAACCCAGAAAAGTGAAAATAATGAATCTAGACAGACATTACTAAAATGTCACAGAAAAACACTCAAGTATTAATTACTGATTCACAGGCCAAATGCCATGTTGTAATTGCCTCAAAACTTAAATGTTTAAGGTGCTAAACTAAAAAGTTATATTTCTTAATTTTTTCCCTGAGAACCGCAGCTATTAATCAACATTTAGATGTGGCAGCAGTTATTCTGCTGCCCCTGAGTTATGTGACCTTTTCCACTTTCTCAACTGCATACCGCAGTGTCTCCTGAGGTAAATGCTGTTGTACTGTATGTAGCATATGCTCATTTAATAAAAATGCAATATATTATCCTGCAATTCCCCAAATTGACCTACAAAGATTGTATTCCCATCAGGCTTGGGGGCAGAAAATATGTATAAAATGAGTAATTGCTGCAAATGGAAGGAATGAATCTGTGTTTACACAGTTACGAAAATCCTAATAGGCACACAGCAAACACATATACTCACAAATACTGTAGAAGTGGGCAGCGTTGCCTTAAGCATCGCTTGTGACTGGTAAACAGAAGAAACATAAATATATACAAATCCAGAATATGAAATATGAGAAGAACCACAAACAAGCATATTTTTTCTGGCATTTCTGTGTGTAATTTTGTGCATTTGTAGTTCCCATGTCATTTTTACCAGTAATCAGTCTTAGGTAGTCTAAAAAAAAACATGAATTGTTATCCCAGATTGTGCTTTGCTGTTTGACTGATTACTCTGGACTCAGTTGATAGAGTAGAGAGGGCGTTTGAAACAAGGACACCGCCATATTTTTTCCTCTCTACCTCCGGGATTTAAATATTAAACATAAAGGATGGCAGATTATTATCCCTGTCACCTTGCCTTAAGCAATGATATTCTGTCTTAACAGTGCCATACAGTACCTGCTGTGTCACATATTGGTGGGATTACTCTGAAAAATAAAAGAAACAGTCTGAAGCATGCGAGTTAGGGGACCAAAATTTGCTCCATTGGGATTGGCTTATTTACTGTTGTAATCTTTGGTTACAGTTTAAAATATTCAGAGGACCTCTTTAGTGAAAAATATCATTGTGCTTAATATTTATACATAATAGAAAATCATATTGAGATGTTTTGGTGTAAAATGGCTTTTTAAGTCCTTGCTTTGTTGTAATGTCCCCATTTACAGTGCTACATTCTAATGAGGCCATAATGATCTTTCAGCACCACAAAGCAACAGAGTAACAAGCGCAGAACTTTTAATATTTAACCTGTCTTGCAGCAGGAGAATAACAACATTTCCAACATGGTGTTAAAATTCAAAAACAATGGATTTCGAGAGAGCATTTTCCCAACATTTGGAGAAACTGAGCATTTAATATATATTAAAAAACAGGGATGCACTGATTTATCAGTAGAGCAGCTCTTATTTTCCCTGTTGACTATCATAAGCCTATCAGCCAATAAGATGAAATTCACTGGTGGCAATTTTGTTTCCCATGAATTCAGGCTCCAACCTTATAATTTTGTATGATGGCATATTTGTTCATTTAATGATACAGTGATGCCCAAAATGCATCTTGACCATCTTATGAAATAAACATAAAAAATAGGATAGAAAGTACAAGCACTGTATCTAACGTCTGATTGGGTGGCCAGCCAACACCATGTGTCCAAAGTTGCCCACTGCCAAATCTCTCTTCTCTGTTTGTTCAAGGAAAGCACAGAACTCTGAAGCAGGCCTAACCCAACAGCACCACACTGAATGAACTCTAATGGCTCAGACTGCACACACAGCACCACTGCTTGTAAAAAATACACAATACACAAATATAGTACAGTAAAAGCTCAAATGTATGTACAAACTAGCACATTTTTATTAGTATTTTTAACATTAGTTTATGTTAGAGAACCACAATATCTGGCAAAATCAACACTGGATGCCTGAGATCTTCGAGCCTTCGGGCGACACTGCAACAGCCAAAGCTCTTCTAAAATGGACTGAGGCAGAGAAGAAAACTGTTCTGTGATCAGACAAATTGAAATGGTAAAAGTATTTCTGGAAAACATGAGTGCTGTGTCCTCCAGGCTAAAGAGGAAAGGGACCATCCCAGCTTTTTATCAGCATTCAGTTCAATAGCCTGCATCACTGATGGCATGGAGCTGCCTCAGTGCCTGCGGAATTGGCACCTTGCACATCTGGAAAGGCACCAGCAAAGCTGAAAGGTATATGCAGATTTCAGAGCAACATATGATCATTCAGACAATGTCTTTTTCATGGAAGGCCTTACATGTTTAGGAAGACAGTGCTAAACTGCAAACTGTATCTGTTACCTGGGTTTATAGTAGAAGAGTCTAGATGTTGAACTGGCCTGCCTTCTGTCCACACATTTCACCAATTTAAAGCATTTGGTGCATCATGAAGTGATGAATATGATAAAGAAGAACCAGGAATGTTAAGCGTGTAGAATTCTATATCAGGCATGAGTGGGACAACATTCCTCACCCAAATGTCCAGGAGCTGGTCTCCTAGATGTTTATGGCCTGTTGTTAAAAGACGAGGGAGGCTACACAGTTGTAAACATTGCCCTATCCCAATTTTTTTTTAGATTTGTTGCTTCCATCGAAAAAAAAGGAGAAAGAAAACATTACATTTTCTCAGTTTAAATGTAAGACATATTTTCTATAATCTATTGTGAAAAAAATATGAGTACAGGAGATGCACGCCTTGGAGTTGCACCAGTTCTTGTTCCTAAATTATAGGAACTATGAAATCTAGAGTTATAGCTATACCTTCCTCTTGTTTTCCCCATTTCTTTCTGCTGCCATACTATAGCATGCTCTAGGTATTCCTGGAGTGATCACTTGCTGAAAGATTTTAAACCAACGAGAGAAAAGAACAACAAAACATCAGTATCAGCGCAGAATCTTAATATCGGTGCAACTGATCTACTTGCAGTTTAGCACTACTTGTAGGGTTAACTAGTTTATATTCTAGTGGGTTAGGGTATGATTTTAATTAAAATGGGAAAAAAAATGGAAAATTATCAAATTCAGTGTCCTGAACACATCAAGATATGCTGCTGAAATACAGAGAAAAAAGGCTCCAACAACAAAGCACAGCTCTGCCACACAGCTGTGAGAAAATGATGATAAAATCAATGCTCAGAGGTCATTCTACTTAGAGCCAGTGAAAAAAATCCTTGTGAGCACTGGGAATAGAGTGCAAAACTGCACGATGGAAGGGGGGTTACAATATTTGCACAAAGATGGGTTTATCCTGTTCTCAAAAAGCTACCACCAAAGAATGGCATCGTGTACCTGTATTTCATGCATTTTTAAAAACAACAACAACAACAACAACTTGCAGCCTACATTTCACGTTGTGCATTTCTGACATGCCAACACAGTACATTTCCAGCAGGAAGAGCTCATACCATTTACTTATTTTCAATAGCTCGTTTCCATGACAACGTTATCAAAATTCTGTTGCTGGCATCTCTCCGCTTTACTGGAGGTGGGTATGACATACCAGGGACCATTCAATCCACCCAACATTTTCAATATGAGGCATTTAAAACACATTATTTTACCCAGAATACAGAGTTATTTTCCAGATACCCACAGTATTCACAAGTTCACAGATACTTTAATAGCTTCTTTTCACTTGTGTGTCTGGGAGCAGAAATGTAACTCCAAAGCAGCTTTAAAGCTATAGCAGTTTTCAAAAGAAAAAACTGGGTTATCTTAAATTCCACAATAGGATACTGTAGAAGAGATATAGAGACTTAACTGCTGTGACCATAAATAGACTCAGATGTGTAATATTCAGAACCACTTCAGCAAAAACTTGTTTTTCCAAACTTTATTCAACGAGCTGGCTGATGGATTTCACGCTAGTTTAAGGAAAGCTACAGAGTCAGAGGCATCATATTACAAGTATCAAACTTTGTAGTGTCCTAAGAGAGCTATGTGAAATCCTCAAAGCCGGCAAAACATAAATCATCACAGAAGACATATCAGATACTGCTCTCTACACTCGCATCAAAGTCTCAGTTGATGCTGGGAAAATCAGTGAAGTAAAAATGTCACTACCTGTCTATACTGGTGTGTTTCCTGGCTGTATCCTCAAAGTCTCCCCACGCCTTCGCCGATCCGATCATTTGGATCCATGCTTCGTGACACACAAAGGAAAACTACTGTACCCCAGTTTCCTTGACAGTGTCTTATTTTATAAAACCCAAACATTAAATAAGCAGAAATGATACAAAATCAAAATATCTGATCAAAGCTGCAAATGAGTGATGAATTTATAAATGTAGAGGTAACACTTCTGTTAGGTGTTCACTTCACTTGAATTAAATCAAACCAGCTCTTGGGCTGCAATTACACTGATACAGTAGATATTTCATGTGATGTTTAAGCAGCTATTCTCTCTGCCTTTCTCCTTTACTTGTGCATTGCACTTGAACTCCTACAAGTACGCCTGGAGTTTTCCACTTCCAAAATGTAATAAAATATGTAGTCAATCATGCATCCTGCGTTGTTATCATGGGAAGATTTTTTTTTAGCTGTTGCCAACATTGCTTATTCATCTTTAGTGAGTGGTATTTTGGAGTAAGTGATGCTCTGAGGAGATCATTTATTCAGCTGTGAACTATTTCAGATATACACGTTGCACAACTTACCATTGCAGCTTTTGAAGTAAACTCAGATAAGTGGGAGAAATGAAAGCAAGGAAACGTGTGGTTTTTAGTATTTTAAAGGCATCATTCATTACAGTAGGTCAGTTTTACATCATACAGCCTACTAAAAGTGACCACTGGTATGTGTTTTTTATTTAAAAGTATAAAAAAACACAATTCCATCCATCCGTCCATCGTCTTGCACTTATCTAATTCAAGATAGCGGTTGGGTTGGCCCTATCCAAACTGTCATAGTGCAAGAAGCTGGACAGGTTGCCAATCTATGGTACCAAATTGCAAATACAAATTGCAATTATTAGCTACATTAAATAGTTCTGTAATTAACAACTTTTACTTCATGGCATGTCAACTCTGCAACAGTCAGTACCAGTGTTGGTCAAGTTACTTGAAAAAAGTAATCAGTAACTAATTACTGATTACTTCCCCCAAAAAGTAATCCTGTTACTTTACTGATTACTTATTTTCAAAAGTAATTAATTACTTAGTTACTTAGTTACTTTTTAAAAACACGATTTACAACCTGAATAGGTGATAAAGCGATAGATCTTTCAGCCCAATTCTACTTTTTCTGCATAATCCATCATATAAAATATAATCAAATGGAAAAGTCTCTTTTTAAAACTTGTTTTATCAGTTTTAATCTTTTAACTTTATGCATCAAGCAAAAATGTAATTATATGCAACATTCACTGACTGGAAGAAATTTGTTTAACATTTAAACTTATTTTCTGCACATTCCAGCACATAAAATATTTTTTTGTGTGTTAACACTCACTCTTTCAAATAGATGCAAGTAAAACACAGCAGAAAATAAATAAAGTCAAAGACTAGCGGTCCTGTTGCTCTATTTTCACCTGTAAAGCAGGAGTGGGGTAGACGGAGGTTTACCCTGGTGCAGGTGTGCCGCAGCGGTCAGTTAAAGAATCCGCTAGTTTCTCTGTGAATTTCCCGTTACGTGGTAGCTACTCGGTGCTTGCTTGGAAGTTTAGGGGGTTTTTTTTCGCTGTAAAAAGACGTTTTCTTCCCACGCACAACGGACACTAATGTTTTTGTCACTTTTTATGGAATCAAACTTAAAGTAAGGTCAGTACTTCCACGCTTTAAACGCTGCACGCTCATACTCTCTCCCGCACTCCATATATTATCCATTGTTGATCTGCACATGAACGTCGCACTCGCTTACGTCACTGTCATGAGACATTCTCGCAAAAAATCACGGTTTTAGTAACGCAGTAACGCAGCGTTCCTACGGGAAAGTAATGGTAATCTAATTACCGTTTTTGCAATAGTAATCCCTTACTTTACTCGTTACTTGAAAAAAGTAATCGGATTACAGTAACGTGTGCCCATCTCTGGTCAGTACTATTACACTAGAACTCTGCAAAAGATTCATTCTTTAGGGTAAAAGATTTACATGGAAATAACAACACAGGAAAGGCAGATGGAAAATAGCAGTTAATTGCAATGGTTTGTAAATCTTTGCTTCAAACAGTTATTGGGTGGTATTTACATTCCCAAACATCACCCTGAGGTCTTGTCAGACTTTGCCTGAATATAGAAAATATGTCCAGAGATGTTTAAATAACATCAGATATCATTTTCAATTTATCGTCTACAGGTTAGTTTGGAAACTTCTTGCAGATATGTCAAGAAGTCATACTTTCATATATTTGAGCTTGTCTAATAGCATTTCTCCTCTGATGTAAAAGACTAAATGAATCAGCCTTTGAAGTGTTCCATATATTTAATACCATCCATAAGCAAATATCCCTGATATTTTGATCATGACCTGCACACCTAATACTCCAATTCCAATTCAGATTCTCTTATGAATATTAATTCGTAGAACTCATTAGCAGTGAGTGCTCTGATACACATGAAATACATTTTCTTTCAAGCTTTTTTATTAAAAGGAAAAAGGAAAAAGAGTAATTGAAGCCAAATAGTAGTCATAGGATTGGAGGAAAAGGATCAAGCACATCCTCCTTTTGACCTAGTTATCAGTCGACTTGGCTTCCCTCCAACTGAATCATTACATTTGTGGCGTGATCCGAACCAAACGCCACTACTGTCCATTACCCACAGGTGTCTTCAAGTCACTTCTGACTTTGCTCAGTCTGGCTGTAATTCCCTTGATATATTATCGGATGGTAATTGGATGGGGAGTAGCCATGACTCAGAGAGGCCTGAACATGAATCAAGTTGGACAGAGCATATCTTTGTACCCAGTGACACCTAAGAGGTCATTGCTTTTGGAGTCCAGAAGCATAGTTTTCTTTTTGATGGCTAATGACTGAACTAAAAACATCTTTAGTGTTGTGCTATTATGCTGTAATGGCTGAATATACAAGAGGAAAATGCAGCGGCATTTTATCTTTTTAGTTCACCCTGACCTAATGCCAAATAAGTTTATGTTTGTTACTGTATTTTTATGTTAGATATTTGTGTGAAAAAGAATTACACTTCTTTGTCTATTACCACTTTGGGAAACAAAATAAATTTGGTCTAACAAGGCTGTGGTCATTTGTGTGTGGATTGTCATTTTTATCAGACACCACAAGCTCGATTTATGGATATAGGAAGCGGTATCACTTGCTTTTCTGCATACTGAGATTTAATAAGGTGATACAAGATGTGACATGTGGGACTCCAAACAATAACACAGTAAAGCAATGTCAACAAAACCACCTCACACACAAAAATCACAAGATCAGCGCTTGTATTTCAGAATAGGATGCGCAGAGGGTGGCTATGCTCACATCTCTAAAGAGGCTTTGAAACTGGAGTGCATTGCATTGTCCCTGCTGCATCCAGTACTCAGCCCTTGGTTATTCAACCAGGTGCATGGACTGGATCAACTGTGCATTTGTGAGGCTGTCCGCTTTGGAGGTTCCCTTAGTCAGCAGCCTGGTTCCTTAGATGTAATATCCTGTTTCTATATCGTGTGCTGCAGGTTATTTGTTATATTTCCCCTGGTGCTTCATACAATATGCTGTTCAAATGGAGCTGTGCCTTTGGAGTAACACGCCAATTTACAGTTCACTTTAAATATAAAACAAAATGCTCTGAAAAATTAGAGGTCAGTGGTTAAGAGATGACGCTCCTGCACTGATATTTTCTGACTAATCAACATGATGCAAAATGTTGCAAATTTTTTTTCCAACTTGTGGTGCCTTTAGTCTGTTCTACATCACTGTTAAACGGAAATACTACATGGTGCATTTCCATCCTCAGTATTCTTTATAATTCCTAATAAACCGTGCAAGGTAAAACTGTAAACTAGAAATAATACATTCGTATACAGTATTTTTCCATATCTCTTGCTGTCTACATTTTTCTGCCACATTGTGCCATATTTTGCGCAGTGTAGTGTAATTCCCTGAAGACACGTATCTGCATTTGAAATGTGAATTACTTAATGCATGTCATTAGTTTTATAGGCACCACACTCTCTGTAATGCTATCAGTAAAATAAAATCAATAACATTAACTTATTTGCATCTCCTTAAGACTTAATATGGTTAATCAAGAGATATGAATCTCAATTTCCACATTTTAACCCACACAGTAATCATTTCATTTCAGTAATCATTTTTATAATGTTTTGAAATGCCATCATTTTGACCCATTTACCCATCAGACTTTATTTGCACAGACAGCAACATTCTCTGCGTTTGTGCTTGGAGGAAGCGATTTAGCCTGCTCATTGCATAATCATTTCTTCCTCCTTTGCTTGCTATACTTAGCAAGTAACCTGACATGCCTCACCAACAAGGCCCACAGACACCTCCATCCTCATGCAATGTTTTCCAAGGACTTTTTCCTTTGATGTATGAAGACCCGGTATTGTTAACACTGGGAAAGTGTGTCTAGCATGCTAATACTGCAGATATTTATTTGTAGAGCAGTGTTTCAGTAGCCCCTTTCTCCTTGCTGCCTGTGTTGAAGGTTAGATTCTGAATCTTGCTGTATTTAGTATGTTTTCATTTTCCATTAATATTCTCCACAGAATGTATGCACCATGTTCAATAAATATTATTGCCCCATATATTTTACCTTTGTGCTTTAGAGCAGTTAAGTGATTTCTATAGCCTTAATTCCATGTATATATGATATGATATGATATGATATGATATGATATGATATGATATGATATGATATGATATGATATGATATTATGCCTAATTACTTTCTTCTTTTTCTTCTACTTCGCCTTCTTCTTCTTATTATTAAACACACACACCAAATAGCTACAAGGATTAAGTACCCATAGTCGGCATAATTTGTCATAAGATTTTTCAATTCCTGACATTAAAAAATTGAGTATGAGACCCCCAAACAGCCCTTTTGACTGAAGTAACTGTTGCTACAGTATATCACTGGGATTCACACCTGTCTCTGAACTTCACCTTCATTTTGACATCAGCTACACACTTGTTAAGTTATGTGACAGCATCGTAAAATGGCTGTGTTCTTGTTGTGTGGACAGAATCAGTTCACACAGAGACAAACATAAAAACACATGTCAATGTATCAAATTAACTTTGTGGTAGTTCCTGCTACAGTATGTGTCCCTATCGCCACACTGTGCCAATATACAGTATTGTGCAAAAGTCTTGAATTACATATTATTTATTTATATTTTGTTATGAAAATAGGAAATAAGTGCAATGATTTACTGAATCCTGGGCAACAATTGATAGAAATGCAGTATATAAGGCAACAACACCATTTGTACAATTTTATCAAGCATGAAAGTCAATATTTGGTTTCACTACCTTTCTTCTTCAGCACAGCTTTTAGGCGAGCTTTCTTGTAATTTCTTTAAGTAGTCTTTTGGAAAAGTTCTTTCAGCTTCTTGAAGGAGATTCAAAGCTGTTCTTTTGATTTTGGCTGCCTTTTTTGTCTCAGTTAAGATGATCCTAGACTACTTCAATAACTGTAAAGTCTAGACTGAACATAACTTCTTAAGTTTTGTTCATTTTGCTTGATCTCAGCGCTGCCTTTGACACCATCGACCACAAAATCCTACTTAACAGGCTCAAGGTTTTGGCTGGTATATCTGGCTCTGCCCTAGACTGGTTTTCTTCATATTTATCAGACAGGACCTTTTCTGTTAGGACTGATAGGTTCTCCTCTAACACTGCTGCCCTGACCTGTGGTGTCCCACAGGGCTCAGTTTTAGGTCCATTACTATTTTCTTTTTATATGCTTCCTTTAGCTGGTATCATTCAATCTTTTAGCGACCTGTCTTATCATTTTTATGCTGATGACATTCAGCTCCATGTGTCCTTTAAGCCTCATCAGCTGGATAGGCTGTCCACCCTAGTCCAGTGCTTAACCCAGGTTTCTGATTGGCTTTCAAGCAACTACCTCGTTCTAAATACTAACAAGACCGAGACCATGATCATAGCTCCTCCTGAGCTACATTCTAAAATCAGTCAGGTTCTTGCCTCTTTCTGTCCATCTGTCAAGTCAAATATTCGAAATCTCGGTGTAATATTTGACTCTTCTCTGGGCCTTGACTCCCATGTAAAATCTTTGTCTCGTTCCTGTTTCTATCATTTAAGAAACATATCTAAACTGCGACACATGGTTTCCTCAGCTGAATTGGAAAAACTCATTCATGCTTTTGTGTCATCACGATTAGACTACTGTAATTCCCTGTTTACTAGCTTGGATAAATCATCTCTTTCTCGCCTCCAAGCCATACAAAACGCAGCAGCCAGATTACTGACTCGCTCTACCAAGCGTGTTCACATTACTCCTATCTTATATTCTTTACATTGGCTCCCAATAGAGTTTAGAATTCACTTTAAAATTCTTGTTTTAACATACAGAGCACTAAATGGCCAGGCTCCAGATTACTTATCCAAGCTTCTTATAAAATACACTGCTGCTCGTCATCTTCGCTCACAGACTCAGAGTCTCTTAGTTGTTCCCCGTACACGACTGAAGACAAAAGGGGACAGAGCCTTTCAGTCTGTTGCACCAAGGCTGTGGAACAGTTTGCCACTACAATTACGTTTGCTTGACTCTGTGGATTCTTTCAAAAAACAGTTAAAAACCCTTCTGTTCAAACAAGCCTTTCGTTGATCTACATATTTTATATTTTTACATTATTTACATTTGATCTTTTACATTGTATATAATGTTTATTGATTTTACTGTTTATTTTAATATTTGTGTACAGCGCTTTGTGATTGTCTGTCTGCGAAAAGCGCTTAATAAATAAAGTTTACTTACTTTACTTACTTTACTTAAGTTTCTTGTGTGTGTTTTTCTATCCAGGTATGCTTTTAAGGCATTGGCAGTGTGTTTGAGAGCTTTGTTGTGCTGAAAAACGAAGGTTTTGCCAATCAGAGGCAAAACCTCTGGGTTCAGGGGTTCAGGACAAACGGGCACACAAAATAAAACCTGCCAAAGTATTTACACAAACACCATAGTGACAGAAGTTTTTCTTTCAGGCTTTCTGGCAGAAAATTATTTCCACTTTTGAATCATGGTTTGGTTAAGTTTAAGTATCAAAACAATTTGATTAATTTTTGGAAAATTAGCTAAAAATAATGAGCCAAAATACATCCTTTCAACAACGTCATAGCTTGTCAGACAGAAAGCTTTGAAAGAAAACGTTTCCCTGTGACACTAAAACAAAGACAGACGCTCAGTGTGGAAACAATACCAACCTCACTGTCAATGCTGGTAATAATACCGGTTACACTATTGCAGCTGATACAAACAAGCAAAGCAAAGTAAAGCAGAGAAGGCAAACAAATAAAATGTCAAGTCCAAATTGATGACCAGGAAAGGCGAAGGAACAAGCTTCACTGCAGACTGCAAACTGAGTGTCAAATATAAAAGCATTGTGTTGAATTTTAACAGATGTCATTTTTTGTATGCTTTAATTTGGAAAATGCTCCTCTGGTGCCGGCAAATGGAGCTCTGCTACATTAAACCCACTCGCAAGACAAAGTGATGTGAGGTATTGTGCTGGCTTTGTTCTTTCAAGCAGGCAGGTTTTGCCAGGTATGAATGCAGCAACAATGCCAACCACACACACACACACACACACACACACACACACACACACACACACACACACACACACACACACACACACACACGCACAACTCATTTTGGAGGTATGCACAACCCTAACTGGATTATAGAGCTTGTAAATGTGGTAAAATGACTGCCGATGAAATATGCAGTATATTTGTGAGTATATTAAGTATAAGTAATAGAAGTCATAGAAGTCTTTTTGCTGCAGAAAATAATCATATTTTCAGTATTGCTGCTGACCCTTAATTCTATATCTTACAATATCGCAAGTTCAAATGTTGCTGGAACACATGAGCAGCTATTCACTAAAGGCCATTTGAGAGTACATGCAAGAGTGTTTTGTGAACTTGGGAAATTTGATCGTGTCTATCGGGTTATGTGTCATTGGTCCTTTGGTAGTATGGATTATCAGGCCCATGAACCATTGGGGCAACTGTAGCAAGAGTTTTGTCAGCAGAGCTGTTCCAAGTGTCCCTACTGGGCACTGAACACCACCACGGCTGCCCTTTGTAACTGACTCCATTAATACGTATTACTTGACAGAATTTCGTCAAGCGTTGGCCTCAGGATCACCCCTCTTCTTTTTGCAGTTGATGTGGTTCTGCTGGTTTCATCAGACCAGTTCACACAAGTGTGGTTTGCAGCGAAGTGTTAAGCAGCAGGAATGTGAATAAACATGTCTAATGCTATGGTTCTCAGCTGGAAAAGGTTTCAGTGTCTACTCCAGGTTGCTGAGATGTTGCTGCTTGAAGCTGAGTTAAAGTTTTAGGGGTTTGCTCATGAGAGAGCAGTAGACTGGATTGGCAGATAGATGGGGGAAGAGTTGATAGTATTGTGGACACTGTACCAATCTACTATGGTGAAGAGAGAGCTGAGCAGGAAAGCAATGTCACCTACTGTAACCTACAGTATGAGCATTAGCTCTGGATAGTGACTAAAACAGTGAAGCTGCAGATACAAATAGCAGAAATCTACTTCTACTTGTCTGAGCTTTACTTCTGGGGTGAGAAGCTCATTCATTTGGGAGCAACTTTCTCCACATTGAAAGGAGCCATGGAGAGATTATATTTCTTGAGGTCTAGGCATCTCTTTGATCAGATTTTGATATTTGCAAAGCACAAAAGGTGAATAGTCATCTACAATAAATGATATATTAGTACCTTGAAAAAAATCCAACCTAATGCACAGAGCCTTTGGCACTAATATGTAGTATCTGAGGTTGAGTTGTAGGTAGCCTCAACATTTTCCTCCAATCAAACTCTAGCCATTTATCTGACACTATTAAATGTCAATATGATTGACCAAACAGGCTACTTGTTGTAAGGTTAGGGTAAAATAACTGATTTTACTGAAAAATGTTATTTTTAATGACACCTATTCCTACGCTCAATGCAGGAACGTTTATTGCAAAAAGGAAGAAAAAAAGATTTAAGTTTTATTAGGTCCAGTTCTAATGGCTGCTCCAGTGCTCTGAAATCACAGTGATTCGACCATAAGGGCATGTTTTGAAAGCTTTTTAACCCTCTACACTAATGGCAGGATGAGCACTCAGACATAGCTACCATCTTATGAAATACACAGACAACATGCTCCCACTCACTCTGCTCCCAGAGTCTGTGCTCTGCAGAAAAAATATCTCCTGCCCCACGCTGCCAGTTTGAACTGCTCCCACTGGGTTTCTGTCTTTGCCATACCGTGTGGACAACAGATAGACATCGAGCCTCCTTCCTGCCGCAGGCCTTCCGGCTACTAAGCCAAACTGGACAACAACAATAACTCATGCAGCTAATGTAGAAACAGCTTTTCCTGCCTACCAGTAGTAGCTGAATAAATGCGTTTACTATAATGCCTAATGCCTTCATATGTTTGTAGTCTAGGTGGATGTGAAGCACTCTGCCCTGAAACACCTACCCATATGACATGGAAAAATACAACAAATATTGAAGATAATTACACTACAGTGAATAGACTTGTATTGAAGCAAAATGAATGAACTGTAAACACAAAGATCTTTGATGATTTAGTAATGCACTATAGTTTTTTTAAAATCGTATTTCTATTGTTACTTATGGAGATATAGAGACACAAAATAGTGTTGACATCTGAATGTTTCAGCACTGCATTTGTAATTCAGAGCAATAAAACGTTAAATCCTGAATGTTGCTGACAGTGACACATAGCAATCTGGTGTCATTACATAAAAACAAAATTGTCTTGTTTGCACAAATGCATAATAATAATGAGGAATTTTTGCAGGGAGTAGAGAGGATAGGGGACAGGAGGGGGGCAGAACAAAGGGATTCTGATTTATAGACTAATAAGAGCTTTAAACCAAATAATGATAAACATTGATTTAACTGCATTAGGATGCCCCTGTGTCTGCAAATGATCTCATCAAACACCCACTTCTGATGAGCTTGTAGGTGAATTACGATGGACTGTGAAGTAAGTTTGATTACAGCATTATTCAAAAATTGTTTTATACTAAAAAGTGGGTTAAATACTGAGTTAGTCATTTTTGGTAAGGATTGTGCATTCTCATGCTAATTATTATTTTCATATTAATAATTATATTTGTAATAAAATTGTTATTGTAATTGTAACAAACACATACAGTTGGGGTCAGAAGTTCACGTTCATCATGAGCATGAATGTCATGGTAATTTGGGGCTTTTAATGATTTCCTTGAACTGTTCTTTTTCCAGGGTGAAATGAAGGTACAGCATACATCTTTAATGACTTTAAGAAACAAAAATTGGGTGCACAAGTCTAAGCTTATTTTGGATTTCCTCTAATCTACTCAGGGTTAGAATTATACATGTAGGCTAAAATGTGCACATGCTTGCTGTGCTGGACAGTTGGCATAGTATTCTTACATTTAAAAGTCTCACTTTTACTCCTCCAAACACTGGCCATATAGCTAAATCTAGAAGGCATTTGGTTTGTCCATGTGGAAAGCTGCAAATTTCAATCGAATTTGAAGGTGTCCATTTTAGAGCAGGGTCTTGTTTCTTGGTCGGCAGTCTATTAGATCTGTTAGTGGACTGTGAGGCTGGTGCTCCAGCAGTTTCTGGCTCATGGGAGGCTCGAGCCTTGGTGGTTCCTTTGTTCTTCTAAAAATTTCTAACCAATTTCATCTCAGGGGGACAGTTTGGGTATTCTTTCAGACCTTGGCAAAATGGTGACACATCTGCACATTTTTTACTTATCCAGAATTATTTGAAATGATGATCTTGGAATCTGCAGTTGTTTAGAAATGACTCACAGAGACCTTCCCATCTTATGTAAATCTATAATTCTCCTTCTTAGATCGTCACTGAGCTCCTTGGACTTTCCCATTGTTAGATTATTTGTTAGGATGCCTGGGTCGTTGACCCAGGGTTTGGAATTTATTATATTATTTATCATTTCTAGTCTTTGGTTTCTTTGTTAGAGTTCTGTCTTATGGTTTATGTCTCTGTGTTCTCTAGTTGCTCTGTCTTCCCTGTCTGCTGTATCTCCTTGTCAAGTTAACATCTCTGTGTTATGTTTCCTGTTTTACTTTGAAAGTCCGTGTCTCATGTAAATGCATCTGGTTTTGCTTCCTTTGTCTCGTTAGGCCTGATTTGCCCCAGCTGTGTTTCCCTCCTGTTACCCATTCCCTGATTGCTCCATCTGTGTATTTAACCCCTGTGTTTCTCTGTGTCCGTGTCGCGATCTACCCTTATCGTGCTGTGTGTTCTGATTGCGTAGGTTTACCTTGGAGTCTTAGTTTTGTTACCTTTTTGGAGTTCAGCATTAAAGCTGTATTTAAATTCACCTTTTGTCTCAGAGTGTCTGCACTTTGGGTCCTTTTCCTGCCTGCACACAGCCTTCACATAACATTATTGATCAGATTAGCACTGGCAAGCAAAGTCTTTTTTTATATGCTGGCAAAAAAAACCCTACTAGTTGTATTCAATCATAATCACTAATAAGAAGCTAAACACCCCCGTCTTTTTCAGGTTCAGAGCCCTCATTGAACCTTCAGCACTAAAAGATTTAAGTGAGTGTTTTTTGTCATCAAAGATGTACGGTGCACAATCATTCCACCCTGAAAAATAAAAAAACAGTTCAAATAAATCATTAAAACCTCCAAATGACCAAGACATTCATGCCCATGATTAAATACATCCATGCATGTGAGTGTATGTAAACTTCTTACCACAACTGTATTTTTGTCTCTAAACCCCTAATCTAATAAAGTGAAAAAAAAGGATTCATAGCTGCATCTGTAATGCTTTACTATAACTTATTCTGGATTACACTACTTTAACTAAAACATGATTACAAGCCTCTCTATTGTCATTCTGTTGACTAGATTATACCCGTGGTGTGCTGCAGAGGTTAACCTGAATGCTACATGTGCAGGAAACGACAATGTAATTACTGAGATGACTGTAAGCATTCTAGAGACCTGCTTTGGCTCACTATGCAGCTGACAATAAACAAACTCAGCAACTAAATATGACTTGTCATGCCTTTGTAGGAAAATCTGCAACACAAAGCAGTAGCCTACACAAACTGATTACACACAGTATTGTAAAGATACTGCGTTGAATATAAGTGACTTAAAACAACCTCTTTGTAGTATCTATCGTTTTTGAAAACCTATAGGACAGAAAAGAAGTGTTAAATGATGTATTATATGTTCAACATTCGTCGTGTGTGAGAGACATTTAAAATATTAAACTGAAAACATGCAGATGGTGAAGCACAGTATGAGTTTGGTCTACTTACTTCTGCTCCTATGGACTCTGTGAGCCTGTGTGGTGCAGTATAGCTATGCTTCAAGAGTCTGTTTTTGTTGTCAGCAGGATTTTTTTCACTCCTACATAATTCATAACTCTGTCCTTCACTTTCATATAGTTCTACTTGAATGCAAGTCAACCCCCTTTCACACAGACATAAAAATAGAATTTCGTTTTGAACATCCATTTCCTGGCACAGTAAACCTCCTCCCTTACACTGAGTGGAAAACTGAAATCTTTCTGTGGCAAGGATTTGATCAAAATGGATGTTTGTACAATGTACTGTATAACAATATGATAATTGGAGTTTTAAATATGGCATTTAAACAATTTTTCAGCAGGTTCAAGGCTTGATAATATCTCCTGGTTTGTAATCTTCTATGCAACACTGAAAGGCAAAAGATCTTTCACCAACATTAAATAAACCTGTGTTCAGATTGTAGACTAGTTACTGATTAATTCTGCTTGCAACAGTAGGTGATGAGTAAGTTTTGCACAATTTGCACAAGTTTGTTCAAAGTAGAGTTGTCACAAATAAAAATGATCAAGCATATTCATGTTCATTTCTTGCGTTTTTCTGCTTTGTTTTAAATGTGCTGCACAGATTTCCTTCTACCTTCTACCCTTGACAGAGCCCTCAGTTGCTGCTTCCAAGTTCTCGTTTTAATATGTTAAGGCCCAGAAGTTAGAAGACAAATGGTTCTTCAGTACTCTGGTTTAAGAAACAGTTTGCTAAATGAGAAAAATTTGTTTCCTTTGCTGTTTTTGGTAGCAAATCACATGGCAGCAACTCAATGCATTTAGGCATGCAGGCATGGGCAGGACACCTTCCTGAAGTTCAAACCAGTCATCAGAATGGCAAAGAACATTATTTTAAGTGAGTTTGAATGGGGGTTAGCTCTTGATGCCAGATGGAGTGGCCTGAGAATTTCTGAGTACTGGAATTTTCCTGTGCTCTGAACAGAAATACTCCATACCCCGCAGGAATAGATATGTTGAGGGATAGCAAGAAGAGTGAATCAGAAGGTTTAAAAGATGGTAGAGAGACCTGTCATGATGTGTGGTTTGGAGATGGAGGCACTAACAAAAAGACAGTAGGCACAACTGGAGGTTGGAGTCTCCAAAGTAGACAAGATTGCAAATATATCAGCGGGACAGTGTAGATTAAGCAGTTTCTTTCCATCTAACATTCACACTACGACAGAGTATTTTGTCCAAGTATACTTTGCAATGCAGACTGGAACAGCAAGGGATCGAAGCAGCGATTAGTCGGTGACCTGATACCTCCTGAGCTAAATCCAGCCTGTTGCTGAATAAGGAGCTGCCAGGCAGGAAGAAAAGAGGCAGACTACAGAGGATGGTCATGGTTGTAGTGAAGGCAAATTGAGGCAGATGATCCCCTGTGGCAACCCTTAAGGGAGCGGGTGAAGGAACACGAAGAAAAAGACAACCAAGGTAAGTTCAAGCTGACATTGGTGGTGTAACAATGTGTTAGATATTTTTTTTTAGTACTAACTGAGCATTGTTTAAATGCCACAGCCTGCTGGATTACCTGAGTAATATTTGCTTTAAAAAAGGATTTCTTCCATCCTTGCAATAATGTGATCTATTTCTCACTTTGTAAGGGACAGCCTTACCTGATTTAATATGGAAACAGTGATCTAAGTTTTGACATCATACCATGACAATTTTTTACCTGAGAGATGATGTAAGGCTTTCAAACAAACACATTTGCTAGGTGAGTTTTGAGCACTCAGATGAACAGCACCTTTGGGATATAGTGGAACAAGAGCTTTGCAACAGGGTGGAAAATATCCTTCCAAGACGTTGGTGAATCAGTGCCACATTTCTGAATGAAAAGGGGGCCTGACCTGGTACTAACAAGGGAAGGTGTACCTAAAGAACTGTGTGGTGACTGCTCTAGAACTAGCTTCAGAATAAAGGCATGAAAGTGGTATTAATGTATTGGTATTGGTACCGACAAAAAAAGAAAAAAACAGATTTTCCCAAATGACTAACTGCTTCTTAAACCACTTTAAAGCTTTTATGTGGTGTGCTATTGAGGAGACAGATTCATATTTTAAGATGTCAAATCTTTTAAAAGGAAAACTGTCTCATTTTCCGTGATATTTATCTTGTGCCATATGGGATCCACAGTAAGGGCAAAGGTTTTATTTCGAAACGTGCTAACTCAGTCATTGTATGGGACGTGTCTCCAGAATAGGTCAAATCATGTTGCTATTAATATTTCAAACATGCTAAATGGAAAAAGATGTTCATATGGTTGCAGCGTCCAAATAGCTATCCCTTTTTCTAATAAGATGATATATATGAAAGAGAATTTGCCACATCAGATTGGGTAGATGGCCCTATCTATTACTTGTTGAGCCATTTATCTTACCAGCATTGATGAATTCATTATGGTGACAGTTCTTGTCGGCATAATGAAATGCCACCCAAAAATTGGGTGGTTGAAATGGAGATTACGGATATCTACCCCAATTATTGTAAAGATTCACTTGTTGGGAGATCCATCTTTCTTCTGTAGGCTCATATTACTCAGCAAGCTATTGTGTCTGCCATTGCTGAAGGTCTCTTTGACATCTAAATGAGTTCAGAGCTCTCCCCACTTCAGCACACATTTGTCTTTAATTGTGCCCTTGTATGCAAATAGGAAACTTCAGCTCAAGCTCGCTATCGATCAGATATGTTTCCTGAGTACCACTTTAGATTTTATCACAGCACATTATCAGGTAAAACTAGCTTTTAGCCCCAAATATCGATTTTTAGACTTTACTAGATGGTAGTTTATTAATACTATTAGCATTATGCTATGACAATTCTTCCTAAGATTGGCAGCTTGAGAAAAACTTGGACTTAATGGGATATGATCATATATAATCATAGAAAATGCTGAGTTCCCAATGTGGACAAGGTAAAAAAAAAAAAAAAAAATAATAATTTAGCAACACAATACATTGTGCGTCACTTAAAAAGACAAACTGTAGACACCCCAAACACAGTGTTCCTTTACAAGCTCCTTTCACTCCCAATTGCCCAAAGCTGTGAAAGTTTTGATGGGATGTGTGTCGCTGGATTATCGTGCCTACATTCCCCCCCGGGCTTTCATTGTAGGTCTGTGACATGGGCACAGACATTTAGTGAGACTCCCGAGTGTCACTGGCAGCACAGCAGGACACTGTAAGGCTCCAGAAAACACCATCTATCATTGTCATAAGACCAATCATCCACAACAGCAAGGCCTTTCTTTCAGCAAGAACCATGACACCCATTAAGTGCTCTCACTGACCCCTTTATGCCTCAGATTTTTTTTTCTTTTATCTTCTTTTTTTTTCTGTGGTTAACATAATTTAATTCTGTCTAGATGCTATATTTGTCAAAACCAGCTTTTGATGAAAAATGTTTATAATCTCAGGGCAGAGTTTACATTAGGTAGTAATTGCCTGCTAGATATCAAGCTGTACTTGTGCACTTTATGATCCAGATAAAAGTCGGGTCAGTCGAAATCACAGTTGTTTGATCATCCTGCTTTGTTCCCCACCAGATGAGAGACTGTGCCTATGACAAGAGTTATGAGATACTGGATCTTCAACATTTGCTGAAGGCCCTACTGTAATGAACTTCATGTGGTCAGAGTCCTAACAGGAAATAGAAACCATATGAAAAACAGATAATTTCTGTCATAGAGAGGAGGATATTTGCAGTTTATGAACAGGTGTATGCATGTGTATGTTCTAGCCGCAGATGTACACTTGTAGAAAGAAATATACACAAGCAGAAACAGGCAAGCTTTTAAAGTTAGTCAATGTGCCAATTTTATATATTATATATGTTATTTTCTTACCACAGCTGTTCATTTTATTTTGTTTCTTAAGTTAATATGCTGAAGCTTACATTGCCATGTCTGGTTATTTAAAGTGAAAATGTTTGGCAATGAAAAAAACAAAAAACTGAGTCATGTTCAAGTTAAAATCCACTCGTTGAAGTGCCTAGTGAGCCAAGAAGTTAATTTCAAGCCATGCTTGCAGTACACAAATGAACTGGAGTTTATTTTGGTCAGTTTAAAAGTTTTCATGAGCCTATATTCCTTGCACGCTTGTATTTCACTTTACACAGCCTGGAGCCCAACCATAAAATCCACCTACAAAATGTAAAATTACTGGTCAATCAAAACTGCACATCCTCAATCTCAGTGCACTCATGGTTCTTACAAGACATCACAATTCTTATAGTGCATGCATAGCTCTCTGCCCACGCTGCTCCCACGTTCCCGGAGCTTGTTAATGCAGATCCCAACAAGGAGTCCTTTTCTCTCTTTCTGAAATAGGATGTAAGCTCATTCGGTTTGATGGAGCTTGCTGCTTTGGGTCATGAAGTGAGATGCTGCCTTGGTCAGCCTCTATGCAAATATGAACACACATCTGGAATAATCCACCTAAACCTGTGGTTCATTTCAGGACATGCAGCTGTGTTTCAGATGACCCATGTCAAAACAGCTAACTGAGTTTCTTCAGTTGTCCAATCAGAAAACAGTCAGTGCTATGCTTTTTGTTTGCCATTTGACTGATTTACTGACATCAGCTTGATCTTTACTTAAAAAAAGAAAGATGTTTTATTCATATTTCTACTTCTATTTTCACTTTGTATATTTACATTTTTGAATCAGTTCTCAAGATTTATGATGTTGCTTAAAATTGGAATAAAAGCAACATATGAAATGTTGAAACTGAGAATCTGTTATGGACACAACAGGGCCTTTCTCTCATTCTGCCAAACACCACTAACCTGGCTTTGTGCCAGACTGTTATACCTGCTAATGTGATAGCTACACTGGCCCGCTTATCAGAAAGTCATTGAATTACTGGAAACCAAAGTTACTGTTCTGAATTAGATGCCAGCAGTATATTTCATTTTTCCATTGTGTTTTTGCATCACCGCTTTATTTAACAACATAGAAAGCATTTGGAAACTAAGTACTTTTCTATCATTCTTGCTAGGGCTGTGTCTACCCAGGAATCTTAGGTATATGTTTTGAGAATTTTTGTTTAAAAGAAACAAGAAACAAGCAATTCTATTGCTGCAAAGGAAGAGGTTTAACACTGTCAGCTGCAGGTCTTTTGCTTAAACAGTTAAGTCCTTAAGTATCTGGACATTGTCACAGTTTCTGTAATTTTGCCAGTCAAGATGTTAGAACTTAACAAGAACTTAACAAAAGTATTTCATTGAACCTTTAGGATTTGTAGACAATTTTGTATATAGTTTTTAAAGGCTCAAAACTTAAATGGTCAATATGAAGTTCAAAGAGATGTCACTATCTATCATTAGACTGGAAACAAACAAACAAACCAAACCAAAACAAAATAAATCTATCAGAAAGACAACAACATTAGGGAAAGACCAAATCAACAATCTTGCACATTCTTGAAAAGAAGGAATACACTGTCCTGCTCAGCAACAGCAAAAGCTTGAAAGCCTGCAGAAGACAACCAAATCACAGATGATTGCAGAATGACTTCACAACATCTAACCAAGTCAAAAACACTCCAGATGAAGAAGCTGTGTCACTGCTGAGGTCTACAGTCAAGAGACACCATTAATACATGTAGAAATACGTTGAAAGAGAGTTTCCAACAAAGTACAAGTCACTAATTACGTATACCAAGAATGAGAAGACTAGATTTGACTTTGCTAAAAAAAAAAAAAAAAAACCCAAACAGCTAAAAGAGTCTGCTCAGTTCTAGAAATGTTGTTTCAACAGATGAAACCAAGATTAACTTGGGAACAACGGGAAGAGAAAAGCATTGAAAAGGAAAGGGGCTCGTGATCTGAAGCACACCAGTGGAACTGGGTCACTAGTGTTTATTGATGATGTGACTGCTGATAGAAGCAGCAGGATAAACTCTGAAGTGTACAGGGCTATATTCTACACTCAGATTCAAGCAAACACCACAAAACTGACGAGACAGAGCTTCCCAGTGCAAATGGATTATTTATTTATTTAACCTTTATTTATAAAGGTAGTTCCATTGAGACTCAATGTCACATTTACAGGAGAGACCTGTTTCAGGTAATTACCCAAAGCATACTGCAAAAGAATTTCTCAAGGCAACGAAATGAGATATTATCATCAAGCCATTAGTGCATGCTGTTCAGTTACTGAAGACAAAACTGGATGGCAAAGATCATAGATTAGTTTCACAACACTGAGAAACATTCTTTAATTGATGAGATATTTGCCCACATAACTTTCATTAGAGATAAGTCCAGCAGGCAGCAATAAATTACTGTATTTTACAGTTAATGTTATTATATGATGAAAGTGAATTACTGAGTACGTGGGCAGCTGTAGACTCTAAAGAGGTCAAAGCTCCAGGAACACTTGTAGGATAAAGAACAGCTTTATTACTTGACCAACATGTTTTGGCTGTTATCAGGGTCATCAAGAGCTATATTGCAGACAGTGCTTTGAATACCAAACATGTTTGAGTAAAGAAAAAATTCCAATGAGAAAAACTTGACACAAACAAAACTATGACTGTTTTGTGCAACAGAAAATTCTTTATAACAAAAGTATTAGATAAAAGAGCCTTGCTGAGTTGAGTGAAATGTGTACATCAATCCTAAATGTACGCAAGGCTGGAGAAGGCAGCTGTAACGCCCCAAGCTGTAGAAAAACTACTCTTGTGGTGTCCTTTCCACAGATTTTGCTGTAAGGGTCTGTGTTGAACAGCAGAGCTGGAAAACATCCTCCAGCCTAACAGTCATAAACAGGATTGATGTCCACAACCAAGGCGTTTGACTTTATCCAGTCGAGCTTGAGAGAGATCATTCGGCTTCATTGAGCTGTACTGTGGTTTTGATAGAATCTTTTTTCCCCCATAATATTTTCTTTGCCTGTTGCAAGCCATTATCACAGGGTGGCATGCAATGTGAGGATTAAAAGTTCTCTTATACTATTAGTTATAAACTGAAGTTCCTTTAAGTCCATACATTTTAAATGTCTCATATAGACTGTCACAGTCCATTCCCTATCGGCTTATTTGCAAAAAAAAAAAAGAAAAAAAGAAGAAGAAGAGTACTCGCAAGCTGGAATATTAAACAAATTCTTAAACTGAAAATATCATTTTATTTTGTTGTTATTTTCCTGCTTGTTTGTTATGTTTTTCAACAACAAAGATGGCATTAATCTGCTTCCCACTAACATTCACATAAAATTGTAATGATGCTTATATTAATGGGGCTTTAAAAGCGATTTGACTGCATCCCAGTGTTTATTAAACCACTTTAGAATTTGTCTAGCAGTGTGAAGGGACGTATTAGCATCAAACAATATTGGGCCATAATGAGGGAATACTGTTTGGAACATAGGATACATCTGGTCCTATAAAATGGTCTCATATTCCTTGGTAGCTACTCATAATGCACTGCAATCATGGGACCTATTGTCTCATGAGCTGGCTGTCTATACTATTATAGGACCCCTGCCATCCTGTTAAACAGTCTGCAACAGTCATTGCATTTTGAATGCAGTCTTTTCTTTTCTCTAGACTGAAGCTCATTTAGACTTAGAGAAATAACCAAAAGAAAATCATTTTACTGTCTTTCAGTTATTCAGAGGTTGTTTGTTTGTGTGTGTGTGTGTGTGTGTGTGTGTGTGTGTGTGTGTGTGTGTGTGTGTGTGTGTGTGTGTGTGTGTGTGTGTGTGTGTGTGTGTTTTACTTCTGCTTGCTTTGTTAAAACATAATTAATATAACAGCATAGTAATTTTCCGTGCAACACTTATTCTCCATGCTGTTCTGTCTATAAATATGTGAAACTGAATTTCAAAACAAATATATATTACTTATATATTTTATTTGCTTTTAATGTGAACAAAGCTTAATGACATGTGAAATGTAAATCAGCTTTAATTTGTTATCGATGTAAGTCATGATTTTATTATCAAGTACAATATTTGTAAGCTTTTAAAATTAAAACCCAAATATTGAGTATTTAAAAAAATAAAAACATTGCCTGCCTTTTTTTATGCCAAAATGACATCATCCAGTTGTATCATATTTTAATCATGTAGATTAATATAATTTCTTATGGAACTGACAAAGGATGCATATTAAAATATTTTCCAGACCAAAGAAATGCATGTCCATTGATGGACGTTCATTTATCAAAATAAATGATGCATTAAAAGTATTGAAAAATATTAAGAGAGTAATATACTAGTCCACTGAAGGCAGTAAAAATGAGTCTGTCTAATTTTTTTAATACAAATGTCCTGTTTATTGTATAAGTTTACAGATCTTACACCTGCAGGTGGATAGAAAGAGTCTAAAATGTGTTTGAGCTGAGGCAGAGTTCCAGTTGATTTTCATCTTTATCATCAGCATTTATGCAGTGCAAGTTATAATGTGCAGCCTGAGTCTGGCTCATTTCCCCCAGTGCAAGCCAAACTGTGCTACTGGGGAGTGCAAATCAGCCTGTGGCATAATCTGTGGTAAAATCGCCACAGATTCTACACTCAGACTCCTCCTAGCATTCGGTTATCCCAAAAACTGGTGAAGTGCTACTTGCTGCACATAAGCAAAAATAATAAATGAGAGAGCTAAACCATTTATCCTGAATTTTCCTTTCAAAATAACTGAATAAATGATTCTTAAATGTATAATTAAAGATTGTTTTGCATTCCTTCAGTGTACTTGTCATAGAAAAAGGATGTAACTTTTTAAGCAAACTTTTACTGACTCATTAAAGTGCAAAACGAGCACTGATTGTTTTCAAATTAGATTCAAGCTTAAGTAGTTCGTGCAGATTTCATACGAGAATGAAGGCGCAAAAATTACAAGACATGAAGACAGTGAAGTAAAATAACAAAGGGATTAAAAGTGACGAACCCTCTATCATACAACTCTCAAGGGGCTATTTTTACAAAAGCGTTTACTTGATAATGGACCTTTAATCTGCAGTGTTTGCCAGAAACCTTGCACTTTACATGTTTAACACAACTTATGAAGTTTTGACTCATAAGATCTCATCATCTGCCCTTCTACACATTTTTCTCTGTTATTAATTAGTTTTAATCCACCGCAGGACTTGAACAATGAAAACTACGTTTTTTCTGTTAGTTTCTTTCCATTAGTATCTGGATAAATCGATCCAGCAGAATCCAAGACTGAAAAGCTATCTTCTTCTTCTTCATCATCTTACTATTATTATATTTAATGTCACATTTAATGAAAAGAAAAGGCAATAAAATAAATAAAAAGGCAATTGGACCAGCAAGTCTGAGAAGACTGCCAGTCATTGGAATTCTTTATTACTAATGTGTCGAATAGATAAATGTTGGGTTTTCGGTTATATTTCCAATATTTAATATGTAATGAATTAGGGAATCAAAAAAAATTCCTAAAAGTCTTAATTTGTTAGGGACCACATGTACTAATTTTTTCTTAAATATTTCCTTTGCCTCAGTGCCTTGTTTTTTGCAAGTTTAGTAAATGACACCAGTAAGGAAAGTAATTTATCATGCAGTATGTGCAGATTCACACCCAAGATGAGATCATGCAACAAGCTACCATAGTACTAGCACTCAAATTAAGCAATATACTTATTAATTAATAGCTAACATGACCACAAACCAAAAAGATAAAGATAAACAGAATAATACCGAGTCAGCGTTTTTTTTTTATGCATTTCACTTGCTAAAAGGATGATGGTGAAATCATTAACAGGAGGTCCATTTAAAGCTAGAGGAATGCTGAAGAATGCAACATCCCAACCCACATACCTAAAGAAATGTATACCCCATATTAATATATATTGGAAACAGCGCAGAGCACATTAATATAAATAGCTATTTTCTATATAGATCAGTTTTACTGGTCAAATGCCATTAGTGTATGACGGGTTTACGAACATCACTGCAGTATTTCAAGCTACATGAAATGAGACTGTTTTGGAAAAGTTACTGAAAATAGTGAAAAGTAAGCACTACTGTGCATGCATGACAGCTGCGTGGGTTGCAGCGAGCATTTTAGAAATCCTAAGTTCATGACTCCAGATTCTCAAATTAAAACTCAACTGTCTGAAAAATGTATCTTTATATTTAAATGTTATCTTTGTAATTAGGTGTCGAAATGGTTTTGTTTTTCAAAACTACGCCGTTGGTAGAGAATTCAACTGTTTCAGATGTAAATTATATTTTCCCTTCTTTTTTTTCTTTTTGCATAACACCTGACATTTTAAAATAGTATGGCTAATTAATATCAGAATCAGCCTTTAAAACAACAACATTTATTATATGTGGGATGTAACCACCTTTAAATGTCATTCTGGAGCAGAATGGTCTCACAGCAAAACGTATAACAGCCTTTTACAATAAAGAATATATTTTAATCTCATTACTGAATCTTTCCCATTGTAGTTGTGTTGATTTTGTGTTTTTTCTTTTCAATGACAGAAAAACTTGACAGATAAGATGATGATGTGGGCAGAAAAAAGTATTCCACAAATGTAGAACTTTTATTATTAAAAGTAATAATATTTTCTATTGTTGCTTTGAGAAAAGACTCTCCAATTTTTTTTTTTATTTAGGACATGATCTCTGTGTCCTACGTGACACTAAAAAGAAGAAATCACATGTTTCTTTTCCTAACGAGACATCTTGATTGTAGACATTAAAAACAAAATTAATACAAAATAAAATGCAATTACTAACCTACAGTTGTTTGCAGTTTTGCTACTACAGACTTTAAAAAATTTTTTAATTTAGCATAATACCATTGTCAATCTTGGATCAGTTATTATGCCAGAAGCTTATGGAAGAGTATGGAAACATAACTCACTCCAACAGTGGACAGGTGGACATGAATCAGTCAAATTTAGCAAAACAAAACTAAACCTGTGACCATAATTTATGGGTAAAATCTTCACTGGATTTATTCTACATATTGTACAAAACGTGCTTTTTTAATTGTATTTTTGTGTTTGTTTGTCATCAGTTGTTTCATCACACCTCTGCTAATCTTAATTATGAATTTAACAAAAAATGAAACATAAATATGTATTCTTTTTCTCCTTTTAACTGTATGTTAGCAAATTGATTTTGTAAAAAAATTCCTATTGTAAATGATTTTACATTATGGCGATTATCCTGTGTGACGACAAAGCAAAAACACTGGAACTGGGCCGCGTTACCATTAACTTATTTCTTCATCACTGTAGGCACTTCTGCTGCTTAAGAATGGGAAACATTTTCCTTTGAGCTCACACTGTTTTTTGACAAAAGAGTATTATATTTGTATACTTTGGTTTTAAACTACACCTGCTGCACAAAAGCAAAATGTGCAAAAAAGCTCTGAGCAGAATCATGCTATCAACTCAGCAGGAATTCAAAGCATTAATATAATGAGGAGAAAAAGCCACTTAAATGACTGCGTAGTTGTACTGAAGCTTTGAAATAAATTTAATTGTAAACCTAAAACATTACTTTTTATGACACATACCCATGCTTTCTTGAGTGTTTATCTGTTGTAAAATAATACACATATTTGCCATGTATTCAGCTGTATGCCATAGGTGTTTTCTGTATCTGTGTTTGGGAATGCCACAGACAAACACTGATTCCCATATTTCAAGCATTATTTACTGAAGACACCATGCCTTTTTCTTGAATTAAAAAAAAAAGGCAAACCTATTGTTCCTGTTCTGACTCTGCTTTTTATCCTCCTTCAACAGGTATTATCTGTTTACAGCTCCCACTCTGGGGACCCAGTAAATATTGCTACTTTAGCACTCTGCAGCCTCTGAGCTGTTCAACACGCTTCAGTTTTCAATGGATAAAAGCTAAATGTGTTTATCTCCTCTCTGCCACTGGAACTCTAGGAATGAATTTTAAACAAGGAACACAAACCAGCTAGCTACACCACAACATTAACACAACTGCATGTAGAGTCAAGTGGCCAAGTCATTACATTCTGCCCACAACTAGAGATGCATTAGCTTATATTAAAAATTAATGTCCCAATATGCCTGCAGGGCCATTGTTGCTAACCTTGGTCCAGATACAGGATGCACTGTGTCCTCGGGGAAAGACCCGTGCCACCTGGAGTTACTTGGCTGACCTAAATCCTGGGCAACACTGATAGTGCCTGCTGTGACTCACCTTCTGTCTTTGGGTCTAAGGATATAGCAGGCAGTCTACCTGCTCTTTTGTGTGCTCTGAATTCTTGTATGCAGTCAATTCCAGCTATAATATCAAAAATAATAAGAGAGTGATCTAGAGTCGTCTTTTACTCCCAGAAATTAGTTATGGTATCAGCAAATGTCTTCACAAGCAAGCACAACAAACACAAACTTGTGATTTTTTGTTTTTGATGATCAACTAAGGCAGAGACTAGTTGTCCATATTTGTATATATATTGAAAAATATAGAAACTTGCATCAAATGAATGCTCACTATTTATAAGTAGCTAAATGGAGGTTGTTTGTGGTATATTTATTCAGTGTTCTTGCTAGGCTGTTGTCACCTTTGAGCAAAGGCTGAAAAAAACCCCTTACATTCATTGAAGAAAAAAAATCGATGTTCATATATGTTTCCAGACATATAACATTATCTGTGTTTCATGATCAAGCTCCTGTCATAATCCTTTATAACATGAAAACGAACAAAGATGAATGAAAAATGATAGATGTCTCAATGTGGGCAGCTTATTTATCATCGGAACCTAATTTCTTTGATCTCTGACATCGTAGACAACAACTACTGAATGAAAGCGCTTTTCTCTGCAAACAAAGCCAGCTGTGACTCCACGAAATCATACACTATTTGTCCATCTGCTGGCAGACAATGTTCAAGATTTATCACTGTCAAACATTTATTTTTTTTCCCCCTGCTGCTCACTAAAGTGTGAGTCATATCTAATACGGCTAAAGTGCACACGCTATCCAGACAGTGATTGTGAATAATCATATTCACTCAATTTGAACTTTATAAAGAAAGGTGGAAAGTCTGTTTAAAAGTAGTTATGTTGAAGATAATGTAAAAGACTTCCCATTTCCTGTAGTTCTTCATTGAGTTGAGAATTGAAGTGGATAATTAAATGTACTGCCCAGTGTAATTTGTCATGTCATGTGAAGGACCCAAGGCATTTTCACAGCGAGCAGATGCTACTCAGCACTTCTGTAGCAAAATCTTTAATATGGGTCACAGTTTCCTTAGCTGTTGTTCATGCCAGATGGCTAAGTTACAGGGTTTTGCCTTTCAAATCCACCTATGCTCACATTTTAATAGGATATAATTGCCTGTATTAATGAGATTCTAGTATATACTTGTCTCTGTGGCTGTGAGAAAAGTAGCTGAATCCCAGTTGCTCATACCGATCAGTAATGCTATATTGGATAGATAATGTGTGTAGACATACTGGATAAAAAGGAAGAGGACTGCTGGGTTGTTACATTCCTAATAAAGTCGACATTTCGACATTCAAGAAATAACTATAAAACTAAATTCAACCAAACAGCATAGTTTCACTCAAAAGAATCACATCAGCATGATCGTCATGGCTCTGAACTTTAATATACTGTATGTACAAAGAGCTAAACAAACAATCAAGATTTCAACATTTATTTATGTTTTATCCTAAGAGTAACATTTCTTTTAATAAAGGCTGTCTATATTTACCGCAGATTGTGCGTAACCCTATAAGCACACAATTCCACTTCATAAAAATCTCTATAGTAGTAGATAGATGTGTGCACGACAATAAGGCCAAAACAACAAGTTTTTCTTTATCAACAGCCAAATAGAAATGTAAAAAATAAAAAGCTACAGCAGAAAATTACTTGTGACTAATCAAAACTGTCAATTAGAAAAATTATACCAGCCCTACAACGAGTCGGTAGGATTGAATCCATAGAAATTATTTTAGAACATTTTCATTTTTAGCTTGACTGCAAAACAAAAATAAATGTTTAACTTTCAAGGAATGTACCACGCTAGTGCCCATTACAAGAAAATGGCCCATTTAGTGTTTTTATATTGGCCTGGCATCTGTACAGAAACCTCCAGGATACGAGGAGTTAAATACTGAAACGGTCTAAGATGTTATTACACAATTGCACTGACATTTACACAAATCACAAAGTTTTTCTCTGTAGGCTTTAAAAGTTTCTGAAAGTGCACTTTAACTTAAAGTTTTTTAGTCAATTAGAAATGTATTTTAAGCCCTCCACAATACAAAAGAAAATGCAGAAGACCTGCAAACAAACATTTATAGGTGCGGAACATGGCCCATCTTCGGTAGACACAGCATGACAGATAGGTTCTTTTGATTTGGCTCAAATGAGAAGCTGGGAGCAAAAGATGCAGCATGCTGAGAAACAAATGTAACCTCTTTTATCTTTTGCAACAAATACAGCCTGTAATCACATTCTGAGCACTTCCACTTTTATTGCAAAAACAGCTCTGTAAGAAATGTACAAGCTAAAACGGGATGCTGTTCAATTGCTTTCCCCAAAATAATACAGTAAAGTATTACTCGTGCTCTACATCACTTAACATTTCAAACAATGCTTAACCACCTGAAAGTGAGTGAGAAAAATGAATGGCCATGTATCTCATCACATGAATGCCTATGTGAACAGCATAAAGTCTAAATGTATTTATTCAGGCCTAACAAAGCACGCATTTAAATCCAGAAGCTTTTTAGAACCCTACCTTTTATTAAATTAGCATCTTTTTGCATTTAAAGTATTTAATATGTGGATAATATTAGCACTTAGGTGTTATCATTATATACAATTCCATAGCTTAGGAAAGTGCCCTTCTAGGAAGTGTGCTGCTTTCGCTCCACTCTGTGTTGTGATGAAAAAAACCACTGACTTTATTGATTGTAGCAAAATAGTGGCTTTTGATTAAAAGCCAGAACTGTGAGACTTTGACTTTTCAATCAATTTAAGACTTTCTGGATTCCGATTATTTATTTTTATTGAACATGAAAGAATTTAGATTGACTGAAAGTCCTAACTCTGCATTATTAAGTCTGTGGTCATCTTGTACCTTGTTATCTTTTAGTCATTAAGCTCTGCAAACCTAATTTACCAGTCATGTCATAGTAAGCCCCTGTCTTAAAGACTGCTGGCGGTGTGCAGGGAGAACATCTGAAGTTATTGATCCACCGGACTCATATGACCTTCTGATCCAAATCACAGTAAGGCCTTATCAGTGACATCCAGAGATTTCTCTAAAGCTCTAATTGTCACTGAAGCTTTAAACATGAATGCTAGACAGAATACCAGAATATGCAGCTTCTCTTTAAACTCTGCCTGCTTTTGCCACGTCATACGGTGAGACACAATGCGGTCCTGTATTAAAAACAATTCATCTACACCTGTCACTTCTAAAACTCAGTGCCAGCTGCCACCCTGGAGGTTGGCCAAAGTGGCAGATTGTTACGTCAGCTTCCCTGAATTCACCCTAAAAAAAACCCCAAAAAACTGGCTGGATTTTGCTTATTAAAATACATTAAGTTATGTGTTATTGTGTGACTCATGACACGTGCTCATTGGCCAATTTTGTTCTTACACTGACAGTACAGCTAGCTATTTGCAATCAGCACAGTGTCACACCTGCATTTATCTGTCTTATTTTAGTGTGTCGAGCAAATATGATTTAATGGGCATTTCTTTTCTTTTGAAACAAATTGGTTAAAATTCTGTTGTTTTGTCTTCACAATGTGTCTTCTATTTCTCAGTGTTTTTCTGAAACTACACACCTAGACAGGCAACAACCAGACAGAGATGTTTGTCTATAATGCACAGCCCGATATTTGGTGAAAACCAAACACACCATATTAGTGCAAAGACCTCATAATAAAGACCTGGACACCTTGCAGTCAGAGTGGACCATGAACTCCTCAGTATACCAGAGTCAAATGTCAGGCCATATGTCTGACAGCTAATGTTTGGCCAAAGTGGGTCATGCAACAGGACAAATATAGAGAATGAAAGAATAAAAAAGAAAAGAATCAAAGTGTTGCAACTGCCCAATCAAAGGCCACAGCTCAACCTGATAAAACTCTCTAATGTAAACTTTCTTTTCAGCATAGCTTAATATATTGCTAAAAACATTTGTTATGATGCAAAAAATGAAATAAATAAAAAATAATTAAAAATGTGCAGAAATTACCTTCTGGTGCACCAGGGGCTTCATGCTGAGGATCACACACCTCTGTCTTTCCTGTCATTACCTGATTGATGTGCCAGGAATACCCAGTCATAGCAAAATGCCAAACATTACTGTTACAAAATAATTTGTTACCGAAAATAATGAGCCCTCCTATTATTCACTTTTACAAGCCATCCAACCTGCTGCTATTACAGGACACAGTTCTGAACTATTGAAATTTTCAATCCACTACTGTGATCTGTTTAGTGAATAACAAAGTCCCACAGTTAGACTTGAACTGAGGGCACGCTCAGCATTTTAAAACTATTATACCAACAAAACTACCCAGAATGTTTTGTTTATTTGTCATGTCGGTTTCTTGCCAAAGGGTTGTTCAGCATAAATGCATGTCAGCGGTACAAAGACAAACAGCACCAGCTAGGAACATCTGGAGCACTCGTTTCCTTAGTTTAAGATTTCAAGATGATTAATAATGTCTTAAATAACCAATTATGTGGGCTTTGTCCATTTGCTTAACATTGAAACAACACCAGTGAATGTGCACTGCATCTAAAAATATTGTATTCATGCCTCGTGACTAAAATTAACATATACAGACACATTTTATAGATTGTTTGATCGAAATACATACGCAGGTAGTGATCCCAACATTTCCCGAGCAGAGAGATCCTACTGTAATCCTTGTTGTTGCGGTTCAGGATCAGGATCAGCCATGGATTTGAGAAATTGCCATTTTCAATCACGAATGAGAAAGATTTTCTTTTTCCAAGCAGATTTTATAAATTGTTTGTTACAGCGGAAAGCAGAGAAAGCTACAAGCAACTGATTCTGTTTGATGAAGCCAGGTGAGGGGCAGCCAGTCAAAAGAAAGCAGGCTTTCACTCATGGGGTCAGGCGCTATTATGGCTTGTTGGAGGCAGTGGATGATTTTATTTAGTTAGTTATTTCTTTTAGTTAGTTATTCTTTTAAAAAAACCTCTGAATTAGGGCTGTTCGATATAACAATATATATTAATGACGATATAAAAACGTCTATGTTTCATTTTACGCTATCGGTTGTTTCGTGGTGTCACAAAATAATCTGTTTACGGTAATATTTTTTCATCGTTTTGATGGTTGGATGGACAAGCGCCTGTTTTTATGCATTGTGTTTAGCAACAATGATGGTAACACCATCGCGTGTCCGCTTGTTTATGTTCCACATAAACTTTTCACAATAAAGCTCAAGATCCTGTCGAGACTTTTCAAAAATAAACTGAATCACGTGAAAGAGCAGATTATTTACGGATGAGAAGTAAAAAAGAGCCGCCAGGTGCTAAAAAATAAGCCTTAGACTCAAACGTTAGAACAGGCTTTTCCCCGCAGCACGCCGTGTAATAAATACTCACAAAGAAAACGGCGGCTGTTACAACTTATGTCTAAAAATGTATCGTTTCATGCATTTGTTGAAACACTCGACTCCAGCTACATGACGCGCAGCTGGAATCACTTCCCGCAAGTCGAGCTGCACGAGATTCACAGAATTTACAGAAAATGTTACATTTTTGTGATTTATATCGTTATCAGGACGATAGAATTCTTATATCGGGATATGAGATTTTGGTCATATCGCACAGCCCTACTCTGAATCAAGCAAAGCTTCTCTAGTACAGTTCAAGAACAAAAATAAGCTTCTACAAATGAGATTAGGTCCAGTTTAAGATTTGTGAATGATTATGGTTTGGATTGAATGTGAATAAGAATAGTGTCTCAAGACACTGAATAAAACAATAACCCGATCTTCCCCTGCCAGTGCCAAAGCATAACCATAAAAATATAATATTAAAAAGTGACTATGAAATATATAGTATACCGTTTTTTGGATGGGATATATAATGTATATGGACACAATGTGAAATATGTGAATGTCTTACTGGTTTATTATCAGCACATTGAAAATGTAACTTTAGTTTCTGGAGAAACAGCTAACTAATTTATGACTACTGCTGGCATTATCTTGTGCAACACTGACTGCATAATAGAATATTGCTCTCATTCCCAGTTGGGTCAGGGCTAAAAAGTAATACATGAAATCTCTGTGGTCAGATGACCTGCTTCTTTTGACAGAAGCTCAACCTTTGGACACACAAGACTCAGACATTCAACTCACCCTTCTCCTGCTATCTTTGTTCGATTTAAGAACATCATTATGATTTTCTTTAAGTCACCTTGTAATTTGTATTCATGAAAAGAAACCTTCATTTCTCCATCTTAATGAACTATTTAAAATGAAGTTTCTATGCGAAAAGAGGCTTCTGACCCATTTCATGAGGCATACATAAAAACTCCAAAGAGTCAGCTGGAAAACCTAATAATGACATTTAATACTACTGATTTATTTAGGTCATTCACTTTCAATATGTAGCAAAGTTTGCTTTTGTTCTCAGGAATTCTGAATGCCACAAATAAAAACTACTATAGTATAAACTATAATAGTTCTGACTTCTTACCTCTAAAGGGATTAGGATTCATCTCCAGATGCAGAAAACAAACTAAAGTGAAACACAACGACTGTCCTGAGATGACAGATGGATGTTGTAGGCCCACATAATCATCACATATTTAATGTTCCCTTTTTTGTAAGGCCAATGACTCATTGGCATTATAGTCTGCAGTTTCGTATAAAATATTAATGTGTCTCTACAAGTCTTTAAAGTCTAGCCAACTTAACACTTGCAGCACACCTAAACCCCATATCAAACAGCAGCAGCTGCAGAGAAGCCCCAAGCCACCTCAGCTTAATCCAATTTGACTGGCCATCACTGTGGGCGATGCTGGATGGAACATTATGTGAGGTGGATAGAGCTTTTTACTCTGCATTAGTGGAAAGGGATTTATCACTCAGCATTTGACTTTGCTGTGAAAAAGTAAATTGGTCAAATCTTAATATTTACACACTTGTGTTCAACGATGGGGCTGTTTGAGTGATAAAATGAGCAATCTACCATTAACAGTAATAGAAACATACAAACAAAATACTGGGTCTTAGTCATTGGAATCTAGTATTTCTTTTATTTTTTCCTTCTACTTTTCATAATTAGAAACATGTAATTTTTTAAAGTAGCTCACAGGATTGTAAGCAATGTTGGTTATCACTCTTTGACCTTGAAATGAAATCGGCTGACTCTTTTTAAGGGTAGATGCACAAGTTGGACAACCTCCATTTCTGCTGCTTGGATGCTTCACAGCCTGCATATAATTTGTAAACTGGTGAATTGTCAGAGGATTCTGAGCTCCAGTGACAGAGAAAGTGCAAAAATAAGCTTTTAGCTAATCCACGCCAAACATATCAGACATCTGTCACTCGCAGTACCGGCCAGCTTTCTGCTTCGCAAGCTCATTTGGTGCTTGAAACTAAAGATTTCAGGCACCATCTTCAAATTTTGCTGCTATATTGCTCTCTATACCTTTCCAGCTGCATGTACTCTATTTTCACTGCCAACATATCAATGGTTCCCTGTGGTTTAAATGTCAGTAAGATGCTCATTCCAACCGACAGAATTAACTTACAGTCAGCTCAGCAACGGGGGGCCCAAATGATGGGTTACACCACATCAGGAGATAATGGCACTCACCTGAGCTGCAGCACAGTGAAAACAACAAAGATGCGAGCAGATGCAGAAGCATGGTGGCACTGTGATGGCCCCAGAAAAAGAAAAGCAAAAAAAAAAACCATGTGGGATTGTTTTTTTCAGATTTTATTTGAGGGAAAATATGGTAAAATATGTCATGATTCTGCTCTGTCTTTGACAACAAATAAAGCATTAGTGGGTACCATTCCTTTATTTTCACACATTCAAAACATGTACATTCTGTTGCATCTCTATTTTTCTCCCTCTGTCTGTCTCTCTTAAAACAGATGGTGAGAAGGATTCAATCCTGGATCAGATGTGCACACAGAACAGGTACCATATATAGCAGCAACTCATTTCTCTTCAGCACTGTGTTACAAAGGAGTGTTTTTCAAAAGTGCTCCACTCTAAGGAACAAAACGTTGCTCAATGGGATAGCCCATAAGCCTAACAGTGCTTGTCACAGTTGTTTTTTTAGCACAGCAACTGTTCATGTCCTAAATGAGCTCTAATTATTAGGAATACTTGTGTGATCGTGGCTGAAAGAAAGGAAGAAAAACTGTGCCGAGGAATAGTGCAGTATTGTGTTTTTGTGATTTTTTTAAGAGTGTAAGGAGACCAGCCTTTACATTTGACCCATCCCTCTGTTAACTCGGGGCAATTGGTATAACTCAGCATCTGTATCTCCTTAAAATGTGAAACAGAAACATAATCATGTGCTTTAATGGGGATTTTTAAAAAGTGTGCTTCAGTGGACCTGGGAAATGTAGAACTGAAAAGCTTTGGCACCCTCTGCTGTTAATGTGATTTCTAGATGGCAGACATTTGTGCAGACCTTTGATACGGATATGGCAGAAAGCAGGAAGGCAGTTGTGCAGGCTGATGAAAAAAAAGATGAGAAATTGATTCTTTGTGAGATTTCAGGCCAGTATTTTGCTGTAAATAAACTTCCTATTGAATTTCTCTTTTTTTACAAGAAGATATCTCACTTTGATTCATGTTGGCTTTTTTGACAAAGCTTTTTTTTTATTCATTATTTATAAAAATTTACTACTCTCCATTGAAAACACACATTTTCTTTTCACGTTGTTCAAAGTTCTTCTACCCAGGTGACGATTCCCAAAGGAACACCAGACTAATTGTTGCTGTTGGCTGTTGCATATCCACATAATGTCGTGCATCTTTTCTCATGCTCCCTGGAGTACTGAGCATTTCCTAGACTGTTATTTGTCGGAACAGCGCTTTGCCTGCATGGTGTATGGTGCGCTCTGGTTATCCAGGGTGAAGTAAGACAAACATTAATTGGTGGTACTGGATCCTTTGCTCTGTACCTGCTGTGAGCCCACACCACGCTTCGGTGTGGCAGCCCCATCATCCCTCCCATCCGAAATCTCCTCTGACAGGGCCAGTAGCACAGAGCTCCTGGTTATCATTTATCATCCCAGCAGATTGGCTAGTGTAACACGCGGCAGACTGATGGGTCATCCTCATGCTGGGGACCTGGCTGGAGTAAAGCCGTGGCGAGTTGTCTGCATGATTGGAGAGCTGAGAAATGGAGAGGACGGCTTGTCATTAAAGAGAGAGGCTGGACCTTTCTAATTCATCTCACTAGTCACTGCGTTGTGGTGTAAGTTCTTCAGACAGCTCCAATATCATATTAGCACACCTGCAAAGGCCCCAAGAGGGAAGAACAGGCCTTCGTAGTGGTGTTCCTCACGTGCTCCCTCAGAGATGTACACCAGAGATTGCCCCATTAATATATCCCACAACTCACTGGGGGGTGGGATGCGAGAGGTAGCACCGTTCCAATGCACATCTGTAGGATACCACAGGTGGCCTCTTCCCTGTGCCACCAGGGAGGTAGCTTGATGGTGTTTTTCAGGGCTCATCAGCTCAATTGAGAATTTCTGGTGGGCTCTGTTGGCTGCAGTGTTACATAGTTTACAAGCCATCAAATTACTTTTCTCATTTTGAGTGCAACCCTGTGCAATGTTCAGCCAATTTTATTTTTGACTTAAAACAAGACTTTTCATCTTCACTCCCATTCATTTATTGTGAATGCCTCTGTACGATCAAAGGATGGTGGCTGACAGGTCATCATTTAGTCATAATCTCTCTGAAATGCCTTTGTTCCTCTTAAGAACTTGGGCACGGCAATAAATACACACTCGTACGCATGGACTGTTGTTCTGAAAAGGTCAAAACAAATATACTAATCAAAGATAGTGTGGAGCAATACAAGCTGCTCAATTAACCAGGAGGTGACTTGGTGGACTCCTGGGGATATTTGATGTAGTCTTTACACATTAATGAGTTAATTTCATAGCAATGCTCAGCTAGAGAATCTCTCTCTCTCTCCCCTGAACGTCACCATGGATACGAACTCTTTTTCAGTGTTAATGGGCCAAACATGGACAGTTTTGCTTTGAAGACAAATTGAAGTATTGGCTGGCTTTCATCTGTTTTAGAAGAAATATGGCCTTAGACACGAACCTAGATTTCACCATCCAAGTTTATAGCGGCAATATAAACTGTTTTAAGGTTTTAAAGTGCATTTTTACCTTAATGGAAATCACTTTTATATTTCATCTTTGGCATCCAGTACCTCATCCGTCTTCCTGTTACACATCTCCTGGGATGGACAGCCTCAGACAGGCCCTACTCAATATTGCAGTGTAAACTGTGCCAGATATTTTTAGTGGTTTAATGAACTAAGCTACTGGATAAACAATCATTTGAATAGGCGAAGGGTCTTTAAAACACAACACCGAGTGATCCATTATTTTCATTTCGTAGTGGAAGATTTTAACACATACTATATTAAATTATTTTCTGAGCGCAAAATCTGTCAAAACTCACCCGCTGAGATACAGTATGCAGACATCAACATATTAGCAGCCAAAATGCTAATGGAGGAAATTCTGTGAGGAGTTGGGTGCTGCGATTCAAATGGACTATCTGGTTGTGATGACAGAGGCATAGTTTTACCATGACCATTCATGCTGCTGAAAGCAGCTCTCTGAGCAGATGTGATCAGCAAAGGCAGTACCTCCCTCCAGTCCAGATTGACAAGCCAGACCAGACTCGGGAGATGGATATCACAAGGGACAGCTGAGCTGCAGGAAACCAATGGTGCAGGCAGTTTTCAGCCAGTCTCATTACAGTAGACAGGTTGATCCAGGCAATTGCTCCTCAGACAAGGTTGTCTCCAAAGTACTAATTGTGTAGTGCAGTTTTGGGTGACATTTATGATGCAATTCTTTGGTTTAAAATTGACTGTAAACAACTGGAATGATTGTTTATACCTGGGAAAAACAAATTCATGTCTGAGCTGTAGTTGGCAACACGCTTTGGAAATATTACACACTAAAGTAAGGTGAGATATACTTTCATTTAGTTCTTTAGACACGCCACATTATTCACAATTGAACCAGTGAATGTCCAATAGATTTGAACGATGGAAACATCTGATCTGAAGTCTGCTCATTCACCAAATCTAGCTTTCGTGCATTGTTTACTACTTGTTTACTACTTAGCATAAAATCTGCTGATCACTTATAGCTGCGGTCTGTCTGCATTTCAGCCATGTCTCATGTGGCTCATTCAGCATGGCAAAAACATAATCTCTGAGCATTAATCTTTATTATTCAGCAGAGCCTCTGCAGAATTTAAATCACCAAACATATATTCAAGGTCACGATACACACAAAAAAAGAAAAAAAAAATGTGCAGAGATTACGAAATCATATTGAATGCCTCAATGAAAATGTAAGTAGAATGCCTGCTATTGACTGAGGCGCCTTTATTTTGCTCACTAAAACCATATTAAATACATATTTCATAACACAAAGACACTAAAGGTATTCAGTTGAAAAGATGCATTTCACATACTGTTTTTATGAATGGGGTAATTAAGCATTCTGAGACTGTAGTTTTAGAGACATTACAGGTCAGTACTGACCACATACAGCATACATATTAAATTTATCAGAGTCAAATTAGAATTTAAGCTCTTGTTGTCGCTTTAACAGGAGACAATTCTTTTTTTCTTGTTCTTATTTTAGTCATTTTGTATGAAACACTATATGAAACCATACAACCTTTTTAAAATAACTATAGATAACTCATATTTTGTGTCTACCTAGTAAGCCAGCATGAAAAGCAACATGTTTTTGGCATCACTGTAGCAGACAAAGACTCCTTTGCTTTGTTTGGGTTCTCATTCTGGATCCTATGATGAAAGAGCTTATCTAAGCAATAGTTTCAGACTCGATTAACAGTATAGCAATAGTCCATGAAAACGTAATCAGTGTTTGTGTCATTACTGTGAAAGGGAATAATTTATACATTATTTGTTTCTTTTTACAAAATTGTAATGGATTATGGTTTCCTCCTGGTAGAAAGTAAATCATTACAATAATCGTTACATGACTTTAGTCCCATTTAACAATATAAATCTAAAAAGTCATTGTTTTAAAAAGGAGGCACACGATCTTTCATCTAGGGTTTGAGTTTTGACATGAAATCAGCTCATCAGTGTCTTTGTTATCTGCTGAAAATCAAGACTTTGGTTTTCTGCTGCTGTCCTTGCAAATGTTTTGCAAAAAGTTGATGTCATGTTAGCAGCAGTGGAAAACTGTCTCTGGAGCCACCACATTCCTGTCCTTTCATGCAATGCAAATTAAAGTAATGTCTAGGTCATCATTCCTCAACTCTGCTTATTTTCCCTTTCCTCCACACAAATCCAAGTCAGCTGATTAGCACAAACACAAGTCCACAGGAAAAACAATTTTTTTTCTATCAACCCAATGTCCAGAGATGCATGAATAACTTATGTAGTGCAGGGAACAACATATTTATTTGGTTAGTGTTTGTAAAGTGATTATTAAATGTATTATTTAGAGCAATGTGTTATATTGCATTGCAACAGGAAAATATAATGTGATTACAGTACAGTTATTTTATACCAAACAGTGAATATATGAAATTAGAGGTGCAACTGGATGGACACAGAACATTCACCTAAGAGAGCAGGGTTTGAATCCTACTGTATGTAAAGCGAAAAGCCAGAATCCTGATCATTAGTGATCATAAAACACATGCGTATACCCATTTAGTTTGAAGGGCTTAGAATGCAGAAGGGAACTTCTCTCTTTTTTCAGATTCTGCCATTTGTTTTCCTAGATTTCTTCCTACAGCAGCTTATATGCTAACTGGCTTGGAATAGCACTTACTGTAATATGGTAAATGTGAGTAAGAATGTAAACAAACCAGAGGTTTTTTTTAAATGCAATACACTGGGTTAAGTTATCTTTTGTAAAATGACAGGCTTTTTAAAAAAAAAGAAAAAAAAAAGCAGATGACTCTGTCACTCACCATTTACTAAGGGCAAACATGAAACCAGTGACTCATAGGAGATAGAGAGTAACAACCAGCCAAACAACCAGCTTAGGTAGCTATCTTTGAAAGACAGATGTTTGCATAAATGAGATTGGTCGAAGTCCTAATGAGCAAAATTCTTTGCAAGTGACTAGATGATGATTTTTTTTTATCATACCTGAATATTTCCTGTAGTTGTGACTCTATTACCCAGTAGTCTCTACAATAAGTTGACTGGACCAAATCAACTGTGGGTCTCCTACAAGTAAATAACTTGAAGCGTAGACAGAATTGTCTCATAAATGGGATCTTGTGGATGTCATGAGAATCCAGCTGCTCTACAAGTGTTTGGAATATTGAGATTTTCAATTTAGATGTTGAAAAGTTTATAAATACAACTTATTAAACTATCTCCTCCAGTGAAGACAGGGTAGGACAGGATGTCGCTAATCAGGCTTTTTTCAGAGTTTAGTAAGATAATTGTGCACATTTACGTCTGGAGCACAACAGTGGTAATTTTATCATAATTAATGGACATGATGGTAGGTATTATCAGGAACAGCAAATGAATTGAACCTTTATGCACAGGTGAGCCACCACACAGAGTTACAGTTCATAATTAAATAATTTCTGACAAAATGGCCATCCACTGCTCTTTTGCTCCATCACAACTGTCAGCACATCTCTTTTTTTAATTGTACGTAAAAATAAGGTCCAGTTACACACATCTACTATGCTATATATTGATGCATTCCCATAACAACACATAGACTATAGCCTACCAATAGAGACCATGTAGTAGTGAAAAGACTCTTACCTCAAATATTACGCATCAGTTGATGCAGGTCTGCTGTCTAATCATATCTGTCTCTCTCCATCACTGGCATGGGCATGTCAGAATGAAGTCACGAGGAACATTATTGTAAGAGTGACCTATGCCTCAGTGACTAAATGCCATTACCAACAAAGCAACAACAGCATTGCATAGGCTATGACTGAAATTGTCTTATTTGGCTTACTGCCACAATAACAAAATAGTGGGTCACAGATTTGGCTTGAAGCAGCATTTACAAAGGAAGATGCACCAGTGTCAATATATCTCCAATTACTAGTCCAAATAAAAGTTGTGACCGATGAGGATATGCCCTCAGCTGCCTCAACCCACAAATCATTTTCCAGGCCAAAGTTTCAATTTCTGAATCTAGCAGACGTACTGCTGTGGCAATGGCTGGAGAAAAGGAACGAGGTGCCACATCTTCCTGTGATTACAAAGAAATATGACAATCATGTTAATTAAAGGTTTGTAAATAAGAAAATATTAACACAAAAACTGAAGTGTAATCAGTCTGCGCTGAGAAATATTGAGGTAAATGGGAAACCACATTTCTTGAGACTTATGAATTATTGTAAAATGTCATACATGACAAAAATGAATTTGCATGTGTTCATCATAGATTTCGATACAAATCATGATTAACAGTGTCAGAAAATGTGCTAATTTACGAGGAAAAAAATTATCTGTATTTTTTTTTATGCTACTGAAGTTCTGTTGAAGTGTGGGCATGCTCTCAGGTGAGGAAGCTTATACTGTTAATTAAAATATACACACAAGCATTCCAGTCTAACCAAATTGGGGTTGTCCTGTCGGCAGCAAACGTGAAATGCTTGAAAAGTTTCTTATCACTTTACTTGAGCAAAAGAATTTCACTCTCCATTGTCTGCCAGAGAGGCTAATTATTTTATCACCGAAATTTTAATTAGCTGAATCTCAGCGTTGTCCATGGAGCTACAAAGCTTGATAGAGCCAACAGTGTGTGTGTGTGTGTGTGTGTGTGTGTGTGTCTGAGGCTTTTCATATTAAAAAACTATGCTTCTGTTGGAAGAGTAAAGGATGAATAAGAAAATGTTCCTTACGCTGCTTTAAAAAACTGTCTGAATGACAATCTGAAATGCATTTTGGGAATGCCCATATTAATGTCGAGCCGATATCACAAGGCAGACCTCTCTGATTCTAATTTCTACAAACAGTAGCATCATGTGATGAAAGGCTTGTGCAAACATACCAGGATTATCAATAAATTAAACTACTCCAGATCTGCTTGCACAATGCCTGAGATCTGAATTTTACAGCCGTAAATTGAGCGGGTTAAACATGACAGAGACTGAATTTAGTTCATGGCTCATGATTAATTACTGCAACTGCAGAATAGAGAACTCAGTGGTGTTAACAGTGTATAACACCAATAGCAAAATTATGGGTTTAACTCACATTTTAGTCTGTTATTAATGACTAAGCAGCTCTTTTCCAATGAACTCCAAGACTGTCAGTTATTTCTATCCCACCCCTCTCATTTCCTCGCTGCACTGAGTTAAACAAATTACAGACACGAAAATTAAAACGTGGCAGGCGATTTGTCGCAAAGATAGTTTGTTATTGCGTCCATTGAGAATTGATAATTGCCACGGTGACCCGCGATCTCCTTTATTAACAAGGACAAATCTCTCTATGCTGACTGTTCAGGGGATATTTGAAAAGCCCTTTGCTAGCATGAATGACTTGTTTTTTTTGTGTGGAATGAGTTAAAGTGATACGCATCAGTCATCTATCTTTTAATTTATATATTTATAGATTAACACATGAAAGAAATGGTTAAATTATTATCTGATCATTCGTTTTTTTCAAAATTCAAATTTTATATTTATACACATACACACAACTGAACATATAACAAGACATTACACTGGCTGTTTTACCTAGAAAACATAACGTGGAACTGCAAGGCAAGAGGAAAGATCTAACAACTGGTAAGATGAAGCACTGGGCACCAAATCATTACGTTTGGCTTCCAACCTGCTGTTTAAGATGATGTTTTTAAGTCAGGAGTAGTTGTCAATCCACAGTGTGGGTGTATGGAATATTTACATAGCCAGAGAAGGGGGTTTGTGGGAGTCTAAGGCCTAGTTGGAACCACATTCAAAGAAAATGAATAAAGGCCCTGAGGATTCATGCAGTGCCGCATTGTCTCTGACGGGGAAAAAAAACCAAAAAAAAACAGGAACACTGCTGGGGAAAAATACCTTGATTTAAAATTCAGTTCCAAACCCAGGCATGGAAAAGCAAATAGAGGTGCGAGTGGAATGTAAAGCAGAGCTGTATGCACCAGACTGCCATAGTTTAGGTCACACATGCATGACAGGCTCTACATATTTTTTTTCCTGAATATTAAACTCCAGCAATAGAAATAGTGCCTGTTGATTCTTTTCCAGGCAAGACTGCCCTGCAATCATCTACAAAGATCATATACATTTTTAACACTTTATTTCTAATTATTTAATAACAATTCCAAATTATGTATGGTTTAAATGAGGAACGGTTTTAATATATTATTTAGCTCCTTTTTTGTTAACAGGTAACTCTGTACCTGGGAGATTTGGACTGGTTTGGTGGAGAGCAATGTCATTTATCTGAAAAAGAAAATTCCTTTGACTGGAAAGCAGAATAGTATATTCAACATCAAAAAAAAAAAAACCCTAGCAGAGAAAGTAATCAAAGATGCTGGAAAAAAAAATAGACTAGTCATCTTGGGAATTATACAATATTCTTGATGTATGATTACCTTTTTTGTGGTTGCTTGAGATAGAAGCCGCTGATGATACAAAAGACTGGCTTTTAAAAGTCGCAATAAAATGGGAAAATTAGAAAAAGTTTTTATACCTAGTTCATAATTATCTAAAATACAATGTGTGCATTTCAACAATAAATACCATAAATATGATCAAAATGGTCTAAATTCCATTACTCAATAGTCTGGTGTTTATATATCAAAATTACACACAATTAGACCATTACCGGTTCCTGAACCCATCCATTTTTGCTCGGCCCTCCCATCATATTAAACCTGCAATTTTCAGAGTGGAAATGTAGCATGTTTGTGCTGGTGGCTATAGTGAATTTATTTTTAAGAAACAAGCAATAGCCATTACAATGTTTTTCTGGGCACACTTTAGGCCCCTTAGTACCATCTGGGGATCCTTTACCATGCCAGTCCTTTAATGGCCACAGTGTATGGATTTTCTGATGCTGATTCCAGCAGGACATTACGTCTTGTCACAAAGCTCAAATGACCTCAAACTGGTTTCTTCAACACTGTAATCAAATTGCTTTCAAGGTTACCAGATCTCACTTCAATAGATCACATTTGGGATGTGAGGGAATGATCATCTCATCATAGATATGCAGCAGACAAACCTTCAGCAGCTGTACTACGCTATCAAGTCAATGTGGCCCAAGCTCTCTGGGGAATGTTTTCAGCACTGTGTTGAATCTTTGTCAGAAATATGTAATGCAGTTGAGTAAGGAGAGTTCTGTTTGAAGAACTGAACATAATTTATTGAGATAGAGAAATTAATCAGTGTATTTTTCAATAAGACTCCCGTGGCCCATCATGGCAGAACATATCCCAGTGGTAATGGGATTTAGAACAGGACCCCTTTGGAGTCTAGATACCAGTGGTGATGACAAAGACTGAGACTTGGATGGAGCTCTTAGTGACTTGAGTGAGGTGGAGATAGGGAGGAGGAGGGTTGCACGAAAGAGTCTGAAAGGGAGAATGATGGAGAGCCCAGATTTAAACCACACAAAGGCACGGCTGATTGGCTCAAAGAAGGCTGGCAAGAAGATGATTGGACTAGAATAATGATGTCAGTATTAAGACTGACAGCGTGGGAAACTGGTAGCGATGTAAAGAACAGACAAGCAGCTGAACACCCACACTGTAAACCCCAACAGTATACCTGACTTATAAAGTTTGTGGATACAACAATTGAAATTCGTCACAAAGTTGAAACAACTTAAAACTTTTCTGTTCTGTTAACGATTCAAACAGTTATAATTGTACATGGCTTAGAAGTTAAGAGTAAATACTGCTTTTTTAATTATGATTTTTGAGTAAATGTTTTTTTTTTCGAGCTCCGCATGTGTACGTCATGACGTCATGACGTTTTCTCTCTAACCTGAACGACGTTGACAGAAAATTCTGTTCAATATGGCTGCCCTTCTCGAGCGACTGGAGAGCACATTTGGAGAAACTTGTAAGTAAAACGGAACCTTCGTTATGTTTATTTTTTCTGTAAAAAAGCAAGTATATTAATATGTTGAAGCCAATAACTTGTTTTCGAATGCACTTTTGTGTTAAACAGCACAGACCCAGGTAGTGAATAGTTGTTCGCGGTTGTTCGCGCTCTTTTTCAAACCGATGATGTCGTCATTTTTACAGTTTTAACCGATTAAAACACAGTTTTAATAAGAATTGCACATAAAGAAAGTGTCTTAGTGATATTTTAACGACCCATTGCCAACGCAAGAAAGTTGGCGTTTTTACAACAGCAGCCTCATTGTTCGGCAGGTTTTTTTTTTCTTCTCATTAGCATCATTCAAAAGTGACTTAGCTAGCAGTGGCAACTTCTATCTTAAACAATTAAAAGTAATACCCAGATTGAAATATAGCAAGGTGTTGTATATTTAGTGTGCTGATAAGGTTTTCAGTATTTTTATTTTTTATTCCAAGGCTGAAGACCGAAGAAAAAAACTTAAGACTGCAAGTAATTTCAGGTGGAGACAGTAAACACAGGTGAGTTGAAAGATCTATTGAAGAGTCCTTTCTTCATGGCCATTAAAACATTTGTAGGTTAAAATACCTGTTTTTTTTTTCTTCTTTTTAATCATGCCCCTGCTTTGTCACACTGAATCATGTTGAAAAGATATATTTTCATGGCTCCCCCCATTACCATTACCTTGTACTTCTTTCAACCGGTCTATTTTATTTTGTGACATTAACATCTTAAATGTACCCCGCCAGTATAATTATTAATAGCTGTGTTATTATTTATAATGCATCTTTTTATCATGTGCAGATCTACCAAGGGTCGGTGGCACAGTTCAACCTTTGTGGTAAGTTATAACACTTCATATTTAGTCACATAAGTAAGTTGTTTCATCAGTTGTTGCGTTCTTATAAAATAATTTTGTATAATTGTACAAAATTACTGAGGATACATCCAATGTGTAAATCCCAATCAACAATTTTACTGTGATATTTGCTCATGTTTAAAGAATCTCCATTATATTGGTTACTGAGTTTCCATTTTTTTGTAGGGCCAAATTTGTATTAAAAATTTATATTTTCATGTGATGTGAAAATACTCAATCATTTTTAATTTTTAAAAGAAACCATTCATTAAGTCCCTTAAAGTGCAGATTTCAGTAGTTGCTGAAATGCATATAAAATGTCCCCCAAAAACCGTCTTCATACGTTGATTGGGGTATTTCAAAATTAAAAATGTTTAGAAACCCAAATTTTGACTGAAAGTTTCATAATCTGGACGTGTGATGTAACTGAAGGGAGTTGTATGTTATGCGCTGTTGGCAGTAGGTGGTGTTCGTGAGCGTTAGTGTGTTTACTATGATTATATTGCATTTATTTTTCTTAAAAATACAAAATTATTGTGTTTGTGGAAGCTGTACAAACACCAGCCTGTGTGTCAGGACTAGGGCTGGGTATCGTCACTGATTTCGTGAATCGATTCAATTCCGATTCACAAGGTCCCGAATCGATTCGATTTAATTCGATTCGATTCAATTCGATTTGAATCTGGGAAATTTTGACAGTCAGAAATATTATAATTCAGAACAGTATATTTACATATTTTTGTATCTATAAAAAGGAAGCTGACACACGCAAGACTTTAGCAAAGGTGTGAGCATCACAGCAGATGCTTTTGTGTTAAAGTAGCTGAGGATAAAACACAGAAAAACATGAAGGCGATTTTCCTGGCCTGGGATTTTATAAAAATATTCTGCAGTACATCAAAAACGAAAGAAAACCATTAATCAACATATGAACATTACCTCTGATGTTAAAGCGGTTTTATTAGAGACACGGCTAAGCGTTTTGCATAATTTTAAAAAGTTTAAATTTGTTCAGTATTGAACGGCAGAAATTAGGTTTTCTTTTCAGAAGTATATAAAACAAAGAAAAAAAACGTTGGCCGACAGCGCTGTAAACAACGGTAGACTTGTGCGTAACCAGCAAGCGAATAATGCAGAAAACAGATTTTTAGACGGGAAACTGTTCTTGAAGTACAGGGAGAGAGAGAGAGCTGTGCATCGTGGTCGAAGCAAAACAGTAAAAGTAAGAGTGAATACATGACGGTGTTAATGTGAAGCATAGTTTGGATCTTCTTTTGCTGCTGGTTCGGTCAATATTGTTTGGAGAGACATCAAACTAACAGCTTTAGAATCAGCTCAAAAAGGGCGTGAACACAAAGCGCGGACCCGCCGACAGATCAGAATCAGTGAGCTGTCGGCTTTCAGCCCCGACTGTGAGAAAGGCGACATCTAACTGATTCTGATCCGCGGGTTGCGCTGTGTGTTTAAGTCTTTGTGCAGAATTGGTGTTCCTGCTCTCATTTACTGTCTTAGCTGTTTGGTGGTTGTTGAAATTTTGTGAGATTTCGCCAGAGATTCTGGCATTTCCGGCAAAATAAATTTATATTAAAAAATCGATTCAGGATTTTAATGAATCGATTTTACGTTATCCAAGCCAGAATCGATTTTAATCGATGAATCGATTATAAAAACCCATCCCTAATAATAAGGTTAATGGTATGATGTACAGTGCTTATGAGACAATTCATTTTTTTTAAAAATCATCTCCATTCCTTGTTTTATTCATAGGATGATGGCAGTATCCCAAAAGTTCCTGCTGAGAGTTCACCTCACCACAGATGTTGTTGTGAAGGTTTCTCTAACTAAGCGGCCTGAGTTGGTGGAAGAACTAATCACCATACTCCGTGAGAAGCTCAACCCTAGGCTGGACTTTGAGTTTACCTTACAATACAAAGACCCCGACTTTGATGGGCAACTTACCTGCCTACTGGATATTCAAGAGTTGCCGGAGAAGGGCACCCTAAAAGTAGTGAGATCTGAAAGTGATGTCAGTTCTTGTGCAAGTTCTGATACAGACATCCTTCCTCATGTGCCTTTAGCTCAGCGTCTGAAGTGTTGGCCTGACACTTTCCCAGTACCTACCTTTTCTTACGAAGTTGAACATGTACTTGAGGAGGGAAATAGAGCCTTTGAGATGTCTGGAAAACATCTGAAGTTGACTCGAGCCCAAAAGCACAACATCTTGGAGACCATGGCTTCAGCGATGCACACCTTCAAAGCCTATCCGAGTGATGGAGATGTCGGTTTGGCAGCAGAAGCTCTTGTTACCACTCATCCATGTCTTAAAGAGCCTGGAAGTAGGAATGGAAGTTATGGTTGGAAGACCAGTTTAAAATTCAAGATGGGAAAGTATCGCACCAAGCTAGCCAGATCTGGATGTGTGGAGGTGTCTGTCAACGCTGGCAGGAGGAGTGTTAACAACCCTGAAGGAGAGCACCCCCACTCAAACATAAAAAGAGCCAGTAGAGCTGAGGTGAACTACCTCCCAAACCTTCCAAGAGGAGAAGATCAGGTCAGTTTGGAGGATATGAGAGTCCAGATAAAAAATGAGGTTGAGAAGACTGAGCCCAACAAAATAATGATTGAAAAACTGATGCAGACTACCTTTCCACTTCGTCGCCATGAAATTGTTCAAGACAACCCAATGGTAAAGAACTTCTTAGAGAAATGGCCTGCTCTGCTATTTGACTCTCAGGTATCTGTGCTTTGATTTTTTTTTCTTCTTCAGTTTAACATGAAACAATGCAAGTTCAGCAGATCTCTTCAGATTCAGATAATAAATAAATAACAAATAAATAAATAATAGATAACAAACAAAAATATATTTCAGCTTTGTGATACACTTGTGCTTGTGGTTCGGGTCCAATTTAAAAAAAAAACAAAAAACTTAATAGGACATCTATAAAACAAGGTTAGACAGAAGTTGGGCAATTCCTCTTTAATGATAAGATGTAAATTTGGTCAGTAATTTGGCTTCATGTTGATGTTTTTGTTCCTGTTTTATTTTAGATTTGTGCGGAGTTCCACCGAGTCACAAACATCAACCTGCGGAACCAGTTCTACGCTGAACTTGACAGACACACACCACGACTCATGGCTCTATACAGACAGAAGGCTGCACGGACTGGCAAGATATCGGAGGCTCTGCGAACCATCCTGAATCATTATGATCTTCAGGTGAATATTGATAATGATAAAATTAACACAAATTAAACGTTTCACTGATAAAAACTCAATTTTTTCCTTGCTTTGAACATCTGTGTTCTATACAGATTACAGCTCTGATCTGTTATTATTTTAAAATACTGTGTAGGATTTTTGTCAAATGAGTAAGATACAGACTCTTTGTCATAAGAGACAGAAAGGTTGTCTTAAAAGAAATGTCTCCAAAATTATGTAGAGTCACATGCCATGCAGTTTCATAAACATGTATTCTCCCCAAAGAATGACACCTGAAAACTTTGTGTTCAATGAACTTTTCTTTTCCCTTTTTAGGAGGCGCCTGATGTCAACGTGAAACGCACTGCAGTGCTTCGTGCCCTTCCTGTATACCTGTGGGAGGAGGACCCAGAATTCTTTAAGACATGTAATGTAAGTGTATTTTTGCATCACTTAAATTCTGCCAGTGAGATAAAACACCATGTTTTTTTTTAAAATACAATTTAATACCCTAGCAGCTACCAAATTGTACAAGCAAAATACCCTCTCTTTAGAAAACCCTCACACACACACACACACAGAGTCAGGAGCAGGGCACAGGCGTATCACAGCACTTCGGCTACGCTGCAGGTGGCCCCAAAAACAAGGCTGAAGTCAAGATTTAGTTTCTTTTTGAGATAAAGTCATAAAATAAAAATTACTTCTTTTTTTTTTTTTTTTAGAAAAATAACAAACATACTAATTATGTAATGACAGAAGCTAACGCGTTAATGTACATTTTTCAAAAAAGTAGAGTACCCTAACCCGTTACAAAGTAACCCACTACACTGCTGAATTTTTTGCTAGATTACAGGTCTTGCTTGTCACATTCTCTCAAACCAACCTTACTTATTGATACTGTGTCTATTCCAGGCGGACACATTGGATGAGTCGACCCTCATTGACACTCCAGTTGCCCTTCTCACAGTGGTTACCGACGGCACTTCCCAGACCAGTTCTGTCCATTTTACTTCCTCAAGCATGGCCGTTGTGGTGGAAGGCGACTTGGTGATGCGTGATATTCCCACATTTGCAGATGCATTTGCCTTATTGTTTGGCTTGATCTATGCTCTGCATTTAGACTACCCCAGGAAGCTGGTTCACACATTTACCTTTGTCCAAAAAATCTTCATGGGGCTTGATGACGGCAAACCCCTGAAACCCTGCCTACATGCTCTTAAAAATGATTTGTTACTGAAAGAGTAGTTTTGGAAGGAATATAAGGCAATGTTTGTTAGGACATGCACTCTGTTACTGAGCACTTTGTTTGAAGCACTTTATTTAAAGCACTTTAAGTTTACTACAGGCTTTGGGTGGATTTAACTCCATCAGTTTACCTAATTTTCCTATACTTGCCTGCCTGTTCTTGTTATTTGTAAGATGATCATCTTTATTTGTATCCATTTTTAAAAATTGTTTTTTATTTCTTTTTCAAACAAAAGTGATTAGTATTTGAATTTTTATTTTGAATTTTTGTGTATTTTGAGAAAGATGCTATTAGGACTGATGTTGTCCTTTGTGATTTTACAAAAAGATGTTCTACACCGAATTTATAATGCTCACTTTATGGTGCCCATGTCCATGTTAATGGTTTTATAAAAACATTTGTGATGTTTTTACATTTCCATAAAAAAATGTTAAATAAACAAAATGTAAAGTAAATGAATTTCTCAAATTTTTTTTACTAGTCTAAACTCAAACATTTAAAAATAAATATCTTTTAATTAATAATCATATAATTTGCGTTTAGGTTGTAATATAATTGCATTGTGTTGGATCAAAATAGTAAACTACAAAAAACACAAAAATATTAAAATTAAAGTATATAGTTTTTAAGTAAAGCTCAATTAATAAAATAAAAATATAATTAAAAAATTTTAAGTTAACAATAAATACAAATTTTGAGTACCCCCATACTTAGAAGAGATGAGTTTGTGTACTTAAAACTTTTGAGGTAATCAGTTTCCACAAATGTTTTAAGTTCAGTGAACTGATTCGGGTTTACAGTGCAGGAAAGCAAGCGGATGAGTGATTATAGATCTTTCTTATTGAACTTATGCATAAGCTTCATTTCTGAAGGCAAAAGCAGGCCCAATATACAGTAGTACCAGTAAGGTGTACCTAATAAAGTGTCCAGTAACTGTATTAAAACACAGTGTTTTTGACGATCAACTAATAATCACACAGCACACACTAATCCAATTCTGAAAGTCTAGCATTTCAAATGGATCAGCAAGTTTAAAAAAACACTTAAAAAATCCCCAAACGTTACCCATGTAGTACTGTTTACTCCTCACAGCACTCATACAATAACTTTGTTTCTTTGATTTCCACTACCTACAAAAATAACTGTGTGTTATCAATGGTACATTCAATAATTCTGATCATGTTCAAGGTTCAGTTATGCTTTCAGGGCTTTTAGCTGAAAACAAGCAGCGGTAAGGGTTAAAAGCATGGGAGACATTCCTGCTAAAGATGAGATCATATCACTCCTATAAAGCATTTTCACTCTGCTGACTGACTTTTAGATCTCCCGGATTTCTGTGAAGACAGCCTGGAAACACCATAGGAGGCAGACCTTGGCCTAATGTCTCTGAGCAGAGACATTTCAAGACTTTGTTCTTACCCTGGATGGTATCAGAGTGCACTATGTCAGTACACCATAGAGTTCACCTCATTAATCACGCAAGGTTATTCTAAAGTGAGGTTTTAAATTGAGAGAGCATGTCTTTGTAAATAAGGTAGTAAAGAGTCTGTGAAAAACATCCGAAATACATTTTCCCTTGTAAAAGTAATGAAGAATATTTAAACTTTAATGTTTGAAGCCTGTTAAATGTTTTACACACATTAAACTTTTGATAGAAGTGGACCTCTGATACCTTCCTTTGTTGAGTCCGTGTTTAAAAGATAATTTCCTCATGACAAATTTTAGATGATAAAGAATTAATTCTGTCGCTCTTTGTTTCTTTAGGAACTCAACGAGGGAACTTCTCGCTGCATATTGCAATAAATGCAAATATGAGTGGTGTTATTTACACTGTTGCCTGTGTTTGTGAGGAAAACACGGATTAAGGGAGAAAAAAACATAAAACGATATAATGGCATTGTTTTTCACAGCACTGTGTTTGTGAAAACACAACATTTTCTAACGGCATCAAAAATTAAATTAGCACACTAGCAAACTAAACGTGGTTAATAATGCATTGTTATTGACTAGCAAAGATCATGTGTGCTCAGGAGTCAAAGGGCCTTTTCATGGGGGACTCATTTTAATACACTGATTGCAAGCGACTGTGGGGTCTTAAAAATGCTCTAACTATGCATCTTTTTTGACAGGCATTGATTAGCTCATATGGTTAACATACATTTCCCTTTGCGCCCACTTGAAGTGTTTATCGTTGCCATACAAGAAGTGTAAGAACTGCCCTCAGCACTTAACCCCATCCAGACTCCAGCACTCTGCAATTTCTGCACCAGTTTTTAATTAAACATGAAGAAAAATGGGAAAACAGCCCTTGAAGGGATGCACTCACACTTTAATTTGTTAATAGAGTTGTACATCATTAGGGTAATGATTGCACTGAACCATAAGACACAAGCCTGTATACACTGATAGTGACATCCAGTAGACATGATGCATAAAAAAGCAAAAAAAACCCTAAACAACCAAAACCATTACCACTAGCATGAATCTGTAATGCAAATACAGCAGTTTATGAATGCATCAGGTGGTCACACATGAAATGTTTGTGGACACTCACAATCTTACGGTATGTGTAGATATGTTCACAGGAGTCATTGGCATGGCCGTGCCTCTTTGACCACACTCTTTGTGAGTTGAAGTTGCAAGAAAAAGAAAGCTTTTTCAAAGGTTCACAAGAAAAATTCGACAAGATTATAAGTCAACATGAATGCAGTCTGCTCACTGAGACTCTACAAAGAACAGCAGTGTTGAATGGAAACGTCAATTGCTTAGCAGGTATTTCATAAAAGATGAAAACAAAACACTAGCAAGGCAGCATTTTGACACAATAATGCACCAAATTTTCTTGTCCTTTTCAACACTTTGGCATGGGATAAATATTTGAGAGAAGCACAAAACCACCAGCAATTCTCCTTGTGGACATTCTGAGCATGTGTGCAAAATTTCATCCAGTAGTTGTTGAGCCATATGACTCGAAACCACAGATGTTAACCTCCCACTGGCATTAGAGGGAAAAGTCACAAGATCAACAAACTTCATTGCTTGGGGAGCTTTTATGCCTGGGTAAATTTAGATGCCAGTCTATTCAGTAGGTTTCAAGTTTTCACTTTGTAAGTGACCTGTGTAGAATTCTAGATAAAAACTCACTTAAGCAGTTAAAAATTCGCTAGAGGTCCTAAAGGTCAGAGGAACTGGAAAGCCAAAATCATTCTCTGGAGGACAAGTAATGTCAGTACATTTCAATAGTTAAGATATTTCAGCCTGTGTTCAAGTGGTTATCCTCCTACCGCTCTCATTTCCATGCTACTTTTGTGGCAAAAAAACCAAACCAAACAAAAACAGAGTGACATCTTTGGTAACAGCAATCATTAAACCTAACTAGCTGTGTGTAACGGAGAAGATTAGCTGTAGCACTTCTGCATGGCAATTTGTGGAAGAAAATGTAGCAGTGCAGAAAACAGCAGTGGAAATAAAACAAAAGAAAATACTCCAGAATCTGACAGAAATGCATAACTTCTGTAATGACAAATGGTGTAATAGCTTCTTCCACAACAGCACAGGAGGACGCACAAAAGAACTGAGCACTTCAAGAAAAACCTCCCTCAGATATGCTCATTTGGGGTTTACCAATACGTCATCCAGCTGAGATTCCTACAGGGAGGAGCCGATTATCACTGTGCAGACAGAAGTAACATATGGACTCCCTCGTCGTGATTGAGTTGAGCTGAAAGTCTGAATACATTTCACTGGTGTCGAGAGAATTCACCCTATATGCCTGCATATGTTTATGCACTGCACCATACTGTATGAATTGGTAGGTACACTGAAAACTGGAACCAAACATTTTTCTGTCACTGATTCAATTTATATATACATTTGTATCCACTCACATGCTAATCATAAAGGTTGATTCACATCAATAAACTGATATTATCACATGATCAAAAGGCTAATGTTTATCACACTGCATTTTGCAACGGACGTGAAATGAAATGCAGCCATAATATCAGAGAGATATACTGTTCGGCACACGCGCACGCACGCAAGTGTTAGTGTAGATTTCACTCACACAAACACACACACAAACAGGAGCAGGTGATAATAGGGCTATTCTATATGCGGGGTCATGAATAATTCAAATTCCATGTGCTCAAACAGACTCGAGTTGACTGAATAATATGACAGATTCCGCAACTGCTATTAGATGAAAAAAATATCACAAATGTTTTGGAGATTCTAGCAGGGGATAAACTGCCGTGCTGCATGTGCAACTACTACACTTGCTGAATGCAAATCCAAGACATTCAAAAAGAAAATTCAAGAAAAATTCAAGAAAATTCAAAAGCTTCATTGTTATCACACAGTGCAGCACAACCTTTCACTCTTGATCTGACTGCTTACTTGGGCCACACTTTCTGGACACACATTTCCTCATGGATGTAATCTTAAATGTAGTAAATGTAATCTTTTCTTCTTGTTGCAGTGACAACAATGCAACCACATAGCATACCAGCTGGACTCTGGAAATGTCCTTGCAGAGGAGAGTGATGGCTGCATTCCTGGAGCTTGGCAATTGGCCTCCTCGTGAGTCAGTGGAGAGATACTTATTGTGTTTTCATTGTTCAATAAGGCTTTGGATGAATTTCTCCCACCTCTTGGCGTACTGAGCCAAAAGCTCCCTAAACACCCAAGTCTTCATTATGGCCGTGGAAAGTGGGCTGACTCGAGGTCACCCCTGATGTTCCACTGGCTGCCTGGGGAAGACTGGAATTAGAAAGCTTCCAGTCACAGGCCACAGAAACCAAACAGGACTCCAAGCTCCTTTATAAGTTTGGCAACCGATTAACAATGTTGTAAACGCTGTGTGGGATAGGATGCTGGAGATACAAACAAGTTCTTTCAGATTCTCACAACGCTGCTGCTCTGTGTGGTTCTGTAGCATTCTTTTGGAAAGGCTGGCTTAGAAACACTTCAGATTGAAACTTCCTGGAAATAAATAAACAAACAGCTTCTTCATGCAGCATCTGCTCAGATGGAACACATTCAGTCAGGGCCTGAAAGAGACGGCCAGGCTAATGAGAGTTAACTATTCACAGTAAAATGATTAGAGCAGCTGACCAAACTCTCCAAGAAAAAAGAAATCACAAAATAAAACTACACCAAACAGTTGTTTCTGTCTGGACTTACCAATTGAACGTCATCCTTTTTGAATATGCAAATAACCAAAATATGCAAATGAATTGAGCTCCAAGCTATGTGAAAGTCATGCACAATCATTTCTCCATCCATCCAAGCTCTACCCGCTTGTGTCCTGTGGAGAGTGGTGGTTGGCTGGAGCCTATCCCAGCTGGCATTGGGCTAGAGGCGGAGTAGACCCTGGACAACTATCCAGCCCGTGGCATGGCTAAAACAAAGACAGCCATTCCTTTACCATACATTTTCTTTTAAGCACATGATCAGGTCTGTGCTTAGCCTTTGTATGGGATGCTGATAAAGAAAAGTCACATATGAAAACAAAACCCCTCCTCCACCTTCATTTGGAGGGGCGGTGTGATCAGCAGGTGATTTGGATCACCCTGAAGCTCCCTATCCCCATTCCATTACAATTCCTTTCTTCCCATGAATTCGGCCAGTGGGAGATGAAGACTATTGCAGAACCATTTGTGCCTCATTGTCAGTGGCCAGCTGATGAAGCCTGGAGCATTTAGTTCACTACTGATGATTGAATGAATGCACATTTAGACTGTAAAAAAAAAAACGTTTGAAAGAGTTCAGGGAAAGCGTTAAGGCGGTCTGTGCAAGCACTCCCCCGAGAAAGCAGAATACAGTGAAAGAAAAACAGCAGCTTTAAAGTTGCACCTGTAAGGTGAAGACACCCCGGAACAACTTTCCCCAGACGGCACAAGTTGCCCCATAAGCATTTGTTCTTCCAGCAGCGCGAATTCGGGCGAGCAGGAGGACGTGCAGGGTGCTGCACATCGACAAACTGTGAAGAAATCAAAACAGCGGCTGTCACCCATCAGGAGAGAAGGGAAAATTACCAAACACACCAGCGAGCTCTCAAGTCCCACTGATAGAGCGCTCAAGTAGCATTTATGATCACGTTATTCTCACGCCCTCCTCTTATCCAGAAAAAAAATGTAACAAAAAATAAAAATAAAAAAATCCGTGAAATATTCCTGATTGGAGAAGGGCGCAGCAGCAAAGCGCAGTATTGTCTGAAGCACAACTGAGAGGGTCCAGTTCAGGGGGGGAAACCCTTTTGACTCGAATTAAAGGGAGGCTGTATGAGGGGAAAAAGAGAGAGAAAAAAGAAGGAAAGAAAGAAGGAAAGAAAGAGGGGAGGAGGAGGAGGAGGAGGGCAGGGAAGAAAGTGGTGGCGGTGCCAGACGCAGCGGCAGTAAGAAGCGTACGTACGTGCTTTATCTTAGCGGCTGAGTGTGACGTGATATTGCAGCCTGCTCCTGGAGCTCTGCAAGCACCAAGCAAAGCGCGTTTATTTCTCTCTGTGTTGTAACTCACTGACCCCCCAACATCTCACATCCACCCACTACGGATCTTTTTTTCTTTTTCTTTTCCCTATTCACCCCCTTTTTTGCGGAGAGGGGGGGTCGGTGCGCGACTTGATGGAGAAAACATTTCGGTGGGAAATAGAGACGTGGAGTCTGCCGAATTAATTTATGGTAAATACTGTAAGAATTGCTCTCGTCGTCACTCCAAGAATTTCTTCCCCTCTGTCTCTCCTGGTCTTTCTCCTTTCTTCTTCTTCTTCTTCTTCTCCTCTCTCTCTCTTTTTCTCGGTGGCTGTCGTGTGTTGTTGCGCTCCGTTTTGATGGGAAAAACCCAGAAGAAGGAGACGGGGGGATATGTGCGGGCAGACCGGAGTGTAACGCATTTTATTTTCATCCATTGAACCATCTTGTTGCGCCGGACTTCTATTGTCGGGAATGGGGAGTATTGATTCACTGGAGGGCTGCAGAATTTATTTATAAAGGATGTGGTCAAGTATGTGGAAAAAATAGCCATAGCTTCCGCAGTGTAAGGTAAGACATTATTATTATTATTATTATTATTATTATTATTATTATTATTATTATTATTATTATTATTATTATTATTATTATTGTTATTAGATGAAGGTCTTCGAGCAAGTGCAATGGCAATTTTCATATGTCATCTGTCAGTTAAAGTTTAGCCTCCCTCTCTCAAACATTTGCCCCGTATATTCATCACGATGGTTTTGGAGCGTTCATCCGCTCACATTAGTCCAGGGTGCTTAACAGAGGAATTTTAAGAGCTGATCTCTCTCTTAAGAGCCAAAAATCACTTTAAAGTGCCGAGCCTCGAAGTGACACTGCATGAGATGTAGCCCGTGGCCGACGTGTCTCTATATTCAGATTTCCTCTCGAGTCTAAATTGCTCTTAGAAGCCCGGCAATAAAATCAGCGTCTCTTGACCGATTTCTCGTCTCCAGAATACTGATTTTATTTTTCTCGTCTAGCCCTGGTCGTGAATCTTGTGGAAGGACGTGAAATCATGTGAATTTATCGCAGCAGAAAGCTGATCCAACTCAGCACCGCTTCCACAAATCCTTATATAACGCACATATAATTCTGGGGTAATGTGACGGGCGTGATTCACGATTCAAAGAGAAAGAAGTTGAAGACATATGCGCAAATGGATCTATTATGTGAAAACTGGTAGCCCATCTCTAGCCTACTTGCGATTTGAACGCCTACACAGACACACACACGCAACACACAGTTCGAGACACGCGCGCGCATACACAGACACACAGGCACACACGTACACACACACACCCTCGCGCGCATTCTGCTGTGACACTGCTCACAGCTGCATTGCCTGTAGGATTAAAGCAATCAGGACATCGCATTGCATTCTCTCTCTCTCTCTCTCTCTCTCTCTCGCTCTCTCTCCCACACACACACATGTAGATCCGCACACGCACACATGCAAGCTCAGACATACAACACACACACACACACACACACACACACACACACACACACACACTGTCTCTTTATCAAATTGCATAGTCAAATATGTCAAGCCCTGAAATTCAGAGACATGCAGGTGGTGTGGAAGAGGCGACAGTTCGCAGTGACCGAGCACACGCCAGGACAAACCCCCCCCCCCCCCCCTCTCCCCAAATAAATAATAATAAAAAATATATAACGTCAGTTTGTCTTCCTTATATTATCTAACTGTCCTGTGAGCAAACATTCACAGAGAACACAGCTTCATGTGCAAAGATACTGGTTACTGCGTAAAATGAGCAGTTGCACATTTTCCACAACTCGCGTGGACTGCGCTGACTTACAAAGGCTGTCACTTTCGCCGTTTCTTCCTTTTTGTCGCCAGATTTTCTAAATAGCTACATGTGTATATCTCCGGGGATTGTGCCGTACCGAATACGACCCAATTAATAACGTCTAAATGACTCACATTATTGCACCCACCTCCCTAAATAAAAATAAATAAATAAATAATAGCCGAAGCAACCACAAGGTGGCAATGTTTGCACAAAGTATAGTGATGAAGGATGGAAATGCAAAACACATGTTGCTGAGGTTTACCTGTGTTTTTTTTGCCCCCCTTCTTATCATGGCAGGATGTAATAAGAACTATGTAAACTCGTTAGTCAGACTTGGTAGTGATAATCTATCATGTGTTTATGTGCCGTGCTTTAACACCCCTTTGTGTAATCCTCTTCATCTCTCCCTGCAGGCCAAATGACATAGGATGAAGGCTGTTCGAAACCTGTTGATTTATATATTTTCCACCTATCTTCTGGTTATGTTTGGATTAACTGGTGCCCAAGATTATTGGTGTTCCACTCTGGTCAAGGGGGTCATTTATGGATCATATTCAGTGACTGAAATGTTTCCCAAGAACTATACAAACTGTACATGGACGCTGGAGAACCCTGACCCTACCAAATACAGCATCTACCTGAAGCTATACAAGCGAGACTTGAGCTGCTCTGAATACTCTTTGCTTGCTTATCAGTTTGACCATTACTCACATGAAAAGATCAATGAACTGCTGAGAGTCAACGAGTCTATAGTGTATTTGTGTGATTCAAAGAATATTTACGTATTTTTGCTGTATGACAAGAATTTTGTTCAGCTACGGAGAGTTTTCCCTTATGATTACAATGGATTGACGCCACAGAAGCTGGATGAGGAGGAGAAGTCTATTGTGGAGTTTCTAGTGTTGAACAAGGCCAGCCCTAGCCAATTTGGATGTCAAGTGCTTTGTACATGGCTGGAAAACTGCCTGAAATTAGAAAAAGGGACAGTGGAGACATGTGGGATTGTGTACACGAAATGCACATGTCCTCAGCATTTAGGCGATGGAGAATCAGAGAGCATGCTCATGCTCAACAACGTGGTTTTACCCTTGAATCCACAAACGGAGGGTTGCTTGTCACCCCAACTGCAAGCCGGGCAGATCTGCAATCTGACCGCAGAAGTTAAAAGGCCTCCTAAAGAAGGTGAGTATCCTGTCATCTTTCTTCTTTATGCTGAAATAGTTGTAGATGGAATTAAGTATGCATAGAGAAGATAGCAATCATGTCAAATAAATGTGCACGTCAGTCACTCCTACCTCTGCCCTAATTGCATGTTTGAAGTGTGATGGCCCATGAAACAAAGAGCACACATAGATATATCTAGTGTAGTTGGCTCAGAAATGAGTCAACTTCAAGATAAAAATAAAAGAAGAAGATGAAGGAATAAAAGGGGAAAAAAGCTGCCGGGGGAGTTGGGTGTAGTAAAGACCACACCAGCACAAACCAAACCATCTAAAAAGGGGGTCTTTCATTTGGTTGGACTGAATTCAAAATGCACTATCATTGCTGTGAATTTTAAAATGGCTGTTTTTGTACACATAAGCAGAGTTAAAATGGCTGCAAATCCAAAGATAATTTTTTTTTTGTGTGTATATACATTTATGTCAGTGTCATCCATACAAAGGCCAGCAGCGGTCAATACGGACACATCCTTCATTTTTATTGGCATGCAACCTGTATGGCAAATGGAACGATTGGGATCATAGATGCAGTAGTGTCCAATTGGAGCACAATGCTCAAGCAATGCAACACACAAAGCTTGTGGATGAGATGTAAGAGTTTAGGATTGTTTAGCTTTTAGGTTATTTAATTTTAAAAACGAGCTTTTTCTTCTTTTCTTTCAAAGCTGTTCTAGAGGGATACTACTTTTGCAGTGCTGCCATAGAGCAATGCAACGTGTTTTCACTGTTTGTTGGAAATGAGCAATAACAATATACAGAGGAAAGACGGCATTTTCAGTTGACATGTAATTCACTAATGTGCATACATGCATCAAGCACCCATGCATGCACAAACCACCTATTCATCCACACACATTGAAAAGTAGATAAGCGAATTATTATTTATGATAAGGGCTGTTATTTCTCTGTGTATTCGTGTTATCACTTAGTAGGGGGAGTTTTTTTTTTTTAAATTTTTTGTTGTTGTGTTTTTTTTCTCACCTACTGCGAAGAAAGCCATTCTCGACACATAACTGCTCGCATTTTAACAGATAGCAGAGAACCGTCCCACCTTGAGGAATACGCTACATACTTCAGGGAAGGGAGGGGTGTTCATCAAGGCACAATGAACCAAAAATAATGAATCAACCTTTTTTTGGAGGGGGATGTGGGGAAATAATGATTGCAGGAATGTTATGGAGCTAGTTCCCCGTGGCACGTACCAAAATAACAGTTGCTATAATAACACCCTGGATAACAGGTGGCAGTTATCTTAACACAAAGAAGAGACAAATATTGATTGCAGTAGTTCAGCTGTTCAGTTGACTGGAGATGAGCGCTGCTATGTGCCACGTCACATTTCCGGGCACGTTTTTCAAATGCACATATGTGGAATTTGTTTATCGCATCAGCACCACAGCATTCAAGATATTGATATGGCTTTTGTAAGAATTACTCTAGCTCTAGATTTCCATGTGATTTTTAAGGTGGCTAACCTCCATCAAGTTGGATGACAAACCCATTTCGAGAATAGTTTAGCTACTGCTTCTCTAGAGCCCTTAAGCCATAATGCATACACCATCTGAAGAAAATTACCATTGCAATCCAGCCCCCTCACACACAAAGTCAAATAGCATGTGGCGTAACAACAGTAAGTATGACTCAGCTGTGTATTTTGCCAGGTAATTTCATCATTTAGTAAATCTTACATTTGTGTCATAAATATTACCAGGAAGCGTCATGCTTCTTTTCACAGAAAATTCCCTGCTCTAAAATAACATTTGACATTTTTCTATCAGCATGTTAATAACAGCTTAAGAGCACAGATTATTTTTTTTCCTCTCTCTCTCAGAAGATTTTCCACAAGCTTCTATTTATAGGGTTAGTTGATGGGAGGTTTGAATAAATCCGTTTTCATCTGGATAACGGGGAGATCACCACTGGGTTTTAAAAGAGCACTGCGTCTCCTGTGGCATCGTGGTGACGGAGTGGGTATTCCTGATGAAGAATAAAGCATTACAAACAGTCGACAAGAGCTCTATTTGATCAAATCACGTGTCTTTGATCTTCAGTTCCTGGTAGCGGGTGGCTTCGGAGCACATCAAAGAAAAGCAGGGCCGGAGGTTGTGTACTCCAGCCATGCCACAGAAACACCCCACCGGCGTTTCGCACAGACTGGGGGGTAACAGCAATTTGAAAGTTGATGCTCTTGATTATTTAAGGTGATTATTCAGGGGGGGAAAGCAGATCCCATTCGGTGACATTTTGAAAGCCACGGTAATAACAATGAAATCCAGATGTACTACTCTGATGACTCATTTATGCAGTTTTATTTTTATCACATTCTCCCGTTGCATGAATAAAAGTTGTAAAAGGCAGCACAGTGGTGCAGTAGCACTCACAGCATGACAGATTTAATTTTGGGGTCTGTTTTTTTTTTTTTTTGTGGGATTCCTAACACCTTCCACATAATCAAAATTGAGTCGGCTCAAGGCTCCGAGTTGCTCGTAGGTGAATACTCAACTGACTGTGTTCCCTCTTTGTGATTTCCTGGATGTGTTTTTTTTTTCTGCTATGAGCCCAATGAATAGTCGAGAGTGACTCCAGCTAATGTGACTCTGAATTTCAGAGCACACAAATATAAAAGTGCTTTAAGTAAAACCTTGGCAGAAAATGTCTCACACCTTCTATTCTGTCACAAATTTAAAGCATGTGCAAAAAGAGGCTTTCAGCAACCAGACAGCCAGAACAGCGCAACATTTTAAGACAATTTTCTTACCCAGTTGTCCCCCCCACCCATACACACACACACACACACACACACACACACACACACACACACACACACTTTTCAGCCACGTTCTCTGCAAATACTGGTACTTCCATGCAAGCGGCTCTGTTCAAAGAAACCAAGTTTCACTTGGCTTCACAAACGCGGTCACATGGCATTGTCTTGTCTGATGTTTGGCTGAGGACAGATATATTATTCTCTTCCCTCATTTGGTTTAAAGTTGCCAGTTTTCAAGGGTCGGGGTCAAGGGGTGTCACTGTCTGAGAGGGATGTGCTTTGTCATGTTTGTCAAAATGCCTCACTGTTACATGGAAACAAAACAACTCTACAAAAAACCCCTTTCTTCCTTAAATCACTGTCACTAAAACGCACCGTAGCGTTACACAGTCATCATTTAGAAATGAAAGGGAAAATCTGACTTTTCTCATCCAAACACGGTTTCGATTTGTCAGATAATCTGCCAGGTATGTTAGTTCATCTTACTCCTCTTGCCATGCCTCCTTTTTCTGTGGCGTGATTGAATTTTAGGTAATAGCGAATAAATCTGACAAATGTGACTGTGGCAATAAGAAGCTTTATGCAGATAAGGGTTAATAATTAGTTTCAAACTTGATAATGCAACACAAAAAAATGAATCTCGTGTCGAAGATTTCGATTAATATTTAATGAGTCCACACAAACTAGGTCTTCAGATTCATTGTAATCACAATAAGTAGGTTAGAAATGTCTTGATTCTCTTTTTTTCCACGTATGAACATTGATTTGATTCTTTCATACAATATGCAATATGAATAAACTACATAAATTCTTTAGATGCGTTCTCAGGCTGCTCTTTACAAAGGATAATTTAAGTCGAAGGACAGGGGTTTTACATTTCAGAGGGAGAAAAAACTCTTTAAGACTTTGTACAAATGCTTATTTGATGATTACAAGTTTTGATGACACAGGCCGCGTGCAATGTGGGAAATGGCAATAGGATTTATTGGCAAATGAAATGTGTGTGAAGCGTTATAACGCACTGTCACCCGCCAAAGTCCTGAGCACTGCAGCAGCTCAGCCTCGCTGGCTCACATAGTGAGGCCTTTTATTCACTTTGGATCTCAGTCAAGTCACTCAGTAGTCACACTGCATTATGCTCACCCCCATTGTTCAGTACACTTGGAGGCCATTTTAGTTCCAATTCAGTGAAGGAGAGAGCTCAGATCAACAGCACAGAATCTGTTTTTATCTGAGACATGCATTATTTGTCTCAAATATGTCATGTGCCAATTCCCCCTGAAATTCTGGGCTCAATTACTGCACCTTTTAGGATTTTTTCGAGTTCCAGCCTGTGCCAGTTGTAATTTTTAGAAACTGTATTATGTCCTTTTTTTTCTCTCTCTCTCTCTCCCTTTTTTTTTTTTTAACATGTGTCTGCTGTTCCAATTCTTCAGCATCCCTCTTACTAATGTAGTTAAGTGGGCATAGAAATACTAAAAGAAAGTTGTCATGGATTGACAAGGTCAACACTGAAGAATTACTATGAAAGAGCCAGCCACCTTCTTTGTCCATTAACTGTCTATTAAATTTTGCCTATTCAAAAAAGAAGAGATAATGCTGGTTGTGGAATGATTACATTTTATGCTCTAATCAGTTACACAGCTTTGGGTCAATTTCAGTCGGTTTTGTGAAACACACGGGAAACTAATAAAATGTGGTCAGACATTATACCCCAAATTAGGATCCACGAGTCTGGGATTCCCAGGCATAGATAATGGAGTTTGGAGGTGACTGAGCAGCTCCCCTCTGTGCGTGACACTTAAATATACATATATAAACTTTACATTGCTTAAATCGTCCAGGTGGTGGCTACTTCCAGATATAAAAGTTCATGAGGCTCTATGGGGACTGTTATGTCATTTTACACGATGGCAGAACCACAAAAACTGTTGTTACATTTAAAGGTCTTCTTAAAGCACTCACACCGTCACGCATGGATGCAAATGAGCTCTTTGGAAACACAAAACTCTCTTTTACATGGGATACAACTTGATGATAAAGTATAAGGTCCAACATACGAGGCTGACCCTAATGTCATTGAGTGATAAATAATACCAAATAGCACCGTAATAATAGGAGATTCAAACATGATCCACACGTTTTCACAGCTAACACACATAATTTAGCTGTAGAAGCTACTTTTGAGTTAATCAGCGTTAAGATTGTGCTTTTAATCAATCATCCTGACAGTTTTCTTTATAACTGGAGCTACTTTATATTAACCGTACGCTGTAGGCTGGGCTGAGATTCTAGATATGATAACCTGGCAGCGAGGTGGATGCAGACCAGCTGTGAATATTGTTGTTCATTTGACATGGATTGGTGATCTCAGTCTTGAGCCACTTTTTCGGCAGCATGACAATTGGGAGTCAGACTGATAACTCCTCCTCTATATGCCCAGACTGTGCACTGCCAACTGCGGCAGAGTAAATTAAAGCCTTGTGTTGTCAAAACTGCTCTGACGTCAGTAAACAGTATACAGTAAATCCAGGAAAACCTGAAATACAATTTAAAAAGTGAGGATATGATTTATTGCATTACGTCTAGAAAACATTACACAGCAAGAACATACCCTCATACACAACCCCCCCCCCCCCCCCTCCAAAAAACCACACTGCAAATTATCTCATGATTAATATGTATTAATGTGTAACATGTATGCATTAAAACTAAAAAAGAAGTAAAAGAATATTGCCTTTATGAGCTTTATAATATAACACATTATATTATTAGTTAATTTTGCTGCTGGTTGCACGCTGTTTCATTGTACAACTTGCTTTCTATATATATATATATATATATAGCTTGGTATTTTTAACAAATGGCGTTTTCATCTAAATACGTCATATTTATCGGCTACATTTATATTTCTTAAAATGTAAAAAAAAAAAAAACAAAGAAAATTCACAAAAAACTGAAATATAAAACTTGACAATATTTTCCTGTGAACTAAACTACTGAGTAGCAACAATTCAAAGTGCTTCAAAAAAAAAAAATCACATGTAACATACAGTGTAACACATTACAAAATTACACTTGGAAGCTAAGTTCCTTAAATTTGTCCAAGCAAACATCTACCGAGGGTTAATCTCCAACCTCTTTGCAATGTCATGTAAATGACAGCTTCCCCTTTTAACTTTACAGCCAGCAATGGACACCACTGCAATTAAATTTGCAAGAAACAGTTGTTGCCTTTAATAAAGCCATATTGCAGCAGGAATTGCAATCAGAGTAATGGCTCATGCAGTGTCATAGCCTGTCTAATTCTCTAGTGTTTGGCAGCCACACCCCCTCAAATCTGCAGTGTTTCACTAGCAAAATTCTGCATAAGAAATGAAGAAACGTGCATGTCTGATTTATTAGTGTGTGTATCCCACCTGTAAACTCGCTCCTTGCTATGAATTCCAAACGGTGGAACATTTGTGTGCTCATATATCCACGCTGCACCAGCTCCCACAACTACTCATAAATTCTTCTTGAAATGTCACACATTTGCCTGTTTAGAATTCAAGTTCCCATTCAGCTCTTTGAGCTTTCCTATTAAATAAAAATAACGCAAAGTAACAAATATAAACCTCAGCTACGTTGTAGGCTGTGAAAATGCTTAACTGAGGCTGGTTTGGTGCACCGTTGACGTCACCAGTTAAGCCAGACACCAATATTTCAGTTTCATGCTGTTCATGCTTCCATCAATTAGCATCATGTCCATCAATTTAAAAGTAAATGTTTTGAGTATTTATGCATAATTTAAGATGTGGGCTCTAAAATCACTGTATTTCAAACACTGAAGCAACAGCAAACATCAGAGGTTTTCAGCTCTTAGAGTCTGTCACTGCAAAAGCCAGTGAAAAGCTGAAATGCGTAGGTTTTAGGTAAGGCAAACTTCATCAAAGATCTTTTCAGTGTTCCACTCCAAAGAATTCATTTTAAATCCCATCTTGCAGTACACTGCTGTTGCATGACTTTTGCCACAGTGTGCATGGCTGAAGCTGATACAGCTCTTTGTCAAAGCCTCCAAACAGTAAGCTACTGCAGTTTTTCATCTCCACACAACACATATTTATCATAGAAACATTTCCATTTGTAATCAGGCCTTGCTTAACATCACAGTGTATCAAGTCTCTATTTTGCAATTTATGAGTAATAATAAGGGGACCAAAATCAAAGGACTACGCACTATTATGATCTTCTTTCCTTTGAAAAGGCTTCTTTATGAATGCAAACATAGCAAGTAATGAATATCTGTAAAAGAGGACGTCTGTCTCGTGTTTCTGTGATATAATTAAGATTTGTTTATTGCCATCTTGTGTTTAATTCAGTACAATGACTCTGATTTCCTGCTATGGCAAAATAAAATATTCCTGTAGTCACTTTCAGTGGAGCAAAGGTAACGCGCTGTACTTGATTTTATTTTATGTAACCAGAACGCCGTGTGAAATTAAGGTTTGGTATCTTTGTCTCACAGCAAATTGGAGCAATTCAGTACATTGTAAAAACAAATTTGGACAACAGCAATTTGGATTATCATATGACAACTTAATTTAGACTGCTACAGAGCCTCGGCAACTGCCCTATTCATCATTCTAAGAAAACACGAACAACATTCTCATGAGTCTGTTGCGGCTTTGCCCTGCAGTTGTGAGGCTAGGGCATGTCTTTGAAGCTCTTATTGCAAGTAAACATTGTGAAATGTCTTAAACATTTAAAAAAGAACCAAATCATATTCTAACTTTTGTGTGGGCTGGCTTAATATGGTAAATTTTTTATCAAGCCCTTGTTGTATGGTGCCAGAGATTTTAATGGGAATTATGCACTGCTTTCAGCCTCTCAGTTGCATGCTTTTGCATTTCAACCCAGTTAGTTTTGGCCTGTCACTGGATAGCTATTTCAGCCCACAGAGGAGAGGCATTTGCATAAACATCCACCCACAAAACCTGGCAAATGAGTCTGTCACTCAAAAACACTGTCTATGTGGTAAAGTGGAGGCAAAATCCAATTTTTTTCTCAAGGGGCTTCTTTAGCTGCTCTCACTGGCAGTCCCTCTGCAGGGTATGGCAAGTGTCCTCATGTAGCTGTAATGGATGCTGCTTTTAAACTTACACGGTATATTGTGATCTAGGGCAGCAAACACTGTACACTTAGACGCAGCATCACAACAATACAGTGTGTATTGCCATGTGTGCGATAATGTTGATAAAGCGGAAAATCTAAACTGAATGCAAGGACAAAATTCCTGTGTGCGGTTTGTTCCTTTCTTCTATAGAAAGTTATGAACAAGGTTAATAAAATAATCTGCATTACTAATAGTGAAAGTTTTAGGTGGCATTTTTCTTGCAATATATATTATATATATTTGTATATTATTTTAGGAAAATTAACAGTTATTGGAGATGTATGTCAATGAGAATGAGAATAATTAAATGAATCCCTTTTAACCATGAACAATTTAGAGTACAGTGCCACAAGAAGTGAAAAAGAACTTCAGGGATATCAAAACCTAAATTTTGATCATGTTCGTTAGGCTATATAAAATATATTTCTTTGGATTTATTTTCAAGTGGCAGCATGAATACTTGGCAGATTCAGGATGTGACATTTCAGTGATGTACATCAAAGTAAGACAGCAGACATTTGCTTTCACTGACTGCATGTTTCCATGGAGCATTGTGGTTATTCAGTGCCACAGTGTAAGGCGCACTGTTATGTAACATACAATGAGATTCAGAAATTATCACTCTCACTTTTGTCCAATTGTCAGCTTGCCCACAGTTCTCTGTCCTTCACAGCATGATAGAAACTGAATTGCAGTGATTCTCTTTATAGTCGATCATAACTTAATAATAGTAGCCAGCCATGCAAGTCATGTAAGTCAACAAAGTGACACATGTTTTTGACATGATTTTGGCTTATCACACTTACAGCAAGTCATCTTGCTATTGGAATTTACCAGAAAATTATTAAGTGCCAATATTGGGGCAGGGATAGCTCAGTAGGTAACGTGGTCACCCCCACGATCGGAAGGTCGGGGGTTCGAATCCACTGAACGGCTACACTGAGGTACCCCTGAGCAAGGTACCGTCCCCACACACTGTCTGCCTGATTTGCGGCTGCCCACTGCTTCACTGAGTGAATAGGTTAAATGCAGACAGAGTAATTTCCCCACGGGGATCAATAAAGTATGCATTATTGTTGTTAAAAACAAAGGGATTTCAAATGATAATATGTAAAAAAAATGTCTAAATAACTGATATGTTCGGGAAAAACTGCATGTCTTTATGTAATGTAATGCAATGCATATCCTTATTTTACACATCATGCCCTTATTAATCACATCATCCCAAATCCATTAAATGATTGCACGAAAAGAACGGTTTCTATTTTTCCTTGAGTGACACTGGAATCCAGCTTTCCTTCCTTCAGACAATAACAAGCTTAAATAGAAGTAACTCCTAAGTCAGTGCCCATTGCTGTTTGGCTTATCGAGTTAGAAATATATGGACTTAATTTACAAGTCAGATTTAAACCACATCCATGGCAAATCAGATCTGAGTAGAATTTCTGGACACTGTGCATGTCACAGCCTGCCTTTTTAAATCACATTTCAAACTATCCTTTTCACCACTGGCGACCAACATACAACACTGATGTCACATCCAGAGCAATGTTTTCTACAATCATTGATCCAGAGCATGGTTAGCCTGCCAGCATTGCTGCACATCCTCAACTCATCTGTCACTGATGCTTTTTGGTGCAGTGGCAGAGTTCTGCATCACAATGGCACCACAGCAAGTGCACAGTAAAAAGGAAAAAAAAAAGAAAAGAAGAAGTTACATGGCAAAATGTCCTGCGGATTTGATCCGATTGTCACCTGTAGGTAATGATGCAATATTGCATCAGATGTTACTCTCAGCTATATATGTACACTCTGCAAGACCGCAATGATATCTTGCTTGTGTCAGGATTGTAAATGGTAAACTTGTCAGTCTGTCTTCCATTTAAAATCCTACACTGAGACAGCTCGTGGGCTTCTTATCACATTTCAGCTGTGACTGTAAAAAGGTTGAGAAAACATCTACATTTGATATTAGTTTAATTAATTACTTTGTTTATAATTTTAATTGTGATGCTAGCAATCAATGTTAAATCCTTAGAAATAGGGTCAAAAATATGATATTCCATATGATACACCGTCTTCGAACATTAGTAGAGACTGCTAAAAAACATGACGAGGGAAAATGGGGCTGAAGATCTTACTCTGGTATGCCTGTTAACATACCTGGACACTCCTAAGCTCTCACTATGACAACCAACATAGATGCAATGGAAAAGAAATGGCCTTAGAAGAATCATTTACTTCTAATAATATAAATAAACAAACAGTAAATAATAGCATGTGATGTGTATATATATGTGTGTGTGAAGTATTATATTGAATTATATCTATATATTATATATTTATTTCTTTTTCATACCAAATCTATCACTTCAGTCACAAATAGCAGGGTGATTAGCCCTGGCTATAGACTGAAGAAGTTACACAAAACATATTTTTAGTTATCTAAAGGTCCGGAGAGAATATCTTTTGATTTTGCAACTGCCATAAATGAATTCTGTTTCATCTGTGGACATCAGTGCCATAGCCTACAATAGCTTTAGGGGTTTTAAGCAATTTTGTTTTCTTTTTAATTAATTTTTTTAGGAAAACAAGTTTTGGATTGCTGCAGTGTCAAAGCTGTGCTAAAGCAGCTAACCTCAAGCCAACAATGACAGTACTAACATGCTGATGTTTGGCAGATCCCTGCCTTAGGTTAGCATATTCACTAGCAGGCTAGCATCTGGCTAAATTAAGTAAAGCACTGCTGACTTATAGTACATACACAATGCAATGTGTATAAAAGCTTTATAGGTTAAAAAGACAGCAGAGAGATGGTTCCTTCTTAAAAGAAGAAGAAGAATATACCAGGTTTGCAGGTGGATGGGTGGTTGTGTTAGTATGATACTATGATGTAACTTTTAGGGAAAAAGCTTATGTCATGCTCAGGTAAAGCGAGGTGAGGTAGAGAAAGCACAAAAATGATTCAAGTAATGAGTAATGAGCAGTTTCTTTGGCAGCTACTTATTTCAATTCCAAGAGATGTATGAATGAATCAGTACCTGCTTATCCATTAATAGAAAATCCGCTCAGTATTTTCCAGTCTGCTGTCCAATAATTACAGTACAAGATTCAGTCACTCCTCACCAACAACAACACTATTTAAACTGTTATTATTGATCGCTCCTTCCTAAGTAACCGCTCACATTTTTATGTACTATTGTTGAGCGTTATCACAGATTTCTGTTGTGGTTGAAGAAAATGACTGTCAACACAAATTTGTGCTCTCTGGTATCCAGGTTATTTTCACTGTTGTGTCATGAAAATATTACAAGTTTCCTGTTTTTGCCCATAAGCATAAACACAGGTTATTTTCACTTGCTTAAATAAATGACCCATGTTGTCAATTTCCCTTAGGAGGCTGCTGCTTTTCTTTCTTTTTTTTATGCCTTAATGTAGCAGCACTCTGCAAAGTACTCAAATGACGGACCATTGTTCCTTTACAACAGAATGACCCAATTCACCATAAGCATGCTTTTTAATCTCTAATTGTTAATTCACTCACAGTCTCCCTCCAGTGTCAATAGCAGCATCAGCGTGAGATCTCTTAACAAAATAATATGAGGAAATCGCACCCTACCAAATTAGTGAAAGTCTACTGCAGGGAGTCTTATCCATTGTGCCAATACACACGACACATCAGATGGTTAAATGCTCTCTGCAGTATTGTATTAAAGAGAAAGAGTTTCAGAGCACAGGAGTCATAATGAAATGTGACAGATAAATCAGAAGCACTTGGGAGATGGCTTCGGATTACTGAATCAATACTGTGGCATGACAGCTAGCCCAGACTTCCCAAACCTGCTCTGATTTACTAGCCTCCAGTAAAAGCCTTCAGTTGGGTTTGCGATTATTCATCTTCGGACACTGCTTGTGATTTCAGATTTTGCGCATTTTCCCACCACAACAAAAATCTAAATGCAGATCATTCTTAGAGAAAGCACATCTAGAAATTACAATTAAATTACAAAGTTCACAACCCCAAATACTGCATGAATAACAGCTTTTAAGATGCTACATTTTCATTTTTAAATATTAGTACCAGCTGGGAAGCTATCAGAAATGACGGGGTGCATTAGCGCATAGTGACATCACTAAGAGCCCATTACAGCTGGAACAATGTTTATCTCTAATCACAAAATGCTGATCAAGAGGAGGGCAGTAAAACAGTGACTGTATGAAGCACCTTGAACATGTGAAGCAGAAGATGGCTAGTGTGTTGGTATTTATTTATTTATTTTGGATGCAAAATCGCTGACAAAGTCAAGGCTGGATTTATATAACTCTATTTCCCTGTATGAACTATGCCAACAAATAAATAGCACAGAAAAGCTGAATAAACTCTGTCTTGCAGTGACGATCCCTCTATGAAATACTCTGAAGTGATGGCTGACACAGTTCATCTGTTATTAGAGTTTCATACAATCTCAACCAATGCTGGATTATAAAAGAGGCGAACCATGCATACTGAATCAGTATCAGCATTCCTCCCTCTGAGAGTTTTCATTACTAGAAACTGAAGCCATGCTGTGGCCATAGTAACCGTTATTCATCCCATCATTGGGCACTCTGGTTATCTGAGTCACACAGCTGACATAAAGGAGATTCAGAAACTTTATGTTAATTTGTAAAAAGTACTTATATTTTAGAAAAAATTGCAATTAATGTAAAAAAAAACCCCCAAAACAACCCATATAAGTAACGTTAATACTTCATCATCTTTCATAAACTCATGATCGCATCTCTCATGTACATTCATCATCATTATTTTTATCAACTGGCAGACACGACTAGAAGAAGGTCAAATTATTTAAGACAGTGAGTGATTGCTAAGTGCTTTTTAATGGTTCTAACATTTGTTTTTGTTTTTTTGTTGGTGTATTTTTTTCCCACTGGTTTTGCTGTCTACCACTCTGTGATGCAAATCAAATATGGCTGCCATGTAAATTCTGCGTTTTGATTTGATGCATTCAAAGACACCTTTGTTTCCAAAGGAAGCACTAATAGACTATTTCTATGTGTGAAGCAGTTTTACAAGTCTTTGATTTTGTCTCTTTGAAACGCACATCTATAAAAAGAGGTCATGTGATACACAGCTGCTGTGTGTATGCGTGTGTGTGAGAGTGCCTGTGTATATTACATCAAACTAATGAATACAGAGCAAATGGCACTCAAGTGATAATGTAGAAAATAATCGCCCTGTGATACTTCGCCCTCTTCTGAAATGCATTTGGTTTCTGTCACTATTAATAAACATTTTTGTACTTCTGCTTCATGATGAGTCAGTGTAATGCAAAACTGTTTTTGTGCCTACTTTGAAAATTAAACCAAAGTGCAGCGTCTATGAAGGACATGTGAAGATGTACATTAAGTGACATCCGTAATGTGCCTGCATCTCTTTAGATACACATAACTACATTTACATATTTTTAAAAAGCTGTTTTAAAAGAAAAAAAAAAAAACATCCAAATAATGTGCCCATTATTCTTGTGGTAACAATTAACCACTTCATTTCTTCTTATTATAGCAGCGGTGTGTTTACTTTTCATGCTATTCTGTTATGACAAGTGGCATAAATCTTGCTCAGTGTCTTAACTATTACAAATGTTGGGAGTTTAAATGCAAAATTCTGCAGAAAATCCTGTAAAAACTATGAACCAAACCACTTTCTTCAACTTACTTTGAGCATAGAAGAATATGATGTCAGTAATTCTTGTTGTAAGGCAAGCTTCCTGCATTGATTTAAAATGTATCAGCACTGTAATGATTTTTTCATAAAAAAAGAACAGTAATATCTGAACTCCTATCTGTAATCTAGACAGGGGTCATACACAGAAAAGGATTCTATGGAAGAAAACAGTAGAGGCATGGGGTGGGAACAAGGCAAGGTCCAAGGTCCAAAAAAGGAAGTGGTAATATGTGTGGAAATGAACTATGAGCCCAAATAAATACACACACACACACACACACACACACACACACACACACACACACACACACACACACACACACACACACACACACACACACATGCGGTTTTTCTTTATTTTCATGACTATTTACATTGTAGATTCTTACTGAAGACACCAAAACTATGAATGAACACAAATGGAATTATGTAGTAAAGTAACTCAAAAGGTATTTTCATATTTTGGAAAGAGCCATTTACAATAACTTTGATTAAAAAAACTATTAATACAAAGCAGTGTTGCAGGAAATTTAGACAGGGAGGTTTACAAATGCATTTATTCAAACATCTATATTAGACTCAGTAAAGTTTGAGATGCTGGCACAGCACGCAGTTAATGCCACATTAGAGTAGTAGTAAAATCATGAGTACTTGATTCCTTTCTCCAAAAAATTGTTTGATAGACAGATTACTAGGTGAAATGTTTTTTAAAGCGCTCCAATTTTATGTATTTGAAATGACGATTAATGTGTACAGTAATGTGCAAAAGTCTTAAGCCATTCCTCATTTTGTTATACTGTGCTTCCAGGAAGACAGAGTGTCTTGTAACTGTTTAAAGTGTTCTTGAGCAGCGTTTTTCCAGGCTTTATGAAGGGTTTTCAAAGCTTTTGGCTGCTTTTTTACTTATTTTCAGTCCAGTTCTTGTACGTGACCATTTTCAGAGGAATTGCTTTTTTTGTTTGATTTTTTAAGACACTTAACTCAGATCTATTAACTATTATAGCATAAAAAAAGATAGCTAACTACAGACAACATAAAAACGAAATCATTTTAAATTGTATGTTCAGACAGCCTGTCGCAAAAACATGTCATTTGTTTCCATTTCTTTGTTTGAATTTACAAAAAAAAATAATAAAAATAATAATCTGACAGATATAAAATAGTATTTTTGTACCAATAAAATATTGTTTTCAAAACTATTTAGAATAGTATTGATCCTATAGAGCAGAAAATCTGACATATCTCAGTATGATGTGCAGTGTATCCCTAAAAGGTTGATGAAAGTGGAGGACAAAACAAGTGGCAGACACTCCAATCTCCAAGTCATGTCAAGAAAAAAATCCAGCAAAGACCTGAAAGATGCATCTGGCCCTTCAGTTGTTACAGCTACTGTTTGTTGACACTTCATCAGAAAGGCTCTCCCTGGATGGCCAGCCATCAAGAAGCCAATCTTAAAGGAGGGAAATGGGGACAAAAGACTGAGTTTTGCCAAATTACACAAGAACTAGACTGAAAATTCTTCTCAAATTCAAATTCAAATTCAAATTCAAATTTTATTTGTCACACACACACACAACCATACACAGTATGACATGGGGGTGAAATGCTTGTAGCTGTGCAATGCCCGACCATTAAATGACAGTGGTTTTACAGTATTTACAATTTACAGGTTACTACAAAAATTTACAAATTAACTTAGAAATTTTCAGTAAAAAATGTGCAAATAGCAGAAAGAGATTATAAAGATTATAAATTATAGGAAGTGTGCATAAAGAAAAACCAGAGTGTGTGTGGTGATGTGATGTGTGTGAGAGTCCAGTCTTATAGTGATGTGTGTGGGAGAGTCCAGTCCTACACGTGGTTCAGGGCCCGAATAGCCTGGGGGAAGAAACTCCTCCTCATTCTCTCTGTTTTGGCCTTAAGGGAGCAGAAGCGCTTCCCAGACCTCAACAGTGAGAAGCAGGTCTTATGGAATCATTAATCCAAATATGACAGTCTTGGTTTAAAATGCTATTAATATGTATGGAGAAGGTCAGGAGAGAGGTACAATAATGAGTGTCTAGTGCCATCTGTAAACTATGGTGGATTTTCTGTCATGTTGGGGGTGCTACATTTGAGACAGTGGTCTTGGAGATCTTGTCGAAATGGACAGAGTTATGAGCCCAAAAAGTACCGTGAGATTTTTATCCACCGACACCATCTGGAATGCATCTGATTGGCAACAGCTTCATTTTTCAGCATGACAGTGACACTGACACAAACACACTGCCAATGCAGTAAAAACATACCCAGATAGAAAAACACACAATAGAACAGTATCAGTCATGGATTGGCCTCTGCAGAGCCTGGACCGCAAGATTATTAACAGTGTAACAGTGTGGGATCATCCTCACAGAGAACAACAGAACAAAAGGCAGCCAGCATCCAAAGAAGAGATTTGAATGTCTCCAAGAAGCCTGGAGAGCTATTACTGAAGACTACTTAAAGAAATGGCGAGATGCTAGTTTTACCTTACATACTTTATTTCCATTTATAGTTGCACATTTCAATAAATCGCTGCACCTATTTCCCATTTTCCTGGTAAAACATAAAGAAATGAGGCATGGCTATAGACTTTTTGCAGAGTATTGTACTGATTTCATTTCAAAACTAGAATTACTGGACTTGAACTGTGATTGACGCATTAAATTTGACATTTAACGTAAAATTTAACTCCTGACTGTCAAACATGTTGCTAATACTTTGAATAGAAATATTAAACAAACCCCAATTTTCACGTGTTCAAATTTCTCAAAGAACACCGGTATCCATGGAAACCACTGAAAATGGATTGCACATTCATCGTCAGTGGTGCCAGGTTTCCCGGTCTCTTTAATCACTGTTCACACTGAAGGAGCCTCAGTTTCTATACATACAACAGCATTTGCTTAATAAATAACAAATGATGCCTCAACAATTACCAGCCATGACAGCGCGGCTGGTATTGTTTTCCCCCTTGTGATTCTGTGTGTGTGTGTGCCATAATGGTACCTACTGTAGCGGGGACTACCACAAAGGCAGTTTTAAATATTGTGGCAGGTGCTGCCTGTGGATGCTCGTGTCTGTCAGCACAACAGTGGCGCTGCGATGCGAGATACAATCACAAAACTTAGCAGATTTGTAGCTGAGATAAAAACGAAGGTCAAGTTTGAAGATGGCCATGGTCTCAGACTGAGAAAATTGATCCCCCGACCCATTATTCATTGGAATTATTGTTATCTGGTGTATAAAAACATACTATTTTCCAAGGTGAGGAGGTCTGAGAAGTCATCGTGGCTTGTGCGTCTCCACTAAAAAATGGTCCTTTAGGAAAAACGGACTATACAGAGTTAAAAAGGCAAACATGCTGTGCTGAATGCGGTAGTTCCAATTTGTTGCATGAGGTAAGTTTTTGTTTTCTGGGATATTTTACATGATAAAGATGTGACTGAGGTAATGACTGATGGGTTGTTTGTAGTTGCTGATGCAAAATAGTCATACTGTTAATGAGGGTTGGTAGGTTGATTCTTCCTAAAAACCTTCCAGTAGTGGCTAGGTTTTTTATGCATGAGCAACTAAACCGATTAATCCTGTATTTATGTGATACATGGTAATTGGGAAACCATTAGCAATACTAATTTATTCAAAAAGGTGACTAATGTATTCTGTATCAATATCTAAAATATAACAAATCTATATATGCAAAATACAAATGATTTTTCTTTAATGCTGTACATTCAGTAAGAATTATAACTGGCCTTATAGTCATATACACATACATACATACTAGGGACAGAAAATGTTAGCCTTGTTTTGCATACCAAAGTGTTTATTTTCTAAAGAACTGAGCTTTCAATTTGAGTTTTAGTGCATACTGTAATCAGGAAAAAATTATATCAGTATACTCGTGGTTAGAGCTGGGTAACTAAGAACTGACAAAGGTGACTCATGTCTCTTTAGACACCAACATCTGGAAATGTTTGGGTTTACTGCTCTTTGGGAACATTTATGTGTAAATGTCTAAACAGTACTCTCATGCAGTGATCTAAAGCTATCATTTAGCAGGTGCTTTGGAGCTCTGAGATGCTTTAGTTAAAGAGATCTGCTCCTCAGACCATCTTGCCTAACCGTCAGCTCAGCGGTGTCCAAAGCTCGACTGTTGTGATGTTGTTTCAACAGTTACTGAAGTGCAATAATTGCAGCTTTCTTCTCTGATGTGAGGTGACAATTAGAGGAAGGGGGTGAAAGTAGAGGATTAGCTGTGAGCGTGAGAGAATACTCTGCCATTTGGCAATATGAACACACACATAGTGAATTGTGGGGGAAAAAAAATCAGAGGATTTGTAAACATTGTTCTTTGTGGGTGTCAAGAATTGCAACGTTGACATTTTTTTTCCCTGAGTGACTCCAGATAAGTGATAAGGCTTGAATGTATTTTCATGCTAACGCGAGGGTTTATTGTGCTGCCTTTTGTTTTCCATTTTTCACACCGGAAATTATACGGTTCGCCGACTGTAAAGTGCAATCAACATATTTAAGGTCGGTCTTTCCTTATGCCTATGACCCACGTGACAAATGAAAAATAGTAGATGAAGATGCTGATTTTGTTATCGGTGTTCTGGCACGGCAATACGTCTCACAGGTCAGGGTCAGTAGGAGGATGCAGAGATTCTTCATCCTAACGTCAGTGCTTATCACAGCAGTTAGCTCCAAAGTGTCCATGCTTGTGTGACCCCACTATGGTAAGTTTCTGTCCATAGGGCCTTAGTGTTTAGTCCATAATGTGAATTTCACCCTTCATTTCCACCCATTATCGTCCCTCCTCTCCAGCCTGCTGTGCAATTTCCACAGCTTACAGATCTTTGACTTGGAACCAGTTCTCACAGAGATTTCTTAGCTCTGTCATATGTTGCTGGTTGAGCAGTAAAGTGGCCAAGCGCTGTTAATTATTGGTGGATATAAGATCACTGCTGATTTAATAGAAAAAGAAACAAACTCACAGGAGAACTGAATGTAATGCAGTGTTTAAAGACCTTGATTCCCCCCTTACCCAAGCCCTAGTTTTGCTTGATTAGCATAAGAAATTTCTTCTCTTTTAGTCTAATCATTACTTATTGGAAATGATTAAACTATAGTAAAATATGGTAAGTATATACGTTGTTGGACCAAATAGGCATTTAGCAATATTTAAGTCAAATGGGCTGACAGTTGTCGGGTTGTTTCCTCGTGTTGAAAAGCCACTACTGATGAAATATGATTAAACAACACCCACATGACTGTGATGAAACAATATATTTCAATAAACAAGAAGTCATGCTTTTGTGAGCTCTTATTTGCTACATAAAACCACAAATTAAATTGGACTTTGAACTGGTTGGTTGAGCAACTGAAACAAGCTGATTGCAGATATCTGCCGCTATCTGAAAAGGGGATTTGCCATTCAAAACTATTTTCTGATATTTTGTGGATTAAACAGCAAATCAAAAATACTAGTACTACATGATATGATTATTAACTGTAGCTTAACTTTATCACAGATAGGTGCACAACGTCAGAGGTGCATGCATATACTTGTGACTGAGGCCACAGATGGGTGCATGTATTTGACGAATGATTTGACTGCTGTGTTTAATTTATATGCTAAAAACAGCTTGCGCCATCAAAAGCTTGACTGAATACTACAGCAGTACAGCATCTATTATAATATCAGATGATGCCATACACGTATAACTCTTTAGATGGTAAGCTGAAACAAATGCAATAAGCGGACAGCTGGATATAAAGACTACCAGAGCAATGTCGGGCCAGAATTTCCCCACACTTGCTTACACTTGCTACACTTGAGGTAATGCTGTGATTAAATTACATCAGAAAATTTCCTTAGGGTTTCACTGAGCTTGCTGGACCATTCTGAAATGTATTTGACAATTCGTATATTGAGCCAGGAGTTATTTTGACAAAGCAGGCAAGTGGAAGCACGGATGTTACTGGGTGGATCATTATCAAAGTGGTAATACCCTCGAACACACAAAATGATGAACGGCGTATCGAGAGAGGTACAGACGCTGCAGTCAGCTACACGCTATATTAGTGAATCAGAGTTTCAGTTTCAAAATACGCTACAAGATTTTAAACTATATACAAAAACATGCTGTATGACTATTTGGGATGTACTGCGACTGGGAGGCGACCCAGAAATGTGTTAACTGAAGCGACAAATTGTATCCAAATTGTTTAATAAATGCTAAAAGTTCACGGAGAGAAATCTGGGGTTTGTGTAAATCTATATGGTCTAATATACTTTTATTTCATTGTGTTTTCCTGAGATTGCCTTAAAAGTAATATCGGTCAGCTGTGTGATCTGTGCGTTATGATTGCTTTCTGATTTGCTGGAGCCTTAGAAATCTCGGCTTTCTCTGAAGAATGACTGGCCAATTTTAGTTTTCTGTCTCACCGTTACCTTCGTCTCTTTCACTCAGGAACTGATAAGAGGACTCCTATGTGGGTTACTTCATATGAACACAAAACAGTGTACAAATGTCCATGTATACTTTTTACCCTAAGGCCACACTTGTTCACAGAGAAAATCACGTAACACTATTTTATCATTTTTTTTGTCCTTGAGGGGAGAACATATTTGGATGTTTGGCCACTACTTTATTTGTGCCTGTCCTACAAACGCCCTCCATCAATTTCTTTGCGAGTTAGTTTGAAAAAGCATTGATTTATTGGCCTTGCAGCATTTTTGGACATTAACAGTGAAAAAACAAATTTGATCTCAGAGGGAGTGTTGCTTCGTGTCCATTCTTGCAGCATGTCAGGTGTGTAACTCCAAGCCTGACTGAATTCCCAGATGGACTGAAGCCATCAGCACTGGCCAGACAGATGAATCTAAAGTAAGCAATGAGATTTCTGCCTTTCAGGACAAAATGGCATTCGCGAACTTAGTGTGAAAGAGGTGTTTAGAGGGGTCTAGACAGTGCCTCCCCTCTCTTTAATGCACAAAATTGAGGCTTTGTTTAGAAGGCCCCTCACGTTCTGTAGTAGGTCAAAGCCTGTCAAACAGGGACTGTCAGAATACCTCCTGTCTTCAACAAAAAGAGGAGCACGCTGATCCCATTTAATTATTCACGACATTGGACTGGCAAGAAAAATAAACGGCACCCATCAGATAATGTCAGTGCTGGCTTCAACCGAGTAAACACCCACGCAAATCTGTCACTACCTTGGTATGTTAGTAGTTTTCACAATATTTAAACATAAGTTGAATATCTGGCTTCTACTCATGTTGCCTTCTCTTTTTTTTATGAAAACATTTCGTATTTTTGTATTTTCTTTTTGGCAAGAATCACAGGCATGTATACTCACACTGGGACCGTCTAGGGACCACCAGCTTAAATTAGTATGTCAGTAGTGATAAAAAAAAAAAAAAAAGAAAAGAAAAAGAAAACACAGCAATCGATCAGTAAAATAGATTTACTACAAAATGGCTTGAAACTACTTGCCCAACCAAAGACAGAGGTGTCACCACATTACTTTATATTGAGGCTTACAGAATAATTGGTTCTTCTTATTCTTCGAGTTTCCCAAAATTGCTGTTTGAAATAGAAATCTGCTCAGAAACTTAGATTTTGAAGTTGGCAAAGGCATGTGTTCGAGGTCTCCATGAAAGGCTTTAAAAGGGGAAGATTAAAGTAGCCTGGCTCGTGGGCATTGGTGCATTACATTATCTTCGCATATGCCCCCTTTGGAGACAGATTTTGTTTTCTGTTATGCGAGTGTTGCATACAGTTCTGATTATCCCTAGGCTTGCTCCGTTAGAAATTGTGAGAATGAGATCTAGACAAGCGGAGAGGAAGGCTTGCCCTTTAAAGTCTTCACAGCAACACCGTGGGAGTGAGAGAGAACGCCAGATCACAATTCAAAATCATAAAGCCACATACTGTAACGCCGGTTCTCAAAAGCAAATCGATGATGAAAAATAAAACAGCGCCAATGCTCTTGCTTGAAATGTACCACCCACAAAGTTGCCGCAATTCTCTTCTTTTGTTTCTAAAATGTCCAGAGCACAATCATTCAGGGATAGTGCAGCTGATTCTTCATCACATGCATGCATTACAGTTTGAGGGTTAAAAATGGCAACGCTGTTTTCTTTGTTGATTAAATGGCCTGTAGCTGGGAGGAAAACACATGTTTTATGTATATTTGTGCCAAATACTGTTACCTTACTTCACTATATTACATACTAGGTACAAACTACAATGCGGATATGTGTTATCTTGCTCAGGAATAAATTGTAGATATCACAGAGATAACAGAAAAGAGGGAAGGAGAGGGATTAAAGATGTAAACAAATAAACAGAAAATCATAGTACGCTGCATGTCCCTTGCTTTTTGAGCAACCAGGACGTCCCATGGCATGTTATATTTTGATATTTTCATAAACATGTCCTATTATTAGCTTGTCCTCCAGCACTTGTGACATCAGCCTGACTGGAGCAGTCTCCCTTCATGTCTTGGCTTTGCCTATTGCACTTGGTCTGACTCACCAGTGGATTGTGCCTCCCAGCTGGCCATAGGCTGACACTCTCTTCCACCTCATTACCAGGAAGGCCAGTGAATGAAGTGAATGCACCTCCTAGTCTAGTTAGAGGTTGGCACCTGGGGCTGTACAATACCTTATGTCATTTAATGCAGAAGAAAACAGATGCAATGAGTGAGTTAGGTAAGTATTCAGCAGCAATTGGGAGACTTCTTCTGAATTTTCATATTTGCTCACACGAGATGTAAATACAGGCTGCATGCATTTCCATTTTTTAATATGCCTCTTGCAGATTACTGATTTGTCAGTTGCCGTCTAGAGAAGGAATATTTACCCACACAACACTCAAAGAATAGCAGACCCAATTCACATTCTCATATCTTTAATATGCCCTCTGAAAACTGCCATGCTGACATTTCTTCTTTTTATTTTAGCTCAAAAACAAATTAAAAATGTATTTAAAGCAAGCACGACTGTCACAAAATGTTCATGCACCCATTGGATGTAGATCTATATGGAATGCATCATTAAACAAGTAATTTGGTATAATAATTTCTTCCACGATAACACAAGCTTTTTTTTTCTTGTTTTGTCTGTGAGCCTGATCTGTGTACGGTAATTGCAGTCATACTTCTTTTCGGAGAGAAACACAATGTATTCACTTTTTAAAAATAAATATTAACTATAGTTTGATGATGATTGCCTTATTCTGTTTAAATGAGCTGAGTTTTAGATTAAAAGTTGAATGTGTTTCACATTAACTGTTCAGTTATCTGCTGCCTTTTATATTTAGCCCATAAAGTATTTTTAAAGGGCAATCTCCATTACTATTAGGTTGTTTGGAGCAAAAGCATAAGGTCACCTTTGTTGCTTTCAGGGACCACACCAGCTTTGCAATTTGAAACTTTGCCATTTCGCCAAAGAGACTTAATTATGGATGGGCTGAAGTGAACATTTATCATATTTTACACCCAATATTATGACATATTTGTCAGGGCATTAATTTAGATTAATGGCATGGGAAGGGTTTTGGGTGATCTGCAAAGCCCTTGACAGCTCATCCCTTCAGAGTCAGATGGTTTTAATGAAGATGGTCTGTACAGTAGCAAAATGTACAATAAAGCTCAAACTATAAAAATATTTTATGTGCTGTCTGTGCACATTCTGTTCAAAAGGCAGTGCCAGTGTTTAATGCGCAATAATTGTCTCAAAGTCCATTCACCTATTTAGGCTTGTGTGCAGAATTAAGAGGAAGCAGGTGCTGAAGCCAAATAAATAAATAAATGACACGGTGGGGGGGACTGTTCTTTATATAAGAATAGATACAAAGGAAAGAAAAATAGGTTACTTAACAAGGGAGATATCACCTCAGACAGCTTTAGTGACCTTAGTGTTCATTCTAATTTTTGAATACTCTTATTCTTAAAGTCAGCACCTTCTCATTTGTTCCATCGTTAGTACAAAGTCATAAAGATAGTGAATGTTAACAGCTTACTTTGCTGAAGGTTAGTCAGGCAGGTGTGTGACCACAAGTAGGAATACTTCAACCATTACCACAGTTCCAGCATTACAGAGCGCCGGGATTTCTGCATTATTCAAATGCATTTTGTGTCACTGTCATCTGTCACGCAGAGGACTGTCAAGTGTCATAAAAAGGTGGGTGGTACTGTCGTACGCTTCGCGCCCGCTGCTGAACTGAAATGAACTTGACACATAGGAAGAAGCACATAAACATGGGATGAATATTTGTTGTGAGTGTGGACGGCTGTGCAGGGGTGGATGCATTCTGGTTTACATCCTCTCCTGCCTACTTACATATGCAAAATCGGACTGCTGTGTCTTTTAAAGCACTGCGCTCATAATAGTAAAGGAGTCAGGATTCCTAAGAACTGCAGCTAAGCAATGACATGGTTTGTTGAGCCACAGAAAATTAATTTTAATTAACCCTTGCAAAAAAAATATAGATTAAGATAATATGAAGGCTTTGTGCTCCCATTCCTTTTACTTAAATTACTGAAATATTGCATTAATTAGCGTCCGTTCAAGCCAGTTCATGAGATAGCAGTCAATAGTATTCAACCAAAAACCCGGTCTGTCTTGCCTTATCAATATACTGATCAATGGCTGTTTTCTTCAGGTTTCAGTGATATTGTGGTTTGTGTCCTTATCTGGAAAAAAAGAAATAATTGTTGCTTTTTATCAACAACATAGTAATCAAATATCATCTCTCCCCTCCTTTCTCTTTTCGCTTGTTTTAAAACACCGCAGAGAATTTACTGCTCCAACCAGCATCGGTGGCCAACTGCTTTGGATTCGAGTCACATCAGCTTGGGAGTCTCAATAATGCCCCCAAATGAGCCTAGTTCTCATTGAAGGAATTTCAAACACCCTACTTAGGTTTGATCTGCAGTCCACATTCCTAGTGCTTTGTCCATTTACAGAATACGACCAAAAAGAAGTCTTGGAAAACAACAGGGAGCCCCAATTCCACTCATCCTGCCTTTAATATGGACGGAGTGGCATGCACATTGGTTGACTTTGGTTGCTTAGTAACAAGAAGCTAGGCATGCAAGTGCCTTCGCTGTTTTGGGTTTGTTTTTTTGTTTTTTATAGATTTAATTACGAGGCTGTTTTATAAGTGATAGGTGGGTTAGCTCATTTTGGAAATGTACCCATCTGAGACTATCTGTACTGACCCAGCTCAATATCACACAAACAAACCAGACATCTGCTCCGCTGCACTGAACCGAGGGGCAGTGCTGAAGAGCTGAAAGACTCGCAGAAAATATTACTAGGCAATGCTTTTAATCCTTGATGCGCTTTACTGAGATTTCAGCTGCAAGTGAAAGTAGAAACAATATTGCAGGCTCAGTAGCTAACATTAATAAACATTGTCATTTTCCAGGACAGAAGCTAAATCAAGCAGACATCAGAGCACTGAACCCCACTGAGTTAGCAAACAAAAGTCTTCTTGTTCTAACTCCAGAAGCTGCACTTTGTGCTGCTTGTGGCATTGCTTTCTCCTTTGCCCTCCCCTTACTCGCTCAGAAATGCTGCTGAATAGAGAGATGGTGCGACTCTAGTGGGGTTAGATGCAGGAGGAGGTGGCTAAAAAAGGGCATCGTGTAAGTGGAGAAAGCCATAATATGATGAGATTAACAGCTCTTTCGTTTTTTGTCTTCATCAGCTGATGTCTGGCCTGATTGCATGAATGTCTCGCATTATGAGATCAAATGAGCTATAGAGCTAACAACACTGAGTCGACAGCAGCGTTGCCAGCTCTCGTGCTTCAGGCGTGTGGCACGTGCTTTCACCTTTAGTCTCATGCTCTCATGCTGCCCAAACTAATTTCAAGCCAAATACTGGGAAGCCCAAAGCCCTACTTTTATAGAAATAAAAACACGTAAGTTAAACAGGATGTTTTCTGCGCTATGAACTCTGTAGATCAGGCTTCAGCACCAACACTGATCCATAAATATCGCAGAGCACAAAAGTCACTTCATGTGCTTAAGTTGCCAGAGGCGCACACACAGACCTCTCTTTAAGAGGTTATTAATGAGAGTCACCAGAATGGAATCCTTGTACGTCAAAGTGTTAACAGTTGAGCTTTATGCTTCCGGCTGTTTGTAGGACTCTTTCCTTTTAAATACCTGCAGCTTCACAGGGTTACCTAGAGGATCCAACAAAACAGATTCTACAAAAACAGCTGAGCACATTAACACACCTGGTACAAGGGTGGTAAATTAATTAATTATTCATAACTATTAATTATTCCAGACACAGAGGCGAGATTGGTCAGGACCTAATGGCAAAACATAATCTGTAGTTTTTCTTTTTACCTGAGAGTTACAGTGTTAGAGTTTAATCATCTGTTACACAGTGGACCTCCTCAGGTGAAGTCCTGAACTCCATCACAGACAGCAGTGTGTGTGTGTGTGTGTGTGTGTGTGTGTGTGTGTGTGTGTGGCAATCCCGGTCTAGAGGCGTACTGCCAGGCTTTATGTCTGAAATAGCTGCCAAGACATTTTAGTTTGAAACATAATTTCAACCTCATGGCGGCCACAGTGGGAAAGTTATAGATTCTGAGAGACTTCACAGCAAAAGTGAAAACTTTAACTTGCTATTAGCTCTAGGGAAAAAGACATAAAAACTAATAAAAAAAATAAGTCATAAAAAAATCATCACGTTTGGGTACAATGAATTTAATAGTGTAGTGTCTGAAAGTAATCCCTTGAATGACCTAAAGTTCATCTGTGACTGATCGTCTGTATCAAATTTAAAGAAATTCCCTCAAGGCGCGCTTTAAATATTGCCTTCAGGAGAACGTGAAACAGGCAACCCAAAAATAAAATGTCTCCGACAACTGCTGTTGCTGCCGCAGAGGCATTATGCTATTTAAAGTACCTGCAGTGCTTCAGTCAGTGATGCTGATGATATGTTTTTATCGATTGTGTCTGTTCTTTTAAACACAGAAAGTGCAGGCAACAGAAAAAAAATTAGAGATGGCACGATACCACTTTTTTTAAGTCCGATACCGATACCGATATCATAAATTTGGACATCTGCCGATACCGATATGAATCCGATAAAGTGTGTTTTTTAATCAATAAAACTGTTTTTTTAATATCTTGCTGCATTTTGTATAAGTTCATACTCAAGTTTAAATAAACAAAAACACTAATACTATTCTGTTATACCTGTATGCAAAAAATACACTGCACCCAAAATATTTCATAGTTTAGCAACACTGATCAATTTAATAAACTTAAACCTACTCCATCCTTCCTATTCTGGTATTTTAAAGAGTACTTAGCAGAAATATTAAGCAACCTAACTAATAGGGTTGCAAACTCCCAGCAAAAAAAAAAACAGGGAACCACCCCCCCACCGTAATCAACTTTAATTTGATGCAGTGTGAAAGAAATGCACAGAAATAAATTATTTTTCACGAATAATTAAATAGGTTTAACATCTTTCTTCAACAGAACTGTTGACTGCACAGATGGTATCTTCCCAAAGGAAAAAGTACTATAGCTTACTAGGGTATATTAGACTTAATAGTTACTATATACAGTAATGGACTTCTATACATTTTATATCAGATTAAAACTTTGGGTGTAAGATTCAGATAATTATTTATTAAAAGCTAGACATTTTAAATGAGAATAAGAAAGAAAAGTATGTCTTTGTGCCCCCATTTTCCCTGTTAATGCCTTATTGGCCCCCCTGGCTAAACTTTGCTAGATCCGCCCCTGCACAGTTACCAGCCGTCAGCTACATAGATCCTGGTGTAGAAAGTAATATTAAATAAATTCTAACAACAGCTTATCAAGCTTAAACGTGCTGCTGTTGTTCAGCCGCTGGTTTCCTCTTTCTGGTGCAAAGTGGGCCAAAAACAAACAAGAGAGACAGACTTGTGACAGAAAAGCTGATCAGCTGATCAGTGATCAGTTTCTCGATTGAAGTAGCAGCAGGAGAGGGAGGGGGAGAGAGAGGCAGTCGCTCCATATATCGGTTGTTAAGCTTAAGGTGGGAATGCTTTACAAACATTCAGAGATGAACTTACACACTTGCTTTACTTCTCTCTGGGATAACTTTCCCATGAAATGCCAGACTGGTAGCATGCTACAAATACACACTGCTGCTCTATCACGTGAGCACACTGCTCCAACGTGCTACGGTTATGAGCCGAGTTACGCCATGTCGCAAGTTTTGTGCTTTTTTGATATTTAATGGATCGGATTACATTATTTATTTCTCTCTATTATCCAGTCCAGTAATTTATGTCAGTATCGGACCGATACCAATGCGTAATATGGGATCGGTCCATCTCTAAAAAAAAATAATACATCAAATCAGTAAAAACACCACCTGTTTCCTTTCTCCTAGAAACAGTTATGCACAGCTTTCTTCTTCTCACTGACAATCATTATTTATTATTCCGGCTGCATGTGTGGGGTCACACATTCAGAATTAATTTGGCACCAATTAGGTGCCTCCCCAGTGGTATATCATGTCACCCAAAAATGTATGTCATAATTCATATTTGATTACTGTTTATACACATTTTAACCACTGAATGCAGCAGTAAAAACTACCAGCTTTATTTACAAGCTAATTCGTGGGTTAATGAATTCTTCCCCTAAGCAGCCCCTGAAGAAACTTGCTTTGTTTAATAAATGCACTAATAAAATATATTTAATAATAACTTTAATAGGCACTGTAGGCTCCCATTACACTTATTTGTCATCAGGTTTACGACAATAAAGTTAAAGTTAAACTGTTTATTAAAACCGCATTAGGTGGTATTTTTGCAGCTAAAGAAGTCAGCAATATTAGTTTAATAGAAAGCTGTGTGCTGCATCAGCATGAGTGGATATAAGGGTAAGTTGTCCCTCAACAGATACACTTTACAGATACGATGGTGTATACTGCATTATAAAATAATAGCTGCACTGGGTTGAGTTTATGGAGGTCTATGGAGGCAACAATATTATATTTAAACCTTTACTTGAAAGGGTCGGGCGTTACCCAGATCTCACGCAAGAGGAGAAAATGAGAAAACAAAAAAAGAGAAGTGAGGGATTGAAGCTGTAGTCATGAAAGGCTGTGTATCCTGCTCTTCTGAGATTCCCCTTGGAAGTTACTTTGGCTGTGTGAGTCTCATGGTTAAAACACAAAAAGTTAAAGCGGATGTCTCTAACGTGCGGTACAAATGTGGCTTTAACAAAGCAAAAGAGCCCTTTCAGCTAATTGTAACTTGATCACGGGGGAGGTCACTCGATGCATGCTGCCAAGCCGTGGTTGACCGAGGCATTAAAAGAAGGAGAAACAGGAGCAGCTCATTTGTAATGAATTATTAAAGATGTCATATAATGAATCCTGTCTCTGTGGGGTGCCTGGAGACACCGGAATTGCTGATTGCTCTAACTTCAAATGAATGTATTGCATTTTGCATTAACTTATAAATATAGTCATAGAGAAAGTGTCTGGGCTCATTAGTTTGAGTTATTTACATGTCACTATGTATTAGATGAAAAGCTACATATATTTTGCAACTTTACAAATAATTATGCTCAACACACAGAATGAAGCAGTATTAGCCGTTCTCCAAATACCAGTATTTGGTTTAAATATTTGTAGTTCCATCAGCAGTATACACAATGCCAAATCTGTAATCACAATAAAAGGTGTTTGCCACTATTTCTATGGACAGAATTAACACACAAAAAAGAAAAGCAGTGTCATTAAAGTAACCTTGATTTATCAATAGTATTGCTGGGTTGCATCCCAATTATAATGCTCTATGCTTGCCTGATGCCCTTGAAGAATAGCTGTCTTTAATGTTCTTTGAGTATTAAAGATTGACTTATGAGGAAATACATTTACTGTCCCTATTTATGTGCATACCAGCCATTATAGATTACTGGTACTGATGCTTTGGAACAGCTGATCTTGTCATGAAAAAGAGCTATGCAAATGTGGACAGTGAAACCTGGGAGAAACCTCAACAAGCAATAAAAGTTTGCTTTGAAAGAAGAGAGACAAATCAATAATGTTATGTAAGCAGACCTTTGATTAATTTGAATTGGTCTGCATTATGTAATTTACACAGTCTGGTATAACAGCATGGTATGGGTGAAGTGTTACCAAATGGTATCAAGTTATGTGTTCTCTTATGAGAGCAGAAATAGAAGCTCAACATATGTAATAGCATTCTGGGTACGTGCTATCAGAAGTAAAGCAAATGACTGTTACAGAACCAGCTATGGATATGTGCGTGAAACTGTCACTGGTGCCCCTCGGCTACAATTCATATCTAAAAGGAGGTACATCTGTCAAAGACCAAATTAGGAAATATCTTGAATGATTATATATGTTGTGGTGGGTAGCTGGTTGGATGTGACTGGGACTCATGAGCTGGTCTTCAAATAAGGACCGGAGAACAGGAGCTGTGTGGGAGCTGTTGGAATAGTTCTACCAAGCAATGGATAGAAAAGCCAATGAGAAAGACTACCAAGACGTTTTATTTTAGGTTAGGCTAAAGTCCTTACTGTCTTGATTTTGATTTGCATAAACAAGACACTTTGTGCAAACTACAGAAATACCAAACCGATTCCAAAAAAGTTGGGATGCTGTGTAGGGTGAAGCAGAATGCAATGATTTCCAAATCTCATAAACCCATAGTTTAATCACAATAGAGCATATAAATCAAATCACATGTTTAAACTGAAAAAAAATGTACCATTTTCAGAAAAATATACGATCATTTTGAATCTGATGTCAGCAACACATCTTGAAAGGTAAGACATGTTTACAACTGTGCAGCATTTCCTCTTCTTGTATAAACATCTGGGAATTGAAGAGGCCAGTTGTTGGACTTGGCTGTGGAATGTTGTCCAATTCTTGTCTGATATAGGATTGTAGCTGCTCAGCAACCCTGGGTCTTGTTGTATATTTTGTTTAATGATGTGTCAAATGTTGTAAAAGGTCGGAAATGCAGGCAGGCCAGTTCAGCACCCTGACTCTTCTACTAAAAGGCCATGCTGTAGTAATAAATTAGATGCAGTATGTAGTTTAGCATAATCTTGCTGAAATATGCCAGTTCTTTTTGGATTGAAGAACCTGGTACCTTTCAGCACTGATGGTGCCTTTTCACATGTGCAAGCTGCCAATTCCATAGGCAATAATGCATTCCCATACCATCAGAGATCCAGGCTTTTGAATTGAGTGCTCATAAAAAGCCAGGTGGTTCCTCTCATTTTTGGTCGACAGTGTTCATATTTTTCAAAATGAATTTGAAATTTCAATTTGTCTGGCCACAAAACAATTTCCCACTTTGCCACAGTACATTTTAAATTAGGCTAACAGCAGCATCATATGGCTTCTTCTTTGCCTGATTGAGTTTTAACCTGCATCTGACAATGGAACTGTGAATTGTGTTTATAGACAATCATTTGTCTGAAAGGGTTCCTCAGCCCATTCAATGATTTCCATGATAGACATCATGTCTGTTTTAAATGCAGTGAGCCTCAGCCACCCTGAGGACCTGGACTCTGGTAACCCTGTAAAGCTGCTAATATCGATTTTCAACCTTGTCCTTTGCGCACAGAGATTTCTCCAGATTTTCAGAATTTTTTGATGACATTATATATTGTAGACAATGAGATATTTTGTCTTCATAATATTATGTTTAAGAACATTATTCCGAATCATTCGACAACATTTGTAGACTTGGTGAATCTCTGGCCATCTATACCTCTGAGAAACTCTTCCTCTGTATAATGCTCTTTTTTTAATTTCTAATTTTTATATATATACAGTCATGTTACTGATCTATTGCATTAGTTTATAAAAGTCCCTCCAGCTGTTCCTTTGTAGTACCACTTAGTTTCCCAGCCTTTTGTTCCACAATGCGTAAACTTTTGAATGTGTTGCTGCCATCAAATTCAAAATTAGCTCATATTCTATTTAAAATGATCGATTTTCTCATGTATACTGTGAATGAAAAAACTGGCGTATAAGATTTGTAAATTAAGTTTTTTTTACATTACTTAATTTTTATGTAGAATTCTCAAGGAGTGTTAAATGTTAACAAAATAATCACGATGTTTTGGTAAAAATGGTTACTTGACATTAGTGCCAAATAATACCATCAGCAGATACTGCTTTAGCCAAGAATATAAACATGGGCACTAATAATTATAAGTAATAATTATAAGATAAGTATGCTAATCTTTGCCTCTTTATCCAACTACCTGAACAAATCCCTAGAATTCCTGACATCTGTGAAGCTGTAACAAATAAATGTGCCAAAATCCCAACTTGATTGATCAGGTAATAAAATAACGTTTAAGAGATAAAGATTTATTTTCTTGATAATGACCCGGTAATGCCATAATTCTAGGGATCCTGCCATTTCATGGTAAATACGCATAAAGTGTTCACAAAAAAGTAATCTAAGAGCTGTTTTATTTCATTCATTATAATTATTTACTCATATCTTAATCAAATTTTCTGCCCAGTGGTTGGAAACTGGTTCTTGAGAGCCAGGAAAGTAAAAAGACAGAAAATGGCCTCAAGCGTGTGTGACTGGATGATAAAAGAAGAAAACTGAAAAAAAAGAATAGTAGTTGTAGTTGACGAACGCTTGATGACAAGCTCGCCTAAATCTATAGCATATCCCCACAGAATGATGACAAGCAGAGTGAAACCTATGTAAATTTAAGTCATAAAATAGCATTTTTTACATCTACAGATCAGATTTTTATTCACCCATTTATATGTTTAGGTACTTTATTAATACACAAACATACTACCGATGAACTCGCTCTCCATTTTAACATTTCAAGTCATTTTCTTTTTTTTCTTTTTTTTTTTTTGAAAGTAAAGTATTAGAATAAGTAATGCCAAATTATTAGTTTTTGTATCTAAACTGCTGTAAAGTTAGAATTCAGAGTTCCTATTTATACACACAGCAAACAGTTAAACTGTATGAAGTTATATACTAATGCAGTAGGGAAATTTGTTTACTGTGGGGAATATGGTATTGATTAGAATTATTAAACACAACCAAAAAATATATATATACATAAAAAATTATATATAGAAATGCTTGCTTGATTATGAGGAACTGTAGCAATAATGAATATTATAAAGATAATCAGTTAAACCACAATTGAAGAAAGTAAAGTTACTTAATAAAAAGTAAATTTAAGTAACTAAAGGCAATATTTAAAAGGAAATTTAATTTAAATTAATATAACTTAGAGAATAAAACACAGGTACCATCTTTAGATACATAGAACACTTACTGCTAATGCTACGACAAACAAAGACACAACAATAACACAACAACTTAGACACTATTGACACAAACACAAAATAAACAAAATAGTGGATAAATGAATGACTGTAAAAGCAGAACTTAGAGAGAAAATGTGCAACTTTTGAGTAAATGTTGTGATGCATTAATTGTTCCCTCGAAACACCTGATAAATTGAGTGGTGTTTAAAATTGTGAGGTAATGAGGTAATAGTAAGTTCAGTATTTTACTGAGTACAGATTGTTCATACCATTGGGATTAGTATATCTTTAAGAAATATGAGGAAAATACTACATAAGAAAGATTATTAACCATTAAATTTTGTCAGACAAGAAAACATATTTCTTACTAGGAATGTTCATGGGGACTAATTTGGTAGTCATTTAAATAACAGAAAATCTAGTTTAGACCAGATTAGACTAGACTAGACTAGGGTTAAACTAGTCTAAAAGACAGAAAAAGATTTAAAACTGATCTCAATTTAAATCAACAAATTTAAAGATTACGCAGACCAGTATTGTGTTGATATATTAGGAGCTATATGGAACTGTATAACATTGCAAACACAAACAACGTCTGATTAGTTTAGAGAGTCTTGTTAAACTTAACAGTGCTAACAGTAGTAACCTACATACATGCTAACACTTTTTATGTTACCATCTTTGTGACATCTTTGAACCAGTAATCACTGTTACATATTAATAAAATAAGAATAATACATTTAACTAACTAGTATTTCTGGTGCTAACTAGCAAGTGCAGTAATATCTTATTGACTATTTGCACACATACCTATTTCTAACATACTAAAACCTCCAGTTATGGCAAAACAAGCAATTTGAAAAATAAAAAAATATAATTTCAGAATGCATAGGATTTTTTTATCTCCTTTTTTTAAATGACGGTGATACAGAGACACTTCGATACTTTTAAAATACCATATACTTTTTTTTTTAAATTCACTCTTTATAATTAAATTAAAGTTTGTAATTCAAGAAAATCTTATTTTTGTTCTTTGTTGCTCTTTGGTAAAACAGCTTAGCACATGGCTGTTAACTCAATTACTATTCCAGAGAATGGCCTTTTTCTGACTTTGGAAGATTTAGCTGTTACCTGGAAGGGAGGTCTGTGCTGACAGGTTTAAAATGAGGTGAAAAGGTGCTTTCATGCATTATGATCCATATGCTTATCCATGTGTTGGGAACAGAAAATCTATATGACTCTTGTGAGTCATGTAGAGTGTATTAATACATTTCTGCATCTCTAAAACATAAATGAACAGAAATGTTATACAGTCTACTTTTATTCCATCCTTTGCATCTTAAATGCATCCTTCTATGTAACCATGTCTTTCTATATAAATTTTGCATATATTTAAAAACAGTCTGTGCATATAATTTCATATAAATTACATCTGATACATCTTGGTTTAATCCTGCTGTACTATGCCTGCATAGTTTTCTGCTGTAGTACATGGTACAGTATGCCCTCTGATTACCCTTTTTTTTAATATCATTTTATGTCCAGGGAGATTCAATTACTGGCTGAATATTGTTGATTTATGTGACCATTCAGCACTGCCTGGATTTAAAATCAGGAGGAAATACAGAAAATATGCATTCATCAGTGACACTAAATACCATAATGAGGTGAAAGGATAGTCAGGAATAAAATGGTTCCCTCAATATTGCGCACTATCCTTTTCTAACTATCTAACTCTGTGTTTTGGGGGAAAATGTAGTTATCGATGCCCTTGAACTTCTGCTTAGTTTAATAAATTCTAATTAGATTAGAACCAGGGAGTGCATGAAAAGGCAGCGTCTTTTTCTTTGTTGATTAGGGTGGAAAAAAATATATGCATATGGCTACATTTTGTGCACTGAGAAGTTCATTAAAACTGCTTTCACAGAAGAGCAAGAGAAGCGGAAGAAAATGTTTTTGTCATTCAGGCTCACATAGACATCCCGTTTTGTTTGTTGTGTGAGAAACACAAAATGAACAAGCGGTTGCCTTCGTTTGAGGGAAGCGGATTTCTTTTTATTGTGACAGCAGTGAATAAGCATTTTATCGATTATAAGTATTGATTAGCTAATGCATGTACTGCCACGTTTATCATGAGAATCTGTCAGAATATGAATCAAATTAAATGTAAACACTTGGAGGTAAAAAAAAATCCCAACAAACTGGGAGATATTATATGAACACTGACTGGGATGAATTATTTCCTGTAAATTAACTGCTCCTGGTACCATCAGTGAGTTGACAAAAGGATATGCTTTAAATCACCTTCAATTTTTAAGGCTTACTGCACTTTTACCTAGAGGCAGAAGACCTTAGAGCTTTGACTGCATATCAGACAGGTACATCGACAATAATGTGAACTGGCTGACAATAGGTCAGACAGGCTATTCAGCCAAAGCTATTGGGCGGCTTGGGTGTCATGAGCCTTTAAAACTCCACGTTTCTCTGCAGTGAGTGTGTCACCAGCTCCCTATTTCAGTGCTCTGCAGTGCACAGCTGAATGGACAGCAGCCATTGTGTGCCCAGATAATGCACTTCAATCATCCTTAATGTCATCATAGCCAAAAAGGCCCAGAAGCTCAGTTGAAGAGGCTTTATTTCCTTTCATATCCAAGACCAAAAAACAGGGGCTTTAATAACAAGATTAAGGACTGTGATTGTTTAGCGCTAATTATGCTGACCAGCTGTAGAAAACCCATGTTGTGTGTATAAAAAGGGAAATGTGCAAAAGTGTGACTGTTGCAGATACAACGTTGCTTGAAGCCTCCAGGAGAAAGGCAGTTAAGCAGTCCCGTTAAGGTAAAAGCTGATGTAACATAATTTGTTGTGTTCAACATTTTTTTTTACATAACACTTAATATTCTGGACATGGCAAGCTGCAGGGAAAGCTCGTGGTGTGGTAATCAATTCCATACAATGGCCAACGGTAAGATGTTAAATGGCTAATTGACCACAGTAATGGTGCATGTCTATGTGGTGGTGGACGATGGAGACGTGCACATTAAAAAACAATTAATTTCCAATACTAATGTCACTCTTGGCTGCCTCTGCTGCTGCATATAACAAGAAGCTGTCACTGAGAAGTCATTTCGTACTCCATCTAGGATTTGATCCAAGGAAGACAAAGTTAGAAGGTCTTTTTGGTGGGCCGAGGTACATTTTGTGTTTACTTTTATCGAGGTTACATGAGAATTTAGGCTTCTCTTTAGGTTAATGAGTTTATTTAGCACTTCTCTTTCTTTGTAAGAAATTAATGTCATGGTCTGGTCATGGACGGTTTACATTTTCTGCTTCTAGCCACTGAACCAAATTTCTTTTACTCGTGTTTACACTAAACTATTTCAAGCTTCAACCTTCAACTTTGTACTTTGCCAGCTCCACACAGCAACAAGACGTCATGTTAAAATTTTGTATAATTTTACCATCCATTCATCGAGACATGTCTGTGTTCAGCCATCACTGATAAATACTGCTTTTGGTTGTGAGGTGGGTTTTTTGTTTTTGGAAAATGTTTCATAGAGTTTTAATTCATGTCGGTTATTAGCACTCACTGCAATTATATTAAACTCCAAAATAATCACAAAAAGACAGTAACCTAATTTTCCCTTCAATCCACATGTAAGAGAAAAGCCTGATAATGCAGATATTGTTCTGAAAGCTGTGGGAGACTACAGAAACATCTTTGTTGGTGTCACATTTGTTGACAAGGTAAACAAAGCACCTTTTTTTTTCTACTGATGTAAAAAATTATTTTATCTAGAGTAGTGTGTGTTATCTCCTATTAGCACTAGCAATACAGCTGTTTGTACATAGACACACTGTGCTGTCTAGTTAAGAAGAAAGTCCAGAGAAGGAGAAATTTGCAAATGAACGGGAATTATCTTTCATTTGTTTACTGCCTGGTCTCTTATTATTTGTATGAGGTTTATTTCAGAAGCTTCTAGTGGATAATAATCCGGAACCTTCTTCAGGACCCCTCTGAAAACATCAGAAATTAATTATCCTGATATTTTTTTTTCTAATGTACTCTTCCTTTTCCAATTTCCCTCAAGTGTTTTGGCCTATTGAAATGACAATTATCTCTTAAAAAAACCCAGTCTAATTTCAGCAGCACTATTCAAAATAATTTAAAATCAAGCTATTTAGCTTCTCTTTGATCTTTTCTTTGATATGCAATCACAGGTTTCTGGATGCCAGCATTAAACCTGAAATATTTACCCAGCATCATTTAATCATTGTTGTTAAGACTTTTCATGGTTTTTGTGACAGAAAGTAGCAAATGTTACTTATTTAACTTTTCTTTTCTGTTACAAAAAAAAAAAAACTTACAGAGAAAGGCAAGAAAAGGCTTTACAGAAGCTAAAATAGGCCAAATTAAAACGTACCACACAGTAACTTTGTGTTTGTGAATATTATGGGTTTCCAGAGATCATCAAGTGGTTAAATCCCCTGACTCTTGAACTAAATGCTCCTCTTGTCCTGGGACTGAATCCCTACAGAGCTTCCTCTCCTATGTTTCCAATTCTCTGTCTCCCTAAACACTTTATTACAGCCTAAACAGAGAATACAGAAGGACTGCCACCCTTATTTTAAAGAGAAAACTGTACGGAGATGGTAGGAGTTCACCTTTTTCATTTCTCATAAGAAAGAAGAAATTTGCTTAATTCGTGGTTGTTAGTGATAAAGAATTCTGACAAAGAGTTTGTTTTATGTAGTTTGAGGGGTGTTATTTATCCATCTATTTAGAATAAATTCTTATTAATTGCCCATTTTAGTTTAACAAAAACACAAACATTGCTGTATTTTGTGCTAAAATATAGCAGGAGTGTCATATGAACTATAATAAAGCTGGAGCTGTTGGTTATATGGTCTTATTTGAAGAGTTGAATATGAAGAGCTACATTATAATGTCTCCATCCAACCTGTCGGGACAAACAAAAAGTGAAAAATAAAATTCCTCCTAAATGAATGAAGCCTAAATTTTGTATGTGCTTCATAATAAAATATAACTAGTTATTGCAGTCAGGTACAGGCACGCTTTGTTTCAAATCTTGTAATAACTGAGATTGTCTCGTGTTTCCAGACTTGGCATCAGAATCCATTAAATGAAAATCCAACTGCGCTGTTGTTATGCCCTGACTTGTCTGAGGACATTTCCGCATCGCTTCTACATCCCTTGTAATTATTTTGGAGAGCGTATTTGGTTTAACATGAGCTTAGCCAATGAGCCAAGACAGGGCATGTTGCAGGCATCTTCCTCATGACTAACTTGCATATGACACAATGTTCCCTGTGCTGATAGATGCAGGGTGGCAGTCTGAAGCAGTGGGTTTTACCACTGCAAAAGGATCCGATGTGATTGGTGCTGTGGAAAAGCTGACAGCATGAATTATGAAAGTCTCATTAGGGCCTGTTGGAAATGATTTATCTTGCCACGAAATATGGTCATCCGACCACATTTGCTTCCATGGTTACAGAGTTCATATTGTGTTTTGCTCATTTAATTTCTTAGGTGTATCATTTTCTGTTTATTAGTGAGGAATTTCCATGAACGGCGAACCATGACTCTATTAAATCGAAGGTCACTACTTGATATGCCAAGCAAAATGGCTCAGAAAAGGACAAGGTAGGCTCTTTGAAAATTGGCTGCAGTCACAAAGGTGCTAAAAAATGTGTCGTGTTTCTCACTTGACAGATGCATTGCTTGGCATGGTGGCGTTGAGCTTGGCAGTGTGTGTGACTGCCAGGTCATCTACTGTGGTTGTACGTTTCTAAACCGATGCCAGGAGTTGCTGCCATAGTTTTTCAATGTCCCTTAGGTGGTGAATTGTAGTAAAGCATATCTCGGTGAATAATTTTGTAAAATTTACAGCAGCATATTAAGATCTTACCCTGCTGCCAGAATAAATACATAAATACATCTCTTGTTTTGAGGTGACTGGCCAAAACAAGAGAATATTTCATGAAATGCTTGAGACTGGTGTCCCAGATTTGAAAGCCATCAGTATTTCTATACAATTCATATAACCTGACTTCCCTTTCTGAAATGGTTTCATTAGTAATCAGCTTCCATCCTTGTTTCTGTCAGTGCACAGTAGTCCTTTCAGTTGTGTCCCTGCAGCAGCCCCACTTTTAGTCATGGCTAGTTCAACAGTGTCGCTTTTTGAAAAGGCTGGTGATTTTGCAAGTTATAAGCTGCAATCTTGGCATTGCTTTCACTTTAAAATGCTCCATAGGCGGATCTATTTTCTGATAGCACCATGCAGCTGAACTGAAAGCACGACATATGCAGTTACCCACACTGTCAAGCACTGGTGCATCTTTGCAAAAAAGATAACTTTAAAATGCATGTCTATATTTTATCTTGTTTCCTTTCCCCCCTCTTAAGAGAACCAACGTGCAGTCTACTTGCCAGAGGTTGATTTGCAAGCATTAGTTAACAACCACAATAATGCAGACGGTGCTTTTTGCCTCATTCTTTTAATATAACTCAGCATTTGGACTGTGGAGTCAGCATATAAACTGTGTGGCTTTTGACGATATACATGTTTGGATCAGTTGAAATAATATAACAACAGAATGCTGATGCCCGTTCCCTGAAGTGTATGGAAAAAGAGGAGGAATGATCTGCTCACGGCACCCAGCAACAGGGCTTCTTGATGCAGTGCTTTGATAACGTCAGAGCTCCATCTAGGTTGCTTTGTGAGGTACTGCTCAATAACCTTGTGATTTAACATTGTGCTGTAAATTATCAATGCAATTTCCACTCATTTGCCTACACATCAGCGATGCAAAATATATCCTCGCTGCTAAGAACAGCCTGCATTCTGAGTGCTTGTCTCACCATACTTGCTCCATTTTTAGGCGACTTCACATGACTTTTCAATGAGGTGCAGTGGCAGTTGCACAGAATTCTAATTTGGCTTCAATCTAAGTCATTAGGAGAGTCAACAGGAAGCAAACAGATGGCAGAAGGAATATGATGGATAATTGTGTGTCTCAGAGGACAATTCGTAATTTGTATCTGATTCCGTGCAACCCCCTCATTTTCTTAATGAAGGACTAATTGAGTTTTTTACATTGGCTCAACCATATGGTCCCACCAATAGTGAAGGGTTTCTATAATGGTGGTAAAGAGATATCTTGAGGACAACGGAATAAATTTTAAAGACTGTTTCCGGACATGAGTCAGTTTGGACATGGGAGTCTATTCATGAGCTAAAATATGATGCATCTTCATTACATCATAATCATTGTTATGAGTCATCATCAGTTATCATCACATGTGTTTACTTTTGGACCCTGAAAAGTAGTCTTTCACTGATACTCAGAGAACAAAATGTACTGTCCTGTTTGAGTAAAAATAAAACGTGGTAGTCGAATCTGTACTCTGAATAAATGTATATTTGATGTTTTTATATCATGTTTTTCTTATGTGCTCCACTGTTACACATTATGACTGACTTTCTTGGACTTTTTTGTTGTTTTGTTTGTTTATTAGAACGTTTCTTTCTTTCTTTACTGCAGTACACTCATTGTTAATTAAAGTTATGTTCCTTTTTTGTACAGAACAATCCATAATCCATCAGAAAAGCCTGTGATCATTTTTCTGCATTGATGTTTATGTTTGAATAACAAAGCAGCGAACGGGGCCTTTAGCACAAATAAGACTTTGTTCAGCTATTAATTACAACACAGCTTTTTTAGCACATTTTCATTCTTACTTTTTTTTAAGACAAAAGTCTAGGTTTTTAGGATCTTTAAATATATTTCCATTGTAATTCATGACTTGAACAAAAGTCCTAAATATCTAAAAATGTACCTACTACCCAGAAATATGACTACATTTGACCAAAATTTGTCAGCCTCAGTAGCATAGCTGTTGAGTAATGGATCAAAGTAAAGCCTGAGCTTGGGAGGTATTTCTCTTCCTAGTCTGTGTGGACCGTTGTCTCTATTTTTTGAGAAATTACACTTTTCAAAGTGCAGCTGTAATGAAGTGCTTCTCATTAAAAGCTACGTTTGTGACAGTCAGTCAGTCAGGCAGGAATGCATGGAGGGCAGTAAGTGAGGTACCCCTGATAGAAGCTACTCATAGCGACTTTGGGGTAAAGGCTCATTTCATGCAAGGTTAGACACATCCGTCATTGGACATGGGTCTGGCTTTTACTACCTTTCAATGAAATTACACATGGAATGTGTCCACATATTGAAGATGGACCTGGAAACGGAGTGTCTACCACTGGACTCTGTGGCTGCCGTGATCACTTTCAGTGTTAAAAATCCACCGTAGGCAGCGAATCAAAGCCGAATGTTGACAAAGGTCATGGATCCAGGGAACTTGTGCTCTCTTTGATAGTGTGCAAAGTCTTTGTTTGTAATGTGTTTTTGATGCAGTCAGTAGTCACACATTAATTAAATCAAGCATGAATATCTTTGTAAATATGGCCACTAATTAAGCTTTAAGCCCCAAAAATCAGGCTCACATAAATAGTTTGCTCTGGGTTTAAAATATAAAAACACCAGGCTATTCTTCTGGTGTAAGCATCATATGTAATAATCTGCAGAGGTTACAGTCCTGTGGTGACAAGGTCGGTGCTTCCATGTCCATAATCTGAGCAGACATTTTGTAACATTTTGACCAAATACATATTTCTCATTATTGTTTTGGCTGCTCCACGGTTGTCGTGGCTGGTTCTGCATGCAGTACTGGCTTTTCTAACAGATGCACCTCTGGAAATCTAACTGGAACAAAGGCGCTATTTTTCCTTTCCATTCCAGAGTGGCCACACATATCTCACAGTAAGATCAACTTGAGACTAGCCACTCAATCATTTCAGCTCCTTAAAGTTGAGAGGAAGGTACTTTTGCTCAAAAAAGCCTAATCTGATTCTCAACCTCTTTATTACTCACCTGATTTGTTGATAATCCCAGACGGGCAAGCGAAATGGCTGCCATTATAAACTGATGACACAGCATGGTAATAGAATTTGCTTGCACCTTTTTAAAGGATCCATTTTATTTATTTATTTTTTTTGCATCACTGAATGGAATGCTAATTCTGCTTCTTCAGTTAGCAAATTAGGAGCTTTTAAAAATGTAAAACGCAAGAAGAGTGTGTGCATTAATTTGTATGAGGTTTTGTGTATGGATTTGGTAAGAACTGTTGATAGATAGATAGCATTCCTTCAGTTATCAGTACTTTTATGCATTAACTATAAACCAAACATATTTTTAAAAAGTAGTTAACTTGTACATTTGCCATGGCCCTGGCCCCATGTTAAAATGTTGTAGACAGAAAAAAGTAAAATGTGGTTATTACTGATTTATTCACCAAGGACTTTGAAGCAAATGGACTGCCTTTTAAGCCAAAGGAATTCCTCCACAAAAAATGTTGCCTATTTCTGGAAAGCAATCCCAGTATTTCTCATTCTGAAATTAGGCTAATAGGCACCAAAGTAGTTGTATTGAGCTTCTTGTCCAAAAATTGCGTGCTTTGCCAGTGAAGCATTACATCGAGGTTATGTGCAAGAAAAACTGAGTGAACGAATCAGTCACTGCAGGGTAGCAAAGAAGGGTAACAGTGATGGATTTCTCTAAATGGCATTGTCTTTCCTTTGTTGCAGAAGCATGATGGATATCAACAATAAGTATGCTCTTTAGTCCTGACTGAGAGAGAGACATCTCATAAATCTTAAACTTAATTTGCTTTCAAGCACACATTTTAAAAGTTCTAAATACTGGACCAAACTTCAAAATAATTCTGTCTAAAACGGAAGAAATGTTTTCAAGTAATGACATGCTAAGTACATCAACTGCGCTCTCTGCCTTGTAACGCAGTGAAGACACATTGTTTTGGGGTGTCTTTGACAAATGACAACAGCCTATCCCTCCAGTTATTAAAAATCTGGTTTCTCTCTCATATTTATCCTTACATGGCTACAGGCTTGAATACAATCCCAAGTAGTTCAATTATACCTTATTTCCCTGTACTTTTCTGGTGTCGTGTTTTGACATCTTGCTTCTTTTTTTTAATATAAATTCTACCTCAGGCTGTCTAAACACAACATTAGGATTAACATCTTGGCTTTGTGGCATCAAAAGAGGCTCCAATCTCACGGACTTAAAACTGAGATGTCTTCTGCGCTAAATCAGCCAGCGCTAATTTGTGTACCAACAGGTTGAGCCTTTTTAATAGCTGCCTGTCCAGACTGATTTAGAAATAATCACTCAAATATCAGCCACAAAATGATGAATCTGTGACTTCGAAGAAAGACTTGTATTTAAAAATGTGTTAAAAATGTGTGTGTGTGTGTACTTGCGCTGTAATAATTGCCATCCAAATATCTTACTGACACCACTCTTAATGACATGCTGCAGCGCCTTTGTTGCACTGTTGATCATCAGCTGCTGATTAGGTGTGACTGGCTGCAAGGCTAATATCACCGCTGAGCCGATCAATGTTTCGCAAAGGCACATAATCAACACCATGAAAAAGTATGATAATCATCGATGATTCATGAAGCCAGCGATGTTGATTGGTATCTAAAAATGACAATACAGATTGTCACAGCCCCTGACACCATATGTCCTTTTTGATACCTGAACTGACACCAAGGTCATTATGCTTTGCACCTTTTTTTTTTTAATCATTGCTTGCACTGAATGCCACTGAAATGGATACTCATTCAAAAAGACACATCACTTTAAGGGCACTCAGCTAGCCCCACTGAGCCAAGCGGCAAGCGAGTTTTACTGTATGCCGTCGTGTAGCTTTTAGTGTTTTCTTCCATTTGTATGAAATAATTAAAAAGCAGCGCGCGCTGTTATTTTTAAAATTTTCCCACAAAGAAGCAGGCATTCAGACTGACTAAATCAGACAGGCCTTTTATTCTGCCAAATGAGGAATTAGTTTATGATTCAAGACACCACAGGGTAGAGCATGAAACACTGTAAGGCAATAACATGTCAGAGTATCTGCAGCAGTTAGCCTTACACGGCTGAACGTTAGATGAACTGCCTGCTGTTTGTCCAATCATCAGTGTACCTGCTCATTCTTTGTACGACAAAGAGTTCACACTGTGCTTTCTACCTAATTTCAGCAAAACAGATGTGGACATGATCAAATCAGACTGAAAGACCTTTGAACAAGCTTCTAAAGCGTGTTACTTTGTGCAGTCACGGTCCTGAAGATCCCAATCAGCATCAAAAGGCTGCGATGTTTGTTTCTACCTGGCGGCTTTCCCTCCTTTCATTGTACCCTCTTAATATTCGAATTTTTTATGCGAGCACAAACACAGTTTCCTTGATGCTATACTGGGTAGTGATGTTGTTTGAATCTAGCTGCCCTGATTTCTTTATTTATTTTTCTTAATCCAATCACGGAACATGTTTGTTGATGTGATTTGGTTAATGCCAACAGTCTGATGCGCGGATTAGACAACTGTCTTTTCTGTACTCAAGTGATTTACCGTATAATTAGTCATAACATTTCTAACTTTCTGTGTAACGTGATCAGATCAGATGACAGATTTCTCCCTCTGTGGCTCACTTTGAGGGAGGTCAGTCTTTCGAGGCTTTCGGCTTGGTGCTGGGATTTAGGAAAACGAGGCTACAAACTCTATTAGGAGAGATCATTTAAGCACTCCTATCAATGGCTGATGCATTGTATTGTCTAATGTACTAACATAAGTTATGTGTAAATCTGTTGTTAATGCATCACCTGCATTGCCTATTTGCGAATGATAAAATCACCTCATTAGGCTCACACTGCCATAAGTAATGCTAGATTTTAATTAAAAACAAGAGTTCAAAAACAATTTGCATGAGCTATTTACAGTATGATACATCTGCCTAAAAGAGCTGATGCTAATTCCTTTCTAATTGCAATATTTCTAGCATCACTTTTCTCGGTGTCGCTTGAAAACACTGTACTCATTGTCTCTTTGTTCCTTTATGGGAAGCAAAGAGGGCATGCATTGTAATGAATACAGCTCAGAATACATTTGTCTAAGCCTCTCAGTCTCCTGGACTTGCCCATCCAAAAAGAAATCACACAAAGATGACAAAGTGTTGAGGAAACCGTGGATCAATAGCATGTTATGTCCATGACCCCCCCTCCTCTGTGGCTTTCTGATGGCTTACACATTTTTACTTTCATTTATTTTTCTTTTCTTTTTTGGGTGTGCAGGAGGGTGGGAGGGAGGGCGGGAGGGAGGGAACTGGTCTAACGAAGTGTTAGTCTTTAAAAACAAACAAACAAACAACAACAAGAAAAAAAAACCAATGTGAGTTTATCTGCATGTTTGCTATGTGTCTACGCTGTGCTTTCAAGCTCAATTAATACTTCCAACTCACCCGTATAAATTCGTTGCATTGTTCTATGCCATAGAGAAAAGGACAAATTAAATACAACCTTGTGTGGTCTTTGTTTCTAGCCATGTACTGCAGTTGCTTCAAACATCCTGAAAACAGTATGTAATAAGCTTTTTGTTCTCAGAACATCATGTTTAAGCCTAGCTTTCATATGAACCTCTATTCTGTCCCATAGAATATGGAATGATCGGAGAGCATACAGTAAAAAGTCAGCGGCCAAGATCAGTTCATGACACAAAGGCCCTGCAGGAGCAAGCTGAATCTGCTAAATTTATGGCACAAACTGGTAATACAATAGTTATGTTTCTTGACTTTATTTTGTTAACTAAACTTAATTTCATCATGCATGCTCTCTCTTGTACTGCACCTTTTAAGTGGAAATGTTTTGCATTATTATTTTTCCTACTCATTCTCTATTGCTACATATGGACGAGGAAGAAAATTTCCCATTTCTCTAGGAGTATTTACTTTGAATATAGGACATAATTGGGTTTTGTGGGTCTGTTTGTTTCATTGTCACATAGTGAGTTGGCGAGTGGATTACTCATACAGTATATTCGAGGAACATTAATTAAACAGCAGTTTAAAACTATGGCCCAGATGTAGTTAATTATTTCCTCCAAGGCGTGATAAATTAAATGTCATTCGATGAAAAAACCCACCCTTTCGGCCAAATATGAAACACATACTTGGCATAAGTTGAACTGATAGATGTTGCCCTTAGAGATAAAACGAACCTGTGTGGTTTCAGCAAGTGTAGCGAATTCAAAACTTAAATGATCTAAATTCATTATGGCTTTTACGATCCACCATTTTTGGCTTTTTTTTTTTTTAATAAAATCAGAAAGTAGTAAAACAAGTACAAATCCAAGCAAAATCTTTATTTTGCTTTCATTATTTTTTAAGTATCTTTTGCTTTAATATAGCTAGACATTTGTTTTTAGTGGGTGGGTTTAGTTGTAGCTATTATTAAGTTTTTGGTTTTTTTTATTTTAAGTTTTGGGAAATGTTTTATTTTTTTCATGTGTTGTTTCGTTTAAATTGCTGTCATTGTTTAAAAACTCCTTTCCTTTCATTGTCATTTTAATTTATGATGCACTGTACATGCATTCGCACCACTACTAACATATACTCATTAACATCTCTTCATTTTCCCCACGCTGTAGGTACGTTGTTTCCCTGTCGAGTTGCATCCGCTGTGCTTTTCTGTTTTCTCATTCTCACACAATTTACTCTCCCTGTACTGCCTCATTTAACAAATTGATCCACCTCTCAGTCTATTTTATGATCTACAAAATTAAGGGCAGGGTTAAGACCCCTATTTGGCTGAATCTATGTGTCCTTGTTACAACATGCTGTGAAACGACTTTAAATTCTGATATGATTTGATGACTTTCAATGACATAAATGTATTCAGAGCTGAAATTGAAAATATTTCGCTTTGTACTGAATTATCCCTCCAATGCATAAAGCCTCAAAGAAAATGAATTCTTCACCTGGATTTTAACATAATCGTAGAGCAATTATTCGGTGACTACACTCATGTGGGAATTTTATTGTCCACTCACTTGTCACCAAATTATTTATTCTTTTTTTCTTTCATTCTGGCTATTGTGGCTTTGGAAATCACCCCACTGCCTCATCATACTATGCAGCTTTATTTAGCATCTCATGGCTTTTTTGGGGTACCTTTTGTACCATTTAAAATTGAAAGGCTCAATGCGGTTTCTTCCTTTTTATCCTTTAAGTTAAGTCAGACATCTCCAAGTTAATGTAACAGCTATGGTCCTTTACCTCGCTAATCTGCTATACTTTCTGCTACGTATGATGATTTAATGATGATAAGTCTGCACGCAGAGTTAAGCAACTGCAAATTCTCCCTATAGATTTAAAGGCCTAGCCCATAAAGACAGACTCACATTCACATCCTGTGGCTTAAATACCACAGATTACATGTCCTTCTGGGCATCCACAATTTAAATTTAAGTGTACGGAAAACCTTCTGCTTTGAGCCACTCGTGAAAATGGCTGTGATCTGCTGAATAAAATCAGCTAACTTTCTCATTTTCCTCCATCCCTGGGAGTTAACAACTTGAGCTAGATTAAAAAAGATTTTTTTTTTTTGAAGCCATTGTCTAAAACACAGAATTTGCTCCAATGTTGTCAAGGAAACTAGATAGTTTGCTGCAGTGCAAGGAAATCCACATTTAAGACCCCTTTCTGAACTAACACCCATTAAATTCCATTTTTATTTTCTCAGATGTTGTCTTTTCTTGCATGCTACCATGAAATTTTGTTTTTGCTTATAGCGAATTTACTTTTTTAAACATAATATTGAGTTCCACTGAAATGCATGACCTTTTTTTTTTTTCAATGAATTGAAAGCGATAGATGTAACCCTAGTGTCTACTGTTCATTTTTTCCAACCATAGCTGTACCTTTTCTGTGATCTTTGCATGAATTTGGTGTAAAAAGGCAGATTAATATACAAATTACTCCTACACTGGAGAGCCATTTGTTAATGCTACTACTCCCAGTGATTGCAGCCACAAAAACACTTTTATGCTGCCTGCAAATGGAATCACGAGTCAAAAGAATTAAGCTGCCAATTCAGTATTCATCAAAGATCACATAAAGGTAGAATAGACTGTATGCTAAATTTCTTCTTTAGGACCTCACCCCACCCCGACGTTACTCATGTTGGCTCCTCCCTCTTTTACTCAAACCTGCCCACATTGCCCCACCCTGCCCAGTATAAGCGGTATAAGCCCCAGGACCATACTACTGCATTTAACTAGTGTCACCCTTCTCCCACACAGGTGAATCAGGTGCAGAGGAGTGGTCCCAGTGGAGCTCATGCTCTGTAACATGCGGTCAAGGGTCGCAGGTGCGAACAAGAACATGTGTCTCACCATACGGAACACACTGCAGCGGCCCTTTAAGAGAATCAAGGGTTTGCAATAACACTGCCCCTTGTCCAGGTAGTGTTAGCCGCAGATTCTTGAATATTAATGTTTTGCACCTTTGTTGTTGATATGGGAGGAAATGTGTTGTTCTGTTTTAACAAATTTCTGAATGTGTCTATATTTCCAAATGTATGCAGTAATAATATAATGAATCTAATGCTTTGTTTCTTTGATGTTATTTTGTGAATGTTGTTTTTCTTTTTTCATTATCACTTTTGCGTTTTCCATTTCATATAACTGTGAATCAATTCATCAGCATTGAAATGGTTTAATGACATGTGGATCCACATGGAGCCCGGGGAGCTGTAGATACTGATATATCGTCAGCTTCATTTTCTTGAAGGTCAACTGTGCATTTTAAAATAGCTTTCTTCAAACACCCTTTAAGGCATTTCTTCCTCAATCCATGATGGCATGGCAGATGAGTCACTGGCAGTCAGGTATCAGCGTCAGATTCTTTGCTGGCTGGTGATTGCAGCATGAAAATGTTTGTCAGAATGAATCTGGTGGAACAGCGTGTCACAAGTAACCCCTGTCAATTTTTATTTTTTTTACTCCCACAAATAAGTTGATTTAGCGTTCGGGTTAAGTCAAAGTATTTGATGACGGAGACCGCAAACTCCTATGTAATTATGGCCGATCAAAAACACTGCAAGCTGCGACATTCTGATTAGTGATGTATTATATCCTATTTTAGGTTGAGTCTGTCTAAGTGGGAAGTTGGTGGTTTTCAACAGGGTCGTTCCTTTAGTGCGCGTCAACACTGAGCGACAGAAAGAGAATGAGTCATCATTATAAAAGAGCATCATTTCAGCCCTGATGTGACTCCTCAATGCCCAGTATTATTCAGTTCAGAAAGCATAAACCCTGCTGAATTATCACTGTGGTTCCAAAACGTTTTTCAAATAACAATGGAGAAAATCACCATAGAACTGTGCCTTGACACTTAGGGGAAAGTAAAGCAATTAGAAATTTAAATTTTTAAAAGAGCAACAAGATAGAGATTCTAATTTGCTTTTCTAATTTTCACTTGTTTAATGGGTTTTTAGTTTAGACGGTATCAATGCACTCCTGCTGTGTTGTTAAATTGCTGTCTATAATACTTGAAAGATGACGGATTTGCTGTTCTCTTACTTATACTTGAAATCTACCACAAGGATCAAAGAAGTTGTTTTACCGGGTCATCCTTAAAATACTTACATAGCACTAACTATACTTAGTTACCGTAGCAAACTGCTACAAAGAACTCCAGCCTGGCATGGGGCCACATGAAACACAGAGTATACATCTAATATTCTGTAAGGCAGACATATCGATTAGCTTTCTTTGCTCTCTGTGCTATGCCAAGCTTAGAAGAACACCTCCAAAATACATTATGCCTAAAGACACATCACTTCCAGTCAAAAGAAACCTTACCTTATAGTTGCCATGACTGAAAACAGCAACATCGTCTGTGAATGGCGTCCTGAGCTCTGCATCTTGAGATCAAGCATGCTGTTAGAAATCCTGGGCCTACATAAGTTGTGATGCCATACACAACATGATGGAATATGCCAAAATACAGCAGCACATCTGCTGTATGAAATATCCCCTGGGTTGTAAAATGCTAGTCCTTTAACAAGCCAAGCAACAAAAACCCATGGCATTTTTCTGTTGAATCTTATTCGCTTTATTCTTAGTACCACAGTACACAGGAATTCTGATATCTGACATTTCTTCAGTTCAGGGTTTTCTACAGCACTAACATTCAGTGCATATTTAAGGTTACTGTTAGATTCTTAAACTGTAGCACACAATAAGATATTCATCAGAATGACATTTTCCTTACATATATGATAAAACCAGGCGCTTATATGTCTAAAATCTGATTCCATCCTGAATAAAAGTTGGCATCCTCTGTTTTTGTAAACACTAGTATTATTTCACCATCAGACATTTCACAATGTGAGGTTTGGTAAAATCATAAAGAGCTATACCTTTGACATTAAACCCCTCTGGCTTTCTGTTACTTAAGTTCAGTTAGCCGGCAAGCTTTGCAATGTAAATCCACAGGAAGGCTCTTTGATGCCATCCCTTTGAACACGAGAAGGAAGCATAAACTGTGCTAGCTATCTGCATTGCTATGAAGTGTCACCCAAGGTAACAGGTTTATCTTCTTTTTTTTCTTTTTTTGTGTTGTCAATTTTTTTTTAAGGCAGGATTATATTCTAAGTAAAGCTAGCTACATCATCAGGTCGGGGTTAATAATTTAAAGTTAGGCTGTTTAATGCCGCTCATACACTCTATAGCTGTAGCTAGCTGCTAGGTTACCTGGTTTGGTTTGCAGGATATATTCACCTATGCTTAGCATGGGCACTGAGGACAATTACAATGGAATAAAAAATGAAGTGTGTAAAAATAGAAAAATAAGTGGAGAATAAGTAAAACACAGGTCAAAAACCTACACTTTAGAATCAGTACAAATATGTCAAGATTTTACATGCATGATAATATATAAAATCTTGTTTAGACATTTTGGTTGACAGGTCTTTTTCTATGAAAAAACCCTCTGAATTTAACTGAATTACTGTGTGACAGATGCAAATCTACTCCACTACAGAAGCATTGATTGGGTTATCTGAAGCTACTTCAACCCACTCTGTATCAAAAGAGAAAGCACTCAGAAACAAAATAATAAATACTGTATGGTGACTACAGTTGGGTAAAAGGAGCTAGCTAGCAAGTTAAAAAGGTTAAACTTCACTGGAAAGCAATGAGAAGGCCACCCAAATCCCAGCTTACCTCAAATTAATGAAAACATTCTTGGCAAATGCAATTGCTTTGTCCATCATCTTGTACTGGTCCAGGAATTTCACCTCTAGCAGACCAATAGCATTGCTCATGGACATCCCTGTAAATCATGGCTGCAGTTCAGAGAAAAAGCACACAAAGGGACAGAATCCTATTCCATCTTTGCTAGCTGTGGTGACTGCAAGCTTTGAACTCGAATATTTCAAAGTAAAGGCTTCAGTCACCATGGGCCACTTAGCTAAGAGCATCAAAGTAGCGCCTAGAGGCACGGGCTGGGACAGACGGTAGCTTGCCTCATGGCGGACCATAGGCTTGATCCCAAGATCCAACTACTCTACAACTGATCCTGAGATCTAAAAATTTGTACTGCGGGGACTTTAAGCTTCTGCACAAGCTGTGGACAGCAACCCTTCTGAAGAGGATTTATCAAGCCCCAGCGGCCACTGTACAGTAGTCAGACATACATTACTAAGGTCTTAAGTCCTGTTTGTAGACAAAAGATGATAAGACCACCAGATATGCTGTGTTTACAACAAACTTCTATTAATTGTGCGCATGCTAATTTGCAAGTGCAAGACATGAGAAATTCCTCCCACACTTCTGAAAATGTAGAGCCTAATCACGGCCACAGCACCGTCCATCTACTGCAGGTTTCTGTTTAACATTTGCTTTTTTAAAACATTGGAAGACACACTGAAGCTGAACGCTCATTTTTAATAGCCATCAGAGCTCACCAGAGCCTATACTGCAATATCATATAGTATTATTTTTTAATATTATGATTTACTTTTGAAAGTGGCCACCTTTCCATTTCTCTCATGCAGAAAATAATCAAGTTAGGTAAGGGTGATATATTAGAGCATAAGTATAAGTTTGAAGATTTATAGATAAAAACAGACATTGACTTTTTGGTAACAAACACAGTTTCAGTATTTTCTGGGTTTTATGCAATGCACTTAAAGTTAATGCTGGGCCTTAACTCTGTCAGTAAATGCACTTCAGTGCTGGCATCAAGCTGCCAACAGTTGCATCAGAAACTAATATCAGGGGTTAAACTTTTACATTTTGAAAGCAGTGTGTTCATCACTACATATCTCTGTGTACATTTAGGAGTACTGCCAAGACAAGACAGGAGGTGTCTTACTTCTGTCTGCCTCTCAGATTTCCACATTTCCCTTTCCAAAGTAAAACTATGAGCCAATAGCAAATATTCTCCGCAGTTTTATGAAGACTCACCATCTGTCAACTAGAACCCAGTTAAGCTTACACACAAACCAAGATGCCAGAGGAATGCTGCCTTTTGCCAGCTATTGTTTTAAATTAATTGAAAAAAAAAGCAATTATAGTTTAAAAGTTGCACTTTTGTCAAGAAACATTGTGTTACATGAGAAATATCTATAATTAGACGCATGTTTCAGTGGAATAAATTATCTGAATAGATAGATCAGAGGGTATTAGAGTATTCGTTTATGTCAAACTCACGGTTGACGTTGAATGCTAACTAGATAATCTCACTGATGTTGGCTTTAATGAGCAGCGGTGACAAAATGTTGTTCAAAAACAACATGCCACAGATTTATAATTCAAAAGGAAACAACATAACCTCCGCAACATATATCATAATGTTCAATACATTTTCTTTTGGATTTATCCGTCTTTCCTGATATGTAGTCTAAATATTGCACACTTACTCTGAGGACTGGAAGCAAGCTATAGATTGTCTGTTTTGTGCATTACCATGATCAGTATGTTAGTGCAATGACAGCTTTCCAGAACCATTGTCAGCCCACATTATCTTGAAGGTCCCCTGCTATTAGATTCTCAGTCAACCAAGAAGATTCAACAGACTGTGACATTGTTAGACCTGCTGTTCCTGATGGTTACCTTGGTTTAGATAGTCTGGACTCTTATTGTTGGTGTTCTGCACGTTGAAACTCCCTTGTCAGAGATTGACATTTTTATTGTGTTCTACCTGTGCTACTGTATGACGCGTTGTTAGAGGAGCAGCATTTGCTGTTATTGTGATAAATGTTTGGAGGAGACTGCAGCTTATGGCTGAGCTAGAGAATAGCCCCCACAATGTCTGTGTGCTCTGTGTTTTACTTACATTACTCTGTTGCTAATTCTTTTGATTGATTTTGTTTCATTTATGGCTCAGCGCAGTTCGGTGAGGCCTTTGTTTATGCTGTATCAGAGACAGAGACATTGATTAGGCCTGACGCCTTTTCTGTGCCCGCAGTACACGGTGTGTGGGAGGAGTGGTCACCGTGGAGCCTGTGCTCATTCACATGTGGCAGAGGTCACCGCACTAGGACTAGGATGTGCTCTCCTCCCCAGCATGGAGGCAGGGCTTGTGATGGACCTGAGACCCAGACTAAACTTTGCAACATAGCCCTTTGCCCAGGTATCATCTGTCTGCTCTCTTAATCTGTTAGAAATCATTTTATTAACAGTTATGAGTAAAGCATGGACTCGTTTAAAAGATCAGTTCTGTAAAATGCAATACACCTCATATATATTAGTCAGTGCAATATTTTAAAGGTAAGTAAAAAAAGAAAAGGGAATGGATGCAGACTCTGAGCTTACACAATAAAGTGGTTTAGGTAACCCTGTTGAGAAGGAATACTGTAATACTGACGTCAAAATCACTTACTCGCAGTTGCCTGTGAATGGTAAGCAGATTAGTGATGATGAGTTTCTCCACACAGTAAATGTTAGCTTTGCTGTCCTAGCAGACTCAGTGAAAACCACTCAATTTCAGATGCTTTCCCTCTTCCCTGACAAGAAGGTAGCGGCACTGTGTGCTTTGAACCTCTTAGTAATATGAATCTTAATATGAAGCTACTCTCCCAATATCTGTTTTTTTTATGTCTTATTCTCTTTTGTTTCTGACTTTATTAAAACAAACAAAAAACAAAGCAGACACCCGACTGCAAGTCTGAGTCTCCAAATTTGACAAGTTGCCCTGTAAATTTTTGCATTTCACATAACATCTGTTTTATTGGCTTTCAGTATGAGAGAGAATAGTGATCTGAATATTTCCTCCCATTTCTGTCTGCCCTCCTTTTCCCTTCACTTGGGACATGCTTGTTGGGTTGTGGTTGGTGCCTCAGTGGACGGACAGTGGCAGGAGTGGAGCTCTTGGAGCGATTGCTCGGTGACCTGTGCCAATGGCACACAGCAGAGGACCAGGCAGTGCTCAGCAGCCGCCCATGGGGGATCTGAGTGTCGCGGTCACTGGGCAGAAAGCAGAGAGTGCCATAATCCTGACTGCACAGGTAAAAAATCCTGAGCCTCTTAATTCCATATCCGCTTTGATGTCTAAATTTGAAAACAACGATTCTAAACGGGGAAGAGAGAGAGAGACGAAAAAAAGCCAGCCCGTCCCATATTGTCATCATCATTATTACAGTCATTACCATGTAGCACAATCTATCGCCTTTAACTGAGCTATCTTACTCTCCCTGATGCGTACAGAGAAGCCCTGTAGCAAGAATCAAATCGGCATTGTAAGAATCAAGAGTAATGTTCAAGACCGTGCTCTATCAATTGGATTTGAAAAATCCAGTTAGATATACTGTATGCCTTTCACATAATTCAGGGTTAGCAGCCCGAACTGTCTGTCAACATCATAGATGCATTAGAGGCTCAAAGATGTCTGCTTAGAGGTCTCAATCAGGCTTTGAATTGTCTGATCATGTGAAGGGTCTGAGCACTCTCATAATCCCCTGATGCAATTTTCAATGCAGCTGCAAAAACAGCTAGGTTTCTAGTCTGTAGCTCGCCGATATGTGTGTGTGGAGCACGGTTTCCTCTCTAGTTTTCAAAGTCATTACAAATGTTGTTTAAATAATCAGCCAGCCCTGTGGTCTGCCGAACCCCTAAAACAGAGGCAAATGCTTGCGAATGCGTATTTTTAATTTGTGCTTATGATAATGAAGAAGGTGATGCTGTTGTTTGCCGTTACAGCGAGAGAATGCATTATACAGTTTATTCATTTAATGAGGCCTATCTATTTAGCAAGTCCTACTTGTTTCCAAGGTGAGAGATCAATCATTAGTGAGAAACACAGCCACTATTTAACAAGTCAGCACAATGTCCATTAGTGCTGGAGGCACTGCTTTGACAAAGAGTTCAAGGCAAAAGCATAATTTTTTTTTCTTTTTAGAGCTAGCTAAATGCATGTTTGGCTAGTTCCTAGAAAATCTGGTATTTTTTTTTTAAATGTAACTGAATAGATTAAAGTCTTAAAAAAAAAAAAAAAAGCCTAATAACTACAATAAATGCCTGTGCAGGTTTTTGAATCAATGCTATGTGTTTTCAAATGAAAACAATTTCTCCAGAACTGCTGGAACAATGAGCTCTTTGAAACACATGAGCATGCATCTGTTTGAAGAATCAGCTGCTTCACGTGCAGGCAAAGAAATCACTATTCACTGGGATTTGATCAATGTCTTGCAGATAGTTTCAGCCAACAGGTCATCGTGGTTTTTCCTGGTTTTTCTTGCTTCCAGTAGCAATCCCGACAGAGGTTAGTTGTAGGACATGATAAATGCCCGTATAAGTGAAGAAGGGGTAAGTGGAGGTTAGAATGAGCGGTGTGTGTTTCCTGCTCACGCGGTGTTGTACCTTTCCATTCAGAAGGGCGTGTGATTTACTACATCGCTGAAGGGGAGCATCTGTTTTTTTGTCTAACGCAGAGTTTAACAGTGTTCATTACAAGGGCATAAATTGTACCTCTGGGTTTGGAAACGTCAGCATAAATGTGTGTGTGTGTGTGTGGTTTTATTTGTTTTTTTAATATCGTCAAAACGATGTGTATAATCGGCGCTCTCATTTTCTTTAGCCATAAAATACACACACCCCTGATTATTACAGGTGATATTGTTCATTTGTGAAATACTGCCAAGAAATTACGTCTTCAAACTAAAAGCACGAGTAGCAAAAGATATAAATGTAATCAAAAGCTAAAGATATCACACACTAAATAAAGACATTTTTATAGCTGTTTCTTTTTAGTTGATCTTCTGCTGTTTGTTTGTTTTTTTTAAGTAGTTGTTATATTTGTAATAGTGTCGGTTTCTAACTAGAAATGATTCTATTTTAGCTAATGGCCAGTGGAATCCTTGGGGTCCGTGGAGTGGCTGCTCAAAGTCTTGCGACGGTGGATGGCAGAGGCGTGCTCGGGTGTGTCAGGGGGCAGCGGTGACTGGGCAACAGTGTGATGGGAGCGGAGAAGAAGTCAGAAAGTGCAGTGACCAGCGGTGTCCAGGTGAGTCAGAGCATAATAAGACTTAAGTCTGAGTGGCCACAGAGAAGCTGAACGAAAGTGAGGAGATAATTATCTCTGTGCACTGACTGACATGTCTTGTTATAAGAGATCAGTTAAAACTGAGTCTGAAGAGGGGGTGCAGATTAGCAGAGGTGGATGACTGAAATAAATGAAGAAATTGAAATCATGGTGACGGACATACCGAGAAATTGAAGTATCATCAAAGCTTAAAGTACGGTTTTCAAAATAATCTCCTTTGAAGTAGAGTCTTAAACATGAAGTCACGTAATACTTCTATTCTCTGAAGTAAAGGAAGCAGTGTTCCACAAAAACATTAAAAACGTTTTTTCCATTATTATAATTAAGAAGTACCTTCACTCATAAAGACCGAGGCATGTGAAGAGGGTACATTTTATTATAATCCATAAATGCATCCTCAGACTCTCTGAAACTATACAGCTTTGATCTCCTATATTTCCATACCTCTCAATATGCAGCATGAAGAAATTGTTGCATCATATTGGAAAGACTAAAAAGCTTTTAGCATTGATGTAGTAATGTTTGTATCACTTTGCACTCCAGCACCTTATGAAATTTGTCCTGAGGACTATGCAGTGTCAATGGTGTGGAGACGAACCCCTTCAGGAGAACTCGCCTTCAATAGATGTCCCCCTAATGCCACAGGTGAGGACAGAAGCTACATCATATATTTGTGTATTTTCTTTTTTTAAAATATGAGACTTAGTGGTGTTGCTTTATAGCAACAATGCTCCTGGTTTGAACCGCTTGTGGAGTTTGCACAGTCTCCTTTGGCTCTGTGTACCCTGACTTCTACCCACAGTCCAAAGACATGCATGTCAGGTGAGCTGGTGTTTCTAAATTGGCTGTAGGTGTGAATGAGAGAGTGTGTGGTTGTCTGACTTTGCATTGGCCTGTCCAGGGCATGCTTCTCGCTCAAAGTTAGCCGAGTAAGGCTCCCCTGGATAAGTGGTTAAGAAAATGGATGGATGTAGTAAATGGTGAAAATAAAAGCCGAGTTGCCTCGGGTCTTCTTTCAGTTTGACACTGAACATTTCATTGTTGGCAGCAGTTCCAACACTAGTAAACAAGCTTTAATCTGTGATGTTAGATCTCCTTTTTGATTTCACAGGGAAAATATTGTGGGATTTATAAAATTTAGGTTCATTTTGTGATGATATTGCCACCCACCTCGGCATGGTCAGAAAGTCAAACGCACGGCAAGCTCGGGTTGCCTGGAGCAATGTGCATTGATTTGACTTGCAAACAAGTGGCAGTGCAAATTCAAGCAAGCGAACTAATGAAAAAAATAATTATTAAACTGTAAGCACTACTGGCAAACGAATGGAACTTGTCTGCAGAGACACAACCCTTGATTTATTTATTTTTTGCACTCAAATTTTCTGGAAATTTAAGATAGCAATCCTGCATGACAAAAAGGTGCAAAAACACAGACTAATTTACAAATTTTATATTGTACAAATAAGCATTTTACTAAAAAAGAATACACTGCAATGAAGCTTCTGTTGTAATCACTTTGAATGACATTTTGTAATTAGATTTTCATTTTATTATCACTAGTTTAATTGTCTTACAGAATGAAGCTTTATTGGTAAGTGTACTCATCTTGTTAAAATCCTATTACTTATCCTCATTCCCCCAAGGGAAAAAAACATATTGGATTCCATCCAATTTAAAATAACAAGACAAGACTTTTCATACATGTATCAGCGCAATTTTGCTACTTCATAAGGTGCAATGCTTGCTGGTCCTAAATGTCGAAGTTCGCCTGCACACTCTCCGGATTCTCATTCCATTTCCACATGCGGTGATGTAATTTATGACTGCACTGTCAATACACTGCCTGTGCACTGGATGGGGAAAAAAAACGTGATTCTGAGGGCATTGTTAAAGAAAAGCACACTGATGTCTGTTTTCAGACAATAAGCAGAGGCTTTAATGCGTGCATGGAGAAGAGAGCATTTGAACGGCGAATTGAAGTTCTGTAACAGATTGAGACTAACTCGGAGCTATTGAAAAGAAGAAAAAGGAGGGGGGAAGCTGGGAGAGGATAAAAAAGGGATGCGGCCTCTGATAAATCTGCTGTGATACAGGTTACCTTTGCTCTTGCTGAAGGTCAGTTTGCTAACAGCAGACGGACATCGGCGCAGTGGAGGGCTGTCGTGTGTAGAAAGTTACATGTGGGTGCAAAATGTAAAACAGTCTGGCGTTCCTAAAATTACATTTCGTCCCCGATCATAAAATGGCTAACTTGCAAACTAGATGTAGTAGCAAACACACTGTCATTCACAGATGGCTCACCTGCGGCAAAGTTACGCAGAGTAAGATTTAGTAGCATGACATTAGCTTTCCGGCTTGACATTAGTTTTATGGCTAATAACTGTTTGGCACCACTAAGCTATTTCCAGCTTGCGGTGAGGGATTGTGTGTATGTGTGTGTGTGTGTGTTTATTTGTGTGATGTTGGAAATGCGACACCTTTGCTGACCTTTACTAAGAATTTCATTTACACCAAGCGTTGTCTTTATGTGCTAAGTTCGGGTCAGACAAGGCGAGGCTCTTTATTCTGCTTTAATGAGCTTTCTTATATTCGCGTGAGCTGCGACACAGAAGATTAATTCAGACCACGTGTTATTTTCTTACATGCAGCTAATTTGGATGCAGTTTCAGATGTGAGCACACTGTCGCTGCTGCCTGTACTAGGTCAGCACTCTGGGCTGAGTTCTTTGTGACTGCCAGTGTTGGTGGACTCGGGTAAAAGTCTTCAAGTTCAAGATGTGCTATTGGTACCGTATGTGCAGTACATCTTGAACCCAAAGTGATGTTATCAGGGATGCTATTTCACTTTGCCAAAGAACTGGGTTATACTATAACAGTGTCATAATAAAAAGGGGTAAAAATCCAGCTAGCAGACATATTTCATGTTTAAGTATAGTGCATCCTCCCTGTCAAAGCTGGCACAGAGGACTGGGAAAAAGATGGTGATAGACAATAGGTCAGGGCAGGTCAAGTTTATCTCTAAAGCCATTAATCACAGTTCTAGAGTCAGCAGGTTTCGGGGAGCATACATTAAGAAACCATAAATGAAAACAACACTTCAAAACCTTTGCCCTGGAATTAGATCAAGGTCAGACTCAAACCTTTAGTGAATTTCCTCACTGATAGTCTCATCCTTCCCGGACAGCCTGATATGAAATGGCAGAGGTAAACAAAGATGCAATATTGATCAGAGAAGGTAACTAAAATGTCTGAAGTGGGCAACACGAATGCAGTGTGACGGCACGGGTGAAACATCCGAATGTGTTAGGGGGCTTCAGCACCTACTCACCCATAGCGCCTGTCGTCATCAAGGTCATCACAGAAAGAGCGCTGGGTGCAGGGGCGTCCGCACCGACTTGGTCATCGCCGATGACAACTGCCACCGGAGGCAAGAATGGGGGGGGAAAGCGAGACATGTATGGCGCATGAATTTGTTCGCAGTGTAGCAGCCAAGCAAAAAATGTCCCCAAACTGGTAAACATGCGAGCTACATTTACATCTACTTTTAGAGGCAGAGTGTGCTGAAGCAAAATGAAAACTGTAAGATTTTGAGCTTCCATTGCCCATTTATCATAGTCTGGTCCTTCATTAAATAAAGGTGTATGGTTTAATTTGTTTCAGAACAAAAGGAATTTAACAATTAGGTACAACAACAAGGTATTATTAATGACACAAGATCAGCTACAGCATAAAAGCCATCTGCCAAATATTGTATAGTTCCACCTCGTGCTAGAAAAACAGCTCTGACCCAATGACGTTTGCACACAGAACCCTGGAAGCATCATTTAGTGCACGTGACACTGGCAGTAGATCTTTTGAGTACCATGGGTTACTTATTAGGCTTGTTCAGGCTTGTTCCCAAGCATATTCAGGGCGAGTAGGAGGCCGGGCCAGTGCCTTGGGCTCTTTGTTGTGAGCAGATTTTGCAGTACAGCGTTGAGCATTGTCCTGCCGAGGAAGGCAGCTGATGACGGGGAGTGCCGTTGCCACGGGGGTGTGTGCTTGGCCTGAAACAACGTTTAGATAGGTTGTAGCGTCAAAGGAACACCCACATGAATGCCAGGACCCTAAGTTTCCAAGCAAAACATTGCATTTGTATGAATGGATCGGCGTTATTTGCTAAACCTGCCAGTGGCTGCTCGGTGCAATAAATCCTTTGAGTTTGATTTATATGCCGTTTCTATTCCCGCTAAGACCTGAAGGTACCAGTTACTTTGGCGGAAGATGTTTTGCATTCAAAAGTTCATGTACTGTTATTTATGTGCCCGTGTAATGAGAGCCCCAAATCTCAATTATCAATTAAAGTTCAAGTCATCCAACTGAAAGTGGGAGCAATTAAAGTAGCAACACCACAGGCTATTAAACAAACTCTTCACAGGTTAATGCAGAGAAAATTATCCAGCCGTCTCCAGCAAATAAATTACACCACCCTTCACTGGGGAAGGTATTCATTTTTTTATTTGTTAGTTCTGCCTTTTCATAATATTAATGGCAGCCATTTCAATCCAAGGCGTTTTACTTGTCATATATTCCAGAAAGATTTTTTTTAAAGAATGTAAGGGATTTTTTTGTTGTTTTTCACCACCGGATGGTAACCACAGAAATGTTGTTCAAAGCCTCTTTTTAACATTGTCTCATTTCCAACTCCTCAGCTGGTAAACACTGTTTTAGTATTCCGTCTCGGTGAGGATCACTTGAATAAAAATTCTTTTTTAATGGCACCCAAGTCGAGAGCGCTGTCAAACCAGACAGCGACAGGTCAGCGCCTCGGTGGAGTGCAGCCTTGGTTTTGATCAAGCACATCTCCACTGACCTATATTTCATACTCAACTTACTCCACGTACATCACTGATGATGCAAGGACAGATGACAGATTGGGGCAGAATTACAGCGAAGGCCTCGAGTTTGTGTCTCTAACCCTATTTGATCCCACTAGCAACCCGTCTCAAAGCCGAGGCAGATTGATATCTAATTATATATCTGCACAATATAAACTTCATTTGTTTGGGAGAAATTCAGTTCACAAAACTGGCAAAAGAAAGACTTACAAATAAATTAGTGTCTATCTCTCAACACTGACCATTCATTAAGCTTCTTTTACTCCTGTTTTGCTGTTTGCATACTGTGGCTTCAGGAGTGCAGCTTTCCTGAGCAAGTAAGGTGTGCTTATGGACATATTTATATAAAGTGCAAGTCTGCTATTAGGTTTTATTTTTGCACACTTATAAACCACAATCAAGAGCTCCCCTTTTTCAAACTTAAAATTAGGCTATTTAAATAAAAGATGAGCTCCAGTGCAGGGATTTTACATTAAAATGATTTTGGCCTTGGGTAATTTGTGTCTTTGAGGACTGCTGAAATCACATTAAAATTGCAACATCATACAGTATATTAATAATATAAACACAGGCTACCGGTGACCAAAACATTACCTCTCTTGCTGTTTAACTCCTGCTTCGTGTCTATACGTGGACAAAATTCACATCACTGAGCAACCGTAATGCTTATCAATTTCAAGCAGTTCTTGAATTTGACCTCTTCTTATTGCTCTGTGCCTTTTTGGCAATTCCCACTCAAAGAACCCAGCCTTTCTCAGCTTACAGTGACCTTTTGGAATGTCAGAGCAAAAACACTGAAGTGAATGCCTAATTTCTAGGTCTCAAACCATCATAAAACAGAATTTTTACTATCTTTTTGATAAAAATTCAGAGCGAGCATTCTTTTGATTGCTGGCATCCTTGTGATTGTGAAGCAAAACTCTAAACCACCCAGGTGAGACCAGCTTTGAGGGACACAGAGGCTCAGCCCAGTGTAAAGCACTGGGCCTCTCCTGCTGCCCCCTGGGTTGTCTCATGGTGATGCATGGTTGCTCCCGGCACACAGCGAGCGTGCACTCTCGGCTTCAGTGGATATCACCAAGTAGTAGCTGTGGAGAAGGTGGGCGTGTGGGGGGTTGTGTTTGTGATTTCTCTTTGTCTGTGTGTGTTAGTGTGCGAAAGTCAGAGAGAGAGCACGGAGGAGAACAAGAGATAGTGAAGGTTTTATGTGAAGCCCGGACGCCAGGGGAAATGTTTTGTGCTGTGGGAGTTTTCCTCAGGATGTCAAGCACCTGTTTTGGAGCGGTGGGGTGATGTGTGAAGTGCACTCCACCAGGTCGACAGCTGGGAAGGTGTGATGTTGGACCCCTATGTAGGATGTGCGTGGCCGTGTGGGTGGATATTGGGTAGTTCTGCTATTTCAGGATTACTGTTTAAATGCCTGACAGCTATCACAGCTGAGTTGCTGCATGTTTGAATAAGCGACTGCAAGTTGTATTAGCCGGGCACGCAGAGCATATATTAGAAGGCACGGGACTGTGTCGTTTGGCATAATATTAAACCATTTCTGTTCAAATACTGTAATACTTTCCTTCCATAAACCTTTCTTTATCGCCTTCTCTAACGAGCGGGTTACATCAAATTTTGATGGTGAATGACGGACAAAGAGGAAAAGATAAGACTCTCATTAAAAGTATTAATATTATTCTCTTTCCTTTTTGTCTCTCTCCCCTCCTCTCGTATCCAACTAATCCCACTCTACCCCTTCAATCTGCCTTTCTTTGACCCACCATTGGTCTTAACTCCACCTACCCCCCCACCTCTTCTGCGCCTGCTCATCTTCTCATCCCTCCCTCGCCAATCCTCCTCTCCAAATCTGTTGCTGTCTCCTTCCTCCTCTACAGGCACCACTAGTCGACGCTGCTCTTTGGATCACCGCGGTATGGCCTTCTGGGAGCAGCCCAGCTATGCTCGATGCATAACAAATGAATTCAGATACTTGCAGCAATCAGTAGGTGCAAAGTCAGCTCCCTCTCACAGCCTCTGTTTCCAATGCACCATAAATTACCTCCCCAGTGTCCCCCTCCCAATTCTCATCACAATGTAGCCAAAAAGATTAACCACTTCCAATAGAGGAGCAAATTTAAGCACACATTTTTTTCCCTTTTTGTCCCTCCCTGATGTCCTTCAGCTGCTAAATTTAGCGTTCCAGGCATGTTCTCGTCTGTGTTTCTAAATAAATTACAATATTGATGATATCGCGGTTACAATATATGTTGCTCCTCGGTTACTCGTCACTTGCGCTTTGCTATGTTTTTGTAAATAGGATCCACCGCAACAACTTGCAATATTTTGTTCATTTAAAATAAGACTTGCAGCATGAAGAAAAAAGTAAATAAGTAAATGAATAAATAACAGTTAGGGAAACTCAGTGAAACGGTATTTTCAGTTTAATAGAATCGTATCTTTCCCTTAAGAGAACCTTTTGTGAATTCTCTCTTTTTTTTCTTTTTCATTTCTTGTCTGATGAGACTTTTTAATCACACAAAAAGCAGTTTTCATTGAAGCCCGAGTGCATTTTATTGCACCATTTCGAGTACTTTTTTTTTGTTGTTGCTTTAGTAGGTTTGCCTTCAGCCTGAAAACACAGAAGCGCTTCCACTAGAATAGGTAATTTTGGTAACCCTCCATCACTGTTAAAAATAAAATAATTCAGAAGAGCTGAGATAGCACATATAGCGCTGCACCTGTGAACGTGTATTTATGGACGTAAACCCTGTGCAATGATGTGAGATGTCATTTCACTCTGCAATTTCTGCCTAAGTGTGTGTCTTCTGCTCCAGTTAACTCTTTTATTCGTATTGGCTCATTTCAAAACATCCGCGAGGCAGAATACATTTCAGGCCTGGCGTAGATATAAGTGTCACATAAAGGGCCTTAGAGAGTAGAGTCTTTCTTCCTGATTTTTTGCACCCCATTTAATCTAAATGTGTAGCTTAGCGTGTATCTTGCGAACTCAACAGAGGACACCGATGCCCCAAGTTCTGTCCTCTCCTGTTTTTGGAGGTTCAGGGGCACCTTGCCAAGGGCCAGAGGATGCTGGCGGGGGATGGGATGTCCCAGGTCACAAAAAACCTGCTGGATCTCACCCAGAGGAGGAACTTCTACGCTGGTGACCTCCTGTCTTCAGTAGAGATCCTTCGCAATGTGACAGAGACCTTCAAGAGAGCCAGCTATGAGCCGTCATCCGATGACGTGCAAGTAAGTGGACGCTGGGTTCATTTGAACATGTGGACATGAATCTTTGTGACGTATGCAAGGAAATACCATGCCGTTACCTAGGTAACATAAATGTTATATAATTTTGGGTACCAGAGCTATAATGTGTAATGTGAGAAAAATGAATTCTATTGTGTGTGAAATAGCACAAACACCCAGGGCTCTATTGTATCAGGAGATCTACTCCACATCCTAAGCTGTTTCATCTCATCATGTTGGGCTTGACTGCAGTCTTGATCCTCTTTATGTCAATAGGATGATGGAGATTATAGCAAAAGCCCCACCTCCATCACCAATAAGACAATTTATGCTCCCAGGGCTGTGCCAATTTCAAAGCCACCCTTCACAGGCCTCTTTGTTCTGTCCAGCATGCATACATGTTAGTTTATATATATATATATGTGGTTGTTTTGCTGCGTGTGCATGTGTGAATGGTTGTGCTATATATGCGTGCTATTTTTTTTTTTTTTTGCTAATTGAGAATAAAATAATTGTTATTATGTGATGCCAAAAGCATACTGTCACAGCATACTACTGTAGTTTATTCGTGAGGTTTCAGGTTTTGTCTGTGTTTTTTACTTCTGGATAAAGTCATGAGTAACAGCTCCAGGAAATTAGAAAAATGCGAGACTTGTCCATCAGCTCTTTGCTGTATAGAAATAGGAATAATTTCTCCTTTATTAGCAGGAAAGTTCAGTTCTTTAAGTACCAGGCACACAGTTCTCTGCTTACTGATAAGCTCGGTCAGATATTAAATCTGAAATATAGCCGTAACTCAAAGCACATAAAGAAAGGCAAAAACAAACAAGCTGTCCTACTTAGGTGATTACAAAACTCTGATCTCAGACACACACACATATAATTTTGTGAATATAACAGGATTTAGTTGGTGTACATCTTTAGAATAGATTCAGTTAGGACCTACAGTAGATAATTCAATTAAAAAAAGAAAAATTCAACTCAATTAATCATGCACCTCCGAAGCGTGGTGATATTTGGACTACAAACTGTCACAGATGCTCTTTTCTTTAGTTTTCTGTTGGTTTAGTCCACTTTTATCAACAGTTTCCTCTTGATGTAAGGCGCATGGTCCTTTTAATATTGTGCAAAACCCCAAATGTTTTGTCCATGGATGGGATACCAAGGTGCCATTCAGCCACTTTCCTACCGTAGAAAACCTATGAAATGAGGAAAATGTCCTATCTCTGGTTATTAGGAGCGTGTGTGGGCAGACAGGAGAGCAGTCAGCCAGCCCAACCCCTCCGTGTGTCTCTGCGCTAATGCAGTGTTAAAGTGGGCACATTACCACCAGAGGGAGCATAAGCATTCAAGTAGAAAACAAGATAGCCTGTGTCAAGAGAGAGAGCCACTCCCTCAGGCATATTGTAGACCAAACGAAATAACAAGGCTAAAGATCAGACAGGGGTCCTATTACGACTGCAGGCATGCACCCCAAGCAGTCCCGCTCTCCACTGCTGAAGAAGACAATCCACACAGCTGCTCAAACATTCCCTTTCATCTTTTTTTTTTCCTGATTGCAGCTTGTGCTTTTCTCCTGTAGCATTAAGTGTTTGCTGCAAGCTGCAGGAGGTCCAAGGTGTGTTTCTGTCAGAGCTCAAGCACAAATTCCATCATTTCTCCTATCGTTTACCATCATGGTTTCAGTGGCAGATTTCCTGGTGCTATTGAGCCCTGCGGGAGAAAATCATTATGCCCCTACAGAAATCTCTTATTTTTCGCTATCCTAAATGTTAGTATATTATCCATAACAGTAGGTTTTTGGAGTGCATGGTGTTTATGTCATGATTTGAGAAAAGCGTCTAGCTGCAGTGCCTGTTATGCTGGTGTGTGGGAGTGTTATGCATTTTCCCTTTCATCATCTCCACAGAACTTCTTTCAAATCATCAGCAACCTCCTGGAGGAGGAAAATAAGGAGAAATGGGAAGACGCGCAAAAGGTAAGCATGTGGCAGTACACCTAGTAAATAATTCAGGTTGCTGCACGAACACTATTTGCCTCAAAATTCGACTCAAAGCTTGTTTGCTGTTACTCCATCTGAATAGCACAGATTAAAGCAAGTCAGGTGGATTTAGGATTATGTTACACTTACACATATGGTAGTGAGGTAATTTAGCAGGTGTGACATCTGGCCTCATTTAGAAAAAAACTAGTTCCTCCGAGCTCCACTTGGTGGCAGCAGCACTGCCATAGATATTGTCCAACCATCAACACTGCAGGACTCATTCCTTCTGCATTGTTTCACCCAGCTGATGCCGATGAAAGCAACCAGTGTGATTAGGACCTTACTCAGGTCAGTTTTACCATACAAAAATGAACATTTCAGCAGCTGAGACTCCAATCCTTAGTCTCCCCTCTTGATATTTATCATATAGTAAAGGTGGATGGTGAAAAATTGTTTCAATATCCTTTAGAAATAGAGAAGCAACATACTGCAACACAGCGGCAATGTTGTGTATGTCAAAATTTAAGTGCCGAAAAGTACCCATTCACAAGACTTGTTTATTCACGGAGATTGGATTCTAGCATCGTCCTGGTTTAGACACATCTCTAAGTTTGAGAGGTGGCAGGTCTTGTTTTCAAAACCGCCACTGGTGTCTGAGACAGCCTGAACCCTGAAATCACACACATCCAGACTCTGACAGAGATGCCATCTGTGATGACTGCGAGTCTGCAAAGGGCATCTGCTCTGTTGTCACCTTCACAGGTAAATTGGGTGTCACCTGCACTGACACATGAGTGAGGTGATGCCTTAAAATTACTTTTTTTCTTACTTTCTCCACACCTGACTTCAGCTGATGCTATAAGGGGACACAGGCAGTTCAAATATTGCTCAGAGTGCCAGTCCTGGCTGTCTACACAAGGAGTAATTAGGTGTTTACTTACTGGAGCTTTAATTTGGCAGGGCCCCTAAAGGGATGATGTCGGTGAGAAGAGCTCGCAAACTAGCAATTTCATCAGCGAGTATGCGTAAGAGATAAGGACAGACAGATCCGAGGAAGTATAGATAAATAAAAATAATAAATATATTGTCTCCATGATTTAACACCCAGAAGAAATGTGCGACACTGTTAAATATTCCCGCAATTATTAATGTGCATGTCTGAGATGTGCTGCTTCAGTTACATCATTATAAAAAGTGAACATGGCCAAGCGGCATCGCCTTACACAGTTTTTCTCACTTGTTGGGTTTCTTGCATTAATGAGTGTTCTCGGCTCAGCTTCCACAGCACCCACACACCAAAAACACGTACATGAAACACCTCACTATTGGGCTTAACTGGCTGTAAAGTTGGCTTTTTGCACTGATCACTATATATTCACCTCCTGCCTCTGTTACCATGGCAAGGAAAGGAACAGCTCTGTCTGCAGAACCTCTGCTGCAGCCATTTCCCTGCGCTGCCTTCACGTCTCGCGGTTGCCATGGAGACCAGCAGAATGAGCATTACTGCACTCTGCGTCAGACATGCCGGAAGGGGCGACATGATGTGCTTTTCTCCCCCACTATGGCTTTCACTCTGCTGTGTCAGAGGCTCTCGACTTCAGCACCGCTGATCCGTTATCCCGGCTTAGCCGCGGCACATGAAGAGGCATGTGCAGACACACACAAGGTGCTACAGAGGAGGGAAATACCTGCCTCAGGTGTTTGTTGAATATCAACTCAGAGTGAGGTGCTAATTGCTAAATGCCACTCAAAGGCCTCTCTAATTGCCTGACATCACCACTGTGCGCTTACACACTTATTTATGCCCCACGATTACATGAGTCTTATGCAGAACTGAAAAATGGTATTGCAGTACAGCACGATATATCCCATTCAAAGACTATGATTAGATGTGAGACATCGCCAGTAGATGGGCAGCCAGGACAGTGATCCAATCTTTTGAAGGTCAATTATTGGATTAACGTGCCTTTGATTTATTGACTTTGGGGAAAAGAGCTGAGTGGACCAGCAGTGTTACCGCTTGTGCTATAGAGCTGTCCATGGTTCTGAATTCATGCCCCTTCACTCTTATGTGAGTGCTGATGTCCATGGAGCAACACGTGAACTGAGGCAATCACCCTTGACTTGGCAGTGCTCTTCCAGAAACAGGCCAGCCACCAAATGTGCTGGCACAGCTGGTGGTTACAGCTCTGATGCTGATGTTATTTGAATGGTTCAAATAGGGCTACAACTAATTTATATATATATATATATATATATATATATATATATATATATATGACTGGTTAATCATTTTCTTTTTCAGCAAGTTCAAAAATGTTATCTTTCATACAAAAATAAGTACAGAGCACCACATTTTAATCACTGGAGAACTATTTAAATTAAAACTGTCCCCTTGTCTTTATTATCTTGTCCAGATCTACCCCGGAGCAGTGGAGCTCATGCAGGTCATAGAAGATTTCATCCACATTGTTGGACTGGGCATGAAGGATTTCCACAATGCCTATTTGATGACTGGAAACTTAGGTAAGAATCGACCCACTTTGCCTTCGGGCCCACAGCCGCTGAGATCGTTTTACCATTTGTTTTGGCTTGATATGGACACATAATCCCTGTGCTCCTCTGACTCCTTGTGTCAATTTCCCCACCATCATTAATTTAGGATAAATGCTTGGCAGTTGGGGTGGGGGAGTAAAATTACTGCAAATCAATAATGTTGATTAAAAGTGATCTTGCGGTCTTAATGTGCTAAATTCCAATGAAAACATTTAACACTCAATCCAATATCAGTAGCTTACAGCACGGGAAAACCTGCAAGAGTAGTGCCTTCACTAGAATAAATACAGACAATACTTCAAAATAACAACCACGGGTACACATTTTATTGATGCTCAAGTACATTTTAAAACACTGGGGATTTTATAACATAGTTCAGTAAGAGCAGCACTATGTATAGGTTCAAAGTTTTTTGGTCAATAATCACATCAAATATTTATGTTATTCTGAAGATGAAATGGTTCTGTTTGACGCTGCACTGTAGTTCTGTGAGTAAGACTTGATTAGCAGAACATACCCTATAGCGTGTTTTGCAGTTGTACAGCCGCATGAGAAAAATTAATTAAAAATAAATAAATAAAAGATTGCTTGTCAGTTCCTCGTGAGATTAGCAGTCATGGAAAAAATACAGTAGGAGGGTCTGATAAAAGGCTGTAAAATTGGAAGTGAAATTACAAGTTTTCTTTGCAGCTGTAATGAGCTTTTCTGCAACGCTGATTTTTGTCAAGATTATGACTCGAAAAACAAAACAAAAAAAACAAAGTGCTGCTGTGGGTTCTTTTAGCTTCGGTCGCGCAGCCTCTCGGATGATCTGAGATCTCTGTGGCATTTCATTTTTTACTCAGCCACAAATGGTGTCTTACTGGAATAGAAGAGTAGACCGGTGGTCTTCATTTATTCATGCAAGTGAATGTGAGTGTGCACAGCTGTGCTGTTAGGCCATTCCTCTTAAGAGGAACAGAGATGTTTCATCCTTGTATTCTTTACAATAGCTAACATTCAGCTCACTTCGAGCACACTTGCTCTCTGTGTTTCTTTATGGTATGTGATTTCCATAATGATGAATCGGTAGTCTCCAAGAATAGCATACCAAACATGGTTCAATGAATGCACACATCAAAGTACCATTATGAAACACTGTGAGAGTCAAATTAACTAATGGATTTCGACTTGGAAATAAGGTTTGAATGCATTTCACATTGCCAATCATTAATGACTTCTTTCACAGATGTGAGAATATTTCTGTGCTGTTCTCCTACTTTATACTTATTTCAATTTGTCTTAATGGCCATCATCCAAACTTATTGCCAGTGCCTTCTCCTTATGCTCAAAAAAGCATTAACACATGACCCCTGCTTTATACACAAAATGGATTGTGCTCTGTGAAACTGACTCTAAATTGACGGTTAAGTGTTTTATCCACATTCATACAAGTTCCTTGAGTAGTTTAATGCATTTCATAGCTGGGCTTGAATTTAAACTATTTGACTCTTATTACATTAGTCAGCTGTATCACTGTCCTGGCCTCCACTCAAACCTGCTGGACTGTGGACTAAACCGTGTCCATCTGTCAGATGTGATATGAAATATTTTTGGTAAGCGTGGAGCAATGATGCAACTCACCACTGTTTCTCAGTCTAAGAAAGCACTGAGTGGCATAATCAGGGCACCAGATTCAAAACATTCTGAAGTTTTTCTCCCACATGTCCATAGAATGAAGATATATTGATTTTATGCAACAAGAAATGCAAGAAACTGAAATAATGGAATAATTCCAACACAGTCAACAACATCTTCTTGCTTATTATCATCTGAGTTATTATATATATATTTTTTTCTTAATTTACATATATGCACGCTCATTGTAAAAGATTACCTTTATTTTGAAATAACAACAGTGTTACTCGGTGTGAGATCAAAAGGGAAGTAATTAAAAATAAAACTTCTGTTGAGAGGAACTTGATTGTTTTGACTGAAGGAGGAACAGCTACACTAAAAGTATGCTCACATAAAGTGCAAAGAACACTTGTCGGTAAAAAGCTCATTTGAATAATCCCATCATTTTCTGTTAGAAATCTTAAGGAGCATGAGTGAACCTCTTAATAAGAGTATGTGAATGTTGGAAGCATCATTATTATGTAGAGTGCTAAAGCAGCTTTTTTTTTTTTTTGGAAAAAGTGAGCACAAAGTCTCGGCGGGGGGGGCATTTGGCTTTTGAGCAATTATTTGGAGATATAACATTAATGAGTTGCCTCTGGCTAGAATCAACTTGACTGGCTGCTGGTGGTGGTAAAATACAGGGGCCTAGCTGGGAGAAATTATTATGCCAGAATGGACTCTCTGATTTAATTTTTTCTTTTTTTTCTAATGTCAAAATTAATTACCGCTCCTATAAAATGTTTTCGCATTTGCCACTGCAGAGCTGTTTTCAAAAAACAATCAAGATATGATTCGATACCACATGATTAATACATGGGACTTTCTAATTATCCCATCCGTGGCCAGTGCACCGGCACAGCCAGCCAATGGCAGTGATTTTAGCTCACACACACAGTGCCTTAGCGGCCACGTGGCCCTTTTTGATTAAAGGAATGGAAAGTTTTGTGGCTCCATCAGTGAAAGCCAAGTGGAGAGCATCTGGCTGAGTAAGATATTGCGGCATCATTTCGTCACTAATTTATGGCAGCCTCTTGACACCTAGATAAATACTGGCTGTCACCACTGTATCGTCCTGTGTCCTCCTACTTTTAGTCAAATAACCTTGATTGGAAAAGGCTGTCCACTGCAGCAACTTGTTCTCCCTCCTTGCAAGCTAACAGTTGGAGGACAAAGTGAAGCTTGGGACATGCAAAAAAAAAATTAACACAGTCTTGAAGGTGGACTGCATCACGCTCTATTGTCTTTTTTTTTTCTGGTTGTCTATTGTGAGGCTGCGTGTCATGGTCGAGAGAATATTTTGACAGTAATAGTGATTAATTTCCACTGCGCACACAATAGCTGGAAATGCTCATTAATTTCTTTGCAGGATGTTTATGTTGTCTGACTTCAATGGTTTACTTAACGCTGAACCTCTCATGAACGCATTCAGACGTAATGAGCGATGCAATAAATCCCTCTTATGAAAATGAACCATACAGAATACTCTTAGTGCAATGAATTGCTGTTCAGAGGCGTCGCTGTCCATAATTACTGCTTTATTTGTGCTGCGTAGCCCCATCAGGCGGATGCAAAGCCCCATTTACCTGCAGAATTACCCAGAACTCTGAACGACAGTCTTCCCAGCACCATGTTGTGTTTCACAGTGTGCCCTGTGACTAAAACCACAAACATGAATAAACATGCAGACCACTGCTGCTCCCGACATCTGGTGCTACGAACGGGCCTCTTTGCAAAAACGGCAGGTCTTGTGGTGCTCTGTGATTTCATGCCCGCTGCAGGATCATCCCAAACACCTAGATGCACCTTCACTGTCACTGATTTCACTCACACATGGAATCGCGCCAGGATTCAAATTGTATTATTGGCACAGTACAATGAACAATAGAGCTTCTGCATCAATGGTAGGATTAGCCTCAGATTCCCCTTGCTGAAGCACTACCTGACTGGGACTGGATGTGATACCAGGTAGAGAACAGTACAGCTTTATCCTCCCCTTGTAATGCTAAGGCCTTTTCTGTTGATCCTGGGTATTTTCCTTGTCACTGCCTTAGTGCACTGACTGGCCTTTTATGGCACCTCAGCAGGGAGGTGCCATAAAAGGAAAGCGTGATTAAGGTGATTACCTTTCTAGTACTTGTCAGGTGCCAGTTGTAGCTTTGGGTTTGTATTTTGCAGCAAATGAATGCATCAAAAGCCCAGTTGGCCTGGTATGGCTGACAGATGACCTGCATATTTGCATAATTATTCAGTTTCATGTAAAATCAACCTATTAATTTGTGAGAGAATGCAGACTCTGCATGTTGAACTCGAATCACAGGAATGCCCTTGTGTTTACTTTTGAATGACAGTGGTGCAGACTGTTATGTTCATAATTTTGTCTAATATGCAATGTTCAAGCAATGCTAATAATCTGTATTTCCTCGTTTTTCTGTAGTCGCCAGCATCCAGAGGCTTCCAGCAGTGTCTGTGATGACTGACATTAACTTCCCCATGAAGGGTCGTAAAGGCATGGTTGACTGGGCCAGAAACTCTGAAGATAAAGTGGTCATCCCAAAGGGCCTCTTTGTTTCCCAGTCAGCAGGTATGGGACTATATCACCGAGTCATCTGACTGCTAGTCAAATACGTCTTTCTTCAAGAATTAGAGGCACATAAACAGTCTCTACGTGCAAACTCCATCTGTCTTAGAATATATATTCAGTATATACATACATATATTCTGTCAAGCTTCAGAATTACAACCTGCAGCAACACGTCTTAAATGTGCAGGGAAACTGTAGTAGATTCGCAGGATTAATGCTTCATGAATACACAATGATTGATTCACTGGCCACTGTTGAAAATTGGAAAATATATGTCTTCACATCTCAGCAGAAGTGGAATGATTTTAGCTGAGTTGGAGTGTCTGACAAGTTACTAGACTTTCAAGCAGACACATCTGTCTTCTGAAGAATGTTTTTTTCCCTTTAATGTTTATGCTTCACCACTCCTTGTTTAGAAAAAGTGAAATAATGGTACAAGCCTCTGAACAGAGCCAGTTTGCTTGCCTGTGCTTGTTCAGTTGCAAGAGTTTTCCATCAGCTCAGCATTTGTAGCATCCTCTCAAACAATGCCAGTTGCCACTCTATACTGCAATCCAGAGCCAGGCAATTTGGTTGATTGGTGTAATCAGTCTTATCCCAAATATATCAATGATAGCAAAACAAGGAATTGATTAGGATGCCACGTGCTTGACCCAAACCAATTCTGCAGTGGACTCTCTCTTGCTGGACAAACAAAATCAGGTGTTAGTTAATGTGATTTGTTTGGAAATAAAAGCACACCTTCAGGTTTCATTGGGCATTTATGTAAATGATTGTATATTTAATGAGCTAACACCTAATTTGCATATATAAAATGAACTTTAGAAAACTTGCATATACACAAATACATTTTTTTAAATTCAGAGGCTAATTTATACATCTGTTTGTCCTGCAAGATATGCTTAAAATGTTTGGGTTTTTTGTGGCTGATGACAGTGTTTCTTTACTTAAAAATTCACAAAGCATCATCATTTGCAGTAGTAATAAAAAAAAGGGAAATCTATCTGACATGACATCAAAGCTTCATTTCCTCCTTCAGATATGGAGGGATCGCCTGTCTTCATTTTGGGAACTGTTCTCTACAAGACTCTTGGACTCATGCTACCTTCACCAAAGTAAGGGCAACATTTCTCATTGTCTGCGTTTTCTGGTCTGCTAGCAGGAGGAAATATGAGACAGATTTAATCCTTTGGAAGCTGCACAGGTGTCCATTTTTATTCACAGTAGCAGATCAAGTCTGAAAAAAATGCTGTGCCTTTGTCGCTCTAGTGTCCCTGAAAGTTCCACTTAATACATTGAATAGAAATCTTATTTTGTCCTTCTTACAAACAAATACTTGCATTTTGCTGCTGTTCTTTTATTTTTTTAGAGCTCTGTGTCACTGTAGCATGCAATATGTAGTTAATTAAGGATGACATTAGTGTCTGGAAAAGCAGTGGGATGTCCCAAACAAACACCTGGTGTCAGACACCAATCAACAAGTCCCTGGCAGCAACGTCCCAAGGACAAACCGGTCATTCCAGCACCGTTCGGGCCAGCTGTCACAGAGAGAGCAGCAGCCCTGTGGGTAAATGCAGAGAGGAGGTTATAATGGGACACTGAATTGTGTCCTGTGCAGACAAACATGAGGATAAGCTGATCAAATGGCAACTCTGAAAAGAGAAATACCAGGCAATGTGGCTTTTTTTTTTTTTTTTTTTGCCTGTCCCGTTTGGCTCTTTTGCCATCAGAATTATTGTCTAAAGGATGTGGCTTTTAGTGTACTCATAATTAGAGAGGCATCTATGTGTCATCTGTTTATTACATTTTAAAATGAGTACAGGAAACAGACATATGCAAAAGTCAGATGACAAATTTGAATTATTTGCTGCTCATCATTATGGACCTGCTGCATTTTCAGCTCTTCTTTTCTTCGTGTGGATGACAATTTTTCTCCCTGGGGGAAAGTACATACTGATTTTTATCTTCATTTCAAAATATAATATGTTCTGTCAACTATACCAAAGCTGGATATCCCTTTGAAACATGACTATGATGCTAGCCTGTAAAAGCATATAACACAAAGCATCTTCAGGTGAGCTTTGTAGACTGTGTTTTCTAGTTTCTTTTCTTTTCTTTTTTCTTTACATAATTACTGCCAAAGCATCCTGTATAGCATATCTGATGTCTAATGGGCAGCTCTTGTAGTCCTCCTTTACTGACTTTAATATTCAGGTTAGTATTCAGTGCAAGCAGCATTAGAGAAAATATGCTGCCTGACACTGAAACTTGAATTTGAAGAACTCGCACTCTGAAATGTAGATCATTAGATTAGCAGGCAGAGAGGAGCTTTAAATTCAAAAATATATGCACAATATCTTCCCTAAAACACCAAATCAGGTTTTAATACCAGCGTGGTATTAAGCCTCACTCACTCTAAAGTTATACCTAATCCTTTAGTATTAACAGTAATTTTTCAGACATTATAAAAATGCTAGAATCTAGACTATCAGTGTTGGAAATGATGATGCATGATGTTATTCCTAATGAGGGATTCACTGTAACTCGTTTGTGTCTGTTTGCGTAGGTATTTGGCTACGCAGGATGAAGGATTATGGCCATGCCACCTACTCAGACGTGTTTGTGTGCAGTCCTCCAAACAACCAACAGCATGTGACCCAACAGGGGTTACACTATGCGTAGTTGAATGTTGATTAGTTGAAAAGCGGGCCTGAACAGGAAACTGAGCTTTAGCGGAGCTCACCACATAGAGGGAGAAGCATGAAAAAAATAATCAAAGATTAAATAACAGCATGGAAAGAGCAGACGCTGGCAGCAGTGGACACTTTCCATTGTTTTCAGCACTGGGGTTCACTTCAGCTCTTTGTATAACCTTGTCTTCTCCTCAGCTGGCTGAAGGAGCAACAGCAGCACAATTGGGAGTAGCACACAGAGTAGTTGTTCCACATATTTTGACCTTTGATGGCTTTAAGCAGCTACAGCATGGAGATGATGGTCTGCATAGCTATGCGAGGCCCTTCATAGGACCAACGCACAACCATGCCAAGGTCTTGAGTGCACTCAAAAACTTAATTCAGCATGCTTGAAGCACAGACAGTATGTCCACATTTTGAAGTTCCAGTATTGGCATTTTGGCTGCTTTTTGGGAGCTAGATGTTGCCTTTCATGGATGAAAGGATGGAGTGCTAATTGTCAGTGGTTAGCTATTAGCTGTTAGCTAAATCTAAATTAAGAAAGCAAAACAGAAAACGAATAGCACACTAGAATTTCACTCTGAAGCACAGACTTGTAGGATGGTCTGATTAGTGAGAGAATCTATTAAACCTACACAAACAGCTCACACATTCAGTGCAGGGATCCAGTTTAATTATGTCATCCAGTCAGCCCCAGCTGCCTGTGTGGGACAGCTGTCAATCAGTGCAGCCACATCCCAAATTCAACTATGGTGGATGAGTTAGAAAAAGGAGAGGGGAAACTGATTTGTTTGTTTGTTTTGTTTTTAATAACAGCTTTTAAATATTATTTTTAGTGCTGTAAAATTAGACAGACTCCCTTTTAGATCCATACTCCAGTGGCACTTAGGGGAAATGCAGTTTCTGCACATCAGTGTCTTCATTTTTCTGCTCTGGGGGTTGCCCCTCAGTGTAAATTCATGCACCGTGCTAACACAGCTAAACTTAAAAATAAGCCACACTGATGAACAACACTGAAATGTTAATTGACAAGGACATCTAAGAAGCATTTAGTAAAAAGATCACAACACATATATGTAAATATGGCTACTTAAGCACAAACATTGTTACACATACTGCAATTATTATCATCTATGTTTGTAAAAAGATTTATTATAAATCATTATAATTCTTTTTCGTTTTTTTGACTTGATCTTTTCCCTGTGAATGCGATGTTAAGCCCTTTTCTCCTCGTTTGTTTCACATGCCATGTTTACTGTGAAATTTTGTTCGAGTCTTGACTAAATGCAGAATGACACATTTGAATAATTAATTTTGTAATTTTCTCACATCTCTGTTTGATTCAGGAACCACACAGTTGTGAACTCCAAGGTCATAGCTGTGACTGTGAGACCCGAGCCCAAGGCCACTGAGTCCCACCTGGAGATTGAACTGGCTCACTTGGCAAATGTAAGCACAGTAACTAAAATGTTCATACACAGATGCACAGTAAATACTGTATATAGTTTGGATCTATAGTTTATTGACCTTCATGTTCCTTTGTTAACACTACACAAAGAGTTTTTGTTTGCTGGCTGAATGTTCTACAAAGACCACAGCACGTATCATCTCCCATTAGCTGACACACAATGGCGGTTAATTGGCTCGATAATTAATTTGCAAGCACCCGGTGTCGGGAGAGAGCACTACGTTCAGATAATTACAAGGACAATCCCTTTTTATGATCCAGCCCTTTTTATTCATCTTTGAGATAAAGTGCATGTAAGTCCGAACGTGTCAGCAAATTTGTGCATGCTTGTGTGTGTGTGGTAGTGGAGTCCAAAGCTTTTTTGTGTGATCTATGAAACACATTTTCAAAAAAGCTAAATAAAAGGACAAACATTCACTTGATTTATAATAATGATGATGGTGGTGATGAAAATAATAATGAGTTATCATCGTAATTTACGAAACATTTTGTCCTTTTCCTGCCTTCCAGGGAACAATGAACCCTTACTGTGCGCTGTGGGACAGCACCATAATGTAAGTGGGCATGCACTTTCACTTCTTTTCACTTTTTTTGTTGTTATAGGTATTCATTATTTTCTGTGTATCTTAATCAATTCATGTTGAGTGTGTGTGTTTTTTGGGATAATTTCCATGTTCAAAATCAGGGTGATACATTTTTCTGGGTAAACCATTACAACATTATTGGAACTACAAAGAAACTGCATTAAACCTCATTCAGAGCGGACAACACGGTAGGCCAGTTGTAAGTCATATGAGTTTAATGCTTGCCTGTAAAACTCACACGTGTTGATTTAAACCTGTGTTCATACTGACTCTGAGTCAACGATGGCGAGGTCCTGAAGTTGCAGAGTTCTTGTTTAGTGAATGTCATCATGACTCCATCAAGTTTTCTATCAGAACCCAACACGAATCAAACAAATATGAGTTACTAATACTAATAAGTTAGAAAATAGCCGGTCTCACAGCAGTTGAGGCATTTATATCTATACCAGTCCTTTACAAAATAGTTTGAGTGCATACAAAACTAAAAGGCAATTGGCAGCATGTATAGGCTTCAGCAGACTTCTTAAAGATATTCATTTTACAGTAAGTGCTGATAAAAGTCACTGCCTAAGGTGCCGTAGCATCAGTCAAAAATACTGCAGAATTATATAACGTATCAGGAGGAAAAGTCCCACAAATTATGAGGACATAAAGCACAGCCGCTTTACCTAAACGAAACACAGCCGCTCATATAGAATGCTTAATTTTATGGTGTAGAAATGTGACACTCCATAAGAATATAACAAATATTACATTTATGTAAAGCCAATGACTTGAGTAACATTACATTTTGCACTTTTGCTTATCTGAATAAGTTGTTTGCTGCTTGATGCATAGTCCTCCAAACTGTGTCTGTGTTTGAGGTTGTTGTGCCATTTGTGTTGATTTGATGTCACCTTCTCTGCAGCAAACAGAACAGTCCCGTGATTTCCCATGTTGGATCATTTCCACTCAAAAGTGGAATTTTCTTCGTACTTTAAAATAAGACTTGTTCACGGTGTCAGTCAGTTAATTAGCCTCAAAAAGACATCATGAATGACTGTCCCTGAGGTAGTGTAGAAGGCCAGGTAGACTGCCTCGCGGCTGGAAAGAAAAGAAGCATCACATAACAGGTGGGGGGCCAGGGCAAAAGAGGTCAGATGAATGGCCTGAAGCATGGAAATCTGCTGAGCTAAAGAGTTTAGAGGGTGGCTGCAAGGCTAGGGAGAAAAAAAAGATGGTTGGAAGAGTTGCCAGGAAACTGAATCTACAGGTTATTATGAAGCTCACAAACAAAAAGGGCAAGGACAGGCAGGACGAGCTGAAAACTGTAGAAACCGTGCACAAAGGATTATAGGCAGCTTAAGAGCTTCTGAGTGCTGCACCGATAGAAGACTTTAAACCAAAGAAGGCACTATCTTGCTGTTAGAGGTAGCACTCACAGATGATGGCTCGAAACAAGAAACATCTTCCGGTAGGGCCAGGCAGGTGAGAACAAGAACTGGTGTGTTGCCATGGAGACAAAAAAAGACCATGAGGACAGACAGAAAGCTGATGACTGGTTTAAAAGAGCAATGGCTGGAGTGAAGAAGCTTCAGTGGGGTGACCTGGAGATCCACAGTATTGTGATTGGTGGGCAGTAGTTTTGATCCAGGACAGGTAGACAACTGGGATGCAAATACTTCTGAAGTGGCAGCAAATTAAATATCAGTGAGTCTTACAGTGGCAGACACCAGTCTTAAGACCTGGAGCAATTGGGGTAGTGCCCAGTAGTCATCGCGCAGAGAAGACAGGCTATTGAATATTTGAGGGATGGACATTTCACTGGGTGTTGGCAGGGGCGGCTGATGGATGGTTGGGGTGGCCGATTGAACAGCTTAGGCGGCTACACAAGCAATTACCTGATGAAGATTTCCAGTGCTGGACATCAAAAAGAAAGAGAGAGAGAGAGAACTCTGGTGGCTGTTGGGGCAAATGGCAAGGCAGGATCCAAAGAAAGATTTGCTCCTGGGTGGTCCAATAAAAGTTGATAAACCTAAAAGTTAAACAGGGTTGGATACTGCAAACAGCAGGCAAGTCAACTCAAACTGCATGAGGGATTTACAGGCAACAATGTCTGCAATGGATATCATCGAGTGGGCGCAAGCCAGCATTTCACATAATGAAGAAAGAAAACATTTGGTGTACTACAATAATGTTGTGGTTTTGTCTGCATTTGTCTGCATGTGTTATAGGAAAAACAGGACTTTTCCTCCTTCTGTCGCATTTCTGCTGCACAGCCATCGTTTGCATCATCCACTTGGGCGATACACGTGTCTTTTAAGCTCAACAAAAATACCAGAATTATTATAGAAAACTACTCGAGCTTACCTGAAAACAGTGGAAGAGAAATCGTATTTTTTAGAACTTCAACATGGACAGTGGTATTGTTTTTTCTAAAATAAGAATACTAACACTATGGATGGATCATGATCAACTTTTGTTCAGTTTGTTGTTTATTTTTATTTTTTACCTGTAACTGGATGGAAATTTATTTACTAGAAATATGTTTGATTCCAGTTTCACTGAATTGTGTACAACCTAACAGCAATAGTGGATGAACAGAGCTCTGGCAAAAGCATATAAAAGCTTGTTACTTTCACTGTGAAATAGCATCTGAATTGTGCGCGGTCTGTCCTCTATCACAGTATTTGAGGGCAGCTGGTCTATTTTTGAACAGCAATGATACAACTGGGACAACTCAGCTACATTCTCTCTGTCTGACTTTCACAAACCTAGTGTTAAATATCTGATTTTTCCCCCCCATACTACATTAGGTAATTTTAATCATAGCACCACTGAATGACTCCATGGTATGATAATCATTTTTTCAAACATTTGGCTCTTTCTATTATCCAATAGGATCCACTCTTAGGACTCATTGAGGGGGTGATGTGCCATCTGTCAGCCATGTTGGTTCAAACCAAATGAGAGTGCTCACATTGACAATTAGCAGAGAGAAAACATCTGCAAGTGGAGAGCTATGGTCCACGTGCAGGTTATGTGAACACTGAGCTGGACCTTAACATAAACTACACGATCAAAGTATTTTTAAACAAATGTGCTCAAATCTTTCAGAATAGGCTTTATTTATATAAGACTTACAAATAATGAAATGTTGAAATTGACTATAACTAACTTCCAATGTAATATTAAAGTAGTGACCAGAATACTAAACTGCTTGAAAACACTGAGGGCTCAATTCACATTATTATTATGAAGGCCTATAGGTGAATCTGCTGCAGTTGGCTAGCTTTGAAAACGACAGAGAAATATAAACAAACACCACACACTGAGTTCTAAAATATCCAATATCTTTTTTAAATTTACTCTTCCGGTCTCCAGGTCCACAGCACTGAGTGTAAACATATCAGATGCATACACTTTTATTACTTTTTCAAATGTCAATATTTTTTTTTCTTTTTTTCTTTCAAATAACCTCGAAATTACCAATATCCCACCACTGTGCCAAGGGAACAGTATAAAGTGCAACCCAGTGACTCCAGATCAGTTAACATCCCTGTTGTGGTCAAAAATAAATATTTAGGGAGAATTAATCTGCCTGACAACTCACTTCACCTTATCCCTAGCTTTCATAAATAACATTTTAACTATTATTAACATTTTAACTATAAATAACATTTTAACTATTTTAACTATATTACTCCATCTTAGAATATCTCAGAAGTGATATGTCACTGTGAGTCTACCGTAAGGTTATTTTACAGTCTCTTTCTAATGCTACGATATAAAAACAAACTAGTTGTAAAACTAGGCGGTTTTCTTCCTTATTGCCCCCAAACTTGTAGAAAAAATCAAAATGCAGAATAACGTTCCAAGCTAGTTCTGGCCTTTTGACGTTGCCTTGCAATTAACTGCTTTTAAAAATCCTCTGATGCTTGGGAAGCAGTGCATGGAAAGCCATATGAGTGTCTTTTTGACATTTTAATCGCAGATGCTTCAGGACCCTTTCTCGGATTATCAAACAGAGTCTCGTGGAAGCTAAACATCAAACGGCTGAGAACATTTGCAGATCCTTAAATAAGGATTCACAAGTCAGCATCTTGGCCCTTCATTAAGACATCTTTAAAACAGAGAATTTCACTGCCTTTTATCTCACCCTCAAGGTTATTTTATTGTTTAATGTGTTTACTCTAAGCAAGACAATGAAGTACGAAATTATTGTTATTTAAATATTAAATAATGACTTTCTAGTCAAATATATTGATGGATAAAGTCTTTTTTCCTAGCATGCAAAGACACGAGTTTGACACAAGTTTAGAATAAAACAAAAATAAAGTATAGCAAGGACTCGAGCAGTAAAACGTGTTTTAAACAATTATGTGTAAAAACAAAACAAAACCGCTGATTACAACGGAAAGCGCTTTCGAGTCTCGTCTTTAGCTTTTACCGAAAATTATGCACCTCATTAGTTTTATCTGGCATTTCTAAGTGCTGCACAATTCTTAGCAAGAATTTACCGGGAGCACTCCACTTCCTGAGAAATTAAACCTTTTTAATCATTTAGATGTTAACGTGTGAAAGCAGCTGTCACTGCTTCGAGTTCTACAAACATCTGGAGAAGCTAAATTTGAGCCAAAAAGGCTGCACCCTACACTCTCCAACTGCTCCAAATCCTATGAATCAAGAGAAACCTCTGCAACAGCAACATTTGCTTTCCATTTGGACATAAAAAAAAAAACCCAGCAGCTTCTTGGCGGTGTGTCTAAGTGTTGAATCAAAATGTATCTACTACAGCAACAAAGAAGATGCCGCCATCCACAAGTTTGTCTGTGTGGTTCAGTGGTAGTCGTTTACTCCATGAGCTGGGTGGAAGCTGGGACGGAGTTCATGCAACCACGCCTAACCTAGTTTTTGAATATAACATTAAATCTGTGACAAGTCAAACAGTAACATTACTGCTAAGAGAGAATTTACATTTACTAATAAATTTGATAAGCATTCCTTTCATTTTAGTTGCCTGGATTCATGTTAATAATGCTGTATCTGTTCACTTCAGTCATGTCCACAGTCAACTCTACCTGCAGCATAATGCCATGTAAAACTCAAAATCACGTCTCACTTTATCTTTCAGCTAATGCGGTATTTGATTTTAGGTTTTGGGGTTTTTTGGGGGTAGTTTTTTTTGTTGTTGTTGTTGTTTTGAAGAACTCTCCAATGGTTTCCCCTGTTTGACGTCAATCTTATTTGGCATTTTCATATCTGAGATCAGCAGCTGTCAAGCTTTTTCACAGCATAGGACCACAAAGAGACACATTCGCTCCATAGACTCGCACTTCATCAGATTTAGTCTCAGGGACCCATGTGGAAAGATTTATGTCAATTTTTGAGGGCTGCTTTTGAGTGGAAACTGTTGACAGTGCAGATGTAGAGACAATAATGGTGAAAGCGCCTTCATGTCTGGTGGCTGAAATCAAAAGGATGGCACCAGGCGAGAAGTGACAGTATGAGTGATGTTTAATAATTTTAATTGTAAGCTTTAGTCAAGCAAGGGCTGATAGTGGACTGATAACGACTCTTAACTATGAATTAGTTCACAATAAAAGGTATTTTTGCATTTGTGCATGGGCCAGAGGTTGGGGTAATGCACATGTACACACAGTGAAGTATGGCATGCAATACTAATGCACCAGCCCCTTGTAGGTGATAATTCTCTGATACTTTATGCATGCAGGAATTCTATCTGACTCCATTATTATTTAACTTAGATAATAGATGTATTTTTATATTCGTATAGATGACCAAAGAAAACTTGTGTACTTTCAATTATGGCTGTCTGAACTTACAGTTCGCAACACAATTTAAATTTACCAGTCACATAAAGTTTAAATATTGGTATTTAATACCAAACATTGGACAGTAGATGCAGTGCAGTACAGTGCAGACAGTAGTGGATAAAAGGTCAACTAAACTGAGGATAACAGGCAGGCCATTAAGCCAAGCTCAGCCGGATATGCTGGTAGATCACCTGATAACAGCTCATCTCAGTTCAAATGATACCCTTTTAGGCATCCAATTGGCAAATCTCATAGGGAGTATTATTTATGTTGCTTTGGGCTGCATAGAGTTGCTGCATCTTCAAACCACTTTGCACCACCACCCCTCCACCTTCATGCTGTCTCTGACTTAATCAGTTTTCTGTCTGTCACTCATGCATGCTGTTTTGTACTGAGTGCTTTCCATCAATCCATGCACTTTTTTAACCACGTATCCAGTTTAGGACCACAGGGATGTCTGGAGACTATCCTAGCAGGCAAATGACAAAAGGTGGGGTAGACCCTGGACAGGTTGTGACTCCCAGAAGAACCAGACTGACAAATAAAAACGTTTGCTAATGAAAAAAAAAATCTCTCTGTTACTACAGTGACCCTAATGAACTGTAGTGATGCCTGTTCCTTGGTGTATTTTATTAAACAGATGCACGATACATCTTTCATTTGTATGCACCTGTAGGGCTAGTCACACCCTCACTAATAAATACAGATGTCACGTTATCTTGTTTGTCTGCCTCGTTTTGAAGGGTCTTGTCCCACTCAGGGAATGTTAGGGATTAATCAGATTTCCCTGATACACAAGAATATGCGCTCATTTTTCTTTTCTCTTCACTCAGTTAACACACACAATGTGGCCCACAGGCTGATATAAATTGCCCATCATCAAGAGATCCAAGATGGATGGGATCATTTCCCAGCATTGCCCCCTCCCTCCTCTGCCTGCCATTGTGTGTCAGTCTTTCAAGACTTTATAAAATTGCCTTAAGTGCATAGCCTAAGGCACGCTTTAAGCTCCCATCTTGGTGTCTGCCTAATCTAATGTGGGCATGCAAGGAATTTAAAGGTTTTTGCATCCCTAGAGAAACATACGGTGAGCCCTGCTTATGTGCAGTGTGACAAGTGAGGTTAAACAACTGCAGCTATGGTCATGTAGCGTATACAGCAGTGCCACCATGTTGGCTTAAAAATAATGATACAGATTTACTGTTTGACTTATGCTGTAAGTATAATGTCTAAACATGTGGGTAAGGTGTACATTTAGTAACAGGATGTGTAGAGGGGCTCAGTCTTTCAAAGTTAAGTTGTGGTTTAGCAAGACTCAAAGGTTTAAATACTGAATGTGCTTAAAACTTTGTGAGCTTTCTATGTAACTCTTGCTGTCACTTATCTTGCGGCTTGACACCGAACTGCGTAAAAACCGGAGCCCCATCAAGTTCTGTCAGAAATTTTAAGTCCTGTAAGTTTTGATGTAAAGTTGTCAATAGATCACTGCGTGGATATAAAGTGGTCAGCAGTTGGTGTGTGATGAATGTCATCTCATCAGTCTTACTGTGGTCAAGAATGTCACTTTCTCTTGGGGATGTTTTATATTCTTGGGCCACCGAGCCCCAATAAGGTCAGGCAACACATCAAACGTGGCATACATAAATCCCCAGGCAGGGATTGTTCTCCTGTCAGCTTCCCCCCCGGCACAGAGGATAAGCAAACATCTAACAAGTCAAAAGTTAGAAACAGATCATGCCAAGGTTTGAGTTTTCACCAGGGGAGAGATAGATTCATCCCAAAGTTACAAAGCATCACACATTGTGTCAGTCTGTCACGTCAAAAGAAAGCCTGCATTGGAAAGTAGGTTTGTATTGGATCATGACAATCAGTTTGAGTATGTAATAGCACCCTACTTGTTACCTTATGGTACCTCATCACTCTCCTACAGGAATTACCCAAAGTGCTGAAAAGTGTGCACTATTGTTATAAAATATGTGCACAGCAGTTTTGTCACGTTAAAAGATTCTTTTCTAACCTTTACTCTGCAGCTGTGCAAACATGTACTGACTACAGTGTTGTGAAGAAGTGTTTGCCTTTCCTGATTTCTTAGTTTTGCATATTTGTCACACTTACATGTTTATCTTGTAATATTAGATAAAGATAACCTGAGTAAATACAAAGTTTTTAAAACATGATGTCATGTATTAAGGGGGAAAAAGCTATTTGAACCTACCTGGCACTGTTAAAAAAACAATTGCCACATCTCCCTTTGTTAAATCATTAATTTAATGGAATTTACCACAATTTTTGGAAAGCTGAGTTCAATGTCAGCAGCCACACCCAGACCTGCTGAATCAAGAAGTCACTTTAGAACCTCTCTGACAAAGTGAAGTAGGTTAAAAGATCTCAAAAAGCAACACATCATGCCATGAGCTAAAGAAACTTAAGAACAAATAAGTAAAAAAGTCACATCAACCTTGGAAGGGTTCCTAAGGCGTTGGGACTTCATCAAACGATGTTGAGAGTCATTTTCCACAAAAAGAGAGAACTAGGAACAGTGTTGAGGCTTCCGAGGAGTGTTCGGACTATCAAAATCACTCCAAGAGTGCATCTATGACTCATACACGAGGTCCAAAACAACACAGAAAAGCATCTAAAGAACTGCAGGCTTCACTTGCCTCGATTAAGGTCAGCGTTTATGATTCAACAATAAAAAAAGAGACTGGGCAAAGGTAGCATCCACAGGAGAGCTCCAAGGAGAAAACCACTGCTGACGATCCCCAAAACTTCTGGAGAAATAATCTGTGGATTGACAAGACAACAGTCAAGTATGATGATGGTGGTAATGTGGTATATGATGGTAATGTGATGGTCTGAGGCTGCTTTGTTGTGTCAGGACATGAATGACTTGTTGTAATTGATGGATCGATGAATTCTGCTCTCTACTAGTAATCCTGAAGGAGAATGCCCAGCCACAAGTTTGTTCCCTGAAACTCAAGTACACATGGATTATAGAGCATGATAATGATCTGAATATCAAATGCTTGATTGCAGTTGTTGCTGCCAAGGGTGGCATAACTAGATATTAGATTTAGGAGGTAATTCTATTTTTGCACAGGGCCAGTTTGGTTTGAATAGCATTTTTCCCCCTTAATAAATAAAATTATCATTGAAAACTGCATTTTGTTCTTGCTTAAGTTACCTTTATCTAACGTTAAAATTTGTTTGATGATCTTTAACATTTAAGTGTGACAAATAAGCAAAAAGAAAGACGTGGTGATATTGCATACAGTTTCTCACTGGGTTCATATAGCTGTAAATATATTTGCGCTTGCTTAAATCAACATTAATCTTAATGTTGAAACTGGAACATTTGGAGAGCCACACACCTGTACAGATGGAAAGTCCAACATGCAATTTCAACATTGAACTACTTCTGCAATCATCAGCAGTGCGGTATCATAAAATCCTTCTCAGCTATCATATGACTCCTCTTCCGGGGCTAAACTTGCTCCATATTTCACCCACAGGTGCTTCTTTGGCCACTTTGGTGACTTGTAGACATGTTGTTTATATGCTTCAAACGTTCATTTTGCACCAGTTTTGAAGAAATTAATGTTTCTAATATGACCAATTCGTAGAGGTTCTGCTGTATATATAAATACATATAGTTTAATTTATTTATAAACTGTGATTCAAATTTATAACTAAACTTTTTTAAGAACTGCTGATGCTAGCTTAATGAGTGGGTCAGTTGCTTTTTTCTATTTTATCCTTTCTTTTTTTTTCTTTTTTCTTTATGGTTTTTGTCTTAATTGGTTTATGTTTTTTGTTTTAGCATGCAGTCTGCTGAAAAGCACATATCAGTTGTGTACACAGAATGGTCACAGCCCAGTTAAGAAGAGAAGCAAAAGGGGGAGGATGTCCGTTTATCGTTTCATTGCTGTGCACACACAAACAACCCACAGTGTCGGTTGGCCCTGGCTGGAAATTTGCAACTGGCTCCATGGTCTCTTCCAGGAATAATAAATATTTCTGCCACATTGATCAAATGACAAAGCAGGATTAGCTGCCACTGCCCGCTTAAACAAATCAAAAGCCAGTACGTGTTATATTGTCTTGAATCACTAGTATGCATCTTTTTCCCTTTTTTTCTTCTTCTTGGCTTTATAAAATTAGTAGTAGGGTGAGCAGAGCGCCTTGCAGGACAACAGGTGTTTGCTAGTGACGGCACGAAGCTAAAAGTCAGGTTGGGTGTTGCGGCAAAGGCTGTGTTCAGAATAAAGCCTCGGTGATATTTAATCAGCAAGGATGGTATTTCTGAAGGCACAAAATGAGTCGGGGGTGAATGACAAATGGAAGAGAGACGCTCCTTTCATTTCACCTACTAGTGGTGTGAAGTGGGGACTGGCTGCAACCATTTGCGCTGCCTCCGCGGGGTGGTATTAGTTCTGCGGTGTTTTTTAGGGGAGCGCTTCACGCCAGGGAGCGACAACTTTCGTGTAAAATGACTTTCAGGAATGACCCAAAAGCATCCTTTATTCCCGTCATATCACTAGACTCGAAGCCGAATAAGCAAACCTTGCGACGGCGTGCGTTTATTTTTTCACTGCATCTGCCTCCCCCCCTCACACCAGCAGAGAGGAACAGAGTATCAATCTGATGCTGTCCACCGTTTCCAGGGTGAAAATCCCCCTAAGGAAGCATTCAAAAGCTGCTAATTAAAACAGCTGAGGGGGGGAAAATCAGCCGAAAGTGGGGGGGTAAAAAAAAGGACAGGATAACCGGGGGGGGGGAAGAGGATTATAGTCGTTTGGAAAAGATCTCTAGAAGAATATAAAGCACGCAGAGAGGCAAACAGGTAAATATAAAGGCTTTTAACTTGTGCGTGAAGAGGAAATAACGCTGTTTTCTGTATCACTCGACTCGTTGGTATTTATCTGCGTATAGCGAATCAATCAGCACCGGTCTGCTTGGACAGCTCCGTGCGTCCTCCCCCTCCTCCGTCTCTGCCTCTCTATCTGCTCCAGCTGAAATGCTGCTCGTAGCCACACCAGAGCCGTGTCGATTAGTCTGTTCGCTTTTTTTTCTTCTTCCTTCTGTCTATGAAACAATCTCTCCAGCTCTCGAGTCATATTAGTAATAATTAAATAAAAACGCCGAAGCGATGTCGAGAAGTCCTGTGAAGTCGTGTCACCGCTGGAATTAAACCTCTAATTGCCTCTGCCTCCTCCTTGCAGGAACGATTCTTGGGGAGCCTGGTCCACAAAAGGATGTAAAACGGTGCTTACAGATGCATCCCATACAAAATGCTTATGTGATCGTGTATCTACCTTCGCCATTTTGGCTCAGCAACCAAGAGAAATAGTAAGTAGGCTATTGATTTGCTATTCGATGTGGGTTTCATGAGCTCATGTAAAGGAGAAAGGCTCCCTGTTCGTGTGTGTATGTGTGTGTGTCTGTGTGTGTGCTGGTGAGAATGAAAATTGAATCTTCATGTGTGCTAATCCTGTTAAATAGTAATACAGTGGTAAAGGGGAGATTGTGGGGGGGAGTATTTTCTAGTTTGGGCATAGACTTAGATAGATTGTGTATGGGCATGCAGAGGGGGAGGGTGTGTGCCTGCTGGTGCTTGTCTTTAAGTGTCTCCTCATCAATCACGTTAGGGAAGAGATAAAGATAAAGTTTACCTTTTTTGGTGTTGTTTTCTTTACTGACCTGTCCACAAAAAAAGCTGACAAATTCTTGCAGGTGAGATCTTTAAATTGTGTTTTGAGCACAATTGTGTGTTGCAATTAGACTGGGGTAAACAAAGCAGGAGCCTGTAATTTCCTGAAAAGATAAAGTAATTAAGTCTGAGAACATGCAGTACTTACACTGTGGCCTTCCTCTCTGTCAGGCCTAAATCATACAGCATCATTTTTCTTGCAGCAATGTGCTTATTTTGTCTAGCTTTGATTTACTGAATATGGTTTATAATATGGGAAACAGCATTAGTGTATGTGAAGGAAGCCTCTGCGGCTGGCCCGCGATTGGCCGGCCTCCTTGACTTCCAAGTGTGACTGAAAAAACACAGCGTAAAACAAAAACATTGGTTATAATTACTTCCACTGTTTATTCTCCCGCAACATGGTCTCCTGGAAAGTTTTATGCATGTATCTAAACAAGCTTCAAGCCCACACATGCAACTAAAACCTCAAAGTAAATTAAGTCTCACTGTGGACTATTCATATTGGTGGTGGTGGTTGTTTTGATTGCTTCCCTCTCTGGCCAATAATAAAGATTTACTGTCTTGCATGAACCACATCCAACCTCCCACTGACTGGTTCGTCTTGCTCTGTCATCCCTACAGACCATGGAGTACTCAGGGGTCCCATCTGTGACATTGATAGTTGGCTGTGGCTTGTCTTGCCTCGCCTTGATCACATTGGCAGTGATCTACGCAGTGCTATGGAGGTAACTGCAACGCTTTAAGTGCATACATTTCAACCAAACAATAATAATAATTCTCAGTTGTTATGTGATGTTTCATAATCTGGTAAAAGTTCTGGTAAAACTTAAAGTCTGGTTAATTCTCTTCCCTTGTTTTTTTTTTTAGATATATCCGCTCTGAGCGATCCATCATCCTGCTCAACTTCTGCTTATCTATAGTCTGCTCAAACATATTGATCCTTGTTGGGCAAACACAGACCCACAATGTGGTAAGTGCAATTTAAGGATTTATTGGGCACAGATTCCAAAGTGTGGAGGTGCATGGGTTAGAAAGATCCAAATGACACCACGCTCACCTACACCAGCTTTAACACAGCTCAGCCTTCTTAATTTTCATTCTGGCATTTCTTTGAGCTCAACAGGTAATAGTTTACCATGCAGAATTATGCAGAGCTGTGCATATTATCATGTAGAATGTGATGAGGTATTGAGGATGAAAAGATATGCTACAAATGCTCCATCATATTCACCTGTTCCCAGTCAGCTGGAGAAGTGTTAGTCAAATTTGCTCATCTTTAAGGCAGAGATTTGAATCAATAATCAGTCCCATTCTTCATCTGCCAACTCTTATCTTCAAAATAGCACCTTTTGAACTCCAGATTTCTTTAAAGAATATCTTTTTTAAAGAATCTAGTAGTTAGCATTTTTGCTGTGTTCAAGTAAATTACTCATTTTCTTTTAGGTCTCACAGAAGCCTTTTATATTCATTCCAAATGGAAAATAATGTGTATCTAATGCCTCCTTAAGATGCAGACTTACTCTGCCTTGGCTTAGAACCATACATATTACTCTGGTGAAACTTGAAACAACCCCCAATCTGTTGGCACTGAAACTACAGTGATATTCAGACACAGTTAAAAGTGCAAAGCAATAAAAGAATTAACATAAAAGACTGTCGGGACATTCTATATATTATAGAGTTCCTTAAAAAGTCAAGATAGGTTGGCAGCAAGTAGTGTAAGAGCAGAAAGGCAGACATTTTGCACACCAGCACACATGGTGCATGGGTCAAACGCAGGGAATTAGCATTCTGTCCTGCTAAGACTGAATGTGGATTTGGCATTGCTGCAGTGACTCAAAAGCATCGCGGAGAGATAGCAAATCAGTTTTTTTTCTTCAGATATCAAGTCACGGCTGGATTCGAAAACCCAGCTGCTGCTGGAGAAGCGCTTCCAGTAAAATGCGTCGTTTCCTTCCTCCTGCTTTGTCACTGGCCAGCGAACAAGTAGCTAATGTAAAAGATTGTTTGGCAAAAAAGTAGTTAGGATTTACAAGCTGCCCACACAGATGCCCTTCTCGGTCATTTGGCAGCACTACAGTGTGACACATTGTCTGATTACAGGCATTTTATTGTGTAACCACTTTCTCTGTATATCTTTACCTTTTGCGAGACACACACGGCTTTTTGTCCCTCGTCTCATTATTCTTCACTGTTTCTCATATTTGCTTCCATTTTGTTTTTTTTTGTTTATTTGTTTGTTTTGTTTTTTCAGCTCATTAACGAGGCACATCTGGATTTTCTCATATTGCAGCAGTCAAAGATTTTAGAATCTAAATCACAGACAAAAATCCTTTTAAAATGCTTGTAAAAACAAAATAAATGTGTCAAAAGAAAGGAGTTAGGGGGTGTTTTGTCATTAGAAGTATTGCTGGTGCTGTATAACATGAGTACTGACTTGCCACTCTTACCTTTTAGTACTTTAGGACCAGATGGGCCAACTAGTGGTTCTTACTACTCATAAATCAAAATACTCCTTGTTAATTTTCCCGAGTTCACCGAAAATGGAAACAAGGACAACAAATGAATAAGGAAACTAATCTAATAAGAATCAACAGGATAAATTATGGACAAAAATGTGATAGTTGTTAGCGTCGTGACGCGAACCCGAGCTGGTTCATTACAAACAGTCTCGTAAAATAACAAAAACAGCATTCGCACATAACAAGTTCATCTGTTTCCCTGCTGGCCCTCGCATCTCTGGCACACTGTAGTAGCCAAGACGCTGAATCCACAAAGCTTCAGGGCATTTTTTAAAGCTGAGCTGATTTGAAGCCCTGTCAGATTTAATCAGGGCTTCAGCCATCTCCTGTCTTGATTGTAAGGACCACCACTTAACATGGAATACTCACTCGGCTTGCCTCTAATAGGATGTCTGTCTATGAAATCTGTAAAGAGATTAGGTGTTTTCCTCCCCGAAAATCCACTGACATACTGAAGATGTAATTTCAGCATCTGTTAGACTGACTCAACAAGCTACCTTGTCAGACTCACGGGGATCAAAATAAGCAGTGCTGACAGATTTGTTTGGAACGGACCAACAATGTTATTAATACTGAACTTTGAAGCTACACAAATCTGGATCAAGGTTGTGGTGTACTATTGAACCTACAGAATTGTAACCTGGCTTATAAATTCCTCTTAGTTTCACTGAAATTTTCAGCAGCTTTAAACTTATTGTTTTGTCTGGTTCAGTTTTTATGATCCGTTTTCTCCATTAGTAAACAGGTGTTTTTGTATAAAGCAGAAGCAAGTGGCTGCTGAGCTCAACTATAGATTCTGCTTTCAGTAAGTGACTAGAAAAACCACCCAAAGATTCATTACTTGCAGATTTTTGCCTCATTCTTACATTAGCAGATTTAGAATTTTGAGCCAAGTGGCCAGAAACAAGCACGCTATTATCAAACTGCTGTTGTGGCTTCTGTGCATAAACAAAAAACTAATTAAGTTATTGCCGTCATTGTTTTTGTCTGGTCTTCATGAGCAAGAGAATCAGGGAAAAAAAGCCAAGGTTAAATTATCTTTACTTCTAAAGCAAGCACACAAAAAGCACAAATGTGCTCATTTACCATGGCCTCGAGAACCAAAACTAGATTTAATTGGACACCTCAAAACTCAGCTAGCCGAGTACTGTCATCAAGAGTAGTAAAATGTATTTATTCAAGTGCAGCTGCGCTGTAGATAAAACTTCCCAAACAATGCAATTATTACTAGTGTCCCTTTGCTCTGTATTGAACACTCTGTTGTAACAATATTTGAGAAAATGCTCATCTGTTTGATCAGACACTCTGTAGAAGCCAGTGTTTGAGTGATAGGCCACCAAGAGGAGAAAACAGTCCCTGTGTGGGTTTAATTGCCATGCTGCCTGACACAGCCTCACTTGTTTTTCCTCCATCTCCTGTAAGAAGTGCACATAATTGGCTCCACTGTTTGTGGATTCCGAGTTGCTCATCATCTAATAGAAATCATCTTTTTGCTATGGAGGTGTCCTCTGGGAGCAGGAAGACAGTGAATCACCTTTGCCTGTGTATGCTTTTTCTTTGTCCTCTGTTTCTGTTTATCCTGGTTTATAGAAAGACAAACAAAGACGAGCAGGAGCTGTTGGCTTTGCCTGGGAAGATGCAATTAGAGAGTCTTGGAGCTAGAGAGGCCGTTCCACTAAAATGCTCTTACTATGAAATACATAAGGCAGATGGGGTCAAGGTGTCATAAGTCTGCTGAAATGAGAAACAGTTTATAGCTTTATCTTCATTTTAAACCTCCTGATGTTACAAGTTATCACAAGTGAATTGCTGGCAGTTACTCCCTTTGTGACATTACAGTGTTTATACACTTTGATCTGCGACAGCATTGCAGATGCTTGCCTGGCTTATTTGATGTTTGCTTTGAGAGGGGATTTTTTTTTCTAAACTCCTACTGCCTGTTCCCACTGTCACAGGCAAGTCAGAGGTATTTCAGCAGAGTTAGGGAGGTTTTCCTTACATATAGATATCGGATAGGTGACAGATTTTGATATGAAATGGCTATTGCATGTCCTCTGAAAGTTTCAGGTGGATTGCAAAGATGGTTGTCATGATGAAGAGCCAGACAGAGATTTTTAGATTTTTTAATGGTGGTTATAGTCCTTTATTGATGCTGCTTAGCAACAGCAGCAACTTAGTTGGGCTCCACACTGAATTAGTGCTCTGTGATTTAGGGTTAAAGTCAACCCTCCATGAAGTGATTCACTCATCACCCAGTGGTCATTAGTACCCATTTGAGGCTCACAGTCCTTATGTCACCCTGCTTTTGTATATTGCTCACCTTGCAATGTGCCAGTCGACTTATTCTTCGCACCCATTGATTGTTACTTACCTCAGAGTTGAAGTTACTGTAACTTGATTCATGGTCACTTTGCATCAATAGCAATTATTTCCTTTCATGTCTTCGATTTGCTGAGTTTTATTGCAATCCACATTTGCTTTTTGCCATATTATTGCTTGTCTCTTAATGCGTGTACAGCCCTTTGAGAAATGTTTACACCACTTAAAAGGAATACAGTTAAAGATGGTCATCTACCTTGATGCTTCCTTTAAAGTGTTGATCAAGCATTAGTTAATGTTACCAATGCACTTATGTGAGTCTGCATGCATGAAAGCATTGAATGTTGATGATTCATCTTCAGCATTTGATGATGAAGGCCTCACAAGGCCTTCATCATCAAATGCCACAATCAAATGCATTTGATGATCAAATGCCACAATCTCTGATTTGTGGTCCGTCACGCAGCGACAAGTGTCAGGCGTCAGTCTGTAGCTTCATGTGACCGGATTCCTGTGAAAATGACTTGTAGGCTTGTGCTCCTTCACCTGAGACGTAAACATATGTTTAGGGTTCAGGACTGGAAATTGCCACAATGACTGTCCCCTGTTAATACAAAGCCTAAGTCGCCGCTGTTACCAGGCAACATTACATGATCCTGAATACAGATCATAAAAGTCAGTGTGACATCATCAGTGCTGCATAGCAACAGTAACCAGGAGATTCAAAGCCGATGACAGTCGGTAGTCTTTGCCGCCGATCTAAAGGCACTCTGAGGATACCTTTGTGGCTGATTTCATGTTGTCAGCACCTCATCATAAACAGCATCGCTGAGAAAGCAGCACTTTGTTTAGAATCTTTCTTTGTGTCGCATGAACTGACGCTGACACTGACGCCAACAGGAGCGTGACAGTGAGGTCAAGAATGGTGGCAGGCACACATTATCACTGTACTTTTACTCTTTCTGTGCAGCAACATGAAGGAGACCACCCCTCATCCATCCATTCTCTTCCATTTATCCTTATCAGGGTCACAGGGGGGCAGAAGCCTAGCTCAGCTATCATAGGGCGAGAGGCAGAGTACATTTCAGATAAGTCACCATCACAGGACCAACTCATAGAGGCAGACAACCATTCAAACTCACATTATTCCTTATCCAAATGACCTTAAATTCAACACTGCAGTTACTCGGATCCTCAGCAGTGCACGTCAAGTTTGAAGTAGACAGGATAAACAGATAGATCCCTGAGATGTGCAGCATTATTTTGACAGAGTAGTTAAAAATAATGGGCTTTAGGAATTGGAAGAATCAAGCTTTTTTGCCATTTACTACTATTAAAACATGCATAATATATGCACTTAGTCATCGTTTATTAAACATAATCAAGGGTCCACACACCACATATTCAACATGCAATAACTGCAACATACAATAGCACATAGTTTCAGCACACTACAGGCTTCATCTCCTTAGGATGAGGTGCACGGAAGTGGGATTTGGTTCATCCTCTTCAATCCAGTTCAAGGTTTCACTTTAACTAAATTGATGTCACACAGAGTAGAAAGTGACTAAATCAACATGCTGCTCATTCCTACATACTTGGCAGGAATCCTCTGATTATGTTGGAGAGAATAACTGGATGTACTGTTTAGAGCCTTGGGAGTGTTATATATTGAGATAAAGTAGGCAGAAGTAGAATTGTTATCGGGATGAGTTCACTTCAGGTTCATGTGAGGCACATCCACAGACCAGGAAGTAGAAGTAGCCATTTTCTGGCTGTAATGGCAAAGTCAATACATTTTTTTTCAGCGTTCCTCTGCGGTTCAACAACACTTTGCCACTACCACTTTTGTTGTTTGGAGTTTTTTAACGTCCTCCACCCAAGCACCCACTGTGTAACGCACTGGGGCGCTTGCTGCTTGATTCAGAAGGAGGGTGCTTCAGTCAAAATAACCACCAGCCTCCTCCTCCTACAGTGATTCAGCACAGTTGGGAAGATAAAAGCAATGTTATATAGTCCAGTTCAGATTGTTCTACAGCATTTTAAATAATGTTGTAGGTCTCTGCTGCGAAAACACAGTGAGTAATCTATTTCTTCAGGTTTCATTAAAATGTAGAGTTTTAACCTGACAGTGTATGACTTTGAGTATTCTCATAAAACCAGTTAATGAACCTATAAATAATGGAAATAACAAAATATTGAATATTAATTGGACCCTGAAAACAATTTCATCAGCAACAGTAGTGTGAACAAGTAATAACATAATAGAAAGTTATGTATGAATAATATGTCACTGCTCTTTTTTATTTTGTGGCTTTGGAGCTAGAAGTGGCAGAGACCTTTTAGTCAGAGTTTAGGCTGGACACATTAATTCTTCAAATGTCCTGTCCTCATCTTAAACTGTCACTGCTGAACAGGCTTGAAGCATACCCCATCACCACCTACCCTTACCTCAGCGTCTATTAGCTCTGCGATGTTTTAATGTTGGTCCCTTCCTCGGTTCCTCTGTTTCCATGGATACCGACACAGTGTACTCAGCATCTCAGAGCATTTGCCTTTTTAAAGGGCAACGTGAACTCTGGGTTTCAGCCTCGTTTCTGTATGGCTGCCTTCCTTCAACTGATGCCATCGTAATATCCTCATAGTGTGGCTTCCTCTCTCTTCAAATGCACAGCTTTCATTTTGGAGGACTAATGAGGCTGGACGGCACAGGCATCCAAGTGAACCATGAAGCATAGTGGTTGCATATGACCCGTTTCCAGGAAACAAGGCAGGCTCTATTTTCAGCACCTTGGACAGCACATGAGCAACAGCAATGCTAGAATTAGCTTTGGGTGCAAGTCTATAAGCTGTCTAGCTACTGTATGGTTTCCCATTTCCCTTTTGTCCCCTTCACAAAATCAGCATGTGAAATTGCTGGAGGTTTTTTTTAGGTCATGTACTCCATCCAGTAATGATCACTGGTAGTAACAATCACAGTGCATGCTAACATGTGGATATAGGTTACTAAATTTAAAAAATCCATATTGAAAGGTCAGAATTTGTCAAAAGTGGGCAGACTCCCACATACATGCCTTTTCTTAATCTCAGTTTATCAAAGATTTATAGCGCAGCATGTTTGTGATTTCAAAAACGGCACCTGTAATTACCACACGAGCAGGTGGCAATGCGTCATGGGAGTGTCATGTGTTTTGATTGTTGTGGGTTTCTTTCTTCTTTCTTTTTTTTTTTCCCTGTTGCTTTGATACTACCGTCTGCAGCATTAGCCACAAGTGTATTGAATCCACCTAAACCTCACAAAAACAAAATAATTTTCCTTCACCATTTATAGTAACATAAATACTATAGGTGTTTATGGATTTTAAGGCTTTTAAAGTTGCGGTTGGGTTGCTTTGTTTCCAGTTAGACTCTGTGGAAAAAGCAAAAGTTTCCAGAAATGATTGTCACACTTGCAGGTACATTTAGGCTGACATTTTAGCACTTAATGAAATGTGTAAATGAACACACTGCTGATTATTTAACAGTTGGAACCTGCCAAAACTGACTAATATTCTACTTCAGTGCTTTGGTTTATTTTGCTACATTAGCAGAGCATTATTTTACCAGCAGCTCTTTTTTGCAACCAGTAATGGAATTCCTTTAACTTCCTTAATCCACAGTGACTGGTGAATTAAAAAAAAATATCCAAAAGCATTTAAGTATCTAAGAAAATGACAAATACATACTGCACCTGAATGCATCCTACATAAATTTTCCGCTTGAATGCACATTTATGTAATTAATATCCCTCGTGGGTGTAGTTTAACAGAATTTCCCACTTCCCGGGAATAAGGTAATGCAGGATTATTGTCTCGCATAAACCCCGTGAGCACTACAGGGGATAGATGGATTTAGTGCGTCTTTCACAGTGGGGATGAAAAAGTGTATGGGAGATCTCACAGCATGGTGTGCACTCCCCCGGACGAGATGATGCACTTGCGTCTTTGTACAGTATTACTCAGTTTACCAAATCTTCACAGTGCAAACAATCTGAACAAAAAGAAAAAAAGCTTAATCTCTTCTCGCTCACAAATGTCAGCATGTAATGACAAGATTCTCAAGGATACTTCTTCATTTCTAATCCTCTTCTAAACGATCCCATTTGGAGCATGGGACAAAGATGGACAAACTAATGAAGCTGAAAAGTGGCATCAATCCAATGTGTTGCCTCCGACACATGCGTTCTCTAACGTTTAAGCAGTGCTGTGGTTTTGTTGCCCCTTCTGTCTGTGTAAAACTGTTGACCTTGGTTCACATGGCTCCAGGTTGGATCGTCTGCATACTAATGAGGTTTAGTGTGGAGGAATGCTACGCCGTGTTTTTTTGTGTTGGCTAGACTGGCTTTGATCTAAACTACTATCGCTGACTCTGTTGGTGCAAGGAAGACTTTCCCTGAGCTGCACAGGATACTAATGGATGGTCTGTGTTGTTCGTATGGCCGGAATGATTCAAGAAAATGAGGGATTATCAATAGAATTGATGCATCTCCGTAGGAAGTCTGTTGCTTCAAAGGAATCTATATTTATTAGCTGTTAGTAAACTGCATTTCTGTTAAATATGAAGCTCTGCCTCTGTCTGACACGTTTTGTTCTCCATCCAATAGAGCGTCTGCATCATGACAACAGCCTTCCTGCACTTCTTCTTCCTGGCGTCGTTCTGTTGGGTCCTAACAGAGGCCTGGCAGTCCTACATGGCAGTGACAGGAAAGGTTCGGACCAGGCTCATCCGTAAGCGCTTTCTGTGTCTGGGTTGGGGTAAGTAAAGCAGCATGTTTCTCTAAACCTCTCCGTTATCTCCCATCATCCCAGCAGCTGCCATTTTCTCACAATATCTCTGGCCGCGGTGTCTTTCCAAGTAACTGCACCGTCTTTTTCTATTCATCCTCTCCGTGGGGCTGCTAGATCCTCATCCTGTCAGGCGCTTTTGTTGTGATGCTTTTTCCAGTCAAGCTCTCTAAGGGCTGGGTAAATGGACCAGTCATGAGCAGTGTGGGGGGGAAGGACAGACTGGTGCGGCTCTTCAATTGCAGGTTACAATGACCTTATGTCTGATAAAGAGGGTCTGAGCCGGGCATTCACACTGCAGCAGAATACATTTCATCTGAAACCCGCGGATGTACAGTTTAGAAGGAGGAAATGTTTGCAGAGGCAAAATGCACTGAATGCAACCAGTACAGCGTATGTATCATCTTTCTTTACAGATTTTAATCATAAGCACCATACAAATATCAATAAATACACGCGGGCGATAGATCTGCATCAAAACCTACAAGATTTCCCTTCATTTGATAACTGCCAGTATCAATCCCTGTCCAAACAGCGTTTTCTTACAAAAATCTCTCCTTAAAAAAAATCAATTTGATTATGAAAGAGCCCACACTCATTCTTCTTGTTACCTAGCAACAAACAAGGCTCTCTTAGTCATTGCAGTGCCATGGCTTGTAAAAAAAATGGACAAAGCCTGTTCTGCAATCACACAGATTTCTAAAAAAGAACTAATATACATTTTGACAAATAAATGAGATTGTGTCGTCCGGCAGTGATGTTGCATTGCAGTACAGATTACTCTATTCGTTTACTCATGCCACAACAAGAACATAATTCTTTAATCCTCTACAGATTACGACCTTATTCAAACAAAACACTGATCTAAAAGAGACAAGCAGCACAGAGTGCCTGTGGTCTCTTAATTCACCTGTTTGAAGCGCAGTGTCTCCACCAGATTGTTGCCTGCACTGTGATTTACGACATGCTTGCGAACACCCGGCACTCTATACCTCTCCGGCACTGCAGAGAAGCACTGGATGGCAACGGGGTCTTCGGCTCGTGCCTCCAGGAAACTGATTACATCAATAGCACCTGCTTGCGCTGCTTGGAGAGGGATAGTGTTAATATTCCAAGTACATAGTAGCAAGAACCGAATCAATTACACCAATCTATAATGAGGAGACGTACAGCCAAATCCCTTCTTGTAAAAGGTGTGGAAGGTGGAGACGTGTTGTACAGTACAGTGATGAAATTTCTGGACATGATGCACTGCTGCCCTTTTGTCGAAGCCGCGCACAGTCTGTTCTTTTCTGCCACTTAAAGAAATAAATTGAATTGCCCATACTTGATCATATACTCTCAGATGTCTGTATAGTCTCATACTGTGGCTTCTAATGAAATCAATCGGGTTGCACTTTCCTTAATGACTGGAAGGCACAGTTGACTTCTTCTCCCTTGAAGTGGGTTTATGCTCTCAGCTCTAACAAGCTACTAGAACTGCTCAAATAACTATTGATTGTTTTCTCCTTTGAAGGATTACCAGCTTTAGTTGTTGCAGTTTCGATGGGATTTACCAAAACAAAGGGCTATGGGACACCCTTATAGTAAGTTTTTTTTCCTCTCTTTCTGTGTTTAGTATTCAGTGGGCACATTGTAGGTTCGTCTGTAAAATCTAAGGGTAATGATTGCACGCGTCTGCAGTGGCTTAGTTATCCTAAATAGTATCATAAACAAAGTCCCAAGAAGCCAATCAAATTTCAAAATAGCACAGCAAGACCCCAATTCCATGTGAGTTGTATCCCTGCTGGATACCAAATGCATAAACACTGCTTAAAATCTCTTTAGAATCTTATTACCCCGTGAAACTTTGGATATGGAGTTACAACATATGGCACTTCTCCCCTGACAATTGTGGAAAACACAACTGTATGCTGGTGTGCACCATTAACTTGGATGTTAATGCCTTAGTGGGAGTTAACTGTGTTTTTTCCTCTGCTTTTCCTGCAGCTGTTGGCTGTCTTTGGAGGGCGGGCTCCTGTACGCCTTTGTTGGACCTGCAGCTGCTGTTGTTCTGGTATGTCTCAGCCACCACTGTCTGCTTTTTGTTTTGTTGGGGTTGTTTTGTTTTTTTTTTTTGCTTTTCTGTATAATGTAATGTAAAGGAAATGTACATTAAAGGAAAAACAGCCAGCACTAGCTGCAACAAATTTTTCAATAAACATGACTTTGCAGTGCTTGTGAATCGTTCTGGTTGCACTCAAAGACCAGCACTCACACGAGCCACGCGATTCTAGCGGTGGTATGGTGTGAATATGGTACAACTGTGCTGTGCTGAAACCCGACACAAAAAATGATGCTTTGAAAATGTCTGACTTGAGGAACCAACTGTGGTTTCAAAGTCAAAGTAATGAGCGTCCCATCAGGCAATGTGCTCGAGTAACCCCCTTTCATTTACCATAATGGCCCTCCATGAAGCTGTGAGGTTATTAAGTATTTATGCATTAGATTTGTCCAAAATCTAATATACTGGGGTATTTTAATCATTTTGTATTTACATAGCGGTACAGAGAAAATTACACAAAGAATGTGATTATGCAAATCACTAAGTCTGTGTCAGAGGGACGGACGACTCGGAATGTGTCACTGTCAAATTCCTGTTCTCTGCTGGGATTTGAAATAAAGCGATTTCAGATATATGTGTTTTTTAAGTGACTAAACCTCTTGTTTGAGCGCAAAGACTCGGAAGTCTCGCCGCTCCGTGGTTATTATTTGCAGCGAATCTCAGAGGAACACAAGCTAATCTCTGCAAAAAAACAAAAAAAAAAAGGCAGAAACAACCATCTGCAGTGAGAATGCACGCCACACCGTGCTACTGTTATCACTATATCGATAGTCAGATGTCTCACAGTAACAGAGCTTGTTGGATAAAAACTTCCCCGAATGTATTTGCATAAATACTTAATGAGTTCTTCTCACAGTTATGGGGGATTTTAAATAGACCACAGTGCACTGTTTTAAACAATGGTCCAGCCAGCTAGTGTAAAGCTCCCTCACTTCTCTGCTAATAATAGGAGAAGGTGCCTTTGAGGAGACGAGTGCTTCTTGTCAGGCAGATCCTTTCTTAAGGCTGTTGTGCCGGGGCTGAGTGTGCAGGGCATGTCTCTTCCATTGGCTGAAATGTCACAGAGAAGAGCAAATAATAGAAGCTACAGGTCAAACTTAATGCAGATGGAAACTGACACTAACCATTGGCTACTTAAGGAGAATGTCATGCTGGGAAATTAAAAACATTGCTCTTAAAATCCTCTCGTTGTGGATGATTTATTGAAAACAAATATTCCTGTTCTTCTTTCTCGTGACAGGTCAACATGGTGATTGGCATTTTGGTGTTTAACAAACTAGTGTCCAGAGATGGTATACTGGACAAGAAGCTGAAGCACCGAGCAGGGTATGACAGCACATCCTTGTTAGTACCTGCTTTTTCTTTTCTTCTCTTAAAATCATGCAAAAATATACATACAGTGTGCTTTGAGTTGTTGTACATATGGAGATTTAGACCTCCTTTTTTCTGCCATTGAAAGGAAATTACAGGCATAAACATAAAGAGGTCAGATCTCTCTCGGGAGCGACATGGTTTCGTATTTCTTTGGCAGAATCAGTCCAAGATGAAAAAACCACACACACACGCCCACACATTGGCTGCTTCCGCTGTAGATAATATGACGGTGGGAGATTTTAAAGTGGAGTTAGTGGCTCTCAGCGTTGTTTGTCATGATGTTGTCTCTATGTCCCACAGACAGATGAGTGAGCCGCATACAGGATTAACTCTCAAGTGTGCCAAATGTGGCGTTGTATCAACAACTGCTTTATCAGCAACTACAGCTAGCAATGCAATGTAAGTGCCTGTCAGTGTCTGTGAATCAATAAGGCGGTGCTGCGGGGAGTCTCTGTATGTACAGCATGTCCACCTCTGCAGTTCTGATCATCTCGCTGCCCACTGCAATGCAAATTTACGTTTCAGTGTTGAAACCGTTGAGATTTGAGATTTTAGTCAGCACTGTATATATCACCACCAGTTTGCCTGCCTTTATTTCTTCTACACGGTGCTCCTTCTTTTCTCTCAGGGCGTCCTTGTGGAGTTCCTGTGTCGTGCTGCCTCTGCTGGCTTTGACCTGGATGTCTGCGGTACTTGCCATAACGGACAAGCGCTCCATCCTCTTTCAGATCCTCTTCGCTGTCTTTGACTCGCTGCAGGGTTTTGTCATTGTGATGGTGCACTGTATCCTACGGAGAGAGGTAGAGGATGATTTCATTTCCTCCCCCGCTTCACCTGTGATCTCTTTTAACTGCCTGTATGTCAGCAGATTATGCTCCTGCAAATGCTATTAACTATTAATTGCTTTCGAATCCTAAACTCGCTCACAGCCTAAAGCAACAGTTCTTTCCCTGTAGGGTTTTGCATATTTAAAAAGATATGTTTAAAGGATATCAAAGACATAATAAGCTGTATTGTTAACATATTCCCTAACACTTATTCCCTCTTGTGCATAGGTCCAGGATGCTTTTAGATGTCGGCTCAGAAACTGCCAAGATCCAATCAGCGGTGATGCAACAGGAACTTTCCCTAATGGGCATGCTCAGATAATGGTAGGCACAGTTACCCCGCTGTTATCTGCAGCCGATCCTCTGTAATTTGAGCAATGTTCCCTGGTTATTTATAATACATGGGCACACCCCTTTGTTCTCTACTAACCTTAATTTGTCTGCCTCTTGTGTTACTTTTATTACTATCCTATTTTTTTTTTAGGTTTCTATGACCTCTACACCATGAGGCATTGTTTTCTATAGGTTAATCATTTTGCATGGTGTGCTTTTATAAAGCTCAGATTATACGCGGTGAAGACACTTGGCCCCTTGATAAATGGTATTAGTTTCCTTTGGTCTTCTTAGCCCCTGAGCTCAGTCTTTTATTTCTATTTGATTGAACTTACTGGCCGTATTTGCCGTCCATCCCTCTCATTTCCTCTCACTGTGTAATAGAGGACTGTTCCCTCTATGACCTTTGACTGGGACGCCAGTCTCTTCATCTAGCATGACGATGCCACCGGCACATTGAAGCAATGATCTGCCATTAGTATTGTAATACCATCCAGAGTGAAACAGTTTTCACAATAGCAGAATGGTGTCAAGCCCCCTCGTTCAATGCGATCATTAGCAGCGAGCACAAAATGCTCCCCAGCTGCTGCAGCCAATTTTCTTTTTTTTCAGCCACACACGTTTTGCTGAAATATTATTGGGATTCTTTTCATGTATCATAACAATAGAATAGTATTGATCTGACTTTTGTAGCTGGTTTCTTTTTTAAAATGTGCTTTTTATTTTTAGAAATATTGAGCATTTCACTGTCTTTCACTTACAGACGGACTTTGAGAAGGATGTGGACATCGCCTGCCGATCAGGTAAAGAACACACACTCTCTGATTAACTAGATTCCTCTCGGCTTGCATGTTAAAAAAACCAAAAAACAAAGAGGTTAGACAGTAAAAAATAGCTCAGGTTATATAACAACCAACAATCCCCACAGGAGTTTTTTCACAGTTACAAAAACACTGACTTTAATCTGAGAACAAAACAGTATAAAGAGAGCCGTTGGAGTTTTCACTGTAATTTCCACCGTCACTGTAATAGATAACTGCAGTAAATTGAAATAGCGGCAGCTTTCCTCATCTTTCGGCAGTTCCATTTGCAATTATGTCTTTTCATTAACGTCGTGATACCATCTAAGGATAGGTACGTAGGTCCTTTGTGTCTAATTTTGGGAGGATTTTCTTTCTAAGTTATCTCACTGGGGAGATACAATGTTTTCTGATTCCTCTGTCGAGCTCTTTTTTATTTTTGGGCCACAGTAGTTTTGTAATTTAATAAAACTGTGGAGAATAAAAGAGACTGTGCAAGTTATCTCGCGTTAGAAACATGCACAGACTTGAAACCTCTCCTTTCTCCACTCCCTTCCACATCCTAAATGTGCAGGGAGCAACCAAGCTGGCCATTATTCAGAGCTCTCTGAAACGCCGCTTGTTAAGTAACAAAAAGGGGCTCCCTGGCTCTTCTGGCCTGCCCTACTTCATTCTGTGCTCGTCTAAAGCTAAAGTGGGCATACCTGATACAAAAAGAAAGAAAAGACAGGTGTCATTTATAAATTATGACCTGATATGGACCAAAGTGGAGCTGCAGTCTGAGAGAAATGCACTTAACAGACCACTCTGCGGGCTCACGGTGTTAAAGCTGGTTGTTTACAAGCTTGGGTTATTGTCAGCAGCAGAAGTAATATTCTGCAGCGTCACACTACAGAACACAGGGTAAACTTAGATCAAAGGACTTCTTCAGAGCGAATACCACATTGTTTTCCCCATGTCCACACTGAGCATTAAATTAGCCTCGAACAGAGAGGGGAGTATTGCGCTTGTTTGCTATTCTTGTAATGTCCTTGCAGGCCTTTTGTGAGCAGATAATATAATTCCTAGGCAAAGATTAAAATACACACAGGGGAGGATTCAGTGTTTCCTATGACCAGAAGGTATTTTGGAATAGATATCTGCTCCTTGGTAGAATATTTTGCACAGGACAAGTTCACCAGCAATTACTAAGTTTGGATTAGGATGTGAAATGCTGTACTCTGAATGGCAGAGGGAATTTCAGGGATGGATGAAACTATATGAGCCCATTTACAGTAATATCCTCCAGAGACAGCAGTGTCTGCTTTTGTGTCCCTTTGTATTTGGGCGTGATGTCACACTTGGTGCATATTCACAGTTATTTATCCCGTACTTTATTCCCTCTGTACTGCATATTCCACCGAGAGTTCTTTCGCGCTGATTTGAATCCCCTTGTTCTTTCAGTCACATGCTGAAAAATATAAAGCAGAGTCTGACATCCATTACTGAGAAATTCCAACTAATCCTTGTATCACCCTGCCCCGCAGCACTCCACAAAGACATGGGCTCTTGTCGCGCCGCCACCATAACAGGCACCCTCTCCCGCATTTCCCTCAATGATGAGGAGGACGAGAAGGCCCCCGAGGGCCTCAACTACTCCACACTGCCTGGCAACATCATCTCCAAAGTGATTATCCAGCAGCCTTCCGCTCTGCACATGCCGATGGGAATGGGCGAGCTGAAAGAGCAGTGCATGGCGGACACCACCGCCGACATTCGCCGCACCGTTTACCTTTGCACCGACGACGCCCTGCGCCAGAGCGACCAAGACATGGGCATCCACGACAAGGAGGGCCATCCCATGCAGAGTCAGATGATGGAGACAGACTACATAGTCATGCCCCGTGCCTCCGCAGCCGTGTCGGGGTCGGGTAACGTGCCCACCCTCCTGAAAGACGACACCAAGATGAACATCACTATGGATACGCTGCCACACGAGAGGCTAATGCATTACAAGATGAGCCCTGACTTCAATATCAACCCGTCAGGCATGGACCACATGAATGTGAACCTGGAGCAGCAGTATCCGAGCGCTCCAGAGCAGATGCAAAACCTGCCCTTTGAACCTCGCACGGCTGTTAAGAACTTCCTCGCTGAAATGGAGGAATCCACGGGGCTTTCTAGGAGTGAGACAGGGTCAACAATATCTATGAGCTCTCTGGAGGTACATATGCTCATGTGGTTGAAGCACAGAGGATTCAGTTGCACTTTAACACTTTTATGTTAAAATACTCCAAACATCTGTATTGGGGCCCATGGCTGCTTCATAATACTTTCCGATTTTCTGTTTACAGAGAAGAAAGTCACGTTACTCCGATCTGGATTTTGAGGTATGTAAAACCATAATGTTTCCTTCCTTGGTACATGCATCTAGCTTTTTATGCAGAGAAAGGCCATTTTTGCAGTTGTGTTTGTCATTTGATTTACTAGTTCTTGTTGTGCCTCTTAAGCTTATTGGAGTTACACAGCCTTGACTCAGTGAGATTTATTGGCACGCTGTGTAGTTAAGGTAAAAGCAAGGCTGTCAACTGACAAACAGGGCAACAGTTCTCATCTACATTTTGTCCTCCTCCATCTCCTACATCCATTAGCTATATGTTGATTTCCAAAATGTATGCTTTTAAAGTCATTTGCACATTTCACATCTGATTTTTACCACTGGTTTCAGCAGTGATTATATTGGCTTGCAAACACATAGTCAGACCCCCTTTGGCAGGTTATAGCATTTCCTTTGCAATGTTAAATCAGGCTTTGCTGCATATATATTGTAAACTCTGTCAAAATCAAGGAAACATGGCATCTAGTTTGGCTTGGGGTGTGTTTTCTTTTAGCTTGGGCTAAAATGGAAAATTAGTGCCAAGGTTTGATTACGAGAGTTTTCCTTACACCAACAAAACTACGAGTGAAGGTTATTCAGCGTTTCAGTGTCCTCTAACCCTAACTTTAATTACAGCGCTGTTTCCTTTATTTTGGCAGTCACTTGTGTATATGCAGTGACAGGTAGATTTGTTTCAAACCTGGCCTATAAGTAAACTACCATGACACTAACAAATTGAGCAGAGTTGGAGGGGGTGGGGAGGAAGATGCATTTCCATTATTGGCTGTCAATACCAAAAGAAAAACCCTTGCTATTGCAGAAAGTCATGCACACCAGGAAAAGACACATGGAGCTGTTCCAGGAACTGAATCAGAAATTTCAAACCCTGGACCGATTTCGAGACATACCAAATATGGGCAGCATGGTGAGTAACAGGAAACCAGGGGGGTGGCGGTCAGCCAGTGAAACAGAGCAACATCCAAATACTCTATTTAGATACCCGGTGCAGGACACATAGTGTGTGATTGTGCAAATGAGTGGTTATGTAGCTAAAGTACATGCAGAAGTGAACCGTCCAGTAAAGCAGCGGGCCTGCCAGCAGCTGGCGAAGGCCGAGTGACGGGGGCCGACCCTTAAAAGCATTGAAGCATTTTTTCCACGAGGCCAGGGGAAAAAGGACCTTTGGTTTTCTTGTCGCAGTAGAGTGCATCCATTCCAATGCAAGGCCATGAATGCACTTTTATTTACATGCACATTTATCTACTTAGCAACACCATCATTTTTTCCATAAATGCATGGCAGATTATTTAATCTATCAGCATCGTATACAACTTTGACCTTAATGTCGCTGCACTCCTCTGGCGGCTGTGTGTGTGTGTGGGGGGGGGAAACGTTCCTTTATCACGCTCGGTCCAGAAGTCAGGCTGCTTCTATGAATTAGTCCTGACCTCGCCGCAAATCAAAAGTCTTACCATCTGTCTTCGCACCTGACTACAGCTGCAGACTGTGAGGATATAAGGCTTCACGCGTCTGCCTCACGCAAGCAGCATTTAATGTTTATACTGAAAGCACAAATTGGGTTGGTGACCAAACACATCTGATAAAAGGATATGTCAGTACCTTTGGTTGCATATAATCCCTTTTCAATCAGCTCTACAGTACAATGTAATTCAAGGCCTGTTGCTTAGTTACCAGTACAGGATCTTTTGTATAGAAAACTACAGTACATTCTCACTCCCCCATTTTTTCTTTTTCTCTCTCTTTTTTTTTTTTACCTAAATGAATCTACTGCAGAGCTGGCTGCAGACATTAGTATCCATTTTATATTCCCTGACTGGGAGCAGCTTCTCTGCTTTATTTGCAATAGCATCTTTGGGACTCTCAGTAAGAGCACATTCAGATGAATGGCTCACATATGGAGCCCATATAATAAAGCAGTTTTGGAACTTTGGGAAAACACAGTTCTGCTATGACTCCATGATAATAGCGTAAGCATGTTCACCTTTAATACACTACCATTATCTTTTGTTATTTGATGCTTTCCACAGCATTAATCCATTATTTTCAATTAGAAGTGGGTTCATATATGAGTTCAGATAATGCCCTTTTGAGTGAACTGACTTTCAATTATGTAAAAGACAGAAAATGGTTTAGCTGCAGAGGATATCATGCCACTAACATCACACCCCACCGGCCATGTTCACAGGACAAGGCAATGCCAAACAAGAACCCATGGGAGAGCTACAATCCAGCCTGTGAGTACCAGAACTACGCCACTATGAATGTACTAGAATCTGACACCAAGGACTCACTGGAGATGACGCCTGCAGAGTGGGAAAAGTGTGTCAACTTACCCTTAGATGTCCAGGAGGGAGACTTCCAAACAGAGGTCTAGAGGTTGGAGAAGGAGAAATGCAAACTAGGAAATGAGGAGAAAAGGGGATGTAATTTGCACTGAACAAAGCAACAGACTTTTCTAACAGCCTTGGCATACATATCTGGATAATACGAGTGTGGCAGGGACATTATGTGCCAATACAATATAAGGACTGGTGAGAGAGAAAAAAAGAAGAAAAAAAAAGGGATAAAAACATCAGTGTTACTTTTTGTATTCTCACTAGTGTACTTAGTGTGGGGCAGCCTGGTGTACAATATTTACCATCATGTGTTTCGAATTATCTTTTGAGGAATTGGCGAAAAGAAAGCGGATTTTAAAAAAAAAGGTAAACCTCACAAAGCAAAAGACATGCCATGTGGTCCCAGCTTCATCGGGTCTAGTTTTGATTTCCTAAAACTAGACCCGGGAGCACAATGTATATATTTATGCAGGTTTTTAAAAAGTTTATAACAGTCTGTTTGGCCATTACTACACTTTTTACTTTATAATATAAAACATGGGAGGCAAAGAGGATTTTTTCTGTCATATTAAAATGAATGTTTGTCAAGCTACATTCTTCATTGCTTTAAATGCAATAAAGATAATACTCACTTTTATATAAATAATATATTTCACAACTTTATTACTGCAGAATCTGCTTGAAGGATCCCAGCAAGCTCTCTCATCTGCAGCTCTGTATAAAATATTTAAAAACAAAATGTTGTATGGTGTAAATAAACTTTTGTCTACATATGTTTTACTTGTGCCAATTTATTTTAATGAGAAAAAAAAATGCCAACCTGATCAAAAAGTTATAGCGAAAAATGTTAACATTTGAAAAGGAATGTAAATAAAAGAGGAAATATGTTCGTACTGCTTCAGAGGTTGTGTCAAGTTTATGGCGTTGGGTGGCTGTGACATGCTTGGTTAAGAGATTAAGATTCGTGCTATAAATTGCTTTTGTTCAATATCCAATTTACTCCCGGCTTGATGTGAACTGTCAAAAAAAAGTGCCTCGTGTAACACTGCTGTCGAAGGTTTGACATGGAAAGTTTCCTGCCTCGGCTCATAAACTCATATGAAATTTCTGCATTTGGATAGGAAACATTTAAAGCCTTAATATGGCTCTGTGCCTCCAGAAGGTTCGGCTAATAACGTCTGTTTTCTCAGACAGACAGGCCCAGACAGAGCACTAATGGGGAGAGGCTGAGAGGGCTCAGGGAAAATCTTGTTTTCTCTGTCTGGTGGTGCCGTACAGCTGAATGAATGGCGTGAGAGCTCCAGTATGTGCCCACCCCCGAACCCAGTCACCACCTCATCCCCTCAAGAGAAACAGGAGTCCAGCAAATAGGAGGAGGAGGAGGAGGAAGTGTCAGTGAGGAGCAAGGACCGGAGGCAAAAAAGGGGGGTCCGTCCATTAAACACGAAGACTCGTCTGCGGTTTGATGTCGTCCCAACATAAATTAGGATGATTAAGAGCAGAGCTTGGTCTAGACATTAATGTCTAAATTTACAGTGCATTTCAATTTAGACTACCAGACATAATTAGGTTAATTATATACAGTACTCCAGCCTGTTGCCGGTGCTGTAAGAGTTTTTTTTATTCCCTATTAATGAAGCAGCATCCATTACAGTGCTTTTAAGCATATTGCCATCTCCCCCCTGCCTGTGCAGGAGGCCCTATTTTTCACACAACGCCCTAAATGCATATACAATAAGTGCGTAGCTTGTGGTTTCAAGTATTGAGAGTTCATCACAAAACAGTTTTACAGCCAGAGTGCATTTATAAGCAATATAAAAAGGCACACTAGATTGTACCATGTTGTTTTATTTAAAGGCCAATTCTGGACTGAATACAGTACTGTACAAAAGTTTTAAACTGCCCCTTATTTGCAGATGAACAATATCTCAAAGTCAGCCAAAAAGAAAAAAACAGAAATAAAAACCAGAAAAGACCTGACATTGGACCCGAGAGATGCTTCTGGCCCGTTAGTTGATTCAGCTAGTCTTCATGTACAGATGCGGTCAGGCAAGAGGTACAACCATATCTACAGCCATCTGTAAAACATGGTGGAGGCTAATGGATGAAATTATAAACACAGAAAAGTACAGTCAGATTTTGATCCACCATGCAAAAACATCTGGAAACACCTTTGTTTGTCAGCATATCATTAATCACAAACACAATGCTGGTGCGATAAAACCACATCTGGATAGAAAACACACACAATGGAAAACTATCAGTCATGGATTGGCCTCCCCAGAACTTGGACCTCAACATTACTGAAGCAGAGTGGGATCATTTTCACAGAAAATGCAAACTTCTAATGAAGAGAGCACATTTGAATGTCTTTTAAGAAGCCTGGAGAACTATTCTTGAAGACTACCTAAAGAAATGACAAGAATACTTGCTTTAGAGAGTTCAGGCTGTCATGTAAATATTGACTTTGACTTTTATGCTTGTTAGAATCGTACTGACTCTGTTATTGCCTTATATACTGTATTTCCATGTATGTTTTAACTTCCAGAGTTAACTTGTGAGCTTAAGGCCTAATGATGTTCGAGTGAGGTGTTCTAAGGATGGCACGTTTGTGTTTGTATTGGTCCTCTTTTTATTTATTTTTAATAGTACTGGGTGAATAATCTCAGTGTCAAGAATCGTCAAATAGGAGTTTTAAAATAACAAAAATACAGCAGCTTTAATGCAAATCACTTAGAGATTTCCCCGATTAACAATATTACCATCAATTTTCAAAAACAAACCCCTCTATTTGTATATGCAGTCCCCAATTTTAACAAGAGGACCATCACATGCTGCCTGTGGCCCACACAAAGCATTTTGTATTTAAACACTAATACAAGAACAGCTTCTAATGTCATTTAATGAGAAATTACTTCATTCTCTGCGAAGCGTTGCTTTGGCAGAGATTCTCTTTGGCTCAGTTAATGAAAGTAATATGGGTAAGAACGTGATGATGACTTCTAATATTTCACACTTGGACAGTCATTTTGTGAGAATCCTGCAGGGTATTTTGATTTTTTATACACGAGCTTCACATTGATTCCTGCTCATGCTCTGTGTCTCTGGACGTGGAAAGTGATGTTATTTAGTTGTTTTTAAATCAAGCTGATATATGTTGACCTGCTGGACGAGCCTTCATTCGATAGTGAGTGGCAGGTCCCACAGGCCCGTGAGAGCACTGAGGTTAACCTGCTTTGGGGCTACAAACACTGAATCAACATAATTACATTGATCCTGTGTCACTTTGCTCTCTGGAGGCATCGCTGAGGGGTAAGGCAAACTGCTCGTCTATCAAGGGCCTGTCAGAGGACTTAGAGCCCAGAGGACAGACTTGGGGCCACACAAAAAAAAAAGGAAAAAAATTGAAAAATACATCCAGGCAAAAGTTATGAAGGACAAAATCAAAATGAAAAATGGTGCAATGTTTGGACAGTTGTGATTTTTAAACATACAGGTCTGTGTGGTGTTTACTTTTCAATGAGCCAATACAGTGATTTGAAAAAAAGGAACTCTACACCCCATGGAAATCATTGGTTATTCTTGAAATATATAAATATTGCATATTAAAAAAAATAACTGAACAGAAACACTAACATTTTGCCCACCACACTTTACAGAGGATTTCAGGTTATTCTTCTAAAATGTTAAATGATACTGTGGCCACACTGATTTGTCAATCCACAATCCATATTCCAAAAGTTCTGCTCTTTGCCTGTTTTAAGTTCCTTTCAGATGGCAAAGTGTTTCTTCCTGGTCTCTTATGCAGGGGAAATTTGTGAAGTGTCTTCCTGCTTGGAGACACATGCCCTTTGAAACCTACAATTTCAGGAGATGTCTGAAAATTCTGTGATGATTTCTCTCTTTTTCGGTTTCTTGGTAGCCGAGAGTCTTTTCTGAAGACTACTTAAAGGAAGTGAGCTTCAGGAATAGTTCTGAAGACTTCTGTGAAAACAGCAGATGGTTTGCTCTTGGGTTGAATTTGCTGGTGCAGTCAGTCCTGGACGAATTTGAAATCCACACACTTTGTAGATTATCTTCATAATAGAGAAATGAGTGGTTTGAAATGATTTGGGTTTTTTTTTTTTTTAAAAGCCAAGCAAAGGTTTTTCAAATCAAATCAAATCAAATCACTTTTATTGTCACATCACATGTGCAGGTACACTAGTACAGTACATGTGAGTGAAATTCTTGTGTGCGAGCTTCACAAGCAACAGAGTTGTGCAAAAATACAATAACGTAAAACAAGCAAAATATAAGAATGGCTAAATCTGAGACTAATAAATATACAATATATAATAGTATATGCATTACTGGATGTGTATACTAAATATGTTTTTCTACGTGTGTGTGTGTGTGTGTGTATACATATTTTACAAATCAAATAGCGTAAACAATAAAATAAAATATATAAAAAATATACAGAGTTGGTTGAGACATGTGCAAAACAGTGGCATTAATGTACAGTATGTAGTGCATAATGTTGAAGTTCCAGTAGTGGAGGTGAGGTGTCTATGAAGTGTTCAGCAGTCTGATGGCCTGATGGAAAAAGCTGTCTCTCAGTCTGCTGGTACGAGACCGGATGCTGCAGAACCTCCTTCCTGATGGAAGTAGTCTGAACAGTTTATGGCTGGGGTGACTGGAGTCCTTGATGATCCTTCCCACTTTCCTCAGGCACCGCTTCCTGTAGATGTCTTGGAGGGAGGGAAGCTCACCTCCAATTATCCGTTCAGAGCACCGCACTACTCTCTGGAGAGCTTTGCGGTTGTAAGCGGTGCTGTTGCCATACCAGGTGGTGATGCATCCAGTGAGGATGCTCTCAATGGCACAGTGATAGAAGGTCCTGAGGATGCGTGGGCTCATGCCAAATCTTTTCAGTCTCCTGAGAAAGAAGAGGTGCTGCTGCGCCCTCATCACTGTTTTGTTTGTGTGTACTGACCACGTAAGATCCTCAGATGTACACCAAGGAAGCGGAAGCTGCTCACTCTCTCCACTGCAGCGCCGTTGATGGTGGTGGGGGTGTGTACTTCTCTGCACCTCCGGAAGTCTACTATCAACTCCTTTGTCTTTGCGACGTTGAGGGTGAGATGGTTGTCTTGACACCAGTGGGTCAGGGCGCTGACCTCCTCCCTGTAAGCCGTCTCATCACCGTTGGTGATAAGACCCACCACTGTAGTGTCGTCTGCAAACTTCACAATGATGCTGGAGTTGTTAGTGGCTGTGCAGTCATAGGTGTAGAGTGAGTACAGGAGAGGGCTCAGTACACACCCCTGTGGAGCACCAGTGTTCAGTGTGATGGGGGATGAGGTGATGCTGCCCAGCCTGACCACTTGGAGTCTGTCAGACAGGAAGCTAAGGATCCGGCTGCAGAGGGAGCTGCTCCGTCCTAGATCCTGCAGTTTCCTGCCCAGCTTCGAGGGAACGATGGTATTGAATGCTGAGCTGTAATCTACAAACAGCATCCTCACATACGTGTCTCTCTTCTCCAGGTGTGACAGGGCAGTATGTAGTGTCAGGGTTATGGCATCATCGGTGGACCTGTTGTGGCGGTATGCGAACTGTAGAGGGTCCAGTGAGTCGGGTAGTGCACAGCAGATGAAGTCCCTGACCAGCTTCTCGAAGCATTTGCTTACGATGGGGGTCAGGGCTACAGGTCGCCAGTCGTTTAATGAGGAGATGGTGGAGGATTTGGGTACAGGGACGATGGTGGCCATTTTGAAGCAGGCTGGGACTACACACAGAGAGAGGGAAAGGTTGAAGATGTGTGTAAACACTCCAGCCAGCTGAGCCGCGCATGACTTAAGGACTCGGCCGGGAATCTCGTCTGGACCAGTAGCTTTGCGCGCGTTCACCTTCCTCAAGCACTTCCGCACATCCTCCTCAGACACAGTGTGCGCACTGACGTCATCCGCGGTGTGCCCACTGTCCGGTCTCGTGGTGTCCGCTGTGTCGAATCTAGCGTAGAATACGTTTAGATCCTCACACAAAGAGGCCGTGGTCTGCGGTGTGCTGGCTTTCCCTCTAAAGTCTGTGATTGTGTTTAGTCCCTGTCGCATACTCCGAGGGTTGTCAAACTGTTGCTCCACCCTGTCCCTGTACTCACGTTTGGCTGCTTTGATCGTCTTCCGGAGTTGGTAATGTGCGTGTTTGTAGTCCGATGTCTTCGCGGAGGCAAACGCGGTGCCGTGCGAACATCGCTATTAATCCAGGGTTTTTGATTTGGGAAGGATTTAACTGGTCTGTTGTTCTGATGTTTTTCCAACATCTTGGGTTGCAAAAAGGCCATCAGGACCCAGAGCAGACCTGTTAGTCTCTAAGGAGATTATGATCATAATCTGGAATACCTGGCTGTAATTTTACAGATTTGAAGGTATTTTAATTATTAGAAAACATTTTTATGTTATCATGTCGTTATTTAGAAACTTGGCGTTGTTACTTTAGCTCGGGCACCACATATACAGTGCTGTCTTGAGTCATCTCTTATTTCTTTATATTTTGCTAGGAAATAGAGGTGCAGCAATTATGGAAACAATTGCAAATATAACTGGAAATATAGTATATAAGGCAAAAACAGAGTACAATTCTAACAGGTTTGAAATGCAATATTTGTATGACCAACTTTATTCTTCTGCCCAGTGTGAACTCTCTTAGGCAATGACAGTCTTCAGGAATAGTTCTGTGGCTCCAAGTTCCAGGCTCTAGGGAGGCCAGTCTATGACTTATATAGGACTTATTTTTTTCTATCAAGGAATGCATTTACTGCAAACTACTGTGTGTTTGGGATCACCATCATGCTGAAAAATGAAGCTGTTGCCAATCAGGTGCTTTCATAATGGAATTTCATGATGGATCAAAATGTGATGGTACATTTTCCACATTTTCCATCAAATGCAGCTCTGAGCCACATCAATCTCTCCAGCATGTTTTTACAGATGGCTGTACACACTCATTGTTGTACCTCTCTCCTGACCTCCTCTGTACATATTGATGCCTGAAAGTGGTCAGTATCAAGGACTGCATCAATGAAAAAGCAGCCAATGTCCAAAGAAACTTTGAAAGACTTTGAACAACTCAGAAAGCCCGTAGAACTACAGCTCAAGATCACTTTAAAAAAAAAAAGGAAGTCTGGGTCCTTGGAAGCAAAATATGAAGACTTTTGTGCTGAAAACTTTAAACAACAGTTGCCCTGGAAGTAAAGAAACAAGTTTTGAAAGCTTGTAAAAAAAAGAAAACTCTGGAACATTCTTGGGCAGGTACTTGCCATGCACTGTTTAATGCTCTAAGGTCTGTTGTTGTGTGGAGCAGTAAGAGCGATGATGGGTACAGAGGCCCATGACAATAGCTGCAGTGTTTTCTAATTCCTCCTGGTGCCTGCGGTTCTCCACAAAATCATATTTGCCTTTTGTGAAAAAAGACCCAAACAGTGGCCAGCTTGTTTGGGTTAGCTTTGTGTTTTTTGTTTGAATATTCCAGGTTTGGAAGCAAAAATCATAATTTATGCAAGCAAGGATGTAATGAATCAAAAAATTAAGATTTTGTATCTGTCCGACTCCAAAATAAGATTTGATTGCTTCTTTTTGCCATTTTTCTGACAAGATTAAATATTGGTTTAAATTACAGGATGAGCCCACACGTTTAACACATGCAAATTATTAAGACAGGGAAGTCAATTGGAGATTATAGCAATATATGAACACATACACATATTCTGGACAAAACCAAACATGATCAAATGCATTTGACATGTATGACCTTCAGGTATATTTAATACTGTAGCTCCATGCCAAGATAGTTTTATTTGCCTGCATGAATTCCTTCATTAAAGTGTTTTCCCAAAGAAAGTTGTGAGTGGAGCTTTGGAAGATGTGCAGCAAAGAAAGAAAAGAAGATGAGACAAGACTGGCTTTTGAATACGAGGGATAACAAGAAAAGTTGTGCTCTAAACAGCGACAGATCCTCTGATCTGACATGTTGATCACACGATCCTTTCTGCCAGGGTCCTCGGGCTCGTGTTTTTGGCTCAAGGCTTAGTTAGTCTATTAGTGAAATGTGGGGGTGGCATATCGTATAATGGCTTAACTCAAAGCAGGCTTGCACAATAGTTATGACAAGGTATGCATACCTCAAAATCTAATTGGATATGCACACAAAATTCCATGCAAATCCATCTGACGCAGTTTTATCCTAATCCAGTGGCGAATGTATTTAAGTGCCAGTCTCATTTGATACACGTCTTTATTATGCTAAAACGTTTAATATTGCTGTGGTGGCAATGCAGAATGCACTTTCATGTTTACAGAATTCCTGATTGTTATAAACTTCAGAGTTCCTGCTTGTGTCGGACCACACTCTGATAATTGTCCCAGCATTAGTCAGCAAATACAATAATGTGCTGCACAGTTTTTAATGGTTCAATCCTTTTATATTAAAGACGGACTTTACACTATGAAAGACATCATAAAATTCACATTGCATGTTTTTTGTAGACATAACATGAGGTATACGGTGATGCAAAGAACTACACTGTATACATATAGTCAGAGTCGAGCACTGGGCTAGGGAAAGAATTGGATCTGACTCATCCTGAAGCTTTGAGTGAGTGCTATATGTACTGAGATGTATTTTTTTTGTTGTTCATCACCCTATTTGGTTGGTTGTTTCTATTTTGGGAGGCTTGAAAGGGCAGGCCAGCAGAGCTTTTTCGGCACACAATGACCCGAGCATCTTGTGTGGTGTCTTCTGACAGCCCGGTTGCTTGTTGCCTCTGATTCGTGTCGACATGCTGCAGAAAATACATTTTTGGTAGATGAGGTTTTCAGGTTTATCAAACTCCATTATTCACACACTAACCTAGAATTACCAGTGGTGACATTTTGTCTCTCTGGCAAGGAAATTATATCCCCAAATGTCGCGGCACTGTCAAGATGACAGTACAATCACATACAAAATCAGGACATACTACATACTGTAATTAAACATATGAGTAAATATAGTCAAGATAAAAAGAACGTACACCCTCTTTCAAATCTAAGGTTTTACGCCTTATCTGGGCCCTAGAAGATCTTACAATGAGGTAAATACAACTCAGATGAACTCCAAAACATGACAATTAACACCCTGTCATTATTTATTTAACAAAAACTAACAACATCCGCAAATCAAATACACATGATTAATTAATCAAGTTTGAGACCCTCGTTAAAAGCAGTTTTGGCAGTTTGCTGGAGTGTTGCAATGGTCCAGTTAAAGTCCATCACAGGGCTAGAGCTATCAGTTATTTTAGTAATCAAGTATTCTATGAATTCTTCCATCAATCAAGTAAGCGGAGAAGAAAATACTTTTGCCTTATTGTTTCCTTCGGACTACTCCTCACCCCCTACCCAACCCTGTGGCTTGTCACGTGCTCCAATATTGTACTGTGGACATTTATGTGCTCTCTGTGCAGAGGAGTTTTTTTGTTTCCTGTTCTCATGCTGTCCTCCCATAGGTGCCCAGCATGAGTAGAGGTCTCTTTTTTTTCCCTCTTGTACTTTCCCCATTGTTGTGTACTATTTCAGTGTTTTTCTGTAACGCTGCCAATCTCCGGCCTGTATTCCCATGTGATGTCTATGTTGTGTGTGTAAGTATGTATGTAAGTCTGCATATGGCCAATAAAGCATTCATTCATTCATTCGGAACAGTCGATATTTGAAAGAAATACGGGTTAAAAAATTGAAATGAACTAATTACAGTGTTTAACTGCATGCATCTGTCAAGCAGGGGGAAACAAGGAGAAAGTAGATATGACAAATTACACAAGAACTGAACTGCATCAGGTCTTATGGGGAGATGAATCCAGATTTGAAGTGTATGAAATGAAGGCAGGACAGAGGTACAACACTGTCTACATTTGTACAGCACGGTAGAAGTTCTGTCATTGTTTTGTGTTGCATTTCATCCAGTGAGAGTTTGTCAGAATGGATGGACTTACGAATGCAGATTTTGATCCACTATGTAATACCATCTGGAAAGTGTGTGACTGGGATCACTGCCAAACACACGGTCAATGCAGTAAAAGCATGCCTTGATACAGAAACACACAATGGAACATTATCAGGCCTCTCCAGAGCCCAAACCTCAACATTAATGAAACAGTGTGTGTGTTCATCTTGACAAAGAAAATATGCATCCCACATTTCTCATATATTTAATATCTAGTAATTTATATTTTATACTTTACATACATGTTATCTGAAATTATTACTGCATGAGGGGAAAAATGTAACAAGCATTAAAGAAAAACTATATATTGACATTTGCACATGCATTATTATTTGCAGATTGGTGATTGTTGTTTTAAAGTGGCGTACATAGTTTCAATGAGAATAAAAACTGTATGTAAAAAGGCGTTAAAGCCATGATGGGGTTTAAAACGGCTTTATTTCTTTAAACACAGGCATCGTTATATAGTCAAACAACTTCCACAACCGATAAAGAGCAAGTATACAAATGATGCAGCTTCTGTCATCATCACCATCACATCACTGCATCCCCTCTACTGATTCTCACAAAAGGACAACAAACCTAACACGAATATCAAACCAAAAACAACCCAAAACAAAACAAAAACATTTCAAACTCATTCTGGCTGATTTCTGAGCGATTAATTTAGGTTAGCATATCCAGTGTTGTGTGCCCATCATGGTCACACACATTCATGAGGCACGAGCACTTGGCTTCCAGAGTAAATTTACAGTTTTTCATCATCTTCCTTGTACCTTGCAAAGATTTTAATATGTATGTCTAAAAGAAGCCCATTAATAGATCTGCCACTTTTGCTGTTAATAAATTCTCAAGTGCAGGCAAAAATGAGTAGTAGTTTAATTAAAAAGAAAGTCACATCCATATTTTTTATTTCTATCTTTTCTAGTAATTTTACTATTTTCCTACCAATAAAGAGAAGAAAGCTGCTGAACCCATATAATTAAAACCACAATTAACTGAATCCTTGAAAATACAGCAGATACAATTGGTCCTTTACACACACACAGAGTGCAGGTATGCAAGTAGAGTAACATTTCACTGTGCATAACGGTCTCAGACTGCCAATAACTAATGCAGCGCATCCACTCGCACTATTTTTAACCTCAGATAAAAATCAGCAAAATAAACTGACAAAAAGTGCTACTGCTGTCAACACTTGGGATTTATTAGTCTTTCTTATACCAATTAGCTTTTCAGAAACCGCTTGTGTAGGTTCGACTGGAATTTTTACTTAATATGTAGATAACCAAACCATGTAAAAGGTCTAGAAAGCATACAGAAAGATTATACAGCACATTTAGACCTGAGCTCTACACAATTAAAGCTTAGACATTGTTTTAGATTAACAAAAAAAAAAGCATCTATGCTGCTACTCACAAATGTGTGTGCTGAAAAACAACCAATTTATTTCAGTTAACAGTTAACTTTAACGTTAAGGTAGGACTGACTTGGAGAACACTTCCAGTATCCTGTCATTAGTAACACTGACGGACAAATACAGTTGAGAGGTCTAATTAAGGGGAGGCATGCGTCAACTTCAACCAAAGATGAAATAGCTGTACAATAAAATAAACAAAATATATTTAAGAAAAAAAATCTGTATTCATTACTTAATGAAATTGTGCTTTCTAGTCCCTTTTCAGTGTTGGTTATGATATCTATAAACCTACACAAGTGAACAGTGATTCTGCTTTTTCAGTGCACGTATTCATCATCACTGAAGTCTGAGTCATCGGCCTCCACTTCTCCTTCAATCACAGACTTCTTCCCTCTGCAGCAGGACACCACCAGACCAATGAGGAAAGCCTAAAAACAACGATGAAAGCACACATGACAAAATATATCAAGGCTCATTTCATTGCTAATGTGGAAAATATTTAGCTGAGGACTTGAGTGATAAATTCAAAATGCAGACAGTGACATCTCATTTATATCTTCGGACTTACTCCAATAAAAGCCCAGTTCCCAAAGTAGTAGATGGTGCTGAAGAACCAGAACTTGTGAAGGAAAAGATAAGACCTTGTCACAGTGCACTGATCTGAAAAGAAGAAAAGCACAAAATTAATGACAGAGGCAACATGCAATGTCTTCTCTCTGTGGCAAGTTTTAAATCAAGAAGTCGCTTTGAAGTATTTGTCTTACAGTATTCTTTGGACATCTGTCATGTATTCAAATGACAGGCTTGAAAATCAATACTTGACTAATGTGGGCCCAAACGGTTTAGTAGTTTCACTCTAGTGGTTCATTGTTTTTAGGTGAGAGGTGTCTGCATGACACAGATAGGTTCTCTGTGGTCTGGAGCACAATTAAATGTGACACATCGACTGCTGCTTTCTGTTTATAATTGCACAAGTGTATCACTTGTTATACACCTGTGTTATAAAGTAGTCTATATTAACTTAAGCACTCAACACAGGCTGCTGTTACTACATGGAGCAGGGCCTTGGGCGATTCTGTTATTGTAACTAAAAAAGACAACCAGTCGTCGGAAAAGAGGAAAGCTGTGTCACTGTCAGTGTGAATATGGTTCAGCCAATGAATAAAACTGGAATGAAATGTAACATTTAATGGACTATATCCACTATAACACACTGAAACCCCAAAAGGCAAAAGCATGGGCCCACAGAGGACACCAGCAAATGTGAAGACAGTGAACCATAGGTTATGGGTTATGCATGTAACCCCAATTCTCTGATGACGCAAATTCAGGCTCACGACTGTGTTACAAGTAGACATTTCAGGCACTTCCGATCTTTAGATATGAATCCATCACAAGTCTGGTCACCAAATATGCAGTGATTTCTAAAGAACCATTTCCAGCTATAAGAAGAACAAACCAAAGAATACAAACTGGACTATTCATTGTATTTTGCACCAGGAACCATGAAGTGTCAAGTTGACGAGTTTGAATCCAATATCTTAAACTGTTCTCTGAAATGTTTCATACAATTCAGACATCTAAGTCATTATCATTTCTACATCCACTGACAAAGACACGGCCTATGTCCATATAGAGGTAAGGTAAGGTTAGGTAAGGTAAGCCATAGAGCAAAGCTTCTTTGAGTTAAAAGATCACAGAATGATTTCTTTGAAATGACAGCAGAATGACTAAGTGCAGGGGGAAGAGAGGCATATTGTTCAAATGACATTTCTTAAGACAGCTCAGGCTGTGCAGCATCTGATATTAAATGGATGTATTTACATAGATGTATGGAAATATGTAAATTTCTTTATGTATAGGTAATTGTGTAATGACTTTACCTGTCTCGCCCACTTGACATTAAATCAGACTGTGTGGCCAATGAATGACATCCCCTAATTAAAGCCACAGAAAACCTGCCAAACACCTTGCAACATTGTTTGCAAGTGTACCTTTTATCCCCTTAACATCCGCCCACTTTTATACTGAACAAAACTAAAAGCTTGAAAGCACTTTGTTTGTTATTCTCTTATGATGAAAACACAGCCCAGCACATAGTGATTCAACAAGTATGTGGCCTCGGAGATGACAGAAAACATAAGAAACAACCATTTTGCTGTGTACCTACTGTTATTACAAAGTAAAAACTGCTACGGCTGCTTCATCTCTGGTATTTGTATCTTAAAATGGTTTATAGCCTTCATATCTTTGCTTTGAATCGATGACTCAATGAACGGGCCTGTGCCATTTCAAATATACTGGCAGAATTTTCCTTGAGTGCCGTAGAGTGTTAAGAATGAAAAGGCAGAAGGTGCTCACACAGATATCGATTTGATTTCAGTTTTTGTGTGCACTGCACTTTTGCCAACTACTGTGTGAAAACTGATAAAGATGCATTTAAGAGGATCATCTATTTACTTGTAGTGCATTAAAGCACCCATTCATTATGTGTATGTGTTACTGTAGCTAGCCTATGTGACTTAAAGGCAACACAAGTTAATTTGTGTAGTGCATTTCTTACACAAGGGCAACTCAAGGTGCTCTCACTTAAAAATTAAATTTAAAAAAAAGAATTACAACATTAAAATGCAAATGAAACGAATAGAGAAGAAATTAGAAGAAAAAACATTTGACACGAGGATTGAAAACACAAAGGAGTGCCAGATGGTTGATGTTGAGCACTGAAGGGTGAGTCAAAGGAAGTGCAGAACATAAATGTTTTAGTGTTGATTTCAAACAAGGCTGAGTTTCGAAAGTGGAAAAGACTAAAGAGGTTAAATGCTGCACAATAGTAATCCATTAAATGAACCAATTTAAAGCTGCCACTTCAAATGTATCAGTTTTCTGGGAGAACCTTTTTGTCTCAGCCTCGACAGAAGTAAGCAAACCTCAACTCTGCAATGTTCCTCAAATGACATTTTATTGCGGTGACCAAAGGCAGCTCAATCATTATTGACTCAGCACTGTGATCATGAATATAAAGCACATCAAAATCAAAAGCCCCAGGAAAGAAACTCGCTTATTGCTTACATAATCCAATTGCCTTCTCTTTTCTGTCGAGGTTCTCTTTTCCTTATGCTGGTGACATCACCTTTGAGCTTCAGCTCTCCACTTTTTGAGTGAACTGATACTGTTATTGATCCGACTGCCGCAGACAGCAGAAATATTATAAAAGTCTTAAGCTGAGTCATTTAGCCTTTATGTGTATGAATGGGTATTGGCAGGCATGGTAAATGCTGGTGACGTCAAAAGTAGAAAGTGCCAATGATATGCATGCCATGTCTGGGTCTCTTCTCAGCTCCACAATTGTTTTGTGTGAAAACACGGTAAGAACAGATCGCATTTATTAATTAGCTTAGCCATGCACACTTAAGCAATAAAAAAAACAAAGTATATATGGAAATACACTCCTTTATAGGACTTGCATCATTTCTACAGAACAAGGCAAGAGAGAAAGTCCCAAAAGCTGAAGTCTGGCTATGTTAGAGAGCCATCTGGAGCATTAACGCTAACCCTGCTGTGCTGCTCCTATCACACTGTTTCTTACACAGCTCTTCACACTGACTTGAAACGTATGAACAGTGCAATCAGACCTACACAAAGCTACATGACATCAAGGTCCACAGCAATAACACAGTCTTTTTGATTTTTTCCATTAAACTCAATACTTTTAAAAGCTTTCCCTACCAGAGTTCAGTGGAAAAAAGAAGAAAAATTCAGCTCAGTGCTGTTTCATCTATAATACAAATGAGAAGACACAATCCCACAGGAGTTGTGATGTGCAACAAGAATCCGCTTTCACTTCACCAGGACCAGGAGATAATAGAAGAAGTCTTTCTTCATCACTGTGACCCCACTCTTTTGCTCCAATACCTCAGCCATCTGTAGCTCTCCAGCTGCTTACCAGAATTGCAGGGCACTGAGTGGGATCTACAGATGGTTCACAACAGTGGTCTGCCTAAATATATTATCATGTACACCACTGACCAGCTTCACCTTGAAATCATTACCGTTCTCTGATAAGAGTATGGGGCAGCTAGGGAGTGCAGGTAATTTCACCCTGACTCATGATACCCGGGTGAGTGCTGCCCGGTGTAGGATGATGCATTATGCATAACTTTCGTCTGTGCATTCAAACACAAATACATGCATAGTACTCTGCACACGTGCATGCACACAATGTGCTCTTCCAAAAGGTTCTTGATCAGCAAGCTCTCGTGCCAAAACTGTATGCTTTTACTTTCCATCTAAAAAAGCAGAGAACTTTTATTCTAAAGTCCTTCGAGAATACTGCTGTTCCTTCAGCAGAACTATTTTCACATTTCTGGCTTCACTTATTAGTGTTGTGCGTAAGAAAAAAAAAAAATCACCAAAAACATCTTTTGGCAGTAGACAACAAAAAAAAAAAAATCAATTTGAGCAGTGACCAAGTTCCACAAAAAGATAACCTAACTTGACCTCACCAAAACTACTGATCATACGAACTAAAGCCAAAGTGAGAAACAAACGGTTTTCTAAAGCAAAGGACATTAAATTAAGTTTTCAAATTAAGATGAATGCTAGAAACTATTACTTTTTAAGAAAAAACTGTAATTATTTTTACACATTTAGCTGAGATAAAGGGGTATTGGGAGCATCAGGTACAGTCAGGTATTAGATGTAGAAAGCTCACTCTTCTTTTAGCTCTTTTTTGTGTCTCTTCCAGCCCTGAAGGAAACAGCTGGCTGCTAAATGCCCCACTACAATCAACAGGTCTATAAAAACTGGGTTTATTTTAAAAAATCAATTAGGATCACTTTTAAGCAAGGAGTAGCATTTTAATTAGGCGTCTTTAAAGCTCAACCTCTATCAAAAAGTAATTTTATTTCTATCAGTTAATAGTGGAGTTCTTTCTGAGTAATACCAAGCAAATATACCCTTTGAAAAGTGATTTTCTTTCCTCCTATAACAGGTAAGGGGTGTCTGTGGATTACAAAATGGGCATTTTTCTTTCAGGAGAATTACTTTTGATTGACATATTCCATTGTAATGCAAATTGATAATGATCCCATTGATGGAAAGAAAAATACTATTAATTTGTGTTGGGGTTGAGGGAGTCCTGTTGAAAATTGCTATGGTACCTGACATCTCAGAGCTAACACGACGTGACCATCAGCCCCCTCCCCAACTCTTTAAAACAATGCTGTGGAAACAGGGAAGTTGCTAGGAAACAGACAGGAGTCTATAAGTGTACAGTTTGATCTCTAAGATTCAATATAGGAATAATATGATACGTCTTTCAAGGTGAAAACCCAGCTTTATGTTGTTATTAAATAAATTAAGCTCACGCTGCTAGAATTTTACAAGTAATCACTCAGAGAAGCTCACTGATAAATTGAGCTACTGGGTCAAAAGCAAACCTTCAACTGGATGTATTGATATTAAATGTGAAATTTCCTTTCCTTTCCTTGCTACATAAACATGTTTTTAAGGTTTTGATCTGTTCTTCTCCACAAGTGTGTTGTTTTGGTAAGAAATTCAGTGAGTTGCATTGGGTTCAAAGTTATTAAAATCACTGGTCAAAGTGTCCAGGGAATGAGTGTAACCACAAGCTGAGTTTCCTGAATTAATGACGTAGGTATTAACATGACTGCAAAAAACAACAGTTAAGGACATTTAATTGAGGTAGTTATTATTATAAATGGACAAGAAAGAGAAATATGTGATGGGTTTGGCCACAATAAAATCACTGCATCAATAAGTGACATTGAAGGTTATTTAAATAGCCCAACCAATCACATAAATGTCAGTCACACAAATAAAAAAAAGAATAAATAATGAAGTTCTGATGATCCAAAAAAGGCTTGTGTGTGCACATGGACTCACAGAAAACACAACAAAACCAACAAAAATAACAACAAACAAAACTGACTGGGAGTAGTATTTGTTGATGGTTTTAGATGCATATCAGAATTTATGATCAAAGCAAAGCCCCCTGCAGAAGTAGCAGCATGAGCATCATGGAGGTTAGACTAATTTGACAGAGCAGCTGAAAGTTCTCTGTGTTTCAGCCAGGCTTCATAAAACCTATAACTAAAACTGAACAGGGAGTGTTGCAAAAGTTCAAGTTTGTGCCAGGGCTTGTGAAATGTTACAAATATAAGATATAACACATACCCGTTTTTTTAAAACCCTAAAATGCCTTTACTCCCTGCGTTAAATTGGACAATCAAGAGAACTTCAAGTTTCAGATTGTCTGGCGCCATGGCAGCTAAATCCTGAGGTTTCATTTCCATTACGCTGAGTAAATGAGTAATGGCATGGTAATGACCTTAGAGTACATAATGGAGAGCCTGGCACTGAGCACCTGCTCGCCAAGATGTTAGTGTCATTACCCCACTGTGACCAATCGCCCAATCACTCACTAGTTTGACTTCTACCCTCGTTTGTCTTAGCTGTCTTGATGTAATGTCATACTATGGGTTATTACAAAGTGATGCAGTTCCCGTGCCTTGTGATTCAAATTTCTACCAAAGAGTATTGCCATAATTTTTTCTCTTATCATTATTTTTACATCAACCAAAAGGGCTTTTAAATCCCAAGAAAAGATACATGTCTCCATATCTGTGCTTGAGTTCATACTAGATTAAAATTTCAAGAATAAGGAATTTGGACACAACTGGCAAATTCTAGGGAAATTTCTCACGATGGCACCATAAATTAAAGAACAACTTTAATGCCTTTACTATTTACTAATTATTACTATAACTGTTACTACTGTTTTGTCAACAACAGCATTTCTCAATTCTCAGATAAAAGTATTAACATGGTATGAAAAACAAAGAAGAACCAACAGTTTACAAGGTGAGCACATTTTTTAGATAATGAATCAAAACGGGGTAAGTTTTAACAGAACTCATTTTTTCAAACTATGAAGTCTGCTGGAAACTTGCTTTCGTCAGCTTTATAGGAAAGGCACAGTTCCTCTCCAACAAGTCTATATCAATTACGGAAAGAGCACCGATCTCCTGAGTCTTCTCTCTGACACAAGACTCTACCTTCCTGCACCTAACTCAAGCGTCAGATTCTTCTGGTGGCTGTCTTCTCTGTTTTGTGCATACTCAAAGTTTTTCAAACTTTCCCAACTTTTGCAATGATTACTATTTGAAATGTAGCAAATGGCTAAATGGCCAATATAAGCTTTTTTTGCTTCAACTTCATCATTATGTTGCAAATGTTAGAATAATGCAGTGGGTACAGAATAAAGACCATCAGTGTTGGTCACGTCTGTGTCACCCCAAAAATATTTTACCATACATTATGTGGAGCACATTTTTGCTCAGTGTGACACCCTGGAAAAACATAAATTGTGCAAATCAGATAAATGGAGGCTCTCGACTGTTTGCGCTGCATGTAGTCACCTTTTTACAGCTACACACTGTCTAGGGGCAAATCAAATACTATCTTCTTATAAACAAAAGGGATATTATCTAAATGGCAACAGAATTATTTTCTTTTATCATACAGTCACTTTTTTTTAACTGTTTTAGCTATTAAGTGTCTGATTGCAGTCCCTCTCAGTCACATGTGTTATCTCTGCTTGACACTTCCTTCGCCTCATGGTAGGTGGTACAACGGCTGTTGTGAAAGCAGGAGCCATTTACAAGATGGCAAAAAAAGAACTCATTTTACTAAGCTGGTCAAAAGACAAATTACAAATCTTGCCAGACTACAACTCCAGCAATAACGACACCTTTAGTATAACAGTGTTGAAGAGCTCCAAAACAATTATGAGACAATTCTCACAACTAATCAGGAGCTCTATGGGTCATTTATAACGACCGCACGTCCCACTGGAGCACCTCATATGTAAGAAACCAATTGATGTTTAGGCCACTCTTGTAAGAACTACCTGAACTGCTGCTTTACAAAAAGTACAATCGAGCAGTAAAAAAGTAGAGATCTATATATTATGCTTGGGTGGCCAAAAGCCGCACTTTTGGACCATTTTTTGTGAAAAGCAACAACTCAGGAACACCGACAACAAATTTCATACTTTAGTTGCCAGTTGTGACAAACCTTCTTAAGAACTGTAACAGAATCAAATGATAAGGCAGGATGTTTTGTCATAATTACATTTCTGCTAAATTCCAAGCAGTCTGGCATGAAAGAAAGCAAACATGTATTCATGATGATGGTGCTTGAATATATTAATAATGCTGGCTTCTCTACCAAAATACTTATGATGTTTTAAAAGAAACAGTGATATGTTGACATAATAATGATAAAGATGAATTATAAAATTCTGCATCTGATTTTTCTGACATTCTGTCAATAAGTGTCATTTTATTTTTGGGTTTACTGAACATCACAAATGTCGGCAAAATTGAATAAAAAAACAAAATTATATGTCATATTGTTTGTATTTATTTAAAAGCAAGCTATAAGGATAACTCGACGGCTTTATGCATTATCATGTAGAACAGTAAACTGATATAAATCTATATTATCCTATATGACAAATCAAATGCAATATGTCTGTATTTGATATTTTCATAAGAGCAGGTTTTCTAAAAGAATATTTTATTAAACTTTCTGTTGTACACTTTGGGCATGGATGTAATAGTCATTTTATTCTGGCACCTACATGAATTTCAGTATCTCGGACACTTAAATGCTACATGTAGGTGTATATAAACATTAAATAAAATGAACAGATGAATGTGTTCTTAGGGAAAAGCCCTCAGATGCAGCAATATGACTTTATGCTTGTTTGTTAGTATATTAATATTAGCTCTAATAAAAAACCAAAATAGGTTTTAGCAAGAGCCAAAGGAAATCAGCAGCTAAATTATTGTGTGCAGTTTCCCAGCATAATAGAATTTTGTTGAACAAATGGTCACAACAGTCCATAAATGGAGTGTCTTGTGGTACCATCTGATTTGCAGCTATAAAGATATACATACCTTATCTTTTAGTAATGAAGTAAACAACAGGAGAAAATGCCGAATCATGATCATAATTAGAATCATAACAGTTAGAGGTGGGGAAGAAGAACAAACATTATTATCTGAAATACATACAACAAAAAAGCTATCGCCACTTATTTTGAACAATATTCTTTGGTAAGCAGAAGTATCACTGGGAGATTTACAGATACATAATTACTGTATGTCAGCAGGTGTAAACAAATGGTTTCAATGGATTTATTGGATATAACCTGTTTAAACATTAAATATAGGCAATCAATATAAGCATTGTTTGTTATATGTAATTATATATTTATTTATTTATTTATTGATATTTCAAACTATGGTAATTAAATAGGTGTTTGAATGTTTACCTTTGATACGAAGGAAAACATTGTAACATAACTTAATTTCAAATATGAAATCATCTGTCTTTATATTCCACATAAAAGTATTGTGTGTGATCCTACTAGTTATTTCTGTACAAGGCTTTCCATTTTTATAAGCAATGATCTTAACATGCCAATGATCTGCCTAATGAGGTTAGAATAATAAATATTTTGTAATTGAAAGATAACTTCTCACACAATGACAATTGTGAAACCATAGACTTTAACAAATGCCATTTCCTCTAGTTCAGTGCATTTTAGCCACACACATGCTCTAAATATCATTTATATAGCCCCATAAATATTTACTCCCAAAACTAACTTCAAACACATCAAGTACCATTTAATAAATTATATAAAAGCTTATGATAATAATATCACTAATTTGCTGTTAGATTAATGATACTTGATTGTTAAAAGAATGTACTACTTTTGTGAGATGAAAAATATGTATATATCCCTCACTTTGGAAAAGATCTTGCTACTGTTTGGTGCTGCATGCATCTGAAAAATTCAGAAAACAGCCTTCTAGACATAGCCAGATAAGTGACAAGCTGACTTTAGCTCATATCTACATTTTATTAAAATCTAAAAATTATAGTAACAAGTAGTGAGTATGTTGAATTGGAGCAATTACAGACACGCTTTTACATTTACTTAAGACTACTATAAAATTATATTGTAGATATTTCAACATGTAATGGTCAGAATAACATTATAGAAAAACAACTCTGTATATGAGCAAAAACTCATATTTAGAAAGGGTTTAGAAAGGTCTGTGTCCTCCTGTGTGAGGTTTCAGGTACTGGCACAGACTTTGTTGTGTGTGCAGAGAAAAGCAGGTTTAACTGTAACAATTTACTTTTCCCCCAGAAAAAATGGACTTTGAGGATTTAGCTATACAATTTTGGGGTAGGGTCTAAAAGACCATAACAGTGAGTCTGAAAGCCATTTTTCCTGTCATGTTACAACAGTTTAGGGCATACTGTAAAACAACACTATTTTTGTTTTGGAGAACAAAAATAGTATTAAGACTATTAAGGTTAGAGTAGATGAGGAATGATAAAAGGCACATGTGTCAGGTATGTTGAAGAATGAAGTAAATTTATGATCTTGTTTGTTTTTCTTTAAACTTGCGTCGAAATGAAAATAATTCCCTTTCTGTCTGTTTAGTTGAAGTCTTCAATACTATGTTACCCCATTCAAGACAGATGTTACTGTGGATCTGCATATATGTGGAATAGCCAACTAGCTAGACAGATTGTCATATGTATCATAAACAAACTTATTACACAACGTTCACACATTTTTACAGATGTATCTTTGGCTTTACACATCATACAAAGTATCCCCTTCACCACCAACAACAGCCTGACATGAGCATTTATCACATGAATAAATAAACATAGTAAAGCTTATATTTATGTGCATGCACACATTGGTGTATTCATGCCTCCTTTAGTGAATTAAACATTTGCATGTTGACAGTAAGACACTACCTACTGCATTAGTAAACATTTGTTCTTGGTATTATTCATTCTAATACATAATGAATAGTGATAAAGATTACTGAACAGTGTGTTGGTCACACACACCGTCCTTCTGTTCCTCTAGCATGAATTCCACGTTATGAGCAATAAATGTTTCATGTTGTCTTGTAGGTTCTTTAAACATCTCACAATTGGAGCCAGCGCTACTATAGTGTGGTAGAAATGACGAACTTACCCTCAGGTGCATCTGCATCACATATCCTGGAGGTGTTAATAGTTGTATTCCCAGATGTAGGACCTGGTGATGGCATCTGAAACCAAAAAACAAAACAAGAGTGATGTACGCAGTACACAAATATTTTGGCATTTTACGAACATGGAACTGTTTGAACTATCGTCTCTTAAGAATTTATAATACTGAATTAGTATAGATCATCAACATACTTTATTCATATATTATCGGCTGATTTACATTATGCAAAGTAAAAACAAGATGATTTGGGTCCAAAAGACTGTAAAAGTTGTAATAATATTAATCTAATTTTCCTGCAGGTATACACAATATATAGCTATATCATCCATATGAGTCTCTGTTAACAATGACAGTACAGTGACAATGCATTTAATAACCAACACAGCTCTGTAATTAATTGAAGAAATCGACTAAATATCTAACTAATAATGAATAAAAGAATTCCTACCCTTAATTCTCAAAACAAAAATTAAATTTGTATATTCTATGTTTAATTTATGTCAATTTTAGACACAAAAATAAAACATTTTTTGGTCCCTAATCCTGCACTTGGGGACATTTGCAAAAATCCATCCAACCAAATGCGATTTAGGGTGATTATCTAACTCCACCCATTATATAAAACTGCACGTGACCATGTGGTGCGCAAGGAAGGTAATATTAGAAATGTAGTGTTTTGATTTAAAAACCAAAAGGAAAAAAAAAGAAAGCAGCAAGTGTTAATTAATTTTGCTCCAGTTCCTCCTCCTGGTCTAACAGCCCAGATGAGGAAAAGTCTAGAGGCAACTAACCCTTTACTGCTTCTTAACTTGATACTTCTCAGCCTCAGTGCATGCATTTGCTAAGCTCTGTCCACTTTTTAAGCAATTTAATCATATCTTAACGAGGAACCTAACAGAAACAAATGTGGGAGCTCATCGTGATATTGATCACAGAAGAATTCAACCAGTCCTACTCTATATTTACTCTAAACTGTATGCATCTTTGATATAATGTGATATCAAAATTTAACCACTTGATATGTGTAAACCATGTTTATGCTGTGAGTCAAATGGACTTGAATTTAAAAAGGCTCTTCTGTTTGATTTAACAAGAGGATGTTTCAGTAAAACAACACACCAGTTCATTTAAATTATGTTGTTTAAAAGATTTTTTTTTCTGATGAAGTGTAGACGCAAGGGTGCATCTAAACCACCTGCGTACACCCACACAGCGAGAAAGAGCAGAGCTACATTAGATCACATGGAGGGTAGACTGTCAAACAGCAGAGCCGCACTGCAAAAGCCACATAGTCTAATATAGAAAGACGGAACTGAAAACGAACAGGAGTCTAAAAGCCCCGCTGCCAGCCTGTAGAGACCATGCTGCTGCCTACACCAAACTGAACCAAAGAGGTTTGAACACACTGACTAACTGACACTGCCATCGTTAGAAGCTCTCATCAGGGAGAGTGAAAACAAAGAAACACACAGGAATGGACATGAATTCTTCCTTACCTGTACAAGGTATTTCTGGCTGCCATACATGACATATTGTGGGGCTAGACTATAGATCATGTAGCTGGTGTGCAGAACGATCAAAAGAAGAATCATACAGAGGAAGAGGAGAGCCTGGGGACGAGTTTTCTTAGGTCTTATTTTGTACAGCTGTAAAAAAAAAAAAGAATGAAAAGAAAAAAAGAACACATTATCATGTAGTTAACTGGCCATTTGCAAAAATTTAAATACATAAACAAGGCATTTTCTTACCCTTATCCAGAAGAACCAAATGCCCATGTTACGAATGCCGGCCATGGATGTGAGTACGAAGTACACTGTGATGACTGTGATCAGGATATAATCCAGTGGAAAAACCTGTGACATCAAAAACAAGTCAGCTACTGTATAAATCTTAAATGCACAACAATAATTATTGCATCAAGAACCAAACACTTAGGATGGTAATCTTTCAAGGAGCAACCAGAAAAAATGGGTAATCCCACAATATCGGGTCAGCTCCAATAAATGCTAACCATATCTATCCTGGTTAGTCTGCAGCACATTCACACACCAGGAAAAAATCTGAACATCAACAACTGTTACGCTTTGCAACATGAAGTGTTCAGACTGGCAAGTTTAGGTATTTAAACCAATTTAGCAGTCATGTTTTGCCAAGCTTTTGTGTGTGGTCCTGTCATTAGCCTCGTCAAAGCAGCTGCTTCTTTTACAGCTAAACTTTAATGAAGAGGCAAATAAGCATAAATGGTCCAAGTAGCAGGAACTGGTAGATCAGTGCAGGGGGAGAGGCTGTATGGTGCGGTGTGAGCTGATTAAGGTGCAGCTTTTTCAATCACCGGTGCTGCAAAAAAGAAAGCCATCATGTCCACTCTGGAAGCTGCAGAGAGGGCCTCCAGATGGCTTTCAATGAGGAGGAGTGATCCTTTCGCCAATGCTGCTGGGAAACAAGCCAGGGTCTGAACAACCCTTGCTGGGTTTCCTGAGTGAAGGTGTATGATGCTGAAAAATCTGGAAACTCAATGACCTATCACTGACGATGTGTATTGTGTATCCTAATTTATTTCATTACAAATTAGCACTGACCCAAAAAATCTGTTTAATGTGTTTAAAGTTCAGCACACTGAAGCACATACTCCCCAAGTTTTAAACAACATTTCAAGTTCATTTAGGAGAGACCAGTGATAAAGCTTTTAAATTATGCTTCATTGAGGTTAATGATGACAGAAACAAAAAAATATGGATTTAAGCATATCTTAATTGAGTATAATCAATATTTCAACGTGAGAGATGAGAGGATACTTACAGGTTGCAAGGCTAAAAGAAGTTCATTCAGAGGATTGGTTAGGTTGGTGCCAAAGATTATGAACCCAGAGCTGATGCCAGCCGAGTGGAGAGCTTTATCCAGACTGAGGAGGAAAAAAACAGAGAGAACGAAAAAGAAGAAATCTCCAGTATTAAACTTTAATATATAAGGTTAAATGAAGCAATTGCACTGTTTATTCTGGTACATTGCCTGTCTTACAAGACACACATTGCAAACTGTATTCTGTGTTACAAGACAAATCATAACTTACTTTGAAATGAAGAGGGCAATGGTGAACAGCAACGCAACCAGGATAAAGAATATGCCTAGTAATATCTGCAAATCAATCAATCAAAACAAAGAAACAAAAATAAATAACTACAACAAAATACCAGGATACATTTTTATAAATGACTACTATAGGAGGGACGTGTAGTCACAGTGTGCCCTTGTTTGTGAACTGCATTAAAAGCTGCATTTAAAAAAAAATGTGTATTTTTAAAGACAGCTACTTAGTCAGCAAATATAACCTTTCTACCATGTCTTTTGTCAAACAGAGACCATATGGCATAGCCAGCCACAGTTTGGCACTGTCGCCCAGGGTGACAGGGGGAAGCAATGGCACAGCTGAAGCAGAGTTAGGAGGCTGCAATCAGGGAGGAAAAAGCTGGCTGATCAGATGAACGTAGTGGGAGGGGAAAAAAAGTGAATCTAATGTTGATCTTCATATCAATAGTTAGACCAAATTATACCAAATTATCTGAGATAAACCCCTTGTGGCAAAATATTAATTAAGATACTGATGACAGACTTAGGAGAGAAGCAGGCAAGACGGAGAAGAAAAACATAATAATTTAGTTTAATTTAAAAATACAGTAATCTCTTTATGAAACTGCTACTCTAACCAAAGAAATATCTAAAAAATGAGTTTACATGTATTAAATGATAGTAAAGTTATTAAAACATTAAATAAGACACCTGCCATATATACACTTTTTTAATAAAAGCTCTATAAATAGGTGGCACAATTTTTCACCCTATTATGGTGCAAGTTGCTTACCTAAAAAAAAAAAAAATTGCTTGTTACATTTCTTGCGTGATCAAAAGAGAGTAGCTATTGTGAGCTCCACGTCCTCACGCACTGATTTTAACTGTCAGTATTTAACATGCTTAGTGAGTCATTTTCGCTCACTGTCGGTGTTGGTATTAAAAGGACAGCATGTGTCTGAGGAACAGTGAGGCTGAAATCGCAATCATTTGGCTTATCACTCTACACCAGTCTCTCAGTATACAGTAAATAAATCTCCCCACTCATTACTGTTTAAATTTGAGTCTGGGGACTATCATTAGCAGCAACCCCCCTGGTTAAAGACAAACTGTTACAGACACTGGTTTAAAATATTTGTTTGAGCCTGCAGTGCAGTTAAGTACTGAAAAATGAACAGCAGTAGGAAAAGTAAAATGTGAAAGAAGGGAATGGTGCTGGAATTTATTTTATCCTTAACACATGGAAAAGGCATTAAAAGTGAGGGGTCTGCAGGATTGTAACTGGGCACAAAGTTACACACAAAGTACATTTGTGTGCACGTGCTGGCTGCATAGGTTGAAATATGAACAGAAGTAAGTGGATATTCTTTCAGTGAGTTCTTACAATAGCACTGCAGCCAGCCACAAGTCTTTTATATCAGTTAAAAGAAAAAATGTTTTCTATAATGTGGGAATAATCGAGAAGGAAATATACGACAACGAAAATCTGTTATCAAAGTCTTTTGATCTTTTTCAGTAATGTTATAAACATTCTTGTTACTGTATTCCAGCTGCAGTTCAATAAAACTATTAGGAGTAAATACTTCTGCTGCTTGAGGATTTGCAGTATTGTAACTTTATATTATACCTTTTTTTCTGACCGTCCACCATTATGTTTAACAAGAATAATAACAGTCATAAGTCTGTTATGCAAAGCCATTTTCATTGTGAGAGCCACTGCGTGTCTCAAAGTCCAGTGAAGTGTATTTATACCATTTTCAATAGCTGTTTCTGGCAATTGTTGATAAAAAAAAAAAGCACACACAATAAATGAGTGGTTTGGAACAAGGATATATTATTAAGGTTTGATAAGAAAACCTAGCCACGCGGGATTCTGGCTGAATTCGTGATTTTTTTTTTGCCCCCAAGTGACTGTATGAAAAGCCAATGTGCTTTTTATTTAACTTCAAAAAATTATTATAAAGCACTTCTATTCAATACCATGAAAAACTGCTCAAATGAAATGTATGTAATTGATCAGAACTTTGATGCACTTTGAGTCTCTACATTGTGCTCATCAGTACATTGTGTCTGGATGTTTTGTACTGGGCCAGTAATGTTGGGACCAACATGTCCACTGGTAGCCAAAAAAAGAAGAAAACAATATGAAAAACAATAAAAAGACAAGTTTCTTGGTTGCTTTGGTCTATCCCTTGGGTACCATGAGATCCTGCCTGAGAAATATGAGACTCCCTGAGAGACTTCAGAGTAAATTAGGTGAATAGATTTCCTGTGGGAATCATGTAACTATGCAGTTGTGTAAAGTAGAACTCAAAGTAAATCTAGAGCAGTTCAGATTGGAAATTGAGCACAAAGAAATTGTTTAGGAAGAAGTAGTTGAAGGTGGATATAAAAAATATAAACACAAAAATGATGTTTTAAATGTATTACAAGCTAGAGCGGGTTTTTGCAGCTTCACCTATTCTTAATCTCAAATATCAATTAAAAGAAGCACTGAATGAATACAGCACTATCTATGTTAAATAACCCTGTCTGAATGCTTGCATTCAATACACACACATCAGCATAATTTCCCTTTGTACAGAATACTTTGGAGAACATAATTTACTTTTGTGAATGAGAGCCAATTCCATAATGGACACTCACCTTGAAAGGTCTGAGAGCACTGCCCACTTTAGTGCAGCAGTTCCTCTCTGCAATTTCCAGGTGTCTCCCCCTGCGCCGGAGGACCTGTAGTTTGCCCTCCAGCTCCTGCAGGTTGTTTCTATCCCTCGAGGACAGAGGACGTCCATCTTGGCACTGACAAGACGACCAAAAGATATCCCAAATGCATCAATGATCGATATTATGCATACTTTTGAAACTACACTCCTGGAAGTTTTAATGAGAACATTGAAAAATGTAGATATCATTTTATCTGCAAAAATATGATTTCAATAAATATTTACAGTCAAGTGAATGAGTATGTAGACTAAAAATAGTGGGAGTATTATATAAATGCTGTTTTCTAAACATTCTCAAAGCATATACATACAGTGATATACATTTACAAGTATCATATTTAAACTACTGCTCTCACAATATTAAAGCAAACTGTGCGTGTTTTGCATTAACCTCCTTGTTATTGTGAAAATAACCTTTAATGCTGCCAATACCTGGTTTTTAACAAGTGCATTTATGCTAGGGACAAATAAGGAATGATCTGGACTATTGTTTAAACTTCATGTTGCCATGAGCAACTAATAGATGTCTACACTTTCAGTATATGTGGCCTCCAGCTGGGAAGGTGGTTGACTAAAGCAATGTTACCCACACATAACAGAATTCAAAGACAAAGGGACACATATGAGATAGAAAAATCCAGAATAATATTAAAGAAAAAACAAATAAAAACAGCATTTAATTTCATATGTTTAATCTTTTAAGCTTAAATAACTCTTTTTCTATGTGCTTTGTGTCTTCTGATGGGACTCACCTTGGATTTTAGCTTTTCAATCTGATGCTCAACATCATCAATGTCCTCAGTGTTCTCCAGGCGTTCATACTTAACACTGCGGGTGCCTTTTATCAGATTCAAAGGCATAACAGACATGCCATATGCCTGGAAGACAGTGCAAAACTACCATTATAATCAGACATCATTGTCAGAGTGAGCACATATGGCACGTGCATCCACCCACACAGGCTCCTGCCTGACGGCAAAGCCATCACAATGTGGGACATGACAACAGTCAAATGAGGGTAAGCAAACACACACAGAGCAAATCATATAGTTCCTGGCCTCCCAGGCCATGTCATTTTTGGTTCAGGAAAAAAGATTAAAATGGTGGAACCTATAATTGTGCTGAGGTTTATTGGAGAATTTGCTGCAACCATTTTGTGAGGATATCACTGCCTTATATCACTCTGATGCATTTACAGCTTAACAGTGCCCCCATGTGACAGCACTACCCTCTCTCTAGGATATGAAGAACTTGTTCTGATTATAATTTTCGATAGACACATCTAGATCTGAGGTAGGAAAATCAAGATGCAATCAATTTTCACCTGAATTTAAATCAACAGATGTCATTTAATTCCATTTCTTTGTAAAAGTTAGATACAATATATAAACACTGCACAGTTTCCCACAAAGATAGACAATAAGAGAAAATGTGTGCTAAATTCAAAGGGTGCTTTCATCTTTCAGGGGTCTTAAATCACCTGAAGGGACATCTGGACTTTAATCAAAAACGAGGGACATCTTTAATACCAGGAAACATACCAATCAATACAAAGAAAAGTAAAAGCAACAGGCCAATGCTTTCACAATGCTGTCTCACTTTTATCAACTTGGAAGTGTGCCATTTTACGGGTTCATAGTAAAACAAAGGGCCATTCTGTGCAAAAGATGCTGCCCTCCTTCTTCCATTTTTCATGTGGGGAAATGTCACAGTCTATATTTTTCTAAAACAACTTTTACTAGTTTTTGAGTGTTAGGTAGCATTAAGAGAGCCGCATGGGATACTAAGTCAGGCTACACTATTATTAGTCTCTGCTGAGGATCTCTGCTACGGGCGAATGTCGCCTCTTGCAATGAATCATGGAGCTCTTAAGGCCAGAGCATGTCCCGAATATCAAACACACTCATAAAAGGAAAACCTGTCCCAGATCCCAAGAGAAACATTTCCCGCCCCTGAAATGTGCAACTATATGAGAGAAATAGAAAAGAAACTAAAAGAAAGACAAAACAGGTTTCCCTCTGCTGTTGTGTACATTTTTAGCGCACTCATCGTAATGCATGCTCATTAAAGTTATTTTAAAACCCACCGTGGTCAATAATAACCAGAAATAGCTCTGCAGGGGAGCTTGGAATGTGTATGCAACTCAATAAGTGTGTGTTGGCTGAGGGTGAAGTCACTAGCTGAAATCATTCAGTCACATGACTGCTGAGTGGGAAGAGGGAGAAGTAGTTGGGCACAGGTCTCCTACACAAGCCTTGTTTGTGTTTCCACTGGATGGATCTGAGGTCCCCCACAAGTTCTCAATGCTATCAGTTAAGAAATAACAAAGCATAAAATTCTCTGGATAGAAGTGGGTGAAAAGACATTTCCACTCATTTAAACTAACATATTCAGGTTTCTCTGTCATTTGATTCAATTAGCAAAGGGTGTTAGAACAAAATAATCTTCACAAACAAGACAGAACATTATGGTTACCATGTCTTTGTAGACTACAAATTGTTCTGCACTGAGAACTAGTACAGGATTAAAAACAGACGTGTACCCTAAAGTGAACAGGGAAGAGAGCAACTAGCTTTAAAATAATGATTATTGTAATGTTAGGCAGTGGTTTACTACACTGTCTCATCCTCAGCCCTAAACTGCTTCTGCAAGAGGGAGTTCTTCCTTCCTACAGTTGCCAAGTGCTCACTCTTAAGGACTTTTCAAACCAGACACGTAAAACCCATGTGAATATTTCATTTGTTTACATTTTTTTTTCCAGACTAAATTAGTGTTTATGCAGCCATTCATGCCAACTGCGTAATTTTACTGGACAACTTTGAGGCGTTTATTAATTTATTAATTTTTATAAAAGCACTTTGTGACTTTTTTTTGAACTTGCACTATTTAAAAAAATATTATATTGAACCTAACCTTTCTTTTGCCAAAAAATAAATAAATTCAGATTCAGATTATGAAGAAGAGCCTGGCAGAACCACTGAGCTAATTTGTAATTAACTACAATCCTTTAAATATTTGGAAACGTTGGAGGTTGTGTCTCTACACTGATTTTTAACCAGATTGGATCTGGGGTTGGGCAATGCAAGTGGGAGTATACAGTGTTTTATTGATAACTGTTTATCTTATTATCATTATCTGAACTAATAAACAGAATATATTTATTCTTTTAACTTGACAGTGAAAAACAGCTTAAAATGGAACTATTTTTGCCTACTAGTACCATATAAAAACTATACCATTTTTCAATTAGAAAATAAAGTACCAGTGCACTGTTGGCTTCCAAGACAAATGAGGAATAACTTGTGGTTAAAGTGAAGAAAAGAGTTAGTGCTTGCTACTAACTGGTTAAATAATAAAAAAAAAAATTACGAAATTATGCAGACCTGATATTTTGTACTGATAGCTGATAATTCAGCATCTGACCTTCTCATATCATGGAAACCTGCAGCTTATTAACACTAATATGCAATCAGTGATGTTTTAAACTGAGGAATCCAAAACCTCTGTAACTACATGTGTGCATTATATACAGTCTGCTGGTAATACCGTCTGTGATTTCATCCTATTAAATAGACATACTTATTACATGAAGTTTATAAAATAGTAATTTCATTCAGGGACATACTGTCATACTTTTCCTAGTTTAGAATTTCAGTTTGTAAGTGCTTATCACACTAAAACAAGTCTTGTTTTATTCAAAATCCAATGTCACAAACTTTGAACTTCAAAATGAAATATAAATATATAATATAAATAATAAAATATAAATATAAAGATTAAATTCAAATTTAAAAAAGCCTCGAGGTGTTACAGAATTCTAGAAAAACAGATATCACTCCAATTCTCTGGGAGAACCTTATGCCCAGGTCAATTTCAGGGTCTGGGATTACACTACCAGACATTAACCAAATTTAATTCAGTATCAGCATTTTTATGGCTTTCACTTTAAGAGCAAGAGAATGGCATCTCAACAGCAGACAGAGCCATGACAGTCATAAGTCAATATGCTAGCTAAGCTTTTAAAGGAAGTAAACGATGCCAAAGGATCTCACATGATGCATGAGCTTTGAGATTTTGCTGATCCCTTGTAATATCATTGGGTTGAGTGAAGCAGAGTGGGAGATTACAGAGTAATTAGGGATAAGAAAAAGTTCTTTTTTGTGTACTTAAATTCTTTTCATTAAATATTTTCTTATTTATTGCCCTCTAAAACAGATTAAAATAGTTGAAGTTGCTATCAAGTGCAAAACACTATGTTTGCAAAATACATTAGAAAAATAAATAAATTTACTGAATTTAAACTCAGTGTATAATCTCTCTAAAGCTGAGCTCTATTTGATTTACAGTACTGACAGGACCATACATTATCAGAACACCCCAACAATAAAATAGTCATTAGCAGCCCTTAACTGTTTCTGTCTATAGAAAGGTAAATAGCATTGCTTGAGTTTTGTTTAAGTTGCTTCTAATAAATGAACTATGCACACAGAAAGAAAGCCGTGCAGCCTTACTTCAATGTGAACGAAATTTAAGTGCACCAGGTTGCAGAGCTGTATAGTGTTTACATCACAGAGCTGTGTGCATTAAGAGTACATGGCGAGTTCTACACAAAGGGTAGTAATAAATTAGCAAAAGGAGTCATGGACAACATTTCCACTGCTTATGGAACCTGTCACTTGGCTTCCATTAAGTTAATCAGGCTTAGTAGCATAAGATGATAAATTAGACTGTTCTTTGCAAATACCGGTAGGTTCCCACCTACAACAGTTTTCACACTTGTAGTTAGAGAAGAGAGGAGATACAGCAGATAAAAGGACATTATTCAAAGTCAGACACACAAAAAAAGAGTTTCTGTTTTGAGGCTGTGACAATAAAAGAGGTACAGACTGCTGTTGCTGTCGCCTAAAAGCCTGAGTTCTTTGATTGACTTTATCAAAACAAGGAACATCAAAAACAAAGACACGCCGGGTGTTTTGATTTCCTCAGGGCATTTGGTCCATAGCAGCGTGGGACAGAACATATCTGAGCACAGATCCATCCTCAAATTGTACTAGGTAATTATCCACCCTTTGGAGAACGGTGAGAGAACAGTGGATAAATTCCCAGATGAGACAGATTTTTTTGTGTTAAAGGGCAACTGCCTCGACAACTTATTTGACTTGGTTGTGTATTATTCATTAAGAGTTCCACATTCAATTGTTGTTCATCTGTCAGATAGGATTCTTTGAGCTCAACAGAAACTCGATAGATTGAAGTTGGTTGTCAGTGTTATTCTCAATGTCTGGGCTGATCCTAATAGCGCTCTTGTATTTTTTCCCCAACAGACACTAACTCAGGTCAACCACAACCTCCAGGTATTATTCACAGATTAGTTAAACAATGAAAGCTATGAAAAATAGACAACGTTTCATAAGTTCTTCTGACCCAGCAAAAAACACAATCAATATACAGAGAGAGAGAGAGAGAGAGAGAGAGAGAGAGAGCGAGAGAGAAGAGATAAGTGGCTGATAAGGCTGTGAGGAGGATCCATACATCAAAAGTCTCGGGTTATTAGATAAAAGACAGCAGCCTAAACAATTTCAGCAACTAAATGCTTTATCTTTAAGATCACAAGACATTACTAAGAGTAAAAGGCAACCCCATCACCAGGTCAACCAATACTATGAGAAACCATTTGTACAGAAAAACCTGCAGTGCACTTGAAAGACTTTAAAAGCTAAAAAGAAAAATAAATTATAACCACTAGGTAAATCAAACTCGGTATGTTTGACAAAACAAAGATAACAATTTAGTCCCATTTCATACGTCAAATCATTTTATAAGTCAGTCTGTTGTGTCTTAAAAACCACAAACTCTATTAAGCTGCAGAGCTGGTGAGTTTTGGAAGTCATCCCATTGTATAACTGCTTAATTACCAAGCAGATGAACTGAATGTTGCTCCAATGAACACATGAAATAACACTGACCACTTGTCAACTCACCGTGTAAGTGATCACTGCCAACATGCCAATCAAGGTCAAGGAGCTGATGGAGAAAGACAGGGCAGGAAGACCATCTGTAGAAGGAAAATCAGGTAAGGAATTAGAGATGTGCCATTGACCTCTGAAGGACACATCGATGGACTCACAACATGTACAAACTCAAGATCACAATTTCTGCTCTTTTTATTTTTTTAGTAATGTTTTTCAGGCAACTATTCGTTGAGTCCTGCTATTAGTTGAAATGTTAAAATTGTTCAAATCCTATTGCATTGAATGTATTAAACACCACAAACTGTTAATATTTGCTCCAGTTGTCTACAGGGAGGTCTTGAAAGTATCCACAGTGATTGGAAGACAGTGAAAACTAATATTGGGACTAGATTCGAGGCTCTTCACTGTGAAAATAAAGTCCATTTAACTTTCATAGAAAGTGCAACTCTAAATAGATTTTTCTAGGTAATGTATGGTTTTACATACATTACAAACAGTGGAACGATAGTAGTAAGTACAGCAAATTAATGACAAACAAATACAGTACTGTGAAGAAGTATTTTTCCCCCTTACTTATTTCTTGTTTTTTGTTTAAATTATGTTTTTATTAAGCGAAAAAAAAGCTATGCAAAGTAATCGCCCCTGTTTTTAACTAAATTTGTGGAAAGCTGAGCTCACTTTCACTAGCCACACACAGGACTGTTTACTGCTAGACCTGAAACAGAACCTGTCTGATTAAGTGAAGTGGGCTAAAAGAACTATAAAAGAAAGTTAAAGAAAACCAACACATCTTGCAATGATGTAAAGAAACTCAGTAACACATGAAAAAAAAAAAGTTAGTGATATATAGCAGTCTGGAAACCTTCTTGAAAGCTTTGGGACACCAGTGAATCACAGAGAGAGCTATTATTCACAAATTGAGAAAACTCAGTGGTGAATTTTCCCAGGAATGGTCGGCCTAGCAAAATTACTTCAAGAACACATCAATGACTCATCCAGGAGGTCACAAAAGAAACCAGAACAACACCTTAAGAACTAAAGGTTTAACTTACTTCAGTTAAGGTCAGAGTTCGTGATTCAAAGATAAGAAAGAGACTAAGACAAAAAAGACATCCATGGAAGAGTTTCCAAGCGAAAACGTCATCTCACACGTTAAAAATATCTCCCAAGACTTTTGGGAGAATATTCTGTGCACTGATGAGACGAAAGCTAAACCTTTAGAAAGGTTTGCATCCCGTTACATCGAGCGTAACCATGAATTGGGCTCTCTACAAGAGAATCCCGAAAGAGAATGTCAGGCCATCAGTTTGTGCCAAAAGCACTTGGATTATACATCAACACAATGATTCAAAACACACCTGCAAATCCACCTCTGAATACAAAAAAAAAGGTTTTTGAGTGGCCTAGTCAAAGACTGAAGTGAAATCAGATTGATACACACTGGCATGACCTTAAACAGGCCGTCATGGTTGAAAACACTCCTGAATTAACATAATTCTGTAAAGAAATGTGGGCCAAAATTCCTCTACAGTGATGTGAAAAACTAATTGGTACTTATTGCAAATGCTTGACTGCAGTTATTGCTGGGTGGCAAAACCAGTTTCTAGTTTATGAAAAGAAAATATTTGTTAGAAAGGGGCAGGCAGGTTTGGACAGCTTTTTTTACCCTTAATAAATAAAATCACAATTTTTTTTTTTTTTTTTTTTACATTTATTTTAGTTATCTTGGTCCAACATTAAAATCTGTTTGATAATAAAAAATAATACAAGTGGGACAAATATGCAAAAAAAAGGAGAAAAAAAAGGAAAATACCTTTTCACAGAACTGCAAGATTTGGTGGTTTTGGTGCGAGCCTGAAGGGCTAAAGCTTAAAAATCATATTAGTATCTGCTGCTTGTACTACTCATTCATTTTTTTGTAAGCACCCCATGCCCACAGATCAACAATAAATGTTATATCATTGAATGGGGATAATGCTTGTTAGTATTCAGGTAATCTTGGGATTTAGTATGTTATTTTAATGAACAGAATTTCTTTTTCCAGAGATAAACCTATTCAACATTTTTGTCATCACTGCCATTTAATACATTGATCATAGCCAATGTTTTAAGAGCTGTGTCTCTCAATTCTGATGTGTGGTTGAGCTGATGTGTGTCACCTTTGATTGAGCCAGAAAGAGGACCACCCATAAGGCAAGGGCAACAGTAGGTATCACACCAGCTGTCAGAGTTAGAGTTAGAAGACAGGGATTGATGAAGAGACTGATTGCCACACTCCCCTGTCAGGATCCCACCTGTCATAGTGCTCCAAGTAAAAAACTACACATTTGTCCCTCTGTAGATATTCCGCATTTTCTCAGCAGCAGCCTCATAATGCCCAGCCCACCTGTCAACACGGGCATAGGTGGCTCTGCTTGCCTTTCTCCTTGACAGTGGAATTTGAATGGGAATTTTAAGTCAGTATTCAGGGCATGTATGTTGTGCTGTTTATATCATTTATCACTTTCCTTTATAGGCATCTAACAAGCAGCAGGACAAAGAAGTGGAAAATAGAGATAAATTATATACCTGCTCCCTATTGTATTGTATGCAAAAGGAAAACTTTGAAGTCTGACAGCTGGGCTTAACATTAACATGTGAATACGTGTTTTCTACTCCCGAGTGTTTCATCGTGAATTTGCTGCCTTTGTTTAGCGGTGAGCTTGGTAAAATAGACAATAGCATCATGTTCTGCATAGAGAACATTCTGTTCATGAACTCCACACAAAGCAAAGGATACATGTTTGCTGCCAGTATTCTTGGTTTCTTGAGCAGATTTTCTGGGGCTTAAACATAGGGAATATTGTCTTTTATCATTGGTGCTTCCACGTCTGGACAGCTTCGATTCCAAGAGAAACGGAATGAGGCAGCTCTTATCTCAACCCCACATATATATAGCCCTACAGGCCTGTGTTCATGCATAAGACTTATACAGAAAGGTGTTTATTAAGGAACTCCTTTAGCCCTAGCACCCTACTTCTGTCGAGCGACTGAGTAATTAAAAGCAACTAGCAACTAGTCATCTATTCAAAGGGGAAAAAATCAGCATCAGTACACCTTTAAAGAGTTTTTAAAAGAGTTAACCACAACTGCATCACATTTTTGTCATGGATAAACAAATGCTTAACCCAAAGGATTTGAGTGAAATTAAGGATCTTCAAGTGATGCTTTACAGCATCTACTTCCAGGGGCAGCACTTAAGTTTATAATTTCTTTTCTTAATGCTGAAGAAAGGAAAAAGTCAAGATAAGTTAAGTGTTGGGAATATTGTTCAAGTACTCATAGTAGTTAAAACTGGACTACTGCCCACTGCACTCTCCCCCTTGAGACATGGCCAAAAATACACGACGGTACTGTATGGTCTTGAATACCAACACGAGAGCTAGTGATCTGGAGAACATTAAGGCATCACTTGAGCACTGTAACAAATGTAATGTTGGAACTATTGAAGAGGTAGTGACTTTAATGCACAATTGTTACAAAGCAGTCAGGAGGGTTATGTGGTAAAAGTGCCTTTTCTTTACACAATTAACCTCCCATCTGGAAAGAGAAGAGATGGGGAATTACAAAAGGGATCATCCTCACATTTCCTCAGCAGCAGAGCAATTTCCCCCTGTGCCAAAGGAGGAAGGTTATAGAGAGCATGTAGGGGTCCACTATTATGCAGAGAGGCAGATGGTTCAGCTTCCTCCTTGATCCCCAGATGGCAAGAGGCCAAAAGAACTATTAGGAGTCCACATTTGCCAGTGTTTAGCATGAGCATATTCTCAGCCTTTGTTCCATTCAACAAGTGAAAATGCCCAAATAGGGAGTTTTTACAGTGTTGTTAGGCATCAACACAAGCTATTTATTTAATAATTTCTTATCACATTTTATATGACTGTTCAGGTACAGAGTGACTGGAAAAGCTTGCTACATAAAGTTATTGAGTATTTAGGGCAGTATTGCAATCTGTTTTCTTCTGCTGTCGATCTTGGCACTTTCTATGACAAATACAAAGACTGATTTAAGAGCGATTACTAGACAGCCTGTCTGTAAATCACAAATGAAAGCTAAAATATATATTTACACTAGGAGAGCTAAGGGGGTCGTTTTGTAACTTAACTCATATTTCTTGACTTTTTCCTAAAATGGGTTTATTCATCTTATGGTGAATTTTCAGTTGTGTGGAATAAAAAGAAAAATGACAACCATTTATAGCTATAGCCACTGAGGACATCATTTTTACCTAAAAGAAATTAACGAAAATGCTGTACACTCAACCAGTCTGGCTGCCAAGCAACACATTTGTTATTAACCAATAACTATATAGGTCACTATAGTTAGATAAAAGAAGAATAATCATTGTAGTGCTAAATAAGTTGCAAATGGGATATTGAGACAGGGTGGAGCAGAACAGAGTCCCGGACGGTTTGCTGACTGTGCAGAGCAGCAGGGATGTGATGTTAATGAGATGATAAACAGTCACTGTTCTACTTTTACAACAATTCATTTATTAAAATGCGCTTCTTATCTTTTGTGGGCAACTGTGAATTAACTTTTAAAATGTAGGCAATGGTCGGTTCAACCGGCTCCACAACTTTTCCATAATTTTGTTCTCCTACAATAAATAAAGTATTTAGATGTGACAGATATTGTTGTGTTTGTTCTTGTTCATTAGTGGATTCTGTACCACTACTGCTGTGGTTGCTTGACAGAGCCTGGCAGTTCTAGAGGGTTTGTAGTACAAGTTGTTACAATTTTACATTACATGGGTGAGGGTTTTTTTTCTGATGGTTCCAGTGAGCCAAAAGTGGAGAGGGCATATTAACAATTTCAGTCCGTTTTTGACATCTCATCTTTGACATGTTCTAGTTCCACTTAACTTTCAATGGTGCACTTTAAATTAACCACATTTCTAGTCTATTAGTTTAAAAACTAATTTGAGACTTTCAAAACCACCACATAATTTTCTAGCCATCCAAGACATGACTACCTGCTCATATCCTCCCTCTCCAAAGTGGAGAGGGTTATGCATTGTATTAAAGTGTTTAGTCATGGTTATAATGGTAGTCCAAAACCCTGTGTTACATAGACAGAAAAGCTGTACTGGACAGTACTGTGATCAGTGATCAGGCTATATGTAAAACTGACATTATAATAACTTCATAATAGGATGACAGTAGAAATAAGGAAATCCTACAGGATGAGGTGGATTGAATGAAGTAGTTTCTCTTTCAAGTGATAAAGAGAACAAATACGATAAGTCACGGGAACAACTGCTATAAAACAAGACATAAATTGGACATAAGTGTAGGCATTTTTCTAAAGAATGGGTACTTACGACTACTCCCAAGTTCCTCAAAAAGGTATTGTACTTTCTCCCACTGAGTAGAATTCTGACCGGGTGGGGCGGCGAGTGGAACAAATGCTCTGTAAGAATATAAAATAATAACTTTTAAGACAGATAAAATTAATGTGGTTCTTTCTAGGCTATCTTTGTCCTCATCACAGAGAGAAAGATTCACAGAGATTCATATTAACAGCACATTAAACTGCTCTTTTCAATGAAGGAAAGTACATGAATAATAATAAGGTTTCCAAAAAATGAAGTTCCAAAAACTTGAGATATTAATCAAATCATTTAAAAATAAAGTAAACCTTGTATTTAATTAAAAACAGTACAGAAACAACACGTAAAAATTATTAAACTTACGCATTAATAGTTTCTGGAAAAACATCTATTTGCTTACCTCGGCATAAACCACAACTGTTAAACTGTATGCAACTGGCCTCCTGTATTCTCCTTACTTTCACAGTAAACTGCTGAGCTACAGGTTCAGTCAGGTCAGCAGTTTCTAAGTGTCCTTACATTATGACCCATGCAGCTACTCAGCCAGATACAGACATACATTGGCACGAGCCAGTAATTATGGCCTATGTTTACATATGTGACTATGAAACTGACTTGGATAACATAGCTGAGAAGGAATTTATTATGGCAATGGATAATAATCACTGAAACTACTGTTACTACAAAAGAATTCTTACAAGTCAGCATATAGCTCAAATGATTAACACCTGATTATTCAAAATGAAGCTATTTACAATTTTTCATAAAAGCTTCTCAGTTTTGTCATTTTGAGAAAAACAGCTGCCACACAGAGATTAACAAGCGCCACTCTGCTCTCTCTGATAGTCTTTTTTTAATGTACATTTTGAGTAATAAAGAGACCTACGTTTCCCAACCGGGTGAGATCACTTGTATTTTTTTTTTTTAGGTAAAGAGACAACACAGCAAATAAAAACCTGAAATAGGACAGAAACTACTCAATTCAGAAAAAAGAAACAATGGTTACCCCCAGCAGGCAACCAAGGCAGAAAGAGTTTAAGCAAATGTCACCAATTGTTGGATGTTACCACAGTAACATCCACCTTAGGCTTGATTTGGAATGAGTGTTCTATGTACATTTTATTTTATTGTTTCCACTTTAAAATTATTTTAGCAAAATCAAGACCAATCTAAACAAAAAATCCCAAACTAAGTCTAAAGTATCCAAACCCAAAGATATTTTCTAATGTTATATGTATTTCCTCTAGGATTCATACTTGCACTTTATCTTTTTAATGTGAATTTCTTTTGGCCATCATATGTCTCACTTTTGTTTTTAGAAAAAGAAAATAAAAAGCTCCCGTTAGCTTACTCAACTCTTCATAACTGTGTCTACATAAAGGTTTTTAAAACTTCATTCTTATATCCATCAGATGAAAAATGTTTGGTAGAGTTGGTCTTGCTTTATTTATCGACATTAATTTCCAAACTTTTGTGTGTTGTGGTTCACTCTTTTTGGAGAAATAAACTTGCTTTACTTGTTGCAGAATTCAGAAGCCATCATCTTTGATCACCACTGTAACAGTCTCTCGTTGCCACTTAAAACGTGTTTTGAAATTTTTAGTGCACATCTTCTATGTAGTTCCAAAAAATAAGTTTGACATAGTGTCTTAGTTATAAAAATCTAGCTTCTCTATAAGTCTGACAAAGCTTGACGTCAGTTCGTCCGATTTCAAATTAAAGAAGAGAAAAAAAACGGTTAATATTATTTACATTACTACAAAAATAAGTTTAAAAAAAACTGAAAGTATTACATCATTGGCAGTCAGATTTTAAGAAACATAGATAAATAAGTAGAAATCCCACAGCAAACAATCAGAGGCTATTTAAGGAGTCAGTCACCTTGCCAGGTTTAAAGACAACAAAAGCCTGTAACATGAAGCAAAGACCTACTGAATGAACACTGCCCAAACAGGGCCATTATGTCTGTTGGTATCAGAAAAGCAGTCTGAGATTAAAGCTATCATGTTGCTGAAAATCAAAGCACCTAAGCAACAATTGCCAGAACAAAGCACCAATAGTTCCAGTTTATTGGGCAAAGGAGAGGGAAATTGCTTCTGTCTTTAAAAACATCCTGACATCCACACTTTCAGCTGTAACAAAGTATAGTCATGTGTCCTTTTTTTCTCCCAGCCAGGTAAGCCTTCTCTCAGTGCACCATTTAATGGTTGAGAGAGCGCATTTAATTGTGTAGGTTGAACTTCAGGTGTGTTGCTGTCACGGTTGCAAAGGAAATCTATTATGTTGTGTTGGTGTTCCTAAACACAACCAGTTTTAAATCTGCACATAAACAGAGCATGGCTGAAAATGTCTAAATGCTGAATTTCTAACAAAGATCTATTTAAATGCATTCTGCATTCAAAGAATCTAGTTAGCACTCATACACAAAAACAAAACACTTATTTAGAGAAAGGTACATAGCTTTGTCTCCTGAATGGCTTATCATGGCCAGACAAATGGCCCTGTAGCTGTTTGAAGGGATCGTCTTCTCATTAACTCAACACAATGATGTATCCACACCCGAGTACCTGCCGTGTACTAAAGCAGAAGAAGCCAACCATGTCTCCAACTCACCCAATTAAAAGAAGCGCCACGCAGACAATGACGAATCCAATTGTGTACTTCAGAGCATTTTTCACTTGCTGTAATGAAAAAAATACATTTAACTGGTCAATCATAGCCATGAAGTGAACTATTATTATTCATTGTGAGTGAGGGAAGGGGTCATATTCCATTCAGTTAAGGACTATAGAGTGAGGACTATACAGAGCCAGTGTAGATCCTGTTTGACCTGGCAGAGATAAACTGTCACTCCTGGTGCTATTCAAGGCGTTTAAAGTAACAATACAAAGGACTTCCAATCTGTGAGAGAAAGTGCCTCTGTCAGCTCAAAATTGACACATGCATGGGAGAAACAGCACTATGAGATAGCTGCTGTTTGGTGCTCGTGAAATTACTAAATGGTAAAATCCCTCACTAAAGCATCTTCTAAAGTCTCACTGAATTAATGCAGTGGTTCAGTAAATTGGGGTGACTATTTTCATTACCACAATGAAACACGTGTTGGATAAAATTCGTGAAACATCTGTTGGGTAACTTTTCTTCATGTGTTATGACTTTTTAAGTGGCAATGCCTTGCAGACTGAAATGTTACCTAAAAACTGAGAGCAGGTGAGCTAATGGTAGCAAACATTAAGCAGAAGAAAGCCTGTTTTATCTCAAAAAAAAATCCTGACTGGTCCTTCCTTTCAGAGGAAAACTACAGTTAACACCAGTCAGATATTTGGAGTAACTATCATGGCGTAATTGATTTTTTTTATCAAATCTAACCTGTCTTTTTTCTGGCTAGTGTTAGTTATTGCCTGTTAACAAAAATGAAGTGAAAAACTCTGAGTTTGAAGTTGGTAACTCAATTTAGCTACAATTACCACCTAACTCGAGTCTGTAACTTATGGATACATTTGGAAATGTGAGTTGGCTAGCATCCTGAATTCCTTTACTAGCCAATGTTGATTTTAGCCATCAGTAAATTACATACATGGCACAAAGCAAAGCTGCATAAATAACACTTGTTTTCTGTGGCATACAGTACATAAAGTAGTACAATGTCTTACTGTTGTAGTCCATGCAAGTTTGCACACAGTGTGTTAAGCTTAAGTTGCATATAAACTTGAGTTCAATAAAAAAGCAAGTGATGGTGCTTTATTGGACATGGATGGTTTAAAACCAGGTTACAGAGAGCTCACTTAAGTTTGCCCCTGCATTGCCAGTGCCTTAAAAGCATGTTGATTGTATTTGCTACCCAACAGAACATTTGATGTCTTTATTTTTTAAGTCTTTTTAATGTACAGAGTACACAGTCTAACTGTCAACAACCATTACAACCTTTTACATTCAGCAAATATGTGCACCTTGTTCCTTCTGTGATCATGCTGTGTGTGAGTCTTGTGACAGATTAGAAAACATTGCTCTACAGCACCACAAGTAGTCAAACAATCAACACTGTATCTGCAATTACTTGCAAATGACTTTCAAGCTTGTAAATTTTAGTCACAAGCAGCGTAGCAATGTAAAAGTTATTAGCAGAGAATCATAAATGATCCAATTATTAGAAATAATATTAAAGGAAAAACTACTTAAGAAACAACCTATTTTGTTGATAAAATCCACTTTAACATGGGTGCTTTGGGAAGGTTTGTGTGATTTTCAATGAAATGAAAATAAAAGATGAAGTGGTGCAAGTCGCCTTGAACTGGCTACAATATTCAAATAAAATCATTTTAGGATATGCACCACATCTCAGCAGTTTACAGAGCTGTGTGTAGCAAAAGAAAGGTGCACACTTACTGAGCATTTGTTCACATTGTTGTCATCCCTTTCTTCATAGTAGAAGTAAACAAAGGGGATCCACAGGAAGACACAGATTAGTATGATGGAGTAAAGAGCTGTTTGGAAAAAGGAGAAATGAATTCAAGAATTAAAAATCACAAATTTTGAGATTTACACTGACAAAAGTGAACATCACAGACTGTCAAACCTGCTCTATCACGACACAGCAGTACAGTGCATTAAAAAGAAAAGGTATTGTGCTGACCTTCCATTAACATGTTAAAGGTCATGTGAAGTACACATATGAAAATATATTTTGACCCTAAGGACACGTGCATTACTTTTTTAACCCTATCTAGGATATTAAGGTACCGCAATATAACAAATTATATAGAAACCCCAAAAATACAGCAACTTTTCTTTCTATTAAACTGGTATGGACATAATGTACTAGGTGCACATTATAGTCTGGTGCCACCAGCAGTTAAGTCTCTACTGCTGCAACAGGGGGCTGAGAAAGGTGGAACCTGCAAGTCATTGCTAATGAAAAATAAACATGTACATCACATAAAATCTTAAATAACACTGCCCCTAGCTATTTAACAGATCTTCTTCATCTGTATAACCCTGTAAAAGCACTAAGATCTTCTAATCAGATGCTCTTAATGCAACCTAAGTCTAGGTTGAAAACCAGAGGCGACCGTGCCTTTGCTATTGCAGCTCCTAGATTGTGGAACAACCTCCCTATTGTCATTCGCTCTTCTGAAACTGTTCAGTCTTTTAAATCTCGTTTAAAGACCCATCTTTTTACTCTGGCTTTGACATAAGATAGTTTGATTATCATTTGGTTGGTTTCTATGTTTGTCTCGTCTTGCGTTGTATTTGTCTTATTTTATTTTATTTTTATTTATTTATTCTTTTTCTTTTTTTTTTAGTTGTGAAGCACTTTGATCAAAACTGTTGTTTTTAAATGTGCTATATAAATAAATTTTGATTGATTGAACTTCTATGAAGAAATAACCAAAACAAATAAATAAATAACTAAGCCTCATTCAGAAAGGTGGAAAGACAGAAAGAGGGAGTGAAAGAGATCACATAAGCAAATGTGGTGATGGACAAACTCCAGAACTAACCTTTGATGTTCAAACTGGCTTAAAGAGAAATGAAATTTATGTCCAGGTATATAAAGACTAGGTCAAGCAAAATAAATGCATAAATAATAACAACAATATTTCATATGAAAATAATGAGGCCACATCACAATGAAAATCTGAATTAGCATACTGAAAAAAATATGGCTTTCACTTTTTAGGTCTTGTTAAAGTAGTGCTTTTAATGCTCAAGGTATTTTTAACTGCTTATCTTTATAAAACATTTGGCCACAGGCTCAAAATTTAACAAACAATGTTTCTAGTTTCTTTTTCCTTTCCTTTCCAGTAACTTGTAGTGTGGAACAGGCTCACACCTCTTAAGCTGTGTTAACGAGCGAGCAATATTTAAACACTGTCTTAATTATGGTTGTTAAAACCAAACTACTGCACACATGTGCGATCTGTATGCAGACAGTTCATCTGCAAGAAAAACAAACGGTTATGCAAGATAAAAGCAGATCATAGTGTGAGCAGAAAAACATCAGATCTCAGTATCTCATCTGCAATGGAAGAAAAATTTGCTAGTATGCACCATGTTTGTTGACAAGTCAATCATCCACTTTTTATTGATTTGCATATGGAGACTGGATTCAATGCAAGTACAATCAAGATAATGAGAACTGATTTTAATACAAGATGTAAATTGAAAAAAGGAATAGAACTGATATCACTAATCAGTATCCATATAATGTTTTCTCATACAAATCATATGTTTATGTGTAAATGGGGTCATTAACAACTGTCAGCTAGTAAACCTGTATCATTAGTATTCTTTAAACAGCCTGAACATGTAAGGAACTGTTGTTTACACAGTTTGAGCGTGTTAAACTCAGTAATCTATGAATGGTGCTCTTTCTGCTCAGGATATGATCCAGAACACTAAACAATTGATTCAATTAAAGGAGGAATATGTTCTCCCTTGGTTGTTGCTGTGACTATTAGACTGAGTACCTTTTACAAAGCAGATTATAACAATTTCCTCTTGAATGTTGACAACACTAATATAAGAGAAACCTATCAGCTTGAGAAAAATTGCTTTATTCACTAGAGCTCGTGACCTTCTACATGAGGTGCCCTGTCCTTAGAGAAAGGGCCTTGATATTCTCTGATCCAAGCCTTTTTGTTTGTTTCTTCCTATATACCTTTTCTGAGAGAAAAGACCAACACTCAAATGCATTAGGAATTCATAAAGGGGAGGGTGAGGCAAAAAACACTTAAACAGAGAGATGCTATTCCAAGCTGGCAGCTTTTTTTTCCTGCAGCAAATGGATGTCGATGCAGACAGACCAGATAACCTCAAAATAACTCATAGAAAAGCAAGTCGCAACAGTGTGCTCAGCAGCATGGTTACCGTTTCCCAGAAACACCTTGAGGTGATAATGTGAATCATTAGCACAAGGTGCAACAAAAAAGAAATGTGCTAGAATAAACAGCTTACCAAGACCGTATCCACTGTACTTTCTCGTGAAAACAGAGAAAGTACTTTAATGCTGCGCGTGATTTTTATGAGTTAAACTTCAATTTAAAGTCCTCAAAATAAAACAAAAATAATGACAATATGTAACTTTTGAAACCTTTAATGGATTTGAGGTTCAGGTATATGAACGACTAAATAAATGCCCTAAGCAATACCCCGGACCTCACAATGACAAACTACACAACTGTAAATGTGACTGTTGGATGTAAACTAATAGAATCTGAGTAAAACTAAAATTGAAAACTTGCTCCTAACAAGCACTTAATCCATAAAATCAGCAGTACACTTCAACTCCAATGGGCATGTGGAAAACTACTGTTCCATATCAGTCAAGAAGGTATGACCCTAAGCGAGTGCAAACATGTCCCTTTGTGAAATGAACAATATTCCACAAAAGGCTCTCTGTGCTGCAGACAAGTGAATGCCATTGTTACAGAGGTTTGGCTTTTCCCAGCTGTGATTCTGACAGGGCATTACTTTCAATAAACACATGCTCATTGCTCCACTAAGGTATCCATTTGCACTCATTTACAGCTAAACAAACGGAGTTCAGAATGATGCCAGGAGCCCATAAATGCAAGCCATGCACAGTATGCAGCCACTGGCATATGCTTGCAGGTTAAAGCAGTGATCAAAATTAATCATAACACAATGAATATTAACACAATGAAGGAATAGGTCATACTGCATTGCAATGAATCATCCATTACTCTTCATGCAGATCTTGGAAAGAAGACCTGACCAGGGAAAGTTTTGCATATTTATCCCTGTGAAAGGGAGCGTGTATAAATGTCCTTAAACCTTTACACAATTCTTGTGTTGGCAGTGAATCCGTCATGTTCTGTGGGAAGCAGGGCTGTGCTTTCACTGGATCAGCTTTTCTGAGGCATCCCACAGATATCCACCAGAATGAGGTATGGGGAGTCAGCACCAAGAGACCTTTGTCACATTCCTTGAGTTGTTTTTGAGCAGTTTTTGAGGAGCAGTGGAGTTCACTGCCTTGCTAAGAGAGATGACTATCATCGGGTATGGGTATGGCCCAAAACTATGTTTTGGTGGGTGGTACATGTCAAAGTAAGAGCTACACGAGTGCCAAAACGCAAGGTTTTGAGGCAGAGCATTTCAGTGTAACAAGATGATTATCGTTATTCACTTCACCAGTCAGTGGTTCCAGTATACGCTCCCGTTTACTCCGTGATCAAAAACAACAGTACTTATAAATTTGCTCTGTGAGGCTTAATGATAACCACGTCCTCACATGATAGTGGCTATCCACTGAGCATTAGCACCTCTTGTTCCTTTATGTAATATATACTGTAATACATGTTGTAAAAATACAACATGTATTACTGATCATGTGAAAATTCAATACCATGGCTGATATCTCATAGAAAACCTTTCTTACTTGCATGTCAACACTGAAACTATCAACACTGAAGACACAGAGGATTTCAGGTATTTATTTAAAAAAAAAACAAAAAAAACAGAATTTGCACATGAGCTTTTTGCACAGGACAATTGCGCTGACTCATATTTCTTAAAGGTATATCAGTAACAAGTTTGCTGTGACTGGCATGTGTCTGGGACTTTCACATGCAGCAGTCTACTGCTGTTTTACATGCGGACTTAGCCTCTGGCAACCAGATTTCAATATTTGGTGACTGGCTCAAGAGATACAGACGGTTGTTGGAGAGTCACAGGTACCACCCATGGCTCTTCTAGTCTGCCTGTCGAAGTGTCCTTAGGCAAGATACTGTACCCTAAAGTTTAACAACTGATCATTTCAAGTGCTATATAAGTACCATTCAGCAATATTTAAAGTCCACTAAAGCAGCAAGCAGCAACTTAAGACAGACACTGTGGAAACCTCCAAGTTATTCTACAGGTTTCAGTTCTTTATGTTGAATATGTAGGATTTGCATAGGCCTCTCATATTTTCACAGAAAGCCCAGCTTTTTCCAGCTGGCAGCAGACCTCATTACACACACACACTTTGAGGAAAGAGGGTAATGTGAAACTGAATTCATACGAAAAAAGGGACTGGCTGCATTCACACTAAATTTTCATCAGCTCTGTCCTCAAGGTACTTCAGATCAGCACCATCAGTACCTTGCGTAAGGACACTTTGGCGTGTGGATTGAAGAAGCCGGGGGTTCATACCACTAGCGCTCGAATTAGCTGATGACCCCTTTTACCTCTTCTATTGTATATGATACAAGGTGAGGCTAAGTGTTCACTTAAAATCTGTGTCAGTATTTTGAGCTGGGGAAAAAAGGAGCAGAAAAGCTGCTGCATGGGTTGTTTCTTGTCCTTGTGTGACTATGTTTCAATTGTCAAAGGCCCCTCTGTATCACATAAAACTGCTAAAATAAAACTACAATTTGTCAGTGTTTTCAGAAATGCTCTTAAAAAAAGCATTAGGCTACCACTTTACAATAAAATTCACTCTGCACATGTGGGTGGACCAAAAAAAAAAAAAGAAACTTATTGTTAGTGTATTTGCAAGAGGACTCCTTCCTCGCTAGCTTCTCTTCCACAAATGGCATTAAAAAAAGGCAGGGAGAAAGCCAATGATTTATTTAAAGGGCCCAGGGGTATTTTGCCCTGTTGCTTAAGGGTCTTATGCACCACTGCTTTGAAGTACTGAGCAGTCCAAGGAAATGTATAAATGGACAGAGGAAGGAGATTGAAAGGCTAAGCTTTCAAACTTAGGGTTCATCAAAGATCACAAAAAGGTATTTGGGCTCTAAAAGGAAGTGGCTGTTTCCGTTGCAGACGTTCTTCCCCTTTGTCGACTTAAAAGGTACACTGAATGTAATAGTACACCGTGTAGACTTTGTGAGCAACTGCAGAGTTTAATAAGTAATGGTTCAATCTTGATTCTGGCATTACAGATGTATTCTGATATAGCTGTTACCTTTTCATCACTGCTGTTCAGGTTTTTGCTCAAAGTGCCCCCTGTGCAATACTCTATACTCACGCATTTACTCTAAGATCTAATATAAAATGAAACATTTGCTTGAGCAAAAGCTTAACATGAACACACAGATAAATTTTAAAAATGGTTTGAAGTAACCTGTAAATGCCACAATGGCGAACACTCCCACTGATTCTGTACAATTATGTTGTTTCCTAAAAAACAAAAAAAGAGAAAACATTCATGTGAAAAGGTTTATCAAAAAGAAAGAAAGAAAGAAAGAAAGAAAAGGCTACAACAGAATTTTCCAACCCTATAATTGCAATTCTATGACTACCCTATGTTTGTAAAACTCTTAAGGCTGATTATAAAGTAAAATGTGGCTGCAGAGAAGCATGTCCATAGAAAATGCACATTAAAAATAATAATAAAAAAACAGCAGAAATGAACCAAATGACAGCTATGTAAAGCCATCAAATTATTTTAAAGATCAAATAAATAACATGGGGAGTTCTTCAAATCATTGGACATGCACATACTTATTAACTGTGACCACCAATGAATATAAAACAGTCTACTTCAGAGAAAAACATGCCTCTCCCATACAAATAGAAATCTCTGTCAACCCTGTAATTATACTATTTGTGAAGAGACAAATGGACAGTGCTATCAAATGTTGCCTTAAGGAAAATTCATCTTTAAAGGTTACACTTGAAAGGAAGCTGTCCACACAATAAACATGGAGCTAGGTCTCCACCTACTGGCAAATAATAAAGTGATGGCCGTTATAAATAAATAAATAAATAAATAAAAACCAAATCTGTCTAGTTCTACATAAACACCGATAACAAAATGCACTATGTAGCTAAAATTAGATTCAGCATATTTTCACTTTCAGTCTCATGCCGCCTTCAGCAAAGTATGACTTTGCTAAGACGCAGCACAGTCCTCTCATGCCGTCATCTTCACAAGCACCTAGTCACAGTAGACATTTGATCACATAATGATGCATCATGAATCCCTTCTGAGTTAAAACAAAGAAAAAGGAGGTAGAAAGGTAGAGATGACTGGAGAGCTAATCTGTAGAAATCTCACATCGTATGACCAACAGTCATCTTGTGTTTGGTACAGCAGAAAGCAGCAGAACAACAAGTACAATCAACTGACGAACATGTCAGTGTGACAGGTTAATATTCTGCACCGCTGAGCTCATAATTCAATTCCAATATTCAAAATGTGCTACGATTGAACAAAACGTTGCTCCAAACAAACCCATTATCAATCTAAACTCCAAGGCTGAGACTTTTGTATTCCAGGCAGTTTTACAAGCATACATCCTTCCATATCAGCAGCCAAAGGTTACAAGCACAGCATACACTTGACACAGCTCTGATCACATGTGCACATGCTTGAAGCAAACAGCAAATTCCTTCAAGCTTCTTCCCTACCCCTCTTCTGACTTTAAGCGTCTACGGCTTTTCAGCTGAATAACATTATGCACATAAAAAAGCCTCTCTTTTGCTCTTTGAATGACATAAAAGCATATAATGCCTACTTAACACACAATATAAAACATGTAGTAACCTATAAAACTGTGTGGAATGAGCATCACAATATGAAGTGCTACATAAAATCCGGCAATTTTAGCTGCCACTCAAAGCAATTACAGAAATTGTGACTTAAGATTTCCTCTCAAAGGCTCCAACCAGATGTACTAAACCAATTATTAAGCCAACTATATGTGCTTTTCCTTTAATTTGGGAAACATTTCTTGAGTGTAACTACTGTACCATGAACATGGTTTCCAGGCAGTTTGGCCATTAAATGAATTAAATTACTGACAAGACACAGCCCTGCATTGAAGACTAAGCCTAATGAATTATTCATATTTCTAAATCTCTATAAAGCAAGGTTTCATTTAGGGGGATGTCTAATCCAAACCATAGATAGCAAAAGAAAAAAAGTCATCCTTATGTATGAAATCATAAGTTTATGTTTAGAGCACAATATACTATGGCCTGAATGCTGAGGGGCAGTGCTGTGGTCTGTGCCTTTTTTGGATTTTGGAGGGAGGGTGTCATTATGCCAGAGGAAGTGGTTTCTTTGATGGGACTGTCTGGGCATGGAGACAGCTTGTCGTCCTTGCATTTGGCGTTTTTTAACAGACGGTATAAAACAGTGTTGCTGACAGCCACTTTAAGCTAGCATCTGTTAGAAAACACACGATCTAGAGACTTTGGCATGACTGAATTTGCTATCAACAAGGACAACTTGTGTTATCCTTTAATATAACAACCATGAAGACATTTCAGAGGCACCAACAGTTTTAAGCTTGTAATTTATCAGTCAAAAAGTCTGGATGTTGTCCATGATTTACAACCACATACAAATACTGTGTTACGAACTTGCATTTCATGTGTTTGTTTTGTGCAGTTAATGTATCTGTTTATGTTAATTCAGCTGTGCCAGGGCCCTGCTCTGATTGGTGCGTGGATATACAGCCCAACGTGACTGGTTCCAGCTGGAGGACCCGCCCATTAAAAGGAGGCCAGAGTGCCGCAGCGGGAGAGGTTCTCGCGTCTCTCCTCACGACCCAGCAGTATACCTGTGGCAGCCGCTGGCTGCAGTGCTGTTTTGGAAGTTGTGGAAGTAGAGTGGGTAGGGGTGAGCTGCAGTTGATCACCAGTTTTCTCCTGTTTTGAATTAGTTAAGGAGGTCAGACTCTGTCTTTATTTTTGACTTTGTTTTGGAAAGGTCACGGGTGCGGGATTTGTGTAGATTTGTTTTTGTTATTTTGGCCTTGGCTCACCCTACGACACGTAGTGTCCTTGGGCAAGACACTTCACCCGTTGCCTACTGGTAGTGGTCAGAGGGCCCGGTGGCGCCAGTGTCCGGCAGCCTCACCTCTGTCAGTGCACCCCAGGGTGGCTGTGGCTACAACGTAGCTTGCCATCACCAGTGTGTGAATGTGTGTGCGAATGTGTGTGCGAATGTGTGTGCGAATGTGTGTGCGAATGGGTGAATGACTGAATGTGTAAAGCGCTTTGGGGTCCTTAGGGACTAGTAAAGCGCTATACAAATACAGGCCATTTACCATTTGTTGTCCTTCTTTACCACTTGGTAAATAAATCACATTATAAAGAACGTATTTGTTTCCTGTTGCTGCTTGGGTCCTGGGGGGGGAGCGAGTGCCTCACTCATGTTATTGCCTGGCCCTAGACGGGTTGTAACAACTGGAATTGCAGAGTCATCCTTGGAGACTAGACCTGCCCTTTCTCATAGCAAAGGAATCAAACAGGATAAGTCCAAGATGCTCAAAAAACTTCCTAATGATGCAACCCAGTGTCAAACAAAGCCAAAAACAAAGTGTCAATAAATACAAGCTAAGTGTGACAACTACAACAAGCAAATCAAATAAATCTTGGTGAACAACAACCATCCTGGAAAGAAGTACTGTTGAATAATCAGCCATCAAGCTATCTGCAGATTTTGTAGGTTTTGGATTAATACACAGAATGCAAGAATAAAAATCCCCCAAAATATAATAATTATTATTAGAATTATTTTATTTTTTTAAAAAACAAACAGGCTCTCAGTTGTGCCATCCTTAATGTCAATTCCACCATGAATATAATAGTGGAAATATAGTAACCCCAAACTCTAAAATGTATTGGTACATAATATTGAAAAGATTTAGAGTCTCCAAAGAAGTGTCTGCAAAGACTTATCTTCAAAAGTAATATTAAATATCTGTGAGGCCCTCAGGTGGAACTGCATTAAAAATCCACTTTTGAAATTAATACCAGAAAGTAGAGTTTTGCTGCATTCATAACTGCCATTTAAATCTCTGCCATGAAAAAAGCCATATCTAAGAAATCAAAAAATTTACATCTCCGCTCATAAAAAGCAATAAACTAAAAATAATTTAAATCCGGTTGCTATCCCCTTCAAAGTTTTTTCATTGTGAACCACTTACAGCACCCCTGCCACGTTTGAGTCAATTCCTGGAGGTTCTCATCACTTTCATGTACCTCAAACTTAAAATCAGACATCAACTTCTGTATCAAACTTAGTCAGCCTTCATTCTAAGAATTATCAGTGTAAATGTCCAGTGACCAAGCCATCAAGTGAGAAGGATGCTTGGCTACATTCACACGGATGTGCACTGTGACTTTATCCCCCACTGTCACACTACAAATGTGGAGTACTACTGTAAAGTCATTATGCATCTAAGAGAGAGCTTCTGACCCTCTGAACTTTATCTCATTTAAGATGAACTGCAGCAACGTAGAACACAGTCCAACTGTTGGATGACTAAAGCTGTAAGCTTTTTTTTTTTCTTTTTCTTTTTTTTTTAAAATCATAGACACTTAGTCTTCTCTGCCAGAGATGAGAGACACTAATCCAGCTAGTTATTCAGGCACATTTCAAAAGACAGCAAAGGACACATGGAATGGGTCACTTGCAGAACTGTGAAGGCATCATTAATGCTAAATGATCAAGTTTTGAAGGAACATATATCACCATCCAGATAATGTCTTTATCAAGGAAGGCCTTCTAGCTAGAAGGCTCCCAGCTAGCTAGAAACCTAAAACTACATCCTGCTGCTATTAAAACATCAAGTCCTGGTGCTAAAATGCCTCTGAAAATATACAACACATTATGCAACAAAAAAATATCACACATCAGGTGTTGTTTAGCTGAAATACTGTCAAGCAGCAATTGGAAAATCAATTGCTTTTGAAGACTGTAGTTAAAGTATATATATGCATCACATCCTTATCATTTAAATGGTCCATACGGTCATGTGACTTCATCACAGACTGACCGGTTTTGTAAACCTGTTTAACAAACAATTCCTGCCATTTTACATGAAGAGTTGGTAACCAAAAGGCCAACTCAGCAAGCAGCATATTTAATACATTATGAACTTGGTCCCAGTGAAACAAAAAAACACATTCTCTACAACACACAAAATAAGGCACATTAAAGTATTACAAACATATGCTATTAAAGTAAATACTATGACATTACACAAGTATGTAAATTTACGAAATAAATTACCTAATTTTCAACTCTTACGTTGTTAAAAATCCCAGGGTTGTGGAACCAAATGATTGGAAAGGCACTTAATTTGTAACAGTAAATTCAATTTGTTTATTGCTACAAAGGACAAACCTAAGTGGAGTGCTATTTAACATATACGACTTTCTTTAATGACCAAAGCTGGCATATTGCCCAGAAACACAATAAATGTTTGATCTGATTTACAGAATAATCGTGTAAAACTGTTTTCGTTCTTCAACATAACCCTGTGACAAAAACTCAAATTTGAATTCAACTGAATTTGTGATGAAAAGCTGGTCTTTAAAAAGGCCAGATGATGCTTTAGAAACAGTTAGCTATTGTTTGGGCTTTAAATATATCCTCAAGTCACAGCCTGACTAAAGCAGCTTCAGAGCAGGTAAGCTCTGCAATCGAAGTTACTACAGAGAGATGCCCTGTGTGAAAATGAGTCACCAGTGTGGGAAACAAAGAGCCTATGTGATTTCCAGAGTTAGACTGCTAACCCTCTAGGACTGCTGCATAGATGAGACAGGCCCCAGGTGTTACCAAAATTGAACTGGCACCTCATTCAAATCAAAGCAGAGATAAGATCAAAATAATGACGTAACACACTTATAATCATGTAAGATAAGTAAATAATTCAAAAGCAAACATTGAAAACAACGCAAACTTAACCGCTGTGCAGTTAATAATCCTTTTATAATTTAAGTGTTTATTACATTTTATTTTCACATAATGACATAAATGTCAACAATTTTCATTGTCTGAGTTTATTACCCACATAAACTATGAAAAAAAACATACTTACTGTAATATCCATACAACACAGTATCTTCAATTTGCCCTCTTGTCTCATTGTTTGCTGCCCATTCCTGCCATGAGAAAGACAATTATGAATATTAATTTTAACATTTGTAACAAGGCTGATTCATGACTCATGTATAACAATAAATGAAAACAGTTTGCAATAATCGTTCTCAAAAAATGTATTTAGAATAACAGCATAAATAAATACCATAAAAATTAAGCCTGAGACAAAAGAAAAAATATTGCACTGATGAATGATTTAGCAGCTTACAATCACACAAAGCAACAAATTACCTAATGTTCAAACAAAAATATTATTAAACACACTGAACATATTACACATCTTGATGTAGATGTACACCTACTGACCACTTTATTCAACTGCTAATCAACTGTTCATTAATAAAAATACACCATTAGCCAATTGCATGGCAGCCACTTTAGCCATGCAGACATGGGGAAGACAAACGGCTAAAGTTTAAACTGAGCATCAGAATGTGCAAGAAAGGGGATTTAAGGCTATGTTCACACTGCAGGTCTTAATGCTCAATTCCGATTTTTTGATCAAATCCGATTTTTTTGTCTGCTTGTTCACACTACAAATAAAATGCGACAGCAAACGCGCTCTAGTGTGAACTCTCAAAGCGGCCCGCATGCGCAAAAGAAGACATCACTCACAACGCGCTCTGTTTAGACCCACAGCAAACAATATTGTTTGACTGATGGCCCTTAATATAAAGACTTCGGACTTTACGTTTCCCAATTTTTGCTTTAAGTTATTTTGTTATTTACATAATAATGTAAATAAGCTAATAATTATCCTTATTGCTGTTTTAGAGAGGAGCGGTGCTTCAAAAGATAGTTGCAGATTTCTGTCAGAATCTGCAGATTATACAGTACAAATAAAATGTTCACGTTTCTCCAACGTTGTCTTCCCAACAGTTTCACTGACATCTACACTGGATGGCCAGGAAGCATTCGCGATGTCTTCTCGGGCGCTTCTCCGGAGCTGATAATTGGTGTCTGTCTCGTGTCAGTGACGTAAAAGACAGATTTAATGCGACATGACCGTTCAAACAGCAGACGCTTTCTAAAACATCAGATATGTATCGGATTCAGTACCACATATGAAAGTGACCCAGATCGGATTTAAAAATATCGGATTTGTGCCGTTCACACTGTCATACCATGATCGGATATGGGTCGCATAGGGTCAGAAAAATCGGATATGATGCGCTTTCGCCTGCAGTGTGAAAGTAGCCTTAGTGATTTTGAACTGGTGCTGATCTACAACAATCTCACACAGTTTATACAGAATGACGAGAAAAAGAGCAAATATCCAGTAAGCAGAAGGGAAAATGTTGCCTGGCCTGAGTCTCGATTTCCCAACTCACTGATGTGCAGACAACAAACCCGCAACTGTGCAATGCTATCATGTTAATACGAAACTAAAATCTTTGAGGAATGTTTCTAACAACTTTCTGAATCTGTGCCCAAAGGACTCATGGTGGCTCTGAAGGCAAAAGAAGTTCCAATCCTGCACTAGCAACATATACCTAATAAATTGTCTGGCGACTTTATTCAAATGCAACAATAAGAGAAAAAAATACAACTGAGAAATGCATTTAGATTTTAGGTTGCAGAACAAAATACTAACCTTATAAGTACCATTGGGATACTTCATGAAAGAAACAAGGAATATGTCCACTGGTAGAAGTGCAGACGTGATCAAAGCAATAGCCAGAGCACATATTGCAGTGATAGTTGAAATAACTTCACTCTCCCGCCGACTTTGAAATTTCCGAATGTAGATCCAACAGAACACGAGAATTACCTTAAAAACAAAAAAACAAAAACAAAAAACCCAGTAATTAAAATAAAACAAAAGATTTAATAATGTCATCACGAGGAACACTTAAAATAAATAATAGGGCAGCAAAAATACTTTTGGCTTACAGAGCTCTATTACATGTAAAGGCAAAAAAAAAACCCAGAAGTAAATTCAATCAACTATATGCAGTACAAGGTGGCATTTGCATTTAATTTGGAAAATGTCAACAGGGTTTATAAAAATCAAACTGAAGCAAACAAGCAACACACTAGAGGTTGGAAATCAGTAAAATTATGCTACATAATACAATACCCCTGCAACAAAGTCTACCTTTGTAGTGTTATATATCCTTGAAATTTAAAACACACCACTTGTAACACAAAAACAAAACAACTGAAATCTAAGTATTAAACAACAAATAGGACATTATGTAACTTTAAAAGCCTGACTGCAGGTGCTCTGGAGGAGCTGATCCGATTATATCATACTCCCTTCTCAGAGTGACAGGCAATAACACAAAGTCTATTTCGTAAGAAGCAAAAAAAACAGACTTACTAGAAAGGTGATACGAGTGGTACACTTTTTAAAAGATTGTTTAAATTAAGCAATAACATACACATGTATTATCATGCTGTTCAACGTTTAAAGGGGGAAAACGAACAGGAGAGGAATTGACATTGTAATGGGAGAGAAGCTCATTAGACAAAAGCAATAAATGGGCTCCAAAATGACAAGGTCATATTCCAGGCACATGTGCTTTAAGAGGTGAGGACACTGCAAACACTTGCCCCTTCAGCTTAAGGGCTGCCATTCGCAGACAGGATCAATTAAAGGCCCACAGCTTTACGCCTCCGGCTGCTTGCTCTGCCAGGTAATGGCGAAAGGCTCTGCATCCAAATAAGACCCATTGAGAGGTCTGAAATAAAAGGGTTGCTTAGTACTGGGCAGAAAAACAGAGCAATTTATTGGCATCCAGCCATTCTTCTGGAGGACTTGTAATTTAGCCATGTGATGTGGGTATGAATGACATTTGGGATAATGAGGGCTAAAATGGGCTGCAGATTATCAAGCTGAACAACTTTAAGACGTTCATTTATCATCTACAGAAGTCTCTATTTATGTCTTGCTGGGGGGGGGGGAGAAAACTACATAGTTGTCTTTGGTTAAGGTTGGTTAATGTAGTTTTTCCAATTTCAGCACTTATTTATTCGTAATAAAAACAGTGCGTTTAAAAAAAGGAGACACTTTACAGTACAGCTGGTTGGTTTTATACAGGAAAGATCTAACCGTGGATGTTACATTTTTACGAAATTAAGAAACAATACCAGATTCCTATTCTCCACAAAGTGGTGTTTAACAATTCCAATGTTACTAACAGTACGCAACACCAAAATATTCTAAACAGTTCACTGAAAGCCTCTTATAGGGCGACAGCCTGTAAGTGTGTCACGGCTAATGTTAGCTAAAACCAATCCAAAGACAGTGCTGGCGTTAATGCGCTGTAGCCATGTTGCGCCGATTAACGCCGATGTTAAAGCAACGACTTCGCCTACTAGCACAACTCGGGCTAACCGTTTACCGCTCCACTACTTTATAAAGCGACTACGTAATGTTGTGCTTCCTTACCAACAGTATAACGGTGAAAATAGACCACCCGAGCACAGACTCTGTTAGCAACGACTGAGCCGCCATCTTCACTTCCTGCAATAACAAACCCACGTGCTCCTGTTAACGTCACCACGGTGGAGAGACGGGCAGCTGACCGTGACGTCTCCGCAGGAAAACGCGTTCAAGCGTCCATGCTGAACTGATAATCGTAGATTTTTTATCGTGATCTGCAGAATTTAAGTATGTGTGATAAAATACAACACATCTAGTCTAGTCTGCTTCTTGACTAGAAGCAACACAAAACAGCCAGTGAGTGAATGAATATTTAAGCTGCAGGTATAATCTGTATAGTTTTGTAAAACTCCCATCAGCGAGGGGAAAAAGTATTCAACAAGAAAAATATTGTCTTTAACTTTAAAAAGACTGAATGTTCAACTAAATGTTCTTTTAACTGAATTTCTGGCGTTTTGTTATTGCTGCTATTTATGGCTTACATCAACAATAAAGGGGTTAGCATTGATCATCTTGCTACATTGCGATGTTCCGCAAGACTTGGATTCTGACATTAATGTGCAGTACTTTGGAAAAGTATTGAGCTAACTCATTTTTGTATATTTTGGTAGTAAAATGGGAAATACTGGCTGCAATTTTTTGTTATTGCTGCTCTTATAAATAGGAATACAGCATGTAAGGCAAAAAGCAGTTTATACTATTCTAGTGAACTTGAAAATCTAACATGATCACATTTAATCTTTAGCACAGCCTGAACCTTTCTTGTCATCTCTTTAAGTAGTCTTGAGGAATAGTTCTCCAGGCTTCTTGGGGGACATTCAAAGCTCTTCTTTGGATGTTGCCTTTTGTTCTGTTCTCTGTCAAGATGATCCCACACTGCCATTGTTGAGGTCCAGACTCTGGGGAGGCCAATCCACGATATTGTTCTATTGTGTGTTTTTCTTTCCAGGTATACTTTTACTGCATTGGCAGTGTGTTTGGGGGTCATTGTCGTTTACCTGACTGTATGTTCCTGCATTCATCAGTCCATCAATTTTGACAAGATCCTGAACACCACTGGCTGATAGAGCCATGATAGAGCCTCCACAGTATTTTACAGAAGGCTGTCAACACTTACCAGTGTCCCTCTTGAGTTCTTGTATAGTTTGGGATGCCTGTTTCCCAGTCTTAAGAATGGCATCTCAACAGCCAACTTTCCTTGGATACCATTTCTGATGAGACTTCAGCAAACAGTAGATGGATTAACTCAACGGCTAGATGCATCTCTCAGGTCCTATGTCGGAGTTTAATTTCCTGTTTCTTAAGAGCATGATTTTCACTTTTTATCTAGTGAAGATATTTTTTTTAGACCTGCCACTTCTGTTTTTGTCCTTCATTTACCAAATTTTTAAGGACACACTGCATACTGCATTAATACTGCATAAATATGAATGAAAAAACAGCTGGTGTCCAATGAAAATTTTCAAAAAACCTTCAAATGTCCTGGAGAACTACTGCTCAGGATCACTTTAAAAAATTTAGAAGAAAGTCTGGTTCCTTGGAAGCAAAATAGAAAGAAATGAGGAGTAGCTTGAGACTTTTAAGCAGTACTGTATGTCACTTTGACAGGCACCATACACCCAAACATTGCTTCAGAAACAACCACACCCCGATGGCAACAAGACTCTCTGACAGCAACATACTCCTGCAGCAAACTACAGAACCCAAATGATCTGGTGCCAAAATCAGGCGGCAGACACCACAGAACACAGCCAGAGGGCCAAAGTCTGTGGGCTGACATAACAGAGCTGTTCTGGCGGCAAAAGGGGAACTGAGTAATGTCAGGCATTTGATAGACTGTATATTATTAGATCGATATTGCCTGAAAGCAGAATTGCTAATGCTGCTGAAGTCGAGGTCAGGCTATTCTAACTATAATAGCTTATGCACTCATTGTCCATAATGCAAAAGTTCACAGCCTTCAGTATTTTATAAGCTGATCAATTGTTTAAAACAAAACAAAGTAACTTCCTGTGATACAGTGGAGTATTTTTTTTACACTTTTAAATGCAGCACGTGTAGTAAAACAGAAATGCACAAGAACCTTCTTACCAGACATTATTCATTACAACACAATACCTGTCTCGTTAGCAGAAGGTCAGTCAGTCAACAACTACTTTCCACCATTATATACAATTAAATATTCTTAAAGGCACTCTCAAGGGAAAATCTCAAGTTGGCCTGTGATGTCCTGAAAGGAAAACAACCACCAAACACTCAGTAAGAGGATGCATTATGCTGAAGAATCTCAATATGAATGGCTGCAATGAATCTGTGCTGTTATATAACTCCAGCGCAGTGTGTTTCATCACTGATACAAACACAGGCAGTCTGCAATAGTTAGAGTAATTTAAATGCCCATGAAGCGTTGCTAGTTATTTGTTCTTTTTGTCAGAAATATTTTCATTCTAACCTCTCATATTCATATTCCTTTGCCTACTTCATGTAATACAGTATCCTGCTCTAGCAGGAAGATTAAAAAAAAGAAGTAACACCTCTATTCTTATTATGTTGTGGTTATGTTAACAATCTGAATGTATTTCGTTAAGACCCACCAATGTAACACCTTTGTTAGCTTATGGGGCAACCCAACCCTGTGTGGTGCAACCACACAGGCACTTTGGCTTACTTGAGTGGCAAATAGGCTATCCAGTTGTCTCAACCTTGAGTTATGGCACGTAAGCTGAACTGGGAGACTGCCATTTAAATATTCTTGTGAAATTATATAATTTCTTTGTATCCCATTATTTTTTATTTTTCTCTGCTTTCTTTTTTTTTTTCCTGCAAATGCTCTTCTGGTACAAAGAATTGAATGTAAAGTGTCAAATAGCAGCTATGAGCTGGTGCATTTTCAGACTGATATGCGGCATAATTTACATTCAGGACTGGTCCAGTATATTTGGAAAACTTATCTGGTTCATTAAGCATTAAATTAGCTGAACGGGAGGAAGTGTGGCTTTAGAAATCAGGGTGCAGTGCACCTGAAGCTGCATTCCCTTGTAGAGCCTATCTTTGGAGTATACCTGTTAATTGTACACTTCAGTTCTCCACACCACCATAGTCACTGTGCTGAAAGTATTCCCTAAGCTAAGTGTATTTTCAGTAAAGAGCCATATAGCTAATTAGCCTCCATCAAAGTAAGTTAATTAGTACTTTTAGTATACAGTATACGTCTGATCAGTGGCTCACTGGATGAGTACCTTTTATGATGTACTTACCTTATTCTTTTTATTTCTTGGCTTTGGTAACTTGAATGTGTACATTACCGTCATATAGGCACTTACATTGGTCTGTTTTATGTGTCTGACGCGTTTGTTGAATTTTTCACCTAAGCCTCAGAAATACATACAGCAAATAGCTACCTGTAATATCTGTGTAATAACAGAAACAACTGGTTATTTCTGGTGTTACTAGACAATGTTTTTCATTTTATTTTCATTTTAGTGACTAGAGGAGCCGTAACCTCCTCAAAGCTATGTCACTGACGTTTTCAAAACAGCTGACTGTGGGCTCCAAACCTGTGCAGTGTTGGGACTATATAAACTTTTCCAGACTCTAGACTCTGTGTGAGTTGTGACAATGTGCTTGGGATTTTTTTTTTTTTCTGCCAGGTTACTCACCATTTCTTTCAGTTCCTATCAAATTTATCTTGCATGCAGAAACCCATGCTATCTCACTATAAAGAATTTTCATCTTTTCATTCTGGCTCCCTTTTCACAGTTTTAAGTGCAATAAGTAAAATAAATCTACTCCATTTATGAGCTATATTGTTTCTTAAATTACAATAGGCAAGGAATGTGCAGCCATGCTTCACCGTGTATGGAATTACTGTAGCAAAATTAAATTATTACTTGAGTAATTACTTTTGCAAGGGGAACACTGGAGCAGCCTATGGTGACATTGAGATTTCAGAGAGTGAAAATAATACATCTCTATGAGCACCAGCTATCTATTGTATTGAGGAAATTAGCCTGCAACTAATTGTAATGAAGAACATTCATACCAGTTAATTAGTTGGTCACTACTGGTTTGGACACTTATAAATTCAACTCACTAAAATCAATAGCCCCATATCTAAGCTTCATTTATGCACCTGCATTTTAATTAAACTAATGAAATATATACCCATTATTCACTTGTACAGGGAAGGTATATAGGTCTGCTTAATTCATGCAACCCTTCAAAACTGCAAATGCCTTTATTTAGTGCTGCTTGGCAATGTGCCCCAATGGAGACCATCTACCAAATTCTATTAAAAGTGGGCTTGCTGTTTTTTTTTCTTTAAAGAAAAAAGGAAATCAATTGTTCACACTTCTGTCAGTTAAGTAGACTTTTCTTTTTAATATGTATTTTTGATTTTATAACAGTAGCTGTTTCCTTTCCCCTTTTTTCTTCAGCTTCAGTTAAATTATAGCATCACATTCACCCATCATCCACAATCTTCTGATTCTGACATTTATTATTCATCTGAAGAACACAAGGCGTACTGCCAAAATAGTCTTTGTTTCCCTGTAAACTTTGAAGTCTCCGCCTTATTGTGTCAGAAAACAGGTGGAGCTCATGGTCTTATAGCTTTGTTGGTTATTTTGCTAAATTATTATCAGTGTCGCTTCATCACTCTCATCGCTATAGACCAGCCATGCCGCTGTGAGGTCATAGGTTTACAGCTTGAGGGAAACGTTTAGTGAATAACTAAAGGCAGCTGTTCTGAAATCTTCTGGCATAAAGTTAAAACACGTTATTTCCTGACCTCTTAACCTGACCACATATAGTTTTGTTGCCTAAATCTTATTAAACACTGAAAAAAAACCACACATTACATCTACTGTCCTGGATCAAAGTACTGCATTTGTCCCATTCATCAAGCGCCACCTTCTTCTTTGCAGGTGTTCTGGCTCTTTGTATTCCTTCACCTAACTTCCTAAAGTCATTCTGCTAGTCAGTGCTGAATTTTCTTGTCTTTTCCCCCCTGAATTGCAAAGCTGTGCTAAAAAATATCTTCTCAAACTTGTTCTACAAAATATATTTGTATATATGTATATATACATGTATACAAATATATGTATTCATTTGACTAATCACATTGTTATTATCGTTGTTATCAATCAGTCTCTTACTATGACGCACTTGCATTAGGTACACAGTGTGTCACTAGGACACAGGATATTGGCCATTGTATGCCAATATAGATATTCCATGAAAGAGTCAATTTAAAATGGAAAATCTCATCAAGTTTATGTAATAATAGATGAACAAGGTCTTTTTCTTCTCTTTATTCTCAAAGGTGCTCTGTTGGATTGAGACCTGCTGACTGTGAAATCCATTTGAGTACAGTGAACTCAATGTCAGGTTCAAAAAAAACAGTTTGAGATGTTTTGAGTTTTGTGACATGGTTCATTATCCTTCTGGAAGCAGACAACAGAGGATAGGTACTGTGGTCATAAAGGGATAGACATAGTCAGCAGCTCTGGTAGCATTTAAATGATCCTCAGCTGGTACTAAGGGGCCCCAGAATGCATGTGTGTGTATAGTTTTTTAATGCTGAGTGTTTCTTGTCTTTACCTTCCCCCAACCTAGACAGAGGGTGTGTATCATTTGCATATTATAAAGTTGGCCATCACAAGCAAATTTATGTAAAGTGACTCAGTGGCTGTAGAAAATTCACAATATAGACATATTTTTAAAAAGTGCACAATTGCAAAGCAGAATGTTGCATATACAAACAAAGTAGGTGCAATACACTGTAATATTTTCCAGAGTTTAATGTTTTTGTCAAATGCAATGCCATTGGTGTAATAATAACATAGGAGTAGTTAATTTAAAATTCTGATGCCTACTGGTTGTATGTACCACATAAAAGCCCAACTTCAGACAGCAGACAGTCAGTTGGCAACCAACTGATTTTCTTTCACTGCTTTCAATACGCAAGCCAATTATATGATCATATTACAAAAATACTCCACAGATCTATAGCTCTAGGCAAAACTGACACATTATTGTATCTTTTTATTCACTTTCTTTTTTGTCTGCATACTGGAAGCTTTCATGCCCAGGTGAGCTCTCAGAAATGATAAACACACTCCTTAATAGCTTCTGTGATTTTTATGTGCACGTGAAAGGTACACATCAATGGTTATGTCTGCATACAGATTAGTGACACACAATATGATGTTTTTGTCTGGTGCTTTGCCATATGTCAATTTAGTTAATCATCTTGTAAAACAGGCAGGTGTTTTGCGCTTAAACCACTTTAACAAGAGTGAAATGAATGAAGGTTCAGAGCAGCGATTAGTATTATATTCAAAGCAAACAGGTGCTTGACAAAACAATAGTATTTGCCGAGGTTATGCATGTGCATATCTATGAAAAACCGACACAGGCAGAAACACGTACGCACAAAGAGGAGAGTACTGAAAGATTATTTTGAAATTCAGAGCATTTATATTGTATTAGGGCAAATCAGAAAAAGATTACAAGAAGTAAATTGTTGTGTTGTTTTATTTACAAACTGCATTTACAGGTAAATATGTGTGTAAAGGAGGAATTGGTAAGATTATTGCTCTGCCATTAATAACCCCCCATTTTTTTCACCCTCAAATGAGTAATGAAACACTACCTAAATTAAGAAAAAAATAATGTCCTAACCATACTAATATTAAGCTTACCACAAGATAGATGTATTCTTTAATTTAATTAGCACATACAGACGTTATGGTGAACAGATTTGTTAAAGTTATTGAAGCATGTTTTAGTAGTAAAAGCACCTTGAAAATATAATTCCTATTCTTGAGAAAAATTTATTTGCCTTAATCACCAGCAATCTTTTGAAATAATTTAACAAGTAATAAGCTAACTACTTAACAAAAAATAAAGGAAAGAAATGCTAATGATCTAAGTTCTATAGCTAACTGTAAGCTAGCCCAGTGTAAGTCTTGCTAACAATTTGAGTGCATGTTTTTCAGTTTAGATAATATTAAAAGGTAAAATTATGCCAGCTCGGTCCTTATTCTTGGAACATAAGAGGATATATTCAAGCAGCATGTTTGACCGCTGGGCATGAGTGCACTGTTTACACAGCTTGTCATTGTTAGCAACCAACGGTAGCTCGCTAATTCTCTAAGTTAAAACTTGGAGGGATTTGACAAAAGAAGCTTTTTCAAAGCTAAAAAGAGGGTGAAAGGGTGAAGGTTAAGCTAGAGACTCGAGAGTTTTCACCTGTTACTGTAGTTAGCTAGTCTATCTTAGTACAAGGTGCATCATGTATAATTGCCCAATTTTATGATGCTTAAAGCTGTGTAGATTAGTATATGTAGGCAATATACAGTTGTGGAAATTTCAGTAGTTTTTTTTGCTAGCTACCCTAAAAAATTTATGATATAGGTGTGGATTTTTTCTTTTCTTAATTCTTTTATGAAGTAAAACCAATTAACCAGAACATTTGTTGTTAACAGTTCCTATTTTCTGTTAATTTTAACTGAAGTTCTGTGAAAGTTTTTACAATCATTAGGTGAAAATTTAAGAATTTGTGAGTTGTGGGGCTAGGCTGCAATTGATAACATTATTTCTCATCTGATGTGAAAAATCACTGAAACTGAAACTAAAAACAAATTTAGTTTATCATTTTGTTGTTGTTGCATTTTTATGATAACACATTAATCATTTTTATGAGGCAGAAATGGCTTTCAGCTGTCATCTTCCTAACCCACCCACACCATCTCTTGCAAGTAAAACAGTAGATTAGGTCATGTACTGTGCTTGAGCACATGGTCTCTGGAAATCACAGGGGTTAAAAATCTCTAAAAGGGCGCTTTCTGTCAAATGTCTTTGAATCTTTTTTATTATTATTATTTTTAAGGGCACTGAACATGTAAACCTAATATCTTGGGGTCAGAATCAGCATGAGCATCTGTCGCTTGCCACACCCCCCGATTTTCCTTTGTTATCTGACTCTCCTGACTGTCTATTAAAGCTGAAATGCCAGGAAAAAATATTTCAAAGGGCAAGTCCCCAGAACTATAAGAAGGTCTAGGGATATTCTCTTGTGATTTAAAAAAAACAATGCTTTTGTATTCCAAGTTTTAAATGACAGTGACTTCTGCTTAAGAACTGATAACTTATTTTCATGTATCTCAGTTCATGTTGCATGCATTTTATTCTTTAAAAATTATACAGAAGATATATTAAATGGGAATAAATGTCAACGTGATGACCAAAGTGATGACCAGGTGTCCGTTTACAGCAAAACCTCAGGTTTTCAATTTTTAATGGAGAAAATATATATATCCGGGAACCTGTTGAGAATTCTGTGTTTGCCTCAGTAATGCTTTAGAGGAAAGGTGACAAGAATTTAAAATGGACTGCTCACAGACAAAACAACATCAGCAGCTATGTGTCTTTTTGAAATAATGTCCTGATTACTCTGGATAATCTGCAGACAATACCATGAGCAGATTTCATTGGAGCTCCCAAAGAAATGCTTCTGAAAAGTTTTGACAGCTTATGATTTACTGAGGATTTTAGGATAGCAAAAGAAAAATCCCAACCTCATACACCACACACAATCTGTCTTTGCCCACAGAGCAGCAACCCAGCAACAGCTTGGCTTTTCACAGCACTGCGAGTAGAGGATTACTTTGCAAGCAAAGATTGTGGAACAGAATATGCTGGACTTTTATTAAAAGTTCTCGACCTCATTTGTGATCTCTAATCTGGCCAGTAATATGCAATCCAGACATTACCTGAGTAATTAACAGTGAATTAATTCTATATATTTAAGGTTACATTTTATGTATATGCACATGATTGTTTAACTGTAAACTGTATTATTTCCTTATTCTAATAGATGTAGGACTCAGTGGATTGTATTTCTCAGCTCTACCAATACATAAACTTAAGCAATCTTATTTGCAACTGGTGCAGTCCAAAGAAAATAAAAAAAATAATTTTGCAATAGTTGAATGTATATATGCTTTTCCAGTAGTAACACCTTTAGGTTACCACAGCAACAACCATTTTTCCTGAGTAAGACCAAATTATTGTTATAAATAATACAATAATACAAACAAAGAGCTTACATTCAAATTGACTGATGCAAACTCTTTTAATAGTGTATTTCTGATAAATGCAGTGTATCCTGAAGGACCATTAAGGCTCCTTGTCATTTTCATTATTTCGTTATTTATTGGTTTTACTTTAAGAGTAAGTTTACCCAAATCACACACACACATATACTGGAGGTGGTACAGAGCCTGTTTCTGATTAAAAATAAATCAGTTCATTTTAAAAAAAAAAAGGACGGAGGAGGGGGGTTAACAGTCACAAAACAATTTTCCAACATTTGGATTCTTGTGACTCCAGTGCTAACACACCAAGTCACACTTTTAAGCATGAGATGAGAAAAGTTCTTATAGCGATTCAAAATAAAAAGAACTACCGGAGCTCTAAAGAAATGTTTGTGCTAAAACAAAGAAATATGGCCATCTGCTTCATTTGAATTTGAATTTCTTTCAAGCCCTTTTCTCGGTTTCTTTTTAGCACAATGCTTGAATGTGTATCTCGGAGTGTGTGGCCCTGTGGTGAAGGGGAGGGTGCACGAAAATCATCTGTCTAAACAATTACATGTGTGGATCTTGAACACCTGTTTGTACTGAGCAGGTGCCTTGACCTTTTTCTTTAAACAAAACTTTAGGATACTAAGTAGTTTTAATTCAACCAACACTTTTAACAAAGACAGCTCTTTTTGTTAAAGAGATTACAATAATATGGATGTGACGAAACTCAGTTCACACAGTGGTAAACATTAGCAAACCCTCACTAAGTTTGGATAAAGTCTACACTCACAAGCCTGTCAAACCTGCATTTGAAACACAAGTTGTTGGCTACCATATAGCAGTATAGTATTGCAACATGGCATTTGGGTCTTCTAACTAAAATAGTATGTGGATTGAGTTTGTTGCTGTAGCACAAGGACTGCCCCTGAAAGCTGCCTTTATTAAACCTGCTCATCATTCCGCTTTATAATAAAGCATAACGTCTTTTTTATAAAGTGATGAATAGCCAGGTAAGCGTGGATCAGCATGAATACGCGTTGACACGTTTTGTATTCTGCACATATTTACTTTTAAGCTTGACTTGGATAATTCTAATTACTGCTAATATAAAAGTACCTTACTATCAAGTAAAGCCACATGCTTAGGGTCTTTATTGGGGATTTTTGATGAAATCATAATACATCAAACGCCGTGTAATACCCGCACCTGGCTTTTTTAATAACAGTTTGTTTGAACTGCAACCGGGCATTTATTTTACTGAATATCAAAGCTGTTTGACTGTGTGCTAGTCTTGTTTGCTGAACTCTCTGTCAGTGAACATTTCAGTAATAATGACAGAGTGGGAGGGCCACTCGGTGCAACTAATAAGGACAGCGATCGGGCTGGCGATCCCACTGTGACTTTTATTTCCAAGTCCTGGAATCCGGAATCGGACTGGTCGTATCCACACATGGACTATGCTTTTGTCGCGGTTTTTTTCTCTGTTTTCGCCTTAGAGGAAACTTTGTCAGATACTGTAAGTACTTATGGATCAAATTAATTTCACAGTAAACGAACATTTTAAAAAAGAAGAAGAAAAAAACGGCTTAATGTAGAAATCAGCTTGTGAATTTATTGAAAATCCCCTTTTAGCGAGCATATTTTGCATGTTTTCTCATGAAAGTGTGTTTTTGTTTTTTTATTTTATTTATTTGTTTTCCTACTTAAACTCCCGGCTTCATCCGTGTAACTTGTGCTGGGACCCATGCCTTAGAAACGGCTTATTTCTGATTTGCTTGCAGCTCTGCAGTAGTAAACACGCACCACATTTGACTATTTGTTAACCGCAAATTACGTAATATTCTAAACACTGAACGAATATCAAGTGCTACGTTTCATACTTATTAAAAAAATGCTCAAAAGCCCACAGCCAATCAGCGGTCGCGCATAGAAACACGCTTCTTTGAATATTGCATAGTTGCACTGAGTTATTGCCTCTGAGCGAAAGTGTCTGAATGACTGATGGATCGAACAACTTAAGTGCGCACGGTTTTGCCTGGTGCCTGTGATACATACGGGCTCATAGCCTCCGTGTAACTACCTTAAACTGCCCCTGTGTCCGTTTAGTTGATGCGGATATAGAGCAGCTGTGTACCATGCTGCTGCACCGGGGGGAGCGTGTGGGTTTAAAGTTGCAGCTTAACTCGCGCACAGACCTTGATAATATGACTGCGACTTGTAAAGGTGTGGAGTAACTGCGACAGCAGGGTCCGCCTGCAGAGCCGCGTCTGTTGCATGCATTTGCAGAAATGACCAGAATAATATTACTCCTCCACGCAGACACGGAATGTGATACCTCTGTACTGCCTGTGACGCTTGCATAGACGGGCTGTAGGAAGTGGCATGGTCACTTCATTATCGAGCGCCATGATACTGTAGGCCTGCATGTAAAACTTTATGATCAAGTGGGGGAAGGTTTGAAGGGTGGATGGGAATTATGTATGTATATATAAATGTATGGCACTTCTTTCTATTGCCTTTTTTGTAAGATAGATATTGGAATTACTTTAATTTGCTGCAGCTGTATTAGGGCCTTTTGAGATCTTTTTTAGGAATGTCTTCAGAGTTGTCATCCATGGTGGAAATAGATAAAGTCTTTGCAACTATGCTGCCACAAATTTAAAATCCTCCAAACTGCTTATTCATTAGGAGGTCACTTCATACTTTTAATGCATAATTTTAATATAGCACAATAAAACATGAGATTTTATCATGCACAGTACCTCAAGTGCATCTATTCAGATTCTTTTTAACCTGTACAACTTGAAGTCCTTGAAAGTCGTTGAAAAAGCCATGCGAAATTCTTTTACCTTCTGAGTTCATCTGTCAACATTATTTTGGCAGCGCACCAGTTTTTCAGGCAGAGCAATCTAGTCGTTTCTAAAAGTGTTAGTCTGAAAAGCCCACTAAAGTTGAGGGTGCTTTACCGACTGTACTTTGGAGCAAACACTCACCATCCAGTGTGACTACCCAAAAAATGTGTGGCGCCTCTGCAATGGCACGAGAGCAATCCAGAAGATTTTGTTTGGCAGCATAGTGAAATGGTTCAGGGGACTTTGTTGTAACTGGAGGTTTCCAGGTTTGATACTCGCATGTGATATCCTTGAAGAACAAAGTGTTGATTGAGTACTACATAAATAAAAGATCAAGGCTGGGGCAATATGATCAAGAAGCCAATCCCATCCCATCGTGCAATTACTGTCACACATACTGTAAATATAATTTGGAATATTGATTAAAAAAGAGGAGAGTAGATGAACAGACTGAATGGATTATAAGCTGTAAATGGAGAAGCTTGGCTCGATGGGTAAGCAGAACTTAAAGAGAAACATAGCTAAGTGTAAACACTGCTGCGGTATAAACATCTGAATTCATCACTGTATGAAAACCTTAATTAGAACAAAACAACGAACAACTCGCCAGCTTCACCATGGTGACGGAAATAAATCCAAAGTAAGGCTTTAGGGACATTTGAATGCACAAGCGAGTTAGGTAAAGCAGGAAAATCAGGCACATGTTAGTGCTGAATTCAATTCTGCAATAATACAACTTGCATATAATATAATGGAGTCATATTTCTAATAATGAAAAGAAGTGATTCGAATGTGACAGATGTGTGTATATTATTTCTTCATCATTTGAATGTAGACAAGTTTCTACACTAAATTGCTAAATGAATCCAAATAAATTAAAAGATACTGTTACCCAACATAATAGCATGCTTATAATAAAATGGGCGCATTGTTTTCTTGGGCTATTCTCTGTAATACAGTGTGTTTATCCATTGTTTAACTTAACTAAACTGAAGCTGAAATTAAAGCCATGTTGTTTCCATCCAGGTTTTCAGGTGGACTGCTTTCTAGAGCCAGAGCCATGATTTGCTTGTTAAGGTGGACTGCTCTCATTTGGACTTTAAATTCCATTCCTTGCGCTTTGGGGATGGCAGTGAGCGAACAATCAGGTATATGGGTTTGTTGTCTGCAACGTTTTGCTTCTAACAGCATATTCCTTTTAACAAAATAAGATGATTGATGGTGATATTTTACGAATAAACTACCAGCTCTCGACTCTGATCTTTTATTAATGTCAATTTCAAGAAGATGTAGACAGAAATATTTAGACTCTATTATAACAATAGACATTTGTCTGTGTCCAAATCCATCTTCATTCATTTTAGTTTGCAATGACTTTACTTGAATCCAAACTTTTGATTGATAAATATGTTACAAAACAATCAAAATGAATAAAGCTGATCTCCATTTCATTTTTTGTGAAGTTGATGTAGCCACGTCTCTAAATTGGATCCGACACTCTCGTTTCTTCATTTTTTTTAATGTTCTAGCAAAACTTTTAAAGATTAACAGAAAAAAACAACAACTTTTAACTGATTTTTCTGGTCTGATGTGTTTTTTCTCCTTAGGAAGTTTTTGCCTTAAAAAAATACAAGAAATGCACAGTGGAAATTATTTTGTGATGGATTCGCTGTCTTTTCTGATATCCTAGTAAAAAGTGCTTCAAAATATAAATGAACATCTGCACCCAACACAAACAATTTCTCGGTTGCTTTCCCCTAGATGGCTCATGCCCCCCTCTGAGTGTAGAGGAACACAGGTTTTCTGATGTTTTAGATCGTCCCCTGGAAATCACAGGTAGGTACTGAATGAACACGGTGGCTTTGTGGGGATGTAGACGTCGGCTTGTTCAAATCTAGTAACGCATTGTAATCCTGTCCCGCAGGATTTGATCTCACAGAAACGTTTCTTCTCCGAAAGGGAACAATCGCAGAAGACCTGCCATCATTTCGATTAGGAAGCAGTCCACTTATTAAGCCAACAAAGTAGGTAGCATTCACATCTGTGCTAGGGGTGCATATGTGTGTGTACATTCTTCATTATTTATGTTCGCATTGTTCACTGGGAGAAAACCTCACAATACAACCATGCTATAAAAATGTGTGTCCAAGGTTGTGATCAGTATTGAGCTGCAGGCTATTGCTCTCTGGCTCCTTCATGTGCGTCTTCCAAATATAAAGTTCTGCTTATTTCTTATAACTCAAATATTGCAGGACCTTATGATATTTTACTGCTAATGTGTGTCTTTATTGTGGTGGCTATAATGAGAATTTGAGCTCGCTTTCTTGGATTTGGCTGAAGAAAATCTAAATAAAAATAAACAGTGTAGCCATAACTGAATTTCACAGAAGGCTTGAACTGATGCAACCCAGATACACCCTGCTCAGAGCAATAGTTCTATTTGCCTTGGCTAATAAGGGCAAGCAGTGAGGTGAGCTGGTAGAGGGGGAATAATTTGAATTAATATATATTGCATTTTATTCTTGAAATCTCATAAGGGCAAAAACTGGGACATAAAGGAATGGGGGAAAAAGTCCCAAGCTTGTATAATAAGACAGGAATATTAAAATGACTATGTAAATGACACATTCACTTACTGAAGACCTTTATTCCCCGGTCATCTGGCAGGGTCATGTTGTGGCGTCACCTTGCTGCTGCTGATGTGACGTGTATAGTAGCATCATATTTTATAGAATTTATAAAAGCCTATTGCCCTTTTTACATTTGTATCACATGAGACCTGGGACATAAGTGAAAGCGCGATGGTTTGCATAAATTATACTGAGGTTTTAAAAACGAATCCTGAGATATTCATTGTTTTGTGTCCTCGGGTTGTAACAGTGAAAGAGAACACTTTGTCATTCTTCCAGGAGGGCAGGATATTTTTAGTATTTTTATATGCAACTGTAAACATTTACTGCCTCCCTCTGTCTCCCCCTCTCCCTCCTTGGCTGGGTGAAAAAAAAATCTTTGAGCCAGGTGATTTGTGATCTGCTTCCCTGTTCAGTCAACCAGCTGAAAATACATTCACTTCAGCCCTTCACTCAGTCTGGGCCCATAGTGCAAGAAGATGCTGCCTCTCGGTGACGCTGCTGACAGTGTCATTGGTTATAGTGGCAGGACTGCGATCCCTCTCATATCCAATTATCTAAGTACTTTGACAGGTGATACTGCATGTCAGCTGAGGAGGGAAAGCGAGGGCAATTGCACGAAGCAGGAGGCCCCAGTGCCCCTGCCACAGCCAGTAAAACATTGCTCACTCCTCTCGCAGCATATGCAGCAATAGATGCGTAGATATGGCTGATGTTCTGCCCACTCCTTGGCACAATACACATTACGGTTCATAGATCACTGCTGACACACTCGTGGAACATTTGTGTGAGGGAGCACATTTGCCCAGCAAAAAGCAACAAATATTCATCCATAGAGTATTAAAGCAGTGTTGCAGTTGCTCCCAGCATATTTATAGCTTATTTATGTCTGCTCTGGCTCTCTTTGGATCATATACTAACTTGTGTCTCACATCTGAAATGCATGTTGGTCTATGGACTACATTTTAAATATGTTTAAATGGTTCTCAACTGTCTGTCTTACATATTGTTGTACATAGTTTAGCAACTCAAGCTCTTCAAGCTTCAGTAGAATTTGCAATAGACCCCATTTTTGTGCTCAAATCGGTACCAAGTTCTGCTTTTGAGCAGGTACTGTAGCTTTTTTGGGGTGTTTTTGCTAACAATGCAAATCAAGCAAAACAGGGGTTTAATCAGCACTTCTTTTTAATGTGACTGCAAAATCTTATAATGCAGCTTATGCTGAGATTTGTTTAGCAACCGACAGTTTTAGCAATTTGTAACTGTTGTGGCAGCTTATTCATCATACAGGCTTACTGTGGTCTACTAGTTTACTAGTTTACATTCTACCTGGGTTGGGAAGTTGCAGAGTGCCCTCTTTGCTTTCACATTAACTTGCTGTTTGGTTATGTAGAGCTATCAAAACCATGTAATTAGTAATTACTCCCACTTAGTATCTTTGCCCTACATGTAAATTGTGCTTTAAGCACAGCCAGTGCATTAAACTTCTGACCAAGTGTCCATATGTTAGGATTTGGACGAGAAGCTGCTTCACTATTGCCACAACACCACAAACGCCAAAGGATACTTCTGGGATGCCAGTGGCTTTGACACCACAGGAATGAGGATGAGCTCGTCTTAAAAAACCTAGCTACCTTCGTGCACCTCAGCTGTACAAAGTAAAATGTCTATATTCTAGATCAAATCCATGCCAGTAAAAGAAGTAATAGCCATTTGGCGCTTGAATGATGGATCTAGGGTAAAAACTGACACGGTTAAGTCAACTTTGAACTGCGCAGAGATTGAATGTCAGTGATAAGGACGCGAGCCAACTAGGCTTGCATTTGAGATTTGATTGTTTCAGCTGTAGCAATCTGATTCCTCTAGCTCAGTTTAAAGACTCTTCCTGGATAGGATTTCTTACAAGGCAGGAGACTTAAGTCTCTTCCATAAGATTGCCTGCCAGAAAAGTGGTGTTGCTGTGATAATTCTGTCAAACCATTGTGTCAGCCAAGCAACGCAGACAGTCAAAACACGTTCCAAGAATGGTGAGAGTTTCCAGAAAGCACATGATCACTCCTTATAAAAATGGAATTAGCTCTGAATGTAATTCTTGTGTCATGGTGTTACTCTGCGTGATCTTGTGTGCTTCTCTTATTATGGTTGTGCACACACAAAACTATTGTAATACTCTGAGGTGTTTTTCCTCTGCTCTCCCTTACTGCTATGGACGTTCCATTGCTTTGGCTTGAAACCAGACCCTACTTCTTCACACTGTAAAATACAAGCCTATAGTAAGCAGTCATTATAAGGTTTGCATTGAAACAAAGATTTACTAATGAATGTGATCTGGAATGCATTTCTTTTTGTTCCAAAGTGTATTTCCCAAAACAAATTATTTTTATTCAAATGGGACTTGTAAAAGAAAATGCTGGCAGGATCACTTACAGTATGTTGTGGAAGTGTTTTGCATGTGTACTAGGGAAATTGAATGCAAATCCTTCTAAGTCATGCAGAGTAACACTTTCCCAAAGAATCAGACAAGCAGTGTCAAAACAAGTAACACAGAGCTCCACATTTGGCCACTTAACCACCGGGGCAGTCAACGCAAGGTCAGGGTTGGCGTAATCACATACAGAGATTTTAAAAAGCTGTTTTGGCAGTGAACCAGTAGAAATAAATGGAAATCTTCTTTTTTTTCCTTTTTTAATTCACTCATTATCACCTACTAAATCATGCTGAGTAGCATTTTACCAAATAATTAAACTGTGGTCAAGGTAACCAACTCTGAACTCAAGGTTTAGCCACTTAGCCATAGCAGTCAACACAATGTCATGACCTTTAACCCTCTAGCCTCTCATAGAGAACTGTGCCAACCCACTGAAAGAACTTTGTGAAAAAGGGTGTAAAGTGTGGTACAAATAAGAATTCTCTTTTATTTTATGATGTTTCTTGCTCCTTAATAATGATGTGTAATCCATTTAGTACAAATAGGTACTGCATGTGCAGCCTTAAAATGTTCTGCACTGCATTTATTTTCAGAATCTCACTTTTATAAATTGCCACGTCACTTTTGATATTGAATTGCTGCTGAAATAATCCTTTAGCCCTTAGGCAACAAATGACCTTCCCAGTCCTCGGCCCCTCACGGAAGCATTTGATTTTTCAGGAGCTTTAACTTGGCGCATTTATCATTTTAGTCATGTACCGTGCACACCAAAAAAATCGCAAAGAATTCAAGGGACACAATAGAAGAGGGTAGGAAGCTCTGAGAGAATGGGAGATGATATATTGGAGTGAAAACTAATTTCCAACCTGTCTGAGGAAACACTCTCTCTCGCTTCCTCCCCCAGGCTGTGCTCTGCCTTCTCAATGACCTTATCATTGCATTATTATTATTTTTGCTGATCTTGATTTATTATGTTTATGCTCTTCCACTTTTGGCTGTTAATTTGAGTGTGGAGTTGGGTTATAGGTTATAGTATTTTGAAGGATATAATGTTTTTTGTTTTTGTTTTTTTTAGCACAACGTAGAAAATAGTGAAAGAGAGTGAGGGTGTGGGCTGAGCAACGAGTTAGTGAATAAGATGTAAATCATTTGGGAGTGGGTATGATTTGAAATATGATATTGTTTTTCTTATATATTCCAGTTTTTTTCTGTGTATTTTTCCTCTGCTGGAGGACAGGAAAGGTGTGTTATTTGACTTTACAGAGTGGCTGAGGTCATAGACATAAACCCTCTGTAACTGTGCGTGTGCGTCGTATGTCAGCGAGGTAAAAGATTGACTTCTATGACTTTGGATCAATGTCTATATGCTTTCATCCATCTGAGTGACAGGGAAGCCTGTATAAAATACATCAAGCTAAATGGAATTAAGTTTGTCAGGTTTATTTATGTGGATGTCTCTGCAGCAAGAGGATACTGAAATTATATTGATCACTGAAGCTGATTGGCTGGTTCATTATCCAGTCCCTGAAAGCTTCAAAGTGCCTTACATTCTGCACTGAAAAATTAAACCGGACACTGTTATTCAATTTTTTAAAACTATTTCAAAGTTAAATTTAATATTGGTGCTCTGTTGGAATGTAACTGTTCCTGATGTTCTTTTTAGACTCATATTTCCAAATGGGCTTCCAAGTGAGTACTCCCTTGTCTCCATCTGGCGGGTAAGAAGAACTACAAAAAAAGATCGGTGGTATCTTTGGCAGATATTTGATCAGTCAGGAGGCAGTCAGGTTAGTGCCAATATATATTTGAATTCTGTGTAATAGTTTGAGTATGTACACATATATGGTGCGGTGACAGTCCTCTTCTTTACATCTCAGGTAAATGTTGTGGTTGACGGCGACAAGAAGGTGGTGGAGTTTTCTTTCCAGAGCCTGCTGAAGAACACTCTCCGCTACACTTTTAAAAGCCGTGACCTCCATGCCCTGTTTGATCGCCAGTGGCACAAGCTGAGCATTTCTGTACAGACCAACGCCGTCTCCATTTACATGGACTGCAAGCTAATAGAAAGAAGAGCGACTGATGAGAGGGCCAGCATTGACCCCAGTGGGCGCACACTGATCACAACACGGATAGAGGATGGACGGCCTGTAGATGTATGTCCCATGATAAACACGTGTGGAGCACATTTTTTTTTCTCAACTGCAAATTTAGCAGTTTGTTATTCAATATGTTCACTTATCCAATATGAAAGCACCCCCTACTGCTTTCAAACAACATTCAAAACATGTGTCAGGTGCATCTTAATCAGTTTAAGTCTTCAGTTTTACATATGTTCACGACAGACTCAACACATACAGTGCTGTACAAAACTCTTGGGCCACTCCTCATTTCTTTGTATTTTGTTCCCAGTGAGACAGGCTCGAGCAATTGCTCTTCAGTCTTTCTGAAGGTCTTTCAGAGTTTTTCTTTGGACATTGGATACTTTTTCATTCATTTTCAGTCCACTCCTTGTAACTTCAGGGGATTTTTTTTATTTATTTGTCAAGACACTTAAATCATAAATCAATCTTGTGTCTACACATAATAGACAATTTTGGAAAGAACCAATTTAAAAAAATATCTTTAGGCACATTGTTTCTAGCAGATTGGTGCCAAACACATATTTTTTCCCCATTTCAAATGCCTGTCAAATAGTCCAGTTTGACAGGCATAAATATTGTTTTTGCACCAATAAGGTGATTCCCAAAGAACCAGATAATTTCAGAAAACTGGACAATTGGAAAGCACAGCTATTTACAACAGATGAACATGATCTGAAAGTCATGTCCTTAAGAAATAGAGGGGGAAAGCAACAAAGATCTAACAGATGCATCTGGCCCATTTGTTGATCCATCTACGGTTCACTGAAGCCTCAACAGAAATGGCCAAGGAAGAGGAGCAGGGAGAAAAGGCTTAGCTATGCTAAATTACATACACAGCCACAAAGTGGCAAAAGGTCTTATGGAGTGATGAATCCAAATTTTAATTTTTGGGGTTCAAATTTATGGAGCAGGTTTGCAGAAAAGCACAATAGCAAATGTCTACAATCACTTGTAAAACATGGTGGAGGCTCTGTAACGGTTTCAACGAGTGGTGTCGGGGATCTTGTCAAAACTGATGGAATCATGAACACAGAAAAGTACTGGGATGATATGAGATGATATGGGATGATCTTGAATGGGAACATAATAAAAAGCAACCAACATCCAAAGAAGAGCTTTGTATGTCCTTCACGAAGCCTGGAGAATTATTCCTGAACAGTACTTCAACAAATTAGTAGTAAGCTTGACTTCAGGCTGTGCTGAAGATTAAATAATAATAGTGGTGGTCATAGCAAATACTGACTCTCAAGCTCATTTGAATAATATGTTGCATTGCAACTATATTTCCACGTATGTTTGCACATTTTTTAATGAATCACTGTACCTGTTTCCAATTTTCCTAGCAAAAACGAAAAAATGAGGGGTGGCTCATGACTTTCCCACCATACTATAATAGATGGATGCTTCTACTGTAGTGTAAGTGTAGTGTAACCACTGCAAGCCATATAATTTTTCAGATAAATGAATTAAAAATAATCTAAAGGCTACCAACACCAGAAACAGTCCAGAGATCCAGTTACGTCCACCTGTGTGAGTAGAGTTAGCAGACAACTAGCAGCCTAGTCTTCACCCACCTGTCACTTCAAGCAGCAGCAGTGCTTTTAATGCAAATGGGTGACCTATAAACAAAGTAACTCCTGTACAGCTTTTACAAAAGTGGGAAATTAGTTAAAAAGAGCATATTTGTTCACTTTTATTTAATAATGCAGTACTGGAGAAGAAACATGTTTACTGTGCTGAGCAGTAACCATGTTTATTCATGTTTATTCAAGTCAGGCACTTTAGCGCTGGAGTCTGTTGGGTTGCTTTTGGAGTCAGCCTGAAGTGACTATTCAGTGAACTGCATTTGTTGGCACTTCCGCATTGGCTTCATTTTTCAGCCCCGGAGGTGGCCAAAGTGCCAAAAACAACAAAAGGTCACCTTGCCATTAGGTCAACCGTGCCTCTGGATAGACCTTGGCTTAAGAAGGATTAACAGCTGACTTTTTATCCTTTGTGACTGATAATATAAGTAACACCTCAAAAAAACCAACAACATAGGTTTCAAATTCTCATCTGAACCAGTTGCAAGTCATGCGGAAGTTGAAGCTTTTTAAAAATATATGTTATGTTTTTAATGTGGTGCTTTGGAGATGCTTTGCAGGCGACAGGAGTTGCAGCGTTGGGACATTAAGGCTACAGTAGCTGACAAGTGAACAAATTGTGCTGTCTGAGCCAGTGAAGTGTGGACATTTGTCAGTTAAAAGAGGAGCATGACAAGATGACGAAACTGTTGAATAATGATGTGATTGTCTCCACAGATTGAACTGAAACAATTTCTAATCTACTGTGACCCTTACATAGCTGAGCTGGAAAACTGCTGTGAGCTCCAGGAGCCAAAGGTAAAACGCTTTAACGCCTCAAAAAACTACTGAACTTACCATTATTATTATTTTTATTTACAATAAAGACTAAGAGGTAATGAGCTGTAAAAAAAAGACATTTGTGTTTTGTTATGCATTTCACAAGTAAGAAAATAAATTAGGTGACTTTTTTTCTTTAAAAAGTGAAAGACATTTAAGCTTCTTGGTAATCGTGTGCCACATACTGTACGGCTCAACTTTAACCATTACATAAAAGTGTAAGAAGATTTTTGTGTCATCCACAAGAATGCCCGGCCCCAGTTAGAAATGTAATAAGATAGAACTTCTATCATCATAAAACCATTATGAGCTAATGTTACGGTGATTCCAAATGGAGATGTGACCTTTGAACTCTTGTCATTGCATTTCTCCCTAAGCATCCTGCCATGTCAGTGTAAAGTTACTCTTAGAGAATTCTCACAACCTTGAGAAGTGCTTATGACAGGTTGTAAGCTTCACATAAGCATAAAAAGGTTGTCTGGGTGAAGTGTGCTGCACGTGACAGTGGCTTGATTTGTTTTTTTGCCCTGAAGCAAGAACACAAAGGAAAGCGTCTAAGTAGTGAAATTTCTGTATTGATCCAGTGTGGAGCCGAGAGGACATTTAATGGGACTGCCCCTCCCCTGGTTAGAGCTCAGATCCCCTTGATGCTGTCTCAGCCAGCCCCACAGTCCATTGACAGATGTCACTGTCCAGCTGAAAAGGTACACTCAATTCAACCCAGCAGGGGCTTCTAATTGAGTGAATGTAATGGCTGCTGAAACTGAGCCAGCCTTTGATTTGACGCCACGTGTACTCAATCCGATATGGGCATTCTAGAGATGGTTAAACACCATTTATATCAAAAACTATTTTTCTGCAATGCCAACCAAACACATTACAGTCCAAATGTATTTACAAATGCAGCTATAATTCTCCCAAGCATGGCAAATATGCACTGTGCAATAGATCTGTGAAGCTTTCACCTGCAGATATTAATGTTGCCTTCAATAACAAACTAAGACGGTATAGCCGCAAGGTGATGTCTTTTATCAGTGGAAATAGATATGAGATACTGGAATATACTCGGATAGTAAAAAAAAAGATTATATTTTTAAGTAACATATGACTAAAAACATCATTGCTTACTGCAGGTGCAGTATATTACTTATATTTCTTTACTGGCAAAAAAACAAGTAATATTTCTGTTATGTCAAATGCAGTTATGGTCAGATGCTTATACACACTCATCATGCACGTGAATGTCGTGGTAATTTGGGGCTTTTTTAATTTCTTTGAATAGTTCTTTTTCCAAGTTGGAATAACTGTACAACATATATCTTTAATCACTTAAAAAAACAAGAATTTGGTGCATAAGTTTCAGTTTATTTTGGATTTTCTTTCATCCACATAAGGTGAAAAGTATACATACAAGCTCAAATATATAAATATATTCGCAAAACACAAATCTGGATTAGGTGGTGCTTACAGTGTCCTTTGACTTGACAAAGCCAAGTCCTATTAACATCTCACTAATAGCGTGATTGATTACAACTGGTAGTTTCTCTTTGCCAGCATAAAAAAACTGACGAATATCACAAAAATGGGAAAGTCCAAGGTTTTGGATAAAGCCGGCTAACATTAAGGTCGAGGAATGGCTTCCCAAAAGCCCCAACCTCAGCCTTACTGTAAATCTACCTAAACACTATGTCTGTGCCAGGATATCAACCACTTCAAATGTACTCTACCAGTTCTGCCAAGAAGAGTGGTCAAATAACCAGTCAGGATTCCAGTGTTGGGAAGGTTACTTTTAAAATGTATTCCATTACAGATTACAGAATACATGCCCCAAAATGTATTCTGTAATGTATTCCGTTACGTTACTCGATGAGAGTAACGTATTCTGAATACTTTGGATTACTTAATATATGCTGTTTACAACTACGTGAATGTACTATTGCTGTGATTTATTACTGTTACTGACGGTCCGCAGCTCCGAACCATAGTAAAGAAACCTCTGACTAATACGGGTTCATGTCAGGCTCGTAGCTGAAAAATAGCTTTACTTTGTTGTCTGGGTCAACTTTGTTAGCTAGAGACAGAGAGGCGTTGCAAGGCTGCTCCAACCGAACTTATTGTTTCGGAGGAAAACACGAACACAGTGTACAGTCGAGTCATAGCTTACTTACAACTGGGCTCGCCAGGCACTCTTCTTGGCTGCAGTGGTTATTATTATATTTACATGCTTCTAGCTCCCGTTTTTGCTAGATGACAACTCATACTTTTCCTTTTTCTCCCTCCCTCGCTCACAGACACATAAGGTGTATGGCAGTCCATTCTCCCTGCAGTACGGACTACACTGCCTATGATGTTACATTCTTTAGAGCTATACCTGTAGCATTCTGCCTATTAGCTTAGCACAACAACAACAACAACAACAAAAAGGCCTCTCTCATCCAGGAAACACGCAGAGAGAGAGCGTCACCCTGTAACCATGGCAACCATAACGCTGCCGCCTGGAACAACAGAACGTAGCTGTCAAACAAAACCGAAACAGTCCTGACCCGCGACAATATGAAACAGGAAAGTACCGCAGTGTAATCCATTTATTTCAACAAAGTAACTGTATTCTAAATACCACCTTTTTAAACGGTAACTGTAACGGAATACAGTTACTCATATTTTGTATTTTAAATACGTAACGGCGGTACATGTATTCCGTTACTCCCCAACACTGCAGGATTCTGCCAAAAGCACCTGGTTGAGGTGCAACTTCCTAAGGGAAATTTAATCAAATTTTAGTGGGTGTGTATGGATATTTGAGGCTGTGTGTAGGCTTTGACCCTGTGTGAATTGGAGAAAATCCAAAATAAATTCAAACTTTATCACCCAATTGTTGTTTTTTAAAGTCATTAAAGATGTATGCTGCACAATTTTTCCACCCTGGTAAAAAGAAAATTTCGAAGAAATCATTAAAAGCCCAGTATTACCATGGGATTTGTACCCACGATGTGTGTAAGTAAACAGCTGACTGCAACTGTATGTTAAAAGATTCATGCTGTTGATATAAATGTGTCTACATATAGTTTCAGTCCTGCATGTTATGTGTGCACAGGCTGGTCTTCCAGGAGTAGCTGGACTGCCAGGACAAAAAGGAGATAAAGGGGAAAAGGTAAGGGCCAGATTTTTAGTGCTTTTTGATAAATGCGTTTGTCTTGACATCTATTCAAGGGAAAATGGAGTTGTTCAGGAAATGTTAGTGATTTCACACAAGTTTCAACTTGATCTTGTCAGCATTGTGTTCCGCACCTTTGTTGCAAATGACCATAGTTTTGTTCTCAGATACTCTTAGCTGCAGCAGTGGGTTTGCTTTCTGGGCAGTGTTGCTGGTTTTCCAGGACAGCTACAAGGTCTAAATGTCAAGAAAGACAGCAAGTCCCCGTAGGACGCATTTATACTTCATTGTTAGAGGAAGAGAAATAGAGCTTTCTTTCAGCAGGGAAATATCTATATTGGAATGCCTAGCAAAGTCCATGTTCTTCAGTCAAGGTCCTTTGGAGAGGCTACTGTGCAATTATCTGCAAGCATTCACATTTTCTCCCAAATATCCCAAGCAGTGTGAATTGGTAAATCATACATTTGTTCAATCACTTGAAAATTGGTGTAGTTTAAAAAAAAGATTCATGACAGCTCAATAGACAAGTGGAAATGTAAATTGTAAATGCCCAGTCACTGAAAATTGTGGGTGTCGTGTCAGTTGGAGGACAAGAAAAACATGAAGGAACCATCAAATACCGAGACAAAAAGTGTTATTATTCCCTAGACAAATCACATTGTTTGGAGAGTCAAATCCCCTTTTAGCTGCCTGTACAAGGTTAAAAAGTGACAAAAGGGAGAAAGCTGTGAATGAAAAGAGGGACGAGCAGGTGGTGGTACTGTACGCCTGATAAGAATATATGGCTTTTGGGGGTCAGTATCCTAATTACCATGATGTGGCTGTGGGATTAAGATATGTAGGATGACTGTAAGAGTTTTTGTTCCGTTAAAAACCAGTCATTTCTGCAAGGCACAAAAGCATCATTTTAAATCATTTATACCTTTAGCATCCAACTCTGGAATTTGTAATTGGGCTTTTTTGAGCTTTCTACACCGTGAGTTGTTACTGCTGCTAAAGTGGCATCGTGATTAGTGCTGGTAATCCTTTGAACAGCACCAAAAATGTACTGCCTGTGTGCAAGCATATGATTATAGATTGTTTTTCTTTCTAGCAGAGTAAAAAGGACTATATTTCGTCACTTTTGCATGCCAGTTGTTACAATGTCACTGAAAATCTGGAGACACTGAACATCTGTAATTGTTAGAACAAATACATTTAAATATCATTTTTAAACTAGCTTTGTTTAAGAAAGAAAGTAAGAAGGAAAGGAAAACAGGTTGCTCTAATCAAATACGTTGATGTGCTATAATTGGCCTCTAATGATTCTTAAATGACCCAGCAGAGATCGGTTCTCAAGCTGTAATGTGTCTGTGCATTTGGAATGTGGTTGAAGTGCTGGTGATTAATTATTTTCTGGTAATTGGTGTGGGTATTTAAAGTGGGTAAAATGTAACAGGCTGCTGGTTCAGCAGGCACTGTGCAAGTTGTCAGTGCTTTTGTTACATCAAAAAATAGCCTTATAATGTCCCAGTAAGTGTTAACCTGGTACCTAAATGATGTCCAAATAGGACTTTAGCACATATCTTTTATCTGTCTACAAATGAACCAACAATAATATGAACATGCTTCTTACCCAGGGCCCTTCCTTTTTTTATTGTTATTATTTTTCTGCAGGCCACATCGTGCGCTATGACTCAGTTACTCATGCTGTTAACACCTGAAATTTAATTTCAGGTTTTCAACAAATCAATACTTGGCAAGATTTGTTTACTGACTGAACAACAAAATTTATAACAAATCCTATTAATGGCTTGAACACTAAATCAATGGCGTTAAGCAAAGACATGATCAGGGGCCACACATTCATGACTAAGCCATCTCGTTCAGTCAGTTAACCCACCACCGTTATTAAAAGCAGAAGCTAAAAAGAACCCTGGTGATTTTTTAGTAGTTATATTAGACCAGCTGTTGCGACTGCTGATCAGATAAATGTGATTTTGCAGCCACATTGAATAGAAACTTATACATGAGCTAAACTAAGAGCCAGGCACACTTCAGTTGCATTTCTAATATAGTTCTATTTTCACCTTTTTTTCTTGATCTTTTTATTCACCTCTTCAATCACTTTTTATTAATGCTATGATGTAGTAAATTAGCTGCTCAAAGTGCAGAACACACAAAAAACATCCATCCATCCGCTCTCTTATGCTTATCTAATTCAGGGACGTGGGAGCTGGTGCCTTTCCCTGCTCCCGTAGGGTGAGTGCTGCGGTACACACTGACAGCTTTCTAGTGTGACACAGAGCTACAAAAAACATTTTCAATAAAAATATAATCTTCAATTCAAGTTTAATACTTGTTCATATGCAGATGACAATTGAAATCAATACTTCAGCTATACCAGCATGAAACCATCTGTGTACTGACAGTAAGATACACACACTGGACACTTTATTAGGTATACCTGTTCATCCACTTAATGATGCAAAAGTCTAATCAGCTGATGACATGGCAGCAACATGGCAGATCAGTGTATTTAGGTGTGCAGACATGGTCAACACAGCCTGCTGTTAGAACTTAATTATAAGAATGGGGAAGAAAGGTGGTTTAATTTACTTTGAATGTTGTTGGTTTGAGAGATCTGGTCGGTAGCGCCAAACAGGCAGAACCTGCTCATCTGCTGGGATTTTAAATCCTGTAAACCCTTAAAAAAATTACAGGATTTGTGAGGAATGGTCTGAAAAAGAGAAAATGTCAAGTGTGCAGCTGTTCTGTGGATCAAAATGCCTTGGTGATCTCACAAGTCAAAGGAGAATAGCCAGACTGCTTTAAGCTGACCAACCAGTGTGTGCAGAAGAGCATCTCTGAAGTTACGTTGAAGCAGATGGGCGACATCATCAGAAGACCACACTGGGGACCACTCAAATAAAAAAGAGAAAAACTGAGACTACAATTCACATGGGGTCACCCAAAATCAGAAAATAGAAGATATAAAAATTGTCACCTGGTCTAATGAGTTTCTGTTGCAACATTTGGAAAATTGTCAGAATTTGGAATAACTAACTTAAAGCATGGATCCATCCTGCCTTTTATCAATGGTTCAGGCTGGTGATGAATGGAGAATATTTTCTTGGTACATTTCATTAAAGTACATTACAAGCTTAGATTATCTCAAACTCTATACTCGAATGTACTTAAAGTGCCTCCACAGTCACCAGATGTCATTCCAATAGAGTACCTTTGAGATGTGGTAATGCGAGAGAGTCACATCATGGATGTGTAGCCAACAAATCTGCAACAACAGTGTGATGCCATTGTGTCAATATGGACAAAAATCTATGTTAAAGTTTTCCATTGTGCTGTTAGATTGATACCATGAAGAATTAAGGCTTTTCTGAAGGCACAAGGGTCCAACCCAGTACTAACACTGGGTAGCTAATAAAGCTGCCAGTGAGCATATACTAATGTAGCTAATTTGGCGTTTTAATTAGTCCACAAACCACACATTGAAAGATGTTCAATAGTTTTGGTCACCCAATTGTGAAACTGTAAGAGTTATGATTCTGATTTGTCAGGCTGATCTACATGTGATGTCAAACAGTGTAGGCTGTATTCTATTCACTGACAGTAGCTAACCTTTCTACACAAGCCAGGACAGAATCATCAAGACTACCAAGACTAGTAGACAGTGTTGGGGAGTAACGGAATACATGTACCGCCGTTACGTAGTTAAAATACAAAATATGAATAACTGTATTCCGTTACAGTTACCGTTTAAAAAGGTGGTATTTAGAATACAGTTACTTTGTTGAAATAAATGGATTACACTGCGGTACTTTCCTGTTTCATATTGTGGCGGGTCAGGACTGTTTCGGTTTTGTTTGACAGCTACGTTCTGTTGTTCCAGGCGGCAGCGTTATGGTTGCCATGGTTACAGTGTTTCCTGGATGAGAGAGGCCTTTTTGTTGTTGTTGTTGTTGTTGTTGTTGTGCTAAGCTAATAGGCAGAATGCTACAGGTATAGCTCTAAAGAATGTAACATCATAGACAGTGTAGTCCGTACTGCAGGGAGAATGGACTGCCATACACCTTATGTGTCTGTGAGCGAGGGAGGGAGAAAAAGGAAAAGTATGAGTTGTCATCTAGCAAAAACGGGAGCTGGAAGCATGTAAATATAATAATAACCACTGCAGCCAAGAAGAGAGCCTGACGAGCCCAGTTGTAAGTAAGCTATGACTCGACTGTACACTGTGTTCGTGTTTTCCTCCGAAACAATAAGTTCGGTTGGAGCAGCCTTGCAACGCCTCTCTGTCTCTAGCTAACAAAGTTGACCCAGACAACAAAGTAAAGCTATTTTTCGGCTACGAGCCTGACATGAACCCGTATTAGTCAGAGGTCTCTTTACTATGGTTCGGAGCCGCGGACCGTCAGTAACAGTAATAAATCACAGCAATAGTACATTCACGTAGTTGTAAACAGCATATATTAAGTAATCCAAAGTATTCAGAATACGTTACTCTCATCGAGTAACGTAACGGAATACGTTACAGAATACATTTTGGGGCATGTATTCTGTAATCTGTAATGGAATACATTTTAAAAGTAACCTTTCCAACACTGCTAGTAGATATTTAATCACAACTGATTACTGGGCAAAAGTGGTTTTCCTTTTCAAAAACAAGTGAGGGAAAAACAGTGGCAGTTTGTTCTTATAATATTATTATAATGCTTTGATAGTCATTTATTTATTTATTTTATATTATTTACACTGGCCTTGTTGTAGATTCATCTGTGTGGTATATTATGGTAGCATTTCACTCCTTCTACGTTATATTTAATTCTCATTGATCCCTGAGTTTCTGAGGCCAGTTTCTACCTGTTTCTCCCTGGTGGAGTGGACTTACAGGAGCTAGATGTTTAGAAAAGCTGAAGGTTTGCGTTGTCAGACCACATTCAGGATGCTTTCTGAGAATCATTTCTGTATGAGCTCAAAATCCAATTTACAAAAATCTATTTTAAGCTAAGCCAACATTTAGAACTTCCATTTGTTATGAGATAGAGTAGGTTGTGTGTTTCAGTGTGTGATTTTTCACAAGCAATGGGGCAGTGTTTGTGCAGTTTGAGCCATCATAGTTCATTTTGCGCAGTGGAGGGCTTTGCCTGCTTCAAAGGTCCAGAATGATTTTCATTATGGAAACCTAAAGGAAGTAGCTACCAACTTACAAATCCTTGGCTCCATAGCTTCAGTCTTAAGAGACATCATTACTTATGACTTGTGCATATCTGTAAAACTGCATAAATGTTCACCAAACTAATTTTTTAGGGGCTTTTAAAATGTAAAAGCACCTTTCCCTAAGCAATTTATTTTCTGCTTTTTTGTTACGTGCACAACGATACACCACATACTGTTTAAGGGGGAAAAAACTGCTGCTTCGTGTGATGCCACCACACTTTGCAATTAAATTATTATCTGCTCTTAAGTGTTAGATTTATCACATGTGATGATGACTTATTATATTTCATCTCACCAACTGTTTTCCTATTATATTATTTGCTTGTTCCTATATATAACACTACAAAGTTGGTGCCATGAAAGTAAATTGTTTTGTGTATGGAGGGACAACATTTACACATCATGCCACTTGATGTAAAGACTTGCATACTGGATACCTTTGTGTTTCTGTCCTTTTAACACAAGCTTCTCCGTCCTGATTGTGGCCTCTTACAGGATTTTGTAAGGAATCTTTAGCTCCTCCATGATTCCAGATAGGAATTTATGTTCAGATCATGGGAAAATGGACAAATTATGTAAGGAATTATACATTAGTATAATAAAAACTAGACCTATAGGTTTCTTAAACGCTTTGTTTAGTTTGGCAAGACCCACATGTTGCTGTCATATTGCTAGCCCAGTATTCATGGGACAGTTAAACAATGAGACACTCTGATTTATATTACAATACATTTAACAAGGGGTAACAAAGTCATAGAAAAGTCTGTTATTGAGTTAATCTTATGAGACTTGAGAATCTCCTTCTGTGTAAGATTAAAAATAGTATACTTACTAACAATTTAGATTGACTTTGTAGAGATTAATCAAAGACATCTGGGCAATTTAGAGCATTTAAACAACCAAAATGAGAAGTGCAGGCCAATCATCGTGACCTACACAGAGGGTTTCTTGGGGAAATGGGTGGGGATTACTTTTGCTGTGTTACTCTGACAGAAAGTACTATCCCGCATTACAGTGAGAGTTTGATGGAGGATTCTAATGCAGTGCAAAGGGATTAAACTGCTATGATTAATCCAGAATCCCTCAGGAAATTAAACAGATAAGTAGTGGGTTATAAGAATGCAGCTTACTTGAAAGGAAATCCATTTTCTATGGCCTTGCACATAAACCCTGGTATTACTAGATTTACAGCTCCTGCATGTACTTCCTCAAAAAATAAGTAAATAAATAAAACAGAGGCGTAATGGCGAAATTAAAACTTCTTTCCCTTTTACAATACCCATAATTTGTTTTGCACCATTTACAATTCTCATGCCCTTATGGCTTGTGTTTTCAATTAGTACCCCCTAATTCAATTTATACCCATTCTACCTCTAAAGTGAGTTATAATAGGAATTTCACTCAAGATGGTTTATTATTTCACTAACACTTGATTGGCTGTCAAAACCTTTCATTGCTCGTATTGTAATAATTAGTGTTGTACTATTATTAGCTTTTTAAAAGGTTCGTGTCAGTGGGTGAAAAGAAAACTTTAGTGGGTGAAGAATGAATGGGTGATAGCATTGTGAAATGTAGATACCACGGACAATGCATGAATGTCTTGCGTCTAATATGAATGCTTAACATGCTACAATTGTTCACATGACCAGTGAATTATCAAATGTTTTGTATTTTTAAAAGGTAGAGTGGACATGCTCAGAATAATGGATGCAATAATAAGGCTCATCATTTATCCTCCAGCCTAGAAAGCAATTCATTTGTTAAGTTAGCAACATTTTCTTGTACTTTCCAAACAAACCTATTGAGAGCCAGCAAACAGGGCTCGTAATGAAGATGTCACAATGAATGGACATTATGCTTAATTAGATTCTTAGCTTGCAGCATGTTCTACATTTGCTTAATTTGCTAAATAACAGTCCAGCCTCTCCTCTTAGCAGCACTGCGGACAGTACCTTTTTCTTTTATCCTCTCTCCAGTCTGTCTTTACTGTCTATAAAAGTATATCCCTCAAGACACTTAAACTTCTCTTCCTTTTTTGCCCTGTCTTGTCTAACCTTCTAAAAATAATACAGTTATTAAAACAATATGATGACTCCTAATGGGGTTCAGATATGCACGTTCCAGTTGTTGAGAAACAGTATCCCGATCTGCAGCTGCTGAGGTCTCTTGGAGCAGCTGTAGGAGCGAGATCGTTGTTGAAATGACAAGTGTTCATAAAGCTATTCACTAATGTGTGAACGAGAGACCTTTCACTAACAGGTCCCTGTGTTGTTCCTGTTGCAGGGGAACACAGGGGAGGCTGGGCCCGCAGGAAACGGAGGACCCAAGGTAGGTCACTCATTGAATGACTTGCAAAGCTAACACTCCTCAGTGTTGCTTTGCCCTCACACTTGTGACTAAAGCTTTGAGGAACGCCGGCTCTACGTTTTTGTTTTTTTAAAGATATGTTTTAGTTACAAATTGAGTTAGTGTTGCTGTATGGTATACAGATGCTTAAATAGCAGATGGCTCTTGATTTATGGAATCTGTCAGTGCCCCTCTCTGAGATTATTTTCTAACATTATTGGGTTGATTTACTGGCCTGCTTGTGGTGACCTCATCAGAGCAACACAGAAAACAAAGCAATATCAAAATCGAATTAAATATATAGGTGCCTGCTCGGTACGGCTACTGATATCCAATTCCAACCAAGTTCACGTCCAACCAGCGGCATTTCTAGCTTGGCCGTGTGCCCCCACTGGACATAGTTGGCAGTTTTCCCGAGTGGGACGCCAGCGAGAGATCATGTCCTTGCCATTGCACTCGCAATCCCGCTAGATGTTTGGGCTGTCTGTCCTGAGAAGATGTCTTGCATGTGTGAGCCTCAGTTGCACCTTCTTAATGAAGTCCTTCACTGTTGAGTGAAAAACAAGTGACTTGAATAACTTCATGCGCATTTGTGAAAACATGTAATTATGTACAGCCTCCCTGAGTAAAAATTAGGACTCAAGAGTGACAAGCAATTCACAGGTGACTTCAGAGGGCAAGAAAAATGAAGATATCTTTCATTTTTAAAACATTTCAGATTGACGCAGCACTTGTTTTGTTCTTTACTAGTCCAGTCTCGTTCCCGAAGGGTTGAGAAAATTACCGTGTTTGCAATTTATTTCACTGCAGTTGCTATTTATTCCCTTGCATATTGCGTTGTGTGATATTGTCATCAGTTAGGTTGTTGACTATCAAATGTGGCATCTCAGATGCATGTGTTAATCTCCTCTGCTTTGGGAGGCCAGCCAACTACTTACAGTAATGCTGGTACAAGGGTGTTGTCTCTATATCTTACACTGAGAATACCTTGCAGTATATCATGGAGTGGAAAGAGGGGGTGTGGGATTTTGATTCTATTCTCAGAAAAACACAGCTAATGCATAACAAGACAAGAAAAACACACATATATCCACCAGATACTACACTGAATTTAGGGATCGATTTTACCGAAGATCGTTGTGGAAGCTGTTTATGCATCGTCAGTAAACAGGATTATTCCTGAATGTGGAATATGGCTTAATCCTGGATCTATATCCGTTAAGCTCACTGTGGGACGACTTATTTGCTCGGGAACCTTGATTTGTGAAATAAGGTATAGCACTTAATGGCATGGCTCTCTCCACTTGTACAGGAGCCAGCAAAAGCTATTTTGTTACACAACAGTGCACAAGAAAAGCACCAGCCGTAGCAGTAGTATTGATAAAGATGCTAATGCACAGTGCCATGTATTGAAGTGTTTTGTAGCTTTGCTCAGTTTTGCATCAATAAGGCTTCTTCCTGACCCAGACATATTTTACTGAAACCTGTGTGTGTGGACTATTGTTATACTCGCCTTTCATCCATCTGTGGGCATCCAGTGTGTGCATATGCTCTATACATGCTGCGTGTTCGGAGATGTCTACAGATGGCTGTGAGCACTTTTAGCTAAGACACACAGATTTTCAGACTCTTTTGGTCGTCTTAATGTGAGAACAACAATTCCTGCAGCTGTTGGCATTATAAAAGTAATGATATGGTTGCCCTTGGACACTGTAACACTGCAGTTTGCTTGAGCTTTATGGGCCAGCTGAGGTCATTAAACTGTATAGGTTACACTTTCATAATGGAGCCAAGAGGTTCCAAGACAGCTCACACATTTCTGGCACAGTTCTCCGAAATCACTGGCTGGGCAGCCTGAGAAGAATCACTGATCAGAAAGATATTTGTGGAAATAAGCCCCTAACAGCTTTTTTACTGACTACAAATAATCCCACACATGTTATAGACTTTCCTGAAGCAGAAATGCTGCAGGGAGCTTAATAGCAAGATACTGCATGCGACTCCTGGATGTGTGGTGTGTGTGGTCTTTCTTCTCCTTAATAAATTCTTGTGTGTTTTTCTGCTGCCATCGCCAAGATCCTTAACTTAGATTCTTAGAACTTCTTTGAAGTTCAGTATTTAACTTTATTCCTTTTTTTGCCTGTTTGTATTCATGTGAGTGTATTAACATCCACACAATAACTCCAGAGCAGCACATGATAAATATCATACACCACCCAGTGCATCTGTACAGTGGTATAATTATTGTGGTGTCCCTTGGGGAAGGAGAGGGGTGGACCTTATACTTACATTTTTATAGGGATAAAGGAAAGCACTATAACTCTTTAATGATTTAATTAAAAGTATTTGTGGACTAATGTGTTCCCTAGCTTATGCAATAAATGTCTCATCAGCCACTTATGAAACACTAAAAACTTTTAAAAGCTAACATCTTTTCTGAGCCTCCATGTGTCTCCTTAACCCTACTTTAGCGCTGCTGGGTGTCAGAGTGGGGAAAAAAAGATGAAAGCATAAACTTTTCAAGGGTCTTTTCTGCACCTTTTAACTTTCAGTCTTGTCATTGCAGGGGGAACTTGGATCAGAAGGGCAAAAGGGAATCGATGGAGAGAAAGTAAGTACCACTATCTTCAGCAGACATATATTCCATACCTAGCACATCAACCAGGTCTGGTTTCGTCAGGGAATCAATTCTTATAGGCTTTTCATTTTCTGTGTGATGACCTGGGGGTAGGAGCGCAGCAGAGTTTTTCTGTGTGGCTGTTTTCAGGTGCTTGTCATATCTGAAGCAGAGCAAGGAGCGCTCTACATTGTCCTTCTGCAGTGAAATTAATTGATATGCTGCCATAGGCTTGACATACTAATGGACTAAACTCATTTCCCAAATTACTGTAAGCCCTTTCTGTGTCATTTTAGGTTACATTTTATTGCATGCTCTTAAATCTGGCTGCAGTGATTAGACTAATGTATGTAATATACACTCTGATAAGGCGCACTATTAAATGATAATTGTTTTGAATACATATCCATTTGAAAGAAACAACAACAGCACCACTTAGATCTTATTAAGCGTTTTTAGCCACAAGCAAATCTGTTTTCCTTCCTTTAAAGCATAAATTAAATGAAAGCGTGTTTTTTTTTTCTTTTTTCTCTCTCGCTTTGTTGTTTCTTGCTATACTGCTTTTGTTTGCTCACATAGCACAATCTCAGTAGATGTACTGAAAGCTGTGCAGATGGTCAGTTTAAAGTGGCTTAATAAAGGGACTTCTTTTCATCACCATCTCCCACTTGAGTCAACAAACAGCTGCCACAGAAATCAGCCTCCCTGCAGGCTGTGGACCCGTGATCTGCCATATAACAGAGAGAGAAAGTGGATAAAAAAAAAAAAAAACAGGGATAAACATGAGTGTGCGCAGCCAAAAGAGTATTTACCGATTTAATCCGGTAGAATTACCTCCCTGTTTCTTGTAAGTTCTCAGACTGTCAGACACCGATGCGATGATGCACGCTGCTCCTGATTTAAGGAGAAAAGCACAGTGTTGTGTGGTTGGATGCCATACAGTAAACCTGAAAAAAAAAAACCCACAAAAACCCCATCTACTGTTTATATTATTTCCTAAGAAATTTTTAAAGAAGTGGTTCAAATAGGAAGGATTGGCTTTGACGAGATAGTCTGTTTTGTCCCTTTTGGAACTGACATCACTATCGGCTGTTTGAAAAGTGCAGTGAGCTGCTACATTGACAGGATTGGACCAAGGGTCTGCTGAGAGGCAATCCTGCTCCCCTCTGCTCGCTCTTTCTCTGGGTGGCAGGCATCATTGTTAGTGGTGCTCAGTCGTAAACTACTCTGCCACTAGTTTGGTGTAAGGATATATGTTTTCCTAGAGAAGTGACTTGTTTTGATCTTTGTGCATCCCTAGGCGCCGGGGCTTTCTTCGGTCATGCTCAAATGGCTTTTCATGCGTGTGCTGAAGGGATTTATTATACTGTGCCCTACTTCCTTGAGTGATTTGAAACAAAGAAAAAGTTGAGAAATTGAGATCCTATTTGTGAAGCATTGCTTCTAGCAGGCATGTTGGTCCAGCAACTCAGATGCCCATTATGAATAATAACGTATGGATCCTGGACGTGCTTAGCCTAGCTTAGCTTGAAGACAGCTGTTCTAGCTAAATCAAAAGTGAAAAATAAGATACGAGTCCGACCTGCTGTATCTTGTTATCTGGCAAGCTTGCCGCTAGTACATCCAAGAGGCACCTGGGGTTTGCCTTTGAGCTGAGGTCCGTAAACATGTTTTGGATCTGTCTTTGTAGAAAATCACAGAAATGACACCGACATCTATCTTTTCATCTGATGCTGGGAGAGGAAAACAAGTCTATTTTCCCAAAATGTCAGCGCGTTCCTTAGAGAACTGCAAATTTCTGGAGTGTATAGAGAACTTATTCTGCAGTGGATACAGCTTTAAATCATGCCAAATGCCTTGAGTATTTATTTTTAATTAAGTGATAACAGTTTTATTTACTAAATTGCTTTTTTTCTGCCCCACTTTACTTAAACTTACAAATTTGTGCTAGAAAGCTAGGATCTCGATTCTTTGCACAAGAAATTTTGGGGCACTGCTGTAGCCACATCCTTTAACATACTATATCATCACCCTTGAAACGATATTTCTTCCTCCTGCACCACCAGTTGACGAGCAGTTGTTTTAAGCTGAGATTTTCACCAATTCAATCGGCGTGCTCTGAAATGGCTACTAGCTCGTCATCTGTAATTATTGCAGCATAGATAACAACAGAATACGCTTTCAAACTTGGTGCTGAAAACAGCAGTGAGTGACACTGAACCAGAATAGCAATGCTGAGTGTCATTAAAGCAAGACAATAAGCTGGGAGACTTCAATGCTCTACATGACATGCAGTCATGCGATAATTTCTTCAAATACACACAAGTTTCAGCCATTCATCAACGTCAACACAATGGATTATGTTTCCAGTACGTATCCTTCTAGAAAGAGAATAAATTATGGTACGAATCAAGCTTTCATTATTTGTTTTTCCCTTTTTTCCCACAGCTATGCTTTCTCTGTGAGTCATTTGACTTCTTGATCTAACACTTGCATTCGATTTCGAATAATACGATGGCAGGACACTGTAGACAAATACATGGGATTTAAACTACCCCCATGTCTCATCAGTGTGCAGTGAGCATTACAGGATTAAAAACCAGTATCCCCAGTGTCAGGTGAGAGGATGAAGCTGAGCCTCATCGACTAAATAAATCTGCAATAAAGCTGGGCCGTCTTTCCAGTTAATCACTTACAGAAATTAGTGCTAAGAGACTTGAAAGTCCTAAAATCGTCATTTGTAGCGAATAAACAGCCCCCAACAGGAGAAATAAATACTGTCCTTAGTATTATAATGTCACTTTCAATGAATATACTGTAATTATTGTTTCTGCTTATTTAGAAGGTAAGAAGCAGGGAGCACGGCAAACACACTCCCTGCTTAATAACAACGCAGAAGATGTTGTCTGTTTAATGTAAATAAATTAAAAGCTGTCTATGGCGCACAAATGTATTTGATGATTTCAGTTAGCCTATTTACTCTGACTACTCCTGTGACAGACTTCATCACCTGATCTGTCCTTTTACTGCAATTAGCTCATATCCCATTTTTAAAGCTGGCGTGTTATTTAAAGCTAGAGTAGACACCCGAGAAGCCGGAATTCTGTGTATGAGCATGTGCTCCGGTATCATTTTGCAGATACACCTCCTATGGGATGGGACGTGTTACTTTGTGGGTAATTCAAGTTACATTCGTGGAGACAGGATGTTCAGCTGAAGAGTGAAGTGTCATAGGAAAAAACAAGGGACTAGTCACACCGATGAAACATGATATCCCTTGTTCTAGATGATCTGTGACAGTGTAGTCTAATATCCTCGTACTACGAGCTATTGTTTGGGTTTCCTGGGTAAATTGTATTTATTCAGAAAGTGCAGAAGCTGTCAGTGCTACAGCCCGATGCCAGTGTGATTAGTCTTATATCAGAATGTATGGGGTAGTGCATTGCTGAGCAAAGGGAAAGTCACAAAAGGCATTTCCTTCTGTAACCTCCATGGCATTTGTAGGCCAGCACTCAAGATATCTATGTTACTTACAGATCCTGTTCCATGGAGCTTTAAAGGCCTGTCATTCGGTGTAACAGCATTTCCCCACCATTGCATTCAGAATACTTACTATAGTTTTTAATTTAGCCTTCACTCAATAAGGCCAAACCTTGTTTGTGATGATTAAGTTGTTTACAGTAGTTAGAACTTGCAATCATTCTCCTGCTTCTTAGACAAGGGCACCGACCTGCAGCTGCTCTAGTTGGTAAAAGGTAAAAGTAAACACAATTAGACCGCATTTGTTCATCCCTACTTCTCTGGCTCTGTTTATTTGCTTGCTTTAGTTGTCTTGTGCTGGGGAGTTGCCAGATTGTCTTGTCTCCGCTACCTGAGCGAAGAGACACAGTGGTGTGTGTAATTAGCAGGCAAGTGTACACAGCTCCCCACAGTGTTCTGACCTCGTGCTGCAGGAACAACTGCCACACAGTCAGCACCAACTTATTCCCAGCCCCTTCTGCCTCCTTTATCCTCCCCTGTAAATGCAACAAAGCCCCAAGCTTGCAACAGAAGCTAACAATATATCCGGCCCCTGTCTGCATCTCGCTCTTTGTCATCGTGCACCTAAATTAAGCCTATGGGCTCACGACTGAGTCCATTAGATAGAGAGGAGGCTTCTTAACCATGCTGTAGTGTAGAAGGAAGGATAATAAAAAAGAAATAAAAATGCACTTTTTTTTGCTCTTAAGGGGTCATTAGATGCTCTCTCTTCAGGTAGCATTTTAGCAATTTAGCAACGGTCAGCTGAGATTATTTTAAACAGCATTATTTCAGAACAATCGCTAAAGCACCGCTTCTTTAACGCCTACATTCATTGATTTGCATTTTGATTAATTGTTTGTTTTTGACTTAGTATCTTATCCATTCCTTCAAATAAATTAAGAACGGGCTTGTTCTTAGGAATCACTTTACATATTGTTGGAGATATTTCATGTAATTACTGTGTACATGAATGGCTCAAACTGCACATTGACTTATAATGAAAAAATGGATTCAAATGGTAGTATAGTATATTTGTTTTTCCTTTTAACCACTTTTGTGCTGAATCTGATTTGACCATTTTTCTATTAATAAACGTATGTATTGTGTCTGACATTTAACTTACTCAGAGAGCATTCTGGGATAGCTTTACACGCTGACAACTGTGTAAAACTGGTAGGTTTCAAATGTACAGTGTTTGCAACAGTAACAATATCAACACAAAAAAAAAGATTTTGGCTGAGTGGAAAAAGTGGTTCCATCTATTTTTATGAAAGAGATTATTTAAAATAGTTAATCTAAAATTTAAAGCACCAGGTGCTGGTGCTATAGTTTGAAATCCACAAGGTCACATTATGGCTATTTAATACCAAAGCTTTAGTCAACGTACTCAAAGTACAGTTCTGAATTGTACTTTGATTGGCTGTAGGGAAATGTGAAACAAGAAAAAAGCTTATTAACTGGTAAATTTTTCCCCATCTTTTCATTTTTGTACATCTGTGAAAAACGCTTAACGAAAAATTTGCAAGGCTGCCAAAAACGTCATCCAAAAAAATATGAAGGCTTACTTTTTAATTGCTCTGGTTGTTCTCCAGATGATGTGTAGGCCTGCAGCGCATATCTTATAAACCTTTATAGGTCAGAACAATTGCACAGATGTGCCAAGTTTTCGATCAAGCAAATTTATATTCTAAGCCAATGTGTCTTTTACTACAGTGTGTATTTTTAGTATTTGGAAGAATTAAGAATTCTAACTTTTTTCTGTAAAGCTACTTTGTTAAGGTTTTTAATTAAAATATTTACCAGAAGGAAACATTTTTGTTGCTCGCAGATTGGCTATGGCAGTTGCAGAGCTGAGTTTGACTGTGTGAATGACTATAATTTAAAATAAGGTGGGAGAGTGACTTGTGGGCTGACTCAATTTTTGTTTGACCTGAATTTTTGACAAGAACATGTGGTGCCTCTGAAAAATAGCTCACCACTTTACAGAAGCTTATCACACTTGTATTATTCGGTTTGAATTATGGCAGTTCCCTGTCAGCTCTTTAGTAAACACATTGTTTTGTGTCTACAATTGGGGAAAAATTGCAACAGAAGGCCACAGTTCCTTCAAATTTTCCCCTTTTATTGTAAAGAAATTCTCAAATCCTGAAAAGTTCAGAATTAATGAATCGTCTATTCATGTGAACAGCCTGACACGAATATAAGATTGCAAAGAAATCCTGCTGTTTTATTAATACTGAATTAAAGTAATGCATCAACATCACTCCGTGGTTTAATGATGTTATATATTTGAGAAATTGAAGTCTGAGGACCCAAATGCAGAACTCACAGGCAGAAGCGGACCTCAACTGGAAGGCAATTCTTTATTGCAGCTGGTAAAGTTAGAAACATAAATCTAAAACGGAGGCAAAACTGAGTTGAAAATCCCGAGAGCTGAAAATCTAGGAAGCTCAGCGGGGAGACAGACAGGCAACTACACAGTACGGCGTGACAAGGAAGAAGTGAAAGATACTGCTATTTATACAAGGATTACTGAGGTGACTGGAAACATCTGGGAAACAAGAAAAAGGTGACAGCAGTCAAGACAAAAACGCCGGGGACAGAGTAAATCTAAACAAATGATACAAGAAACAAGTCACTATCAGGAATGCCAAATGAACAACATCATAACAGAACAAAATGCTGATAGCTAAAATGCTATACTAATACCAGAAAAATAGATTGAAAACTAGGAAAATGTTCAAAATTCTGCAATTAGTGAACCCAGAACTAGCTGAGAATATAGACATACCAATCTCAAAGAAAACCTAAAATACAAAACTTAAAACCCTGGAATTTTATTTTGTGTGGCATGGCATGCCATGGGTAAGATCATTATGAAGCCTGTGAAACTGATGATTATTTAGACTTCTGACTGACATGCTACATCATTATATGATGCACTTTTAACAACTTGCAATCCATTGCTATCTTGTGTCAGTGTAGTGGAAAGCTTTGGATCCTTCATTTCAATTCATAATGAAAAAGTCAAACAAATAGTCTGTGACACTGTCATAAAATATGCCAATTTATGGGTCTTATTCAATTTAAATGTACAAATGTATTGGAAATGGCAGGAGTAAGTAATATGTTTCTATAACTTTGTGAGTGAGGGTTGAGTCTGAGTCTGAAGGTTAGGAGCGATCCTCTATGGGAATGAAGAGGAGGGCGATAACATTTTGTTAGAGAGCTTGCTAATGATCTTTTAATAGTGGCTTACAGGAATGAGCAGCGTGGGATTGACAAAACAGTCTCAGTCAATCTTCAACTTCAGACAACTGAATAGAAAATTGCCTGTAGCTATAATGTCCTGCGCTCATATAGATTTAAGCTGTATGGAGGAGTGATAACAAATGGGGCTGATAATTAGAATGAAGCACAGCTATACTAAAATATCTTTTGTTAGCTTACTGTTTCAGAGCCATGCAAACCGCAGCTCTAACATCCCCTAACAACACTTGTCAGTGAGAAACCTGTAATGATTTCTAAATCGTCTTCTTTTGATAACAAACCCAGATTTAAACCTCAAAAACAAAAATGACCTCAGCAAGAAGTTGTCAAATTGCAAATATTGTGTCGTGATGTGATGTTAGATATGTGCGTAAAATTGCCCAGTAACCCAAAAACACAGAGCTGTGAAAAGCAGCCTAATGGTTCCTTTTCTGAAATAGCTGTTACAGATCACAATAACAAGAAAACATGTTTATATTACAAAAGGCATTTCATTGTAATAAGTCCTCTCATATCGACAGAATCTGCAGTTGTTTTCATTCTCGTTATCAAATGAGCCTTGCGCTCCGATGCTCTTTAATTTCTGCCACAGCTCTGGTAATATTGAAGAGGGGAATTTGCTTCTGGATTCCCTTGTGTCAGATTGCCCCAGCAAAGCGGTTAGGCTGTTGATTTAAAGAAAGAACCGAGCTCACACATGTGCAACTATGAGACAGCTGTTCTATTATTGACAGTGCATGTGGGCTGAGGGACCGCATAAATTGATGCAGTCTGATAAAATCACGTCGTTGTCATTTCACTGTTGGTGCAACTTAAAGCGAGGCTTCACTGTAGCTGTCATTATCTTACAGAAAATAACTTTCCACCACTGTTAGCAAGGCGTCTACTTTCTGAATGGTGTGGCTGAAGACAAGGCTTGCAGGGAACAGGCAATGAATTTGTCTCTGGTAGCAAGACTTAATGTGATAAGGGTAGGTAATCATCCTCTCCAGATATATAATTCACTATTAATAGCCTATCTGACTCTAAATTTAACCATGACAAATTATTGTATTTCTGAGTCATTTTACAGCCCGTTCACGCTCCCCATCTTCCCTGCTCCCCCCTAACCTATTTCAAAGAGTTGGTGCTACTGGCCCAAATGTGTCACACCTAACAAGGCTCGCTGCAAATTTAGCCTGTCAATATGTGTCAAGCCTCATTCATCAGCTATCACTCTTCATCTGAGCCGTCCTCGTACTTTCACAGTTCACCACCGAAAGGTTTGACTTTGCCCCGAGCTTGCGTTGGTTCAATCCCACCCCCAGGTTCTTTGCTTCGAGGTTTAAAAGCAATGACAGTCACTGTCCTTGCTAAACGTAAGTGCAACAAGGGAACACAGAGGGAAGGGGCTGGGGGGGTAGAGACAGTGTAATCAGCTAATCATGAGCGTCTCACCATAGTTCAGCTACATTGAGTGTCCTGTGACTGACATCACCTGCTCTTTTCTCATTGATCAGTTGTGACAGGCATGAGAATCTCACATCTGCATGGTAGATTTGTTTTCTGAGTGTCAACATACTGACATACAGTAACACATCCGGGGTATTTTTCATTACATTTTTTTTTTAAATTCCATAATTCTCATTAAAAGGAAAAATGAAGAAAAGATGTGTTGTATATTTTTTGTCCCCAGGGTTTGAAAGGTGACTCAGGGCCAGTTGGTCCAGTTGGTCCCAAAGGAACCAAAGTGAGTGAGTCTGCTGTACATGCTGGGCTGGAAAACATTAGAACAATAATCTTTTTCGTAGTTTGCTTTTCTGTCATCAGGGAATCTGCTTTACTTTCATGAGCCGCAGTCTCGATAATGTGGCTGTCCATCTGTTTGAAGTGCTGCTGTGAATTGCTACTCCAAACATTGCAAACTAAAGGGTATCGTTATGGCTTTCATAACTTAGCAAGACCTTATTGATGGTCGTATAGAGTAGCTTTTATCCTGGCAGAGGGAAAATGGTCCACTCTCTCTATTTGTGGAGTATTTATATATTCAAAGTGATATATTTTTGTAATGGGCATGCCCAACAAATTCCTTTATCTTTCGCTTTCTAAACAGGTCTTTTCTGATACTGAAGCTTAGAGATGAAATGGGAAATGCATAACATTGCCTGCAGTTTGCTGGACTACTCATAGGAATAGTATTTGACATTAGGTTTTTAATTCTAGGAATACAATAGTTGCATAGGTATGCCCTGCACAGGTGGCTGTAGCTGGTTCCATAAGTCTGGGGTTTAAGACAACAGTTTGATGCAAAACCTTGTTCTCATCAGTGACATGAATTAGATTAACTCTTGTAGTGATGTGGAAAATATTGGTCTTTTTAAACTTTTCTTTTCATGCCACAGTGGGATTATTTCCCATATATGAGTTGGAATGTTTTTCCTGTAATTAGTTGCCATATCTCTTGCTCTTTTATTTTTCTTCCCTTATTAGTTCTTTTTCCCCCTTTTTTCTCTCTCTTTGCTGTTGTTGTTGTTGCCTTTTGGTAGAACTCACCGCATAATTGTAGGTGCAATGCACTGTCTGCCAGCCTTGAAGTTATAATGAGGTCTGTGTGTTTCTGTGAAGACAACAGAGAATCACAGCGTATTTTATCCTGTTTTCCGGATGGGAGGGTGAAAGAGGGGGTGGAGAGAGCGTTTGTTTGTATGGAAGCTGACAGAGAGAGGCAGATTCGGAAGCATAAATTAATGAGTCCCCTGAATATCCCATAGCAGGCATATTTTAGCTGTGACATTCATTTAGACAACAAAATGGATATGAACTACAAACACCTTCTTCTTCTTCTTCTTTTTTTTCCTTTCATGCACATCTGATAAAAGAATATTGGCAGCAGTAAAGTCATCTATTTCTCAGCTCAGTGCTTTGTAAAATGTTGGGACTGCTGTGAAGAGGGGGTAGGATGGCAGTAATAGTGAACAGTGATCTTAAAAGACAAAAAAACAAGAAAACAAGACAGTCAGCAAAAAGGATGTGAGCTCATTGCTTACATTACATTATGTTGGCATCAAAAGGTGTTTTCTCCTTCCTTATATGACTTTTTGTGACCGCCTGTATGTAACAGTCAGCGAACAGTGTTATCATGCCTCCCCCTTGTTAATGCTGCAAAGCTCTCTCATGATGTAGTGTGCCTGCATTTGTTTTAAAGCCTGTCACATTTAATGGCCCACCTGCCAGTGTGAAAGTCATCAGACATGCTTCATGTAAGGACATAGTGTAAATACCAGGTAATAGCCTTCTACCGTACATAGTGCTTATATTTGAATATACCTGCTATGAAATGTCATCTTACATGAGCTGACCTTCAGGGTTTTTTCTCACAAACATGATAGATGGCCTTTAGGTTTAATGATTATCAGTCAATAAAAGATTTTATAAATTTAGCTGAGTATGATAAAGAGTTAATGCTGCGCATTTTATTTATTTATTTTTAATTATTGTCTTCTCTTACAGGGTGATACGGGTCTGCCTGGAACTCCAGGGTTGCCTGTAAGTTCACACTTCTTCATTTACATCTCATTATGCCATCTCTGTGTGTGTGTGTGTGTTCAAATAAAGTGGTGATGTTAAAATGTACTTATGAGGGTATGAAATGAGATGCATGAAATGGCAAAACCGAGCTTTGTAAATACCACAGCCTTTTGGCAGGCTCTACAGATAGTGTTAAAACATCTGGCCCACAGAGATGGAAAGTGGGGCACTCTGGTGAACGCTCTCTGTGTCACATTACCGTCGCCTGGGAATGGGTCAAACGAGGAGCAGATAGATAGGGCTCAGTGGGCGGTTTCACTGGAGCCAAAAAGGATAGGCATGAGCAGCCAGGCAGAGAAGAATGGAGCTCCAAGCCTCGGGCTGGGTGTGGAGTTTGACAGGTAGTCACTGGCTGTATCCTACGCGGGTGAGGCAAGCACTTACTGGAATGGTATCTGTCCCTGCAGACTTTTTGCATTTACAGACACCCATGAGAAATGACACCGGGGTTTACGTCTTGTATATTTCTCTTGTTTGGCAACATCTAGCAGAAAGAAAACATAAAATCGGAAACCAGTTTCACTTCACAACCAAACAGAATCCGTAGCAGACCACATATACATTAAGTGTATTTACTTGTATAGTCACCTACAGTACGAACAAGTATTTGTTGGACAATAACACAGTTTTTGTAGTTTTGCCTCTGTACACCACCACAGTAGATTTTAACTCAGACAGTCACGATGTGATTAGAAACCTTGAACATCACCAAATGCCATATTTCTTCCACTGAGAAGCTCCAGTAGGCCTTTACTGCCTTCAGTTTTGTCTTCAGTATCCGAAAAGCATGATCTATATGGAGCTCAGACTTGGCCAGTGAAGAATATCCAGTCTTTGCCTTGAGAAACTCTTGGGTTGCTTTTGCAGTGTGGATCATTACACATTTGCACTGTGGAGTTCTGCTTGATCAGGATTTTTTTCAATGTTTGGCTGAATCTGAGCAGAGAGTATATCCCCGTACACTTCACAGTTTATCCCACTACATCTATCAGCAGTCACATCATCTTTAAACACTAGTGGCAGTTCCACTGGCAGTCATACAGCACATGCCCATGCCATAACAGTGTCTCCATCAATCTTGACAGAGTGTTTCTCTCCTTCTTCATAGCTTTTTTCTTTCCATTATTCTGGATCCATAAATCCAAATAGTTGTTTATTTTTTATTTTTTTTGTTAGAACTGTGCACACTTTTGTAGATTTTTTCTAGCAAAGTCTAATCTGATGTTCCCATTCTTGATAGCAACAAGTGGTTTTGTCCCCTGTTGTAGACTTGAGAGGGTTAGTGGGATTTGGCAGATGGGGGAACCCTGAGATTGGATGTGGTGGTGCAAGACAGGGAAAAGAATCACTTAGAAATCAGTCCCATAATAATTTTTCTTGTCCAAGCTGACCTGTGCTGGTACTCTAATATTCACTCAGTACAGATTCACTCAGTATTCAGTGAGTTAAACTAATCAGCTTGAGTAACACAAATTTGGCAAAGACCGGCTTCAATTTGTTTTGCAAGCAATTTCACAAAAACATAATTCTGCAGCATGTCACATTTGGATTGAATATCTGATTTAAGAACTGAAGTGAATGCAGACGTTACATGCAAGATTTAAATTTCCAGTTCATAAAATTCAACTTGCTGAGCAGTGCTTACCTTTGAGAACAATCTCTCATCTTCGTCTCATCTTTCAGTCTCCGAGTGCCACGCATGAACTTTCTCTCCCTAAGACATACATGAGCTGTACATTTTTCCTAGCAGACACATTTTGTGACAAACTGTGCAGATGCAGTGTGTTTGCTTTGTGATATTTGTTGAGCTCTTACCTACCACTTACAGAAAAATGTTAATGAGTTTATGCTGGCTCCTCTTGTGTAACACTAGATAGATGATGAGTACTGCAATTGAAACTTGATTTACATGTGCACCATGAATCATCTCTGGGATGCAAAGGAGAATAAAAAGAATGTATTGAAGGTGTAAGCAGGCCGTGGGATGTCATTATTTTCTTATTACTGAGCATATTACTGAGTATCTCCACACCTTCGCCGAAAGCAAGGCAAGGCTGCTGCACACAAAAAAATTAACTGATTTTAAGGGTAATATGCATTAACCTGCCGATCAGATTTAATTGCTCATTAACCGAAGGTATCGGATCGCCATTCCAGATTGCTCCGGCCCTCTCTGACCCCCTGTCCTACCGCCTTGAGGTTGTTTTTAACTTGGCTAGATGCTGTGAAGTTTTTTTCCTTAACCAAGTAAACATTCTGCAATTGTGCGCTTTAGTTGTCTTCTGTGGTCTTTCAGGTCTTTTCTTGTTGGTGAGCTGGTCAGTGCATTCAGTCTTCTTAACAATGCACCAGACTGTTGATTTGGACGCCCTTAAAGTTTTTGCTGGATTGCTTATAGGTTTATTTTGCTTTTTCCCCCGGCTAATGGTGAAAGTTCTGCTTTGTCATGGGAGCAAAAATAGCTTTTATTCCTAAACAGTTAATGCAATCCTTTTGTAAAAACCCCTTGAATTAAGGCTGAAAGTCTGTCCTTCAATCACATACTGCATATTTGATTTCAAATGCACTGCAGAGGTGTGCAGAGGCATGTCTACAACAAGAAAAAAATAATGCGTCTTTGTCCAAAAACTTACAGATCTAACTGCATTGTGACTGTGTGGGCACAGTGTGTAGGCTCAATGCGTTATTGCAAGGGAGTTGATTGCTGATACAGAGTAAAAGTATACTGCGGGTGGTTAGCTAATTATGTGCATATCATGAGGGGATCAGCCTGCCAGTTTTAATCAGCACTGGTCTGTTACAAAAACTGTCCCACTGCTTCTGGCCTGCCCCTTTTATGTCACCAAAGTGCTTACAATGCCCACAGAACACTGCCACCATTCATTAGCTATTCTCTAATGCTAATTTCACATTTGTAAGGACAAGCAAAGCAACAATCTTTCTCCGACAGGCAAACAGGATTTTAGCAAACTTTCTAACATCATGCCAGTAAATTGGTCCGCGAGCAGAAAACGTTGGGAGGAATTTTTTAGTGCAGACGTGCTGCCAGTGTATTTGCATTGTACTGCTTGTTAGCCATTGTCAAGATTCTGTGCTAACAATCCCAAGCAAAACTGTACCATTGTACATGAATAATTGATTTATTAGCAAAAGAACTGCAGGGGACTGAGTCATGTTTTGTTGAGAGTGTCACAGGTCAGAGCTGGCTTTCTTTTTATGGACACAGCTGCAAAAGTCTGAGAGTTGTCAGCCTCCTCGTTAGCTTTTTTTTTTTCTTTTGTTACTTTGGATGAGGCGTCTGACTGACTTGAAAGACGTGCGTTATGAATGTCCATCTGTGCAGCTGTCTCTGTGAAGAAAATCAGCAGTCTTTGACTTGTGGATGCCAATTGAAAGACGACACCAATTATTTGGGTTGTATTTGAAAGCGGAGATGTGGTGCGTGGCGTTGTTTTGGTTCTGAGACGACTCCATTTGGCCTTTCTTGACAGTGAACAGCAGGGTGTCAGGAGAGTTGTAGCAGTCATGCCCTCATTTCTCTTCAGGTCATTCTGGTCAAGGATAATTATGTCATGAACAATTGTGTGGCATGTATTTTTATCCCCTAATGTGTGAATCATGTTGCATTTTCAAACTGACTGAAGTGCTTTTTTTAAAATACAATATCTTTGAATCACAGGCTGAGAAAGAATGTCTGAAAGGAGATCAGGTACTTTGAATTTACTTAATTGTATTTTCTCTGAGGCATCCTGTACTATTGTGTTTTTACTTGCATTTTTTGTAAGCATAAATGTCACAATTTGCTGTTTTCAGGGTCTCCAAGGTGAAAAAGGAGAGAAGGTAACAAATATTGTTCTTGAATTTGCTGCTGCAAAAGGTGCACATACCATGTTTTCAGTAAAGTACAGCTATTTGGTTTAGCAGCCAATTACCGAAGCACCATATGCATGCCCTTTCACAAGACATTGCTCAGCAGATACCTTGATTAACTTGCTAATAGTTTCTTATCAAGGTACTTTGTAGAGTAATGGAATGAATATCTGATCAACTGAGGCTGCAAATTACCCGTTCAAGAGACACTACTCATGTAAAAGCCATTCAGAAGTGAGAATGAAAGCTACAGCACTATCTAGTGTCTTCTATCCTTCATGCAGTTCTAACTAAGCTAATGCTGTATTTCCTATCACTGTAAATAAACCCACTAGCCCACTATAAACCCACTAGCAATCCACTGGTCTGTTGAGAACAGACCAGTTCTAGTACCGTTCTGCTTTGCCAATTGTAGTAGCCTTTTCACCATGATAGATGTCTTTTCCCTAGGGATCGGCTGGAGTGCCTGGTCGTCCAGGGGAACCGGGGAAAGAGGGCAAAAGGGTGAGTAAACAGACAGATTGCCAGTTGTGTGGCCTGGCTTGTGGTTGTACTGACAGAGAGGACCTGGCCTGGGGAGAGGCCAGGCAGCAGCTGAACGGCTGTTGTTGTTTTAGAGGAGGCAAAGATGATCTGTGGCAAGGGGATTGCAATGGGCCTGCAAAAGGAGACGGGTTGGTGTGGGCTAGCTGTATGACAATTAATGAATGGGCTCAATGGTCAATTGGTCACACACACACACACACACATATACTCATAATATCACTGACAGAACACATGGTTCAGTCCCATTGGGTGACAGTATTTGGTTTCTTAAAAAAGCCTGCTTGATTTGAGACAGACACAGCATCCATTACTGAGTGAACTGAAATGTTATATATTTATTTGTCAACTCTTATTCTAATAACTGTGGTTAAAAATATAAGGGTCAGGATTTTGCTGGCAAAAATGTGCACTTAATACAATTTTTATTCAAATAAATTTTTTTTTCAAAGCCTTTTTAACACAAAATTTCAGTCTCCGTGGGAGCATATGGTGATTTCCAGTTGATTATACTTTAATTGTTTTGGAGCACTGTTAATTCATGCATGAAGTTCTGATATTAATAATAGATAAACATAAAATACTGTGGTTAGAAGCTTGAACAAGAGCAAGAATGTTATTTTTCCTTGCCATCACAGCTGAAAGGCAGCTCTCGCGCACAGGTAGAGAGAATGTCCTTCTGCGTGTGCCGTTATTGACTCGGTGCGAACACACTCGCCTGTGATAAAAAAAAATAGCTGCTTCATGCCACTCGGTGTTGGTGTTTGTTTTACAGAGAATGGTCATAAAACAGCGGCAAAACATTTGGCTCACTGCAGCAAAACATAAAATATATAGGAGGTTCAGCTGTAGAGCACTCATAAGTAGGTCAGGCAAATGTTCTTTTCAGATTAAGGCGAACCCAAGATGATGCACAATACTCGTGACATCTGGAGATGAGCATCTCAAAAATTCCACCCTTCTGTGTGTTAATGCATTCCGACTCAAAACTTCTTCCAATACCATTATAAATTTATGACCTATTATCGACCGTGTTATTTCTCAATGGCTCATTTCCCACAATGCATAAAGTATCCAACTCTATTGTGAGTGAGAGAAGTCACGGTCAACGAAAGCGATCTCAGTGAGTGCAGATGTTTGTTTTTTTGTTGTTACTGTTTTTTATGCTTTTGCTTCCTCGGCCTCATTAGTCAGTGTGTTATTTTATACCTAGCCTGACTTAAGTAGTGGCTCAGCGTCAAAGGGACCGAGCATCAGAGACATCAATTATGGTGTGTGCTTTTCTTCTGGAATACAGTTTCATTCAATCATAATTGGGTTAGAAGAAAAAGGGGAGTCTCTCCGTGTTTGATGTTGCGGCTTCTTTGCTTCCTATATCCCTATCTCCTATATCCCCATAATATTTTTTTGCACTAGCTATTTCTTTGAAGATTTTACAGGTAAAACTGCCATAGGGCTTTAAACAGGCGATCACAGACTCTCTGGTGTTGTTGTTGCTGAAGATACCGTCCTGAACTACTGTCTTTGATGACTGGCTGACTTCATGGGAACTGTTAACACGCTAAGGTTTCTGCCTATTCTTAGCTTGAGGAGTCACATGGAATCCAAGTTGTTGACCAACCTGTGCTTCTGCAGTTTGACGTTCCTATTTTAGGAAGCTGGGCATGGATCATCATCAGGGGCCAGCTAGTGGCCTACTGATACAGCCGGATGCTCTCGTCTAATTAGCAACTCTCATCCACGCAGGCAACGTTTGGTTTTGTGAGAGCCGTAGCTGCTGTACGACTGATGCAGAATATCGTGATGTAGACTGACCGCCCCGCAACCTTCATAGAATAGCCGGGAGTGGAAAGCTTTCACAAAGCCTTAGATTCAAGCCAGACCATCTCTCAAACTGTCTGCTTCAATTTGTTGTTGAAAAAAAAATACAACCACTCTAAGCCATCTAGCTTTACTTGAAGGAGATGTGGAGGGCATTGTGGTGGTGGAGAAGAGGAAGGATGCCGTTTGCGTTGCTCCTTCTCCAAAGCTTAAAGCAACATGTGCAAGAACTGATATCAGTCACCCAGACCCCTGTGATCCTAACTGTCTTTATTTCACTTTATTAACATGATAGAGAGCTATTTAAGTTTGTCAGGGTGGAGGTATGAGCCAGTCCAACCATGTCTAGGAGTTTATGGGAATGTAGTGCCCCTACATTACACATCACCATTAATGGTAATGTAAATGACTTGGTTCTGTCTAGTATGAATGGAATTGACACAGAATAGCAGGCAAAGAGTAGGACTTTGGGATTCAGTGGTACATTACAGCCGATCAAAAACGAAGATAGGGAGCACCTGTAAAAGGGATATGTACCCCCGCTGACTATTGCCTGCTAAAATATTCATCACACTCTGTAATGATGTGCTAAGTGCTGGGTTGTCACTATAGGCTGGCTCTGTCCTACAGAAGTTGAGGAGGTGAAAGACACACATGCGCAAAGGAACCGGGGGGGGGGGGGGGGGGGGGGGGGGATCTTTGTGTGCAGGTCGGAGAGAAGTCTGCTTCACGTGACTGTATAATAAAGTTTTAAATGTATAAAAAAGTAATGATTTAAAGTCAGGAAGAATTGCAAAAGTAACAAACGCCATCATTTCATCTGCTCAAAATAGACCTGAAAACCCACATTTGGTCAGTGCACATTTATCCTTAACATCAACACATATAGAAGCACCAGAGTGAGCACCGCTCATTCATGTTGTGCCAAGACTTCCCAGCATGCCCTGCTTCTGTAGTTGGCTCAGGGTTGTGAGTTGGTTCAGAGCTGACATGGGTCTCTGGGTAACTCAGTAGGTTCCTGTGGATTAATAAGTAATCACCTTAAGAAATCCCCCTGTGCAAGGTGGGTCTTGGAGGTTTAATCCATGCCTAACACTGCATTAAGCCTTATTAGCAGTATAAATGTACCTGTATATAGAAATACATTTAAATCCTGCATGAAGTCACTGACAAATGTCATGTTGATTCTTGGGTTTTCTATGAAAAATACAGCACAGTCATATGTTCTGATTAAATGTTTGGGAACTACTGGTAAGCACTGTAAAACATTGAATTTCCCTTATTGACAGACAACACATTATTTTCTTTTATGCATTTTGCAGAACGTAAATACTGCAAATACAGAGTATTTGAAATCCTCCTGTAATAAGCTGAGCGCTTATACCGTGTCAAGGTTTCCTAGTCTCCTGCTTTAGAAAATGCACACATCTGACAGATGCGCTGCACAGTGTTTGTTCTTATTAGACATAGCTACACCAGTGCAGAGATGATGAAACTCCAGCAAGCCCTAGAGGAAGGAGAGCATTGCAACTGCTGTGTCTACAGATGTGCTCTCTGCAAATGAATTATGCACTCAAGATCCTCTTACTCATTTATTCATTTGTTTGTATGTTCAAATCTAGTTAGCTGGTTATTTATGCGCCGCTCTTATTTAGGCAGTGAACTACCTGACGCAGTTACTAAGTATATGGATAACTAGCTGGCGGGCTAGCAGCTCAGTAAGAAACATGCAGGCGTCTTTTATTGTGCATGAGGTAAGACGATATGTGTAGTGTGCTGCTAAGCTCAGCTGACTTCCTTTCAGTTATTGATTATTTTTGTTTCTATTTTTGCAAAAATAGTGTTTGTCATGTGCCCGTGTACCTCAGCTGGAAATGTGGATGGACGACACTGTGCCACAGAAGATACCTGCCACATATGTCAGGGAGATAAGAGAGGACAAAATGTTCAAATGAAGAAAACACCTAGATGTCTTTGCTAGGCAGGCAACGCAAGATGATCAGGTGGAGGGAAAAGCCATTAAAAGGGCGACGGGAGGAATCTTTTTTCACTAAATACTATGATGTGGCGCATCAATGCCGCTGATAAAAGAATCCAGTCAGATTATTGATGCCTGCTGAAGAAACATTATAGAGTTGAGCTGTAAGATGACAGGGCTTTGATTTTACTAACAGGTTTTTCATCCTCTGTTGAGTCAGTTCCCTTTTTATGACTTTGTGCATTTAGAACCACCGTGGGTGTTAATTACAGTGTGCACCAGATCATTAATTATTTATTTCCGAGTTCTTGTGTGTTTACAGCAGTTGTCCCCTTAATAATTATCCTCATGAATGTAAAGATGGTTTTTAAGTTAATATTCTTGTTGTTTGCTGAGTAATGTTCTTTATAAAACTGGATTTAATACTTCCGAATCCTGTGACGGCAGACTTGCAACAGGATGGAGCGTTGGGTTTCTGAACCTGAGATTAGTTAGACCTCTGACCCTTGTATCGGAAGTCAAGTGAAACTAGATGACAGCTTAAGTGTGAAGATGATGCTCACTACTTGGATTAGTGGGTTGGAAGACAAGTTCTCAGTTAAGAGGATCCTTAAGCTAATGGCGATCTGTAAAACGATACAAGTCTTTACCTCAAAACGTCAGCTGCTGTTGCATCACATCCGTCAGCTGTCATCACTTCATATCGTCTGATATCACAGTCTCAGATCAGCGCACGTCAGTAATTGTATTGCAGAAACACTTTAAGTCCTTCACTTGTGTCAAAAATCTTGAGAAAGTAACATCAGTGGCAGCTGCCTGAGCTCTTTACTGTAGCTGTATAATCTGTCAAAACAGCAGAAAAGATCATCTGTCTTGTCTCTGCTTGGAAATATGGACTGATCCAGTTTTCTGCAGACAAGGGACGTAATTGCTGTCTTTTGGAAATGATAGTCATGCTTATATTTTCCATTCATGCCCTGTGCTGAATGACTGAGACAGCTGTCTGTAAGTCCCGACCAAAGGCACGAGCATATCTATTTCCATATTTTCCTCTTCACCCTTGTGTTGACACATGTCTCAAAGAGTGTCAGTCCATTAGATGTACATTACAGGCCAAATGTTTTCTCCCAGACGAAGGAAAAGCCATGCAATTTTACACTTACGTCATTTTATCTGCTACCAAACTGGCGGTCATTTTCTTTTGACACAAGAGCGGGGGCCACTGTCTTGCTAGTCCTCTCTTTTTAAAAGGCTTCATGTGGGTGAGCTGAGGTCAAACCATTAGTGCCAGATTAAATACAATAGCATTCATGTATCCTCCTTGCACAGTTGATAGCTTTTGTCATTTAACCTAATTTGAATGAGTATGCAGTTCTCTGAGAACCAAATGCATGCTCTAACTGTAATTTAGATGCTTCTCCTCTATGGGACAGAGCAAATGTTGTTTTGAAATAATTGAGCCACTCCAGCATACATATATAATATTCATATTGTATCTAATGGACTTGGCTAAGGTTCATTTCGATCAGTCGGTGTGTCTGCAGAGACACAAACAGGCAGTGACAGTGATAGGGAAGGAGTAATGGCTCAGTTTGTGGGGACTGAAACATTTGGCAGCGGTCTGCTGCTTCATAGGTGGAGGCAGACATGAACAGCCACTGTAACAGACTGTTGACCTCTACCAGAGCACCTGCAGTGTGAGATTATTAAGTAACGAGTCCCTGGTGAGAATACCAGCCTTCCTGCCAGAAGTTCTCCACGGGAGGCTGCCACTGATTGGGGTGAAACAGTAAACGCATGAAATTACAGCAACTATTTGATTGGAGCCATGTTTCTTTGTTGTCCAGTTCACTATACCGAATAACGATACGCTAAATTAATTTCTCAGAGAAGGCAAGGTTAGAGTTGCTTAGTGGACTCACATTTACATGCAAGAGGACAATTTGTGCATTGTTTTGTTTGCCGTGCTTTGCCTTCATGGGGATTTGATCTGGTATGTTTCTGATCTGTGTACATTTAGATTTTTACTGGGAAAACTTTAACCGTACTCGAAGAAATCAGAAGGAAGAATGTGTCGTCTTGATACATTTACTGGCTTTTTTGTTTTGTTCTGACATTTTGGGGGCATATTTTTGATGTAAAGAAACTCCTGTGCCTACTGATTTGTGTTTATATTTGTTAAACTTACTGGAACTCGGTTTCTGTTTAACCATAAACCAACTTCGTGTGGTATATTAAACTAACAGGGGTACAGTTGGGGACCACAGCGATGGCGTGTGACTTCACAGCTGTGCTTAAACGCGGTAACGTGATGTCCATATGTAGTTACAGTTTTGGCCTGACCCGGTGGAGCCCGGTGGCAGAGAAACATAGAGAGAAGAATTTACAGGTCAGCAGGGCTCACAGCTGAGATTTTATGGCCAGATTTACACCCTGTGTGATTTTACAAGGAGGGGGGCGGGGGTGGCGAGGGGGTGAGGATTCGTTAACCCTTTGTCGAGCAAAGTGAAACAGGTTATTCTCCTTTTTCTCTTGTTGAAACTCATACTGAGGAAATTCGGCGAGCCGTGCTTTTGACACCTGTACTGCACCAGGGGGTAACACGTTTGCCCAGCGCACAAGGCAATTAATCTTGTCAATGTCAAGTGCATTGGGAGGGAGGATGAAACAAAGATTTGACCTGATTGGCTCTGAAAAGGTCTCACATTTGGGGCCTGTTGGGAAAGAGGAGGGTTACAGGGGGAAGCGTTTGGCACATGCGAGGACAGATGCACGGTGCTTTGATTTATCTGTCTGACTCTCGTCGTTCCCAAAGAGCCCCAATTTGGCTACATCCATGGGTGTCCAGAATAAACACACATTAATTGGCCAATTAATTACAGGGACGAATACAGGGGGCAGGTCTTTGAGAGGGCCACTTTGATGGCACCTTGTTCGCTGGCTTTTCTAATGATTCTCTGCCTGTTTTTGTGGGCGCCCGTAAGTCGATGTGTGTAGGAATAGGTGTGAAAAGCTGATCTTGAACGAGGGGTAATGTAGGTCAACGCATCCTCTGAGCATTAGAAAGACTTGCTATAGTTGGATGGAGCATGGCCCTCATTCACACATCTACAGCCTTACAACTTTTTAGGAGACAGAGTTGTACCGCTCAGCAGGGACGCTGCAGGCAATATATGTATCCCTGATGCTTTAGTGTTCAAATTCTTCATGGGCTGCAAGCCCCCCAAGGCCTGTGTCTAATGCTTTCCAAGCATCTTTAAATGTTGTTTCAGTGTCTGCCAGGTCATAGCACCGCCATTGGAGTGCCATGTATAAAACAGGGTCAGCTGAACTGAATTCACTTTACTTGTTGAGGTATGTACAGTAAGTAGACACGAGGTGATTTTACCCCCTCGTGACAGCGTGATCTCATGGCTAAGTTATCCAAACAACTGGGATTTCTTGGCTCCGAACAGTCTGGCAATATGCAAAGATACCTCCCGATACGCTAGGTCAGCTGCAGTAGTGTGAGAAATTCTAAGAATGTAACTACTTTTAAAAGGATATTTCTTGCTATCTAGGAGCCATGTTGGCCAAGGAGAGGGAGGAGGTCAGTGAGAGCTGGAGCGCAGAGGGACGAAGGCTGGTCGGTGAGGAGGGGGGCGTTGCCCTGAACACTGCAGAACACAGAGGCGTGGTAGTGGGAGGCTGCATCGCTTATAGCACGCCGTTGCAGCCTATCATCTATATTCTGATTTCCCACACTCTCCTCCTGCCTCCAACCAATTTACGTACATACATTCATCTGCGTCCACTTTAATGGCATGCCAGGGAGCGGTGTATTGACAGTGGCCTGATATTATACAGATGGTAATGTGAGGGACCTTTGTGTAATCTGTTATGCGTGGCAAGTGATATGAAGTATAAGACTCGCCGAAGGCTACAGTACCCGGGGAGAGCGCTCTGTGGATCTTTGCACAGTGTATTCTCTCTGACCTCCAATATTTGGTTTGTAAAATGAACCGGGGTTTATTCAAAGTAGATTTCCAGCCTCTGCTATTCACTTGTTGGATAATGCATTAATGAAACACTCAGTATCTGTAAACATAGGATGGGAGCAATCTGCTCTGGATGAATAATACGGCCAAAAGTCCAGATGAGACTGTGAAATTGTGAAAGAGCCAAGACTAATAACAGCATCCATTAGGAGATGAGAACATTCAAGAGGCATTGCTGTCCCAGCGAGGAGCCAACGCAATAGGCAACCAGCTTGCGCGGAAACGCTGCACAGACATTCGGCGGATCGGCGGGGAATTGAGCTCATAGTTAAATATAGATTTATCATCACTTCTTCGACGCATAAAAATGCAAATTCAGATAATATCATCAAGCTTCTTTCCTCTCCTTAGAAGTTGTTAAAGTCAATGAGCTCTTAAAACTCATCTGTGAAGATATGGTAGAAATGTGGCGGTTGTAAAAAGATGTTTCTGATTGTTCTTTGGGACTTTCAGGGCTTAGTTTCCATAGACATCCACTGTCTGCATTTCCTCTGTTTGCCTTCGGCTCCAGTGTTTGCACACTGTGTGGTGGTGAAGAGCTGGGTGTTTGCTGAAATAGCTCTATAATAGTTATTTTACCCAATGATATGCTGCGTTCTGTGACTGTGTACTCATGTAGTGCCACCTGTGTCCCCTTCCATTGTGTGGCAGCTGAAAAGAGGCATAATGCGGTATGAGAATTATTGTCACTCTCTGGCTCTCATGCAGCTTCTTGCTCTCGTCCATTTCCTTCTTCTCTCATCTTTGTAAGCCCTCCACTGAAAAATCTCTTTTACGGTATTCAGTGCCTAATTGCCTGACTGCCTAATTAGGGATGTTACCCAACACACATCATACATTCATGCATTGAGGACATCCATCCTCTCTTAGAGAGAACTTACAGTTTCCTCATTGGCTCTGTCCCCTGCCATGCACAACATTTGTGATGAAACTAGTTTGCCATCTAGTGGCACTTGTACAAATAGCCATTCACGCGAGGTCTATGATTGAGTCTCTGTGAGGAAAGCCTTCATGGAAAGCTTAAGCCAAGAGACTATAGGTGCAATCTTGGCCAGCTGAGCTGTGTCTTAAGTCGGCTGCAGTGTCAGCCATCTCTTTATACGTCCCTGAATATTTAGATGGCTGGGAGTTAAAGAGAGCATTGTGTGCCAGTCAGAATGGTGAAAAATGCTAAGCTGCATTTGAGCCCCTGCCAGGCAGCTGTCGGCTTTGCCGTTCTCTTCCTGCCCCGGCCGCTCCTCTTAACCCTCAGTAAACAACTGGAACAAATCCTATTTTATTGAGGCTTTTACCAAGTGCAAGGGATCTCTGCAAGCTCCAGTGCCCAGGCATTTTCTGAGCTTGTGCAGTGTCCTAAGATGGCACCCAGCGAGGGTAGCCAGAAAAAAAAAGAAAAGGAATTTGCACTGTCTGTCTCTAATTGGATCCTTAATAACAAGCAGGTGGGGCTGTGTTCTCCGCAACATGTTTTGTGACATTTTGAGCAAGCGCCATGATCGATATTTGCCTTACATAGGTTGATAGCTGATTTGACACAGTGAAAATAGGTCTGGTGAAGATTTGGACAAGTGAAGGATATTTAGCTCTATAGCTGCTGGGAATTTACTGAATATATTTCCCTCCCACCAGCTTTTTCTCTTTTATTTTGAAACTACCATCTAAGAGCACCTGTGCTTAGGCTAATGTAAGTGAGAATGTAAATGTGGCCATTTGACTTAATTTACACTTAACATAAAATTCAAAATCACAACACTTTGCCACACATTTTCAAAAAATTAAAAAATTAAACCGAACCTCTCACAGCGTTGCTGCAAAACCTCCATGTTTTACAGACCCCCTGCACAAAATTGCTGTTTTCCTAGCTTGTGCGGATTCTCATGGTTCATCCTGCAAATTGTTAAATGAGAGATGAGAAAATACCTTCAAGGGGACAGAATGACATTTTGCCATTAATTACAGAATAAATTAGCGTTTGCCAGGAGTGCTGAAATTGTATCACCTCTGGATCTGGATGCGGTAAGTGCTGCTAAGGAACATGAGGTTTGACCAAAGGACTGAGGGGATCAAATGCATGTGCACGTGTCAGTCCCTTTCCCCATCTTTCACAGGCCAGGAGCTGACAAGCATTTTCACTGGGGAATAAATATTGTGACAGGCAAGCCTCCTCTAACTTGTTTTTGTGGTTGCATGAAGCATGTGAGCAATCATTTCCCCCCTTTTTTTTTCTGGGGTGGCCCTTAAAAAGACATCATGTGTATTTTTAACAGCCAGCCTCCTGCTCTTTGTCCTATGGATGATTCGTTCAGCTTAAGGATAGTGTGACAATTTATCATTTTCACTGTTTTCTAGACATTTATTTACTAAGCTAATGCAGCTGCTGCTCATAAGCTAAACAGTCAGCTCCTGTTAAACCCAGCAGAGCAAAAAAGGCTCGAGAGGCCCGAGTACATGTCCCCAGAGGGAGACGGGACTCAGCACAGGCAGAGTGGGAGAGGCATGGGAGTTTTTTCAGTTAAGAAAAGGTCATCTCTCCTGTGAGCTACATAACATTGTTGCAGACCAAGTTGGCTTGGCAATGTCAGACAGTTTCCCACTCAGGACATTAAGGTCCCACGGTGCCATATAAGTCAAACTTATCAATGAAAAGCCACATTTCTGATTATTAACTAGCCAAAAGTCAGGTTGGTGAAAGATTTGGTTGGATGTAAGGAGAAACAGACTCGTGCAGATGTATAACCATTTAAAGGAGAAGTCTTTAAACTGACTCTAGTTATCTTTTTACATTAAGAGGTAAACTAGAGATCAAATAATACAAGAAAATAAAGTGTCTTTAGCATTGATATCTATCCCTGCCTATAAAAAAAGCATCATTTTGACTCTCTGTACTGTGTGTCAGGTCATTTCTGAAGGCTTCTTCAGCTTATCTACTGACCTTTCGCGGCAGGGTCATTTGTCAGGTGGATTATGAGACTTTTGGATGGTATATCTGCTTTATTGCTAAGAAATGCGACACGTTCTGCTTTCTCTATTTTATACTACTGAGTTATCCCAGTATGGGCTGCGAGACATGGAATGTCTCAGAGAACATGTTGACATTTGGGATAAGGATTATGGAGTCATCATAAAGGAGTGTCTCTGCTGTGTGTCACTGTCGCTGTTGACTTTGCTCTCAGATTGGGGCTTGTATTGCAGGACTGAGCCGGGCCCCATGTCTGTGCTTTGCTTTTACACTTTACAACTCATAGCAGACTTGAAGCAAGTCAACGCTCGGATCCATGTGGATTAAGTCGGGAGTTCAAAATATGCTGTCAGTCTACTGAGGTCTCCTCTTTTCAGCTCAAATGTGTGCCCACTCCAGCTTTAGCTATTGAATTAGTAGTTAATCCAGTCTGCTTTTCACACTTATGGTTTGCAGGTTTTTAGAGTGGGGCAGATAAATAGTACATGTGAATATGTGTTTGGTCGTGCCAGCCTATCTTTCATTAACTCAAAAAGCTAACTCATCTTTGACTCCCCCTCCTCTCTTCTCCTTTCCTCTCCTCTCTTCCACTATCCCTTCATCTTCCTCCACCTTCTTCCCTCCCTCTCATCCCTCATTTCCTTCCTTGCCTTCCTCTGTCTCTCCCTCCCTCTAATCTACTGCAATGACCTGAAGGAGGGCTTCACACTGCAGCGCTCAAATAATAATCAAGCAGTAGGATGTTGTCAAATTTATAGGACACTGAGCGTTGCATAGCAACAGAGATTGCCAGGGTGATCCGACAGGCGCTGGAAGTTGGATGAGGGAGAAAAGGGGCGAGTGACAGGAGACAGGAAAGGAAGGAGAGCTGACAAGAAAAGTGGGAGAGAGGGATGAGATGGGAGTCATAGAATTATGATGTACACAAAGGGAGAGATAAATTAGGAATGGAGAAGCACAAAAGGAAATGAGAAAGTTAAGGTTGGCTTAGCTGAAAGAAAAGATTCAAAGACACTGCTGGCTGCTCTTGCACACTTGTCACTCTGTTGAATTTATAATTATTGTGTTTGCATTGTTTAATATGGTACTGGCGTACAGGTGGTGTTTCGTGAAAATGTTTTTTGTTGGATTTTGGTGTCACAGCTTTGCTTTTTTCCTTAACTCTTTCATTCTTTCTTTCTCCACTTTTGGCCTTTCTCCTCCTAATTTGAGTCTAAAACAATAAGATAACTTTATAAAGTTGCAAACTTTATACAAAAGTGGGAAATGATCATGTACAGTTCAACTAGAAAACAATCTTCATATGAATACTCTAAAAAAACACTTATTTTTTAGCTTCAAATGTAAAATTAGAATTTTTTTTACACTTAAGTTAAAACAAAGCTGGTGGTTGTAGAGTCAGATTAGCTTCTTAGCATGAGAAACATTTAGGAAAGTTTGACTAAAGTAAATGTGCTTTAATTGTGAATCCAGAGTTTTTGTTACACTATTAAACAACACTTGAATGTGTTCTATAATATCTTTTTGACCAATTAAGATAAAAATAGATGGTGACATTGTTAAAAATCTACTCCTGTAAAAATAATTATGAACTCTCTGTGGTTGTTGTGTCGTAATAAAAGCATGCCTGCTTGGAGGTAGTTGTAGTGCTGTGTCACTGGCAGGTGTTTCAGTTTGGAGAGTCAATTGAGTGCAAACGGTGATGACAGCTGTGCTCCTCACTAATTATTTCTTGTCACTGTGCACAGATTTACTAACCAGAGGTCCTCTGGACAGAAAAGTATCAGTTGAGTCCCAAGGTCGCCTGATGTAATCGTTTTAATGGATCACTTTGTCGTGAAAAAGATTATCTGAAAGTGTTTAGAAATATTAAATTACTATAAAAGAAGAAATGCGACATGTAGTTCTAAAATAGAAATCCTGGCCTGAGTTTATCTGTACATAGCTAAATTAGATGTCTGCCTTTTACTAAACTAGGGTCGCACAATCCAGAGGACAGTATAATTTATTGTATTGTGTATAAAATAACGTCAGTATTCAGTAGTTTCAAAGGCCCAGTAGGCCCTTCAGGACACTTCCTCAGGGTAAACAAGAAGTACACACCTTTAGCATTTCTCTCCTTTCTTTGTTTTTTTCTTTTTTTAATTTGACACCACCAACGAATGTTAAGAGCTGTCATCTAAATAACTGCCACTTTACCATTGTTTACATGTTTGTTTTAAATGTCAGCTGAAGGCCATCTGGGCATCTCATGGTTCATTTACTGCACACAAAGATTTCTTTTGTGCTCTTTCCCAGAGAAAGGAGCTCAAAAGATCCAAAAAGACTGAATTCTAAGAGCTGTGATTGTTCTCAGGTCTTGCAGCATGTACACACAAAAAACAGGTACACTGTACAAGTATTTTATGGAGCACTCCTCTGCTCTGTACAAGGAGGGGATATTGCATTTATAGTTATTAAGTATACACCAGTAGATCATCCATATTGCTACCAATACAATCTCTTTTAACTGATATTGACCTGTCTTCAGATATGATGGGAGGTTTTTGCTTAATCATTTGGGCTTCTATTAGTGTATACTCTTCTTCTACTACGTCTTCTTCTTCTACTTCGTCTTCTAGTTCTACTACTTCTACTTCTTCTGCTTCTTCTTCTACTTCTTCTTTTACTTCTTCTTCTAATACCTGCTCCATTAAGAGGTCACTACAGTGGATCATCTGCTTAAATCTCACCCTGTCTCTAGGGTCCTCCTTCACTACATCCATCAACCTTCTCTGAGGTCTTCCTTTCTTCTGCCTGGCACCTCCATATTCAATGTCCTCTGACTCTCTCCTCTATCATGTCTAACCCGTCTCAACCTCGCCTCTCTACCTTTTCCTCCAACCTTTTCCTTGAACCTGAGCTGTCCCTCTGATGCACTCATTTCTAATCCTGTCCATTCTGGTCACTGCAGATGAAAATCTGAACGTCTTCAACTCTGTCACCTCCACCTCTGCCTCATGACTTTTTGTTAGTAGAGCTGTCTCCATGCGTCATAGCAGGTCATCTACCATCTTATAAACTTTCCCTTATGCTCACACTCGGTGCCATTCTTCAGTCATTATTAGCGTATAAGCACCTGTGACTATAAATTGACTATTTATACACAGGAAAAAGGTTGGAACCTGACCTGATCTTCCTGCAATCTTCTACCGGCATCTTTTTTTGATCGAAAGTTGCTGGTAATATGGTGTTAACCTCAGATACAGAGCTCCACTATTTATTTTGATGAACATATGCAAATACATGGGCATAAAATTAGTACGTACTTTGGAGTTAAAAGGGATTTAAGGGCAAATGTGGAGAAATAGTTTGGAAAACTGCATAATTCATGACCTACTTGAAATAATAGCGTATGAAATATTCATTACCTAAATTACTTATATGTATAATCTGCTTTTGTTGTTATGTTCAGAGGGGAAAGGGCAGCAGCGGGGACAGAGGGCTAGAACAAACAGTCTGATCTTTTTTGCAGTCGTAGCAGTGATGCGGTGTCAGCCGAGGAATTATCAGTGTGAAAAATGAGCGCCATCCACCCTCACAGAAATGCTGTAATGTGACACATAGAAGTCTATTATACAAGTCAGTTTTGAATCTGCATCTTAAAGCGTGAGCCCTTTCCGAATGGTTCGGCTGCCACTCTGCCACAAAGGAAACCAGCCTCAATTACATTTCAAAGAGGTTATTCCAACATAATATATAATCTCAGTCATTTGAAGGAAGGGATTTTAAGGTTTAAAGAGTCTGTTTCTTCCCATCAAGGCAATTCAACTTTCCACCTCTTCTCTATGTAGCCCTCGTTCACGTTCACATTAAAGCACACGTACAGTAGCCTCAGAAATGCATTAACACTGATGATCAAAAGATGCTGGCCAGAGCTTTGTTGGTACATCAAACAGCACGAACAGAGGAAAGCACACAATTCCCGAGAGGAGGCACACATCGGTTCTACTGTGCCATTATTAAGTTTAATATTTACTGTACTACACTTTGTCTTCTCCCCTTTTCATAATGCTGTAATCTGAGAGAGAAACACACACAGAGTAGGAGCATTAGTGCACACGCAGATGATTAAAAGCAATAGCTCTCAGTGAAGTTTCTTCCTCTGTCTTTGTTGCAGGCAAACGTACATGTCAAATTCGACCCAGATAATCAAAGTGCGCACACATGAAATGTCAGAGGGAAGCGTCGGGGGCGTTGCTTTGTGATTCCGAACTTTTCTTTCAGCAGCCACTGAGCCTTTCCTCTCCACTGATCTACCCAGCTGCTAACTCGGAAGAGGAGAGCAGTGTTTTTGCGTCGCCCGTACTGACACATACAGTAGAAGAGAACTGCGATATTATTAACATAGCAGCATTGTGTCAGATGATGACACTCAAATTAGAAAGATGTAATTGTGTTTAGCCTGATTACAGATCTCTGCATTGTCTCACACTTCTACCATTGATTGTCACCAGAGGATTGTCATCTCTTAAATAAGTCGATTTTACATCGGTTTTGTGTGCACGTGCGCTCGTTTCAGGCAATCCTCAATACAGAGCAACCGATGCTCTGCCAGTGGATATCTGCAGTTCTATCCCACAGAGCTTTATCCTCTTTTCTCACTAGGACATAAACCCTCTTGATGTAAATTAAACCAACTTTGGTTTGGTTCAGATTCAGGAATACATCTCATTTACATTTCAGTTTTTTCCAAGACTCGCAGATTATCAGAGAGCTGGGGGGGTTTGTTATTCAGAGAATGTCAAGAACAACTCAGAACAAAATGGTTCAAAAGGTGGCTTTGTTCTGACTTTGTTTTGCAACACTGGACAGCACTGGCTGGCTTGTCCTGTTTGCTGCTGTATTCACTCCTTGGGTTGATTGATGCACTGAGGGACTCGCACAGCTGGAAAGGAGACAGTAAACCAAAGGAGGGAACAAAGAGTAGCAGGCCACACAGGGTGCAGCAATTAAGCAGTTTTCTTGTTGTTAATTAAAAGCAAATTAGAGACTGTGACAGGAGTTGCTGTCTAGCCTTAATTGCTGGCAGCATGCATGCCCAGCCACACCTGTTATTGCATATTGACTCATCTTGGTCCACTTTTTTTCCCCCTACGCTTTCCTAAGGGGCGGAGAGGAAAACCTGGAGATCCTGGACCCAGAGGCTCGCCTGTAAGTTATCTACTGCCACTCTCACTTGTGTACATAGGCTCTTACTTTTGATTTTACATAAAAGGTCAAGCTCTATAGTACTATTGAAAATATCCAAATGCATTTGTTTCAACTTAATAGATCATTTGTTTGGTTTGCACATCTACTCTGTCTGCCTATAACACCCAATTACCAGCAGTGAAAACAGAGTTCGGCTCGACCTTTATTAGACCGGGAATTCTCCTGAGATCACAAAAAGTTGTTTTGTTTTTTTTTTTACTGATATCCAAATAAATTCAGACACATTAAAGAAGTTACAAATTTATTACAACTACAAAAACATATTAAAGCAAACAGTCAATAAGGCCAGCGCTGCAGAATACAAAATCTGCCCCGAAAAAGAGCAATTACACCGACATTGTTCTATGTTAACTAATTTCATGCTTTCTCGTGCTTTATTGATTTGCTCAAAATCTTCTCCCAAACTGCTACAAACAGGCTACATTATCGGCACCAAACCACAAGGGGTATATTAAGGTAGCACTTTAGAATGTTTGTATTGACAAGTAGGACAAGTCTGCCTAGAGGGCCCATTGACTCCTTGAAATATGGTCTTTTCCTTAGGCGACCGAGCCAATTCCAGACGGCGTTTGTGTGTTTGTGTAGTGACCCACACACTAAAGGTCACAAACACCGTGATGCGTTAAAGGAGACAGCTTGTCAGATGCTTAACTGCTCTGATGCCAGGACAAACAGGAGTGTTTGGGGATTGTATAACTCTGATGTTTTGGGTGTCCAATTATTTTCATGCACGATTGTCTTGATTACACTCTGGATCAGAGACATAGGGTTTGTCTTATTTTATTCCATCCACAAATTGAGAGAGATTCTGTGCTGCGTCTGTTACCGGTGCCCAGGTTCAATTATCTTCATTATAATTGAGCCACTCACTGTTAAACAGTGTCTCCCACGTGTGACTCATTTTAGCCCCTGCTTCTTCCTTTTTTTCTCTTTAATAACTCGTAAAGTTGTGGAACACAAAGTCGTAGGAGAAAAGAAAGGCAGGATGGAGAAGGTGTGACATTTCTAAATGGCAATGTCCTGATGATACCCTTCGCATGTGCCAGATTTGCCTCCGTCCCCTGGTATTGGCATTTATGAGTCACCTGTTTTGCTGAGGTAGATCTCAGGGGCAAAATCATCTATTCAAAACACACTCCAGGGCATCACTCTCTCTTGTCCATTGGCAGCAGGACGTGTGTGCGCAGTTGAGGAAGCAGCGGTTATTTTTCAAAGTCAAATTAGCATTTGACGACAACAGGGGAGCCTGTGAAAGGCGCATAACAAAGACGCACTCAAAGATTACCTGCCGACTAGAGGGATCCGGCCATGTCTTTATGAAAGGCAACATCAGTGCAAAGGTTAAAAAAATATATAATATATGGAAAAGCCAGTCACAGGGATATTTGCAGGAATAATTTATATCTTCATAAGGGTCAGGATAGGGTTACGATTGTTATGTATTTGTGATTAATAACATGTGCGGCGCTCGCATGAGTTTTCATATAATTGTCTTCTTATTTCGCAGGGTCCCGCAGGAGCCGCCGAAGGAGCAAGTGCCAAGGTATTACCCAAACATTTTTCACTACAAAACAAATACTGACAAGCGGCGTTTAAAGTAGATTCGAGGTGTCTCCTGCTTTTGATAAACTGGCCCTTACCTTCACTTCCAGCAAGTGTGAATTGCCAAGATGACTGAGCAGTGTTCACTGTAGCAGCCTCCCGAATAGCCAAGGAGTTTAATCATCTGCAAAGTGTTGTCTGTATAAAGATGTGCCAAAGTTGTTGTCCCAAGAAACTCATCCGGACAAGTCTGACGTATGTGCCACCTGAAGTAGAGTCTGCTCTGCCCTTGACTGACTTTTGTGTGTGTGTTTATAGTCGAGAGCAGATATCCCTCTTCAGAGGTGGCACCTTTCAGTCAATTGTACACTATCTACTGTGCAAGTTAAATAGCTGTTCCCACCCTGCATCTCCTGCAGTGCAACCCAGCATGACTCACTGCTCACACTCCAAACAGACAGATGGTCATTACATACAGTGCTTTTGCAAAAAAACAAACAAAAAAAAAACAGGGCCTGCAATCATTTTCATGAAGCCCAGGGGTGCTGTAGCTCACCAGAGGCTGCATGACATACGCAGTGTAAAGGGAAAAAAACTTGTACCAGACCTCCCGTTGTCTTTCTTGTAACCTGCTTCCTTCAAAAAAAAATAAAAAATAACCACCACCACCCGCCAAGCCTCCAGTGGCCTACTTGTGATCATGCTGAGAGTGAAAGCCATTGTGTAGTGGACACCCTCTTGACCGCAGCTGTTCATTTGATGTATAGGTGTATGGTTTTGCGGTGGTGTCAGCTTGGGCCGCAGAAAACCTCCTGCTCCCTCTGCCCAGAGGAAGGAGAAGTGTCTGCTGGCCAACCTTGAAAAAGAAAGTTGTCTATATGAGGACACAGTTATTATACTTCAAAACAAATGGGATTGCAGTAGATACAGATGGAGGTGGAGCACCTATTGGGATCGTGTGAATCAACTGACAGGCATTTTCATGTTTGACCAACCGACTGCTCAGTTGCAGCTTTAGTGTTCATACTTGAATCATGAAATTAATCCATAGAAGTCCAGATTTTATTTGTCGGAAATGAAAATAACCCTGCGATTGTTGTCTTGGAACTTTCCTTTTTAATTTTCAAATGCTGCTTCTCTTTAATGAGACCCTTTGTTAAAAAGTTTGAGCATAGAGAAGAAAAAGACTCGCTAAAACCAAAAAACAGTAACAAGTAATTATTTTAGAAGAGATTCAGGAAGAGAAAATAAACAGTATTCTGTCCTGATTATTTGACTCTAGACTTTTAAGTCAAATGTTTCCATTGGTGCTGACAAGGAAAACGTAACTTATTTTTGACTCGTCTCTTCAGTTGTCAGGTATTATAAGTTGACTTACAGACACCCGTGTTACCTTAACCAGGCATTTATTTGCGTCCTTCCAATTTTTGTATGCAGACTTAAGCAGCATCACACTGTAACAGAATAAGCATTATTTTTAATCTAGCAAAACCTCAATGGAGACAAACAGGTCTTTATTTTCACACCCAGCAGAGCATTACTCCCAACATGTCACTTCACTTATGGTGTCACACCTTTGCTAATCTGACACAAAGGTAACTGACCGGAGCAAGTTATAACTCAACACAGAGCATTTTTGATTTTAAAACAGGCCTAGCTCCATCCTTTTGCTCACCTTCCTCCTTTAGTATGAGCAAATATGAACTTAAATATGAACTTAATCTGTTTAATTTTGAGCATTTGGGTTTATGGCGTGTGCTACAAGTTTACAAGTGCTTGAGAAAGTAGACCTGCAGGCCTGCTCTGACTTAAAACATTAAAATGAATTCTTATTAAATGTAGCGTTATGCCTGAAGGGGACAACGCTCGCAGGAGACTAAAGCTACGTTTGCGATTAGATTAAACGTAACATTTTGATTAAAGGACATGATTAAAGCATTCATTTTAATGCTTATGTAGATGTTAGATGAGACATACGCTGCTAAGCACTATTGTTCCCGTGCTCTAATTCTTCCATTAAATGTGCATGCCAGCCTTGCCCTTGCCATAAATCAGTCATGCCCCTACATCACGGATACGTCTTCCCTTCATCATTATAAATTTATGCTTTCTGTGGCTGACAAGGAAACTTGTGTCCCTGAGAATCACTGCACGTTTTAATCTCCCATAATGAAAAACAGAACTGTAATGCATTTAAAGGAATTTAAGCAAACCGGGGACGATACGCGAGAGCAGATAAACCCTCGCACCTCCAAGAGGAATGAAAAGTAACAGTTTTCGCGAGCAGCAATAATTGAACAGCGCCGGGGATTCTCCGTACCTCTCAGTGCCATCCTTGTGCATTTTTTAACTTGGACAAAATAGACGCAAGTTAGACTAAACTGTAGCTAGTGCAACATCTGTGTGAGCTGAGCCCCCTCTCACTCGCTCGCTCACTCACTCAACAGCGGGTGAATGTTTTAAAGGAGACAAAAAAAAAAGGTCTGCAGTGGATGATGTGCTGGGAAGACGGTGTTCTCATGAATTACATCTCCATAACTGCGTCTCCCACTGACAGTCTCAAATGGGCTCTGACAGAATGCTGCAGATATTGATGGATAGCAGGATGCAAGACAGGCTTAATTGCAGTTTGATGAGTCAAGGTTTCTCAGAGGCAACATATCACCCGCAGACACCCACAGGTGGAGCACTTCCCTGTCTTATACACGGTGGGCTTTCTCTTCGTATAAATACAGTCATAATCTACATAAATATTGGCTGTGGCGCAGTTAATCTCGTTTGAAAGGTTTATTAACTTGTTACATACACCTCTGCCAGTAAATTGACTTTGAATAATCTTCCGTGGAGATCAAACAAAGATAAAGAAAGAATTTTTTTTCTTCTTTGCCATGAGTCTGCGCCAGATTACAGTGTACAAGTGACAACTCGGGTAACAATAGTTTTCCATCTTATGTGTTACGCTGAATGTCAGTCATAACTCACCCGTTAACTACCTCCACAATTCTGTGTGCAGCATGGTGGGTTGGCGGCCTACTTTACAGCCTCCCAACGTTCATATAGTTGATTTTCTCCCAACGTCTCCGCAGTAGTATGGTGAGTTTCCACATAGTTGATAAAGCTGCAAAAAACTTGTGCTCAAAGTCAGTTTTGCCACTTGTTCCTCCTCCCCGACTAAAATATTAATAAGACAATCCATCTGTTCATACATTGCAGCCACTGCTGACTTAATAACAGCTCCTAATTTGGATGAGGAAACACTGACTATGTCTCATTAAATGAATATACCACGGCTGTCATTAGCAAGTCGAAGTAACTAGGGGGGGACTGAATGGCAATTATTGCTTGTTAGCGTCCAGGTTCTGTTAGTGAGCGTACAAATGTGCTGCAAACTTTCTCAGATGCCTTTTTGTCATATTACATTGGTAAGCAGATGTTCCATAATGTCTTTGCACAGAGTATGTGAAGCAGTCCCTACAAATCTTTACACATGTGCCACGGACAACATATTTGCCACACTTTCTAAATGTAGCCAAGACTCCAAGACTTTGCATGACAAAAAATATAAGCAATAAAGGTCATAAGTAGGTGCTGAATGTATGCAGATTGTGAGAAAGCTAGTTCCTATGTGTATACAATTGCAAAAAATATATATATATTTATCACAAATTATTCATTAACTATCTGTCTTGACCAAGGAGGGAGCACATTTGTCTTAGAGTTCTGTTTATTTAGTATATTTGCCACATAACTGACAGAAAAAAATCCTGTCAAACCACTTCAAGGGCAGCTCACTGGCAGTCATGAAGTGCCATCTATTGGCAGGCAGGGGAACGGCATCATGAAAGTGCTGCAGTGCAACAGGGAATTAAGTTTTTCATTATCCTGCAAGTCTAACATAACGCCACAGGCTCATGAAGCTTGTGCCACTGTGTTTCTTTTGGCCCCTTCCATAATTACAAACTCGTTTGATTTTGAGATGACACGGTACTGAATGTTTTTTTTTTTTTCTGATTACTTATTCATAGCAACTGTCCTTACCTAAGTTTCACTCTCAGAGCTTTGTGTCTTTGTGTCTTTTCGTCCTGCTTTGGCTGTCAGTCACTGTCAGAGATCTGCTCTGTTCATATAGGGGGAGAAGGGGGAGCCTGGAGTCCTGGGGGAAAAGGGGGAGAAAGGAGAAAGAGGAGATCCTGTACGTATTTTCCTGCACTGACATTTACAATGCCGCTGCGTTACAGAGTCATTAACTGAGGCTTCCCTCCCTCTCCCACAGGGTCAGCCAGGTGCCGAGGGATCCGGCGGCATGAAAGGACAAAAAGTAAGTCACATCAATGTCAAGTGGCAAATATGATGATTCCCTCTGTTTCTGCTCCCTGAGACTCTGAGGCTAAACCTCCTGAGTTAGTTGTCTTCTTCTTCTTCGAGTCCGTTTATCCTCCAGTGATCTTTAAAATCATCTGCCAACAAATAATGAAGCTGCCGACGATTTGTTGTGCGTGTTTGTTTTTTACATTTGCAATTGTTTGTATCATTTGCTCCTCTAAGCATGGTCCAGCTTATTTTCTCATTACTGACAGGTTGTGTGTATGCGTGAGAGTGTGTATGTGTGTATTTTTGTGTTTTCTACATGTTAATATAATAGAGTCAGAGCAATAATTTGCAGAAGAAATCTCTTGCGGTAGAGACAAACAAACCAGGACCAGAGTTCTCAGTGGTGTCTGTACGGTATTTTCTTTAATTATCTATCTCAGTGTGCCTCTTTATGTGTCACTAAGCAGGAAGTTAGGTCTAAAGAAGAATGAAGTATTATTGTTCAAGCGGACAGAGCAATTTACATATTTTTACAGTAGCTCCTGACTTTTAAACTGTAAGAACTTAACAAATACGCAACAAATTATTTTACCGCGTTGCCCTATATTCCAATTCCTTTACATACATTCAAAATGATTGCATTCTGTAATTTCAATAGGTAGGCACTGAGAGGTAGGCACAGCTTATAATGCATGCAAAACGTGATTTTGAATAGATGTATGTGGAGTTCAGTTGATTGCGTTTGTTTCTAAAGCAGTCATACCTGCAGAGGTGTGAAGCTGGAGCTGAATTGCTGACATTTCCATTATTCAGTGCTGTCATGTTGATCCCGAGTATGTATAATTCTGGCTGTGTTCTGCATATTATTTTAGATAGCTGGGAAAATTGAAGTTTTGGTCTGATGCTGGTGATTTTAGATGATGAGTTGTTGAATCACCAAAACGATTAAACTCCTCGATTAGGTTTATCGCACTCAAAATTTCCACAGCAGTTCATACAGGTGGGGGTATTTCTGTCAGAGGTGCAGCCTGGCCTCAGTAGGCTGTGTTGGCAGTTTGATCCACTGCTCCTTTGGGACTGTGAATGGGCATCCAACTAACTAAAACGATGCTTGAAAGGTCTAAGGACAAATGTTAGACACGTGAAACAATTTTTTTAGTAGGAGAAGAAGAAAACATGAGCTGTTCATGTAGAGGAAAACTTGGTACTATGTGGTTAACTCTATGGCTATGGCTGTCCATCCCAGTGCTATCAAGCTATTGCACTAAAAGTCAAACATTTGCTTGTATTCAAAGAGGAACAGTTAAAGGATGACCAGAGTCTTTTGATATATGGCACTGGCAGCATGGAAATGTGAACCATATTTCTCGAAATCTTACAGTCCAAAAGTCAGCCAGATTCATCATCGGGGAACAATGCATACCTCTGTGCAATTTCATAGCAATCCATCAAACAGGGGTATTTCTCTCTGGACCAAAGCGATGGACTTACTGACATTGGCATCCCAAGAGCCGTGCCACAAATGAGTTGTGTGACTTTTTTAACTTGTAAGATGTGGGTATTTTTAAACTGACATTTAAATCTCTGGAAACCTTTTTATGTTAAAAAGTGGTAAGGTACAACATGTGTTTGTTTTGGGTTTTTTTGCTCTATTACAACCACAAAAATTGCAGTTTGTAAATTGCAAATGACAGAACTGACGCTCCCACGTGCTTTGCCAAATTAAAAGGTTCCCTGGGGCACTTAATAAACCCATTACAATGCTCATAGGTTACATGATATGGACATACACAACGTTAATTAGCATTCTGTGTGAGACACCTGAGAGGCGGTATCCCAGCACGCTCTTTAAGGAGAATTATGTTTTCTTTCTGCTCGTCTTTTGGCTGTGGCAGTGTTTTCACCAAAGACTGCTCATGTTATTTCTTTCTTAACTGTTGCTCTTAAACCTATTGATGTAGTTGTACCAGGTACCCTGTGGCAGCTTGCTTTCAGCACTGGTTTCTCAAGTGCTTTTTTATGTTCCTTCTTTTTTGTCACTGCCAGCTTGTCGCTCTGTCACCGTCATAAGCAGCCACTGATACAATGTTTCTGTTGGATTTTCAGGGTGATGTCGGCCCTCCTGGTCCTCCCGGTCCTGTAAGTAAATCTATGCAACCCCGCCTCACAGAAATAGTCTTTACTATGAGTTGGCATGAAATGGCATTCTTAGGTTTCATCCTGAGAGACAACACACCGTGCTGGATGAGTCACGAAAGCATTTGTTTGTACTTTTTCTTTGTGACGAACACAAAAATATGTCTGATGTTTGTACGTCAGCGAGCTGCTCGTAATAGAATTTGGGAACCGAGGAGAAGAAATCAAGAGCGGTGCAGTGTTTACCTTTGCAGTCACGCCTCGACCATGGTGGCATGTCATCTTGTAACCAATTTCCTTTCTTTGACAGTCCTCCAGCTCTGTTCTATCATTAAATATATACTTTTTCTTTCTTTCTGTCTTTCTTTTCTTTTTTAATATGAGCAGGAGATCAGTGTTGATAAAGGGCACCAAACATGGGCAGCCTTTTTGAGGCAGATGAGATTAGTCATGTTGAATTTCTCTGGAAATAGCTTCCTCTTTTTTTTCAGATAATGAATTCACTGATAATTGGCAGCTCCCTGTGAACTATAAACCACATGCATATCTGGGAATTGTGCACGGAATAGCTTTCACGGCGCTGAAAAGCTACGAACTGTGACTTTTTGTGTGTCTGGCATCCACAGAACGCATTTACACTCATCAGATGTTAAAATCCTTCGCCTGGGAGTCTTTGTCGTGTGAAGTAATGGGGGTCACGCGGTACGCGGCCTGCTTGTGGTGCTCATAATTTTAAATTACAGAATTACAAACCATTACAAGCCCCGATCGTACTTTTTTTTTTCCATTTGCGCGACAGTTTCAGCTGAAAGGCAGATCAGAAACAGAAACACTGACGTCACAGTGGATGTCTGACATATGCTGAAGGTGACACAGAGTGGGTGGCGCTGGCATGATAGAACTCATTGCTTAGACATTTTAAAGACAAAAATACACTGTGACGAATCAGGTAAAGATCTCTGAGGCAGCAGTAATGACTCCAAAGGGAGGCAGCAACTATTTGTAGCCTTTTTTTTTTTAAAGGAAAGAAAGAAAAAAGGATAAAGTATCAAATGAAAACAGTCTCAAAGTCTTTGTGTCTTAAAAGACTTTGACATTTAGATGACTCGGCCCTAATGGGTTTTGTTCTGAAGATCTGCTTCCTATTGAACTTCTGAAGGCTTTAGACGTGAGCTTGGAAACAAAGTTTGATGGCTTTGATTCTCGTTCTCACTTTCATTGCTCGTTAGCAAATGATTCATAAGGAAATTAGACAACTTAATTATAGAGTGAACAAATATCACTCGATTTCTGCTGGTTTCACTGGTTTCTGTGTACCCAACAAAAATGTCATTTGATAAAAATGTACGTCAATGCAAGAGTCGTTTTGTTTATTTGTTTGTTTGTTTTCTTTTACCTGAATTTCGTTTCTACTCGTGGATTAAGAATTTTTTCTATCGAAACAGAAATAGAAATTGTGTTCATTGTTGTGTAGTGAAGTGTGGGCCACCCAGGATATAGGAGATGTGTACTAGAGCACACGGCAGAGAGGAAAACATTAGTCATTTGATAAATGAGGCTATTTGAATATTTAGTACCAGGCTCTGTCTGTGCTCTCTGCTTTCCCGTGGCAGATAATTTTGGCAGTTAAACATTGATTTCCCTTACACAGCAGAAGCGAGGGTTCAGATCATTACCCTCCCTTCATAAACCTTCTTGTGCCTGTGTTTATTAGTGACAGGGAGGAGCAGTGCGCTTACAGGCATGCATGGTCATCACTTCCCCCAATGTCCTTAAAGTGGCAAAAAAGTCTTTTTAGCTCTGAGACTGTGCTGTTTTTTATTGTCCCCGCCTTTAAAATAGAGCTTATAATCTATTAAACTGAATCTGTTATGCCAGGTTATGTAGAGCAGTTATTTACGGCTCTGAAGTAAAAATTCGGACAGAACTTGAGTCACATGCTGATGACAATGAGTAAAGACATTGAGAATATGCAAGTTGAAGGTTGACTGATTGCGCAGGGATGCGAGGTTTCAGTATCTTTGTCAAATCTTAGTTTGACTATTGTTGCTAAAGGAAGAGAAAGCACCCCAAGGTGCCCCTTTGCAACAAAATTTCCAAAAGGCTGAGAGACACATTTAGTAAGGAAATAAGAACAGCTGGATAGAGAGGAAAAAAACGATCAAAGTTAAATGAGAAACAGTCCGGTTACTAATGAAAATGATGTCAGCTGTAGGCACATGCAGATATCTCCCCACACAGATATGGCTTTTAGTCCCCAGATTGCTCCTGTTTCCTCTTGCTTCTGATATCATTAAATCTTGCAAGAATGACCAGGTTATAACTGCACGCAGGCACAAAACACATGGTTAACACAAGAGGCCTGAGGACATTCAGATATAATGAGTTCTGATGATTGCAGATAGATGCACTTGGCCTGAAACATCAGATCCACTTTAAAACCTTTTGTCCACTTTATACCAACATTTCTGTGGTGAAGCTCATATCCAGATTGTATCTGCATCTGCACAGATAGGTCTGCCTTTAGTAAATGTCTCCAGTGTCAGCACTGAAATGTGATTGTGAGCAATCCAACTGAAACAATCGCTCGTATCATCGCCGGCTGAACCGTGCCACCTCTACCCGGCGTGTGCATGCTCTGAAAGGCAATTGTGGTCTTTTGTGAAACTGGATTTTATGGAAAACATCTTTATTTTTCAAAGCGAAGGATTTTGTGGAGTCACTGTTTACTCGTTTTCAATTTGTCAGCAGTTTAGCCAGTTCGCTCACAGGTGTATCGACACGTTTCATTTCAAACTGTAATCTGATTTGATGGGGAGTGCGTTAATGGCGGGTCTAACAATATGAAACTCGGAGCTCCGTACAAACACTTTGATTTGCGACTTTAATTTCGGTGCATCAAGTGGTCTTGACCTTGTGCTTTTCACTTAATTTTGTTGTAGCAGGCTCTGCCCAGCTGTACTGTCACCCCATCTCTGAGCTGTATTGAAAGTATACCGCGAAAGAGAAAGGAAAAATACAGATTTAATCTTTTTTTATCTAACCTGGGTTCAGACTGGTGGCAGGAGAGCCATTTGTCAATTAAATAGAAGCTGCCACTCATGCATTCTTAAAATATTCAGTAGCTCAAATCACTTTGTTTCATTTTATTTATTTATGTCAGTTTTCACTTGCACTAATTGTGAGATCAATGAACTTTTTAGAGAACACTGTGTCTTTTTCATTACTCCTAGGTGATGACAGCACATGGATTAAGACAGCTTTCTGGAACTGTAAGCAGCTGTTTATGTCACCGAACATGAAATGTTTATGTAGTGTCTTATTTCCTCGAGCTCCTTGCTCACACTGCACACAAAGTACGGTACAGTCAAATTTTGAAGTCATCTGCTTTCTCCTGTTCTTTTTTTGTTTTCTTTTCTTTTCTTTTTTAAGGACGAAATGAAAGAAAGAGCCCTAAAGGGAGAAAAAGGAGATGAGGTGAGATTTTCTGTCATTATTAAGACAATTTAACTACAGGAAACTAAGCATTAGGTTTTAGACATTGCCTCCAACACCACAGTGTGAAAAACACCAATTTCTTACGTAGCGTCAACAAAAGCGGGACTGACATTTGATTTTTGAAAGAACAGTGGGACTTCACCTACTGTGCAGTTTCTGAGTTGAATTTCATCCTTGCGCTTTGTAAAGAAGCACAAGGTGAGCCGCTGAATAAATTGGCATGCAATTATTGTTTGGACCTCAAAACAACAGACGCATCTACTGAAAGCAAGCAGATTACAAAAGGCCACTGACACAGCTATTGACCAAAACATCAAAAGACAGTCAGCTAAATGAAAAGAGAAAAAAACAAAACAAATCACAAGCAGAGATGCAGAATCAGACTGTCTTTGTCAGTGCATCAAGTTTTAGAAAATCTATAATAAAGTGTCAAGTCTCTGCCTTAATTAAAGTATATTTATGTCGATGCTGAAAGAATCACATGTGAAATATTTGAAATGGAAGGGTTCAAAAGTAAGTGGACACGGCCAGAAGAGCGGAAGAGTGGAGCTGCCTGCCAGATTGAGGCATAAAGAGGTCATCATTCACATGAAGGATATCTAGAGTCAGAGAGGCGTCAGAGGTTGTTTGCCGTGAAGAAGTACAAAGTGGGAAAATAACTGGTACACAAATATCGTTGATGGCTGGGAAAAATATTTTTGTGGTTAAAAAAAAAAAAAAAAAGCCCATTTGTAACTGCACGGCAAGTGAGAAATGTTTGTGGCATACATGTGTCCCTGTCAGTGATTCAGACAGCATGACCTCAGAGGATTCAAAACAGGATGCAAAACCATGGTAACCCTGCAAATAGGAGAGAAAAGTGTGCAATTTACAAAAAAAACAGACCAGAAAAAGAACAATAGGAAGCTACGAGAGCTGTGGAACAATTTTCTGCAATGACACAAAATGACACAAAATTAACCTCAATCAAATGTTACAAAGAGGAGAATGTAGTGGGGAGAAAAAAAGGAATAGCTCAAAAATCAAAGGTCATGTGACCTCATGTGTAAAGCATTGTAGCAGTTCTGAAGTGACAGTGCGTACAGGAGCATTATGTGTGGTAATATTCAGAAAAAACATCCTAAACATAAAGTAAGAGAGAGCTTTTCAGGGTGAAGAGTGGGACTATCCTCAAGTGACTGAGTCAAATACTCTAATCTAAGTGTGATTGAGGATGCAATCTACTTGCTGAAGAACAGACTGGATAGCAGACTATCAGCAGAGAGACCACTCAAAGAGGAAAGTGGAAGTATAGGGAAGGCCTGGAGACTGCAGCCGGTCACCGAGTATATCAGCCCCCTACTAATCAACCCGTAAACACCGAGCACCGTGTTTGTGTCATAACAGCGACACATCATAGTCAGAGTCAAATTAAAGCTGAGAATTGCCACATTAATCATATTTCGGTGTTTCTTTGTTGAAAAAGCCAGAAGAACAGTGCAAACATTTTAAAAAAAAATGCAGTGTGGTATGAAGGCAAGAGAAAAATTTCACACACTCATTTTTTTTTTCTCAACAGCTGCTGATTTTATTATATTCACATTCTCAGTGCAAGAAAAAACCTAACTTGGCAAAGGAAATATTCTGTGTTTTAACCTTCACATCATATGCTAACTTCACGAAAGTCCTTGAAGACTTTTTTTTTTAAACCTTAACCACAGTCAGCCAGAGAAATGGCTTGGATCTTTATACACATCTTGAGAACGGATGTTTTTCTGTTTCCTTTACTTTCTGCAGGGGGAGAGAGGCGCTCAAGGACCGCAAGGCTTCAAGGTGACTTATCAAAGACTTAACCTTTGCACTACAACTTGAGTATCTACTGCCAAGAAAATAAGGCTACAAAATTCCTTCCTGTCCAACATAGTACTCTCTGTAACTCTCCACAGTGTTTGTACACCAGTAGTCGCAGCAGGGGATTGCTGATTTCTCTGTCAGATTCTTTTTTTTAGAAGGGATCCTGTCTTCGGTGTATATTTGTTAGCTTGGCAGTAACCCTACGAAGTCCGGGGATGTTATTGAGCTGTTACCGGAGGGTACCGTGCTGCCCAAAGTTTCTTTCTGTTGTTTAGGTTTCACCAAATACTCTAAAACATTCATGGAGCACACAAAAGTTCTGCTGAACACTGAACTCAGAAAGAAATCAAATCTATGTAGTTTTTCTCTCAGCACTGTATGACAAAGCACAGAGGTCAAGATGTTTTTCCTGCAGTTTCCTACCTCCCGTGTGCGTCTTATTCACCCTTTTCTGTGATTTAACAGGGAAACATGGGGCCGCCAGGACTAAAGGGAGATCAAGGACCAGAGGTGAGGCTTTGTGTTTATCTCTGGGGTGCTGTGCCATTTAGAGTAGGTCAAACTTTGATGTCTAAAAATGTGCTAAATACAAGGTAAAACGATACACGTATAGGCATGAAAGGCCATTATAGCTTTGACCGAGGAGCAGAATAACAAGAGCTGCTGAAGTTTTGGTCATTGATGGAAGGAAAATAAAATAAAATGCACTGAAATTCAGAGTTCAGTCCAAATTAAATAACTCTAAATCTGCAGTTTTGGTGTTTCTAAGCCTGTTTTGTAAATGAAGTCTTTTGAATAATGCTCATGATGATATCAAGTGTTAATTAAGAAAAGACTCTGTCTCAGTGCTACTGTAAAAGATGTACTGTGAGATAAAAGCCAAGATACAGTAAAAATTCAGTTGCCATGGTAACATGTGAATCATTTAGATCATCCTCATATATAAAAAACAATACAGTTCAAAATGGAAGTGAATATGAGAAGCTTTTACAGAATAACAGCGTAGCTTTAACTTGAAATACCGCATGCATGCAAATATACTGTTGCTCAGGCAACTTTTCATGAAATTCTTTGGAAAGTCAGTGTTTGCATTGTAGCTGGGCTGGGCAAGAACACCCAAAACCCAGAAATCATATCTATAACCAAACAAAGAGAATCGAATATCCATAGTGTTGGTTTTCCTTTGTGTTTTTCCAGGGGAAGCAAGGCCCTCCTGGATCCACTGGAGCCCCAGGACTCCCGGGCAAGCCAGTAAGTGTCCTGGCATCATAAACACCAGCACCTTATGTCAAGTCTTCCTTTTTCTCATCGCCTTATCAGTCACCTTGCCGTATCGTCCTCTTTCTTAACGCCGCCAGCCAAATAGAGAGATAAATAGATAAACCTCAGCAGGCAGAGATAGAGAAGAAGTAGGGGAGAAAAGTCCAGAATTTTTACACAGACGATCAGTAATCAAATTTAAGAATTAATTAGTGGAAAGAGGCAAATCTAAGCGCTTTATGCTGGGAACGGAGGCAGAGGCCCAATCTGTTCTCCACACCTGCTTCGGTAATGAGCATCTGTCTTTATTCAAAAGCAGGGAGGGAAAAGAGGCATTTCATAAATCCTGGCTAAGGGAAATTATGTTGGAATACAGCAGCCTGCTGAAGCAGTGAGGAGGAGGAGATAAATGTGTGTGAGAAGATGAAGGCCTGGTGATAGATGTGTCTCTTTTCACCACTATTTACAGGGCTCACCAGGGGAGCCAGGGGTACCTGGGAACGATGGACTGAAAGGAGAAAAGGTAGGTAAACTTCAAATCAAGTCCTCACCTGAAAGCAAAGAAAAATGAAGCTATGATGTTTTATTACAGGTTCAACATGCCAGACAACTTGCAAAGATGCCTTTTAGATTACTTGCCCTTCGTCCAATCCTCAGTCATTGTGTAACTTTGTGTTCCTGTCTCCGGTGCCTCTCACTCCTCTGTTTTTGTACACAAATGTTTTTTTTCTTCTTGCAGTTATATTCCAAACACTTTGCTGAAAGTGGCAAACTAGAAAAGTGTGCAGCTGACATGCATATTTGATGGGGTTTGTTACTTGTCAGAAAGAATGAAGATGCACTCAATTCTCCCCACCCACCAGAGTCACTCTGTTATTCTCCAGAGCAGAGAAATAGACCTAGAGTGCTTAAGCCTCCTATATTCATTCACATAAAATGCTTAAGCCTCTGAATTCCCATTGTATAATCCTCCTTTGTCAAATTTGCTATACTGACTCCAATCTAAGAGGCACTTCATTCGTGTGGAGCTCTATGAATAAATGGGAGAAAAAAAACAAGCAGCGTCTGTGGCTTAAATATGAGGCTGGGGCTAGAAGGCAGTTAGCATAGCTTAGAGTAAAAAATGTTAGCATAATTATATATACTATATGCTATAAAATGCCCCAGAGCAGCTGTGGCTACAACCGTAGCTTGCCTCCACCAGTGTGTGAATGCGAGAGTGAATGAATAGTGGCATTGTAAAGCGCTTTGGGCGCCTTGAAAAGCGCTATATAAATCCAATCCATTATTATTATTATTATTAATCAATCAAGCAATCGTGATTTTTTTTAAATGGGACTTTACTGTGGAAGACTGTCTCTTGAGCAGTAATAACTGCTAATATTATTGACAAAACAATAAAATGCTACAGTTCTTTCATTTATTTTTCAAGCAGTATTTTCCAAAAACAAGCAAAAAAGGAAAAGAACAGCTATATGAATGCTAAGCATGGTGGCAGTCTTTACCCAACAATACTGACATGCTAATTTGTAGCAGCTAGTCATTACCACCATGCTAAAAATTGATAAGTATCAATAAAACACTGTTGAGGTTGATAGCAAAGGCATAGCAAAGAACAAAGATGAGGGCTCTGTGTTGTTGAAACTTCCTGTTTCAACAACACAGAGCCCAGGAAAAAAATGTCATCTGTGGGAGAGATCCAAGGAGAAAACTGCCGACCAAAAAGAAAAAAAAAACATCTTGATGATCCCTAAAATTTAAGAGGAAAATCATTCTCTGAAATTTTTCAAAGCTTTCAGTCCCTATGCATCTGCCATAAAATAAACATGCCCTTTCATAAAAAGATCACCGTAGCAATAGTCAAACATGGTTGTGGAAGTGATTTAACAAGGGGAGTAGTTGTTTTTTTCACATAGGGTCAGGTGGGTTTGGATAGTTTTTTTTGATGATTTAAAACATGTGAGTGTGACAAATATGCAAAACAAAAGGTTCTCCCACTAACATGATGTGCTGGTGTTGACATCGTTCACATGTGCATCCTTGCATCTTCTCACCCTTTTTTCACCTCACTGTGTCTAACTAACACTGCACTTTCTTTGGCTTGTTAAGAAGACAGGGCTGGTTTAATGTTTTTTTATGGAGAAATTTCTAAATAGCATCTGCCTTTCTGTCTGTAGGGGGATTCTGGTGGAATGATCGGCCCACCAGGACCTCCAGGTCCTAAGGGTGAGCCTGGCGAACCTGGGGGTGGATATATGGTGGGTATTATATCAAATGTAGACAGTAACCTCACCTTGTTGGGTTCAGCCCTGAAGACACAGGATACAGCATTAAAAACCATTAATGCAGTACAATAAAACAGCAGATGGAAACACAGGAGACTTTCAGAAATGCAGATCACCTGCAAACAGCTAGAGTAGCAGCAGGCAAGTTAAAGAAACTAAGTCCTCCAGCAGCGCAGATGCAATGATGTTATGAAGTAGCAATATCATTAGAAAGTCTACCATCACATATCCCCATCCTGGATAATCACCTATCCTCGTAATTGGAGCACATAGCTGTTCAGTTTCTTTTATAGACATGGCTCTGCATATAGAAATGTTCATTATAGCTTTACCAAAGAGGCTGTGCATGTGCAGCCACAGCCTCAATCCCGGTTGATGGCACTCGCACTTCTCAATCACCTGTGGGCTTCTGCAGCTTTAAACAGTCGTGTTTGTTTGTGTGTGGAAACTCCAATCTGAACATTAAGCCCAACAGCAGACCTACTGATCAAGCAAGCCAAGGGTACCGTGAGCAGAGTAATAAAGGAAAGATTGTGTTCAGGCCGACGTATTTAAACCTCTTAACATTCTCCTGCACTGGGAAAATTGGAAAGGGATTGAAAAACACGGCTGTGGGTGTCAAGATGGGGTGTTTACCACGTGAAAATGACCTCTCACAGTGTTGTATGCAATAGGTGAAAAAGCTAAACTAAGAAAAATGGCTTTCATTTAAAGCAGACATATTTCTGTCTTTTGAAAATACCATTAGTGTGTGGAGATGTAGGAAGAAATGTCCTTAGCATTTATGGACGTTGTCATATAAGACAAAGGTAAGGGAAAAGGAAATAAACAAAACGTATCTTTAACGAGTTAGCCTGCTCAAACAGCTAAGGACAAAGCCACTTTCATTCATGCAGGGTCGCCACAGCAGGTAGCGCCGCACATTTGATTTGGCAGATTTTTGTATTCAGTGCCCTTCCTGACACAACCCCAAAGGAATCTGTTTCTCCTTCCACGATCGTTTCCTTGTTAGGCAAATGTATAAACCACTGAACTAAGATGTCACACACTTTGTTGAGCTTGCCTTCAACTGAATAATGACCAGCTAAGTCTTTGTACTTTAAACATGCTGTTTATATAAATTTCTATAAATTTATGATCTACTCTCACATACTGAGGGAGAAGTTCTGTTTCAGTAGAGTGGAAGTGCCCCACTAATGTCATCAGATCTCATTGGTTTCAAAAGTTCTGTACTTCCCAAACTTTAGTGTTTTACATTTGACTGAACTGGTCCATTTCTCCCCAAAACTGTAAGAACTGCTGTGTTGGCTCAAACCCAGCTTCTGCCCAGCTAATTTACAATGTAGGACTTGCACCACAAATACATGCTGACCACAGAAATCAATGTCTCATCTGGATGGTACAGTAAATAATGCCCGCACCTCGATTCCAATCAAGGTTTTTTGTTTTCTCCCCCACCCCCCACCCTCTCTGTGGTACGGCATTATCACCTTGCATCTGTACAGTGAAACTAATCAAATTGTTGTAAGCAGTATTGAACATGTGCTCATAAGGCAACACTGTAATGTGTGTAGCTCATACTGATTCAAGACTCCTGTTTGAATTAAAGCACTAGGGCTGCTTCTCAGGCCTTACCTCAGTTCTCAAAGAGAATTGCTGATCAGTGTGCAGTGAATTTCTATTCTAAAGTCTTCTTTGTTTTTTTGTTTTGTTTTTGTTTTTACAGGGGGACGGGTTGCCTTTAACTAGAGGCTCTCGTGGACCTAAGGTAGGTCCTCCAACATCACCAAATAAGCAATAAAAAGTGAAAAAGAAACAATTCAGCTAAATAAATTTAATTGTACTACAAAAAAGAAGAAGTTGTAACAAATAGCTTACCTGGCACGAATTCCAGGATAGCATGAGCTTGAAAATGTGTCACGGGAATGAAAACGTCCACACTTTGCTTTGTTGTACAGAACCTGACACTGACTACATGTGTCATGTTCTGTAATGATGTAACATTATGTAATCCTAGGCTGAGACCTTAGGGCTCTGTGTGGCTATCTGAACACTTTGTTCAGATCTATTGATGCAATATTCCTCTGTGGGAAAAAGTAAGTGCAGCCTTGGCTTTACGCGGTAGCGCTGCTCCATTTAGCTCAAATAACTTCTTATAGTGTGTTTTGCATCATTGTCGTACTGTGCCTCACTCAACTTCTTGACCACCTTTCCATGTAAAGTTTCCTCATTTGCAAAATGTTGCTCTTGCATGCAGTGCCCACGTTAAATCCCCTCCATAAGCATTCCAGTGAGATTCTGATAGGATCTTGTGTGTGGTTTTTATTTGGCCAGACCCTTCTTTAACCTTTAATTTTCTTCTTTTTGAGCCATTCTTTGCTAAATCTACCCGTATGCTTGAGGTTATTACCCTGTTGAAAGGTAGCTTTTTGAACACATTGCCTTCAAGGACACTGCTTTACAGCTTCTCCTTAAAACTGGCCTCTGGTCTACTGCGTTTAAACCATTCTCTCTGCTGTCCTTGAGCGCATTATTCCAACAAACCTACCTTGAAGTTTATTATCAAACTAATTTTGCTTTGATGGTCTTTTTTGGATTACACTTAAACATTACACAATAAAGTTTTGAGGTTCTTGGAGACTTTTTTTTTTACTGCTCTACATCATCTTCCATGTTATTTACTTTTTTAAACATGAAGATATATCTCCTGAAGTGCATCTAATACCAGCTGGAAATCACTAATATGACTGATATCACTGAAATTGTCATAATATGCTTGGATATCAAAGAGATTTCATTTTTTTCTGATCACTTTGTACTATCAATATCAGTGGATTTGACATGGAAAAATAATTGCACAGTTGAGTATCTTATGTATCATACATAAATGATGGACATAATTAAAATCTGCATGATAACGGCCTTCACCGCGGTTATGTTTTCTTTCTTTACCCTTTAAGCAAAGAGGCTCAAGATAACAGGAAATGGATTCTGGCAGTCTTTGAATACTTAATGAGCAATGCAGCAGCCCTTCCTTTAGCTGGATTCACCATCATTAAATCATCACTGACCACTCCCTTGTGTTTGTGTTAGGGTGAAAGAGGCATCCCAGGATTGCCCGGAGACCACGGTGAAAAGGGCGAACCTGGGAAGAGCATTACAGGGCCACCTGTGAGTATGATGTCGTATTGATTGGTCAGTGAGCACCAAACAATTTATTATTTAGTGGCACCCTTGAAACATTCAGATTCCTGCTTTTGTCGTAGGCGTGGAAAGAACGGGCTACTCTCTGAATACTGGAGATGTGTTTTTATTAGAAACATCGGTCATTACTTGCTCTCTCGCCTCATCATGCACACTCTGGGGTGCTAGTTTGAAACTCAGATTTGACAGTGAGTGAGTCTGTGTTCATTTTTGAAACACAGGGTTGTAGACAGCGAATCAATAGAGAAAAAGGTGTCTAACACAATTCCTTTATTGGATCCTGGGTGCTAGAGGGCAGGTGGTGTTAACAAGATGTGTGATGTGTTTTTAGGGCCCCATGGGACCCCCTGGGGAGCCAGGAATTGAGGTGTGTGCGATAAATTTTCTGTATCCAACACACAAACAAGATGTTCAAGTTGATTTTTAAAAATTCTCGTCCAATTAGCCATGGATCTCTCCTTGGCAATTTTGTTACAGCACTATTACCACTAATTGTGGGTGACTGTATAGGGCAACACTGCTAGCCTCTATCTTGGTATTTTTCAGGGCTCTCGTGGACCCCCGGGTCCATTTGGCCCCCCTGGAGCTCCAGGAAGAGAGGTGAGTAAGAGCAGCCTGTCCTTCCACTGTTTTCCACTCCCTTGCACGTTTACAGATAAAAGATGGCCAGAAGCATGGAGAAATGTCAGCTACCAACTGTGGATGAACAAGTACAATGTATCACAGCTCCTAGACACAAATCCCCACCAACTGAGAAGAGTGTGAAAGCTGAAATTTATAGCCTTGCCTGTGTGCTTCATATCGTAACCAGAAGTGCTGTTAACTCCTTGTTCTGTCTCAATTAAAGGGCTCCCCTGGTAGGCCAGGTCCACCGGGGACTGCCGGCCCTCCAGGTGAACCAGTAAGTAAGAAAATCTCTGTTTTGCTTACAGCGGTTCAGCATCACTGATCAGCCATGAGACCTACTGAGATCACCTCAGTGATCACCAAGTCAAACTCAGTATTCAGACTGTAGCTCCAGTTTTGGGATAATAAGTAGCTGTAGTTCTAGTGTTCAGCAACCGACACCACATTCAGGAAAATGTTCCAGTTTACAACAAATTGGCGGCCCCCTGTTGTTAGAGCATTTTTTTATTCCTTTCTTGTGTCTTTGTGAGTTTCAAATGAGGAGCATTTACTAAAGTGCTAATAGCTGTAGTGTGAGTACCTCACCATTCCTACCGCTGCTGCATCAAAGCCTTGAAATTTTTGCATTTTAGCCCATTTATATTCATGCGTTGTAAAGACGCATGAAAGCCATTTATACCATTTTATGGTTTTTTTTAAATACACGGGCTTCACATCAAAATGTTGTTGTTTTTCTCAGCTTCGGAGAACAACAATATTTTGAAGATTTGCGGATCATGTCTTCCAAAATAACAAAGTTATTAAATGGTTTCCTCAAGCAATCCAGATAAAACTGAGAATGAAACACTTAAAGCAAACTTTGTTAAATATGTTCAAGGAAAAAATCGCATTCCAGGCATGTAAGTTGGTCTTGTGTGCCTTGTGATGTTTTATTAAAAGAAGCAGTCGAGCAAAAATAAACAACTGCAGAAATCTCATAAAAAAAAGAAAGATGAGATTTGAAATTAAGGCTTTTTTTTGCTTCTTTTTTCCTAACAGACTGCCCTGCCGATTTTTGGAGACATGGGTGCTTTGCTTAAGGTATTTATATCTCCATAGTTGATGATAATTGCATTGTTTTCACAGAACAATTGCATGCAGAAGCGTGAGGGTTGGTATTTAAAATGAACAGCATTTGCCGGGTTGAAACAGTACTATTCCACTAATACATGGATGCAATCACTTGAGAGATATTGTGAGAAAGCCCTTGAGTGCCTTCATCAGGATGACTGAGAGAAGGAGATCCAGAAAATAAAAGAAAACAATTTCACGAGAAAGCCAGGATTACTCATTCACCAGAGGTGCACAGTGTGACAACATGTTTAGTAAAGCCTCTCAGTGTGACAATGAAATATTGAAATATCACACAAGTGCAATGCAAATAAAGTGAAAAACAAGATTATAGAGAGATTACTGTCTCAAAAGATAAGATCGGCTTCAGATATGCATTGTATACAGTTTTACAGAAGAATAATTGCTAAATAGCACTTCTCCATTCAAACAATGTGTCACCACTCGATCCAAAAGCCTCAAAACACTCACGCAAAATGACTTCTCTTCTGCCCTAGCTCCGTTTTAATTGTCTCTTCTCTACATTTTACATTACTTAAACCTTAACCCTCAATATGTAAATCTGAAAGAATGTTAACTTTTGGGACATATTATATAAGTTTGTCCCAAAATCAGCAGATAGGCAGCACTTTGAATCTGTTTTCTAACATATTCCTCATATATTGGAATATATATTGTTACAGCAGTGCTCAGGATCCCAACCTTTTCTGACCAGTGCTGAATGTGGACCAGGACTACACAGTTAAACCTAATACCAGACACTCCTCAGTATCTCCTGAGATTATAGTACAGTGTTAAAATGGGATCAAGTTCTCCTTTAGTAGCTTTTATCTTTCATAATGCAAACACTCTGTCAAAATAAATGCAATTTCCATTTCTTTTTTTCCACTGACGTAGATTAGTCACCTTAGTACGTGTCGTTAGCTGCAGGACAGCACTTAGACGAATTAAAGCTTTTTCTTTTTAATGCTTAACATACGTCAGCTCTGACAATAAATATAATGCCTTCACATGATTAATCATTGATAGATAAAGCCAGATGTCAGCAGACTTATTATTTTCTGTCAACCCTTCCTTCAGAGTCAACTTATTTTGTCCATTAAGTGCTCCGTTAGATTCATCTACTGTTTACAGGCTTCATCAGAGTCACGTAATGCTGCTGTGATTAGTACTCTTGACACCTCGATGACACCTTCAAAAAAAGCGCTAAACACATTTAACACGGGTATTGTTTTTCTTTTTATTCATGTCAATAACAGCATGCTCTTATTATTTTGCCATTGTGTTGAAGTCTTTGAAGATTAGGCTTAAATGGCAATATTGAAACGATGGCTTTTCATTTTATTTTTCAAATTTAGTGAGATTTTGTTGTTGTTGTTATTTTTGAAATGCATTTGTTTTTACTGCCTTCTTCCAACTTAAACTTCCTAATTCTTTTCTATGCTAGGAGTAGAGTCTATAGTGTATCTAGAATAGATCAAGATGCGATAAAGTGCAATGCGATATGATGCAATATGATACAATGTAATATGATAGGATGCAATAGGATGCAACGTGATGCATTATGGACAATATAATACAATGCAATAGGATGAAATATGTGGGATGTGATGTAATATGATACGATATGCTGTGATATGATAAGATGTGATGCAGTTCGTTAGGCTCGGATGTGATACAAGGCAGTACAGTACAATGTAATGCAATAAGATACGGTGAGATGAGATGTGATACAATATACATTTTTCAGGGGTCAGTGCTGAAATGCCATTGTAGATTTTATGTGCGCCGTAAGTATGTAGCTGGCAAAAAAAAAATCCAGTATCCACATGTAAAAATGGTCTTAGTAAAAGCTGTAAAGCCGCACTGCTCAAAGTCACTTGAGCAAAATATCTGGAAAGTCCTTATCAAGATTGAGTAAACTCGTTTTAAAATACTCAAATACAGCATTGCAACAGCCCACTAATCCTGCTGCACATACAGTAAGTCCGAGTCACAACATGCAGCAGTGCCAATGGAGTTGGTCCAATGATATTTAGGTTCTCACCTAAATGTCACAGTCAGTGAGTTTGACAAAGTTCACCACTCACCTCAGTGAGAGACACTCTTGGAGGCACTCTAGGTGGGTTCACATTATTTCTGCTCTTTGGACATTTTGAGAACACTTTATGTCAGTTGAGGTCTTGTCCTCCACCCAGGGGATGTGACATAATAAAGGGCGAAAATACAGTGTTCCAGCTCAGCCTGATGAAATCTTATCTGTGCTTCCACTTTTGCTTCCTGCCTTGCCTGCGCTGGTAGAATGCCTGCAGTGTGTGCCAGACGAGAGTCCCAGGGCTGCCTGGACAGAAGGGAGAAAAGGGCTCCCCTGGAGTGCAAGGAGTAGAGGGCTTGGTGGGAGAAAAGGTACAAGTGACTCATTAGCATAGCAGACAATTTAGACAATTTACAAAAAAATGTGACTTTGATTTGCATTGCACATCATGCTTTCAGTGCTCCTTCATGAATATTTTGAGTGCATGCTTGCGCCATTGAACACAAATCCATTATGGACTCCTTTTCGAAACAGGGAGATCCTGGGGTCAGAGGTCCGATGGGTAACCCGGGAAAAGAAGGTCCAAAGGTAGGCAAGAAGATATCAAACGTAAACTTGTGAAATAACAAAAACAGATTTTATAAAAATAAATAACCCATAACCCATTTTATCAGCATGGCAAGAATGTGTAGAAGATATAGCCTTATTTTATGATATTGTTTGCTTAAATGTGCATTTAATCTGCTAGACAAAGATTTGCACTGAAAAAGCTTTTCATAAATTTATTTTTGCATTATTCCTGAAAGCCTAAGCAGCTGTTCCACAACTCATATTATTCTGAACACACATAGGTTTTCACTGCAGAAGTTGTTGCTATGGATACAGTCTTGTACCATGGTGAAACAGGCTAGGCAATTTCAAGTTGTGTGCTGGAAGATACATTTTGAAGTTTACACCCATCAGACTTTAGTTTAAGGTTTTTTTTTCTTCCCTTTTTCCTTGGAAAAACATTCACTTTTCCCTACTTTATTGCTTCTGCTTTCCCGCAGGGAGTAAAAGGAGAGAGAGGGTTCCCAGGCCCTATAGGTGATAAAGGTGATGAGGTGAGTGAAGAAAAAGTTTAGTCTAAACAAATTAATCCAGTGGTTATCTAACCAGGTCAGAAGTCACCGTGACATTGAGAAAGAGGTTTTTCAAACGGATGTAAATATATTCTAATGTTGGCCTCATCTTAAAGTCTGTCTGCTCTGAGAGTCTGTTTTCAAAAGAAGCTATCAAAAGCTATCCGCAGAGCTGCATTTGCACTATGCCCTATCTCTTGCTCTCCAAGGAACTACTTTATGAAGAACAAAGCCTGCCCTGCATGTTTGTGTGTGTTCATTTAAAAAAAGACAGTGTTGAAAGCAGCTGAGAAGTTTCCCATAGGTCAGCTTTCAGCACTGAACTGCCATGGCAGAAGAGTTTTGCCAGCAGGCACACTTGCTACTAGATTATAACAGCTCAATAAAATACATGTTTTGGTCAGATAGCAGTTTTTTTTTTTCTTTCAGTGATCAAAGAAATGCATGCAATGGCATCTCTAAAATATAGCAAACAATACACTATAGGGCCTAGTCGCCAAATAAATTAATAAAGGTGTCACATGATGAAGTGCCCCACAGTAGAAAATGTGATGTTCTGCTGCTTCTGCATACTCAGATAAGCTCTAAAGGAAAGAAAATACAAGAATAAGCTCAGAAGTCATTACAGTGTATAGAAAAGCTTTTGAATTCATCCTTTAAAATGTAGCATAGATTTTAACAAAACAGATGTGACACCACAATGACCTATAATTTAATTTATCCACATTTTAAAAATATATGCTTGATGTGCTCGGAGCAGCACAGCTGACGCTCAGCATGGCCACATAACTCTCCATCAGCACTATAGTGTTCGTACAATATAGGATCCAAACAGAGAACTCCAAGGTAGGCAAAATAAAAAAAGGCATGCCTTTTATTAGGTTGACAGAAAAGTCCAATAACTATATCCAACAGGGAGTTAATAGAGATCCTGGAAAACCACAGGGAGCCAGGAACAACAAGGATACACAGGCTGAAGGAATGGCTCTATCTACACACACTGAGCACTGATAGGAAACTGGAGACTAGTAGGGAACAGGACACAGCTGAACATAATTAATACAGGTGAGACTAGTTAGGGCACAAACAGGAAGTAAAATTAGAATGAGAAACGACAGACAACAAGCCACAAAGAGCTTCCAGGTCAGGAAAATGAAGCCAGTGCAGAAGTGCCCAAAATCTACATTCTATGTGAAAGCCACCAGCTGTGGTTGAAAATAAGACTTTGTAAAGTCTATGGAGAAATGTTTTTCCATCTTGACCTCTGGAAAGACTTTCCTCCTGAGTTCATGGGCTCACTCACTTCATACTAAATAAAAAATTAAGTCTATTTTGTAAATCTCGGCCATGTATGTTTCAAATTGGAGACATTTTCTATACTATGTAACCACATGTGCATTGGCTAGCAAATTAAATCACAAGTCATTAGCCAGTGAGTGTGCGGTTTCACAGTCAGACCCACCCCTTCTTGTCGCATCTATTTTTTTGCAACCAAGATGGTGATGGTAGAAACGTTCATCTGAAAGCTTCAAAGTGGGACTTCAGAAGCCAGTTTTCGTGCTCTCTGCGGCCACCGCTGTAACAAGGAGACACTGAAACAAGACGGATGAACAAAACATAAATGAGCTCATTCAGGGAATGCAGAAAGACAAAGACAGAAGGAGGAACAGATTGGTAAACACTGAGAGAACTAAACAGACAATTAACAAACTGAAAGTAGCAATTGAAGTGAAATACAAATCAAAATTCAGAACTAGGCAGGAACCAGAACTCAGAACTACAGAAAGTTATTACCAGAAATCGATGAAGTATGCGCAGAAATCAGAGACTATTTCTGCACATGTGTAAACCACTACACTATGAAGCCACTAGTGATGCAGAAAAATATTAATGTAATTATTCTTTTGATGATAGTAAGAAGTAAATTTTAAAAAAAATAATAACTAATTTTGTCTCCTCTAGGGGCCTTCAGGAGCACCAGGGCTACCAGGTGTGCCTGGTCGAACAGGGGCCCCGGTAAGAAATCCGTCCTCCATGTGGTCTAAAATTATGCAAAATCTCTTTAATTGTTTCATACGATAAAGTAAGTGTGCTATTCTGTTTGCAGGGACTCATGGGTAGACCAGGTCCAATGAGCCAGCCTGGACCCAAAGGAGATAAAGTAATGTTTTTACTATTTCTGTATTTTTCTGCATACCATAGGCTGAGTGCACGAATTTCTGGATTTTATATACAGTGTATTGTTAGTGGGAGCGCACATTAAATGACCTGCTGGTTACATGAGTGCTTTCAGCCACTGCTTTAAAGCCTGCGGTAAATTGTTTTGACAGAGTATATTAATGAAATTGCACTGTCCTCTTGTTTCCATGTGTGGTATCATGAATCTTAAAGACAGATTCATAAAACAGAAAAACAAAATAACTGCAGTTGATGAATACTTGAAAATATGAAATAATTTAAGATTTTCCCCAAATTTTAATATATGCAATAAAGTGCTAAAGAGCAGATAGACGTCTCATGAGATTCTTTTTTGTTTCCCAGGGTCGGCAAATGAGATTCACTTGGTTACATTAACATGGGACTGTGACTGATAAACATTTGCATTTTCACAGACATGTTTAAAAATTCTTCTGGCTTGTGTTTGGCAGGGAAATGAAGGACCTCCAGGTAGACCAGGGCCTCCAGGGCCTCCGGTAAGTTCCTGGTGCCTCAACAAGTGCTATCTGTTGATAATAAGTCTCAAAACCTACATTAGGGTAATAGATTACACATTATTTTGTTACTGGCACTTTATCCTTTTGGAAACACTCTTATGGTTAGCAAGTTAAATGTATGTCCTCAGCACTTATGTTTCCTCAGTCTAACAGTATTTATTGTATCAGGAAAAGCATAAATGACAAACAGGTACAAATACGATGAAATCGTCACGACCTGCACGCTGGCATTGAGTTATGTTTCTTTCCTTTAAAAGGAAAGTGAGTAAGCGCTTCCAAAGGCAAATCTATAATTCATCAGATGTCCCCTTGAACCTGCCTTGCCCCCCTCCCCTCACACCCTGGTCTCATAAACTGCAGTCTGGGAGGACAAGAGATGGCTCAGTGGCCTGAAAAGGGCACGGGTATTCACTTGCTTCTAAATGAGAACCTTGACTCCTTCTACGTTTACAATAGCCACCCTCTACCAATCTATCATGGGAAAAACATCATTATATGTTCTAATACTATACAAGAAGAGCAGATTACCTAGTTCTCATACCCAAATCTTTTTAATCAGTGTGCTCCTTTGTATTTCTGAGGCACTCGTCTTTTTGGAATTACGACTGGCTCAAGGATTATTAAGTCTACGCTTCTCTGTGTTTTTTTTCTCCTCTTTTCACTTCTCACTCTTTCTCGCACTCTCTTCCTTTCTCTCTCTGTAATCACCAAATGAGCTATTGATCTCTCTTGTGTAGCTTTTAAGGGCTTAGCAGTGTATAACTGCTTCAGACCTACTGTACAGTTTTCTGTAAGGACTCCCGGTGCCTAGAACTTACATTCAATGAAAAGAGCCTCTTAGAGAAGATGTCTGATTTACTCTGGGTTGTGTTGTAGGGCAACGGAATGGGCAGCCTGTACAAGCCACAGGTAAAGATTTTAAAAAACTTCAGATCATTGTCATTGGGATCTTCTGAATGCATAGTGCTGTGCAGAGCATTAAGTCAAATTTGCTAGAAAAAGATTCTGTGCTTGTTGTTTTTGGCCCGTGTTATAAAATATAAAAAAATTCTTTGCAGAGCGGTGGAGCTATTTTAGGACCCCCTGGAGCTCCCGGTGCTCCGGTAAGTATAATCATTGTTGTGCCTGAAGCAAATCCTTTACACTGAATTGTGGAGTAACACTAGCAAACAGGCGTGTGGATACTGTCTGAGCTGCAGAGCCTGGGAGAGCTGAATAACAAATAGCCTGACCAGCCCTCTGGTGTTATCTTGGCTTCTAAGGCTATTATATCACAGTCAATCATGCTCATTGAGATCTGGTGGTTGGTGAAGGCCAAGAGGCTTCTTGACTCTCAAACAGGTGCCTCTTATCCACCCCAGGACACACAACATCATTGAAATGCAAAATAGACTTAGAAGTTCGGCTGCTCTGCACAGTGCCAAGCTGAAGTGACCCGATTTGCTTATCGGGTTCCCCCTGCTCCTCCTTATCAGACAGTTTGTAATCTTGTCCAGTCCTGAGAGACATTCAGTCACAAGCCCTGCAGGGATCCATCCACCAAAACGAACACTTAAGGTGGTGACAAAAAGTAGACACTCTGCTATCCCCAGTGCACAATGGACATGAGCCATAGCTACATCTTAAGGATGCTTCTCCCTGTACTGCATCCATCACAGGCCAACAGCACCACAGGAGCAATCTAAATAAAGGAGCATCTTCATCAGTGTTAAGGAGGATAAGCAGCCCAATTCATCAATAATTGCTTGTGCTTATTAATGTGGAAAATTGCTGGCTTGTGTTGTTTTAAGCCTTTTTGACTGGATTATATGATCCTGATCATTTTAATTGAGCTTGAGACAATATTACACTGTTAGCGTGATTTACACACAGAAAATAAGAGAAAAGGCAAGTAATAATGACTAATATAAATTTAAATGACAATAACATACAGTAACCACATGCCATTAAAGATGATATTTACGATTTTTATGGAAGCAGTTGTCACATTCACAGGGGTAATATGTCCGCTCTCCCTCTCTTTCTTTTTTTAAGGGTCCCAAAGGAGATGAAGGACCTGCAGTAAGTTGAAGCTTTTCATCGTGGGCTATATTTTTTGAGGCATTTGGCTGTTTTTGTGCTCCTCGCAAAAAAATCCAGAGAAGTCAGAGTTGCCAGTTGCTTGCTATAATTATTTCTATGGCTTTCTACTGGATAAAATAAGTCAATACAGCCTCAAGCCCGAGCACTTAACCACTTTCAGAAGAACTCGAACACACAGAAAAAAAAAATGATCTCGACTCCTACAAATATGAAACCTTTGTACCATATTGTCTTGCCAGTGGGAACCCACAAATCCTCACTGCACTTCAAATGCCCATCCCCCCTGACTCTGACGCCTGAAAACAGTCCACACAGACATGGGAATCATCAATTTTTCTCGAGCCCAGTTGCATTTTTTTTTAAATTTTCTTTATTTTTTGTTTGTTTGTTTTGTTTCACAGTGATTTTTCACTGGCATGTTAATTTGACATTTTAATAAATTGTTCAAGCGTCCGCAATGCCTTGGTGGAATTGCCCCAATCCGTCTCACAGCTGATCCTCTGGCTGGCCCGCTCTTCCCATAGCCTGAGTAACGTATTCGTGACAATCTACATGTGTGACAATTACCTGGACAATCCGTCTGTGTCAGTGCCGGTCGCCCCTCTATTCTGTGTAATGGCATTTCTCCATGGCAGCGCGAGCAAGATGAGGTGGATAGAGGCCATCACTTGCTTTAGCACTGGGAATGGCTCTCTATTTTTAGTGAAGAAAGCAGGTGTGATTGTGATTGTCAAATGGCTTTCGTTTTTCTAATGGATATAAAGCCTTCAAGGTGTGACAGCATGTGTCCTAGGTCATTTGAAGTATTGTCCTCTCAATACCTGACCGAGATTATCAAGATGAGAGCGGGAAATGTGTAAAATCTGGGCCCCTGCAGAATTAAATTTATTCGCCTTCATCCATTTTTGATCTATATCTGCTCATTTATGCATGATGGTCGCTTTATAATGACACTTGTTACCTTCCAGTCGCTTATCGCCAGCCTCACTCTAGGACTGTGAGACAGAAATAACCTCATTCTTCGTTGGAAAAACGGGAAAGCGAGGAGTGTTGGGGGGTTTTTTTGTTGGTTTTTTTTTGTCTTAACATAACAGTTGGTGTATTTTTATCTCACAGGGGGAACCAGGGCCCATGGGATTACCTGGGCTTGAAGGGCTGCCGGGTGCTAAGGTAAACATCAAGATACAAAGTTTTCACGATGACCGCCTGTTAAATTCTGAGAATTCCACGTTTTTCTGAGCTGGAGCCAAAGTATTAATGTAATAATTAATAATTTGCACAATTACTTAATGAATTTTCCTTCATTAAAAAAAAAAGTCCTAGAGGCATCTTTTCACAACTTCCTGCCTTTTCTGTGCAGAAATGTTTCCACTGATTGGCGGTGTGTGACTGTGTGTTTTGGGGAAGGTTGATGAGGGTGGAATATTTCGGTTTCTCTGACATCCAGAGTAATTTATCCTTTCAGGGCCTGCTGTCAAAGGTTTGACATATGCAAAGCATTTGCTGTTGAGATATGAAGAAGAGCTAAGTTCTTAAGGAAGTCATTTATAATAAATATATGTGTGTGATTTTTCTGAGGAGATATTTATAGTTTTTTATTAAGTGTTTCAGATTTTTGCATTGCACTTGTCCAGACACATAGCCCAGCAGCTTTCATTATACAGAGTTTCTGATACCACTATCTGTGTGTCTGCTTGATGTGACAGTGATTTATAGTATTTTTTACGTTATGTGTACATTATCTACCTAATATGTTGTGCTTCCAGGGGGATATGGGTTTGTCTGGTCCACCAGGGATGCTAGGTCCTCCAGTAAGTCCTCCATTTTTTAAAATTAATTTAGGACATACTTCTCTCTGATCAGTCATTTATGTTATTTAAGTCTGCCTCTGGCAACAAGTCAGTGATGGGTTTTTTTTAAAGTAGACAGAATAATAGCTCTCAATTCCTATAGCGCCAAACTATTTTGATTAATAATGCTGCCTTACACCTGCAGTCTGTCTGTGCAGTGTTTTGTTGGGAAGGTTTCTTTTGTGCAGCTTTGGTATGCTGGTCTCTGTATTTTAAATGGAAGGTTACAGGGGTGCTGTAGATATGACACTATCGAGGACCTGTCAAACACGGTCTGTTCTTTTCCCATACTTGTGATTGACAGGGAAAGCCCGGCGCTCGTGGAGAGCCAGGGATCCCAGGAGAGCCGGTGAGCCTGAGCCTCTAACTCTCTTTGAGCTGTCAATCTGTACGTCATTCCTTTGTCACTGCCGACTGACACATTGGCTGTCTCTGTTCTGTGACAGGGTGAGAGGGGTCCGCTGGGAGAGACAGGATTCCCTGGGCCCGAGGGACCCCAAGGTCTTCCTGTAAGGATGCTACACAAATTCTGTCGCTCTTCCAATAATATTATCACTACTAGATGTTGACAAAGCACCTTCCAATAATGTCCACACTAGAAACAGTGCTATTAAAACATGGCCGCATAGTCGTTTTACCATTGTAGTGTGTGTCTGGAACAAAAGCAACACGATTCAAGGACAATATGAATAAAATACATATGTTAGCTTCCGCTTGTCCTGTAGATGATTACATTGCTCCACATAATTACCATCAGAGATGGTTTCTGTAATTTTCCCTGTAAGCGCACAATGGAACAATGTTCGCACAGCAATCAGGATCATTATCCCTTGGTTGAGATATCTCATTAACTGTGGAGATTACTAGGAGTGCAACAGCGCTGATCCAATCGAAGGCGGGAGCTGATACAAAATGTCTTTGTTTGTGTTGCGCTTCTTGAGCAGGGGAGACCTGGAAAAGATGGAACTCCAGGATACCAGGTGAGTTGTGTGAACGCGTCGCAAATCCCCTTATAGAAAGCGCTTTACATCAGCCAAGCTACAGAAAGATGGCACAGCAGATTTTTATCCCCCCCTCAAGCTACAGCGTGCTGACTGCATTAAAGCTATTTGCATATTTGAGATTTTAACGATTAAAAAAAAACCTAAATGGAATCCTGCAGATTTAAGGCTTTGTTGACTTTTAGTCTTTTCACCCTCATTATACAGTTAATGCTTTCAGGCAATGATAAAATGTTTGTAATAGAGGGCAGTAGACGCTTCAGATTAAATATGCATTTTTCTGCCTGATGAACCTGGCCAAAATGGAAATAAATATGCATAAAAGTCTACTTTTATGTACCTGATCAAATCTACACTGTTTACTACATAATCACACAGAATGGTCTCACAGTATGGGCTTGAATTGCCATTCACTGCACATTATACAATCTAATACCCAAACTCGATTGACTGCGATTATTACAGCTTTGCTCTGATTTACAATTTTCTTTTCACCTTACACCTTAATGACAGCCCGAGTACTTTATTGTTTTTTTTCCTTCCATTTGTTCATAATCTCAGCATCACACAGAGCCTTTCTATAGACAGGCATGACTTTTTGGTGGGGCAACAGTGCCATCTAGCAGATGGTATAGTTGCCTTCTTTAGCAAAATTCCTTGCACACTGCTTTGAGGTTTAATGTAATGCTCAGGGAAGCACATTTCAGTGGGCAAGATGATAGATTTAAGCCTCCCATCAGGCAGCGGGGAATACAGAGTACTGCAGATTAAAGCAGGCAGGGGAGAACGGCATCACAAAGCGATGCCCGCTTCAAAAACCACATCATGCCAGATTGTCTTTTGCATGGCTCCTGTAATCCAGCAGGAAATTGATACAAAGATGCTCCCAAAGGTATTTCTGTGAGCAGAGTAAAGGGAAGCAATGAGGAGTGACAGAGAGGGATTGGAAGACACAAGATGTTGTGACACGAAACCAGAGACAGGTATTTTCTCCCTGCTCCTCTGTACAGTAGAGGCAGCTGGTGGGAAGGCGTTCGTCATACAAACCAGGAGTGATGCAGAGGATCCGTGACATTGCAGAAGGTGAAACACTATACGGGGAGGAATTATGCCTGAGCTGAGTAAGACGCAATCAGTGCAGCGTCATCTGAAAAGTGTGCATTCCTCAAAGTCAAATAATTCATAAAAATCCTCTGCAAACATCGCTTATAGTGGATTTAACAGAAATTCAAATGAACAAATTCCAGATGAACATATTAGAATGATTGAGTGTTGCTCGCGCCCTTACACAATCCCAAACATCAATGCTTTGTGTGCAGCTACTAAAAAGTTTCAGGGTCAAAATAATTTCCTTTTACTGTTTCACTGCCTTTTTTTTCTTCTTACTCCTCAACAAAGACCTCAACTATATCTTTTCCTTTTTCCTTTCTAAGGGAGCTACAGGTAGACAAGGCGAAAGAGGATCCAAAGGAGAGCGTGTAAGCATTCCTCTTTTCTTAAAAGGAAGCTATTTTTGTGACTCCAACTATAACGCACAACAAAAAGATTTTGATGAATAGTAATGAATAGTAATGAAAGTCTTCACTTCAGCACAAATATGACTAATCCCCACAAGCACATAAGCGCTAGATAAAGGCATTTAACGCTCAGTGCAGTTTGCTATTGTGTTTGCAAAAGCTTGGTCACACTTCCACAGTAATCTGTTGCAAACGCCTTTAATAGAGGATGCAAAATGAGGTTTTAGCTTTGTGTTTGGCAGCAGAACCCCAGGACCAGTAACTAACTGGACACATTAGGAGAAATGGGTCATTGTGCACAGTATGTAAAGTGATACAGCAGGACCTGAAGATTATAGTGACACTGATGCAGCTTTTTCTAGGCAGGAGTGGTAGCTGTAGCACATTCACATGTTTGGTGCCTCAACATCATACACAGGTGAGATATATCTGAGCTGCTACTTTTTTTTAATGCTACAGGGTGATCCAGGAATTCCTGGAGAAAGAGGCGTTCAGGGCGAGAGGGGTCGCCCAGGAGAGCCCGGCCAAATCGGACCCATCGGTACCCAGGGGCAAAAAGGTGATCCCGGCCCTCCAGGACTCCTGGGGAGTGAAAGCCTCCTGGTGAGTTGAAAATTTTCACCGTAAACAAAGACAACCCTCCCAGATAATTAAAAAGCTTTACCGGGCAACTCGAGTTACCACCTCAGTTCTCATACACTGGGGGGGGGAAATGGTGTAGCTACAGCTTTCTGCATGAAACATCAAACAAGGCAGTGCAACGGGAACTTGCTGTTCTCTTTCTGCTCAGCGCTTCCCACTCCTGATCATCTAGGCGCAACAGAAGGTCAGAGAGGGAGCGAGACGGAAACAGAAAGAAAGACAGATATGTGGGCGTGCCTGAAGCTCTGCAGAGCAGCAAAAACACCTCCATCTGTCACAGACATTTTACACTTACTGTATGCAGCCACAACCGTTATATAACATTCACAGTGATGAAAAACTGTTCTGAATGCAAAGATTCGAGGTCCAGGGATACTATTGTTTGGCTTCCTAACTGGTACGGCACAAAAAAAGCACCAACAATCCAGCTGAGAAAGGTTCACACGGCGTGTGCTGTGTTCTGTGCGTACGTGCTCTATGCATGTATATAATTTCTTTATCTTTCCATACATATGGAGGCAAATAGAGCCAGTGTGACAAGCTGCACTTTCAGTCTAAATAGGCAGTGCATTACTTCAGAATTGGAAATAAAGTAACACCACTTTAAAGCTATAATACCAAATTTAATATTCGCCTGCTGAGTTTGGGTTCAGACGTTATATTAAACTGCAATGCAAGGTAGGCTTTCAAGTCAGGAGAAAGCTTTAAAAGCTGAATTTAAACTGAATGACTCTGCCCTGCTTTTTGTCGAGTTTGGTTTGAACAATCTGCGTAGAAGAAATGTTTTATTTAGTAAACGTTCCAGATATCCACTTAATTATCATTTTTACTTGTATCTTTTTATTTTTATTGTCCCTTAATTGCTTTAGTTTCTCTTGTTAAGTGTTAAAATAGTGAGCGCTTTATCACTATTTCCGCTCGCAGGATGACTCCAGCTTTACAGAGGAACTCCGGATGTTTATCCGAAATGAAGTATCGAGGATTTTTGAAGGTAAAAAAACAAAAAAAGAAGTTTATTTTAATTAGTTTGGAGTACTTTTATTTTTTGTGTTGTGTTACCTCTAAGCATTCTTTTCTTCCTTCACAGAGAAGCTTTCTAGCAACAGCGGGCTACAGAAGACACCTGCAGGCATCTTAGCGTCGCAGATCCAAGGACCTCCTGGATCTCCTGGAAAGGATGGATTACCGGGCTCACAAGGAGAGCGTGGACCTCCTGGTAGGATGGCAGGCGGAACGGCTGCACCTTAATGCCACTGCTGGAAAAATACTATAATTTAAATATGAATGAATGAATAGAAATAACACTTGTAAAACCTGATTGCTGTTAATGAAACAGGATTAACCTTAATTTATTTAATGAAAAGAAATTATATATGTACTCCTATAATTACTTCAGCAAACACACCGTATGGTTTACCGAACCATACATTTAGCCAATTATATTTTAGAGAGGAAAGCGTCACATTTTTGTGAGTTGCACCCTGTTGGTTAGCATCTCGTGTTTTTGTGATGTTGATTTGAAATGTTGGAGACTGGCTGGATTAGAGTCGGGCTTGCACTTGCATTTTGTGCGGATTCATGGGTATTTCTCTCTTGCATAGACCCATATATCAATGCAGACTGAGGGGCGGGGAGCAGAGGAAAGGCCGGGAGTGTGGTGCACAGCGGCTCTCTGGGAAATATGAAGACAAACGAAGAATTGGCTGTGAAAAAGAGAAAGTGTTATCAATGTGGACAGGAAAGAACCTCAGTATTGATACCTCACTCCAGGAAAGAAAGCCCCTAAAATGCAAAAGGAGCGTAGTCAGGAAAGAGGGTTGACATTCTTTTATCAAACTAATACAAATTTCTGACTGCTCATACAACACTAATGGTTTGCCGGTGCAGGCTTTGTACCTCAGACTTGCTTAGATTTGTACTGTGTCCGCAGCAGAACTATGGTATCGTAACTTTTAAAGAGGAGGAGTGATTTGATTGTGTTGGTGCAGATCAAAAGCACCGCTGCATTGGCCGTTCTCTTTGAGCTTTGTTATCTACCTCACATTATTCAAGACCATTTACATTTTAACCCACTGCTATAATATAAAGGGCTGCTTTCATTCACAAATGTCTCCAAATTAGCCAGCTACTCAACTCTAAATATTTGTGCGTTAATGCCACTGGCGTTTACACATGTCTTTGACATTATTTTGCTTGTTTTGTTTTTTTACGCTTCCAAAAAAAAGTGTTTTATAGGTGATCTTTAATGCAGCTTTGCAATAAATATTTATTGAAAACAAAGAGGAAAGTTATTTCCCTTGATAATTCAGAAATTCAACAACTTCTTTTTTTTTTTTTCTTTGTTGACTTGGGCCTTGAGAGTTTGGGGTAATATTTCCTCATTATTTCTCGTCATCCTCCGCTGGAGACTGTGCTCCTCTGGAATATCCAATTTGACTTCTTCTCCAATATGCCGAAATGAATTGTTTATGGAGAAAAATAACCCCTCTGTTGAGTTCACAGTTTTTTCTTTTCTTCCTTTCTTCTGTCTTTGGTGTGATTTCACATGGGTGAAAGTCTCAAGCTGTTAAGAGAACGCCCATAGGGGCTCGTGCTGGAGAACACCATTTCTTTATTTCCTACTTTGTTGTAATTAAGTGCTCATTTGTGAGTCATCGTTCACTTTTGGGATCTTCACAAAGTTTCTCTTTGATGAAAGCCATTGTGCTGAAGTGCATATTTCATCAATTTTGCTTCTTTTTTTGTGTTCTTGTTTTAACATTTGTTTTGTATTTCAATGCATTCTGTGTAACATTTATACTGAGTGAAACAAACATGTCTGTAAGCTCTGTTTTAAAGCTGCTCTGTTCTTCCTGCGAGATGGACATATCAGTAAATAGAAAGAAAGTTGTTTTTTTTCTTTCTTTTTTGTAAGACACGGTACGATTAAGTAGATGTGTCTTTTAATATTGTATACAACAGCGTACAACAGGTGCAGGTTCAATGAAGCATGAAAAACCACTGTTTGCCAGTATTATATTTTGTTAACTTACTTTGTCCATTAGTGCCCCAAGACACAATTTGTTTTCAACTAAGTACGCACTGTGGCATTTTTCGATTTATCAGACTGCACCAATCCACCGTGGCCCCCAAGCTTATTGCCCTGTGTGCTATTCAGAAATTTTTTATTTATTTTTTTGCTCAAGGTACAGTGCACTTTTCTCCGTGGAACGTCTCCTGCCTGAATGAATGCCCCGGGCTCTGTGAGTGTTGAAAGAAGTCTCATTATTGTGGCAATGTGTGGATAGCCCCCCTTTTTTTTATTTCTTTGAGATTCAGTTTTGGAGCATTCATAAGCCTTTTTTCTGAGATTTTCTCTGACATGTAAGCGTTGGAGCGTTTCCCCTTTGGGCCAAGCAGTGAAATGCTTGATACTCCTGTCAATGTTTCTGATGCACTCCATGCAGCCACTGGTTGTGAGACTCCATTACTTTAAGTGCCTCGTGGGGAAATGTTTTTTGCAGCCTCTCAAATTCTTACTTGGTATGCTGCTGTTTTGAACTGTAGACGTACTGGTTTTTGCATGCACTGAAAAAGCCCTTGAATAATATGATTGTTTGCATACAGTTAAAAGCAACCGCCTGCCTGGTCTGACTTGAAGATGTGCGAATGCTTTGAATTTTCTTTTTACACACTGAGCATGCTCACGGTTTGTGTTCTTTCTTGGAGGTAGTCAGGCAGCAGCCAGTCTCCAGCATAGGACAGAGTGAACATAATGAGCATCAGAGTAAAGCGTCTGTCATGAATAGCCACGATTGCTTTCGGTTGTTTGCGGAGTTCACCTTTGACTTGGCCTACCTTTCCACTCTCTGAATGCCTTTAGTGACCCACGTGTCTGATCTCTGATTGTTAAAAGCCTCTTGTCTCTGTTTTGAAATCGTCAAAGATGTGATGTGTGCTGTTGTTAGAAAGCTGCACAAATCCACAATGCAGTGGTCTGTTTCCACTTCACCTACTAAGGGTGCATCTCTCAAAATAAGTGCATACTTGATACCTGACACTGCTGTCATCCTGATTATACATAATCGAGAAGCTGTGCAGTGTTATTAGGAGTCCGTTGACAAATATAAAGGTTCCACAAGTGTGTCCTCATTTTGACACTTTGTCGTGCTTTGGCATTTGTACTAATCTTACTAACTGTAATTCAAACTGTGTAGAGATGGCACCACAACAGGACTGCAGGACTGCTTTAGGTTTGTAGTATTTGTTTTCTCAGCCACAATGTTGTGTGTGTGTTTGCGTCCACAGGAATCAGGGGTCAGAAAGGAGAGCGAGGCCAGCTTGGACTAGGGTTACCAGGAGATCCAGGACCCACGGGGCCACCAGGTAAGAACACCTTATGAGTAGAGGCATTTTAGTTTGAATGTTTAATTTGATATGCTGTGCAAAAGTCTTTATCCACCCCTCATTTGTTAGTATTTTGCTTCCAATGAGTCTTTCTGGTCATTTTTTTAAGTGTTCATGAGCAATAGTTTCCAGGCTTTCTAAATCCTGAAGATTTCCAAAAAATCATCATCAGGCATCTTGGCTTTTTTTTTTTTTTACATTGGAGACTTTATCTATATAATACCTTACACCATCACCAGCAGTTTTACAGCAACTCTGGAACAAAGGACAACGCGTAAAGTCAAAAGGGTCAATTATAGTGCTGAACATGCAGAGAATTACCACCCATCTCTGCTGTTCTCCTCAGTTCTATGGAGCATTTTACTGTCTTTAAGCTCATTGTTTTAGTTTTATGGACTGCAAAGTTACTGTTTTTGTTCCCCCTCACCTCTATCAACATTGTTTCAAGCCACAGTCAGCAACTGGATTTAGCATAGCTCATTATATACTGATTGCCTCTTTTGACACAGTCCTGCGTTTTTAAAATGTTCAAATAAGAAAGTGTTTTAAAGTGTTCTAACCATCAGCCATATACTAATAAAATGGCAGAAACTATGCTATTTGCACGTTGCATGTATGAGGGCACTTCTGAAAATTGCCCTCCTCGTGTTTTAATTATACCGCAGGCATTAAAATGATCAGGAAGAATAACCATTACATTGACCACCCCCCTTTCGCCATTATTTATCAGGCTTTTTTTAGCTGCCCCCAAGAAGGAAATTCTATTTCAGCCTTCAATTGGTTTCTCAGCATGTTAGAGTCAACTTGGCTTCTAGATTGCATTATGTTCTCAAAAAACCCCTGTGCTCCTGCGACATAAATAGGACCCCAATAGAGGTTGAATTTGGCGGTGGCAGAAAATGACTTCCGCTCTATAAAATGAACTGCTTGGTGTTGTCGTGAACGAAAGGAGACAAGCCAAGATTTCAGCATGTCCTTTGTCGTGCAAAATAACTAAAAAAAAAAAACCCAAAACCTCAGCATATCTTGATGGAAGATGAGAAGTGGGGTTAACTTGCTGATTTTCAGCCTGTGATTGTAGGAGTGTATGTATGCACATAATGCATGTGCAGGAGTGTATGTATGCACATAATGCATGTGCAGGGGAAAGATATCTTGGCTGTAGCTCCACTGGAGAGGACAAATCACAGCTTTTGAAAGACATCATGTCTGTAGGCACACAGTTATAAGAAGCACCTGCAGCTCAACTGGTGGGGGTTAGAGTTAAGCTGTAGTCACGTCTCAGGAAGACCTTGAAAGTGCTTAAACTAAGTGCTATCAACGAGCTGCCCCACTCCTCTGCTTTTCCTGGTGGTATTCTTGACACTAGTCGTGCATAGAGCAGGTTCCCCTCAGACTCAGACTGGGATATGTGAGTCACGTAAATGAAATTTGCACAGCTTTGATTTATCAGTTATAATATAATAAATATATAAAATAAAGGGTAAGAAATCTGTCTGGCAGGCTCCACGGGTCGATGAATCAAGGCACTTCTAATCAATCAGTATTTTCAAGTTGTTGGGTTTTTCTTTTTGAGAAGTGACCTCATACTGTAGTTGCTATCTTTGCCCCCACGTGTTCGTTCCCTGATGTGCTCTGATGGTAATTAGACCTGAAGGTGCTGCCGTTGGAGTGCATTAGTTCTGAATTGTGCCAAATTAGCAGGGTAAAGCTATCAGCTGTACAAAGCCACTTAAACTTGTTGTATTAACAAAGAGAATTAACAAACTGGAACATAAGGTACTTTAGATGATTAGGGGTTTTTTTCCTGTGTCTTTCCACCGCCACGATACTGTGGATAGTTTGTCTGAGCACTTAAGCAGTAGATGGATGTGGCTCTGATGGAAAGGGCAAGTTGTGTTTTCGCAGGGAGGTAAAGGACAAGGCAGTACCTGCAATTCTCTTTGTACAAACTATAGTGCAGACAAGGCTCCCTCGAGCTGTGAATGGGTTGACTGATGTAATGGACACTCCTGTGGCAGGACTGCAGTGGAGGGCTTTTTTTTGTTTTTGTCTCTTGTCTTTTTTTGCAGGCTTTCTAAGAAAGAAGGTGTTATTCTTGGTGTTGTTTTCGTATATGAACAATATACGAGAGACCATGAAGCAATGCAGACCGCTTTGACACTTCAGCAAGCTGTTGCTAAGTAACATGAGATACTAATGTCTCATCGGCCGCGATGACCTCACCATATCAGAGAGCGAGGATGTGTTCTTCCTCTCTCCTCCATTCTCATTACAGAGAAACCGGAGAATTCATTAATTGTAAATGAGATGTCCTCAGTTCTGAATGATCCTCCAATGCAGCTATATAGTGATCTATTGATACTCACTGCAGTCCCACTTTGCATTACATCAGAGGAGCATTTCTCAATTAAATGAAAGTAAAGAAGAAGAACTGCGACTGTAATTACAGACTGATTTTTTTTAATTGATTTTAAAACAAAACAAATTAAATGCAATTTAAAATGTTCTAAAATAAAAAGACCGTGTAGAAGTTGCACCTAATATTTGTTTTTTATTTTTCATTACCCTTGCAATTAGTCTTTCACACTTTGAGAAACTGGAAGCAGCAAACCATAGAATGGCTGAGTCCTTTTCTGATCAAATATTGGCTAAATTAACTAAGCAGGAAATTTTATCTCTTGTGCTTTGAAATGCTGATGAAAAATTCTCAATAGGAATTGTCGTCTGCTTGACACTTGATTTCAAAGACACTGGTATTGGTTTAAAAGCAATGCATACAAACAATATTGAGACTGTGAGAACTTACATTTACATTAGTGAATATAAATGGAGCAGATCTGCTAACAAACCAAAGGTAAAAATCTGCCTGGTTCTTGTTTTAATTCTTCTAAACATGTGTACAAAGGTAACACTACCCTGGATACACTGGCTAACCTTTTTGCTTGTAACTTATGTGAAGAATAAAATGCATTTAAGTAAAATAAGAATACACAATTCCCCGATGCTTATTTCCAGTGGTGAGTTCAAGTTAGGACTTGCAATACATTCACAATAATAAAGAAAAAGGCCCTGCTAGCCAGCCCGCTCGTTAGTCGAAGGAAATGGGGAAATGCAACTTTAACAAGAAATGGCTTGAGAATAGTGATTCATCTTGGTGGTTAAAGCTGGCGGCTGGAAATACTTACAAAGCAGATTGCTCTGTGAATGGAAGGGGTTTCTTTGTCTTTGGTTTAGCATTAATAAACATATTTGTACATGTGTTTGTACAACGAATTTATCTTACCACACTGCTAATTTTTAACTCGTGTAGCTTTCTTTACTTGGAGATAGTATACTTTTAATACTCTGTGCAATTTCGAGGTCCGTGTGAGTGGTGAGAGCGGGACTTCCAGGCGATGATCTAAATGTAGCAGAAGCACTATAATGTTCACAGCTGGCTACCCTCCATTTGTGATTCTGTACAGCTCGCCTGTATGGACAGTGAATGGCTGTGAGTGTTTGTGAGGGGAACATGTGCCTGCTTTATCACTAATTGAAAGCTCTTCTGAATGATGATAAAGTGCAGCCTGGTGCCGTAATTAATGCACTCTAATTCTCTGTGAAGGCCCACCTGGGATCTCTTCTCGGGGCCCTCCTGGCTCTCCAGGGCCCCGTGGACCCCCCGGTACTTGCGACCCCAGCAACTGTCTTCTTCCATCTTTGTGAGCCCAGCAGAGGGGTTTGAGCTATTACGAAGACAGCCATCCGGCTCTGAGCTCAGTGCTGCAGCCACACAGCAGGGGAAGTCGGAGAGACTCGCCGCTGACCTTTTTTTTCACTTTACTAAAACACTCAGATGCTGTCTGGGTTTTGTTTTTCTGGGATTGTTGTTGGGTTTGTTTTGAATACAGCTGAAATCTCTTTGCAATGCAGTACTTTTAAGTTATTTTCCTTTTTTTTAAATTTCATATGCTCTACTGTGACGTGATGCATTCCTTGTCAACTCTCATGTCTTTCAAGACCATGAAATGACTCCTGTCTGAAAAAAAAACACCATCTTAATTATGCGTTTGCCTCTTTAATGGGCATGTCTATGCACTCTTCTGTTCGCACTCAGATAAGCTGTTGTGGCGACCGAAGGTACATCTCATGTTTCTGTGTTCTCGTGCGTGTTTGCACGAGTTTCTGTGTGTTTGAGGAACAGATTAGCTGAGCAAATGTACTTATTGTACGTGTAGGTGTGAGAAAATAGCAGATTTATGAAGCGCCTTATGTAACCAAAGTGCAGCCGACGTGTCTGATATAGAAATTATTTATTTTAAGCCGCATTCTGCAAGAATGTATTTTCAAAATGGTCATAATGAATGTAGGAAATGTAGCATGAATATTGAGTATAGTTGTTACTAGAAAGTGGATTTTCGGATTACCCGTAATCCCGATGGAGTCTCTGGTGACACCTTTGCGTCGTGTACAATGATCACTTTTAAAAGAAGCTGCCGTATAATTGTCGGTTAACGCGTCTTCCAGTTTTCTGCAAGTCACTAGTTGTTAACTGAGCGCTCGTCGGCGAGGATTGCCAAATCTTTTGTAAGACAAAACCAACAAACAGCTCAGTGACACTGTTTGTCTGGAGCTTCTTTTTTTAGCCTTTTACATCATTTTTTTCCACATGAAATGAATGTAATTTAAATGGCATTTGTGTTCAGTGATTGTAGCATGACCCTTCATTTAGCTTTACTGTGGAGTTAATCTGTAAATATTGTGTATTTTCAATTTTTGTTTTTGTTTTTCCTTTTCATTTTTCTTGTGTAATGGGGTGAGTTAAGGGACCTGACAACATCATTTTCATCCATTTTTTGTCATTGTAACAACACGTTAAGGTTCTCACCTGTCACACAGTGCTGCAAATTATTAACACATATTGTTTACAAGGTGTCGTGTATGACAATTCCTCTGGTTTTTATGTATATTTTTGATTTTCAGAAACACAAAGGAGATCAGAATACTACACTACAGCTAACAGACGCATCAAACTTTTCATGTACTTGAACTTTCTTGTAATCGCACCGTGGTGTTTTTAACAGTTGGGTTTCAGGGAGCTTTGAGACTGGAGTTTCGATTTATTTATGTGCTACGAATTTTCTGAAACCTTTGAAGCCTGTGCATTTTATCTAAACAGGCCGTGTAACTGTAGTGTAGATCTTGTGCAGAAACACACATTTTAAGAACTTAAGTATGCTAAAGACGACAAAAAAAAATTTAAAAATCCTGCATTTACACATTGGATTTTAGTTTATTCACTTCTTTAAAAAGTTTTTGTTCTTTCAAACTTTATAATCTTACTAAACTTTTTTGTGTAGAAGAAAAAGATAATTAGCCTGTAGTGTATATTGGTTTCCTCAGGTTTTCATTTTGAGCTCTGTTTAATTAGAGCTTGATGCAAAGGCTTTAATTTTACTTTTAAAGAGTCCTGCTGTGATTCATGTTTGAAACGCTCTGTGTGTGTATCTGAAATTTTGTGACATTAAGAGCTCGGTTCTTTCTGTCTCTCCTTTAACATCTGCAGTTTGACACTTTTTTCCCTTTGTACTTCACAGTCATTATTCTTCTCTTATACATGTAAATTTTAACTCGCATCTTACAGAGTATCTGGAGAGCTTTTTTTCCCCTTTTTTTTTTTACATTTTTCTCAGCATGCCAGCTTGGTTTTATCTCTGCTAAATTTTATCAGACTGGGTGGGTTTAATTTTAGAGGAGTACTGAATCAAACGCTTGCCACAAACTTCATTTGTGAGTTGAAAGAGCCCCCTGCTGGACATGTATTTCATTGCTTTTGTAATGTGAATGGGAAACTATTATTCTTTGCTTTTGTAGGCCACATAAAATCCCCTCCTTCTAGGAGCTCCTGTCCTTTCATCAAAGTAATTTTCATATTCGGTTTTAATGGGTTCCCGTCAGAGACGATAACACTGACCTTGATGAGATTCAAATGAGACAGCATCAGCAAACTAATGTGACCTAAACTTTTTCAGCGTGCTGATGAAAGCACCTCCCTCCATATATTGAATTTAGCTTCAATTGATATTAATGTGCACCAGTTTGTGGCTTCAGTTTAACTAAACAGCATAATAAGTAGGGAGGACACAAATTGGCTGCTGATGACACAGCTCACTTCACTAGAAATTTGAAGCCATTCATATTACTCCAATTGTTCTAAGTGGAAAATGTCAGATGAAAGCAAACTCGCGGACAGAGTCATTGAAGGTTGAAGCATCCTAAAACAATAACGCCGCTTTCATACGTGCACGTGTTTCTTTCTTTTTTCCTTCTTTGTTTTTTTTGCATATTCTCTCCAGTAATGTAAGTCGATCCGGTTGCCACATGTGATCTAATCTTGTAAGCAAAGCCTGTAATGAGATGTAATATGTAGCAGACTCTCAGCGTGGTCCCTAGGATTAAAAATGTCTGCCTGCTGGTCTCAGTGAAACTGATCTCTGCTCTTTTATAAGCTCATGTTGTGCCGTGTGACTTCAATGTTTGTTCTTTGTTTGAACACCTACCTCAGTCTTGGTTTACCACAACGACATGATTAGATTTGTTGTTGTTGTTGTTGGGGGGGGAGACACCAAAAAAACTGTTGCCTTTTAACTGAAAAAGCAAATGAAAGCCTCATGTCTATGTAAAAACACACATATTGCAGTTCTGTTATCAGCCGACGTGCTGATGGGAAGACAGAGAACAGGCGCGGTGATGTTCCTGTTGTTGGCGGAGTGTAAGGGGGGGGGGGGGGGGGGGGGGGGGTTACCAGGCATCAGAGGTTATACTTTACAGCCTTCTTTGCAGCTTCTTTCATTTACACTGATTAATGGCATCTGCCTTACACGTGTGCAATAAATGTTATTCAGTGCGTGACTTCCTTGTATATTCTGCACTTACACTTCTTTTCAGTAAAACTTTATTCACAAACCTGATGCTGTTTCTGTGTTAATTATTGTTCTTTTGTTTTGGGGGGTGGGGTGGTAGCCAGTTTACTCTTTCAACATGTTTTTTTAAAATGTGGTGGCGTTAATAGCGAGGGATATGTGTCAAACTAGTTTGGAATTGAACTTATTTAAGCAGCTGTGACATCAGAGAAACAACTGAGGCAAACATTGTCACTGCAACATTTATGTAGTAGCTGCTCTGGAGAGTTTTGACTATGTCATGAGGAAAAGTGCTTATTTCTTAGAAGAAAATGGAAATTTGCATCTCTGTTACTGGGAAAGCACCATCTGCTGCAGAGGATCTGGTGATGTGATTGAAAGGTGCAAACAGCTGGTAGATTGTGAGACTGTTTAGTCAGTTGTGACATTTGTATTTTATTTTATTTTTAACTCCGAGGTTCTTGGAAAAATGGTCAAGAATCATTTCCTGATACTCTTTACAAAATATCTTTTTATCTTTAATCACACCGGTATACAGAATAAATTAAACACTCCATATGCTGTCCTGTGTATTTCTTACTTTGATGATGGTTTTCCCTCATCCTTTAAACATACTCCCACATATGCACAGCTGTGCTCTGTTGTCATTTTTTACAATGAGGTAACATCTCACATCAGGGGGTTTGTAGGGAATAGAAGTAACCACTGTTCAGTTTTTACAGATTTACACCACACAGCAAGCCTGAAAAGACAGTCAGAAATGTAAAACTATATATTCAAAAGAGGGTATCGGAAAGGTTATCTTTGGAAGATCAGCTCATAGAGACCATGATGGTTTGAAACCCTCAGCTCCCCCACCCCCAGAAAATCCTCATCCTGATTTAATTTAGTTAATTATTTGAGATGTTCTGGGAAAAAGTGGAGGAAAAGGAATAGCTTTTATTTCGGAAAACAAGTTAAGGGAGACCACAAAAAGAAAATTCAGGCAGAGGTACAAGAAGAGTGGGATAAACAGCCATTTCTGGTCATTTTTATATGTCGGAAATGGGAACACAGTCCTGAATATATCAAAACATCTCTCAGGTAGAAAAAAAACACACCAGAACAGGCTAGATTTTTGCAGCGCATAAAAAAATATATATATGTGTGTGTTTTTCCACGACTCAAAGAGGCTGGCTGCTTCTGATGGAGATGTGGCTGGCACAAAACATGCTCGTAAGACAAGAGGTTAGCGAATCAAAGGCACTGTGCCAGCTAGAGCCCCTGGGAAGAAACTGTGAAAAATGCTGTGTGCTCAGGGGAGATAATTCGACAGTCTTTCTGTTCTTTGCCAGAATGTCTCTTAGTTTCCTGCAGGTCCCTTCACATCCAAGGACTGCTGCGCAGCTCCTGCCTGAAGGTTGCAGGCTGATGGGTCACAGTAACCATTAGGACCGGCTGGACCCGGAGGCCCGGGCACACCGAGCTGTCCAGGAATACCAGGAGGTCCCCTCTGCCCATCCTGACCGTCACGGCCATAGCCAGGCCTTCCCGGTTCCCCTGTGATGACAAAATATGCTTTACTTAGTTGCTGACTTTAATAAACAGGTTAACATTTATCCTTAATGTAGCAGCTACACACATGATTTATTATAAAAGACTGTTGCTTGCTTTTCAATAGATTAGATTTAGCAAGGTAGGCTTTATTATTTTATTTTTAGGTTGTTTAACTTTTGTAATGTGTAATTGTGCATGATAATAGTCATACAGAGATAAAAATGTACTCACCAGGAAGTCCAGGTGGTCCAGGTTGACCTTTCGGTCCTCGAACAATGGTTCCTCTGGCCCCTCTGTCTCCCATGTCACCTGTAAGACGTATTATATAATGAATGGATTTATTTACAAAAAACAAAAAGAAAAAAAGAATTGTGCCATTGTTTTGTTTGATGTCTAATTAAAAAGCATAAAAGGAGAGCGCGTTCATCACCTTTGGGTCCTTTTGTTCCCATCTGTCCTGGTGGCCCTTTGAGTCCTGGAAGGCCTCTTGAGCCAGCATGCCCGGGGAAGCCGTTGTCTCCTGGAGGACCAGGAGGCCCCGGTGGCCCGGGTTTTCCAGGTAAACCAGCAATGCCAGACTCTGGCCTCCTTAAACTAGCAGCTAACTGAGCCAGCTGTTCTGTGGAAGCGCGACAGAAAGATGATGAGCCATTAAGTGAAAAACAGTCACTGAATGCTTCTCAACAGCTCTAGTTGATAGTTATCAAGGGAACTTTCAAGGCATAACACTTGAGAATAAATCATTTGTCACCAGAAGGCTCATTTCTAAAAACTGATGTCACACTTAGGTCTGAAACAATTCTCGCGTGGCAGCTCTTAAACTTGAGCACTGGACACGATGGAGGTGAAAGTGTGGTCATGATATCCCTCAAGCCTTTCCTGCTTTCAACCTTTTTCCATAGGACACCAGTAAATTGAGCAGAAAGGAGATAATATTCTTTATTTCAAGCAATCAGTGACAGAAAATTTATGTTCATGGTGCAAAGGATCTAATATTAAACTCCCGTGGCTCCCTTCTGCACGGTATTTTGCACTTAAAATTCCAGTTTTCTGGCTCCTGATGAAAATTCATGCTGAAGCTGCTTGACTGCTCTTTTTTTTTTTTAAAGATTTCCTTCCCAGGCAGACTCTTTGCTTGGAGCAGAGGAGTGTAGGTCTGCTGGAGGTGAAATTAATTTTTCAGCACATCGGGTATAAAATAGTCATGAGGATAGGAGATGAGTTGTGAAGACGTAAGAGCAAAAGAATGAAGAGAACAGAGGTTGTGACTTCGGTGAAACATTTCTAAAACTCAGAGGAGGGATCTTTCATCCATCAAATAAACAAAGGCTGAAGCTTATTTCATGTTTTGGCTATGAGACCTTCGCTTTTTCAACTTCAGAGTATTCAGCAACCACCCGGATAAATGAGAAAATGCAGCCGTGGCTCTGTGTGTGGTTGTGTAATGAGGCATTCTGGGACGTATTAAAGTCATGAAATGAGGCACGGGGGAGTGATAAATGGGGTCAAAGGCCTATCTTTTCTTACCTTGCATGACTCGCATGCAAACTTGTTTGATGTGCTGATCACTTGGCTGTTTACCCTAGAAGGGAAGAAGGAAAAAGACGACTTAATAGATTTCATGACAGAGTTTAAGGCATTTAATGCAGAGACTCAACAGTGAAGCAGACTATCTTAAAATGAAAGACTATTAAGTCCTCTTTATGTTGAGAAAACACTGCTGTTCTTAGGCTTATATAACAGGATTAACAAACACAAAGTGCACAGCGGTAGAGCAGAATACGAGGCTTACTTTCTCCTCTCTTGAAAAGTTGACATTTGTGGAGATACAAGTGTTCCCCTTACAACCGCGCAGGTGTTGAATTTGAATTTGGGATTTCACTGATCTTGATAAGGAAGCATTCCTTTTGCTCACCTCCCTGTAGAGGGATGCCAGAACACCGGCAAGCCGGGGGCAAGTGGGGATTCACTTCACGCAGACTGAAGTATCAGGTGGGTGCAGAAACTTCAAAGATATCAGTGAAACAGTATTTCAGGAGCATCTTAAATTTTGGAGTTTGGTGTACTCACTGTTGCTATATGACACTCGTCTGTGTTATTATTTATTTTGCAGTATTATTAGTATATCAAAGCCATCAAAATAATAAAAGTGTGTATGGCTGTGATGAACCCTATATTAACTTAAAGCTTTACAATGTGTTTTTTCATTAACCTGCTTATTATTATTCTGAGGAAAAAATGTGCGAGATTATATAATTACTTCCTAAATAAATTTAAAAAAATAAATAAATACATACATACATGCATAAATTTATTTCTAAAAAATAAATGGATGGCATGATGACGCAGTGAGCTCAAAGGAACAACGCCTGGAGTTCAAATCTAGGCCCAGGTACGGTGGCGCTGGGAGGTCAAAAGTACTAGACTTTAAAAGAAAATCACAAAAACACAACAAAGTGTTTTTTGGGAAACATTTACGTGACAGAACAGCTGCAGGCGTTACAAGCTAACAGTAAGCGGCTAATAGAAAGCATGTAGCTACAGTATTTAATGAATCGTGACTAAAACACACAGTACCTGCATTTTTTTCTCCCTCTCCACAAATGAATCTTCCGCTTTATTTAAAGCATCTCAGAGCGATCCTGCACATGCTTTGGTTTCTGTCAACTTCTGCATGTCACGTTATTGTCTCCTCAGAAACATGCCTGTTTTGTTTCGTGAGCTTTTGCAGCGTTTTTCTACTCGCTGGTGTTTTGTGTTGTTGTTTTTTTTAAGTTGCAGTGCATTTGACCTCTCAGGGCCACCATAAGTCTGTTGTATCCTATAGATTTATCATTTCACAGTCTTAAAGTTTTGTTCAAGTTCTATCTGAGTATTATCTTGTTTTTTTAATTCACTTATTAATTATACCTAGAATTCTTTGTGGCTTTTTTTAAGTAAAACATTAAATATACACTGAAATCATTGCATTATATGGACTAATCGTGTTTTTGCTTTCTAAAGCTGTGGAAAATGTGGCATGTTTGCACACTCTGTAACACATAAGGCAAATCCTTGATTCATTTTAGAAACCACTTGAAGAAACAAAATGACAGATAATGAAATTTTAGCTGGGTTCACATCACTTCTGCTGAAAACCATTTATATAAGACAAAATTGTTATTTTACGTAGTAACATTTATTTATTTATGTATTTACAATTTGACTATTTTATTTATTACATTTACAGTTAATTGTAAGCCTTAGGTCCGAGAGTTTGGTTCATGAGTGGTAACTACTTTCTCTTGGACCTACCGCAGGACCCTGTGTTCCTCTGACTCCAGGTGGGCCTCTGTTTCCCTGCATGCCCCGTGGTCCAGGTGTGCCAGGTGGTCCTTCAATGCCAGGCTGTCCTCGACTTCCCTCGGGACCTATTCTGCCAGCCTCACCGGGGTTACCAACCTAAAAAGACAAGAGCTTTTAGACTAGAAACATTTTAAAACCTCAGCACATTGTCAGTCACTTGGCACAAAAGGAAAACGGTGATGCTATAAAGGTTAAAAACAACAAATTTCAACTCACTTCCCCTTTAGGGCCGGGTTCTCCCGAGTCACCCTGTAACAAAAATAACAAACACAAATGTTGGAAACATTACAGATGTGCTTTGGTAAGAGTGAACGTGTAAAATATGTCAGATTTATCCTGTTAGTGTTAGTGTAACCACTTACAACATCCCCCTTTTCTCCTGGATTTCCCTCATCACCTTGAACTCCCTGTGAAAAGAAAGGAAAAAGTTTTCAAATAATCTATGCAAAGAAACCCATTTGTTATTTAAATTCAGTATTTTCCTGTTAAGAGAGAATTAATGCATTCCTACTTGCTCTCCTTTGGGTCCTGGTTCTCCACGATCTCCCTGTAATTTATAAAAACAGATGAAGACGCCATGCAAAACTCAGAAGTACAAAATATTCCATTTGTATACTCTAGAGGGAGCCGATCAGCTGGTTGTTGTTGATTATTGAGTCCATTTTTACCTTTTTAGCATTTTTTAAGCAAATTGTCTGAATTTTTTATTTACTTACCCTTTCTCCTTTTATTCCAGGCAGACCAGGAGGACCTGGAAGACCAGGAAGACCAGGGTCACCTTTGGGTCCCTATAAAAAATAAATATGTACATCAGAGAAGTTGAAACATTTAAGCAAGGATAAAGAAAAAAAATGTCCAGCACAGGCACCCCTGGCACCATGCTTAGAAGTAACTGTCATAAAGCTTAGCATTGCTAGTCATTCTCTCCAGCGTGTTTGTGTGTGTGCCATTCTCCGTTTGATCACCGTCCGGCTTTCTGAGGAATGCCAGGAGAACAGAGAGCTCTTTCAGCCCGCTGCTTGGTCTCCCCTTACTGTGAAAATAGACCTTGTGTGAGATCCGGCCTCCATCTATTCTCTGAGACATTCCTGCTAAACAACAGCCAGGACTTTAGAGTCTGAAGTTTCCCTCTCTTTGGTTTCTTTCATTCAACGTTTTTTAAAAAGAATCTATAGATAATTAAGGAATGTAGTCTACCAGCTATTCTACTGATTGCTGTTGTTGTTTGTTGGGGGCACATTGGTTGCCAGGCCTTTTAAAGTGATGCATTTTCCCAATTAAGGTAAGAATGTAAGCTAATATAAGCTAAAAAAGAATAAATGTTTTCCCAATCAAAATGATTCACTTAACAATTACAGTCTAATGAATTTTTCTTTATAACATACCCGGGGACCTGGCTTTCCAGCGGGACCTGCAGGACCTTGCTGTCCTCTATCTCCCTGTAGGTCAAAAAGAAGATGATAAGAAGGTGAAATGGAGTAAAGTTTAAATCTAAAACACAAGCATAACAGAAATTCTTCTTGGGGAAAAAAAACACTTACAGGTTCACCAATGGGCCCGACAGATCCCAGCTCTCCCTGTTCTCCACGCTCACCCTGCAGTAACACGATACAGTGTCATAACAGAGGTGACACTCGCTATACTGATGTTTCCACAATCCCTGTTCATACTTACGAGTTTGCCAGCAGATCCTATTGCTCCAGAAAGGCCTGAGTTACCAGAATCTCCCTGTATAGAAACATCAAAGCTTATTTCAGATAGTAACAATTTAAGAAAAAAAATAATAAAAATCAATTAACAACAGAAAAATCTTTGGGGGTTTTTTTTTAATATATTGATTAGGAAAAACACCTTAGGGCCACTTGTGCCTTTTGGTCCAGGTACACCAGGCAAACCCTAAAAACAGAGGACATGCATTTATATACGACACTAGAAATGGAAAACTGCTTTCAATCAGAGGAGCAATGTACCATTCTTAAAATGAACATCACCATAACGGTAAGAGAGGATAAAAGCTGGGTTAGTGGATATAATTACATTTTGACACAAATAAGAAGATAATAACTCGTAAGGCTTTTGCAATCATTCGAAATTTCAAGATGATTCTCATAAATTCCCTAAACTTGACACATCAAAACTCTGCTCTGGCAGTTGTGCCTGATGATGACAGTAATCACTACCTGACAGCACCGTCCACTATATGCGCACTGTGTGATATTCATTATAAGATATTCATTATAAGATATAACAGTTCTTTACTGAAATGTAAACCCAGAGAAAATATGTGAGCTTAGATAAACTGTACCCGTTGAAATGACTACCATACTCACTGGAAGCCCTTGAAGTCCAACCTCTCCAGGGATGCCTGGCTTCCCAACGCTTCCCTACAGGGAAACAGAGCAAAAGATTAATCTACTGAGAAAACTAGATGTGTTTACTTTCTATAATATTGCAAGTTATAACACAAGTTATAACTATTAAACAGTGTAATAATGCTAAACCTTTGCTCCAGGCATTCCAGGAATACCCTCACGACCATCCACACCTGGTAAGCCCTGATGAGAAAGGAGAGAAAGAACAATGCATGGTTTGCTCACAATGTGCACTATCTGATAATCACAGGATTATTTGTCATCACTGATACAACACTCACAGACTCGCCCTTGGGACCTGGAACGCCTGTGAGTCCTCTTGGTCCTTGAGCACCCTAAACAACAAAGCAACCCAACGGTCAATAGTTTCTAATGGCCGTAAACAAACAGTCTAGTTATTCTTATGTTTTATTTATGACAATATTCATATCTGTGATGATAAAGTGCTGCTGCTTACTTGTTCGCCTTTAGGCCCAGGTTCACCCATAGCACCTCTTTGGCCTACATCCCCCTGAAATAAGTTGTCAGGTTATAATTACATGTCATCTTTAGTTCAAAGCAATCTTATTTATGTAGCTCCGTTTTACAACAAGTCTGCCCAAGGGACTTATATACAATATAGCAAGGTAAAGACCCCTCAATATTCAGGCAATCCACAATGAGCAATAAGAGAAAGAGGAGAGAGAAAAAAGGAACGTAGAGACCGAGGAGAACAAACAGGACAAAATGCAAACTACGAGAAAGAGTACACTAAAGGTAATGACATTCAGTATTTGCATATAAACAAATCAGGAGTGAAAACAGGGGGAGTGCAGAGGAAATGCTCAGTGTTTCATGGGAAGTCCTCCCAGCAGCCTGGGTCTATAGCACCATAACTAATGAATTGTTCAGGGTCACCTGATCCAACGCTAGCTCTAAGCTTTTAGAGATTTAAGCTTAATCATGAAAGGAGAGTGTATACTTGTCTCCCAAACCCAAGTTTAACTTAAGAGGACCATGAACCCTCTGCCTCTCGTTCTAGTTTTGGTAACTTTATGAACCACAAATGTATTTACATTGAAACAAACTTACAGCTGCCCCTGCAACACCCTGTGGACCTGGATCTCCATCAGGACCTCGAGGTCCCTGCCAGAGAACAAAATAGGTATTAATATCATTTAATTACAACACTTTACCAATTAAACATGATTGATCTTGATTCTTTTTTTAGTAAAGTCTTTTTACGATATTTTAAGTACAATAAAATACAGCACAGACTATTAAAAAAAACAAGAAAACATTTTAAACACATGATCTTGAATTTTAAATCTAGCTAATGTGTTTGGGAAATGTTGTGGCAGGTCATGTTAACCCTGTGTTGGTTTTATAATGTGGCATATTATAAAGCCAACACAGTGTTTTTTAAATCAGTGACATGTCTGGACTGCAATCAGTTAAGCTAGCACCCACAGTCTTTAACTGTGTAGCTATGCTACTGTAAGACATGGGAGTAGTTTGGTATTGTCTTGATGAAATAAGCAAGACAATACTCATAAAATATGATAATATGAATAATAGTAACATATGATATCCTGAAATATAATTTGGCACTAATTGCGCCTTCACAGATGTGCAAGTTACCCATGTCCCATCAGTTGTACCCATGTCACACCATTAATACCATAAGCAATGCTGGCTTTTGAGCTAAGTGCTAATAACAGGAATATATTCCAACCACAGGATAGTTATTGATAATTTTGTTTCAGATGAACTGCAATTGAACAACATTTTCTTTTCACTTTGCATTTATGGATGCAAGAAAAAAAAACTGTGTTTACTGCCAACTGTTTTCACATGTGCTTGTGGGCGACTGCAGCATTTACACTATAGAATAATGTCTTTTTATTAATGCAGTGCCCTCAACAATATTATTCAAGACAGGACTCATTCAATTTATGGATCATGTTACTGTTCGTTTGCCAATCAAATAAGTTCATCTCTTTTTAATTGCTAAACTTTTTTCACTTTATTTGTGACTACTGGTCCATTTTTTTTAATGAACTCATGGTATCAAATTCAAAATGAACTCATATTTTCTCCAGAACTTATATTTTATCTTTTAAGAATATTTCATTTCAAAATTAGGGTTTATTTAAATGATTTACCAATTACTGTTTACATACATGGTGTCGTGGGCTTAAAAATGAAAGAAACATTTACCCTCTCTCCCTTTGGGCCCATCATTCCCATAGCTCCACGAATTCCTTGAGCTCCCTGGATCAACAAACAGGTTAAGCAGATGCCTGGTGAGCATATTAACAGAACACAGAACAGTAACAAACAAATTGTAGCTTGAAAGACTCTTAATTCACTGATTAAGTACTGTATCTCACCCTCGGTCCTTGGGCTCCAACCTCCCCTGGACTTCCCTGCTCTCCCTCCGCGCCCTTGATGAGTGAAAAAAGAAAAAAAAATCATTTGAAAAGCAATATTTAGTTAATCAGATGAAACATTGGGCTGCAAATTTAACTACATTATAAGAGTGTGGGCATACTGTGAACCGTGATGGCACTGGCAACTTATCAGCGTGTTTCTTTTGCAGAAAAAAACAAATTGATGTTGCTCTTATCCACTGTGTGTTAATTAGAAAATAGGGGCAGCCATTCTGAAAAGTGTTTAATACCCACTTCTTAATGGATTGCAAGTGGGGAAACCAGACAAGCATTTAACCGGTCCCCAGCTTTGCAAATTACAAATAATATATTTGCTGCCTCTGTGGTACACCCGAGAAAGCATATCCATTAAGACAGATATTTATCAGGACCAGAGCGGAGCACATTTTCTCTTGTTAAAAAGGGCAATTTATTCTTTTAAATATGCGAATCAAAACCAGCAATTAAAATATGTAAACAATATATGGATGATAATGAAATGTTACATAACAAGCCGAAACTAATGCAGTCAAACAAGTCAGCCGCTGCTTTTATTATGAGAGAAATTAGTAGTGCTTGATCAACTACCATCTGATGTAAGATTCAGAATTCATATTCTTCTATTTGGACAATATTCTTGCTCTTCAAGAAGATAAAAGTTATCCAGACTGTTAAATCATTCAAAAAATGTCTTGATTTTCTGGTGATTGGATTTTTTTTTTTGAGTTAATGAAACAATAGTCTTCATGTTGGGTGAAGGTTGGAGTCGGGTCATATGTCATATGTAATATGCAATTTAGATTACCATTGTCTCCTTCGACTTCAAATGTAAATACACCCCATGCTTTTATATAAATAGCATTGCTTTCTACATCATGCCAGTTTCTTCCATATAAACGCAACATTTACTTATTCTCTAGTTCAACATTACTTACAAATATTGTGAGATAATACTCTTAAAGCCCCGCACAGTGCTGTTCTGTCGTTAACTGTAAATATCTTTGCGTGTGAGAGTTGTGTGAATTGCAGGCAGGCAAAAGGCGCCTCAAATGAAACTTTCAGTGAAGGAGAAAATCACTCTCAGCGAAGGAGTGCAAGCTGACAGTAAATCATATCCTGGCATGGGGGTGATAAAGGGAGATAGCCCCAGACTCATTTCCATTTATATAGTGCGTGGACACATTACAGGGAGAAGCTAGATCTGCTTGAATGTCATTTCGAATAAATCATCGCCCGTGCATGACAAGGAGTCAGAGAAATTACACACAAGCTTGTATCACTTCCTCTTGAAATTGAGCAGCACAAATAATCCTTGTCTCAGTGGTGTCGGGAATCAATTTTTTAAAGTTTAAGTCACACGTATTTTTTTCCCCGATGTGCAACGTTGTGACAGTTGCGGGGGGAAATCCGGTGTTTTTAGTGATTATTTACACAGTTATAGGAGTATAAATTCACTTTGTTTATGCACCGAGTGTTTATATCAGTTCATATGGCTGGAAATAGTCATGAAGTAGATTTCAGTTTGCAAGCATTAACATATTTTACCTTGTGTCCTTGTTTCCCAGGTTCTCCTGCTTCACCCTTTGCACCTTTGTGGCCCTAGAAACAAGGCAGATCTATTAAAAAAGACAACAACACTATTTTGGGATACTAATGTGATTTCAGAGCAAACAAAAGTGACTTCTATTCACCTTCATGCCAGGAAGACCAGGATGTCCCGAGGTCCCAGGTGGACAGGAGTTGGGACACTAAGCAACACAATAAAAGTCAGAAAGTATTCCTAAAATCTAGTGTAAAAACAAAACAAGAAATACGGAAAGTAATTTTACCAGATCAGTGCTGCCAAGCACTCCAGAAGCACCCTGAAATGGAGTGAAAACTGCAGTTAACATTTTCATAATTCAACATAATCAGTGATTAGAGGAGCTTGTAAATACGCTAAAAGAAAGACAACAGTGTTTATTGATGGCAGCTAACCAATTAAACCTAATGGCTTTAACGTGTATATCTAGAAAGTTTGGAAATTTCATCAAATCCCAAATGAACCTTTAATCACTTACTCTGGGCCCTGCTGCTCCACGAGGTCCCTGTGGCCCTCTCACACCCATGGCCCCCTGTGATAAGAGGTGTAAACACATCAAGTCTACACAGGGAAGGTGTGCACATGGTGTGTAATTGCTAACATGCAAGAGGATAAAAGTACGGCAAGGTATTTCTTGAAATTTAAGCAAATGCAAACCACCATTACCAGCTTACAATTTGATTTTCAGAATAAAAGATGTGGATTATTTTTTGATTCTGATTGTGTCAATTATATCGGTATATACAAAATAAGCTGTAGCACAGCTGGGTCACAGGAATGTGGATCTTTTTCTTTTGGATATTTAATGTACTGTTTCATGTTTCATAGGACAAAATATATTTACTGTGATTAGAAATGTATATTATGATTTATTTTAAAAAGGCAAAAGTCCATCTTTGATTGAAAAATATGATTTACATCTTTTGGGGATTGACTTTTTTTAGGCAAAATAATTATTTGTAATAAAAAGAAAACTGAATTGATTAGATGATACTTTCGGGTTGGTAACAGTGTGTGTGAGTGTGAATGCATTCTGCATGTGCACATATATATTTTGTCGCTTTATAGGGGTATTAACGCATCGTACCTCTGTCAGTTCACTGACGTTACAGAGTGTAGAGATGTACAATGCAACTTTTATATGTTTATGTATTTTTAGTGGTTTACGCATTTGCCTAATAAGCTAAAGACCCCCGGTGAGATCCTGGAAGGATGCAAAAATCCTTTTAAGGATGTATCAGTAAGGGCTGCCAGATCAAACATGTGGAACTACCTGCTGTGGCTATTTCTTGTGAATAAGGAAATGGCTGTAACAGTAGTTTCTTCTTCTTTTATATTATCAGTTTGTAATCATGAAAGATACTTGTATCCTCTTGTATCCTCCTCACTGTCTCAATAAAAAAAGAACGACAATGGTCCTTTTTCTCTGCCTCTACTCACAGGTGGTCCAGCTTTTCCCAATTCACCCGGAAGTCCTCCAGGTCCCGGTGGCCCCTGCTCACATTTCAGACCATTCAGTATTATTGACACGTGTTGAATACAAAATAATTTAAACTTTTAGAATTACAGGAACTTGTATTTGTTGTGTAAACAAATTACTTACAGGGGGTCCATCTGGCCCAGCACCCTGAGGAGACGTATAATATGATTCAATATGAGTGATGTACAGGGTTTGGTGAACATAGCAATGACTTAAACACTAAAATTTAGACAGCTTCTATATCATATTACTTCATGGTGGCCTCGATTGGCTATTTCCTGTGACTGGTGAGGTTCAAGAGGAAATGTTACTTACAGCTGCTCCACGAGGTCCAGGTTTCCCAGGTTCCCCCTAAAAAACAAACATAAACTTCAGGATTAGGTATGAAATTCCATTTTCAGGTAAAACTGAGCTATTTGATCCTGCAAACAGTTCAAATTAACATTCCTTCAGCTCATCACATGACTGAGCTGGGCTCACTCAGCCAAGCAATGTTTAGCCTAATGAGGAAAGATGTTGGGGCTTCGTGCCTCATGGGGATTACACAGAAGACTTGCAGGATTAAGTCTCATTTGTCATGAGGAATTGGTTTATGCACTGCGGCTCTTTCTGCCATGCCAAAAGACTGGACAGCAGCTTGGCACCATTTCACTGACAGTCTCTGAAGCAGGAAAGCAAAGGCTCATTAGTCACTCACTTTCTGTCCGGGGGGACCGTCAGGCCCAGGATCTCCAATGGGGCCAGTCAAACCCTGCAGAGAAGAGTCATCGAGTGAAATTAACACATCATGGCAAATCTCAAAACAAATCAAGTGCCTGTTTTGCTCTTATATTTGAAAAGACACTTTCAGAATTTAAATATGTTGCTTATGATGTCAAAAGGAAATGCCTTTCACCCCACCATCCCAGTCAATATTTCCATGTTGATCAGCTGATCCCCATATGTTACATCATCAAAATACTTGTGTGGGAGGAATTCTGCTCTATTCTGTTGGAAGTGGGAATAACTTGACTTTAACACCCCAGAATTTTAGTTCACGCTTCTCTGCTCCGTCCACAAAAGGGTTTTCAAATTATCGAGTACACAAGAAAATATAAGCGCCAGGTCAGAGGGCAAAACTTTAGGACTGCAACATTCCTCCGGCGCTTTTCAAACACGACACTGAAAGAAATCATTCCACACTGTTTTGAGAATTTTCAACAGGAGACACCAACAGTGGCCTGCCAAACAAAGCTACTATTGTTTGTCACTTTGGGTGCAGTTTCTATATAGGCAGTGACTTTTTTTATCTTATATTTTGAATTAAGTAACTGATTTGGTCTGTTTAAACGTCTAAAGTGAAAGGGAATTCACCTAAAGACCAAAATGTAAGCATAAGATGGGCTTTTGTGTTTTCCTAACCCACTGTTAAACTCTGAAAGGAACCTAAATCATGCAGGCCGTGATGCAAAGGAAACTGGGACTCGTTCATCCTGTCATTCCTCAAATTTTTTGCACACATGCACTAAGATCCCCTTCTACATCTAAAATTTCAGTGGTCCCTCCAAAAGTCTAACGTGCAAACATGACCTATAATGTGGGAGGAACACACCTTGGTCCCACCCCCTTTGCAGGTTTCAGGGTTTCTTGATAACTTTATAAAATAATACTGATCCTAATAGTACAAAATATACTTCACTCACATCATTTCCAGGAATTCCAGGTAATCCTCCAGAGCCAGGTTTACCTGCATCTCCGCCGGGTCCCTAACAAAGGTTACAGATAGTCAGTGAAAAAGACACACAATTGATACAATTACTTAAATCTCTTACTATATGTAATACTTACAGGAGGACCGTCTTCGCCATCGTCTCCCCTCTCTCCCTGAAACAAAAGAGATTTAATACTTTCAGGGGTCCAAACACTGAACTATTTTTAAAGTGTCTGACAGATTATACTGACAATGGTGAAAAACTATAAGCACTTACAGCAATGCCGTCAATTCCTGGGACACCTGCAGGTCCAGGGGGGCCAGGGGGTCCTTGGTTATTCTATGTATAATGAAATTAATTGTAATGTAATAGGAAAATATCTGATTACCTTTCTGATAAATACCCAACAATTTTGTCCCTCTGACAAAAGCAAATATGAAAAGAGCAAGAACAGGTGCACTGCCATGTTATAGACAGGGCTGTCTCTGAAATACTGAAACAGAATTTCGGTAGCTGACAAAATACTGAAACAAAGAACCAATTTAAATGAAAGCTGAAAATCTTGCATTTTCCACAACAGATTGATGCTCAAACAAATTAACCGAAGAAAGAAATCCCAGTCTAAGCATAATTGCAGGTAAATTAACTTTTTGTTTGACATGCACGCTTGCAGAAGAACTTACCAGCACTTCTGCCACATCTGTCTAGAGACATAATAGAGAAAACAGGGAGAGAGAGAAACATAATGAGACTTACTTGAGAGGAGCAAATAAGGACAAGCTGCAAGAGCAGCACCAGAAATGGCCCTTTAATGCGCTGGGCCCCTGTCATGATCTCCCCTGTGCAGGAAAGGTAAAAGTTGTAGTCCTTTCTCTGGGGTTTGTTGGGTTGAAGGAGCCCCCTGTAAAACAACCCAACTGACTCCGGCTAGAGCTGTCTAGACAGCCAAAGGTCCCATAGCTTTCAGTGGCTCATGTATATTCATACAATGACCGGTTACAGGAAGTGATTGGAGGGTTTGCAGGGGAACACCACAGGGAGGGGCTACATTGCTGACACTACCAATAGGCAGGATCAGCGGTTTATTTAACCTCTGCTACGACCCAAAATGAATTTTATTCAACGTTTAGTGTTACCGTTTATCTTTATATAAGAATGAAAAAATTAAATTAAATTAAAGACACAAAGAGATAATCGTGGTCCGCAACTTGTTCTGTGAAGGGCAAATCTTGGGCGCTGTTTTGGCCCATTCCCTCCTCTTCATTACAACTGATCATTCTTACCGATGCCCCGGCTGGGAGGTCATAACATTCTTCCTTCCGGGCTCGAGTCACATCGCAGTGAATCAGCATTGACTGCAGTTCAAACTAGAGAAATAGGGAAAAAATACTGTTAATTAGCACAATACCGTGAAAGTACAGTACAGTCTGTGTCCCAAAGTTTAGGCCCTTTAATAATATATCGTCAGTTAGGATAAGACAAAAAATATTTAAAGAATAAAACCAGAAAACGAAAACTATCGAACAGGACAGGGAGCATATCCGAACATAAACAATTAATAATAATAATAATAATAATAATAATAATAATAATAATAATAATAATAATAATAATAATAATAATAATAATAATAATAATAATAAGTATAAGTATAAGTATAAGTATAAGTATAAATATAATAAGTATAATAATAATAATAAGTAAAGTTTAGATGAGGAGACCACAGACTACCAAACAGGATGCTGGAAAACTTTGCTAACGGGCGCCCGGAAGGAAGAACTCCTGTGCATATAAATAAAAGACTGTTTGGGGGCGTTTTTGTTGTGGTTTTCATAGTAAAAGCTTTGGCGCTGCAATCACTTGAAAAATATTTAAGTTGTAATGTCCCTATATTGACGTTTATGCTAAACGCAAAAGATGTGTACATCAGAATGAAGACATTTGAAAAAGTGTAGGCCTGGGGTCACGTGGGTGGTCAATCAAAACAGTCCTTAGGCTTTAATTATGAATTCTATTTTTCTATTATAAATAATGAAAAGTCATTATGTATCAGGAAAGTGTGTCTTTTATGTACTTAACAATCTGCCATATTATATTCTGTGTAGCTTGAACCATAGCCCACAGTAACAAGAAAGAAAGAAAGAAAGAAAGAAAGAAAGAAAGAAAGAAAGAAAGAAAGAAAAGGAAATGATCTGTAATGAAATAAGAAACATTATGAATCGAAATATATTAGGTCTAAGACCAATTATGGTGTTAAATCCTAAAGTACTGTTCCCTACTATATATGGGTCTTAAAGTGGGCGAATTCCATCAACTTTAGTACTAAATTTAGTCCTAAAAGAAACATACCGGAACTGCTACCACCGGGTTATCCTTGAGCTTTCCTATTAACGTGAAGCCATCAAGGCTGACTTCTAGTCTGGGTGGAATATCCTGAGACTCGATCAGGACACAGTCCACGAAAAGGGCCACAGAGTCCCTGCTGATTTCCAGGAACACTCTGTGCCACTGGTCATTGAAAAGAAACCCCAGGGGGCTGAAAACGACAGTCTGCCTCCCTCCGTTAAGCGCTGTGAAAGTAAACTCCAACGACTTGGATTCCCCGTTGAGCCTGACGGCCATCTGCTCGTCGCCGTTCACATCTTGCATTTGCCAGATATTCCAGTTTTGATTTACGGTGCTGCCACTCATGCGCAGCACTGCCACAAAGACAAACTCCTCCGGCAATCCAAGCGGATAGGCTGATCTGCAGCATAAAGGGTGCACAGTTATTAAACCCTCAGAATTTTTTTTTCAATTAAAAATCAGCGGATCGATCAGAATGTATGAACTTTCTTGATTTTTTAGACTGTTATTAATGACTCTGTTATAAAATGAAACCTATCGACATCTCTTGCAACACGAAGGTTTTATTCGGTGTGTGATTTGTGTGGAAGTTAAAGATGGGTCACAAAAGGAAAGGGGTGAAGCAGGTAATCGCGCCTTTGATGGTCAGGACCATGGACAGGGTAAACGGCATTAAACCAGATAAACCACTAGGTGTCGGTGTTCACTCACACATTTCAAAGCACAGCACCTCACCTTGTGTTGATTCTGAAGTTGAATGCTGGGCCTATTTGATAAGCAACATTCTGAGGAGATGGTCCAGCCACCTTCTTCACAGTGCCCCTTCTTGCCAACTCAGCAATGTGGAACTGTGACATGATATAAAATCCTGAAGGACACAAGAGTGGTTAAATATACATCTTATACAGCTTACAATACAATAGTTCTTATTGTTTATGTGCTATTTAAGTGTTCCTTAAATGTCTATTTACAGAGAAAATGTTGGGGTCATTCTCATTATACACTCTTTTTTTTCTTTTCACAATAACATTACTTCATCTGTATTATATTTTGAGTCCACCTGGGAAATGATCCTCCCCAATGCTGATCTGAGGGCACATGGACTGCTGCTCCAAATGAATACCAACATGAGATGAAAATCTCACAGCTGCAAGAAGGAAAGAGAAAGTAGTCAAAGGGTGTATGTGTGTGTGTGTGTGTGTTTTGTAGGAGGGAATAAAAGCTCAGTGTTTGGAAAGCAGCACCAGTGCCTTGAATAAATATTAGACTATCTCTGGCTGTTTGCCATATTCTCTTTAACACTTCAGTTCTAGATTTGCCTGTTTTTACACATCTGTGCAGAAAGTTTAAGGTTTTCCTCGAGTGTGAAGAGGATCTTTCCTTTTTCTGTTTGCCAACATGAGGTTCAGCATTGCATAAAACACCTCCCCCCAGATGTATAACTCTGGGTTGATGCTGTAGCGTTACACTTATATATATTTGGCAATTTAATATACTTTGAGAATTCAGTGTACATTTGAATCTACATTTATATGTACTTCCACAAAACAAAACTCCTAACCAAGTGATGTTAGTGCTTCTACACATACCCATATGCTGGATATATGTCATAAAATATAGATAAGAACAGGATGCGGTAAAGAGGGAAGACATATGGAGAGAGGAAGGAAAACAAATAGTGTAAACCTAATGGGAAAGAAGGTCATGAAATAAGTGCCCAAGTCAATACATGTCGAATTATTGATTTCCTGATACTTATAAAAATAAATGCGGGTGTCCAAGTCTTTTGGCTATAGAAAAGAGTGCTATAAACTCAGACCACACTGTTTAGAGTAACAAAAATGTGACAATTATTTAACATGTTAAAAAGATCATGCAGCTCAGAGAAACAGTTTCAGCAAAGAAGAACAGCTGCCACAAGCACAAACTAATGATTAATATGTGTAGTATGCTGCGGTTGACAGATACCAAACATGACTCATATTTGAGGCAATGCACTGCTCTGGTAATCTTGTTACTTTGTTCCTGTTTTTTTTTGGGGGGGGGGGGGGGGGGGGGGGTTTATGAAATGCCAGCTTCATGTGTCATTGATTTGTCAGCAATTGCACCATACAGCTCAGAAGATTACTTACTCTGGGAATGAAGTCCAGTGCAGAGGCACAGTGGGATCACATAGCAGCAGCACAATGAATAGAGCAGGATATTTCTGGAAGTTAATCAGAAGAAATCCTTGGTTCAGGTTTCTGACAGCACAGCCAGACACAACTCGTATTATTCTTGCTGTTGCAATTAAGTAAAAAGTTTACCTTTTGATTCCACCCATTTAAAAAAATTACCTGCTGCAGGATTTATTTTCTGATTTTCTTCCAGTAGTGAGCAAAAAACCCCGAAAAACGCTGAAGTGTTGCTCGGTCAGCGGAAGTAAATAGCTTTGGGTCTCAGTGAGAGGTCTCTTATAAGCTTGGCTTTTGTTATTTATTTGCAGGAGTGAGTCAACAGTCTCTGCAGTGTCAACTTCACCGTTCTCTTGCACCCACCTTGGATTTTATTTTAGGCCTTTAATGTTACTTCAGGCATATATAACCTCAGTATTGTACCCCATTTGTAATTCTGTGAGCATCATTGTGTATGCTAAATAAAATGTAGTTGACTATGAAAAAGATCATGTTACCCTGTGGTGACATAATTTCCCCTGAACTTTTGGGACTGCATTCTTTGTGATCTCTGTGGCTGCATGGTATTCAGACGACATTGTTTCCAGTACAGTCCAAACTGAAAATCAAGAGACTCTGACCAGGGAAGTATTCAAGCTGTGTTTGTTCTTAGAAGAAGGCAATAAAGTGCAGGACTTGCATTTTTCACAGTAGTCATAACACCCAGAGCCTAAGAAATGTCTTGTGTGGATTTCTAAGAAACTGGACCTTTTTTCCCCCCCAAGATTACCAGTGATTATGAATAAGAAATGAAACTGTTGATTGTGAATTTGTGTTTCTCCCCCACATCTCCTCCTTCTGTTGTGTCATTTAAAAAAAAAAACTTCTTGAAGTGATATATATTAAGTGAACTCTACACTGATGAGTTAGATTCGATCTGGGCTTGGTGATCAGACCACAGCAGTGATGTGATCTTTTTGGAAGGTAAGTCCGAGTTTCTTCTTCTCAGTTTCTTCTTCTCAGAGTCCAGAAGAGATAAATAAATTAAACAAATGCATACATAAATCATGTCAGAGACCTTTAGACTCAACCTTATCTGGACTTTTTATTGAATCTAAGGAACAAAAAATCTTCTTTGACATCAAACTAGTGCTTCTACTTAATAATACCACCTGCACCTACAGAGTCCAGCCATGTTTGGTATTCTTGCAGACACAGACTATATGCATATCTTTTTAATCACACTGGCATTTGGTGTTTCAAGGGATTTTATATATGAATTATTTCCTTTACCTCTGTATTATATGTAAGTCTCTGTGTGGGGTTGTTTATGTATGTATGTATTTCGGATGATTTGTTTAAATTTCTTTTTGTACATGTAACTGAGCACATTTCCTAAAATGATTTTATGTCTGCACCTCTATTTGTGACATTGGCTATCAAAAATAAAATGAATTAATATGAAAGTAAATTAAACTGAGTAAGTGAATTGGATGTGGTCACAAGAACAATGAACAGGCTGGATTATGACTTCAAAAAGTGACAGTGTTATGCAAAAGTTTACAACATAAATAAACAAACGTCTTTGGAGAAAAAAAAACTTTTTTTTCTCTTCTTATTTTAATTATTATTATTGTGTGCTTGTTGAACTTTGCGGTGTTCCATTTAACGGTAGTAGTTTTGCATGTCAGCCGCGTCTCCGGTATGTGCAGCTACGCGCAGTTGAGAGGCGTACAGCTAGAGCAGCGTCTGCTGTCAGCTCTTCAGATTGAGCACAGTTAGCTCCCTGCTTAGCAAACACTGCTCACAGACATAACTACATGGAGGAGTGACGCTGTGTAACATTCTAACGCCAATTTTTCTATCAAGCTGACCAGGCCGGGAGGAGAATCAGTCAGCGGGGCATTGTTTTCTGTCCGCACTTCACTGTGAGAGGACGGTGAGAGGACTGAAATTTGAGCTAACGTTGGTTAGCCGGCTAATGTTAGCTTCCCAGCGAAATGGTGAGTAGCGTTAGCTTGACTGCGCAGCTAATGTTACCCGGTGGCAACTGTTCAGTGGGTGGCTAGCGCTGCTAAGTGTTACCGTTAGCGAAGGCACTGTCAAGGGAGACTGTTTTCAGGGGGGTGGTCTGTTAAAGTGTATTGTCTTTGCCGATTTTTTTCCTAACATTTTCTGATCCTTTTTGGGGAAAATATGTTTTGTTAGCTTCCCACCTGTAACCGAAATGAAATCCTTGCAAAGACTCTACCCTTCAGCTAGAGACCTTTGCTGCCTCACTCCTTCTAGTTATAGCATCTAAATCTTAAAGCTAAGTTACAACTTAAACAGCTGTTTATTTCCTTGTCTGTATTGGTTTGGGGTTTTAGCTGTTGGCTCTAGAAGAAACCATCGAGCCGACCGACGTCTTAAGGCCTTGTCATGTATATTTTAACAGAACTAGATGTTTAGATTTTACTTTCCCTGAGGTGTCTTACATTTTCTTAAGTGCCGGAGACATCGTCTTATCACCAATCGCCGGGTTGTTGGTCGGGGAAATATGTAATTTTGTTTTGGTGGTGTGTTTTTTGTTCTAAAAGTGACAGTTTTGTGTTATTGTTACGTTTGAACAAACGTTTCACTGGATACAGCTCGCACTGGCAGGTTGTTTGGTGTATTGACAGCAATGCTTCAGGATTTCGGTCAACGCCTTACTTAATCTTTTGTATTCTCCACGTATATAACCTTTGCTTACATACCTTGTCGGAGATGGGCTTTTGTCTAAAGACTAAACCTGATAGACCAGTTGCTGCTACAATCCCAATACCAAACTTTCAGCGCATCATAAATCCATAATGTTATCAAAGTGTACTGAAACATTTACACAGCGGGGAACTGTTTGACAGGGTAACGATGTCAAGTTTTCCATCACATTATTATAGGTCTTGCAGCTTAGTTACCAAAAGCTTAACAAAAGCTGCAGTCACTGATTTGATCTAATTTAGTCTGGTATGAATTGCATTTGGCTGCTCGATTCATACAAACTCGTTAATCAGTTGACTTGCAAACTCAGGGTGACCATAAAGTATTTATGCTAGGCTTGCAAAGGGAATTGATACCCAAAACAAACATGACCACAAAGGCAAATTTACCCGACGGTGTCCTTGTATGTCCTCTGTGTTGTGCCCACTTAATTTGCAGGAGGTTTTTTTTGTTGTTGTTGTTTTGTGTTTTTAAAGCAACAGAATTCAGAAAGGGATATTAACCTTGGATCTTGTCAGGCATCTGTGTTAACCCGATCAAGTTCATGGTGGTCTTTTGTAGCTCATTTCTTTTCACTGGCATGAACAGCTATTATATCTCACAGTGGATGATTTATTAATTTAATATATGACTAATTTAGCAAGCGTCTGCATGATTGTTTTTGCCAGCTTTATTTTGTCTCAGCTACGGCCAGAAATACTATACACCCTTGTCTTAGATAAGGTCTAAAGTATGTCTGTGTGTATTTCTAACACTACCATTTGGTAATATTGTATTTCAGGGCTATTTTGTGCAATGTTATTAATAGTATTTTCTCTTATCCTGTCATATCAATTCTATAATTGTTATGGGCTGTTAACTAATTAGGCCCAGAGGACAGCATGCCTCGTGTGCCAAATTTAGACCTTATGCCCTAATAACTTCTCTAAAAATGAACCCAACTGTTATATATTCCTAAACTCACTCTTGTGACTGCTGGTGATGTTTTCTTTTAACTGATTTGACCTTGGGTTTCTTTTTGTAAACCTAGGTGAGTCGTTTTACAGCTTTTTAGATGTTCTCATTCAGTTTAACTCAGTTTAAATACTGTATTTTCAAGTGTTAAGGTTTTGCAATAACCTGATTGCTGGAACTGAAATGACTAATTTGATTTCTTTTGCCTGCAGGCCTACAGGTGTATCCCAGATGATGTAAGGCACCTCTGCCTGTAGAGACCAAGATGACTGAAGTCCAGGCCACAGTGGAATTCTCTGTGGAGCTCCACAAGTTTTACAATGTGGACCTGTTCCAGAGAGGGTGAGTTTTGTCTGAGTGTTTGGAAAAGTAATTCCATGTTTTCTTCCTGGCATGAGTCTAAGAGGGATTTTATCCATGACATGGATTTCCCCAGAATATATTTATGTACTTTTACAATGTGTTATGCTAAATATTGTTCAACTGTGCTGGAATGTTTTTGAAGAAACCCTAACAAGCTTTGTCTTGCAGTTTGCATTAGAGAGGATCAGGAAGTGTTCTCTGAGTGTCCCAGCCAATGTAGGACACTTGGCAATGTTGTTCAGACCTTCAGGGCACTCACAAATGCTCTTGTACAGACAGTACAGAATATGCAAATCAGTACTTGACTATACTTTTTCAGATATGTAAATCTACCTCTTTGTTTTGATAATTGTTGTTATTGCACCACAGTGATAATGGAGATAAAGATCATACTGTAAATGTATTTAAACTGTAATTTTTACAGTTTGTAAAAAGTACTCAGTAAAGAAGTTTAGTAACTTTTGAAGTCATGCAGTGAAGTATACCATGTGAATACAGATGTGGAGGAGTTCCTCTTTTCTGACTCATTAAATTTGAATTTGCATCTTGATTATCATATTGCCGCTGGCGTGGTAAAATAGTTAAATGATCTACCGTTAATTGAAGCATGAGCATTGATGCTTTAGGATGCCTAAATATAGCATGCTGTGAATAACAATCAAACATAACTTGAATAAACAAAAACAGATAATGTTGTTTTTGCAAATGTGCTTAAATTTTGTAAAAGATAGCTGACTGTGGTACAGCAGAATAACATTTGATCTGGCACAGGTTGGCTACTTGGCTGTATTTGGTGATAATTTTAGAAACCAAATTAATTAGAGGTGGGAATCACCCCACAATATGATATTATTACAATTTTAACATTTTACAGTTATGCAAAGTCACAATATAAGTGATTATACTATGAGTATTTCAGTAACATATGTTACTTATTAATCTGGCACAAAATGTGGAGGGGAAAAGAATCAATAACCAGGTGGCCACTTTTTTGGGGGGGCATTCAAGGGGGTTGCTGTCCTATTTTTACTCATGTGACTAAGCCGCTGCTTGCTCTGAATTAGGACGTAGTTTTGTCAAGCTTTGTGTCCAGTGTTTTCCCAGTTTTAAGTTATGTCGGAATGGTGGTGCATTAGATGAGCCCTCTTATTCATAATATCCCCAAAGTATTTTAATGTATTTATTAAAATACCAATATTTGGTGTCTCTAGAAATTGGCGATTGTATATTTTTGGTTAAATATTTTGTTTTAACTACAGCATACTATGTATGTGCCAGACTGGATCTAAGTAGTAATGTAAAGGCAGAGCTTGAGGTCATCATGTCAGATTTAAGAGATACATTTATCATTTTTATGGGCTGAGCTCACTTAGCAGCATAGCACATATTGCTCTAAATAAACCACTTACTGGCTTTTATTGTCTTCATTTGGAAGCTTCAGTCCAACTTTCCCCTTTGACTTGAGCTGTTACTTCCTGGTCCCTAATACAATTCCTCGTGGCTCTGGGCAGGATGGTGTCCAAAGTTTCCGTCATCCTGCCAGTTTGGAATAATACACCCCATGTAGACATTCTTTTCTTTTTGTAGACGTCCAGCGCTGTGCAACGTTTAATGGAAGCATAAGGAAGGAAGAAAAGTGACTTGTGTTTTTTAAGCTGCTTTAACATCTGGAAATTATTTTTTATAACAGCACTGTAATGATATGTCCCAGTGCTGAGATAAAACTCCTGCCCAAAGCTCCTGACTCATCAGTGCTTTAAGAGCTTAGGTTTACTACATGAGTGACTGCAAAAGAAAGTGCTCATTATTCATTTATTAGAGGTGAAGTGTCCTTTTACAAGTTGAAACACTTGTAGCTAACCTGTGCGGTTTGTTCCCCTTTTACAGCGTGTCTAATAATGTTCACCAAGCACGTAGAGCTGTCTTTCATGGATGTCTTCATTTTAGCTCTTTACTACTAGTGGGCTTTTAAAGGTTTAAAAACCTGAATCGTTTTTGCTGAACTGAGCAGTCGTCGTTATATTTCCGGCCTGCTTATAGAATAAAATGTCTGGGTGTTCATCAGACGTTAATGAAGGTGGTCTCTGCCTGTGCAGCTAGGATATCAAAACTTGTCGGGTGCAGGGGAGGTTGTCAAATGTCATCTTTATCGGGGAAAGACGTAAAAGATTTATATGTATTTACAGGTTCTACCAGCTGCGTGCCAGTCTTAAGGTGCCACCCCGCGTCCCACACAAGGTTGAGGCCAGTCTACTTCACCCAGGAGGTAAGTTTAAAATGCGGTATGTAAATGATGAATGATAACATCAGAGGGCTTGATTTATACCTGTAACTGTATAGGTGATGTTGATTAACTTTTGCTAAAAAGTCAGGTAGACTTGGTGTATGTTATACCATTTTTATTCTCAGTGTTTATCTAAGGTTTTGTTTATCTGCCTTAGAAAATGTAACTGTTGTTTAATACAAAACATTTGTGTCAGACATATAGGATCCTGGGTAGGGGATAGGTGTTTTGATTTCAGTTTTATCTTTATTTTGTAAAATTGTTGTTAGGACCAAATCTGCCACTGCAGCTACAGACATAAGATATATCTTGTCACATGATTTCCAATGTAGTTTGTAGAGATACCATTACATGCATGGTGTTAGTGTTTCTAACGATAATAGAAACACTATTATCTTTAGAAATAGTAATAGGTTATAATTCTTTAATGATAATTTTTCATGGACCCGCAATTAATCATCATAGTTTTGTCTAGGCTCTGATCTGGCGTTTCCTGCATCAGTCCAAGATGACGTCATCTGCAGCAAAACGTTCCAGATCCTGTATAAAAATGAAGAAGTTGTTGTCAATGATGTCCTGCTTTTCAAAGTGATGATGCTGCTTGATGAAAAGAGGGTACGTTTAGAAAATAAATATGTTGTTTTTACTTATACAAGGCATTTATTTATTACAGTGTATTTGCCAATACGTCACATGAAGCAGGACCGGCTGTTGCACAGCTAAATATAGTCAGCGTTAAAGGTTTCTTGTTTTTCTGTATTGGATACTGTTGTGTCTGTGGTTTATGAAACTGAGAGCGAGTCCTCCGTACAAACATCTACCATCTGGAGTTGCGCTTCCCTATTCTGTGTTTCAGGAAAGGGAAAAAAACTGAGCTGAAATGTGGATGTTGAGTAAGATTTCTTTCTTCTTTTTTTCCCTCCCTGCAGAGAGGAAAATTAAAATAAATGTGCAACAAACATGCAAAGAGGTTGTAATAAAAATTTTTAACAAATTTTGTCAATTTTGTCTTGTTAATTTAATACGCATTTATATTAAAGAAATCGTCTTAACAGGCAAAAACATTTTTGTCAAATTAGGAATCATAGACTCATTGTCCTAACTGTAAAGTAAAATCTAAAGAGTTAGTGTGGAACATGTTTTTGGTAGAAATGCTGGGTAATTCCTCCTTCAGACACAGGAGCACAATTTGGAAGTCCAGATGCTGCCTTCAGCCAAAAGCAGTACAGTATGAGCATGATGCGTCTGCAGAATATCACAGAAATGGAGACTTCTTTCTTACTGACCCAAAGCAGTGCAGCTGTCAGAATGAATGTCTTCTCTGAAATTGCTTCTAAGTTATTTGTGCCACTTTGCTTTTCCAGTGAATAAACAGATATGTGGAGTTTAGTGCATTCTGTTAGAACAGCAGAAACTGCTTTGACACCTGGTGTGCTCTTGGGCATAGGTCAAACAACGGTTTCAAGATGTATTAGGCTTATTAGAGTTGATACCATCAAATTACAAAAAACATCTTGGTAGCTTCAAATCAGCCCGGCACATATGTTGCTTTTTGCACGCAGGCTTTGAAGTTCACTATTTAACCACCAATTACTGTTTTTCATTCTCTTCAGGTAGAAGAGTCCCTCAATGATATGGATTTCCAGCTCTTCTTGGATTTATATTTCACAGATGGTGATTACACGTAGGTGTTGAAATATTTCGTGTGCATTATACAGTGTTTTATAATTTTGACATTTGCATCTCTTATGCAAATAAGGCACTTCTAAGGTTCTTTATTATATAATTTCTGCAGGCCAGATGATCCAAACTCTCTACAAAATATCAGTGGTCGCACACTTCGTTTGCACTTTAGCCTTCAGCGAGGCATCCACCAACACATCAATGTCATGTTTGACTACTTCCACCTGTCTGTCATCTCGGTAGCCATCCATGCCTCCCTTGTGGCACTACATCAGCCCCTTATCAGGTCAGACAAGGGGTGATTTACCTTACTGACAATTCAAGCACAGCTCTTGAAGCTCTTACATGATTTTATGATGTCATTTGGCTTTGCTGTATGCAGCAAACTTCAACATAATGCCTTTTTAAAATTGTTTTTAAACATGCCACAAGATTGTCTGTTTGAAGCAGTTAAGATAACTTATGACTTTGGGTTAGAATTAAATATAAAGTAGTCAAAAGCTTACTAAAATTTTGTGGTGACTGCATGAGTTTGACTTCAGCGTCTCTTTTCCTAGTTTACCTCGACCCGTCAAATCTACATGGCTTAACCGCAATGCTCCAGCACAGAGCAAAGACTCAGTCATCCCACCTCTGGAGAATGTCGTGTTTGGCAGCACTTATGTCAAGCAAGTATCACCAGATGTAAGTGGTCTCGTCTTACAGCAAACCAAATGTATCTGGAAATATTTGCTTTATTTGTAGAGGATTGTGCACCTCAGAGTTGATCTAAAAATACGATCCTTTTTTTCGTATTGTGTTGTTCCACAAATAGTACAAAGACTGCATTAAGTTAAGTAAAAAATTACTGCAATCTAGTACTCAGTGTGCAATATGTTGTGGAACCCTAGTTATACTCTTATAAGGAAGAAAATGTAGACTTTGATTATTATGTTGACACAGTGGTGAATTTCACAGCTCTACACATCAAGAAGACCGGTGTGTTGCATAAATTGTTTTTAAAATGCTGAAGACGTGTCAAACCGTTGATAAATGGGGCACAGGAAAAGTATCAGATTACTTTTACATATGCCCAGGAATCATTTATCTGTTATAAGAGATAGGTGGGCTGTTGGAGCCTTTTCTAAGATTCATTAGTGTAACTATACCAGAGTCGTCCAGGCAGAACACTTGCAGTTCCCCTCATCAATCCACTAATATGGGGCATGTGGATAACAACCCATCAACACATTTCACAACAAGGTGTACAGCAGCCACTGTAAAGTAACTATTATAAGGAAAACAAATGCCTGGAAGTAACTCAGAATAATCTGTTATGATTCATAGTGCTCTGTGGAGGTACTGTAACACCAGAGTAATGAGGCATTTTTAAATCATTTTCTTTCTAGAATAATTCTGTGGGGATGTTATATATCAGTCAAATGCTCTACCAACCCTAAAAAAACAGGTGCCTCTACATTCTCTTCATGGGCACTTTTTTGAGTAGTAAAACTTGAAATACAGGCAACAAATGTATATTTTTTTCCCCCTATGTCCAAGAGTTTCTGTTTTGGCAGTGGCTAATGAGCAAATTATCTACAATGTTAAGGTAATAATAATGTTCACTGAGTTATTATGTTTTATAGCCTTTTCTTTCCCATTTTTGTTCCTCAGGGCAGGACATTCTTGGTATCTGACCAGTGTCTGCAGCATGCCTTCAGTCTGCACCATAACCTTTGCTCCAATCTCCTAATAGCCTACCAGGGCCTCTTTGGCTACTTCACCTCCATTACTAAGGACCTGCCCTCCTCTCATCGTATGGAATTAGGTATGCAGCATTGTGCATTATTATCAGCATCTACAGTGTTGTTACTGCAAGCTGTAAAGCAATGCATTATCCCTAAATACAAGACTTAATTAAATAAGAATTTATATTTATTTTTGCACACTTTTTAAACTTATAGCCTCTGAGGAAAAAACATTTTCTCAGAGTTACGCACAATTAAATATAATACTTATAGCTTCTTAATCATTGTTTTTGCAATCAGTGGACTGTCATTGTTTTGTTTTTCTTTTGTGTTTGCTGTGTCCAAGTTTATTGTGAGGCCATATCATTTCACTTGATCCCTACACATTATCACATTAAGCCCTTTAAACTGACTGCACAAGCAGCTTACTGAGTTGTTATAGAGATCTAATCAGGTGATCTTAGTTCATTATACTTACAACACTTGCTTCCAGTAGGGAAGTCTGTTAACCAGTAGATTAAAGCCAGACACAACTCACTGTTGTAATTATGGCTTGGGAAACCCAATCCACACAACTGGCAGATAGTCACCCATAATAATGAAAAAGGTTAAACATAACTATATGTGCAATCTTACTAGCCAAGCCCAGCATGCAAGTCCTTTATGAGCGAGTACTCAGAAGACCCTATCCCCGAAGTCAAAGGCACGTCTACATAGGTATGTCCCAAAGTACTGTACCTCAACTCCGCTTGCTTTTTTCCCGCTTTTTTCTTTTCACTTCACTTTCCTCCTTGTTGAAAACGCCATGGCCTCTGTATAACCCACTCTTTAGAAGCAAAATAAGCTTCTGTCATCTTTTTAATTTCTGTATACTCATCCTTTCTTTCCACCTTAATAACCAGGCTTTGGACGAAGAGTTTCATAACACATTTAAAGATTTTCTTAAACGAGTGCTCTCTGATAAAACTTTCTTAATGTGGTCGGATTACAAGGTCAGAAGATTTCTGTATGATTAAATAATTTGTTGAATTTGCTTCCTCAGAACAACTTGACTTAGAGGCCCGTCTGACTGAGTTATGTGAACAAGTCAAGGTAAGGCCTGTTCATTTCTGTTGTGTGTGGGGTATTTTTTTTGTTTGTTTTTTTGTGTTTTTTGTTTAGTTTTTTTGTTTTGGGGGGGTTGCATAGAAAGCTTTATTTGCTGTAGGATGGGAATCTTTTATTATACCAAATGGCTCAAGGTGTGCCAGCAAATTATTAAGATACCATTGCGTCTGTGGTATTTGTGAGCAGGCATTGTGTTGCTTCTGAGTTGATCTAATAGCATTTGAAACTGAAAGTATTTCATATTTATGTAGATCAGATAACCAGTCCTTTGCAGTTTGCTCCCTCAAGTCCGGCCCAGATAGTTGTGCCCTCTCTGCATTAAAAATAGAGCATGTTTTGTAGAGCTTTTTGAGTATATTGTAATTGTACATTTTGAAACTTGCTTTTAGTTTATTGCTAACTTGAGCCCCCTGTTGGTTGACTTGTATGTTTGTACTTCTAGCAAAAAGCAGAGTCACCTGATGAGCTGGCAGAACTAGTTAATATGAACCTGGCTCAACTCTGCTCTCTGCTCATGGCTCTCTGGGGACAATTCCTAGAGGTTGTGTCCCTGCAGGAGCATGTTGCAGCCATACTAGCTGTGGAGCATCATACACTAAGAGTGAGTTCAACTTTTTAAACCTACTAAACATTTTGCTAGATATCTGCTAGTGGTGATAATCTTTACTGTTTTAATCCTCTTACCTCCACAGTATAGACTGAATTCTTATTTTATACTGTTATTACAGGTAAGGCGGTTTGCTGAGGCTTTCTTTTGTCTTGAACATCCAAGACAATCCGCACTGGCATATCAGGAGTTACAGTAAGTCAAGTTGGCATGCGTGCCTTGATTGTGAAATGTAGCATTCCTTTTATCAGGCCTGGACCAGTACTTACTTGCCTGACATACTATAACTTTTCTCTATCTGAGTTGTTGTCTGCTTTTTTTTTTCTTTTTTTTTTCTGCTCCCTCCTTCAGTGCTCACAGTCACCAACAGATGACTAATGCGGTCAAAAGCTCCAGCTACTTCTTGTCTTTGCCTCCACTTCCAGTGGAATGTGCTGACCTGGATGGTGATGTTAGCTCCCTACCAATCATCTTTGAGGATAGATACCTGGACTCTATCACTGAAGGTCAGTAAAATTGTTTTGTTGTTTAGTCATTATTTTTGTTTAATTAGGTATGTTTCTGATTTTTAAATATATTTATATTTTTGTTTTGTGTCCTTTTTGGGCTTTTTTTTGGTTTGTTTTTTTTGTTTAACTTGGTTGAATCTTGAAGATCGGGATGGACCCTGGCTGGGCATGCACAATACAAGGACTGGCTCAGCTTCTGCTAAAACAGACAAGCCTAATGCAAAGGACCTCAGTGCAGCAGCCAGCCCAATACCTGAGTCACGATGTGCCCCTGTGGATAACCCCTGGCCTGACAACTGTGATCCACCACCTAAGTCCAAAGGCAAGTCAGTCAAACTGAAGAAAAATTCAAAGGCTGAAAACTCTAAGAAGCTGATTAGACAAGGCTCTAAAGACTCTGTGGTTTTGGTGGGCTATAAGAACCTCAAAGCTCCCTATGGTGCCAGCAGCTCAAAGTACAAAGAAGGGGAAGTTGCCCTTAACCAAGCTGAGGAACAAGGTACTTTACTGGGGGACACAACTAGTCATTTAAGGACTAATGCCAGTTCTGTTTTCGACTCTGTTGTCACATCAGTACATTCTGGAAACCGTGCTGATGATGCTGCTGTGGACAATAATGTAACTAATGCTGCTTGTCAAAAAGGTATTTTTACAAATCCTACAATCTTGGACACTCAGAGTAATCCCCAGGCGGGTACTGGGGCTGTTGCTACATGTAACCAACCGATTCCAAAAGACAAACAAGACCACAGTGGCCAAAAGGTGCCACAATGGTCTGCTGGACTAAAACAAAATGAGGTGGAAGGAAGTAACAAGGACCCATACCAACATGATAAAGTAATGGCTCTACCATGTCAGGCTGAAGGAAGAGTCAACAGTAATATTCCTGAGATTACCCAGACAGACCTCTGTGACTCACAACAGTCTTTTGTGGAATCTGTATTTGAAAGGCCAAGTAAAGAGACAGCGCAGCGCAGCCAGTCCTGTGTAGTCTCAGTACAGGTAAAGAGTGATTGTATCCGACTAACAGACGGAGGAGCCCCCAGTGCTTCATCTCGCCTCTCAGACTCAGGCATTGAAAGTGAGCCCAGCTCCTTTGCCACTCAGCTTGTTCTAGGACAAAACACCTGTGCTGGCGTATGTGTTGGGGAATCAGGTGTTGCTGCGGCCCCACAGCCTGAGAGGGCCCTCCAGAGTTCTGCACCACGACCTGTTCAGCATAGCACAGTGCAGAAGCCTGGAGGGGCTGGAGAAATTCTGTACCCAGAAAGTATCAGCGCTGTCAGTGGAGTCCAGTCATCTCTCACTTCCATCAACTCCTTGCCTTCAGATGATGAAGGTGAAGGCTCCTCTAGGGCCTCCAGTGGAGCTGAAGTCCGTGGCAGGAAATCGAGCATCTTGGTGCAGGAGCAGAGTTTAGTCTTTTCTGGAGATATCAGCGGACGGCCTGATGCTGCCTGCAAACCTGACACTGTTACAGGGGATTCCCAACTTGGAAAGCCTTCTTTGGATTTGGAAACAGATCCCAAATTAATATGTATTTCTGACTTGGGACTACAGGAAGCAGCCAGCTCTGGATATAAGGAGTCCCGTAGTGAACCTCATACAGCCTGCCCCTCCAGTAACTCTGCCACCACCAGTAGCACTGACCTGGTAAAACGTGGAATGGTTGAGAACTACTTCGGCTCATGCTCTAGCACAGATGTGTCTGAGATCAGCCCTATAGAAACATCTGCTATCACACTGGGAATTCAGGCAGGACCACAGGTTGAGGAAGATGAGGATGAGACGGAGCATGAGATGATAGAGAATGGTTACTATGAGGAAGGTGACGGCTACGCTTTTGTGAATGGTGTTGCTGATGATGAGCAGGTTGGGGATGCAGCTGCTCAAGAGACAAATCTTTCATTTGAACAACTTGGCATTGGCTACCTCCATGAAACAAAAGATTTATCAAAAGCTCCGATCTGCTCAAACATAACCGCCAGCAGTGTTGGATATAGCTTCGGAAGACCTCCCTATTCAGCCACTTCCCTTTCTTCAAGCTTGCAGTGGTATGAGTGCGCACCCACACCACAGATGAAAGCGTGAGTCATCATTTTTTCTTTTTAAAATATCACTTAATGTCTTCATGCACACACTTGTCAAATTTCACACGTTACAGATGAATATTCATCCACCTGTGGCTTTTGGGGTTTTTTTGTGTAGGTTTATTAAGGCCAAGGAAGAAATGAAGCAGCTAAAGCTTCCTGGTTTCTTGTACAGCGAGGTGCCTGAGCTGGCATCCACTGTGCCCTATTTCAGCATGGAGGAAGATGAAAGCTGTGAAGAAGGCATCCATCTCATAGTCTGTGTCCATGGCCTGGACGGTAAGAAAAAGTTCTGAGAGTTGGTTTTGAAATCAGTTTGCTTTTTTATTAAAAAATTAATGGATGCATTTTGTTCCCTTTATTGCTGCAGGTAACAGTGCAGACCTCAGACTTGTGAAGACCTACCTGGAGCTTGGACTGCCTGGTGCTCGTATAGACTTTCTAATGTCGGAGAGGAATCAGGTATAGATATGAAAATAAACCTCGAAAATGGTTTTTTGTTTGTTTGTTTTTTTGTTTTTGTCAGATTTTCATTGCCTTGTTTATTTAATACTATTTTTATCTTCAGAATGACACCTTTGCTGACTTTGAGTCAATGACGGACCGACTGCTGGATGAAATAGTCCAGTACATTCAGATATACAACCTTACAGTGTCAAAGATAAGGTAATGCATTCTGTTAATGCAAATCTAATATCATAACATAATTATTAAGAAATTGCTTGTATTTTAATGAACTTAGATTTAAGTTGGTGATTCAGTTAACTGATTTCCAAAAGCATGTCTAATGCTGTTAAAGTATGTCAGTGAAATTGTTCCATTTTAATGTTGTTTGTTGTTTTTACATCTTTTCTTTTTTTTCTCTTTTTTTTATCGATGTATCCTTTGCAGCTTTGTCGGTCATTCGCTGGGAAACCTCATAGTCCGCTCAGTGCTGACCAGACCCAGGTTTAAATGTTACCTGAACAAGCTGCACACTTTTCTTTCCCTTTCTGGGCCTCACCTGGGGACACTATACAACAGCTCTGCTCTGGTGAATACAGGTGAACGTCAGAAGAGTTGACTGTATTTTCAGAGATTCCATATTTTATTCAGCTTATTGGTAGCTGATGTTTTCTGTTTATTTATTTTTTGTGTGTGTTTTGTTTCTTTTGTCATAGTGATGGATCCTGTTAAATAACTAATATAACTTTGTTTTTAGGGCTTTGGTTCATGCAGAAGTGGAAAAAGTCTGGGTCACTTTTGCAGCTGACATGTCGTGATCACTCTGATCCTCGCCAAACTTTCCTCTATAAGCTCAGCAAGAAATCTGGTAAGCTTTTTTTTTTTTTTTTTTTTTTTTAAATTAAACCAGATGTGTTTTAGCTTGTATATTTGGAAGATCAGATTTATATATATATATAAACCTTATACTCATACACCTTTCTAGGTTTGCAGTTTTTCAAGAATGTGGTGCTAGTGGGGTCACTGCAGGATCGCTATGTTCCCTATCATTCTGCTCGAATAGAAATGTGCAAAACTGCATTAAAGGACAAACAAACAGGTGGGTTGAAACAAGATCCTTGCTATGTGCACTGATGCGACTTGCAAGTTCAAGATGTCTGGTAAATGCAGAAGAAAAGTAAGAAAGCCTGAAAAGCTGAGTCTTAAAGGCTCAGACTCGCCAAGCAATACACTTTACATACAATTACACTGCACACTTATTGTTCAACCATGTAGTGTAGTTTCCCTCGAATGTGTGACCTTCAGTTCCGGTTGTGTGTTTAGACAGTGACTAAACTATTTTTGGCTCTGCCTTTTTTCTTTTTTTTTCTCAAATGATTTCTCCCTTCTTCCTCATTTTCAGAATTTTTTACATCCTTTTTCCTTTTATGTCTTTACTTGTCTTTTTTGTACATAAAGAAATAGAAATCATAATTTATTCTTTAATTGATGTTGGCAAACTAATGCTAGTCTATACACTGCTCAAAAATTAAAGGAACACTCTAATCAGAGCATCAAGTCACTTAAACTTCTGTGGCATTGATATTGATCTGGTCAGCTAACTAGCAGGGGGGGGGGGTGTTAATCAGTTTCAGCTGCTTTGGTGTTGACAACAAATTAACAGGTGCCCCAGAGGGCTAACAATGACACAACCCCTAAAAGGGAGTGTTTTTAAATTTTAAAGATGAGGAGAGACATTTTTTCCCTCTTCTTTTCTGACTTCTTTTTTCCTACCATTTTTTTGCATTTGGTTAGGGTCAGTGTCACTACTGGTAGCATGAGGATACAGATGTTAGTCCAAATCCTCTTATAAGGTACATCAATATGTGCCATTGCTGGAAGGTTGGCTGTCTCTTCCTACACAGTCTCGAGAGCATAGAGGAGATTCCAGGAAATGGCTACTCTTGGAGAGCTGGACAAGGTCTTATAAGGTCCTTAATCCATCAGCAGGATTTGTATCTGTTTCTTTGTGCAAAGAGGAACTGGATGAACACTGGCAGAGCCCTACAAAATACCTAAAGCAGGCCACTGGGATGAATGTCCGATGCTTCGTGGTTGCACCTTAGACTGTCCAAGAGCTCAGGGATGCACTGGTCCAGTTTTACAAGAGGATCCCCCAGGACATTATCTGTCATCTTAATAGGAGCACGCTTCAACATTGCCAGACATGAATAACAACATAATTGGGAAATACAAACTACTTGAGTACCATTTTTGAGTTGCTCTAATTAAATTCTGGCAAATAGACTAGCCTGCTGCATTGTTTTGTTTTGGTTGTTTGTTTTAATTTAAATTCCAGGGGGTCTATGAACTCAACCCAGATTTCATTTACATCGAATAATGTGACATCCTTTAACAATACCTGGTCCATATCAGTATAGCTATCAGAAAGATTTTTTTCCCATTGTGATCTGAAAAGTTCCGGGGGGTTTTTTTTGTTTTGTTTTTTTGAGCAGTGTATGATTCTCCTGTCTTAAAAGTAAATGACTATAACCAACCTCTTTGGTCTTGCTTACACCAGGTCCTGTGTACGCTGAGATGATTGAAAACTTGCTGCTGCCAGTGCTTCAGAACAAAGACTGCAATCTAGTGCGATATGATGTCATTCACGCCCTGCCCAACACAGCCAACTCCCTTATCGGCCGGGCTGCTCACATCGCTGTCCTCGACTCTGAGATCTTCCTGGAGAAGTTCTTCCTTGTTGCGGGCCTCAAGTTCTTTCAGTAGAACAGCGACAGATTCAGACATTTGGCTGGACAAGAGGAATGTGGAGTGTATACCTCAACGCAGCTAAATTTTATTCTGATTATAGTATCTGGATTATCTCTTTGTTTTTAAATGCATATAACTTTTTTTAATTATCATTCATATAAGGAAAATTGTGGTTTCTGTCTGATGATGTTGGAATCAGTGGTTATGGATCTTGTTATTTTTATTTTTCTACTACTTCCTTTTTTTTTTTTCCTTTTTTTTTCTTTGGAGGGGTGGTTAAATTATTTCCCCTCATATGCTATATTTTCAGTGTTATTTATGTGCTTTGTTTTTACTTAAAACATTGTTTTACTCCAAGTTATTCAGTTAATTTTAGATGCTGAACTGGAAATGTAGCTGCTACAAAAAAGAAATGGCTGTTTTGGTGAGCTGGCCCAAGTCAATTCTGCACGTACTGTCCTCACCATTGCAAATGATTTTTTTTCCACCAAATTTAAGAGACACTGCATTGATTTGCACCACAACTACATTTTACAAGCTTTTGTACTGAAAATGGTCATTTGTACAAGTTACTTTTTTTATCAACAATTTTCCATCATTTTTAATGGCAAAGATTGCATTTGAAATAGGGTTGTTTCTCAGCCTTGGCTTTGGTTGAAATCTTTATGCTGTCTCTAACAGTTACAGCATTCTGCACATTTGCCCAGCCTGGCGTTGGGAGCGTAAAGCTTTGCCGACAACATGACATTTGATTACGGGGTTTTAAGCAATGATCATGATTCAAGAAAAGCACGTGTTGGTAATATGAACCTTTTATCGAAAGCACTTGGTTAATCATTTGGTGATTATTTATGTTTAAACTGGAAGTGTTGGTTGAAACTGAGAAATGTTTCTTGGACAGTTGTTTATATATCATCATAATGTACCATTAAATATGCATACTATGACGTATACGACTTGTCTTTTTTTTCTGGAGTTCATTTCAGGATTTGGGAGCGTTGTCACTCCTAAGCATTTGGTACATGTAGGCAAAATCTCTGAAATGTCAGTCAGTAAGTAATACATCCTTAATCTGCTAAATTTGATTAAGAGTAGGGTTGTGTAGCATATTATTTTAATTTTAACATTTATGTGCAACTTGTTCTTTTTCGATTGTGCTCATTGATCGTATTCAATGCAGTGCCAGCAATTAGCCTGCAGATGGCGGTGTCATCACAGTTTGACGTGTCAATAGAGGTTCTTGTGTAGTGTTTTGATCCACAGGTTGTGTGCCTTGTTCTGAAACTTACAAGTGACAATATTAATGCCTCCTGTTCTTAAGACGTGAGAGTAGGGTTTTTGAACTATCCCAGAAGGTTTAGGCGTGTTGTGAATTTTTGCTAATGGAGTTCAATTGTGTAAGTAAGTTGTTATTCCTAGAGTAGTTTTATTCTACAAAAATGAAAGTCTCGGACAAAATGTATCATACCCGTTATAAGTGGTGTTGAGTAGATTCTAATCATTTAAACAAAATGTCATTTCAGTCCGCAGTTCCCTGAACCGTAAAATCAGCTATTCAGTCTGATTAAATAGGGCCCCATTTAAAAACCCTGGATACACTCAACGCGGCTCACTAACCGGGATGATGCACATTCACGTCACGTGATTTCTGGGCGCACCTAATGCACAACATATTAATTTCGCAGGAAACAGTGGAAGTACACGTCGGAAACGAAAGGTATTTGAACCGCTTTAACACCTAGGCATGCACAAAGTTTTATATACAGGTCGTGCAGCTCCTGTTTTCAAAGACGGTGCTTGGGACCTCTAATTAGCACGTCTTACTACGCTAACATAAAATGGGGGGAGTCTGCCCCGTCTAGTCAACAGTATCCAACTGCAACCCGCTGTAGGAATGTTATAGGTTCATATGGGTATAGAGACTTGTTTATCTAGAAAATATAAACGTGACATGATTTCCCATATTCATCAAATATGAAGTGAAAGTTTTACAAACATTTCGAGTACAGCAGTGCACCCCCACAACTATCCAAAATGGTTTGGCTCAAACGTTCCAGGCTTGGGATGGTTGAGCAAAGCCCTCAAGAAGCTACAACACGCAATGGGTAGGGAGGTGAACGGCAGTTTGGGCTTCTTGCGTCGGTCATGTCTTTAAGTGGGTTACAGAAGAAATGTGTTTTGAGAAGCCGTGCGACTGAAAGTTGAACTCTATCATCTCTTATACTGTGATTGTAAGTAATTTAGCGCTTTTACCTAAGTATCTAAAAGAAAAGCCAGACTTATTAGTGATGCACTTGTTGCGCGTTAAAACTCTATCGGGCCGAAAGCACGTTTTTTCTGAGGGAAAAATAGACGTAAATGGTATAAATTGTTTGTTGTCAGCTACTTTTGCCTTGTACTGATTTGTAGCTAACTCATAAATATGTGTAATCATCTCAAGGTTTATATTTAAACGACTGCTAGCTACTTTAAGTTGCCTGGAGAGCGTTGAGGACCCTTCTAATGCAACTTTTAATGCCATTATCAGCGAGCTGTTGGTGAACTTTGTTATGCTTTTTATGGGGAAAAGAGAACTTTTTCAGTCATAAGAAATATATACTAGTCCCAGCAAACTGCTACTCATAGGGTGGGATGCGTGTAAAGGGGGTCCCCACCCCCCTGCGTTGTGGTTTTAGCGGGCAGTGAGTATCCCTGCTCCTTCAGAAAGCTTGCTTACTGCACAGGAGATGTTGTTTTTCCACCAGCCAGCAGTATACGCAGGGATTATAACAATCTTGGAGGGGAATTAAAGCATACAGATGGTTGCTCACATGGGATGCCAGGTTCCACATTGGTCAGCAACTTGGGGGATGTCTGAAGACTTCAAGTGGCACCGTTTGGGGTTGATGGTAAATGTGTTTTGTTGACAGGATGCAGTCTAGGTTATGTAGATAAAATGGGTCACATTTGTATGGTTTAACTTGATTTTGGTAGTTGCTCACCTGTTTCTTATTTCAACCATATGTTCATAAAATATGAAGGCTCCAAATGATTTATGTGTATGTGCTGTTGAAAATACACTATAAAACGGAGCCAGTGCTCAAATAAACGGCAAGAACATTCAGATTAGCGTAATTTCTGTTATTGCGTCACATGTCTCTTATAAATTCATACGTGAAGCAATGATCTGCAGCCTCTGCTTCCATTGTCTTAAACAAAAAAGCAAGCTGTAATGTTGAACTGTGTTTTCCTATTCCTTAAGGCTGCTTAATTATCTTGCATCTGTTTCACTTATAGTCTGTTACATAAATGGCAGCAGCATTGTACTGCTTGCAGTGGTATAGCTCATTTGGCTGATCAGATTTGGTGTATTTACTGTGAATTAACTTCAAGCCAAGACTCCCAAAAGGCATAATATTTTTTTTAAAGTAACACATGTTTACATGCATGATAATGTACATGTGTCTGTGAGGTTTTTGTACTTGTTTTCCACTTTTCAGTGTAAACGTACAATTTCATTTGACTTTGTCAATAGTAAGTCAGATGTTGAAGCTACTGGTATTTCAGGTTTATTTTGTCTGTTGCGCTGACACCCAGGTGTCAGTGGGGCTGTGTTTGAACATGCCCATAAATCATATTTGGTACAACAAATGTTTTAAGCCAAGAGTTCCCACAACTTGTTTTGTACACTGACAACACCTTTTTTTTTTTTCATAAATTGTTTTGTTTGTCTCTCTCTCTCGTCATTTAACAAAGATAAACACCATTGCATCAAGTGCTTTTGAATGTAAAATCTTCCACACCTCAAAAAAGGAGGGTGAAGGGTGTAAAAGACAGAAGTATGACATAAGAAACCATTTTTTCTGAAGATAATTTGCACAAGATCCCCCCCCCCCCCCCCCCCCTCTTCCTCCTTCAGTGGTGCATATATCTACTTTTTTTTTTTTTTCCTGTTAAACTGGTTATCGCTCAGAGGATTTAAGGGAATCTGAGTGGGCGTACGGCAGTAATTAACCTGATTAATTGATTCTTAGACGTTAATCAGATGAGCCTCGTACCAGTTGGGGCTTAGGGTCAGCGTAGAGGGGCATGTTTCAGGTTGATAGTCCAGTGCCCTACACTGTGACTATTTGTAGCGTTTGATAAGGCACAATGAGCAATATTCTAATTCATTTTTAGCACGTTTTGCTGGAATGGAACAAATGCAAGAGGATTATCTGATTGCTTTCAGTTAATGACTGGTAATTAGAATGAGCTGTTACTATGAGATCATCGAAAAATGAGTGGATCAGCAAGTTCAGTCATACACGATTGTCACGTTTGTGGAACATTTCCATGAAGATGATTTTTAAGACAATGTAACTCATGTTCTCTCTCTCTCTCTGTCTCCCTGTCTCTCTCTCTCTCTCTCTCTCTGTGTCTCTCTCTCAAACGTCATGAGACACTCATGCCAATACTTTACTACATTTCTACTCATATTTTTCTTTACTCTTCTTACTCTTTTGTCATCTATCTTTTTTTTTAGATGCAATATGGATGAACTGTCCTGGAAGAGATAAAAGTGAAGAGTAAAGATACCCAAAGACTTGAGTGTTAAAGACAGAGCATATATCACGAACTTGCACAAGAGATCATGTCCACATCACTAAAGCAGGAGAGAACTATTTGTGTTCTGCTCCCCAACAAAGAACAGCTGGACATCACTGTCGGGGTGAGTGTTTAATATCTTTTTTTTAATTTTTTTTTTTTATGTGCTCTTAAGAGAATCTGCTCAGTAAGAGGACTTTACAGATGGCCCCGGTTAGATAAAGATTTGTATTTTGTGAAACTTGCAGACTTTCTTTTTCTTTGCTCTACTCTAGCTGAAGTCCACAGGCCAGGATGTTCTGAATCGTGTGGCAGAGCTTCTTGGAATCAAAGAGCTTCACTTTTTTGGCCTGACAGTAGTTAAAGGTAAATTAAATCCCCATTGGACCCCTTAAGCCTGCGAACCTGACAGGACTCTTCACACTAGATCACACAGTAGTTATAGAAGATGCAGGTATTTATATAGGGTTTTAAAGAGGGTCATGTTTAGGTTACAATAATGTTTTACTTCAGTGTTACTCTTTTTGCTTCTTTACGTAATGTTGGGGAAACGCTTCTACCAGGAAGCCATTTCACTGAAATTTAAAAATAATAATAATAATTTTGCCCTCAAAGTCTGCATAATTGAATGGTGTAATCCACTTTAGCTGCTAAACAAAGTTCTAAACTTTCTGTTTTCCAGCGTTTCTGTTGTACAAATAGATGGAAATACTTTGGTAATCTTGTGTGGCTCACCACTTGAACAAGCAGCCTTTTGTTTTTGTGGTGTTGGGTCAGCGATCACTTAGTCCTGGATTCCTGCAATATTAACTTCATTAAGCCTGGAATGCACAATTGCATTCCTCTGCTTCACTGTGGAGGGATGGATTGATGATGGGAAGAGGAGGGTAGGAGGAATAAAAGGTAGGGGGAGACTATTACTCAATTCTTACTCAAAGGCCTAAACAAAGGGTAAAAAAGAGAGAGAGTGAGTCAGAGTGGGAATGAGATGAGTGGTTTAAGGAAAAAATTGTGAAATGGCATGATTTGGCTACACAAGGGTGAACTGAAGAGATAAGTTGGGTCAAATTGAAAATGCCTGTGGTATGACTCATAGAACCACGCGGAGATTGATACGACATCTTTGTGCTTGGAAAAGGGTTGCAACAGGTTTTTGGCCCAATGATGAATTGGTGATTAAAACAGCTTTAACACAGCCTTATATTCAGGGAGCTTGCAGGTTAGACCCAAAGCAGTGTATATAGATATAATCTGTTTGTTGAATGCATCTACCTGTCTCTTCAAGTGTCTGCACAATCTTAAAAGAATCCCACAGCTCTTACCAGCAGTGGTTGGTCTGTGCTGCTTTGCTGATGCTGGAGTTGGAAAATGGATACATTAATGTTGACATTGTTTTTTCGTGTAGCCCCATTGAAAAGTAGAAGAACAAAAGCCTTTTCCTCATACCCTAATGAATCCCATTGTTGAGTAAATTTTACGCCTGGCTACATTACTGTTTTGTTTGGTTACTAACTGTCTCCTTGTTTCCCGATTGTCTTTTTTTTCCATACCAGACAATGAGCACATATTTTTAGACCTGGAGGAGAAGCTCAATAAGTACTTTTCTAAGGAATGGAACCAAGATTTAGGAAAGGTATTGTAGTTTATGGCATTGATCCACTCTCTAAAGCACTCTCTACACATCATTTAATTGGGCGTTTAATAGCCTGTATGGTACAGCTTTTTATTTGAAGTGCAGTCAGCAAAACACAACTCTACTGTAACATATTTCTTTTTACAGGGATTGCAGAAGAGATCATTGCCTCTGATTCTCTGCCTTAAAGTGCAGTACTACATAGAGAATGGCAGACTTTTTTGGTAAGTCTTCCTGTTTACATTCTACACGCATCTTTTTAATTCTTGGATGCTTCTGTTTTGCTTTATTTCTCCCCATTAAACATTGTCCTACTTTCTCTCAACTTTGCCTTTCCCTTTCGTTTTTGGGTGTGTGGTTTTTTGTTTTTGTTTTTTGTTTTTTTCTTTGTTCTTTTCCTCCAGTGAGCGAAAGGCACGGCATCTTTACTACTCTGACTTGCGGGAGCGAGTGCTACGCTCTGAATGTCGTCAGCAGGAGGAAGTCTACTTCCAGCTGGCGGGTTACGCCCTGCAGGCTGACCTTGGCGACCACCCAGTGCTGGAGGAAGGCGTAAAGCTTTCCCGTTATTTTGAACCCAAGGAGTACTTTCCCCCATGGGTAGGTATCACCACATAGCAGAAATATGAGGAAATGTTTTTGCCTTTTCATCTCTCTGAAGCCAGTGTTTCTTTCTTTTCTCCCTTTTTTCAGATTATAGCTAAACGTGGAGTGAAATATCTCCACTGCCATGGGCCAAAGGTACACCAGGAGCTGTGGGGCATGTCTACTCGTGATGCAATGCTCCACTTCATCAAAGAGGCATGCCAATTGGAGGATGTACCTGTCACGTTTTACAGATTGCAAAAGGTTATGAGTCAATCTAATCATCTCACTTTCATATGCAAAGCTCATTTTGAATCTATTCCACATATATTTCTTCCCTCTGACCCAAATACCCCAACAAATGCAACACCAGCACATTCTGTTTCGCTTCATTTGATTTCTGGACAAACAGCTATAGTGCACTTATATAACCATTCTTCTATACCAGTTCCTGTCCTCCCTATTTATAAAGCACTCATCCACTGAGTGAAACTTTGAATCCTGGCCCATCTATTACGTAATCTGCTATTGCTTCCAATTTGTTGCTAATAACAACTCAAATTTTCTAGCCAACTATGAGCAGGGCGTAACAGTGAAATAGCTGTGTTATCTGGGACACCTCTCTGACAGCTCATCATTTGTTTTTTCAGGATAAGAGGGAGGAGAGGGGAACAGCATTGCTTGGTCTGACCCTGCGAGGAATGCAAGTTTATCAGGTGCGTGCACGTGTGAGCGTATTATTAGTGCACAGTATGTAAGCGAAAAGTCATTTTAATTTGCTCAGGGATTCGCTCTTTTGTATCTGTAGTCTTATAAAACCTCTGACTAGATGTGTGAGGAATGTGGGGGGGGTTGCCACCACCAGCAGTCCATCAGGAGATAGGAGCTGCCTGCCATGACTGTCAGTTCTTTGATCTGTCTGTCAGGGGCCATCTGGGGGGGGGGATTAGCACTCCAGGCCTGGCTGATTTCAAAGCCAACAGACCGTGGCATACCTCGAGAAGCCTTTGGCCTCTTTTGAGTCCAGATGGCTCCAAAAGACAGTTGATTATTGATCTGTAATTTTAAAAGCATCAAAGTAGATTATACAATCACAAATCTTTTGGGGGTTTTTTTTGGGGGTTTTTTTTTTTTTTGTGTAAATGAAGTGTGTATGTGTGTTTATGTATTCTCAGGAGGTGAACAACATACTTGAGCTAATATATGACTTTCCCTGGTCAAATGTAGGACGTCTTACCTTCCTGGTAAGCACACACAGCTCATTTTCTCTGTTAAGAAGAAGTAGAATTCTGGTAATTATTTAATGGGCCCTAGCTTTTTACACTGTGTATAATGTGTTAATATCATTCAGGGTAAGAAATTCGAGATCCAGCCAGATGGCTTGCCATCCGCCAGGAAGCTGGTTTACTACACTGGTTCATCTTTCCGCTCTCGCCACCTTCTCTTGCACCTGAGCAACAGCCATCAGCTCTACCTCAGCCTTCAACCTGTCCTCAAACACCTACACCAGCTGGAGGAGAGCAAAGGTAGGAGAGGGGAAAGTATGTCAAAGGATAAGAAAAGTAACAGAGCACAGTTTGGCTGGTGGCTCCTTGTAGTCACAGTAGCTTCTGGAGGTTAGTTAGTAAATTTAAACTTTGTTCCAAGAACAAAACTGTTCTGTAATCACATTTGTAACAATTCCACTAGAAAACATTTTTGCACTTTTGTGATGCCTTAAATGGGTCTTAAGTATTTTAGATATAACTATATTTCTGATTTTATAGCTGAAGTTTGGTGTGTACTGACAAAAACCTTCTATAAAGTCACTATTGGCTTCTATTACTACTAGTAATATAATAAATAGAATAGTAATAATTAGTACTTAGGTTTTTAGTACTTTATATCAATTTCTGAAAACAAGATGGATGCTAGTTCTTTCTTAGATTTTTTTTGTTTGTTTGTTTGTTTGTTTTTTTTAAAAACCCCACTGAAACATGTTTATTTTTTCATTTTTAGAGAAGCAGCATTATAGAGAGTCCTACATCAGTGATGATCTGGATTTGGATCCTCAAGGCAGTGAAGGCAGTCCCGGTCTCTCCCGACACTCTACTAGCAGCTCTGGAATTGAGGTGGACACTCGCCAACACAGCATCTGCGCAGAGATGGTCTCCATGGGGGACGAAGGTCATCAGCAAGCTGAGAAGTGTTTCAGCTCAGCAGCCAGCCGAGGCAGCTCCTGTACCTCAGGATTTGACACAAGCAGCAAAGCACGAATAGAAGATGAAGGGTGGCAAGAGGAAGGTGAGACCATTCTTAAATAAAACCTTTACACAGGATCTGTTCATCCTTCTGCAGATATTTCTGAATTAAACTAATGCTTCCAGTCTGCTAGCCTGATCTAGCAGCATTGTTACTCTTAAGTATGGTGCAATTCTCAGTGTTTCATTCAAAGATGCATGCTGGTAGTGGGATCATAGGACTACAGAATGTGAAATTTGAATGTTGACTTTGCATACATAAAACTGGCTAAGCATGTGTTTTGCATCATTGCTGTCTCTTTTCCATCTGGTCAGGCCTTTCAATGGTGCAAAGAGAAATGTGGCTACTAGTACTGTCATAACTGAACAGCACATTCTTAGGCTGTTGGCTATGCAAAACATATTGCTCAGTAAACAATATGGTGTTGTCATTTCAAAACTTGTGCTTTATTTGTGTTTTAATAAGCATTACAATGTCCTATCTAATATTGGGTCTTTGCTTCTTCCGGGGTTTTTTTTTTTTTCTTCTTTTTTTTAATTTTTTTATGAAATTTCCTTTAAGTCTGGGCAACACATTAAACAAAAAATATTTTCCTTTTCAGTAATGCAAGTAAACATATTAGCATTCCATTACCATCTGAATGAAAAAAATTATATTGTACTTTACTGTCTTGTTTTGTTTTTCCTGCTTTGGGGGGATTAAATTTGAAAATTCATGGATAAAGATAATGAAATATTTTAGCATTAAAAATGTCATTTCAGTTAAAGAGCTTGTGCACATTGGTGGATTAACCATTACAGAAAGATGAGAACTTATTTTGGTAATAAACATTAATGTTAATTTAGGGTAACTGTGGTATAAACCTTTCATTTGGTGGTGGACTAATAAAATTAAGCATTGTACTTTTTGGCCTTTATGAGGACAGGACAGTTGAGAGTACAGGAAAGCTGGCAGAGACAATGGGGAGATGATGCACATTGAAAGACCTGGGTCAGATTCAAACCCAGGCAATATTCCAGTGAGTTATATGGGCACCCCTTTATGAAATTTCTAAAACGTTTTTAATTTTTTTTTTCCCCCACTCATTTTCTTTTTTTGTCCAGAGATCAAGACCAGGGTCCAAAGTCCAGACGAGGTTCTTGTGGATGATCCTGATGAGATGTTCCAGCTGGCTGATCTTCTGGAAGGAGTTTCGGTGGATTGTGGAGAACTCTGTTCAAAGAATCATTCACCAGGTATAAATATTTTAAACCCTGCAAACATTTGGGTTTGTTTGTTTCCGCTCACATGCTGTTTGCTAGGTTTTTAAATCATATGCTGTGTGTTTCACAGAAAACACAGGCTGTGCTCTACACAGTGATAAAGATGCTGGGAAATCGTATAACAAGGATATGTTAAAAGAGGTAGGTCATATTTTCTTTCCTTGGTTGGTTGCCTTGGCCTCTTTCATGCATTGGCTTACTTTTTGTTCTTAACTTTCTTTCAGGTTCTGAAATCAAAAGCGCAAGTTTGTGTGGATCGGCACAGTCACAGCCTAGATGATGTCCGCCTCGTCCCTCCTCCTGCGCCCCTGGGGATGGCAGTGCCACTTGATTCTTCTCACAGCTACACCTTTGGACTACCAGATGCCTCAGCAAACACAAAGACCACGGTTGATCACAGCTATTACCCCTTCTTGCACTGCCAGCCTAATCCTACCTTCTATGGCCGCAGGTCCACCAACTGCCTCTCCCTGGACATGTTGGGCGATGAACAGTTCATGGAATACATATTTTGAACATATCAAGTGCTGACAAGTATACCTGTCCTCCTTCTTTTTGTACAGTGCAACTTAATTCACAGGTTGCCAGCATGTGTTTTTTCTGTAAAGATGGATGTGTATACTTCAAACAGCAGACACATTATCCTTCTTTTAAAAGCTGTGGATTACTTCAGCACCATTTCATGTAGTAAGCAGTTCATATTTATTAATGTTGTATATTTTGTATATATTACTTGCACTATTTTATTACATTTCAGCTTTTCTATACTGAAAAATGCCTAATCAAGTTTGTCTTTTGTAAATTTCACACTTTTTAAACATTTCCTGAAGTGGCAGAATCAGTTTATATCAGGGGCATAAAATTTTGATGGTGAAATTTTACCGCCATGCAGTTGTTTTATGCATCAGACAGCCATACGACATGATTTGCATTCCTCTCTGTATGTAAATTTACTCATTTTATCTATAGCCATGTTTGAGCTCTGTTGATTTGTTTTATCTTCATTTTTTTTATTACTTTAACACACACTTTTGTATAGTGTGCACTCCCACGTCTTTTACAGCTTTGTAACTACTGATGTGGAAAATTGAACTTCTTTACAGCTCAGTGTATTCAGCCAAAGCTTTCCAAATCTGTTTGCCTTCTGTTGTGATGATTACTATAGAAAAATTTTATTTGTGAAACACTGTTGTCAATAAATGTATAATGAAGCTACAGTATTTTTGTATTATGTAACCCACGAACAAAGAGCATTTGTTTCTCTTTTCTTTTTTTCCTTTTTATTAGTGTTCAAATGAACTGTTGTATTTAACCTGTATGAGGTTCCCAGTCATTAAACACAAACTTTGACTAAATGCCAGTAAACTGAACAAGTATAAAGTCAATGTCATATTTTTGAAAGCACTATTTTTTTTTTTATTTTTTTTTTTTATAATGGTGAAAATAAATTCTTTACGCTCTTAAAATAAACCAAAACGTCGTTTTTGTACTGTGCCACCGATATACTATTAATTTTCTATTTAAATTTGAGCAGTTTGCATTTTTTTTCAGCGTTATTCTTTTCTGCCTCACATTTCTCGCGAGAGTTGGGGAATTACGTTTGCGGAAGTTTACGTTCTGTTTTACCTAAACGTGCTGCCGGTAGCAGCTCGCTTGCCATGCTCATACCTAGCAATTTAACAGACGCTCGCAATGTATTCCGCTTTAATTAACGCAGTGTTATCCAGCTCGCCTGACTACGACCTTCTTTTTGAGTCTCTTTCCTGGCCGAGTCAGTCGTGGCCAGACACGGAGCGGGTGGAGGCGCTGACAGCTTTCATTGAGGGACTCGGACCGCTTTTGACCGAGCCGGATTTGACCTCGTTTCCAGATGCAAAGAGACGCTGTGTTTTAGATAAAGTTGAGTCGGTCCTTTGGACCAAGTGTCTGCCTTTCCTCTCCAGAATTTCGGCTGAAGCAGGTGAAGGTGTGCGGTGCAGGGAGAGCACAGCAGCTGCGTGCAGACTACTGAGTGTGAGTGTACCTCTCTGTAACGAGGCTGTGTGCAGGCGAGTCTGTCAGTCCATCCTGCCCTCACTCCATCTGTCAGAGGAAGAGCTGACCTCTCCGGGAAGACTCAGTGTGGAGGTTGCGAGTGAAGTGGTAGCTGCTCTTCTGCCGTTTCTGGCAGCAGATGAACAGCTCACACACACCACCGTGTCTTCTAGTCTCTCCTCCATCAGGACACTCCCTGATGCACTGGTCTCCAAGCCAGTCAGGGTCATCTTAAGTCTGCTGAACTGCCTCAGCAGTGAGCGGTTAATAAGCATCCTCAAGCTCATCCTGGATGATCTATGCAGCTGGCACTCCACCGACCGCACTCCTGCAGTTACAGAGCGCACTCTGCTGTGTTTGACAGCCCTGTCAGACCACCTCCTTAAACCTCACCACCACCTCCCCTCTTCCTGCTGCTCTGACCCCGACCCTCGTCTGTCCCTTCAGTTCTGGAGGATGGTTCAGGATGGACTGATCCACAGAGACAGCGTGTCACGAAAGAGAGCACTGTTCCTGCTGAAAAGGTGTGCAGCCCTGTCTGAAGAGGATGGATTAGACTGTCCTCTTTCTGCAACAAGGGAAGGTATAAAAAAAACACACACACACACACTGAAAGCAGACATTAGGCCAGTTTTAGGTTTACTGTTATTTTATGGCTTGTCAGACAACTTTTTTTCCCTAACCTGTTGCAGATGAGAACTTGTTTAAATGGGCTTTCAGCAAGAGCAAGCTGCTCAGAGAGTTCTGGGAGGATTACGTACTGGTGATGGAGACTCTGGAGGAAAACCAAGTAGGATATCCTGCCCCAGTGTTTGACTGCTTTTTCCAAGGAGGGCATCTCGATACATCTGTTTTACTGTTCCTCCTCTCTTCTTCCTCTGCAGATTCACGTGGTCCGGCCAGTTTTAAACAGGATAGACACACTGATCCAAACAACAGCGAATGATGATCGAGGCAAGGAAAAAACATTACTTCCAGCTTATTAGGCCTCTGTGAATGAAATGGGCTGAACTGGTTATATCTTCTTTCAGAAGTACATAAGTCAAGTAGAAAATCCCTTAAATTCTTTGAAAAGTAAATTAACTGTAAAGTAAGTGTGAAAGATCTCAGAGTGGTAGTTTGTTTCTAATGTTTCAGGTCAAGGACTCTTCCACCCCTCCTGGCTGCTGTGTGTGTACCAGCGCATGTTCCACAGTGAGAATAAATCCTTAATGCGAGAAGGAGTGTGTCATCTGCTCGAGCTCCGGGTTCTTCAGCAGCCGACTTTTGCTTTGGCCTTTTCTCAGGTAGACTTAATTTGTTCCTTGGCCCTTGATTGTTTTCATTCAGTACAAAGTTAAAAGCGTGCATTAAAGTTTCCTCTTCTGTTGCTTTGCTCTTAAGTTCATCGTTGGCCCCTTTATGGATGTTCTCTCGGAAACGTCCCTCTTCCACAGGTGAGAATTTAACATTCATTAACAATAGGAAATAATAGTAATGCAGGGATTATTATGTTAAGTACTGCTTTGCACTAGCCTTAATTAACCCAGCTTCTTTCCACATATAGGTCAGTTGGTCAGAGTGTGGGAGACTGTCCCGAACTGGGGGTTAAACTCGAAGTCTTTCTGGCTACCTTCTTCAGTAGCCTGCCAACAGAGCATAGAGGTAAAGGGTCACAGAAGCCACAGCGAACACTTATGAGCAAATTCCTCTCACAGCTCATGGTTAAATTGCTAAATCCACCTCTGACTACTGTGTTCACATTGTAGGTTGTGTCTTGCTTCAGCTGATTCAGCAGCTGGGCTCTAAACACTGGTGTGCAGTTCCCCTCCTCTTCCTCTGTCAGGCCCTGTCCAAACTTCCCCCAAGTCCACTGCTGGGCACCAGCGGGCTCACTGCTCTGAGGTAACTTACAGTGGTTACACTTAGACATACTCTGTTGAAGCTGGTGACACTTAATAAAGTGGTCATTGTGTGTCTTTTGTCTGTACAGGGATGTCCTGCGCTACACCATGATCACTCATCAAGTCCTCTTAAGAGGAGCTGCCCAGTGCTTCCTGCTTAACAGTGCCCTCTCTCTCACAGTTGTGGTAAGACAGAAGACGACGCAAAATACTGGACTCTTTATTAAGTACATTTTCCAAGTACTGAGTTGATCAAGCTTTTGTGCCTTCTACGACCAAAAAATCTGATATTTTGGTCTATATTGCCATGACAGCATCACATGGATGTGTTTACTTTAATTGACTCTTTTTATCGATCTCATCTACTAGATTTTCTGTAAGACTATAGCTTAAGTTATTCAGTGCAATAGCTGAGCTTTTGTGCTTTTTTTTTTTTTTTTGTCAGAGTGAAGTTACCCTCGATGATGTTTTTAGCTTCCTGACGCATTTCCGTGCAGACGAGTCGCTGTGTAGAGGGACGCAGCTTTGGAAGCAGGTACGCTGTATCAACAATAGAACATGATTCAGATTGCAAACTGTGATTACCTAATCGTTATCCTACATGTTGGGGCATCACTGCAGCTGTGTGCATGGCTGTTGGAAAATGAAGGCAGTTTCAAGCCCAGGATTACAGATGAAGATTGCACTGGTGCTTCAACGAGTAAGGAAACCGTAAGAGCTTATGTTCAAGGCGAAATAGTCTCCTATCTTCGAGTCCCAGCTAGCACAGGTGAGTCTGAAGTGATACAGTCGCTGTATCTGCTGGTTTGGTGTGTGTATATTTTAAGGCTTTTTATCTTCTCCCCAGGTCAGACCGAGAGGTTACCTGACTCCAGAGAGGCCGATAAGTTGGCAAGAGCTATTCTGCTGTGTGTGGACATGGAGAGGGGTCAATCTGGGGCAGAGATCAGCAACACCCTGGAGTCGCTTTTATCACCACTGCTGGAGACCCTGAGCAGAGTCAGCACCAATATCTACTTGCCTTTGCGTAAGAGTGACAAGAGCCTGCAGCTGGTGCTCAGACTGTTCCAGCTCGGAGAAATCCCAAGGAGTCAACGGGACGGAGCAGAGCAAGGTTTGTAAGGATAGCGCTGAATTATTGTCCGAGCTGTTCCATCTGATTTTTTTTTTATTCACTGAACAAATCATTAAACCTGTCCTCCCAAATTATTATTTGGTGTTATATTGTATAACATACATCCTTGTAAATGTCACTTTTACATCCATTTATTTGATGGTGAGAGATCTGCATATTTAATCTTTTTCTTTCATCTATTGGTGACATTTATGATATCCGATTAAAGTGGGCTGTATGTGGCGTGCAATGGGAAATGAGTTTGATATCACTGCCTTTGATTATTAAGCTGTTTTTCCCAGTACCTCTGCTACCTCTTTATTAGGAAACACTGGACATTTATATTGATTTATAGTTTGATTTTATCCCTTTTTTTTTTGAGTATTTTGTCCAGAACCGTCGCTGTCATATTCATTACATTCCACCTCTCTCTCTGTTTCACAGGGGACAGTGTGATGGTATCTGTTGAGATGGTGATTTTAAGGCTTCTTGATTCCATCCAGGAGTTCATCTTTAGGCGGCTGTGTGGAGAATTGAAGGAGGTATTTAGCAAGTCAAGCAGGCCAGTCTCAGTCCAATTACACAGATGCCCCTGGTGGCCAACTCTGACGTGTGCACGTATGTTGTCTGTTTTTTTTAACAGGTGTTTGATATCGAGCGAGCAGAGCTCTATCTTTATGTCCTGAGGCAGCTGGTTGTCATGTGTCGCTCTATGCCACAATACCACAACAAGATTCCTCACAGTGGTTTCTCTAAACTGATAAAGTACGGCCTCACAGTGCTGCGAGAACCAGACCAGCAGGTACCAACCTAAACTTTAATGTCTCTCTCATTAGGCAGGATTTCAGTCACCATTTTGATTGTTTCACTGATTGTTGTTGCCAGGTCCCCTCTTTAGCATACCAGGTAACTAGAGCAGTTACTATGGCGTCGCTGGCCACGGTGTGTGGTGTTATGGAGCATGAAGTGATTGACAAGCAACCAGAGACAGTTTCTGCTCTGAAATCACTGAATGAATACTTCTACAACCCAAAGCTGCCTTCCTCACACAGTCAGACATCTCTAGGAAATGTCAATCAACGTCTACTGAAACCAGAGACAATAGACTGGTTAGTGGAAGCTGTTTTTTTAAAAAAAAATTTTTAACTAAAGTAACTAACTAAAGACTTTAATTCAGATGAATATAAGTTCTCGGCTGCCGTAATGAGCGATGGGCCTGTTTCTTCTTTTGGTAGTGATCTGGAAGTTCAAGATCTGCTACAGGACTGGGGACGCTTCTCTGCCAACTTTATGCGAGACCAGTGGATTTGTCTGAATTTCCTGATTAAGGCTTTTGGAATTCCTGAGTCTGTAGAAGCAGCTGAGACTCTCAAGGCTGCTTTGAGTTGCAGTGTGGAGGCCCTGGCTCTCCTGCCCAGTGACTTGGTGCTCCCTGTATTCACCTTTATGGAGACAGTCCTGCCGCAAGTGAGGCTCATTTCATTTCAGTCATTTTTCTTCCAGTTTTTATGTGAATAATTTGTTGTAAATGAACTGCCAATGAAGCGATTTCCTCATGGTGCGTCTGTTGTGGTGACATTTGATTCCAGTTAGTGCGTGATGAAGAGGCCCTGTGTGTGGAGGCTGTGAGTCTGAGCTGGGAGCTGGTACAAGGCCTGAGCACTAATGCCAATGACTTCTGGCCGGCACTTAAAGGCTTCATCTCCACAGCTTTCCACCATAAACTGCTTCAGCTGACACAAGCTCAGTCTCCGACCCTGGCGGCCACTTTGAAACAGGTGATTCACCTCACAGCAGGAAATGAAGCGAGACAGAAATTTGGACTTTGAAAATGTATTTTCAATAATTAAATATTAATATTTGTTGTGTTGGTGTTTGTTTTTAGATTGCCCGTGATCTGATGGAGTTGTCTCAGTCAAAGAGTGGAGTTTTTGGCGTACTGCTTCAACACTGCTGTCAGATGTGGCTGCCTGCAGGTGGAGGCAGCGGTGACCAGGCCGACACAGTGTTTTCTAGTATTTTCAACCACATCAGCATAATTACAGAAGCTTGTGTTTACGGTCCAGTGTTCAGGAGAGATCAACGGTAAGGCTTAGCAGCATTTTTCACATTTATTTAGTAGCTTCTTAGAGCTGTTTTAACTATTTAATCATGCTCTTTCCAAGACTCGTCCAGGATGTCCAAATATATGTGGAGCAACTTGGTGAAAAGTGTGCAGCTAATGTCGCAGTAGCGAGGTAAACAATTCAGTGAAAATTCTCTTCTTATTGATATGATTTAAAATAGTGCCACTAGAGGTCTCTCTTGCTGTGTGGATGTTTCCACAGCTGAACAACTGTTTTTATTTTCCAGTGATAACAGAGATGATCAGTTGCCTCGCACATGTGTTCTGGCTTTCCTGTGCCACCTGGATTCTTCTAATCTCCAGCATCAAAGACTAATGGAGGAAGTAGCAATGGAGCTGTTGAAAAAGGTGCGTTTGGCCTTGTCAGGTTCACAGCAGTGTGTTTTGTTTTTTTTTGTGGTGTGGTGGGGACAGGTCTACATGACTGCCAGCAATCAAACTTCCAAAGTGGATCGTTGTATGATGATAGGTTTTTTTTACTCTTTATCCATCAGTTGTGACTGATTGGAGATCACAAATATATGCAAATTAATATATACAGGCATTAAATTGAAGAAAGAAAATCAGAATGCAGAATTAGCCTTAGAGCTTATTCCACGGCGAGGATTTGTTATCCGTCCATCCTTTCACAGTTCACAAGAATTATTAACCCACAGTTTTGGTCATAATTTTATCAAAGTTACACACAATGATCATCTCATAGATGTTCACCCAAATTCTGCTCAAGATCAAGGTGACACTTGTCGTTTTACGGGCAATAACCTGGGAATTGCGATAGATTGTGGACCATTAAATAAATGGCGAAGTAGCAGTTACAGCCACTTTGCATCCTTTTCCATGATTTTTGTTTCATTTCTTAAGGATAATGATATATCAAGGTCAAAAGTGCGTTACTACAGCAACTCCCTGCAACATCGTGTTAAAAACCGAGTATGGCAAACACTGCTGCTGTTGCTGCCCAAACTCCGAGAGGTAAGATAGTCACACACTCACCTTAAATCTTCCAGGGTCGACTGCTCTCCTCTGTGAGTGACTGCGCTTTCATTTGCAGGAGTTTGTTGCCACTTTGTGGGGTCGTGTGTTTGAAGCGGGATTTTGCAGTAACCAGGCTTCTGTCAAGTACCTGATCGAATGGATGATGATTCTGATCCTTGTCCGATATCCACAACACACTGACAGCTTTTGGTCCTGCTTCAGCCTGGTGAGCTCCAGCTCTTTCAAACTCTGTAGAACTGGAGTGAATGGTTTTTCATTCTAAATTAAATTATAAACCACTTCCGGTGCTTGTTTCTGTGCAGGATCACGAAAAGACTAAGACGAGCGTCTGCACTTTCTTATCTGTTCTCGTACATTTCAGTGTCATCTTTCCTAATTTTGAAGAAAAGGTAGTATCTCTAATTATTTTTTCCCACCCAGACAGTATTTGTTTTTATTATCAACTCCTGAGTATTCACATTGTGTTTTTTCTTTTGTTTCTTAAGGCGGCGCAGTTGCGAAAAGCACTAGATGTCATCCTGCAGTCGTGTTTTAACCATAACTTCAGCGTGCGCCTGTATGCCTTACTGGCTCTGAAAAGGGTGTGGAGCCTGGCGGAAAACCATGTGGAAGAGGCAGATGGTTTAGGGGGGCTTTCCTCTGTGATCAAGGCCTGTCTGAACCAGGCTGAAGCCATGCAGAGCACTGGGTGAGAGCAGAGCGGTTCAAATGTTGGCAGGTTTTGTTCTATACATCACGCTAATATGCTTTAGTACATATTTGCTGTCTCACATGTAGAAATGCCAACAAAAACTGGACGAGGATTCAGGAGCACTTCTTCTTTGGTGCCTTTCATCCAATCAGGGATTACAGTATTGAAGTACGCTATTTTGCAATCAAATCCTGCTAAAATATAGTAACACAGTCTAACATGCTTGTTTTCTTTCTTATTTTGCTTTCCTAGACAATATTCTGTACATTTCCCAGTCTTTCTGAGTTGGCTGATGATGAGTGGATACCACCCTGGAAATTTGAGAAACTCTCATATTTCTCAGAAGGTCCATCTTTGCCTTTGAGAAATCCTGCTCCTGATCTGAACCAGCTTCAACCTGGAGACTGGATCCAGCAAGACAGAAGTACAGTAGCAGCAGTAGCAGTAGTAGTAACACTCTTAAGCCCCAGTCAGTGATAAGGTTTCTCTTACTGACCGTCATGGCTTTATGTCTTCCAGGTGAGCAGGATAAAGAGGAACGCTGGGCTGAGGTGCAAAAGAAGATCACGCCCTGGAGACTGGGCATCCAGGAGCAGGAGCCTGAACTTCAGCTGGTTCCACCACAGAGGGCTGCTAGACTGGGAAAACTGCACGGTGCCTTGCTGGTTGTGGCCTCGCTTATCGACAAGCCCACCAATCTGGGAGGTCAGGAGCACCACGCATCAATGTATTATTGTACATTTTTGGTTACTAGTACGGGTTATGTTTAGGGAGCGAGTAAGCAGAGTTGTTTTCTGCAGCTGCAATTTACAGACGGCCCCTGAACACCTCACATGTAGACAGTAGGTAGACAGCTGTAGAGATACATACACACAACATGTGCGTGTTGCTGCTAGTAAACACAAAGTGAGCTGTTAAATAATAAATCATTTAACCAACTTTTATTACTTTTATTGTTTATTTTGAGAGCACCACAATTTTATTGCAGTTTCCACAGATTGAGAACTTGAGGTCACGAGTAGCACGACTACAATTGACTCATATTGCCCTTATGTCCTAAATGAAGCCAATCAGGAGTTTCGAAACCACAACTGAAAACTCCTTTTAGCTAGATTATGAGAGCTGCTTTTCCAGAATGACTTGAAATTACTCTGCACTTCCCTGGATCTCTGCTCTCAGTTTTACCTTGTGTGGAAGCCCCTCCCCCTGCACAAACCCCTTACACAATGTCAGTGTATTTCTGTTTCGTAACAATGATATAGAAGAACAGAGAAACACATCCATTTGAACCATCTTATCTGGTTTTACACGGTTTTGCACCTGCCTTCATCAAGCACATAATATATGTTCTCTGGAAGTGTACTCAAGTGCTGTTGTCTCAGGTGATAAGGCACGAACACAATGAGAATTTGTTTATAGAGGAAAAAGATTTTTTTAAGCCAATATTGATACTGTGTAATGCAAGAAAGACTGTTAGCCTGGTCCTTCTGTAAATGTTTTACTTTGAATCCCAGACTCAATTTGCATCTCTTTGTACACACAGTGGTGTTCTAGGAAACTCAAAACTGGAACAGTCTTTTTATTAACCTCCTGTGCTTTGGATGTCATGGAGCATTTTTATTTGTAAAAAAACCCACCCAAATCAAACACACTGTCTTTGTCGCTGCAGGTCTCTGCCGGACTTGTGAAATATTCGGTGCCAGCGCTCTGGTTCTGGATAGCCTCCGCCACGTGAATGACAAAAACTTCCAGTCCCTGAGCGTCTCAGCTGAGCTGTGGCTTCCTTTGTTAGAGGTGATGTGCAGAAAATAAACTTATTTTGACGATCAGAAGTGCACATGGTTAGATTAAGGTTAAAATAGATTGTCAGGATCTCTCACACACACACACGCAGACACACACACACACACAGAATATCCAGACAGCAGTAGAAATAATGCTGTTTATTCAGTTGATCAGTAGATGTGCATTATTCAGAGTTACAGTAGCTCTGTATTTAAAGGTTCATTCTTTCTGTACTGTTTGGGAATTTTAATGATGGATGTACCATAACACTCTGAATATAGAGGCCTTTTAATACATGTATTTAATTTAAACAGTGGTTCACAAAACTCTGACAGCACTACTAAATAAAAGTAAAAATGTTTTTTATATGGAGTACAATAAAGAATGAGTAGTAACTTCTGGGCTCAGTGTAATAAAATGTGACTGACTGCGATGAAGCAGTGAGTCGGGTGATAAAGTGGTAAATGTTTTTGAAATATCCTGAAGAAACTGAGCTCCAGGTTGCTTTTGATGGCAACCCAGCACAAAGTGTGACTAAAACACAGGGAACACTCTAAGGTAAAAACACTGTGTATACATGCAGACCATTTGTCATCATTAAGCTCTTTTTTGCCTTGTGATGGGTTTTGGTGGGTTTTTTTAGTGCTTGCCATATATGTTAGAATTAGAATATATGATTGTATTATGCAGCAAAACTGGAGACTGTCACAGATAATTTGATACATCATTCCCTGGAGGAAACAATATTTGGACTTTTGCTGAAAATGAAAAATGCTCGATCATTCTCAGCACGACTGCCTGTGATCTTTACTGTAGAACCTGTGAATATGTGCAAAAAAGTGATGTAAGTTCCTAATAGATCTTCTGGGCCAGCTCTGTAAATTGCACAAAGCTCCTCTCAGAGAGGATGCAGTATTGATCCTGCTGCTGGGATGATGTTCAAGTCATAGAAGCTCACATTCTAAACTGAGCTCAAGTCTTTTTAAGATTTGTATGCAAGTTGGCCCTCCAGACCAATTAACCTCTGGTATTAATGTAAAAGTGCTTTCAATTTAATTCCAGGCGACTGGTGCATTTCCTCAGGAAAAACTAAATTGGTCTGAAACATCTTTTAATCCACTGTAAGGAGCAGAAAAATCTGCTGTTGATATCACAACATGAAAGTCTGTAGCAGAAGGGTGCTGAATTTACTGTCCTTATAAATATACAAGGACAGTTTATCTCACCTTGATTGTTGGAATTGTTGTTTTAAAAGAATATTTGTGTAAACAATCTCTAAAATCTTACGCTGTTTCTGTCCTTTAGGTGAAGCCGATGGAGCTCACTGAATTCTTGCAGGTGAAGAAGAGTGAAGGTTACTGCATTGTGGGAGTGGAGCAAACAGCCAACAGTCACAGCCTCCAGGAGTACCAGTTCCCTGAAAAGACCCTGTTGCTTTTAGGGTACGGCAGCTTTTAATTTTGTCACAGTCCAAAAAGGCTCTGTGTGGTGTTTTTCCATCATTCAGTCCCCTAAACCCAACCAGCTGTGCCTAAACATACGCAGGCCTCAGTGTTCCCATGCCATTGTGACTGTCACATAGATAACGGTTAGCGCTGACGAGGCCATTTCATTTTATCTCGCCAGTTTAGTGTGTGTCCCTGTGGGGTTTGCACATCTCCTCTCAATTGTGTACCTGTCTGGGCATGCTGAGATATAATTGGCTGTCCCCGAGAAGCAGAGGAAAAGCCATGAATTATACAGAACAGCACAAGCAGTGCAATGATTGAGAAATGTCTTAATTTTGGCCCAAAATTTAATTATTCCTAGTCGGTGCGTGTGTTTGTTTTTACAGTTTGTAGCAAACTGAGGCATTAGAAGCTTGCGTGACGAGATTTTTTTAGCAGCCAGCCTCATTCTGTGCAGCTGCCCTGGCAGAGAGGGAGAGAGTAATAGTGCTGGCTTCTGTGTGGGTGTCTGGTTTTGTTCACACCGAACCCTTTAGGCGCTGAGGTGTGAGCAGCGCTGTTAGCTTAAGCACCCATGTGAGTGCTTTCACAGCTGTGCTCTCCTCAGCGCAGCATGGCCAAGCTGTAATTTCTCATCAGGTTGCTATTATGTCACCCACTTTCACAGCGAAGATAAATGTAGCTCATCAAATCACGCTTTCTTACTGTGCAGCACCCTCAGTAGAGACTGGGTCAAAGTCATTAAGTCTTTGTGTTTGCTTTGCTTGGCCTGTATTGCTGGAGCTCATGTGATTAAAGTTTGAATTGGACTTGCACTCATTAGCTGTCTGTATTAAGAGCTTTTTCACTCATAATTGTAAAGACTTGAGAAAGTGAAGGCTGATCCTGGTAAGAGCTCTTAAATGAAATGATATGGGTAGCGTCACAAAGCCACAGGAAAGTTTCAAAAAAAAGCATCAGCTGCAGTAGACACTACCTTACATTTAATCATCAGTTGTTGTTATTAATCTCTGGTTCTTTGTCCCGTCGCTCTATCCTCACCCCCAAATGGTCATGACAGACAGCTGTCCCTCCCTGAGGCCATGCCCACACTAATACGTTTTAGTTTTGGCCTTCCGTCCACACTGAGACGGCGTTTTCAGTCAAGGAAAACGCAGCGTTTTGAAAACGCTCTCCAAAGAGGATAGATTTGAAAACGCCGTTTTCGCGTCGCAGTGTGAACAGCGAACCCGGAGCCTTTTCAAAAACAGTCATGTGACCAATTAAACTAAGATATCGGAGGGCATTATACAGCAGTTGTTTTGTTTGCTCTCAATTTTGACAGCCCTGTTAAAGATTAATATCAGTCTGTACATGCTTCAGATAGCTTTTCTTCAAATTGTTTAATTCTCAAGCAACAACTCCACCTCATTGTTAGCCCATTTAAAAAAAACTTGGTGCTTTTCCTCAACATTTTGCCGCGACATTTTAAAGAGCTGGAAAGTAAATAAACGGCAGACTAAACGAGGCAGGCCAAATCTTCTTGCGTTTCACACATTCGCAGTACTGGAACGTAAGCGTTTTCGGCCATTTCAATGTGGATGCACAACTCTGTGAAAATGACTGAAAACGATAGTCTGGACGCGGAGCGTTTTTAGACAAAAACGCCGTTTTCAAATCTATACGGGCTAGTGTGGACGTAGCCTGAACCTCTGGTTCTGCCAGAGGTGTCTTCCTTTAAAAAGGGAGTTTTTCCTTCCCGCTTCCGCTTCTCTATGAGTGCTAGCTCATAGGGCATTGACTGATTGTCGGGTTTTTCTTCTTGTTATTTTAGGGTCTTTAACTTACAATATAAAGCACCTTGAGGTGACTGTTGTTGTAATTTGGTGCTATATAAATAAAATTGAACTGAATAGTATACTCACTAGTTGCATGCTGCACAGGATGATTTCACAGAAGTTTTTGTGGAAAGGATGCGCAGCAAGTTCGCTAACTGAGGTGTAATTTAGTTATAAGATAGTAGCATATCCCAAATGCTCCACTTGCTGAAAATATACTGAGTGGTCTTTCTCAAGAGGTTAATCTGGATTTGAGTAAAGATTTATGTGCTCTGCTTTTATGTGAATTGAATTAGAGACGATTCATCTGAATGAAATTAATTTTAGTGTTAGATATTTATGTATGCTTTGTTACATTCTTCACTCTTTTCCCCTCTTTATTTTTCTTCCTTTTAGCAATGAACGTGAAGGTATTCCTGCCAACTTACTACAAATGTTGGACGTGTGCGTGGAGATCCCTCAACAAGGCATCATCCGCTCACTCAACGTGCACGTGAGCGCTGCCCTGTTAATCTGGGAATACACGCGACAACATCTCAGCTCTGGCTCGGCAGAGGTCGACTCGAAACGCTGCTGATGAAGACACCTGATGCTGACCTCCCTTGCTGATCTCCTGAGAAAAGTATTTCCTGGGGAGACTTTAAATGAAGGCGTAAAGCTTCTTCACATCATGACCTCAAGGGCTTTCTGTCGAGACAGCGTGGTCAGGAGCCATCGCCGCTGCTCTCAGGCCTTAATGAGAGTCATGAATAAAGATCAGCCCTGGCTATTATGTCTAAATGTTCCACTCTGCTTGCTGTCATATTAATGAAGACAATGTCTGTGTTAGAAGAGCCAAAGCATCAATGGAAATTTTCCCCTTTGGAGGCTGACTATGGAGCATTGGGACTGAATTATAATGACAGTATTCAATGAGATGTACTTAATCTTTAAATACTGCTTGGATTTTTCTAAATGTATAAATAAACATGACTCTTGTTTTTTATGTTGACCTGTATTTAATGATTTGTGATTTTCTATAACAAATTCAGCACTGAAAGAGTTAAATAAGGTACAGCAGGTGCTCACACGCCCCCTCCCTCCCCTTAAACCTTCACCTTCCGGGCAGAGCAGGAGCAGATGGAGTAGCTTACATGCGATAACAGTTGTGTATTTTTCTGTCGAGACTGGCTTGAACTTGACTCATCATGTGAGGATAGCAGTTATTTGGCTGGGATATGGACGATCTGGATGGCTCCTGGTTGAAGCCCAGGTTGTTCCTGCAGGTAGCAACTACTGTGAGTGCAAACTGGACTGAAGGCTCGGAGCTGAGGGTGTCCAAGCAGACCCAGCTGGTCCTGGAGATCCTCATGGTGCTGATGTGTTTGGGCGCTGTGACAGGTACAGACTCATCTACTGATACTTAATTGCCAATTAAGGTATTTTAATTACTAAAAAATTTTTGATACAAGATACAGGATTTTGTGATCTTCTCATATCCATAAAGTGAAAAAAAGCACTTTCAGTGCCAGAACAATTCATTGATTGACACAGTAGAGCTTTAAAGATTTGTTAAAGGTTAATTTACCTGCATTTCAGTATTTTAGGTGTTTATAGGATCTTCTGTTAACATGGTGCTTGTAGTATCCACTAATTAGAATTAATTAATTTCTGCCTCTTTGTCCGGGTCACAAATAAAACAAATACTTTAATATCCACCCACTAGTCTGACCCGTGTGTCACTGCGTGTTTGTGCTTGTGTTGCTGTATTTCTGTGTAGGCAACATTCTTGTTATTGTTATTGTGGCTGCAACCAAAACTTTCCACTCGGTGACGTCGGTGCTCATCATGAACCTGGCCATCAGCGACCTCCTGGTGGGCATCGGGGTCATGCCGTTTGTTGCTCTGTCCGTCATGAACCGTGGATGGGTGGATTGCACGGTACGTCACTCGTGTCCAGTCTAGCATGATTAAATTTTGTGCCAAAAAGTGATTTCCGGTATTTGCCAAAAACTGATTGCTTGTATTTAAACTGCTATAAATAACTCGTTGGTGTATAATATGTGAAACATATGTCAAATGTATCCCTCATGAATGATATCACGTCATCTTGAGCAACAAACAACATTCCTGTAACAAGGTAGAAGCCGCAATCAGTTTTTGGCAGTGAGTTTTATGTATCCTTTATCTATGCAGTTAAACAAAAATATTGTTGACTTGAAAAAAGTCTCTTTTAAGAGTAATCTGGCCAAGAGGACAGCTGAAATTGCAACAAATGCGAAAATAGTTTTGTGAATATATTTTACGCGGCCAAAAGGGAGCTGATTGATTATAATAAAGATACTTGAGAAACAGGTAATTTTGTAATTTTATATATAACCCCTTTGTAATACCTGTTCACCAAAGTCTATTTAGCAACATACGTAACGATGTTACACATAAAAAAAAACACACGCAAACATTGGAAATCAGTTTTTGGCAGGCAATTGACTATGTGCACGTTAGCATATGCTACTTCCGGTGCGGAAACTCCTGTGGGGAGCTTTGTTTCCGGTGTCCTATTCGCGCCTTGTTTACGGTCCAAAACAAGTTAAGTAAATGAATGAATCAAGCAGCGATTTACATTTCTATATATGTCTTGGGCATTTACCCAATATATCTGTAAATGATGTTCATCGACTTGTCGATATTTTCCCCCGCGCCTCAGAGCAAAAGAGAAAAGGGATTCAAATGTTATATTTCTCAGCTGTCCCTCGTTTATCGCGGGTGTTACGTTCTAAAAATAACCAGCGATAGGTGAAATCAAGTAGCCAATTTTATTTTATGACGGTGCAAAACGTTTCGTGGACATCGTGGACATACTGCACTTCAGAGTCACACTGCTAGCGATCGATGCAACGATTCTGTACTGTACAGGAGAGACGTCACGGAGGAGATCGTCTGCAGCGATCAGGACGCAGGACACAAAGTGACGTAAAAAAAAAAAAGCATGCAAACTTGCACTAAAAAATCCGCGAAACAGCAAGGTGAACCGCGTTATAGAGAGGGACCGCTGTAATTTTGAAGGTAAGTCACAACATACCCTTCGTAAATACTAATGTATAGAAACCCTTACCAGCAATCATTCATTTTTTTGTGTGGCTTTTTTTCACGGTTTGTTAACATGCTGTGTAGGTGTGTACTTGACTAGCTGACATCAACATAACGGGGAAACATCTGGTTTGACTATTCATCACCTGTAGTTTGAATGCTGAACATTTGCCTGTTTAAATCATAAGACCAGTCACTATACAGAGATACTTCTGAATGTGGACGATGTGTCTTTTGCATGCAGTAATGCAGTTCTGCTTGTGTTGAGTGATGTAAACAACTGATCGATCTAAACGCTTTAAACGTCAAAATTGATCATTAGATTTTTTTATGACACAACAGTGGTGAGTGTTCCCACCTTCTGCTCTTTGATACTTAACGCGATCTTTCCGTTTTCGAGTTTTGGACATGATTTTGGAGTATATCTTCGCAGTAGCAATTGACCGCAAAGTAAAGCTACCGGGAATGCACAACCCCACATCCGGTCTCAAACCAGGAAGTTAGCATTTTCTCGTGAACAAGGTCAATCAGTTTTTGGCACAACACCGGAAACGGCGTTTTTGCTTTGCTCCACTGTGTGCACGTGTGATGAGGTTGTGTCTCTCTGTCTGACAGGACCTCTGTTCGTATGTGGGTTACACATCCTCTGTGTACTGCACAGCTTCTGTACTCACCCTGGCTGCCATTGCCCTCGACCGCTACTACTCCATCATAGACTGCTTGCGCTACAGCTCCCGCTGGACTCTGTGGAGAATTTGTGCTGTGGTCCTGTGGATCTGGTTGCAGGCTCTGGCCACCAGTTGCCCCCCACTGCTGGGCTGGAGCTCAGTCAGCTATGTGGACCCCATGTACAGCTGTGCAGTGAACTGGGCCAGCAGTCCTAGTTACACCGCTTTCATGGCTTTCCTCTCGTACGTCTTACCTGCAGTGGTCATCCTCTTCTGCTACGTAAACATTGTCAAGGTGGCCCGCAGCCACGCCAGGAGGATCCACACTCTCGAGGACTCTGTGCAGCGCTGCAGGAATCTCCCAGACTATGCTCCTGGGGATTCTTCCAATCAGCACAGCGGGTGCCACCACACCCCATCGACACTGATCTACCACATAAGTGGACAGTTTGTATCTCAAGTTGGTACAGGGGAAGAAGATTATATCAAGGATGCTCTTCCTGAAGCTACCACAGAGCAGAGAAGGTCAGCGTCCAGGCGCTTTTTCTCCTTCCTGGCTCATAGTGCCTCCCAAGTTCCTCTCCAGAACTCCCAGCAGCATCACAGCCACCATGGTGTGGTTCGGCTCTTCATGGTCATTGCAGCCTTCTTCCTCTGCTGGACACCTTACATAAGCGTGGCCCTTGTTCAGGCCACAGAAACTGCAATTTCAGGTCAGTCCACCCTCGTCCCAAACTCTGCTGTTACTTTCTCCTACTGGCTGGTGCTGTTGAACTCTGATATCAATCCTCTACTGTACGCACTGCTTAGCAAGCGTTTCCAAAACGCTCTTCGGGGACTCAGGCAAAAAATAAGCACTCGTCTGGGGAGCGTAGTGGGAAGGGGAAATGAGCTCAGACCAGAGGGAGACGATGGAAGGAGCAGCGAGCCCAGCACGCTGACCACCACCCATCCCGCGCTGGCCTCCAGCTCTGAGAGCAACAGATTATTGTGTTCTCACTCCATTTTCACTGTCAGCACCGACTTCAAACATCAGTCTAAGAAACATCTGTGCAGTGTGTGTCATCCTCAAAAGAGGTCTATGTGGCAAGATGCAGCAAGTGACAGGAGAGCAGACTGCCTGCAGGTCCCCTCCCGGCCACAAGAGGGCAGCAGACTACCCTTTTCTGCTGTGACCGAGGAGCGGCAGGCCACTTTTTTCTATGGCCAGATAACAGTGAGAGTTGAGCATGATATTGCTTAGTCAGGATACCTGTGGCATCAGACACGAGACCACAGTTAACAACTATTTTATTATTTTTATTTTATCCGGCAATGAATTGATTGTTTGGTCAAGAAAATGTAAGAAAAATGGAAATGTCCATCCTATTTTGACCTAATTTCTGATTAATCTTCCTTTTTTTTGTTTTTGTCTGACCACCAGTCTTCAACCCAAGCAAACTGACGTTATTATCACAGAAGATCAGTAAAAAAATCAAAGCTAAAAAATAATTAATTTGTCCTAGAATAAAAAAATGGAAGTAGTCACTGGACAATCCAAAGTCTCCAGCACCTTTCTGTGTGGAGTCTGCATCATCTCCTCCTTGCCTGTTTGGGTTAGGTTTCCACAGATACCTGCATGCTAAGCTAATTGTTGATTCTAGTTTGGCTTTATTGGATAACTCAGACTGATAAGCTCAAATCAGACTGATTTGTAACCAAGACTACAGTTGTTTATATAAATAACAAAAAAAAGCGGTGTACTTCTAAATTGGTTTCCAGGTTTATTGATTTTTATTTTTTATTTTTTTAAGTAATTTTAAGTGTGCTGTCTCACCCAACACTTGCTAAACCTTGCCAAATTGTTTGGTTTGTCACTCAGTTGTTTACTTGATGAACTGTACATTTTTTTTGCAGAGGGGGCAAGAAAAAAAAAACCTCGACAAGGAAATGTATTGAAAAGAAATATTTTTATATAGTACATGTGATTACACTTGAAGACACCCAACAGTAGCTCTAATAAACCCGTCATTTATTCATGTTCGGAACATCTCCTCCTCAAATGTGATAATCATATGTTGCATCTCAGTGTAAAAATCGTCATTCCTTACAAAGGTTTACATTTATGTCTAGCAATAATTCCAGAGGAATACATTATTATTATTTATTGTCATACAGAATGACAATGGGAAACAGTGCTAATGTACTCTATTGCGAAACAAAGAAAAGGCAGTGAAGTGGACTTTTTCGGCTGCATCTGCTCGTACAGTACGTGCATGCTCGTTCTGCAAGACGTCACTCGCTGTCTTCTCAAGGTTAAGTCAGCAACCAAATGCAAACAAATATAAATGTGTCAAGTTTGTCTCAATAAAGAAAGGAGGAAAAAGAAAATCATTCAGATGAGTATAAGAAGGATAGTATTAAACAGTCTCTGTGCAGCAGTCTGTGGTGGCACTGTAAAAAAACAGGTAGCACATTGCGAGCGTGCGTGTGGTCGAGTGATGTTCGTACATTCACAACAAGGCAGAGTTTCCACCGTTGCTTTACAAGGCGTGCACCTCAGTTTCTCTCGGGGGTCAACCACACCACGGTGGCTGTGATGCTTGCCTCAGAAATGTGATAAACGAAAGCAGACAAAGGTTTATTTTTTTCTTCTTCTTTTTTTTGATCACTAGAAGAGCCGTGTGTCAGCACTCCTCTCCTCAAGCCACAGTGGGACAGTTTTCCACAGTCTGTAATTCCCACGCGAAATGAAACGATGTAATTGAACTGCTGCACATTTGTCTGTGTGCATGAGATACTAAAATGTTAAAAGAGAGGCTCAGAGATAGCTGTGTTTAAAGTAATTAAAGGGGTAGTTCCATTAACCTGTCAGTCTTATTTTGAGATATCAAAGCTTTTAACAATATTTGAATGTGTTTATTTAAATTGCTTGGTTAATAAAATGTTCACACTATTTCCTACTGGTGTGCTGGCAACATAAAGCAAATGTTAGGCAACTGCTTTGTGGATGGATTGAAAGCAATCCCACTGTTTGACAAACACCTCAATGATATAATGCATTGAAAGTGAATGTAGATATTGCGTGACTAAACTGTGGGGCCCGAACAATGAGTGAGTGTTGACAGAAGTGGGAGTCTAGCCCAAGGAAAGCACATAACCACGGGGAGCCAATCAGTGCGGATGAAATGAAACTGACCTCTTCTCTAAGAGTGAATAGAGAGACACACATTGTGAAAGCTTCTTCAGCTCAGACTGATCCTCAGACGTCCAGACAGGTCCCTTCACACCAGATGAGCTTCACAGGTCCACAGCTCTGGGACATCCAAGGTGTGAAATATAGCTATGTACAAGTGCACAAAAGGCAGGTATTTGTCACCAAGTTTACACCCGCAGAAGGCTACCGGGCCTCGTGTTCTGTTTTCAGGCATTCAGCTTTGTAGGCATTCTTCTTTGGATCTTAGAGGTGTGTAAATGTGTACATGTTAAAGCCAGCTGGTCTACAAGGTGTTAGGGCTGCCTTAAGAGATGTCTGCCTCTTTATTCCTCCTCACTGAAATATATCAGGCAAGTTGGCGAGTCTTCCCAGAGGCGAGGTTCAGAGGAATGATTAAGAGGTACAGCAAAATAAATGCATGGTTCAATCAGTTATACCTGATCATTTTAAGGATTACAAATGATAGAAGTCCATGCACTGACTTGGTTAACTTGTGAGCAGGAATGATGCCAAATGAATGAAACGCAATCTGAGCCTCCTTCATCTTCCCCCTCAGTTGAAAAGCTGCAGATCAGAGGGCAGTCCAAAAGGCAAGGAACCAGGCAGATCACGTGGGTTAACACCCCTCATTTCCCTCCCACCTCATGTATATGTGTGACGATATTTCATATATTCAAAGTGCATATGTTGACATGGAGGTCCTGGCTCTCCCTCTCCAGTTGAGCCCTGTGCCAGCTCCGGCCTCTCCGCTGCCCTCTGCTGGCTCGTCGCGTTTGCGCAGCTTCTGGCTGAGCTGGATAATGCACTGGTCCCAGTCCTCTGGTAACAGCAGCATTAGGAAACCCAAGCAAATGATGAACACAGCAATGAGGCGCACCGAGTTAAAGTGAATTTCACACGTGTAGTGGTCTACCACTGTAAAAAAACAAATAAATAAAAAGGTACTGTGTCAATAGAAGGGAATTTGCAAATATTGTAAAACAACTGGGTTTATGTAAATGAATGTAAATTGTAACTGTGCGTGTTTATGAAATAAAAATGGTTAATTGTACATCGAGAGGGAGCCTGGTTTGAAAATTAAATGGAGTCTTTCATCAAATATAGATAGAAACCTTTGGGAGAATCCAGTGCCATCAAATATTAAATGGTGACCAGATATAAAAAGCTAGAACTCTTAGAGGAAAGCCAAGAGACTTACTGGCGTTTACAGGAACACTTAGGACAATGCCAAGGGAAATTAATGTCGGGTAAGTTATCGCGATGCCAAAGTTCACCAGGACGTTGAAAGCTGTAGGAACAAAGCAGAATTAGAGCAGCAGCGGACTACACAATGAGAATGTTGCTATTTGTAGATTACACAACCAGCCGGTGCACATTACTGCTCTGTCGCCATATACCGAAAAGCAGGGCTGCGACCCCACAGAGGTAGGCCCATGGGATGTCTCTGAGTGATTCGATGTACTCCACGTGTGTAAAATACAGCATGACTGGCACAAAGCTGACGAAAACAAAATTGGTGCTTCCAACGATGCTCAGAAAGAGTGCAGCCTCTCCAAATTTGGCACTTCCCAGCACCATCTTAAAGAGCACCTGAGAATAAAGAGGAAGGAGAGTGATGCGTACATCGAATCTGCCCTCTTCTGGAGCTGAGGTATATTACAGAGGGCAAAGCCTGCCAAGTATCTGCCATGTCTCTGGCCCAGGGCCACTGCTGTCTGTTTATCACATTAGGGCGGCACAGACAGCAGGGCAAAGGAGCCCAGACCCCGTCAAAAATAGCTATATAATATCTGTCCTGTAACCCCCTTGATCAGGGTAACACAGCCTGAGGCCTGCAACCAAATGCGTAGGTATTGCGTACTTCTGGAAGGTGAGTCTCACACTACATAATCCCCTTCTGTCTTCTGCCACCTGGTTACATAATTAGAAGGGAGCTAGACAGGGCAAGCTACAGAGACGTGTCCATACATACAGCATGCTTACCTATTTTTTTATTCCACCGTGAATAAAAGTGGCACTACAATGGAACTTTATGCTCAGCGGTACAATACACACTGACGAAATGCAATCAAATCCTAGAGGTTTTGCGGATCGATCTAAATACCGATAGTATCGATACCAACGTTGGCATTGTATGTGATCGATACTAGCATAAAAGAATGTCCTCTAAGTTCAGTATGTAGCTCACTGAATTGTGTGGAAAAGTGTACCTCAAACATGCAATATGAAAAATGTCCTTTTTGTGTATAGTCTATAGCACACTGAAACAACAGAACCCAAAGTGTTTCAGAGACAAACAGCTTCAATATGCACGAGTAGCTGAAAGGTGTGTTTTTGTTATATCACCTAATTATTCTGGAAAATAAATTTGCATATTGATGATGATTCATCTCATAAATCATAAGCTGCTTCTATAGTTTAAAAGTATCGATATCGGCGATGTTGGCCCTGGATTTAGTTGATATCACGTCGATACCAAAATCTGCAGTATCGCACAGCAAATACCTTATAGAGCGCTGACATCGAAGCAGAGGCCACGACCAAAGCAATGCCGATGACCGAGTGGCTGTGGAATCCATCGGCATAGGTCATCATTACGATGCCTGCTATGGCCAAGATAGCAGCTACTATCTATACAGAGAAAGAGAGAGAGAGAGAGAGAGCATCAGTGACTGAAGGATGGACAACATGCTGCTCACAGTTTGGTGAAAAAGGCACCTTATCCCCTTACCGCCGCGGAGGGACACAGCAGGCCCACATGGCCTCAGCTTTGTTATTCAGTGCAGAAATAACAAGCCTCACAGAACCAGGCTTGAAGCAGCCTAATTACTGGGTGGGTTGTTATTTCATAGTAAACAAGCTTTTCATTTGATATCTACATTTTCTACGTGCAGTGCAGAAAGGATCTGCTCTCAGATTCACCCTGTAAGCGCTTCCAACACAGGACAGGCAGCTTTTACAGTGTTGGCTTGATTGTGTGACATTGATTTCCGTTACAAAGCCATTGTGTTTACAAACCAAATCCCCCCTCACACCACTCAGTCCAGCGGCCCCTGCTTTTCTAACCCACTCCCCGCCTCTTCAATTATCACAGCTTCAAGATGGCAAGAATCCATCAGCTTCACCCTGCTCTGGGTCAACTGTGATGCGTAAAAGGCAAACCTCTTGTGTTTCATTGCATTAAAATCTGGTTTGTCTGGGTTATATGTTCATAGTGTATATGTGAGAACTGTACAGCAGTGATGGGGCTACGGTGCAGCCCAGCTGAGTGGATTAGCACCGCATTAAGGAGGTGTCGGGAAGATAAATGAGCCGCGTGTTTTTGCTTGGCCAAAGCACCTTAGGCAAGTCTGGCTAAATGTCTCTTTCTGCACTGCAGGCTGCCTGTCAGTCACTGCTACACCTTTCATTTTAGGAAATGGCCATTTGCTCACGGCGTCAGCAACAATTTAAGATGCTTCAGCACAATGTGGAGGGTCAGAGGGAGGAAGGACTGTGGCTTCACCCAACCTTGTTCTGCAACGGGCAGGCATGACCGTGGGTAGCTTATGTCATTACGGTGGCATAACTGCAGCACGTGGACCTTGCACTTTTTACAAATCATAAATCTAGACATGGGTCAAAAAGGAAAAAAAAGTAGAGCTAGTCATTGGTTTTATCCACAAAGTACCACTGAAAAAACCCTCCCTGTTTAACGAGGTTGATGTAGCATCCACCTCATCGCTCTCTCTCTCTTCCCTTTCTGTTTCTCCTCCTTCACTTTTATGACAAACTTGTTCAAGTTCCTCTGCATTACTGCAGACATCCAAACACTGCAATCCTTACTACCAGGCAACAGAGAGCAAGAGAGGGGAGGGCGTGTAAGCGAGTGAGTGAAGCGGGACTATTACTGTACTTGTCTCTTACCGAGGCTTTTCATCACAAATAATGGGGGTGACGAGTCGGGGCATACACAAGGGAGAGACGGGGTGCTTGTGAGTGTGTGAGAGGAAAAAAAAGGAGGGGGCATCGTGCAAAGTGCGGGACGGCTGCAGATGTGAAAGCATCTGAGGCGTACAGTGAGAGGAGATAAACCGATATCTTAATTCACAAAGGTAAGTAACCCCTTACTGTCCTGCTTCTCTGTCTTTATCAGTCACAAACTTGCCGGCTAACACACACATGCACAGACCAGGAAGCACATTTGAATGACATTGTGATCACCGGTAGGTAATCATCCCGTGGTGCTCATAGCCTGCTCTCTACTCAACCGTGCTGTGTGTGTAGCTCACAGATTCAAATGGAAATTCAGTCAAAGCAAGTCATCACAAATTAGCATTTCTTTGCAGATTAGAGACTTTTTTTTGTCATGATGGCTGATGAAGTGTAAAACTGAGTTTAGTATAAAACTTAAACGCACATTTGACCAGAGAAGACAGTATTAGAGATGAGCGCAGCTTCTAAGAAGGTAAAACTGCAGGATTGCCTTAAACCTGCCAGTAGGTGGCAGCAACTCTGGTTTCAAAAAAAAATCTGGTTGTAAAGTAAACATGTATGACATCACAACCTCAGTAAACACTTTCCTGATAAGTTTATAGTGTCAATCATCTGTTCCAAGTTTAGTAAGAGTTGGAAAGTATGATCCTGATAAAAGCCAAAAGGAGAGTAAATCAGGGTCTGCTTTAGGGTGGGCCACTGTGACTGAGAAGTCTCTACAGTCAATGCATAAAGTGTCCTTAGATTTTCCAAGGGATTTACTGCTTTCTTGTAATGTATGGGTTCAAATGCCAATATGGAGATGATGAAAATACATATTTTCTTTTTGGTCTAGTCATAAACTAATCACAGGTATGTTGCCATCTCATGTAGAGTCATGTCATGCCACAATTTTTGCACATGTCCAGGAGCGTGTCAGGTTACATTTCACTGTGTGTTATACTTGTATAACTATGCATGTGACAAATAAAGAACCTTGAACCTTGTTAAAGAGTAGCTTTCATAAGATTATACTGTAATATTCAAAATATAATAAACAATACAGAAAAACAAAGATAAATTTTTAATCTGTCCATATCAAACTTGGGTTCAGGACCCAAACTTGTGCATCGGTTTACAAGATAAGCCCTGATGACATTTACATTCCTGTAAGGAAGAGAGAAGAAAGAAAAATTCCTGCTACACAAAATGAAAAATTTGCCCCCCCCCCAATCTTGTCTCGTGTCTCATGATGAACAGGATACTTTTGTATCTTTGGGAATCTGAACATAATCAAACTGATTCAATCTAGGAAGGAAAAAAAATAAAATGTTTGGTGGACCTAGTTATAAATCACATAAATCAACGTGTGACAGTCCGCCTGTGGGGCCAATATTGGCCACGCTCTTATCTTAAATAAGTTTCGTCATAATCAGTGAGATTCAAGATAAATGGGACGCTCAAACATCTCACCAAAAAATATACAAGTGCAGTGCCCGTTCTAAACGTGGGAGTGAAGAACGGGCTGATAGCAGCTTGCAGTATTCTTCACAACCGCATCAGCGAGCGACTAAAGCCATTCGTCGCAGCTCACCATGCACACCCACGGAAAAGCAAAGATATTTAGACTTTACAATCATTTCATTTACACTCAGTGTGCCTCTATTCCTTTTTGCTGTCATTTGTTATGGATCTACTTTTTCTCATAGACAACAAAGACCCAATGAAAGCCTGAGCAGATGTTATAACATTAACGTATCTGGCCACTGATGAAAAATCGAACAGAAACTCCAGTTTATTAATTCCCTGTTTTACAGAACAACTCCACTAAAAACAGGATGGTGGGACAGATGATAGTGCAAAACTGCTTTACAACATACAATACTGAGATATATATATATATATATATATATATATATATATTGATGTGCTCATCCCACAGCTCGTCGATTACCTACAATGATGTAATTATAAATCATTCATTGGCTGTCTGGGGGGTGAGTTGTGGTTACAGCTGTTGCCTAAAAACGAATTCAAAAGACACGCTTTTGGTTATTAGCTTGTTTACTGCAAATAAAACTTACAAGCCAAGAGGGGACAGTGTGAAAATCCTTGCTTTCTGTGTCCTGTGCTCGAGTTAGACATCTTAACTAAAGACTCATAATTTTCCCTTGGAAGAAAAAAAACACAGGCATGCAGATATACTCACCCTGACCCCCATGAAGCGGTCTCTGAGCACGATCCATGACAGCAGGAAGACGAAGGCCTTGTTACAACAGAATAGCGCTGACACATCTGTTGTGTTGATCTTCCTGAGGGCCTGCAGGTACAGGTAGTTGGTGAGGATCCACAGCAGGCCAAAAGGAGCTACCTTGGTGAAAAACACCTTCGGTGTCAGGCCATCGTCACCGAAAAACCTGCAGCACTCCCTGTGTGCACGACCAAAATGAAGACTGTTAACCTTCTAAAAATGCAGTATGATTTTAAAGCTGATAAGTATTATCACTCTGGGACCAATTAACACCAGTGAACACAAACAGCACAATCTGAAAAACACACTTAATGCCAATGAGTGACTGCAGTAATTCCCACTTCAACAGTTACATCTAAATTATGTTTGTCCCACATTATAGACACGTGGGACCAATGCTACCCTACTAGAAGAATGATTTAATATTTAATTGCAAATTAAGATCTGCGGCAAGGCATTAAAGTTAAATATTCAACTGTCCCCATTAAGAAATTAAACAACCTGTTTGGTCCTCAGGTGTTTTGTCTGGTTACATCTGACAAATATCTCAGTAAAGCAAAGAAATGGGATACAACAGGACATATTGAATGACTAAATCGAAGAAAAAAGCTGTTTGGTATTTCATAGTGACAACAGGCAGAAATGTATTTAATGTACTCAGAAAAGTCTTCTTTCATCTTCCTCCGTTCTCAGCATTACTTGTGGGGGTTCAGCTTCTGGGTATGCGTTTCCGTATGGACTTAAACATGAAGGGAAAATGGGGACAGAAATAAATGTTGCTGTAACTGATGCATGTGATGAATAACTCAGGCAAATTTGTAATGACTCAGATAACAGCCATGCAATTGATGTATGATAATGATATGATAAAAAAAAACATCTGGTCTTAGATTTAGTTGAATGAAACCTCAGGTGAATTACAAAGCATGACATATTACACCATGACATTATTTATTTAACTAAAATTGAGCTAAAATGTAGAAGATGTGTGTGAAAAACTAACTACACCTTTATCGCTTCCAAAGGAATTAAGACGTTGTATTAACACAATGCCAAAGAGGAACGACATCAGCAGCGATCTTAGAGAAGCAACTATTGCTGGCAATCAATTTAAATCCTTCATTCTACAGTGAGAAAGTTTATTCACAAGTGGAAATATTCAAGGCAGCTGTTAGTCTTCCTAGGAGCGGACATCCTAGCAAATTCACCCCAAGGTCAGACCATGCAATGCTCAGAGAAACCTCAAAAAAGACTCTGGGAGCTACATCTCAAAATTTTCAGGTCTGAGTTAGTTAAATGTTGAGGTTTATGCTACAATCAGAAAAGGACTGAACAAATATGGCTTGTTTGGAGAGAAAGCCTCTTTGTTACAAAAAGAACGTGACCCCACAGCTAGGCTAGGGGTGCAACGATACACATAATTCATGGTTCGGTTGGATACTTTGGTGTCACGGTTCGATATTTTTTCGATACAAAAAAATGTTCATTCCTTTTTAATTTGTCATTAATTAAAATTATAATTATATATATTTTAACTCAAAAGTACAGTTTTTAAAATGTAATGTTGCTGAAACAACAAAGGGATAAAAAATAAATAAATCTATCTGATTGAGAAATCACTCATCTTTGGAAAAGAGAGTTTATTACAGAGAAATGGCTCTTTCCAAAAGAAAAGCTATACTATAAGCTTCTTCTGGGCTATATTCTCAGCAGCATATTAAACATATCAGGTCCCCATAAGGAGAATCATGTGCTAACGGCTGTCTAAATGACTCGGGTAAAGTTTGTAGCATGAGTGCTTGTTGTTTTTGTCTGCTTCCACTTGTCTTTGCACTAGGATGATGTCGGAGTAAATGTGCAGTCATATTCGTTGTGTTCCCACTAGTGCTGTCAGCGTTAATCTCGTTAAAATGACATTAACGCCATAACGCCGCAAATCTCCGTCAACGAGTTACCGCCGATCACCCCATGCATGGGGCTGGACGGCGTCAACACGTTAACGAGCAAACTGCGCTAACGCACTAGTTCCCACCCATGTAATTGAGCATTGCTTGGCACATCCGACATACTGTTTTACTTTTGTCCATGACGCGCTTACCTTCAGGGTCATACTTCACATGAAGACCAAAATAGTTCCAAAGGCCAGATCTGAATAAGGGTGGGGGAGGTTTAATTTGCCATGTTGCAACGAGCTTCGCTTCTGTCTTGCTAGCTTGCGCTGGGCTCAGTGGATCTGCGCTCGACAGTGCAGCCTAGGCGGAGTAGTCGAACGCAGATCCACCTAGCTCTCAACACAGACAGCATCATCAGAAGAAAAGTTGATAAAATAAACTTAAAATGTTGTATTGTTCATACATATGTGTACCGAAACGAAAGCACTGTATCGAACAGTTCAATACGATACGAGTATTGTTGCACCCCTACCCACAGCTTAGGTGTGCAAAGTTGCATCTAAACAAACGACCAGACTTCTGTAACAATGTCCTTTGGACAGATAAGTGGAGATGTTTGGATATAATGCACAGCACCATGTTTAGTAGTAACCAAGCACATATCAGCACAAACACCTCAAACCAGCTGTCAAGCACGGGGGTAGAGGGGTGGTGATTTGAGCTTGTTTTGCAGCCACAGGACTTGGAAACCTTGTGGTTGTTGTGTCGACCATGAACTCCTCTGTATACCAAAGTATTCTACGGTCAAATGGGTCATGCACTTGGACATTGATCCCAAGCACAACAGCAAACAGCAGAAAAAGAAAAGAATCAAGGTGCTGCAATGGTCCAGTCAAAGTCCAGACCTCAGTGTGATTGAAATGCTGTGTTGGGGCCTTAACAGAGCTGAGCATAAATGCCCACAAACCTCAATGAACTGAAGCAACAGTGGGCCAAGAGTCCTCCACAACAAGGTAAGAGACTGATAAAGTCACGCAGAAAATGTTTACTTCAAATTATTGCTGCTAAAAGCGATACCTTGATTGTGTGAGGAATTCTAACCAGTCAAGTTTTAACAGAAAATACTGAGAAAAAAACCACTAAATCTGGAGACGTATGATTAACAGTCAGTCTGGCAGTCTGCTATGTTGAAGAAATGATTAATCTTTAAGTGCTTCTGCATGAGGCTTAGTCATCCACTATTCATGTTTTTCAGGCGCTGTAACTACGCACAAGAAGCTAAATGAAAATACCCTTGAATAAAAGCTGACGGTCCAAAAGCTATTGGCATGAGTCAGTAATGCAACAGAGGAACCAAACCATGACATTATGTATCAGTATCAGAATACTGCATAGTGGTCCTGCTCTGTCGTGTTACTACATCGTCTGCTGAGTCAGACCTTGCGTTGCTCTGCTGTGACGACAAGAATTTTCTGTTTCACCCTCAACTTGAGTGACTCCACCCACACCGGACTGCTATTGTTATAATTACTACAGAGTTGTACCGTTTACCCTGAGCGCATCTGGCTCAGTGAAAAGTGATGAAGCAGCAATAAGTGAAGAGTGGCAGGTAGCATATTTGCCAGGGTGTCCTGCTGGATACTGTAGAGCAGCGCTGCTATGAATCAGCTCCAGAGAGCTGAGTCTGCACTAAGAACACACTGCTCAAACCTCCTCTGTGGACACGACACTAATTCTGCGACAACCAATTTATCGGCGTTTCATTACAGACACTGGTTACACCACCTTAAAGCCAAACCGGTGACTGTTCACGCATTATTCCTGCACTTGTGTACTTGTGCACTGTAACCCGCAGTGATTTTTAAGATATGTCAAACCTCTGCAAAGCTGCCAAATAAAGTGTTGCAGCAGCGGATATTAATACACCCAGCAGCGAGTGGATTAAACAGTTAAGCGCTGCACTTCCAGAATGATTTAGTATCACTTTCTAGTGCCTGCACAGAACTTTTACTTGGTTTCTTTAGAATTTGGCACAAACAGAGTTAATCCATCCTTTTTATACTTACATCTAAACTGACTTAACATTACCCAAGAGCAGCCAGAGGGTCTCAAACTACAAGCTTGAATTTAAAAGATGAACGTGCAAAATGACACTTTGTGAGTTAAGAGATAAATCCTTCCACTGCTGCTACGATCTGTCCGTAAATATCAAGTCTATTCAACAACAGGGCTGATGAGTGCACTAAAATCCTCTCCTCACAGATATACTGCTAAAGTCAAGTCCTTTCTATTTCTCTGCACTGTCAGGTTCACAGAAAACGGTATTGTAATTTGTAGTCAGTTCACATGAGCTCCAACTGAGGAGTGGGAGACCCACATCCTCATGTAGGCCTTTAGAAAAAAAGGAAGGATTACATCACAGAGGAGCATCTGAAATACAGAGCCAATCCCCCGAGCTCACCAGCACACCACAGCTTCTAAACTACCGCTCTCTTTTTTCTCTTTGCACTAACGTAGCATTGCAGGTAGCAGAGATAAAACTTTTGTCTAAAGACCATGATTAATGGACTGCTTCAACTGTGAAAGCCACTGTAACACAATTAGGATTACAGTCTCGTCAGCAGGGTATGTGAGACGGCACGGCCTGCTCTTCCAAACAGGTAAATGTGTGGCGGCGTTTTGCAAATAAAATCTGAAGAGAGGATGACTGTGTTTACCTGACAAGCAAAAACAGAATTAGCTTATTCAGCGAGATTGACAATGGACCTAAATGATAAACTGTAAGCAGCTGGTGAAACAGGCTGAACATGTGGCGTTTGTTCCGTGAAATACAAAGAGGATAGAAACTGTCACACAGTGTTTGAAAAAATTCAATTAGTACATCTCTATCATCTCACTGGTACACTGCTAGATGTTACGTGGTGGTTAATTTCGTTGGGGAATCAAACTGACCTTTTGAATGGATTTTTTGGTAAATCCCGATTAGTTGTATACTTGTTGTAACTAGAAAAACTGGATAGAAAATAAAAAGAGAGAATAAAACTCATATGGGATTTTTAATACAGATACTGATACCAATATTGGGCAATCTAAACATTAGATATTCCTTCATATCGGAGGATATTTTTTGATGCTAGGCACAAATTTCACTGACATTTAAATTTCGAAGCCCAACTTTGCTCGGATCAGCTGGTTGATGTTTCCAAACATTTGGCTGCGTAGCCAAAACTTCAGCTTTTAACTTATGGGCCATTACAAATGCTGATACAGATAGATTAATTGTTTGTTAATGATCTGATGACCCCTCAGGTCTGACTTGAGATAATATTTTTAAAGGTTGTAGGTTTTATCAATATATCAACAGGAAACTTTACTTTGATTTGATTTTGATTTTTAATTTTTAATGACTGTGCTGTGCTGGTCTGCTGTTGCTGTTGCAAAAATTGATTTATGTTCTGACCTTAGAAAAGAAACAATGCCCTTTGACTGAAGTCAGAATTAGTGTGAGAGCCTGTACTGCACTTTACAGTCACTTAAGGGTTTTTTTATATCGTTTGTTTCCTCCGCTGTCACTGTGCATGTCGGTGGGTAGGGGCACAGACCCGTATAGACTTTATTCACAGTCCATGTGCACCAGGAAAGGCGAGACAGAAAAAAGAGAAACGGTGACTAGAATTGATGACAACCTACTGCTATCGCCTACTTTAAGTGCATCAAAATCTGTCAAACAAGTGTTAATTCATCTAAAATCCACCATCTGTAAGACTGGTCACAGGATGACTAGTCTTGGCTAAAGTTATAACAGAGTTACAGCACCCAGGCTGGTGTCGCTGCCATGGACCAGCCCATAAATTAAACAAAAAGGGGATGCTGAATATGGAGGTGATATGAAAGAAGATCATGGAGAAGATTCATGGATGTAAAGAAGGAGGATATGTGGAAAATTCTGAGATTAAAAGGATGATCACAACATGTCAGAGCACAAAAGCCGATTTATATATATATATAAAAAGAATGATCATAATGTGACAGCAGCTTTAGTGCTTGGACCTCTAATGGAGCTCACTCTAAAGGAGAGAGTGTCTTCTAACCTTAACCTCTGCCTGGCTGTCTGCCTCTCCGGACTCTTGCACAGGTGGCCGATGTAGTAGAGAGGGAAGAAGAGGCAGTTCCACGTGGTGGCGAACCAGGTGAGGGTGAAGGGAGCATCAAACTGCTTAAAGGTCAGCTTGGCCAGCTGGGTGGAGCCTGCCCAGGAGGAACACACGCACATCACCATGGCGACTCCCCATAGAGCCTTCCGCACTTGTACAGCTGTCACTCGGATGCAGCAGTGAAGCCGCCGTCTGCTGGAGCCGGACTCTGCTCCTGCAGCACCGGCCGACTGCGCGTCTGTGGTGCCCACCACATTCTCTCTGGAGCGATCTTCCCCTAAAGACGGACACATACATGACAGACTGATGTCCAAACACACCGATGCTGCAGACCTGTACGCTCATTCATTATTTGACACATTTTAACATATTTGTCCTTGCTTATTACTGAATTTTTCTCAACTTCCTCTTCCTCTGCATGTGCTTTGGGTGCCTGGTGGGCAGGAAATCATCAATGCCAAATGGGAACATCTGGGCCTGGTGTTTCCAGACTATGAAACCGTTGCTGGCATGCCACTTGATTTTTTCTCTCCTGCCTGGCGTCTGAGTTTCTGCGTGTACTTACTTTCTTTTCAGTTCTTTCATGCTGTTTTTCAGCACCTTGTAGCACTTCCACACTATTTCCACTCCCATGCACATCCTGCTTCACTGACGCCTACTTTTACACCTGATTTGATCAAATTATTTTGATAAAATGTCACATAAAGTGCTTTTTGTCACAGCCTTCAGGGGTTGCCAAGTTGTGGCTTTTTCTCTCTCCCTAAGCATCATGTGGATATAGTATATTATCTTTTGCAGCAAAACTGACTCCAGATCATACCAGTCTTGTCATCATTTTCCGGATAAAAATAGCTGCTTTCAAACTTAAACTGAACTTGAAAGTAATCAATCCGAGTTAGAAATGTGGCGATCAAGTGTGACAGGCGGCAGTGAAACAGAGGGCATATGAGGGCAGACGTGATATCCAATCCAAGATGACCTCTTCTCCACCGCATGAGCTGCAGCGGCATGTGTGTTTGCCCTAGCGTGCAAAGACACACACCGCAACACTTAACTTTTCTATTTCTCTTGTCAAAACCTGATAGCCTCCATACTTCTTCACTAATGTGAGAACTGAAGCGAAGTGTTTGCGTACAGTTTTCGGCCCCACTCTCACCCACTCTGTGCTTCAAAACCAATTTGCTTACCAAGATCATTTTGTTCTCTTGAATCACTGAACTTACAAACTTTGTGTCCTCTACAAAGTTCAGACACTGCTGCATGATCATGGATATGACACACAGTGTTTTACAAAAATATGACAGTCAAATGCAACATTTATGGGAGCTCTTAACCCGTTAAAGCCAGAACAATTAAATAATTGCCATAAAATTCAAATTTGTTGACTATGGGAGGAGTTATTGAACCTTAAAAAAAATAAAATAAAAATGTATTAATATTAATTTACATATATGAGTTTTAATTGTATCATATTCGCTACTTTTGACCTTTTTTTAAAAAAAAAATTATTGCTTAAAAACAGAACAAAAATTCATGTATCAAATATGACACACTGGGCATTAAGGGGGTTAATTCTCACTCAGATAGCACAATTCCCCCCGATGATATTTTTATTCATGCTGACGTCAGCCTGTTATGGCGCGATTATGACATTATATGGCGTCAAACTGAAAAACTAAAAAGTGTATTGTACAGCCCTCTCCATGCCCTTTCATATGACATATTACTCAATATGGTTTCTTGAATTTTTTTTAAAGGTCTACTTTGACCTTGAAAGTCAAAAACCACAGTCAAAGTCAAACGCTTAGCCAACTTATGTACTGACGTCCCCGAGGCCTATAATATTGTTGTGATGTTCAAAGACAATCAGTAAAAAATTGTGAGTAACATAAAGTTTTTACTGATTTTCACATTTGTTGCGACCTTGACCACACTTAAGTCAGCTGGAGCCGTGGATGCTGGACTGCTAACAAACAGACAAACAAACAGAACATACTCCCTCCCTTTATCCCTGGCAGAGTCCTAAAATCATTTTAGGCTGTCTTTTTGACCGTGTAGCTAAACCCGCACCACCTAGAGCAAAACTACATGACCGCAACTCTGCAATCGGTTTAGTGAGAGTTCAACACAATAAACAGCACAACCTCATATCAGCTCTACTTCATAACAGCTGCATAATAGGCATCATGCATCTTCGGTCGCTTCCTACCTTCCAAAATGTTGAAAATGAGCGATCTCCCTAATGGTGCGTCCAGTGGTAATGATGTGCTGCGGGGAGCCTTTTGCCAATTCATCACTACACTGTATGCTCTTGACTGGAATACTGAATGCACGTCAAAGGGCCTCGGTGAGGAAGAATAAATTTAACTTGATTTGATTATGCTGTGGAAATGATTGTCTGACGGCATCAACAGGACAGTCGGCTCTCATAATATTGTAGCTGTGCCGTATCAGTTGTTGCTGTATACGAGGCACTGTCTGCAGTTCTGTGAATGTGATCTGTGTAATAATAAAAAAAATTAAAAAAACAAAACAAATAAAACCACCTTGTCAAATATAACCTGCATATTTTACAAAAGAGCTGTGTAAGGGGTCATCCATCACACCCAATGAGGCAATTCACTGCTACTGGAAGAGCTGACTCTGACCTTTCCAGGTGGTCTCATCATACCATAGATTAACTCCCCTGATGACTATCGCCTCTTATGCTAATGCCCCGGCTTCCCCGGGCTACCTATACTGGCTGCACGAGAGATTCACGTTCTGTTTATCTATCGCAAACGTCAAAAAGAGATGGAGTTAAGATGCAGCGCTGTTAGAGGAACCTGAACAATGTTCCCAGCTGCTGCGAAAGCAACTGACGGATCTGACAGCACGGAGGCACAAAAAAAAACTAAAGATGATTCGAGATCGTTGTCATTGTCACCGCAATGAAGTGATGAATCAGCAGTGGCCAAAAAAAGAAACAGGCACACATGGATGTTTATCAAAGTCTTGTGCACAGGGGTGAGAATTAAGTTTCTCTATTCTGAGCTCTGAGGCCTCTTTGTCTTCTTCTGAAGGTCATCTCTTTGTTGGTGCTGCCCATTTTGTGTCCTTCCTGGGCCTCCGTCCCGCATCCCGTGGCTCTGACCACATCTCTGGACTACACTGCAGTTTAATCTCTCAAATGTGATAATGGACCAAGCCAATCAGCCCCCAGGCAGACTCTGGGGCCTAGCTAAGCATTATCAGCTCTGGCACACTTAGTGAAGTGACAACATTAGTGATATTATACAGCCTGTACTCCAGGTTGTGGCAGTTACCACAATACTTAAATACAATAGTATGTCTCTTATTAAATAAAAATGTGTCATGCAATAAAATACTAATTAAAGCCCCTGTAATTAAATGCAGAGCTTCAAGTACATCTTCCCAGACTAATGACTTAAAACAGAGTGCACTTCTTTTACACTTAGACTGACGGTGACTAATGATGCTCTATGAACCCTGAATGCCAGTAACTAACATATCGAGTGAACTCATCCGTGTGCTGGATCTGAGTTGATGGAGTGGACCGGCAAAATCGAAGGGCCTCTCCGCTAATGACATTTGAAGCTATTATGACCATAGATGAAATACTCAGACCGAGTCTTCTTAAAGTGTTAAATGATTCACCTTTTTAATTCATAATCTAATGTCAACTGTCAAGGTGAGTCTGTCACACTAAGCTGTCTGTAGCACAGGAACAGTGCATTTCTGACGTTTTAATAATTAATCTCAGCCTTCGCCTGCACTGGATCGCAAATTAGTTTTAGTTTTAGATTACTGTGATAGAAAAATTAAACCCTGGATGAAAATGTCTACATTTATTCAACCCATTCTATGTCCAAATGTACTTCATTGGATGCTAACGGACATCTGCAAAATTGCTGGAGACAAGAAGAAAGTGTTTCTAGGGGCAGCTTGTGATCTGCTCTGACAGCTGTGTATGGCTTCTTCTTGTTGTTGCTTCCTCAGATACAGTCATCCCTACTGCTCGGTAGAATGAAAGCATGCTAGAATCATAGGATTTAATAAGCACAGGTAAACTAGTAGCCTATTAGCATCTATCTATCTATCTATCTATCTATTAGGAGTGCAACAATACACAAAATTCACGTTTCGGTTTGACACTTTGGTGTCACGGTTTGATATTTTTGCGATACAAAAAAAATGTTCATGATTTTTTAATTTGTCATTTATTAAAATTATAAATATATTTTTTAACTCAAACGTACAGTTTTAAATTTAATGTTGCTGAAACAACAAAGGGATAAAATAATAAATCTATCTGATTGAGAAATCACTCATCTTTGGAAAAGAGAGTTTATTACAGAGAAATGGCTCTTTCCAAAATAAAAGCTATACTATAAGCTTCTTCTGGGCTATACTCTCAGCAGCATATTAAACATATCAGGCCCCATAAGGAGAATCATGTGCTAACGGCTGTCTAAATGACTCGGGTAAAGTTTGTAGCATGAGTGCTTGTTGTTTTTGTCTGCTTCCACTTGTCTTTGCACTAGGATGATGTCGTAGTAAATGTGCAGTCATATTCATTTTGTTCCCACTAGTGCTGTCTGCGTTAATATGAAATGACGTTAACGCCACAACACGGCAAATATCCGTTAACGAGCTACCGTGGATCGCCCCCTGGGTGGGGCTGGACGGTGTCAACATGTTAACAGCAAACTGCGCTAACGCAGTAGTTCCCACCCATGTAATTGAGCATTGCATGGCACATCCGACATACTGTTTTACTTTTGTCCATGATGCGCTTACCTTCAGGGTCATACTTCACATGAAGACCAAAATAGTTCCAAAGGCCAGATCTGAATGAGGGTGGGGGAGGTTAAATTTGCCATGTTGCAACGAGCTTCGCTTCTGTCTTGCTAGCTTGTGCTGCGCTCAGTGGATCTGCGCTCAATAGTGCAGCCTAGGCAGAGTAGTCGAATGCAGATCCACTGAGCTCTCAACACAGACAGCATCGTCAGAAGAAAAGTTGATAAAATAAATTTAAATTTTTTTATTGTTTGATACATATGCATACCAAACCGAAAGCGCTGTATCGAACGGTTCAATATCAATACGGGTATTGTTGCACCCCTACTATCTATCTATCTACAAGTGTATATTTGTTAAAATATTGCACAGTAAATCAATCTTTGTGCTGCAAGCTCATATATCTGCCTTAAGTATTTTAGTTCACTGAGCACCTCGTATGCCGGATACTGAACATACATCCCACTCCCAGTAGAGGACTCCAGTGGATGTTGAGATTAATCTTGTCACTATTGAGCCAGTTTTCCAGCTCGTCTCCCTCATAAGTCTGTGTTTCCCTGCTTCCCAGCCAGCCTTCCCACTTCTGCTATCCTCCCTCCCTCTGCAGTCTCTGCAGTGCAGATCTCTCCTGCTGATAGCTGCAAATCCCAAACGTGCCAGCAGAGCCCTGCCTGACTGCTTGCTCTCACACTTCACAGAACCTGGCCGTGACAGGCTGAGAAAGTCTCGATACGTCCCTGTCTTTGCTCCCTGAACGGGCCACCGCCCAAGCCTGGTTTGCCAGGGCGGCAGGGTGCAACAGTAGGGAGTGTTTACCTGGGGCCTCAACAAGGGGAGACGTAGAGGTAGGAGAGTTTTGTCTGTTTGGCAACACCTCCGTGGGAGCAAGAGTGCTCTGCAGTGCTCTGCCTCAGCGATTCAAGAGGGTAAACAGATCAATCATACACACACACACTTCAGAGAAACTCTTCTCCTTTTATTTACTGTCTTTGGTTTTGCTTGGTGATGAATACAAATTAAGTAGTTCAACTTACTCAAGTCAACATTACAGCATGAAGTCTTTGTGTAAAAACTTTAAGGAGTCAGATCATCTTAATTTTGACACATGTACTTTTTAGTGTCATTGTACAAAACTGAGGGAAGAAAATCTCTCATTTTTAAATAAAGTTACCTGCATAGTAAGGTATGACTGAGGTGTCTTTAAGTAGGTTGAACTGAACCTTTCACATTTTTGTAATTCTCTGAAAAATAATAATAAAAAATAAGCAAACAAATTCACAATCACAGTTCTTCTTCTTTAAACTAGTTTATTGCTGTCACACAGCATCAATCACTCAATAAATACCTCAATAAAAATAAATCCTTCAGATCCATGTTGACTTATTTGGTTTGTCAGGTCTGACATAAGTCAGAGGCAGAGTGTTTTAGAAATACTGTTTTCTTTTTGCTTGGGAAAAAAAGGCAATTTATATATATATACATTTTTTTTTAAAAAAATAAACCATTAACTGTACTTTTATAAAGAAGGATGGTAATTTAATCGCAGAGACAGCTAGAAAGACAAGCAGCACACAGACAGCAGTTACTGTCTTTGTGGCCTCAGAGTCTGACAGACAGTGTGAGTCTGTGATACTTGACTGTGACAACTTGGTCAGGCCAAGCTGTCAGTCAGCGTCCTTTCAACACACCAGAGCAGGCTCATCTGACAAGCCTGTCCCACTCAATAACACAAAAGAGAGACAGGCGGAAAACACACCCTGCTGCGTCAACCAGCTGATAGGTAGGACCACATGGGCTGAGGGGACTAAAGGCCCAGAAGGGCAGACAAGGGTGGGTCAGCTGTTACTAATCCTGCTCTCCTTCGTTCTCGGTTTCTCCTTCAACCTCAAAGGACAGCGCGGCGACTTCCTCACCCAGGAGCACTTGTTGTTTGTGTCTGCCTTGACCTGCCCAGCTGGTTCAACAGATGCTCATGATAGAGGTCAATGCTGCAGCCCCCTTCATGCCTTATTGGTTACACTGCGTGCATGCAAGCAGAGAGTGATTGTGCAGGTCTGCGCACTGTGTTTTGCAGCAGAGTAATAGCAATCATATTTGGCATCGGGTACGCTACAGGATAACCCTGTTCTGAAGCAGCCCTCCCTCGCTTGCAGTGCCTTATACCAGTGACTGCACTGTGATGTACCCGCAGTTTAACAGACTGGCAAGAGTCCCAGCACTTTCTGCGACAAATCAATATTTAAGAGATTGGCCACAGCATTCCTGTTAAGGTAATGGAAAGGCAACCACAGCAGGTGTATGCTGAGTGTCTGCCCAAACTGTGGTTTTACTCCCTTTATTGCACCCCAAGGCCACTGATGACACAGGGACTCTATCAAATTTCACAAACCTGAGTCACGACTGCACCTTTTTTTTAACACATCTTAACCCTTTTATTGTTTCACTGCTGTGAGACACTCGCAGTTTGGCAATTGAGTTTTTAATGGCATCAAAAAGTATGTTCAACAAACTAACTGCTTACTCGCTTTCACAGATGAAACGCACGTTTGCACACTCAAGTATTCAAATTTCTGTCGAAATGGCTCAAATAAATATAATTTTTTACATTTTTGTTGTTAAATTATTTGTCATAAACAGCGTGTTAACCCAACCACAGCTGTAGCATCTAGTCTGCTGGGTGCATTGTGTATTTGGAGAAGACAGGCAGTCTTCCTTCTCACCGAAAAGCTTTTGGATCAGCTCACTCGATTTAGGATTACCGCTGAGGAGCTTCGTCTTTACACATATTTGTAGCGGGCTTTGCTTAAACGCACTGCTTTTACTATATAAATTACAAATATAACATACAGAAAAGAAATCGTGCAACAAACCTCCAATAACGTTCAGCTTCAGCTCACAGCCCTCTCTGCACACACGCATGCTGTACTTGATAAACCTAAGCAAAAGCTTGGCCTCTTAATAAAACAAAAGCCCTGTCACTGTGTATTCAATGCACACTTATCAAGGCCCAAAGACCCGTTTCACTGGCTTTTAAAATACATTTAGCACAAAGATCAAGATTTACTTTTGCTCCTCTGACAACCAACAATTTCAACTCCAATTACGCTCAAAGAATGAATGTGAAGAATTTAATAAGGCTGAGGAAGAAACTGTAAGACGAATCCCACTAATACACCCAGTAATCTTTTTACTGATGTATCTAATACATGCACAATATGTACATGCAATATGTTGACCTCTGTCTGGCACATGTAGCCTGATCTCCATACTGAGGGTGCTGCTGCACATTTACATACAAATAAGACACATGCAAATGAGTACAAGATTCAAGATTTTGTCCTTGAAGCAAACATGCGGTGTTCGCTTTCTGTAGAGCAATGATTGCAATTCAGTTTTTTATGTTCTCTGTCTTGAATCGTCCAAATCATTTATGTTTTAAAGTTGGCCCGTATGAATATACTTGGATCAGATAGATGCACAGGCGTAAAAAAGCAGAGCAGTAAGGTCAAAATAAGAACTCCTAACAAAGGCTTTTAATTTTCTATCGTCCGAGTGGCACACATACAGAAACTCATGGTCAAAGTGCATGAAGCCTTTTGGGAAAGATTTAGTGTGCCCATAACGGCAGCTGGTGACCAGCTTCCGGGGGGGGGGGGGGCATATGTGTGCTGAATCACTCTGAAAACGTGCCTGCACAGTTTCAGAGGATATAATTAAATTGCTGAGATTACAGGGACGTTTATGAACTTCTTACCCCTGCTTATGATGATAAAGGGACCGACATTCCCGAAAGACGCCATGGATAGAAATACGTTTAAAAGAGAAATCAATAATAATTATTGTCTATGAGAAGAAAACACAGAGGAAGCAGTAAATACTCCAAAGGAATGAATTAAAGCTGTAAGAGACAACATTGAACTGTATAACCAGAACCATGAGTCAACCAACAAAGAGGAGATCATAGGACGACTATGGAAATGGTTTGTGATGAAGAACAGATTGGTTACTATCCAGTAAATGTATCAATTTAAGCAATAAATGTAAGGAAAAAATAGAATTTCATGTTCAAATCAGATACTGTACTTGTTGCTTCACGCTGCGTGGAAGTGTGCCTGTTCACTGGACACAAAAAAGAAGAGAAAAGACAGACCACTGACAATTCAAGACTGGGGGATAAAAAGTCTTTGACAGTTTGCTGCAGGTTGTTAGTGAGGAGAACAGAGTTTTCAGTGCTGGTGTTACATAAGCATGAGAGACTCTGAAAAGCTGCATGTTGATATGCTGTGGCCCCCTGTGATCCCCCCCTCCTCCACCACCACCACCACCACTCCTTCAAAGCAGCTGCTAAAAACGAGCAGCCGAGCGCTCACATCACAAACTTTACCGCTTTGACTCCCCTCAAAAATTTACAATACCATTTCATCCCCAACACAAGACGCCTATATGCACGTTTTCTCTCCTCGCTGCCTCGTGTCACAGCAGAGTTTTTGTCAAGTCTGTATACACAAGCTTGTCAAATAACACCCCGCCATCCCAGCTATTCTGAAAATAAAACCCGTCGAGCCTGAAATTTACACTAATGAGCTTAAAATCTTTGGTAATCCAGCAGCACGGATTATTCTGAAGTTACCCGGGGCGCCTTGTCTGAGTGTATGCAATGCAAACTAAACACCTCGGGCGTCGATTTCATCCATGTCCATTTAAAAACCTGCATAAAAATTGGCCACTCACCTTCCATCTGCTGGTTGAGTGATCGATTATGAATAATGAAGCATTTCCAGAGGGTTTCACATTAACGCTCGAGACTATAGCAAACTCCCAAACAACAGGAGCAGAGACAGAGTTAAGTCTGAGTCAGCAACAACTCAAGTCCTGCGTGACGGAGGCAGAGAGGTAAACATTTTAACAAGTATTTATGTGACTGTCCTCTTAAATCTATGTGTTTTATGTAACCTAATAGCTTTTTTTAGTGGCTTCACTGATGATCAGTCACCTTGAGCTTCAATACTGCACTGCACAAAAGTACAGCCGCCACCAAACCCGTCATGGTCACACAATGAGTTTGTCTATAAAAGCTCTGAGGTTCTAGTTTCATGTTGTGAGTTTGTCATAATGAGGCTCTATGAAACTCACCAAAATAATTGCAGTTATTTCTCTATTTGATCCAGCTGAAAGGTGAACATCTTTTCTGCAAAAACACTGATGTTCAGTAGTCTCGAGTAATAGATGGGAGGGGGAGCATAACATCAGCTCTTTGCACAAGAATCAGGCAGAGGAGAACATCATAGGAGGGATACTGTACAGGCATCAAAGGGACTATCACACTATACTCTTTCAAGAAGGTGTTGAGAATGCTGCAGCAGACACACACACACTCAACACACACAAGAACTCCAAGAGGTGTTGTCTCTTAATGATGTCAGCAGGAAATGCCAGCGCTCCTGCAGATCAGAGGGATTTTCAGACGAGACAGGGGAGACCCAGTGAGACCCAACATCAAGCTATGAGGAAGACTGAAGGACACTGCCACGGAGCGTTTAATGGGACCACCGATAACACGCTTGCTGCTGGGTTCATGTCCCAGCTGCCCTGGCATTATCCGCTGGCATTTTAAGCAGAGACTCCTGCAGCCTGTGATGATGGGTACAGGGGGGAGAGTGCGAGGGGAATCCCTGCTGCAATAACAACTTAAGACCCTCCCCAAGGACCAGTAATTTTTTTGGCACAGCCTTCGCGAGTCGCGCTCATTCCCAAAAATCAGTGCGTCAATAACGCAATCATTTAAACGCAACGGAACAAATTTGTCATCGTTGTCGTTTAACGAGAGGAATAAAACAGCCTAACATCCAAGTGAAGCATCTGACATCACTCATGTAAAGAAAATGGATCTTGAGCCTTGATGTCAAAACAACCCACAAATATTGCATCATTGATTTGAAGTTGAGCGCTTGACTGATTCCCGTCGCTTCGTGTTGCTCACAGTGAGATTTTCTAAAGTTGATCCTTGTCTTTAAAAAAAAAAAAAAAAAAAAAAAAAAAAACCGATTCGTGAACAGAAATATTTGAGCTGAGCTCCGGTCTCTGTCAGAGGCACACCGGCAGCCCCCAGTTTGCGGGGGTACAGGCGGTCTCAACGGAACTCCCTACCTTCCACTTTGGTGAGGGTAAGCACCGGACTGTTGCAGGCGGACAGCGGGGCAACCCTTGCAGAGTGTTTCTTCATGATGATGAGCTCGGATGGGCAGAGCTCCGAACCGCTTCGACTACATCCCTGAGGCTGATTTGGTGCAGACACCAGACCTCTTGATGGGACCCTTGATGTTTCTAGAGCCGGTGTCCTGCTGTCTGTCCCCTCACATCCATCCAACCTCCTGTTTTTAATTTTTCTCTCTCTCCCTCTTCCCTCTCTCCCTCTCTCTCTCTACCTCTGTCGGTTCCCCCCACCCCCTTCCTCCACTTCCCTCCCCAGATCTGCTGTATCCAGTGCGTCCTGGCCGGTCTCTCCTTCACGTACAGTTTGGAGATTGCTGCAATTCGCCAACGTCACGCAGCAATCAGCTTCATAACCACGTCCCACGCCCATCCACCCACCACCCTCCGTCGCGAAGCTCGGCTTCCCCCCCACCCCCCCACTCCCAGCAGCTGCGATCCCTCCGGGACAAAGCAAAGTCTGCATGGGAGTGAGTAGACGCAGTCGCTGACCCGGAGGCGTGCGTTAAAACTCTGGGCTATAAATGGCCCGTGACAGATATGATGGGACCAGTACAGTTTAAGTGGGAGGCTGGTGTGGGTGTGTTTAGTCTATAAATACTGCAGCTATAGCTCATGATTATAATTAAATGACATGATGTTTTTTCCCCTCTTGATGAAGTAAAATCCTCACAATTAAAGCTTAATGAAGCTTCCAGTATCTCTGTAATACAGCTTGCTGATGGGCTTTTAACGCGGTGGTTTTACACGCTCATGATTTTTATTTGTGATTTAGTTGTCTTATGTAATCTCAAAATTGCACAGGGAATTGCATGTTTTTGCATTTACTGCAAACTTCTTAGGAGGAATGCACCCACCCAGTCTTTTCTTTTCTAGTTTCCCATCTTCCAACCGTCCAGACACTGATGACCTTATTGTGGATTGGTGTTGTCAGGGCTAATAATTAATAAGTTGCACTGATACCAAGCTGACATATCAGCGTCTACCTAAGAAAACTAAGAACATTGTGATACCTACGTAAATGCACATGGTCTGCACCCGTTATTACATAGCCATGAATAAATTGCACATTATATCGTAGCATATCATTACCATATTAGCAGGTAGGTGTACAAATAAACTGAGTGACCTAAGTTGTTCTCCTAATACTTCTTCTCTGTGCTTGTCACATCTGTGATTTGATAAAGACGTCACCGTTTGCATTCTTCTGATAACAGAAATGAGCCGAGGATATCTGGATTCTTCAGGTGAACGACTCACGAGAGGCGCTGAAACCATTTCCAGTTCCTTGGACTCTTGTCTTTTTGATCTATCAACGACAAAACTTGGCTCTAAAGCCTGGAGTGACAATTCAGACTTGTGTGTGTTTCATAACTCTCTTAAACTGAAAGCTGTCCTTAAACTGCTGCTGTTGCAGCAGCTGGTCAGCTGAAATTGTGCCTCGGTGTATCTGTGTCATGTCATTCCATGTTTTGCTTGTGTTTTATTCCTGAGCAACCATTGGTGGATACGTCAGAGAAGAGCTGTCAGCGGTTCAAATTATCCAGCTCCATACTTCTCAGAGAGTGCCTCTGATCCCTGTGACTATCAGAGTTAATGTCTTTGTAGACATACAAGAGTGTGTCTGCGTAGGCTCTTCACATGTGAGTGTGATCCAGCTAAAGGAAACTGTGCTGAATAATTCACTTTTTAGATCCACAGTCAAGCAACAATCCCTTGACCGTGGCTAACTAGGACAGGGAGCTCTAAAAACACTCTGCCCAGACGCATTCTGGCATCCCTCAGCAACCACTGGAAATGCTGCACTGGATCTACTGGATCCTTTACTATTTTCCACTGCTACACATACCTCCTGTGTTTGGGTTTGAAAAAGGGAAATGTCAGGGAGAGCGGATGAGGGCTAATGGATGAAGTGCAAGAGCTCACCATGAATGAACTAAAAGAGCAGAACAGGATGCTTGATGGATAAACATTATAAACATGTCACCTGTGAATTATATTATTGTGTGTCACAGTAAAAAATTCCACAGCGTGTATGTGTGTGTGTGCTTGTGGTGTGTGTATTTAAGGCTCTGCAGCTGCCAGATGTCTTTGCGAGCTGATGTTTTCAGCTCTCGGTGCCTTTGTGTGTTAAAGACATGACGATTCAGAGACTGTATACATGTTATTACCAATAGGAAAGACAGGGAGGTGGAAACAGGTGGAGTGGGTGAGATCATTAACAGATCCCAGTCAGTGACTCACAGACTTTTATCTGCAAACACGGAGGAGGATCAAACCAGTCCATGCTCTGAGACATCACATGACAACTCCCTCTCTCTAACAAACAATCTACAGCAATCAGTGTGCATGAGCTGTAACGGCACGTAAAAAGCCAAATCCTTTGAGGTCCTGTCCCTGCACCAACACAGCCGTATGAATCCTTTTATCCCTAAAAGAAGCAGATCTGCAAAGAGAGGCGATTATTCTTCCACGTACACAGGAATGTTCTAGTGTGCTCCAAAGAGCGGCTTGTACTTTCCTTCCTTTTGTTTATTCATGCTGAATAATGGGGGAAGCTACAGTAGCCATTTTCCAGCTCAAACAACACAGTTTAGCAGCGTCAAACACCACTGTGTGTTGAAAGATCAGGGAAATATTTGATCTAAAACAACATTAACACATATAGTAGTGTGCAAAAATCTTGAGCCTCCACTCATTTTTGTATATTTTGCTAAGAAATTGGGAAATACATGTAGCAGATTATTGAAACATAGTAGACAGTCACTGTTGTACCTCTCTCCTGAACTCCTCCATACTTATTGACAATCATTTAAAATTTGGATATATCACAGATTTTACATCTAGCTCTTGCGTAATTTGGCATAACTCAGCATTTTCTCCCTCTTCTCTCACATCCTGTGTCAGGTATTCACTGGACTTTTTCCTGTTTCTTTTTCCTGTTTTTGTCTGATTTTTTTTTTTTTATGTTTTTGAAGGTCACACAGTGCAGCACGCGAAGACATGCCAATTTTTAACTATTAGCTCTTCGGGAATCAATTGTTGGTGCAAAAATACTATTTTATGCCAGTTAAACTGTGCTATCTTTTGGCATTTTCTGTAGATTCAACTAAAGACATTGGAACAAACTGAGTGTTTTTGCAACAGGCCGCTGGTAACAAAGTGACTAATCAAAATTGGTTCTTTGTTAAATTCCCTGTTATATATATGCACAACACCAGATCTTCCCTTGAATTATGTTCCTTTCCATCCATCTTGCAGTCAATTTAGAATCAGCTATTAAACTAAGTTCATGCATTTCTTTGGACTGTGGGGTGAAGCTGGAGTATTTGGAAAGAACCCACACAGACGGAGGGAGAAGATGCAAACGCATGAAGTCCTTCCTGTGAGGCAACAGTGCTAACCACCAAGCTACTGTGTGCCCTCTGAAAATAGTCATAGGAGCCAGGATGGAATATGAGTGAAAAAAACAGCATGTCCAAAGAAAAACTTCCAAATGCTCCTAGAAAGTCTGGGGGGTTACCACTTCATAAAATTACACACACAAAAAGTCACCATTTGAAAGAAAAATATAAAGAAATGAGATACTGCAACCCCCCCCCCCCCCCCCCCCCCCAAAAAAAAAAAAAAAAAATGTGGTGGCCTTGGGGAAAACATCTACAGCTATGCAAGGAAGACACAGAAATCCAGCTAGAAGTTTTCCTTGTAGCCAGCAAAAATCATAACAGGAAAGTAGTTTGAAGCAGAATCTCTGGGGAACAAAGTTCATGAAAACTGACCTACCTTCATAACCAAAGGGCAGTTTTTGATTTGGATTAAGAAGAAACAAGAAGCAAATCTTTTGATATTAACTCCCTACTTGATATAACATGTATTCACCCCTTTTACAGTTTCCAGACTGTGTAAACTTGGAGCTGGATGGGAAGGAGTAAAAGTTGGACTTGATATTGGAAGATGATTGACTCGGACTGCTAAAAGGTGTCCAAGAGTAAAAGTTTCAATGATTTCTTGTCTTACCTAAACAAAGTAACAGTGGCAGCATGAGTAAAAGTGCCCAGATTAATTTGTGCACAGCTGTTTTTTTTCTTACAGACAATCCAAGCTGTTGTAGTGCATCTTTGCCAGACACTGCCAGATTTGTTAACGGCATTTCCTTATCCAATGACACTGCAAACCCTGATTCAAAACAAATCAATTCCTTGTCTTCACACCATGAAAGCCTCAGTTTGCTGAAATAAGGGAATATTGGAGGCGCCCAGTCACCTCCTAAAGGACGTGATGCAGTTCATTATGTAATTTTATTAAACACATGACCCAGGAGCCAGAACTAGCCTGTCAATTTATTTTGGTCAGTTTTACAATCTTCCTACTGACAAAGAGCCACAGCCTGGTACACTACAGTAAAGTAAAAAAGTAACAGATAAACCATCAAGTAACAGAAACCATTTTCTTACCATTTACCATGGGAAATATGATTTTTTTGTGACCTTAGTAGCTCAAAATAAAAATGAAAAACGACATTTCCTGTGAATTAACAGAAAACTTAGTTTTTTTCATTACAGGACAAAGTACTGAAAATAAAAACTGAATGAGCTGCCCGTATTGTAATTTTGCACTTTTATTTCTTGACATTTAAGCCAAAAGAGCTGCGCTGACATGTTTCTTTGGTTTAGTACAGCAGCATTTTCTAATAATGTAGAAAAGCTGAGACATGCTTTTGAAATTGCACTTGTTTTCCTAAATATATATCAAAGATTAGTCATGTCTTTAAATGTCTTTACAACAAAAGTAAAGGAAAAAGGTGGAAAATGTTGCAAGTTAAACTTGCTGTGTTAGATGCCGTCACAGGGATGGTTCATGATTCAGCAGTAAACTGGATAATTTCCAGAAGTTCACTTTTTTGCAAACTTTTTCCACTTCATTAAAATGATCGAGCACAATCACAGTACACCCAAAGATAATGGGGTTTAGTACACACATACAAAACAAACAAAAAATAGGACAATTAAATTTAATGTTGCCATAAATATTAATGATTCATTATTATTGATGTAAAGTACTGGCTGTGTTTTCGTTCTTTGTTTCCTTTTTTTTTTTTTTAAATCTTCCCATTTCTGTCTCCCAGGTGATTTCTGACTCCTGATTATCAGAGAAGAATACGGGGCAAAGCAGCAAACATAGAGGCTGGGACTTCATTACAAATCTGAAAGAGCATGTCTTGCTATGCAATAATACCTCCCAGGGTGTGGAAACAGAAGATGAGGTTGTGGCATAGAGTCCTAAATAACAGCTTGTTCCCAGCACCGGAAAGGTCAAGTCAAATTAACTTTCCCTCTTCTGAGGTCCTTTACATCTTCAGAGAAAGACACAGCTCATCTCTAAAGGCAAGTGGCTGTCGAGGTACCGCAAACAGTGGCAATTCACAGGATTAATGGCTTTAGTGGGGTCCTCTGAGAATTAGAAAACCACTGCCAAAACCACTTTCCCTGTTTTTGTGACACTGCAGAGCTACTTGGCAGCACAGGCTCGCGCTGGTCTTTCACATAATCTCAGATACACTCTTGGGACTATAAATCTCTGCTGCCATAGTGTAACTAAAAACACAGCTGCAGGGACATTTTTGTTAAAATACAGACTGAAAGTCATTGAAAATATGTGTTTACACAACATATAAATTCAAAATGATTTTTAATGGATTTTGCAAATCCCTTGTTGCCTCGGTGCATTGCAGTCTTATTGCTTTTCTTTCTCTGTGCAGGACAAAAGCACCATAAATATTTCATGATAGAATAAACAATAATATTCTGATCCAGCGCTTCTACATAATTAAGCATCTGTGGTGTTGCCATCCACAGTGTCTGGCACTCCCCACAGTAGCAATGTGTGTGCAGTCTGAGAGTATGCAAACACAACATCTTTCTTCAGTGGACTTGTTCATTTTTTGGCTGGCAGGATGATTTGTTTTACTGAAGTTATGGAAAAATAATCATAGAGTTTGATAAAAATGGACTACTAATAACTAATAACCCATATTCTCACATGTGACCTTGATTATCCTATTATCCCGATAGCAGGTTAGTTCTTTATCTATTTATGATTACATCAAAGCTGCCAAATTACATAAAAATTCAAATATATTTACTTTATTCGTTTAATTTCTCAGCAGCTTATTAGTGCCCAATAACATTTGCAAATCAAAATAAACAGTCTGACTAGCACTTTGCAAAGGTTGTAAACAGGTCAAAGAGATTATGACCTCCAACCACTCAAAACACTGTCACAGAGAGCCAGACGGGGAGCCACTTTAAAATGTGGGACTACCTCTTAATTACAACCACAGCTAATAAAGTCCGTCCGCATCTCTTAAATGCCATCAAGTTATACCACCCAGTGATTGTAATCACACTCTGTCCTGGTGGCCCACGCTTAATCAGGAAGAGTGAGTCTCCATTAAATTTACAACCCACCAGAGGAATCAGCTCCTGCCAGCACATTTCTCCTTCCTAATTAAGGATGTTTCAAGTTCACCACATGTGAAGTGTAAAAGTCTTATTTGTTGTGCAGCTGTGCACGAACACCAAAAGGTTTTATAATCCTGTAAACAGCCCAGCACACTGGGCAGTGGTGAAACACGAAGGATTTGGGCCAAAAATTTAAACTGATGCTAAGGCAGGTATATTGACGGTTACTTGTAAATGTAACTTGACTCCTATCCTTATTAATAGATAATTGGTCTTGCCTTGTCTTGAAGACCTCATAGTGCTATTTCATTTCAGTAGAGCACTCCACTCTCAGACTGCAGGCTTACTTGTGGTTCCTAACAGTGAAATGGAGGCAGAGCCTTCAGCTTCAGGCCCTTCATCTGTGGAAACAGCTCCTCCTTTGGATTCAGGAGACAGACATCCTCTCTAAAGTTTGGGATTAAAACTTTCCTTTTTGTTAAAGCTTATAGTTAGGGCTGGGTCAGGTGTCCCTGAATCCTCCCTTAGTTATGCTGAAATAGGTCTAGACTGCTGAGGGCACTGAGCCATTGACCTTCCATGCCTTTTTTACTACTTTGCATTTAAGCATTAGTTATTGCTCATCTCTGGCTCTCCTCCACACACTGTCTCACTCACCTCATGCCCAACCAGTCACAGGAAATGGCCCCTCCCTGAGCCTGGTTCTGCTGGAGGTTTCTTCCTTTCAAAATGAAGTTTTTCCTTCCCACTGTTGCCAAGTGATTGCTAACAGGGGGTCATGTTATTTTTTGGGGTTTTCTCTCAGAATTTTGTAGTTTCTTTACCTTACGATATAAAGCACCTTCAGGCAACTGCTGGTGTGATTTGACATTATTAAAAACAAAATTTAATTGAACTGAAGTGAACTGAATTGATATTGTTTCACCTACATAACAATCCATCTGTTATTTACACGTATAATAAATGTGACAGACAGTGACAGAAATAAAACAAGCATTCATCTTTTTATGGCAAACATCACTGAAATCAAGAACAGTGCGGAGAATCCTCACCGGATAGGAATGTTCTGAGAGACCAAGGGCATCGGCGGTGAGGATATAAGAGATGCAGTAGGGATCGTAATGTTGGTTCAGCTTCAATTTCTGCTTCAGGTGTGTGGCCACTAAGCAGGATGTAAAGAAGGCATTTTTGAGGGTTGAGCTTAATATTATTAATGAGATCACTGTTATTATTCTCATTTACAGAAACATTGTGCATCTGTTTTAATGGCTTTCAGCATCCGGTTCTATGGTCTTAGTCTCTAACTGCAATCTTCATCACATTTCTTAACAAAGCTACTGATGAAAAGAGCAGGTTACCTCGGTTTGAGGTTGCCTCACCACTGCCACGAGCTCTGGTTTCATAATTTGCATGATTGTATTTGCTTCCTCTGCTCGAGGAAGTTATTTAACCATGACACACTACATGAGCAGAGACGTTAATCCTTGTACCACGCTTACCGGTTAGAGTGAGAAGTTTCCCTTAGGAGACGGTTTATGTCTGCTGAGAAAGATATTTTACCTCCACTAAATGGCACTGGCTCCCTCTGTTGTCAGGTTACAGTATGAGCTGTAGCTCAGGAGGTAGAGCAGGTCACCTACTGATCAGAAGGTTGGTGGTTCGATCCTTGGCTCCTCCAGTCTGCATGTCAAGTATCCTTGGGCAAGATACTAACCCCAAGTTGCTCTCCGATGCGTCCATCGGAGTATGAATGTGTGTGAATGTAATTAGATAGCACTAAGTATAAATAAAGTGCTTGTGAGAATGTGTGTGATTGGGTGAATGTGGCATGTTGTATAGAGCGCTTTGAGTGCTCCGAGAGAGTAGAAAAGCGCTATATAAGAATCAGTCCATTTACCATTTATGAATAATTCATCTCTAAGCCTTACTGGGTAGCTTAGCTGGGGAAAAAGTAAACTTTGGGACATGTTAAACTGATTTTCATTTTAAACCCGTCCGGTGTTTAATTGGGAAAAAAAAGCAGAAAAAAATATCCTTTAATGCATTTTCATTTTCCGAGCTGTCAACAGCTATTTTTTGCTGAAGCTGCTCTTCTTTTGACTGCACTTATCCCGCAGTGCTTGAAATTATTCAGATTGCTCTAAATTGCTGTAATTACGGGGCAGCATTACCAAAAGCGTCTCGTTGCCACTTGCATTCATATCAGGCTGTTACCCAAACCGGAAACGTGTGGGCATGAAATTCTAAAACATTATTATACATGAGTCTTTATTAAGCATAAAACTGTTAAAAAAATTGAATATTATTTCAAGGCTATGAGCTCTTACGCCAAGCTGAGTCTCTAAATGCATGGACCAAATAGCATATTTTGTATATAATGCTGCCATGTAGTATTTTTAAATTCCCGTTTTAATGTATAAATAATAAATATTGAAAATATTGGGTATAGCCTGCTGATAATTGATTTGACAACAGTTGTTTAGACGCTCAGTAACATCCTCACGTTGCAAAGTGCTCCTCGCGCCTGCAGGGGGCACTGTGACCACGTCTACTCGCTGATACATAAATGACACTTGCTCAATCTGTGGATGAAAAATGACCAAAAAATCCAAATACAGCCCAGCAGTGGAGAAGAAAAAAAAAGTGGAATAGCAGTAATGAAAGGTGATGAAGTGACCCACATACACAGGAAACAGCAGACAGAGACACACACACATATAGCCTTCACTTGTGTAAGAACCAATAAACACCTTTAGCACACGGTGAAGAAAAGACAAGATCCTAAATTAATACACACATGCACACACAGGCACACACAGGTAAAAATAGTAACAAAAGCCATGTCAGCTCTTTGTACTCACTTTCTTGTCCTTTCTGGGGACACGGTTAAAGCTCTGTCATGCTGTGAGGGAATCACTCCCATTTTGTATTTGAGGGTTTGTGTTTCTTTCTCTTTTCCACCAGACATTGAGGTGAGGTGACATAAAGGCTACAGAGACTCCAGATCGACACAATAAAACAGAGACAGATGAATTTTAATGAGTTTCTATAAATGGAAAACAGTTATATACATATAATAAACAATAACCTTACAGCTTTCAGTACCAAAAAAGAACATAACGTTAGATTTTAGTCTATTGGCAGCCAAATGTGGCATTAGCAAAATGTATTTAAAAGGTCAAACAGCTTAATTGAAACAGCTTGACACAGTAGATGTTAATCAAATGTTGCACATATGGTTGCAGCACAGTCTGGCACAGAGAAAAAAGCAATATCACACTGCAGCTCCAGAGACAATTCATGCTTGTATTCACCTTTTCATGGGTTTGCTTATAAAAAAAATAGAATAATAATAAAAAAAAATAAGAGATATCATATCCCTAACTAAAAAAACTGCATAACAAGGTAATAAATAAATAACAAGTACATTATGGATATATAAGATATAACTGTTGCACCCTGGATATGTGAGGAATCTTCATGTATCTCAGCAGCTTTCATGCACAGGCACGCTGAAAGTTATTTTACACCAAGTTGCAGTTGAATAAAAGATTCATTATAACATGAATAGAGTTTGGCAAGTCGAATTTCAAAATAAGGCTTCGCTGACTGTCTTTTATCCCCAGAACTTTTGATATAGTTTTATTGATCCCTCAAGCATAAAGCATAAGCATTTTACCCTCTCTCTCTCATTTGACATGCAGCACCGAAAAACTGGGAAACCACAGTCGATTAAAAGGGTTGCAGAAGGCGTGAGGAGTTATTTATGTCTCCCCAACACTTATAGGCAGGTGATCAAACCCCAAACATGCAAATTAGAAAACACCCTGGCTCGCTGCCAGTCATATCCTGCACATCGGCTTTAAATGACAGTGACAATCAGCTGCTAAGCCTAGGATCCTGCATATGAAATGGAGAACCTGTTGAAAACTTTCACTCGGTGCTCCGACAGAAACAGCCTTTAACATGAGACCTTAGATGAGGGATTCAACTAATCTTCATCTTTGTTCCAAATGGTGCGATGGAGACTCCCGACAGCTGTGCGCCCATCCTCGGCACAAAATGAGAACGGTGAATAATAGTGAAACAATACACCTGAGACTCTACACTTCAATTACACCCAGATTTGGTGAACGTAAAACCCAGATTTGCTTGAACGTAATTGAGGCTGACAGACTCACACAAACTGGGCATAGGGCTCTATCGTCTGTGGTTAATAATGCAAAGACGGGGAACAGGCTCAAACAACAGAAAGCAGCAGTTAAAAACAGTTGTCAGTTGCAGCAGCAACAATATAATAGCCTTTCCCAGGGAGGGAAAAGTGTTTTCTTGTTAGAGGCCAAACGAAAAAAAGAGATTTATTATTTAGCTTCTGATCTGTTAGTCTTTGTCTTTGAAGTGTTGATTAGTTGCCGGGTCCAACTAGATCGCTTGCACCACTGATCAAACTGGTTCTCTGAACACTAGCAAAACCTATCATCCCATCCACTACAGCAGAAGGTGTTTGGAGAGCCTTCAAAAGACCAGCAGGTGTGCGTGCTGTCATCAGTGTAATATTCACACTCTTTTTCTCCTCCAGCTCCCCTTTTTCACTCCAACCTCAAACACCAAGAGCAGCCAGTCAGTGAGTGAGCAGTCAGTGCTGGACAAAAATAGAGCTTGATGCCTTTGTGTTCCCATAGCTGTAAAATGCACAGCTTTGTCTGCGTGTTATAGCATTTATGGAGGAGCTGCTTTCTTCATCAGCTGCTGATGGAGTTTCCTAAATGAGGCAATTCATCCTTCAATTGAAAGTAGATCTTATTACAGGGTAGTCTCCTCATTATAAACGCAGCGTAAGAAAGATATGCGAAAAATATCATGTTTCATTCTTTGCAGTAATTACCCTGGATTCAGTCTGAGGAAAGGAAAGAGAGGTGTGCTGCATTTCAGGACTTATCTGATTTTCAGACCATTTACGCCATTTAGCCAGGATATAAAGTGATCATTTTCAAGCTGGGGAAATGTAAAACTCTTGTTTAAAAATAGCAAACAACTCAATAAACTCAATAGCCTGTCATAAACACTATGCTCCTCACTAATTCAATGCACAAATCATTAAACTGATATAATCTAAAGTTCTCTAGGAAAATGGGAAATAGGTGCAGCATTTTGCTGGAACCTATATGGAAATACAGAATATAAATAAGGCAAAACACTGAATCTCTTAGCCAAGCTTTCTTGTAGTTTCTTTAAGTAGTCTTCAGGAATAGTTCTCCAGGCTGCTTGAAGGACATTCAAAGCTCTTCTTTGGATGTTGTCTGCCCATTAAATGCTTTCGAGGTGGTGTTCCATTTAGTGTTGTGGAAAAATCTACCATACATACTAACAAATATTTGAGCCAGAAATTTCATATTGGTATTCATCACTCCACAAGACTGTTATTTTCATCCAGTTCTTGTGTAATTTGGAATACCTCGCCCTGATTTCCTTCCTTAAGAACGACTCAAGACCATTTCTGACGAAGCTTCAGCGAACAGTAGATGGATCAACTGAAGGGCAGATCCCTGGAGGTGTCCCGCGTATTTCTCGAGTTCATTTTAGATACTGTTCATCTGCTGTTTCTCCTTTGTCCACATGGCACGCCAATATATGAAGCTTTTCGCTAATATCATTCTTTAGGTCTCTCCTTCATGCCCGTTAAACTGTCTTATCTTTGTCATTTTTCATAGGCTTCACTAAATAAACATGCTTGTTTGCAGGTATTTAAATATACAATTTAACATTGGTTCTTTGCTAAGTTGTCTGTTAGGTGTAGACACAAGATTGGTCCGTCCTTTGAGTTACTTTTTCCATGCTTGAGGGATTCATAGGTCAGTGTTAAGTTGTTTAACAAAGGAAAACAAAACTTAAATTCCTCTGAAAGTGGTCGGGTACAAGAATTAGGCTGAAATGAGTGAAAAAGTAGCCAATGTCCAAAGAAAAATGTGGAAAAATCCCTCTATAAGCTTGGCCACTTTAAAAAGTTACAAGATAGTCTGACTCCTTGGAAACAAAATATAAAGAAATTAAGGCGTGAGACTTTTGCACATTTCATTATATGTTACCATATTTATTCTTGATCAGGAAACAATAATAGCAACAAATTCTCAACACAGTTTTCCTCCTGTGAACTGATCTGTCAGAGTACTGGTTTTAAATGACGGTGTGATACTTGGGCAAATGGAGGCTTTTTCTTTCTTTGATTTGAATAAGCATTCTGATTAAGTAGCTGCTCTGTACATGTAGTGGGCTGAGAGATGTGGACCAGTCAGTTCCCTGAGGGTAGAGGAGGTTTAAGCCTTCCTGGCTCCTTCTGCGCTCCCCGATTGGTTGTCAGTTCTGATCCACGTCCACAGCTCCTTTAATTGCCTGATTTCCTGACCCAGCGTTGGATACTTTGTGCGCTGAGGGCTGGAAGGCTATAATAATGACTTATAGTGACATGCACGGGGAAGATTCACTCCCTCAGCTATCGCATCTCTCACCATCCAACTACAGCCCCATTACAGACCTCTTAATTTAATACTTAAATCCTCCCATTATGCTGTAGAAGAGTGTTTCTCACAGAAAATATACTTTGTTGGAAGACACCAAAAAGTTTCAGTTCAGATGAAACCATCTGAACCAAATCAAGGAAGATACTTTTTTAATCCCCCCTGTGCAGACTTTGCATAAAACTGAATCTTTCTGCATGTTTTAAAGACAACTGAGATGCATTGATATTGCTTTAATCACAGTACAGATCATTTTCTTTCAATTATGTATTAATATACTGCACTGAGACTTTAAAGCACAGCAACACTCATAAAAACCAGTCATCTGGGGAGTTTTCGAAGCTTACATTGGGTTATCATTCATCACTGAGAAACTCATTGAGGAACTCAAGCAGTGAGAAACCAGAGAGATAGCTGGATGTCTGGTGGCTCATAGCTTCTAGAGTCCACAGAAAATCAACTGCTTACACTCACTCATTAGTGATACTCCTGCGAGCGTGCCAATAATCTGTGAGATGGATGAGGAGATTGAGAGACTTGCCTTGACAGCAGCGTGCTCCTTATAAGTGTGATTCTGATGTGGTATTACATCTGTATAATCTTATCTATTTCAGTTTACCACCGCCATCCTTCTATTTAGGTTGAACCTTTCGGCTGGTTGAAGTCCAAACTTGTAATACTGTAATTAGATCTCGTTCTAAGCAGGCCATAAAACCAAAATATCGCTTTCAAAACAGATTAAAGGCGCTGCCTGTGCAGTGCTCACTGATGATTATTCTCCTCTGAACAATTTTAGACAAAAGGAATCAGCTGTCAAATGTTTTACCAGTAATAAGCGGTGATCATTTTCTCTTGCAGAGACACCCATTAGCTGGCCTATCATAGCCTGTGGCCTATCACACGTTATGCAGGGTGTATAGGAGGTCTCTATCATCTAGATATAGAAATAGATTCATCCTGTTAGTCTTTATTGTTGCTATTCTTCCAAAGCACGCTCTTTTTCTCTGACAGATCTGTTCAGGCTTTTCGTGGCTTTTGTTCCTCTCTTAGGAAGCAAGTCTGTCTCACAGATTCACAAGTAGCTTGCACATCGAGTATCATCAGGTAACACTGGAAGGAACAGTTTGACATTTGGTGAGATGTGCTTACTCGCATTCTTCCTAAGAGTCAGGTAAGAGGATTACCCAAACGGATGTCTGTGTAAACAAATCTGTACAAAACACAGAGGCAGGAAAATGTGGGGTTTTATGCCTAGGTGAAAAAAACAGTATGCAAATTTCCCAAAATGTCAAACAAGCCCATTAATCCTGGGATTTAGAAAAGTGACAAAGAGTGAAGCTGCTTCATTGTGAAGAGTGATGTACAGTGTTAGCATGAAAAATTATCCGTCAGTTGCAACAGCTTCCTTGTGCTTTCACTGTAATGTTTTATCCCTGCTTCTCCCCGGGCTGCACGATTACAACCCTCAAGCCCCAGAGCACTAACTGTTCGCCATCTTTTAAAGACAACAGAAAGCACAGCTAAGACCAGCTGATAAATAAACATTGTGCCAAATGAGTCTGTTTACCAGACCTTGCAGCATTCATGGCTGTTCTCTCCCTTGCAAAAGACCACAGAACATGCATTCAAGTGTCATACTGTATTCTGAGATCAACAGCAGTGATGGTACAGACCAGTTTCTCTTTAAGAGTAAAGACACTAAGCCAGATGAGCTTGTGGCTGGGAGTGGCTGGACTTCAAGTTTCAAGAGTATATTACTGGCATTTGTGCAATAAAACTGCAGCTCTCTCTCTGTTACAAAGCTTCAGTCACAAATACATTAACATATATAACAAATAACTTCCAGATACATTAAATAGGTAAATAAGAAAGAGGTGTATGCAGATTTTGCATGACTACAGTGCCAGAAAAGAAAAGGTTCTTTAGTTTTGTGGATAATCATGCACCATAAACTATATGGCCATGGCTTTGTGCATCTTTGCTACCAGCAAAGTCTTGTATCTGGACCGTATGTAATCCAAACATATAACGCCCTCTGGTATGGTAAAGCGATGCCGAGTGTGTCAATGCCACCGCTAAGGTCAGTCAATAACTGGTTCAGTCGTTGGGCATTTTTAAGTTGCTTGTAAATCAGCAATGCTGCCAAATAAAAACTACAGATCCATTATGAAATACTGTATTTTTAATCTGTATAATAAGGTTTGATGTAACTGTGCTCTCAAAACTAGGAGAACCTGTGCAGGTACTGAACCCCAGGATGCTCTATGTATGAATGTGTGTGAATGTTAGATAGGAAAAAAAATTCTTATGAATGAGTGGATGAGACACGTTGTATAAAAGTGCTCAAGTAGAGTAGAAAAGCGCTTTATAAGAACCGGTCCCTTCACACAGTCTTGATTGCAATGATGCAGTCTCACAGCCCGATGTTAATGATCAACAAAGTTGTATCCATTTCTAACAAACAGTTAAATACTGACCGTATATCTGCAGCAACACATCAATTTAGCACACTCAAGCACAATATTACTATTCGCTTACTTAAAGTGATCATAATCAGCTATGACCTTTAAAAGCTGTCCCTTTATCCTGCTGAAACACTTCGTGCAATTTATCAACATCGGTGTTTATTCCCGGGGACAAAGTATCAGGTTTAAAACAAACACAAATTAGAACTTGAAAATGAGTCATCAGCTCTTTGCGGTGTGCCTCTGGTTAACGTGACTCACTAATGCAGATGAGAGGAGCGCTGACCCTGGAGAAACTGCACAGAGTGTGTAGATAGTGTGCTCACAACAGTGTTCAGCAGATTCGCTGCCCTTTGTTTTGATTCGCTGGTGGTAAACGGGCTCGTTTCGCATTTTCTGCTTATTGGATAATTACCTTGTTTTTGGTGTAGATGACACACATTACTGCATGTTTTTTCACTGATAAAGCCTTAATGCTCGCACACAGCTGATCTTTGAAGCAGACTTTAGTGTGATGCTGAGAAGTGATGCATGCAGCTGCCAAGTGTTGCTGGGAATCCCATAAGAAAGAAAAAAGAGTCAGGGAGGGGGAAGGTAGGAAACTCTAAACTGATATTAAGCAGGTGTGCAGGACAAGTAGGCATTTATAGATTTATGACAGCATTAACTGTGGTCCTGCTCCTGGAAGCTGGCTAAAAATGTACCTCCACATGTAATATATTTATCTACAGTATTATCTTTAGGCCACTATACTCACAAAAGAAGGTTTTCAAAACTCTTGCAGTATTTTAGTACATACACAAATATATTTATTATTTTGTGATTCCACTTCTAAAAATCCATCCTTCCCTTTTACCTCTCTTATCCTCAGGAAAATAACTTTTTAACCATGTTTATTAGTTGGTTGATACTTTAGTTTTCCTCTCATTTTTAGGCAGATAGTCTGCATGGCTAGTACAGAAAAAGGTCAATTCCAGGTCTGCAATGAAATGCAATGACAATGTGCAAGCGGCTTAAACCTGCATTCCTTCTAATATGCAGCAGAGAGCACTTATCTGGTTGCGAAAGCACAGTTTTATGTATTTTTTGTTAGAAAGCACATTAGATCTCACTTTATTGTAAACACGTTTCTCATATGTTTCTATGCTAGCTTAACATATTAGACCGCCAGTGGGTGATGTCAGGGTGACTACAACTATCTTTTATATAAAATCTAAATTTTGCAGTTTATATAGTACATAGCTGTTTGATCCATTAAAACAAATTAATAAATAAAAATAATAATAATGACTTTATTTATATAGCACTTTCAAAATCCATGTGCAAAGTGCTTTACAAGAGCAACAGAATAAAACAAAAGTGCATATGGTGCTAAGAGGTCAGGCGTGTAGCCGGGAGCAAGGCCACGTAGGGTCTCAAAGATAATCAATGTATTAAAATTGATTCGGAAACAAACTGGCAGACAGCGTAAAAACACCAAAATGGGAGGGGGGGTGATGTAATACCATCTCTTTGTTGCCAGCATCTGTTGAACGACTGCAAGCCTGCCAGCTGCAGTCATTCAACAGATTTTCTGCTAAGGCGCGAAGAAATAAAAGTACGTACGAACATGTTTGTGTCTCTAAGTGTTTCGAAAAAGATTGGAATATTTTTTTAAAAAATCCAAAGATGATAAACTGTGTTAGTTGTTTTGCAACCAGCTTGAATGTTTTCCTCAATTTTTTTGAGACATACTTCTCTTCCATGTATGTAACTAACTTCTCCGAGTCATTGCTGGATTTTACAGCACTCTTAGGCCTGACTGTAGTCAGAAAGTGAGCACTCGGGAGAATAATGTGGTGATCATGCAAAACCGGCAGAACATGAAAGGAATCTTCGTTTAATGTGAGAAATGGAAATAGGTGAGAAAAGAGGCCGCAGGATATTACACAGTCCAGGACTTTTATAACTAGATATAACACTGCTCCCTAAAACCACAGGACTGACAAGGAAGGAACTTCTTCCTTTCTAAGTTTTCCACACTTTCACTCTTGACTCTTACATCTGTGCCAAGCATCAAGATTAAATTCCAGTCTTGTTTTTTAATGAGGCACCAGTTTTTTAATGATGTCTAAAGGCAATGAGCAGAGTGAGTGGAAACACAAGTCCAATGTATCAACATGTTGTGGTTTGGAGAAGTTACTGAACCGTTGTGTTTGTGTGTATCAGCTGCCATCTGTATTCATCTTGTATATCAAGCTGCCCAAAATAAGCCTCCTAATTACTCGCACAACCCCATTTACACTTTGCTCTTCTGGCTCTCAGGCACTGCTCTTCTGTGGCCAGCGCAGACAATGATGCACTGTGCAAGGCCGCAGCAGACCCTGGATTAATTACGCAGAGGTAGGAGTCATCATTTCCCAACTTCTAATTAACAGCAGATAAAAGGAGTGAGAAGAAGAAAGGGCTGACAGCAGAACGGATTTGGCATTCAACTGGCAGGATTTCCATTACAAGGAAGAGCGAGCACTGAGAACCGAGCACTACAGCTGTACTTCAGTTTGGGCTGTTGTTGTCAGGATTAATTCTTTAAAACACAAGCACCACCAACAACAGCTATACAGCTACACTGCACATGCATGCAATACATTTGAAACTCTCTCCTCTCTCTGAGTCCCTCTGCATGAAGCACCAAATCCTAACACTATACTATGTCAAAACCCACTGGACCTGCACACTCATTTACTCCTCTGCATCCACCACTTCTCTGCAGTAATCTGCACCACTTTGGATGACACTGAGAGCAGAGACAAGATTGGATTTTTTTTTCTTTTTTTTTTCCCATCTTCAAAGTGTTTCTTCAGTAGCTGAACTGCAGCGCCACCCATTCAATAAGCACAAGCTGGACTTCAGGAGCAGGTGTGTGATGATCTATGCATCCTCCTCAATTATGGATGCGATGTTACGCAAGAGGAGCTGCATCTACTGTACTGGAGATGGTAAAAAGCCAAAAATACACTTGTTCAGGGGAGCTTTTGCTTGCAGCACTTGGGCGCAACGTAAGACTAGAAACATTCGAGTCAACGTATGTTTTGTTGAAACACAGTAGGGACATTGTTTTGCGCGGGGACAGCAATTTGAAACTTTTGGCTGTAGCCCAATTAGATCATGTTGGACCAAAATAAAAAATGTGTTCCTGATATATTCCAACAGAATCAGCCCAAAAAACTGTGTTAAAAATACACATACCTTGTTTTAAATAAGGACAAACTGTCAGAAATGTCTCTCGGACTGAATAGTGAGCCAATTCTTTTTACTCTTCATTTCTCAGTCTCTTTGGCTGACTGAGAGCCGAGCGGGGTAATTTGCTGTTAAGTGCTGGTACTCCTGCAGACACAATGCCTCTGCTGCTTTGGTTATTTGTAAGACTGCACTGTTATAGATTCTTAAATACCCAGAATTGTAGCAAATCCCACTGCGCGTGCCAACAATCCCACTGTAGCATTTGCACCACAACGATCTAATAGTTGCTTCAAACTCATAAATACTGTACATGCTCCACTGTTAGACCATTTACATAATAAAATAATAAATATGTCATGATTTTAAAGTCCTCTGGGTATCTAGGTTTTTTATAGTGTGTTCTATGTTATGCATATCACTAAAACATAAAGCAGTGTTTTAATAATGAATGCACGAAAGAAGAAGAATAGTTCACAGAAGAAGCTGTGCAGGGTACCCAATGTTTACCTAAGCACTGCTCTGCTGCCCTCTCATTTCCTGTTACCCCTTTATGCTTCTTTGTGGATGACTCTGCATGTGAACAGGCAGAAATTTAATAGTGAATCTGTAAACAGATGTTCTCCTTTGACTGAGCACGATCACGACCCGTGCCTGCTCTGTGCGCCGAGTCCCTTGACCTGAAAAGGGGCTACAGGATTGGAGAAAGCTGAGGTTTCACAGTGATAATTCCACTTGGCACAGAGAATAAAATAAGAAAAATCTGATTTCATTTATTCATTTTTTTCCAGCTAATGATTGACTTTCCCAGAGTACCTTTCAAAATTCTAAGACAAAACCTTAAACCCGTTTTACTCATCTGTGGACAAGACTTCTACATAAAAATAAAGACTGACTAAATCTGATCAAAACCTGCATTGCTCTGCATCTAGGAATGATGCCAAGTGGCTTATTCTTTTAAACTGGAAGTCTATCTCTCCAAGCACCTTATCACACTGGATTAATGAGATGGTATATATAAATATATATCATAATGATCCAAAACAAACCAGCAAGTCCACCTGTGAATGGTTCAAAACATTGAAGGCTTGGGAGGCGGACCTTAAATGTGATTGAGTTGCTTTGATATGACCTTAAACAAGTCGTCCATCCTCAAAAACCCTTCAATGTGACTGAATTCAAACAATTCAGCAAAAAAGATTGGGCCAAGGTTAGGACAACCAGTTATTAGGTTTAGGGGACAGTTACTTTTTCACATCTCTATCTCTACTTTTAAGATCAGGCTTAAACTTTCCTTTTTGCTAAAGCATATAGTTAGGGCTGGACCAGGTGACCCTGAATCCTACTTTGTGCTGCAATAGATGTAGGCTGCTGGGGGATTCCCATGATGCATTGAGTTTTTCCTTTCCATTCTCAATCACTATGTATTAATAGACCTCTCTGCATTGAATCGTATCTGTTACTAATCTCTGTCTCTCTTCCGCAGCATGTCTTTGGCCGCCCCTCCCTGAGCCTGGTTCTGCTGGAGGTTTCTTCCTGTTAAAAGGGAGTTTTTCCTTCCCACTGTTGCCAAAGTGCTTGCTCATAGGTGGTCATATGATTGTTGGGTTTTTCTCTGTATGTTTTATTGTAGGATCTACTGTACAATATAAAGCGCCTTGAGGTGACTGCTGTTGTAATTTGGCGCTATATAAATAAAATTGAATTGAATTGAACATATGGCCAGGTGGGTTTGGACACCTTAATAGATGAAATAATGTCTTTAATGTCAGTACTGTCGTGGTGGTCACAACATCTTCAGTCGCCTGTATTTTAGTGTCTGGCAGTGTCGGTGTGTTTGTGTATGCTGTGGCAGGATAAAAATCAAGAAATAAAATATTAAAATAAGAAAAAAAAAGTTGGACTGCACCAATTCTGGGGCGACATCACTGCTGACGTGCAAAATGTGATGGAGAGTTGCCAATGCCAGTTTTTTCCCGTTTGTTTGTTTGTTTGTTTGTTTTTCATTTTTGTTGGTTCTTGCGTCAGTTCTTCATCACAGCAGCTTTGAACATGTTTCCAACAACAAATTGGTGAAATGACAAAGTCTGTAAATTGTCATTTGCAGATAGATATGATATCAATATGAACAGGGATGATATCAGCTGATATCAAAGTCTGGTCCCTACATTGCTGTAACCTAAGGATAAGTACACTATGTCTATTTTTTGCTTTGTTGATTGAAAGCTGCATTTACTGCATTTACGCCTTCCATCATTTGTTGAACACTAATGTGGAAAGGAAATCTTTAGCTGTCTTTTAGGAGTTTTAAGCTGGTGTGCAAGCTGCATTCATCCATAGGCAGCTGGGCAGGTGAGACAGTGCATCTGCAAAACTATTTCCATCTTTCCCCTCAGCTTAGAGAGAGTTGAAAGGAGTCATTCTCACAGTAAAGCCACACCTCGCCCACCCCTTCCAGCTGTCCTGTTACAGCGAGTAGCGAATCTGTATATGCGCATAGACTGCGCTTTCTCCAACCTGCTCCAGCGTTTGTGTCTCACCATGCCCAAACCCTGAGCTCAAAATAGAATCTAACCTCATTTCATGCCTCGTGAAGCTCTAAATTTGCACCAGAGGGGACACTACATTTGTGATAGATAGTGCAAGTATATTAGAAGAAAGAGCAAAGTCTGTTTGTCTGACAAATTGTTCCCTTCTCTGTGGAACCTGAGAAACCAAAGGAGGCAATTACGCAGAAAAAGAAACGGTCTAATCTTAGAGAACAGCACTTCTCTCTGTGGGGATGAAGTATGACAAGCAGACCAAACTTACGCCTGGAAAACACGTCTTAGCAAAACTCTGAAAGGAGCATCAGCAGCAAGCAAACTCTCTTTTTATGATGGCGCATTAAAATATCCTCAACATGTTCAAAAGCTACCACCTCACATTTTAGCACATTTTATATATCCAGCAAAGGTGAAAGAAGTTTAAGTAACTGCAAAAAAAATAGTTTAAAATGGTTTAAATGGTATTAAACATAAAATATGTCTATTTTTTGTTAGCGTGTGTTTCGCAGGCTCCTGAGGTAAAGAAGAAAGCGATGATACTCTCTTAATAAAGTTTTCTTGTACCTTTGAGAGTTATTCTGCTTCAGGGAGTCGCTCTTCACTCAAAATTTTAATCAGTCTTAGAAGAGGACATTCAGTTACGGTTAATTAATCATGATGAGGGCAGGTTTTATAAATGCACATTTTGTTCAAAGTCAGCAGAAGCAATGCCCCTTGGTGGTGCACATAAATGAGTGCGGTAAGTCAAAAGATATTACATTTGCTCTTCCACTTTGTTCCAAAGGAAGTTGGTTAAAGTGTCTTTTTCCTTTCTGTGCTGTCCAGTAACGGCTTCTTTAATCTGAGTTACAAAGTACACAATTATATGGACTTCCTACTAAAAACCATAGGAAAATTTTTATGATGATGTATTGACTGTAGATATCGCGGCTTAATATATTCTCCCCAGTAACCAGTGACCTTTCCTTTGATCCAGACATCAATTTCTCCATCTGTGGCCAGAGTAAGTGTGTTTTTATCCCAAGCAGGGAAAATGGAACGATTTGTTGATCTTCACTAAGAGGGGAATTGATTAGTGGTATTTACATGTTTGACAAAAGGTTAAAGTGAAAGATGCCACATTAGTTAAAAAGAGATTCAAGATACATGGTATGCAGCCAAACGAGCATGAAGTGTGAACATCAACACGTGTTAAACACAGCCCGGCTGTAGCTCCATCACACGCTAATAAGGAATAAACTGGAAAACTAAATTACGCGCATCTAACACATCAAAAGCAAAACACTAGATTAATGTGTCTAGTGTGAGTTTGCATGTACACCACTAAAAGGAAAGTAACTCAGAGCCAGGCCTGAAAAACAAGCAAGGTTTTCATGCTGTGCTCTGTTGCACATGCAGTAATTCTCAGAGGGCTATTACAGCATCCTGCATGTGTGTGATCCCTGCAGACTCATATTCAGGATATTGCTATGATCCATTAAGTCACACACACAGCTTTCATTCCCAGCCTTACTACTAGCTCCCACTTTCTCTCTTTCCCTCTCTCTCTGTGCTCACTCCTGTGTTAAAGAGCACATGTGCCAGTTTGGTAAGGCTGGTGGTAAATGAAACAAACAGGCAACTCTTTGCACTCTGCTGAGATGTACTCAGTCCCCCCACCTGTCTTGAAATTGGCTGCTTTCAGCATCAGTCCTCCACTCTTTAGCCATTAGCTACAGATTTTTGAGCTGCTCTCCAATCAACACGTAGCCTGCAGCTGTGTGCAAAGGATGGCTAGTGGGACCTCTGACCCCATGAAAAACACCTGTGACACGGTGGTCTCAGAGGATCTGAAGGCTGTATTGATTTGGCCTGTAATAATTTTACTTTTGGACTGCTTTGTCAGAAACAGAAGAAAGCTAAAAGAATCCAATTTGTGGTACCAATCAATTGATATAAAAACAGTTCCAGTTTAAAAAGCAATTTTTAGTAATGTCGTTCCAGAACAGCTACTATAATTATAATTACATTACATTAAAATTATGCAGCTACAGTTGTATAGAGCAGAATGAAATGCTGAAATTGTTTAAATCGTAGTTCTTAATGATGTATTTAAGTCACCTGCACACAAAAAGCATTGCTTGCAAAATGGGTTTTATATAAATATGTGATTTGAAACAGGCTGCTAGAAACAAAGTGTCTAAAGACAATTTTTTAAATTGGTTCATCGCTTGAGATAGGTGGTTTTTTATTCACTCATAGGTCAGTGTGGCAAACAAACAAACAAACAAAAAAATGTTTGGATATGTGAACTAGACTGAAACTGAGCAAATAATAGCCAATGTCCAAAAAAACAAGCAAACAATCAAAACCAAACCCTAGAAAAACTTTCAGAAATCCTGAAGAATATTGCTCAAGACCACTTTAAAAAATGACAAGATAAATTCAAAATGATTGAAATGAAGAAGAAATAAAGGGAGGCTTGAGACTTACTGCTATATGAATATAAGGTTCTCAAGTCCAATATTTCTCTATATTTGCTTTGTCTTTGTTTATTGTCTTGTTTACTCTTGGTATGGCCGGGTTAGCACTCAGTGTTGAGTACTGTTGCCTCACAGCAAGAAAGTCCTGGGTTTGAACCCATTCTGCTGCCGTTCTGCCTTGCATGTTCAGCATGGTTTTCACCTGCTTTCTTCCACAGCCAAACACATGCATGGGGTTAGTTTAATTGGTGATTCTAAATTAGCTATAGGTGTGAATTTGAGTGTGAATGGTTCTCTGTCTCTGCATGTTAGCCCTGTGATAAGGTGGCGGCCTGTTCAAGCATGCACCCTGCCCTCTCGCCCTATCATAGCTGGGATAGGCTTCGATGCCCCCCTACCCCACGCTCACCGCAGCCATGAACTGAATAAGCAGAAAAGGATGGATGATAAGATTTTATGAAGAAAATGTAGGCTTTTTAAAAAATAATAATAATAATTTACGTAGGGTCAGTTATTGATATCTGTGTTTTTATTCCATTATTTACCTGAAACTTTTTATTTGAATAATTGAAGCATCTCACATGCCCCCTTTGATCAACATGCATATTTTTTCATACTATATAGATGTTATTTTTGTAAGGATATATTTGAATGTGAAGAGAAGCTGTCTTTTGAATTTTATAGTGCTCTGAGTTCAGGGTGGCTATAGGTCTGTGAATTTTAAAGGAGCCTTGCAGCTGATTTACATTGCAGTCTCTTGTGAAATTTATGCTGACATTATGCTGACTGGTGTCAGTCAGCATAATGTTATCTACTAAATAGTCACCCCAGTGAAACATTCATTAAGATAAATGGAGAGAAACTGGTTTGTCATGACACTACCATGCCAAGGAAGTCCAGGAGGCCACAGAGCAGGTGAAGCAAGACTGCAATCCAGCACACCATCAAGCCATCATCAGTAACAGGCTATAGAGCAGTTACAAGCAATTGATGTTCTGTGTAAAAGAAAATATGCAAATCTAGTGAAGCTATGCAGAGAAGGAAATGAAAGATGAAAATAAAAGCCACGTTAGCAACTTTTCTTTCTTCAAAGAATGAATTGCTCTGAGCAAAATTCTCCCTGTTTGACTTCAAGCTCAGCCAGCTCCACTGAAGCAAACATCAGCTCCGCCTTCTGCAGCAACCAGAAACATAGATTTTAACAGTTAATTCTCTGAATGGAACAAAACTGCATTCATATTAGTGTAAATAATAACGAAGATGCCGACTGATGAGCTTTCTCTGTGAAGGCCTCATAGTGTACAGTGCTTGGACATGCTATAGTACCAAGTTCCGAGTCACCATAAGGGAAACAGAGGGTTGGACTCAAGGGAACACACCAGGCTGATCTTAAATCTGTCAAGACTCAACATTAGCATAGTCTTAAAGCCAAGCCAGTGTCCAAGATAAGAAGGACTTTATAATCTGGTAGTACTTATATTTGGCCTACCTGACCTCTCTGGCCACTACACAAACCCCTACAGTCATGACAGCTAGAGAAATTTAACAGCTCCAGGTGTAACTCACTCTTGTAGCTTGCACTCCAAGGCTGATATCCATAATATCCGGTGATGCGCAATATTCGCTCCTCTATCGACGCGCTGTTGATGTCCTCAACTGAGCGGGAGGATTTGAGGTCTTCTTTGATAGCCTCGTCAACCACCAGGTACTTGAGCTGCCTGAGCTGAGGGCTGATGTCCGAAAGCCTTCTCGGGCTCACGTCGGGTGACTTGCGCATCCCGCTGGAAAGAGAGCACAAGGGGTGTTGAGACAAAGTGAGGCCAATTGGCAAAGGGAAGTGGGTCCGTAAAGCGTGTATATGAGTCGATGATGTAAGACTTCTCCTTGGGTAAAACAGGAAAGTCGGTGTTGCATATTCCACAGAGGCCGGGGTTAAGGGCCGCTGCAACGCCTCCTTCGTGCAGTACAGAAATCATCATCCTTCAGTGGCCCTGCGCTCGGCAACACTGTGAAGACACTAAGCAAGAGTGACGGCTCCTGCACTTGTTGTATACTATGCACTGTGCAGCGCCTATTATAAACTTATATGAGTGTGAAACTAATGAATCGATCTCGAGTGATTTGTAGAGATGGAGAAGCGACATTTGTGACAGCTTCATGTAGGCACTGGACCACAAAACTGCGCCTACCCTACAACAAATGTGCTTTTATCACGCAAACGAGATGCATACTTGGTGCCGTCTGTACACCACAAAGAAGAACGGTCGAAATCTGCACTGTGGCTCTGCTCTATGGAGTACCTGGCAAAAAGTAACGACGACCTGACAGCTTCTACTGGCATAATGTGACAACAAAACATGATTTACTGACCCACTCAGAGAAAATTGGTGTGGAAAATGTGCCCCTGTGCAGACATCTCTTAAAGCACAGACCGTATAACCATTGCAGAATTGTAATATGGCTCCAAACAATTACTACGAGGCAGCAAAAGCAGTTAAGTATAAAGCATCGATCGGGATTTGGATATGTTTTTGTTTTTGTATTTTTTACATCTCAGCTCAATAAAGTAAATTTATTTGATCGTTGTAGCTATGAAATCGAGTGCGCAACAGGTCGCCCTGTCTCCTATCGATTGGCTTCACTGCATTAGTAAAAGTTTAAATGTCTTACAGCGGCATTAAAGTGGTAGGAGGTCCAAGGTAGCACATACAGTCCCGATGGGGCCGTCCGACCCGGTCCCACACAGTGCCCTCTCCATCGCCGTACATCCTCAGGGCCATGCAGCAGGGAGCTACTGTGAATCCAAATCCTCACCAAGGCTTACGGAAACAAGTAGCATCGTCCTGCTTCTTCCCATCACCACAAACACATGCCTGCCTGGCTTCTACAGCACACACTGTCTCAACATTAAAAGGTAGTGCTGCGCTCTGGATGATGCCGAGTCCTGGAGGCACAGCAACAGCGTCATCTGCCGGATTCACGGGAAGCATCATCATGTGGAACATGCAGAGTGGACATTTGTGTGGCAGCTGTACATTGCAGCACGGTTTGCAGCTTACAGGTTGTAGCAACTACAATGCTTTAGAGCTAGTCTCTCCTTTTTTAACAGTTCCCCTAAATAGTTCAAACAGGACCAGTCAGTCTCCCCAAGCTCAAGATGGAAAAAAAGACAAATAAACCTGCTTTAAATGTGAAGTGTTTCTTGTATTTATTAATTGTGTCAGCTATTTCTGTCTCAGAGCCTTATCAACTCCTCTGAAGCTTTTTTTTTTTTTAAAATGACAGTGAAGCAGAATAATAATAAATCAACCCAACTGTCAGAACAAAAGTGTTTTTCCTACAGAAATGCACAAAAATCTGACATAGTCTCAGTTATTTTCCCAGCAGTACTGCTTTTCTTTCCTGCATTGTTTTTCCAGTACAGGGGATAGATTGAATTTTCCTTCTTGAATTTTTGGGCTGTCACAGAAATATAAGCTACACACATCCAGGCTGTTCAAGATGCTTCTTAGCACGCTGCCAACATCTTTACCAGGCTATCTTGTCCAGCAACTATTACTGCGGATTTGACAAGCCTCTGGGGTTCGCTTTGTTCTATTATTCATAAGTACTTTACCGAAGATCTCCAACAATGTTTTAAGGCGATAGCAAGGCCTGCGCTTCAAATTTCTGAGTGAACAGTGGTAGAAATTCAAAAAGAGGAGAAATCTGGCTTATTTCCACGAACACAGAATCAAACACAGTCTGATGTGGTTGATTACATCCAATCAGAAGTATAGCCAGTGAGATAATTGCTCACTGATGGTGATTGTATCAACTAGGAAATTCAAATCAACTTACTAGAATAGTCCTGACGATCAAGGTATAAGATGAATGTGGATTTATTAAATGAGAAACGTCTTCACTGTTCAGCCTAAACATGATGCTCATTCTCTAAACATCTGACAAAGTTTAAATGAAGTCTTTCATTTTCTTCTTCTTCCTAAATAAACTGAAACAGTACATGCAGGTCAAGCAGTCACGGAGACTGAAACTCTACCTTGCTTAAATTGGGTAGTGTTGTCCATACCTCTTAGGTCTGTTCTCCACCCGCTGCATTGCATCTGCATGCTGTGCGCTCCTCACTGCAGTGTGCCGACTGTGTTTTGAAGACGGGTTTTGCATGGATCAATGCAGCCACACCTCACACAGAGTTGTGGTAGGTGGTTGGCAAGGGCACCTGCCTTTACTTGAGGCAAAAAGAAAGTAGAGTCGAGTCATCGATAAGGAGGTCAACACCTCTCATTGACAGCCTCAGGGAGGAGAGGCTCAAGTTCATCTTGTATAATGCACCTCTCAACTTCACAGCTCAGCCCAGGCCAAATCGATTCTCACAGTTTGACTTTCGTCTTTGCCAAAACGTAATCATGTGGGCAAAATCCCTGTGATGCGTGGGTCGTACATATCAAAGCAGTCATTCTGTGCTATCCAGTACACCATCTTCCACTCCAGCAGACCTCTGATAGTGATCTAATTGATGCCCCGATCTACAGGACACTGCACTCGTTTCTAAATATGGCTCTGTCTTGAAATGAGAGCCAAAGCTCAAGGCCAAGAAACATAAAATTAGCCCAGGTTTTTTTTTTTGCTAAAAGAAAATTCTTAAACAATCTATTTATTTCCCTAAAAGCAGGTCCAATCAACCTTTACATAGCTGACATTTTGTCCTGCCATTTCAAGAAAAGCAGAGGTGTTACTTACAATTTCTCCCTTCCATTAAATGTCAAAGCCCGCCTTCATAGTGGCAGGGCCCTGCATGGAGCTGCCCCACTTTAATAGAGCACAGTCATTAATAATATGTGACGTCTGTGGTGGGTTTTGTTGCTACGTAACACGTCGAATAGTAAGTCATGAAAAAAGTATCTACAGTTTTTTCACAGAGAAAGGTGTACTATTATTTCATAGTTCCTGCTCCCTTAAATCATCTTATGTTACATTTCTAACCTTGAGAGAGAGAGTATATTACTTTTGTGGATTAGATTTAATCTTAAAAAGAACCTGTGAGGAACCTTGGAGTAATTTTTGACCAGGATATGTCCTTCAACGCACATATTAAACAAATATGTAAGACTGCTTTCTTCCATTTGCGCAACATCTCTAAAGTTAGAAATATCCTGTCTCAGAGTGACGCTGAAAAACTAGTTCATGCATTTATTACTTCCAGGCTGGACTACTGCAATTCATTATTATCAGGATGTCCAAAAACTCGCTGAAAAGCCTTCAGTTAATCCAAAATGCTGCAGCAAGAGTACTGACAGGGACTAGAAAGAGAGAGCATATTTCTCCTGTTTTGGCTTCCCTTCATTGGCTTTCTCTTAAATCCAGAATTGAATTCAAAATCCTGCTCCTCACATACAAAGTCTTAAATAATCAGGCCCCATCTTATCTTAATGACCTTGTAGTACCATATCACCCTATTAGAGCACTTCGCTCCCGCTCTGCAGGCCTACTTGTTGTTCCTAGAGTATTTAAAAGTAGAATGGGAGGGAGAGCCTTCAGTTTTCAGGCCCCTCTTCTGTGGAACCAGCTTCCAGTTTGGATTCGGGAGACAGACACTATCTCTACTTTTAAGATTAGGCTTAAAACTTTCCTTTTTGCTAAAGCATATAGTTAGGGCTGGACCAGGTGACCCTCAATCCTCCCTTAGTTATGCTGCAATAGACGTTGGCTGCCGGGGGATTCCCATGATGCATTGAGTTTTTCCTTTCCAGTCACCTTTCTCACTCACTATGTGTTAATAGACCTCTCTGCATTGAATCATATCTGTTATTAACCTCTGTCTCTCTTCCACAGCATGTCTTTATCCTGTTTTCCTTCTCTCACCCCAACCGGTCGCAGCAAATAGCCGCCCCTCCCTGAGCCTGGTTCTGCCGGAGGTTTCTTCCTGTTAAAAGGGAGTTTTTCCTTCCCACTCTCACCAAAGTGCTTGCTCATAGGGGGTCATATGATTGTTGGGCTTTTCTCTGTTTCTACTGTACAATATAAAGCGCCTTGAGGCAACTTTTGTTGTGATTTGGCAATATATAAATAAAATTGAATTGAATTGAATTGAATTAAAAAAGCTTCTTTGGCTTAATAAGGATATGCGTGTGTAAATTAAGCAACACATTTCCCCCGTCCATCCATCCATCCATCCATCCATCCATCCATCCATCCATTTTCTTCCACTTATCCAGTTCAGGGTTACTGGAACCTATCCCTGCTGTCACTGGACAAAAGGCAGGGGACACCCTGGGCAGTTCGCCAGTCTATCACTGGATTAACACAGAGAGACATTTAGCGCCACTTAAAAATGATCAGTTAACCTAACCCCATGCATGTTTTCGGACAGTGGGAGGAACCAGCATGATCACTTGGAGAACACGTAAACTCCACAAAGAAAGGTCCCCAGCTTTCTGGTGGATTCAAACCCAGGAACATCTTGCTGTGAGGTGACCCATATTGCCCCAGTATGTTTTTGTTTTTCTCCTTTTTAAAGTGACAAGTCTTTTTGGTAACTTGGTTTTGTAGTTTGTGGTTCTAATAAAGGACTCAGAAATCCTCTTAGAAAGTACGCAGTGGTTTTCATGAATGCAACAGGAGAACAGATTTAATTGTGAGAAGCACAGGTGTTACTGGTGCATTAATCATGAATCCTCGCTGTTCGAGTGTCCTAGAAAGAAAGAGAGCAAGTGAGCCAGTGAAAAATGGAAATCAGCTAAGAATTTCTCGATTTACACCTTCTCTTTTCCACTCAGGTCTATTTTCTTAAGGCGAATTTCTCAGTGGACCTTGTGAATGACTGCAAAATAAAGGACACTGAATCCAAAATTACTGTTCTCCCTGAATACAAGGTGCTCCTGGAAAAGTAGCAGCACTGATGCAGTGATAGAAAAGTAGTCATAGATTTTCCCATCCTTCAGCAGAAGCTCAATTTGAGCTATTTTCTGTTCTGCACGTTATGAGCTTTGATCTACTTTCTCACTCTTTTGTGTTATTCCTCATTCGGTGTCCAGCTTCATACCATTAAAAAAAGAATGATGCAAACCCTGTCTCTGCTCAATATCAATATTTAATGCAACATTCAGCCTGGAAACAGTGCGACAGGCCACTGCTGATTGGCCGATGATGAGAGTGAAGACAAACCCTGAACCAGTAAAAAGGTCACACTTATTACTGTGCATTTAAGAGGATTTATGGACATTTTACATTTCTTATCACGCTGTAGTTTGACCGAGGAGCATTTTGGTTTGTTCTAATGAAAACAGACATATCTATTTCTCCATCGCTAAAGAAGGCATCATCTGTTACACAGTTATTTCAACCAGTAGGGCTCATAACTTTTATGAAGGACGCACAGTAGAGACTCAGGGAAACAAACTAAGAGCTGCTGAGAGGCTGAAATGAAAAACATTTATCTCCATTTAAAACTACATACGTTTCAAATGAGGCTGTCCTTGAAGAGCTGTGTCTCAGAATGGTTCCCCCAGCACTCCTCTGTTTAAGCCTTTGGCAGTTCCAATAAATTAGTCGCCTCCAGTCCTTACAATTTTCTCCTTATCTATTTTCCATAAGGAAAATAGTACTCTAAGCTAATCAAGCCCTCTTCAGGTGATTCCACTGCACTCACTTGCTTTGAGAAAGCACGGCTGGTAACATCCCAGCTGCCCTCCTTGGACTTGATTTGGATCAGTGTGCTGCCCACTGGCACATCTGGTTTCATCGTTTGTTTATTAAAAGTCTTTTGTCTTTTTTGTTTATGGTTGGATGCTCGAGACCACATGGTGCAGAGCAGATCTGTTTTTTTGACAGTCTTTCCTGATGCGTTCAGAACACACAATCAGAACAGAAACCAGCACGTATCACGAAACATATATTCTTTGTCTCTTACGCCTCTTTTCTTATGTATGAATCTGCAGTGCAGTTGGATGCTGGAGACCACATCGTGCGGAGCAGATCTGCTTTCGCAATTTGTGCTGGTACGTCCACAAACGATCGAAGCACAAAGCATTTTACATCACGAAACATATGTTTATTTTGCATGCCTTCGTGTCTGTGACGCAAATGCAGTCTGTGTCCCCGGCAGCAGAGTCACGTCATCCTCTCTGTTTCAATATGTTCATTTTCTTTGGTTCTGTGCAGAGTTTTCTTTGTTTTCCACTTGCGGTGAAGCTGTTTGTTTTTCTTCCCCTTTTGTTTGCTGTCAAAAGGGGAAGAAATATTGTTTATATCACTAAACAGTGGGTACGCTGCACCATTCACTTTGTCTCTTAATGAATGTGTGTGTGATGTAATTGAATATGGCTTTCTGGTGGGATCTCTTCTGAAGTTCTCCACTCCTCCTTGAGCTAAAGCTCGTTTAACTTGTGCAGAGCAGTCTCTGAAGAAACAGCTCTTCATCTTCCATTCTGATGACCGAGACCCTTTTCAATGCACATGCAACTTCCTACTCATTTTCCTGTAATATGCTTCTAACATATCCTCTCTCTGGAGTGATGTGCTGGCGGCATCTCACAAGTTCCTTTGATTGACCTTTAATGTACTGCTGCAGGAAACTGTACCACTGACATTGTTCTCAAAAGCATTAAAAAACAGATGACATTTTGACATTGGCGTCTCTCGTTTTTGTTACTGTAGAAAGGCATTATTTGTGGTGCACTGAATGTTTTTTTCATGACATTTAAATGGCATAGGCTCAGGGGAGCATGGACTGATGTGCGATTTTCTTCCTTAGGCCTTGTTCTTTTTCTCATTCCGAGTGGTCATATTTAATTTCCTTTTTGTTTCCCTGAGTGCTTTGTTATTAATCGTTTCCACTCTGAGATCTTAACACATCTAGTCATGTGTGCTGCAGTCTCTGCATCCAGTCAAAGCTGCCCCTTCTTCCCAAGAAGAATTTTCTTCTGTGATCTTCTGTGATCTATTTACTCTGCTACCAAAATCTGACACGCATCGTTTCACATCATCAGGGGTGGCTGTGGCTCAGGAGTTAGAGCATGTCACCTACTGTTCAAACGGTTGGTGGTTCGATCCCCGTCTGCTCCAGTCTGTGTGCCTTCTAATGCTAATATGTATATATGTATATATAATAATGCTAATACTGGAGTGTGAATGTTAGATAGAAAGCATGGCATTAAAAAAAAAGTGATTGTGTGAATAGCTGAGTTAGAATATATAAGAATGAGTCCATTTACCATCATCTTGAAGGTTTAAGTTTAAAACTGGAATGAATAAAATAGATAAATATATTTATTATCATTTAATCAATAACTATTGACTTTATCTGTCTGTTGTGTGAGTGAATTAGGTGCATTTAAAATATAATTTACATAATCATAGCTATGAAAAGAAACAAAGTAATATGGTGGCCCACTGACCGTCTCTCCCACACCTGTCGAAAGCAGATGTAAAATATTCTCTGATTTTAAAACCCTGAATTCTGTCACAACTTTTGGCGGGACCCCTGCAGTTCCAAAGGCGTGTGTTATTTCTTTAGGGTGCAATTGTTATTCATCTGCCATTACTGGTAAGGCTGACACACAGCTGGAGAGAAGAAGCAGATTCCTGAAGGATTAGAGTTCCTGCTGATGCTACTATGCGTCAGCATCATGGACCAGTGTGCCGCAGCACAGCTCCGATGGGACGAAAAGATTGGCATCAACCGTCTTCTTTTTCTGGCAAAACTGAACTGCCCTGATTTCCATTATTAGATATTCTCTTTTTACTTTTGCTGACAAACAAATGAATAAAGTAACCACAGAAAGTTCCCTCTGTGTTGTATACAGTCAACAAACAAATGCCTCTATAGATTCAGTCAGACAGCAGTCATTCAGTTAATGGCAGAACTTTAGCCTCTCCCAGCTGAAACACATTATTATGTCCATTACAGCCATGTTAGTATTATTGATAGCTGGTCACAACTAATCGCCCCATGCTGCACAAGGAACACTTAGCAGCATGCTTCAGGTCCAGAAAGGCGTATGACAAATGGCTTCATATTTATAGCCAATTGTTAATTATTTTATTCATTTCTTCTTTTTTTGCAAGTTGTGGGGAGTGAGGATAGTCTGCAAATCAGAGCATTTTGTAACTTTTGTCATCTAATTAATGTCCACAGCATCTTCTCTACATCAAATCTCAGTACAGCTTTAGTGGGATTGTAACAGGGCGGCCCTTAGCGGCTGGAAACACAGTGAGATGGACCAAGGCAACAAAAAGTATTTATTTGCTATACAGCTCTCCTTACAACAATTAACTCATTGAGCTTCTTCACAGCACAAATCCCCGCTCTCTAATGACAACTGGCAGCCTTAAATATGTTCAGCTGTCACAGACTAACCCATTCTTCCACTCTCAGGTAAATTCTTAAATCCCAACCTTCCACCACAGTATACAATATATCAAATAGAATAAATAAATACATAAATATTCTAAATATTTCACACTTTAATTTTACACCAAACCCAATATTATAAAAACCCAGAAACCCCAAGCACAAAAAGATTCACCACACTCTCTTCACCAATGGTCTCTCCCGGAACCTTTAAATGGTGTATGGACCCCCAGGGAAACATCTTACAAACACTTATTTGCACCACTTTTATTCCTAGATTTCACACACACATTTGCATTAGTTTTGCTTACTGGTAAACCTTAATTACAATCTCAATCACCATTCTTCTCTCCTGACAGACGACCACCACATTCCTTGATGAGGAGCAGCTGTGCAGGATTTGAAATAAGGCTACCAACTGATTTTAAAATTCCCAATAAATAGGCAATAAATATTTAAACTTCTTGTGTGCAAATCCATGCTTAAAGTGCAATGCTAAATAAAGTGCTTGATAAGGTGCTTTTAATAAAGTGAAAGGTGTGCTCTAAAGTGCTATACAGATAATATTATATAAATAAATGTAGTAAGGGAGTCCTCTTCCTTACAGGGATATAAAGGAGGAAAACACAGAATAGGAGCCCTCTGCTGTTGCTTTCCCAAGAGTTTTTTTGTATTCCCTGGGTATTCATATCTATTTAATCCGACTGCCAGTATATTTCATGTTTTGTTTTTCATCTCCTATGAAAACCAGAGCAGATTACAAATAATTTCTCCCAGTTGCTTTTTCCCTCCCCATCCACTCATGTTTGTTATATAGTATATGTGCCTGCACGAATCTTGATGTGAGCTCAGTCTTGATGTCCTCCAAAAATCACACTCCACAGAGATAGTTTTTCACTTCAGAATAGTTGTGAGAGAACAAACGCCTGTGGCTACATCATCCAATTAGCATCTTTCCTCTCTTCTCTCCTCCCTTCTGGTACTGTCAGTCTGTCTCCCCTCTTATTCATTCAACACATAGTTAACTGGAGCAATCTGCAAATGTCTTTACATATACACAGCTTTAAAAAAAAACTGCAACCTGAAAGACATTGCTTGGTGTGATTTTAATCAGTGGTATCAATCTTGAGTACCTTTTAAGTATAAATAACACCCACTGTATGTCAGTAAAATGAACATGTTGTGTTTGCTGTAGCAAATGAGAGCAGTTGCAGACTTAGCAGTGGGGAATAGTTGTGCTGGAGGCCTCTCGCGTTCACATTGTCCCAGTGTGTGTGTTTGTGTGTCTGAGCGTGTGTTTCAGGATATAAATAGAGTTGCTCCACCATCAGAAAGCGGTGCTATAGGGTAGATGCCAGTCGTCGCCTCAATCTAGCCCAACCCACCCCTGTCCTGCCTGACCCCTGAGTGCCGGCACTGTGAGCATATGAGGACCAAAATTGTTCTAAAAGCAAACAAGATGAAATGTCAAGCAGTATGCAATATATGACTGGGTGCTACTACAACAAGTTTTACTTTTAAGTTATGTGAGAACGAGTGTTTAATTTAAGCTGAAACATATCAGTCTTAAATGACGTGCAATTAACACCAGATGAGGACTGTTTAAAAACAAACTTTACATGATAGGTAACACTGTCAGGATGAGACTTCATATCTGGTTGTTTGGATCTGGATCCCTCAGACAGCTTCCCGTATGCTCATAAATCATGTTAAAAACAAAAAGGTCAAATGGCAATATTAATGACAAGAAACTGCTGGTAAATTTCAGTCAAGTGTGTAGAGATGAACCTTCAGGGGATGCTTCTGTTCTGCCCCGTTACATTCTTGACTGACAGCCTGGCTGCGTCTTCTGACAATCATACGTATGTCAAAAGACGCAGCCAGCGTGGGTACAAATTAATAGCAATAAAAAAACACACAAACTGAAACAATGGATGAAGCATCTTAACTGGTAATAGGCAAATACAGAGGGGAAAGTAAAGCTTTAGCCAAAGATGGAAGCTATTTGGTTGGAGTATCTGGAGTCTGGAGTGACTCCAATCTCATTTTGCTGTAAGCACAGATGTTGCTTGTGCATGCACAATGCTTCATTTTCAGTGAGGGGGCGATCTCGCTACTTTTTATTCAGCACTGTTTTCTCTGTGTTGGCAGTTAAATGTCATCCATAATTTACAGGCATTATTTAACAACGGAGATGGAGAATTTGATTAAAGTGAAGATGGACGGATGGACGGACGGATGGACGGATAGATAGATAGATAGATAGATAGATAGATAGATAGATAGATAGATAGATAGATAGATAGATAGATAGATAGATAAGACACAGCTATTCCTGTTACAGTTTGAAGACAGATAATTGCACTCTCACAATTGGCTTCGAATAAATACTTGCTTCAAGCGCGTATTCTATATTCATGGAGTTAATAACATGGATGTCAGCTCATTGGCTGCTGAAGTGAGAGGTGCCTGCATGTCAAAGTTGGTTACACTTCTCTTTGACAAGAAGCTGCTTACAGCTGCTTAATAAAACAGAAGCACTGCACAATTAAATTGACTTTCCTTAGATATGTGCCACCTGCAGCTAGGAAAAAAAACAGCAACAACAACAACAACAATACAGCAATATAATAGGTAGGATCGATGGTGAGGCTGGAGGGCATCACAAAATCACGGACAAACCAAGATGCAAAACAAATATTTCAAGAGTTTTGCTGTGTTTGCTTTATATATTTCATTGTATCGGATATTGTCTGGTCCTAAAGTCTCTATATGTTATGCAAATTCAAATCTTTTGCATGATGTTGTGGGAAGATTTTGATTGTAATCACTTTCAACAGCTACCAATGTCCTTTCTCTCATAAAGTTTCCCAGGAGCCTAACTATATATTTTTTTTTTCTGAAATGAGAAATAGTTTCAGATTAATCACTTCTTTCAGATCCTGCAGAGCCTCGTATTCACCTCCAGCTTGAATTACTGGCAGAAACAAAGTGTGATGAACACCCATATCCATTTTTAAGGTCATAATGGTGCATTCAAGCATCAATATATAAAAAGCCTAGAAAAGACCCTGTGGTTATTTGTTCTGCTTTTACTTTCCAATTCCTCCTACACAAAACCAGCAGAAACTGACTGCAAATTTCCCCTTCATATAATCATGTGTTTCTACAAGAGAACACAGGTGTCGCGGCACATTTCCTATGAGCTAACACTTAATTTTCCTGTGTTTAAATTTTACAGCATTTTGCATGAAATGCCTCTCATGGTCCTGGGTCTTTGAACAAGTGTTTTTGAGTTTATTACAACTTTTGTTTATTTATATATTTTCCATTTGAGTTTGCTTGGTGGTTATATTTGCAACTTTATGTATTTGTTTAGGGAATTTACTCGTAAGTTCTTACATCCTCTTTGCATAACAGTTTAATTGTTCCCGCAGTGCTTTTTGTTCCATCCTCATGTGTCACTTCCCCTATATTAAGTTCGCTTACATGTTTGTGTTTCCCTGTTTAGTTATCACTTCCATTCTCTCTTCAGTCACTTGTGGCAGTTTTTTATTTCTAGGATCTTACGTTTAGTTTTACCTTCTCTCCTGTCTCGTTGTCTTTGATTACTATCACCTACATCTCGTTACCCAGCTGTGTTCACTTACCCCCTTAATTGCTGTCTTGTGTAAAGGGAGGTCAGTGTCCCCTTTAGTCTTTGTCACATCGTGTTCTCCCAGCTATCCAATCGCCTCTGCTTATCCATTTCAGGGTTGCGGGTAGGTGGCTGTAACCTATCCTGGCCGCCGTAGGCTGAGAGTTGCCAGCCTGTTTTGGGGCTAACACAAAGAGACAGACAACCACTCATACTTGCATTCACACCAACATCCAATGTAGAATCACCACTTAAGCTAATCCCAATAACTGCAGAGGCATCCCGAGAGAACTCACACTGACATGGGGAGACAATAAACTCCGGCCAGATGGTGTATTTGAACCAAGGACCTTGCTGTGAGAAAACAGTACTAACCACTATTCTCAACCAGCCTCTTTGTACTTTAGAATCAGTTAGCTTGCCCAACTTTGTGTTGGATTTTGTTATTAACTTTGTTGGCTTTGGACATTGCAATTGCAAAAGGTTAGTGTTTTGTTACATTTTTACACTTTTTAAAAACACGACTTTAAAGTGTTGTGTTGCATTTTTGTTGTGTTTAATTGTGCTTAGTGCCAACATGGACAGTTTCCAATTTTGTTGTACTGTTGTACTAAGTACGACTGTAAAATGACAACAAAGAGTCGTCTTATCTTATCTTATCTTACTTGTGTCATCCTGATAGCCAGCATTTTGGGTCTGTACTTTGCAATTCATGACACAAAACAAAGAAATCCAATTAATCAATAACAAACACTTTATTTAAGACACACTTTTACAGTTTATTTGTTTCTTATTCCTATGCTGAAATGAAGTTCATGTAAAACCTTGATACACAATGGTATTCATGTACAATCGTAGTCTAGCAACACTAAAATACTTAACAAGAAATGTGAATCTATAGCATCCACCACTGAAGAGATATGTACAAAAACTCATGAATACAAATACTCCAAACATGCCATTTCTCAGCATGAATAAATAACGTCAGTGTACTTCCATTTGTAATAATTCATACAATGTTTATTCCCGAATCAAAGCTAGAACTACCTCACCTGACAGCCTTTGCCTTTGATATAACATGTAGGATCAAAGCCTTAGCATCAATTAGCTTAATCTGTCTACAAAGCAATTAAACATCTTACAGTAAAAATAAGGCGAGTAACCCCAAAGTTACAAGTTCTTGTTCTTCTCCTGAAGAAATCTGAACAAGATCAGTGTTTCACAGTTCACAGGAAGGATCAGACTGGCATAAAAATAGAAAGAGAGAAAACCACTGATCTACAGAACACACTGTTGCAGATCAGTGAACCAACTCAAGTGGTAATCTTTCAGGTCATGACACCTGTATGCACTGTTCCAAACAAATGAAACTGAATTTAGAGTCAGCAGAGGAGTCAGTTTTTCTGCACTTTCACGGGGCTTTAAATGTCATGTAGCCAAAAAAAAAAAAAGCATTGAAAAACATTACATTCAAAACCTGATGAAAAGCTGTAACCTGATGCGAAAGATGAGGTCAGAACTTTATAAAACAGATTGTGCCGGTGTCACTGTTCACAGAAACGGGAGGTGCTGTGATTGAAAACGAGGTTTTTCATTACAGCAGCATGCGTCACTGTTTGAGCGGTCGTCTGTTTGCACCAAACAGATTAGAGGACGGATGATGACCATGAAACTACTGTATCTGACATAACACTTTCCCTCAGTCCTAAAACTCGCTCATTTAAAGTCACTTAATTCAATTTAAATCTGAGACAATGGATAAAAACTGGGATTTAGCTGCGCTCCTACTCTGGAGTTCATAATTTCCTCTTTTCCTATTGCACCGTGTATAGAAATGAATTGCTTGAATTAATTACCGAGAATATTTTGTAAACCTTCCCCAGTTAATATTCAAAAACGTACCCTTCTTTATTCAAACTTTGTACATACGCTAAAAAATGTGCTGTTCAACACTATTCTTTTCTAGCTTAGAGCAACTCTCAAGTTTTACGAAGTATCCATGAACAAAAAAAAAGTCTTTCCAATAAAAAAATAAAAAAAATCTAAGGTTTTCAGGAATTCTTGTACTCAGGTCTTTGTGCAAACTGAGCTCTCTTTGTTGAAAGTAAAATGCCATGGGTCAGCCCTCTGCAGTTCTCTGTTCGAACCGGGCTAGCGTCACATCCCTTTTCAGACACTTTAGCACACGTTAAGTCATTCAGATGAATCAATAAATTATAGTGCTTAACACAGTAACAACTCCCAAACAGAGCTGCAGCATGAGAAAATCCACAAATGTTTTTCCCGATGTTTTTCCCAATGTAATATGACAATGTGGATTGCGACCGGAATATTTAACACCTCTATGAAAATGACCCAAGCACACTTAAAAAGAGAAACAACATGCTTGTAAAGTGTTTCTAATTGGAAGTCCGCTGTGGGAAAAAAAGCCTGTTTTTTAAAAAGCTTTCTCAAAACGATCATGTCCTCAGGATGTATTCTGATGTCAACCTCATAAATCAATCGTGAAAAACATAATATGCAATGGAAACAGGAACCTGAAACTCAGCAGGAGCCAATTCAACATCGAGGAGCGCCACAAACTGTGCCGAGCAATAATCTAATTTGACTTTTAAAAAAACAACTTTGAAATAAAAATGTGATGACACGTTTCAAGTAAACAGCTTAAAATAATTAGTTTCCTTTTAGATGTATCAACATCACTTTGAATCATCTTCACGGCGTGGAATAATTGGAGGTGTCACATTTACATTTTCAAACATTAACCTGATTATGTACATTCCACATATCTGTCAAGCATCTTTATTTACAAGATGCACACATGTTTATGTACTATTTTAAGACAGACAACAGAGATTTGTCCTGCATTTTAGCTAAATTCAAAAAAGCCTAACTTTGAAAGTATTCCTAAATATGCAATAAATAATGCAGCTTTCAATGGTGCTGAGCGTCTGTAGGACAGAAATACAGCAGAAGGTTTTTTTTCTCTTTTATCACTGCCTCTGTATTTATAGCCACTGTTACAATATTCATTTTCTGCCTTATTAATATACATAATTTTAATCTCTGCTGCGTAACACTATTGTCAGTATTGTGGTTCACTAAAGGAAAACGTTTGCTTGATCTGAGAAGTCTCTTTTTTTCTTTTACGACTAAAATTTGCAGGGCTGAGTGTTAAACAAAGCCTACAGCTAAGATCTACTCATTCTCTCAGCCTCACTTCTACATTTTTAATCCCTTAATAAGTGAATTTTACTGGATCATAGGATCGTCGTTGGGAGAGGCCAGAGTTGGGACGCTAACAAACATCTGGGATTTGTCCTGGCCCTGGGTTGTGCCGCTGTTGGACACTGTAGTGAAGGAGAGTTGATCGTGTTCCAAAATGGCGAGGCGGTCGACCGGCTTCTCCTTCTTCAGGTAGAACATTTTCCTGAGCTGCTTCAGTTGTTGCAGCTCACAGAAGGTCTCCAGCACCACTAGCATGACTATGAGGCCCAAGATCAGGTAGACTGATGAGACAAAAAAAATAAGAACAGGCAAGGATTAGGAGGCATATGTGTAATGATCTGCAGTGCTTAGTGTAATTAACACCATATTAAAAGCATTTTCTTTAATCCTGATGTGAAATCACTTCCCCTGGATTTAAATAGAGGTTTAAAGCCTGACTTAATCGCATACCTGCAGCATATTTATAATTTATAATGCAGCATATTTTTTCAGCATGGTAGCTGCAGATGATGTTTTGCTACTTGATACAAACCCAGTGGATTTACTCATAAACACTGTTGTTTTATGGATCAACACAAGAGGGCAGTGCAAACCATCCATGTTAACAAAAACATGGAGCATGCTTTAGAATACTGAAACAAAAAGAAAATGGAAAGGATAGTGTAACACTGATAGTTGGTGTTTTTTTCCATATCAAAACAGAGCCTGGCATTTGTAGGAAATGCTATTCTTTACTGTTTTTATCAGTTTAAGTAACAGCATTTTCTTCAGCCTCAAGTAGGGGCAAAATGCACACATACAGAATGCACTGAACAGTGCAACTCACAGAAGGAGTGGCTGCTTAACCCCAAAGGCAAGACTGAAGAGATTTTAGCAAATGAGGTAGTTTGTTCAGTATATACTGAACAAAACGCCTGCTGTTTTTTAGTTGTTCCTCTTACATCACAACGGTAACACAGTTATGGTCACATCACTTCCGTTGCATGTAATTCTTCACAGAGGAAGTTGTACAAATGTGTCTGGAGCCATTCATGCAAACAGACACGTTCTGTTCCTGCCTCGTCTCCTCCTACAGACTGGCACATTGTGCCTACAAACTGACGTCTATTTTTCTCTCTCTCTCTGGCTCTCTGACCACACACCCACATCACAAATGCTGGAGACAGTCGAGTGGAGTAACATTTGACATTCGTGTGCACGCACTCCCTGCCGAGACTCTATGGGTTTAAACTGAGTTTCACTTTTTTGCACTCTTAACTTTAACGGTGCTGCTAAGAATATGCTGCACAAGACAACCAGAAAATGCAGGCAAGACCTTCCTGCTTTCTCCAGTAGGTTATCATCCAGATTTAAAACTCCTCTAACCTTGTTTATTTAAACACATAAAAAAAACATGCATATAACTGCCAATTTTAACTGAAGGTTTTAAGAAATTGAATGTGCAGACTCAAGTAGAAGGCAGTGATTACTTCTACTTTACTGTAGAAAAACTATATCCTAGACACCACGTGTATATGGCCCTTCTTTGATGATGACATAAAACCTACAGCTGCACTGTAAATCCTAACGTGTGTGCCTGTAATTCTGATGCATGCACTCCCAACACGGTGCATGGTGTAATTTTCACAAACAGGTCAAAGACAGACCCAGCTAACTGTGTCACAAAGAGGCAGATCAAAGTTGGCCATATTAAAACCCGCTAAAAGTGATTTTTCTCACATCGGAAAAATAACAGCATTCGTTCTGACACATTTGCAATTTAAATGAAGCGAAGCCTGTGAGCTAATTTGGGCAGGCAACTGGCTCACCCACACATAACACTGCCCTGCTTTCATCGTACCAAACACGCCCTTCTGATCTGCTGGTCTATTTAAACAGCATAAGTTCCTGTCTCACCCGCTGACGTGTTAGTCCTGTTGCTGTCCTGCATTATCTGCTGTTTTATCCCTTACACCACCCTCAATTTAATCCATCCGTGATAATGAGCTCAAACTCTGGCCGTATTCTACAGCTGTTATTTCCAAATGAGAGTTGAACAAATAAAGACTATCCCTTTAGCATATGTTACACATTCTGGCACTATGTGTGACTTGTTGAGGCTCTTTCCTCACTTTATAGCTTAATTAGGAAGCGAGTGCTGTTTTTAAGTGCAAACAAAGCAGGTCCTAGTTTATGAAGGATGTTGTAATTTTGAGAATCAGAGGCACTAAGAACGATACCGTAATCCAAAAATGTATTTTCTTAATAGTGATTAGACCAAAATAATAGATCTACAGAATAATTTTGTTATATAATATCACTAAAAAACCTCTGATAAGAATCAAAGTGGACAGTCAGCTAATAACACTCTCAAAAGCGACACTCACCAGTGATGCCCACTTTGTAGAGCTCCCTGAACTTCTGATTGGCAGCCTCTCCGGGCACGTAGTCTCCGAGGCCAATGGTGCTGAGCGAAATGAAGCAGAAATAGAAAGACTCCAGGAAGTTCCAGTTTTCTTCCAGCGCCGAGAAGATGGCAGCAGGGATAAGGAAGAAGCAAGAGACGGCCAACATGGCGAGCACAGTGGCATGAACAATGGCCACCAGTGGCTTGGACAGGCCCCAGTGTGTGTGGATGTACGTGATGGGCCTCCGTGTGCTAAATACCATGATCCGTTGCACCACAGCAGTGAGGAATAGAAGGGTGAAGGGGATGCCGATCACGGAGTAAATAATGCAGAAGGCCTTCCCGCCGTCTGAGAGTGGTGCTGTGTGCCCATACCCTGCAGAGGAAAAACATTACGACCATCAACTGCTGCAGAATAATGTAGGATTTCAACGCTTCTGTAATCACTTCTATAAATCATAGTCTGTTGTTCTTTCTCCTGCCACGTCAGGTGTGACTGCAGGAAGGAACCACGCAAATATTTACCATGAAAGGCGATCCGTAAATGCACTGTAAGATTGTAGCTTGTTTGTATTTCATTGGAAGAGAGCTCAATTTAACTAACAGCAACATCCTGCATCACAGTTACTGAGTAAACCAAAAATATGGAGGATATAAAAGTTGTGACTTCTTTTTTTAGCATTTTGTGGCACGCAACAAATTTCCTTTTTTTTTTTTAACGCAGTTTGTCTTGGACTTCAATCTAGATTTAAGATAACTGAACATTTTTTTTATTTCATTAAAAAAAGTATATATATGAGCTAATTTTGGCTTTTATAGCAGCAACAGATCTCAAAAGTCTGAAAAGTGAGTAGTATTTTATTCCAACTAATTACATTATTTGGCAACAGGTAGATAACATGCTTGGGTATAAAAAGAGCATCTTATAGCGGCACAGTTTCTCAGAAGTAAAGATGCAAGAAATTGCATCTGTAATCTGTGGAACAATCTCAGAATAATATTCCTAAACGTAAGACTGTGACGGCTATAAACATCCTATTATCTACACAGTACATAGCATCATCAAAAGAGTCTGAAGAAGTCTCTGTGTGCAAGAGACAAGGCTACAAACCAGTAGCAGACTTCTATAATGTTCAAGCACTCAGGTGAAACTGCAATAAAAACAGGAATGATTTTGTTGTCACAATCACTGAATCTGCTCAGGAACACTTCCAGAAATCATTGTCTGCGAACACAGTTTTCAGGTTAAAGTAGGTCCTGTCTGAGCCAAATCTCATTTTGTAAGTTTGTAACAAATGTAACAAAAAAATTGTTATGTTTTTTTTTTAAAAAAACAAACAAAAAAACATGGACACTGGATCCTCTGGACTACAGAGGAGAGGGACCATCTGGATTGTGATCAGTTCAAAAACCTGCATCTCTGATGGTATGGGGGTGCGAATCAGTGACTATGGAATTGACATTGCGCACATCTGGGAAAGCACCACAAATGCCAAAAAGTATGTCTCTGCAGCTGGTCTCCAGATGTTTAGACTTATATTAAAAGAAGAGGGGAGGCTAAACACTGGAAAACATGGAACCTTTGCGACCTTTTGGAGACATGTTGCTGCAAACCAAATTCAAAATGAGCAAACATTTTTCCTAAAATGATGCATTTTTAAACATTTTATTTTTTTCTGTGTTTTATTGTGAATTAAACATGAGCCCATGAGATTTGCAAATTCCAGTTCCAGCATTTATATTTTAATCACGCTTTATATGTATGCATACAGTCATTCCTACACCTTCTCTGCAGTCATGTTTCTGTCTGCTTAAGCTTTATCAGTATCTGCGGTCTAGTTTAAGTCATGCTGAACAACTTTGGGCTGACTTTTCTAAACTTGCATTGGTGTGAAAACATACCACACCTAAAAAGAGCCTGAAAACACAGGACTACCGCCTCAAAACATGCAAATGATAAAACTGTTTCCTTGTGACAAAAATCCAAAATAGTTCACCTCCACTTTCCGCTTGTTAGTTAGCAGCTACAGTGTAACTACATCACTTCAGAATAAGACCTGCCCTAGGTAATACCATAATTGTCACTGCACATCTATTGAGTAATGTGTTTTTTTTTTTTAAGGTAACAAAGGCAACAGAAAATATCCAACAATAACAGGGAGTGTCTGACACTGAATGGGATAATGACACGCAGGCAAAAACGCAGACCTCAGTCAGGTCCTGTTTACAGTCATCAGTTCTGTTGAGACTTAAAACAAGATAATGCGATAATTTTTTCTCATTTAGGAAGCAACTGGGGCACAGGGTACCTTTACTACCGTGTATGTTGTAACCTCACTACTGCCAATCTGTCAGGCTAAAGTTCTTCCTGTGCGCTGACTGATCAGCAAGGCACGCCCTTTGTGGAGTTATATGGGAAAAGAAATACACAACTTCTAACTTAACAAAGCTATTTCTTACACCTTGAAAAAAATGACAGAAAACCACGTGTGTGATGCACTTGCCTAAAGCAGAATATGTGTGGCTGTCTGGGAGGGTTAAGGCCTGCTTCTACAGCCATAGCTGTTAGAAGAAGATATTTAAATTTCTATCTAAATTTCTAGCTGTAAATATATATATATATATATATATGGTGTGTGTGTGTGTGTGTGTGTGTGTGTATTGCAGCAAGTGTTGCTCTTTCAGAGTGGGTTAATGTTTGTAAACGGGGTTTCCGGTGTCGACATAAACGCAAAACACAAAAATTATATATTTAAAAATATAAAGTCCCATTTGTACTAAGACCCGTGGTTTGTGTGGCCTTGTCAGGCGCCTTTTCTGCGCTATTCTGCGCCATGCTCGGCTGCAACATCACCCGGCCTGCCCAGGACCTACCTGTGGTGGACAGCACCGTGCTGGCGAAAAACAGCGCTGAGGTGAAGTCCCAGTTCCAGTTGGCCGAGGCGTTATTGAGGATGGATACCCCGTAATTGCTCGCCTCCAGCGCCTTCCTAAGAAACTGCTCCAGCCGCTCCTTGGAGAGGCAGTCATTTTCCTGGAGGAACTGCTTCTTAATGGTCCTCAGATCCTGCCGCAGGAGGTCTTCGTAGGGCAGCTCGACCGATGAGAAAACAACTGCGCCGAATATGAGATAGAGGAGGTAGCCCACCACCAGGGAGACGAAATACCACGTCGATTTGTGAGTCTGTATCAAACGCACACAGGAATTGCTGGCTAAAGACTGGAGCATTTTTAAGAGGTGTATCACACCGGTATGATACTAAGCTACGTTTGTCTACGGTGTTAATTTGACCGTCTAACGTCCTAAATTGACAGCATATATCCTACACTTAGGGATGTAATAGAGACAAAGAGCAAAACGAGGAACCGCTTTCCCCTGACTGAAACCTGCCACTTGGTGCTTTCAAGTGCAGTCGGTAATCTCGACGTAATATCTTTACAAAAAGAGTGTTTATACTACAAACGCGTATCGAGTTGGTACGCTGTCGTCACTGGAGATCCTTTGGATAAAACCCCCAAAAGGCACACTGTTAAGAGGCTGACTCCTAATCTAAGCGTTTAGCTTTTACTCTATGGGAAAAAATCCGAGCTTCAAGCGCTTCTGAAAGCATCAAATGATGTGGCGGCGACAAACGGCGTGTGACGCAAGAACTTCCCCTTTCTCCCCCCGCAGGTAGCCGAGCCTGTCTTTCGATTTCTAGTCAAAACAATCGAGAGACGTCAGAAAAGATATTTTCGCTAACCAGAGATGGCTGTCATGTTGGGTAGATGAAGAAACGCCCCAGTGTACCCACAGGGGGGCTTGGGGTTAACTGAGGCGTGGAGACTCAGGTCCCAAACGGCTAAATTATTATTGGCCCAGTTCTGTGACAGCCAACACTTATTCTGTCCTACATACAGAATGACGGCCCATTGCTGGTCCACTCCTGGCTGCCAGATCTCAATCACATGAACTGAGGTTTGTAGTGACATAATACCTAAAATATCAAAGTTAAAGCTAATGCAGGTAGAATGGGTGTTACATCATTGTTATTAAAAATGAAACAAGAATATTTTGGAAGACATAACAACTAAATATGTCAGATAGAAGTGACATGTCCAATATGTTCCATTGTAAATATATATATATCACCATCAGGCAACATACAGCCGAAATACGCAAGGGCGACTCACAGTTGTACTTACTGAAGAGTGTTCTTTGCATTGATGACATAGAAAGGAAAAATACTGAGTCAAAGGTGTGGTATGGTTTACAACGATGCATCAACCGTCATTATGCATGGATTACCCTGTCAAACATCTACTTTTGTTTCTTTAAAGTTACCTGCCCTTCGAAAATATGTTTTTGCGTTACTGGAAGTGTTTTCCTGTCACACAGCATTTTTTAAAAGTTTTTCAAGTTTTTAAAAGTTTTTGCGGGATTGCTTGTACAATATACCGTTTAAAATCAGATTATATAAAACTCTTCACTTTGTTTCCAACGCCTGAGCAATGAGTAGCTAAATCTTTAATTGCTTCTCTTTTTCCACAGAACAGGAGAGATCCTGGTCACGTAACTGAGACCGATGGGAGAGGAATGACAATAAATTATTTATTAAAAGACTATGCAATTAACCTAGGTTAACACAAATTCAAATAAGAGCGCCACCTATCCAAATAAGACCGGTAGAGCACCCAGATTCCATTTAATTTAACGTTTTCCATAGTACTAATGGAAAAAATTACTAAATTTACATGTACTTAAATTTCATAAAATCATCATTTTGGGCATAAATAGTTAGTTTCGAGTGTATAAATACTGAGAACTGTGCACCCAGTTAAAAATTGGCATTTCTGATAGTCACCCAGTGTTATTCCTGCATGAGGGCTCAGATTTTGCATCATACACACTTTGTAACAAGTGCAGGAATTACATTACATGATAGTGGACACGAGGAAGAAGAGGAGGCCTCATCAGCCGCTATTAATCCAGGGCCTTGAAGTGGAGAGGGTGATCAGCTTTAGGTACCTGGGTGTCTAATTCTCTGAGGACCTCACCTGGTCACTGAACACTACACAGCTGATCAAGAAGGCTCAGCAGTGGCTGTATTTCCTGGGGAGGCTGAGGAAATTTGGTATGTCAGCCAAGATCCTCAGCAGGTTCTACAGCTGCATTGTGGAGAGCACACTGACCAGCTGCATCACTGCATGGTACGGCAGCACTACTGCTATGGACCGCAAACACCTGCAGAGAGTGATAACAACTGTGGAGAAGATCCTCAGGACTCCGCTGCCCTCTCTGCAGAGCATCTACCATCGCAGAGTCCGGAGGAGAGCTGTCTCCATCCTCAAAGACCCCACACCCCCCCAACATGGACTGTTCACACTTCTGCCCTCGAGACGAAGGTTTAGAAGTGTGAAATCCAGAACATCTCGACTCAACAACTCCTTCTTCCCCACTGCCATCAGACTCTTGAACAGCTGACCTTTTTTTGAAGAGTAATATTAAAATTTTTTGCACATCAAGTCATCCTGCAAATTAAGCCAGCATATTAAGCTAAAGCTCTTTTGCACACATCTCTGTTTCACATCTCCATATTTTGTCTGCTTTTCTGTCTTCATTTATTTATTTGTACTATTTGTATTTATATGTTCTATTTCTATTGTATATATTAATCGGCATCTGTGGATGGACAGCAAAGAAAGAATTTCATTGCACAGAGAAATGCCTTTTTTCTTGTGACACATGACAATAAACACTTTGAATCTTGAATACAGTTGCATACATCCAATCTCCTAATAAAGCATTAATTTAAAATATGAATTTATATCTTGAGGCTCCATGTTGTGTTTGCAAAATAAAAATATTTAACTACAATCTGAAATACAGCAGGGTGTTGATGCCTTGAGTTAGCAATATGTAGATAACATAATTATATCAGCTAGAAAGTAAACCGAGTGACAACCTTTGTACTCAGTTTGAGCACCCAGACCACTTTCTATTTGCAAGTCTCATTCACCCAATCCTTTTCCTTTACATCTAAGCACTTTTTCTTACATTCACACACAAACTCACTCTTTGATGGATGCAGTGGGGGTAACTTGGGTTTCAGTATCTTACCTGAGGATATATGGACTAGAGATCAAACCATCAGTCTGATTGGTAGACAACCTGCTCTACTACCAGAGACACAGGCGCCGGATGAAGGATATTGAAGATGCTGCTGGGTTTGATATGAAACAGTAATAACTCTATTAGATGACATACCAGGTAATACTGGAACAGCAGAGCGAACATTGGGCTACCAAGGTACACGGCTGCAAAACCTGAACGCAGAGAGCACAAATCTATTGTCACTGAGAGGCGAGGCATACCAGCAAGAGACCTGCAGGTGGCAGGCATGAGTCAACAATTAGAAGGGCTTTCTTCAGTTCTATGCAACCAAAACTGTTGCTGTCAAAACTGAGAAAGTAAAAATAATGACAGATCATTAGATCTTCTGCAAAATTAGCATTTTTTTTTTTTAAATTTTCGTCTAACATATGGATCTCAAATGTTTTCTTTAACCATATCAGCACCAACAGCTTCTGGGTGTTTTTGTTTGTTTGGGTGGTTTTTTTTTTGTTCCTGTTACACTTTTGCTCACAGAAGGTTTTTTTGGTTTGTTTGTTTTTTTCTTACACCCCTAGAGACAGTTTACTTTACAAAAACTTCCTTAATCTTAACCTAACCTATTTTTACATGCAACATTTACTGTGGCACTGGGAGTTTTTGTCACAAAATTAAAGATACTTACTGTATAATTACATGAATGTACCGTTTTTTTATATGTTACCTTTATTTCTTGAAAAAACAAGACGATTGATATGTGTAATCCTAATCATTTCAGGTACACACACAGTCTCTTGTTCAACCTACTCTTTTACAGTATAATTGCTAACTGGGAGAATATGATGGGATTGTCCTGGATCACATTTTCTGCTAAAATTCTGCAGTTGCCGGTAATTATTTGAATTATTTGAATTAATTTTTTTTAAATTCCAGGATATTCTGTCTTATTTTAAAGGTAAAGAAAAAAAACATTGTGGATAAAAGCTTAAGGAAACTGTCCTCATAAATATTGTGTTTACATTTCAGTTGCTCGGGTCAGATGATTTATTTTCCTGCATCAGCAAATCCGTGACACCATGAGTAAGGCCAGTTCCTAAATTCACAAGGATCAGATGATCTCATGTTCTCATGCAAGTCAAAAGTAATGAGTTGCAAAAAAAGCAGGATATCACTTTGAGTAATATAAAAAGTAAAATATATTAAACACTCCAGTACAAAGACCAAAGAAAAAAATAGAACTGAGCTGACTTTACTTTTATTTATTTTTTAAAGAAAACTGTTATACAAAGACTATAGATTAAGATCTGCATAATAATCCTATGCAAAAATAAACACTACATTTTATTTAAGTTGGTCAGCAAGGAAGTTTTCTATCAGTGTGAATAAGAACATAATGATGTGCTCAGTGGATTCTAATTTTGACAACTCCAGGTTTATAACTCGTGTTTTTGTGTGTCAGCAGTTCACACTGAAGTGATTTCCTACTAAACTTCCAGCTAATAAAGCTGCGGTAACAATCCGGGATAAGCCTTATAACTTTATCAGATGCTCTTGTACTCTCACAGATGGACAAGTAGAACTGATGCAGACGGAGTTTGGGTTTGAGATTGGTTGGAATGATTTTCTTAATTACATTATCTATTGCCATGCATGTTCTCTTGATGAGGCAAGAGAGTCATCTTCTTATCTCAAGAAAACACAGATAAGAAGGTGATTAATCACAGGAAAACAACTTTTGATTTCATTACACAACATGATTATGGAGACCTTGGTAGCCATGAAGATGGCCTAGTCCCCTTATCTGGTTACAGATGAAGTTAATAATCACTGAAGAAGGAGACTAACACTTCATTCATGAAACTGTGCCCATTTTCTTCTTTAATGAGGACTAATCTGATTGTTATCTTGCCTTAAAACATGTTTCCCTGTGCCATTCCTTAATTCAAAAGGCACTTGATTTGATTTGTGCTTATTCTTATTCATACTCATATATCATATATTCATAATATCAATGTTAAAATTTTTTAAGTTTTTACAGAGCAAAAGTGAAGCGTCTCCACATGAACACACACACACACACACACACACACACACACACACACACACACACACACACACACACACACACACACAGAGAAGTAATCACTGCAGTCTTCTCTGGAAAATGGGAGGGCTGTTTATCTCAGCAGTAATGTCAGCAGTTCACTTTCCTGCTTAAAGAGAAAGAACATATGGTACTGATCCAGTCATTCTCAGTGTTGTGATTCATACATTAGTACATTACATTTTATACATTTTACAAAGGAGAAAGAAAGGAAGCCATGTATTTTTATATTGTCTTTATTTAGGTAATTCTCGCATTAGTCCACGAATTACATATGAATGTTCACCAGATTTTACACAGGATCCATGACAATGAAGATGAAATTCATTAATAATAATTCATTTATTTATTTTTTTCTATCCTGTCGCAAACACACCCACTCGTGGACTTTTAATTAAAAATAACCAAACGCAACCACAGTCTTTTCACGCAATGAACACTTTTTTTTCACAGCTCTGTATAACAAGTGGTTTCGAGGATTCATCATATCAGTCAAGTGGTGACAATGTGATGACTGTTGTAAGTGCGACAACTGCGATTGCTCTCTGAGGATAAAAACGAGCACTCCGACCCTGCACTGATGGCCGAAGATGATCACTCCGAGTTGCCGTAGCGCTGCAAGGCTGTGGCACTCCTCCTTCAATGAACGGTGGAAAGATGGCGACAGCATACGCACAAGCGAGAGTCGACTGTACCGGCGGATAAAAAGTGCTGTAAAGAGACAAAATCCACCTCCTTTGCAGAGATTTAGCGGTGCAAAGTGTATTTGATATAGCTAAGACATGGTATAGCCCATGCACAGCTTGAAATAAGGAGCCACCGCTTTGTTATGGAGCCGCCGGATCGGAACAAGCCCAGCAGGTAAGCGATTTCGTTGAACAGACACTTTATCGCCAGGATTTCGCAGTTGCCGAATAGTGAGCTAGCCATGACACTGCAGTCGGAGCGCTTGCGCATCCAGCTGAAATCGACTTCCTGTCAAATAGTGATACCCGTGCAGTTAATGCATTTGCAGAACACTAGTTGTAAACTTTTTGGAGAAACACTTTCCGGGGGAGCTTGCCGCATATAATTTATTCCCAAGCAGTCCTCTGTTGGCCGTGAGAGAGGCAAAAATGCTCATCAAATGCTGAGGTAGCGTTATTAACAATTACCAACCGCTATAACAGTGCAACAGTCCCAGCTAGCTAACATCCACATTAGCCGCCGCTGGTCAGTTTATTGTTCAGGCGCAAGTTTGTTGACAGAAACTGAGGAGGCTGAAACTGCGTTAGTTTTGCACTGCAGGGCTCTAAATGGGGACTTGAATATATTTTTTTTTATTATTTTGTCTCGCCGAGCTGTGCATTTCCCTTCCAGTAACAGAAAAGCAAAAACTTCGCTACTGTAGCTAGCATGTTGCTTCACTGTTATTGTTAACTCCGTGGGTACATTCGGCGCCGGTGCTGGACGTTGAATCTGCGCTTTCAGACTTGGTGCATTTCATGTTGGCTCACTATTACTGCAGGAATAAGAGTGTGGTTGATAACATGTCGCAAACGTGCCGCGCTGCGGATGTTTGGGCGTACTGTATGCACTCAAGTGCAAAGTTAGTGCGCGATATATTTTGTGCAATCGCGCAGGAGACCGCGTTTTAACCAGAGTCTCAGGAGATTTCAATATGGGCGCATCTGGTAATCGAAATGCCGCAGTGTTTGCCCCTGACCGCTGGCGACAGACCCTCAGGAATCTGCTGTTGTGTCTTCCCCTCTCCTCCTCCTCCTCCTCTCATGCAGTTTTTTTTGGGAGGGGGGGGGGGGGGGGGGGGGGCAGAGCGAGAAGCATTTTTCATGTTGGATCAGCTCTTGTCATCTGCTATAATCCCATTTTTTGAGTAAATAGCCAGTCTTTTCCTTTTTGGTGGCTATTTCGGTAATGATTGCGTAGCAGCCACTTGTTATTACCTTGCGCTTTTGTGGTCACTCAGTCGAAGTGGATACACAAACAGCTCGCGTGATTGTGCAACATTGGCCCTGAGTTAGGGTTATTGCTGTCCGACATGACTGCATGAAGAAAGTTGATGAGCCAGTGGCCACATTATTGCTGAGAGCATGTTGGTTATGTTGATGTTACTTACATGCTTATTAGGCCACGTTTAGTTTGTGCATCAGCAGATGAAAAGGTAACCGTTGCTCTAGGGGAGCTCACGCAAACGCTCAGCGGTGTTTTACTAGTTAACAAATGTTTTAAGTGAGTCTAAATCTGTCTCTCCTGCAGAGTTTGATTTCCTGCTGTTTCTATAGTAATGGGACTACTATAAACTGCCAGCAAAACTTGTAAACAGCAGAGTTTACATGTTCCAGGCTGCAAGGTTTGCACAGAAGCAACATTAGTTCAGTCTCTAGCATGCTCCATGATGCATGGCTCTGCATATACATTTAAACTGCAGACTGAAAAGACAACAACAAATAAGTTTGCTTTTAGTCTTCTCAGCTATCTACCTCTTTGAGCTTATATAAGATTGTTTCGCACCAACAGCTATTTTAAGAAACATCAGTTATGTGTTCTCTCTGCAGTTGAAGGCTATCCCTATCTTTGCAAGTACAGAGGTCCTTTGTCAATAATGTCTTGTTCTCAAAGTCAGTCTGAAGACACTGTGGCTCACAAGCATTCCAGAGATTTCAGGATGTGGTGTGCTATGTGCAGTAGATAGCTGCCTGGAGCCCCGTAGGCGCGCATTGGGCAGAACTCATTAATGCCTCGCTTTTGCCAGGAGCACAGGCTGTAGAATACAGATGGACCATCCTCTAGCATTTCCTATCTGCATCCTGTCTTTGCCCACACCTGCTTTAGAGAAAGAAACTAACACTCTCACAGGCTGCCACTCTCATCTGTCATTTCCTTTTAAACAATAGCACTTTTGTAACTGCTGAACTTTGGCAACTGATGTTGCTAATGCAGGAGAGCGACCGTGTAATAAAAATGATTAAGCACCGCTGAATACCATGTTTGTCTATTTTGAATACATGCTTTATAATGTGCACAGCTGCAGGACAGGGTGCAAGTTTGAAACTAAAAGAGGTGTTGCTTGTTTCTCTCTGCAGTTTCAGATTACGTTTCAAAGGTGGAGCAGACTGCTGCTTTCACCGCATTTATAATGCATGCGTCATAAGGTGAAAAACATGTCATTACACCATTTAGCATTTAACTCGCGCTCCAGCCGACAGTGTGCAAACAGCGTCTGCTTTAGCTGCCGCTGGTGCAGTCTTTTCTTAGACCAAGACTGTTCCCTGTGGTGAGCAAAGTACAAGTCCAGATAGTAATCAAAGCAGTGTTTTAGAAATAAGTTCACTTTTTTTTTCTGGAGCTATGAATCAGGGTGCGTTTAGTGACAAAATCAAACTTCTTAGCTGTGCATTAACAGTGTGCTTTGCATAGTTAGTGCATGCAGGAGAAGTTGGGAGGTCACGCTGTTCCAGCAAAGGGTGTGGTGAAGTACATCTTGTTCATTGTTTCTGAATTCTGTCAGCTTACGATGCAAAAACTGATTGCTGCTTCAGCTCTGCCAGTTTATCAGGCGTTAACAGCACATCAGGAATGCTTAATGTTGCGCACACGTGTGATGCATTTCCACGGAGCACACCAATTGCTTTTTAATCTTATGCGCTGAGCGGTGAACGATGGTTTGAAATTAGTACCCCGCAGATGCATGCTTTTTACAGTGGTGGGGGGGTAATTCAAAACTGTATTTAGCCTACCAGTTAGGCATCAGTTATGGCAGCATGACCTAATTAAAGCAAAGTGTGCTCTTACAAAAACCCGACCACCTTCTCCTCCTTTTCCTCTCTGTGGAAAAAAAAACAAAAACAAAAGTCCCCTTTAGTTTGGGCATTGTGAGCAAGTGTGCTCACTAACCAGCTGTGTGGTATTCAGCCGTGGGCCTCACGGGCCACGTGTCACCGTTATACAATAGAGAGCCCCTTGCTGGTACAATAGTGTGGATGGTTGGTGTCAAAGGTCAGCCCCCCCGCGACTCTGGCAGCCCTTGGTATCTCTGCTTCAGTCACTATACAGAAAAGACTCTCGATTTTTGTGCCGTTTATTATTCACTTAGTGTTCTGCCTGGGGCTTTAGCATTCCACTGGCCTTTATGGGAGCCCCAATGAGCCATCAGATGAGCCATTGAGAGCAGCCAGACACCATCTGCAGTGATTATTCACTATCAGCAGCCAGGCAGGGACAGCTTGAAGACCACAGTGCTGCTATGGTTAACTGCAGGACACACATGCTGGTAACTTTGTGCAGCCTGTAAGTAGGTTAAGAAATTCACAAGACAAATTTGCGTATCCCTTCCTGCAACGGCACAGCCTGTGCTCGAAGCGTGTCATGGCAACCTAACAAACAACCGGCCCCAGTTGCGTCATTGGTTCCGCTCTCATTCCTGAATGATTGAATCACTCTGTTCTGCGTAGAGGAGTACGTTTTTAAAACTTGGTCTCATTCCCTCGCTCACATGTATGTACTATTTCTGTCCTCTTTCTCACATGGACACACACACACATCCAGGCGTTCGAATGTTTACAAATGCGCACACAATGTGATCACTTGTGACACACGCACGCACACACAATGCCGTAGGAGTTTTTGAAGCATTACAGGTTTTTAAACGCGTTCTTGTACTAATGCAGGAGTACGGTGTGTATTTCAGCATTCAGCAGTTTTTGTAAATCTGCTTTCTTCTTGCAGCTTCCTGATACCTGTCTCAATTATCGCATAACAAAAACCAAACTCATGTGTCTGTTGTTGTGATTAATGCCTTTATTGTAAGGAACACAGTTGCCTACTGTGCATGCACACTGAAAAGTACTGCACGGCGTTTTGTCCGTCTCTTGCAGAACAAGTTCCCTCACAGTACACTCATAGAGTACATTCATAATGAAGTCAGTGTGCTTTCATTTAAGGGTTGATCTGCGATTTGTTCTGCGACTGTTCTGGGTAAGCTGGTTGTGCTGTCACAGAGATTAATGGGTTGTTAGAGATATTGACAAAAAATTTCAAATATTTTAAAACAAAAGGGCTTATTTCCAGTGAAGTTACGAGAACATATCTAAAGCATTCAAGTCGGTAGGTCCAACAAGTTAACATCTGAGTTTATAGGCTGTTTCACAAGATGGGAGCTTCTAAGTGCTTAAATAATTCGAGACATTTTCCATGAACAGAAACTGGCTGTACTATTGCAGTGACCCTGAGAATGACGGTTGTTTTGTGAGAACAGGTATTCGTGATTGCAGCTAATCTTGCACATGCAGCATTTTCAGCAGGTGTTCTGACCTGTGTCTGCCTGCATGTACAGTGGGGCAAAAAAGTATTTAGTCAGCCACCGATTGTGCAAGTTCCCCCACTTAAAATGATGACAGAGGTCAGTAATTTGCACCAGAGGTACACTTCAACTGTGAGAGACAGAATGTGAAAAAAAAATCCATGAATTCACATGGTAGGATTTGTAAAGAATTTATTCGTAAATCAGGGTGGAAAATAAGTATTTGGTCACCTCAAACAAGGAAAATCCCTGGCTCTCACAGACCTGTAACGTCTTCTGTAGGAAGCTTTTCTGTCCCCCACTCGTTACCTGTATGAATGGCACCTGTTTGACCTCATCATCTGTATAAAAGACACCTGTCCACAGCCTCAACCAGTCAGACTCCAAACTCCGCCATGGCCAAGACCAAAGAGCTTTCGAAGGACACCAGGAAAAGAATTGTAGACCTGCACCAGACTGGGAAGAGTGAATCTACAATAGGCAAGCAGCTTGGTGTGAAAAAATCAACTGTGGGAGCAATCATCAGAAAATGGAAGACATACAAGACCACTGATAATCTCCCTCGATCTGGGGCTCCACGCAAGATCTCATCCCGTGGGGTCAAAATGATCATGAGAACGGTGAGCAAAGATCCCAGAACCACACGGGGGGACCTGGTGAATGACCTGCAGAGAGCTGGGACCAAAGTAACAAAGGTCACCATCAGTAACACACTACAACGGCAGGGAATCAAATCCCGCAGTGCCAGACGTGTTCCGCTGCTGAAGCCAGTGCATGTCCAGGCCCGTCTGAAGTTTGCCAGAGAGCACATGGATGATACAGCAGAGGATTGGGAGAATGTCATGTGGTCAGATGAAACCAAAGTAGAACTTTTTGGTATAAACTCAACTCGTCGTGTTTGGAGGAAGAAGAATACTGAGTTGCATCCCAAGAACACCATACCTACTGTGAAGCATGGGGGTGGAAACATCATGCTATGGGGCTGTTTTTCTGCCAAGGGGACAGGACGACTGATCCGTGTTAAGGACAGAATGAATGGGGCCAAGTATCGTGAGATTTTGAGCCAAAACCTCCTTCCATCAGTGAGAACTTTGAAGATGAAACGAGGCTGGGTCTTCCAACATGACAATGATCCAAAACACACCGCCCGGGCAACAAAGGAGTGGCTCCGTAAGAAGCATTTGAAAGTCCTGGAGTGGCCTAGCCAGTCTCCAGACCTCAACCCCATAGAAAATCTGTGGCGGGAGTTGAAAGTCCGTGTTGCTCGGCGACAGCCCCAAAACATCACTGCTCTTGAGGAGATCTGCATGGAGGAATGGGCCAAAATACCAGCTACTGTGTGTGCAAACCTGGTAAAGACCTATAGTAAACGTTTGACCTCTGTTATTGCCAACAAAGGTTATGTTACAAAGTATTGAGTTGTATTTTTGTTATTGACCAAATACTTATTTTCCACCCTGATTTACGAATAAATTCTTTACAAATCCTACCATGTGAATTCATGGATTTTTTTTTTTCACATTCTGTCTCTCACAGTTGAAGTGTACCTCTGGTGCAAATTACTGACCTCTGTCATCATTTTAAGTGGGGGAACTTGCACAATCGGTGGCTGACTAAATACTTTTTTGCCCCACTGTAGCTCCACAGCTACTCCCACACTCTCTCTCTCTGCATGTGTATGTGTGATAGGCATTCTGCGGGGGGGGGCTGTCACACTCCCCAGGTGACAGCGACACACCCATCCCCCGTTTGAAGCTGCTGGCACACAGGCTAACAGGCACGTGTAGGGGAATGCCTTTGAGTCAGGTGATCAGCAGAGGCACACATGGTGACTTGCATAAATATAATAGATATCACCTGTTTTCATTTGCCTCCCCTTCTTCCCCATTGTTTTATTTTGGCTGGGTCAGCCCTTGTAACCTTTCTCTCTAATCCTATTAAAAAAAACCTCTCAGAAAGGTCTTAGGGCACAGAGCTTTGACATTGTAATCTGGAAAGGCGTGGTGCTCTTCCACATTACTACCCCTCCCCTTTTCCCCCTTTTTTCCCACAAGGGAGTGTTTCGAGTGTTTGTAATCTTTCCTTTCTGCAGAATTAGCTGCTACAGCCTTTCAGAATGCTGGTAAGCGCCTGTGGTATCCAATATTTATTGTTTCCTCAAGATTTACTGGAATCTCCTGGGGGTGTTATGCTGTTTTGCATAAGAACCATATTTGCATGCGACTGTGCAGTATGACTTAGACAGATTTAATGATGGGTTACTATAACTCCCTTTTTGGTCAAGCTATATGTTTACCAAGACACACACAAACAGTTTGATATCCTGCACCTGGATGCCTGTGGTCATGCACAGACTATTGCAGCCAGAGAGATTCCCCCTCCAGGGCAGACAAGTCGTCACTGCTGTGGGTAGTAGCAGACGTTCAGTCTAGCTGCATTTTAGCAGCCTGTCTCCTGTGGCATTCGGGATTTGCTGCACAGTCTGTTATTGGTGCAAACAGACAAGCACTGTTTGACCTTGTGCACACATTTCTTAGGTCGTGCTTGTGATATGAATGAAATGGTTTCATAATGCCAAGTCGTTGTGTCTCCAAATCTAGTTTCTGTTCCAGTAACAGTTCTTATGCATATAGGCCAGTCTAATTTAAATATGCAGATCTTGCTCAGACCAATGGGTTGTCTTTTCTGTTGTCATTCATGCCTGACAGGCAGGCCAAGCCAGTGGAAGATGCATCCCTACGGAGCCAAGAAGTGGCTGAATCCTGTGACTCTCCCAGTGAGGAAGAGGAAGCTCTGTATGGGACATCACCTCCATATAACGCCCGTCAGGTGAAACACATGTCTAGCAAACACCTGAGGAACAGTCAGGGGAGGAGCGCTGGGGGGTCTCCAAACAAATGTAAGTTAGTAAATCGATTTTACAGATAAATGTGTACTTAGAAACCCCACATTACATGTAGGTTTTGCACACAGTGTTCTGACTGGAAGTCTGCTTCTTTTCCCAGCTGACGCCAGCTCATCTGCCCTGAAGGACAGTCCCAAGGCAGTGGAGACATCTAAGGAGCACAGCTACAAACAGGGCAAGAAGCAGAGGTCTGCACAGCGCTCCACAGAGAGAGACCACAAGAAGACATTTGAAGGCTCATTTATGCTGGATCCCCTCTCAAAGCCCCTCATGGAAACCAGAAAACATTACTTGAGTTTGGGCTGCAGTCGCAGTCTTCCTGTGTCTATGCCCCATATGTCCCGCACCCACCGGCAGACCTCAAGGACAGACTGTCCTGCTGATCGCCTCAAATTCTTTGAAACTCTGCGGCTGCTGCTCAAGCTCACGTCTATGTCCTCCAAGAGGAAAGAGAAGGAGCAGAGAGGCCTGGAGAACATGCCTTACTTGGGTCACAATAATGAGGTTATTTGGCTGGAGCTGCAGGCATGGCACGCACGGCGTTCCACCGGTGACCAAGACCTTTTCCTTTTCACTGCCCGCCAAGCTATCCCTGACATCATTAACGAGGTTCTGCACTTTAAAGTCAACTATGACAGCCTGAGAGGGGCTCAGTGTTCAGAGTCTCAAGCAATTCAGGAGGACTATCAGAGAGTCCCTGATCTAGTTTGTGAAGAGAAGAGGGAGCCTACTGTAGCAGAGAGCAACCACTGTGGAGTAGATCCCTGGGGCTTTAGGGCCTGCCCCTCATCAACAATGAATGCAGCAGAGCCTCTTGGCTCTGGCGCTGATTGCAGGGAGCATCTTCAACGTCAGCGGCTGGCATTTGAGCAGGTCAAGCGAGTTATGGAACTGCTGGAGTCTGTGGAAGCTTTGTACCCCTCTTTGCAGGCCTTACAAAGGGACTACGAAAAGTATGCAGCACGAGACTTTCAAGGCAGGGTGCAGGCGCTCTGTCTGTGGCTCAATATCACCCAGGACCTAAACCAGAAGCTGCGCGTTATGGCCACAGTGTTGGGCATCCATGACTTATCCCGTATCGGGTGGCCCGTCTTTGAGATCCCTTCACCTCGCTGTTCTCGCGGAAACGAAGATGAAGAGAATGACGACGACGACGAGAACGACTCGATAACCACTTTTACCACAGAAAGTGACGTCGAGGACAGATATGGCGAGGACAATGGAGAAGCGAGTCCTGTCACAGAGGGCGAGTTGTCTCCCACCCTGACTCCTAAATTTGCCCGTTTGTTGTCCGAAGATGAATTTCTTCCAAATGCTACTTCAGGAAATGCAGAAGCATCCGTGGGAGGAGGGGTGTTCTGCCCAACATCCATCTACAGACCATTTGTGGATAAAGCTCTAAAACAGATGGGACTACGTAAACTGATCCTCAGACTGCACAAACTGATGGATCGCTCTCTTCAGAGGTCCAGAGCAGCACTGCTCCGCCACACTCTTGCACTAGAGGTGAGGCTGTTATTTTAAGAAATCTAGTAATAAAAAGGAGTCCCATTAGTAAAGCTACATCTGGGTGTGTCATATATCCAGGCCCTGCTGGTTAATGACTTAGTTACTTTTCTATAAATCAATTAAAAGCCATATGATGTTTTGTTTGTTTTTTATTTTTTACTGATCGAGCCTTTTCTTGTTTACAAAATATTTATAAACAAAATAAAAATAGAACCAAGTTATAGAAATGATTAAACAAATTAAAACCAAATTAATTTTACCACAAGCTCTGCAACAGAATTATTTGAAGTGTGATCGTCATTGTATGTTAAATATAATTGGTTAATTAAGCTGCTGTGACTGTTTTGGTCATTTGAATCTTTAATATAAAAGAAGAAAAGATTAAAAAGATATAAAAGATTTATCAGTATCATTCTACTGATAGATACTGATACATTGATTTCTAAAATTGGATTGGTAGTTTAAGTTGTCATTGAGAATAGTAATGGCTTGTAAACACCAAATACTCAAAAGGGGTTCACAAGTCAGCCCAGGTAAAACCCCCTACTCACGTCAAGTCACAAACAATTGGGCTGACTTGTCTCATCTGCATTACCTGGCACGTCGTTAGCATATGTATAGAGTTTTAAGTAGGGGGGTTATGTTTGCGCTGCCCTTAAGGAGTGTAGTCTGTGAGATGTGGTTAGCTGGACATCTGCTTGCCAACTTTTTTTCAGATGCTGATGAAAGGCTAATTATTTCCTTTGTTTAATTTATTTAAAGTAAAATACTTTGAGGTTCTGCCAATTAATATATTGGTTTATATTATGCATTGTTTGCATGCTGTGGATTGTAACAGACTATTTCCCAAACATCTGTTCAATCATAATTTATTGTTAACAGTGAAACAAGATAATCAAATGTCTGTGAAGGTTCTCAGTCATCCAGGTAGATAAGATAATCAAATGCATTTTTCAGTAACAACGTTCTTTGTAGACAAAAGGGTACGTAGTATAGAGCTTTGCACTAGCAAAAGATCCCTGATTTGACCCCACGCGGAGAAACAATTCCTTTTAGGGTTTCCATCAGTGAGAAAAATCAAACATGCAGAGCTGCCTGCCGTTGCAACCCATTGTGAATAACAGAGCAGACAGAAGTAGAATTCAGTGTGTGTGTGTGTGTGTTTTTCCCAGTTAAAGCAATGATACAGTAAATTAGTTCTAAACAGCTGAATAGCATTTTTGTCCACAGAAGCAGTGTAGCAACTCGTTATATTGTTTGTATGTTAATATAATTTAATTAGTCACTTGAGGAAACCTCATTTCGAGAAGTTCTTACAGGTAGGAGCTTACGAGAAGTCCCCTTCCCCCGAGACTTTCTTAATTAAGTTCACACTCCTCTTCCACTTGTAGTTTGCAGACTTTCCAGACCCAATGCTGTACAGCGATTACCTGCCTGAGCTGTCACGACATGGTCAGTGCAGCGGTCCTGCTGACCCTGAGCTCGGAGCGGACCAGGTGTCCTGGGCGGATCTGCTGGACATGGATCTTCCATCCTTCCGGCCAGCGTTCCTCGTACTGTGTAGAGTCCTCCTCAACGTCATTCATGAATGCCTTAAACTGCGACTTGAACAGAGGCCCGCTGGAGAGCCCTCGCTGCTCAGTATCAAACAGGCAAGCAGCTGTCCAAGTCCTTGCTTTTTTCTCCTCGGTTTTAGTTTATAACTTCTCAACAGTCCTGTGATGCCTGCAAACATGCAGTTTAAACTTTTGGTGAACAATTAGCCTTAACATTTGTTGTACACAAGTGTTCTTACATGCATTTGCTTGTCCTCTGCAGTTGGTGCGCGAGTGTAAAGAGGTCCTTAAAGGAGGTCTTCTGATGAAGCAGTATTATCAGTTCATGCTGCATGGTGTGGTGACTGACGCTCAGGGCTTGCAAATAAACGCCAATATTGATGAGTTTGAAGAAGATCTTCACAAGATGTTGGTGGTAAGTTTCCCAGCCATTCTCCCGCCTCTATTTTCAAACTGTAGTTTGTGATTATTCACCGTGTGCTGCTTTTTGTGCAGGTTTACTTTGACTACATGCACAGCTGGATCCAGATGTTGCAGCAGCTGCCTCAGGCCTCTCATAGCTTGAAGAACCTGTTGGAAGAGGAGTGGCACTTCACCAAGGTCATCACTCCTTACATCCGTGGAGGAGAGGCCCAGTCTGGGAAGCTTTTCTGGTGAGTGAACCCGCAGTTGGTCAGAAATGTGCCATTTTTAAAACCGAGTGACCGCATTCTTGTTTTAGTCACGGCGCCTGCTTGCAGAAGTTTATTAATCATTTATATAAAACTGAGCAGTGTTCTGCTCTCTGCAGTGACATTGCTGGGATGCTGCTCAAATCCACTGGAGAGTTCCTCGATGCTGGTCTGAAAAAGAGCGATAATGAATTCTGGGAAAGTGCGGATGACAGCACCGCCTCAGATGAGATCAGGTGAGGACGATGATGGAGTTGTTAGATTTCAAGATTTCATCAAGTTTTTATTGATGTTTTTGTCCCAGTGCATTTTGATTTTAAACTCTGAAGCTTTTGATTTTTGCAGGCGGTCCGTTGTTGAGACTAGTCGGTCTCTTAAAGAGCTGTTCCACGAGGCCAGAGAGCGAGCATCTAAGGCCCTGGGCTTTGCCAAAATGCTTCGTAAGGTGAGAAACTGACAACTGACAAACTGACAGAATATTCACTTCCTTGACTTAAAAAGAAAAAAAGAAGATGCAACAGTACTGGCTTTGCAGTTTGTCTGTGACCCTGTTTTCTCTGTTTACCGAAGCACCGGGATTGTGTGTTTTGACACATAGTTTGTTTGCACCCTTCTCTGCAGGACTTGGAGGTTGCTGCAGATTTCACTATCACTAACGGTGTTACTTGTCTCCTCGAGGCACTGAAGAAAAGAAACTATGTCAAGGTGTTTATTTTGTTTTGCTTTTATTACATTTTATTTTGCCAGTTTCTGATCTTCCTTCTGCCCTGGGGTTATTTATGTAACTGTTTAACCTCCCCCCCCTCAGGTTCAGATTCCGGGCTTGGAAGAGCTTCAGGTTTTTGTCCCCTGCGGCTTGATGAATCAGCGACCCGTCATCCTGCAGCTTCTTAATGCTGCAGCTGGCAAAGACTGTTCTAAAGAGCCAGATGAAATCGCTGAGGACGAGGCCTACCTGCTCATGAGTAAACACAAAGCTGGGGATTCCACTACTGATTCTGACTGGGCTCAGTGGGATGGAGAGCTTCTCAAGCTGGTCCCACAGATGGAAACTGTTGACACTTTAAGGGCCATGAAGGTTTGTGGCATTTCTAAATTCAGTCTCTGCGTGCAAGTGTGTGCATCTGCCTGTTTGTACCTGACGTTTATGTGCCTCACGATGGTTCGATATGCTTTCAGGTAGAGAACATGCTGTTGATAGTGATGCAGTCAGCTCACCTGGTGGTTCAGAGAAAGGTTTTTCAGCAGTCCATGGAGGATGTGCTTACTCCTAACCGAGAGCAAACATCGAGTCAGCCCCTCATCGCGGGCGCTCTGGAAGAGCTCAAGGTGCTTATATAACCACATGCTTGACATCTAACCCATGGTTTATTCTGTGTTGTTGTGCAGACAGGTGCATGTCGGTGTCCTACTTTCAAATCTGTTTTTATAGCAACTGCTGTCAGCTACCCTGAATTTCTGCCCTATTAACATTAGATAAAAAGAAGAAACAGAGTCATTTTCAGGTCATATTTTAGAAGTGCTTCCTAAATGGAAGCCACTAAACTTTCAGCAACTTTATCTGTTACTTTCAAAATAAAAATCTCACGCGGTTGCACTTGATAATAAACACATGCGTTAATAATCATTTTTATGAAAAAGGTTTTAAACATGTCTCTTTCTTTTCTCGTGTTTCTCTCTCCTTTCACAGAATGAGGCACTGCAGCTATGCATTAAGATAAGGCATGCCATTGACCGCGTAGATAACATGTTTACCACAGAGTTTAAGGCCGAGATCGACGAGTCCGAGTCAGCCACTCTGAATCATTACTACAGGGAGGCGATGACACAAGGCTACAACTTTGCCTTCGAGGTAAAAGACTGGAAAAAATGGAAAAGTGTGGCAGATGCTGTGTCTCAATTCCTGTTGCCGCACGCTTGCTATTTTAAGTACATAAATGCACTCAAACGGAGAAGTACAGCTACATACAGTACTGTGCAAACTCTTTGAGCAGAAGCAGTGATTTATTGAAACATACATGGAAATGCATGGTAAGGCATAGGAATAGTTTTTCAGGCTTTTTGAAGGGCATTCTTTGGATGTTGGCTGCCTTTTGTTCCATTCTCAATCAACTTGACTGTACTTTGATAATCTTTCAGTTTTTTATGACTTATTTCATAAATATAACGAAACAAATTTCCTCTGAAAACAGTCAGGTATAAAGACTGGACTGAAAATGAATGAAAAAAGGAGCCAGTGCCCAAAGAAAAACTTTGAAAGACCTTCAAAAAGCCAGGAGAACCACTGTAATGTAACTGTAATGTAGTCTGGCTCCCTAGAAGCAAAATACAAAGAAATGAAGGAATGACTCAGGACTTTTGCACAGTTGTTTAGCATCTTATCAGTCTCTTTTTTTGCTTCCAGTATCACAAGGAGGTGGTGCGTCTGATGTCAGGAGAGTTCAGGCAGAGGATCGGGGAACGTTACATAGCTTTTGCCCGCAAATGGATGACCTATGTTCTGACCAAATGTGAGAGTGGCAGGGGCACCAAACCCAGGTAAGATGTTCCTATCAGCTGAACACACATTGTTCACTGTGCTCCTTCCTGAGTATCTGCTCTGCTTGGTAGTCTTCTGGTTTGCAATATGCTACTCAGGGATGCTTTTTGTAGCTAAATCCAGGCCTACTGGTGGAGTATTAAGCTATAAGATTTTTATTCTGCTGCTGCCATATTTATTTACTGTGGAAAAATCACAATGTTCATTAAAGATGTCCTCTTTGTCAAGAGCTTTTCCTTTGAGCCATGACTCGTTACTATGGCAACCTTGCACTCTTAATGCTGTGAAGAATTTGACAGAAGCATGACATTTTGGATAGTGTCTAATAATAGTGTGACAAATACTCAAAACAAAAACAGTCCCGCTTAACTCTGGGTATGAGTCAGTTGTCATATTAGTGCTTCCTGTCTTAAATGCTTAAAAAAACCAACCTCCCCCCCCCCATAAATCATTAACTAAACATTCTGTTGTTGTTTGTTTTTGCATGCACGGATTAACAATGTTTCGCTTCCACAGGTGGGCGACTCAGGGTTTTGACTTTCTTCAAGCTATTGAGCCTGCCTTTATATCAGCATTACCAGAGGATGACTTCCTGGTAAGTATAGTTTCCTACGACATAAACAATAGGCATGCTTGGAATACAGTATTTTTATACTAACTGAAAATTTATGTTTTGTTTCTTCAGAACTTACAAGCCTTGATGAATGAATGTATTGGACATGTGATTGGAAAACCCCATAGCCCTGTTACTGGCCTGTACTTTGGTAAGAAGCTTTTCCACGATAGCATCTTCCATATCAGGATTGATTTCAGGTTATACGCTGCAAGTTTACAATCTGGATGCCATGGAGAGGACACTGCTACACAAAGCAGACACAGCAGCAGTGACATTACAGTTCAGTTCACATAGAATATTAAAAAAGTGTGTGTGTGACTTGAAGTTGACTTTAACTTCTTTAACCTCCTCAGTGCTGAACTCTTCCACGGCATGCATTTTTGATTTCTCTTTGATATTTGGGCATATTGGGACCCGATGAATGTAAAAACAAAGAATTACCAGATTTTTAAATTTATTTTTTTACCTAATTTTTGTTTTTAGGAAAAATAAGAGCCACATGAGGATATTCATTTAAAATTTTGATAGAACAGTAGCAGCATAATGTTCTCGTAAGTGGATATCAGGCCCTTGTAGAGCAAAATTGAGTATTTTGGTCTAAATAACCCAAAATGTGATTGTCCACATATGTGGGCGCCAGGTCCTAGGAGGTTAAAGTAAATGAGTAAAAATATGAAAATCTGAGGAGTCCTGTTATGACATTACTTGTTACATAATGCACATTAAGTGTTTATGGAAAAATAATTCTACCACCAAATAATGTTTTTATGGAAAAGGTGTTATGTTATTGGAAAATTAGATATGAAGTTGGCAAACTAGTACCAGAATAAAGCAAAATGTTGCTACATGCATGTCTTTGATGGAGTAAAGTAGTTCAGCACAGTGGTATTTGATTATAGACCATCAATTAAAGTTGGGATGTTGTGTAAAATGTAAAGAAAACCTCTCATAAACCCAGATTTTATTTACAATCAAGCGTAGAAAAAAAGCTAATTTGATGAAATTGATTAACTAACTTTGATGACAGCAACATGAATCAAAAAAGTGGGGACAGTCATAACATCCCCTCTTCCTGTACAAATGCTCTATTGTCCCATTCTTGTCTGATATTGTCCTGTCTGGATTCTAGCTGCTCCACAGTCCTGGGTCTTATTTGTCATATTTTTTGTTTCATGGTGTGCCAAATGCTTTATGCTGGAGAAAGGTCCGGGCAGCAGGGAGGCCAGTTCAGCACCTAGATTCTTCTTTTAGAAAGCTACACTGTTGTAATAGCTGCAGTATGCGCTTCAGCATTGTCTTGCTGAAATATTCCTGAAAAGAAGTCATATGGATGGGAGCATATGTTACTCCAAAACCTGCATTGATGCTGCCAGTTCCATAGGCGCTGAAATTACCCATCAGATATGAACAGCGCATGGATAACAAGGCAGATGGCCCCTCTCCTCTTTAATCCAGAAGATGTGGCATCCATGGTTTTCTAAAAGACTTTCACATTATGATTCATCTGATCCCAGAACAGTTTAGTGCTTTGCTTCAATTCATTTAAAAAGATTTCTGGCCCAAAGAAGACGACAGCATCTCCAGATCACACGTCGATGTTCACGTCTTCATGTTTGCGTGTTAAAGCTTTAACCTGCTTTTGTGACTCCTACAGTAAACTGTGTTCACAGCCAGACAGGATCATGTCTGTTTTTGGGGCACAGGGCCCAAAGTTTACCGGTATCCAGTTGATTTTCAACCTTGCTCTTTGTGCCCTTTGAATCCTTTGATGATATTATGAACTGCAGATAATGAGATATTCAAAGTTTACATTAAATTACATCATCAGTTAAATTACTTCCAATACATTAAGTTAGATTTTTGCTCTGTAATTTGTAGACAGTCTTTTGCAGATTGGTGAACCTCTGCTGATCTTCACTTTTGAGAAATCCTGCCTCTCTAAAATACTTTACTGACCTGCTGCCAATTAATCTCATTAGAAGCAAAGCTTTCTCAAGCAGTTTTATTTTATTACCACTTACCTTTCCAGCTGCGTCTACCTCTCACCCCAATATAATATCTTTGAGATGTATTTCTGCCATCAAATTGATGAGCTAATACTTTTATGAAATAGTAAAATGCCTCACTTTCAACATTTGATATGTTTTCTGTGTTTTATTGAGGATAAAATATGGCTTTATGAGATTAGTAAATCATTGCAGTTTAATACAGTGTTCCAACTTTTTTCACACTGGAGTTATAAAAACATGACTTAGATATCTTGTTGCTGCTAACTAATTTTTCATTCCCATGATTTAAACCCAGTGATGATCTGTTTTTGGGGGGAGGGTTTGGACAATTGAATAAATTTAGCATTTGTTGTTTTTCTTTTCAGGTCCCAGAAATAGTCCTCGTCCTGTAAAGTTGGTGGGTCGTTGCCATAGTGATCCACCAAACCCCCCTCTGATCATCCCTAATGCTGAAGGGTTCAGGTGGGTGACTGCAGTTTTTCAACACTTTTTCTTTTAATGTTTAAACTCTGTCCTGCATGGCTTTGCTTTTTTACCTTCTAATGTTTTTTCTGGCTAGTTAAGCTTGTGAAACATTTGAGCTTCTTTGTTTGTGCGTGTGTGTGTGTGGTGTGCTCTGTGTGTGTGTAAGTGAGTGTGCATATCTGTCCGTGAACCAGCCACCCAGTCACATACCTACATATAACTACACACATCCCATGCAAGCCACCTTACCTCCCAAGGCAGCGCTCCTCAGTTTGTTTTTTCACCACACAGCTCTCGAAGTCTCCCCTGTGATCTCCGGAACCAGCTGTTCCCAAACGGCCCTCGCCCTGTCCCTCAGGGACCGGGGGAACAGAGCCACACCAAAGCACCCGGCAGCACCCCCAATGACGTCAGGTAGCTTTGCCCCCCTCCCAAAGAAGAAACTGTTGTCAGAGCTCAGCTCGGTCAAAAAAAAGGGGGAAAAAACCCAAAAGCTGTCAGAAATGTTTTTGTAAGGCTTCTGTAAATGGAGGAGGAAATGCTTCATGTTATTTATTAACTGCAAGATCCAGGACATTTCGTTCTGTACTGAAGAGTTTAAAGCCAAAACGTAGTTTACCCACTTATCAAATCTGGGATGTCCTGCCAGTGTATGTCCTTAACGGTGAATTAAAAAAATGTAAAGAATGAAACACTTCTAACCTTCTGATTGCATATAAACCAACAATATTTGAGAAATTTTGTGAAATATTCGATTGACTGTTGTACAATGAAAGTCACGCACAGGCTCCACACCAGGGCATCACAGATGCAGATGATCAGTCTGTTTGTTTTAGTTTAATTGCTTACGTTTTTAAGCTATTTGACTTCAGATCAAATGAAATAACAAGGCATTTCCATTTTACCTTAAAGTATTTGTAATTAATTCATAGCATGCCTGTAAGATTACAATTATTCTAGTCTCGAGGCTTGATACACAGTGATTTGCATGGCTATAAAAAAAACAGATTTAAAATGTAGCCTCCTAAAATGTAGTCCTGCAAAAATGTCAACAACTCCAAAAAAAGAAGACTTCCACAGGTCTACTGATTAAGGGAAGAGGCTGTGATTGTTGTGCATGGTGTGAAAATGAACACTACCTCACTGAAGGAGTTGGCTATGAATTCTGCTTTTTAGTGTTATCCACATCTGTCTTGCTTTGATGCTGGTGACTGACTGCTTTTAGAATTCCTGGTGCATTAGTACAGAAATCAGAGCATGCATACTAAAGGTCTTATCTTCAAGTGTGAATGCCACTGATGAATGCTGAGCTGTTAATGGCTTTCATAAGGCCCTCTCTAATTAATCTAAATCTTCAACATCTCCTGAATTCAGATTCTTTTCCTCTGAATTTTTAGTAATCTGTTAAATCATGTAATTTACAGTATTAAGTTTCATTATGCACGCAAGTCTGGGAAAAATGCTTTAATTAAGATGCCTTTAGAAAAAAATGTTACATTTTCCTCCGTTTATTTAAAGATAAAGAAAACATTCAGTGCAAAATGTATCTAGAGTGTACTGTTAAAAAGCTTATAAAGTAAAGTTCCTTCTTGGTAGATGAGATTGCACTAACTTGCGCCAGAGCGAAACACTCCATCTGAATAAGTAGTTTTTGATTGAATCACAGCATTGCATCAGTTTCTTCTTTGTCTTTGCAGAGGATCCAGTTTCCATGAGAATGACCGGCTGTCATCAGTTGCAGCAGAGTTGAATTTCAGGTCTCTGAGCCGCCACTCCAGCCCTACAGAGGACAGAGAAGGTGGGAGCTTTCAGCGATCTATGCTGTTTGATCTGCTTTGCATATTAGCCTTCCTTGTCTGAATCGTCTTTTCTTTTCCTTTCTTACTTTAGAACCTTCGTATCCTAAGGGAGACCCTAACAGTTCTTCACGCAGAAGCTGGGAGCTCCGTACCTTCATCAGCCAGTCCAAGGGTGAGATTATTTAGGGATAGGTACCAAAATCTGGTGCTACAAGTCACAGAACTACTATTAACTAAATCACACAGCAGAAATGTTTCCGAGGTTTAAACATTAATCCTGTCTCCTTTCTCAGACACAGCAGCGCGGCAAAGCCCCATGGAGGCCGTCCGTCTCTCCATTCGCAAATTCGAAGAGAAACGCTACGCCGTGATGAAGCAACGCAACATCATCGGCCAGGTGTGCCACACACCCAAGTCGTACGACAACGTCATGCAAGTTGGGCTCAGGAAAGTGACCTTCAAGTGGCAGAGGGGCAATAAGATAGGTACGACTTTGGTGTGACTGTTGTTGATTACGATGCAGTTTAACACTCTTGCAAACACAAATGTGATGCCATTGTGCTTGATCACAGGTGAGGGCCAGTATGGGAAGGTGTATACCTGTATCAATGTTGACACCGGCGAGCTGATGGCTATGAAGGAGGTATGCGCTTCATGTAGTTGGAATTCAATCGTATTAACAGATCATAGTGACTGTTGATGTTAACAGACATTTCTCATTCTCTTTTTTTTTGCCTCCACTAAGATCCGATTCCAACCAAACGATCACAAAACAATCAAGGAGACTGCAGACGAGCTGAAAATATTCGAAGGCATTAAACACCCGAATCTCGTGCGCTACTTCGGAGTCGAGCTTCACCGGGTAAGAAGCGTCAGTTCAGGAAGCCACCTGTGGCACGTGGAAGTGGTGTGGTATTAATGCTTGTTTGCTCACCTGTAGGAGGAGATGTACATCTTCATGGAGTACTGTGACGAGGGCACTCTGGAGGAGGTATCCCGGCTGGGGCTGCAGGAGCATGTCATCAGGCTTTACAGCAAACAGATCACTATAGCCATCAACGTCCTGCATGAACACGGCATTGTCCACCGGGATATTAAGGGTCAGCGCCATGCACTTATTCTATCTCGCTGTTGTTTTTCCCTTTTATGATCAGCAACCGTTTCCTGACCCTCCTCTTTGTTTTTTCGTCCCCATCAGGAGCCAACATCTTTCTGACATCATCAGGCCTGATTAAGCTGGGTGACTTTGGCTGCTCAGTGAAGTTGAGAAATAACACTCACACAATGCCAGGAGAGGTGAACAGCACTCTGGGAACAGCAGGTAACACATTACATAAACCTGCAGTGTCAAAATATGATAATCGTCCCGCCACAGACTTCAGTCTGGCTCACTGGACGGCTTTGAAAAATGTGAAAGAGCACTGTGTTTTCATTCATTTTGCAGCTTTTGCTTCTGATAAAGACCTCCCCCATGAACATTAATACAACACCAAAGTAAAAAAGTAATAGATAAACAATTAAATAACAGAAAGTTCTTGTTTTTTCGCAGTCTCCTGTAGAAAATGTGTGATTTTTACAGTTTTGCATAATTTTCACATTTTCGTGTGCTGCATTAATATTTCTGTCAAATCATTATTGCATTGTTATTATGCATTATATCATACTATTGCTATTAATATCAGGTGTGTTGATATTCTTTCAGCATACATGGCACCTGAAGTTATCACCAGAGCGAAGGGAGAAGGTCACGGGCGGGCAGCAGACATTTGGAGTTTGGGCTGCGTCCTTATTGAGATGGTGACTGGAAAGGTAATAAGCTAAAGAGAGGGTTTTCCTTTTCACACTTTCAAAGCTTCACTCTGGTATTTTTCCAAGTTTTAGTAAGCTACTTCATTAGAAAGGAAATTAAGTTTAATGTTGAGCTTGCCCGCAGGGGTCATTTTGAGCCATCCTGGTGGCAGTGACCACCACTGCTGTTGTTTTCTAATTTTAACTTTTCTAATTTTAACTTAGAATTTTACAAAATGAGTGTTTTAAGTTTAAATTTTTAGAGGTTTTATTAGTTTTATCAATGTTTTAGATCATTGATTGCAACGTTAAAATACACATTAGAATAAACTAATAAACAAAGCATATAACATATAACACAACAGCTAACACATCTAAACAATTACATTATTACAATGGAAAAAATGAAAAGTAAAAAAAAAACAAAAATCAGAGCCTATCATCTTGTCCACATCCACCACATCTGCCACCAAACATGCAACCTCATCCAGCCTCCACACTGCTCCACCTTGCCCCTGCTCTGTGGATTTTACTCTTTATTTGCTCAGATTTGTTCTCCACACTGTGGACTCAGCTACGGTTCCCCCGCTGTTCAGAAAAGCCAGCAACTCGCCCGGTTCTCCACATGTTTAGTCACACACTCCTCCGCTCTGACCCGCTCTGCTCTGGCTCAAAATCCCATCCTCAGCCTGGCAGCAATTATTAACTACAGTCCTCTCCATATTTATTTATCAATCACATGTAGCTGTAGCTCATGTTATGGCAGCACATCATGTTTGTAAACAATCTGTAAACCTGCATGCCGTAGTAGTGGTTTTACATTATTTTCTATGGCGTCAAAATGTCATCCTCCATGGTTTGAGGTAAAGGTCATCATTTCTTATTTTTTGAAGTCTAAAGTCTAAAATTCAGTATTTTTGAATAATACTATTTTAGGAAAAGTTACACAATTTTGAAACTGCGTAAGGGGGTCAAAATGACCCACTTTGGCAGCTCTAGTGTTTAGCTATAGGGTGCTGTTTCAGTCTGAGCTGTGACCACTTGTGCAAAAACCACTTCCAGAGTGAAGTGAGCATGGTTACTGTTGCTAATGACATGTTTGTCCCCAAACTACAAAACATATTGCTTGTTAAGCATGATTTAACCTTTTTTTTTTTTTTTTGTAAACCACTTCAGGAAACTCACCTAACAAAATTCAAAACCACAAGTAAAAAAAAGTAACTCGTGTTTGTACTTTTCTATCTGCAGAGGCCCTGGCATGAGTACGAGCACAACTTTCAGATCATGTACAAAGTGGGCATGGGCCACAAACCTCCCATCCCCGAGAAGCTGAGCACAGAAGGGAAGGACTTCCTCGGTCACTGTCTGGAGAGTGAACCCAAACGACGCTGGACAGCTAGCATGCTGCTTGACCACCCATTTGTTAAGGTGAGATGCTGAGAAGGTTAAACATTTCTAAGTTGTAATTAAATATTTCCATGGAATTCACATTATATCCCGACCTCGCATCTGTTTCAGGTCTGCACGGATGAAGAATAAACGAAACCTCCTGTGTGGCTTTAAAGTTTACAAGTTAAAGCACTACTGTACATGTTCAAATAAGAAAAGAGAACTGTGGACACGGAGAAGCAGGAGGTTACTGCTGAAGGCACATGGATTTAAACTGAGGAAGTAATACAGTATCATTTCAGAGGACAACTGGATCTATATAGTATTGATTTGTTGTGTCTTTATCTATGGACTGAGAGAGGACGGGTGGGACTGTATATACTGTAAAAACAGAAAAAAGAATTAGTTTTAATTCCTGTATAAACAATATTGTAAAGTTAAATACCTATTGCCACATTTGTTTGGTCTCACTGGTGAAGAGATCTCTGAAAAGGCATTGAAGAATACTTGTTTTTTTCCTTTCATTTTTTTAACAAAGGGGAATGGACAGGTGGTTGGGGGTGGGGCAAAACCTATAGCACTTTTAAACTGTTTACCCATGGGGACAGTGGAGTTACTGCTTGTCTGTCCCTCTGAGACTGAAAAGGTGTGGTAGGCCTCAGAATGGAAGGAGAGGCTGCTTTACCTTTATGAAACGAACCATCCAAATGTAATCAACAAATCGTATTGCTTGCTATTTGGCAAGCGTGGGCACTGGGAAGGATATTTTTTTTGTTATTCTATTTTTCTTTGCCTTTGCTGAGGAGAAAATGTCAAGTTGGAGCAATGTTCAAGTCTACTGGCCGCCAGTGAAGAGCTGTTCATGTGACTAAGGCGTTACAAAGAAAAGGAGAAACGGGGCCTGCTCTTCCTCCCTGCTGCTGAACATAAAACATCCTCACGGCCGAACACAGACACTGACACACAACTTCTGGTTCTCTGCTGCTCTCACGGTGTTTGCCATGTACAAACAATATTAATAAATGAACTCTCTTTTTTTAAAGAATTTGTTCTGTCTGTCTCTCGCCGTGAAATTTTAACTTATTATGTGTTATCCACTCACCAGTAACTAGTACTGGGTCAGACTTAGTCTTCAGAAATAGTCTTCAGAAATACCTCAATTCTTTGTGGCCTAGATTCAACAAAGTGATGGAAACTTTCCTCAGACATTTTGGCTCTATAACCACGACATGACTCTCCCCTCCTACCACACCCAAATGTGCGCTATTGGATTGAGATCTGACTACAGTGAACTCTTTGTCATGTTCAAAAGAAACAGACATAATTTAGGCTTTGTGACGTGTTTGAAGTAGCCATAAGAAGATTGATGCGCTTTCATTATAAGGGGATAGAAATGGGGAACGAATATACTCAGGTAGGCTATGTGCTTAGAAAATATCCCCCACCTTATGTTGTTTAGGACTAATTCTGGGCGTACCATCTGAATGTCGCAGCAGATATTGAGACTCATTATACCAGGCAATATTTTCTGAACTTTAGTTGTCTAGATTTGGTGAACCCGTGTGAATTAGAGCCTCAGTTTCCTGCTCTTAGCTGACAGGAGGGGTTGGGGTGTGGTCTTCTGCTGCTGTTGTAGCCCATCTGCTTCAAGGTTTGATGTGTTGTGCATTCAGAGATACTTTACCTCATACCTTGTTTGCAGCAAGGGGTTGTTAGAGTTGCTGTTGCCTTTCTATCAACTATAAACCCTAGAGATGGCTGGGCAGGAAAATCCTAGTAGATGAGCTGTTTCTGAAATACTCAGACCAGCAAATCTGTCACCAACAACCAACCGTGCCACATTAAAAGTCACTGAAATCACCTTTCTTCCTTATTGTGATGTTCGGTCATCTTGACCTGCATGGCAAATTGCATTGAGCTGTTGCCATGTGACTGGTGAACAAGCAGTGGAACCGTGAGTGTATTTCATAATGCAATCTTTGATCCATAGCAAAACAGCTCTGTGCTTTTTCTTCTTCTTACATTTTCAACATCTGAAGACCAGTGCCAAGAAAAACACAAGTGGTGAAACTGGTAGCTGTTAATGTAAAATCATCTCTGAGTTGGAGGAAAGTGTTGAACTTTGTATTACCAAAGTGCCTCTGCCAGTCTCAGTCAAACTTCCAGGGGAGCTGAGAGTATATTTAGAATTTCACATGAGCAAATCAGAATGAAGGGAGGACAGTTTTGCACGGGACGTTTCCCACAGTAAATTTCTTTATGTGAATTTTTCCTACAATACATGAAGAAAATATAGCGCCAAGAACCCAGTTATGTCTGTGCCTGTATCAACTCTTAATAACCCATCAGTTTAATGTGTCCTTGACCTTGCATTTACAATAAATACTCTGTGTTTCCTCAAGCTAATGACATTAGAAAACTACATTTCACGTGAATAAATAAGATAAACAGATAAGAATAGACCTTAATTCGCTGGTCTTATTTTCTGTATGATAGTGTTTGCTGTATTTTACCCCAATGAGCCATCTTTTGATTCAGATGTTTAGCACGCAATTGCAAACAGATGTAGCCCCCCAAGCGAAGACAGCAGCAGCTACAGAAGTGGTCAGAAGTTTACATACGCTCATCATGGGAATGTTGTAATTTCGGATTTTTAATGGTTTCTTTGAACTGTTCTTTTCCAGGGTGGAATGATAGATCTTTAATGACTTTAGAAAATGAGAATTAAAATGCATTATTTTAGGTTGGCCATAATCCACACAGGGTCAAATATATACATAGACCCGCACAGAAGTGTGGTTAAAATGTCCCATACTAAGTTGGATCTCAACCAACTTAGTATGGCTTTTGGTAGCAATCAACAAGCTTCTGGCATGATTTTGGTTGCATATTTGACCACTCCTTTTGGCAGAATCCCTAAGTTTTATTTAAACTTTTTGGTTTCCTGGCACGGGCCCAACTTTGAAGTTAGTTCATAGTCAAAAGAATTTTCAATAGGATTTTAGGGCTTTGGGAGTCCACTCCTGAAGCTTAATTTTAGCCTGCTTTCTCCACTCCAAAACCAGTTTTGATGTGTGTTTGGGATAATTGCCCTGCTGGAACACTCAACTGTGTCCCAGTTTTAGTTATGTGGCTTTTGATTTGAGGTGAATTTGGAGGCACTCCTCTTTCTTTATTATTTCATCCACTTCACCAGTGCCAGCAAAACAGTCCCGGAGCATGATGCTACTACTGCCATGCTTGACATCTGGCACATTGTTCTTAGGTTTGATAGCCTCACTCCAAACATGCCTCATCATTGTGGCCAAACAGCATAATCTTTGTCTCATCTCACCATAAAACGGTCCTCCAGCAAACATTTGGTTTGTCCATGTGGGCAGCTGCAAATTTCAGTTGCGCTTGAATCTGTCTATTTTGGAGCAGGGGTTTCTTTCTTGAAACACCCTCTCAGACCACAGTTATGTAAAACTTGCTTCATTTTGGACAGTGACTGGTGCCATTCTACACGTTTGTATTTCATGGCGCGCTTGAACTTTCCTAACCAATTTCCTCTCTCTTCTCTAAGGGTAACAGTTTCTTCCAGACCATGACAAAGTTGTGACACATCTGCATAACTTTTACTTATGCAGGATTATTTGAACTGATGATTTTGGAATCTGCAGTTGTTTAGAAATGTCTCTGAAAGAGCTTCCTGACTTCTGGAAAAATAAAAGTTCAAAGAAATCATCAAAAACCCCAAATTACCATGACATTCATGCCCATGACAAGTGCACATAAATTTCTGACCACAACTGGAAGTACCATTTGTTAAATTCATTTGATTTACATATACAGCTAGCATTTTCTGCTCAAAGACCTGTGACGATATTCACAGGAATTTCCATAAACAATCTGGGAATAGTGAACATTCTGAAATGAACCACCACTAAGCTGGAAATCCTGCTATCACTTTAAAGGTTTTATTTTAGAGTACTGCTGTTAAAGTCGTTTAACTGGTGTCATGTGTTATGCAAACTGATGTCTTTGGATACAAAACTGTTTTTGGACTTGTTTACTGCAACAAGATAAAATTACACAAGTCTTCCTTTAAGCAACAACACCTAACATCCAAGTGTGATCTGTGTAGCTGAGAATGGCATTAGTGTACACAGCTTGTGATGCAATAGGCCATTCTGATGCTGATTATACTGCACAGGAAGAGGGATTTTAGCAGCTGCAGTAGGTCTATTGTGCTTTACTGCACGAATCAAAGCTGTAAAACACAGCCACGTCTTCATGTCACACGCCTGAACTGATGGGCGAGGCACAGCATTATCAGCTCAAGGCTAGTGCTTTCATAAGGTGTGACAGCACCTCAGGCCACTATGACATAAAGCTACAGATTAAACTCGAAGAAAGGACAAATCTGACACCATTTGTTGTGAGTCACTACTCATTTCTTTTTGTTTTGGTTGCAAGAAGCCAGGCTCTTTTTTGTGGTTTTGAGCAATAGTTCTCCAGGTTTCCAAATGTCCAAAGTTTCTCTTCGGACATTGGCTTCTTTTTCACTCATTTTCAGTCCAGTTCCAATTATCTGCAGCAGATGGACAGTTTCTCATGTCCTTAAAAATAAGACAGAAATTCAATAATTTACAGTTTACAGTTTCTCAAAAGAAAAAAATAATATGGTTGTTGTGTCAAGTTACACAACAGCAGTTCTTGTGTAACACTGTAATTGTGAAAGTCAGTGGTGAACGGACCTTAATATTAATGAACCAGTGTGCGATGGTCTTAACACATAACTGAACAAAAGGCAGAAACATCCAAAGATGAGCTTCAAGAAGCCTGGAGAACTATTCCTGAAGAGTGCTTAAAGAAATTAGAAGAAAGCTTGCATAAGAGAGTTCAGGCCGTGTTTAAGAATAAAGGCAGTAATGCCGAATATTGACTTTCCTGCTTGCTGGAATTGTACAAACTCTGTTTTTGCCTTTTATACTGTGTTTCCACAAATGTTGGAAAATGATTCAGTACAGTGCTGCACACAGTCCTAATTTTTTAGTTAAATATACAGAAATGAGGAGTTCTCTAAGGCTTTTTACTTTGTGTGAGAGATTTCTGTTTTATGCACTTGACCAGGGTTTCATATCTTATCTTTTGATTAAGAGTTAATCAGAAAACAACCTATGTCTATGCTGTGAAATGTTCTGAGAATTTCCTCCAGGTTAAGGTTAGATTTTGAGAGTTTAACTACATGTTTTATATTGTGTAAATGGAAAATGGGTTTACATTATGATGAATCACTACTGGACTGTGGGCACGTTTGTTTGCATTGGAAAACGTTCAGAGGCCTGACCTGCAAATGTGTGAACTTTAAAAGACCTGTGATGCATACAGAGCTCATGTGTTAATGTGCTTCAAGTGGCTCAAATTTAGTAATTTTTTAAGTGATTTTTTCTCAAAGGTCAAGAGGTTTACTCATCTTTTGTTTTGATTTTTAGTTACCATTTCCTGTATAAAATTATTCATACTGATTTATTAATTTAACCATTGCCTACACATGTAGGTCACTTTTCCCAAAAATAAAGTTGATGGAGCTGTGCAGAGATACCATCTTTCATAACATCAGCTAATATGAGGCTTGAGCTTTGAGTTTGTATCCAAACTTATTGATACACTTCTTTCTCATATATGTCTAAATTGAGGCGTTCAGCATCAGCCTCCCTATTAATATTTTTAATTCTGTTATTGAAGATATTGATTCACTGTTTATTTATTTACATTAAACCAGCACCTGAGGACATCAGGATCAGCAGGTAAGAAATTTTAGCTTGCGTCCTGCTGGCGTGTTACCACCAGGTGTCTCTGTGGTTTACCCTTTTCTCATTCTTTATCAGCATACGCCGAATGAAAGGTCAGGACAAGCGCTAAGGATGATGGTCGTGGGCAAACAGGAGACACATGGAGTTTGAGCTTTGTCCTCTCAGACCATGCAAATCGCACCAACTTCAATTACTTTGTCACACAGCCGTAGATGGAAAGACAATGAATGTCAACAAAAAGTTACTGGAACTTTTGTTTTTACTGCCAACATATAAACAGACGGACTATATTTATGGAACCGTGCGGCACATCGGTTCACTTACTGATTTATTTACAAAAAAAGAAAGCCACACGTGTAGATTAGATGTAATTTAGCTGGTCAATCTCACTCATTACCTGAAGAATATAAACTGACTACGAGTTTCTACATTACGTCCAGTGTAGTGCAGTCTGGATTGTGGCCAAATTTGAGCAGAAAAAAAAAGGCCCTGATCTTCGTCATAACATTCATTCACTACTTTTTTTTTTTTTTTTAAGTACAAACAACAACAAAGGCCACTTTTTTGTGCAAAATTTTTATTTTCTCTCACCTCCTAAATGTCATCTGTGCATTACAGTGCAATCATAGAGGTAGTCCACTTGCCTTTTGGTTGAATTAAATTTGTTTCTATAGCAAATGTTGGTCTTGGCTGTTCTCAAATATACTCTGATTTTAATCTGCATTTCATCTTAGCACTCCTTCGTTTAACCTGCTTACTAAGTCTCCAGCCTTTCGCAGCATAGCGTTAGTGTAAAACTATTCTGTCTGCGCTTGCTTTGAAGCAGGTCTGCACTTGTAAATGGCAGTCTGGCAGGACTGTGTTGGCACAAGTTTTCCTGACGGCAGTTTGCAGATTAGTAGCTCTGCAATAAAAAGAGGCCGTTTCCAGAATCCACTAGTTGTTGTTTAGAGAAACCTCCTTATTCCCATAGTTTGAGGCTCTTTTTATCTCAGTCTGGCCAATCATCCAGCGAACTCCCAGTGAAGCTGTGGGAAGAAAAGAAAAGAAAAAAATCACCACAGGATTCAGAGAAGCTACAGCATTGTTTGAGTGAGTCACAAAGAAGTGCTGACAGGTTTTGAAATGGGACATTTTTATTTCCACAGTAAATTTGACTTTGAATGTGGTGCATATGCTCTTTAATTATCAAGCGTTTTTATTATGACAATTTAGTGACGTGGCTGAATAGTCACTTTGAAATGAGAAGCAAGGTGTTACAACTGTTAACATTTAGCTGCACATTAACTGGTTTTTTTAAATAACTGATAACACCTAAGCCATCTCCTCCAAGTCTGTATCAAGGCCTCTTATTTATTGTGGAAACTGCAACATGCCCGTGCTGTTAGAGTGATTAATTCCATTTAACAGTGAAACCGGTGAAATAATAATAATAATAAAAAGAATCAGGTGGATGACTTGATATCTAACTTTGATATTTTAAGCACATGCCTGAATGCTGTTATGGACATGCTCCCAATACTGATAAATTAATAACATAAAAGAGGGAGACTTACATTGGAGGTGTCAAATCTGCTGCTTTATGTAACATTTGGACAAAAAGGAGCTGGTTAAAGTGAGGGATGGGCCGTATTAGGCCATATTAGGGTGGCTTGACCTTGCCTGTGAATGGATGACACAAACCTGCAGAGCAGACAGCCACGGAAGCTACGATGGTAAATACTGATCCAGAGCTGATCAGCTGAGTGAGCAGCAGGCCTAGAGGGTACAGGAGCAGGCAGGACCAGAATAGCCAGTTGATCAAGGACCATGGTCGACGAGGAGGACTCATTATGGGGCCCGGGAAGCGCCCAGTCTTTGCGTAGTGCTCTTGAAAGCTATCCTGTTAACAAATTAATGCAATGGCAGCTCAATACCAAAACCCACAACAGGGAAGCACGGCTAAAGTTGGTTCTTTTAAAGCCACGTGGCTGCCGTGTGTCTAAAAAAAACAGTAAGAGCTAAAATGGAACCAAATGTGTACAAAGTTTAACATTCCCAAGTTCAGATTCAAGAGTTCAGTTATAAAGTGCATGGATTGAAAAGTAATTAAAAGGTGGCATGGCCGTCAGCCAAAAACACAGATAAGCTCACCACACCTTCAAAACTGTGTATAATAATAGGTCAATTTGTTAAATGACATTGACTCTATCTCCATAAAAAGGTCCGCGAGCCAAACTGTTCCTACCCTCAAAGTTAATTTTTTACCACTAATGCCATTTGTGGTGAGCAATAAATGTTTCCTCACATTAATCTTTCACTCAAGTGCAAAAGCTTCCAGCTTTTTAATATTGTTTGTGTTCTCTGCTGGAGCTGCTTTCTTTAAATTACACCAAAATCTTTATGTTTTCATGTGGAATTCAAATCCGAGATGATTCCAGATCCAGGTTTTGGCTCTCTGGGCATATCTGCAAGATCAGTGGCTGGATCAAAAATTTCAAAGACACTGTTTACCAGTTCCTGCAGCACCAAAAATACCCCTACAAGAGGATGGAGCCACCCATTTATTTATAGTACTACTATTCAGTGTGAAACAGTGCATCAGCCTTCAGGGGGAAAAAAAAAGAAGAGGCACTTATTTTAGGCTACATATTTAATCAGTATGGCTTCTATTTCAGTAATAAGAAACTGGGTGATTTAGTACCTCTACCTAATGCGTCTCTTTTGGAAATCATGCATCCATCAGAATATTTAAGACTCTCACCTTCTCCTGGTAAAGTTTGTGGAGCCACTCAGCACACTCCTTCTCATCTTCTGGGATCAACTCTAGAGGAATTCTCCTGCATGTCACAGAGATGAAGGTTACACCAGCACACAGGAAATGAAAAGCAACAAGTGTGTCAAACATCAGTTCCTACCTCACATATAAATCTGCGTGATATTTTTTCCCGTTAAGAAGCCCCAGCAAAGTCGGCATTTCATTGTTTCTGAAGTTCAGTGTGGAATCGTAAACAGCCGCAGCTGCACAACATGGAACATGCGGCGGTTAGTCAGCGCCACTTTTCATTTGATTTGCAAATCCACCCCCTCGCCCCATAAAACTGATCGGGTGGCCACATTTAAATACATAGACAAAGAGACACTCACCCGTCCCTCTGAGGCTCTGAACTGTTACCCAGAATCCTTTGGTTCTGGGCAAAAGATGATACTTTAGTTTGGGCAACCCTTTGCTTTCAGCCACCTGCATGCTGACCTGGTGCTTCTCTGGTGTGAAGCGTGTCCCTTCGCAATAAAGCAAGAACTTTTGACAAAAAAGAAAAAAAAAAAGTTGGGTGTTATATAATTATATTATAATTATGGCCACAAAAATATCACTCTCACTTCTCTTGATTCTAAAATTACCACAGACTGAAACCCACCCAGAAGTTTTCTGGGTAATCCCGCAGTTTCTCAAGACTCTCATTCACCGTCCTTCGATCTTCCTCCCATTTTCTTTTGCAGAAAACTATCTCCAAGAAGTACCACATCCAGCCGATGATCGGCACATAAGCCAGCTGTTTTTTGGCTAACACTTTTGAGCTCTGGAAGTTGAGAACACATTGAAAGAACTGGAGCGAAGCATTGAATTGAAGGGTGGGTGAAGTTTTCTGGGTTACTTTCACTTACCCCAAGAACTCCAAATCTCTCACAGAAGGTCCAACCACACAGGAAGTCTATCTCGAAAGCGTGGTTGAGAACCACAATGGCATTTTCTTCTCCATACAGTGGATAACTCTTTGGGTCAGTGTAGAGTGTGCACTCTGTCCCAGACCACCACTCCAAGATAGCAACCATCTCTAAGGACAAAGACGCAAACAGGTACATGTGAGTAAAGGGCGCCTGGATTGCTTTTGTGAAACGATGCCATGCAGTACAGAGTTCTGGGAACTCGTGCAGCAGAGGGTTATCACAACATCACACCAACACCACCACTGAAACCACTGAAAATAAAAGTTTCTTCTTCCCAGAAGCAGAAGAAGAAACTTTTCTGCTTCTGGGAAACAGCCAGGTTGTAATGGTACAGCTAAGGTTATACATACGGCTGGAGATGCAGTAGGCCAGTCTGATGTTGATTCTGCGGGCCAGCTGCTTACTGACCAGCCACACAGGTAAAGTACAAAGCTGCAACAGGTTGATAATAAGGCCGCTGACCAGGAAGACATAGCAGATGATCAGGTGGCACAAGAACTGGGATTTTAGCAGCTGAAGAAGCCCCATGTTCTGTAAAAGTTCATAAGACACATTTAATTACATCAGGTAACAACAATAAATTAAAATCATCTCTTTTTTTTGTTGGCTTCTGATTGCTTGTGTCTCAAAGATAGAGAAACTATGTACAGTACTGTACTGTCCTAAAGTCTGGAACCAACCTCATTTTTTTATACTTTGCAAGTAGCCCGACCTTTTTATATTTTAAAAAGAAGCTTTGAGCAACAATTCACCAGGCTTTTCAGTCCTTGTACATGACCACTTTAAAATAAGCGTTCTTCCGTTTTTTTGCTTGTCAAGCCACTAAAAAAAGGATCCAACTCTAGAACCAGTGCCGTGTCTCTCTGATTCTAGCAGCCTGTTGCAAACACACATAATGTGTCCCCATTTCTTTTGTTGAAACTATGAAACATGTCAAAGATAACACCGTTTGACAGGGATAAAAACAGTATCTTTGCACCATCAAGGAGGGGAAAAAAGAATCAACAAACAAATGAGGAAACTGGACGAGTGTAGGACAAAAGAAGTAATGACAGGACTAAAAAAACCAAATAGCAAACAGTGACAGCACTCGAAAATTGTGTCCTTGAGAAATATTAAAAAAAAAAAAAAACAAAAGATAAATGACCAGACACAGGACCTGAGAGATGCATGTGGGCCTTCCTCAACTGACAACGATTTGAACCAAAATTTTCAAATCTGGATTCATCATGCCATCGGGCCATATTTCTTTCAGTCCAATCCACATTATAGTCCTTTTCTCCCTGTTTCCTTAAGAATGAAAGCCACCCTTTAACTGAGATCTTTTCATGAGGCTTCAGTGATCAGTAGACAGATGTACAACCGGGAGTATCAACAGCTATCTGCGAAACATGGCAGAGGCTCTGTCATGGTCTGGGGCTGCATTTCCGACAGTGGTGTAGGAATGACTTGAATTATAAAGACAAAAAAGTGGCATCAGACTTTGATCCACAACAAAGTACCATCTGGGAAGTTTCTAAATGACAGCAGCTTCGATCAAGAGACTGATCTCCCCAGAGGCTGGACCTCGACACTGAAGCAGCGTGAGATCATCCTGACTGAAAATGTAACAAAAGGCAGCCAACATCCAAAAAAAGAGAGCTTTGGATGCCCTTCAAGAACTCTGAAGAACTATTCCTGAAGACTGCTTAATAAAATACAAGAAATCTTTCATAAAAGCGTTCACGCTGTGTTGAAGAGTAAAGATGATCATACCAATTATCAACTTGTGTTTTTGTCTCATATACTGTCTTTCCATACATAAGACACATGATTCGGTATATTAGCCTATTTCCCAACTCTTTCTTTCTAATAGTTCCTGTTTTAAAACGTTTGAAAAACAATAATAAAGAATAATATGTACATTCTCCACCTTTGAGGCACAAGCAACCAGGATATAAAATACAAAGAAGCAAAATATGTTATATACTATTATTAATTTGTTCCACACAAAGCCAGGCTGTGATCAAAACTGTTTTCAGAGTTTTTAAAACATGGATCGAGTCTGACATAAAGGATTTCTTTGAACGTTTTTACTCCCCTCCCCTCTGAATAGTGTCTTTGAGATGCATTCCAGAGCCAAACAGCCAATCAGAGGGCAAGTGTTTGCTCCTAACAACACATGACCTTTTCAGGAACAGGGAAAACCGTATCACCAACTATTCATAGTCAATCCCACAACGGCCATCTCTGTGTTTACTGAGTTTTCCTTACGCAAACTGTTAGGTTAACGGCTGTTTCAGACCACAGAGAAACACTCTAAGACTGGAAAATGACCAAACTGCTTAAACACAAAACCCACACACCTGCAAACACGTGACACTTACCTTGATTCTGTATTAGCGCCCAATGTTCCTGCCTCAGACACCTTTCTACCTTTCCAAACAGTGTAAATGAACAAATTTAAAAGACAACCAAACACCACTATCCCACTACGCGTCCATGGCACCTCTAGTTCGCGATGTCACTCGTCCTTCAGCTGTTAGTGCGCAGGCCTAGAACTATGCACCAACCCGACCATCTGATGAAACTTCCCTCAGCATGAGGAACCACACCCATCCGCCGGCCAAACCTGGATCGCGGGATGAAGACATGTGTGAACCTGCGCCACCTTCTAGAAACAGCCTCGCGCGAAGATCGTCTATTCTTTGTTGGCCCAATAAAAACACAGGATTTTCTCTACATAATGAAGTGGAACATATGACTAATACAACGACACATATGACGTAGTAATAATAGACTTTTTCTTCTCATATAGTTATTATGTCTGACATAATCTTTAAAAAACAAAATGTTTTTAACAGAAAGTTATACTATATCCCAACATTTCCTGGTGCGGTTACACTCTTTTTTGTTGTTGGTCTCACAAACTCGGGCTGAGTGAGACCTCTTCTTTTCCCTTCCAGCTCCGATGCCAAATTTGGTCACAGGTAAAGCGGGAAGCGCGTGGGAGGCACGGGCGGCGCAACGCCTTCGTCATACACGTAATAAATTCTTCTAAAACCCAAGAAACGTCGTAAGTCGCTTCCTTGTTTCGATTTGGGTGGGTAAGAGTAGTAACGACGGCGAGGCGTCCTCGTGTCTTTTAATGTAGCATTTAGCAGCACACAGAGTGGGCGTCCCTTGAATGTAATTGGCTGAAATCACTTTCGTTGCCACTAGCTAATGGAGTGCATGCGGCCAGCTCCCCCTGCTGGTAATGCAGTGTATGTACGTAGAAGAAAAAAGTTTACTTAAAGGAGCAATCGATCTTAAAATAAATGCAGTGAATAAATATCTGGACTCATTAACTGTCAAATTTAAGGGATTTTATTAGTTTTAGAAATTATTTATATCATTTAATTACAGGTCACAAAGGTAAAATATATCACATTTTTATGAACAAAACAGAACAACTGTTTAAAATGTATGTCAACACTGATGAAAACATAATAAATACATTTTAATGACTTTAATTAAATATTATATTTTAGTAAATTTATTATCGTAAAAGTAGCACATGTGGTTCTGGGTTTGCATCCAACTTTAACAGTTATTAAACTATATTGCAATTTATCTCCTTCTTTAACTATTATATCTGCAAAGTTAGACTTTGTCAGTGTCTGTTTTATCCAGTAAGATAAAGTTATCTCACTTTATTTTTCTGTTGCAAAATGAGACTGTCAGGCATACCAACATTGTACCTAAAACCTGCCATAAATTTTCCTATCATACGAAGTAAGTCTGCTATCAATCTGATATACATAGGCAGTTTAAGCACAGGTTGGCTGCGACGGATTGGAGACCTGTCCATGGTGAACCTTGCCCTGTCACCCGTGGCAGCAGGGCTCCAGCCCCCTTAAAAAACTAAATTTGAGCAGAAGAAAAAAGTTTAACATCTTGTCCACAACTGCCTCAACTCCACCACTCCACCCAACCACTACTTCTGCTCTGTCTCAGCTCTGCTCCTCTGCCTGAAACCCATTTGATTCAGCTAATATACTTTAGATTTAACTCTTTCACCCTGCTTGTATTAGTTCTCCAAACTCTGGACTCTCTGCTCAGTTCAGCTACAGTTCCCCCGTTGCTGTGCACAGCACAGAAATTTTTAGATTAAACTCAAAGCACTATTTGAGAGTAAAGTCAAAATGTAGCAATTAAAGTTGTCGTTTTAAGTGAAACAACTGCCTCCAACAACTGCCACAGCTCCTGCACCCTCTACAAAATCCTTTGTGTAGATGAGTTAGTGAACAGTTTGATCAACTATCTTATTGTATCTTGTGATACAGTGTACATCCTCCTTAAATGGGTGTAACCATCAGTATCCTTGCATCTGTTGATTAGCTGGAATGTGGAAAACGCAAAAAGAATACGTCATACACGTACATACGTAATACCACTTGCTGACACCAGAGGGTAGTAAAGATTCACTAAACACGACTCCATTAGAAAAGAAAAGTGTCTCAGGATAGATAGTCCTGTCATTCCCTATGCTATAAATACCAAATCTGTTTTCTATTTAATCTGCAAAAGTGTGATATGCCATCCTTAATGGACCCATCAAGCCAACAAACATACATTTCTTTTTTCTATTTTTTTCTTTTGTAACCCAAAGCTTCGGTAAGAAGACTGATGGTGTTTTATTACAGTCCGACCTAGTGGGTTGATGAGGTGTTTCTGGCTCTCATTTTAAGGTCCTATAATGCATCAGATCCACATGGCATGTCAAATGCTAAACACAAGCCGAGCAAAGGGGCTGTAGGGAAGTCTAGGATACGCAGGCCACTTTGTAACCACAGAAATTATGAGGCAAAGCATCTCAGAATCTTAGTCTGCACTACTACATATTTAAAATACTCATAAGCAACAATTATTGAGATTTTTTCCCACTTTCTTGAAATGCTTTTCTCAGATTTCACCACAAGCAGCACATTGGACTAATTTCCAGTCATTTTGTGTTTCCATAAAAATCCTTCTTCCATATGTGTGTGTTAAACTCGGGTTTAAGCTCTGCAGAGAGAGTCTGAGAAAAAATCATTATGTGCAGTGAAGGTGAAACATGGCAGCGAAGTAAAAATAGACAAAACATATTTCTGAGTATATGGGGACTTAATAACAGCACACTTCAACTAATTATTTCACAGTGACAGACATTTTGGATGCCTCGGTCGAATCAAAATAAACTAAAATAACGGTTCACCCGTCTTAGCAGAAACACTGCAGGATAAAACCAAATCAGCTTGCAAGAGGCAAATACATGAGAATCACTCTGCATTGGGGTGAAAACGTGCCTTGAAATTTGCTGCTAAACCAAAAAACGCTATCTATCAGAGTGCATCTCATCCAAAGTAGGCAGCCAGGAAGTGTGTATGTGTGTGAGAGTGTGTGTCTTCCCATTTCTCAGGAGAAAAGTGAACTGGTTTTGAAGAAGTGATGCGGGGCTACCGAACCACAACAAGTTTGCCCATTCCAAGAGATGTCAGCTTTCATTCACTGAGTTATATGTTGCTGTTAAACGTTGCCCTCCTTTGGCCCCTTCTTGGTACATCAGGCAACTGGAGACCATACAAGAGCAATGCTGAGAGTTTGAGTGCAGCTCTTGACGTTTTTTGCATGACATCTCCTTTCTCTTATTTATTGCCCACTGTTAAATCAAGCAGAGAGGCTATAAAAATAATCTTTGTAGGGGGAAAAAAAGCTTCCCTACAAGATTAAACCAAAGAGCAGATGTAATGAAGCTGGACTACATGCGTCCTTGACATGTGAGAAAGCTGGCCAACTTACCACAAAACATCAACTTTAATCTTGAAAATCTCTGTTGTCACCCTATTAGGAATGCGGAATAATTTTTAAATAGCCTGCAACTTTATTTCCCCTTTTTTTGTTTATTTGGGGAAACTAATTGATTACACTCGTAAAAATCAGACGCAGCTGAAATATTTCAGTCAAGAGTGAATCAGGTTGATGCAGCTGGCCAAAGCCAAAAGTTTGTAGCCAGGACGATCTTTACTTTTGGCAGCGTGGGGCAATTTGGATGAGCATGCTGTATGAAGAATGCAGCGAGGATTAGGTGAAATCGCTGCGATTGTGTGATTTATGAACCGTTTTGCGTCAACAGGCTGTGACTGGCTTCGACAAATTGACGCTCATTCAACCACTTTGCGTAACTCTTTAAGGTAATAGTTCTATCATCATATGTTTCTCATCCATCCAGCGGTGTTGGGTCTCGGTATGAGAAGCCGCTTCTTCCTTTTAATGCAGTGAATTTATTTATGATTGTGCAGTAACTTGGTAACTTGATGTGCACATGATGGTACAAACTGCTTTGAAAGTCGAACGAAAACAGTGTAGCGCTTTTCCGAGCACAGTAAACAGCTGCGTGACGAGTCTCAGTCAAAAGAGTTGCCCCGGCAGAACAATCATGAAAAACCTTGACTTGGAAAAAGCTGCGGACATTTAGTAAATAAGGTGCTAAATTTGATGAGCAGCTGTGGATGTCTACATGTTGGAATCTCATGAAAAAAGATAATGGGATCAGGTTTTCTAAATGAATGTTTTAAGCTCTTGAATATATAGAGGGGAAAAATACAGTTCAGATAAAGTGACAACATAGCCTGAGGTCTAAGCCCTATTTGACAGTGTATATGCACAGTAAGCCAGTAATGAGATCCTGATGCATGCAGCGTCGGTTTCTCAAGGGGCTTGGCTTCTAGCATGGGTCAAAGTAACTGCGGGCCCCACCTGACACATCCACACATCCGACTGTCAGTGAAACACTGGGAGGTTTTCTGGAGACACCTGTTCTGGTTCTCTCAGGGGTCCTGAAAAGAGTGCCAAAAAGATCGGTCAGAGGGAAGTTATTTGATGTAACGCCACTGAAGAGGGCTAAAATGCTGCGTAGTTATACAATTACATATCCTCTTTTTCAACTTCTACTCTTGCCTCCTGTGGCAGATTTGGGATTTGAATGTGCAGGAATGAGAAAGTGATTGAACACAAAATCACACGTGCAGAACTCTGGATGCTGGTTGGAGCACATGTGCACGAGCAACAGTAATGCGCCCAAATGGAAATATATGTTTCTGCTTCAGTAAGCAGTCAAGAATTTCTCTTTGTTGAAGGGATCAATATTGTGCAGGAAAAAAAGAGACAACCTGGAGATGCAGTATGTGCTTGTGGAATAAAATGGATGTTTCCAGGATTTTCCTGTCTCCAGCTTCCGATGGGTTTGAAACTAGTTTGCTCCAGTTACATTCAGTGGAAAAAGAACTGTAGAGCTCGTGCTGCACTTTCTAAATATCATCTGCCTTTAAAGTGACATGAGGTGCTGTTTCATTTTTCTTTACTAAATTGTGTATCCACTGTTAATGCTTACTTTGCAGAATCAACATTTATACAGCATTTTATCCATCTTACTTGCAAATATGAATTTTTATAGATGAAACTAAAACGGAGCATTACACTGCTGCCTACGTATGAATAATTTTATAAACAGATATAAGAATACAGACTGTATTTAAAAGCCAATTTGACCACCATGAAGCTCAGTGAAGTCTTATCTGGAACCCCAAGCTGACCATACCCATCTTTATTTCGCGATCATGGGGTGATCGTGGGGCGATCGTGGCTCAAGAGTTGGGAGTTCGGCTTGTAATCGAAAGGTTGCCGGTTCGAGCCCCGGCTCCGACAGTCTCAATTGTTGTGTCCTTGAGCAAGACATTTGACCCGTTTCCTACTGGTGATGGTCAGAAGGCCCGGTGGCGCCAGTGTCCGGCAGCCTCGCCTCTGTCAGTGCGCCCCAGGCTGTGGCTACAATGTAGCTTGCCATCACCAGTGTGTGAATGGGTGGGTGACTGGATGTGTAAAGCGCTTTGGGGTCCTTAGGGACTAGTAAAGCGCTATATAAATACAGGCCATTTACCATTTATTGTTCTTTTGTTTACTGTAAAGGGAGCATAAGAATGAACATGGTCTACTCAGTAAGACATGAACCTATTGATTTATATTGATTTATGCCATGAATTTATCAAATGAAGTCATAGATCGGTAGATAGGGCATCTGCAAGGTTGTTCACCTATAGACCTTTATACAGTCACACTGCTTTTGCAACCAGAGGAGTTCACCTTTGCAACATAAAAGCTTATGCTCACAGTTTATGATATGAAAATGGGATGGGACCGTGGTGCAGTGATTAGTGCTTATTAGAGGGCTCTGGGTTTGACTCCACCATCTGGGACCTTTCTTTCTGTAGTGCGCATGTTCTCCCTGTGCTTGCATGCATGCATGTTAGATTAAATGGGAATTCTAAGCTGGCCATAGTTGTGATTTGTGAACTTCTCTGTTGGCTCCATGACAGGCTTGTGTACCCTACCTCTTGGCTCTATGATGATAACAGCTGGGATAGGCTCCAGCCTCCTCCCAGTAGGACATGCCTATAACATCTCACCTGGGAGGAGGTACCCAGTAGTCATCCTAATTAAATGCCCCACAATTTCAGTTTACTTCTTGGTGGAGGAGTCGCGGCAGTCCCTCTAAAATTGAGCTTCTCACCGCGTTTCTAAAGCTGAGTCCAGACACCTTTGTTTCTTTTTGGATAAACGGGTATATCCAAATTCTAATTCGTTTGGTCATTACCCAAAGCTTGTGACTTTAGATGTTTTTATTCTCAGCTCTCTCTTCACCACATCAGAGTGGTAGAGTGTCAACATCAGATGCTGCACCAGTCTGTCGATCTAATCTCCCGCTCCCCTATACCCTCACTTGTGAAAAAGACCCCAAGGTACCTAAACTGCTCCACTTGGGGCAGCAACTTATTCCTGACTCAAAGTGGGCAATCCACCCTTTTACTGCGGAGAACTTTGCCCTCTGACTTGAAGGCGCTAATACTCATTGAAGCCAATAGAACCACATTATCTGTAAAAGGCAGATATGAGATTCTGAGGCCACCAAAGTGGAAGCCTGGCAACAGAGGGCATTGCTGTCAAACACACAAACCAGGTATGAGTCCGACTTATTTCCAGCAATGCAGACAAAGCTGTTGCTGTGGTTGTACAGAGACCCAATGGCACATGACAACAACACAACCTGAGAGACGTGGCCAAATGCCTTTTAGTCCACAAAACATTTTTTAAAAAAATCTATTGTCCTCTCATATTATTAAAGTATTTTTTCACTTTATTCTTTGATGCCTTGTTATTGCAAAAATATCAGGATACACTATAAAGGGCACGCTCCATAAAGGGCCTTTTCGAATAAGGGAACTATTTAGCAAAAACCACACATGCCAACAGTGTGAAGAAGTAAATATTTGTGAAGCACATAATTTTCCCCCTTCGAAATCCCTGTAATATGATAAGAATGTATAATTCATCCATCAATTGCAAAGGGGCTGGAGCCTCTCCCAGCTGTCAATTTGTATTCCATCTTGTGTATTTCATTGTCAGACACAATGCACTTTAAAAACTGAATTGTTTGCCGAGACAATAATAAGATGTGCTACATACATAATTAAACGTTCCACACATGTTAGCATAAGCGATACGTGTGAGCTCATGTCTAGAAGTGAAACACAGAAGAAGGAATCTAACGAAGCAAAAGTTATCATACCTAAATAAACATGTGCGTTACAATTATGATAAGTTTACAAGGCAAAATCAAATAAAAAAATTAAATAAAATACATTTTACGTCTGCAGACACATGAGTGAGTTCACATATTTGTGTGTCAGCATTCTTACAAATGACTGAAGTTATCAGGAACATTTTTACTGCTCCAACAAGCATGAAAAGGCCATCATTTTTTCCAAACAGCTCGTGGATACTTTTCCAACTCTTCGGGAGAGAAAGGATTGCCTAGAAAGATTTTCATCTTACACACTCGCAGACGTTCTGACACCGCTTTCAGACAATGCCAGCAAAATCTGCTTCTCAATGTGTGGAGCCAGCCGGAAGGCAGTTAACATATAAAAACTTGACTCTGCTTTCCAGCCGCTCTACTCAGACTACATAGCACAACCAGCTAAATCAGGAGCAACGGAGGTTGGACTTTGCCTAAGTTTAGTATTTTTTTTAATTTGTTATAGTAGGTAATTAAAACACATGGAACATGTTATTAATACAAATTAAATTTGTCTGTGTGTCAGAATTAATATCTCAGTATAAGCTGTTTTCTTTAAAGGAGTTGCTGAAATAAGGGTTTGGCAAATCTTTTGAGTTTAAAAGTCCCCAGTTTGGTGAAAATGTGTCATACCTTCAAATATTATTAAAGTTGTTTGGTGTCGAGAGTGGAAAACTGACACTTTCAAGCAGTCGTGCAACAAGAACGTGACTTAACAAAAAAAAAAAAAAAAAAAAAAAGATAGGAAGGAGAGAAGAGAGAAGGGCTGATATCTTTAAACAGCTCGCCATGTGTATTTTCGCGAGTGGATGTTCCATTACAGCAGCACACAACATGGCTGAAAAAGCCATCAGAGATGTAAGAGGATATGGTGTGATCGCTTGTTTCCACTGCTGAAAAAGGGAGGGGAACTTGCAGCATTGTAGTGCTGTTAATAAAGAGCAGGCGAGGAATTGCTGTCGTCTCCTTCTGTGTTGAAGCATCGGTCTATGGGGCCTCTTCTCTCTGTGCACTTAACAGACAGCACAGTTGCCTCCGCACACGCAAAAAGGAAATGCAACTTTTTTTTAAACTCTTGAAGTGTTAATGAGTTTTCCTTGTATTTTATTATTGTGTGAATTTTTCAGAGACGGAAAAACTAAAATTTGCAAGAAATATGATTAAATAAATACTAAGCATCCATAACTGGGGTAGGAACAGATAACGCCTGCGTGTCTAAACGATTATGGTTGTGCTTGAAACTTTGAGCAGCAAAAAAGTCTCTGGACAAACAGACTTATTTGGCCTCACTGTTATTTCCCGTGCAGCCTGAGCGTAACATAATGTCTGGACTGGGTAAATGTGTTCATGTGTACTAAAATCTTTGACACCCCACTTCCACATGTCTCAAATGGACAGAGCTCTCATCATTCAGATTTCTAGCTCAGGGTTTAAGCAGCGCTAGGACTACTCTAAAAAGTTATAGTTCATGTCATTCATCCGAGACTGAAGTTCCTCTGGTGACAATGGCCACGATGGTGTGGATCCACCATCGCCATACGCAGCCAACAGAGCTTTCTGATTATTTAAAGAATTTCACGGATATTTGCGCTTTTGGATAGTACCAATTGCAGAAAGATGATTTCTCGCAAAGCAAAGGAAGGGGATATCCAGGCTGCCTGTTTTCCAAAAGATACAAGGCCTGTGTTTGATCAGAGTTTATTTGTGTAAGTCAGATAAATCAGACTTCAGAGGGCCTCCAGCTATCAGCACTGTCTGGTTTTGTTGTGCATGAGATTACAGTCAGGCCAAGACTTCGCAACGTGATTAAATTAGACCCAGTGCATCTGCTTCTGGTTTCACACCAGTGCCATCAAGAAACGAGTTAAAGGACGTCTTGTTTGTCATCTTGGATGCTTGTTTGTTGATTTTGGGGCTCATCCATACTTTTTTTCAGCCTGGATTTGAGGAAATGTCCAAATATGTACTTAGACTTAAATGGAAAAAAGATCATTCATTTACCCATTTAAAAAAAAGATGGTGTCTATCATTTCAAATACCTATAGTGAAGCATCCTAGACCCACCACATGTATCAAAGAGCAGGGTTCAGGCAGACAGCTCGGAGCCCTTTGCTGCAGGACTTCAGCTTGCAGCCCAACACGTCTGGCACCTCTGTTTTCTGGGAGCAATGAGTGTGCACCCCCATGCTTGGCAAAGAAAAGGAGTATGGATATTTTCCCAATGACGAGAGGAACTCGTGCCCTGAAATAAATGACTTACTTTATTTCAAGTGACAGACCCACTTCTTTGCTAGAACACACTTGCCCTTGGCAGACCCTTAGTCACTTTGCTCAGCAACAACATAGGTTCACTCTTTAGACGAGCCAGTGGGAAAACTAAATGCTGACTTAACTTGGATTCTGGGGAATGGAAACAAATGCATGCTTCCCAGGAGTTAAATCGATTATTGCCCTTTGATGTTAAATGTGTTTTTATGGAGCACTGGACCGGAGGGTTGGGGTTAAAGTATAAGATGAGGTGAAAGGTTGAGGTGGGGTTTTTTTCCCTGATGAGAAAGTGACATATCAAAGTTAATTTATTTGTCTCAAGTAGTACTACGCTTGTAAAAGCAGTTGTAGCTGATATTATAGTGAAGATTCTTAGAAATGTTTTACCTTCTTTAAAAGGTATGAATGCAAATCTGAAATAAATTCTCTGCTCTCTCAGTGAAGGTCTTAGGAAAGATATTACTAAGTTGCTATTAAGTATTTCAGGAAGTTCCACATTTGCTTCCTTGCTTAGATCAAAGCTAATGGGATAACCCTCCCATATCGGCTAAAGATTAGCATTTAGATTAAGGCAAGGTTTTTCCAAAGAGGTAAATAGCCCTGATAATTTTATTGCCATTGGATCTGTCCAGTGCTGACAAAATCTGCCTAGACATCTTGGTATCGTGTTTTGCACGTCATTTAACGCCACAATCTGACACGCTAACAGCATGAAGTACGTATGAATGACACTGAGGTGATGTGCTATTCATGCCCAGTCTTATGACATGTTGTTGTACCCACTGTTTTTATTCGGTTTGTCGACTTTGAACTATAACAGAGTGCAAAAAATAAATATGTAACGATAATAAAATAAATTATGATGATGCTTTTCGGTGCCATATAGTGGAGTTAGCTTTGGACAAAGCTAAAGTCTCGCTGTACTAAGTTTTCCAATTTCTGTCTCTAGCTTCTTAGAGACATGAGTTACTCTACTCATCTAATCATTAATTTAATACAGTGACTGTTTTCCATCCACCCATCCATTTTCTTTCCACTTATCCAATTCAGGTCGCTGAGGGGCTGGATCCTGTCCCAGCTGTCATGGGGCAAAAAAGCAGGCTGCACCCCGGACAGGTCACCAGTGTGCAGCATGGCTAACACATAATGACAGACAATCATTCACGCACATGTTCACACCTACAGCCAATTTAACATCACCAATTAACCTAACATGTATGCAAGGGCGTAGATTTGGCATTGACGGAAGGGACATTTCCCTACCAATATCCAGCGATTATTGAAATGTCCCCACCAATAATTTGATCTCTTCGAGTAAAGAAAAGTAAACCCGATAGAAAGAAAAAAACCCCGATCTGTCAGCGTCTCATTCACCCAGCGGTGAGAAAGAGTTAAATTGGATCTCCTCCATGCCTGCTTCATGCCCTGAGGGACAGGGCTATGGCTCTCTACATCCTCTTGCAGACCATTACATGGGGAAACCATTTGAATACAAGCGCGCCGACCCACACAGGTGTGCACACAGGTGTTCACTGTTTGTAGACTTAAATCACACCTTTCTTGGCTGCTACTTCAAAGCACATTGTGCGCTGTCTGTCCTGCGTGCTGCACAACAACATTCAATATTTAGTATTTACTGCTGTTTACACTTAGCTAGATTAATGCGATGGTGTTGTGTATAGTATGTTGCTTTGTTTTGTTTTTTTGTTTTTTTTGCTTGTTTTCTATTCTTTTTCTCTCAACAGGTGATCCCGGAGATATTTTTTTTCCCCCCTTTCTCACTGTCCCTCTCCCCTTCTGTTTTTCTTTTCCTTCCTCTTTCTTTCTCCCTTTCCTATCCCTCACTCATGTCTGTCCCGTCTGTAACAACTGAAAATAAAATAAAATAAATAATAAAAACAAAGGTCGATCAAATGGACCAATACGGCAATGCCATGATGATCCATTTGGCAAAATAAATCCATTGGGTATCCTTGTTGGTCTTCAGACAACAATTCTGACGGCTAAAGAACCAAATGGGACAGGCAAAAAAAAAAAAAAAAGAAAAAAGAAAAAAAAAAAGAGAAAGAGTTAAATTACGCCCTCTACTGGAGTCCTACATCATGTGACAAATATGGCCAATGTGATTGGCTGAGCCTTTCAGGGAGCTCTGTTTAGTTTTAGCAGCGGCAAACCTGCGCTGCCAGGAGGAGAGGAGGAGGATGGCAGCAAATAGGAAGAACCTGGATATAATAAAGTATTTTTCAAAGAAACCTGTAAGTCACTTAAACTCAAGTTCACTCATAAAATGTGTCCGTCATAATAACGTTACAGGCTATGCTAGGCTTTGGCCCACATCAGTCTAAAATTGTAACCATGAATAACGTGTTTGGGAAACTAACTGCACAACATGCACCACTATTAATTCTCTCAGTCTCAGAGCAAGATTTCTAATTTTGATTGAAACTGTCAGAGAAAACGGCAGCTTTGAGCAAGCCAGGATATTAGTTTACAGAAGCTGTTAGAATTATATGTCTAACATTAAAATGTTGGTGACACAATAATTTCATCCTAGTGGCACTGACATATTCATAGGGTTCATTTTTGAGACAAAATGTCATGAGGTAGTCATGATTTTGCAAATATTCCACCTTGTAGTGCAGTTTGCACAAATTGTTTTAAAAATGCACTCACCCTACAAACATTACTGATGAGTCAAGATCTGCACAAATTGACAGAAACACTGAAGCAGCTACACATTTTATTCTTATTGGCATGTATGTCCTATTTGTCAGGTGACAGAAGAACCAACACAAAGCTCACAGAGTAATGGTGATACAAGATCACAGGTGAAATTTGATGATGACTTGGTGGTTCATGACTGTATTTGAAGCACATGTGTGACTGCATGTATGTGGAATGTCTCACTGTTATTTATCAGGTGACAGAGGCAGCTCTGCCATGTTGTAGCTCAGACAGAGGTGAAGAGGCGAGTCACAGGTGACTGACTGATGATTTGGTGCTATAGATTAACTAGTATTTATTATCATGACAATTGTTAGGCTGATGTAAATTGTTTCATTAGTGTATATTTGACAAAGAATCTGAATTGACATGTCTCACTTTTTATATGGCACGAATCAATGTGTTATTTTATCAGGTGGCAATATGTCCTAGTGCAGTCAGAGGGGAAGAGCCAGGGCCAAAGGTGAGGCACATCAAGCACATAATAATAATTTTAATCTGAGGATAAAATGCATGTACTGAGGCTGAAAGAAGCTTCAGTGCTCTCAGAAGACTAAAAAGATGACTAAGGTCCACCAGGAGAGACTGGACAGTATAGATGTAAAACAAACATGCCAGCAGTTTATCTCAGTTAACGAGAGGAGCAGGCCTGTGTTTGGCTGCTTCACATAGTCCACATTGAGTTGTTGTGTGGGACACCAGTAGTCCATGTCTGTTGCTGTAACAGTAGTTCATGTTTAGAATAGAAAATCTCAGCTCACTGATTTGATAGGAGCAATAGTGCCTAAACTGCTGCATAATTTTGCTGAGAGATCTGTTACTTTGTGGTAATCTTAGATGAGTAGTTTTATGGACAAAACCCACCAGGTCATTCAGTGTTCCCTTAGTGCTAATGTGTCAGAGATGTTGGTGTACTATAACTGAAGTCCTGAAGTCCTTAAAGTCATATTCTTTTATTGTCATGACTCTATTTGAAGCTATTTTTATTTTCGTATGATACCTGATTTATATGGAATATGGCTGAAGTAAACTAAAGTCTAAAATACTTAGTCAGTCATTTGTTTAATAGTAATTTAACATTATATAATTCACATATAAAACTATGAATTGTAATTTTAAATTGTTTAAAAGCATGTAGAATAGCATATGTAGGCAAGTATATTTCTCCCTTTTTTTTTTTTTTTATCAAGAAGCAAAGACAAAAAGGACAAAAATAAGAAACAGGGCAGGGTTTGGTCCCCACCGATGCCAAAACCAAATCTACGCCCTTGCATGTATGTCTTTGGAGTGTGGGAGGAAGCCAGATTACCTGGAGAGAACTTACGCAGAGACAGGGAGAACAAGCAAACTCTACACAGAAAGAATAAACAATCTAACAAACAATAAATCTGCAGAAAAAGACATCTGTTTGCAATACAGACAGCTTAAAAAAAAAAGTTGATTTGCACAAGAAAACAGACAAAACTAGGACACTTGGAAAGTTCATCCTCTGCTAGTGCCAATGCTCACACAGACATTAGTGCCCTATTTTGAAATTGTAAAGAAAGGGATCCAGACATGTGTCAGAAAAGTAATGCTCCTTTGCTCTGCCATGGTTCATGATATTTTTGTGTAATCTTACTAACAGACTGAGACAGGTCTTTGAAGAAAAGAAAAGAGAATATTTCTATCTGTCAGCAGTGAATGTTATCTATGAGTTCTCTGTTTGACTTAGACATGATTGTGTTCTAATTTCTTAAATTGCCGTAAGTTTCCAGGCCAGTCTCACTGAGAGTGGGAGGCAAGTAGAGCCAGCAGATTATGGAAAAATTCAGTGAGATGAATGTTGTCTATATTTGCAGTAGCCAAGCATCAGACAGGGTGGTATTTAACACCAAAGTGACTGAAGTGGAGCATCACACGCAGAGAAGAGTTCTTCTTTTCATCCTGTGTTTGAATAAGAAGCTTCTCTCCCTCTTACTGTTAAAACTGGTGATCTGGTGATGAGCTGCACACCAACACATCAATTATAAATACACATCAACACCAAACTGTCCAATGTCTAAATCACTTAGCAGTGACGGGATTACAAGCTCAGCATTTGAGACTCCTAATGGCCAGTGAAAGTGAACTTTCCTTGATGTTCTTTCAGTTAATTGCTAGCATTTATTCATCCTTTTAAAATGCCTGCTGGTTGCTAACTACTTGCCTCTGCAGAAACTGCTGGTTTACTGTGTCACACATTGACATCCTCTGGCAAAGCTTTAAGAACCACCCTGGAACGTGCTCTGGACTTGAAACCAGCCACCAGTGCCAGACCCATATAGCAGTGTTTGGTGTGTGCCACGTGGACTATTCCAAGAACCTCAACCCAAATACCTCTGACACAGAGCTACAAGAGCAAGGTTTTGACTTCCCTATTTTCCCTAATAGCGCATTTCTTTCCTGGCCTCACCATCATTTACTTAACCCCTTCCCTTCCTGGTTTCTGCACCGATAGACAGAGTTTTGGTGCAAAACCACATAAAAAACCCTTCAATCGTGCTAACCAAAGGAGTTTGCAAAGTCTGTGACTTTGCCTTTTCATTTTAAAGCACTATTAAACATTTGAAGCAGTGACAGTAGACCATACTTTCTAGCTGACACTCTAAATAGCACATGAATGTTGGAAACAGTGCCCATCCCACACATGTAACATACAGTTCTGGTATCCGTGATGGGCCCTTTAATATAACATACTAACAGAAGGCCTGTTTTTTTTCTTACAAATAATTTAGTGGTGAGATGAACAAAACAATAGACTTCAAAATTATGTCTTATGTGAGTTAATAAATCTGGTGATGTGTTTTATTTTTCCTGTTGTCAGTAATTTACATGAAAACACTAAAACTAGCCATAAATATACCGTATTTACACTGTTTTACACCTATCCAAGGATTGATATATTTTTGCGGAAAACTGGACAGGTAGCCAGGCTCGAGCTGATACCATCGTGTTGATGTTGTTACTGGATCAACAAAACTAATTTTTGTCCAGGTAAAGGCCTTAACCCTAACTATAGCCCCATAACCCTAACCCTGACCATAATCACATCCTAACCTCCAACCCTAACCGCCCACTTTTTTCCAGAGTGGACATCGATAGGCTTTTTTTTCCCCAAGTTACCAAGCTATGACATCATAACAATGTGATTGGTCAAATGCAATGTTGATCCGAGAACAACACCAATACAAGGATATTAGATAGACCAGGTACCAGGTTTTCCCATAAACAAATTCCAAAGGAGACAGGTAAAAATTTGAATTGACAATAATTCAAATGGATTTTTCTTTCTTTCTATTTTTATTTAGAAATAAAAATAGAATGAAAGAAAAATCAATTTGAATTATTTTTATTATTTATTTATTGCTATTATTATTACATGTTATTATTATTATATTATATTATAATTACAATCTTGTATGTTATTTTATTGTTGTTGTTGTTGTTGTTGTTTATTTTATTCTTTATTTTTACTTCATTAAAACTAAAAATACAGTTCTGGAGAAAAAAACTCAACACATCTCTCCCACAGGGTCTTGTTGTGGTCCTGGTATTCTGTTGGTTTTGTTGTGTCACTTTGACTTTTAGTTTCTTTATGTTTAGTGTTAGTTCTCATGTTTCAGTGTGTTCCAGTTTTACTTTGACGGTTTGTTTTTCTGGATTCCTGTTTGTTTTTTCCTTTTGGAAGAGCAAGGCTCACTTTTCATTATTTCATCTGCCTCCATTTACTACATTGGGGTCGTCCTCTCCCCACGACCCTAATACAGCTTTATAAACTGTTTTTTGCTAAGACTTCTTGCAATAGGAAGAAAAAGTTCTTTCCTAACTACACTTATAGATACATGGTCAAAACGAGTTGGCATGACAACTGTGCCCTGCTTGGCCAGCTTCCAGATGTATTTCTTTCTGATCCTGATATTTTTTTTTTGTATGCTTCAAAACCACATGAATAAACCACACTGTTGTACTGGGTAATATGTTTCTTCATTAACACACACACGGGCATCGGCAATGTCACAAACACCTGCTGCCATGAGTTTCCACTAGAGCAACAAACATCTTATTCTGTTGCACAAAAATAATTTCCAAGAAATGCACACAATGCACCTAACCCAGCTATGACAGTATTTCTAATCCTGTCAATTGTCATAATAAACAACATGGTGTAAAAGTGTTTTATTAAGAAACAGAACAATCTTACACTATTGTTTGTAGAAAACGTATATCTAACAACACAAGTATACAAAAAAAACACATTTACAGTTTGTGCATTGCAAATAAAAAAAATGAACAGGATGGAAACCAAACATGGAGAACATGAATGCTGTTCAGACTGACGACAGCGAAGTTGTACGCAAACACATCCTTAATCCACACTACACAATCACACAGTCACACTTTTAGAGACCTTCATCTGGATTCCTTTTCAATCAACACTTTGATGTTTCACAAGATGTATAAGTGATATTTATGACTAACGTAGAAATGAAAATGTCGTTTTTTCACTGTAGTTGATCTTCACGAATCAACCGCTCAAAGTGGCTTATTTCCAAATCTCCAACTCTCAAATGTTAAAGTTACACATTTGATTTAATATCAATCATTTCATTACAATATTTTTGAGCAATGTCACTATTTCAGTCTACTTTCGCTGCTTTGTGTTGCGCATAAAAGTTTCCAAATCGAGTCAGAAAGGCGTTTCTGCGATGGTGCCAGTAGCCTAATTGGCAGCTGCTAATTTAAAAGATAAAAAATTTGCAGTAATGTGTTAAATCCATTTGAGGACAGCGAGGCTGTCTGGACAGCTAAGTAAATAAACTACCAGAATTAACTCACTTTGGCAGCTACCGTGACCTACATAAACATCTGCTTCGTGTTTATTTTCGTGATTATTGAAAAGCAGCTGGTGTTTATCTTTATGCTACAGTTACTTAACTGACACACTTGAAAAAAAAATCAATGACTGACAAATTTGAAAAACTAACAAGTACAGGAAGTGCATGAAGACACTAAAAAAATCTGGCAACGCTAATATGTTTTATCTTGACGTCTGTGGTATTCAATTATACGTTTTGTCAGTGTAAACAAATAAATAATTATTTACAAAACTAGGAAAAAAAATGCCAACGAACAAAACAAGCAGAGCATAAATAATTTACAAAAGGAATTATAGTACAGACTTAGTATAAACATCTTTGGCACTTACTCGTCGTTCACTCAAGTTGTACATGAAAAGCACATTTAGGATGAAAAGAATAAGGAGAAGCTATAATGGAGTTAAGGCGGGTAAATGATTATGATTTGATTACAGTTTATGTTTGTCAAACACTGTATGATCAGTTCAGCAAAAAAAAAGAAGAATAAAGGCAGAGAACAGCCGAGTCACTTACATCAAACTGTAGGAAATCACAAACAGCATCTAAGAGGTTGTACAATGAATTTAAAGATGTAGAATGGGTACAATAGTTTTAATTAGATATTCGGTAGAGGCTTTTTTAAAAACAAATAAACAAAAAAAAACACATGTTGATCAGTTTTTTTTTCCTTTCTCAGCTTCGGCAAAACTGAAATGTGCCACTGTTTCTCCTCCAGTGGATGAATCAAGGCGAAAACATGGAAGTATGCGAAGTCTGATTTACATTGACATGGATTCAGCGATGACGTGATGTTTACTCAGAGAGATTCTTGTCTTTTGCCATCAGATGTTTTCTTTTTTTCTGTTTCTACTTGATTCAGTTATCTGTAGAAAGATGGAAAAATATCTTCCATTACTGCCACATTTACAATTAAAACTCAATGAGCCCCTGAGTCAAAGTGCCAGAGTGCAGCAACAACATTAGCATTGTGTGCGTCAAAAAAGCGTGTCTCCAGTAAATGTGGCCGTGATTGTGAGAGAAAAAAAAAGCTGCAGACTCATTTTCCACAGTTTAGCGCTAAGTAGAAGATCTGAAGTCCTTGGATGAACACACAAGGATTTTCACAATGCTTCTGGGGCATTGTTCATGGGCAGGGTGGCAAGCAGAAATATAGCGTGACAGCAAACAACAGCACAGAAACCCTCTAACCATTACCTTGTGAGCACGGTTGGCAACTCCGGCTTATCTGAGGTTTGAAACAAGATGTGGTTGGTTGAAAGAGTCTTCGGTTGCATTTATGTTATTCAAATGACCACACTGCTATAATAAACTATGTAATTTTTATGTAGGCATTGGTGTTTAACACCTAAGCCAATGTTATTAATACAAAATTTCTACAATTTAACATGATTGGTTAAATACGTTTTAGGGACAGAACACATTAAAGCTTAAAATCAGTGGCATCCTAGGACTGTCAAATAACACATTGTCATTGGCAAATAACAATGGAGCACATAGCTGTCCACTCTTGTGCAATGTTTAGCAAATTTATTACACTGAGCGCAAATTTCAAAATTTGTAAATAACTTTTTTAAAAATAAAAATTATATTGTTTTTCATTAGGTAAATAACAAACTCATGTTTTTAGACTTGGACTTAAATCAGCCACCAAATAATAGTCATATTTGTGATCTTAATCAAAAAATAATAAAGTGCTTTACTATTTTTTTCTTTTTTGTAAAAAAAAAAAAAAAAAGAAAGAAAATGTAAAACTTCACGAACAAAAAACAATAATTATATTTTGGCTTTAAAAATATAAATTCGATTAAAAAGCTTGTGCGTACTGGTGGATTACCAATATATTGAAAAAGTGATTTGGGTAATAACCAGTATTGTTAATTTAGGGCAGCTGTGGCATAAACTTTCGATAGAGTTGTGAGCTAATAAATAAATCTAATAAACAAATTCAGTTAGCTTAGCTTAATTTGTTTAAAACAAACTTAAAATATTACAAATTTTCTCCATTTAATGTTTGCTTACTTTAGTTTATGTAATTATTTACAGTGAAATGGGGAAGGGCCCCACTTCTGGCACCCTTGCTTTCCACTCTTAATATCAATATAGCTGCTATTTTCACTCAACTAGCATTCTTGATGAACTGATTTCAGCTTTATGCAACACTTGAGTTGCTCACACATATCCATGGGTAATTTATAACAAAACAGAAACATTTGTGGTTATAATTTTAAGTAATTGTGCTTACCTCTGCACTCATACTTGAGGTCAGAGAAGAACACCAGCTCTTGTGAGAAGACAAACAAGCCTAATCTTCCTCCGGCAAAGGTCTTATCATAAATTGGTCCCGAGTCAGCCATAATCTGTTTGCCTTCATAGACCACTACCCTGGAAAACACAAGAAAAACTTCCATGTTTTAATGTCTTGAGACTAAAAAGCTGCATGTCATCAAGAGACTTAAAAGAGGCCTGTAATCAGAGACAGAAAAACATGGGCTTTCCTGTTGTGATCATCTGTACTTCATACCTTATAAACCCGGTCTTTGGTCTGTGGATGAGATGCCACCTGTAAGCTGTGTAATCCTTCCAACCAATGTTTTTGGGGTCATGCCACAGGGTCCGCACCTTTTGTAAAATAGTTAACAACACTAAAATCAATACTGATACAGGCATTGTAACACACCACTTTGCATTTAGATTGCAGCCCACCTGTCCTGGAGTGTTGCCCGTGTGCCACAAAGCATTCCTGAGGTATTCTCCAGTGCCAGTGGTCGAGTTCACAACTTTGAGTGAAACCCCAGAGATGCCAAACGCCTTGGATGGTTTGTCCTCCCAATAGGTCTGTGTGATCTGCTTCCACATCACAACGTAAAAGCGCCCACTCGACTGGTAACCAAAAACAAAGCCTGCATAGTCGTCATCTCTGTCGGTGTTCACGTACATCGTTCCACTGAAGTCCACAGCGCTGAATTCATCAAAACCTGTGATGAGGTGAGCAAGTGTTAGACTCACAGAGCTCTGCACACTTGAATGGAGTTTCAAATATTTTAAAAGGCAAAGGGAAACATATGTGCGCTGCTCACCTACTGCAAGGCCTGGGTCAGAGTTAGCAGTCTGAACTAACTCCTTGCCCTGATGTCTGACCACCCAGTTGGGATCAATTTGTGTGGTTCCTTTAGGATCCAGATGCACCATCTGGAATTTTCTGAAGTCTGTCACACTGATGGCATTGTTCTCAGGACACACATCGAGGATATCTGGGATACTGTCGTTGTCAAAGTCATCTTTGCATGCATCCCCTCTTCCATCACCTAATAAAGCAGAAGAATATAAAATTATATTAAAATCATTTTAAAATGTTTCACCTAATTTAAATCAGATCTGAAACAAACTATTGAATAGGTTGGAAAAATATCTACGGCAGCTAATGCGAGGATCATAACACTCCCACTGCAGTGACTGTTGAGGAGTTCCTCCAACTAAATATTAAAAATGAATGGAAGTATAGCAGTTCTTCCCAGAAAACTGTCCCAAGTACCACTGCCAAGTCTGATGAAGCAAATCAGCCATCTTCTCATGCTGTGACAACTTCCACTGAAACGTCTTAGTATCTGAAGCCTGAAGTCTAGAGCCAGGCTGCAGGCTGGGAACTCATGAGGGAAAGGATGCCAGTGGCTAATGAGGGCCACTGCATGGAAGTAGCTTGCCGTCTTCTGTCATCATCTTTGTTATTGAGCAAGAAGCTCAAACGATTCTATCAAATAAACACTATTTGACAAACTGCAAAGGGTGTGAAAGCATCAGGGGCTTTCTCCTCTGCAGTCTGTTTTCAGTTATAGACAGCTGCACAAACTCCAGGTAACCCTGCTTAAATTGGGCACCGTGGACTAATCACAGGCTAAGGCTAAATGGAATAAAAACTTCACAGCCTGATGGTGCCCTCCAAGGCAGCTCACTGAAGTCATGGAGAATGACATCATCCGTGCCAAGCCGGTCACTGACTCTTTCCACAACCACCAAATTTCACACCTGCTGCAGTGAAAGTAACCGCTAACTCTAAAAGCAGCTGGGAGAGGGCATAGGGAAGGGAAGAAATGTGAAATAAGTCTGAGCGCATAGCGATACTATTTAAGCAAGTAGTCTCAAAATTTTAACAGACTTTTGTTAATATAAATCTTAAGAATGCTACTAAAAGAAGTACACCATTGAATATTTATGCTATAAATCCATGCTAAAAATAGTTGATATCACTCATGTATCAACTTTTTGTATGGATGTGACGCTGCTGCCTTTAAGACTAATACATGCACCATCCTCACCATTAGAGTCCTCCTGGTCTTCGTTGGGTGTTAGCCTGCAGTTGTCTTTGTCATCAGGTATACCGTCGTTATCGTCATCGTAGTCGCATGCGTCTCCTTTGCCGTCCTTATCGTGGTCAGCCTGGTTTGAGTTGGCCACATAAGGACAGTTGTCTAGATTGTTCTGATGCCCATCTTCATCAATGTCCTGGCTGTTGTCGCACTGATCTCCAACCAGGTCATTGTCTAGGTCAGTCTGTTGGATGAATACAAGGATCAGAATGTTAATGCAACATCTATTGACTGTATTGGAAAAAGCCATAATTTGCAGTGTGCATACGTTACCTGGTCAGGGTTGTGTAGCAAAGGGCAATTGTCACACTGGTCGCCGACACCATCCATGTCAGTGTCCTTCTGGTCAGTGTTGTACACATAGGGGCAGTTATCATTCTCATTAAGAATTCCTGAGAAAAAAAGACAAATTTATAGTTGCTATAGTTAACTATAGTAGACTGAATACAACATGTCGTCTACATTTTTAGCTATTTTACCATCTCCATCGATGTCCACTGCGCAGGCATCCCCTTCTCCATTGTGGTCGGTGTCAATTTGAGCAGGGTTGTTTTCATAGGGGCAGTTGTCACAGCGGTCACCAACTACGTCCTTGTCAAAGTCAAACTGGCGAGGATTGTAAAGCAGGGGACAGTTGTCCTGTCGAAGAAAGCACATGCTAGCTAAGTAATGTTTTGACAGTCATGAGCCGAATCATAATGAGTGCACTGAAGAGAACGGATTTGGATTTGCATAAAGTTTGTTTCTGATTTGGTCAGTAACATTAGTTCTCATCTCACTGCATCTCTGCTGGGTTGAGATGTCATAGCATATGAATCACATCATTTTCACTTATTCATCAAGCCAGTAAGTAACCCTTTTTGGCTTATAGAAAATATTTCATCATGGGATAATGCTGACCACTCAAAAGGTTGCAGTAACAAACCCTTATGTTAGCAAAGTGGCTGAACTTTCAGGTGCTCCTTACTTCCACAGCAGATGGTTCTACATACTTTGGCACAGTGTTTTACACCAAATGTCCTTCATGACACAAACCCCACATTTATCCAGCCTTGTGACCAGCAAAAGGAGCAGACAAGCTGCTCAAACTGGGTGTGTGTCTCCTCCTGGTCTCAAAGCCAGTTAACTATGCTACTAGCAAACTATGCTAGCAAAAGTCCCCTTGCTATAGGATTTGGTGGTTTGTAGCTTTTCTTTATGTTTTCAAATATGTTTCATATAATGTTTATGGATTTCTACAAAGGCTGTATATGTTGTTTGCGCAATGGAAATGGCGTAACACATCAATTAACTAGCAAACTGCACATTTATTAGGTAGAACATGGCCGTATTTTTATTTTCAGACTTTAATGAGACGTGTTGCCTTATGTCAAGGCCAACCAGACAAACTCACTATAAATCTGATTCATATTGAGTCTCATTTTTATTTGGAGAGGAAGCAATACTCTAATTAGTATTTGAGTTCAACTCAATATTGTATGTAACCTAGAGTTATTTAGTATTGCCCAAGTTAATGTAATTAAGGTTATTGGGTATTCTGACTGTTGCACTTATAGTATTTCAAAGTTTATTATTTTTAAATATTACATTTTTTAATGTTTAGAATAGACGACTGACTTTATATTGTTCTAGCCTCTAAAAGTATGCCTTAAAGATTTGCTTTGAAGAAATTTTTTGCTTTAAAAATAGTGGTATAAAACCTCTAGACTTTTCCTTTTTAATGCACTGATGAAAAAAAATAACATTATAGGCTCTTCACTTATGTCCAGTTTAATTAGTCCAATAATTTCACTACGGTTTACTTTGCTATTAAGCATCAAATCTCCAGTCTGTCCTGTAAGTTATATGCTTATTACTGAATTGTGTTCATCCTTATGTTTGAACATGATGTCCGTTGTGGGCTGCACAAAAGTTCAATAATAGGATACCACTCGAGTGGTACGACATCTCCCCCAATCATGCTCTCCGTGGATGGATGGATGGATTGGGTTTACCATGTCGAAAGAAAATTGGGGTTTTTTTTTTAGACAAATCATATCCAATTATTGATTTTTTAAAGTCTCTCCACTTTTTTAGGATGCCGCTCACCAGTTTGTAAAAGTGAAAAGTTCTCATACCGTTTCATCCAGAATTCCATCATTATCATCATCCTTGTCACAAGCATCTCCTTGACCGTCTCTGTCAAAGTCTTCTTGTCCAGAGTTGGGGAGGCTAGGGCAGTTATCCTGAAATAGTGGCAGTAAATGGTTGACTTTTGCAGTTCAGTTTGGCATCACTGGATTGAATGTGGCAATATTCAGTGAAATACCTTCTTGCAATGGTAAGTGGCATTAGCACCACACACAAGGTTCTGATTGGGCCAGCCATCCAAATCAGAGTCTTCACCACAAATGAAGCCATCTCCAGCGTAACCCGTCCTACACTCACACTTGTACATTGGATCACTGAAGTGGCTGATGTAGATGCATTCGGCATATTTGTGACAGTTGTGCGTCCTGTCCTTACATGGGTTCTCAGGCTCACATACCTAGATTAAGAAAAACAGAGAGGTTAGATGGAATTTCTTACAAGACACAGTTTTCTAACATATTTTCCATTTTGCTGTTTTTTAAATGTGAAGAGTATTTATTTTACCACTAGTCCAGGCAGCTTGTTTTAGGGACTAGCCCTCCAAACAGGGACACCTCAAACTGAGGTGACTGCTTAAAGAAATTTATTTTTCAAAAAAAGTGTGGAGCACTTGTGATTTTATGACATGGGTAGAGCATATATTCCAAAACAACCTACTGCTCTCCATTTTTTCTTCACAAACTATTCACAGCTGCCACTTATTACCAGATGATGAACCTAAAGTTTGAATGCCACTGCATGAGCTCATAGAGCCAAAAGAGACAGGGAGGCCTTTGATCAGAACTGTGAAATGGAGCCTCTTAATGCCAGCAATGAGACAATTCCCCTTTTCCCAAATCAATTACTGTCAATTGGGGCATCAAATCAAAGACAGGCAGCTGCAGAGGCCAAGAAGTGACAAAATGCCCAATGAGGAATGTTATGCAAGTAGTGGTCAAAGTGACACGTTTTTCAGTTTTCCAGGGACTCATTGATCAGAAAAGAGATGAAAACCGTTGTGTTCCAATCATGTAGTTAATGTGGCATATTTGACAAGTCATATTAAAACTTGTAGTAGTTTTGACAGGGTTGGAAAGAGACATATGTGGGCCACAGAGACAAAAGAAAAACATAGCTTTATGACAATGAACTGATACAGTGCAAGGAAGGAAAAAGAACCATTCATATACACCTCTCATTTTAAAAGTTTAAAGCTACTCACGCTGTCATTTTACTTACAAATAGTGGGTCAAGGTCAACCCCATTCATTCATTCCTATATACACAAACTCTCTTTTAAATCCCCTGAAGTGCTGCTTCAGTCATTTATAAATGTGACATCCAGAAATCCACACATGTGCTTATCCAAATCTCCCTGGAGCTAAATCCACATTATATGCTTTATTGTTGTTTGAGTGGTTTCATACCAGTGGTCTATTAAGAGCACTGAAAAAAAAAGCTAACATCAACTCACTTGTTTGTTCTTCTTGGCAGCCTCCACACCCATACCAAAAGGCTGGGTGCCCTTGTAGCGCTTTGGACAGGGCAAGCAATGGAAACCTGGATCAGTGTTGACACAACGCTGCATTCCATTCACTTTGTAGCAAACATCAGACACCATGTCACACTAGAGGAGAGAAAAAAAAATCATCAGCAAAATTCAAGCAGGTCTTTTTATGGATAAAGTGCAGCTAGGTTATGAAAAATAGTAACTTTTACCTCATTAATGTCTTCACAGTGGGTACCATTTCCACGAAATCCAGCAGGGCACGGGCCACACTCCCACGAGCCATCGGCAGAGCTGCTGCAGTCCACTCCCGCAAAGCATGGGTTGGACAGACAGCCATCTGCAAGAGGTTTAGATGATGAGAATGGATACATACAAGGGAAAACTTTTAATTTTTACTTTTAATTTGTAATGCTTATCTTAAGTTAATGCTTAATCACCTTTCCAAAATCTACAGTAGCAACACAGACAGTATAAAAATTGGAAGTAGCAACCGTGACATCATCCATTGGTTTCTGAAGGCGTGGGCGTGTCTAACTATGATATAATAAGCCATTAACTAATCATCTATGGTTAATCATCATATTTGAACTATAATAATATCACGATTTACAAAATAAGAGTCAATTTTTTTTAATATGACCCAAAGTGAGACCATAAACTCATCAGGAAAGTTTTCACTGAGGTCAATCAGACAGCCATTTTCCCATATACGTCTATTGGACCAGAAGTTTCTTTTGCAACCACAGCTACTGCCATCTGGTGGCTTTTAGGTAGAATGGAGGTTCAAAGCGCTTCCACATTGGCTTAATTTTTCTGAACTGGAAACTATATTCTGGTTTTATGCAGGTTTTGAAACCAACTCACAAAAACTTTCCTTTTATATTAAAATAAGGGTAAGGTTTTTGAATTTTCTTTTGCCAGATTTTTCACTTTAATGCAGTCGAGGTAATCAGTATGGTGCTGGTTATTGTTAACACAGAATTATTACTAGTAAGGTAATCTTTTTTTTTTTTCCAGTGTAGCTGGCAGAACCTAGATTTCCTCTTCCATCTGCCAGTCATTGTTTACAGGTGAAGTCACATCGTTAAACAAGCTCAGAAAAAAAATTTAATCTGTTTATAAAGACACACATATGGCAGCACAGCAAAATGGCTGTGCAAAACAGATGTTTGGATGTTTTTTCCATCATAAAGACTAAAACAATCAAGCTGATCATTACAGTCAACAGCTGACAGCAACTTGCACAGTACACATTAGGACATTCCAAGTACCTCAGCTGCATTACAGGAGAAATCCTAAAATCACTACAAATGCCAGAACATATGTCAGTGCAATCCCTATGCTACATAAAAATGTTTCAGTGTGGGCCTGTGGATCTGTGAACCCAGTCACCTAAGTAGCTAAAACCATAATGCAGAGTGACTAATGCTCACCAATAGGGCAGTCATTCTTGTTACAGCTGTCTCTGTCGACCGCTTCTCCAAAACATTTCTTGCCGCCGTATTGAGGTTCAGGGCTGTTGCACTCACGGGAACGACTTTTGTGCCCCCCTCCGCAGGTCGCTGAACAGGTTGCCCATGGAGACCATGGTCCCCAGCCACCATCAACTAGAAAAACAGGGGAGACAGATGCTTAGCAGCAAGTCACTTTGACATAAAGTGTTTTATTCATGCCACATTTTTATTCTGTTGTTTCTAAACAAGAAATAAAAAGTTCAGAAGCCTGGAACTTAATACTGCATGAGCGAACATACTGAACCGATCTGGACCAACGTTTGCACCAAGACTGACATGATGACAGTCCGAAACACATGGGGAATGTTGCCTTAGGGGAACCACGAGGCACGAGGGAAGTCCGGCTGCTGGGCACAGATGCTGGCCACTGTAACGGAGATGCTGCTTTTGGGTGTTTCCCTTCACAAGATGAAATACTCACTGGGACATGGCTTGGCAGTGCAGCTCTGGGTCTCTCTTCCACTGCCCTCACAGTCTCTGCCTCCCAGCTGTGGCACAGGAGCATTGCAGTGTCGTATTCTCGTGATCTGCCCCTCGCCACAGGTCACCGAGCACGACGACCACGGGGACCACAAACTCCACCCTCCGTCCTGGCGAACTGGGCATCAACAATCAGACATGTCACGCAGCAGTCAAACACATATGTGTTGCGTTATCCTCCAGATTTCCATTATAGTACTTACAGACATGTATAATTTGCCAGAGTTAGGAAAAAAAGAGAGCAAAGAGCACCATATTTTCTACAACATTATGCGATGCTGGCGATGACGGCTCACTTTCAAAGATGTTCTAAGACACTTGAGCCAGTATTTTTGTCATTGTGGGTAAACTATCTTCTAGTGGTTAGGCTGATTCAGTCACTCACACAGATGGAGTGTACTGCTAGCTTCAAGCAATGACACATGCTGATTCTATAACTTCTCAAAAAAAAAAAAAAACACACAACACAAAAAAACCCGTTCAGCAGTTTTTGTTTCCAGCACAAATCTACCAAAATCACCACACCTCACTTAATAGGACATTAATTATCAGATTCATTAATATTTTATAATATTGCATGGAAAGCTGCAGTGAGTCACTGCACTGTGGAACACCCTTTTAGCCAGTGATTTATTTGGAGTTAACTGTGACTGGGCACACCCTGCAGCCCAACCGTGAGATCCAGCTCTTCACTTAGATTCATCCACTCAAAGACGGATCCAGATTTATGAAGGAGAAAACTTTTGCAATTCTGAGGCTCTCATCTCATATTTAACTCACTGCTCGGTTTTTCCACAGTTTCATCATCTCCTCCCCCCACTCCTCTCACTTATCATAACGCTATTTGTTTTAGATTACTGCCAGTGGTGCATACTGTGGTTGAGATAATATCGGTGCAACAGTTACTACTGGATGCCACAGTTCAAATAAAAACTGAGTGAGTCAAGACAAAGCGTTGAAAAAAGAAGAAAGAACAAATCCTCACCACGGCTGTCGCATTTGCCCAGACTGCACTTGCGGGTCTGGATAGAAGGTCCCGTGCAAGGATTGCTGGTTGCGTCGCAAGAGCGGCCCCTCTGTTGAGTTCCTATCCCACAGGTCACTGTGCACTCTGTCCACTCTGACCACGGGGACCATCCATCGTCACTGTCCATAGCTGGAACATGTAAATGCAACACTTTTATGCTCCATCTTTTTGCACACTCACACATATGCTCACTGAACAGAACTGTGAAAAGTTAACAACTGCAGTTTTTAATCTTTATATCAACTCGTTTATCACATGACATCATCTAAAGAACCCACACTGGACATTTTGAGTGCCTGCTAATAAATATGTGGTTCGCGTCCAAAGACATACTGGCTGCAATAGTCCTGTAGCATTAAACTTTAATATGCATGAAATGCTGTGGTTATAGCACATTGCACCATTAATTTAGAATAGCGTGTATAAAATTGCGTGTTTATGTTGTGAAAGGTCCTGTCTACTTACGCAAACACGCGGGGCAACACTCGCCATCGATAAAGGACGGGCTGGCACAGGCCACCGGAGGACAGGTGATTTGGTGGCACACGATCTTGGATTCCTGCCACAAATGAACATTAATGATATGTGAGGCTCTTTAACATCCACAGTAAATCTGCATATATTTCCAGATGACTTGGCACTACCTGACAGGTGCATTTGGTGCAGCTGTCTACAACCCAGTCTTCCTTATCGTCAAACAGGCGGCCATCCTGCCAGCACATGTTTTTCTCTGAGGAGTTCTTCATCCTCCCAAGGGCCTCTTTCATGACTGAGTTTTCTTCTGTCTGAACATACAACAAGTGAGGAAAGAACAGTCAGAAATCTTTAAGACACACTCAAGATCAAAGGTACAAAGCCACTGACTGGGGGAAAGATAGTCCTGCTGATGAGCTGATTCATTGAAAATAGCGTGTTTGAGGTTAGTTTCACCAGGTGGGAAGAGGAAACGCGTGTGTTGCTTTTGCAAATGTTATTCTAATAAAAAAAAGATGACATTTGTTTAAAATCAAGCTTGATCAGAACCATTTCTTTTTGAGATAAAACAACACTACGCTAATAAAAACAAAATCAGTACCAACTGTAGCAACCTTGTAACTTTTCTTGGATTCCTTTGTACCAAGCTATTTCCCCGTCCAGCTCAGCTCATGCTTAGATGCTTTACTTTACTTCATCTAGTCATTGAAAAAAAAAATCTGACAACTTAAATGGATGAGAAACAACAGAAAAAGACTAAAAAGTTACACCCACTTAAAGAATCTACTCAGTTTTTCCCTTGTTGCTGCAGATTAGAAAACTCTGAACTTCTTTACATGCTCACTACTTCTTTGAAAACAGCTTACTGAAAAGTGCTGCTTAGTTACGCACATTACCTCCTATCCAATTGGAGACCAGGCTGAGCTCCTCAACACTTGGGAACTATCGGTGGATAAAGTACTGCCAAAGATTTTCGGGGGGATATGAGTGCGTATGTGTGTGTTCATCCTCCTCTTGGAAAAGGGGAGTAAGCAGTGTGCAGCACTAGAATCTAAGACACCACTTGGTCTGGAAGAGCCTCAGGGACCCTTCTCATACCAGCCGTTTCTTTTTTCCCCCTCAAGGTTTATGCCCAGACTCTCTTATTGCTGGGAGGCTCCCAGAGGAAACACATGAGCTGTTTAAACAAAGCCAGACATTAGACTGGACCCCATCACTGCCAGGGGAACACTTCCTATATCCACATGTAACATGTCATAAAATCTGTCTGACTCACGCTGCCACAGATAGCAGGAGTCATATGGGTTCAGCTGTCACAGGCGACTCTATAAACACTCCTGTGGCTACTCACTGTTTACTTTAAAACCAATGTGGGTTACCTAGTAACCTAATTCAGGCCTCTTTACCTTCAGGCTAACACGCGGAGGGCTGAGTCATCTATTTTCCTAAAATGTTGTTTTTTTTTAAAGAGTTAAATATTTCTTCCATCACACCAGAGCCACCAATTTTACATTTACTGGCCTGTAAAGTTCAACAAAACAGACAGTAACCCTCTCTAAGACAAATGCAAGTGTTTGCTAGGGTTGATTTATGTGATTTAACTCACCACTTTTTGCAATCCGTCAATAAGGTTGCTGACGACAATGCGCAGGCCATTGAGCTCCTGGAACATGGTGCTGAGCTCCTCGCAGGAGCGTTCACACATTTCTGCGCCCACATCATCCGTCTTCTGACCTATAACGTTTGTAGTGATGGAAGGACTCACGTCCACAATTTCCGCGCTCTCAATCACAATATTGGCATCATCTGGAAGAGCAAATAACAGATACCAGGGCAAATGGAGGAAAAATAACGCAGGCTGTTGATGGAAAACATGTTTGAGAGATATGACGGTTGAAACGCAAGGACTCAAACAATTTCCTGTTTTTCTGTAGCTGTCCAAAAGATCACAACAATGGCGTAATTGAAATGTTTATTATGTTCTTAAAACCAGATGTCCAGTCGGTGTCATTCAATTTGGAAAACAAAAAAAATAAAGTGTGTCTGTTTGAAATGGTGATGGTAAATCTGTCAGCCCGAGATGACGGCAGAGCTGGCTGTGGGAGAACAGGACAGGATGGCACTGCAGAGCAGAAATCTCTGGAGTTCCCCGTGTGATGCAAAAACCATATTGTGGACCATAAACCTCGCTAACCTTTCAAATATGTGACCACTTGTGATATGTACTTAAGAGACTGGGGGTGGCCACACAGATTTATACTTGTTATACTCTTGTCTTGATATCAGCACAAAAGAATTATGTGAAGAAGTATGTGGGCTGCAGCATTTATCAGTCATTATTAAGGCTGAGAACTTTGTAATAAAACCAAGTGTATGTTGAGATATTGAGAAAGGGACCTAACTTTAAACTGCAGTGCTATTAGAAGAACAAATATGAAGTTCTTTTGCAGTCTACATCTGACTGCTGTGATCTCGGTAGTCAGAAAATCCTACTGAACTTTAATCACATCACAGCTAGCTATACGAATATTCGATGCCCAAAACAAACACACGAGAGACAAATGGAAGCTCCGCAGAACGCCTGTCCTTCAGCCAAGGCACAACGCGTATCTGCAACTGGTTTGGATCACGCTATGTAAATTGGCGAAGATTAATAGCAGAGCGGGGACTCTAAATCAAGAAGTCATCCAAATTACCCGGTGGTGTCCTACTGTAGCCAACGCAATGTTTTCTTTCCTCTTCAGTCTGCTGGATTCATTCAAATCTCAGGAGGGCTTCACACTGTGTGCGCGTGAGAATGCGTGAAAGCTCGTCTGTGAAAGCAGTTACACATTCTTCTCTCCCCGATGGACGCTCTCGATTTTGTTAGAGTAGAAAGAGGAAATAACAAAGAGCAAAAACTGGGGCAATTTTAATACTGTCCAAGTTATAGGGTTGCCTGGATTTATGGGTGACTTTCGGCATGAATTTTCCTAATGGTGCCGAACCCTCTCTGGTACCAGCCAACCAGCGGAAAACTTCCAGGCGCTGGTGACATTTGTTAAACAAATAAACTCATTCAGCTGGAATTCAACAGTGCATGTGGTGACAGAAAAGCATCAACTGCATACCGCATGGTGATTTTCTCTGTCACAGCAAAACCAAAAGGCTCAATTTCCAAATCTGGTGGTTCTTCAGGATCTCTATCTTTTGAGCTGAAGCCAGTCTTTTGTGTGAGCCCCGCTGAGGATTGCGAGGTCCTTCAGCTGAGAAAAGCAACCCAATCAGCCAATTCGTGACTTCATCCTGTATGTTTGTGTGTACGTCTGTGTGTGTGCAGCTGGAGGTGGAAGCTCCGCACTTTGCAGTATAACATTCACTTTGTCTTTTCTATTTTCTTTCCCAGGGTATTATCCCAAATCCACTGCCAGTGGAAACAAATGTAAGCATCTGTATCTCCTTTTGTTCACCCTGCACGCTGCTCAACCTCAAGCCACTGCAGTGAAAAGCCTGTTGCTGTAAACATGAAGTAATACTGGGATATCTTGCCACATTTCGGATCTGTAAGCTTTTTGATCCATTAAAAAGGAGATAAATTCATGCAAATGGAGTTGACAGAGAATGCTAAATTGTTTGCCGTGGTCCAAGCTTAACAAAACACAGATACTGGGTGCAGGAGAGTTGCATGTGAAAGAGCTTTTAGATCACATCTGCTAGGTATCAGGCATCAAACACTTTGCAAATATAATTATTTTGACTCATCTGTTGGGTTATGAAAAAAAAAAATCACACAAAAGAGAAAGGGTTTGCCATTCATCCTGGATAGCAGGGCCTTCATAGACCTTAAAAACTAAAACAGACACATTCTTACCTTGCTTGGTAATCTCACAGTCTCTACTCAGCAGGATGTCTTCTATTGAGGTGTCAAAGATGAAGCGCACACTCTGAAGAAGGCCCTGTTTGGTGAGAAAATATGTGTCTCAATCACTTTGACATATTTCAGGCAGGACATTTTCTATACCTAGTGCAAGCATGAGCTGGGAATTGGAGCAAACATTTCATGGAAACTCTCTTTTTACCTAATAACATACGTCCCCCCTCATTTCTACACACAAGGGGCAAATTTAGAGTCTAAATTTAGAGTCCTTTCCACACAGAGAAACCAGGGCAACACAGGGAATATGTCAGTCTGTATTTTTGGAAACAGTTGTTTAAACTTTTATTGCAGGGTTAGTGAAGACCACAATTTTGTTTCTTGGACACTGCGAGAGTTGACAAATGCTGGACAAGTAAGGAGTTCCTAGATCCTGGGAAATCGTTCGAATCCACATCCGCTGTCTTACCCTAAAGTGGTTCTCTCGAATGGATCCCTTTGCCACATACATGCGGCTCCCTTCGGCCTTCAGGTGCTCGTAAAATGGCTCATCCAGGATGAAGCTGTCTATGAGGCTGCAGCCGACAAACAGGTTGGCGTTCTCCCCATGAACGTGAAGGGTGATGTTCTTCCACTGCGAGTCGGACAGGTCCACGTCCTCGAATGAAACCACGTTCTGCGAGCCGTCTGCCCAGTAGACCAGGTCCAGAGTGTTGGCGCGTCCGTTGGACACGATCTCAAACTGGCGCCGGCCATCGGGACCCTCCAAACCAATCAGGGTGCCTCGTGAGGAACGGTCCTGGCGTATGCTGGCCACAAATACAAAGCCCTCATTGTTTTGGATCTGACGCAGCATTTGCTTCAGTATGGGTGGGCTAACTGGGGGCAGGTGGTCAAAGCGGATGAAGCGGTAGGCAGGGGCATCTAAGTTCTGGCCCCTGAACTGTTTGGCCCCCAGTGTCCTGCGTGTGATGTCGCTGATTTCAAACAAGTCGAATGATGTCTCATCCTCCTGCTCACCATCTATACATCAGACAAGAGGAAATGTAACTGGAAAGCTAGAAGAAGAGTTCATGAACTTAAAAGCAGAATGGGAGCAACTGGCAGAGTTTTCGCTAAAACAAAAAACAAAACACTGGAATTGGTGACTCAAATGGAATAATAATAATAATTATTAGACAGCAATACCACAATCAATCCATTTACAACTCACCTTCAGTTAAAGCTTGAAGGTAATTAAATGACAACAGCAACAAGAAGAGACTTCTCCTGAGTATCATATCTGCTTCAAAAACAAAGACATAGTTTTTGTTAGATTTGTGCCTCTTTTGTCTTTTTTCCCATCCTTGGTCCATCTCAAATGCTGCACTCAAGTCTCTCAGTCACAGAATGACTGGAAAAAAGAAGAGAAAAAGCCACATGCAAATACAGGAATAAAATGATAAAAACAATAACTCCAGCCAACGAGTTGTTACACAGTTTACAGCTGATTAAACTTTGCAACATTGCACATTAGGTTTTATACCCTGTTATGTAGGAAAGAGTCTTTCAGCAGTCCAGCAAGTTTTTCACATTTATTTATCTGTTTTCACTCTGCAGGTAATGAATCACTTACAGCAGCCCTGGTAAATTTGCCCTGTACTGATTTCTCCTCACATAACATTTCAATGATAAGCAGTGTATGCATTCCTAACCTACTTACTTACCTGACGAATTCAGTATCTTAAAAAAAGAAATCCGTCAGAGATCCAGCGACAAGAGTAAAAACAAAAAGAGCCGAGGGTAAAAATGAATGAGCAGTGGTATCTCCTGTAAAAGCCCGTAAAGAAAAAAAAACAAAAAAAAACAAAACAAAAGTGTACAGTCCACTTTGGTTCACTACATCCACAGTCTGGAGGACCTGAGGCACAACAGTGACCGAGGCGCCCTCCTCCCTCCTCTTATATAGAAGCTCGCACAAAGTCTGTCAATCAAGTGTTTCGGGTCTGAGCAAGTTTGAGGTCGGCTGTTTAAGAGACACAGTTACATAATTATCTTCCGATTGCGTAATTTTCTTAGCCGCGATCACACGCGGAGGCTGCTAGGGGGATTCGTGACCCCTCCCCTCCCGTTTTTCGCCGAGATACCCGCGAGCCCCTCCCTTCCTAACAAACCCACCTTCCCACCGTGTCCGGTGCGGGCTTTCTCAGGGTAACACACGCAGGGATGTGGGCTGTTTTCCTCTAGAGGGACGAGACACCAAAGCTTCATTAAATGGATGCACTAACAGCAGGTGGACTTGATAAGTGTATTGATGTGCAGTTAAGGAGAGCAGAATTGGAATTCAGTCGTGAGGTGGAAAGCCGTTGCGCACTTTCCTCAATAATACTGATCTGTGGTAGATTTTAAAACACCTTTTCATCCACACTCATAAACTTAAAGGTATGCCTCATTTCTGCCTTTCAAGTGTGAAAACCTCAACGCTTGCCAAATGTCAATAATTCAAATTGTGAATCCCAGCTATGTCTGCAATGTGAGACAAAAAGAAAATAAAAATGACCCTTTAATACAACAGATTCCCTGGAAGCTTCAATTTTAGCTGGCGAGCAATGGCTTGCGTCTGGAAATTATCTGGTATTGCCAAAGCTTCCCCCTCTGTGTCCGGGAGAGAAACGCTGATACAACGGCTCATTCCTGGAGGCTTTGGAGGGGTCTTGTGGGTAGACCTTTGTGTACCAAAAAGACACAACTGGGGCATTTGGTTTTGGAGTTGGAGACGCGCATTCCGTTCAGGGCTGAAGAACACAAAGTTTCATACCACATGGAATCACTGCCTTTCAACAACATGGATTCACTTGACCTGAAAGATATTAGAAACTGCAGCTCCGAGTCAGACACTCAAGAGTATGGTAAGGATGGTGGATGAAGTGACCAGAAGAAACCTCTTAGGAGTAGAAAATACACCACAGACTTATTAATTGTGGTTCAAAAAATGTTTTAGTGGCTTCTGTGAAGAACTATATAGTTAGTTATACTGAAGCTGTATCTAAATTGCTAAACATTTTATTCCATTTACTTTTCTAAGTGATACCACCTTTAATTTCTAAAACCTGGATTCCCTCTTTTATTGGTAGTAGGCTTAAAAAGTAATGAGGTTTTACTAGGGTGGTGGGAAATGGCACAAAAAAAGTTTACTGGCATTCTAGGCATCTCTTTAATAAGTACAGAGCTACTGCAGGGCAGATTTAAACAGCGGAAATTAAATTGCAAAATTCTGTATTCACAAGGGAGAAGAGAAGAATAGGTAGCGTGTCCGTATCCATGCCATATTTGTTTGGACGAAATTGGCATGAAGAAAGAAACGAAGAAAAAGAAGGGTGAGAGGTTTTTCATCAGTGGTTCTTTTTTCAACATTTTTGCATCATTTTCTGGGTCAGTTGGACCACATTAACATCCAGTGCTTACTTAGTAAACAACAGAGATCAAACATTAATGCAGATTCGTCTATTAAGGCTATAAACACCTAAGATCTGGAAGGAAAGAAGAAATGAAGGTGATGGATGTCAGTTAGGCTGATAAACAACAATAGTTTCCAGTTCTCTTCTCCAAGCTGTGACTTCACCATGGAGGTTTTAAAAAAAAAAAAGAAAGAAAGAAAGAAAGAGTTCAGAGTGACTCAGGATCATAGTCTTAAAAGGAAATCTGGCACCCAAAATGTTTAAAGTACTGAGAACTGGAGAAAGTGACACATGTAACATGCTCAAATTTTCTGTCAAATCTCAAAATCTCAAAATTTCTGTAAAATACAACAGTTTTAGGAATGCTGAAGGTAGATTGCGCCCTTTTTTCTTCATAAGATTTACTTTAAATATCCCCTTTAGCACAATCGCGCCAAAAAGCTGAGTAATCCCAATGAAACACATTTGGCTGGAATGACTGGCATTGTAAAATAAGCTTGCATAATCTCCCAAATGCAATGAGGGCTCTGTTTGCATGACAGTTGCACTATAATGTATAGTGTGTCTTTCAATATCTGAGAGATGGGGGGGTGGGGGTGGGGGTGAGATGCTACTATCATTATTATGCATTTAATGTGCACTTCAAAGATTTCTATTAGTAGTTGGGGCTGCTCACATTTCCAGTAAGGTATGCCTGATCTAGAGCTGCATTTCAGCTGCAGACTCTTGAATGAAACTTTATACTTAAATATAGAATCAAACAGATTTAGTGCAGGACAGATAGCACACACCCTTCTTAGTGAAACAAGCTGGAAAACCACATTTACCTTAAAATGAAGCGAGTTCAGGCAGAGCTCGGAAGTTGCGCTTTTATAGGCTAATTAGCTTTATCTGGCTCAGTCACAACTGAGTGGCAAGCATGATCCAGTCATAAATATGCAGGTGTACACAATTATACTGTCTGACTGCACTGTCTGACTACACTGTCTGCTGACTGCACTTCAGGAAGAGGCTGTAGTTTAAGATCAGGATATAAGTGGTGTGACTGGGAGGCTGTTAGTATTTAGCCAAAAGCACTAATATCGCTGCTCAAAGCAATTCAGCGGCACAGCGTAAATGTGCAGTTGCATTTGTTTTCTTCAAGAGTTCACACAATAGCAGTTTCCAGTCTTTCTTTGCCAAACACGGTTCAGTGACTGTCACTGACTTCATTTGTTTTTTGCCCGTATAAACATTTGTGAGCTCTGCTTTATTTTCTTTCCTTACACTTCAGACAAAACGTGTCTTCCTACTTGACCTGATGAAAAGCTTTACGGTTTACACCATTGGCGACGTATAGGGCCACAACACAGCAACCCACCAATCAAACATCTGGGCAACAGAAAAGCTATGGAAAATGCAGGTCCTGTACAGAAATAGATCCTAACTCTTAAAAATGATAAACTTTTGGGTTTCTAAAAATGTCCTCGCTTCAGATCTCATCCTTAAAGGAAAAGAAAAAAGCTTTTTCTCACACTGAGATGAATTTTAACATGTAGTAATTTACAACGTTTGAGTTGCCCAACAGGGAGTTGGGCAACAAAACAAAGCTCTATGAAGGTTTTGTGAAGCAATTCAGAAGTCAACAGGAGAGCAAGAAGACTGTGGAAAACACTCAAAGACATGTGTGCACACCATTAATCACTGTATTATAATGTCACAAGACTTCCAGTTTTGACTTTTGGGCTTTGAGGGAAATTCGAACTGTGCAGTGACATGCTAATGCTGCCTGCTGGTCACCCTGTATCTCTGAGCAAACAGGGACTGATACTACAACGAGCATGGCTTATGCAGTCATCGCTTGAAAGGCCAGCAGCTGCAAAGAATCCGACATGACAAGACAAAAAACAGAGTTGGTTTCATTACGTGACACCACAAGTTTGCTTTCAAAGCATTTTAATAGCCAGTTTTCAAGCAAGAATGGCTCACATACCTTGGCTTAGAGCAGACATTGCATCAAAGTGAGATAGCCAGTGTTTGACTTGTTCTCCTCCCAAAGGTTTACGTGTGACCTGTGTGGGTGGGATTTGTTGACACACAATTTGTAAATCCTGCACAACAGAATGTTTCCTGCATGATATTATGCTTGGGATCATAAGTGGATCCGGGCAACTTTTAAATTGTATTGAAACAATAAGAGCAAAATCAGATGGTTCTGGCCTTTGTTTGTGTGCTCAGCCAACATCCTAAGCGGAAGGATGAACAGAGGGAATCTTGTTTACTTCTTTTGTTGCCTGCAGGACCGTTGAAGGATGGCAGGCTGTGACGGCCCCATTAATCGCCTGTTGGTTGCTCATGTTTATCGAGCGCCGAGCGCTGCCAGCTTTACGCAGCGTTGCTTGTCGCAGTGATGTAACCCGGCCTCGGTCAACTCAGCGGGTTAAGACTTATTCCCAGATGTGTATTTGAACCGTTGGACTCGAACGCAGGCAAAACGTCCCCAAATTGCAGGTCTCAAATACAAGTTTGGCGTTGAGTACTGAACTTCAAATAAACATGACATCCTTTCAAAGAATGAAAGAAAAAAGAGGGGGAAAGAGAAAGTAATAGCAGTGTTTCCCTAAATTTACTTTGACTCACACTTCCCTACATTTAGGTTAATAATCGAGTGATTACAAGAACAATCCCCATTTTGCTTTCACTCTCTTTTCTCACAAATGCATTTTCATTACTTAGATGCAATCATTTGGTAATGACTTCCAGATTCCCATTTTCCTCTTTGAGCTGATGGGATGTGTGGAGTCATAGCAGAACAGTAAGATCTCTTACTGGAAATTTATGAGAGCCTAAGAACTGTGAGAATTATGGGTTCTTTTTACAGAAGACTTGTGCAAGAGTGACTAAGAAATCTACAGGGAACAGCAATGTAAAACCTACAAAAAAAAAAAGATTGTAGGTATGGACAGTTAATGCAAGAACTAAGAGGAGTGTTGTGTGAGAGAGTGAACAAAGTGAGAGTGAGATCTCTTCAGCGGAGAGGAAAGGAGGAGGAGCTTTGGCCTTGGGTCCCTGGGCACAGAAGGTGCTGCAGCATAGCTGAAGCTTCGGTGCCGATACAAACTCATCCTGCATTTTAGTTGCTCAGGGACGTAAAATATAGGTAAAGGTTTGAGTTTTTGAGTACTGTAAAGTACATACATCACAACAAGGCATCCTGCAGAAGTGTTGGAGAGTAGATAGCACAATATTTCATGGCTTCCATTTTTCATTTATATCGCTCCATGGTTTTACTTCCTTACAGTTTAAAAGTATTGTTTTATATTATACTTTTCATTTTGATGCTTTGACAGTTACAGTCTCATGACACAAAAAAGAAACCTGCTTTTATGTACCCACGGAACATTTAATAACTACAATTTAAAAAAATCCACCCCTTGACCAGTAATTTAAAAGTTTGAGAAATCAAAAACTGGACTACACAATATTTTCTCCATTTGCAAAGGAAGGTGGTAAACGTGCCACACAGAAAAACAGGAACATGAGCACCACGCAGGGTTTTATTGTCTTTTTTGGTTGTTACAGTACAGGTCACTGCTCACCGCTGTTCTTCTTTCAGTAGCAATTTTCACACATGCACAGTAGCCTTGAACCTCTCTAGACTTCAGGCTATATCCAAAAAGATGTGTTCATCTTTCAGATCTGACAATTGAAGCCAACCGGAGACATTATAACCAGAATTCTGAATGTAAATCTATGGAAAAAATCCCCAAATGCTAAAAACTGACGATTGTCACACTCCTGTCACCAAGGAGCAAATAAACTGCTGGAACAGGAAACATATTAGTCGACCATGTTGTTTGCACTAATACAGGCATGCAGCAGAGATTTCAGAAGTTGTAACTGTACTTCATACCTTCTCTTGGCATACCGTATACATAGGGTCAATTAGGATGGCAGTCTGTTAAGTGCTCTGCTGGAATGAGCCAAACATATTGATTGTGGTGGCACTCCTAACTGGCCTTTGCGCATGTGTAGTAGAAGTAGTGTACTTGTGGAGGAAATATGAGCCTTTTAAAGCTTACTTTGGCCCACGTTGCCAAACTTGATGGATTTGAGAAGCAGTTTGTGCAGTTTCTATCCATTTATTTAGATAGTGGTTTTATAATATAGACAACAAAGTGGTGTACAGGAGGCCTCCTTGTGACAGTCTTATGAGCACTAATTGTCCTTGGTTTTTCATCAAGAGGGCAGCACAGAAAATGCTCCAGTCAAGTAATCTTTTACAAACAGTCAGTTTTTTCGGACATTACGGGAACATGCTGTATGTGACCAGGCAAAATGTAGGAACATCAACAGCGCCGTGAGTCCTGACTCCTGCACGCTGTGCTGAGGCAGCATCCTCACCTAAACCAGAGGGACTACTTCCAGGAATGAAACTGTATCTCATGCTATTACCTGTTGTGTGCTGCGTGTAAAAATGAGGAATTACGAGCAATGTCAAGGTCCGAGTTCACCAACAAAGATGTTTGAAAGGTATGGAAAACTTGCATATATTGCTCATTATTCAAAGTGAATTGCTTTATGAGCCACAGGTAATAAATCTATTTGGTATTTGAGCGGGGAAACACGGAGTTGAATTTGATTTATGAAAAAGGCAACAAACGTATGTGGTTTTAAACAATAACCTCATTGTTTTAACACCTAATTTGAAAGCAACAAATCCGTCAAGTGGAGGGGAGAATGTGCTGCATGCTGGTTTTTGATATAACAGAGAAAAAATAATCACTGAATCATACACCGAGGGTCGGTGCAGTTAGAAGGAATGTTCCAGAAGAGAATTTCCTGCTCATTATTGACTCCAGGTTTCATCGCTGGCAACCTGACTCTGTCTGTACACCGAAAGCTTTAAACATTTGAAGTGAGTTAGTGTGACGCAGCTATAGTTTCCTTCAAAAACCATCTAAAATTCAGTTCTGAGATGTTTTCACTTCTGCTGAACCAGAGTTCATTCGAGGGTATGAAAACCTTATGAAATGGAGTTCTGCCATATACTTACTTTCTTCCACAGATTTAAGTTACCCGGACAGGTGAAAGCCACGGCTAGTTGGCAACCACATAAGCTTAAAACTAGGCTCGCAAGGATGACACATGATGTATGTGTGTTTTTTAATATCTCTCACTTTGATGTGTTTTCAAACACTGCCGGCACACTAAATTGGTGCAGAAATATTGATCACATCTTCCTCTTCAAAGCTCTCCCATTGTTTGTTTTATGGCAAGAGTAAAACTCTAAGAACCAGAGCTTAATGTTATGTAACAATAGTAATATTTAAAAAAAATGACAGATTATCAGGCTACACAGAGACACGTGCACTGAAATGGAGCTCAAGCACATGTGCTGGTAATTTCCCAGCTTACTTAAACATGATTAAAGAGGAAAACATAAAATTGCCTCTTTAAGGAAATAAATTCAGCCATAAAAACAAAGGAATTCACTAATGGTAGAGGTTAATGTTCAAATGCTATCTTTGTTCAGTGAAAGGTTAGTTTAGTTTGATGAACCTGAGAAATGGGCAGAGACTTGATGGTTTATACTTACTTGCCAAACTACCATCTTATCTCACCCTTGCGCCTCGGCTTAATGGAGCTGACGAAGTGCCTTAACCTTATAAATACTGTGCGCTCAGTGAGGAGGTTCTTGTTTTAAGGTTATTATGACACCTCTGGATTTCATGTTACGTTTACCTTTTCGAACGATCAACAGTATTTGAATGCATTTTACCTCAACAGGGTTTGTTCACGGATCTGGAATCCTGTGTTACGTGCTCCTGTTTTTCCCATTTATCCCCCTAACTCCGCAAGGGTCTCGTGTTGATTTATCAGAGTGTTAAGGGTTTCAATGTTTATGCCTCGTACCCTGGATGACACCATCTGGTAATAATCTGTATTTCCGTTGTTGTCTGCACAACGCAGCCCAGAGCTGCTCAGGACAGAGTCAAGTACACTAAAGACGCTAATTGCTTGTCTGTCTTCCTGTGTGGCTCCATTGGGATATTTCACCAATATTTATTAGTGACTTTAAACCTTATCTTTCATGGTCATTATTTACAGTTACCTTGAATGTTGCAGGCAGAAGGGGTTAGGCTGGGACATGCGCTGCACCGTTCAAAATAGAATCTGTAATTTGTGGACCACAAAAGGAGAAGCAGAGGGCAGCGACTACACAGCATGTTATATCTGATGCATGAACTAATGTATGTACTCAGGGCCTCATACTAGATGGTTTTCAGGAAGGGTGGTGTCAAAGTCAAAAATGTTCTTGACTTGGCTGAGTGACAGATTTAATGTGAACTGGACTCCGAACAGCCATAGCTTGTTGTTTTACACAAAGTACCGTACACGGCTGATCAAAAACAAGCCTTCTAGCATTGACACCATTAGCAATAATCTTCCCTCTTTTCCCTCCCCCATGTTAATGAGCATTGATTGGCTCACTTTGATAAGACTTCAGAGTTTGTCAATGTGGTGGGGTGACTCACAAATAGGTTACGCCGTGCTAGTCAGAGGTCTCCCTTAGAGGAAGGATGAGAAGTTTGGCCATTTTGGAGAGTGTCAGATCAGAGCTCCAACTCCTCCACATGGAAAGGAGCCAGTTGGATGGTTTGGGCATCTGTCAGATGACTCCTGGGCACCTTTTAGGTGAAGTGTTTCAATCATGTCCTACCAGAAGGAGACCAAGGACATGCTGGTGAAGTTACGACTGTTGACTAGCTTGGGAACACCTTGGTGTTCTGGGTGTCCCACCAGAACTGCTGGTGAGATAGCCGGGAGGAGTGAGATCTAGGCATTTTGTTGCCATGGTGATCTGGACCCACATAAGTAGGAAAAATGGATGTATGGATGTTGTCCCCACAGGCTAAAAAGCAATGGAAGTAACATGCTGGTCCAAGTATAGCCAATCAAGTGTCACGAACCTGCTTGTCCTTATAATGGTCAACAGCAGGTGATAAAGAGGTCTACTTGAAAAGAATTATATGAGAAACTGACCCTACTTCTCGCTTGATTTATCTCCTCAGTAAACATTTTCCTAGTGAGTTGTTGATCTAAATTGCGAGTTGCGCGTCTTATTTAATAGAGAATTATGTTTATTTTGTAAATTATAATCACACTCAGAGTAAACTACAAGATAAATTGGGTTATGTTTCCAGACGTAGCTATTTGTGATTCCCAAATTGCTTCTGTATGAGAATCCTCTGTTGCTGGCTTCTCAGTCTGAGCCACCTCTGGTTTCAAGAAGATGCCAAAATGCCATCATCAGGTGGAACAAACTAAGATGGAAGTAGCTACCATAATGCATAAAGGTCACGTTAGCTACTTCCATCTTTTATGTACAGCTTATGGTTGTATGGTTGCTTCCACTGTAGCATACTGATGCTCGATGACTGATACCATCATTAGTGTCTGAACATTTGAAGACTCTCATTAAATAGATTGCGTATGAGCTGAATCTCAGTTATTTTTCCTGTAATTTATGTACAGAATATAAATCATTACAGATATCATCAGTTTGGATTTCTTTGGCACAATTTATAGAACATTATACGTTGTTCCGTTAGCTTTGCTTATACTAGAATGAACTGAGAGAGCAGAACAGCAGTTTTTGACACGTGTCCACTCCCTTAGCTTTGAACTCTTGAGAACAAAAGAGCAGAAATCCTCACGAGTCTGTAGATCATCAGTAAAGTTCACTTGCCTCATTATGACCCAAGGGAAATGTGTTCAGAGTGCTGATGAGACTGTGACCAGCGAGCCAAAAGACCACCAAACCACATAGCGGGGAACGACATCTACATATTTGTATATTATGCTGAGGGCTCTGCATATCTTCCTCCAGCGTTACACCATGTTCAGTGCTGTCATATCCAGCATCTAATAATTCCAAAGCTGGAGACAAAGTTCTTCTTTCTGTCAGTTTCAATGACAAAAGACTGTGAGAGATTGAATGTTGGACACTCATAATGTTTGGGTGTGGATATCATTGAAGTCCTTTTTATTTTCAAGTGTACTTCATTCTTTAGTGGTGAGCTCAATGAAGGGAGTGGACCCAAAATGACCTCACACAGACAAAGGATTTGCACATATGGCAATATATTACTTTGTTTTGAGAGCACATGCTCCCTGAATTCAGGTTAATTCAAGGAAAGACACTGAATACACACATTCCAGGACGAAAATGGAGAAAGAACATGGCTCCGTAAATTTACCCCAAAGACAATTTATCATTCTGCTCCGATAACAAGTGTCTCCTACTTGCAGGAACACTAAAGCTCACCGTGACAGGGAAAACGCAGCGTTGCCAGTACATACCTGTCTTTGTGGCATAAACACATGCACCTACACACACGCACACACACAGTACATACATAATGTAATGCATGACAAAGCAAGAGGTACCACCCTATAAATCCTATCCTATCCATATCTGGCAGCTGATACTGTGCAACTTCAAAGCTATACTTCATGATCTAGCTGAGGATCGCGCTGCACATCTTCACAGACAGCCTGCCTTGGTATCAATTAAAGTAAGCAGTCCAAAAAGGGCAGAGTAAATCAAATACAGAATACCGGACAGGGGACAAGACACAGATGAGCAGTTTTTGGAAAACAGTCTGAGGACGTTAAGACTGAGCAGACTATCAGTGGATTTAGCACCATCACATAATGCGTCAACTATGATATCTTTTCCTAATGGACAGGGGATGAGTGATGCTTGAAATTATGTCCCCCTGCAGATAGGGGATGAGCGTTCCTCCTTTCTGTCTGAAGACTGAGTTAAGGCTTACAATATGGTGGGGGTGACAGGAGCAGCAGAGCAGGAGATAGTAACTGTTTTTCCAAAGAAAATTAAACATCACCAGGAAACGTTACTTAGCAATAAACTGTGGTATTAAACTTGAGATAGAAAGAATATCTTAATGTTGAACCTAAGAGGACATGCGATATAGGATTGATGAGTTTGTGACTTCAAAAATAATTTTTGATTTTATTTCCAAATCAATGTAAGAGAAAACATATTAATCTGTCACCTTGTTTGGAGATATAAGAATGACACAAAAGAATAGAGACTTAGTGGCCTCTGGCTGGGCCATTTAAGGACATTCACAGAGTGGTCCTGAAGCCTCTACTTTGTTATATTGACTGTGTGCTTAGGTTTGTTGTCCTGTTTGGAGCTGAACCTTCAGCCAAGTCTGAGGTCCAGAGTGCTCTGGAGCAGGTTATCATCAAGGATGTCTCTGTACATTGTTGCATTCATCGTTCCCTTGATCTTGACTGGTCTCCCAGTTCCTGCTGCTGAAAAACATCCCCACAGCATGATGCTGCCACCACCATGCTCTGCAGTAGTGGCTGGTTTCCTCCCGACATGATGTTTGGCATTCAAGCCGAAGGGTTTAATCTTTGTTTCAGAGAATTTTGTTTCTCTGGTCTGAGAGTCCTTTGGGTGCCTTTTGGCAGACCTTTTGGCTGTCATGTGCCTTTTACTGAGGAGGGGCTTTTGTTTGGCTGTTCTGCCACACAGGTCTGATTACTGGAGTGCTGCAGAAATGGTCCTTCTGGACCCTCTCCTCTGTCTACAGACAATTCCTTAAACGTCATGGCTTGGTTAGTGCTCTGACATGCACTGTCAACTATGGGACCTTATGTAGACAGGTGTGTACCTTCATGTCGAATCAAATGAATTTACCACAGGTGGACTCCAATCAAGCTGATCAGCAGAAACAGGATGCCCCTGAGTTCAGTTCAGAGTGTCATGGCCAAGGCTCAGAATATACATGTTATATTTTAATTTATTATTTTTAATAGATTTAAATTGTTTTGTAGAATTTTGAGGTGAAGAATGAATTGAATCTATTTTGGCATAAGACTGTAACATCACAAATGTGGAATAAGTGAAGAGTTTTAAAAAAGATCACAGAAAATAATAAGGAATCTTGCATCAAACAGGAAACATTAGAAATTTAAGCTTGCCAGCTTTTTTGTAAATAGTATTGTTGCAAACCAAGAGGAAACCTAAAAGAGGTTAAAATAAAGCTAATTTATTGGTGCAGTTCCTTAACCGGCCACTTGAGGTTTGCTTCAAAATTGAGTCAGTCCTACAGGCTTCATGCGAAAATGTTTACAGCTGAAATAAGCATGTTTACAGTGTTGTGCAAAAAACCGTTTTGGTCCCTGCAGCTAATTTAATCTTTATACTGAACTGTGCTATGGAAACTATTTTATATAGGATTCACTGATTTATTTTATAATACATCTCAAAGGTATGTACAAATAGTTTGTGTGCCAACACAGGTGGCTACAGCTGGTAGCAGGTTCAAATGTCACTTCTTAACTGAGCAACAATCTTTGTGTTGTTATTGAGTTTTGGAACATTTTAAATGTTTTTAATAATCTGATTCATAACCAGAGGTAGGAAGTAAAATAGTACAAATAATTAATTATTGTACTTTATCTGTACGTGAGTACAAACTGGTTCATTGAACATGACAGTGAGTTTACTGACCAAAATCTCTGAGGAATGTTTACAGCACCTTGTTAAATGTATGCCACAAAGAATTAAGGCAAAAATAAGTCTGACCCAGTACTGATGTCTCCTGAGTGTAACATCAGAGTATCAGAGCAACATATTATTAAACACAACAATAAAAATGAGTAAATATAATACACACAACCAGGATGAAACAGTGTATTCATACGCCACACTCACATTAACTTCAGCAATGTAACCATGTCAAATGTAAATTTCACATTGAGCCTTTACATCCTCTACTATGTATTAGAGTACCTGACAGTTTGTTGTGACTAAGGTAGAAAGGACTAAACATCCAGCACAAACAATGGAGATGGGTGTATCAGTATGAACAGTAGGAGCATTTGTGTGTCTGGCAGCCAAAGAGGTTGCACCCAGTTGATGTCATAGCTCTACGTGCTGATCTGCTAAGTGGAGGTCACAGCCAGCGATATAAGAAGTACATCTGTTCCACATACTGAACAAACTAAACGTTATGCTTGACCATTCAGAATGTGCAACAGATGTGAATAACTGCTAATAATAATTGTTTTTGGCAAATTTTGCGATATTATGTTTAATTGACTAAATGTTGCATCACAAAAATGCGGCTAAATGAGTTCAAAGAAAGCACTGCGCTCCCTTTAAATAAGAAATGCACTGGAAGCATGGGCAGGAAGTTTAACAAAGACGAATGATCTGAAATAGCTGGTTTCTACTGACAATTCTAAGCACTGAGGAAGAACACACAAGAGCACATTTTTATATAACTCTACCTGTTTTTCATTAAACCAAGAGCAAAAAAAGAAAACGTTTAAATTCTTCTTTCCCAATGAAAATCCCACTTGGAACTGCATTAATAAAACCTGCATGGGCTCTGCAGGGGCCAGCTGTAATTACACAGTCTTGTTGAGGACACTGTGCACGGCAGCGCTGGTGTCACAGGACAAAGAAGAGCCACTGCTAGACTTAAACAGCCTGAGCTTCCCATCCAGGGTCCCAGTTAGCAGCTGTGAAGAAAAGAGAAAAAGCATGACATCATATTACGCTTTTATTTTTGCACTTTTTTTCTAAAACCGTGTCAGACATCACTCTTCTTTTTACCACCTCTCTATTTAGAATACAGAGTTTCATAATGGCACACCTAGATCCCCGAAGAAGAAGAGCACCACTGAGGTCAAGACCCTTCTGTGTTCCCCACCAAAATTCTTGATTTTCCATACCTGCCATTTATCACCAACCCCCCCCCCCCCCAAAAAAAACCCATCATACTGCCAGGCCTTAACTCTGTTATATAACTTTGTTTATTCAAACAAGGAGATTGAGGTTCCTGCCAGCAATACTCTCAGTGAGTCAAACATTTGGAGATTAATAAGGCACCCACACAAAAACACAACAATAAACTAGCATTAATCCACACCCTGCAGGCAAACACACACGCACACACTACACACTTAATGACATGTGCAGGCTGCACACAGACGAGCACAAATACAGACGATCAATGCTTGACTATAATTTTTAGTGAGACGTACACAGTGAATCATATGTCTCTATCAGCCAAGAGAGCAGATGAGGCTGAGGAAGCATTACCTCAGCACTCTGACAGTCCGTCAGAAGCAGTGGGAAACCCTCTATGTGGGCTTTGCAGTGAGACTTATAGCACATTTTTACATGTGCAATTGTTCAGAATTTAAAAGTATACCATATTATGGAAAAATAACTCAAGATAACTCACAAACAGCTGTTATAACCTCTATTTCATGCCACTTCAACCCAAGTGTATTTTTACCACCCAGTCTTAAAGTGATTATAGACTTTATATAAAGTAACGGCCTCCGGGGCCTGAAAAGTGAAAGTGAATGCTGAGGTGCCTGACGCCTCTGGCTTGACAAAAAAAAGAAAAGAAAGAGATCTTGTTGTATAGAAGTCAGGGGTAAAACAAACCTTAGGCTCACATTGACCTTTGACCCTCAGTAAACATCTACATGATGAGTTGATGTTCTTAATTGTTCAGTTCTCTTTCATTTTTTTAGTTCAGTTCTTTCTGACCTCGGTGTTAATTTAGTAAATGATGGTGTCCTCTAGAGTCTTAAAGGGCAATAAGATAATGACTCATATGTGATTGACAAATAGCTACCATGTGAGCGTGTCCAGTAAGATCCACCAGTTACTTTCCATGTTTCAAAAACCTCAATGATGACACTCAAAACACTCAGACTTCCCTAACCAATGGATGATGTCACAGTATGTCCATCTTCTATATGACACCTTTGTAGGTAAGTGGAGAAAAACAAAGAACCAATCAAAAAAACCCAACATTTTACAAAATGGGAATACCCCATCAGGGAGTTTTACCTATGGTGATTATCTAGACCTGAGGTGGCTGTAAAGACAGCATGTTTTTTAAAACCATGATAACATCAGGAATCTTGGCAAACAATGATTTGCCAAGTTGTGATAAAAAACACATTTGGTACAACAATGGTCCAACATTTTTTCCCTTGTACTAAAAAGGTTTTATGCGGGAGAAATAATCCTTTACCAGCAAGCAGATGCCTGTGCTGGGAAAGGGAGTCACAATAGCTGAGGTCTGAGGATGACTCAAACACACTAAACTGGGCTGGATGCATTCTTCCTTTGAAGGGTGAAAGTTGCAGTTTCTCTTCTATAGACACATTAAAGAATTCCTGGCGATTGTGAATCCCAGAGACAAGTTAACTTCCTCATAAAGGCAACCCAGTGAGCACAAACATATTACATCTAAATATGCATAGTATTGTCACGAGGAAACAGGGAGGACTCGGCGCAGACTGAAATCACAGAAAACTTAATTTTATTTACACACTCCCGGTGCACTATATACAGGTGAAGGAGAAGGGGGCCAAGGTTCCCAGGGGTACAGGGAAGAATCGGGAAAAGTGTCCTCTCTTGCTCCGCTCCACACGAACAGAACAATGCACTTGGAAAGGTCCTTTCCTCACACACGCCACTCTCACTGCGGCACTCACGAACAGGCTTCAGTGTCCAAACTTCCAAACCGAGCACGAAGAATCTGTATACAGAGATCAGGAATTAACACGGAAAACTTTCACGAAGAGAGCTCAAAACTGGCTTAGGCTAAAGTAGCACTGACAAGCGTTACTCAATAGTCCAGTGGAGAGGTGCTCTCAGTCACTGCCTTAAGTAGCGAGAGCAAACAAGGTGAGGAGCCACAGGTGATTGCTTGCAGGTGGTGAAGGCCAGGGGCGGGAGCCCACAATGAGCTCTGCCCAGGCAGCAAGTAGAGAGAGAGAGGAGAGAGAGAGGAGAGAGACAAAAGCAACACACGTAGCCACACAGGGCCAGCCGGGCAGGCACGGGGACCATGACAAGTATGTGATCGTGAGTCTTTGTACACCATGACGTCCACCTCAATGACCTTAATCAACAACAGCCAGGCTGTCTGGTTCTTGCTCCCAGGCAGCTGAAAAGCCTAAAACAGGGATGTCTAACATAAGTCCCGGGGGCCAGAATCTGGAAGGCTTTGGAAAATGTGAACTGTATTTTTATAGGTTTTATAGCTTTTCCTAAAAAAAAAAAAAAAACCTCCACCATGGCCATTCATATTGCACAAAAGTAAAGCAAAAAAAAGAAAGAAGAATTCCTGATTTTTATTTTTTGTTCACAACTGTAGACATTTCCAACTTTTCCAGTTGGGTCACAGTTAACAGTTAAAGTTAAAAAAGTCAGTTAACAACTTTCTACTTTATTATTACAGGACTTAACTGGGGAATGAACAACTAGAACATTTACTGCCATTTTACACATTTATTCCTGACATATTTCTTTAATATGGCAGATTTGTGGCACAATTAGGCAAGATTTTGTACTTATATAGAAAAACTGAGACTTATTGTTAAAATTGCACTTCATTTTAATTTTCTTAGGGATTAAATGTGTAGTTAGGTTTCTTTACACTAACAGAAAGGGGAGTTATACTGGTCCAGCCCACTTAAGAGCTAAGTGGGCTGTATACAGTCCACAATGTAAAATGAGTTTGACATCCTTGACCTAAAACTACAGCTACAGTAGCAACCATGGTTTTGGATCAACTCTGATCCAAAACCACTGTTACTGTGATAATACACCAATGTAAGCATGTAGTGTTAAGAGATAAACACAGAAAAGTCCAAAGGAATCCAACACATTACATCTTTGCAACCATAAACTTTTATTTTGCCCCAAACAAGCCCACATAATAAGGGTAGCTGAAGGTTTTATGTGACCTTTGGTATCAGATGTTTTTGTTAAAAATACTGACTTACTACAGAAACACAGAAAGGAGTCATTGTGGGTCATGACAGGTTTGGCTGACATTACAGCTTCATTTTCAAGACAGACACAGTTTTCATCAAATTTGATTTCTGTGGAATTTTAGATAACCTTATGCACATAACCTGAGGCTCCATTTGTGAGTTTTGTTCATTTGTTTTGAGGTTTGGTTGAACAAAGTCCAAGTCCAAACTTTTTAGGAATTCTGAGTAAGATCAGAAAATCCATTGCATGGTTTGTCACGCATGTTGCATAATTTATTGTTAGCAACTGGCTCAACACCACGGAAAAGAGACCACAAATCAACAGTTCAAAGCCAGAATAAAAATGCCGATTGAGAAAGCAATGTGGATTAGATTTTCAATGGTGAGTCAAATTTTGGCACTCTGGATGACAGAAAGTATATGTCTATAGAAACCGGTATGAACAAATGCTAAGGATTTGATAATATGGCGAACAATGTGTTTTCTCCTCCCAGAGGATGCCATTCATCAGCTGTGGAGCCCAACGTAGCAAGATGTTCTGTAGTGACCATGCTGAGAGTTGAAGGAGGATCCAGATGACAGATGGAAAAAGGGGCAGATGGTCACCACGGTTATCTCAGTCTTGACTTTACATAGACATGGGATCAATAAAAGAAATGTATAGTCTGTTGCTCGTGGTGATAAATAGTTGGTAACTTATGGATATATTCACACTCAGAACCTTTTAGACATTAGACAACAGACAATACCATCTGGGTGAATATAAGAAAGTAGTTATATAAAATATAATGTTTTATATCCTCTGCTTACCCTTATATTTTTTAAATGTAAATCTTTATATCTGTGTATCTTTAAAACATTACAATTGCATGAAATGAGGGAAAATAGAAGAAATTAAGAAATCTGATTGTACTTACGGATCTGTACTTAACATTTTGAGTACTGGGACAAAGGAAGTTCACCATTATTACCTAAGACCACAGCCAACTGAAGAAGTTCTGTCTAATGCATGTGAAAGGTTTTGATACTTAAAAATGTCTCTTGTGACTTTGAAACTTCCTGTTCATTGCAGTTCCAGCTGTGCTGAACACAGGCCAGGCTGTCTCAGCTCAGTCTGTGTCTCACTGTAATGTGACATTCTGGAGTAGACAGCAGTCCACCTCTGTATTTATTCTCTGGCTGCGACAGTACGAAGGGGGTAATGTCTGAGGTCAAGAGGAAACATATCTATCTATCTATCTATCTATCTATCTATCTATCTATCTATCTATCTATCTATCTATCTATCTATCTATCTATCTATCTATCTATCTATCTATCTATCTATCTATCTATCTATCTATCGTAATCAGCCAATCAAATGGGCAGCTCAATGGGCAAGTAGAAACAACACAACATTAAAGTTGACTTGAACATGTCTACTTGAATGAGGCATGGTTGTTGGTGCCAGATGTTTTGGTCTGAGTATTTGAGAAACTGCTGAATACCACACCCAGACCACACTGGGTAGCACTTGTGTCAGCTAACAATAGGAAGCTGAGGCGACACACAGGCTCACAAAAACTGGAGAACCGGAGACTGTAAAAATGTTGCTTCCTCAATTTATGCTGCAAGGTTTGAATGGTAGGGTCAAAATTTGAAGTAAACATCATGAAAGGAGAGCTCCATTCCACCTTGTATCAACAAATTAGTGGTGTTATAGCATTGAACATCACTGAATTGCCACAGTTTTCCTGCTAACTTTGTCATCCCTTTTATGCTCATTGTACTCATCTTCTGATGGCTGCTTCCAGCAAGATTATGCACCATATCACGAAGCTTCAAACAAACTTCATCCAACAGAGTACCTTTGGAATGTGACAGAATGGGAGATTTGCATTTGGATATGCAGCTGGCAAATCTGCAGCAACTGTGCTATTGTGTCAAACTCCCAGGAAAGTTTACAGCATCTTGTTTAATCTGCCTGCAGTAGTTCTAACGGCAAAATAATGGTCAACCCACTGCTAGAAGAGTGTGCCTAATAAAGTGGCTGTGAGTGTACAATGTACATGAATCAAAGTGTTGCGCTGACATCACTGGTATTCGTGATACACCAAAATTACTCATATATTGGTTTGTGTGGTGCTGTTAGGTAAAATAGGTAGCAACAACCAATGATTTTTACTGTTAAATAACCTAAAAACCATTGTAAACTAATAAAATAATAATGTAACAGCATCAGAAAGTGCATCTTATTTCACTGGAGTCCTCAAATGTGCTACTTTTTCCAACCAGCAGTTGCAACCACGAAGATATAAAATTGAATTGCTATTCATTACAGCTGTAATTGTGCTGATCGCACTGTGCTGCATCTCAGGGAAAAACTCCAGGGATCCTTTTATATCCTAGTCCATCCCTGCTGTGTGAGTAACAGCTGCCAAATGGCCACGAATTAAAAATGATACAGTAAAAATGTCTACTGGGACAACAGCTGGGTTTTTTTTTTGCCCGGCTGCGAAAAGTAAAGATAATAAAAGCTGACATAGAGAGACAAGAAAAGCACTTAGCATGAAAAGTCACAGATATGACTCACTCTTTGTTCATCTTAGTTTGGATGATTGTACGTGTTAAAGTTTTGCAGACAACTGATTGTGTCAGCAAGTGGTCATGGTTCTGCGCTACCTCCAACACACTAAGTGCAAATAAGAACCAAGTACCTCGGAGTTCAAAAACGTACACTTAGTCCAAAGACTCTAAAAGAAGACAGTAGATTATAACAAAAAACAAAACAAAAACAGATGTATGACTCAGAAACTGACCAGACGTGTAGCAAGGTGGTCCAGTAACTTACAGTAAGATACAGTGGTGTGAAAAAGTATTTGAGCCATTAGTGATTTTTTTAGTTTTTTTGCACATTTGTTACATTTAAATGTTTCAGATCATCAAACAAAGTGTAAAATTAGATACATTTTAAATTTTAAATTATGGTTTTATTTACTAAAGAAAAAAGCTATCCAAATCTACCTGGCTATATGTGGAAAAGTAATCGACCCCTAAATCTAATAACTGAATTGCACTGAATAAAAACAATTTGGCAAAGAAGAGTGGGCCAAAATTCCTCCACAGTGATGTGAAAGACTCATTGCCAGCTATTGCAAATGCTTGATTACAGTTTTTGCTGCCAAAGTGGTTAACCAGTTATTATGTTTAGGGGGCAGGGCTGGACTGGTAATCTAGCATACTACGCATTTGCCTGGTGGGCCAACGTACTTGTGGGCTGATGGGTCAATATTTCTTTTTTCCTTGTTGATAATTATACAGGCTACAAGCCGGCTTGTGGGGCTGCTGCACCCCGGCCATGCAAGCACTAACAGAAGCCCATTTGTTCATTAGTGACACTGGATTGCCCAATCAAATCTGGCCCCTACGTTCCCATTGCACTCATGCACCTTGTAGAGTTTATTGTTGAAGACGCTGATAATGATGGACAAACAAAAGTGAAATGGTGCAATATATGTCAAATTAAGTAAATTAAATTAATCATATAAGCAGCAATAGTACCAGCAACAACCAGCAACAACCCCTCATAGTCACAAGAGGCGTTAAACAGAGAAGTGCAGGAGAAGGGATAGCAGTCTCAACAACAGAGTGAGAAAGAGATGGAGGAAGGTCTAAATAACATGGGAAGAAAATGGATGGAAAGTAGAGATGTAAGTAAAAAAGTAAAATTAATGACTTCGAGTGATGTGTGATACCACAAATTTCAGTACGATACCAAGTAAATACAGGATCACTTTTGCCAATACTAATACTGATATAAATACTTAACCCATGAAGACAGCCTATGTAGAGGAGTGCAATATGTCATGAATTATGAGATGAGTCATCATGAAATGCATATTCTGAACACATTTTAATGACCACAAAACCACTGTGATTTTTACCTTTCACAATAGTTACCTATCAGAACAAAAGAGATCCAATCCCAGTGCGAGCATCAATACTATCAATATTTTGATCGATCTGTCTCCCGCTAATAACTGCTTTGACTAACAGTTAAAGAGTAGTTTTTCATTGTCGCATGCATGCACTGCTAAAAAGATGTCCGAATCCAACAACAACTTTACAACCTGATTGAAAAGAAAAACTTTCAATATCAATAATCCAACAAATTGAAATTGAAACATAATACAGTATGTGTATGAATATTATATATACATACAGTTGCACTGCAGTTTCTACAGTATGTGACAATTAAAAGCTACACTTTATATTTAACTAGTATCAGCTAAGATGTGCTAATCCAACGACTGTACCAACCAGATAAAAAAAAAAACCTGATACACATAATGATAGTTTCAAATATTTTTATGTGCGTATATTTAACTGGACCATTTGCGACCAATCATGGTGGCCTGCTTGGACCAAAAATGCTAGGGCTGATTTTTTTGTCTCAGTCCATACCTGTAAAGGGCCACTTATTATTTTACATACGACGAGATAGGCTGGTGGCTGATTTTTCCCTTGATAAATGAAATCATCATTTAAAAACGTTTGTATTTTCGTCTAATAATAAGCTGGAGCCAGGCCTGGGGAGGGAGCCAGAGGGGGAGCATCCAATGACTGAGCTGTAGCAGCCTTGGGGTCTGGCTGGGTGCAGCCCGAAGGAGCAAATTGGGCCCACCCTCCTGTAGGCCCAGCACCTGCAGGAGGCGCCATATGGGTCGGGTGCAATGTGTGCCGAGCAGCAGTCAGGGGCAGAGGCACCATGACGATCTGATCCCCAACTATCAAGGCTGGCTATTGAGAAATAGAACGTCACCTCACTGGTGGGGAAAGACCCTAAGATGGTGTGTGTGGTTAAGTTATAGTTGGGTTCACCTCAACGCAAGCCTTTGGAATTGCCTTCATTGAGAATTGGCGGCAGAGGAGGGTATTCTTATATCCCCTCAGCTTACTCAGTATATGGCACTAACTTTTTGGGGTCCCTGAGTGAGGTTCTTGAGGGTCCTCCTTCCGGTGACACCGTTATTCTTCTGGGAGACTTCAATGCTCATGTGGGCAATGACAGTGATACCTGAAGGAGTGTAAGGGAGGAATGGCCTTTCTGATCTGAACCCAGGTGGTGTTTTGCTATTAGACTTCTGTGGAACTCATAGTTTGTCCAAAATAAACACCATGTTTGCACATAAATATGTCCTTAAGTGCATGTGGCATCAAGCCACTGATCGATTATGTAATGGCATCATACATAGCCATATGTTCTGGACACTTGGGTGAAGGGAGGAGCTGAGCTGTCAACTGATGATCACCTATCGAGGGTTAGGAGAGGATGCTGGAAAGACCTGGCGCACCTAACTATATACTAACAGTGAGCTGGGAACGTCTGGGAAAGGCCTTGGTCTGGGAGATCTTTAACTCCCATCTCTGGCAGAATTTCGACAGCATTCCGAGGGAGGCTGGGGACATTCAGTCCAAATGGATCATGTTCTGCGCCTCCATTGCCGAGGCAGCTGCTAGGAGTTTTGGCCGCAAGGTGTCATGGTGGTAATCCCTGAACCTGATGGTGCACACTGTAGGTGAAGTGAGTAATCAAGCTGAAGACGGAGTCCTATTGGGCTTGGTTAGCCTGTGGGACTTTGGAGGCAGCTGATGGGTACTGGCAGCCGAAACTCCACTCACAGGGTGTACAGTGTAAGTGTGGTGCTGCTGAATTCAACTGAGGATATAGTCAGGCAGTCAGGGAATACTTTTAGGATCTCCCTAAACCCACTGACATGCCTTCTATAGGGGAGTCTGGGGACTAGGGGAACTTTAATTTTCGTAATTAAAATGAAAACTTTATGTCTACAGAAACAAAATTATCTACAACTGATACTAACAACTTTTATAGGAAAAAAATTCCAATGAGGAGCACAGAATTAGATGCAGGCTTTCAATATTCATCTATATTCAGTGCTAAACCAAATTACTGATAAGGCATCAGTAGGCAAAAAAACAACACAAACAAAAACACTTTAAGTATCAGCTGGCTTCAGTTTGTTTGCTAAATTACTCACTGAGGTTTAGATGAACAAGGTCCTTAACTTAAAGATCAAGTGTCAGAAAGAAGAGGGACATGTCTGTAAAGGTTCTCAGTCATCCAGGTCATCGTGGTCTAAAGAGCTTGGAAAGAAAAGCGTCTGGACTTCTTTTAGTTTCTTGAAGATGTTTCACCTCTCATCCGAGAAGCTTCTTCAGTTCTAAAAACTGAAGAAGATGAACCATTTTCTTTCCAAGCTCTTTAGACAAAGAAGAGGGACATTTTCACAAAGAGAGTAACAACTGGTTCAACAGATGCTTAGAAGAGCTCATCTACACCAATAATGAACCGTCTTTTGAAGTGAACTGCTGATAGTTAAGCTATCAGCAGGTCAGGATGACACAGCACAGAAATATGAGTAATCCAAACAGTGTGCAGCGCCATGAAATCTGTGCCCCTCATCTGACCCAGTGACCCGTTTCTTCACTTCTGGCTAAAGCATTTTTCTTTACATATGAATCCAAAATTCCAAATTCAGTGGAAAAAGTACCTGTGGATACAGTAGCATGATTGCCTTGTTTAAAGGCACTACTAAATTGTAATCTCAAAAAAGAAAAAAAGAACATCCTATTTTGTATTATATGCAAGGAATGACAAGAACACCCCTGTTGCATGTGAAAATCCTTCTGCTCTAATTTTCACAGTAGCACATTAAGGTTCAACACAGAAAAAAGCAAACAAATTGCAAACAAATTTACAGCTGCATACAATGCAACTCCCACACGATTTTATAAGACAGCATTGTGAAGTGACAATAAAAGCTAAAACCCCTAATTACAGACTAAAGTACAGGAATAAACCTAAGGGAATAAACCCTGAGGTGGATCTGTCTGCTTGATTCTCTTTTAAGTATTCAGGTGGAAAACATGAGTGATAAATGAGTGGAAAATATGCATTGCATTATCTGTCTGTGTCTCCCATCAGAAGTTTCTCACAGCTGTAAATATGGAGAACATCTGGCCCTCAAATGTAGATCAACAGCAAGGTGAACACAGGTTAGGGACATTTTTTGCCAGCACTTTGTCTTAGGAGAAAGCATGAGCACAGCATATTTCCAATATATCACATGGTTAACTTTAGAACTAACCGGCCATTTCTCAGGACTTCTTGAACTTAAAATGACTTTTGACTTATTGCTTTTGGCTCACAAAAATTAAACCACAGATAAGTAAGCATGCAATTCCACACACGCAAACAAAACTAGATAAACTGAGTAAAGTATAAGTTAGCAACAGGTGAACAGGCACTTCTGCAGGGTTAAAATAAACTATCTGCTTCACAAGTAAGCAAACAAGATTTGCTAATGATCACATCTGGCAAAATTATGGACAAAGGGAGTTACTGAACTTTTGAGAAACTGAGGAAAAATTAAAGAACCAGTAAATAAAGTCATACCAGTGCTATGGATGGAATCATAACATTTACTGAGCTTTTATGTCATCAGACCCATCTCCAATCACAACTGAGCAAAACTGCCTCCCTAAACGGGTTTTGTCAAACCACCCTGAAATCATTTTGGGAACAGCAATCTGTGGTGGATGCATGCAACTGTGCCCAGCTGTGTACTAACCGCAATCAGATAATTGGTTGACAAAATGCAGAAGACAATTTACCAGTAAGCTAAAACTCCACTAAAATTCAACAAAACAGGCAAAATGACTTGACTAATCCACAAGACTCAGATAAATTACCTAACTAAACATTTAGATGCCTGTACGTCTTAACATCAACATAATTCTTATATCAACTTTCAGCCTAGTTTGACGTAGTTTGTGGCAAGGCTGTACTGGTTTTTACAGCAAAACCCTCATTTTTTATAATGTATTCTGTATGCAAAGGCCTGTTACATGAATGTGAGAATTTAAATACTACTAGAGTATATGTTCATCATTAATACATTATATACATTTACTTTCTGATAAGATATATATCACTATTTCAATCTACAACCTGACACCTGTGGTGGAAAGTAAGATAAAGATCCAGTCTATTAATTCAACATGTCTTGTTTCTGAATTTCTAATTTGTCCCATCAAATAAAACAAAATGTACAGAAGTACTAATGTTGAGCAAGCACGCCCTGACTGATGAAGTGTGTCTTCAAACTCTGCAGATCACTGTACTTCAGCCAGATAATGGCTATGAACCAAGCTTTCCACTTTCAAGCTGGGAAATCTGAATGTATCATTGTGCTCCAAAGTTTCGCTGAATTGAGTTACAAAAATGGACATGCAGATTTAAAACATGTGCCTTGAGTTGACAACACAGTCAACAAATCTTAAAAGATGTTCAGCAAAGGCTGTGATATTATAACATAGAATCTATATTTTAGATTTTATTTTTTATAAGTATTCTTGCTTTGGATATTTTAAAAGGAATGCGTTGCTTTATTAAAAAGGCACTAGATATGTTGTTAGTCACTAAAAGCATGTTGGTATAAAGCACCACTGTAATGGCAATTCAAAGTAAACACATATCTTTTCTGTTTTCTTTGGTGCAACTCCCCACATTCCATGAATTGTTTTCTTCTAGATTGATGGCAGGCCAGGCAAAGATAACAAACAGTTTTAAATCCTTGTGGATAACTTTTAATAATTCATAGATCACAGAACAACCCCTGCAACACATTGGCAATCTGGGTAGGGTGTACTCTGCATCTCGATCCGTGATAACTTTGATAAGCTCCAGCCTAACCATTAGCAAAAGAAGATGGGTGGATGACAGCACAAACTAAACCCTTTCAATAATTTTTTTAATTGAAAGCAGCTTTGAGTCACAGGTGAGTAAAGTTATCACAGGTCACATGATTTTTCATTACTGAGGCATTTTGACCGGTTATAAAACTGTGGGTGATGTAACTTAGCATTAAACGATTCACGCTATCGAGTACAGAGCTCACAGTGTCTATGATCTGAAGATTCCTGCATACATATGCACCTATGCCGTGGCTCCAAGGATTGGATTCTGTAAGGTTTTATCCCAGTCAAACAAATGCAGGATCAGGAAGTTCTAGTTTCAGAGTTTTGCTGACTTATGATCACTTCAATGGGAGAAGCTTGCCCCAATAATAAAACTGGCTGAAGTGCCATTATAGTAATTCCAGTCTTCGGTGTGGTACTAGAATCCAGACTGAACACTTAGATCTATCAGACATGAAAATGTGGCTACCGGAAGCAAAGATAAAAAAACGAATGACAAAAGATCCTGTAGCAATTTGTCTTGATGTGTTACATTGTGTACAGCAATCAACCAGCTCGGAAACCAGCTTGTTTGCTTTTGCTTATTTAGGTCTGATGGCTGCAGTGTTTTGGTTCCCTGCTGTGTGTAGTCTTTCGTTGGCTCATTTTCATTCATCTTCAGTCCTGAAAGCCCTTGAACCTAACCACCAGAGGAATGTTTTTTCTTTGTTTGTTAAGCAACTTAACACAGGCCTATGAATCATTTAACCAAAGAAATACCAAACCCCCAAACTCGAGGGATGAACCAGTGTTGTATCTATGCATCACAGACAATTTAACCGGAACCAGTTTTAAACTTTAAATCAGGGAGAAAAGGATGAGTTATGCCAACTTACAAAAGAACTGGACTAAAAATCAGTGCCAACAGGTCTTGTGGAATGATAAATCCAATATTTTTATGGGGGCTTTTTAGCCTTTATTGTGATAGGAAAGTGCAGAAAAGACAGGAAAGCTGGGTGAAAGACTAGGGGAAGAATGCATAAAATGGCCTTGGGGCAAATTTGAAACCAGACCTCTGCATTAGCCTTATAATATATGGGAGGCTTGCTGAACTTACTGAGCTAAACTGGCACCGCAATGAATTGTTGTTCTATGTATGAAGGAGGTAAAGAGAGAGGTACAGCCATCTGTAAGACACAGAAGGCTCTGTCATGGCTCGGTGCTGGATTTCAGCCAGTAGCATTAGGGATATTGTCAAAACTGATGGAATTATGGATGTAGAAAATTACCATCAATGGAACACTTTCAGTCATGAATAGGCTTTCCCAGAGCTTGGACCTCCACACTATTGAAGCAGTTTGCGTCCATCTTTACGGAATCAAAGGAATCAAAGACAGCCAACATCCAAAGAAGAAGAGCTTTGGATGTTTTTAAGAAGCCTGGAGAACTATTCCTGAATACTACATAAAGAGGAGTTCAAGATGTGTTGAAGAATAATGATTGTCATACCAAAAATTTACTTTCAATCACTGGAATTATAGAATCTGTACTTTTGGCTTGCATGAATTCACATGTTTCAAAAAAATGCTGCACCTGTTTCTTATTTTCATAGCATAATGTAAAGAAATGAACAGTACCTCAAGATTTTTGTATAGCATTGTAGATATCGCACTATAAACTGCATGGTTACACAGGCTACCTTGCTCAGTAACCTAGCTAGGGTTAGCTCCCTACAAAAAAAAATGTGAATATTGCTAAAATGTTAAACTCAGTTCATTCCACAAAATGATAGGTGACATCAAGTCAATCATTTGTCACATTTAAAGTATTGTGTTGACTATACTACGCAGTGAGTACAGACAAAGACACCTTAATAAGTCGTGGCATGTCATGTTACCCAGAGGAGATCATTCAGTTTTCATTGGAATATGAAGCAAAGATATTTTATCGAGGCACATCATTGCATATTTATCTATACACAAAAACAAACAGTAATCAGAGTCTTACCTGTGGTGTAGCAGGGTTGAAGGCCACATTAAGCACAGTGTCTGAGTGGTTTTGTAATCTGTGGAGATAGTTGCTGCTACGGATGTCATACACATAGGCCTGCAATTAAGGACACAATGAATGTATACAGAAGCTTAGTGTGTACTATTGTACTTACAGCACACAATTATGTTCTGAGCGAGCATGATGATAATGCAGATCAACTTGAGTATCATTTCAGCTTCAAGGGTAAATGTTTATCTTTTTTTGTACTTCCAGACACAAATGACATTTAATATACAGTGCATGTATATAGTAAAATGTCCAGCCAAGATTGATTGCTAGGGGTAAATGTCCAAAGACCAAATTTCTTGTAAACAGGAGTATTAAAGTGATTAAAGCTTGTCCAGAAATCAGACATGTATAGCAACACTAAAAATCATGCCAAAGTCAATCATCCTTCGTGCTGGACTAATCTCAAAATAACTGAAGTTCAATAGAGTAAATAAACATGGAATTTTAGCAGTTTTTCAGTAATTAACAAAATCTGTAATTTATCAAAAAACGGTTTGCATTGTTTTTATGTCCTATGCTTCTTCTTATATTTACTGAGTAGTTTCCTGATTCCCGAGTGCTCGGATAACCTGTGATATAAATAATGGTAAACAGTGATGAAGAAGGTCACTTTAAACATCTGAGTGTTGGATGCTGATTTTCAGCTTTAAAAACTGTGTAAGCGTAAATTTTAATGTCAAAACATAAATACTCATACTGAAGTTTGTTGCACAGACAGATCTCAAAATAGTGAACATCTCAAAATCAAGCTGCCATTACCAATTATAACAAAGCCTTTCAGATACTGCGTGTTACTAGTGTATTTTGCTTTGAGGTAGTTAGGAATTGTTAATCACCCCTGTGGGAGTTGTGGATTTTATACTTCCTCTCGTTGATTTAAAAAAAGAAAACCCCCAAAAATCGTTAGTGTACTGAGTGGCTCCATCTGTTTCATTTGAGACCTTAGAACAGAAAGTTTGTTATTGTATACTTTTTCTAAATATAATCAGTAAGTTTTTAGAAAAATGCATTAACCTCAGTGCCATAAGGACAGATAAAAACAGATGTGGGGATGTCTGCTACAAGATGAAGACTCATCAAATTCCTGCAGCTGTTTTGTATCATGTTTCCCCGAAAAAAAGAAAAAAAAAAACCCTGCTTCAATTGAATCCTGTCAAAAGAGTGACTCCTGTCTAAGGCTTATGAAGTGTGTGATGCCTGAAAGGGATTTAGGTATATGGAAGAAAAAAGTTCTCTTAGGAATGTTTTAATATCACATGGATCACATGATGTATCAGTTTATGTCAATAGTAACTGAAACGGAGCAGAGCCCAGGGTCAGGAGGGTTTGCAATATATCACTGAGCATATATTCTGATTAATAAATTGATAATTAAGTCACAGTTTCATGATAAGAAATAATACATATTTCATCTGTATACAGAAAAGCTTAATATCAGCCATGCTAAAATGATATTCCACTTCGGTTACTTTTGGGCTAAGATTTTTGGAAAATGTGTAATATGATCTAGGGAGTCTTTTTTAGACCATTCAGGTTACTTTTTTTCCATGATTGCTTTTTGATATATTAAGACAAGTACAAATGTGTCTGGCTCATATAAGTCTCAAGGCAGCTACAAATAAATACGATGTAGCTCACTACCGTATACTCTCCCAGTTTCCAAGAAACGCTGGAAATGACCGATCTCAACAGAGATGCAAAAGTCTGTGCTGTGCTGAGTCCCCATAATTAATAAGAATCGGCAGCATGCATATATTATTCCACTGCTTTCAACAAGCACGTATACGAGAAGAACAGAGAGATGGATAAGGAAAAGGGAGGCTGTCTTCTGGAAACGTCTTGAAAGTAAGGCAAGTTCTGGAAAAGCAATTAAACAGTTGTGCTTCAACATGAATGTTGACTTCTTTGGAAAAAGGGTTGAATCCAAATACAAATCTCTGAGTCAAGCACAAACAGTCCTTTCCTTAAATGGAAGTAAAACTGATAAAGATATTAATCATTTTTGCTGCTATTTTTACCTTCCTAAGGTCAGTTATGTTGTAGTTTTAACTTGGGTGACAACATTTATTAGCCAAACATTAGCAGGTAGAGAACTCTAAAACTAGGGTGCCACATGTGAGACAGCTCTGGCATCCATGTGAGCAAGTCTGAGACTGAAAGTGAATCTATAGGAAGGAGGATCAGGGAGCAGGAGGTGAGGAGATACGGCATCTTGGGAGATATGAGAAGGTTAGGGTTTGGGAATTAATTTTTAAAGTTAATCTTGTAGGTCTCAGTGATTTTGCAATGAGTAGAGGTATTATATAATTAGTGGATTTAGAATCAGTCTTGTTGAAGCCATCACATTTTGCCAAACCAAGGCCATAGCTTTTTTTCTTTGTCCCGAACTGAACCACTTGGTTCTACAGTGCACAAGTCACGTGTTTGGTTTGCTTTCCTTCTTCACACCAGTTTGAGTGATCTTACCTGTAGTGTCCTGTAATGGTACAATTTAAATTTCCATTTCTACCAACTCCTCCAAAAGCCATTCTGAATACCTGTGCCATGGGCATTTCGCCAAGCAGGATCATATAACATAAATGTTTTACAACCAGGACATGTATATCTATTTTATGTCTAAAATACTTGGCCATCTCTCAGGTGCTGTGCCAGGTCTTTGCTGGATTATTCCTGTTTCTTAAGGACATGAGACTGTCTGACACTATACAATATACTATACACTGACACGATAACATTTTTTTTTATCTGTTTGCAATGTATACAGGTGGCTTTGATGGACCCAGTGAGACTGCTTACACAGTTATCCTCAGAGCCCGTGGCAATGAAGCGTCCACATGGCGAAATGGCTGAAGAGCAGGGCTGGCAGCGATTTACATGGTTCTCATAACGCCGTACACACCTGGTGAGAAGAAGCACACAGTGGTAAGAAATCACTGATGTTAATAAATTCAAACAACTTTATGTGACGTACAGACTTGATGCTTGACCAGTGATCCTTTATATTAGTTTGTATGTTATAAGGCAATCTAAAAGGTTTTACTGGGTCTAGTAAACTTAAAATAAATGTTTGGGAAATGGGATATCTTTGGTACGCATGCTATTTCACAGTGCACACATTACGATGCTGAAGCGTTGAGCTGAAGGTGCAAAATATATGGAACAGAAGGAGAACGGCACTCCATGGACTGCTTTACAAACAACTGAACCAGCTGAGCACAGGGAGTTGAGCATGACTCAAGGAAAACACAGGAAAGAGACTTCGTTAATGAAAAATGTTTCCCTCATGCAACTTCTGTGCTGTTTCATTTGGTTTGCAAAGGCATGTAATGTCTTTGCAATGCCACTAACAGGTAACTAAGCTAGTGCCTCTATATGAGCTGGCATAGTGGCAGGCCAGTGCTTTGACAGCATCTGGTGAGAGCATGTCTTTGACATTCATATGCTAATGTCATTAAGTTGGGCTAAAAGTAGGGCATATTCACCGACCATAAAGAAATCTGATATACCCAGTACCAGAACTTTATGGAACTTATAATGTTGAGTTGGTGCTAAACTGTGCCAGAAAACTGTTTGATCAGTTTAATGGCATGCTTTCTTTCATTGCTCTTCTCTCGTATTCAATGGGATTACTTAATTATCTATTTTTTTCAGGATGACGACATTGTCAGCTGACTATGACATTTGCTCATGTAGCCCTCAATAAAAAGGCCATATGATAGAACAGAAGCAACAAGATGGGACAGTCCATAGGTTTTCCTCTTCAGATTTTGGAAAGATTTCGAACAGTTATTTCTTAAATAATGAACTTTTTCGTCACAAAAAAACTTCTTTTCTTTTATAATACACAAACTTTCTGTCTGTGTTTGCTTCATTTTTCATCAACTCTGACAAGATCAGGAGTTTAGCAGCCAAACTTGACATGCAGTTACATTTTAGGCCCATGAAGGTTCTTATCTATATCAGCAATGGGGTAAAATGACCCTTCAGTTACAGGTGCATCTTCACCATATAAAAGTGTTTTATCAGTTTAAATTTACAACGATAAAGTCTTATTTATATCCACAAAAGCTATTTTAAAATCATACATTATATCTATATAGTGTTGCCTAGCAACAACCTAGCAACAAAACCAATTTTTGTTTGTATGCACTGAAAATTATGAAAGAGGATTAGGGCTACTGGGGAAAAAAGTGGTCACGTCTTTATTTTCTTCTTTTCCAGACTGACTTTTTTCTTGGAATTCTGACTTTTTCCTCTGAATTATTTTTTCTCAGAATTCTGACTTTTTTCCCAGAATTTTGAGATTAAAGTCAGAATTCTGACTTTTTTTCTCCTAATTCTGACTTTTTTCTCAGAATTCTGACTTTAATCTCAGAATAATTTTTTCTCAGAGTTCTGGAAAGAAAGAAAAAAAAAAGACTTGCCCACTTTTTTTTTTTTTTCGGTGGCCCTAATCCTCTTTCGTGGAAAATACCTCATAGAAACATCATTTGAATTTCAACAGCACAAACAGGCCAAACAATACTGTAGCACATACAAGTTATTACCTGTTCTGATTTCTAGGGCAACATTACTACATCTTAACATTTCTGCGCTGCAACAGTACTTACACAAATTGTCACTACTGCACTTTAAAAAACACTTTAGCAGTTCACAGTAAGCACTCATCTGGTTTTCTAGGCCAGAGCGTGAAGCTAATGTTTTGACTGAAGAAGGGAAGATGAGTTACACACATACACACTCTATGTTGCGTAAGTGATAACTATCTGGCATTTTACAGATCACTACACCAGAGGGTATGATCCTCTTGAGTGAGAGGCGATACAGTTATTGAATCCACTTGGGTATTCGGTGTCAGTCATCAAGGTAATCAGCAGGGTAATCCTAGCTCATTATATTCTGCCAATACATTTCAGAATATTATCAGATAAGAGCTGGCTTTTTCTTAATATTACTTCATGTAAATACATTGTTTATGTATTTCTTCACATAGATTCAGACTGATTAAATTATGGAAAGTGAAGCACATCACCATCTGTTCTCTATTTTTAGAATCAGCATGTCATCAATTTTGAATCATGCTTAATGCTGGTGTGTACACCCTTCAACTGGAACATTGCATACATATCAAAATACAAGTGGTGACTGAAAGGTTATGGCTTTAAAAGTACTTTAACCAATATAGTGGATCTATACAGTATACTAAACTAATTGTTTGGCAAAGTGGCCATGGTCATCACGTGCTGACGGACAACAGCTGTCCTGGCAATCCTGCAGCTGTCAAACGAAACATGACCACTTATTTAATCAGAACCTTCTAAGAAAATGCCTGGTCTGATTGAGTTCCTGAGTAATCTTATTCTCTGCTTGTCAGCACAAATTCAGTGCATCATCGTATAACATTTTTCGATGAAAAGACATTTCCATTTTAACTATTGTGCATTTCCTTTGAAAAAATTTAACGCCATTACAATTATCATGGGATAGAGACAACATTTGCGTCACATATCTGAAATGTCCCGGTACATATAAGGGTCAGTTCATCAAACTTACACACACGCACACAGTCGTGTCTTCATATCCTTGTGCGGACATCTAATTGACAAAATGCTTTCCCTAGCCACTTACCCTAACCATCAAAAGTGAATGCAAAGCCCTAACCCTTACCCTATTCTGAACCCATAACCTAATTGTATCCCTGACACTAAAACCACATTTTGAGTCTCAAAAATGTCTTCAAACTTATGGGCTGATAGATTTTGTCCCCATAAGGGACTTGTTGGGCCCCACAAGTTTAGTAAACTTCAAATTTTGGGTCCCTGCAAAGATATTTGATAAACAATTTTAACACTGATTTGATTACTTTGATTAGCAGTAAACAAGACTGAAATATTTATTTAGTGGCCTGGTGCCATGTTTTGTGGTTAATAGTCGTTAATTGTTTTCATCCATGCGTATGTTTCACCTCCAAAGAACTCTGCGTACTGAGGGATGTTTGATAAAACCTCTTAAAATGAGGGGTTGACCTAGAAACGAGCCACAAATATTTATCAGATAGCATTAAGATTTGATGGAGGGACGGAAGAGGAGTTACACATGGAAGCAGCTTCAGGCATGAAAGAATGAAATACTCAATAATGCCATTGAACTCGGCCCAAAAAAAAAGAAGAAAGGGAAAAAAAATCCAAATCACTGAGGAATGTTTGTGTAAGAAAATGTTGAAGTTAGTCGAATATAAGGTCATCTTCTTAGTCTCAACAAAAGAAGTGTAATAAAAATGATTTCTTTCCTAACGTTCTTGGACTTATGAGAATCTGGAGGATTTGGTGAAATAACACTAGACTCAGAAGCCAACCTTCATCCAGGTTTGTCAACAGGTGATAAAGGTTGAATAGGAATGTTACAAATTTTGGCAAAATAATTTCATAATGAAAAAGAAATTTTCAGAATTTCCAAGCATATTGATCACTATTACTTCCTTTAATGTATAGTATTAGGAGAAAATCTTGAGCTAGCCCTCATTTCCTTGTATTTTGCTAACAAGGAGACATTCTAATCCTTTCTTAAAGTAGTCTTGTGCAAGAGTTATCCAGGCTTCAGTCCAATGCTTGTACCTGACTGTCTTCAGAGGAATGTTGTTTTTGTTTGTTTGTTAAACCACTTAACTTTGGCCAATGAATCATTTAAGCATAAAAAAGCCACTAAATCAAGGGATGACCAGGAGTGTCTTCATCTTTATCTTTTGGCACTTTGTTACAAGCAGCCAGTTGCAAAGACACACATTTTCTTCCCATTTCTTTATCTGGCTTTATCAAAATGCTAAAGATAAAAGAATTTTGCAGATCTAAAATAGTATTTTTGCACTAACAAGGTAATTCCAACAGAGCTATTAGCTGAAAACTTGGCATGTCTCTACATGTTGTGCAGTATGAAATCAGTGCAGCACAAAAGATGAAGAGGCATCCGAAAAGAATTCTTTCATACTGATGACTCCAAATTTGACATTTTTAGTTCAAATTGTTGTCAATGTGTACAGAGGAGGTACAACAATGAGAACGTTAGCTACTGATACAACAGTGCTCATGGTGTTAAAAATATGAATGCCAAAAAGTACAATCAGATTGTGATCCACTCGTGAAATACCATCTAGAAAGTCGGCAACAATGCTTACCAATTTAAAAAACTAAAATGTTAAAAAAAACAAAACAAAAAAAAAACAAAAGTCGACAAACTGATCTGTGACATCAGGGTTACTTGATCTTTTATATACTTTGCTCAAAGCCTTTGCAAAAAGAAATCTTATGTAGTAAATCATTTACTACATAAGATTGTTGTAGTAGCATTTACAGCATTTACAGTAATTTACAATTACTGTAAATGCATTAGCTACTGATACAATAGTGCTTATAGGTTTTGAACATGATTTCCCTTTAAGAAGCAAGAGACTACAGTAGATTATAAAGCACAATTTTCCTTGCCTTATGATCATATTAAGAGTACATTCAATACAAATTGCACAGAATATGTTACAATAATACAGACCTAAGTGTTCGAAGGTCCCAAATCTTCATACCATCAGTGACAGCACTGGTCAGGAAGAGGTTGTATGAATCTGGAGCCTGTGAGCTAAACGCTGATCCCTTTAATGATACACAATGAACAAAACAGCTTAGTCAGCACAAGCTTTACCTGAAAATGGATATAAATCTTCTTTTTTTCCCTAACTTTTTCATGACTATACTATTACTATAATGTATACTACTTCAAAACAGAAGGTGATATTTAAAAAAAAATCATGCTGGGCTGTAAAAACAAATAACGGAAGCAAAAGTGAGGTTAGGTGGGAGTGTCTTTGTGTCATCACTGTTTTTTAGTTAAATAGAAAAGCAAAGAACTTCTACTACAAATCTATCCATCTATTCCACACAGCTCTTTCAGACCAACTTATTGAATGCTATAGGTAAATGTGTAAGAGAGAAAAGCTTAGGGAGAGCCGGAGAGAAAAAGAGTTAGAGAGAGAAAGAAGCGGTGGGGGGGATTGTTTAGATTTCCACTGAAAGTGTGAGAACGGCAGCCTGAGAGGGCATTTCCAGTTCTTTTTTTCCGAGAAGTCCTGCGCTGTGATGAGTTCCAGGTGAATTTTGTCAAAAAGGCGATGGAAATTTCAAGTAAGAAAAGCTGCTTCTCAAAATGCAGTTCCTGATGTTTGGTGAGCCTCAGGAGGAAAACCAATAGTGAAGGGAAAAAATGTGTGACTCCAAGCAGGAGCAATGCTACTAATCCTACGGCACCCAAAGGCCCCTTAGGCCCCCAGGCGGAGAATCCCATAGTGACATCAATAGCCAAGCTAAAAACAACACACCACAGGCTTTCCGCAATGTAATGCACACAATAGCTGGCGTGACAAAGAACAAGCACCTCTGGGCTGACGGAATAAAGTCAGCTGTGTGCAAGAGTGAATTGCAGTTGAATGCTTTAATGCACTTCATCCATACCACAAGGTACAGTGTATCCAGCTAATCCAGGCTGGCCTGAGTCTAAAGCAAGTTGAGGTAAATGTGACCAAAGTCAGTATCTAAGGGTCAGTGGGTACAAGCCTCCTTCACACAAAAACATATTCTTTTCTGCATCTACTAAGTTACATGAGCATCTGTACAATAGGTAATTATTTTTATATATTTTTTATAATAAACGTTAATGGGTTTGTTGCTGTTACAAAGCTGGCAAGCATTCTTATGACTCTTGTATGTAGAGATACCAGTCCCTCTATATCACTGTAACATGTGAGGCAGTAAAAATGCTAACTATAAGCTGAATAAATAAATGAGACTTGAATAAATGAATTTTATAGTTTCACTGCGAATGATGTAATATTCTTCATAGCACTATAATAGATGTGAACGCCGGCCCAAGCTGTCTACTTATTAGACACCAACAAATTGACTCCAGATTGGTTCAAGACAGTGATGTGGAAGTAAGGCCACATAAACCCAGACTGCATCATGGAACAGCTTTACTCCAAGGCCATCATCCAGCATGGAATCTCCTCCTGCCATCCCCTATGGCAGTCTTAATCCTCCTGCGCTACGGAGTAACATTCAAGATGAATGATACTGATGATGGCATGTCCTGTCTGTCTGTCACGGAAATGTTTGTATAACCATGATTTTTGTTTTTAACCATGACCTTTTTCATTCACACCACAAACTTAACACTTTTATTGCCTCAAAAACGATCCGTGTCTTGTGCCTTACGTAACTTGCGAAACACTCATAGATGCCTTATGTAAGACTATTACATCTGCCAAATAGTAGCCCCTTCAAGGGTAAAATGGAAGATGAGGCTCACACCAGTAATCGATTCCAAGTCAAGCAAATTCTTCGCTTTGTGGGTTAGATCTCAACGTCATCCAATCTGCGTATGGACTGAGGAGATGTCTCTGCCTCTATCAAAGATTGGAGGTTAAGGCCAGGTTTAGTCAGACTATGAATGAGAAAAGACGTGAAAAAGATTTGACAATGCTCAGCAACATAAAAACTTAAAGCCTTTCAAAAAAAATGCATTTGTATTAAAGAATACTATCATTATCAGGATAAGTGCAATGTTTATGGTTAAGGGTGAAAAATCTTTTTTAGTAAAGAGTTCTGTCCCTTTAGGCCAAGCAATGATTGAATTCAATTCACTTTTATTTATATAGTGCCAAATCACCACAACAGTCATCTCAAGGTGCTTTATATTGTAAGCTAAAGACCCTGCAATGCAAGAGAGAAAACCTCAACATCAAACAACCACCTGTGAGCAAAAACTTTGCGACTGTGGAAAGAAGAAAACTCCGTCAGAACCAAGTTCAAGCAGGGGGAACCATATGCTGCGACAGGCTGGGGGTGATGGGAGGAAGATGGGACAAAAGACAGTGTGGAAGAGAGCCAGAAATGAACTAAAGATTAAATGCAGAGAGGTGTGTAAGCACACAGAGAGCAGCCTAGGCCTATTGCACTAAGGGAGAATTTAGGGTCACCTGATCCAGCCCTAACTATATGCTTTATTAAAAAAGAAAGTTTTAAGTCTAATCTTAAAAGTAGAGATGGTGTCTGCTTTGCAAATCCAAATTAGGAGCTGTTTCCACAGAAGAGGAGCCTGAAAGTAAGCCTGCTCTATTGGGGTGATACAGTTCTATGAGGTCTTTAAGATAAGCTGGGGTCTGATTATTCAACACCCCGTATGTGAGGAGAAGGAACTGAAATTTGATTCTAAGAAAAGCCAGGATGGAAGAAAAATGCTGTCTCTTTCTAATCTCTGTCAGTATACTTGCTGCAGAAGTTTGGATCAACTGAAGGCTTTTCTCGGGGGGTTTTAAGGACACCCTGATAACAATGAAGTAATAAATGCATCAACTATTTTTCAGCATCACTCTAAGACAGGATGTTTCTAATTTTAGATAACATTGTGTGAATGTAGTCGTACATATTTATTTAACATACACACTGAAGGACAAAAATGGTAAAAAATGACTCCAGAATTCCTCACAGCGTTACTGGGGGCCAAGGTAATGCCATCAAGAATAAGTATCTGGTTCAACCCAGTAACATGACAAAACGTGTAATTAACATGCCAGTCCACCGTGTCCATTTCACGCTTTGGCTAGGCAAAGCGTGAAATGGACAGGCATGCAGAAGTTGCATTACCAGCAGGGGGAGAAGCTCCCCCGTGATTATTTTCATGTTTGCTTGGAATAAAATATCTCCCTCGGCTGTCACTGCACGTGACTGCAACTTACTGCAACGTCGGCATGCATTCATGTGTGAAATGGAGATGGTGGACTATCTGTTACACACTTTGCCGTGATATCATGCTCAATTGTCTAAGGTGAGGACATCCCAAAAAGAACGCTGGTTTGAGCGGGGAGTCAAGGAGGCCATTTATGTGACCAATGGTCATGACAATTTGCAGTCAGCCCATTATTAGTCAGTTGTGCTAGAGTCAATGATTATGCAAATGTAGTGTTTATAAGGTTGGGGAAACCTCAAGTGACACTGTGGAAGTCACTTGGATGAGTGACGAAATATTTCTCCAACTGGAAAAGCTACGTCCACATGAGCAGAATGAACCTTTTTTTGGATTGGGTTGTCAGGTTAGACATTTTTAAACACTTAAACTTACACAACACTTACACCTAAAGCTGTTTCTCTTAAATTATCTTACATTATCTGCTAAAATGAGAAGCAATTGGAAATAAATTGTTCAAGCACTTGATTTAGAGCCTGGAGCGTTTCCCAGGTGTCACAGGGCGAGAGTTGGGGTACACCCTAGACGACGTACCAGTACACCACAAGGAGACAAACATTGGAGGAAGCTGGAGTTCCTGGACAGGGTCCATGCATTCACAGGGACAACATACAAACTCCACACTTAAAGACTCTAGTGGGTATCAAAAAGTCCTTTCATACTGTAAGTCGCTTATATACACTGTGATGACTGACATTACAACGTAACCAATTATATATTATAAAGCTGGGTTCACATCTACTTCTTTAAATTGAATTTTCAAATATACCGCATACCCAAATGGAAATATTTTAACAGAATTCCAAATACAGATTTGATTTAAAAAGCAACATCTTCCAGTTTTTGAAACAATTCTGGTTTAGCATGTGGACAAAATATCACTTTACCGCTAAGTGGTTCACTGGTGAGCTGGTGGGTATTAAGTGATTAACAAGATGACATATAATAGTATTAGACAAAGATACAATCGAATGGAATTACTATTACACAAGACAAATACATGCATATACATAACAAGGGTAGTTTTTTTCACATGAACGGTCGAATCACCTCACCTTGTTCTGTGTGATGCAGTGGATGGCTCTGCTGTGGGCATCAGGCACCTCTGAGGCAACTGTACCTTTGTTCATGTCAAATACTTGAATAGACCGATCTGACCCACACACCAAAACAATGTCTGAAACAGCTTGTTAAGTAATGTTTTAACGTTTATCTCAGAGGACCAGCACCTCAAACAAAAATAACATATATTTAATCAACTATTTTCTATCATTTAAAACCTTGGTAGCTTTTTAGGGGCATGTGATGTATTCAGTCAAAAACTGAATACAATGGTTTGCCTTCCTGTAGACATCTTAATTCATTCCATGCTGTTTTATTTAAGTAGACAGAAATGAAAAGAAGGCCTTGTAGGCCTTCTTATGGTGTACATGGACACTCCTACTAAAGAACAGTGTTAAAATCTCATGAGATATTTTAACAGTTTTAAAAATCCAAAATATTTCATACACACTTTGACCTATGAAGGCTGCCATTATTTTATATGACCAATCAATTTTATGATGTAAACTTGTTGCATCCCACAGCTATCATTACAAATTCGCTATTTCTGACAGACTGGACAGTTTCCAGAAGAACTTAACATTACTCTGTCTATGCAACTGATCCATTTCACTAAGAAAAATAGCTCACAAATGCTGTTGGTTATACGTGACAATTTTCACTTATGAGTCTAAATGCTCTCAGATAGCAAATGAAACTTCAGTTTTTTGTTTTCTTACCCTTCCCAATTCAAGTGCATAATCCTTGCTAAAGTGGCCACTTCAGGACAAATAGCACTGGCTACCATTCATCTGCAATGAGTGTTGGCTGTCAGTTCACTGTTTACCTCAGCTGTCAATATGTGTCCATGTCTATTTACTATGTGAAAATAGTAAATAGTAAATAAAGTGGAGCAGAACTGCTCCTGAGAGGACCTCTTATTAGTGGATTTATTGGAAAATAAATGCATTGTAAACCCTCAAATTCCTCACATTCCTAAATAAACTACAGAAAACCTCATTCATTTACAGGTAGAATCCACAATGGAAGTCCTGGGGCAACATCTAAAGACACCATAGACAAACTGCTGTGGATGACATGGGAAATGTCTGTATATGTGCAGTCTGAACTGAAACACCTCTGCTGTACGGACAGTAACAACAGGAGGAAGGATACGGGAAAAAAAATCATTGATCGCAGACAAGGCAGTGATGTCTGTTGTTGATGTTGTCGTAAAGCATCCAGCCAATTTGCTGACACTCCGTTGATGATATCTAAGGAGAAAAAAACAGCTTGAATTTGTCTCACTTTCTTCACAATACATCCATGTATACAGCTTCATGACAAAAAAGATTATATAGGAATTCAGCTGAAGACCAATGAAGAAAATACATACATAAACCAATAGTTTACGTAGCATTTATAAGGTTCACATGGTAAACTGTTGTGTATCTATTTACATGTATAGATCACTTGCAGTTACCTTTTTATGTCATCGCGCGTGATGTCCAGGTTATACAGGTACAGGTACAGAGAGGGCCCGGATGCCAGAAGTACAAATTTGTCGAGATAATAAAATTGAGCACCTCTAATGGGTTTGGAGAACATTTTGTCACCCTAGCAGAGACAAAAATCAGCCTTAATAGTATGTTTTTTTAAATTATTGAAACATTTGCAAGACTTCAGTTTTACTTCAGGTTTTACTTCAGTCTTACTTATACCAGTATACCAGACCACATCTCATCAACACAGACTTACAATTTGGAGTGGTTAACAAACATTTTTTCACAACTGCAACTCTCAGAAGCCGTTTGTGATCCTGGCTCACCCAGACATAGCCCTTGTCCCTGAAACGACTTGTATTCATTGCCAAGTTGTTTCACAAAAATACCAAGCAGTCAAAGGCTGTAGACCCAGCCAAACTGTCTAACTGAGTGAAACAAAGCAGGGATGATAAGCATCAGATATGGGGAGACCTTGGAGCTTAAGGACAGACCCTTGTTTTTACTTGGCATGACAGAGCAACTGAGTGTCCCATTAAATATGATACCCAGTGAGGTAAGAAGGGTCTGCATACGATCAGAGTTTTGGATGCTCCAACTTCAGTTGAGGCTTTGATAGCAAAAGTGCTATCACTGCGCCAAGAAACACATTATTTCATAATTGCATTAATTTGGCTTTCTGCGTTGGCCTCCTTGTTTTTAAATTCCATTAGTTTTCTAATTAGCAGTGGAAACAGTGAATTGAGCAAGTTCTGTACAAACATGTCCAAGATACAATCTGATCATTACACAGAAATTGTCCTATTATAAAGGTGTGCTATGACTGAATTTTATGAACCACAGATGGAAATGGAAAAAGTTTGAACATTTTACCTAACCATTAACACATCGGAATGACATAAGGAGATCTGTAGGGGACTAAAATCCTTCCAACAATCACACTGATCTTTGAAAACACAAGACAAATGTGTGGAGCTATCTATTAGTTATGTAGTCATTTTATTGAACTTCTACATCAATTTAAATTTTTTTAGACCTTCGGAGAGAGGAGATTTTTACAATATGAGGTCACTCTGGCTGGTCTTTATTACACTGGTTTTTATGGTTAGAACTTGGACTTCCAAGGAATGAGGGAAATTTCATAAAGGCTTAAAGTAGGCCATGTAGTTGTGATGGGAGATTAAGGTGACAGGGAGTGAAAGTAAGAAAAAAAAAATAAGACACCGGTATAAGTGTATGCGCATTCACTGGGGATTTACCATGATAATGGCAGGCTCTGAGTTACAGTGAGTCCAGATTTGGAGTGACAGGTCTTCTGACGCACTCAGCCACCACCGTCTGCTAAGGCTCCAGCTCAAACTGCTTATTGGCTTGTCATGCCCTGGATAAAAGAAGGCACGACTTTAGTAACCTGGTAATACAGAGTGTGGCTACAACATCGACTTTTATGGTACTGCTAAGAGAGCCAGGCAGACAGAAGAGAATATGCTTGTGGTGACCTACGTGTCACCTCAGCTTCTCTCCTTTTATCTCTGCTGCCCCCTTGTGGAGACCTGTGATCCAGCTGCACTTCAGCCATCGAGTGATGCCTGACTTGTCTGTCAGTGTTAATTTTACTGCCCGGGACCACTCGTCTCAGAAATGCTTTAATCTTTCACACTGTATATAATAGCGACATATGCTTAGTTTAAACCTAAAAGGTCTCAGAAGAGAATGTGAGCCTTTCAACAATTATTGCTCTGGAACATAAGCAAACCACAGTATTCTGGTAACAGAGAGCTCAGTGTTTAGTTTTTGACAGTGATAGCTTAGTGAGTTAACTAGAATTTTCTTTAACACTCTCATGTCAAGCCATGCATCCATTTCAGAGTAGGTCCAGGTTATTCAGAAGAGCCCAAATGAGTTATCCAAGCCAAGAGCAGACTTATGATTATTAACATCCTTCTTATCTCTGTGAGGTGCCAACTCTTAAACCTTAGCATCATTTGAATCAGTTAAGAAGTTGTATGTCGAACATAAAAAAAACCTCTTTTGATGAGAAACACAAAAATATCAAACAAAAGTACGGGTACTCATCTCTGCATCGCACACCTATGTAGACAGCTGGAGCGCCAGTAAGGCAGGACTTGTACAGTAACAGTGTGCTGTCTCCAAGACCACACAGGATTTGTTTTCCATCACCTTGGGAGGGACAAGGAAACACGGGATTGTTTTATTAGGATTTTTCAGTCCACAGCTGATTTATTACAGCCAAAAATAGTAAAGCAGCCTTTAAGACACAACTGTGAAATGTTGTGTTTGAAAGAGGAACATTCATCTTGAGAAAACAGCAACAGTGAAACTGTTTCTAATATACTGCCAGCTATTTTTCATAAATTATTGTTACCTTACTTCACCCTTACAGCACAGGATGGACAACACTCCATGCAGTCGACAGTTATTAGATCTACTAACGGTTCGACATTGGCAGGTGTTTCTAATACAATCCCAAATCTGACTTATAACCTCAACCTTTAGCATTTCAACTGTTTAAATAATAGTTAAAAACACATAATAATAATAGACAAAAAGACAAAATTACTCATATTAACCTACCTGAATACTGAAGGCATGAGACATGCTTCTTCACGCTCACATCAGCACACGGGATAGCCGGTGCCACACCGTCTGCTGGGTAATCTTTAAGGAGGGAACCTCTAAATGGCAAAAGTATGTTCACTATTCATGTTTTATTAACACTGTCTTTTAAATGAAATTAGCTTAGGTCGCTTACGTATTTCCATCAGCCTTTTTCCTAGAGGAAGACTTTTTTTGAACATTTGTTTTGGGTGAAAACATGATCCTCCTGAAAAGAGGATAAACTAAATTAAAAAAACATATATACACAACCAAATAAAATATATATACATATAGCAACTATATTTTACCTAACAAAAAGGAAATATGAGATTAAAAAATAATTAAGCAAATAAGTGCTTTAAACTTTGGACAGACCAATAAACTGTAATCTGATTATCTATCTGGCAAAAGGTTATTCTGTGATCATACCTCGGGGCACTAGTATATCCAGATGACTTCACTTTACAATGGAAAACCAGAGGCTGGTCCTTTACACCTCCTTCATTAAAAGATAAGATGCTGATTAGGACACCAGCGAAGAAGTGTGTATTATAACGAGTATATATGTCTGCATTTCTAAAACACGAATCAATAGATGGTGCAGTGGCAGGATGAGGTAAGATTCTTTAATATTGCTAAAATGACAATAGTATCGTGAAGCAGTTTCATATTTTAAAAGGAGGATTCAAGATTTCTGGGTGACCACTCCATGCTGTAAGCATTAAGTGTATCCATAAAGCCATGAAGGGTGATGGTTCACTATGAGCTCACTTTTTCCACAGCCATTAAAATTTGTGAGCACTTCCAAAAACTGTTCTTCTGTCAAACAAAGGGGAAGTAAGAAAAGGTCATATAGTCTCCAGGGCCAGGCGTATATATACGTACACACTCTCTGGTCACATTAGGTACACCTTGCTGATACTGGACCTAACCCTCTTTTGCCTTCAGAACTGCTTTAATTTGTGACTATATAGATTCAACAAGGTTATGGAAAACTTCTTTAGAGATTTTGGTTCATGCTGACATGACAGTATCACACAGTTGCTGCAGATTTTTGCACTGCACATCCATGAAGCAAATCTCCCATCCCACCACATCCCAAAGGTGCTCTATTCGATTGAGATCTGGTGGCTGTGGAGTTGTTTTGAGTACAGTGAACTCACTTATATGTTCCAAGCTTATCCTGCTGGAAACATCCATCTAATGTGCAAACTGTAGCATTTAAATGATGCTCAGTTGGTACAAAGGTGCCCAAAGTGTGCCAGTGATGAGAGGATGGAAACTTCTGACCACAACTGTATGTTTTTTTTTTTTTGTTTTTTTTTTGTTTTTTTTTTGCCTGTCCCGTTTGGCTCTTTTGCCATCAGAATTATTGTCTAAAGGCGAAGAAAGATGCCCAACGGATTTTCTTTACCAAATTGACCATCCCAGCTTTGCCGTAATGGTCCATTTGATTCACCTTTTATTCTTTATTTTATTTTCACTTGCTGAATACGGGACAGACTTGACTGGGGGAAAGAAAAGGGAGAAAGAAAGAGGGAAAGAAAAACAGTTGAGAAGAGGGACGGGGGAAAAGGGCAAAAAACAGAATAAGCAAAAAAAAAAAAAAAAAAAAAAAAAAATACATGTATCGATCACCTGGATCACCTGTTGAGAAAGAAAAAAGAAAACAAGCAGAACAAAACGAGAGTAATACAATAAACAACATCACAATGATATATGGGAATATGACAGTAAATACTAAATATTAAACATTATTGTGCAGCACGTAAGATCGACAGCACAGTGTGCATTGAGGTAGGAGCCAAAAAGGGTGTCGTTTGTGTGTGTGATCACCCGTGTGTACACCTGTGAGCATGGACGCGCTTGTTTTCTTAAAAGGTTCCCTCATGTAATGATCTGCTAGAGGGTGTGGGGGGCCACTGCCCCGTCCTCCAGGGCATGAAGCAGGTATGGAGGAGATCAAAACTCCAGACATCCAGAGGCCCCCAGAACACAAGAGACCAAGGAAGACCAACAGAGGGGCAGCCGTGCCACTGTCCCAGAAAGAGCTGAGGAGAGTCCCAGATGAGGGGTCACCCAGCAGCCACGGAGCAGAAGCCAGGGGGGGTTGCAGCGACGTGCCCGTGAGCTCCGCCGGCAGCCAGCTGTGCCTGAGTGACCGAGCCCCAGGCCGAGAGGCCGGGGGCACCCCACCTCCGAAGTGGCCCAAGCGAGCCCCAGGCTCCAGGCCCCGATAAGCAGCCGCCAAGGAGTGAGCCGGTGTGCACCCGGACGCCCACCCCCGGACACAAAGAACCACCAACGCACCGATGTCTGAGGGAGTCCGCCCCCGGCAGGGGAAGTGGTGGGGGGAGATAGGCCTCCAAACCTTGGAGGGCCTGAGCTGTCCTCAGAGAGGTGGCGTCTGATACCCAACCTGACATATGGACACAGACATACAGGCACACACAGATACAAACATCCATTCCCACCCTCATGCTCTCATATGCACTTACTCCACACTTAACCAACGTGGAGACAGACATAAAGAGACGCTGTACACACAATCACACTCCCCAAGCGTACTCTACAAACCGGGTCTAGGTACCCTTGCCCCTGGAGGGGGGAACTGCACCCAGACCCAGGTTGTGTTACCCTTTTTCCCTGCGGTGGGGAGAAGCAGACCGCCCCGACTCCGCAGCAGCAGGGAGGCCCCACATTCCGGACCCCAGTCGGACGGCCAACTCCTCCTCCTAGCCCCCCTGCTCCAGCAGACCGCAGAGAACGAGGGTGAGAGAAGACTCCTAACCTCCCTCCACCCGCTCATTGTAGTGTTGATGCATGTGTGTTCTAAGGTGCATTTAAAACCCAGGAGGGCATGGAGCTACCTGCCAGAGAGCAGCAGGTAAGCGCATAGTCCCTCCTGCTAGCCCTCAATGTCTACGTGTATTTAAAATTGAGAGGTGGGCAACTGTATGTTTAAACATGTTTAAGTATACAAAACCTGAATTGCATAATTCACCTGGTATCACAACAGTTATGTAGTATTTAAATGTTAGGTAAAGCATTAGTCCTTTTAAGTTCTGTGAGACTGGTGGCTTACATGCAAAACCACCTTCCACTCCTCCAATGTGTTGTGAGACGGCATACTAAGTAGCTTTTGCTGCTCCAGAACAGATTACATGTTGAAAAGTAAGCATTTTAGGCCAATTAAATGGAGACGCAATCGCTTGGCGTTGCTTAATGGCCCTATTGATCTCCTGCTGATGTATAATGGTGCTTTAGTTTTACGGGGCAGTAAAAATCCCATAATTTACACTGACTTTACAGTAGACAGTTATTTGAAGCAAAGTGAGAGTTTCAGACAAATTTCCAAAGAAAGTCATATGTGCGTAAAATCACAGCAGTTTGCTGTGCGCTTGTTTTACGGCATTCATTATGAATTAGCCTAATGACAAAAATTATTCAAAGATGTTTCTTAATATTCAGATCCTTTAGTCTGGTTCAGCACATCAGGATGTTCATTGTGTAATGGAACAGCTACAACACCCCAAAACTTTCTGCTCACAAAGTGAGACAGCTGTATGCTCTCCTCAGGTGTTTACCTGTTTACCTCCTGAGTTACTAAATAGGACATTATTCAAATATTCAAACACTGAGGTCAGCATATGTGTATGTAAGGAATCCCTATGATCCAGATTTCAGGCTGTAAACACTCAGAATCTAATAGTTGTTCCACGCTTGTCTCTGTTTATCCCTAATATGGTCATCTGTGGCACAGATCTCTGGATCTGAGCACAGAAGCCCACCCACCCACCAACCTGTTGTTAATGGGAAGCCAAATACAAACAAAATTACTTAAAGGGAGCCAAAATGGCTTGCTACAGATAAACGCTATTCTAGCTGAGCTTAAAAAAAGCACATAGAAGAGCCCCTTTGAAATGTCCGATACTCTTTTGTTTGTTTATTTGTTTTATAAGAATTAGCCAACCAAGTCATGTTCTCAATCAGTCAACTCAGACCTCATTTTACATTAGCTGTGTCACAGCTGTACTGACCTGTGATGAGAAGAGCAGACAGTAGCAGACAGCAATGTGAGTAGAACTAAAAGTATCAGAGGCACCTTAGTAAGCTGTCACAGAACTACATTACAAACATGAAGCTAAAGTAAGGCCACAGTGTGTGGTCTGTATCAAGGTAACTGTTCTGTTTTATTTAGACCTTGTAAAACTACATGCCCACATATTTAGGTATAGACCAAGGTGACGTTGAGAACCTCAGTTTCTCTATCTCTCTTTGATCTGGTTTCACAGAAATTCTTTTTCTCTGCCATCCAAGATTTTACATCTTCAAAACAGTGGAGGCAATTAATATCGCTTGGATCACAATGTTTTATGGGGAAATACAACTCATACAGTGGGTCCAATCATTTTCAGTTCATTATTTGCACTATTTTCTGTTCATTCTGTGAGAGAAAATCCTGTAGATCACTGCAGTTTAGTGGGAATTTTAGGGCCCAACGGCTTCTAGTGCTTCAAGGAGGGAACTCTATTGTGCTCCACGTCATCTGCCTTTCTTTGTTTCTTTATTTCATTTTATTCTTAATAAATTGTGACACCTCAGGTCAAACAGTAAAGCTGTCTATTCTCCCTGACAGAGAAATCTAAATGAATCAGATTCACATCTGCAGTATTTTCATGCTGACTGATACTGATCTGATCACTCTATGGAAAATGTGTTTTGTGCATTGCTCGCAATTTATTCAGTCCTTCTGTTTTACTAGTTCCCTGAAATCCTTTCTATAAAATGACTTAATTCAAGCAACAGCACTCAGGGGTTATAGTACACATCATGCAAAAAGTAACAGCAGCTGATTATAATCATCTCAAAAAGCCAGGAGTCTTCAGTGCATGTGTAAGAGACCTTCAGTTGTCTTGCACACATGCAATAGAAGAACAATTCTATTTCCAAGGATCTTGGAGGTTTATTGCATAATTTGTATACAATTGTGTAGATAACTTTACGAATACAGAGGTGCATGGAGAGCAGCATGCTGGGTTAGTGTGTAAACGTTTGTGGTTTTTGGTCTGACAGTGCAGCCGCACGGCACCTCTAGACTCTTCAGTACACCCCCTGCACAGTCTGGCACTGTCAAATTCCTCAACTCCAGCTGTGAGGAGACAGCTAATACTGCCTCTCAGCACTACCTCTCTGTATGATGTATGTATGTAAATGTCAGTATTTAGTAGGTCGCTCCAGGAGAACAGTTCTAAGTCGCCAGATCCCAATCATAAACTTTATCTGTGATCCTAATGGTCCACCAGAGAAACACAAACAGGCTCACTTTACCTATGAATCCACAACAGGAAGAAGCAGCCAGTCAAAAAAATGGGTTAATGTAAAAGAAACCATCAGTCTGCATGTGCTGCTCTAACTGAAGTACCTGTTTATGAAAACAGACAGTCGTATAAAACCCCAACAAATTGAGGGAAAGGAATCTTTAAATTGTGAATGTTTGCAGATAATGAAGATGTTCTCAGTAACTCCTGAAATTGCCAAGCAGACTTTTATTAACCCAACAGTAAAATTTAAGAGGAACAAATCCCCCGAGATTGCATCAGGAAAGACCTGTTAAATAAAATCAAATAAAAAATTGACAAATCAAATATGCTGTGCTACCTGCTGTGGCAACCCCTTGTGAATAAGGGAGCTGTTGAAAGTGGCTTTTATATGTGGTCAAGCAAAAAAAAAAAAAAAACAGATAATGAGCCAGTTGTGAAATAAACTACAAAAAGGGTCATATTTTTAAAGCTCAAAGTCATCGGATAGTAGTAGGTTTCTTTTTATTCTGTGTGTATGAGTATAAGTGAGAGGTGAGTGTTCGGGGATGCTGACCTTTCTTTTTAGGATGGCTGGGCTCCTTCCTCTTGAGCTCAGTATTGAGGGGAGAATTGGGCAGCGGAGGAGAACTGAAAACAAGAGAGGGGTGAAATGGAGGGGAGGGCTGGGGGAGTTACTGGAAATGAACGAGCACAGCATTTTCCACTCTTATGGATTATTAGCCCCTCTGATTTCCAATGCCATGATATTGTTGACTCATGAAAAACCAGATGGCATGAATTTTTGTAATAGAGGAAGTTAATATGGAAATGTCAGAGTCAGAGGGCATTAGAGGCAGGAGGCCAACTTTAAAAAACAGCCCACAATCATATATAATACTGCCGGTGAGCTCAAATGACCAGACTAACAAAACTGTATAAAGGCATTGTTTTTGCAAGTTGTAACTGTCCCAAATGATTATGCTTTGGCTCACAAATAGCAAATTTGTTAAAGCAGACAAAAAGCACATTACGTTGATGAAATTAGTCCTTATTGGTGCTGCTGGACTTTGCTAGGTAATCATTTATGGAGTTATGGGTAATGGCTGAATGAATGTTCCTTCTTTCTCAGAGGACAATTTAAAACCTTTGGCATTTAAAAAGTAATCTTATTGTGACTGTTAGCTTATGTATGCAAATTTAAAAGTTTAGAATCGTATAAAGTGCAATCACTCACTAGCCAGAGCAGTTTTGTGCTTATTTCAAATAGTTAAAAAACACTTATTTTGTCTGTCATCTGTAGACTTTTTCATCTTTTTTTAATTTTATTTTTCACAAAACAAGTAGCTGAAATGCTTACTATTATACTACCCATAAAAATAAAAAGCAAAACACAGTTTTAGACCTCAAGTAGCTACACTACAAGGCCACAGTGTCCCTCATCAAGTTCTATTAAACTTGAATTTTGGTTTTGATCAGTAAGATGAAGTGAGTAGGAAAAAAAGGTTTTGTCACTGTAGATCATCAAAATATTGTATCGCTACCTAATATTTTTCAGTTAACTCCAGCTTTACCTTGGGAACACTGAAAATCCTTTGCCACAAGCCAAGGGCCTTCCTAGATCATATAGACGCACCTCCAACACGACCACACATGGGGTAAACAAAGAGCTCACTAACATCAGCATCTGTGTGGGAAATAAATTCAATCAATTAAAATTTTAATAAAAGAAAAAACACTATTCTTGTAGTAATAATATATGTGTTTTAAGTTGTTACACTGAGAGAACATTAAATACATATTGTTTTACATAAAAGTTAGCCATAGGTGAACCATAAACTCTGTCATTTAGTAGAAGTTTTAAGAAAAGAACAAAGCAAAGCTGTTTAGGGATCGGTTTTAATGCTGCAGCAATTTTCAAAAATATTGTATGTTTACATACCAGATATAGTACCAGACATGGGGAGAGGTGGTGGGTGCATTTACACTCCAACAATCATAAAAGTTAATTTGCTAATATTCTCCTGCTGAGAATACGTGTAACTGTTTACATTTATTTCCTACAGAGTTTATTATATTTGGCAATTATCCAAAAGCCTATGGAAAACTACTTTTTTCTATGATGTTGTTCTGGCCTGTCTACAAATAGACTGCTGCACTTTATTTCAATTTCTACTTAGAACCTTCAAAAGTTCAGTGACTGCATGTTACATGGTTGTGACACCAATGAAATCAGTTTTCAAATTTGCATTCAAACACACATTAAAAGCATTATATCGCACTATCCTAACTAGTAAATCCTATCTCTTTATACTAAAAACAATACCAGCAACACTGTATTAATGATAGAAGTCAAGCTGAAAAGGCAATTTTAATGGAAATACTCACAGAGTTATCACACCCTGGAGAGATGGTCCATGAGCCAGCCATGGTGATGCTCAGCTTAGGGTAATCTACAAGAAAGAAAATCATATTCATCATCATGTGGTATCACATTCAAAAAAGAAATGACAGCAACTATTAAATTTATCTTTTAATGTCTCACCAGTGGAATCTCTCAGGGGAAACCACATGTTTTATTGGAGGCATACCTGAGTTTCTTAAAGAAAGGCAGAAAGATGGGAGAAGGCATATCCCCAGCAGCCTACCTTTGAAATATAGTGCTGCTACCAGTTCAGACGTAGCCACATCGACCACATACAGACCATCAGAGCTTCCAATACAAAACCAGCTGTTGTCACTGCAGGGCCCCCAAACAGAAACATATGGAAAAACCATGTTAAGGGATTTTCTCACAAAAAGAATTTTTCATTTGGGGTCAGACAAATGACACAAAAGATCAACATACTGATGTGATGAAGTGGCAAGACATGTACACCATAAAAGTATAGGCCTTGATTCAAGTTGCCTTTGACTTCATGTAGTCTAAACTATATACATTCAGCACACTGGAAACTAATACCACAGAGAAGAAAGGAGCTCTGCTCTTTTATCCACTTCCTGCTCTGGGCTGCATGCTGAGGTTTTGAGTTTGCGGGCAATTTATGTTTGGAAGGTTTTACATTTTTGTGCATCATTATTTTCATACTACTATGTGGAATCTTACTTGAGCAGAGCCCGTGAGATACTTTAGTTTGGCACATCAAGCTGCACTGTGAGAAACATACATAACATGCTTTAGTTCCCTAGTGTCCCAATTTGTTTATATATTTAAGCTTTCCTTTTCACTCTGACACGTCAGCATCACTGCTCCTTCAACCCCTCCACCAACACAACATCCACAAGTCTCCAGAGCAAGATTTATTTATCAGTATCCAAATTTATAGAAACATACTCGCAGGGAATGATGAGCTGGAAGTCCAGATGCCAAACTCTGTTGTGCCAAACTGTACTGCTGTAATAAATCAATTATTTCAAATGTGTGCTGTCTGAATAGTGTCTAAACACTGATGCTAAGAGTGACTAGAAATGATTACTTTGTCTTATACAATGAATATGTGGCTTGCAAAGAAACTTCAACAACTTCAAATGATCACACACTGACTCTGCTTCCACTTGTTCTATAATTCACTCTAACAGTAAAGTGTGAAGTCAGTAAGTCGCTGAGCTCTGCACTGAGATCACAAGCTTTCCTTACAGCAGTTAGGAATCATACAAATCTAGTCATGTCTGCGTGTTTTTCAAGTGCCTGCCTCCTGTCACAGCAACAATATGTTTCAACGGTCTGAAACTTTATGCTTCGAGACAGCAGTTTCCCGCGATGTGTGAAGTTTCCTTCAGGTTTCCTGTGAGTGTGTGAACACGTGCAGCAATTAGTCCATACGGATGTGGCATGTCATAAGGACTTTTTTTCCAGGAGCTTGCGACACTGTGTTAATGGCAAAAATATGCAGCTTTTTTTTTTTTAAATTTGACATATGTGTTTTAAGTCATTTTGCTAATATTTTCCTGGATGACATACCATTTGCACTTTGTGGAATAATGAACAAAATAGAGCCCTTGAGAATATATATAGCTGACAGTCGTGCTTTATTAAGATTCCCTGTCAAAAATGAAGAGAACCAGATCTTCCTTGTGCTAAAATCAAACAATATGATCCACTGAGAGGGAGGAAACGTGTAAATGAAAGGCTTAGATCTTGTTTTTTCTTGTGACTAATGATTGAAAACTAATTGTAAACTACATCTACAACTCTGTGAACTAATCCATTCATCCACACTGTTTAGTTCATGTAGTTTTACCAGTTTAAAGGAAGTTATAATAAGGGTCAAGGCACCTATTCCAGCTAAGCTGTACTTACTTTTCTTGGTCACCATTGATGTCTGATAGAGGCCTACATAAAGCCATTTTGAGAACAGGTTTTGAAGTCTCCACTTTATCAGCAGACGATTTTAAAGCACACCCTGGAAGAAAACATCCAAAAGTAGCATAAAAGTAACTGAGTGAACTTTTCCAACTAGTTTAAAGAACTATCTGTTTCATGTCGCGTCACCTGCTTGATGGCTCCCAGTCTCTCGGTGCATTTGATGTCTTTTTTCCATCTTCTCAAGGTCCATTTTGGTCACAAGGTGACACTTGTGGTCGTCACTGAGAGAAAAGCACCACACCTAAAACAGACAGTTGTCTTTCAGCTTGTGGAATTTCAGTGTCTGAGCCTTTTGAGCTGCCGCGTACCTCAGTCACTAACCTGTCCATCAGTTGAACCGGTGATAAGATGCCTGTCCTCTTCCAAGAAGTATGCAGTGAGCAGTGGAGAGGCTAAAGGATTAAGGAAGTTCAATATTTTCAAACCTTCAAATTTTAGAAAATTGAAACCTATGGTTGAATAATCATAACTAATTTACTTTATGCTAATGGAGTGGCTTCTATCACAGGAACCCTGGGTACAGAAGGGAGAAAACCCCAGAAAGAGATACCAATCCTTAACCAACAGTCTAATCTGACATCCCAGTTTTTATAGTCCTATTTTAAAATAGAGTTATCATTTCTACTGTACAAAGTGAATAAGAGTATTGCAGGCTAAAGGGGCCAAGCTCAAAAGAATGAGTGTTTACTGCTTCACCAACATGATTTAAAATATTTACGTCATACCTGAAAGCACAAACGACTGGAAGAAAACAGCTTCAGTTTTTAAATCCCACACCTGACGAGACAAAAGTAAAAAGCTAAAAGTCCAAGTAAGGTGTGCACAATTTGTTTTTCTAAACCATTACACATCACTGTGGCTAAATAAAAAGTGTAAAATTTAAAGTAATACCCTAAAGGTGCGGTCTTCTGATGTGGTGACGAGGATATCGTTATTCCAGTGGCAGAACTCTGCTGATGTTACAGGTCCCAGGTGGCCCGTCAAGGTATGGATCGTTTCTGGTCTCTGATGTGGAAAAAACAACCGTAAAACTTGAGTAAGAACAAGTGGTGATTACTGTCTTGTAGTAAATATTTTTTAAAAAGTCAATGAGGTGACTGTAGCTCAGCAGGCAGAGCAGGTCATCTACTAATCTTAAAATCAGGTTTAATCCCTGGCTGCTCCAGCCTGCATACAAAATATCCTTGCACAAGATCTTAACCTCAAGTTGCTCTCTGCATCCATCAGAGTGTAAATGTGTATGAATGTTAGACAGAGCATAGAAAAAAGTGGTTGTATGAATGTGAATGTGAATTGGTGAATGAGGCACATATTTTTAAAAGCGCTGTGAGTGATCAGGTAGAGTAGAAAGTATAAAAAACAGTCCATTTACAACACTTTAGCTTAAATACATTGACCAAGTGGAAGATGTGCAGCATGATCATCTGGTACCTTTGAGCTGAGAATACATGCAGTTGCTCCCGTGCATGCAGCCACTCGTGCATCAGAGAAACAAAATGAAAGATGAACAACCTCCCCAAGCAAAGTCCCGATAACTGTTCCAGCTGCAACTTTACCTGCAAACCAAAATGTTTGTCTGCTTACATTTAAACTTAACTCGGGAAAATTATCATTTTCACTACATCACGTAATATGAAGCGTGTGTTAAAGTGGCTCTGCAACATTGCAAAACAGAGCTCTATAATGGGGAAAAATGTGTGTGATTTGGGATGGAGAAACGCTTTACTGCAGAGCACTTCTCACAGCATGCAACAATTCAGGGTCAAACACACAGAACTATGTATCTTTACCCTCCTGTGTTCTCTTCTGGCACAATTCAATATCCCAGACAATGACGTAATCAGCAGAGGCGGAGCAGAGGATAACAGGACTGCTTCTTTTTCCAAAAGTAAGGGCACTGATGTCACCATGGTGACCAGTTAGTACGAGGGGCTATGAAAAAAAAATACTTTAGTAAAGCATAAAGAATGGTCAATGGTCAATAAGGTCAATGACATAGCAGCTCATGTATCTCACAATCCATTACAATTCACAGCTAATCGCCTAAAGTGACAAACATGACCTTGATCTCTAGCACAATTTTAAACAAAGATCTATTTAGTAGGTTCCCTACTGTCTGACAAAAACACCAGGCCATTTGTGACTGTGCATAAACGTTTCACCGGTTTTGCCATTTTTAAATGCACTATGCTGGAATCCACATAATCTGGCCCAGGGCTAGTAAATGTGTAAGACAGAGAGGTTAAACAGCCACCTGCTGGCCTTTTGGGGTTAGTGACACTGTTTCTTCCAGATTAGTTCACCTTGAAACAAACTGGCTGGCAAAATGACAATAAAGTCCTTCGTGTAAGAGGAAAAGCAATCTGTCCACGCGTGGCTTGTTTCGCGGTCATGGCACGAGTGAATTAAGAAACGAAAAAGAAAGTTGTCTGAATGCAGATGAACTGTTTGTTTAGTTTGCCATGATATGCTAAATCTAACGTGCAAATCTGGTAGATTTATTGTAAGCTTCGCTGCAGCATTTCGGTAGGAATCCATCTCTTCGGGTCAAACATTCAAACAAATACTTTTTAATGACATTTTTGTATATATATGATTTTTTTTAGATGTATTAAATTGTTCTGACGCTCTGTAGCCAGAGTGCGGACCATGGTGCAGACACTAACAAATTACTTAAAAACTAACAAACCTTCTGCTGTCCGTCCTTTGTGCTGTAAACGAGCACTTCCTTGCCGTGCTGTGGTATGCTATAATAAGAGTAACAGCATGCGAGCTGCCGGTGTGACAGGAGTCTGTCACAAGTCAAACTGAGCTTTTCAGTCAGCATCTTTGCCATCTGTCACAGGCTAACACCGGGACACAACCCTCCGCCTGCTGTGTTACGATCGTAACGCTAATTATCTCCTGGAAAAAGTGCGTGGAGCGTCATTATTAACTGTGTGTGCGTACTCATACGGTTACTGTCGTTATTATTAACTGTCCATGCTCGTCGACACTTTAATCGCTTTAGAAATGTTGATCGTTGCTATGACACCGAACAAACTTCCGCCACGACAGATCGTCTATGTAGCAGCGCTTCACTCAAGGTGTAATACTAATGCTAGGCACGCAAATTCGCACTGATTCCTGGTTTTGTTCTCTCACATGCTTTAATCACGTTTGTTGTTTTAAAAATGTCTTCACGCAACATTTCGATCATCAAAACTGTACGCTTTGCCCAGTTTATGTAGCTTTTGCATCCAACTCCAGAAGTATTTGGAATTAGGGTTAGAGTGGAGGCTCTATAATAAATCATCCGTACTTGTACTTCACCATTTGACCGCAAGATGGTAGTCCCCGTTAGATTGTGTGCTTCTTTCTGTTTAAAAAAATAGAGAGTGATTTGAGTAACAATCTACAGCATACAACAGAGTTACTTAATTCAATTTAAATATAAAAACTTAGGTGGCATTATTGATTACAAGGTTATTTTGAGCTTGTTTTTATATTGTTAATGTTGCTCATCATCATTAAGGTATAAATAATTTTATATTAAATATTTTATATTATTGTTAGTTGTAGAATTAGTAGTAGTATGCGCACAAGTGTTTTTTTCAGGATTTTATTTTATTATAAGTTTTTACAAGGATTTCAAGTTGCTGGGGACCCACAGAAAAGATGATTCCATCAGAATTGTATTGTATTTTTAATTGCATAAAAAAGTATAATAAAAACACAGTCCGATCACATCTGTAAATAAGCTCGTTACAAATTAAACTTTGCAAAGAAAGCAAGTTAGCCCATGATAAACTGATAAACAGTGATAATATGCTCAGTGGCATATTCAGTCTGCTTAAATAAGTTCACTTTAAGCATTTTAAAGCAAAATAAAAGCATAATACCGCTTTTATTAATGCTTTTGTTGTAATTCACATTGCAACCTTGTGCCTAAAGTGTTCTGTAAAAAGAAAGTTCTTCATGGCGAAACGAAGAACCAATTTCTGCAGCAGAAGACATCAGAGGACAAGAAGTCTTAAGTGGATTTCGAGTCATCCTGTTTGCTAACAGTTTATAAAAAGAACTAACGGAAATGTGGGTTGCTGGGAATCGTAGTTCTCCCTTTGAGGTAGCGGATATGACGCATGTGTTGTGCAGCGGGTAGCTGGGTGTCGTCCGCAGTCTCCTTTGCTGTAGTTGGATGAATCAGTCGACGTTGACAGTCAATGGGATATGACAGTGCTTTTGTAGTACACCGCTAACTTTAGCTAGCCCGTTAGCTGGCTGTCAGGTCTTTAGGAGTGCGTTAGCCGAAAGAGAGAATTTCCAGTGCCAAGGCATTTTTGAACAAAGTTGTACAATTCGTCCGCCTTAATATAAGATGACGCTGATGATGTTTTCGGCTAAAGGAAGCTAATTTAACTTAAGCTAGATGGCTAGCTACCGTGTCATCAACTTGTGAATGTTATAACTTAGTCACTGTGCGGGCCATAATAACCTTATTCATTGGAGAGTGTAGCTAACTAGCCGTTGTATTAGCCGGGTAGCATTACAGCGTGAAGTGAGAATCGAAACGAAGTTAAAGTAGTGCTAGTGAAGCTAGCTAGTTTTAACTCTTAGAATGAAAAAGACACAGCCTGACACATTGGATTTTGTTCCTCAAAAAGACATCGTATACAACAAACTTCTGCCGTACGCGGACAGGCTAGACGCTGAATCCAATGATATTTTGAGTAAGATAAAGGGAAACTTGGGCCGAGCTGTTCAGCTTCGAGAGATATGGCCCGGTGTCCTGTTTTGGACGAGGAAACTTTCCACGTAAGTAACACTAATCTCTAATGTCCTAATGTAACAGTTGTTGCTCACTTGGTAATGTTTGCAATATTGAGCCTATTGAGAAGTAACGCAAACAACATATATTTTTACCACTGTAACTCGTAAAGTGTAAAATGCGGTGTGTTTATTATATAATACGCCGAAGTGTTTTGTAGGAACTGTGCGCACACTGATCAGTCAAACCGAAAACTTTGATTTGTTTTGCGTGTTTTACGAAACACGGTCGTTGCCTCACGGCCTGCTGTGCTTAATTACTTATAAAACGCTACACAGCTTTGAATGCCCGGTAGCTACAGTCTGTCGGGCATCTGATTAGGGACTCTACGGGTTTCATAATCAGGCCAGTGTCAAATACACAACCTGACCCAGACAGAGCGGCACAGTAGTGGGTCATTTAATTCCTGTTCTGCAGCTGACATTTTTATTTTGAAGCAGCGAGTCAGATGACGGCTCACCAGATATCGCAAAATTAAAATTTTATGGTTTCCTGTTAAACTGCCTCAAAGGCGGCCCTTGTGCATAACCACCTTTTGATATGCATTATAATAGTTTAAGATCATGTTTCAGTGGTCCACGTGGCTTTCTGTTGAATGTTTGTGCCAAGCTCTTCAGGTGAGGACATATATGGTCTTGCTTAACTCAGTACAGTGCATAAACATGACATTTAACATTTAACCCCCAGATTTCACCAGCAAAAAAATATTGTCGGTATGGATAGTTGATTACATTATGCTGTTTGATGTTGTACGTGGTTACAGGCCTGCTTTAATCCGTTTCAGTCCCAAAAGCTGGCTCATTGCACTTTTCAGGAGTGACTCACTGCCGGATCAGGCAAACAGAAAGTTGACTGTTATGCTGACCCAGATTGTGTTTACCAGTATTTTTGCACTTAAAGATTGATTAAAAAAACATTTTCATTTTAAATTGTCTACAAGCTTTATTCAAGTGTAGTATTTATTTTAAATATGACTTTTCTTAAATTATATTGATTACCAAGTTCATTACATTCCTGTGTCTTATACATGTAAACACTTTTGACCTCTTACTATCTGTCCTGAAACTGGAGTAATTTTCCCGCATTCTCTTCTCCTTAAGGTACATGAGACTGTATGGGCGCAAATTCAGCAAAGAAGACCATGTGCTGTTTATCAAGTTGCTCTACGAGCTAGTGATGATACCCAAACTGGAGATCAGCATGATGCAGGGCCTTGCTCGGCTTCTTATTAACCTCCTCAAGTAAGAGTGGTTCCTGTCTGGTTTACTTAACAACTTGTACAGATGTGTGTTTTGGTTTCTCCAAGAGTGAAGTTACATTTAAACATGCCGCGTGCTCACCAGTGATGATTTGTCTGGTGAAGACTGCATGATCAGGTAGCTTTTGCGTGTTTCTCAATTTCTATACATATGTCATCTTCATATTAACAGGAAACGAGAACTCCTGTCAAGGGAGGACCTTGAGTTGCCATGGAGACCGCTGTATGAGCTATACGACAGGATCCTTTTCTCAAAGACGGAGCATCTCGGCCTCAACTGGTTTCCCAAGTATGCCTGTGGTTTTAAGTGAAGGCTGCAAATGTTGTTATTAAAAAATAAATAAAAACAAATGAAAATTGTGCTTAAACTTAGAAATGAGGTATACTTTTTGGTTTAGCTGTTGAGTCAGATTTCACAAATTAGGTGGGATGTTTTTTAAAAGCAGCAGAAAATGTGCTTTAGGCAACATTTATTTCACGGTTAGTCTGAACTGCACATATGGCAGTCAAATTGCACTGAACAGCTCCTCCACCTCTACATTGTTTTAAAATATGTGATGCAATCATCTTTATTAATACTTCTTTGTAACTTTAAAAAAAAAAAAAAGCAACTATTTCCTATTCACAACCTCTTTAACACAGCACTTGACCAGCTGTGTGGAGGTTGGAGGAAGTCTGATTCCCTCCAACACTCCTGCTATTTATTAGTCAACTTTTTGTTGCAGTTTTCGTGTGCGCAGCAACGCTGTCTCAGAAAAAGAATGTCCTGAAATGTGCATTATCATATTTATTGTTTTAAAATGACTCATTTCTCATCTTTCTCTAAGTTGGCCAACTCTTCACTCTGCCTGCCAGTGCGATTGTCAAATGTTATCAGGAAGGATGTCTTAAAAAGAAAAAAAGCTTGCTCCGCAACATCACGACCTGGCCGTTAGAAGTCAAATTTTTACTTTTTTCATTTCATAACTTCAGTAGACTGTTTCCCTGGTGTTAACATCCATTTATTTATTTTTCTCAATTCAAATTAAAAGGGATCCCTTGTGATAGTTGCTGTTTAATTCAAATTATGGCCTGGTTATTTTCAAACAGACTCGGCATGTCTTCAGAATAGTTTTGTAGAGATTTTACAGTGTTGTTCTGTCCTGTACAAGACGTTCCCTGTGAAGTTCTTAGCAAGCAGTGCGAGGTGCTCTTTTAGGGTGCTATGGGAACATTGCTACTTTGCTAGCAAAATGCTTTCACATTGAGCCAATGTAAGCAAGCTGCTTTGGTTGGTCAGCTAATCCTTGTCCAGCCCATATTAATGCACACAAAAGATAATATGTTGTATAAGTTGCTGCACAAGTAATAGGCACTATCTTGTGTGCTGAATGTTTTTTTTATGCCTTTGTCTCCTTTTACATTCAGTTATCTACGGCCTCGTTCATCCTCTAAACACGTAATGATAAAATTGGTTCAGAGGTGGTAAGGATAAACATTTCTCTTTGTGTTTTTTGTTTTTTTGTTTTGTTTTGTTTTTACTTTGAATTCATCCTTTGAGACACCATGTTGCATGTGAAAGTAAAAACTGGACACCCCATATGCAGCTTGTGAGAGAAGGAAAAAAAATCAGAAGTTAATCAATGTTAACATTTCACCCATATTGGAGACTGTCGCACTGCAGCTAACAAATTTTTGTATCATTCTACTCTTCCCGATAGCAACCATTAGCTCATATTAATAGATGATTCTTTTATTTAACATGTTTTCTTACATGCTTCTAATCTTTCATGTTATGTTATGACAGCATCAGATTTTGATGACCATTATTAAGATGTAGTACAGTTTACAGTATTTATGACACACTGTGAAGCATTCATTATGTTTTATGCTTGACTTTAGTTTCATTAACTCATAAGCTGTCTAGCTTTTTGTTGTTTTTCTTGTTACACATCCCCACTCTAACCTGCTTTGAAGTCCTTGGTTTACTGAGCAGCATTTTCAAGAGTCTAGATGTTTAGGAGCCCACGTTTTTATAATTTTGTTTTTAAAACTATAAACATTTTTTCTAGTATTTGTAGGTTATATAGCGTGGTCCTTACCACAGAGTGCACTCGCTCACATTTTTCTGCTGTTGGATTTGCATATTTTGGGGGTTTTAGCTGGTGTGTTGTGGGCTTACAGTGTAAACAGTAGATCAGTAGGTTGCAGTTTGGCTTGCACAGCATCACCCATAATGCGGCTATCGATTAAGAATTAAATCTGTCGGCTACAGCTATCTAAAGACTCGAGTGATGCAAAGACGGATAACAAGCTGTTGAGTGGTATTTTTCAACCAGGCATGGTTTGACTTTGCATGTCAGTAGATAGATGGGATTGTAGAAAGGAGCCTAAGAACTCTGGTTATATCACTCCCTGTCATTCAGTCTTTATGTGAAGATAGTCAAGTCAGGAGTTTTTCATTATTTTTTTTTAAACTAGTGAAAAATTCGTAAACGACGCTAATGTATCATATTTGTAACTCTGTTATGTAAGAGTTCTGGTGGTGTCAGTTAGAAACAGATTAACGTGTGCATCTTTATTTTGGCTTGAACCCAGTTAGTAAGCTCAGACAGTACAGGTAACATTTACTCTGCTTGTATTATCACTATACACCAACCTGTAAACTTTCCTTTTTCACAGCACGTTAGTCAGATGTGTCAAGAAGTTTCTGTGTGCATGCAATTAAACTGAGATTGCACTGATGTGAAAGCTGATTAACTGTAACCAACATCAGTCCTTTACTGACAGCCTAATAAAAAACTTTTCACTCCTTTTTTCATTACAGCTCTGTGGAAAGCGTGTTGAAAACACTTGTGAAAAGCTGCAGACCGTAAGTACACCTTAATATATCAATTCATGAATGTCCTCATTTTACCTTGTCTTTGGATTTAGGAGTTTAATAGTACTGCAGATGTTTGGTTTAATAACTGCGTGTCAGTCAGAGAATGTCTTGTTTATATGCATATTGCGTTTCTTAACCCTTTGTTTAAAAGTTGGGCAAAGAAGCTCTATGTAGTGTCATTTTATTATTGCAAAGCTTCAGGTTCACCAAAATAGTACACTTGCAGGTATCTTAGGTGAGCACTAGGATTCGTCCTTAAGTTTGCACTTAGGCAGATAATCCTATTATCTTATCTAATTCTGTCTTGTGTGAGAGTTTCCTCTTAGTGTGAGAAGCAAGAATGATTTGTGGTTTGCTGCTGAGACGCTGTGGATCAGCACTGAGGGAGAGGGAAGGACACTTGGTTTTGTTTTATTTATTTATTTTTCCCCAGGATCACCAGTGAATACAAAATCACAGAGATGGCTAGGTGACCTGAAATAACCTGCAGAGTTTAAATAAACGCAGAACAGACCATGAAAATCCTCTCAGGTCTTTGACCCCTGTGGAACCGTAGGATTTATCCTAATAGCTAAAAATGTGCCAGGTGTATGACTTGTAATCTCCCATCTGTGGGACATTGTGCTCTAACACTGGAATTTCAGTAGCTGCTGCTTGTGTGTAGTTGAGTCACTTGTCTGTAATGTGAGCACAAACATGGCAGATGATGTCAACGAATAGATACTCAAATGAAGATAATGGTTTACAGTTGAATGCTTTTGCTCTGAAGCCATATAAAGTCTTATTCGGTACTCTAATGCAGCGGTCCCCAACCCCCGGGCCTCAGACCGGTATCGGTCCGTGAGTCGTTTGGTACCGGGCCGCGAGAGTTGAGGCTCAGGTGTGAAATATATAGTTTTCAGGGTTTTTATCGGTTTTCAGCGTTATTTTGTTATCGTTTTTATCGTTTACTCATTTTCCTGGGTCTTTTCACGTGTGTTATGAATAAATTTTCTTTTTTCGGTACCGGTACTAGTTTTATTTTGTTGTATTTATCCGCAACACTTTAAAGGCCGGTCCATGAAAATATTGTCGGGCATAAACCGGTCCGTGGCGCAAAAAAGGTTGGGGACCGCTGATCTAATGGTATTCTGAATAGTTAGAATAATGAGGAAATAAAATTTATATTGATTTATTTTTCCCATGTAAGCTTATTGCTCTCATGTAAAGAAAAAAAATATTGAATGCAGGATTTTTTTTTTCCCTGGCAGTATTTTTACAACGTGATATTTTCTGTTTTAATGAAGAAAAGTACTTTGTGTGCTTCTACAAATGGCAGTATTACTACAGAAAACCCCCAGAAAACAAAACAAAGAGTTTGCCTGGATTTTCCAAATTACCAGTTCAGCCCCTGTACTCTTAAATTAGATTTTCTGATCGATAATTCAGAGAATACTTTGACTATTTCAGGCAGAACTTGTGATAAATGGTCACCCTTACCAAGGTTATTATCGTTAACGAAAACTAACGAAATAACAAAAACTAGAAGTGAAAAAACATTTTCGTTAACGGAAATAAAAATAAAAACAAAAAAAGGAAAACTAACTAAAACTATGAGTGTTCACAAAACTAACTAAAATTAACTAAATTTATAGCAAAAATGTGTTTAGTTTTCATTGATGTGTCATACAATAGTCAAGGGTGAAAATGAAGTTTAGTTTACAGATTTTTTTCTTGCTGTGTCTAATTATGCCAGCAGGTGGCAAGTACGTTAGTCGAGTCGTCTGTGTTGCTGCTTCGTCCACGCGCAGAATCATGTCAGGAAAAGTCGGGAGCCAGAGTCCAATTTGGGATTACTTTGAATATGACTGTGTTTTGGATAAAGCAAGTGTCTTGTAGTGGAAAGAGACAAATTATGAGGGACATTTCTAAAGGGAAAAAAATCCCACAAACCTTAAAGTGCACTTGAAAAGCTCACACAAGAAGGCTAACCTAGCTTACCTTGAGAAGGTAAGGGAGCACACTCAACCCTCATCCCCACAAAACAGAAGCTAACCCCAGGCAAGGCAGCGTGATGCATCCAGAGACAACAGGACGGGGATATCTACATAACTGTGTGAGTCAATTGGCTTCAAAAAGTTTATCAATTCACTTGAACCAAAATTACGAACACCCGGTGCTGCGAGAGTTAATAGTCTCATTGAGGCCAATATATACATTTTATAGTTGCCTGGTATCAATGGTTGTTCATCTGCCTTTATTTATTTATTTATTTAAAGAACCCATAGGTGGGAATGTGAGTTGTCTGTCTCTGCGTGTTAGCCCTGCGACAGACAGGCGACCTGTCCAGGGTGCAGTATGGTAGCTGGAATAGCAACATACCCAAGGATAAGCAGAATGACTGATATGATGAAACTGGGATTTTGTTACACTTAATTATTGCAAACACAACTAAAACTATAACTGAAACTAATCAAAACTAAACTGAAACTAAGGATTTTCAAAAAAATAAAAACTAAACTAAACTAGCAAACAATTGGTAAAAACTAATTAAAACTGATATAAAATTGAAAATCTGAAGTCAAAACTAAATAAAAATAAAAACTAATGAAAATTGCAAAACTATTAAAACCCTGACCCTTGCATGCAAAAATGACTCCTTAAAGTTGCTGTAATGTGCATTGTCAGTATCAAATCGTGTGACTTGACCACACCTCTGAATGTTTAATTCTCTTTTCCGCTGTTCCCAAGAGTAGCCTGTGTATCTGTGTTTGTGTGTTTATCATCAATCTGCTCCTGTCCTGTCTGGATTTGTATTAGCAAAAATTAATGAGAGGCAAATGTCTGAACCTTACTACAGAGTCAGGGCTCGCAAAATCGCTAGCCCGACGTCCCGGGGCTAGCGATTTTTCCAGTTGGGCTACCAAAATCTATCTCTGCCCTGCCCGTCGGGCTATCATAGGAAGGAAAAATATATGTCAATGCTTTTGACATGTAAATGTAGCTGGGTAATTATGTCATTGGCATCGGTGAGCCACTGTCAATATGTGACATATTGAAATTGCGTTTGAATTTGCGCTTGTTTTTTGCTTTCACTTTGCAATCGCGCAAACTGTGTATAGAGAGCGACAGCACTGATTGGTGAGTGACGATAATTTGCGCACCAATTCCTCTGACATCGTCTTATCAATCGTTAGCTTACTATGCAAACATGACAAGTGAAATCTCCCGCAGCAAGCTTAAACATGTGAGAGGTTGATCGCGCAGAGAATCGCTGAGCGTTATGTGAGTGCGTGTGTAAAAGCAGCAGGATATATATTTTAGTTCTGCTGAGCCAAATAAGACAGGTCAGGGTGAAGAAGTGACAGCCAAAGAAAAGCTAACCACAAAAAAGTTATGACAAATCAGACTATAAGGCAAAAAGAAAGTGCAGCTTTATGGTTTCATGGACAAAATAATTTTTGTGGCTGCAATATGATGAGCTAAATAACCAGGGGTGCACATAAGTGGTCCGCAGGTGCGCATTCGCTGTCAAAATAAAAAACGCGCACAAGATAAGAAGTTGCAGTGCGTGTTTGCATACATAAGATTTTCTGGAGGAGGACATACATTTGTTTAGAACTCTTAAAGATGTGGAAGAAGCTCCTTTAAGCAATTACTTTGGTGTTCCTCCACCTCCAAAGAAATGTCAGAAGGAGTCCGAACCACAAAAGAAGCGCGTATTCTCGGAAAAGTGGTTGCAGGAGGTGAGCTGGCTTCTAACAAATGATGAACGCACAGAGATTTGGTGCAGAATGTGCTGTGAAAATGCCACTCTAGCGGACAAAAACACTGCCTTTTATATGGACGCAAACGCACTCTGCAACTTCTTATCTGGTGCGCGTCTTGTATTTTGACAGCGAATGCGCACATGCGGACCACTTATGTGCACCCGTGTAAATAACATAATGTTCTGTCGGGTGTGTTGTTGGTTTTCCCTCGATTCCTGAGTCGGCAAGCGCCTTTGTTACTGGGACCAGTAATTTTAAGAAAGGCCCCCATTAGAACCCATGAGAAATGCAAGAAATGCATTATTGCTCAGTCTGCAATATCTTTCCCAGAACAAACACCAATTGCAAATAACATACTAAAAATAAACCTGAAAATCAGTTTAGAACAGTGTACTATGTTGCAAAGAGTGAACTACCACTGGCACAATTTAGCAGTCTTTGCAAACTTCAAAAAGCAAATGGCCTAGATCTTGGTTCCACTTGCCTCTTACCCGTGACTTCAATGGAAATGTCAAATTCAGGATCTGACACAGACTGATTCATGTCCTACAGTTCTTACAAGTTCATAGAAATTTCTGTTCAATTAGAACCAAGTATTTGAATTGATGATTGTAATTTTTATACAATGTTGTAATTTGTGTTTCAACAATTTTTTGATTGTTTTTTTTCCATTACAATATTATACTTTAATGTATAATATTGTAACGGAAACAAAACATCAATCAAAAAATTGCTGTCTTTTTTATTCAGGCTACTTACATTTATTTTGGGCTACCAAAAACTGAAGAGTCCCTGCCCGAAGGGCTACCATGGATTTTGAAATTTTGCGAGGCCTGAGATTAGAATTCTTGTCTTACATTACAACGTAATAAAATGTATTCAGCAATTAGAAATAAGAAATCATATTCAGCATCAGGCAAACTGTTATTTATAATGTTGATAATTTCATAATAGATGCATCTTAATTCGCTTAAGTAGAATCAGCAGTTTTGAAGGTTATTATTAGTCTAGTCTTAAGTAATTCTGACCCAGGCCTTGTTTCATTGCTGGTTTTAAGTACTCCTTAGAAGTTGTCAGTCTCCAAACCTGATGTACATGTTCAGGTTGTCCATCTTTGAACCACACTTTAAGCTCCTTTGAAGGTTGAGATGTTTCATCTGTTCATGTACAGTGACTGGCCATTTTATTAGGTACAACTGTGACCAGCCGAAAACTGAAAATGTAAGAGTTTGTTGGTTCTAGTTGAACTTGTTGTGTTTTTGGATTACATATTAAACATTTCTCCAATAAAGTGGATGGTAGTGTATTTTTATGAGCAATCATGTGAATGTTGGTGGTATTGTCACCATGTGTATATAATAATGATAAAAAATAAATAAATTTAAAAAAAAGCAAAACTCTGATTTTGTTTCTCTCTCTACCTTCATGCAGGTACTTTTCAGAGGCGGCTACTCAGGAGATGCTGGATGAGTGGAGACCACTCCTTTGTCCCTTTGATGTCACCATGCAACGAGCAATCAGCTACTTTGAGCTCTTTCTACCAACAACTCTGCCTCCAGAACTGCATCACAGGGGCTTCAAGTATGAAACCTCTTTTATTCTCTTACATGTACACTGCTATTCAAAGTTTGATGCGAAATCAAAGAGAAAGTATTTAAAAAAGAGCTATGATATTTAACAGTATGTCTACACAGGCCTACACAGTCATGTGTTCCAGTGGCAGATAGTGCTACGTAATTCAGTTTATTAAAAAACTTCACCAGTTACGTTGGCAGTTCTTGTGTTGATAAGGAAAGATTTTCACTCTTCTTTCAACTTCAGCTGCTTGACTTTATGAAGAATCAGCCTTTGTATGTGAGGGGAGGAAAAAAGCTTTTCTTCTGAATAAAGAAGAGATGAATGGAAAGACAGAGTCAGCCTTCTGCAAAAGTAAAGGGTCCCGATACAGATGTCATGACTGCCACTCAGAACTGGCAGGCATAATGGAATAAGTGACTGTGATATGCAAGGGGCGTATCCCATAGTGAGACATAGAAACAAGTGCTATAAAAGAGAACAGAGGCACAGTTTTTTTTTCTATCCTAACCAACTACAGTGAGACATGTCGACTCTTTTTTAATACTCTGTAGTTTTAATGCTTTTTTAAAAAGGATTTTTTTTCAGTTCATTACTATATTAGGTATGTCCTGTCCTTGCACATTATTATTATTATTATTATTATTATTATTATTATTATTATTATAATAAATGATAAATCTCATTGAGATTTAGAACTTTTTTTTAAGCAGATGTGTACAAAAACAAAAATTAATACAATAAAAGTGCACATTACAGATGCAAATTAAGAAAAACATGTAAAAGAGTAGTTTCAGTTAGGCAAACCTTTAAAATGTTTCAGTGAAATCAGAATCCAGTTTAATTAAAGAAGTGTAAAGATTTTTCACCAGCAGTAACCATTACTGACTATTATCCTGACTTTTAACAATGTTTAAGAGTGCTGAGGAGATGCCATCTGTCCGCCTAAAGCGTGCTGCACTTCTACCAGGGCAATAAAATATCCTTGAACATACTATTAATGTTTTAATTTATATTAGGAAACTTTATCATTCATGCACAGCATACGTTTGGGCAGCCTGAAGCAAGATAATAACGCTAATGAGCTTTACTAAAGCTTTAGCTTTAGCAAAGAAGTAAAACGTTGTTTTTGCATATACCAGCTACAACACCATCAAGATGTCAACCTTCTGTTTCATGGGTACTGAGTAGCTTTTACTGCATTAATGCCCCTTATACACAGCATTAAACGCTGTTTGGTTCGGCAGTATTCTTTAGTACCCTTTTACTTGTAAAGCCTTGTTTTGTCTTAATTAAAACAGTGGACTCCTTTAAATGAAGAAATGTTGGTTAACATAAACTATGTAAGTCAAAAGAAGACCTGGAAAACTCTGAGGATTAAATTGCTCATTTGCTAATCAGAGAGACAAAGTAGGACTGCAAATAGATCAGCAGAAATTGACTGTAATATTGTAACTAGTGGTGGGAGTGATCTCCTGAGGTTTGTGTGACAGCCACAGATAAAAGGATGATGATCCACATGTTTAATTTGGCAAAGATTTTACACCAGACGCCCTTCCTGGTGCAACCCTCATCATTTATCTGGGCTTGGGAGCACTAGGAGTACTCCAGCACTAGGAGTACACAGATTTGTGGTGTTGGGTTTCCTAAAAGGAAAAACGGATTCCACTTAAGTTAGCTCCCCCTAAATTCAGATGTCAGTTGGTCAAGAGCTGAAAAACTGTCTGATACAACAGGGACAATGATCTAAAGAAGGCCTAAAAATCCACCAGGAACTCTTGTCAGAGCCACATGTTAAAGCTTTTGGCCCTCACAGCTAATTGACTTAAAAATATTTGAAACAGTGGGGAAGATCTCAAACTTGCTGTGTGCTTAAACTCTGACATCGTCAAAGAGGAGTAGTTACTAAGTGCATACTCGTGGGTGCTTCTAACTGCTACAATAATATTTTCGAACCAGTGGATTCATTCATTCTGTCTTCGCCATGGGGAATTATGTTACTTTTGCTGTTTCCAACATTTGTGAATTGACATAAATGTATATTTTTAAACCTGTAATCGAATTTAATTTGAACTGCTGTGCAGTAGATTGACTGACCCAAACATGGAAATGAGTTTTAAATTATTAATGCTCACTAAATTACAAAGTTCTTTGTAGGAAAGTTATAAATAATTCAAGATTATAGAGTTAGAAGATAAAACACTACCCTACATTGTTTTCTGCTTATAGTAAGGGATTCACATCATGTTTAACCAGTCCTCCTCTCCCTCTGCCTGAAGCATACTTTCATTGGTCAGTTAAATGTCACACATGTGTTATGAACTTGAAAGATTTATTTCTTGATTTTGCTTTTCTGACAGGTTGTGGTTCGACGAGTTGGTCAGCTTATGGGTATCTGTGCAAAATCTTCCGAGCTGGGAAGTTGTAAGTGCATGAATGTATATATATATTTTTTTTCATATGTACAACTTTTTTTTTTTTTTTTTAACCTTTCTTATTTAACATGTCGTCATACGTCTTTGCAGCATCTGGTTAATCTCTTTGCCCGCTTGGCCAATGATAACATTGGCTACATTGACTGGGACCCTTATATTCCTAAGGTTTGTTGCTCCTTCCCACTGCACATTACACAACTTAGCACTTGCTTGTTTTTGAGGATTTTGGCACATGCTCCTATGTTCTCTGGGTTTGTATGTCATGTCTATTGCTGGTTATCAAGCAAACAAACTATCAGGTTTCTTTGTTGAGCTTGCTTTCCTTCTTGCATCATGTTTGCGTATTTCCCCCAAGTGATACCAGTATCTGTCACAGATAAGCATTCAAAGAACTTGTCAATATCCAGGTAAACACACAAACAATATCCCTACTAATTTTGTTTGTCACATTGCAGATTTTCACAAGAATTTTGAGGAGCTTGAATCTTCCTGTTGGGACCAGTCAGATGATTGTACCACGATACGTCACCAATGCCTACGACATCAGCCATGTGGTGCTTTGGGTGTCAGCCCTCCTGGTTAGCTCGTAGACCATAAATCATATTATGTTACAATATACCATATAATTTACTGCATTTACTGTACAGTTTGCAATTACGCATATGTGATATTCTCAGTGATATTAACTGTACCAATTTCAGGGAGGACCCAGCAAGCAAGCTCAAGCTCAGCTCAGTGGCCTTTTCAACAGTATTACATCCTTCTTTCACCCGTCAAATCATGGCCGGTGGTTGGTGAGTCATTTCTTCGTACTTTTGGATGACTGGAACTAAACAAACCATAAATGTAGACTAGCTCATTATATAAGCGGCTCAAACTAGCTTGTAAATGGAGAATATAAAAATATATAATATATTTTATATATAATATATATAAATAAACTACTGCTACAGTTAAAAACCTTTTAGTAATGAAATATTAAGAGTTGTGCACTCAAATTGAGAAACTCTCCTTCGTTAGAACTTAGTTCAGCTTAGTTTAGTATAAATAGCAACAAAAAATAACCCCACAACATTTTGCTCGGCTCAGATTGGTACATGCAAATACACAACACCATGTTTTTATAACTGAAACCTTGTTACTACAAACTACCTAACTTAACTTACTAGTTCAATTCAGAGTCTGCAAACTCCATACTTTTTATATTATTTTACCATTGATGATAATGCAGGATAAGAAAAAATCCACATTTTCAATACAGACAGTCGGAAAGTGTTGAACTGTTGATGGTTAAAAACAAATTAAGACATTCTTTAACTTCTTGTCTTAATAAGTGAGTTAAAGCTGTTGTATAACATGAGACTATTATACTAAATCAAAAGAAATCTTGAGTCATGTTGTTTTGATTTCCTTCAGTGAGTGTGATTACATCACTCATCCAGCTTGGTCCAACTATAATTCCAGCAATTAACAGGGACAGGGGGAATAGTTACATATCTTTTTCCAGGAAGCCCCCTGAATCTTTTTATGGATTATGTCAGACTCTGGTTCAGAAATAACAGCAGGACACGTGAATGAGATAGCTGTGATACTATTAAAGGTCACTGGCACCCGGGTCACATGCCTTTCTGTTTTGAGGATCCTGTCTTTAATCACGGCAGGTAGCAACATGTCCTGGTACACAAACCTTTGTTTTGTTTAGGGCATGAGTATGTGTATTTAAGGGTGCTGATTGCGTAGATGTGAGATGTTGTTTTATTACACGTAAACACTGTTTTGCAATCAACTAAAAAAAGAGTAGCAGCGTGATTCAGCTGACGATCTGGTGGGATGGGAAACCGAGAGTTGAAAAGTTTGACAACCACATGACTGTACTTTGTTGTTGTTGTTATTGTTTTTGTGAAATTCCACTTACACTCTTCTGATTTTTATGGACCTGAGCTCATGTACAAACATATAAAAGTGTTTTAGTGTTATATTGTATATAACATATAAGATGGAAAAATCATAATGGCAGCATTGCTGTGAGCCAAAAAGCTATCATGATCTCTAAATCCTCAGCTGGTATGTTCATGATGTCATCTTCTAACAGCACCTGCTACCTTTCAATTTGTCCAGAGTACATGGAAGCCCCCCCAGTGTCATCTCTTTGTCATGCATCTGTCTTTCTCCCCCTCTGTTCGCATGCGCAGATGAAGCTCATGAAACTGCTCCAACGTCTCCCAGCCAGCGTGGTTCGGCGGCTTCACCGAGAGCGCTACAAAAAGCCCACATGGCTTACACCAATACCAGACAGTCACAAGCTGACAGAGGAGGATATCACAGACTTTGTGGAGAGTATGATGCAGCCAGTTCTGCTGGCCATGTTTAGCAAGACAGGCAGTCTCGATGCGGCCCAGGCCCTGCAGAACTTAGCGTTAATGAGGCCCGAGTTGGTCATCCCCCCTGTGCTAGAGAAGTAAGTTTGTACTGAAGTAGAGAATCCAAAACAAAAATTTGGCCCTGATTGTGCTTCAGGGCCACTACATTTTGTAATGAAAACAAAAGACTGATTGTTCCCTCGCTTTGCCACAGAACATACCCTGCTTTAGAGACTCTAACAGAGCCCCACCAGCTGACTGCTACTCTGAGCTGCATGATTGGTGTGGCACGGAGCCTAGTGTCAGGTGGGCAGCGCTTTCCTGAGGGGCCCACTCACATGCTACCCCTGCTCATGAGGGCTCTGCCTGGCGTTGACCCAAATGACTTCAGCAAGTGCATGGTGGGCACCACTGATGTTCATCTCTATATTATTGCTGAACTTCCTAAAACTGACACAAACTTCATTCGTGTTCCTACAGATCACATTCCAGTTTATTGCTACGTTTGTGACTCTTGTGCCTTTGGTGGACTGTTCGTCTGCCCTGCATGAACGAACGGACTTGACAGAGGTGAATTTCTGTTTTGTTTTTTTTTTCTCCATCTTTCTGTATTTAAATCAAAAGTGTTACATCATCCTTACGTATGACTTCTGTTCCTTTTTTTTTTTTTTTTTTTTTTTTTTTTTTTTTTTTTTTTTTTGGCACCTTTAAGGTGGAGAGAGAGTTGTGCTCAGCCTCAGCTGAATTTGAAGACTTTGTGCTTCAGTTCATGGACCGGTATGTGCAACATTAATACAAAACTGTCTACATTAAAGGAGAGCAACTGTTCAGCAGCAGTACAATTCTCCATCGTTGGGTCATAGTTCCCATTCGGTATTCTTGTAGTCAAAATTTAGTTTCATATCATGGCAGAGGAAATTAAAATGAGTGTGGTAACAAATTAGATAAATTGTTTTCCTCTTTTATTAACAAATAACTAGATATACTTGCTCTTTATAACTGATTTATCTATATACACCAGGAGTATTTTCTATATTCAGTATGTATTTAAACATTTTTTCTTATTTTTTCTCATTTTCCCCTGCATAGATGCTTTGCCCTGATAGACAGCAGCACTCTGGAACAGACCCGAGAGGAAACAGAAACTGAGAAAATGACTCATCTGGAGAGCCTGGTAGAGCTCGGACTGTCTTCAACCTTTAGCACCATCCTCACACAGTGCTCCCTGGACATCTTCAAGGTTAAGACTCAGTCTCGTCTTTTCATGCTCTTACTTGTACATAAACAGTACTATAGAAAAGTCTAATATTGAACAAAATGCTTTCTAAATAATGACGTGAGTCTTAGATGTCTGAAAGCATGTTTTGGGTCATTGTCAAGTTGGATAATGGATTTTGGGGCATTGTTTGGTGAATAAGAATTCAGTCATTTATAGTGAATTGAGGTTTGTGTTTACCTCAACTGCAAGAAGGCAACAAGTATTTGTTTTAAATTTCTGGAAGAAAGATGTCCCTAGATCTCCTATTAAAGTTGATGCATTATACTCAGCCCATCCTATAATTATTTCAAATTAAATACCTTCTCTGATTTGAGTTCAGAGGCATCCTTTGTTTGTTTTGTTTTTCTTAGTTTTTAATTGAGCTTTTATTGTGAAGCATTTGCAAGCTTACCACGTACAACAACATCTGGATGGGAAGGATGACATAGTGACGAGGATCTGAATGAATGAATTAAATAGCCTTATTTTGTCAGTTTGGCCCACTTAAATGTACCTGGCATGTTATTTGGAAATATCTAAGTATATAGCAAAATATAGCAATGCAAATTTGTCTTGCTTTAAACCAACACATTTTTATCCAGGGGCTTCTTTCTTTGCTCCTTAGAAGGTAAGCTGAGGGCCAGCTGTCATATGTTATAGTTAACTACCCCCTCGACATCATCTGAGAGGTGGCTGATATCTGGCTTATTAACTGATTCTTGCTATTAAACAATGACAGTGACTGATGTTAGTGGGCAATAGCAAATCTTTGAAGCTTTGCTCAGGGCTGAATCTTCAAAGACGGTTTAATTATGGCTTTAAGTTTCGTTACTTTCATTTTCCTCAAAGGTGAGGGGAAGAAAAAAATCATCATTCAGCTAATGGAGGCATTGTTGTTTAGAACATTGATATCTTCCCCAGAAATTCACTATTGGTGCATCTCTGCTTCTAATTGACTGCTTTGGTTTCTTTTATTATTAATGAAAATATGTTACGTGTCTTTACAGTATTTATACATATGAACACATTTGTCACTTTGTTTTAATAGGTTGCTCTAGAAAAGGTGTTCAACTTTGCAACCACGAACATCTTTGAGACTCGTGTAGCCGGCAGAATGGTTGCTGACATGTGTAGAGCTGCGGCTAAGGTAAATATCATTCACTCAAACTCCTCGTGGAGCTCCTTAATTTATTTGTTTCATTTTCATTCTGCTTCTGTTTTCAGTGTCACCCTGCAGAGTCACTCAAGGTGTTTGTACCACACTGCTGCAATGCAATAAATCAAATTGCTGTCAGTAAGTAATGCTCACACAGGAATAGCCATACGTAGTTGATATTTCCTAATACCTGAATCTGGTTTTCCCTCCCTGAATTGATATTATTTACCTAACGCACCCTTTTTTTGAACAGATGAGGAAGTGTTGAATGAGGAGGAGCTTGACAAGGAATTTTTGTGGAATCTCCAGCTGCTCTCTGAGGTGAATTCACTTCTTTATAATTCCAGTTAACTTATCTGTTTGCCAACTCCTTACTTAAATAATTCTGTGCCTTAATATTTATTTTACCTTCTTGCTATTTGCACCTGCAGGTGTCTCGTGTGGATGGCGATAAGATGCTGCCCTATCGCTCTGAGCTGGTTCAGATTTTGCAGTTGACACTCCACCTCAAGTGTAAACAGGGCTACACTCTGGCTTGCAACCTGCTGCACCACATCCTTCGCTCAACAGCCCTCATCTATCCCACAGAGTACTGCAGTGTGCCAGGAGGTTTCCATCAACCAACTGGTGACTACCTACCTATTAAGGTACAAATACCAAATATGCTTTATATATAATACACATTAGTCTTTTTGTCAAGTGCATTTACTGTCAGAAACTGGCTTCAAAGACTACTACTATACTCAACTGGTGAGTCAAGGTCAAAATCAGGCATTAGCAATTAGAGACATTTGTCCTTTAACCAGATAAGTCTTAGTGAAGCAATGACCTGGTTTGATTAATTGTCTACTACTTTGTTTAGTCCTTTGATCCTATTAAGTCTCTTCCTCGGTAGAGGCAGGGGTAGTAGATCATTTGGCTGGATTAGTGTCTTGGACCATAGAGAAAATGACTCTTATGTGGTTACCAAGTTAAGAGCAGTTGTCAAGTGAAATGTGCTGTGTGCATCTGTTTTAACCAGTAATAAAGAAATCACATACTGATGTCAGCTTTTCTGTTTATCCACTAAACACACAATTAGGGATATCAGTTTTTGGGTCAGTCAGTCTTCTAAAGAATGATTAGATGTTTTTTTTTTTTAAACTATTAGTAGTGAACATCCAAAAAATAAAAGAAGATTTAATATATGTAAAATGCGTAAAATCTTCAATCATTAAAGTTTTTTTTTCTTGAAAAATTTAATTTTTTTGTCTTTAGACCAAAGTTGCATTTGCAAATAGCAGCTTAAGTTGTTGCAGCTACACGTGGCCCAAACCAGAATAGAAAATATGAAATTCCTGTGATTTATCTTTCTTAATATAATGATGGTATTGTATGTATATATGTCTCTATGTACCTTATGTCCTCCTTTACAGGTGTGCCAATCTCAAATGACCATCATCACATATAGAGCAAATATTAAATTCGATATTTTGACTTTTTCATGTTCATCATTCCCCTGCTGATGCATGTTAACCTTGCGTAACTTAAATGTCATCAACATTTGTATCTGCAGCAGAATGTTCTTGATAAAGCACTGCAGGGCCATAGGGTGGGTTTTTGTTAGATTAAATAATAACTTATTGATGTTAATGTCATGCAGGACTGGGGTCGACCTGGGGACTTGTGGAATTTGGAAATCCAGTGGCATGTACCCAGTGTTGAGGAGATCTCGTTAGCATTTTATTTACTGGACCTTATTCTTCAGCCTGAACTTCAACGCCTTAAGAGATTTGCAGAAGGCGAACAGGACATGAGCAGGTAAGGAACTGCTCTGCTGCCAGAGGTCACTGGCTGTAAACTGCATTTTTATTTTTTATTTTGGTGGATTCTGCTTGTGATAGATTTGTGTTTGTTAATTTGTACTTTCAGAGATGATGTCCTACAGAGCCTCACCATTGTTCAGCACTGTCTCCTAGGAGCCGGGGGTCTGATGCCTCCACTGAAAGGAGAGCCTATTCCTGAGCTGTAATTGCTTTGATATGATCAAGAAAACCAGATAAACACATCAGTGATAGTCAATAAAATACAGGGGATACAGGGATCAGAGAAATCCTCACTTTATATCTGCTTAATTTTTAAATGTTGAACAGTTCTGTTTTTTGTTTTTGTTTTTTTTTCTCCCAGGGTTCATAGCATGGTGAATCTAGATGAAACCACCCTCTATACAGGAATGGAGTATGGTGTGTTAATCTCTTCTTAAGAATAAGTTTTTTTTCTCACATTAGATATAAATTAAAGGGTTTGTTGAAATATAAACTTACACTGTATTATTATCTCCACCCACAGATAAGTCCAGAGAGAACTACAGAGATGCTATCTGTAGTGTGATGAAACAGCTGCTACGTACGTTTTCACCCACTTATACCCCCTCGTAGGCTTGTGATCCCTCTTTATTCTACAGCTACATCCATAACGTCACTGTTCCACTATCTGACTTCTGTTTTGTCTTCCTGCAGAATATATCCTGGAGCACTCAGAGGATGACACCAAGTCTCTTTTCTCCATCATCAAGGTGGGCAGCCAGTAAAGTAACAGCCAAAATAGAAAATACTTGCATTATATCTGTTTGGAAAGCCACAGTGCAGCATGTCTGAGTTGTTAGGTGTGGGATAATGTGTGGGCATCGACTATCATGGTTCCTGTCTCGCCGAACACAAATCAGTATTTTTGTCTGTGACGTTTTAGATTATCAGCGACCTTTTACACTTCAAAGGTTCTCACAAGCACGAGTTTGACTCCCGCTGGAAGAGTTTCAACCTTGTGAAGAAATCAATGGAGAACAGAGTGAGACTTTTTTTTTCACTGCTCTTGTATATTTGTACTGATGTTATCCTGGAAGAAGACATAAAAAAAAAGCACATTTTCAAAAGTTACAGAAGATGCACTAGTGACTGTAGTGACCTCACCCTTTGTATTTACAGCTTCATGGCAGAAAGCAACACATCAGAGCTCTTTTAATAGACAGGGTCATGCTTCAGCATGAAGTAAGTCATTCATAGAGTAACGGTATTGTAGGTTAGCTTTGGCGTTTTTGCATTTCTGACTTTGATTTTGTCCTTATCAGTTGCGAAAGCTGACGGTGGAAGGATGTCAGTACAGGAGCATTCACCAGGAACTGATGAGAGATCTGTTGAGGCTTTCCACAAGCACCTACAGTCAAGTGAGTTCTGCACGGCACCCTTCAGGAAAAGCATAGTTTACATCTTGTTAATACATTGCCAGTGTGATTTACTAGCTTACTGATATTTGAGTAGTGTTTTGTAAATGATTAATAATTGAGACTTGTTGCCTTCCAGGTACGCAGCAAAGCTCAGAATGTGTTGTTCACTGCACTGGGAACCTACAATTTCTGCTGCAGAGACCTCATCCCCCATGTCCTCGAGTTTCTCAACCCAGACAACAGCGCTGTTACTCAGCAGCAATTCAAAGTATGGCAGTGAGCTTTGCACTAAAAATTCTTGAACAGTTATTTATATTTGTAGATTTATTTTAATACTGTATCTGTATTTCTCCAGGGTGCCTTGTACTGTCTTCTGGGGAATCACAGCGGCGTGTGCCTGGCCAATCTGCATGATTGGGAGTGTATTGCTCTGACGTGGCCTGCCATCGTACGGTCTGGCCTCAGCTCAGCCATGTCTCTGGAGAAGCCCTCAATTGTGCGGCTCTTTGACGATCTTGCAGACAAAATCCATCGGCAGTATGAGACCATCGGCATTGACTTCTCTGTGAGTTGAGTGTTAAGAATGCTTTCAAAAGTGAATCATGAAATGAGGTATTTGCCTTCCTATAGTGGTAAAAGCACAATAGCTCAAAAGTTCCCATCTTGAACACAGATCAGATCTTTTACAAAAATTTATTATATTTATATTTTTGAAAAAATGCAAAAGGTTAGAGTCATATGATTAACATAAGCTTAAAGTGCTGACTCTTAGCTTTTAGTTGGATAACTGACCAAACCATTGAGGAATTCCATCCATTTTAAACACACTTTCATATTTTCAGAGCTCAAACTTAATTGGGCAAATTAACATACTGATGACATTTTTACGTTTTGTCAAGAATCTTTATGGGCAGTGACTTCCTGATATGTGATACAAGGGCACCACTAAAAAAAGAGGCTCTTCTTCCTTTTTATGCTTTGCCAGGCCTTTCACTTCATTTTCAGTGCAGCATGTGAAATGCACTTCAGTTGCACTGAGATCAGGTGACTGACTCGAATGTTACAGAACATGCCGCGTCTTTACCTTTAAAAGTCCTAAGTTGCTTTTGCAGCATGCTTTGGATCTATTTGCACTGTAAGGCACTGTCACATCAACTTTGCTCCATTTGGATGAATCTAAGCACAATGTATATATCTCAGTCTGTTTCTGTGTTTTTTCACATAATTATTAATTGGAAGTTATACATATCGTGCCCTTCCCATGATGAGCTATTCTCAATACGGTCTTGTTATTATAGTTCCGGTTGAGCTTAGGTTTCTCTTTTCAAAGAATGCTGTTCCAGAGCTGGTCTAGCCTTTTTAAGCTGTTTCTAATCTATCTAATCTGCCCTTTGTGTTCTTGAGACTGATTGCTCCATGTGAGAAGAAAGAACCTTTCAATTTGCTCTAATGAAGTCTGGATTCTTGGACTGTATATCCTGACAAGAATTTTCCGGCAGACATCAAAAACAATGACGATCTGTGGTCATCTGAGTCTTTTTACGCCACCAAGTGTACTGGTTCCCACTTATATATCTGGTGGATTTGTTTTGTATTTAATGTAGCATGGTGCACTTGAATTTGGCTGTACGTTTTTGGGTTCACAGCAACAATTGTCCAATGCAGATGCCAGTCATAGCCTCAGAACTGTACATAAAAACTTTTAACTGAATTGTTCAATCCCATGTAATTCCTCAACAGTTACTGGTTCAACCCCATCAGAAGCTGCACTTTAAGCCCTTTTTAATGACACAATGACTTTAACATGGTTTGGTAGTCGAAGGAATTAGAAGTTTTAATTTAACAAACAGTAAAAGACACTGAAGGTTTCATGATGAGGTCTAATTGAACTAGATCAGAAGGTCTCCAAAAGTTGATTCTGTTCATCTGGACGTAGCGTTTTGTGGGAGAAATGTTTCGTCACTCATCCAAGATCAGATCAGCAGGCACAACTCTGAAATAAACACACATGTTGAATTTGTCCATGCATTGGAGGAGTTTTGAACTACACTGACCTTACAAAGGTCTCACTTAAACTTAAAAACTTGTCTGTTAAAACAATTGTGATAATAATTAATTACTTACTGTCTGCCGTCATTATGAGGCTGACTCCAACACAGTCATTATGCATACCAAAGACAAGAGTTTTTATCTGCTGTTAGTCTGAGTTTACGGATTACTCCCTCCTTATGGGGAGTAATCCGTAAACGTGTCCTTTACACGTTCGGACAAAATATTTTTACTATAAATTGTGTTTTATCCTTTTCCATACTGTTAGATCCCCGGTGAGTGCTGTGATGTGGCTAAACAGATTATGACTGCTGGGAATCCTTTACCTAAGGAACATGTTCCCTCTGAGGAAGAAGTAGCACAAGGTCTAAAGAGACAGGAGCTCAAGAACTCTGAGTCTGTCGGGTAAGTTTTACATCAACAAAAAGATGAAGATGACCATACCAACATCCTTACAAGTGAACACTTGAGCAGCAACATAAACTTCTGAACACTGGTGTAACTGTTCTATTAAAATGCTGTTTTAATCTGCATTCACCCTTACTGTAAGCATCATAGGTTCAACAACAAAATGCATGTAAATAATTACATTCTACATTTTTGTAGGAGATACAAGCAGCTCATTGGCGATCTTCTGGACTCTCTCAGCAACGGGAACTCGTGGGTTTTTTTAATGCACATACCATATATTTGTGCCAGTGTTTACTTGTGACTGCCTCTCACTGTAGTTTTGTTTCTCATTCCAGACCTTGGAAGTTTGAACACATTGCAATAGGCTTCCTTTCTTTGCTACTGAGAGATGACCACCAACTCCCTCCAGCTGCTGTTTTGTTCTTTGTGAAAAGCCTCAACCATGAATCTCTCTATGTCCGTAAGGTGCGGCATACACGCGTAGGAACAGAGCTGTGATTTCTTTTGTTTTCCCAGCAGCATATGGATGTAGTACAGCCATTGCTGTAAGGAGTTTGCTTGAAGTGTCACATTTTGTCCTTTAGGTGGCGATATCAGCTGTGGCTGGCATCATGAAACAAATAAAGAGGCCGCATAAGAAAGTCCCTGTGAGCCCCTTGGAGCTCTGTAAGCATATGTTTTTGTTTATCCCCCACTACTGTTTTTGTGTATTCTTACTGTTTCTAAAGGTCATCTCAAAATCTGGATTTTATCTTTGATAGGTGGCTTGAAACAGCTTAGTGGCACTGTAGCAGGGGATCGCGCAGACAACCAGTGGCTTCAGTATAACAGCAGTACCCTTCCACGCACACATGTGGACTGGGATCAGTGTCTGTTTGTGGAGAAAACCCATTGGGGATACTACTGCTGGCCAAGGTTATGATTTTATAATGCCTGCATTTCTTTGTGTTTTCCTTATGTGACTCTTTAGCTTTCATTCATTCATTTCTTTTGCTATCTGCTGCTTTAGCAAGAGATTCTCTTCCACACTTCTTCTTTTCTAACTTTGTAATTGTTCTCCAGAAACCTGATGATGTATGCGCCACAGGAGGAGCAGCCCACACAAAACCTGGCCAGAGAGGAAATGACAGAGGTGCATACAAACAAGCCTGGGAAAAATATAACACACACAGTGGTGTGAAATCATGGTAACTGCAAGTGCAAAACTTTTATTTTCCGCTCTTCTTGACAGTGGGAGCAGATCATCTTTGACCATTTCTCAGACCCAGTGTTCATTAACCAGTTCATTGAGTTTCTCTCACTTGAAGACCGTAAGGGCAAAGACAAGTTCAGCCCACGCAGATTCTGCTTGTTTAAGGTGAGGTAGTAGATTCAAAACCAAGGGGAAAAAACAGTTGAAGTGAATAAATGCAACTAATTTGCCTTCTGTTTTTCACCTAGGGATTGTTCCGTAATTTTTCCGATGACTTTTTGCCTCTGTTTCGGCCACATATGGAACGTTTAGTGGCAGACTCCCACGAGAGCAAGCAGCGTTGTGTTGCGGAGATCATCTCTGGACTGATCAGGGGCAGCAAGCACTGGAGCTTCTCAAAGGTACAGCTCCAAAACAAGTACAGTGACTAAGATGATCCTCATCATTCAGGTCTACAGACTTTCTGTATTTATCAAGCTATAACTTTGGGGAAATCCACATGTGGAGATTTTTTTTTTTTATTGGTATTAAACTACGTGTGGAGGCCATTTAAGTGATCGCACCACCACCACTCTTATTGTGGTTGTTTAGGTTAGTTATACTGTGTTAACATTGTCCTTGGTCATTCCCTTTCTTCAACAGGTCGAGAGCCTTTGGGAGCTCCTGTGCCCATTGCTCCGCACTGCCCTGTCAAACATCACAATAGAAACGTATGCAGACTGGGGTACATGCATCGCTACAGCCTGTGTAAGCCTTGTGTTCATTATTTTCTATCCTTCCACCTCCGTCAGTCATCGTACCATCCAAGTGATTGTTGTTTCTCACGCTGACAGGAGAGCAGAGATCCACGCAAGCTTCACTGGTTGTTTGAGATGCTAATGGAGTCCCCAGTCAATGGAGAGGGAGGCTCTTTTGTCGATGCCTGGTGAGTAAAAAGTTACACCTTTGAGGCGATGCTGATGCCGTTGTCGGTGGGACTTAACAATCTGACACTTGTAATGGTTTTTCTTTTCAGTCGTCTATACGTGCTCCAGGGTGGTCTAGCTCAGCAGGAGTGGAGGGTACCTGAGCTACTCCACAGGTTGCTGCAATACCTGGAGCCCAAGCTCACCCAAGTTTACAAGAATGTACGTGAGCGCATTGGCAGGTGAGGCGCTTTTTGCACCCAGATTAAGCTCAAATGTGTCATCAAGTTATTATAAATTCGTTTGTATATCATTTTTCTTTCATCCTCCCTCTCTACTTTTCTATCCTTCCAGCGTGCTCACGTATATCTTCATGATTGATGTCAACTTGCCATACACTCAGCCCACCACCTCCCCACGCATCTCGGACTTCACGGAGAGAATTCTGTTGCGGCTGAAACCTTTAAATGAGGGCGATGAGGAAATCCAGAACCACGTGATTGAGGAGAATGAGGTGGGAGTGCAGGATGAGAGGACTCAAGCAATCAAGTTACTCAAAACAGGTGGGTGGTTGATCTGTTGTCACTAACCAAATCAGTTTCTTTGCGAGACACACCCGACTGTGGCATTTATGAAATGATTCGTCCTGTGAATTTCTGCAGTGCTAAAGTGGCTGATTGCGAGTGCTGGTCGCTCCTTCTCCACTGCTGTCTCAGAACAGCTGCAGCTGCTTCCCCTGCTCTTCAAGGTGAAATATTCACATTCAGTCTTAGCTTAGCTACCTTCGTCACTACCACCTTCAAGTTTGTTTTTTTTTTGTTGTGTTGTATACACTATAACATTTAATCCGTTGCTGTCGTGTTTCAGATTGCGCCGGTTGAAAATGATGACAGTTATGATGAATTGAAGAGGGATGCAAAGACCTGCCTGTCTCTGATGTCTCAGGGACTCCTCTACACAGAGCAAATCCCCATGGTCCTCAGTGTCCTACAGGAGGTAGGTCACCTGGCCGATGTGGCTGTCGCTCAGCTTTTTACCTGCATCACATAACACTGGGTTTTTCACTAATTATCACTGATCATAAAAGAAAGGTTCAGTGGGAAAGACAAAAGAATCAAAGGCATCTGATTATACTTAAATTTCTTTATGACATTATGTAATCCTGTATCTGTCCATGCCTGGTATACTGTATTCATCATTGTTCCAATAAAAGGATTGCAAAGACAAACATGCTTATTGTGTACACCTGAAGTATGTTGCTGATGTGAGGCTGGCTCTGTTGCTGTGTGTTACAGATTGCTGGCAGCAGCTCCTGGCACGCTCGCTACACGGTGCTCACATACCTCCAGATAATGGTTTTTTACAACCTGTTCACATTCATGAGTGACCAGAAGGCAGTGAATGATGTGCGGGCGCTGGTGATAAAGCTGCTGGAGGACGAGCAGCTTGAGGTAACTTGAAATGTAAAGATGAATGCAGAAACATGTACCTGGAGTGGCATGAGCAGGAGCTGGAACCTAGCTTGAAGATAAAGAAACATGTGACTCTCGGATTATGTAACACTCACCAAGCAACTGGCCACTATGTGCTTGTTTATGCTAGCAGGCACTCGCACTGTCTTTCAGCTTCACTGTAGTGATTCAGCGTGCTCCTCGTGGCTCTCTACTCTCTTCCCCCTTCCAGTCCTCTAGCTGTTGCCATGGAAACCACAGGCTGCAGTAATCTGTTGCTATGGAGATAACGTTTAGGATTGAATGAGAGTGAAAGGGAGAAGGATGGAGTAGAGGCAAAGAAGAAGTGGGGGATGGAATTTTTGTTTGGCCACTTAAAGTCCCCTGAGTCTAATTTATCGGCCTTAGTGATGCAATACGTTTGTCTTGTTGTATTTAAAGATGCCTGTCCACTGAAAAACACCGGTCTAAGACTGAGAACTCCATTGAGAATAGAGCTAAAACAACGTGCTACAAAGCATTTGGCTCCGATTATAGAAAAGCTCTGAGTCCCCAGCTGGCTGTTTAAGTCCAGGTAGCCGGTGTATTTCCTAATGGGCCACCCTGCTTCTGACTTCGATACTGCAGCTATGGCATGCCTGGTACCGTACAGTAGTCATCGAGGTGCCAGAGCTCATGTGTCAGTATATAAATGTACTTATGCTGTGCCACTTGCGGCATTGTTTTGGGTGGAAATATGAATTTGAACCAGTGTTGTTTGAATATGAAATTCTTAAAAAGCATTCATTCTTTGATGGAGTCACATGCCTCTGGGAGCACCAGTAATGATTAACACACAGGGGTCCAGGCATTATCATAATTGGATGATGAGTCTTAAGCCTTTTAAATGCATCAGTTGGTCACCAGTTACCAGATGCAATCCTAACCCATTACCTATGAGCAAACGTCAGCTTTTTAATCTGTTACCTCAGTTGGATTGTTTTGCGTCTTGTAATTGGTATTATGTCCATCTCATTTTCGGCCTTTGTTTTCTAGGTAAGAGAAATGGCTGCCACTACACTCAGTGGCTTCCTTCAGTGCAATTTCCTGTCCATGGATGCCCCAATGCAGGCACATTTTGAGGCTCTCTGCAAGACTCGCTTGCCTAAGAAGAGGAAGAGAGATCTTGGCTCTATAGTGGACACCATCCCATCGGCTGGTAAGGAACTTGCTAAGAGTTACCTACCAACCAAAGATTGTGTGGTTTTTTTTTCAGTGTCATTTGAATGGAATCGCTACTCTTATGTGTTTGCAGACCTGGTGCGCCGCCATGCTGGTGTTCTCGGGTTGAGCGCTTGCATTCTTTCTAGCCCATATGACGTCCCCACCTGGATGCCCCAGCTGCTGATGGACCTGAGTGCTCACCTCAATGACACACAACCCATTGAAGTATGTGTGGTCAGCGATTAATCACATTGTATTATGGCATATCCAAAAGCTAACCATCACTTCTGTGGCGTCTCTTTTTAGATGACTGTAAAGAAAACTCTGTCAAACTTCCGACGGACGCACCACGACAACTGGCAGCAGCATAAGCAGCAGTTCACAGATGACCAGCTGCTCGTCCTCACTGACCTGCTGGTCTCTCCCTGTTATTATGCCTAAAACCTGGTAAAGAATTATTTTACACTGTTGCCAAATCATTAGTGTCCCTGACTGTATTGTCTTCATTTTAACTAACTTTTTACATTTAATCTTTTTTTGTGTTTCATTGGAAACAGTTTGGAACATCTCCAGTCTGTGCAGACATCAGCCTACATCGGGGAGAGGACCTGAGTGATTGACTGAGATAATACACAACATCCCAGCAGCATCAGATGAAGAGTGGCACTCAGAAGGATTAAAATGTTGTGTATTTATGTATTTAGCTCATTTGCATTTCTACTATACTTAATATTTAAGGATCCATCTTAGCAGGGATGAATGGCCTGCAGTTTGTAACATTACTGTACAGATTTTTTGTTTTCTTTTTCTTTTGTGGTTTGCGTGCATGTCCACGTGCATGTCCACGTGTGTGTGTGCGTGTGTGTGTGAAGGTTGATGGATGCTTGAAGACATCAGCCGGTGTCCCACACATTTCTCAGGATTATATCCCAAGTATCAGCTCTGAGCCAACACATTGTCCAGTGTAGGACATACTTTATCTTCCAGCAGTGAAGTGTTTGGTGAAAGCCAGAGAGAACTGAACAACGGTCTCTTTAGTTTAGACTTACAACTTGCAACACACAATGTTTGTGTGGTTGTTTGATCTATATATGGTTATATGCATCATGTATGTGTATATCATGGTATAGCAAATATGCACAAACATTTATTTATTTACCTTTTTTTTTTTTTTTTTTGAAGTGCTAAGTTTTCATTATTGTATTTTTTCTTTTCATAGAGAGTATATCTGAAATTAAGTAGATGGCTGAGCTGTGGGCAGCGGAGCCTGTTGTCAACTACTCCTGCAAAGATAGGGAGAGCACAAACTCCCCGCTGCTGTGCTGTGTGATTCGAGCACAGTGAGATCACTCTTTCACGTGTCTCTGTGCACGAAAAAGAAAAACTGCCTGTCTATAATTATAACCCTTTCCTTTTTATCACAGGTACTATTTACTTTTTAACAAAAAGTAATGACTTTGGTTTGCAGTATGGTTTCCCCTGATGACTTAAAATCAGTCTAAGCATCGAAGCATTTAGTACCTCACTAACTAGAGTAGTGCCAAAACTGCAGTGAGTTTTCTTTCCCTTCTGTTTTTTTTCTTTTTTTCTTGCTTTTTTGTTGTTTTTTTTTTTAGATATACTGTTTGCTTAATTAAAGACAATAAAATGAAAAAATGTTTTTAACAAAAATCTGCATATGAGCGTTTTCTTTTTTGTCACATTTTTATCGGGATATATCAGATACTGGACCAAAATTTAAAAAAAAAATAAAATCAAAGTGTGCAGCATTAGCTTCAGTGTTGATATTTTTAGAACTTGTTTGTTCCAACATGCAGAACACTTGATCCCTGCTCAGTGTTTCAGCTCTTTACAGAGGGGTTTGTGACCCTGCTTGAAGTATTGTCCGTGAGAAGCGGGAAAAATAATAATTAATGCTCATATTTATATTTGTCATATTGATCATGCTGAATGACACCTTTAAAAATTATATAAATTTTTGTAATAAATTTTAAAAATTTAATCAGTTTTTGTTGAAATCAGTTTAAATTGTTACAAGATAAATAGTAGTTAATAATTATATATTTATGTGTATAATTTTGTTTTGTTTTTTCACGTCCTTGGCAGAGACTGTTTAAATAGGGGGGCGCCATTTTTCGCATAAACTATAATACGTTACCATGGTGAAAGCAAAAAATAAAATAAATTGCTGCGGTAATATATTTGACGTGTCGGATAATGGCGCTTCTGTCAAATTTCAAATGTTCGAAATAAATCCCGCAAATTCTCCTTTCTTACTCCGCCAGCTGATTCCCAGTGAGGGAAGCGTTTCTATGGACGGACTACTTGAATGCAGTGGTTATGCTCATGCCCGGATACGTAGACGGTGACTTCATACTCATTTTTCAGTGCACGTCCAGTGGCCGTCGCTCCTCTATTTGAATGGATTTATCGTAAAGAAAAGAAACAAGCTGCCATCTACGCGTTCGCGCTGATTTACACAGACATGTAAGGAAACGTGAAGATTATCGATTCTTTCCGACGGACTGTTGCGTTTAGGTGAGCTGCTAAAAAACATTTTTCCTTCTTTGTTTCCGAAGCAGCGGTGCGTTCAATATCGCACTGCCTTAAAAATAATGAAGATGGGCTGTATGAAATAATGAGGATCGCACGATCTAGTACAGGTAGTGTGCTATATTTTCTAAGCATTAGTGAATCCTGGATTGTGCAGCCCGTTAAAGCCTTAAAACCAACATTCGTTTTGATATTCAGAGATTTTTTTTCTTTCTTTTTTATTAAGCAGACGCTGCTGTGTGTGTGTGAGAGAGAGAGAGTTAAAGGGGGGTGATGGGGAGGTAAGGTAATTGGCCAAATGCAGTGGTGCATAGCCTATTATACCCGTGTCTAACGTTTCTGATCAAATTGTAAGTTATCCATCCATTTCTCCTCATTATCATTATAACTGTATTGAAGACGAGCCCAGAGAGCTGATTGTATTTATATTCTTTGTCGTTTTCTACCAAGGTGGCAGCAATGGTGGAAGCATGTGCTCCTTCCTCTTAGAGGAATAATACTGAAATTGATGAATGTGGAGTCGCTCTAAATCATCAGAGTACAATGAACACCACTGTTACACCCTCGGACCTGGTAGATGTGCCAAGACTGCAGACCTTCAATGGCACCCTGGGTAACCAGACCCCCTCAGGCTGGGCCGTGATCCACACTGCTACCTTGACTTTTTGTTCCCTCCTCCTCATCTTTATCTTCTTCCTTGGCTCTTATGGGAATCTTGTGGTGTTCCTGTCTTTTTTCGACCCGGCGTTTCGCAAGTTCCGCACCAACTTTGACTTCATGATCCTCAACCTGTCCTTCTGCGACTTGTTCATTTGTTGCGTGACCGCTCCCATGTTTGCGCTGGTGCTCTTCCTGGATGCAGGCGGAGCGGATGGCGTGTCAAAGAGTTTCTGCTTTGCCTTCCACTTGACCAGTTCGGGCTTCATCATCATGTCCCTGGAGACGGTGGCCGTCATTGCTTTGCACAGACTCCGCATGGTTTTGGGACAGCAGCCCAACCGTACTGCTTCCTTCCCCTGCACGCTGGCCCTGACCGCCTTGCTGTGGACATCCAGCTTCACATTGGCTGCTCTCCTCACCATGCGCGCATACCCACGCAAAGATGGACCCTGCTTGCCCCACTTTGGCCTGGGGAGTGGGCAGGCCAGGGTTGTGTTGTACGTCTACCTGGCAGATTTTGCCTTTTGTGTTGCTGTGGTGTCTGTGTCGTATCTGATGATTGCTCAGACCCTGAGGAAGAACGCACAAGTAAGGAAATGCCCAATCATCACTGTTGATGCCACCTGCCCTCCACCCCCACCACCTCTCATTGCAGCAGGGTTTGAAAGCATGCAGTGTGCCGTTCAAGGCCCCTCTCTGTACCGTAACCAGTCTTACAACAAACTGCAGAATGTACAAACGCACGCCTATGCCAACAGGACAAACCAGCCGGTGGTTCCAGGGGCCGCCCAAGGAGCCACCTGCTGTCAGCTGGTCTCCACAGTCAACTTAGCCACAGCCAAAGACTCCAAGGCAGTTGTCACCTGTGTAGTTATAGTGTTCTCTGTGTTACTCTGCTGTCTGCCGATGGGAGTTTCACTGGCACAGGATGTTTTGTCACCAGAAAGCAGCTTTGCACATTACCAGTTCGAACTGTGTGGCTTTGTGCTCATTTTTCTCAAATCAGGCATCAATCCATTTGTGTACTCGCGCAACAGTGCAGGCCTCCGCCGCCGCGTACTGTCCTGCATTCAGTGGGCCGCACTTGGATTTCTGTGCTGCAAGCAAAAGACACGCCTGCACGCAATGGGGAAGGGGAGCCTGGAAGTCAATCGCAATAAATCCTCCCATCACGAGACCAACTCGGCCTACGTGCTGTCACCTAAGCCACAGAAGAGGCTGGTAGACCAGGCTTGTGGACCCAGTCATTCCCGGGATTGCGCTGGCAGTCCCAGGGCGACCGGTACACGCAAACCTCGCCTCCCGAGCACCTCTACACCCATCAACACCCGGATTGAGCCCTACTACAGTATATACAACAGCAGTCCCTCAGCAGGGCCCAGCTCCCCCACCAGCCTACAGCCTATCAGCTCTCAGACATTTGCCTTCGCCAAGTCCTATGTAGCCATGCACTACCACACTCACCAAGATGCTCTGCAGGACTTTGAAAGCACCTCAGTGCACCAGATTCCCGTGCCCTCGGTATAGTCAAAGAACAGAAAGCTTTGGACAATCTCTCCATGACTTTAAATCCAATGTGAATCAAAGGAGGAATGTGTAAACAGGCCATTTTTATGTCTTTGGACTCAGTATTAACATTTTTGTTCTCTCCTACAGTAGAACAATGTTGCACAAATGACAAGAACCAGAATTACAGTATAAACTTTGCCTTTGAAACTGAAATGAGAAACAGATTTAGAATAAAAGTTTATGTTCCAGCAAGTTATTTATTGATATTGAATTGATTTATTGAGGTTTTCACTGAACCCAGAGTCACCAGTTGCTAGTTTTAATCCCAGTTCCTCTCTGGCTGGAGATAGAAGTGAAACCAGCTTCTTCAGCATCAGGCCACTATGAAACCCCATACGGCTGTCAGTGGTACGTGGTTGCACCTGGATGGACTCTCTTCTCAAGAGAAAAAGAGTCTGAGCCTCATACACTTTTTAAAACACAATAAATAACTGGCAAGTACAAATGTAATGTCTGTGAGATCTACACCCGTTACTGTGCTGATGTTACTACACATACACATAGCATCAGCGCCCTCTGGCGGCCGAATAAATAAAACACTAAATTCTACACTTAACTTACTTCAGGGGTATCAAACCTCAGGCCCAGGGCCTGGAATCAGCCTGCTAAAGACTCCAATCCAGCCCCACTGGACAGATTTGAAAAAAATGTAGAGAAAGGCATATGTTTGGGGGCTTTTAGCTGTTTTTTCACAAGTTTAACAGCTTCATTTTTACTGATTTAAAAACCTCCCATATAACCACTCAAGCTACACCAAACACATTTAGTTATTAAAAAATAAATGACAGAAAACTTCCTGTGCTTTTCATTATCTACTATAAAAATGTGTTATATACAGGATACATTGCGTATCCATTGCTCAGATGGATGCATTTCTTCTGTAGTTGAACACATTTATGCACAAGCCATTCAATTACTACAGCAGAATTTCTTTATCAAGTAGAAAAAACGGACACTTTCTGTTAAAGTTGCACTTTATTTTTATATTTAGATACCTTGAGGATTAAATGTGGTCTTGAAATGGTCCAACCCACTTAAAATCAAAGCGGCCAGTTTGAATTAGATATCCCTGAACTACATATTTCCCTAATGTCTTAAATCTACTCTTTTCTGTGGTAATGGAAAACTAAAATAAGGTTTCATGTTTTGTTTTTTTTTTTAATTCTTTGCTGTAAATGCATTGGTTTTTATTCCAGAGATATAGCAGTAGTCGGATCCCAGCGTGCATCTTCATAAAACCACAAAACGAACCTTTTAAATAAACCTGCACACACTGTACATCCTACAACCTTACACTCACTTTTATTGTTATTCCACAGCAATCTCTAATGCATAAGTTACACTCACACAGCACACAGTCTCCCTGCTGTGAAGCATTTTCAGATGTTTTTCATATCTACAAGTAAAAAAGTGCCACAGTCAAGCAGCTAATCAATCCATATCACACACACACACACACACTCACACAGACACAGACAGACAAAACCACTATGAATATTGTTAATTCCCCTGATGATTCGTCACTCCTTTGCTTGCAATAAATCATCACAAAGTGAAGCATAGATATGAAGTTCAAGCAATAATTCCACTGCCTGAATTTGATTTAAGGTAGAGTCGGGCTGATGTGACCCATCGCACAGGTCATGGGAGTGTGGGCGGGGCCTGTTCTCCCTGGGCTACATGAGGTCCAGCCTCAGGATTGAGTTTATTCTCAGTTTTGGCTTGTAGCGCAGTCTTAAGGGCATCTTGTTTACTAAGTGTCCTCGTTCTATATGTCCTCCGTGCGCCGCTGCTGTTCCAGTAAAACTCCGCCAATTTAACTGGAGAGTGACAGAAGCCCATATTCATCAGCAGTGTCAAGAATCCTGCATATGACCGGTGACTCAACCTACAGAAAAAAAAAAAAGCCATCTTTCATTTATAGTTATATATTTTAATTTGTCACAGAGATAGTGCAGTTAAACAATCTGCAGTTTCTTCTTTATATTTATCCCTAAAACTGATATAAATGTGTTTTTACAAAGGACTAAACCTTCACATAAGATTCATAGTGTTACTAAGCAAATTTTACTGTTTTCTTTTTTTGCCACTCTGGAGTGAAACATAAACTTACCCCAAGGACATACTGACAAGTCTGAGGCTCCAGCATATAGACAGTGACAGCATGGGGAGACTCAGACTCCTTACATCTGACAGAGAGAAGAGAAATGATATGAGTGAATCAAAATGGGAAACACTGACAACTTAGTCTTACTCATCCGTGGACTCGGGTTGATGTGCTCCACCCTTCATCCCCTAGTTCTAGGTAACGGTTCACTCACTTGAGCTTGACGATGACCTGTCTGGGCTTCCCTGTCAGGTCACACACATCACCGTGGCCATAGAAGTGGGAAACCAACCTATTGTGGAGTAAAGGGGAAAAGAAAAAGTAGTGGGTGGATATTTTTGTATCCGTTTACAGCGATTAGTGTTCAAAAATCTGAAAGGCCTACTTGACTTTCTGCACTCCGTCCTCTCTGAGCTGGAGGGATCGGGCGACGTTCTTCTTGGCCCAGTCGAGGTGTTCGTCTGCATTCCAGTTCCCCACCACTACAATGTTCTTCCCTTGCTCTTTATCCTGCAACACAAAGAAAAGATCATCTGGCTGATACAGAAAATACTCTCGCTTACTGCTTTATAGCCAGCATACAATCTAAAAAGGTACTAGAAGTGTATTTGATTATTTACTTTGTCCACGTTTGAATACACTCGCTTACCTCATGGTACTGATGGACGTGCCTCCCGTAACAGAATTCATATTTCCACCATCCTACACCCTGAAACGCACATGTTAAGATGATTAGTGGTCACTGAGCAGTTTATGTATCAGTGCTCAGCTTCCAACACATAAACACGCCTCACCCCGTGCAGACAGTACGAGCCACTCAGGAACTCCTTAATTAGCTGTTCGTCTGTCAGGCGAGAGATGTGCGTGGTACCAACAGTGACCTGAGACTGCCCTCCGACGGTCATGGGTTTGTGGGTGGAGGTGAAGGCTTCTTCTCTCACTGCTGACGTCTCCTCCTATGATATATCACAAATGTAAATAAGCCACGTTTCGTGTGCTCAGGTGATCACCGTTTATCTTTGCACGTCTTACCTCTCTGGGCTCAGATGTGGCACCGAAAGGTGGTTTAAGCTGCTCCTCTTGTTCTTTGTCCAACTGGGCGAGCCGCTGAGGCCGCAGAGGGGAGCCCGCCAGAGCCTGGCAGAAGATGGCGTTCACCGGGGAGGATTTGAACCTGCGAACAAGTGACGTGAGCAGGTGAATTTTATAGTATTTATTGGGAAATATATGAAAAATAAAAAGTCTCAGTTTGAGTTTTTCCTTTAAAATGGTGTCTTTATACAACTTTCAGTTAAATATAAGGTTAAAATGATCTGCAAATCATTGCAGTCTGCTTTAAAAGACAAGCTACACCTTACTGTTTTACAGCAGCCAAAAACAGGCTTTAACTAAACAGCTCAGTGCCTCCACAGTAAACACATTCACCTAAACTGCTAAACATCTGCAGTTAAAGACTGAGAGGAGACACAAATCCCCGGGGACGCTGCATCAGAACAACATCTGTTGCAAGAATTTTGCATGATATTTAAAACATGCGGATCCATCAGCAGCCAAATAAAAGGCTATAACAAAACAGCTCTTCTTTTGTGTTTTGTGTGCTATTAAAGCGTTTTTCTATTTGCTGGTGCTTTCTTAATTTGCAGCGAGTTTGACCTCTCAGGGCCACCGTCTAAATATAATAAGACAAACTAACAAACAAACTAAATACGGGTGTCGCGCTCTATTAAAGTGTAACCATCTTAACAGATCTTACCTGTATTTTGGGTGTGCACAAAGCAGAGGCGTCAGCACCACCACCTCATATTCGCAGGTGGTGACCTCAGCGACAGACAAGATCTCGTGCTTGGCCTCCGGATGGCAGACGTACAGCACGGCTGTGGAGCGAGGCTGGTCCTGTTTCAGCAAACACGGAGTCCCGTTTCCCATCTCCACTGAGTAGTAGGGAGTCAGCTGACCTTCAATGTTCTTAGTGGGCACCTGACGTTAGAAAAAGGGGAAGGCAACAGGAAAGATATGTGAGACTGAAAAACTAGACGGCAGATTTGCTTGGTTACTCAGTAGAATACTTGCTTTGGTTTCGGACGGTTTGACACTGTCTGTCTTCTCAGCTTGATCTGAAAAAAAAAGAAAGGCCAAATATGATTAACGTTCAATTAAAAAAAAAAAAGCAGTGTAAGATATACATATATATAGACACTAACCTGTCTCTGTTGATTGGCTCTTTTGTGCCATATTTCCCAAGAAGTACTCTTGTACACTGATCTTCTGTGGAAACATGCAAACTTAGCGAACCGTAACGAGTGCACATTTTCCATTCCAGTCTAAAAATATTTAAAATAAAACAAAGCACTGACCTGAGAAGTCTCCTTCTCTTCGTGGTACTGCCTTACATGTTTTCCATGGCATACTTCATACGTCCAGTACGACTCAATCTGCATTGGTATAAATATATGCTCAGCAATACACTCAAACAACATGTTTTTTGTCATGCTCTGCTACTATAGTGTGACTGTGACTTTAAACTGCATGCAGTTTCAGTCTCTGTGTGGAGGGATATGAGATGCAAACAGAAAAGTCTCACCCTGTAGGAGCAGCTGCTTCGTTTGAATAGCGACTCGAGCAGTTCACCTGGACTGGGCCCGCCATACTCCTTTTCATCATCCTGCAGCACCAAACAAATGCAACAAGAGTGATGAGAGACAAGAGATAACACATGCTTTTTTTTAACTCTAGGAAAGGAGGGAAACTGAAACCTTTATTAAAGGCTTATTTAGCATTTTGTAACTGATGTTTTAGCATACCCTCCTATTAGGTTGTATTGGTCTTCATTCAAGACAGAATTACAGTCACAAATATTTTAGCAACCTTTTATTGCTTAACACAGCTCTATAGTGCTTCTTCTATGAGAGTTGCTGTGTCACGGCACAGTTACATAGTCTCTGGTTTCGAATATAAAAAAATAAAACAGTCAGTGCTTTCCACATAAACCCCTTAGAATCAGATGATTTTTTGGCACAATGCTTTTAGTATGTTTAATGAAACCACGCAAAATTTTGCCTTCACACCATGAAGATTTTCTGCGTCACAGGCTCTCAAGATACAAAGGGGTCGGTGGAAAAGCTGCACTTTTTATTGCCTTTTTTCCCCCGCTTCAAGATTTTTTGAGCCCTTATTACTGCGGAAGTACCACAGTGAGTTCTTTTCGTTCAGGACAAACTTTCCCATAGGCAGCAGTGAGAATCGGTAACACAGGATAAGTCACAGTTTTTGTCGTTTGCACCAACGTGACAACAATGACGCAGAGTAACAGGAGCAAGCTGTCGCACCTTGGATGTTTTGCCTGTTTTATGATAATTTACTAGAGATAAATATAAAAAAAAAAAATCTATTAGCAAACAATGCTGTTCACATGTTGTATGTAACAGTCTGGACATATCAGATTGATCAAACAACTTCAGGTCCTGAAGAATTCTGTGGAATGACTCACACTTTTTAACGCAACTGTATCACAATTTATCTTTTTTCCTCACATCTGCAGGCAGGTTATAATCACTTGTGCAGAAACAACACAAAATTGCTCCCTGCCTTGCTCTGCTAGTGCAAACTAGTTCAGTGACAAGCTCTCATAACTCTTTAGATAAACAGCTGTGCCATTCCCAGAAAGTGTTAGGAGTGCTCACCTCCTCTCCAGCCGTCAGTGAAGGGAGGAGACATTTGTACTTCTCCTTCTCTGTTGTGGTCAAGATGACAAAGTCTTCCTCACTGTAAAGTGCACCTGAAGTTGGCTGCGGGCGGGAGATAAACATCTGTTACTTCAACTCAGGTCTTGTGTGACAGAAAGAGAAAGAAGTCTAAAACAAACGCACGATAAAGTGACATTTACGTCTGCTGAGCCCGTTAGGGCAGATTAGTTTCTTTAGTGACACTAAAAGAGGAGACATACCAGCGTAAATTCAGCGCCAGGCCAGGTGATTTTGAAAGGGATTTCGTCTGTGAATGAGGGATAGCCTCCTCTGTTGGCTGAAACGCCGCTGCAGACCTCCAGCAGCCCCCCGACTAACGCCAACAGCAGCCCCGCCATCATCTCTCCTTCCCCGGCTGCTGAGCTCCTACAGCCCGCTCTTCATGTACGGAGAAAATGGACTAAAAGCTGCTACAAAGGCTGAGGAAGTCTATTTAACAGACCTAAGATATAACACGACCGTGAAAGACGGATGTCAATACGGTTAAAAAAAAAATACACAGGAAGTAAACTGCCACGTCGTGTTCCGGCTGCGCTTTGGGCTGAAAAAGAAGCAGCGCCACCTGGCGGCGATACTTGGCATGGACACACAGCTAGATCCAAATGACAGCAGAGATGTTCATTTCTGTCTTTCTTATTCAACAGCGAGCACTTTATAATATAGAGCAACAATCCAACTGTTTATTATTATTATTATTATTATTATTATTATTATTGATATTTTACAGGAAAGAAGACACAAATAATACTGTAATCAGCTTTAAATAGTTCACAAGTAAATGTAAATACTGCGTGCTTACAGTAGGAAAAGACTATTCTTTAGACTACAATACCTGAAGTTTCACACTACTTCAAATTACACAGTTATGTACTGCTTATGTATTACTTAAAATTATCTACAATATAATTTGTGTAACTTTGCATGTAAAATACCCAGAAACTATTCACTGCTTAAAATTACTTGGACTATAATTACTTTTTCACTCTTGCAAAAACCTTAACTGTTACTTACATCTTCTAGCACAGGGGTGTCAAACTCAAATACACAGTGGGCCAAAATTCAAAACTGGAACAAAGTTGCGGGCTAACATTAATATTTATTGAAATATATTTATTCCTTCAGATATGAGAATGAATCTTTTCTTATGGACTCAAACAAGTTTTGCTGGAAATCTGAATATGGAACAAGCAAAGCTTAATACTAAACAATATATATATTAGCTGTATAATACCAGTAGGCTCTAATAGTAATTTGGTATGGCTTCGCGGGCCAAATGGAATTAGGCTGCGGGCCAAATTTGGCCTGCGGGCCAGAGTTTGACACCTATGTTCTAGCATATCACCAGGGAAGCATTTGTAGGTAAACATAATTACAATGTAATTTTAGGTACATTGAAATTACATTCTTAGTCATGTGTCATATTATAAAATGCTACTCAACAGTTATATTAGGCTTTTGTTTTTTATGATCCCACTTTCTATCCCAAGACCATAACAAAACTTCAAATATAATTAAGCCCAGATAAAATATTTCCATATCCCAGTCTATTATGCACACTAAAATGAAAGTCAAGTCAAGTTTAATGCCAAACATTTGTAACCAGGCTATAACAATTGCAATAATGTCTCTAAACTCTTCTCATTAGTGAGGTAGTGTAAATTAATCTTCCACTTGACGTGAAACAAGGCTTATATAGTGACTACATAGTCATTGTAAAAGATAACGTTATGCTGCATAGCATGAGCCCAAATACATTTTATTTGTAATTTTATTGAAGATTACAAATTATCACCAATACTTTGCAGTTTTGTAGTAATCACATGATGTTTTTTTTTTTTTTGCTGAACCTTAAATAAAAAATAATATAAATGGATGATAAGGCATTTATGAACAGTAAAACATTTGATCTGAATCTGGTCTTTCACAAGAAGATGAAGTGGCTTCATGCAAGTCCTTTTATTAACCATTAGCATGGATGATGTATACCTACGATGCGGTGAAAAAGTATTCGTGTTCTTCCTGATTTCTTTCTCTTTTTTGAGGAATATTTGTCACACTTATATGTTCCAGATCATCAAACTACTTTTGATATTGGACAAAGATAATCAGAGTAAATACCAAATTCTGTTTTTAAATGTTGATTTTCATTTTTAAGGGAAAAGGCTATCCAAACCTACCTGACCCAGTGTAAACCTCTAGATGTTTCTTTAGATCGTGGGATGTTGTGTTGCTTTTTGAGATCTTTTAGCCTGCTTTAGTTTGTCAGACAGGTTGTACTGAAGTGATTTTGTGGTCCACTCGGTCTGGCAGTAATCAGGCTTCAGCGTGGCAGGTGAAATCAGCTTTCTAAAAAAAAAAAAAAGTGGTTACAGTTAATTCACGATGTAAGAAGGGGTCATCCACATAAGGCCAGTAGGTTTGTATAGGTCATTACGTAAAAACTGCACTATGTATTTACTTGGAATGTCTAATATTAGATTGATAGTTCGATGTATGTAAGTATGGCAAATGCGCAAAAGAAGGGAGCAAATATACTTTTTTGCAGCACTGTAGATATATTTCCAAGGTTATGATGTGGACATGCCCAGTGCATCTCATTTACAAGCTGAAAACAAAAGCATCCGCATGTTGCGCAGTAATATTTTAAATATGTCACCCTGTCCTTCAAATTTGCCTGTGTTGTGAGAGATCACAGATCACCACAAGATAAACTCACTTTGTCTCACTGCTGCCTCCCGGTGGAAGATTCGGGAAATTTAATTTGCGTTTGTAAAGTCTCTCAATTATTTTTAATTGCGGCTCTATGCAGGACTGAAGATGAAAGTCAGTATGGAGATACCCACTGAAGAGTCAAATGTCGAGAAGCTCATTTACCGAGCCTTCCGCATATAGCATTTCAGTTCACTTATGGAACCAATGACTGAAGCAGCTCTGTCCCAAAGTGCATTGTCCCATAATCCTCTGACGCTGTTGAGTCGGCATTGCTGCGTGTTGAACGACTATAAATAGTCTTCCTCCACTTGAACAGCCCCTAAAAAAATGTCACAGTTCACAGGAAATTTAAAACAGACCCTGAAAATGTGTGGCTGCTGCAATTCAGAGTCTGCATGTAAATGCACATCGACTTGGACAGAGTGTTCATTTGAGACTGGCATGTTTTCACCTGCTGGTGGAGCTGTTGATGTGAGAATGTGCAGTGTGTGAGCCAGGAGAAAGGGACCAGATTATAACAGAGATTTCCAGACAAAGACGGAGAGGATTAGGATATAGAGGAACAGGGAAGGATACACGCAAGAAAAACATGCCAGTGGATCATCCAGCTTCTGAAACCACTTTCCTCTGCTTGTATATATAGAGCTTATACTCTCAACTGTATATGAGTCTAAGCCTCCTGTGTCCATACAGTATCCGTATGGAAATATTTATGAGCCTGCCTTCATAGATACATATAGAGAGTCTTCTTCACCATTTCTTCCTTGATAGTCAACACTAGCAGACTTTGCAGGAGCCTGACTGATGGGAACTTAGCTGAACTCCCCACTTTGAAATGAGCATTTTCATTTATTTCACTGTCATCTGTGGGGTGAACACGATTTGCATAGATCCCTTCCTTACACCCTCACCTTTTGCATAATTGATACAACTGTCATCTCTCCAACCATAATAACATCATTCCAAAGGGAGCAGAGAGAAATGAATCTTGGCATTTGAAGGTCTCGAGCAAAGATTAAGATATCTCCTGAGCTGTCACCTAAAAATATACATAGAATATGTCAGGAATCAAATCAATACTGGCACTTTTGCTTGATTTTCCTAATGAAATTCAGTATTGATTTGCGTAAAGCGCACATGTTGAATTTCTTTGTAAGTTACTACTGCAGCGAGTGCTGCCATAGAAGCTTGAACAAAGGCATGAGTCGAAGTCTATGGAGTCTTTTTTTCTTAACTGAAATGGTGAAATGAAGTCACACACAATCATGACCTCATCTGTAACACGATGTTTCCTAGCAATATGTGTCTACAGACCAGCGTGCACCTGTCCATGTTTAGATGATTTCTATCAACTGCTATCAACGTTACGAGAACGATCGAGGGAAATGCAGACACATCTTATGACCCGAGCGATAAATTCCACAAATCTCATCACGATAAAAACTTTTTCCATTTGGATCATAGAAGAAACTTCACATCCAATTTGGTCTCGGTGTAGCTGCGTTGCCTGACAGATACTCTTATAAAACAATTATTACACCAAATATATTGAAATATGCCAATTCTGATGTGTTCGCACTCAAAGCCTCAAGCCTTTAATATGAAAGTTGGGACAGTTTTTAGATCATAAGTCACGACGTATAGCTGTGGTATGTCTACTGCTACCTGTAAGTCTGCAACCAACATGATGACTTCTTTAAATTAGCTCTGACTTAGAAAGTGCTAAATAAATATTAATGATAAACACTATACTGTTTTACAGATAGTCTGGTCTTTCTTTACCAGAAACTATGGATTTATCCTGTGTTATTGGTAGTTACTGGTAGTGTAGTTTAGTGTTTTAATCCTTACTAAGTTAAGAATTGCTGTTGATAATTTGGTAGGATTTGACCAGACGGAGCTTACACCCCTGCTGTTTGGGCAGTTTTATTTTTCATGTGCTTTGCTCTCTGTTTCACCATGTTTTTATAAGCTCCTCCCCTAAAACAGAGTGGAGCAGAGCTGATTTATCAGCCAGCTTATGCAATATATTTAACGCTTTAAAAGCACTTCCCTTTCAGAGTCTGATTTTCTTACAGATACTGATACCTGTGGTATGTTTAGTATTGATTGTGGTATTCATTAAACAATACCGTTTCTTTGGATTTTGTGGAGAATTTTTAAATGACGATAAACACTGTCAGTGTCAAAATTATCAGTTTGAAGACTCTTCAGTAAACTGGCAGGCCTGTTTACCGGTGTCAGGATTGTAGCGTCAGAACTTTTGATATTTACCCTAAAGCTGATGATTGAGGAAACTCTCCTAATTCTGTCAAATCTGCATGGACACACCTGTCACTCATTCACCTGTTGTGCTTCCATCAAACTAAAACACTGTGTAATAGGCTAAAGGAATCTTGTAAGGGGTTACTACTCAAATTCTGGAGAGGCAAAACAACAAGTCAGTGACACATGAAAGAGATGGATTTAAGCATGCCAGTGGATCAGAGTGCCGCTCTGCACCTCCCTGCAGAGAAGGTAATGAGAGAGTATTTTTGTTTGGATGAGTCTGGATGGGATCCAGATACTGACAGAGCTGGTCCTCGCTTATTTGTCTGAGATGGAGGATCAAATCCTACACGAGAAAAGGGAAAGAGCCCAGGATTGAAATGCATGCAGTATAAACCAATAATGACAGGATGCATATTTGTGTTACTGGACTGACCCAGTCCTTACGAGAATATAAACTTGGGCTTTGTTCTTTATTTTGACGCTATATTTTGTATTTATGGGCTTTTCTTTCTCGTGGGCTGGGGAAAATCTCCAGAAGCGGCTTCAACATAACTAAAACACCCTATGCACCATGGCCATTCTCAAAAGGTGACCATGGATTTTTATGTTAATACCATTATAATACCTCATTGTCTGAGACTTTAAGCTGTTCGAAAGAGTCTCGCAATGCCACACTTGAATACAAAAGTCAGTGAAACCCCAGAAGTGTCCCTTTTGTCTACAAGCAAGAGCAGAAAGTGGGTTAGCTGCTTGAAAATGCATCCTAAGCAGTGCGCATAAGCTAGAAGAGCTTAGTGAAGCTAGGAAGACTTTGAGAGTGAAAGTCATTTGGTGTCTCTTCAGAGTTTGACAGGGAACAGCACAAAAACGGAGAGGTGTGGAACAGAGCCCTCGACTGACTGGATGGAGAGCAGAAACAGATTACATGGCTACTGGATCAATATCAGCACATCAGCTGCTAGGAATAATGTACAATGAGAGCAGTATTAGTAAGTGAACATATGCTTAACAAGAGGAATCACAGCTATGACTTTAAACAGCATTTATTAAAATATTCTTAACACACATGCTGACAAAACTTTGTTGGCTCCAAGCAAATAACACTTGTGAAATACAGGATGGCAGATTCTGTATACTTTATTGATTCCTCTATATTAGCATATCTGGGAAAGATCACTTTAACAGTCAACAGCAACCCACATAAGCTATTTACAGAGCAAATAAATACATTGCTTTCCTAACACAGTTCTTTATCCCCCGCCGAAGTACAGTACGCGCTGCATTCACCAAGTCATTTATATTCACCCGGCTCTTGTGTAATTGATTCGAGCAAACGCCACACAATCCATCATCATTTGAATGCAGTCACAAGATTTCATTGGCACCAATTTGGACTGCAGATAGATTTAATTGGCTGAGATATGTGAGAGATGATGGCTTCTTCCATATTATGTATGAGTTCACTACAGTCTACTGGCTTGGCTCAGACAACTAAGTGAACTAAGCGAAAACAAGCGAAGGCAGCAATTTAATGCAAAGATTTGGAACGGTAGCTTTACACTTATATGAGATAACAAGGTCCTTAAAAAAAGGCTCCAAAAGTAATAGATATTTATATTTCAGCAGCAAGTTTGCATACTTGGTCCTTGGTTAAAAAAACGTCCGTATGTAATATTGAGCACATGAGGCCACTTCAAGTAATACGCAGACATTCCTCTTTCTTACTCTTTAGTTAAGAGAACGCTAGCCACACTTAATGATATGCATTTTCCAAATGATACAGGCATCAAGTAATTATTGCACTTAGTATGCAGAGCATTTTCCTCCACTACACTTAATGCTCATAGTCTTTCCATCTACTACCCCTGCAAATTAACTGGCTCACTATCTGATCCTAAACTGACATTTCTATTCTGCCAAATGAGAATTTCCATAACGCATGTCATCATGTACAATTGTTATCCTATTAATTTTGGTGTATTTGCTGTTGCGAAAGGGCACTCTTGGAGGCTTGTAGTGTTTACAAGTTATTCATTGTCTTCTCCAAATGCTTTTAAATGTTTTGGCTTTCTTCTAAAGTTCCTGTCACTTGAATATGAAAACACAAAAACTATGTCTTCCAGGTTTTTTTCCCCCCCTGCTCTGTGTACACAACTGTCGGAACCGCGGTGCTATTTTCAGTTCATTTTCATTCAAGAGCACGCGCCTTCCTTTTTCAGCCCCTTCAAAAGTTTTTCCCAACTTTATTCCAAACCTCAGTTTGCCAGCAGTCATGCAGCCACAGTAAACTATTCAGTAAACAATGTGTGGTGTTAACGCTGAGATGAAAAAGACGTGCTGGAATTATATTGGCAGGTTGGTATCACACTGCCTCTTTTCTAAATGGCACAGAGAATCTGACCTTCTCACGATCTCGGCGCTGTCAAAAGATGACCTTTGTGCACAGCATCACGTAGTCAATGTCTTCGTCTTTAGACAAGGCAAGCTTTGCCTTTTAAAAAAAATCACTTGTCAGTAGCAACACTGTAAGCAAAATAGAGGGGAAAACAGCAGTTTTATTTTGCATGTAGCCTGGTTTAGCTGACAATAATCTGGTGTTTAAGGACTCTGGGTTAGAATAACAGTGGGAAAAAAAGCAGAATGATTCAGAGGCTAATTTACTCACAGTCCAGTCTCTCCAGAGAATAAAAGAAAATTCACTTCAAACACCCACGTAAAATCTGTTAATGTTTTTTTTTTCCAGGACATTCTCACACCTCTTTTTTGGGGGACTTGTGAAACTTGGTAAATCAATAAACCTGTGTTATACTTATCGGGCTGTGGGTGTAACCTGAGGGAATTACAGGAGGAGGAGGAGGAGGAGGAGGAGGAGGAGAACGGCCAGCTTGGCTTCCCTGGTGGGTCAAGGTGAGTCTGTTAGCCTGATGGCTTGTTCACTCTGCAGATGTCACCTGGTCATTATCCTGAGGCAGCCATCTGCCAGTTTGTCCTGCAGGGCCTGGCCACTCAGTCTTCTGGGCCCTTTGTGACTGGCAGGATCTATGCCGCTTTCTCTTCTTACTCTGACCTGCTACTCCACCTGCCTCCAGTGACCAAAAGGCCAAGCTGGTCAGGGCCAGAGGGAAGAGAAAAGACACATATAGGAGATCCAAAAAAGAAAAAAAGAAAAAAAGAAAGAAGCAAGTTTTGAACTATCTGCCACAACGTAAACTGGGATAAATTAATGATGCAACCTCAGTTTTTACCTGGGCTAGCCTCACTGCCAACTGCTTGGCTTCTCACCCTCGGTGCCAGTGGGATGCACAGATATGCTGCCAAAATAAACTCCAGCCTCCCTCACCGTCTCACCGATTTCACTCGTTTCACTTGATTTTACTTAGAAAGTGCTTGACATGATTATTCCATTTCTTAAAAGTATCTATTGAGAAAATCCTCCGATACTAAAGCTAATGAAGACTGCGTTACATCACCAAAGTTAATTGCCAGGCCTTAAATCTTCCCGAAAGTGTCTCACAGCGGGTAATTTTGTAGGAAAATTAGAGCCTTACTTTTGGACATGCTTAATCATACCCTCCTTCAAGGTGCAGGATTTGGCTGTGGCTGTTACTTTTAAGATGTAATTTTGACTTTATGGGGTTTTAGCTTGGCTGGCTGACTACAATGAGATTTAATTCCTGAAGTGAGGAAAGGAATATTTTCTGGTATTGCTGCAAAACAGAATAGATTCTTCGGTGCACACATATCCACTTTCTAAGTAATTTCATTCGCTGCAAGCCCTGCTACACTGATGACTGTGTGTACGTGAATTTATTGAATTTGAGTTAGCGTAGACACTTAGTTAATAGTTTAAAATTGCCCTCCAAGACTGATGTGAGGCATAATGGCAACGTGAACAACAAAAGAGCTTGTAGATTAGCTTAGCATAAACAAAAGAAAGCCAAGCCAAATTCGGCAGGAAAAAGAAAACATAACAGTGTCAGTGATTTTTGTATCTCATGCTTAGCAATCAGAGCTATAGAGGCTTTGCAGACACGTGACTGCTTACCACTTTTTGCCCATTTTGGACCTGTAATAATCCTGAAACAGAGAAAAACCTTCTAAACATTAAGGAGATGAGATAAACTATGGCAACTTTGAGTAAACAAACAAGTATATATACTATAAAACAGTGGTCGAAGGGTGTTTTTCACATCTTTTAACTTTACTTTTGAAAAAATGAGAATTTTTCATAATTTAGCTGTTATAAATACTGACACTGACATATCAGCAAATAGCCCTGTTGTCTCACACATGCTGACAGCAGGAAATAGTTAAGGGCAGAGCCACAGATAACCAATCAGGAAAAACCCATAAACGTGCTCATCTTTTGCCTGCGAGTAATATCCAGGAGGCTTTGATTTATTTATATATTTATTTTTTATCATCTCACACTTTTATCATTTTTACTCCCCACAAAATACCATTACTGGCTAATATGCACACACGCACACTTGCGCACACCTTTGATCTTGTATGCCCAGTGATTCTGATATTTCATCCTTGACCCAGTTTGAACTCAGAACCTGCAATAATGTGCTGGACATGAATGGCTGCGTGGGCAATCTGCTCCTCCTTTCCTTCTGTTGTTTTTTTGGATCCGTTATGCTGTTGTTCTGGAGGAAGGCTCACCACAACTTGAGGCTTGGCTGTGTTTCCAGCCCCTGATATAGAAAGGAGAACCATGATTGTGGGAGGCCCACCCTCTAACCTGCCTGTGCCCCTGGCAGCCAGAACGGGCCAGCTGGTACTGTCAGGAACCTTGACAGATGACCTGCTGGGCAGATACTTTTAGTTCATGATTCACCCATCATTATACAAACATACAGATTAATGTATAATGCACTGAAACTGTAGCATCCTCCAAAAGGTGCAGGTCTTGCCTGATAACATTTACTTTAGAGCACCATAAACTGCCGCTTATGGATCTGTTTTGTTGTAGGTCACTAGATTTTTTTTGAGCCAAAGTAGGTAAACGTTTGCAGAGTGTATTTTAAAGTGGGATGAATATGAAAATAAATGTGCTCTATGATCTATTTGAGGATGAAATAGAAGAATGTATGTAACTGTCAAACAAATTGGCTCAAATGTTCAGGAGTCTCACAAGATTCCTTCATTAGCCAAACCAGCAAATTATACGCTATTTTTCATTTTCTGCTTGATTTCCAAGCCCAGTTGCACTTTCTACTGCAAACAGTCTTGCTCTCTTGCTCTGTTATAGCGTGTTTGTGCAATCTCTCTTACAACTCCAACCCACACAGATAACCTATGGCTGGATGCCATGTGCTGTAGTTTGCGACCATACTGGAGGCTGTCAAAAGGCATTATGGGGGGAAAGTAGTAATGCAAGTAAATAAAAAATAATAGTAAAAAACCTGCCACAGACTGCAGCAGTGTATGTCAATTTAATATTAATAGCTGTCATCCCCTTGCTTAGAAAAAAAATAGATTGGTCTCCAAAAGCAAAATCTGTTTAAGATACATAGGACTCTGCAAAAGGCTGAAGCCATCTCTTTATATTTTGAAAGGTAAAAGGAAATAGATGTAGCAATTCATCAAGACAAATGATGTGATTTTGAGGCGTGCTGCTTGTAACAAAGTGGCTAAAGATGCTATTTAAAACTGGTTCTTTGCTAAGTTGTCTGTTATGTTTGAACATAACACTGGTTAGGTGCCTTTTTATGCTTGAATGAGTCATAGATCAGTTAAGTGACTAAGTACTGTTCTTTAACCTCTGTTTAATTATTTGACCACGATGACACCTTTGATGAAATTTGATCTCATCATCTACCTTTGACTTGACCAATTTTATTTCTTAAATTAGTCTCAGTGTTCTCATACTGCAGGTACCTGTCCTCTGCATGTGTGTAGTGGCTGTAAAATGTATTAAATATGCTGTCTGCTATTATGATACTATGTGATGTGACACTTTAATCAAAATAAATAGAGATCAGCGTGAGCATAGCATAAATCTAAAGTGCATAAAAATGAATTTATTGAGCTTACGTGGAGTGGCTGACAGAGGGTTTTTTTTATGCAGCAATTTAGATCTGAAAGCAAATACTTCAAACTGCAAGTGACAATTATTGAAATTAACCAGCTTACAGTTCATTTCCCTATTCATATTCAGATTTTATAATTCAGACCGAGCTCGAAGCGCCAGAACATCTGGAAGGAACTTTTGTTCCCTGAGTGACTGGGAGACAGCTGCCTCCTCCAAGGTTGGTAACAGTGGTCTGACACTCTTCACGTAGCCGACTGTAAGCCATGTGGAATGGTGCCCTCCGCATGTCCTCAGCCAATGAACAAGTCGTCTTTGCACTTGTTGAAAGGGAAGCAGATTGCATCTTATAGCTGAAAAATACTTTGGTGAACAGGGCACCCTCATGGAGGGCATACAAAACAACATCTTTCCAGCTTGCACGTGCACAATTTGCTTTTTCTTCCATCTTTGAATAGCAAGCTACAGCCATACAGAAAACGGCTGGAGTGTACACACAGATGCGATTGCAGGTTAAACAAGAAAAAAATAGTACCAGAAATTTCAGCCTCTGCAGTATTGCAGAGTTGTAAATATATTATATACATATCATATATTTATTATCTATTTATTGTTAATTTAGTAAATTAAATGATGTTATGTTTATATATTTAAAGCTCTTATGATAATTTTTTATTTTTGTTTAATGAAAGGGCATCAGACAAAATGAGTGGGGGAAGATTAATAAGACACACGGACACATTACCTTTTACTAAATAACACTAATTTGTTTGACGGCTAAATAGTCAGAAATTAATAACTGAAATCAATTTGATGCTGAAAGATGAAGGGAGCTGGTCTCACTCTGTCAACTATACTCTGTGACCGAAGAGTTTTATTTCTTTATAATAGCCTGCTGATGTCAGAGGAATGCAAAGCGACTCCAGAGGATGTAACACAAGACAAAAACATCCCCGTCTTTAAAGTTTTATCTTGCTATTCAACAGAAGATCTAAATGCAACCAAAACAGACAGATAAGCAGAATTCAATTACTGGATGATAACAGAGGTGATGCTGACATGAAAGCAGCTTGTCGAAGATAAATTGCTGTTTACGTAGTTCTTCACGGCCAAATCTGGTATTGTGAAATATTTTAACATTTAAGAATTTTAAGAATTTTCTTCCCAGTTCCTCTATTTTTTATTTATTTATTTTTTAATAGACGCGTAATTATTCTCCTAAGGTTTCCACCAGTGGTGATTCTAGAGTCTATTGGGGCTCTGGTCAAAGATTCACAGCCACCCCCCAAACATCATTCATACCATTATGTAATAAATAACCTGACAAAAACAATATAAAACTGTAGGTTAAAAATTACTTTAGAAATGCCAGACACATGTTTAACGATGCCTAAAAGACCTTTAACCAGAGGGCTTGTTATCTTGTGTTAATACAAACAAGGCAAGTCTACCAGGTCGACTGCCTGTGTTCTGACTAGCTGCAGTCAACTTTGTCAGAAATATCATTACATGACTAGTGTAACATCCACTAGTGATGCCAGTGGAAGCTAGATTATTCAAGTGTTTGTACACCTTAGTCAAGGCCAGACTAGTAGCATTTAGTTATTTAGCATAGTCCCCACTTGGGGACTACCGCTTGATATCATCCATCATATTGTACTGTTTGTATAAGTGTTTAAATACCATAAAATCCCAGTAAAGTTATATATATAAAGTTATATATATAAAGTATAGTTTAATCATACATGCATATGAGCCTACCCCGTACCTATATATAAATATATACATACAAGATTCCAATACACAAAGGTGAAGACAGGTAATTTGGTACATCTGTCATAATGGGACCAAGACAAATGTTTTTTTTTTAAATCTTGGGCTTGCAGCCAAACATTTTATTAGAATGTCTCTACAAATGACCTTTTACATGAAACAATTTGTTTCACAGGTGTGAGATAACTCGGCATAAGCAATGTGGCATACTTATTTTCTGGCATATTCAAAGAGGCTTTCTTTTAATCCCCCACCCCCTCCAGAATAAAAGAAAAAAATCCAGAAGCTGTCATTTAATTATATATTAATACCAAATGAATTTTTTTTGATGTGAACGGAGCAGCTGGGTTCTACCGGTTAAAAAATTTATGAACAGAAACTCTGACCTAAGTGTGAAGACTCCCGAAACCCTCTCTGCAGCAAGAACCGCAGGCATTAACCGTGAAGATGTTGACAAGTGGTTTAGGCATTGCGGTGGTTTAGGCTCTCCACCAGGACCCGCAGATCACCAAGTGCATCTGTTATTGCGATGAATCTGGACTGCAACACCAGGCAGTTAGGCTACATTAATAAATTAATGAAACAAGCAGTAAAACCAGTATAAAAAAAAAAAAACAAGCATGAAACAAAACTGGTGCTGGTTTATTGTTCTGCATCCTTGTTAAACACCACTGGCTGATGCATTGTACCTTACCTGCAAATCTCATCTGAGTGAAGGTTTCTCGATGTGTCGAAAGTCAAAAGCTGCTAAAGTATTTAACCAACAACAGTAAAAAACAAAGATATAGGAGAAATTTATAATGTCTTTAATTTACTCAAAAGCGTCCTGATTTTCAACATTTTAAATAATGTCTTATTTAGCACAAGAATAGAGTAGACTTGGATTTATTTTAGTTATATAAAGTTTTCCATGTATGCAAGTATTAGCCAAAAAGGTATAATTAGTAATAAGGAGCAGTCTGGCTTTACTCAGTTTATCTACTTGTGCAATTGCACTCAGTAAAGCCTAGAATCAATAACAGAATTGTTAAATACACCCAGAAAAGATTTATTGAGCTCTCCAAGACCCTAAGGAAAGTTTCTGATATGCTAATTTAATCACAGCTGAACAGAGCCATGTGTCAGTGACATCAAAGCAACTGCAGGGCAATCCTGTACACACAGAGTGAGCTGCAACTTGGCAATGCAGTCATTTGTCTCACTAAGCATGTAGGATATCCACAACACCTGCAGGACAGACATACCATAAATGTAATGCAGATGCCCAAAACACAGGATAGTGGGTTTTGGCATTTTTGCAGTATTCACAGAGACTGAGCTAGGCTGTGAGTAGTGCTTTTAATTAATGTATAATGCAAAAGCCTCTGACAGGGTCAGTGCTCTTCCTGTTGTCTCCACTCTTTCCTGCAGGTAGGGATCGGCAATGTTAACCAATGCTCTTTATCAGGTTATTTATGCCAACTCCTCTTTTGGTCTTGCTCTCTGTCACCCTCACCATATAACTCTTGGTTTAGCTTTTTCCTTTGATATTTGCTCACACTTCCCTTACATCCATCAACACACCAGTCACTGACCTACATACAACGGATGTTTTATTGTTATTGTTTAAATAATTCCATTTCTGTGTGATCGCTCTCTCTTTTTGTCTGGACTTTGCTGGAAACTCAGTGAATAAATATGGTTAAAGAAAATTGCACTAAAGCTACAAATGCATGTAATTTGTGAATCATATGTCCTGTTTGCTTTCACTTTATACAGCATAGAAAACTGGAAAATATGTGCGCTGTCATATAAAATCATGTGAGTGGTGCTTGAGGAAACACTGTGCAGGGCACTTATTGTAGGGTTGTGTATGGTATAAAGAGCACATGCTTTATTCTCATAAGCACCGAGCATTACAAAAGGCTTTGTGAATTAAAAGCCCAAATGAACCACTGTCTTCTCATTGATGAGCAAAACAAAAAGCTCTTTAATGAATAAGATATGCAAGTGAAGTGACACTGGTCACAAATGCGCTTTCTTTTTCATTTTGAATTGCACTTTGACATTACAGGAGCAATAAATAATAAATCTTATTTGAACAGCAGTGTAAAGTCTAACAGCGCGGCGCTGTTTGCCTTTCAGTGGAAAAAAAAAATCCATCTTCCCTTTCGTTTGAGCTCTAAGGAATTTTTCTTTCCTTTCACAGCTTTACATCATTTATATTTTCATCACTTGCATTAATGAAACATCAGAACAACGAATAAACAAACACCACGAGCTCATTGCATGAAGGCTGCGAGTGCAGTTACTGGGCTTGTTTTATAGTGTCTGACATGCTCTTGTGCCATGACTGGTCATTTGTCAGCACTAACAAAATGTATCAAAAAACTGCTTCCGTGAGTGTTTTCTGAACTAACACTGTTACCCCATGCTCTGTGTGTTCTCTAAGAGCTTATGTGGCGTTTTGACAACATCCCACTGCTCCTGTCTTTGTCTCTCAAACTGAATAGATGCTTGATGCAATGGGCTGAGGCATTCCTGCCATGAAGCGTAGATTTAAATTTTTACAGTAGCAAGGGATTTCTTCTTTGATAGGAACGTGAGAAACATGGATATGTTTATGGCTTAGTGTCTTCAACTATTTCATTCATTCATTCACATTCATTGTATTTGTCAAAGCAAATTCATTTATTCATGGCATGCTGCAGAATAGCAATGAGGTGTGCAAGCGTGCACATGTTTTCCCCCATGTGCATGCGTTTTCCCCATCGCTTTTCCTACCGCTGCATTTCATTATGTGCTTTGTATCTATATTATGAAGAAAAAAAGATGTTCCTGGTTCTTGTTCCTATTTAAATACAATTCTATGTGTGCACACAGTTTGTTTTTACAACTTGCTTGGTCATGCAAAATTAATACATGACATTTGAAGATGAAACATACGCTAAACTTCCCGCCATCAGCTGTTTCATCAAGCTAGGTGATAAATACATTGAACATAAAAATAATAAAAATTAAAAAAAAAAAACATGCATATGTGCCTCATCGATATGTTTCTTAGGAATTGTGTCACTTTTTCTAGTGCATCAGGCCATCGGGTATCTTAAAGTTAAGTTAAACACTTTGATTTTGGAGATTTGGAGTCTATTTGATCAGTCATGTCCAGAATGGACTTTGTTTAAGGCACTGGAAGCCCTGGTGTCAGCTGGGGGGTTCTGCTGGTAGGAAGCTCTCAGACTTCCTTTCTTGTCATGTGCTTCCAAAATCCAACCCACCCATCCACCAACTTAGCACACCACAAAATCCCAAACTTGAACTCCTACCAAATGGCAAACAGTGACAGTGCACTTTTGAAGTGTTTTGTATAACTGTTGCCATTCATATCTGTCAGGGCACAGATTCACATCCACACAGTAATGGATATTTTGCAATGAAACGTAGCAAATTTTGTGGAATGTCTTTCTAAGCCTCAGCAGACACGTGATGCCCCCCCACATACATAAATGCGAATCCTGTCCAATCTCCATTTACCCACATGCAGCAACGTGTAACTGTGTAGTGCTGAAAAGGATATATGCCAAACAAAACAGGTGCAGCGCTTGGCTTAACCAAAGCGTACTGCTCTGCACTGACTGTCATAAGAAGCTTATCCACAGTTTGCATCAGAAGACAATTACAGTCAACATTTTTTTAATTCACAATTTAGCTTCGCATTTTGGGCTGTCATCGTGATGGTTAATGACACGTCCATAAAATATTTATCTAAAATCTTAATGTAAAAGTGTATTCGACAAGTGCCTAATTTAACACACTACACTTAATATGAAAATTAGAGCTGAACATTATATAACTATTAACAATGACCAAAAAAAATGGTGATCACTAACTGTGCAAAATGCTGTTAATTACTGAAGGAACTATCAAGTGTTCATGACATAGAGATTAGTTAATAGCTGAAGAAGTAATTGATTTTAGGCACATGAAATTCTTAAACATTGAACAATTCATTTGATTTGTTGCATTAATCTCTGTAATCTTTAGTGAAGTGTCTTTTTTACTATGTTAACAAACAAAACTATTAAAAAAAGATTCTGAACATCAAAATCTGAGATTTCAACTTCAACCTCCCCCCAAAATTTAAAGATAGGGGCTCCTGCTTTACATCTACAGGACAAGTATAGCTACTTAAACCATCCAAGTTTTTTATAAGACTACAAAATGTCAAAGCATCCTAACATTTAATATCACAAAGGTACACATGTACATGTGAAGGTCTTAGAACAATTTTCTGAACAGCTTTCTCAGCTGCTTTTATAAAATCTGACAAAAGGCCCAGCTTTTTTTGTGGGTGCTTAAAGTTTGGTCAGCGTGCCCTTTACACACAGAATATTTGATCTAACTAACATTTTATGAAGTTTATTTGAGTTCTAAAACATTCAAATTCTGAGTAAAAATCCAAACTTTTCCGTCAAGCTGGTTTTCATAGCCACTGAAGTACGGATCACCTTTGAAACAAAACAGAGTTGGAGTTTGGGTTGGAGTAGGGTGGGGAAGATCCATTAAGATCTGTCTGCTGTGACTCACCTAATTAAACAGACAGAATTTAGCCTAAGCAACAGTTTAATGAATACTTTTTTTTTTGGATAACTGTATTATTATTTTGTCAGCTTTATTGGTGCTTTATCATAACATATGCAGCGCAACTACTAATACATACAATACATAGGACTGTTCTGAAAACAGAGAGACTGAATATATGCTCAGTAAGATGAGCTCTTTAAGTCAACAAAATGTGTTTTTCATAAGAGATCTGCTTCTGTCTTTGATAACATAGTACATAAGTGTACTGAACTATGAGAGGCTGTGTTTTCCTGTCACACTATATCATCCCTACATTTAATCTTTATCAAAGAATGCAAAAAGCAGATCACTGGCCAAACGTGAGAGGAGCATCATAAGGGGGTTTATGATAGAAAACAGTGTTATCAGTAGATACAGGATAACTTTTAGTGCTATTAGGATGTCATATTGAATAAGGCAGACATAATTCAGATCAGAAGATAAACAATAAGGTTGACACAATGCAGGAAAAAATCCACACAGAGAACAAGTGTATAAATGTTAATACAATTATTTGAAGAAGCTCTGAGGTCACGTCTTTGACAACTTTCCAGCTCAAAGTTGCACTGATTTCTTAAAGAAATTAATAAATCAAAACACAGTCAAAACATGCTGTAAAGTTTGTTCTGTATCAAAAATAGAGGAAAAAACAGTTTGATGATTTGAACATAGGATATAATTATTTACAGCCTGTCAAAAAACAGAAAAGTGTAAATGTGAGAAAAATTAAATAAGATCCCACTTCACAATAATTTGCTGAGAAGATTTAGGTAATAATGAATAATTTCTTTCAACCCCTATCATGGGCCAAGATTAGTGCCGAATGCAGGATGTGCATGTGAGCACAAAACAAGCAGCATAGATGGGTTCATACCTGCGAAAGAAAGCCTGCCTCTTTTTGCTGTAGAGTTTCCCAAGAGAGGCTTCAGCAGTCAATCAGCTTGGACAGGCTGTGAAAAGTGGAGGAATGAGTGGAGGAACAAGTTTCATACAAGTGGCAACAAAAGCTGTCTGCTCCAACACAGAAGTTAAGGACTTACTGAGATGCAGTTAAATGGAGGAAGGCATTGCTAAAACCTGCCAGGTTTAGGTAATGGAGTCTATTTTATAAGGATCCTTGTAAAATAAAGGGTTAAACCCCAAAATCTGCTTCCACTCTCTACTTCTGTAACCACAGCTGCTACAAAAGGAGCATATTAAGGCTCAGAATTAATTAATACAAAAGGTGCAGGGACATGTGAGGCATGAAAGCTTAACATGGGAAATGGAATAAAACCAAGTAAATGTAAAAAAAAACTGCTCAGGAGAACTGTGGCTTCATCTTCAGCCTTTTAGAAGGGTTTGAGAAGAAGGAGGCTCTGTTCCGCTGGGCTCCACCAGCATCAAACCCGATCGATGGCTCTTTGATAGCCTTGCACTAGCTCTCTTCTCTCCTGCCTCAGCTCACCGGGGGCAAACAGGCCTCTTCATGTGAATCAAAACAGTCAAGAAATGGCTTTGGTGGGATGTTGGTAAGCGCCTGGTTTAGCCTCTTGCCTCACTCGGGTCTGGCAGAGCAACCACTTTCTTCACTCTCCCACATGCAGCTCCGAATGACAGGGATCACTCTAAATATATGTGCACTAAAACGTAACTGTGGTCTGCCACTGCCAGGAGAATGCATGTGTCATCTGCAGTCGCCGGAATTCAGAATGACATTTCTTCCAAACGATTGCCCCTGGGCAAACATGCCATGTTTGTTTACACATGAATAACCCATCACTCCTCATGTCTCCTCACTACGTCAGTGAAGATATTCCCAACTGTTGAACCATATACAGGTTAGGCTCCATACAGAACCACAGAGCGTTCATTAATACAGTGATAATATCTAAAGAAGCACGAAAAGACTCATGCGTGGAACTGCAGAAACATGCATATATTTAGATTTTTATGGCCCAGTCAAGCATAAATAAAGTGGCATGAGTTTATGGTTCATTAACACCAATTTGCGTGTCAGTATTTCCATAATTTCAAACTCACATTGGCTTCTAAGAAAAGTCAAATTTTTACAAATGCGTTCTTTATGTCAGCTCTGTTGGATTTCAATGTGCATTCATTTCTATTGTTCTGTTCACTCACTTTACTTTTCTTAGCTAAAAAGCCCGAGCAACAAAAACTAATGAAATACTGCTGTATCTCCACCATGATCTCATTTGTTGCCATTGCTATTATTGTTGTTTCTATGATTAGACTACTTCCACCTACTAAACTGTTAATCTTTCATGCATCTTAAAGAATAAACCAATGTTGTTCTGTGACATGATGTTCTATGTTTCAGTTTCAACAGGGTCTCTCAGAACTGTCAGGAAGGAAGAAAGAAAGGAAGAAAGGAAGAAAGAAAGGAAAGAAAGAAAGAAAGACAACATTATCTTAACTTTTAATTCAAGTGATAGATGCTAATTTGGGGATTAGTGCTCAATGCTCTCCAGCTTATAGCATAAAAAAGCCCATCCATTCATTTTCTTCCATTTATTCAGTTCAGATCCCTGACGGGTTGCAAGACTTGCACTTTAAATCATTTTAAAAAATAAAAATAAATAAATCACACAAAAATGAACAAAAGGTGCTCAATTCAGGCTTGTAACTTCCCCATTTGCATGGTTGCTTGTTTTTTTTGTTTTTCTCAGTTGCAGTGCGTTGAGCTCTTTTGGTCACCATAATTTTCAGCTGCAGATTAATATACATGGGATGCACTAGAGGGTATTTACAGCATCAGGATGATATATGTGACTCACAGTAAACCACTGTGTGCATATTCATGATAATGAAAGAACATGTCAGCCAGTGTAGCAGTGCAGTTCATTTGTGTGTTTTTAAACAGTGGAGCTTTATGGCAGCTCAGAAAAATAAGATATCACAGACTTGGGTTCACTGACAATCTTTTTTTTCTTTTCTTTTAAATGTATTATTGGTATTGTAATTTTTTGCATATTTGCAGGGATAAGGTAAACACATTAATTGCTGGATATCTTATTTAACTGTTTATTAGAAAATGAATTCATTGCTGTAATAGCTTAAAGGTACAATAAGTAATCTTGAGGTTGTTCAACAGAAAAAAATGCGTACTCATAAATATCCATTGATCAGGGTGTAATTACATCTTTAAACAAACTGATGCATTCTCATAAACTTTGAATTAATCCATAAAACATACATATCTAAGCAGGCACCACTTTGTACTTCCATCTTGGATATAGTGGCCAAGATTAACTTTGTCGTTCTGCCTAGTCCCGATTTAACTATGTGTCTAGAGACCGGCCGCTGCTCTTTCAAGGTATACATGACCATTTAAAATTCATACATGCATGTTTTCATCATACATAGACATATGATCCTCTCACTTGACAGCTGACAACAAGTTGGCAAAACAGCAATAAATAATATTATAACACCTAATGTTAGACTTGAGTGTCTCCAAAATCACTGTTTTACTCTGATAAACAGTTTGATGCTTAGTGAATAAACTCTCATACAAAGTGAGAATATTATCCAAGTCCAACAACGTCCGACAGTGGCCTCTTATCAACAGGAAAGTTTAGAATACCTTAAAAAACTCACTTCAGTGAAATTAGCTTCACTGAATTGTACTCCTTTCATAACGTTTTACAACCTCCTCCAGGGTAATAAGATGTGGACACCAGGCATAGTGACACCTGTGGTCCTATACAGTCACTACAGTGTTGTTTGTCCTACAGCCGCCACCATAATTAGAATTACGCGCCTGATTTGGGAGGAGCAAGAAAGCAGAATTTAATCTGCACCTTACTGACATCTAGTGGTGACATTTTACAGACTATAACTTTAAAGAAAAAATTAAAGACTGTCAACATGAGCAGATATAATAGGCTTACTTTATGGTATTAATCAAATTTTAACATGGCACCACATATTATTCCATTGGAATAACTGATAGTTGTAACTGATTACTAAATACCTAATAATCTTAATTGCTTTAAGATATTAGACAACTTTACTTAAAAAATCATCTGTTTTTAAGTAAACTAACTAGATAACTAGTTGTAAGTATCTACACTGAATTGTAACACTGGCGAGGTAGAACAATTTTTCATAAACGTGACTTCCTAACTCCGTTAACACAAATCAAACATGCCACTTTTATCTGGCAGCCGATTATTGCAAACACACACATGCTGAGAAACACGACACAGGAGCAAATAGGTGAAAAAGAAGCAAACATGATCTGTGCATTCCCTTTGATCTGAGACTCTGTGAACTGAATACCAACTTGTCTTGCCCCCAGGCAGTGCAGTTCATTTGAAAAAATAGCTGTCAGCATACTAAATAACAATTCATACTATTTGCGAGCACAGAGGAAGCTTTGCATTTGTAGCTTCTGATTTACTTTGCGAGGCCAAATGTAGTCCCTTCTTCTGCCAGTCGTTGCTGTCTTCTCACTGGCAATGACATGTCTCTCTGCATTCACGTGAAAGAGTGTTTGGTTAGTTTCTCAAGTTGGAGTTGCCCTCCTGCTTTCCTGAATTGCTCGTGTGCTGGGTTCACTGGAGTTGAAAGTCTATCAGATTTAATTGATGGAGACCCTCCAGAACCAATGAGGCTAGAAAAGCAGGACAGCCCCTCTCTTTGGCAAGCCAGGAGGCCATCAGTGAGGGAGGCAGGATGAGGGCTGTGTGTGATGTTCATGCGTGAACCTGGGGCTTTGGAGTAATGGTGTGTGTCTACCCCGGTGCCACGCCACATAAACTTAGGACCTCCCTGTCAGATGCAGACACAGGGCCTTCGGCAACACACAGGAGGAGTCTGCAAAGAATAGACTCAACATCCCGAATGCTTATCCTTTGTCACGTGGCTGTCACAATAAAGACACATGCTATGTAAGGATGCTGAAACGGTAATGGTGCCTGATTGCATGCTGGCTAAATTACATTTAGTCATGCTAACATTATGGGATTGTCCTTTTCACATGTTATATTTAGAACTGGGTGGCACAGTGGTGCAGTGATTAGCGTTGTTGCTGCACATCGAGAAGGCTGGGGGTCTGAACCCACCAGCTGACTGGGAACTTTCTGTGTGGAGTTCCTTCCTGGTTTCCTCCCACACCCAAAGACATGCATGTTAGGCTAACTGGTAATTGGCCGTAGGTGTGAATGTGAGCATGAATAGCTGCCCTGGGATATACTGGTGACCTGGTTATGATGTACCCTGCCTTTTGCTCTATAACAGCTAAGATAGGCTCCCCTCCCCCCAGGACCCTGTATTGTAGAAGCGCTTAAGAAAATGAATGGATTGATGGATGGATGCACTTTGTGGCATTTATCTTGCAGTGGTCCTAGAAGAGAGCACGAGTGGATGACCCTCTGACAGTCTTTAAATTGAGCAAATTTCAGAGCAAGCACAGTCATCTACTAGAGAGCCAGCAAGCAGCACTGGCAGTATCCTTAGAGCTCCTCAATGTAACATCAGCGATGTAAATGGACTGTGCCTGCTCCCAACAAGGAGCATCAGGACAACCAGTCACACCGCATCAAAATGATCGAGCTGCCTTGACAAACCATGGACAGTTATCAGTCCAGAACTGGAATTAAATGCTTGTCTGTGTCAAACCTTGGGCTTGGGGGAATAAAGTGACTGTCCAAGAGAAAGTTATGATTACTGGCATGAGTAGGTGAGGGAATATATGTAAATACGTCTGTGTATTTTAGATGTGAGGTAATATGTAAGTTTAACAGTTTGCATTAACACAATGTGCCAAGTCCGGCTTATACCTTGATGTTTTTTACATGTGGACTAATATAATAACTGCATAACTCTGTGATGATGGTACTTTCAAATGGCTATCATAATGTTAATGTTAAGGTTCACATTTTAGGTGAAATATTATTTAATTGGTTCTTAGACGAAATATCATTGTTAGAAGAGCCTGGCAGTTCATCACACTTATAATTGGTAGCATGATCTGTTGCTTGCAGTGTAGAACAAGCAAACTATGACAGCTGGAATTACCATACCACAGGCCTGAGGCTGACATGAAGTGTGTATAATCACCTGTCTGTTGTGTAGCTGCTATAACAGCCAAAGGAACACTGGGATGTTTTAGAAAAGTGAGTAATGGCAGAGAAATTACAGGAATAGTGGTTGTTAAGGCCAGCTGACTAGTACAAGGGTATCATTTGGTCCAGGAGGAAGTTCACGTGGCAATCAGAAATAAATCAGCCTCACCTTCTACATGAGGCTTACAACCCTCCGTACCCTTTCAGGAGCACCAATCATATGCAAGCATCCAGCTGAACAGCAATCAGCAGCAGCAGAACTGACCCATCACTTTGCAGAAACTTAAGCGTTCTGATAAATCCTACTGTGAAATCCTCAAGTCTGCATAAGCAAAATTTGCGTGTGGATCTGCTGTTATTTTAAGACAAATGCAAATGTTTTTACATGTGCTGAATTTAATTTACATAAAACTGAAAACCTTCCCCGACCTCACTGTCGCCTTTATCAGTGGGTAGACAAATATATCCAACCTCTGCATTGCTAGAGGTGCTCCTGAGGTTGAGCTTAATGTATAAAGATGGGGGATGTGGAGAGCATGTAGGATGAGACGTTCCTGAGTTGCACTGGACCCATAAATAAGGGAGCAGCACAAAGCTATCCCCCAGGACTGCTGTCAGTTGGCATCTTAACACACTGGATACTAATGAGAAACAATGCTGCATCATACACCTTATGCAACATGCAATACCCAGATGGATTAGGTCTTACAGGCATACAGTAAGATGGAGGTCTGCAGTGTGAGGTTTGCAGCAGACATGAAGGATATAACCCACATATACTTTTCTGTGAGTACAGTTTTCCAGATTTTTCCATTGTGTGATTACACAGAAACACACACTCCCATTACCTATTCAACTCATGAGTTCTCATTTAATTCTACATAGATTGGAGTTTCCTTTTTTGTTACATTCAGCTGTGAATTTTCTGAAAGAGTAGTGTTTTATAAAAACGGTATGAGATTAAATTAAACACTGGGCAGCAGAAATTTAAAGATGTCATCAAGGAAAGAGCGGGAAAGGGGTTATTATTGCTAGCGTTGATTTTTTCCACCTCCTTCCCTTTTCATGAAACAAATTATACATTATAACCGTCAAGTCCTCAGAAGCAAATAATTTGACTTCCAACCAAACTTTACATCAAATTAAATCCAGTATTAAGGCAAAAGATTACTGAAGGCATGTTCAATATAGATAAGCAATCAAAAGATTCAATTTGTGTATTTTAGGCTAAGTTGACTAAATTTTGACTTGGTAATTGTGGTAAAGCTGTGGTAATTACAGATTGTAGATGCCAAAAAAGATGCCAACTGACAGCATTATATTGTTCAAATTACACTTTTTTGTTGTTGGTTGGGTAGACGTTTAGAATGGCCACTGTTGACTGCAAGGTGATTGCACCTTGTGGGAGGCAACCTGTCTCCAAACATTTGTCATTGGACTCAGACTGACTGTAATAGCTCTCAAACAGATTTTCTGGATTTCTGTTTTAAAATCTCTGGGGTTCTTAGTGGACTCTGAATGGAATGGTTTTAAATGTAAATTTCTTTATAATATGAATTTCTGTCTATGTAAACAGCTAAAGATTTGCAATTAAAAAACAAACAAACAAACAAAACAGTTAATTGCTTTATTATCATAAACAAATAGCATGTAGTTGCCAACACAACCTTTTTGATGGACTAAAAACACTGACGATGGCAGCTACAGCACAGACCTGGTAAAATGGTTGCAACAATTTTCTTTGTGCCGCAGTCTCCAACCATGGTTTACTCTAGTGTGACTGTAGCATAAAGAATATGCTCAATCTAAATAAATTAAATATTCATACCAGATGTATGCAGTTTTCAGTCAAAATTTTCCAAAGCACCCAGTTAGCTCAGCATAATGGGTCAACATGGCTAGAGGACATAGCCTGAAGCTTTAAGTTTAGCATTTGGGCTGTAGCCATTTTTTGGGTATTATTCAAATTTTAACATGGCATCACATATTATTCCATTGGAAAATTTGATTTGTTAGATAGGATGTAAGATGTAGCTCGATTTTTGGGAGAAGTGACCATTCTTGCTAGCTAGCTTGGTTAGCTAGCATGAATGCTTTTTATGAGTGCATTTAATCCTGAGGCCCAGAGGCTGTGGTGTCCAACTAAACCAAAAGTGTAAAACAGCTAGCTTCCTTTGAATATAGCCAGGTTAACTTTGTGTAATCTTTGAACTAAATTAAGCTAGCTGGATTTTTAATTCAGCTAGCTTCAGTTCACTTTTATTTATGTAGCACCAAGTCACAGTAACTATTAACCCAGTAACTGTTAACCGAAGGTGATGATTGCCTTAGCTTTACATTAAATTTTAAATATTAATATTACTCTCCTGTCTGCAGTTGTCAGCCCTAAAAGTGAACGAGGTGCTAGATTCTTAATATTTTCACAGGCTATGACTTACAGTAAATATTTCATGTTTTTTGTCATGTTTTGGTTTTGCAACGTTATTTGGCAAAACCTACCCAATAGGCCTACAAGTAGAAACCATCTTAAGTGTCATTGTTGAAACTAGATGCTTTCTTTTGCACATTCCTGGTAGTCAGAGTTCAGGTTGAGAAAATGAGTTGCAACAGAAATGAGAGAAATGCTGTCCTCAGGCTCCGACTATGTCTGTCCAATGCAACCACTTTAACATGGCATATCCGTTCAGATCAAGGTTTCAGGAGAAGACATGGGTGGCAGCAGACTCCCAGTTAACATGATTGTATAGGGCTAATCCCCTACAGCCACTTCTGCACCACTGACAAAAAAAGGGAAGAAAACAGGAAATACAACAGCATAAGCTGAAACACGGGGATGAACATATTCAGTATTTCATTTTATATAAATAAAATTGCACAAAAGTCAGACATAGATTAAAATTCATTCTCCTTTTCTCCATGTGCAAATTAAACTGGCCAAACCTTAATAATGCTATGGCGGTGAATGCAAAGAGCAGCTGTAAACAATATAGAGACAAGAATAATACAATCTGAACAGAAGGCTTGGCTTAATGTAATTAGCAAAACCTTAATGCTCACTCTGAATGGACTCTCAAAGGGCTCGAATCTGTTTGTGTATTTTGTTATTTGTGACTTGAAAATTCCCCGGTGATGCACAGACAATGGAAGAGCAATAACTGCTTTTTACATTTCAGATCAGTGGAGCTCTTACGTGTGAAACGACTATGACGGGAGGGGGTGAGGCATTCTTAAAGGTCCGACGACCCAACAGCAGTGAGTTAGACTAAATCTGATTCTTGTTCATGGCTGGTGAAATAGCAGGAGTCTGGTTTAGTTGGAAACTTGGAAATAAGTAAAGATGGGACAAAGTTGTTTTTAGTAAGGGGGAAATAATAATTGACTTGATGAAGCATGAAGTTTAACATTGTAACTATTAAATTCTGAGCTGGTGCTTTAGTTCTTGAAAGTATCCAATTCATGACCTGATTTAATGCCAGATTTATGCATCTTCACTACAGCAATATGAGTGTGTAATATATGGAAATTGTGAAATTGCTATTTGCACATTTTTTGAGTGCTTTGTCAAGGCAGTGTGGTTTATTAAAGAAGATTTTAATGCATCCTCACCCCATCTGAGACGGATGACATACACAGGACCTGTGCAAATGACTTGAGAGTATGGCAACTACTATTTGTAGCCCTTTGGAACCACCAGTAAGCAAAGCTACATACTACTGGTTTGTGATAGTAAAAGATGCGAGTACAAGTGTTCAGATAGGACATGCAGATGTAAATCTTTGGATTTGACTTTTTGGATGCAAAGTTGCACACTGATAACCTTTATGTCCTATGTCCTTAGAGTGTAGTGACACAGAGAGATGGAGCCACTGGCAAAGACCAGCTTTTGCAAGGAGAGTTGCTGTAGTGTGGGCTGCGGAGAGTGAACACCAAGGCTACGTGTGTGGTGATGCGTAATAAAGACATGTCAGAAAAAATAAATGTTACATGCGATCACCAGATTCTGACACTGATGTTTGTTTACTAATTAAATACAAGTAGCCTTTTTGCAGATTACAAAGCTATGAAGGTATACTGGTCTGGATATATAGCTACATTACGATAACCTTGTGCATTTCTAATCTCCAAAAAAAGATGCGTGGGAAGTTCAAGTAGACCTGCTCGTATTATGCCCATTATAGGTTCATAATTCAATTTCTGCAGTCGACAAGAATGTGCACACCTTGCTACTGTCCTCTTTATATGAAATCAATTTACCTTCAATATATATCTCCCACAGAAATCAGTCCCATACGTTCGCCATAAGCTGCACTGACAGGCTCAGATAAGTGCATTGCACAAGAGTAGACAGTTGTAGGTGGGCATTTTCAAGATGTATTGCATAGTGACATATATAGAAAAGCCAGGACTTCAAACACTGAGCTTCTGTCACTTCAAAAGCGATGTTTTCTTCAAGGAGGAGTAACTTTCTTTGGAGTGGACTTAGGTTTTGTAACTTTCCACAACTTTCACAGTGATGCTTAAAGTCATGGACAAGGTTAGGTTAAGGGCATTGCTAATGCCATAAAATTATTTGTAAAGAAGAAAAAATGGCATACTAAAAGAATGGGAAAACATAAGAAAAAGACTAAATGCTTGAATAAATGCTACATTAGAGTTGTGGTACAATTTTTGCAGCTGGTACAATGTAAAACTGACAACTAGCAATTGTTGATCTCAGTAAAGTTTTCAAATTTATTTGACTTACACACACACACAAAAAGATTTTCCATTGGCAACGAGCAAAAGCTTATCAGTCAAACAAACTTCACCCTGTAAGTTGGCCTAACACACAATTTCAAAGCTGCATAACAAGGATTTCTGTGCTCTCAACTACAGAAGACTAATTTTCCCTTGAGGACACCCTGTACATCACAACATCATGCATCCTTGTGAGAGCAGCGCATAACCAAAATGATTGTTAGTGAAACTCAAGAGGATGTGCAAGGTTTAGCTGCTCTTGTTCATATGAAACTGAAGTGAAGTGATCTTCCACACACACTTTAGTTTTCAATATGCATGCCCTCTTTGCCTTTGAAAAAAAACATATTTGTGGCATTAATTAATTCGTACAACACTAACCTTTCACTTCACCACTAAAAATGGTTCAAACTCTGGATAACAGGGGCATAACCATTCTCCATAACCACAGTTGAGTTAGTACCCCGACTGCTGGGCAGTGTTGGTCAAGTTACTTTAAAAAAGGAATCAGTAACTAATTACTGATTACTTCCCCCCAAAAAGTAATCCAGTTACTTTACTGATTACTTATTTTCAAAAGTAATTAATTACTTAGTTACTTTTTAAAAACACGATTTACAACCTGAATAGGTGATAAAGCGATAGATCTTTGAGCCCAATTCTACTTTTTCTGCATAATCCATCATACAAAATGTAATCAAATGGAAAAGTCCCTTTTTAAAACTTGTTTTATTAGTTTTAATCTTTTAACTTTATGCATCAAGCAAAAATGTAATTATATGCAACATTCTCTGACTGGAAGAAATTTGTTTAATATTTAAACCTATTTTCTGCACATTCCAGCACATAAAATATTTTTTTTTTGTGTGTTTACACTCACTCTTTCAAATCAATGCAAGTAAAACACAGCAGAAAATAAATAAAGTCAAAGACTAGCGGTCCTTTTGCTCTATTTTCACCTGTAAAGCAGGAGTAGGGTAGGCGGAGGTTTACCCTGGTGCAGGTGTGCCGCAGCGGTGAGTGGAAGAATCCGCGAGTTTCTCTGTGAGAAGTTTCCCATTACGTCGTAGCGCACTCGGTGCTTGCTCGGAAGTTTAGGGGGTTTTTTCTCTGTAAAAAGAAGTTTTCTTCCCACGCACAACAGACACTAATGTTTTTGTCACTTTTTATGGAATCAAACTCAAAGTAAGGTCAGTACTTCCACGCTTTAAACGCTGCACGCTCACATTCTTTCCCGCACTCGATATATTGTTCGTTGTTGATCTGCACACAGCTGTTGTCACCAACGTCGCACTTGCTTACGTCACTGTCATGAGACATTCTCGCAAAAAATCACGGTTTTAGTAACGCAGTAACGCAGCGTTCCTACGGGAAAGTAACGGTAATCTAATTACCGTTTTTGCAATTGTAATCCCTTACTTTACTCGTTACTTGAAAAAAGTAATCGGATTACAGTAACGCGTTACTGCCCATCTCTGCTGCTGGGCCACAGTTTTTGTTGATACCTTGATATGTCTTTAGTGGGAAGGTCTAACATAAAAATAAACCTTTTACTATAGGCCTGATCACTTGTTTATGTGCGCATGAACAAATACAATAATCCATTATATTTAATTATAATTATATATAATGATTTTTTTTGTTTGCACACTTGCTAAAAGGGTTGCAAGTTTACATCTTTTACCAGACTTGCTTGCTTTAACTACTCATTGACACCTGCATGTGGGTGCCATGGTGTTAGCATGTATTTGTAATCGTTATCGGTTCACGTGAACTGATAACTCTTTTTCAAAGCCGAAGGGAGCTTGAATGCTAAAGATGTGACAACAACTTTTATTTTAATCAGTTTTCTGGAGTAATTGAAGCTCAGCAGGATTTGGATTGTATTCAAGACTTCATTCAACAATAGTGTATAAGACACGCATTTCATTTAGGCACATTGTACTTGAGGCGAGACAATAGGTTGTTTACCTGTTCAGAATCATGCAGTGTTTTCAGAATAAACAATGTTTCTCCTAACTTTCACCTGTGTCTTCTTCATATTCAACATTCCAGACAGCTGTAGCAACACGAATAACCTTGATTTGACAAGGAAAAGCTTCAATGTGCCATTGTTAATGTCAATATTGCGATTTGGTGAACAAAAAAAATCAAGTTGCTTGAACTTTTGTCTAAATCTTAGTCACAAACAACAGTTAAAAGTTAAGAAAAACTCAAAAATGTGTCGAGTGAAGTTCACTTGATATTTTGAATTTTTCGGCTTTTTTCCCCTTTTACTCTGTACCGTCGCCCAAATGCACAGTTTTTTCTTTGCTTGTAAGTAAGCTATAGAAACACTACCCTCATGAAATAAAGATATAAAAGGCAATATTTTTTTTTTTTTTTTCTTTTTTTAATACAGTTATCTCAAAAACAGTAAATAATGTAAAAATTGGGTGATAAGAACATTATTTTAGAAACCAAGTGTGGAGGTTTGCATGTTCTCCTTGTGGGTTTTCTCCAGGTGCTGTTTTAGTGATTGTAAATTGGCTGTAGGTGTGGATGGATGAGTGTCTGTGTGTAAGCTCCGGCACGGGCTGGCAAAAACTCCAGTGTCAGCAGGGATAGACTCCAGCCCCACTGTGATCCTGGTTTGGAAAACGATTAAGCAAATGGAATTGAAATTGTTCCAGTTTCACATCTGAAATCAGATGTATTTACTCTGATGTATGAAAGAGTGAGAGTCAGTGAAAGAGAAAGAGTCGCAGTGAAAACTGATTTAAATGATATTAAATGATAGAGATTTCTGTTAAAAGAAAAATGAAGGGAAGCTTTTAGAATAATAACAGTGAAACTGAACAAGTTTAGTTTGTAAACTAGACAAAATTGAAGCCTTATTAAAATACTTCAACAATGCAGATTTAAATGTGGGTAAAATGGATCATCTACTAATCAGAAAGTTGGTGGTTTGATCCCCGGCTCCCTTATTCTGCATGTTGACGTATCCTTGGGCAAGACCCTCAACCCTGAGGTAGCCCAATGCATCCATCGGAGTGTGAATGATACTTGCAGTAAGAAAGCACTTTGAGTGCTCAGATTGAATCTATTTTAAATGTCTTTACGACCTGTATCACAAGATATAATGTGCACTGTGACCTATGATCATTCTGTGAAAAAAATAATATGATCAAATATTAATTCTGAATTAAACATTTTGACATTATTTCCCACACAGTGTTATTTTTTGCCATGTTGCACAGTTATTTCAGGCAGAAATACCAGAATAAAATTCACTTTAATTCATCAACTAAGACTAAGACTGCTGCTTTATCACTGCATTACCACATCTTGACTTGTCTGAGAGTGAGTCTAGTGAAATGGAAATGGATTTCATATAGCAAACTACAGCACAGAAAAAAACAATCCTTAAATGTCTTTAAAAATCTTTTTTTTAAACAGCAATGGTGTGAATAATTTTAATTACCCGGTTTCGGTTCATTAGACATTCATTTATTCTTGTTTCCAATGTCGTTACCTGGTAATTACTTTACTTGTTATTAAGGGTCATGCAGGAATGGAGGCAATCCCAGACACGTTGCTAGTCCACTGCAGCAGAGCTGTGGAGTGTTTACATACTGTGGTATGTGCTGAACATAAAATCTTCATAGGCTGAGAATCTCTGATGTCATTTTAGGGGAAAAAACAAAACAAAACAAAAAAGCACAATTCTCATTCTCCACTTGTTACACGAACATAGATATTAGATAAAACATTTATACCTTCATCTCAGAACTTCACTTTTATCTGATACCAAGGGCATTTAGATGAAATAACAATGATTCTCCCTGATCAGTAGGCAGAATACACCACCCAGGAAGCTAAGATGTGACACCTGTCAGTGCCAATGCAAGAACAGTGTCAGTAGCTGACTAGTTATATGCTGTGGTCTGAAAACCGGGGCTGCTGATCCACTGTTCTGGAGGCCTTTGATCAGCCTGCATCCCTGGCCAGTCAGAGGAACAAGCACTGAGGCAGAACAGGGCCTTTGAAGATCTCAATCATCTGTTACTGATAAGGTTATTATGTTGTTGCTCTTTGCCTTCAAGGCTGTAATCAAATGTGACAGAGACTGCCCTGCTGTTGCTCCCACAGGGAGGCAATGAGGTGTACAGTAGCAGGATTTTGACAAGGGAGGCTGAAGGGTGGGGACACCCGATGAATTATTAGATGTTTTCATTTTGGTTGCAAAAATCAGGCAAACAGCTTCTGTGCTAGAAACCACGTCGTGCTCGTGTCTGCGGGCAAAATCTGTCAAAATCCGTGTTAGCTGACTACAAGCTGACTGGTGATTCCAAGATACATTAACACATGTGACAACAGAGTGTCTACACATTGTCCCAGGGGTCATAAGACATTTTCCTCTCTCGTGAGATGTTAAATGTCGATCAAACTGCAACCCTTACCTGTGGCTTTCCCCTACAAGCTGTCAAAACTTAAGCCAACAACCCCAAAAGAGCGCCTTTCTTCAGGAGTATCAAAGGCTTTTAAACAACGCTTTTATTTTGAAACGACAACTCAGATAAATCACGAAACTTTGCTCAGCTACCTTTAATGTGCCATTAGTTGTCTCTCAAATAAAGGCTTGTGTTTAATTCTCTGTGCTGCTTCTCTGTGTAAACATGAATCTGAATCAAACGGTCATCAGTCAGATTAAACGAATTGCTCTCTGTATCTTCATGGCTGTGTAGCGCTGTGTGTTGTATGTTCAGTAATCACTTTTAATAATTCCCTCTGCGGAATACTGAAGAGATCGATTTTTGCTGTTGAAGTTTGTTTATTTCCAAAATCCTGTGCTTAGCTCGTTCCCTCGTCTTTTTTTTCCACAAAAGAAAAATCCGCCTTTCTGACATCACAATAAACTCAGAGAAAAACAAGACGAGAATAACAAGTGAGGGGAGGACTTTAGAAAAAAAAAAGTTTTCCTTCTAATCTTCTCCATCACACATCCAAAATCCAATGGATTAGGCTCTGCACCCCTGAGCTCACTATCACAGTCGAGACTACTGGTGCATGAAACATCTCTTATTACCTTCGTTTTATTTCTGCTATTCATGCCAGGCATTCCTGCTCTGGGTCTTTAAAATGGATGTTATAGAGTCCACAGTTTTGGGAGATTTTTCAGCTGGATGCATGCAGCCCTTTTATAGGCGAGCTGACAATATTTACTTTTGAAATTAGTGCTTTAAAGAAAGCAGGGGAATAAAGGTTGGACAACTAGCTGAGTAGAAAAGGAGGGTGGTAGGCTGTAAACAAAACTCTTAGTCAGGGCAGACAAACATGAGTTTAGGAAACGGGAGTGAAGCCAGACAGGGCAGAGCTGAAGGTCACCAATCCATCATCTGCTTGTTAAATAACTAAAATGGAAATCAAAGAACAATAAAACAGGGAATCAATAGCGAGTGAAGCTCAGGGATCAGACCCACTCCTTTGACAGGGATTATCAGCCAAGCTCACTGGCTTTTAAATGGCAAGCAAGGCAGAGAGCTGTGCCGGCAAGGCAACTAACCATAGCCATTTCACGCACATTTCTCTCCCCTCTCTCTGGCTGTTCCTTCAGGCAATGACCTTTGCAGTAATATTTCCATAGACATGCTGTTAATGGACAGGGCTGACATATAAGTGTGCTTTGCAAAGTTTGACATCAAGGATTATATAACAACCTCAGTCACTGACAGTGTGTTTAGGGGGGAAAGTGCCTTTGTCCTTTTCAGATTTTGGTCTCAGGGCAGTTGTTTGCTCACTTGATTAAATGATTAGGAGTAATTAGATAATGACATTCTAATTATTTCATTACAGCGTAGAAACAAGGTGGAAACATTAAAGTCAGTAATGATGCTTCCATTAATATTGATTGGCTGACTGTTCTCGATTTCTCTTTATTTCACTTTTCTGTATTTCCTGTACTTGAAAAGGTTTCTGACAAACTTTGTTGAGTGCTTCAATCATGCATTTGTAGCAATATGTTTGCAGTTTTATTGGTAACAAAAGCAGACAAACTGAATGTAAGGTAAACCATTTATTTGCTTTATGCTGCATTTTATCATCAAGGAATTTTATCCAACGTGAAAAATTAGGTCTTAGGTCTCCCGATGTACAGTAATAAACAATGCCTTTAATTAAATGTAACATTTTACCAATATATATTTATACAGAGTTAAATGCGGCTAATTCAAGTGATTTTTCATTTCAAAGGTTTAGCCTTCATGGCAGTTACATAATTCATTTAATCCATCAATACCTGCGTTCCACAACTATGAATAATGACTAATCAATAGCAGTAATGGTCATTAATAATCTGCTTTAGCTATAATCTCATATCGATTTGGTTGAATGGGCAAAAAAAAAAGAAAAGGAAAGAAAAGAAAAAGGCTTTTAAAAGTTGTTGAAACTCCAAACACTTAGAAAAACTCAAAATACCCAAATCGTCAGTCTAATTAGAACTTGTTTATATGGCAGGTATGGCACAGTAAAGTACAATAACTAACAGTACCAAAGACCTTTTTTTAAAGGATAGTATAGCTAAGAAATTGGAGAGGTTAGTTGCATGAAAAACCAAGTATGTCCCATGAAAATTGTTTTTGACATGTTTAGGCCAGCCAATACTTGTACATTTTGAAAATGATGCCTCTGGATAAAAAGTGTTATTTTCAGACAATAATTGACATGAAAAGTTCACATCTCTTTCAAATTGCTGATATCCAGTCTATAAACTTTATGTTGTCACAAACCGGCTTAAAATATGACAACATGAAGTTTGCTTGGATAAAAGATTTACAAAAAAAACAGACACCAAGGGAGGTTGAATGGAGGAGAGGCATGAGCAATTCATCTCGACCAGCATTTGTAGTCTGGAAGGCCAAACACTCACAAGAGTAGCAGAGGAGCGGCAGTGGCATTGATATCGCAACGTCTTCATGCCAGACTCCAGATGTGGCCAGAAGTTCACATACACTTAATGTAGACATGAATGTGTCATAATTTAAATGATTTCTTTGAGCTGTTCTTTTTCCAGGGTGGAATTATGGTACAGCTTACATCTTTAATGACTAAATAACAAGATGTAAGTGCACAAGTTTGAGTTTATTTGGATTTTCTCAAAGCCACACATTAGTGATTTATTTGACAGTATTCATTGGATTGACCAATAGAAAAATGGGAAAATTCAAAGAACAACTGCAGATTCCAAGATCATCAGTTCAAACAGTTGCATGCAAGTACAAGTTATTTGGATGTCGCCACTTTGTCTGGAATTCTGGAGGAAGATCCTATCTGTAACTACCACCGCCAGATTAGAGGAAATTGGTTGACTTGTTCCGCTGACTCAAGTTTTACATTGGCAAGGACGGAGAGGGTACTAACCAAGAAAAGACGCCCCTGCTCCAAAATCGACAGCTTCAAGCTTGACTGAAATTTGCAGCTGCCCACATGGACAAGCCAAATTACTTCTGAAGAAAGTTCAATCTTTGTCCCATCTGACCATAAAACCTATTTGACCACAATGACAAGAGGTATGTTGGTGAGACTTTCAAACCTAAGAACATTGTACCAGCTGTCACGCTTGATGGTGGTAGCATCATGCTGTAGCACTGTTTTCCTTCTTGTGGTTCTGGTACACTCCACAAATTGGATGGAATAATGAACAAGCAGGACTACCTCCAAACTCTTAACTTCACTTCAGACAGCTTCGACAGCTAGATGGTTGAAACTCGGACAATGTGATCCACACTTCAGAACTACTAGTTACTACTGGAATGGATAAAGCAGGCTAACGTTAAGCTTCTGGGATTGTTTTCCCAAAGTCCCGATCTTATTTGAAATCAGGACTTTGTGTGTATACTTTTGAGCTTGTGTGGATTAGAGAACCCCCCCCCCCCAAAAAAAAAATTTGAATTTGTGCACACAGTTCTTATTTTTATATCCATTAAAGATGTACACTTTACCTTGGAAAAAGAAGAGTTCAAATAATAATTAATAGTATTCAAGCCCACAATGGAAAAACTTCTGATTACAACTGTAAATAAGGCCTTAAGAAAAAGAATAGATTACTTTATCTGTAGTCTTATTGGGCTTTGTCGACAAGGCCAATTTTTGTTGACAGTGTCATTACTTGTGTTCTTGTTTAAACACACAGTGTATATAAAAATGCCTGAAATACAAATGACTCAGTTATCTAAAGCATGATTATCAAAAGCAGGTTAAAAAAAATGGGAGAAGGTCTGACCAGTCTTTTGTATTCATTTGCCCTCGAGATGATGCCTTCGTAGAAAGTGTCTGGTCAATGGGTCCTCAGCATTCAAGTGAGAATGCAACACTTTCACTTTGTATTCAGTTTGATTACCGAAAACATGGAAACTTAATTACACTCATTGTTATGCTTTGTCACTTCACTGGTCAACATGCTGCTGAATATCAATGAGCCTCTGATAAATCATGTCTTTGCTGAACACTCAGAGGAAGAGAAAGGCAATTGCCCAGTGTTGCTCCAAGGACACAAAAACCTAAATTACTCTCTTACATGTGCTAAATGACAATAACACAGAAACTAGTTGGAAATCGGTCTTGCAGAATGTTTTCTAACAATTTGATTGTGACAAATTAAGTTAAATTTAACCTAATCATGGAGTCTAGGGTCACTGTTTTTGGTCTTCATTACATAGTCTGAAATGGTTCCAGCCTCTTACAAATTTTTCAAAGCTATTTTCTACAAATGTATTTTGGATAAATAATGTGAGACAAATACACACTTGATGTATGATTAGGTTGCTTTTCTTTTAAAGAACAATCACTCTGCACTTTACTCTGCATGAACACTGAGGCAAGTGCAACATTATATTCTCATGACAGATTTAAATGTTACAGATTTTTACCTTAATGGAACTGAATACACTGCTCAGAACAAAAACTGTATTTTAAATAGGAAACCCCAAACTCATGTTCCCTGCCTATAAGGCTGAAAAGAAAAGCCCCACACAAAAAAGAAAAACTAGCGTCAGCCATTTCCTTAAAATGACGAGGCACAATAGCAGCCACTTTTGAGAAATTAGTCTGGGATCATGCAGGCTGTCAGCAAAGCAGCAAGGTCTTTGGGCCAATGGTCCATGAGCTGTTTAATGAGGACTAGGGGATTCTTCCTCCATAGCTCAAAGGGCCATATGGCTTACAGCAGCTGCTTGCTATGACTGCTGATCACATGTGGTGCTCACAGCTCAGGGCGATCGTAACTATAGCACCACTTTATAGATGGGTTGTTATACGGTTAAGTGTTTAGAAAATATGCAAAACACTCACTTTCAGAAGTCCTCCCCCCTCCCCGCCCTTCAGTGTACTTACTGTATGTAATTGCACGCTTGACTTCAATGAATAATTGAATCAAGTCCTTATTTATGTCATGAACACTTGAAACTGAGAGTCACCGTGACAATACCTTGACTGTGCGAGTGTTTAATCAAAAGCGGCACGGTTAAAAACAGCTGGAGATCGCGCCTGTATGTAAATTAAAGCTTAGGCAAAAGGCATGAAAAAAGAATTTAGAAAAGGTGCTTTGAAGAGAGAAACAATTTATTTGAAATATATTTTAAAAACACACTCTACAGCGTTTAAATTATGCTCTCTGCAATTAGACATTGTTCATCATTTCACATTTACGAGGTATAAATAACTGATGAAACACGCAATGTTTGAGTTTTATTATGCAGTTGTGGGATTTACACGGCGTCTTTCACCCTCTGTTTTTGCACACAGAACTGTTTACAGTGCCTGGCATTCTTACAAATTTTTATTTTATCTTCCTTTTTGCGACAGGGGAGCCACTGTTAACAGCTGCATCTCTACTATACTGTAAAGACTTGCTACTTTTTTTCTTTTTCTGACAATGCCTTTCTAAGACCTCACTTTCCACCAGTGCAGGAAATTTAATGGCATGCGCGGTACCTAATCAAGAATGCTATCATGCATCTTCACTACACAATACTAAATTCAGCCTCTGCCACACATACACAAAGCAGGGCAGGCTGTTCTACAGAATGAGAATGTCATGGCTCACAAAGAGCAGAGTGGCCCATTTTCATCAGCCAACTGTGGAATTGTAAGATATGAAATGAAACCCCCCCTCTCTTGCATCAATATGGTGCAATTATGAGCTACAGAGAAATTGCTCCTGCAACCAGGCAATCCATACTTCTGTCACTTGCCACATCTCAAATGCAATCAGACACACAATAGGCAGAGCTAGATTCTGGCTGATCCAATACTATTTTGTTGAAGCTAACATTTGCACTTTTTTTTTTTGGTAAATTACTAGGATGGACCTGGTGGCTAAAAGAAAGCCTTGATATCCGTAGCTAATAGCAGAGGGGGGGAAAAGGGGGGGGGAGGATAAAGTGAAATTGACAGAGTGCATGAACAGAGTACTGCCAGCTTCACTTCTCATGGTTCCTCAAAAATCACACACCAGAGTGTAATGAAGTCAAGGCTTGATCAAAAACTTGGAGTGCGGTGAAATGGAGCAGAACTAAGCATCTGGAAACAGCAAAAAAGTAGTTCCCAGAAGGTTCTCGGAATAACCACTGGAGAGCAGGGCCAGCTTGCACCGTCTCTCCCTGGGAAAGTAACCGTGATTAATGTCTGCTATTTAAGCTCCGGTTTGTTTTGTCAAGAGGACAACAGTGTGACTATGCAAGGATTTAACACAACCTACTATTTTTGTTGTGTACTATTTTTGTTTGTTTGTCTGTTTTTCCTATATTTGGTGACTTCATGCACACTATACTATCTGGAACATTTCTGCAGGTGAACTACTTCAAAACAGTCTGCGTAGCTTTTTTCCCCCATCTATTTGAAACCTTCAGATCCAGACTCATGTATAATTCATCACTTTTAATTCTCTGGGGTTATTCATTCAAAAAGGTTCATTAAGTAATTTAATTGAAAGAATTAGCTCTGACATGTGACCTGTTGTCTTCAGCATGAATCACCGGGGCAGCTAGTTGAAAGTTATGGACAACTTTGATTTCTCGTGACCTGGACATGAGCTCACTCATTAAGACAATCTTCTCTTCTAAACTCTGCCAAATACAGCAAATCCATTTTATTCACAGGGGTGTGACATTTTCATTCTCTAACTTTTGTCCTATTTGTCTGGGCTCTCAATAAAAAATTCTCTCTTTTTTCCTTTTTGCTTAAAACATCAGTGAGATATTTTTTTTTATATCAGATGTCTCACATTTATTAAAATGTTGAAGCAAATATTTGTGCAATATGAGAACTGTTTGCTCCAGTTTCACCTGCTACAGCACATGACTCATCTCAGTGTTGTTTATTGTACTCTCCTGTATTCCTTTGAACAATTTTATGAATATTTGTTGTTTTTTGTGCTAGCAAACACAACATATGTTCATAACATATTATGCACAGTGGAAATGAGCTACCGTGGTTATATGAAAGATAGAAATACCTTATTTATCCCAGGGCATCTAATCCCTATACTAACATTAACACTTGAAATGAGAATTGAATATAAACACATGGATTACTTGTGAATTTGTCTAAAGATCTAAGAAAATCTGCAATACAATCATGTAGAGAGTCCATGAAGTGCTTTAAATGTAATGAATAACAATCCAAAAGTCTACTCTGCGTAAGAACAAAGATGATACGATCTTGTCTCTTGGAGTTAATTTTAAAATTCATTCGCCAGACTATCAGTTTTTAAAAAGCTCCATTGTAAATGATGTCATATCATTTTTATATGGTGTCATTCCTCAGTGTTGTTACTATTGATGACCCCTTTTCTTCGGCGCTATCATCACAGCAAGAATAAGCTCTTTGCAGGTTTATGGTAAAGGGTGATAAAGGAAACAGGTCACCAGAAACACTTCATCCTCAAATTACAATGATGTTTGTCTCTGTATGACTTTAGACTCGTTGGCAGGGTTATTAAGGCCAAACAAAGTGGCAACAAGACTAGCAAAAGTTTGAAGAACATCCACATACAGCATTATTTGCACTGCATCAGTGGATGTAAGGCAACAAATCTCTCTTGCAAAGTCTTTAATATTTACAGAGCTCTAGTACTTTTGGGGGAAAAGATAATAAAGTGCACTGGAAGAAAGAAAGAAAAAATAACTATAAGAGGCATAAGGAATGTCATTTCCTATCAGCCAGTAATCTTTCTCTATAGATTTATGTGAAAGCAGTTTGGCTGCACTGTCAGCCAAGGACTGCATGCCTGACCTGCAGTATCCTCTCTATAGAAATCCACTCAAGTTATGTCCACATGCAGTAGCAGAAGAAAACAAGCAAAGCAGTGTGTTTAACCAACACATTGGACTTTTGTGAAATAATCTTTAAAATGTTAAAATATGGCAAGTTACCATCAGCTTATTAAATATTCTTGTCATGTATCAAATGACTTAGAACTAACAAAAAAGGATGAAGAAATAAGGGAAGAGCTGCTCTCTTAAAAATTAAACATTGAAAACAGTGTTGTGGATGTGGTAGCAGTTTACGCCTTGTCTTCTCGGCTAAAGTCTCAAACAATGAATGAATGAGTGAAAACCTCATTGTTTCTAATAAACTGGGAGGTGGGCAGTTCAGCTTTTCTATGCTGGTAAAGGCAAATATTGGCAGCAGTAGTTTGACGGTAATGGTGAATAACTGGTAATGATGAAACCATTTTTTGGTTGTAATAAAATCTGATATGGATAGGCAAATTTTATTACGAAAAAGTACAGGAGCATGCACTCACAAATAGAGGGCTTTCTACTCCCTCGGGATCTCGAGATGAGTTGAGAGGAGTTTTAAATTCTAAAATTAACTTTGAAGTCAACATCAGAAATACCATCAAGTCTGCCTTTATAATTTAAGGAATATTGCCAGAGTGCAGATATTGCTCTCACAAGAAGATAATGAAACACTAATGTGTGCTTTTAACCATAGCCATTTTGATTAAAGGCAATGCCCTATGCTCAAGTGTTATTCCAGGAAAACCTTAAACTAGCTGTGGAACTTTAAAGACATGCAGAAAGGCTCCGTTAAACCTTTTTTAATGTATTAGATGATAAGCTTGTTTTTTAGATGGTGTTCATGATCCTCATCCACAGAGGGCAAAGGAGAAAGAAAAGCTGTTGGATGAATGTAAAATACATTTGTGGCTTAATACACCTACTGGTGTTTTGACGCAAATAGTAGAGAATGATGTCGATGATTTAGGGTGATTTTATTACTGCTACAGCTGCTACTGTTGATGTTTTCATTGCTTTAGATAAGATTCCCATTTTTATTACCGCTGCCAGTCTCCTTACACTTCTGTTTAAAGCATTTTCAATGCAAAAAAGCAGCAAAAAAAGGAAAGAAGTGGCTGTCTCTCCTTTAAGCTGTGACCACAGCACTTTGTGTGTTAAAGCAATAGAGAGACTTATAGCGGGGGGAGGGGGGGTGAAGGTGATGGATGCTACTCTCAAATGTATTATCTTGCAAAGTTTTAGGCTGCTGCGGCATTTTCCACATGGTAATTTTCCTCTCTGTAAGGGTGCAGCAGTAGGAAAGTGGCTTTTGCTACTCAGAGCCGATTTGTCTGCAGAGTCAGATTTAGCTTTTAAGCAACTCAAAGTATAAGGCTTTGACAGAATCTTGATGTAATGAAAATTTTGCTGATACAGGAGAAAGGGCTTTGTAAACTAGATTGTGTTGACCACTCGACTGTGACCGGTTCAAAACTTCTAAAATATTTGCTTTTACTTAGATATGGCAGCAGTGAATAAAGCCCTGCAGATTTTTTTCCCCAATGAAGTTAGAACATGCCAAGATTTTGTCCTTGTTTGTCGTCGTATTAACATCCATTTAACAAATCAGTGTAGCATGCAAATCAACATTGTCAAGGCTACTTGCTTTCAATATTGATTTATAGACTGGATTTTATGTTTTTGTGCTGTTATTTAATATTATAAGGCTGATTTAGCAGGAAGTGTAAGGATTAGGCACATGTCACTCATTGGCTGGTCTCTGAATCATTTGTACAGCACACCTCCTGAAGTGCCTTTGATCTTTGGTCCTTTTAATATTATGTTCCTCTACCAGTGGTGTCCTGAGCAAACCCTAAAAGAAAACCCCAAAAACCTTGCTCTTCATGCACCGTGCAGTTATGCAATTAAAATTCATTTATGCTTGTGGCATGTAGAAAAATTCTAAGCAGATCCGGTTAATTCAGTTTTTGTCTCAAGATGACAAGACAGAAAGACATAAATGACTTTGATTGCGGGTTCTGTCACAGTTGCGGTAGCGAAACAAATCAGAAACACAGAAACAGGTTAAAGCATTTCAAAAGTGGCAATAGAAACACTGAAGTTACTTATGGGCTTGTAAGGACCTGGGGGTTAGGGTGGTAGTTGAGAATCAGAAGCTGACATAGGACTGAGCAGTACAGGGGGTAATGCAGAAGGGAGCCAAAGGGGACAGGCAAGACAGGAGGTCTGGAGACAAGGGCTGGGTCAACTAAGGGAAACTGCAGGCATAGAAAAAGAGGAATTATACACAGCAGAATACTCACAGAGCAGTAAAGTTAACCATAAATGACTACTTGAGGAGAGGCTATGTTCTTGCAATGAGGAGGTGGCAGAGCAGAGCATGTGAAGGAGACTTGATTGTTGAAGTGGCTGCAGCTGGTTGGGCTCTGTTCGGGCTCCAGGGCACCTGTCTCCAATTCTGCAATCAAGCCCACAGTAACATAGAAGGGAAAGGGAGACGGATTTCAGATAAAGCACGAGAGGAAACAGAAACAGAGGCTACGACCAAAGAACTGTCAAGGCTGAATCCTAATAGCCACACTAAGGCCTAAGTATCGCAGCCTCAAATACTTAAATGTGTGGGCAGCACTAAATAGTGATGCACGAATCATGAACGAATCATTCAGTACTCGAGAATCATGATTCACAAGCCCAACTGACTCACTGACTCATCCCTGTTGCTGTTAGCAAACTAATTTCATTATTAGAAATATATCTAGCTTATAATTAAAATTGTGGAGAAAAGCACAACATCCAGTATCTTAACAAAAACATTTCTGCTCTGAACTGGAAGAAAAAACCCTGAGTAGAAGCTCACATCAAGACAATAGCTCCTCGGTTCACAGTAGCATCGCTCTGCTAACATGCTAACAGCACATTTGAGCTACTCACCCCCTCCCTCCTGTGCTGAACCATAGCGCGAACGAATCACTCAGGACTCGCTCACCCCCTCTCTCCTGTGCTGAACCAGTAGCATCGCTCTGCTAACATGCTAACAGCACATTTGAGCTTCTCACCCCCTCCCTCCTGTGCTGAACCATAGGCTGTATCCCAATTCAGGGTCTGCAGCCTTAAAGTACGCAGCCTTAACGGTCCACAAGGGCCGCGTACTCAAAGACCACTAAGGCCGGAAGTGCGAGGCTTGTGAAATGGGACGGTCTAGCCTTCGTTGCGCTGCCCAGGTTGCCTAGCAACCATGATACTAACAGCTGGAAATGTTTCAGCTTTGTTTGACAGAAATGAAGGAGAAAATCTTTTGTTCATTTGTTTGTTTGTTTGTTTCTACATGAGCTTTGATCATTCTCTGTAAGATTAAGGTCAGCTATTGAACGACGTATATTTTAAAGTAAAGGCTTTAAAACCAAGTTAGTACAAACGTCATTAATGTCACATAACTTTGCCGACATGTGACCAACAGTAATGTTTTAATGTTCTTCGTTAGTAAACATTTGCACATAAATAAGTGACATAATATTCAGTACTTACTTAAAGTTTACTCTTCGGGTGTCCCTCATCCACCGTTTTTTTCGGCAAAATTATCCACACCCACCGCCGCGCTATGCATTCTGGGATATGTTGGGCCACGAAGTCTACACCGCCACATCCTTAAAATTCAGGGAAATGAAGGACGCATTTGAGGGCCGCATTTCGAGCAGCCTTCGAATTGGGACAGCCTTCGTCGCGTTGCTGTGATGTAATCGGCCTTAAAATGCGGCCTTTAAGGCTGCAGACCCTGAATTGGGGACTCACGCACCCCCTCCATCCTGTGCTGAATCATAGCGTGAACAAATCAGTGGCCCTTTCTCAATTCTCAAGTACGCGAATACGTACTCGCGTTCTCGGCAGGTACGTACTCGCCGAGAACGCACGGGAGTACGGACTCGCCGAGAACGCGAGCACGGACTCGCAATTTGTACAATTGGAACACCAGCGTACTTGATGATGTCACAGGTCCGGAGTTTTTACTGCCGTCTTTAATTTAACTGTGAGTAATATGTTATGAAGCTTAACTTTAATCACAGCCAAACCGGTTTACTCAGGAACAAATAAAAAGCCGAAATAAGCCAAACATTAACATTTAGAAGTGATCTAAGTGACTTATATATCATGTTTAACCTCAGTAGTGAAATCTCTATTAATAAAAATAGTGTACATGTACATACGTGTACATACCTTAATAAAAACAAGCAGGTGAGATGTTAGAACGCTTTTATTTTTATTTTAGTGGACACTCAATACAATAGACAACTACTGGGGTTTGGGGTTTGTTTAACCTGAGTAGCGAAAAGACCGCGGGGGGGTTGAAAACAATCTGCCGGGAGTCGGCTGTTCTCGCCGGCTGTAATAATCCTCGACCTCGCTGTCTGCTATGGAGCTGGCGGGTCACAGACGTCTCCGAAAACGTCGGACCTCGTTTGGAAATATATGATATCTTGATAAACTGAGCAGATATTCGAAGTTTACACAGCTACATTCTCGCTTGAAAAGAACTTAAAAGTTTATTTTGTGACCCAGAAAGAGTAATATTTAAAAGTTTTTAGACCCGCTCGTCCGCCATTGCCGCGTTTGAGTTTTGGACGAAATGCATTCTTGGATATTTAGCTGTACCAAGTCCACACAAGTCACCACCGATGCATGCTCGATAAAATGGACGGAGCGAGAACACATCCGGGACTTTTTCGCGTTCTCGGCTTGATGCGTACTTCGAATTAGAACAGTACTTGGTCTCCGACTGATGACGTATCACGAGTACACGAGAACGCAAGTACGCACAAGTACGCATATTGAGAAAGGCCCACTCACTCACTCCCTCCCTCCTGGCTCACAGCTTCTTCTTCTTCTTGGTTGGCAACCAATGTTAAGGCGCATTACCGCCCCCTCGCTCACAGCTCAGTGGACATTTAGATGCTGATAAAATAAAAATAAACAAAATAAATGTTCCCTTTAGAAATGTTTTTGCTCTTTTTTGCTCTATAAAATAGTTGTTTTCTTTTACAATCACTCATCTTAGCAGTAGGATATACATGAAAAGAGAAACAAATTAAGTTTGAGTGAAAATGTACATTTTTTGCACTCTCTGATTAACTGACTCAGTGACTCAAATGACTCAAAAGACCTGATTCACTTTGGTGAGTGACTCATTAAAACCCGATTCAGTAAAAAGAATCAAATTTAACATCACTAGCACTAACGTGTGCACGGTCATAAAAAAGTCAAAATTGTATGAACAAGATGAAATATCTCTTTGTGAAAGACGGAAAACACGATTGTGGTAAAAGAGTCCAAAAATCATCTCCCACCTCCTGCCTCTACCTTGTGGCATTTTCCACAGTGATGAAGGTGAATTTATGAGGGTTTAAGAAAAGAGAACAATATGACAGCTGATTCCTATTTGAAAACTTCACGTCACTCAAGGTGTTCTTGCTGTGTTGTTTCCACCAGCTAAAAAAATATGATAAACATATTTTATTACCAATGTTGGAATTTTAAAGAAAATGGAATATGTAGCCAATAAAATAGATTTTTGTTTTGGTTATTTTCTTACTTTTTTCCTGCTGTAGAGTGATGCAGCATGACTCTTCAGCTTCTTGTTTTCCAGAAATGGAAAACACACATTAATAACATTTATATGGCCTGCACCTATTGGTCAAATTGTTTGGTTATTTTCATGAATTGCCTGATGGTGGGAATTATTGGATAGGGTGGTCTAAGGAAGCATTTCCTTAGTATTTAGAAGATCCGACTAGCTCTTCTTATGGCTGCCATGCAGATACTTCCACTTCAAAACCTACTCAGAAAGCAACAAATACTTTAAATATATAAAAGGAAACATTAATTCATTCAATGCAAACCTGTTGGGCAGGTTGCTCCTCCTATGCTTGTTTTAACTCTCTTGCCTCCACATATTTCTACAGTAAATTCAGCAGCCGGGCTTGCTACCAGTTTAGCAGATGAATAGATATCTTTTACGGCACATCTGTGTCTCTCCCCAAGCTTCATAGCAGAAATGTTGACCCCATCTGATCCAGGTCACAGCCTTAGATGCTCAGGTGGGGTTCTTGGCTGTTCCAGAGTCGAGGCTTAAATCTACAGGTGATGGTGTCTGAGGAGATAAGGCTCCCAGACTTCCTTCAAATCATTTGTGAAAACACCTTTTTATAAACGTGTGTCTATGTGATGTCTATGTGTGACTGTTTATCAGTTTTATTCAGCAACTTTGAATCAGTAACTTCTTGTGTCATTCCTGGGTCACTGCCGGAAGGGTGGGAGTGGTGAATGCCACTTAAATACATTAATTAGAAAGTCTGACCTAATTTGTAGAAAGGTTAGCATTGGAGAAACCGCTTCATTAGCAGATGCACACAACCAGTCTGGTCCTTTTCTACCTCCTCTGTCTGTCTTCTGTTTCTTAATTACGATCCTGATGAACATTGGGGAATATTAGTCATGGTTCCTGTGAAGCACACTGTTTTTCTATTGCAACCCATGAATTGACTTGTTTTGAAATGCAGATCTGAAGATAGCTGAAGTGTCACATCAACAACATTCAACAGAACACTGATCTCATCTCTGATCATCATTGAGCAGGTTTAATGCTGTCCCTCCTGGCAAGCGAACAATTATTTCATGGGTGTTTACAACTACAAGCGCAAGTGTGATTGGCAAGCTCAACAAAGTTGAGGATGGTATTTGTGTCTCTGTATTCCCTGCATGTCTATGTTTGTTAAAGCCATGGAAAAGACATGAGTTGCCTGTGCTGCCTGCTCCATTGGATGAGTGTGTGACAGTCAGGACCTGGAAATGCGATCGATTGTATGCTCACTGTCTTGGCTAAGAAACTAGGTGTTCAATTTCTCTTGCACATCTCGAATCTTGCTCATCAATCAAGCAACTGTACCAGGTGTGCTGACGGGGTGTGCTGGCCATTGGATTGATGGTTGACTTCACTTTTGTCCCATTGATTTTGAAATGTTTGAGTGATTTTTTTTCAAGAAAGAAACTCTGATGTGTCTTCATAAATGGATATACTAATTTGTTTTCTTGTCCAGAGCTACAATAAATTACAGAATATCCACGCATTTATTCAAACGTTTTTGCTTTGAGTTGCTGAAGCAATTATTTTGACTAAGCATAGCTTCCCAATGCTTGGCAAACAGATAAGATATTTGTTTTTCCCCTTTTCAACAAATGGAGTATAAAACAAACAAAATCTAAAGTTTTACATTTTTATTTGTTTACGGGTAAAAGAAATGAGGTATGATGTGCTCACTAATGAGCTTGAGATGTGCTAGTAGGCAGGAAGTTTGGACATGCTAGCTGTCTCCATTAACTTCCTATTTTTTGCTAGTCCAAAATAATTGCCTTCTGGCTCTGTCAACATCCTTCAAGAAGTAGTTCAGTGTTTTGAGAGGAATTAAATCTCTGTATTGAATGTGAGGCTAGAAAATTAGAAACAAAAGGCAACATGCTAAAACAATTAATAACCTTTACAAGTGCTGATATCAAAAGCCTCGATCAGAAACTGAATTGGAATTGTGTGTGTGTGTGTGTGGTCACTGATGATATTAAAGCCATTTATAAAGTGCATACTCCTGTTGCTCTACTAAAATACACATAAGCATGAATAATACAATGGAAAGAAAGTATCATACTGTTGCTTGCATTACCTAGAAATGTTATAACTTTAAGTAGCTTTAACCCTTTATAACAGGGGTGGGCAACTCCAGGCCTCGATTGCCAGTGTCCTGCAGGTTTTAGATATCACCCTGGGTCAACACACCTGAATTCCACCATTAGTTCATTACCAGCCCTCTGGAGAACTTCAGGACATGTTGAGGAGGTCTTTTAGCCATTTGAATCAGCTGTGTTGGATCAAGGACACATCTAAAACTTACAGGTCACTGGCCATCGAGGCCTGGAGTTGCCCACCCCTGCTTTATAGGGAACTCTGTGAAATACATAGAAATTCAAAAATTTCAAACCTGTGGTCTTATTGAAGTACGTTACAGGCCTTTTTAACTTTAAAAAAAAATGTCTGTATATTTTAAAAAATATATATAAGAAGAACCATATAAACTGTTATTTTTGAAGATTTTTCTTGACTAAGACTGACACTTTTAACAAATATGATACATATCCAGCCACAGGCACCTGCTTCATGGGAATAATTTCCTTTAAGGTGATCAGGCTAGACTTTTCTTCAAAGACTGAATTTCAGTAATGCAAAAAGACCTGGATGTCCATGGAAAACAGCAGTGTTGGATGATCACAGGAGGTAGGGTTATCGACCTCCAAGTCTACCATAAAGAGAAGGCTACATGAAAGTAAATACAGAGGGTTCAGTGCAAGGTGCAAGTCACTCATAAGCCTCAAGAATAGAGAGGCTAGATTGGACTTGGATTGTTATTTTATTTTATTTTTTTAAATGTTTTTAGCACAGTTCGGGAAGAACATTCATTGGACATATGACACCAAGATCAATCTCTACCAGAAAGGTGGCAAGAAAAAAGTATGGCGAAGGCGTGGAACAGCTCATAATCCAAAGCATACCACATCATCTGTAAAACAACTGAAAGCTGCTGCAGTAAAGGCCCGGCAGAGCATTAAAAAGGAGGAAACCCAGCAGCTGGTGATGTCCATGAGTTAAAGACTTCAGGCTGTTATTGCCAGCAAAGTGGTTTCAACCAAATATTAGAAATGAACATTTTATTTTCAGTTATTTAATTTGTCCAATTACTTTTGAGGCCCTGAAATAAAGGCATTGCTTCAGTTTCTCACATTTTTATATAATCTTTTTGCTCAGCCCACTGAATTCAAGCCGAAAGTCTGCACTTCAAATGCATCTGTGTGGTTTTATTTAAAATTCATTGTGGTAATGTACAAACCAAAATCAGACAAAAGTTGTCTCTGTCCAAATATTTATGGACTTAACTGTATATAATGCATGGGTTTCATCAACTTTCCTCTGTTGGTTTTCATGTTATTACCACAGGTGTGAGAGTAGGTAGGGGTGAATAACCCAATTTTCTGAATTCCAGAAGAACACTAGTTCAAAATGCCCCAGGCCACTGATGATTGATCAGTGCAATAATGTCACTGCCTGTCACGTAACCTGATCTTTGCTGATTAGCTGGGAGAAATCCATGTGTTTCTACAACCTCACGGTGAGTCACGGAGAGGCCAAGTTTGATGATGTTCTTCTACAGTGGCTTGCAAAAGTATTCGGCCCCCTTGAACTTTCCCACATTTTGTCACATTACAGCCACAAACATGAATCAATTTTATTGGAACTCCACGTGAAAGACCAATACAAAGTGGTGTACACGTGAGAAGTGGAACGAAAATCATACATGATTCCAAACATTTTTTACAAATAAATAACTGCAAAGTGGGGTGTGCACGGTTCCAAACACGGTTCCTCACTCCCCCATAGGATGCTGAAATCTGCCCTAGCTACACTATCTAAGCAATTTAACTGGAGGTACAGCATGCCAGGTTGCTTAATGTAAAAATGTATCTTAAGGAGGTCTAGTTCTTGTTTGAGAGATTTAGAAAAAACAAGAAATATGCTGTTGAGATTAAATATCAGACAAATTTACATTAAAGAATGAAGCACAGTGAGAACTGACTTATTTAGCTCTCTACTGTGCAGTCGGTGTTGGGTGTAACATGCCACTGTAAACACATTACATTTTTCAGTAATGACACAATGTAACAAGTTATTGTATTAAAATTTGTAATTACACTTCAGTCACACTTATGTCTTAACTGAAGAATCTTTGTAATGCAAGTAATCTGCATGTTGGTGGTAGAAAAAAATAAATATGTATTTTTCTTCCTGCGCAGCTGTTTTTAGTTTGGGGGGGTGTCTTCAGCTAAAATGAGGACATTGCACAAAAGGACAAGAGCACGATGGTAAAGCTCAAATTTAGTCCAGGACAGAAGCAACTGCATTATCCTGCTAACACAACTTTTGCAAACATCTGCACCGACAGCATGCTAACACAGACCTAGCCAAGAACTCAGATGTTAAAGCTGAGTGTATGCTGACCCCAGCCCAGCAGTCAGACTATGAACTTTAACAGGTAACAAAAGCAGAGATGAGCAGTTTTACTTTTCCTGCTTCTAAAGAAGAATCACCGCAGTGATCACTTTGAAGTGTCTTTTGGGCTAGTTTTCAGCACTGCGTTGACACTACAGACACTAAAAGAAAAATTCTGCTGTGTCATTATAACTGTGCTGTGAAGCTATTGCCTACAATTATTATTTTTTTATTGTTAACTGTTCATTATGAGACAGTGTGTTTCAGGCCATTTTGCTGAATGATGAGAAAGTAATGAAATGAGTAGTGTAACAAATTACTTTCTCCGGTGAATAATTAAATAGGGAACTTCATTACTTTTAAGTAAAGAGTAATACATTACTCAAAGTAATGACCCCAACACTTTTTGCCATTCATCTTTCACACACGTCATCTGATAGCATCGTGACATTCCTGTAAATGGTGATCATGGTGCACTTGTCCCCGAAACCAGTGTTGTAGTTTGCACAAGTAGGCACAAGTCTGCTTGGCATCTGAGTGATGTAAATTTTGTAATCAGAGAGTGAAAGCAGCCTCTGGGGGGATGTCCACGTCCTTCCAATTTGTACTGTCTGGCCTGCATAGAAAGTGCACCAATTATGCATGTCCTCCAAGTGCACTCCAAGTGGACTTGGAAAAAAGTATAATAAGAATAACCACTCATCTGTGGTGTCTGCAGCTGTCCGTGTGTGTGCGAGTATAAAGCTATTCAGTTATTGGCTTTGTCAAATCAGCATTTACTGACATCCTGGTAAAAAGGACGGGCTGTCTTCTCAATGGGATGAGGTAACAGAGAGTCAGTGAGTGAGTGGGTAAAAGAGAAACTTGAACCACTTGATCGTGACAAAATAAGAAAGCCCTACCTCTGTTGCATGACTCATTGGGCAACGCCGTTTATGTTCAAGGGAAGTCATCAAGTCATTTTTCTCATATCTGACAAAAAAGAGGGTGTCACAAGATGGCTTTGAAAAATATATTCAAAAGTGTTAAGGGAAATCCTGTAAAAAGTCATGTTTTCAAGAATCTTTTGTTTTTTATTCTACAGCTGGAATTATTTATCCTTTAGATCTAATGGCCCATATAAAACCCCACATACTATTACCTTCAGAAATAGCTTTGCTGGCTGATTTGTCACTCCCTCCACTCCTTTTGCTAATCTAAGACAATTGCCAAGTGGCTGTGATCTTTAGCACGCAGACATGAGAGCGATATCAATCTACTCATCTAACTCTCATCATCTCTTTGCCTCAAAATATCACACAATTTCTTTAACCTTCCTCTCCATAGTTTAAATAAAAGCAGGCAGAGCAGAGAGCAGAATAGTTTGACTCAAACTAGGTCTGCTTTGACATCAGTGTCTGGCAGCAGCAAAGAACAGAAATGCCTTCATAAATCTGTTGAAATGCCAGGAGAAGAGCAGAATATGAGGCCATAACACGAGCCCGTCAGTGCATTTAAGTGTTAATTATTCATTTTTCTTCCCTCATAAATTTTAACGGGAAGCTTTTGTGATTAAAACAAAATATCCATGAGAATATCCTTTGGGAAGTGGCATTCTTTAAGCCCTTTAAAGAATTGTGAATAATGATGGCGCTCTCATAAAAATGATCCCCAGAGGATCCTGCTTGTTTCTTACTCTTTGCTACCTATTTCAGAGGACCCGTTGTTTTAAAGCCAAATGTATTTTGTGACCACAAAAAGAGGTGAACAAACAATCACAGGACACCAAAGTACACAGCTGGAATGGCATGCAGTCGTAAAATACGCTATAGCCTTTGGGAGCACTAATTGCCTAATGATGAAGTTAGTGTACATTATATGGGCTCTATTAGGTGGAGCTGTATGGACACCAATTTTCTCTTAATATGTTTAGAGGACGGATAATTTGATGGCCATTCAAAGATATAATAATCCACTTATCTTTCACACAGCTAATCTACATTAAATACCCTTCCACCCTACCGCCTGCCCCACCCCCACCACTATCACACGTCTGTGGGTGTAGAAATACACATGCACATATAGAATATAAATATTACCAATTAATTAGTGTCCTGAAATTTTTGTCTTAAAATAATTTCAGATAAGCTGTGTTAGACATGCAAACAGTGCTAAATCAGAAATATCCCATGGTCTCTTTTTTTCTGTCCGTCAGCAGCTGCCACTAGATGTCACAATATTAACACCAGGCAATACTAGCTCAGTCAGCACCCAAACACCCATTCCTGAATCATCACTATTGTTATGTAAATGCAGCTTAAGGTGAAACCTTTTGGATATTTCCTAAAGGCGTACCTCCTACCTTTTACCCCATCTCTCTTTTCCTCTTGAGCCAGAAAATTTCTACTTTAAATGCTACACAAGCTGTGACAAAAGTAATAGGAGTGGCATTGTGGGGGTTTCCTCGAGATATTGTTAAATGTAATGATAGCTTTGACACAGGAATTGTGTCTGGAGAAAACTGTATTGAATCATGCCCCTGCTTTATTTGCAGCCTTAAGATTTAATGTCTGTCCCCTCAATGTGGCTTTGATAAATGACCCTGGCAGCCAAAGCATCTTGCAGCTGTTCTGATACACACAAGAAGATGTTGAGTCTCCACTGAGGCAGACCACTGCTAATTAAAACCAAGCTATGGAAGGAGCATTTGTGGATTAAGCGTGCATCTGATAAGAGATATTCCTTTTTGAAAACATGCGTAAAGCCAGAGAGATTCCTTTTAGTCCACATGGATTGTAGTCAAATCTGCCCTGTGCTGAATTCCATGTGGACATTATGGCTGTTGCTCAGAAGTTGGCCACATTTCCATAACTTTTATTTTCTGCACTTGTGCCTGCGTTTGTTCTGACCCCATGTGTCCTTTGGGATCTTTGATTATTCGTACACTGAGACCTGAATGCAAAAACAGCTTCTTTTGATTGAGAGGCTGCATGGATATGGTAAGGTAACATGGGCAGTTTCAAGGTCCTTTTTGCAGGAAGATGTTGATATAACCTCCCCTTTTCAGGAGATAAAACCAAAGGTGACAGCTTTGAAGACAGGATTATTGCTTGACAGAAATCTGAAATATTTTAGTCAAGACAAGCATACCCACATAGCAGTAACGTCTGGGGGTCTTTGAGGGTTTTGTGGTAAATTGACTAGTTAAAATAGAGAACATGTGCTGCATGTGTCCTAGTTTGAAGGTTTGGCAGACTAAATTATGTGGGGTTTTTTGTGTTCAGTCCATAGCAGCCAAATGCCTGTAACCTAATTTCACATTTTTGATTTCCACAGTTTATGTGTTGGTCAGGAAATAGCTACCATACTGTTGCCGTGAGCAGTGTTGGTCAAGTTACTTGAAAAAAGTAATCAGTAACTAATTACTGATTACTTCCCCCCAAAAAGTAATCCTGTCACTTTACTGATTACTTATTTTCAAAAGTAATTAATTACTTAGTTACTTAGTTACTTTTTAAAAACACAGTTTACAACCTGAATAGGTGATAAAGTGATAGGTCTTTCAGCCCAATTCTACTTTTTCTGCATAATCCATCATACAAAATGTAATCAAATGGAAAAGTCTCTTTTTTTTAAACTTGTTTTATCAGTTTTAATCTTTTAACTTTATGCATCAAGCTAAAATTCAATTATATGCACCATTCTATGACTTGAAGAAATTAGTTTAACATTTAAACCTATTTTCTGCACATTCCAGCACATAAAATAAAATATTTTTTGTGTTTACACTCAGCAGAAAATATATAAAATAATATAAGAGTAGAGAGTAGGGGTCCTGTTGCTCTATTTTCACCTGTAAAGCAGGAGTGGGGTAGGCGGAGGTTTGCCCTGGTGCAAGTGTGCCGCAGCAGTCAGTTGAAGAATCCGCGAGTTTCTCTGTGAATTTCCTCTTACATCGTTGTGCACTCGAAGCTTGTTTAGGGGTTTTTTTGCTGTAAAAATAAGTTTTCTTCCCACGCACAATGGACACTGATGTTTTTGTCACTTTTTATGGAATCAAACTTAAAGTAAGGTCAGTACTTCCACGCTTTAAACGCTGCACGCTCATACTCTCTCCCGCACTCGATATATTATCCATTGTTGATCTGCACACAGCTGTTACCACGAACGTCGCACTTGCTTACATCACTGTCATGAGACATTCTCGCAAAAAAATCACGGTTTTAGTAACGCAGTAACGCAGCGTTCCTACGGGAAAGTAACGGTAATCTAATTACCGTTTTTGCAATAGTAATCCCTTACTTTATTCGTTACTTGAAAAAAGTAATCAGATTACAGTAACGCATTACTGCCCATCTCTGGCCGTGAGGAACAGGATTTACGTTTGTCAACACATCATAATGTTAAACAAATGTCATTTTGCTAAATGTTCACTTTAATTTTATGTAAGATTATTGTTGTACTGGTGTTGTGTCACTGTCTATAGAAGCTGTGGTTGAAGATACATTCTGATGCTTTAAACATATTGCATTCAAATTCTTTCATTTCTGTGTAAGTAACTGTATATTTCTTTGCATTTTACAGGTTTCAAAGTTTTGTGTTTTTAGTTAAAATTATATCATTGTAAACAGCTAACTTTGTATACGCAGTACATAATTCTCAAAATATACAGTCCAAAACCTGTGAGCCTCCTCTTGTTTCTTTACATTTTACAGGGGAACACACCTGGGGAAAATCACTACTGACGAGGCAGGGGAAACGTAACCTGAACACACTCACATAAGACAAGGACCTTCAGAATAAAACAGGAAACTAACAGACACAGAGGACCAGACAAGACACCATGGACAGACAGAGGGACATACAGGCAGAGAAGACTAAGCACAGGCAACCTAAACTAAACCTGAGGGCACGATAAGGCAAGGGCAAGACCTAAACCAGAAATAATAATAATAATACTCCTCATCATCGGATAGCTAAAGGAACAGAACATAATTATAATCAAAACAGTATCACCAGAGAATAAGAAATGATCCATAATGCAAAAATAAACTAAAACACAAGAAACTCAAAATGCTGGCACTGGAGCAGTTTTTCTTTGGACATGGCTACTTTTATCACTTTTATACTTTTATCTGATCATTTCCAGACGAATGGTGTATTTTGTTAAGACACTAAAAACAAACAAAAAGAAGACACCTAACTCAAGGGATGAAAAAGTGTTTTGTCTACACATAGAGAACTTAGCAAAAAAACAATTTTAAACTGTGTCTTTAGGCACTTTGTTATTAGAAGCCTGTTGCAAAAACATATCATTTCTTCCTATTTCTTTTGTTGAATCTATAAAAATGCCAACACAGACAACACAGTTTGACAGGCATAATATAATATTTTTCCACCAACAAGGTGATTTTCAAAGAGCTAAAAAGAATGCTGTGTGGTTGCATGTTTTACAATATTATTATTATTATTATTATTATTATTATTATTATTATTATTATTATTATTATATTTGCCACTTGTCCACTTTCCTCAAATGGAAAAAAAAGATCAAAGTCAACAATTGGAGGACAAATGAAGAAATAGAAGGCCAGAAAATTATGTAAAGCAGATAAACAGCATCTGAGTCTTCCTTAAGAAATAGGACAACATTCAGCACACACCTGACACAGGACTTGAGAAATCCTTCACTAGATCCATCTACAATTAGCCAATCTCAGTGGAAAGATGGCTGACAAGGAGACATTTTTAAGGAAGTGAAACAGGAAGACAATGCACGGGTGTGCCAACTCTTTATAAATCTGGACTGAAAATCGGTGGCAACAGATCTAATGAACTGATAAATCAATAGTTGAATTGTTTGAAGAGTAGGGTTAGGAGAGTGGTACAGCAGTGAGTGTCTGCAGGTATTTGTAAAACATGGCGGAGGATGTGTCATGGTTTGGAGTTGCATTTCAGGCAGTGGTTTTGGAGATGTTGTCAAAATTGATGGAATTATGAAGACAGAAACGTACCATCAGATTCTGACCTACCATGCAGTGCCATCAGGAAAAGGATCTGATTGGCAACAACTTCATTTATCAGAATGACAATGATCCCAAACACACTGCCTATGCAGTAAAAGCATACCTGAATAGAAAAATACAGTTTTAGTCATGGATTGGCTTCCCCAGAGCCCGAAATTCAATGTTAGTGCAGCAGTTTGGAATCATCTTGACAGAAAACACTTTGAATGTCCTTAAAAAAAGCTTGGAGAACTATTCCTGATTTCCTGACGACTTCCTCAAAGAAATTATATGAAATTATTCCTAAAAGAGTTCAGGCTGTGTTGAAGAATAAAGACTGTCATACCAGATATTAACTTGTTTTTGTTGTTGTTGCAATATATATTGAAATTCTGTATACGTTCTGTATTATTGCAGGTGTTTCAGGAAATTGCTGTACCTACATGTAGTTCTCATTTTCCTATCAAAATATAAAGAAAAACAAAACATCTCTTCATTTGTGATAATTTTTTATTTTTATTTTTTTAGTAAAATAGAACGTTACTAAAGGTCAATAATTTGTTTCATTTAAAGCAAATGTCATGTTTATTATTTAGAGACTGCATATTTACTATTAAGATATACAACAGTGTTACTAAGTTCACATTTACCATTTTGTCACAGAAATACAAAAAATTAAATTATATGATATTATACTCTCATATAATTAACTATCAAACACAGCTAATGAAAATCATTTTACTTTACAGTTCACCTATAAGTACAGGTCACTTGAACTCACTTTAATTTTAATGTCTGTATTACTAATGGAAAGGTATTCTCCATGATATAGCATTCTAAATGGACCTGACCGAATAGTAAATGAACCACATCCATCTTGGTGACACTGCGTTGCAGGGTACTTTCCTCCAGAATCATCTCTAGATGACCTTGCTATTTAAAGTTTTTTGTTGATGTGCTGTCTTGCACAAGGAGGAAGGTTTGTTTTATCACCACTTATTCTGTAACCCTTATTCTGCATAAAAATGGCTCATGTTGCAGCTGTATGATGTTCATACAACAAGAAACGGACTGAAAGCATTAAAAAACATTTACAAAGAAGCTTTTCCTCCTGCTTAACAGCTGCATCTTTCTTGATATTTCACCGCAAAGCTGTTGTTTATTCACACCCCAAATAATAAAGACTTGGTACATGAAAACGTAACAATTAAATTAAATCATTTGTAATCCTGTGGGACCTACTTGACACATTCTGTTCTTTATTATTTACTCTTTTGCATTTATCCTCTGTGTGTCTGTATAACGTTTCCTTGCTTTTCATTTTTCCGAAGTGCAACACCTAAGTATAGCTCAGATTATTTTTGTTATCTGACCATACCGCAGGTGTAAGGAATGACAGCACATTTACTAAATCAGATTCTGGTTGAGGTCATGTACCCAAGGTAATTTGTTTTCTTTTGGCATTACTAAAAATGCTCATGTGTCAGTACATGAAAGAAAAATAGGAAGAAAAATAGGACATATTTAGTTAAGTTATAAAATATATATAATGACCTTGGTAGAAGGGGATTATTATAAAAAAATATTTTCTATGTTCCTGTAGTGGTTAAGCTTTTTAATCAAAATTAGATTTTAATGCTATAATAATAATTGTTGTTATCCATGAATTTTTAAAAATGTACTATTTTACAAAGAAGAAGAAAAAAATTAGTGAAGGACATTATTTTATTAATTTTTGATTAATATGCCAAATTGCAGTTATTTACTTGCATTCTTAAACAGAAAAATGTGTTTTTGTGCTTGCATGTTATTTTCAATTCATTTCTGATTTCTCAGAAAAGTTTATGCGCTGTCTCAAATTTGGCTACAAAAATGGGAATTCAGTTTGTTTACCTAATGTAGCTACTTTCAGCTGCCACGAGGGGTCGCCACAGTTGGTAGCTCTGCATGTTTCATTGGGCAAAGTTTTATGCTGGATGACCTCAGATCCCCACACATGAATACTATAGCAAACTAACAGCATAATTATAACATTCATCAGGAAGTTGGTGGGATTGTGGAAGACAACAGGTGAGGCCAACTCGAAGGCAATCGCACAACTCACCCTCAAGTGTTGAATATAGCAAGGTGATGCACTGTTTTATATAGGCCTCGATTCCGTAAGCCAGCTGATCACTAACAGCTTCAGATATAGATTCAGAAGTGGAGAAACCATCAGCCACATCCATGGATGACATTAAGCTGTATAACAGGAGTGAGTGAGATGTCGACTTACTGGTCCACCTCAGCAGGACTGACAGTGACATGGATCAACAGAGAAGGTGATTTGGAATAAAGGGTGGAGATACCAGAAGGCAGAATATCTGTCTTTCTCCTTCAGCAGGATACCAAGGATGTGCAGATACAAATACCTGGGTATCCCACAGGCCAATGAGAACCATGACAAAAATGCAAATAAGTCAACCAAAGCCAAATACTTGCAGAAGGTAAGGCAGGTGCTGAGAAGCCATGTGTAGGTTAGGAGTAAAATTTAACCTATCAATGTACATGGGACCCAAGTTGCAGACTGTGCAGGATGTTGGAGGCGAGCAGGGATCATATACAGTGAAAAGCACAACCAAGTTGCTTGGATAGAGTAAAGAAACATCAGACTTCCCCAAGCCCCGATGGGAAACACCACCAAAGGAAGGTGAGAACACCAGGGCTAAGGTTCTGTGAGACTTCAAGTTCTACACAGACAATCAGCTGCTGGTAAACCAACCAGACATAGTGGGATTTGAAAAGGAATAGAAAACTGCAGTGACAGATATGGCAAGTCCAGTGATCAAGAAGACTGTGCACAAGAAAACAGAAGTACCAGGGGCTGAAGGAACAACTAGAGCAGATCCCTCAAACTCCCAGGCCTCTGGTGGAGTACACAAGCTTGAGAAACACACAAATACCGCGCCCCGCCATTGAGAGGGAGATGTCTTCTTCTTTTCAGCTGCTTCCTTTAGGGGTCACCACAATGGATCATCGGCCTCCATCTCATCCTATCTCTAGGATTTGCATCCGTCACACCAACCTTCTGCATGTCCTCCTTCACTACATCTACAAATATTTTCATCATATTAACAAATATAAAGTCATAAAATTTGTCTGTGCTGTGATCTAAGTCCAAAATCTCAAAAACATCTATCTCTATGTCTTAATGTCAAGCCCATACACACTGTTAATGTAAGAGATTGGTAAGTACATTAGATACTATATTGCTGGTTTATACTGTATCAATGGTAATGGGGTTCTTAGACAATTTAAAACTACAGAAGTAACACCTTTGGACCTATTAATACGTCTCCCTCTCTCTCTCTTCTTCTCTTTCCTTTGATAATCTTTAGCCATTCTATCAGCCACTGCTATCTTAAAAGGGCACACATTACATGTATGCCAAGAACAGAGGGAGTTGCGGAGGTTCATTAGTGAATCCAATTATTTTTCAGAAACTCCAAACAACCTGAATGTTGTTGATAGATGCATACATATATACACCACATAAATATTCATGCTGTTAATAAGAAAACTCCCCCTTGAGCAACTAACAAATTATGAGATATCCAGTCACATTCTAAAAGGGCCTCAAAATGTTTTTCTATCACTTACCCACAAAGTAGCAGGTTTTCACAAGAGACATTTGTCCTGGAGGTACAAAACTGTGATATAATTTATTTCCAAGCCACTATACTTTTGAAAGACCTTGTTTTGGTTAATTTGGTATCAAATCCAAAGAAGCCTCAAAAACGCTAATTTTTGCAAAGAGCGTTTGGCTTATGCAGACTTTATATATAAAATATCATCACAGGTGCAGAGTATCAAAGAGTCTACGCTTACATTACAGCAACAACCACACTTTACATACACACAAAAGTCTTCTTTCACTAGCTGGGCCCATGTCCTCATTTTAGGTCTGACAGTGTTTTAGTAGGTAAAGGTGAATGCTTGGACATGAATTGAGCTGCAGTTTGGGGAAGGCTTCGAAGGGGACTGGCGACGGCTACCTGGCCTCGCAGATCACCATGTACTATATAGAAGTAAAGAACTTGAAGAATTGAAAAGGGGAAGGAGGGTGAACTGGGAGAACCTATATAGATGAGAACCGGAAGGAGCGTGTTAGGTGTGGTCCCGCTCCTGAAATTCTGATACTTAATCTCCAATTATATTTTGCTTTAAAGAGCTGACCTTTCTTATAGTTTGCCAGACCTTCTGAACGTGTTTTGAATTTGTTCTTTTGGCTTCTTTTTCACTCATTTACTGTCCACGTGACACTGACTGAGAATTATCCAATCTTTAAAAAGGAAATAATTTAAGGAGTGAGTATGCAAAAAATATCTGACAACTTTTGTTGTCTTTTGTTGAATCTTTTAAAAAATGCTCAAGATAATGTAGTTTCACAATTCATATAAGAGTATTTTTGCATTACCACTTCTTTTGGAGAAGTGCATTGTAGAGCATGCACAATGCACTTGTGCATGTGCACAAGTGCATTGTGCATGTTTTGTTCTCCACTTCCGGGATTAAAAATGTATTTATAGCAGATGAACAATATCTGAAAGTCATGTGCTTAAGAAATAGGAATAGATGTATCTTTCAGTTGATCTAGCTATTATTCTCCAAACCCTCATTAGAAATTTTGTCATTTTTTAAGGAAGAATGGCAAAAAAGCTGAAGTATCCTACGTTACATAAGACCTGAAATCAGTGGCAAAAGGTTTTATGGAGTGATGAGAGGTACGACAGTGTATCTATCGCTATGTCTGCATAACAAAGCGTGGCTTTACAGGAGAAGCCTGGAGAGCTATTCCTGAAGACTACTTAAAGAAATTACAAGAAAGCTTGCGTAAGAGAGTTCAGGCTGTGTTGAAGAATAAAGGTGGTCACACCAAATATTAAATTTCCAGCTCATTTAAACTGCAGAGACTCTTTTTTTTCACAGTATATACTGCCTTTCCATGTATGTTTGCACATGTTTTAATAAATCACTACATTTAGCTAAAATTTTTCTAACAAAATTTAAAGAAATGAAGAGTAGCTAAAGACTTTAGTTACTATATATAGATCATTTAATTTGTCTTTCACAACATTTTGCAAAATGAACACCAGAATTAAGAAATAAATTATATTATGGATTGTATACATTCTTTATGACTCTATTTTTAGTTATTTTCTTTTCCTCCTTCCAATCATCTTGGAATTGCACACAACAGGAATGAATTACTTGCACTCATCATCCCAGAAATCTTCTATTACAATTTTACATTGTGTTCTGGCTCAGTGGATCACAGGTAACGTGAACAAAACCCTTAATTACCAGTTAATGATGCGATCAGATGATAATATAAAGAGAAGAAGCGTAACCGTTTTTCCACAGATCAGGTCATGGTGATGAGACAAAAGGATTTCAGCAGAACAAATGTCTCTATAAACCACATTTAAAATATTGATATTTAAAGTCACGTGCAGGGAATTGAACATGAAAAATGTTCCTCAATTTAAAGAAAATGAACTGACATAGTGTGAATTTAACATTTTTCTTTAAAAGTTGATGGTGGACACTTCATTTATCACTGAAGGATAAGACTATTGCATAGCATTGCTGATTGTATACTCTATAGACTAAATTATATACAAAAAGTACACAGGTCATACAAGCCCATCAAACAGATTGAATCCTCCCATTCAGTCTCTATGCATTTTTGCTTTGCCCTTCTGCAGTGATGAAACGCTGAGGGTAAACAGATTAATTTTGCTATACACACTAATCTAAAAGATCCTTGCATGCAAGCACTGCTTCAAAGCTGGATCCTATTAGGCTCATTGCCAATCAATCAAACATTTGTCAACTATAAACAAGGTGTGACAATTAGCGCTTTGATGCGAGTTACAGCAACATGAGAACACCAACAGGCCGATGATGGCAAATCATTTGGGTGGGAAATTGCAGGTGTCAAAAACTGGCAAATGATTTAATATGTCAAGGGGAACAGTCACATAATCACAGATTGAATAAACTAAATAAACAAAGGTTATTACATACTCTATACAGCATAGGTTTGTCATCTTCAAATATTCTGTTTCATTTCCCTCCATATTCTCCATATTCACAAGAGATCAGTCCACGGTTCACACAGACCTATCAGAGTGACCCTGCCTTGAACTCATAACGAAGCATATGGTCCAACTCTCAATTATGCATGGCTAAATCTTCCTTCTTTTAGAGGAAATGAGCACAGAGTGTTATTTTAGTATAAGGTGACCTCTTTCGCAGTGATAACATCAGGGGGACGTTGTCCATTAAATGTGAGAACCCCTAATTCAATGCCCCTAACGCTGATGTTTAATTTCGACAGGTTTCAGAGCTTAGTAGTCACGTAGAAGAGCAAAGTGCCTCTGGTATTTTGTGATACCTACAGTGTGAGAGGCTGGCTTAAAGATGTCCTTCACAGATTTCCAGATTAAGTGCATGCTGGTGTCCTTTGAAATTGTGCTCTAATGTCAAGGGAATGTGTAACAGACTCACCCAATTCATGATTTGAATAGAACGCGCTGGGCAAAAGCTTAAAGACACTCCAGAGTGCTGAAGGATGGTGCAGCAGAAGTGCTATAATTATTGCACTGAGGAGCTCTTAACTGGATGCAGAGGCCACATAAACACATAGAGGTAGTGAACAAATCAAGATCCTGGTCTGTTGCGTTTGTAGAGACTAATATCAAAGACTGCACTATATCACAGCAGGCTTTTCTGGGGAGTATTGGGAATGATTTCCATTCTAGTCAAAGATGGGAAGGAAAAATTGCCAAAAATGTAATTACACAAGAAAATGTGAGACATTTTCTGATAGATAGATAGATGGGCCCCTTTAGTGGACAGCTGGTGCGCTGAAAGAATAATTGGATAAATGGCTGTCACTAAAGATAAAAAGAAACAAAATACCAAGACATGTGTGCAACAACAGGATTGTAATAATGTCTTTGTATATTTTTCATCATTAACAAGGCATAAAGTTGGAAAAATAATCCATAATACTGAAGCGTTGATGTTACACGGAATTAAATATTCAAATTCAAAGACTCGTTTTCATGGTTGCTCTGTTCCATCAAACAGAAATACCACAAACACTTTTCCATTTAATCTTTCAAAAAACTGTCACGTGGGATTAAATAATGTTTAGCAGCACATTATTTTGATGTTTAATTATGATTTGAACTAGCATTACAAACATACAATTTAACTTTGTCCTTAACTCCAAGTATGTTAAATATGAAGGTTTTTAGCATTTTTAGAGACCATAATATCGAACATTTGATACATTCAGCACAACAATTAATTTATTGTTTATTTTGTAGTCTAGCTGGCCTTCCATTGAATTCCCAGCACATATGAACTTATCTGGTTGCCAGCTGTTTACATATTCAACAATGCACAATAATTTATACTCAGCCAGTCTTTGCAGAACATCAGCCGGCCATGAATTAATTAAGGCTTTCTGCTCTGATAAGTACCAGTCAGGAAGAGAGGGTGTTGTGTTGAATCTTACAAGAGCGTCTAATCGTTAACTCTGTGCTAAAGGGAATTTCACTCTCAAGAACGCCTCAGCTACTGGCAAAATATATATCCATGTCACGTCTGATTAGAAAACATCGTTTGTTATTTTCAACTGAATGGCGTTTGATTGCAAATGCAAAGAATAAAAAAGTGGTTTTGAAGCATCGTTCAGATTCACAAGTACAAAATTGAATTTTTTTTAAACGAAATCTAGACTTGTATTTGATGACAACTATATAGAAAAATAGCATGAATGTCAAAATAAATGTTATTGCCTGGTTTACCAATAATCAGATTGGAATTTCCAGGAAAGCTGCACTCTGTGAGCTTATTTGGCCACACATTAGCTGAAATGTGTTCTACAATGACAAATCTATGTTGCATAATGGCACTAATAAACCTGTAAGCCACCTTAAAGCTTATTTTAGGACAGCTCATCATTCCTGTCACTTATTGCAATTTGTTTAGCTAATGGTAGCGAGAAATCTCGGATGATGAGGCTTCATAAAACAGTAGATGGATCAACTGCAGCGCCAGATCCATCTATCAAGTCCTGTGTCAGGTCTTTATTGTTTTTTTAATTTTCTATGACTTTTAGATACTGTTCATTTTCTGTAGATAGTTTTGTAGGCCTGCCAATTCTTCTTTTGTCCTCCACTAGTCCAGTTTCCTCAGTTTTCTTTAAGGATACACTGCACATAATCTAAGAATTCTTAGAAAACACTTTGGACTTTCTTTATTCTCAGAATTCTGACTTCAAACTTAGAATTCTAAGAAAACTTTTGACTCTCTGACTTTTTTCTCAGAGTATTAAGATTAAAGTCAGAATTCTGAAAAAAAAGTCAGAAATCTGAGATTAAAGTCAGAATTTAATGACTTTTTTTCAGAATTCTAACGTTTTCTCAGAATTCTGAAAAAAGTAATTAAAGTCTGACTTTACTTTCAGAATTCTAACTGACTTTTTCCCCTTCAGAATTCTAGGAAAAGAAAGAAAAATGTGCCCACTTTTTTTTTCAGTGGCCCTAATCCTCTTCCTTAATAAACCATATACTTTGGTCTGCTTTTTTTTCATGTGGACAAATGATGTATTTTTGTGACAGGCTGCTACTAACAAAGTGCCTAAATATAACATTTAACAAATAACACTCATTATCCCCTGAGTTGGTTAGTTTTAAGCTTGAATGATTCATGGGTCAGGGTTAAGTGGTTTAACAAAAAACAAAACAAACAAACAAAAAAAGGTTCCTGTGAAGATGGTTAGATACAAGGACTGAAACTGAAAATCTGTGAAAAAGCAGCCAATGGCTTCAGAAAGCCTGGACCCATTAAAAAAAAGAAGACAAGACTGGCTCCTTGGAAACAAAATACAAAGAAATGAGTGGTTTCTCAAGACTTTTGTACAACGATGTAAGTTGTTTTTTTAACATTATAATGATGTGATCATGGTACAAAATAATACATTCTGAGTATCAGTTTCAATGCAAGCACCTGTTCTTTTCGCTCTCCCTCTGCTTAATACACATTTGCGTGCATGTGTATATGTGTGTTGGAGGGGGTTACAACTCAAACACAAGCCACTTTAATCTCTGTCCTTGAGAGTAATCTTGCCCGTGTGCAAAATGGCTCACTTTATCAATTTGGCGGCAGCCTGCCCTGCTTGGAGTCTGGAGGCAGCAGAAGCAGCAGCAGTGATGCTTTTCTCATGACAGCTCAGAAAGAGCAAGCAAACGATCACCTTCTCCAGAGGCTCAATGTGACGAAGGACAAACAAAAGACTATTTACATTTTTCTATTGCTGATATAACTTGCATTTGTCATATGCATAACCTCTTTTAATTAGTTTTACTTATGTTTTTAGAGAGTGAAGAGGATCAAGAGATATGAGAACCAGAATCTCTGTAGCTTTCTCTTGTTCTGTTCTCCATATTCACTACAGAACAGCAACACTAAAACTTGTGATGGGTTTGCTAAGATTTCATTTCTTATAATATAATATAATATAGACCACTTAATATATTTGTCACTGTCACCGAGTCAGTTGTTTTTCATGCCTATAGTGTTTCAGTGATAGATACTGTACAGTGTTCTAATGTGATTAACTTTGTTTTTCAATAATTTTTTGTGCAAAAGGAAACAAATATATTTTAGGAAGGTTCATATTGACATGATAGCATCACACAGTTACTGTGGATTTGTTGGTTGCACATCCAAGAAGTGGACCTCTCATTCCACTACATTACAAAGTTAAATGGTAAATAGTGATTTTTGACTCTACTTGAGCCATCAAAAGTCTTTATACGATATGCTTTGAGTACAATGAACTCATTGTCTTGTTCAGGAAACCAGTTTAATGTGATCTCAGATTTGTGACATCGTGTCAAGTACACTGTGGCCATAAAGGGATGGACATGCCTGGCAACAATTCTTAGATAGGGTGTAACATTTAAATGATGCTACGTCATTTAAATGAGTATTAAGGTGTCCAAAGTGTGCAGAGTAAATAGCTTGTGCAGTATTACATCATCAGAAGCAGCTTGAACCATTAATATAGGGAAGGGATGGAACCATTCTTTCATGTTGTTTACAACAAATTCTGTTGAAACTTGGCAGCCAACCTTGTAGATTCAGAGATGCTCTTCTGCATACCATGGTTGTAATGAATAATTATTGAAGTTACTGTTACTGACCTCTGCCATCAACAAGGCACTTTCTCTCACAGAACTGCCACTTACTGGACATTTTCCCTGTAAACCCTACAGATGGTCATGTGGGAAAAACCAAGCGATCGGCAGTTACTGAAAAACTCTGAGCAGCCCGTCTGGCACCAAAAACCATGCCAAGTTCAGAATCACTGAAGTCACCTTTCTGCCCATTCTGATGCTCAGTTTGAACTTCAGCAGGTTGTCTTGACGATGCCTACATGGCTAAAGGCACCACATTGCTGCCATGTGATAAACAGATTAGATATTAGTCTTAGCATAAGACAGGTTTACCTAATAAAGTGGTTAATGAGTGTTTATAATATAAACATGAGGTCATAAACGTAACCACTGTATTACTTGAACATGCCGTTTAAGACAACAGTGTAACAAAATAGTTGTGCTATATTCCTACATAAAGATGTTGTTCTCACCTTGCTCTTTAGATCTAGATTCGCTGAATCTTTTATGTATTCCCAGTCTTCTTATGCAGTTAACGTAGTAAGAGATTACTTACATGTTTCTGGCCTTCCATCATCTAATGTGTCCCAGTAAACACAACCCAGTAAAGTTCTCTTCGCCTTTACCCAGTTATAGAAAATATCTGTGCAGATTGCAAATCCTGAGAACCTGCCTGAGGACAAGCATTTTCTTAATGTTGCTCACCTTCAGCACCGGTCCTCAGCATGTACCTAGAACGCTGCCTCGAACGCTTCTGTGAAAGCTTAGTCTTTATTAGTGTTTACATTGTCTTTGCACAATAATTCTAATGTAAATCTTCCAATTTCCTTCTGTATATTTTCTGCAGTAGGAGATAAATGATTTCAGTTTATGGTATTTTAAAGTGTCCAAAGTCTTACAGTGGTTTTTTTTTTTTTTACATTTTTATTTAGTTTGCCCTTTGAAATCCAAATAACGGGAAGTTTGCACCCATAAAAGCAAAGACTGCATTAATATGGTTCATTTGCCTGCAGCTTAGGCTAGTCATTAGCCTCTCTGTGTCTTACACTGGAAGACTAAATTGGGTTAAGGAAAATACACACACAACCAGGTTGAAAAACAGTGGAGGGCAGCCTTTAAATCAGGCCATCATCGAGGCAGAGTATGTGTGAGATGTGCCTTTGGAGCAGATTGCACTGTGTTGGCCTGTATCCCATAACAACCACCTTCCAAAGGCAGCGGTCAAGAGCTCAGAATGGACACCCCTGTGGTCACCCTTCATCACCCCTTTTTGAGGTTAAAAGAGGGTTTGATCAAGGGATCTGCCCCCCACCCAAAACCCCAGTCAAACGCAAACTGAGTGCTTCTTCTCGTTTGGATCTCCCAGTGGGTCCTTTTTGAAGGCTGATTCCAATTACACAGCACTGAAGCTGTAAAGATGTTATGTTGCTCCACATAGGATCCAGTGAGCTTTTTCATGCTCTGGACCATGCTGGGATTACATCATTATTTAAACGAAAGGCGGCATTTAAAATGTGCTGCTACATTATACCCTTAAACTTATGATTTAGCCATAAAGATATCTAAGTGCTCCTCAGCACAGAGCGAAGATGAATCATATAGAAAATTGCTGACGGCAAGCTATAGGCCTAATCTGAATTTCCAAAGTTATTGGTGTAATATTGAGAGAGCATTAATAACTTGCTACAATAAGTAAACGCCACAGTGAATCCCAAATCCATTTAAAGAACAAACAGGTTTCAGAGACAATCAGGTTGACATTCAGCTGATGTTTATTTAGCTGGAGCTATTTGTGGGTTTCCAGCCTGTGTATCGTAGCCTCTGGGAAATGGTGGAGGAACAATCAAGGGATCGTTTGAGGCTTGAACATCTGTTGCGAACAAATCAGTCACCACCGCTGCTGCACACGGTTTACAATAGCTTTGCTCCTTCTGCAGTGCACAATGGGTGGGTTAAGACTCATCAAATAGTTCACACTTTGATCCACATGTGACAGGTAGTTTGTCTTTTGAGCTTTTATTTATATTTTGTTGTTTGAAGATTTCTGTATTTAATGCTACTACACTGATGATGTGATGTTTATTTCTCTGACATGCCATAAGAGAAGAATTGCTGTCACAAAACAGCTAATCGAGAAAAAAACAAAGTAAATAGGAAAGAAGAAATCTGGATTCTTGATGTAACTTTCTGGGCATGAGTTTAAGCTCAGTTTAAGGTCTGAAAAGCATTACTAGCTTAATGACTGACTCACATCCAACTTTTCAGCAAACCAGACAGGAAAAAAAAAAAAAAGCTTCTACAACCTTCCCACTCCACTTTATGATGCAAATGAATACTGCTGTATCTCTAAGTTGATTGTCCCATTCTGCTACAAAAAATAAAATCAGATTGCAGCATGTTATCCCTTTTCCACCACGGAGACTGTGGTGGATAATACTAGACTTCTTGCTTGCTCAGCCTTCTTTCACTATACAAATCACTGAACCAACAATGTAAGGCACATTCAACCTGAATCCTAAGAGAAGAAAACAAATTAAACCCAGATTTGATTAGCACAAGAAAAAAAGGCATGCACACTTTGCACACACGTGACACTAGCAGGTGTAATTAGAATACACAGTTAACTGTGATTAAAGTTAAGTCCTACCTATCTGAGAAAATGCTGGCATAGCAACAGTGGTATATACTCAAATAATTTTTTTTCCTTTAAGATATACATGGTCTTCTCTGCAACTGAGCATGTAGCGGTCATTCAATTGATTTGAGCCAAATTTGCTGGCACGTTGAGTTTATAGCTACAACCTCTCGCTTTAATGCAGATACAGGGATAAAGCTAAACCAACTTAGACAACCAGCGCCGCTGCCAGTTCCGAGCTTTGCCTCTCACCTCAGCACAGGAACAGGAACCACACCTGTCACGTCGAATTACCAGCAAGGAGAGGATTCACAAAGGAAGAGGAAAAGGAGAGAGTCATTAAATGAGAATGAGAGACGCACAAATCAATTCCGTGACAAAGGTTTTCAACAACGTCTGCGCAGTTGTGCAGCAGAGCATGGAGACACTCAGTGTAAGCTATAAAAAGGACAACACCCCAAGCCTGTTTGAACAGCCCGTTCTGTGTTTATCATACCTCTTAAGGTCACGGTTTCACCTTTTTTATTGATGTACTTAAGGTGAGAACCATGAATTCTGTTCAGGAATTTTAAACATCGTGTGAATGCATTTGTACTTAGCACATTGTATAAATATAGACATATAAAGAGAAGGCGAAAATTGTAAGTCAGGCAGTGAGGGAAAAAAAAATCACATTTCCACCTCCTTCCATGGTGAGTTAGTGCTTGAGGGGAGGTGATCATTAGGAAAACAAGAGAGTGGGTGCAGGATGCTGGCTGAGAGATGGATAACTCTGTTAGGCACGGCAGACAGAGCTGCAGTGAAGGTAGTAAACAGGTCAGACCCTTATGGGCATCTCAAACAGAGAGAGCTGCAGTTACTGGTCCACTCCCCCCACTAATCATGATTAATGGAAAGCTTGATAGAAAAAAAAAACACTGTTAAACTGTCAGGGCTGATGTCAAGATTTCATGTCACATCATTTGTGTTTTATTTTATTTTATTTTGTTTGCATGGAGGTTTTTGGGGCTTTTATTGGACTGTAGCTAGACACTGCATTGTTAACAAGCATTTCTAGTTCACACAAAATCTGAACAAAAAGTACAAATAATGATGAAAAAGAAGGGCCAGGAAATATATGCATTCAGGTGGTGAATACAAATGTACTGCATGTGTGTTTTAGAATTGTAATGTCTTTTACTATATATATATATATATATATATATATATATATATATAGTAAAATGCAATGTCCATCCATCCGCTTATCCTTTTCAGGGTCGCGGGGGGTGCTGGAGCCTATCCCAGCTGTCATAGGGCGAGAGGCAGGGTACACCCTGGACAGGTCGCCAGTCTGTCACAGGGCCAACACACAGAGAGAGACAACCATTTGTGCTCACATTCACACCTATGGGCAATTTGGATTAATAAATTAACCTGTCCCCACAAAATGCATGTCTTTGGACTGTGGGAGGAAGTCGGAGTACCCGGGGAGAACCCACACAAACACGGAGTGGAATTGAACTCAGGAACTTCTTGCTGTGCGGCAACAGTGCTAACCACCGTGCCACCATGCTGCTAAAATACAATGTGTCATACATTTTTTTCTCCATTTTGTTAGCTACTCTGTATAATATGGTTAGTTGGTGCTACCTAATATTTTTGTACAAAATCCTGAGTGACATGAAAGGCTGGTGAGATGACACAGTTGTGAGACATTTGAATGTTAATATGAATTTAACTGTGAGAGGCTTTGGAGGACATTTCTACCAGCTATTTTTATGAAAAGCTAACTGAACCTTGTAACCTTAAAATATTATTATCAGATGTCAATACAAACTTTAGTATTACATTTTAAGTGTAATAAATAGTCTCAGCTTGAATCAGATAACCAGAACAATAACTCTGTTTTCTGTTGCCTACATTGTAGAGGGTGACTTCGCCTCTAAAAAGAAAATGAGCAGGAAAGAGGTTAAAGTGGGATTCAGCAGGTGGTAGATGCCTAAAATTGGTTGAAATGGCTCAGCGCGGGGAAAAGAATCATAATGCACAATAATGTACAGGCTCTGATCAGCGGATCTAAACCCATCACGGTACAGCAATCTAACCTGTTTATCCTGCTCTAACCTGCAGAGTATTTTCATGCAACCTTTAGATGACACAGTTACTCTACCTCAGTTTGTTTTGCAGCACACTTCACAACATGAAAAATGTTACATGTACAGACCCGATATGTGATTTAAAAAATAAGGACTTAGATGTAAGCTTTAAATTTCCAGTTCCACTGAGCAGTCTTCACCTTTAAATCTAACCTCTTCTTCCTATCCTGCCTTTCTTATCTTTCTCCATCTCTGAGTGTCGTTAGCTTACTTTCTTTTCTTTCCATGTGAAATACAGCAGCCTTTAGCTAGCAACACACTGTGCGACAAACTGCACATAAATAGTTTGTGTTTGCTGATGTTTGCTGAGCTGATAGAAATGTTTCATGTAGCTCACTTTATGTTCGCTCGTCTTAGCTAGCTAGATGCTAAAGTACCGCAACCGCAGCTTATGGACACCTGCAGTCTTTCAGGTGTTGTGCCAAAAAAATCCAAAACAAAACGCCACCTGACTGTAACCCCAGACTATGACACAGTTTTGCCTCTTTCATCTCTTTTTATGCAATATCCCCTGGTGATTACTACACAAACAGCATTGCCTTTCATGTGTTATTGTTCAGGCTCAAAACGGTTTTAATGTTTCAAGGCTCACAGTGGCGAGAAATAATAATTCCCCTCAAATGTGTTAAGCCAAAAGTAACTAACCTGTTTTGAAAATGTAAGAAGTAGAAAGTATAGATATTTTCTTTTTAAAATGTAGGGAGTAAAAGTAAAAAGTTGTCAGAATAAGAACTACTGAAGTAAAGTACAGATACCTGATAACTAAAGTACTATTTAAGTTCTACTTAAGTACAGTAATAAAGAATTTGTACTTCATTACTCCCTACCTCTGGGGAAAACTATTAGCCTTTATTAAGGCTTCCTACAAGGCCTCCTGGAAGGACAGAGTAAGGGATGAGAGCAAGGAAGATGGAGACAAGGGTAAGGGGAAAGGGCAGAATGAGACACTCAAGTCAGCTGCATCATGAGTGTAAGTACACAGGAGAATCACTTCACAAACTTTATGTCGTTGGAGGCCAGACCCTGGGAAAGTATCCATGTTTTACAAAGGTGTGAAGAGTGAGTCACTTCTTCACAGTTTGCACTTGTCCTTTAATGGTGGTAACAGCACCATCCCCAATTCTGTGACCTCAACTTGCATGAAGCACAAAGCAGAGTTTAAGTCTTGCTGCATTCACCCTATTTGACCCATTATGACACATCTGGACGACACGCACCTCATTTAGAATAAAAGTTCCTCTCCTGGTGTTAATTACACAGTTTAGTTCCACAAGAACATCCATCTTTAGGGACAGTCCTCTGGGTTCATGCACGGTGCCCGATGTCAGCCACCTTTAAAACAATCACTACTGCAGTCCCAGGGGTCTGAATTCTGATTATGCTGCCCATGTGTTGTTTTCTTAATACACAAAGATACAAGGTCAGTGATGGAACTGGTGGGAGGCTCTTATGGTAAGTAACTCCAGAGATTTAGGGTAAAACTTCTGGTAAGCCACAGTGTCTGGATAGACAGACTTGCTAACAACAGGGCCTGGAGGAAATGTCCAACTGGAGGGCATTTTTATGTATTCAAGTAAGTGCAGTGAACAGGCCCTTAATGTCAATGGGATGAACCCTCAGCATGTCTCTGTGTCTACTTTCGACTCAGCTGCATATTTAAGGGCAAAGCAAACTGTAAACTAAGCATGTTTAAACTATGGGCACCCATATAATCGAAGCCTAGTAGTAACAGCCCTGAGAATCATTACAAGTAAGGCATATTGCTGGAGGTGAGGGGAGGTGAGGACTTTCTCCTCTGTGGGCCACTCAGCCTGCTAGTAGGCTAGTAGTTTGACATGTGCCCGTTAACCTTTATAAAATGTGTAGGAGGACTGCATGACAGCTAGTGTTTGGAAACACCTGAAACACTTTCTGGATATGAGTGTGCTGTGTAAAAATAATATTACTTCTGTGTATTTTTAGTGTTGACTTTTGAAATGGCAACTATAAATTGAATGTCCAGTAAAACACAGAACACACAAAGACAGCACAGGACGACAAGGACCACGTGCCACAGACGATATCCTCTCGGTAAGAATTGGCAAAGGGACACAGTTTCCTGACAGTGGATGTCAGCCGCAGAGGTATTCACAACATAGCTGTCTGATCTAAACTCAGATCACCCTCCAGCCTGCTATGGTGATAAACACCCTGCCACTGTGTGTTACCTGTTTGTTGGACCAGAGAAGAAGGAGAGGTTCGGTGATCATCTAATGTGTTCTCCAATTGGTTTAACACTACAGACACTAGAAATCATTAATTCAATTGCTTTGCCTCTTTTTTTACATAGCGCCAAATCACAACACCAGTTGCCTCGAGGTGCTTAAGAGGCTAGTTATTACAAATACTGTGGAAATAGTGTGGCTTGAACTGAAATTAAACACTAAAACAATGGGCACTATCCAACAAAGCACTTGGCTTATGTCAAAAACAAAGTTCATTACCTTTTGTAAAATGGTTCCATAATAGGTATCATTGTCATGCAGCTTATATTACTCATTTTGAATTAATCCAAACTCAGTTGTGTTTTTAGCTGTTATTTTTTGGCATGTTCAGTTTGGTTTTACTATTAGGAATTTTTCTCCAGAGAAATTTCATAAACATCCAAATTCCACCTTCTGGCATAGAAGCACACATTTCTGGTCGCAGTGAGTATTGCTTTTCTACTTGCCCAGCAGCCAACTTCACAGCCTTTGAGGGCATGCCAAATTTTATTTCGAGCTGAGTACAGATGAGTCTAAGGGTCCTTTAGAAAACTGTGCCCTCTCACTCCAGCGAAAGAGAAAGATAAGAGGCAATCAGCTCCTCCCACTGTATTCAATCTCTCACCATCTTTGCTCCTTGATACACTTTATTGTTTACCAAGAGGAGTGATCCATCAAAAACCCAGGGAAGATGACACATAGGAGAAAACAATGCCAATCCACTAAGTCTAGGGGAAAGACTCCAGCCTAGAGTGAAAGTATAATAAATAGAAAATGCTTTTGTTTTATTGAATTCAGAAAAGAATGATGGAATCTAGCAGGGATGTGTCCCACTATCCATTATAATTGTAGATTAATCTGAAATGTGCCACATTGACACAGAGACCCTAACTCTAAACTTAACTTTGAAGTTTATTACACCATAGGTAAGTAGTAGTTGCAGCATTATAGGATATAAGTAGCCAGTCACTATAGCTATAACATAGTATATTTTTTCAACTGCAGTACAAACAGAAACACCAGGAGAAGTCCTGCACAAGCATGGAGTGAGCATGAAAACAGCACAGAGAAGGGTTTCCCTGAGTTCTGTCATGGTCCCAGGTTTGGAGTTTTTGGGATGTTTCGGGTTTTTATTGTTTTGATTAACTTTGTATAAGTTCTGCGCTCCTGTTCTGCAGGTCTTTAGGTTCAGTCTTATGATGAGATTTGTGTTCGAGCTCCACAGCCTTTTATGTTTTATGGTTTCATGGATGGTTTTACCATCTCCCCAGCTGTGCCAAGTCTATATGTCTTAGTCTGGTTTTAGAATTTGTTACATCCTGTTTTATTTTAATAGTCCCTCATCTCTTGTGCATTGTGTATAGTTTTGCTTCCCCTTATCTCATTAATTAGATTTTTTTCACCTGTGTCTTGCTTACCCCAGCTGTTTCCGTTCTCTATAATCACTTTCTGTGTACTTAAGTCCTCGTTTTTTCCTTTAAGTTCTCGGTTTCTGTTCCTGGCTTCTGTCTTGTTTATTTTTTAAGTTTTTCAGTAATAAAGCCATTTTTGACTTTTATATTCCATTTTTAACCTAATGTTTTCTACATTGATTGATTTTTAAAAGAATATTTTATTTTATTGATGCAAAAAGTCTTTTAGGATTTTTTTTTAGCGATATTTAACTACTTTCACAATTCTGAGACCAGATCTTGCTATCAATGTTTCATAATATCACCAGAAAAGTCATTTCATGAGCATCCCCCTGCATGATTTTGCACTGAACAATTTATTTTCAAAATAAATGTCAAATGTTAACATAAGAAATACATTCATTTAATAATATGTTTTAATCCATTTTACTGCTTTGCAAACATTCACACACTTCTTTTTTTCCCTAACTCTGCAGTCTATCCAAACACTTTTATTCGAGTCTGAGGTCAGTTGTTAACGATCCGGTGAAATTTTTAGATTTCTAAATTGAACTGATGTTGTTATGACAGCTGCATCAATTTGGAAAATGTGTGGGAAATACAGGTTCACTAAAAGGCTAGCAATCCAATCATGTTCTCATTAAATTTTAGCCAACTAAGTTTTTATTTACTGGGTGAATAAACTGAATAAAATGTTGTTTCTGCATCTATAACAGATGTAAAGGCAATGTTGTATAACTCCTTTCATCAGGACAAGTCAGTTTCCTTTCTTATTTTAAATAAGATTTGAAATCGTTTTTGGCTGCCTTTTTGAAAATATTTCAATGTTGCTTTGAGTGTAGTTTAGCTGAAGCATTTAGCTAACACCTCCTGGAGGTGTTAGCTAAATGCTAACACATTAGCAAATGCTAACACACCCTCCTTCACCTTAAACCTGCAAAAGGGGATGTTATTTTTTTTGTTAAATAAGAAAAATCTTTCCATTGTAACCAAAGTAAGTTTCTACCTTTGTCCTCTGCTCAGAGTAAGAACTACTGAACACAATGTGTTCCTTTATAGTCTTTATAATGAAATCTTCTCTTACTTAAATATAAGGAGTGCAAACTTACTTGTTGATTTGGGTGTATTAGTGTGGCTATATTAAACGATGAAACAATCCTGTTTAGGCTTTTTTGTAAGGGGCTTTACTCCAAGGGCCCCTTTTTGTACTACACCAGAGCCTTAGAGTCTTAAATTGCATGCAGGAAAAAAAAAACACTCACACAGAGTTAAGCTTATTTGTGTAGGTAAAATAAACCGATATCCAAGTTCAATTACACAATCAGCTTCTTGTGCTGCTTGATGTTCTTTTCAGCACACCTTACACATTGCACTCTCACAGCAGAAGGAAACTGAAGCTCATTAGCACAGATGATCTGTAATTGATGTCTGGAATGATACCAAAACATTAGTTAATATTCCAAATCTGGCGCTCTGTAGCAGAAGCAACAGACGCAAGAGCACAAACAAATATGTCTCTTCTGATGTTTTGGAAGTCTGGGGAGTACAGTTCATAAAAAGCTGATATGAGACTGACAGTAAGTCTAAGGAAGGTGTTGTTTACAGCTGCAGAGAAAATCTGATAATCAAACTTCGAGTTTTATGTTACTTGTTAGTAGTAGATCGTTCCCTTTGAATGTGGGTGCAATTTGAAGACACGTCATCCACAATATTATATAAAATATCTGTCTTAATCAACTCTATCACAAACCCATTGAAAGCTTACCCCTCTCAAAGGGCGCCACAGAGGGGATCTATCACTCAGCCATTCTATTTGAATATACGTCACAAAAATTCACGCTTCTAACGCGCTAGTCCAATCGCATTTACTTGTATCTGAGGTCGGTCATTAATGATCCGGTGAAATTTTTAGAGAGCTAAAATGAACTGATGCTGTTATGACAGCTGCATCAATTTGGAAATGTGTGGGAAATACAGGTTCATTGAAAGGTTAGCAATCCAATCATGTTCTCATTAAATTTTAGTAAACTGAGTTTTCATTTATTGGGCGAATAAACTGGAGGGCTCTTACAGGTGTATAAAAAGCTTAAACCATTTGAAGGTGTGGGTGATAAGTAAAAGTAAAGATGACCAAAAAGAAAAAAAAACAGACTAATTAAACTTCATCGTATTAATAGACCAAAGTACTGGGTAGTGTAAAATACTGGATAAAAACTATATAAAACTATAATTGAGCAGTTTCTGTAGATGTCCTCCACAAATTAAATATCATATGAATTTTCAACTGAATCACAACTCTTGGGTTAAACCAGAAGTTTGATTAATGAGGAACGCAAGAAAAGATATCAGTAGTTATTAGAAATTTGTGTGATATAGTTGCAGGAGTCTGACAGTGTAGGGGTCCATCAGAACAGAGCTGAGGGCATAGCCTGAGGCTGATTGGAGGTATCTCTGACCAACTCCTCTGCCTTCTTTCATCTCCTTCCCTCCTCAGCATTGCCTGTGCTACAGACACCAGCATTCCTGTCCTCCCTGTGCCAGCTGGGTAAGGCTCTGATAAGAGCATCGCTGCAGCTAGGTGCCCATGGAAATTCGTGTAATAGCTTTATTAGTGCCCTGAAAGGATCCCAGTCCCTTGAAATGAAGCAATTCAACATTTTAATATTTTATATTTTAGGCTAGTGCTAAAACGCAGATTCATTACAGTAATTAAGGTTTTAATGAACGCACCGCACTCAGAGATAATGTGCTTTATAATTATAAACGGCTAATCTTACATTTATTTTTTAACAAATATGTAAAATGCAGAGCCTTTGCACAATACTCGCAGCACTTTTTAAAGTGGGATTGTGCAGCTGCAGTTCTGTAAATGAGAACAAAGATCACCTCTAGAAAGCCTGTGTAAAGAACTTGGTTTTACCTTGGCTATCACTACATCTTCACAAATCTCTTTTATCACGTTACTGCTTATAAAGTACATAGTTTTGCCCGATACTTGTTGAGAAAATGACTTGTCTGAGAGAGAAATCGACAACCATGCAACAGTTGTACAGTCACAACCAGAGACTCTTCATCTGACTCATTTCAATTTGGTTGTGTCAAGTTTTACTCTGATTGCTCTTGTTGATGCTCCAGTATTGCCTGATTGCCTTATGCAGGGAGAATTATTTCTCTGATGTGCTTTTCTTATAACCCATTTCAGTGGTTTTTGTGTGTGGACCATGAACAAGTAGCTTTGGCTTAAGATGCCTTTTGATATTCATGATTCAAGAAATGTAATATGATACAAACACCTTCACAGTCAGTTTTAATGTGCTATCATTTGGATCTTTCATATCAAGAATTACTTGGTGAATGTCCGACTTGCCAATTTGAAATATTCAGTCTAACGTACAGAAATGTGTTACTCATCAAGCCTTCTGAATAGTGAGCATCTCCATGATTTTTCCGGGTGCTTAAATGAATGCTGTGCTAATGATGTAGGAACTGCTGCCCTTTCTGGCATCATTGTCTAGTGTTCACACAATGCAGCATTTTTAGGACAGTGATCCTACTCGTACAAGCAGGGCCAATAAAGACACAGAGGATTAGTATTGAAAATGGTGAAATCTTCATGTGTAGGAGAGCAAACGTTTCACTCGAAGACTGCACTAAAGAGAAAATCCAATAAGTAAAAGTAAAGGTGGCTGTTTGTGTGACCCAGAAGAGCAATAACACATAAGAGACAGACACCCACCACATTAGTCTTGGGAGGATATAGACTTCAGTCATTTGCTGGACTTGTGAGAGGAAATATTTACATATGACAACTTTATTTCTTAAACGACTTTCTCTCCATTTAAACTGGTAGGGTTATAAAAGGTTCTGAAATTACCCTCATATCTATTTTATTTCTAATCTAATATGCTGAAACACTACGTCAAAACTAAAATAAAGAAAAAGTGTTTTATATCTTCTCACAGTACTGTATATTGATCTGAATGGATGTAACTGAGCTTGTATTACTTGACTTCAAGTCACAGCTTGTACCAGAGCAGACTTATCTGTATGTGTGTGTGTATAAGTTGCTATACATATATATATATATATAAAAAAAAAATTCCCCACTCGCCCCTGTGGGCGGTCAATCCTTCAAGCTCGGGTCCTCTACCAGAGGCCTGGGAGCTTGAGGGTCCTGCGCAGTATCTTAGCTGTTCCTAGGACTGCGCTCTTCTGGACAGAGATCTCCGCTGTTGTTCCCGGGATCTGCTGGAGCCACTCGCCTAGCTTGGGAGTCACTGCACCTAGTGCTCCGATTACCACTGGGACCACCGTCACCTTCACCCTCCACATCTTCTCGAGCTCTTCTCTGAGCCCTTGGTATTTCTCGAGCTTCTCGTGTTCCTTCTTCCTGATGTTGCTGTCATTTGGAACCGCTACATCGATCACTACGGCCGTCTTCTCATGTTTGTCTACCACCACCATTTTGTCTGTCTGTATCTGGAAGTCCCACAGGATCTTAGCTCGGTCATTCTCCACCACCCTTGGGGCGTCTCCCATTTTGACCTCGGCACTTCCAGGCCATATTCGGCACAGATGTTTCTGATGGGCCAGGGTGGGCCATTTATATGAATACACCATAATAAAATGGGAATGGTTGGTGATATTAAAGTCCTGTTTGTGGCACATTAGTATATGTGAGGGGGCAAACTCCTCAAGATGGGCGGTGACCATGGTGGCCAATTAGAAGTCGGCCATCTTGGATACAACTTTTTTTTTTCAATAGGAAGACGGCCATCAAACTCATTGGTAATGTCACAAGAAAAACAATGGTGTGCTTGGTTTAAACATAACTTTATTCTTTCATGAGTTATTTACAAGGTTCTCTTTGTTCACAGCCATTGACATGTCAAAGAGGTTAACACGTGAGGAGCAGATCAAAATGTTGATATCTGGTGAACGCAGTAACCGGGTCATTGCAGCAGATTTCAATGCAAGACACCCCACGAGACCACCCATCTCCCATGCTACAGTTAGCAAACTGCTTGCTAAGTTTTGTGAAACTGTTTCAGTGTTGGATTTGCCAAAATGTGGACGCAAGAAAACTGTTACTAATGAAGAAACATCAGTGGCTGTCCTAGCTTCATTCAGCAAGAGCCCACAGCGTAGCACTCGCCGCATGCCACTGGAGAGTAGCATCAGTCAAACATTCCTTGGCAGATATTAGCTACTCACAAATGGCACCCTTACAAACTCCAGCTACTGCAGCATCTCAACGAGGATGACCCAGATCGGCGCACAGAATGTGCAGAATGGGCAAAACAAAAATTGGAACAGGACCCTCAGTTCACGCAGAAGATTTTGTTCAGTGATGAGGCAAACTTTTATGTGAATGGTGAAGTTAACAAACAAAACCACTGCTATTGGTCTGACACTAACCCACATTGGATGGATCCCTCCAAGACTGTTGGAACAACAAAAGTGATGGTTTGGTGTGGTATATGGGCTACAACGATAGTGGGTCCATTCTTCATCAATGGAAACCTCAAGGCCACTGGATATTTGAAATTGCTACATGATGATGTGTTTTCCTCTTTATGCACTGAAGCTGGCACGTTCCCTGAGTTTTTCCAGCAAGATGGTGCACCACCACATTATGGGTGCCAGGTCCGAGCATTCCTAGATGAACAGTTTCCTGGAAATTGGATTGGTCGTCGTGGGCCAGTTGAATGGCCCCCAAGGTCTCCCGATCTGACCCCCTTAGACTTTTATCTTTGGGGTCATCTGAAGGCAATTGTCTATGGTGTGAAGATACGAGATGTGCAGCACCTGAAACTACGGATACTGGATGCCTGTGCTGGCATTTCTCCTGCGGTGTTGCTGAAGAGTGGGAGAAGAGGGTTGCATTGACAGTGTTGGGAAGGTTACTTTTAAAATGTATTCCATTACAGAATACAGAATACATGCCCCAAAATGTATTCTGAATACTTTGGATTACTTAATATATTATCATGCTGTTTACAACTACATGAATGTACTATTGCTGTGATTTATTACTGAAGGACCTCTGGCTAATACGGTGGGTTCTGTGTCGGGCTCGTAGCCGAAAAATTGCTTTACTTTGTTGTCTGGGTCACTTTGCTAGCGAGAGACAGAGAGAGGCGTTGAAAGGCTGCTCCAACAGAACATATTGTTTTTGGAGGAAAACACGAACACAGTGTACAGTCGAGTCTTAATCGCTTACTTACAACTGGGCTCGTCAGGCACTCTTCTTGGCTGCAGTGGTTATTATTATATTTACATGCTTCCAGCTCCCGTTTTTGCTCGATGACAGCTCGTACTTTCTCCCTCCCTCGCTCACAGACACATAACGTGTATGGCAGTCCATTCTCTCTGCAGCACGGACTACACTGCCTATGATGCTACATTCTTTAGAGCTATGCCTGTAGCATTCTGCCTATTAGCTTAGCACAACAACAACAAAAAGGCCTCTCTCACCCAGGAAACACGCAGAGAGAGCGTCACCCTGTAACCATGGCAACCGTAACGCTGCCGCCTGGAACAACAGAACGTAGCTGTCAAACAAAACCCAAACAGGCCTGACCCGCCACAATATGAAACAGGAAAGTACCGCCATGTAATCCATTTATTTCAACAAAGTAACTGTATTCTAAATACCACCTTTTTAAACGGTTACTGTAACGGAATACAGTTACTCATATTTTGTATTTTAAATACGTAATGGCGGTACATGTATTCCGTTACTCCCCAACACTGTGCATTGACAATCCAACACAATGGGCAGCACATTTTATAAGTGGTCAGAAAATTGTAAATAACTCATGAAAGAATAAAGCACACCATTGTTTTTCTTGTGACATTACAAATAAGTTTGATGTGTCACATGGCCGTCTTCCTATTGAAAAAACAAAAGTTGTATCCAAGATGGCTGACTTCTAAATGGCCACCATGGTCACCACCCATCTTGAGGAGTTTGCCCCCTCACATATACTAATGTGCCACAAACAGGACTTTAATATCACCAACCATTCCCATGTTATTACGGTGTATCCATATAAATGGCCCACCCTGTGTATGTGTGTGTGTGTATATATATATATATGTATATATATATTAATGTTTTTGTCTTGGGCGTCAAGGTTGTCGTGTTTAATTAAAGATTAAATACGACAGCTTCAGTTAACTGTGTCCATGCTTACTAACCTAAAACCAAAATGTAATCGTATTTTGTGTGTGTATATATATATATATATATATATATATATTATATATATATACAGTGGGGCAAAAAAGTATTTAGTCAGCCACCGATTGTGCAAGTTCCCCCACTTAAAATGATGACAGAGGTCAGTAATTTGCACCAGAGGTACACTTCAACTGTGAGAGACAGAATGTGAAAAAAAAATCCATGAATTCACATGGTAGGATTTGTAAAGAATTTATTCGTAAATCAGGGTGGAAAATAAGTATTTGGTCAATAACAAAAATACAACTCAATACTTTGTAACATAACCTTTGTTGGCAATAACAGAGGTCAAACGTTTACTATAGGTCTTTACCAGGTTTGCACACACAGTAGCTGGTATTTTGGCCCATTCCTCCATGCAGATCTTCTCAAGAGCAGTGATGTTTTGGGGCTGTCGCCGAGCAACACGGACTTTCAACTCCCGCCACAGATTTTCTATGGGGTTGAGGTCTGGAGACTGGCTAGGCCACTCCAGGACTTTCAAATGCTTCTTACGGAGCCACTCCTTTGTTGCCCGGGCGGTGTGTTTTGGATCATTGTCATGTTGGAAGACCCAGCCTCGTTTCATCTTCAAAGTTCTCACTGATGGAAGGAGGTTTTGGCTCAAAATCTCACGATACTTGGCCCCATTCATTCTGTCCTTAACACGGATCAGTCGTCCTGTCCCCTTGGCAGAAAAACAGCCCCATAGCATGATGTTTCCACCCCCATGCTTCACAGTAGGTATGGTGTTCTTGGGATGCAACTCAGTATTCTTCTTCCTCCAAACACGACGAGTTGAGTTTATACCAAAAAGTTCTACTTTGGTTTCATCTGACCACATGACATTCTCCCAATCCTCTGCTGTATCATCCATGTGCTCTCTGGCAAACTTCAGACGGGCCTGGACATGCACTGGCTTCAGCAGCGGAACACGTCTGGCACTGCAGGATTTGATGCCCTGCCGTTGTAGTGTGTTACTGATGGTGACCTTTGTTACTTTGGTCCCAGCTCTCTGCAGGTCATTCACCAGGTCCCCCCGTGTGGTTCTGGAATCTTTGCTCACCGTTCTCATGATCATTTTGACCCCACGGGATGAGATCTTGCGTGGAGCCCCAGATCGAGGGAGATTATCAGTGGTCTTGTATGTCTTCCATTTTCTGATGATTGCTCCCACAGTTGATTTTTTCACACCAAGCTGCTTGCCTATTGTAGATTCACTCTTCCCAGTCTGGTGCAGGTCTACAATTCTTTTCCTGGTGTCCTTCGAAAGCTCTTTGGTCTTGGCCATGGCGGAGTTTGGAGTCTGACTGGTTGAGGCTGTGGACAGGTGTCTTTTATACAGATGATGAGGTCAAACAGGTGCCATTCATACAGGTAACGAGTGGGGGACAGAAAAGCTTCTTACAGAAGACGTTACAGGTCTGTGAGAGCCAGGGATTTTCCTTGTTTGAGGTGACCAAATACTTATTTTCCACCCTGATTTACGAATAAATTCTTTACAAATCCTACCATGTGTATTCATGGATTTTTTTTTCACATTCTGTCTCTCACAGTTGAAGTGTACCTCTGGTGCAAATTACTGACCTCTGTCATCATTTTAAGTGGGGGAACTTGCACAATCGGTGGCTGACTAAATACTTTTTTGCCCCACTGTATATTCCAAGTGTAGCAAACAGAAATCATTCAGTGAGCATCTTTGTCAGTGGCATGTCTAGTTTTATGTGTGAAAGGTTACATGTTGACAGGTTAATAGAAATGCATTTGTGAAGCAAGCAACTCTGCGTTCCATAATACCATACTGCTTTTAGCTGTCAGTGAAAATAAAGATACCACACACTCCTTATCAACTCAAACAAATCAATCAGTCTTTGCTTCTATAAAAGTCACACAAGCTAATGGAATATTCTCTGATTTTATCCTTTTTACATGGATGGCTTTATGCTAGTGGAGCTGCCCAGATAGTGTACACTACCATTTAGGACCCTTTAGACTTTTCTATTCATGCTCTGATTAATGATAAGCCCTTCCCCATTCTGTTGTATGTGTGTGCAGCTTGTTCACGTGATATCACCTTGCTGTTTTTTCATGCTGTGAGATGAACAGACAGACTGACCTTTCAGTCATTCTGCTGTTGGATGCCAACAGAGCTCTGTCAGGGTGCGTGGCAAATCTTTTGTGTCGAAGACAGGCAAATAATAACGCAATGGCACTATTTTGCTCGGCCCCTGCAATCAGAATAACATACACTGAAGGTTTTTATATGATTAAAATAAAATCCAAGTCATATACAGATAACCACTCCTGCCATTTTCATTATTTTAAGCACAGTTAAATACACTTTAGTTTCAAATATATATTAATAGATATGAGTTCATTTGAATTCAAATTGGTGTGATAATGCTAGCAGGGTTGTACCTCCCACTGAGGCAGTTCATCTCAGTTACATTAAAACACATTCTGTCAGTTCTTATTAGTCTTTATGAACTATGAACACTTAAAAACAAGTTAGAATAAACTGTTTGAGCTGATATGTTATTTTCATACAGCTAGATTGCGATGCACTGCAAAATGCTTTTGTGGTGAAACATATGTATTCCAAAATGTGAATATATATATAGCCAAGTATGGTATTGCTGTTCAGTTTGCAAACTTATGGTCAGAAATAGCTTTCACAGGAAGGTCAGGTGATTGTTGTGACACAATTTCTTTAGACGTATGTTGCACAGTTTCTTTTAAATATAGTTTGACCTTCAAAAATCCACCAATAAGCTTGGACGTCTTTAGGCCCCGACTCACACCAAAACCTTTCTGTGCAGTAAACTGGCATTCTGTTAAAGATACAGTAATTAAGATTCTGGCATCTGTGTATTGTGTGAACTTTATGAGTTAAATACAGCATATCTGTAGTGTTATTCTTTGATGGCCTTCTCTTGGGGAAAGTAATGTGAATTTTACCAAACAGCAGTTCTGACACTGGAGCTGAGCCAAATGAGACAGGTCTGAACTAATAGCAGCTCAAAGTCTATTTCCATGTACAGTGCCCTCCCAAGGTCATGTGGAAAGGCTTTAGAGCAGCGATAGGCTGCTTATCTCCTCCTCGGGCAAGACTGGGTACCTCCATTAATCAACCAGTGTTAGTTACTGAGGCAAAGCTCCAAGTGAATGGGCAAGTCAAGGTTTGTTTTTGCATGTAAACATATGCACATACATTTTAGCTGTCCTACAATTTCAAGGTCTGGATGTGGCGTCTGGTGGTTCTCAAAAACATTTGGTGTAAAGATACCAGCAAGAGCCTTTCGCTATGACATGGCTCCATATGCTTCGTGACATGACCTCGATAGCATGCCCAGTAAATGTAAATATGGTCCACCACTGAGCAGGCAAAGAATGGAAGCCAAAAACATTTCTGCTCAGGATAATAGCACAGATACACTCATAAGAGTAGACTGCTGCTTTTTTTTAATCGTTGCTTCTTTTCAGAAGGGGAAGAAAGGCGTATACAGCATGAGGTCGCATCTTCAGTTGCTGTTGCAGACTGCAAGAGCAGAGACTGTGTACACCATTTTTAACAAGATAAATGATGAAGTGAAGAAGCTGGGTACATTCATCGACAACACAATTGCCTAACTCAACCCTATCTCGCCTGCTCTCTCTGTCACTGTCTCAAGGTGTAATGTACTGTAAAATGGAGCTTGCTTCACTAAGCCCCCTTTATTAGTTTTTCTTTTTATAGGGTGTGATTTGCACAAATAATTTCCTGGTCTCCATATGTTTGCTATGGGCCAGCAAGCGGGTTTTTCCCGCTCAAATTAGCACCCATACATCAGGGCAGAGCTTTGATACTGTGCATGACACCTTCTGTGTAGATGCACCTGAAGAGTTCTTTTGAAAACTACACAATCCATTTTTAACAAATTACAGTGACAAGAAGAGGGTATGTGAGCAAAGCCTTTGGGATTTGCTAGTTTCCTGAATTAATTTATCATAAAATAGCGATCTGATTTTCATTTATTTTACGAGACAAATGGAACATGCATCAGGTAATAGAACTATTACATGCAGGGTTTTATTCAGCGTGGCCTGTACACAGTCAGTGTTTGTCTACGTGTGTCATCGTAGTAAAATGAAGATACTGTTAAAAGGACACTTCTGAGTACTTTGCCAGGTGTTCATACTGTGAGATCTGGCTGTTAAGTACATAGTACTCATTGAGTAGTTATAGAAACGAGTGAATAGATTAAATATGAATTAGAATAATGGAATAAATTGTGTTTTATTAGCAAACCACTTTGTGACTTTACATTTGAAACACAAAGATGGTTGATGATTGTTTTAAAGCCACTTTTATAAATCCAGGTCCTTCCAAAGGGTTCACTTACTTTTTCTTGCACGTGTAACTGATCATAGTTACTACATATGCCTGTCATAGATGATCAGCAGCCTGCTGGTGACTGTCGAGAGGCCATCTACAGCATATTGAATGATTAGGATTAGGCATTCCCCTGCTGCTCTGTGGTCCCTAACTGTCTCAATGAACGTATGCATTTGGCATGGTGCATCTGGGCCTGTTGCGAACCACTTTGATCACATTTACACAATGACAGTCTTGCGTGATCCTACTTTAAGCTGACAGTGCAGAGCCAGGCTCGCGTGTAGCTACAGGGAAAAGGCCAGAGAAGAGATGTGGTTTGAATGAGGGCGGATTAGTGCAATGGATAGTGCGCAGTTCAAATGGATAGCGGTTGTGATCTTGAATTATGTATGTAAGTTGCTTGCATGCACCACAACTGCTGCAGCTCCCCTACACTGATAGTGATGAAATGCAAAGTGACATCGACACAGGGACCGTGCGTGTTACTTAATTGTTTGGTTTTTTAGAAAAGGTAAACACCTGAGACTCTTACAGATGTAAAGATCATTTGGCACAAATGAGAATGTGGATTTTCTTTTTCTTGACACGTGATAAAAAATGTGGTCGTTCAGAAAGGCAAGGGAGGGAAGAATACAGAAGTAGAAGCAACTTGAATGTCCTCGGACGTCCTTCAGGGATGTCATGGTCATGCCTTAATGGAATGGATATGTCCCTGTAAAAGCTTTCCCTCCACAGGGGCAGAGTAGGCCTCATAAACAGCTCAAGCAGCACTGACAGTGCTTCTGAAGAAAATGCTCACTTTCACTTTAGGGGGAAAGTTTTTATAGGAAGCTTTACAAATTCTGAAGATTTATTAGCTTAGAGCTTGTCCTCTCAGATACTCCATGTGTCAAAAACAGCACTGAGGGATTGATCCTCCTTTTGCTGGAATATCAGTGAAAGGAACTTTGTTTCAGAGGTCTGCCTGGATATTTTCCACTTTGCATGTTTCTAGAATAACGGCCTGCTTCGCTTTGATTTGAAATGACCTTGTTCTCTTTAAAACATTCTGTCTTTGTCAAATGATGTGTTGCCCCAAGCTCACTCTATAAGAATGAGAAGTTCTCTGCATCTGGGCCCATCTCCTGCATCCAGGCAGGGACTGTCTAATCTGGTCCAGCAGACACACAAACAAAATTAGCTTAATGTTCTTTTGTTTGGTAAACTCATCTACCAGCAAATGAAAGAGGGTATGTAAAATGGTTTTAAACCCTTTCATTTTAAACAAGACACAACAGTCAGGATTACTCACAGCGCTGAGTAAAATTCATCTGCAATTAATGCTCGTAGTCACGATGCTCTTAACAAAATCAAGATTTACATCCATCCACATAAAGCATCCACCACAATGAAGTCAAGAAAATAGTAGAACAGTGAATTGTTTTCATCACTTGCTAACAGCAACAAAGCAGTTGGCGGTACTGGACGGGGAGCCTGTTGTCATGAGAACACACAGTGTAGGGTGGAGAGGAAATGAGGGAGCTCCATGGCTTCATTAGATGAAATAGCAGCAGGGTTTTATGTGGATATAACCAAGATTAATTGGATTCTAGTGATCTGCTCAAAATGTGACAGTGTCATGCAGAGTTACGAGCCCGGCTCTGTTTTAAAGCAAACATCCCACCCTCTTGACCCTCTTACACGACTGACAGGTATGTACTGAAGCAACAGCACAGTCCAAGTATTATCAGTTAGATGTTTTATCTGAATTACAGATTTTTTTTACTTCTTTATTTAAAAAACTGTTAGAGCATAAAAGAGAGACAATACTTACAAGTACAGATTCATTTTTTAAGCACACACGGTAAAAATCTATTCTGTGAGCTGAAATGTTGCACAAATAGTGCCTTAAAACAGAGGTGTCCAACATAAGGTACTGGGGCCAAAGGCTCCAAACTGGCCCAGTGGACAGCTTTAGAAATATTTTGAACTTTTAACTGTTTTCACAAGTTTTATAGCTTTTCCTAGTGAGCCATCCATACTGCACCAAATTACAAGGGCATTTTCTGTGATTTAATAAAAATGTTACACTGTAAATGTCTAATTACATGATAGTCTGAGCAATGATCTACCAGAACCTTTTCTGTAACTTTTTATCATTTAGTTTCACTGGTCTGACCCACTTCACATCAAAGTGGGCTGTATGCAGCCTATGATGTAACATGAGTTTGACATCCATGCCTTAAAACTTCCAGTTGGGGGCAATCTTTGGGAGCCACTTCCTATTAATCCCATTGCATAGACATTAGCTGTAATTCTGCCGCAGGTACATCCAGAGATACAGCAAAAGGTCCTTAATGATAGGAATAAATCATACCAAAGGGCTATTACTTACACCAGTCTCTAAACAAAACAAAACAAAAAACATGATTTATTTACGTTTTTGCACATAAACTATCAATAACATATCAAAATTGAAAGAAAACAATACTAAAAATTCTTTATGGTATCTTACTGGCACGCTGTTTTGCCCAGAAAAGATGGCACCTTTTCACAAATGCTAACAAAACATCAGGAGTGTTCCTGGAGAGCAACATCCAGGAACCACTGCCAACTAGTTGGGGAATACAAGTTTCCCTAGCAACCGGTGGCTGTATCACGTCCAATTTGGTGGACAATTCTCAAGGACATTTGCACGATGTGTCATGTGAGAAATGCTCACAAAAAAATATTTTACTACAACTGAGATCTTCTTTTTCTTTCAGCTGCTCCTGAGGGACCTCCACAGTGGATCAGCTGCCTCCATCTCACTCTATCCTCAGCATCCTCTTCTGTCACACCAACCCTCTGCATGTCCTTCTTCACTAAATCCAAGAATCTACTGTGGTCTTCATCTTTATCCCCTGTCTGACAGCTCCATATTCAACAATCTTTGCCCAATATAGCCACTATCCTCTGCACATGTCCAAAACATCTTAATCTTGTCTTTCTAATTTTGTCTCCAAAATGACCTCAGCTATCCCTCTGAAACTGAAATAAAACCTGTACAAAGACAGATTTAATTGTGTCTGTTTTCCAAACCTCTTTTATCAACACATGGTGAAAATTTACTGAAAAAAAGTGCACTCCAGAAAATGTAATTTTAAAAAAACCTTGAACTCCATAAAGCTCCAATTCATTCTGGTTTATCACACGAGTGACACCTGAAGTCCAGAGAGCAGGAGTTCTAACATTAATTTGTGAAATGAAATACATTTTCTGGCCCAACTTCTATGTACATGGACTGATTTAGGTGCACCTAACAGACACCTCATTATGTCTGAAAGCTTTTCCAATATGTTAAAGATCATCTGCTGTCGTCTATCATGTTATACACTTTACTGGGTGCAACTCATCACATCATTACTCTGAGCCTAAAATATGCAGCAAGCAGTGTCTGCTAAAAGTAAAAAAATAATAATAATAATGATAATCACAAAAAAAATCCCCCTCTTTGCACGTCACATTCACCAAACCCTCCAGTGTCTCAAAAATATCAGTGAGCCTCTAATAGTATCTATCCCTTTATATTTGGAGATATTGCTATATGCTCATCATGCACATACCAGGGGTCTTAAAGGACTTGGCTGGCAAATCTTCAGTCCCCCCTGATAACAATAATCTGAACAGACTACAGCTACTGGAGCAAATAAACAATTAACCTCGACAGTCAAGCACAAGACCATGCAGTCCCATCTGTTCTCAGAGTATCATCATCTTCTCTCACTTCTCCGCTTTTCCTTTTGTTTTTTGTTCTGCCCAGTAAAATGAACAAGTTCCAGCTTTTGAAATTAATTTTCTGAGTGAATAAATTTAATTTCTTTACCCAATTATAAAGCACAGTGCTCATGTATCCATACAGGCTTTGACATGAGTGATGTTAATACTAGATGAAGGTCCTCTTCTTGTCTTTACTACATTTTTTTGAAGTGCACCAACTTTGTTATAGTTGTCCATAAACTTGCATTGGTTAGGATTTATTAATATTTCCAGTTATGATTGTTTATAGCAACAAGCATCTCAGCTGAGTCAGAATCTGGCCAGGTTAGACGGGAAGAATAGAGGCGACTTTACCCAGGTTTGACTAAAAATGGAAAGAACTGCTCTGGTAGCTCCACTTTCTATTAAGTGGCATCAAGAGTTTCACATTTTAGAAACATTTCAGTCTTCGGTCTTTCTGGTGGTCTATTTAAAAGAGCTCTAATTTTTTTCAATAAGATTGATGCTTGTGATTTTAAATGGATTAGCTTTATAAATATTGGCTTGCTTGCTACATGGACTTTTTATATAGTGTTATGACAAGGTTATAATATGACCTGCTATCTGATAGGTTTGTAGCTTAAACCTATTCGCTGGAACGTTGAAGACAATATAATTACACAGCAAAGCAATACACGAGTAGGCAAAGTTCTTCATGTTTGTCGTGCACGGGAGAGAACCGGACAAACACCGTTCCTTCGCTTGACCTCAGTTGCTCTCGTCCGCTCCTACGTAACACTGCTCTTTTATTGAGGTTACATGAATATGCATAGGTTCATTAACATACGACGTATACATGCACACAAAGAGTACCTTGCCTTTGTGTGTGTGTGTGGGGTCAGAGTGTGACCCCATAAATGACTTCCCTAAACCTGCAGGTCTGGAAGTCCAGCAGTTCATCTAAACAAAAAGCACTTAGACTAAAACAGATATAGCTACGTATATCCTACCATAAAACAATAAGACAAGGTACGACCTCTCCCATGCTCCCAGAGTGCTCTCTAATGCACACAAAGTTTGCAGACTATCAAGGATCAAACCTCTACCAATCTACAACTAAAAACTCTAAGCATATATAAGGAGATATTTCTAAGCATAAATGACAATCAACAATACAAAACCTAACACCATCCATCCATGCTTCCCATCCATCCACTGCTTGTCTAGTTCAGGGTCTAGAGCCTTTTCCAGCAGTCACAGGCTCACAGGTTGCCAGGCTAATATTTTCCATTTTACACCTCTTGTTTAGTAATATTTGGCAAGCAAAAATGCATCAACATAATGAGCTAAGATGAATATTAAACATTTTTATTGCCATTATTTTAGCATGCTGATATTAGCTAAATGTTCTACTGTACTATATAGCCTCACAGAGCTGCTAGCATGGTTGTAAACTCTCACTTCTTTTCCACACATAAATTAATAAATAAATGTTTTGACAGTTTTGTTTGTGTCTTGAATACGCTACCTAATTTGAATGTTAAAACAAAAATGATGCATTTTTACAGAGGAAGAGAAGTGTTTCTAAACAGCTGCCTGGAGCATGACTGATGCATATCCAAATGAGCTGCCTGATTATGAAGACCGTGATCCTTGTAGTTATAACTGTAGTGGCATTAGCTTGAGGGTCTTTTGCAGAGTGGATGTGCTTAGAAGAAATACACAACATTAAAAACAATGGCCCATATTCTGTCCTCAAAAGAAAGTCTTTATATAAACTCACCAGCCATTTCATTAGGTACACCTTGCAAGTTGGACCTCCTTTTAAGGTGAGAACTGGCTTAATTCTTGGTGGCACAGATTCAACAAGATGGTGGAAACGGTGCATACTGACGTGACAGTACCACACAGTTGTTGCACATTCATGATGTGACTCAAGCTCCACCACATCCAAAAGGAACAATACTGAGTTGAGATCTGGTGAATGTGCAGGCCATTTGAGTACTCATCAGAACAGAATGGCCAGAATGTTTGAACATCATAAAGTTTAGAAACAAGTTTGACATGATTTGAGCTTCGTGATAGCAGATTATCCTGCTGAAAGCAGCCATCAGAATATGGGTCCACGATATTAAGAGGTTAAAAATGGACCAACAAAATAGCCCCCACACTAGTCCATCACAACAACCAGCCTGAGCCACTGATACAAGACAGGATGGATCCTTGTTGTTTACACCAAATCATGACCCTGCCATTCAAATGTCAGCAACAACTGAGACTCACCAGACCAGACCAGACAATGTTTTTCCCAATCTTCAGTTATCCAGTTTTGGTAAGCCCATGCCAATTTTAGCCTCAGTTATGCAGTCTTACCTGCCAGGAGTTGCACCTGATGCGGCTATCTGCTCCTGCAGGCCACCTGCTCAAGAATCGGTGCTCCCTGGATATTTACCCTTTTTTTTTTGGACTATTCTTTGTAACCTCTAGAGATAGTTATCCAGACTAATCCCAGTCAATCAGCTATTTCTGGAATAGCCAGACCAAGCAGTCTAACACAAACAGCCATACTACATCAAAAATCACTTAAATAACCTTCATTCCCCATTCTGTTGTTCAGTTTGAACACTTGAACATCAGGTTGTCTCGACCATGTCTACATTTGCGTTAATGAGCGGTTGTACAGATGTACCTAAGGAACTGGCTGTGAGTCTAGAATGTGAATAATTTTAATAAGAGCAAAGAGTTTTTGAAAGAAAATACCAGTGAAGGAACTGTTTCACTTTCAGCTTGGTTGAAAAAGTTTGCTAGTCGCTCAAGAAAAACAAAAAAAGACAAGCTGCAATCTCTATATTGTTTCCAAGTGATCGCCATCATGGTGAATTTCTTCACTGATGGGGCCTTCGGTATGCTCGTCAAGTGGCACCACAGCTGTTTGATCTACACAGCGAGATAAAACAGATGCAGTTCCAATTATGCTTTTATGGAATTTCCAAAACGGCACTCAAAAGACATTTCAGTCTTTCATCCTCAACAGGTAAATTCAGACATTCTCCGCGTTTTAGTATGATTTGCAATTCATGTCGTCCTCTACAAGTAAGGCACAATCAGGCAAGAATAACCCAGCACTGATACGAAGCAACCACAGCAGTGTTACCCTTTATTTCAATCATACTTTGTAGGTGGAGAAAGCCATGAATTTTTTATTCACCTCACATGTTTAGCTTGTCACAGTGTTCAACCAAATAATACTGGGAGCGTCAAAGTTCATTTAACATTGATTCAAAGAGTGGATAGTTAAAAGCGATGTGGTTTACACTGTGTGGTACTGGGGCACGGCAGCAGGAAATTCTGTGTCGACAAAGTGTGAGGAACTGCTGCAACAGTAGGGCAGGCAGGAAATTTCTTTGTGCCAGCTGCTAGGGTAATTAGTTCCTCGCTGAATTATGCATCAACAGAAGTGCCAAGCAGTGTTAGAATCAGGCAGGTACAGAAAGAGTGGATAGAGAAGAGGTGTCACAAAAACCTCATGAAACCTTGCATACCAGCAACCAATCATGTCAGACTGGACGGCCTGGAAAAGGAGTAACAGAGCAATAGTAGCACCCATGTGAAGATTTAGTGAAATGCATTTTCTCTCAATCTGAGCAATAAAAATCATTAAACTTCAACTGGAAATGAAATTCATTTTTCATCATTCAGTTGGGACAGTTGAAGCTGTTGAAGGAAATCTACATAGTTTTCTTCAAACAGCTCACCAAGTGAAACTTATCTAGTCACGATGAAAGGAGAAGTGGTCTTTGGAAAATGATCAGAAATACTTCACAAACCATTGGAGGATATTATGGTAGCTATATCCATCTTTTATAGTGTGTGTTAGCCACACTAGGGGAACTAGACTAAAATTATTGCAACTGTGTGCACTGAAGTCTTGTTGTCTTTTAATGGTTACTTCAAAGATAGGGACCGCGGTTCTGACCACTCGTGGTTAGTTGCCATCTAAAATGGCAATAAAACCCCAATAAGACCAAGTCAGTCTGCTATCACTCTGCAATCGAAAGAAATCAAGTTTGAAATTATACACAGTCAGTTTGTCATATTACAGCAATGAACAAAAAGTCAAAAGTTCCTCCACAAATAGCGATGGATTTGTTGCAGGACAGCAATTTGACTGAAAAAGTTACATAGGTGCTTTTATTTAGGAATATAACCGGAATTCAACTAATTCATTAAGTTGTCTCTCCATTGCAAAGAGATGAATCACAGATGAGATTCATTGCAACATGGTAGCAATCTGCTAATGTTTATCAATTACGTGGCACTTATTTGCAAACCTGTGGCAGTCTGTCTGAGAGTGGTTGCAGTCAGTCTGAGACGGACCACAGCTGTTTATAGACCGGTTGCTTCGCGTGTGGTGACCTTTTTAAATGATCTTGTAATTAAAAAGTTTGAAGATTTTTTGACACTCAAACTCTGGACGACCAGTTGGTCACTGCAATTTCTTCCACGTATTGTACACTACTTTTCACTTACTTTTTACACTTACTTTTCTTAAGAGTAATGCAGTACACTAGATTACTTCATTACTCCCTGGAGACAGTTTTTTTTTTTTACACTTCTTGTTACAGTACTTCAGTGTTTCTCCCTAACATGACCTCACAAAGTTTCCAGTTAACAATACAACATTTAGGCTACAGAGCCACGTGCAAATCCCGATCCTAATGACGACATCTGCAAGTGATTCTTTTAGTGTTAAAGTAAAGCAAAGCTGACAACATAACAAAAAGTGTAACACCAGCCCAAAGAGATTTGACAGTGATGGTAACGGAGAAACATGTGCAGGGCCGCAATGCTACATGTCTGACTGCTCATCACTGCCTTTTTTTTCTGTAGAAGATCAGGTTCTAACTGATGGGCTCAGCTTGGCATAAAATCACCTTCATCATCACTCCAGGTTTCTTGCAAGCTTTGTGTTAGCATGCTCGCTGTGCAGATGCTTACAAAGAGCTGATGTTGTGCTAGCAGTAGAATGCAGTTGTTTCTGTTGTAGAAGCAGCTTGCACATTACTTTTCAAAAACCGTAAATCCCTCCACCGCTGTCAGCTGATCGTAGCGCAAGTGCGCTGTCTTTGTCTTCATTTTCATTCTATCCACCCTGCATGCAGTTAACTGAACTTTCATCATGCAAGAAACTTCTTAATTGAAGTAACATTACTAAGACATGTGATGTTGTTACAGTAACACATTACACATTGTGCATGTTACACTCAACATTGGTCACTAAACGTGAAAAATTCAATGCAATCACAACGAGGTAGCCAGTCTACTTTTAATCAATGGTGACTGAGTAATTAATGTACCAAATGACATTTGCACATGCTGCAGCTATTTAGTTATTTAGCTAGTCAATGATATTAGCAATGCATTTTTTTCCTGTTGTATACAGGAAAAACATATATAAACAATATAACAGGGTATTATAGGACAAAAGATCCACAGATCAGATTGGCAACTATCACAAATTTCAAGTGGATTTTTCCAGTGAACATTTTCAATTACCTTCAGCCTCTTCTCTCTCTGGGTTACATTTTGGCTTCACAATGAGTTGTTATTCAAATCCAGAAGTAATGTGCAAAAATATGTCCAGTTTTACCTTTTTGTATGAGAAATGGAGGCATGTACAAATAACTGCAGAATCATTTCAGTTACCACAGAATTCTAGGTGAATACAAATTGATGAAGACGAATATTTACTTAATGTAATTTGGTTTCTTTGAAGGCAAAACTCTGGCACAAAAAAACTAATACATGAATAAAACTCTGAACATGGAGTTACATTCTCAGTGGGGTCATGTCCTGTCAAAACCTCTGTGCCTTCTGTCAGAAACTAAGCTATGGCTCTCTGAACAGGCTGCACTGCAACTGTGTAAGTGTCAGTCACCTTGGGCTGGGATGCATTGGAAATCACAGAAGTGTGAATAGGAGGAGTCTCCCTTTGGCACAGAACACAGATGGCACAACATTAGAGCGTGCTTTGTGCATAGCCTTCTTATTCATTTTCCTTTTTTTCTTTTTTTCTCCCCGTGAACATCTGATGTTAACATTTAAAGCCTTAAAACACATCAAATCAAATTAATAATCCCACTCAACAGGATTATGTCTTAAGGTTTTATCACAAACAGCAGGAACAAATTGCTCAGTGCAACATCCATTCTGTGCTATCACATCCTATTGCTCGCTATACCATAGTACCGGGGTCTCTTTGCAGCCTAGTAATGTGTCTGCTGAAGTGGAGAGGAGTGATTGAATGGGATAACCTCAAAACTCAAGGACTGGGACTGCTATTAGCTGCTATACTCTCAGAGGAGAGGCATTTCAGTCACTGTCTGCTGAGTTTTTTCCTCAGAGCCAATACACAGACACTGACATGTGAATAGAAAGCACAGGCCCAGACACAATCAACATCGAACAAGCAATAGACAACAAATACTGAATAGATTTCAGCACAAAAAGAAATGTCTAACAAACACTGAATAAGCATGAGCAAACCCCCCCTCTCTGTTTGCTCCCAGTGGGTCACGCTTGTTGATCTAAAGCTAACCAGATCTGAGTTTAGGATAAATATATTCATGATTGCATTTCCATGCATGCTTCCAATTTAAACGCATTAAATATTTAAAGTATCCATGCAGTATCTGGATATGTGGTGTGTCAGTAATATTGAACTCTAACCTGGACTTCCTCGATACAAAGTACTGAGACACGGCTACTCGTTCACAGCGCAGGATCTGAAATAACACACAGTACAGTATTGGCTTGGGATTGAACCAGACATCCATCACTTATTTAGCTGGTGACCTTTTTTTTCAGCTACTTGGTCACGATCAGCGACTGGCTGATTGAATTAGCCTTGTGTAAAACATAAACTATGCAGACAGCCACATCTGTGACAGGTATTAGGAATGTGGATTATGAAACAAAATATAATATTTTATAGGATCTTAATATATCTGGACTTCGTGTATCACTAAAAGTAGATAGTATTCTGCCATTTCTCTGCTAATCAGTGTAGAAACTCTATTACAGCATCTTCTATTTTCCCTATAGAAATTTCAGTAAATATAACTGTTGTGAAAGATTAATTACCTCCAACTCCAACAAGATCAGCACTGATTTATGTGCCACCTTTAGACATGCATATTGTAATGTAACTTAGTGTGGCACAGTGGTGTGAAAATCCCCACTGTCACGTTAAATTTAGAGATACAGTAAGAGACACAGATCTTAAAAGTGTTACAGTGAGTATACTCAAATCTATTTATTGTAAAATTTGCTTGAGCAACAGAAGCTCCTTTAACCTGATGAGGAAAATATAAAAATGTGAAAAAAAAAGAGTTACACATTACAGTTTGTAAAATTTGAATGGCAGGTCAGACTTTTAATTAACAGTAAGCCAGAACTGGACAAGGAAATTATTGCAATCATTTCATGTCTAGACTGCACAGGGCCCAAGCCCCTGGTTTGTGATGAGTGAGGAATCTGCGAAACTTCATCACCGGCTCAAGTGATCATCTCTCAAAAAAGATTATCTACCATATTTGAATGATTTGTCTTTTCAGTTGTGAGTGATGTTTGATTGTTTCTGTCATTGATTTTGAAACCAAACTCTATCTTAACTTGCAGAAGGTGTTTTAGTAGCTTACACTTCACAGCACAAGCTCCAGTCTCCGGTGTGTTTATTATGCCTCACCATTCATCTTTATCACGTCTGTAATTTTCGGATGTCATACTTTTCCACTGAATAATTGTTGCCAGTAAAGTATTCCAAGCAGCAATTTTATTTCAATTTGGCAAACCGCATTGTTAATGCACTATTTAATTTAGTTTGAATGTTGACGTTAGTCCTGCAAATGGAGTGTGTTTGTAAGTAGAAATGGATTGGTAGGCAAAATAAAGAGTTTCTGTGTGTAATCTTTACAGCAGGAATAAGGTATAAATTCCAGCTAAACATAAACACTTTCACTTGGTCACTTGAACTGGGTCTTGTTTGTGTCATGAACCATGTAAGACAGTGCATATTTAACTTTAATCGTTACACCGGGTCCTGAGGAATTTAGATTTTGCACAACGTGGATTTTGTGCCATCAACCACTGCCATTAGTTACAGCTGTACAATTACCTTGGTAATGTGTCTGAGGGCAGCTTTTGAGCTGAGGCTGCTCTGCTGTGCGTGGTAAGTTTAAAGAGGTGAGTGCAATGTAGTTGATGCCACTACAGTTTGGCGGTAAAAACTCACTCGAGGTTGAGATTTCCTGACATCTGAAATGGATAATTTTCATGAGGAAGCTCCAACACATACAACATGATGTGCACTATTTTTTCAGATCTAAAATAGAAAATGCAATAATGCATTTAATGTAATGTAAGGGCTCTTCTGTTTTATCTCTCTGTTACAATTCAGTATGTTCTTTGTCAGTGATGATTAATTTAACATGTGATTTTTTTATGTAGCTTCTGCCTCTTACCATAGCTTCCCTTCTTTTATAGCTTCTATAAAGTAGCTAGAATTTAAGATAAAACTGCATTTAGTTTGTGTGTGTTAACTTTTGATTAATAATATTAATATTTTTCAAAAGCAGTGAAAAAAGATATATACAGTACCGTACAGAGGTCTGGAACCACCCCTCAATTACTTATTTTTTTTATTTCCAAGGAGCTAAACTGTCTTGTAATTTTTTAATATAGTCTTGAGACAGAGTTGTCCAGGCTTTCTGAAGGTTTTTCAAAGGTTTCTGGGTACTGGCTGCTTTTTCACTCTGTCAGATACAGGTCCAGTCCGTAACAATGAACCAATTTTAAATTGTACCTTCAGGAACTTTGTCATTAGCAGCCTGTTTTAAAACACAAAATTTGAACTCAATTCTTCAGCGGAATCTTTGAAAAATGCCAAAGACACAAGTCTGGAAGGAATAAAATAGTATTTTTGTACAAACAAGGTGACTCCAAAAGAGCTATTAGCCAAAAAGTGGCCAGCCTAGAAAACTCCAGAGCAGATAAACAGTATCTGAAAGTCCTTAAGTAATAGGAAAAAAAAATCAAGTCAACCTGTCACAGGACCTGAGAGAGTTACCTTACCCTTCAGTTGATCCATCTGCTGTTCCCCAAAACCTCATCACAAATGGTCTCATTGGAGGGGTAGCTGTTAAGAAGATGAAGCTATTCTTAAGGAAGGGGAAAAAGGGGAAAAGGCTGAGATATGTCAAGAAGTGGACAGAAAATCAGTGGCAACAAGTCTTATGCAGTGATGAATCCAAATTAGATCAGTGAGTGTCTTCAAGGATCTGTGAAACACGCTGGTCATGGTTGGTGCTGCATTTCAGCCAGTGGTGTAAGGGTCAAAAACTGACTGAATTATTAATGCAGAAAAATAACATCAGATTTTGATCGACCATGTAACACCATCTGGAAAGTGCATTATTGAAGCAGTGTGGGATCATCGTGACCAGAGATGGGCAGTAACTGTAATCCGATTATTTTTTTCAAGTAACGAGTAAAATAAGGGATTACTATTGCAAAAACGGTAATTAGATTACCGTTACTTTCCCGTAGGAACGCTGCGTTACTGCGTTACTAAAACCGTGATTTTCTTGCGAGAATGTCTCATGACAGTGAGGTAAGCGAGTGTGATGTTCATGACAACAGCTGTGTGCAGATCAACAATGGATCATATATCGAGTGCGGGAGAGAGTATGAGCGTGCAGCGTTTAAAGCGTGAAAGTACTGACCTTATTTTGAGTTTGATTCAGTAAAAAGTGACAAAAACATTAGTGTCCGCTGTGCGTGGGAAGAAAACTTCTTTTTACAGCGAAAAAAACCCCTAAACTTCCAAGCAAGCACCGAGTAGCTACGACGTAATGAGAAACTCACAGAGAAACTGCGGTATCCTTCCACTGACCGCTGCGGCACACCTGCACCAGGATAAACCTCCGCCTACTCTACTCCTGCTTTACAGGTGAAAATAGAGCAAAAGGACCGCTAGTCTTTGACTTTATTTATTTTCTGCTGTGTTTTACTTGCATCTGAAAGAGTGAGTGTAAACACAAAAAAATAATAATAATATATATATATATATATATATATATATATATATATATATATATATATATATATATATATATATATATATATTATGTGCTGGAATGTGCAGAAAATAGGTTTAAATGTTAAACTAATTTCTTCCAGTCAGAGAATGGTGCATATAATTAAAATTTTGCTTCATGCATAAAGTTAAAAGATTAAGTAAGTGTTAAGTAACTTGACCAACACTGATCGTGACAGAGAACAGAATAAAAGGCAGCCAACATCCAAAGAAGAGGTTTGAATGTCCTTCAGGAAGCACGGTGAACTATTCCTGAAGACTACTTAAAGGAGTTACAAGAAAACTTGTCTGAGAGAGTTCATGCCGTGTTCAAGAACGTTGACTTTCAAGTTAATCAGAATTGTGCTAACTACAATTCACTGCATATCCATTTATCTTTGCATGTTTTTCAATAAGTCATTGAACCTATTTCCTGTTTTTCTAGCAAAATATAAAGCAGCAGTGGGTCAGGACTTTTGTATAGTACTGCATATTTAACCAACAGATGTAATTGTGTCATCCAAACTATGTTATTATATTTGTATTCTGCCCTGTGCAAAACTGATTCTTTTTTATCTCCACAGTTCCATATTATAACAGGACACCGTAGGGGTAACCTTTGGCAGCTATCAGCCACAATAGAGCTCTTTGCCATTTAACAGACGTGTAAACCAGATTACCTGATCATTTAGTCTTCATTGGACAGGCAGTCTGGCTTCTACTGTGTGCTCCTGTAGAGATCTCATTCTGTAAGTGTTAGCGCTGGGACAAGGTCCCAGAAAGACCTGAACGCCAGTGTTAATCTCTGCCTGGGCCCACAGCCCATCACTGGGGCCTGTAATCTAGCTGCAGTGATGTTGTTATCTTTACTGGAGAGTACTCAGCTGCGGCTATTGGCTTGTGCGTGCCGAGCCACTACAGGCTCCTTTTGCAGCTTTCTCCTCTGTTTGCTCTTTGCGAGTCCTTTGCACTTTATTTTAGTTCTATCATTTCCACCTTCATTTTCCTGTCAACATTTCCTGTATAAATGTTTAAGTAACCCAAAGCAGCTTAGCCAGAGTGATTGGAGGGGGGGGGGGGGGGGGGGGGGGGGGGTAGCTGAAATGAAGAACAACTTTTACAACAAGTTTTGGTATAAAAATGTAGTTTTGTTCTCTACTGTCTTGTAATGATTAACAGTTCTATTTAAAACCAAACCCAAACATTCTGATAGGTTTTCAAACTTCAGTCAGGTAATCTCTGACACTTCAGGGATTTGGGAGAGTGATGATGCCAATCCAGCTCATCCAGACATCTCTGTGACTGAATATAGACCCAAAGGTCAAAGGGATGTTACTTTTTTGGGGGTTTTTTTAGTCTTTTTCACCTTTCTCATCAGACAAGGGATTCTCCATCATCAGCAGAGAGCCATTAAGGTGTCTCTTGCTTAATGGACTTGTCGGGAATCCATAGACAGGCTGAAGATAAATGGTAAATACTAAAAATGAAGATGGTTAGGTGTGGGAAGATGGCGCAGGAGGGTAGGGGGTTGTCCTGAGTCCACATTGATTCACTTGTCAAATAGTGGAGTCTAATCTCCTCTCCAACAACAAATTACTTCCACATCATCACTTCCATCAAAGCAATACTGAGCACATAAGAGAATGTCATATGCTGCATACTCGTTACTATGTACTTTAAAATATATAATACCTGAATGACATGTAGTAAAAGGCTGAGATTCAAGGCCATTAAACCAATGCCTGCACAGGTTTATGAATGAATGAGAAAGCAGAATAATAGCAGCAATACCAGCTGCCCAACACGGGCTGTTTCTCTTCTCTATTACATTTGAACAGATAAACCACTTCTCAGCAGATGTGGGAATCTCTTTTTGCTCCATGTAAAATGAATTAATGATTTGTTTGGAGTCTATGCTGTGGTGCTGTGAAAAATCTTTAAAGCATGCTTATTTTATTTAAAAACAACTCCAAGGATGTATGTGAGACGATAAGGACGGCTTGGCAATGGCTTTTTATGACACTTACGGTCATCTGTGTAGTCGGTTCAGGCACAGAAATCAATATAGCATGCATGAAATGACATTATTGCATTGAAATTTTAGATTTGCCTAGTCTATTACCTACTAGCCCTATTTGAGGAACTCAGTGGCATTAGTATACACAGCTGCAAACTCTCTCCTCTATTCTGCTCTGTCTGCACACAGCATACTAGTGTGCATTTCAACAGGCTTTGCAATCTCATCTCCATTCATCTCTAACTCATCTCTGTTGAGACATGGTCGGTCTGTAATCTCATTTGATCATCTACAAATTCATTACACCCCCTTGCATTGGATCAAATATAGTGGATATAAGAGTACAAGATACAAGCGTATACTGTCAGGCAACTAGCTACTGTCCAAAAGCAAGGTGTCAAACCTGCTTTGCTGCCACACTTCACAACAACTATCAAACATATGTTAATTAACAGAATTGGACGGTACAAAAGAGCACGCGCTGCTGTCTCACTTGGCAACGTTACAAAACATTTCTAGCATTTGCTTATGTGGTGTGACACATTTCTCTAAAGCAAGGTTAGGTTGCCGTACATGTTGTTTTATGTCAGCTGCCAAATATAAGAAGTTAACAGCTTTTTAGTATCATCTGAATAACCTGGCTTCTCGCTCTCTCTCGTCTTTTTTGTTGTTGTCTGTTTGTTTAAAAGCTAAGCCTCACAGTAAGTGTCATTTTATTTTCTTCCTTTGCAACATAATTTGGCTGTTTACCACTTTAACAGCCTGGTGAATTAATAAAGGTTTGGTATTCCTTTTCCCCCCTATTTCATCTCATTTTTAGTTAACAGCTTTTTTTCTGTACTTGAGCCTGTGTCACGGGCTTATAGTTCAAGCATAAATGGACCCAGCAGAGGCATAAAACTCAGAGTACTGTTCAGGTGGAAGACAAATATTAGCAAACAGAGAAGATAATGGCTGAACTTACCACCACGGTTCAGCAGCTTCTTGCCACCCATCAGATACCCAGAACAGTAGATTGTCATTCGTTCTTTCTGTGTCTCGCAGTTTCATGTCAGAGGTCAAAGTCTAGTAACCACATCTCCATCACATGTGGCTGCAAATGTGCTATTCAAGTCTGTATAAAGCAGTACTATATGCATTCTGAGTTTGTCATATCAGCTCATACTGACTGCCTTGAGTAGGGAAATGGATGAGAAATAGTCCTAAGCAAACAGTAGACAAGGGAGACATCACAACATACACTGATAAGTCATAATTTTGTCGTTGTTTTTCTGCTTCTCTGGTGCAGTAAGTGTGGAACGCTTCTCAGAAACTTGCCCACAACACGAGTGGATGGGTTTTGGTTATTTAACATGTCTGTGAGTGAAGCTAAATATTACCTTTAACAATTAGGACTGCCTATTTTTCACTCTTTTATATGCCCTCTGCGTGGATAGCTGATTCTTTCTGCACTCCTTCCTTGCTGAAGAATTGTAAGTTATTATTACTTCTTTAGTTATGTTTACCATTAGCCGACAAAGATGAGGAATTTTTTTAGAGCCTTTCATTGAGTAAAAGCAGTAAAACACAGCAGTAAAATAAAATACCTCACTACACATCAACTGTATCTGTATTTCAAATTGTACATAGTCCATCAGTATGATATGGATTCATATTACTGCTGCAGACATTACAAGGTTGTACTTTATATTCTGTTTAATGCCCAGCATCACATTCTCTGAAGTCATATGTTTGTAGTGGCTATCCTGTGACAGCTGCGTATCTCAGAATAAACAGCTGTTAATGAGCTTAGGAAAAAGGGTCTACGCTTTGATTTAAAAAATAAAAATGAAAAAGAATTATTCAAATACATTAAAAACAAAAAAATCTAAGTTGAATTAAAATACTGGAGCACTGTGTGTCATGATTAATATGGTTAGTATCTGCTGGGGATTAAAATATTGATGAAAAAGGTGAAATGTTTGTGAAATTGCTTCCTGAACTTGGTACAGTCATTCATTCAAGTGGTTTTTCATACATGCTAATCTGAAACTACTGGCTGATTTAACATCCCCTCTTCATCATCAAGGCTTTCCGTGCTAACTTGTTGAAGGAGTTATTAAAAGTGCTGCAGAAGCTCGTTACTAAAAAAAAATCTGTTAAGAACATGAATGACAAAGAGCTTGTTTAATTGCTAATACTAGGTCAGTTAATACTGCGCCACAAATGTGCAGATGGTAACTGATCTCAGAGTAGCAAAAGCAGACCCAGTTGCAGATTGTCAAGCATGCTATTCTCCCATTAATCTCCCATCAAAAACCAGAGAATTATCTACAATGCACATGTGCAAACAACCAGAAAAGTTGTTGGCCTCTCTGCACATGAGACATGGAACTGACCTACAAGACCTACAATCCTACAACCTACAATAATTTGAAGGATGATGCAAACAAGTAACTTATTGGACTGTTTAAGATGGATGAGATAGGTCACTTTGGCTTAAATAGTCTATTTTTAGATTTTACTGGACAAGCAGTGCTTTCCTTGCTTGCCCTACTGGAATGCTGCTACAATCTGCATATGTTAACTCCTCATCATAAATTTATTGATGCATGTCAGACACAGCTCCTGTGGACTAAGTTGTCAACTACGCTTATTAATGGTTATACTGTCAGTGTGGGTATAACATGCTCTTGGTGTCAGTGGGACAGAGATAATCAGTTCAGCTCCTATTCACCAGTACCTGCACACTGTATGTGAATTCTAGCTGTCTGTATACCTTTGCATTACTCAATGCAATACTTGTTGTTGGTAGTTGATCCTCAGCACTCAATTAATGTGACTCTTCTTAAAATTATTCCAACTTCAGTTCATAGTTTTAGCAAATTTAAACAAGAAGGCCAAGCCCTTCTAAAAATTCTGGCATCCACAGAAGATGCATTCGCATAATAACTAGCTCACAATCTGCAGACTGCAAAAGGTGTGTAGTAGTAACATGAGGTTTTCAAATCTTTTCTATAACATTTCTAATATATATAATGCTTTAGGAAACAAATAATTTATTTTCCTTTACACAAAGTTAGGGATTGCATCATTACATTGCCATGCCCATCTCCTCAGTTGGCATTTTTTTTAAGACTAATCATAAAGTCAGGCGTCCTCTGACAGATTTCTTTTAGAGGCAGTCTTTTCCAAATTCTCTATTTGTGAGCCTTGATTTGAGCCTAAGTCATATGGGAATGTCATGTCCCACTTTGACTAATTTTGCATTGTAATTTTAAGTTTTTAATAATATGAGATGTTGACATATCGTTTCATGTTTACGAAAAACAAGGGCACTGTAGCACTACACACTCGTTCAAATCAATACACTCACGGCAAGCTATAATTTAAAATCCTTCATGGAGGATTGTGCATGGGTAAAGTTAGAAAGAAACCTTACAGGGGGTCAACCAAGTCATTCAGGGTGAGAACTGGCTCGAGGTTTAAGTCACACTGGGTCAGAGATACTATACTAAAAGTCTCTGCAAAACAGAGATCATTAGTTAATTTCCAGCTTCATGTGTAGGCATCTTCAGCCAGCAACTCCAGCTTGCACACTGGGAAAATGCAAATGTGTGCCTCTTAGCTTGTAAGGGCACTTGGAAGAAATATGAGATGGTCTGTTTGTGCTGTAGGTACATTTTAGCTGACGGGCCCAAATGGGCAAAAGCCAAAACCAATCAATAAATGTTCTTTTTCAGATTTCCTACAGTTTCCCTTATGAAAAACTTCAGAGACTGGATTCATTTACCACAAAGTTAAATGTTAAAAGTTAAAAGTTAAATGTCTGTGCCAGGATGGCTATCATAAATTTTAATTGCTATTGCTGCCAACTTTTAAGGGCCTGAAAGGGCCTGAAAGCACAACATCTACAGTACAGTAGATTGATTATTATTGTGATTATTGTGTAGGATAACAATGTTCCCAATAACTACTAATTCTAACCACATTGTCTCAAGCTGACAGGACAATACTTTGACCTCAAAAGCTTTGCCAGCAAGTTTTCACCCTGTTGGAATCTGATAAGGTACATTGGTTGGAATTTCAAGGAGTCTAATCTGTGTCTTTAAGAAATGACCATAGTTTTGACTTTGTATTATAAATATAGCTTCAGTTCTTCTTTTTTCAGCTTCCCTGTTTCCTTTAATACTTGTGCATTACTCACTGCAATACTCACTGTTGGCAGTGATGTCTATCATGATTGCATTGTTACAAATTTGCCTATATGTAAATTTAAATTGGAGAGGGTATGTGAAAATTGTCCTTTTTTCTAAAAGGGAAGAAAACTTTTATTAGTCAGAGGCTTGATGACTAAAATAAACCTAAAATGGGGTCAAAGCAAGTCCAAGTTTCCCTGTAGATCTGTTCCTCTTTGTGACAAATAAAACTAGAGGATGTTCACGCAAATTGTGCAGATGGATGCAGCAATGTGCAACTTCTGAAATGGAATATCCTTGTAATTGAAAACATAAGTTATAGCCTTTCTTGCCTTTTCTGAAGCCAGAGAAGCCGTTTCATGGGAGGAATCACACTGGCAAAGATGGGGACATGGCTTTCGAATGTTCTGACTGTTCCAATCTAACAGATTAATGAGTCACACAGACCTATGCCAACTCTGCCCCAAGGAAAGGAGGACACATGATGCTCTATATCAATAAAAAGGACCTTTTCCCCTCATTCCACAGATGAAGTGAGATGGCCTGTGAATGGCTGTTTGCAAAAGGGCAAATTTATATTGAAGGTTAGCTCGGAATCTTTAAGTAAAGCTTGTAGTGGTTTTCCATATGTCACTGACTCATTCACGAGTTCCATTTGAGCAAGCAATTTAATGTGTAACACAATAAATCTTTGCCAAAGCTCTTGAGACATTATTAAAACAGGAAAAAAAGAAGGGGAAAAATGCAGCAACAACTAAATGTAATCGAACTAAAGAACCAAACATTATCTAGTTATACTGCTACTGTCAAATGTCATGATAACAGTAATAAGTAATTATGTTTCCAATTTTACCATTAATTAGTAATAGCAATGTTTCACTTACATTTCCACAGGCAAATACTGCAGGCCACAGTATCAACTTATTATATTCTTTATAACATAATTAGAATGATTTCAGATAACGCTCAACAGTAACGTTAGTTGGCATATAAAAATGAACTGTAAGTGTACAAGTGCAAGAAGTAATGAGGTAATGTGGAATCGACATTTTCAAAGATGTGCAATTAATGTAACACAATGGATATAAATAATGGTTACATACATAATCCCTATTTAAAGGTTGTTATATATTTCTAAATATATTATTCACCCAGTGGTGCTACTCTGTACACTCTGATTTAAAACATCTGGTATATCTGATCCAAATGGTAGTGGAATTTTGGATGAAATTAAATGGAGCCAAACTTACATGTAAAATGCAAAATAGTTTAAAAAACACCAACCTGTTTTGCCCCTACAGTTATGCTTTCAACATGAAGCTGAATCTTTTGCCTCTAAGCTTAAAGGCTGCACATTTTAATGACCTGAGTTTGAGTTGGGAGTTTGAAAGTTTCTTGTTAACTGTCACAGACAAACATGTAGGGCATAAAAACATGAATATTTATATATATTGTATGACAACCATGTTTATGTCACTATTTCAAGCTCTCAAATCTCATATACTCTAAATGCCCAAATAACGCCCAAAACATCCAAACAAAGTGGGACGTTCATCCTGCAAACCTCCCATCTATGGATCTTTAAGTCTAATAGATTAACTATTAACTCCAAGCATATATGGTGTTTTTGATGTCCCAGAAGACATAAATGAAACACGTTGCTAACTCATGGCTGAGTATTTTTGCTTTGAAACTTCAGTGTACCAATAAATACATATCTAAACATACCATGGGAAACTATCGTTGTGGGCAGGGGCTAACTTGTGGAAGCTGGCTATAGGGAAAAGTGTTCATTTAATATTAACACCACATTTTAAACACATTTTGTTTATGTGCAGCATTTTCATTTAATTGAGAGAGTCTCTACTGCTACCCCGAGCCAGCCATATATTTATAGTATTAATTAGGTCAGTAACCACAAGCTAGCGAGACAACACAATAGACCATACAGCAGCAAAAATCAGCTGTTTATTCTGTGTCTCTATTTTACCAGGGATATACAAAGGATTCATCCATTTTTTCAGTTCTAGTAGAATACCAATACATTTGCATTGGTTACCTGTGGGTAGGTTACTGATCTGATACAGGTGTTAAATTAATAACCTGAACTCCACACTCAGAAGAAGAAACTGGGCATTTCTTTTACTTGTAAAGCAATATCAGGCTTGACTTAAACATTGCCTTTTGAACTCTGTAAAATATAACAAATGCAAGCAATAGCATCAGTTTACTGATTCTGTAAAATAATAAGAAATCTAATGGAACCAAAATAAAAAAAAGTCAAAACACGTACAACCCCAAATCCAAAAAAGTTGGGACTCTATATAAAATTCCAGTAAAAACAGAAATTTGATATGTTTTCTTTGTCTAAACTGAAAAAAATGTGCCATTAAAGTAAAAAATAAGATCATTTTGAATTTGATGGTAGTCTAAAAAAAACTGGAACAGGGCTGCTGTTTTGCTTTTGTTTTGTTTTGTTTTTTTGTGTAGCATCTCTTCTTTTAAGAACAGTCCTTATATTCTGGGAACTGGGGAGACTAGCTGCTGGACTTTTGGGAGAGAAATGTCCTGATCTCGTTTGATATAGGATTCTAGCTGCTCATCAGTCTTGGATATATGTTTTCACATTTTTCTTTTCAAGACACACCAAATGTTTTCAGTTCAGTACTCTTCTACTGCAAAGCCATGCTGCTGTAATAGATGTGATATGCTTAGCATTAGTAGGTTTAGCATTGCATTGCTGAAATATGAACAGTTTTCCCTGAAAAGGACATCATCTGAATGGGAACATATGTTACTTTAAAACCTGTATTTACCTTTCAGCACAGATAGTGTCTTTGCAGATATGCACGGTTTTAACACCAGAGGTACTAAAGCATCCCCATACCTCCAGAGATGCAGGATTACAAACTGAGTATTGATAACAAGTCAGATTGTCCCTCTCCTCTGTTTTTTAATGTCCTTGTTTATCCAGGTGAAAATCTCACTGAGATTAAAAATCTCATTTCCAACAGAGACCTGGCAAGACAAATTTTGGCATGTCCCTGAGCACATGCAGTGATTTCCATGACAGGGATTATGCCTGTTTTTAATAAAGTCCAACCCAAGAATTCTATTTCTTTTGATCTCATTACGCACAATTTGTGGGCACAGTTTTTTGTTGTTGGGGTTTTTTTTTGCACTGATGACCCTCTTCCAATCTTTACTTCTCTGTTTGTCTATAGGTCCTCTATAGGGCCCCAAACATGTTATTATTTTACATGAACCATTGTTATAGCTTGGACATTCAATGTGTATACTGGCAACTTCTAGCTCAAATAACTGTTTTTGAGCAGGATTTAAAAAATAAAAATGTTCAGAGACACCATTATACCTTAATCCAAATGTGCGGTAGGATTTCTCATGTGGTACTAAAAGTTGTCTCATTCTGTACCTCTTTGGAAAGTACTTTCAATAGAAACATCCTGATTGCTCTATTCACCATGCTGCTGGTGGCAATTTTGCATCTCCTACTGAGAAGAGAGTTCAAACTCTGGTAACACTGAGCCATCAGTTTTTAATAATATTATGAGGCATTCTTTAAGGACTGGAAACCACTCTTGATTCTGCAGGATCTGCCTACTATACAAGTGCTGGCTGGGATTTTATCAGGTTTTTTTTTCATCTTAGAGAAAGAAAGAGAGAGAGAAATTTGCATGAGCAGAAATATTAAATACTTAAAAATCAAGAAATCATGGAGGAAAATAGACACATCTTTGCTCTATCTTGTTGCCTCAAAACCTGGATTGAGCGAGCCTTGAGAAAATCATCATTTATTGATGCCTGCTCTGCAAATATATATAAGTCCAGCAAAGATTTGCGTAATGCAAGCATTAAGAATGGACTATGCCACCACATTAGCCTTACAAAGCAAACACAATTCTTCACAGAAATTGTGGGACAAAATAGAGGGCGTCTGTTTGGTTGTTTATTACAAGAATAATGAAATTCCACAGATGTCACATGACTGAATGTAATTTTTATGATTTTATCCTGACTTGAAAACAATAAATGGGCTCTGGAGTGCATTAATAGAAACTCTGAAACAACTGTCAGTGTCATCTTTTATCAACATGAACGGACTCATTTTGCCATGCGGGGAGAAAAGTAATTATGGCTCTTAATTGAAACTGGTAGTGAATTATAGTGAGGGGAGGGGGTTGAAATGGTTTCCTATGCATGAAGTGGAGAAAATAACTGACTGTGTTATCAGATTTAAATCAGAGCTCCAACAAACCTATATTGAAAACACAGTTTGCATGCTGGCATTGCCATTGGAAAGCATTAAATCAAAGAGAAGGTTTTGGTGATGTGAACTCTCTTAATCTGTGCATTTACATCCCAATTTGAGCAGTAAGTTTTCAGGTAATGCAGGATCAAGATAAGATTTCAAAATCCAGTTGAAAGTGACAAATTTATCAAAATTACTGCATAAGAGTCAAACGAATAACAAACTTTTACAAACAACAAAATGAGTAAAATATCTAAATATCTGTTTGTGTGTGATGAGGTTTACCCTGAGATCCCAGTAAGTAATAACAGAATTAATGGGCAAGATATTGAGAAGGTACCTCTTTGAAATCAAACTTAGCTAGGAAGGGAAAAAAATCACCACACTTTAACACAACAAAACAAAAATATAAGATGAATAAAATGAATGAAATAGAAGAAATTTAAATTAACCCTCTCAAGGCAGGCATTGCAGATTTGCAACAAGTAAAAGCTAACAACCTGATTACCCCACATAAATATTTTATGAGGGTTTTTTTACTCAGAAGTACCACTGCAGGTGTTCTTTTGTGCATTAGCAACAAAAACTTAATTTGAGCCTGAGAGGGTTAAAAAGAAAACAAAGATGAATATTATGAGGTTAAATGGTATATACAGGTAGTTTTAGAAGGAGCATCGTCTCTCTGGTTGTCAGTTAGGACATGACATGACATCTGTGATTGACAGCTCTGATGTGTCCGCTGACAGACAACACAGCTTGAGGGTATGAAATAAAAGGAGTCTCTGTAAAAATTGCTGAAGATCACGCAATTCCACCGGGGACTAATCAGACTGAAAAGTCAACTTTAAAAAAATGGCAGTCATAGTTAATAAGCATAAAATCAAAGTTTTCAAAATGTCATGAACTTCGGACGAATCAGTAAAAATAGTTTTGGGGAAGTTATTTTCCACCATTTATTTAGGATGAATATGAAAGGCCTCTTTTTAGCAAATAATAGTGGTATTCCTCTTAAAAAAAACTGAACCTAATTAATGTATGTCTATGAATCTATGACACAAACTATCTGTGACTGGTATTCAGGGCTTTTGTGGTTTCAATTCTTTTTTTCATGGTTTTAGTGAGATATGTGGTGCAAATGGCCACTGCTTTGGTGTTTTGTGCAGCAGTTTCCATCAATCACTCTATATCAGTGCTGTCATCCCATTTCATGTGACCAGACTGATGGCAGCTTGCACCAAAACAAACAAGCATAGGCTGTCCTAGTGAAGCAGTTTAAGGAACTTCAGATAGTCTGACTTCAACAACCTAGATATTTTTTTAGGAATTTATTGCAAACCCCACCCAAAATTAGAAGACTTAACATTTGTCACTATTTTAAGACATATTATGTCATGCTAATATTATGTATTTAAATGCTAAACATGATATAAAATAATTTATTTTTTCAGTTATTTTGTCTGGACTGACTAATCCAGTGACAACTCACATGAGGTGACTTTAGCAGAATTAAATGAGATGAAAAAGTATTACTGTTAACTTCTGACTGACCTTACAAATGATTTGTTGTGTCAGTGAATTCTAAATCTGTTTTGAAGGTAATTCCACAGCTGCTCAGGAAAATACTTGTTTGGGAGGGGAGGAATTTTAGTCATCTTTTATAAAGCCTCATGAATCTATCGGGGGGAAAAAGTTCATTTTAAAACATTTTATCATTGAGATGAAAAAGGTCAGGGCTGTTGGCAGGATCGTATTACTCTGGAAATACGTGCTGCTGTGCTGAATCTGAAACTTGCATTAGTTTGCATGTCTGCATTAAGAATCTGGAGAAAGGATTCTCATCCTGTAGCTCAGACCTAACGAGAGCTGTCTAGCAATGTAAAATAAATACCTGTTTCTACTTACTGATTTCATATGGAAGATTTTCCTCAAGAGGAATATGCATGCTTCTTTAAAAAAAACATATTAAACAAGGGCAGAAGTACACAGCAGAATGTTGACAAAAAAAAATAGAAGTTATGTAGTTGTCATGGCATCTTTTTGAAAAAGTAGTTGTGTCTTTGGCTCTGAATGACCTTTATAACTGTAATATTTATACTATCCTAAGTATGCTTTACCATAAAAATATATTTTAAAGTAGTAGCAATGTATTCACAAATATATGATATGTTTGGCTGATGTATTTCTGAATACATAGAGCAGCGGTCCCCAACCCCCGGGCCTCGGACCGGTACCGGTCCATGAGTTGTTTGGTACCGGGCCGCGAGAGTTGAGGCTCAGGTGTGAAATGTATGGTTTTCAGGGTTTTTATCGGTTTTCAGCGTTATTTTGTTATCGTTTTTATCGTTAACTCGGTTTTCCTGGGTCTTTTCACGTGTGTTATGAATAAATCTTCTTTTTTTCCGGTACCGGTACTAGTTTTATTTTGTTGTATTTATCCGCAACACCTTAAAGGCCGGTCCGTGAAAATATTGTCGGGCATAAACCGGTCCGTGGCGCAAAAAAGGTTGGGGACCGCTGACATAGAGTACTTAAAAAGTATCTGGTCATATCAGCCTTACTGACTGTCACGGTTCTGGGTCATTTTGACCCAGCATTTTGAGTTTCTTATGTTTTGATTTATTTTTGAATGATGGATCGTTTTTTGTTTCTCTGGTGCTTTGTTGATTATTATGATTAATCTATGTTTCAGTTATTCTGGTATATTTCTGTATTATGATTAATGTTCTGGTTGTATTTTGTCATTATTGCAGGTTTAGTTCAGAGTCTAGTCTGTCTAGTCCAGGGGTGGGCAACTCCAGGCCTCGAGGGCCGGTGTCCCTGCGGGTTTTAGATGTGTCCTTGAACCTGCACAGCTGATTTAAATGGCTAAATTAGCTCCTCAGTTCTCCTGTCCTGCAGTTCTCCAGAGGCCTGGTAACAAACTAATCATGTGATTTAGGTGTGTTGACCCAAGGTGAGATCTAAAACCTGCAGGACACCGGCCCTCGAGGCCTGGAATTGCACACCTCTGGTCTAGTCCGTGTCTTAGTTAAGTGTGTCTTGTTTCCTGTTTTACTTTGAAGGTTCATGTTCATGTCTGATGTCAGTGTTTCTAGCTTTGCTTCCCCTGTTTTGTTAGGTCTCATTCCCCCCAGCTGTGTTCCCCTTCTGTCTCTAATTCCTTGATGACTTCCTCAGTTTATTTAAGCCCAGTATTTCTTTGTGTCGTGTCGTACCCTCAGGTCCTGCCTGTGCGTTTCTGTTTTCAGCGGTCATTGTTCTGTTTATGTTTTGTTTCTTACCAGCAATAAAGCTGAGATTTTTTGAGTTGAAATCCTGTCTCCACGAGTCCTGCATTTGGATCCTCACCTCCGCCTGCCTGCACACAGAGCTCTGACACTGACAGATATTCAATTGAATTCAATTTTATTTATACAGCAGCAAATCACAACAACAGTTGCCTCAAGGCAGTTTATATTGTAAGGTAGACCCTATATCATATCTGATATCAATATATCAGCAGTGTTAGAAGCTTAAACTATATTTTAAACATTTGATATATGAAACTTACAGCAATCATTATAAAGATTCAAACTTTCTAACCTTTTTATGCAATTTGGAGAAGGTCAAGCAGATGGTTGGATTAATTTTGAGACAGAATGACCCTCTGGCTGGAAATGTTATTAATATAACATTTAGCCAGTAATAGAACTTTAGACAACTTAAGTAACTAACTGTTTAACCATCTAACCATTTAGATTTCTATATTCTAGACATTGATTGATTGATCCACAATGATGTAGGAGAACGCTCTGTTGTACTGATGTTGGACCTGGCATCTGCCTTTTTTTTTTTTACATTATACTCAGTAGGCTGAAAAACATTACATAAGAGTTATAAATGTATTCACATCCCATTGACTGATGATTCATTTACCTATTTTATATAGTGTATCTTTTTGTTAATATTATGTCTCCCTCAATTAAAATGACTTTTCAGCTATTTTCTTCACCTTTCTGTGTCTGCTTTTAAATACAGTTCCTCTTCTCATGCCTACAGAGTGCCCCAAGGTTCTGTTTTGGGGCCTATATTGTTTCTTTAAAATCTGCTCTTTACCTCTTCAGATTATTTTGAACACTTTTAAGGACATTTCACTGCATGTCTTTTTTTCTCCCCGTTAAATTCAGGTTCTGCTTTTGACTTACAGAGCAATGCATGGACATGCACACAGATCAGTGAAAGTTTCACATCTTTACATCTCCAGCAGGGCCCTGAGGTTATGTGATCAGGGCTTGCTGGCTGTGAACCAAAGGAGATAGAGCTTTTGTAACAGTGGCCCCCAGACTCAAAAACACTCACCCACTGAACCTTAGAACTGTGGACTTGGTGTTCTCTTTTAAAAAGCAGATAAAAACTCATCTTTTTTACCTTGTTCCGGTTACCTTTTTAAAAAAATGTTTTTTGCTTTTTGGTTGTGAAGCACAAGTGTGTTATATAAATAACATTTTACTCAGTTACTTTAGATTGATTTGCTGAAGGGACACAAGTGCTTAAACACAAGTCTACTTTGAGTTGACCAAAATGTAGCTATAAACTGATCATAATAATAATAATAATAATAATAATAATAATAATAATAATAAAAATAATAAGATGATGATGATGATGATGATGATGATGATGATAATAATAATAATAATAATAATAATAATAATAATAATAATAATAATGATGAAAAAATAAGGACCCAGACAACATGAGATGAGAGCCAAAGCACATGTTTGTATTGGAGTGTGCTTGCGTGTACGTGGATATGAGAGAACCGGACAACATCAAAGCAGTCAGTAGAAACAGGAAGTGACTGCAGGAAAGTGTATAAAGAGAGAAAGAGGATGTGTGGTGAGTGTTAAAGGTGTTACATACGACATTCAGAAGCCTTGAATGTCACAGTGGATCACCTGCATGTCAAAGCATGACAAAACACCTTTCCTTTGTGTTTCATTTACAAGCTGAAAACAAGAAAAGGAAAAAAGGTCTAGTCACAACCATTAGCCTGATCCTACTATGTAAAATGCATTAAATGGCCAGGAGGAGCTAGCGTAAGATGACACATGTTGCGCCCAGCTTTGTCTTGACAGTATTTGCTATTGTTTTGATACTCTCCTCTGTTGTGTTTCACCATTATGTGTGGTCTGCTTGTATGTGTCTGCTCCACGAAGCAGAGGAAATGTTTACAGTGAAACTGAGCAAAGAGCAAACCAGCAGTTGACATGCTCAAACTGAATGAAACAAGTGCATATACCAGATTTCTTGAACAACATAAGGACTGACTGTGATACTCTGCTAATGCAACATTATTCCATTACATTTAAGTGACAAAGAAAATGCACCTGTAACATAGGTTGTATGTTACAGGTGGGGAGCCATCCAGCGTACTCTACTCCCCCCAAGACCCGCCAACCTGTGGACCACGTTGAAGCACCGGGTGAGTCAGGCGTTGGTATCTTTCATGTGGTGGAGTCACTGCACTGGGGCATGAACTGAACAATGGGTGAATGGGCATCCCAGGAGATAATAATGAAGAAAGTCAACTTCCCACTGGATTGCCAGGCACTCTTTTTTACAGTGCTGTACCTGGTTTAATGCTCCAACAGTTTCTGGATGATATACACCAGTTAAGGAGATTGACCCCTCTTTACCGCTGGGACAAAACAGCCCCCTGCACCTCTGCTTGAAGCATCAGCCTGCACGATAAAAGTGAGTGAAAAATCATCAGTGTGGAGCTACACAAAACTATAGGGCTACACAAAGTGTTGTGTGACTTTTCTATTGCATAGAAAAGCATAGCACCCAATTCCATCACCCAGGGATGAGTCTCAAAATGCTGCTCTATGAGTTGGGCAGGGGCAAGAATATATCTGCAAAACACTGTTGCACTGCACCAACATCTGCTCTTTGGGTTGGAGTGAGGTAGCCATCACAGTGGCGTGAGGATGAAATAGGTGAATGGGCACGTCAGGCCCTAACCCATCTCAATCCTTAACCAGCCTCACCAGAGAAGCAGATTCAGCCTCCCTCTAGGCTTTTAAGAAGATGAAATGATATATCTTTGTTGCTCCAACTCTGTCCCACTGCACCACTTCATAGTCAACACTTGCTGTGTGACCACCAAGGGTCTTTGCCACTTGGCGAGTAATTGAGCTGGATGAAAGGAGCAATGCAAGCATTTCATCTCACGGTGAAATTTGCTTGAGTCTAGCCCCTACAGGTCCTGCTAACATTTCTGGGCCTGGAGCAAATTCTGTCATGATGACCTCCCCAATGTGTGCAGCTTTGTTCTCAGGTCCAGAATGTACTGGATTTTATTCTTACCTGGGCTTGGACCTTCCTGCCAATTGTCTTTCATTAGTTCCAACAGCCCCCCTACAGCTTTCTGCTGAACCGCAACTCAGAGAGCGAAACTCCTGTTGAAGTCTAGGGCACCTCTTGCACTGCAAACATAGAGGGTCCAGCCAGCAATCCCAAATGCTTCATCCTCATGAACCATGGACTTTCAAGTCTTCAGCTCAGCAGCTCCACCCACCTATCAGTCTAAATGGTGGTCCAAACAGATTTAATGCCCAGCAATTCATACGATTCTTTTAGTGTGCAAGATATGGATGATGTTCCCTGGTCATACAGTATCTCTTTTGGAATGCCGACTCGGGAGATGACCTAAAACGGCACTTGCGCAGTACTTGTTGCATAGCGCCATTGCCTCGAGATATCTATATATCTATAAGTTGCATAGATCATCAGAAGTAATACAAAGCAATATCCCCATGAACTCTGGTTAAATGGCCCAATGAAGTCCATGTCAATGTGTTGAAATGGGACCACCATCAGTGGTAACACAACAGTGCTCTTGGAATGGCTGGCTGGTTCACCAGCTGACATTCTGGGCAGGATATGCACAACTGGCACACATCCTACTAGATGCACTGCATCACCGCTTTCCTACAACTGAAACAGACCACACTCTGTCACAACATGCTTTTTCAAGTCTAGGGCTTCATGCCCTTATTAGATCATAAATACAACCTCATAAATACTACAAGTAACACATGACATATTACACTGTCATTGTTTGGTTAGGGATTAACACCCTCTCCAAACAAACTGCAGAAGCAGAGTATGAAAAATTAAATGCACCGATAATGCTTGAATAGGAATTAAGATTGTAAATAATGTTAAAGTTAATGACAGTACAGTTAGAAAAAAAACTAAACAAGAATATCTTGTTTGGAAGGAAAAAAAGGAAAAGCCTATTGTCTCTGAAAAGCACTCAGGTTTGGTAAGTTTATTCTGAACAAACCACAACACTTCTTGAACACTGTCCCTGGACAGATAAGAGAAAAAATGAGATATTGGGGCATAACACACAGCACCTTGTTTGGTGGAAAGCAAACACAGCATGTCAGCATAAACACCTCATACCAACTGTCAAACATAGTGGCGGAAGGGTGAAAACAAAACCAGGAGACTGATTCTTCAGAAAGGAAAGAACTGTTACAGATAAGACGATGGAGAAGAAGAATTGTTTAAACTAGAGAACCTTGGGTCTGCTGCCAAAAACTGAACAACTATTGTTTTGCTGCACTAGACTTGTCTCAACTGGATTTCTTTTCACCATTACGTTCCTGACAAGATGCACTTGAAGATTTCGCAAACATTTTTACTTATATTTGAGAAAAAAAGGAATATCTAAGTTCAAACTAATCCAACGAATTTCCTATCAAGCAAATTGCATGCAATAAATAATCTCATTATGCTGCCGAAAACCTACGTTATATAACCCAGTATCATGGTGGTGAAGGCCATAATGTGATTCACATGATTTCTTTGACTCCTTTGCTTTTTTCTCCTAGGCTTAACTTGCCCTGCATTCCCAGAGCTTCCATATACAACCAAATCATCCATACATGGCCCACTCCTTTCCTGAACTTACAAAAACCACATTGTACCTCCATATATTGTGAAATTGATCAAATTCAGTGATTATCACCTGTAGAGGATTAAAGATCCTTCAATGTTTGGATTCCTAAAAGACTTAAGTAACAAGATGTGTAAAAGTGACCTTCAAGACTTTATGAATGAAACTGCTGTCAAGAAAGAGCGATTTGTACTGCATCATAGCAAAGACACATACACTTTTTTTTTTACTCTTTTGGGTTAAGGGTTTATGCTGGAAGATTTGTAAGAACTGATGTCTGACATGGCTTTTAATAGATTTAGCTCCACATAATTCAGCAAAGCTGTGCAAAGACACCCATTTCTTTTTTGAGAACTTGAATGGTGCCAAGTTTGACTTCTTTCCCATTTTACTTCACAGCTGGTACAACAGAGAATGCATATTTTTCTCAGTGGAATGTAGTTGACTCATGTAATGCACAAAGATGCCATCAAAGCCTGTTTGGTTGGGATTCAAAGGGATAGACAGACCCCCCGTGGGAAGCGAAGTCATATGGGAGAAAAGTTAGGCAGCGCCTTTGAAGCCTGAGTAAATGAGGCGCTTTTGCTCTTCTGGGGAGTGGAAGAGGGACTCGGCAAGAGGATGCCTGTGATGCAGACAGACATACCTGAAGATGGATCATTTTATAGCAAGGACAAGTGCCATGTCACTTTAACAGTTTCTAGATCCAACAACTCCTGTAGACTCTGAGGTGCAGAGGTGAAGTGAATTGTGCAACAGCAGTGGTTTGAGTGAATAGTTTCATGTTCTTTCAAGCAACATTAAATCAAGAACAAGCGAAACAGAAAGCAAAACGGTGCAAGCGGTGAAATATATCTACATTGCTGTACAGATTTTCTGATTTGACAATCTCTAACATTTCTTTAAAAAAAAAACCCATTCCAATGTAAAACTGGAAATGTTACCCATTGGTTGTAATGTATTACTATGGTATTCCACATACAATATTTTTCTTTGGGGCTGTCTAGGGCTGTGGTGTAAATTGGCACTTTGAACACCAGGGTGCATGGTAGCAAGCTGCATCTTCACAATAAAAATATGCTGGCCAGACAGCAAGCAGCTTTAGTGTTAATATAATGCAGCCGTGTGGGGATTTATCACCCTAATTGACTGACATTTAGACTTTTTTGTCACTCTGTTGAATTAAACCGCGTCTCATCGTCATCTCATTACATTTTCCACACAGACTGACATTTGTTTGACACCTTGTACATTATGCACTTGGCAACTCTACTGTGATGTCAGTATGAAGAGTTCACACAGGTACTAAATTACTTACAGTTTTATAAAAGAAGCTGTGTTAGAGCTGCACATGACCTTTTAATATTCAGTTCTAACATAAAAGCTCATTTTGTGGCAGGAAGTCAAAACTTACACAAAGAAAGATTCACTCTGATTAGGACTGTGAAATATTCAGACATACACAAAAATGACACATTTCGGAAGCTGGTGAAAACAGATGTGGAACACAGCTCACCTGTTAATTAATCCGTGGCATATTGAAGCATGGCTTTTCTAGAAAGTCTTTTGATCTGAGTTTGATTCATAATGAGACCGCTAATCTCGGGTTGCAAAGAATCGTAATATAGAATAATTAGTGACTTCAACAGAAAACATCACTTTACAAATTTACAAAACCATTTCAAATTCATAACAATATTTAGGCTTATGTCAACTAAATATTGAATTTACAGCAAAAACACTTTGTGTTCCCCACTCTTATTTCCGTGGATCTTTTCCAGTGGGACAAATTATCACTTCTTTTTTGTTGAGGGTATAAACTGCGAGATTTATAAGAACTGTTCAGCTCTATTCTATTTATACAAAGCTAAATCACAACAACAGTCGCTTCAAAGCACTTTTGTGTCTTGCATGGGTTTTACCACATTTACCTGCATACATTTCAGCAAAACTGTACCAACATATGGATCTTCTCTAATGGGGTAAATTAGGACTTTCTCATATTACTCTGCTCGATGAGTTGTCTCTTCCCTTACACCAAATGTCACACGACTGACATTTGGTGTAATTAATTCCAGTTGAGTTTTCTATTTCTGACTAAGCTGTGTCAAACGAAAGCAGGATGGTGTCATTTTATCACCTCTCACTAGCACCTCCTGTTTGAAAGGCAGAGCAGTAGGTTGACAAACAACACTAAACTCTTCATGAGGGGCAATCTACAAAACTCAACCAAGGCTATGTTTGCATCTAGAAATGAGCTTTCACTTGAGACAAAGCCATTATTAAGATTACTTTCATTGGTGCTCATTGGAAGTAGACACTGCTGGGGCTATAGACCCAGTGTATGCCATAACCAATCCTTTAAGCCAGCGGTCCCCAACCTTTTTTGCGCCACAGACCGGTTTATGCCCGACAATATTTTCACGGACCGGCCTTTAAGGTGTCGCGGATAAATACAACAAAATAAAACTAGTACCGGTACAGAAAAAAAGAAGATTTATTCATAACACACGTGAAAAGACCAAGGAAAACCGAGTTAACAATAAAAACGATAACAAAATAACGCTGAAAACCGATAAAAACCCTGAAAACCATACATTTCACACCTGAGCCTCAACTCTCGCGGCCCGGTACCAAACGACTCACGGACCGGTACCGGTCCGAGGCCCGGGGGTTGGGAACCGCTGCTTTAAGCCGTCACTGGCCAAAATAGCAGTTTGCAAATTCATCATGTAAACACTGGTTTTTAACACAAAGAGACAAGGAATACCCCCCAAAAGATTTATGGATCTATAACCACAGAAACACCACAAAGGTGTTGGCAGTTTAGCTGCACCTGAAATAACTTGACTGAAACAAAAGGCTCAAATAATCAGATTACTAGTTAACAATTGAATGACAAAGCCCGAGTTTAATGAAGCAAACCTATTGCTTAAATGTGCTTAAACCATGTTGTGATTACCCCAAATAAGCAAATAAATTAATAAATAAAGCAAAGGCAGAAATAAAGGACACAGGAGAAAGAGAGATGGAGGGCACCGGAAGAACATCAAGCTATCTAGAGCGGCTGAGCTGTAATTTACTTGAGAGACGACAGGCAAGATACAAGCAGAAGTCCCAGACTGATAGCTTCTGGTTATGAGGGGGGTGGAACATCAGTTATCTGGTGGCTAAGTGACAGAGCGTGTTGATTGTACACAACACAGCCACAACTCTTCAAAGAGGAACGCCAGGTCTTAAATCAAAGAAAATCCCTGTCGTTTTTCTTTTGCCCTCCTTGGCAATCTATTTCTCTTTAATATTTCTTCACACGCATACACTCCACCCCTGTATGTTGGCTTGTTTCACACTTTACAAATGATGAGACAAGAACTTTGGCCAGCTCTACTGCACGATGCATTTTTAAACTCCACATGAAATATGTACGATAAGACTGTCTACAACTCACGCCAGACTCAAGCTGCAGAATAATGACAGCGTCGTAAGCCGCATGAGCAAATAGGTAATGTGCACTTATTACAATTTAGTGTACGCTGTTTTCACATGACTACATTAACTTTCAGTCCTCCAGAAATGAGACTTTGAAAGACTTTTTTGAATAAGAACTCACGAGTAAGCTACGATATCAAACAAAAGCCAGTGTTAACCCAACAGCTACATAGCAGCAGGCAGCAGCTCCCACAGCTGAAGGCTTGAATTGGGTTGTCAGTACAGACTTGAAGGAGCAGCAGAGGGCCTCAAGCAGCAATTATCAGACTGGCAGCTGCTGATAACTGCCACCAGACAAAACAGGACCGTGAAATATTACCCCTCTACCCTCAGCTCCCCCCCCCCACCACCCCCCACCATTTTCACATCGTCCAGTGCACAAAACCTTTGCTTCCACTCCTGGAGCAGACCGAGTAAATGTGCTCTCCCGGGCTTCCCTTTGATGTGACATCAACCTGCTTAAGCTCTGTCTTAATCCAAAATGTTGACAACAAAGTCCAGACATGTGAAGAACAAACGCTACCTTTTACAGTTGGTTTTAAAACCACATCCGGCAAAGATTTAGACAGCTTTATGTAATTTAAAATGCCACAACAGTAGCAAATAGGTGAGCTGTTCTAATACCATGCAGTGACACTTAATCATAAGCTCAATCATGAAAAAAACTCTTTTTAGTTAAAAAAAATTATAAGCAATAACAAAGATCTACACAACTTAGGGACAGAAAGTCAGCATTTTGTTTTTTAGCGATCAAAACTGATAAAGTCCTCATATTTTATGAAAGCAAAATAATGTGGATGGCACTGTAAATACTTAGGTGCTTTAGTTTAGAGTTTAGAGATGAGATTATTATATACAAGTAAGTTAGATTTTAACGGTCTGTTGCTCTTGGTGCTTGCACAATACTGCATGGGTACAGCTGAAACACACATCCACAATGCTGTAAAGCTGCCTAACCAATTCATTGCAAATGCTAATACCTATAAAGATTAGTCATTTTTTAAATCAATATGAGTCAATTTTGAAAAATGAACTTTGCCAATATCTTCAAATCAGCAATGTTCACCTACTTCAAATTGCTCAATGTTCAGAACAAAAAAGAGCATTGTGCAGTAGAGCTGGCCAAACTTTTTGTCTCATCATTTGTAAAGTGTGAAACAAGCCAACATACAGGGGTGGAGTGTATGCGTGTGAAGAAATATTAAGGAGAAATAGATTGCCAAGGAGGGCAAAAGAAAAACGACAGGGATATTCTTTGATTTAAGACCTGGTGTTCCAAAGTGTTAGGCTAGTGTTAATTCCAGTGAAGGGAACTCTTAATGCTTCAGCAACCCAAGACTTTTCATGCTTCCAACTTTGTACGACCAGTTTGGGGATGGTCCCTTCCCATTCCAACCTGACTGCACATCAGTGCACAAAGCAAGGTCCATAAAGACAACGGTGAGCGAGTTTGGTCGCCTGCACAGACTCCTGACCTCAACCCAGAAGAATACCTTTGGGATTAAAATTAGAGTGGAGACTGCAAGCGAGGTCTTCTTGTTCAACATCGGTGTCTGACCTCACAAATGCACTTCTGGAAAAATGGTAAACAAACATAAACACACTCCTAAACCTTGTGCACAGCCTTTCCAGAATAGTCGAAGCTGTTGTTGCTGCAAAAGATGGGCTGACATTATATTAAACCCTGTGGATTAAGAATGAGATGTCAGTCAAGTGAAGGCAGACGAGCAAATACCTTTGGCAAGACAAGTAAACAGATTCAGCTTATTTCCCCTATTCAAACTAATATTTCTGTTGCTACTGTTTAAAGTAAGACTTTAAATGAACTAACTAGCTATTCTAGTCAGCATATAATGTGTCTTCACTGAACTTTGACTCTCACTGAATTAAAGGGGCTCCTTGAGAGTGCTGCTTGTTGGCGATTTCTTTGCTGTCCATAAATGTGAGGTGCATTCATACTAAGTCTATGTTAGCGATGGTGCTGACAAAGGAATGCATCTTTGACAGATAAAAGATAAGGAAACCAAAAACTTGAAAGGTATTCAAGTTAAAGGACCACATCAGCTGTTGATAGGCATGGCTTGCATATACAGTGGGGCAAAAAAGTATTTAGTCAGCCACCGATTGTGCAAGTTCCCCCACTTAAAATGATGACAGAGGTCAGTAATTTGCACCAGAGGTACACTTCAACTGTGAGAGACAGAATGTGAAAAAAAAATCCATGAATTCACATGGTAGGATTTGTAAAGAATTTATTCGTAAATCAGGGTGGAAAATAAGTATTTGGTCAATAACAAAAATACAACTCAATACTTTGTAACATAACCTTTGTTGGCAATAACAGAGGTCAAACGTTTACTATAGGTCTTTACCAGGTTTGCAGACACAGTAGCTGGTATTTTGGCCCATTCCTCCATGCAGATCTTCTCAAGAGCAGTGACGTTTTGGGGCTGTCGCCGAGCAACACGGACTTTCAACTCCCGCCACAGATTTTCTATGGGGTTGAGGTCTGGAGACTGGCTAGGCCACTCCAGGACTTTCAAATGCTTCTTACGGAGCCACTCCTTTGTTGCCCGGGCGGTGTGTTTTGGATCATTGTCATGTTGGAAGACCCAGCCTCGTTTCATCTTCAAAGTTCTCACTGATGGAAGGAGTTTTTGGCTCAAAATCTCACGATACTTGGCCCCATTCATTCTGTCCTTAACACGGATCAGTCGTCCTGTCCCCTTGGCAGAAAAACAGCCCCATAGCATGATGTTTCCACCCCCATGCTTCACAGTAGGTATGGTGTTCTTGGGATGCAACTCAGTATTCTTCTTCCTCCAAACACGACGAGTTGAGTTTATACCAAAAAGTTCTACTTTGGTTTCATCTGACCACATGACATTCTCCCAATCCTCTGCTGTATCATCCATGTGCTCTCTGGCAAACTTCAGACGGGCCTGGACATGCACTGGCTTCTGCAGCGGAACACGTCTGGCACTGCGGGATTTGATTCCCTGCCGTTGTAGTGTGTTACTGATGGTGACCTTTGTTACTTTGGTCCCAGCTCTCTGCAGGTCATTCACCAGGTCCCCCCGTGTGGTTCTGGGATCTTTGCTCACCGTTCTCATGATCATTTTGACCCCACGGGATGAGATCTTGCGTGGAGCCCCAGATCGAGGGAGATTATCAGTGGTCTTGTATGTCTTGCATTTTCTGATGATTGCTCCCACAGTTGATTTTTTCACACCAAGCTGCTTGCCTATTGTAGATTCACTCTTCCCAGTCTGGTGCAGGTCTACAATTCTTTTCCTGGTGTCCTTCGAAAGCTCTTTGGTCTTGGCCATGGCGGAGTTTGGAGTCTGACTGGTTGAGGCTGTGGACAGGTGTCTTTTATACAGATGATGAGGTCAAACAGGTGCCATTCATACAGGTAACGAGTGGGGGACAGAAAAGCTTCTTACAGAAGACGTTACAGGTCTGTGAGAGCCAGGGATTTTCCTTGTTTGAGGTGACCAAATACTTATTTTCCACCCTGATTTACGAATAAATTCTTTACAAATCCTACCATGTGAATTCATGGATTTTTTTTTCACATTCTGTCTCTCACAGTTGAAGTGTACCTCTGGTGCAAATTACTGACCTCTGTCATCATTTTAAGTGGGGGAACTTGCACAATCGGTGGCTGACTAAATACTTTTTTGCCCCACTGTATACTGTATACCTAATTAGTAGTCAAAGTCACTATCAGAGAAAAAGAGCAGATCTTCCATCCAAACCAAATTCAGGAGAGTTGCTCTGACTCCAACAGTCATTATCCCTGGATTTGAAGTTAATTGAACAAAACTTTCCCTTATCTTTAATTTAAAATGAATTGGGTTAGAAGAACTAAAGGCACTGATAAGCTCTGAAGGTGACCTTTCCTCGTCCCATCACCAAAACGATCCTTTCTTTCTGCCCACTGTATGACTTTGGAACAGTGATAGGAACAAATATTCTGAGCAACAAGCTGTTCTCCAGTAGATATTCAAGACATCATCTACGCAGTCACATTCCTGGACTTGATGAGAGAGGTGCTGCTTCTGGTGCATGTAAATATAAATAATAATACAAAAACTCTGCACATGTAAATTTTGGTATTTTGTTTTTAAAAACCTCCTGAAGCTGCAGTTGGTTTCTAGATGACAGAATTACCCAGAATGCACTCAGCAGACCTAGAATTTCAGACCTAGAGATATGGCAAGCCACACTCACGATTTCTGCTGATGTTGCTACTTTTAATCACATTTCCACATCTTCATGAGACATTGTAATCACTTTCCTCTTTGGTTTACAAAATGACCTATGACATTCCCAGAGACCTCACACCCTCATCTACCTTTAATCACCTGGACTACTTTCTTCTCTGGTTCCAGTTTTTCTAATAACTCGATTAATATATTTCTGAGTATATGACTCTGCATTCCAGACACTATTTGTATCCACTTCTGTCTGAAAGCTTGTAGCTTCCTGCTTCCTATGAGCCTTGAATATATACATATATGTATGTAAATAGTGTGTGCATTTATTTTATCTTCATCCCTGGAGTCCTTATTTCCTATTTATATGATCTATAAGATTTTGATTTGCTATATATCTATATCTGCTATATCTATGGGTTTATATTGTGTGTGATTCTTTCAGCTAAACTCACTCCCCTTTTTCTTTGTTTTTTAAGAGAAAAAAATACTGCAAATATAGTTCAAACAAACTGAATACCAATCATAATTACTTTTGTCTCTGTGTGTCTGTCTGAGGGGGGACACGAGAACTCAATTTTGAAATGTTACTACCACTCAGAGAAACAGAGTTGCACATGTAGCCTAAATACCTTTGGTCTAACAGACCTTGATATAGTTCAAATAACTTTGAGTGTGAGAACAGTAATAATAATCACAAAGGGCCATGGCTGTTTTGAAAAAATAATTTAAGATGGAATTATTAAAATTGTATCCAGGGAACAACATCAGATCATCAGCTTGGAGAGGGACAGAGTACATGGAGGCACTTAAATAGTAATTACTGTCAGCAGTGCTCCTCTGGTGATGCTGTTGAAGATTTGTAAGGCCTTTTCTGATGAGGTCAGGTCCTTATTATAATTGGTTGTTTCGCTAAAGTATACACAGCCGCAGTGCAACAACAGGAATAATAATTAATATACTAAAGATTATTAAGGGTGCACTTTAAAATCAGCAGGACCAAAGTCCTTGAATAAATCAGACAAATAGTCAGCATACAATTAAAGTGTTTTTGTCTCATTAAAGAATCAAAATGGCTCTATTATCTAAGTTTACTGACATCTTAAACATGAGAAATGGCAACCATTCAGAGTAGCTGTGTTGCAACTTATTTAAAATTATTTAGGTCCAGGCTGTGTTGTAAATTGCAATTCCAGGCATCCAAACTATAATTTGCAGGAAACTAATTTCCAATCATGGATCCCAAATCATCTACTTTAAACGGTCCAAGAATGCCTCTTCACATCTTACACTCGATTATTTGTTTTGCTGCTTAGTCAAAAAACAAACGATGATGATATAGAGAAAGACGTTTTTCTTTTAAAATTTTCACATTTTTCAAGTCAAGGGTAGATGCCATTTTGATTAACATAGCGGTTAATTGTGGTGTGTTATGTTATAATTCTTTATAATGCTATTTCGTGGCGAAACAAACCTGGCTATAGTAATTCAATGTTGGTTCATGTCGCACAGTTATGTTTGCGTTTTAGGCAACATTAAGTTGAATCATAATTCAAGCACAGAGACCGTCACGCTCGCAGTCTGATGACGAAAATTACATCACTTGCACAAGGCCCATCCTTGACAATTTTCACTAATTTATTTAACTGCCTGTAGTGGCACACCGCAAATATAATGTGAAGTAACATCAGATTTTGCCGTCTTTAGTCCTCATTAAATCAAAACCCCTCATCTGTGGTAATTCAGTTTGTGATTCTATTCATCATTATACAATATATTTCCTCAGTGGATGATTATACCAATTTCTGTAATATGTTGAAGCTTTACTTCTGAAAACTTAGATGTGAACATCACAGTGAGCACTGAGCACAATGACGTAGTTTGATCCCATGGGCTAACAATGCAAGTTGGAGTTGGAATGCAAGCTGTACATTACTTGCACTGACATAATAAACTGTGTCACTGCTTGTGGGGCCTTACTTGTGAATATATTCATCTGTAAATCAAGTTTTCTGGCTTATTTTAATGTATATATTTTAATAATGTTGAACATGATTCCCTGATTTTTAAAATTCTGATCAAATGTTCACTACTTGTTTTCTCCTGAGATGCATACCACACTGACTTTTACAGACTAATTAAGAGGCTCGTGGTGATAAGGCACGTATATCAGGCATTGCTAATCTAAGAAGAGTTACATGGTAAAAAACCAAAAACCAAAAATGTGTTTCTTATTTAGTTACAACATATGTTCTGCTATTACCTGGGTAACTTCTGAATAGTGCCAATCAGAAGCTAAACTTTGGATTTAATATAAAGCGCTCATTACATAAGGCTAAAACATTGTAACAACAGTAAAGGCTTTAACATAACCTGACATAATCAGATCTGATTTATAATGTCGACATTCACACGTTACCCTCACGTACAACAATGAATGGACTCCTGGTTTTTGGAGCAGAACATGCAAATATGTTATATTTATGCATATGTGGGTATGTGGTTGCTAGTGTATTCTCCATAGAAATCCTGTAAGTGTCAAATGAAGTTTACTGTGATTTGACTGTTTTTGAGAAAACACTTCCCTTACAACAATGCCTTGGTTCCCTGTGTTGCAAACGGTTATACGATATTATAAACTTTCAAAAATTATAAACCAATTAAGTCTGAAAATGTTTGCAGAGCTCCAGTTTATTCACGTACAACAAATTAACACGTTTCCAAAATCAGTGCTAAGAAGAGTTTTAAATAGCAAGGGAATAAAGTAAACATAACAGCAGAAGTGGAAAAATGGAAGTTATTAATGTGTAATTGTGTATTATATACACATGTAAATGCCTAAAATGTAGCCAAATGGGAAACTATAGAGAGCTGACCATTGTCTGATTGTGGCTAGGAAAAATAAGTGAAAAAGTAAAACTATTAAAACCCAGTGTGATGGCTGCAGTTACAGCCACACAGTGGTAACATCTACCAAACATCAGTGTCACAATAGAGGCATACACATAACACTTACATTTTTCTTTCTTTAAATATAGGCTTTAATTTACAGGGTTATAAAATCACATAATACTGTATTCTACAACAAGTGTGCACATTTTAGTTTAGACTGTTATGTATGTATGATTTAATCGTTCTTTGTTTTCCGAGTTACCTCAGCTGCTGCTGCTCCCAGTCCCTTTGTTGATGGTCCCTTTGAAACTGTTATGTTAGTTTCAGTTAGGTTTTTGTGTGTTTTTTGTTGGCTGATCAGCCACTTTCCTTTCCATTTAACTTTCCTCTTTGTGAGTTTAGGTAGGTCAGTTTATCTGAGTTAGTAGTAGTGTTTGTTGTCAGCTTTTAAGTACAGTTACTATTACTTTGACCTCTTCTCTTTTATGGCCCCAAGAAGAGGTTTTTCCTGTATAATTTAACCAAGTTAGTTTAAATAAAACCCCCTATTTTTGGGCTTTAACCTGTGCCCAACTTTCATTCACTGCTGGGCCCATCACACCCAGTGAATCAAGTTTAAGAAAGATGTAGTGATTTGCAAAACACCTCTATAAAAGCTGAAGTTTTGGCAGTTTGCTGATCTGGAGCATTCAGGTATGTGTTAACACAATGCTGCAATCTTCACAGGAATGGACGCCCCAACAAATTCACCATAATGTTAGATTGCAATGGACAAAGAAACTATGAAAAACCTAAGGGCTATACCTCCAACTCTACAAACTAAAGCTACAGTGCTGTATCTTAAAGTTTGTGATAATACAATTAGAAAAAGACAGATCAAGTATGGCTCGTTTGGAGGGGTTGCAGGAAGAAACCATCTTCTCTTTATAAAGAACACAGCGTATCACCACGAACACTGTCAGGCACAATGACAGAGGTACCTTGTAGCCATTGATTAGACCAAATAAAGTATCCTAGAGTCAAATAAGCCACCAACTCTGTTCAATGTTGGTAATTCATAGCCGACATATATGTCCTCCTTTAATCCTCTTTCAAACCACCTGTCATCTCAGTCAGGAATGTGAATATTGGCATCTTTTGTCCTTCAGATGCAGGTGTACAGCTGAGTCTTGCCCTCTTGAGGTGGCTCTTCTGTGTGTTTGTGGAGTTGCTGTTTAGTTTTTTCTTTGTAGAGGTGTCAGCCCTCCTCACTGCACTGCAGACCATGCTGTTTAGCTTTGTCTTCGGAGTTTTCTCCTTGGGATCAACCAGTTTTCAACCAAGGTGTTAATGGGTCTGAAGTGTGACTCTTGGAGAAAATCCAAGAGTTTCTCTGACAAACCTGCTACAAAAGAGATGGTCATGTTGTTCTGCCTTTCATTTTGTTCACCAGGGACTCACTATCATTTGATTTTTAGGACAGAAAAACCTCTGCAAATGTAAAACAAGTCAAGCTGCCTCCTTTTTTTCCACGTTATTAAGAATAATATTAAGAAGAAAGATTAGTTAAGCGGATTAAATATTACAGGACTGCTTTCTTTTCTAAAAATGTCCATAATATTTTAGCTCTGGATGATAAATTATTTTCATCATTAGATGAGTGAACAAACACCACCTAAGTATTATCTAAATATCAGGGAATTAATCAATGACTTGAATTCATTTCCAGTGCTCAACAGTCGTTGATTTGTGTTTCAATGAGCATCAAGCCAGGTGAAATCAATTTATGAATGTCATAATGATTGGTAATACCACTGAGGCATGATGACTCATGAGTGAAAGGCAGCTAATCCTCATTTTCTTTTGCTGGAAGCTTAATGGAGCTCTTCTCTAATTTTATTTTCATCATGACTGGCTCATTTTTCCACATGTCTCATTCTCTAAATTTTATTTGGTTTTCCTACGCATTGACTTTCATTTTTCCTCTTCACCTTGATTCTGAGTCAAGTCATCCAGTGGAGGATTAGATTATAGATTACATTATATTGTATGAGCACTATGTATTAACGCTTTTTGATGTCAACATTTTTAAATTTCTGCAATCTGTTCTAATTTCTCTACAGGCTTCAAAGAACTAAGCATTTAAAATATGTTATTTTTCAAAAGCAGAGTTTTCACATTTCTGAACCTATAGAAAAACTCCAAGAAGTTAACTGATGACATAAACCACCATAAAAACCAATAACTGTCTCCATGTTATAATCAACAAGAAGGAAAATGCCTCCAAAAGTCACTCATGTTTACGAGTTAGTTTTGACAGCCCCTGATCGTGTTTTAGTGTAGTTATACTCTTATTTATGGAGAAGTTTTCCTCGGGCACTTTGCTTTCATTCTCATGTGGCATCATTAGCTGAGTAGATATCCCTTGTGTAAACCAGAGAGTGGAAGACTGAATTTAAGTGAGAAAGAGAGACCTTACTGTCACTGTCCCATAGCTGCTTATGAGAAAAATCTTTACAGCTGAGGACTGTACAGTAAAGTCTTCATTGATATCTGTTACACTCCGAGAAAAGGCTAAGAAATGATGAGAGTAACAGCGTAATTTCAAGGTAACAAAAATGAGTCAAGCAAGGTAGACTATGAAACAAAACAAGGTTTTATTAAAAACTTTTACATCAATGGGTCACTATGCATAACAGCCTGAAGTAAAAGGAAAAACATCAGAAAGCATTCAGCTCATTGAAAAGAAAATATTTAAAAATGGTCCAAAGAAAAAAAGATGCTCCTCTGCCAGAAGGAAATGACAGCTACTCACTAATAGTGCAATACACCACTGAAGCTGGAACACTAGCACACACTTCACAATGAGGAGACATTTTTGACACAGCCAGAGCAGGCCCACTGGGAGACTTGGCGGCTCTTCTCCCCAGCTTTTATACTGCAGTGTTGATTGCTGAGTGGAGCCAGCTGTGCACAGGAGAAAGGGGCTGCACCTGAGTCAGTGAGGGAGGACGACCCACCCACAGAAAACACAATAGGCCTGCTATGCTGGTGACATTATTGGATGAATTATAGTCAGCGAGACTAATCCAGGGGGAGCATGGTGGTGTGGTGGTTCTTGCTGTGAGGTGATGGTGAGAAGTGCATATGTTTGAATCCACTGGGTTGTTGGAACTGCTCTGTTGGGAGTCTGCATACTCTCCTGGTCTCTGCATGGGTACTCCAGCTTCCTCCCATGGTCCAAAGACATGCTAGGCTAAAGTTAGGCTTCAGCCCAACCACCTTAAACTGGTTTAGCAGAAAGAAATGGCTGGAGACTAATGCAGTTCTTAGGAAATTAAAATTGTTGTGACATTTTAAGATGGCTGTGCAGTGGAAGTGAAAGGAGGAGGCAAAGATCCAAGCAGTGAGCAGCATTTCCTTTCAGTTTTCAGGTGAGTCCACATTTACAAAATAAAATTTGTCACCTTTTATTGTTATTTGGTCCTCCCTGCTTTAGTCTAAGTAGTGAGCTTAATGAATGCAACCTTAAGCACATATATATCTACAGTGGTGTTCAAATGTGTGAGAGCACGTGAGAATATGTCCATCTAGCAGCTAAAGATGTTTTTTAAATTTTCTAATACTTTACACATTTTTACATTACCTTTTTACATGTTCTGCCTGAAATGCTGCATTTGCTACATTTAGATCTGAACTAACTCCTTATTCAGCTGTAGATGAGCAACACAGGAAGCAGTGGGTAAGTTTGGGTAGCTCAGTTTGGGCCATTAGCTACTGGATCCAAGCACATATCACAACTGGAAATATCCCATCCATAGTAAATATTTTGACCAGTGTATATGAAACCTTTTTGCTTTCATCATGCGTTTTTCCCCTCTTCTTATGAGGCCAGCTGCCCAGTGGAATTAGAACCAATGCAAACCAAACATGGCCTTGGTTCAGTTACCTGCTCTGCTCACCGTCTAGTCCAGGGGTCGGCAACCTGCGGCTCTTTTGTCCTTATACTGCGGCTCCGGGTGGTTTGGGAAAATAAATTAGAAGTATTTAGCTGAAGTGTATTTTATTTGTGTTTAGTTCTTTTTTTTAACTTGTAGGTCTAAATTGGAAGATTATTGTGATTTTGAAATATAAAAATAAAATTATATCTTATTATTTTTTCATCGCTCAAAATAAGCGTCACACTCGCCGAAACACCGTGCATTTATCGAGACTTTCAAACCCAGGTAGGCCAATTATGGATCTTCGGATCCACATTATGTCGGCAGCTGTTCTCCACCGTGAACTATGTTAAAAGCAAACACCGCTCACACCTCACAGACGACAGGTTACAGTCCTGCATAAAGATGAAAGCCCCGATTTGCAGACGCTGTGCGCAGAGGTTCGGGACCATAAGTCTTATTGTAAACATATCACGGCAGACCCGACGATGTTTCCATGAACACGCTTTTCAGCATCTCTTTATTGACCATCTCTTTATTGGCGTGATTGCAGGTGCCACTCAGGTGCGTCCGCCTCCCCTGCAGGCGATGTTCTGCAGCACTTCGTGGATTTCATAAGCAACACACCTTAGTTGTTCTGTGGATTCTTTTAAAAAGCAGTTAAAAACTTTTCTGTTCAAACAAGCCTTTTGTTGATAAACATATTTTATATTCTTTACATTATTTACATTTGATCTTTTACATTGTGTATAATGTCTATTGATTGTATTGTTTATTTTGTTATTTGTGTACAGCGCTTTGTGACTGCCTGTCTGTGAAAAGCGCTAAATAAATAAACTTTACTTACTTACTTTAGTTGTTCACACAAAGCATAAAGGTAAAACAAACAAACAATATATACAGTGTTATCTTCATTTTAGATTTCAAAAAGTATTTGCGGCTCCCAGTGTTTTCTTTTGCGTGGAAACTGGGTCCATGTGGCTCTTTGGGTGTAAAAGGTTGCAGACCTCTGGTCTAGTCACAGATGACGTTGAAGTATGTTGGTCAGAATAATAATAAGTTTAAACTCCTGTGGTTGTTTAAAATGCGTAAATAAAAGAAAAGACATGCTGTTGTGTCACAATTGATCTGATTTCCATTGCTCTTTAAACAGCAGGACTCAGTTTGATCTATTTATTGCTGTTTTCAACATTTAGCTTCTCTGCAGAACAAATAAATGCATTTTAAAAATTATGTTTTTTCTTTTCAAACCATGTTAAAATCTGACATCTGTTTTAGCTTTAGCTATGTCTGCTGTAGCATCTTTCCAAGTGGAAGTGCTTTTTGGGACTCTCATTTGGAACTTCTTTTTTTTTTTTCTTTTTTAAATATATACACAAGAGTATGATTTGTGTCTTCCATGACAGTGTCGCATTACATTTAGGCAGATAGAAGATAAGTTTCAGCACAACACTAAACAAACAACATCCAGGCAACACTGCGGTGGCTTTCAAAAAGGTTTCTGTCCAGCAAAAGCTCAAAGAACATCCGTGGCAAGACCTGAACATGTCATTTCACAGATGCTTCCTATCCAATTGCAAACTGACATATTTCAAATATAAGGAGTGCTTCTAATACTTGGATGGAAATCCTTTCCGGTCAATCACGATGTTAACTCTAGAAAACTCAAGGCAGGTTTCTTTTCTCGACATGATCTGCTAGGCCTTTCCTGCAGTCACCGTGCAGCTTATTTGTGTCTTTCTGGATTCAGTTTTGCATTTAATAACTGAAACTGTGCTCTGTTCATTCGAGATCAGGTGGAAAATTTTTTTTTCAGAAAGCTTTGGGTCACTATTTATTTGCAATATGAAGTGCTGTCCAACCACTTTTGGCTGAATCTGAGCAGCGTACAGCCCGTTTCACAGTTCATCCTGCAGCTTCGAACAGCAGCCATATCATCAATAAACACTAGAAGCCAGTCTCTGCTTTAGATCCTAAACTGCATCTCTCTTTCTCCATACTTTTTATTTCCAGATTATTTGCTTTTCTCTAGCGGTAGCTCGCCTCTCCAAATGTTATTTCTTGGGTCCTTCGGCTCATGGTTAACGTTGTTTTCTCCTTGGTTCCAGTCGGTCTCAGGTCTCGCTAAGTATTCATCACCTGTGTGTCTGACTCAGCTAGTTGCTCGTCCATTTAGCTTTTCACCCAGCCATTCATGTCTGGACTTGGCCTCTTTCTCTCCACCCACCTGCTTGCTCTCCTAGACTGCATCCCTCTCTGGACTTAAAGGCAACCTCTGGATTCACTCTGCTCCAACAACTTTTATTCCTGGAAATCTCACCTGGCTACCCCTCCCTGGGAATCCCTCGTCTCCATGCACAAGTGTCTCAACTCATTCCTTCCGTCTTCAAACAGTATAATCGTAACTGCCTCCTCTGGATCTGTGATGATGATAATACTACTTTTCACTTTCCTAGTGATGGCTCTCTTTGAGACTTTAGTCTTCCACTTGCTTACTAGTTGCTCCATGATCCCCTGTTTCGATTACGTTTCTGTGTTTAAGCTGTTTTGAGTCTGCATTTGGTCCAAGGTTGTATTTGTGGCCCTCTGGGCCCATAGATAATTTTTTTTTTTTTTTGGTCTCCCTCTCAAACATAAAACATCTGCTGTCCAGGCAAAAAATGTTTGGAGGTGTCAGTGGGCAAAAATTCTCATTTTAAATTCAGGACCAAAATAGGTTTATGGATTATATTCTTTTAATACCTCCAGCTGTACCACTTCTTATCTCGAGCAAGAGGATATTTGGAGCAAAAAAAAATTGCATAGAAAACAATATATACACATACACATACAAAACTTGTATTTGGTATATGACAGGTTTCGAATGTGTTTGTTTGTGTGTGTTTAAATGTGTATGATTGTCAGTGTTGGGGAGTAACGGAATACATGTACCGCCGTTACGTATTTAAAATACAAAATATGAGTAACTGTATTCCGTTACAGTTACCGTTTAAAAAGGTGGTATTTAGAATACAGTTACTTTGTTGAAATAAATGGATTTCATGGCGGTACTTTCTTGTTTCATATTGTGGCGGGTCAGGACTGTTTCGGTTTTGTTTGACAGCTATGTTCTGTTGTTCCAGGCGGCAGCGTTACGGTTGCCTTGGTTACAGGGTGACGCTCTTGCTCTGCGTGTTTCCTGGGTGAGAGAGGCCTTTTTGTTGTTGTTGTGCTAAGCTAATAGGCAGAATGCAGAATGTAGCTTCATGGGCAGTGTAGTCCGTGCTGCAGGGAGAATGGACTGCCATACTCGTTATGTGTCTGTGAGCGAGGGAGGGAGAAAAAGGAAAAGTACAAGTTGTCATCGGGCAGAAACGGGAGCTGGACGCATGTAAATATAATAATAACCACTGCAGCCAAGAAGAGTGCCTGATGAGCCCAGTTGTAAGTAAGCTATTAAAACTCGACTGTACGCTTCGTTCGTGTTTTCCTCCGAAACAATAAGTTCTGTTGGAGCAGCCTTTCAACGCCTCTCTCTGTCTCTCGCAAGCAGAGTTGACCACAAAGTAAAGCTATTTTTCGGGTACGAGCCCGACACGGAACCCGTATTAGTCAGAGGTCCCTTTACTACGGTTCAGAGCTGTGGACCTTCAGTAATAGCAATAAATCACATTCACGTAGTTGTAAAATGCATGATAATATGTTAAGTAATCCAAAGTATTCAGAATACGTTACTCTCATTGAGTAACGTAACGGAATACGTTACAGAATACATTTTGGGGCATGTATTCTGTAATCTGTAATGGAATACATTTTAAAAGTAACCTTCCCAACACTGATGATTGTACAGCACTATACTGAATGATGCAGTTTCACAGTATAACAGCAAATTCTCTAAGCTGTGGACTGTCCCATAAGACTGTCAAAGTGAAATAACAAGTAAAACGCGTGCGCACATACAATGTCCCTGCTGCTTGCGAAAAATCACAGTCGATGAGTCAACATTGTTTCCGGTATTTTTATTCTCAGTCAGAATTCAGCTTACCTGCTGTAGCTGGTTTTATGCTGGTAAGACGTGCTGTGGTCCTCTTTCTCTCTCATGTTTAATGTAACAATAGAACATTAATGATGTATTGTGGCTGCTATTTCTTTTTTTTAAACTATTATTAAAACCTGAGTTTTTTACCTCAATTGTGGTGGGGTTTTTTTTTTTTTTTTTATTAAACCAGCTCCAGATAATGTGTATTAACTTTTCCCTTAGATGTGCATTATGTGTTATTTATAATATTCCTGTGTGCTTTTATGGGAGAGCTGCATTGAAGGAACAGTCAAAAACAGAGAAATGAGCTCTATATCTAATCAGAGGAGTATACTATGAAGGGTGTTCAACAAAGTCAGACAACGGGTACGATAACAATGGTTATATCACCTTTTTCTGCAAAGCCGGGCTTTCTGCTTTATGCTCTGCATGCTCACATAAAAAAGGGCATTTCATGCATTTTGACTTTTTTTTTTTTTTTTTTACAAAATGCCTACTCCAATCACATATGATCAAATGATGATCATCAAATTGTGATAAGAACATAAAAACACAAAAGTAAAACACTGTTCCAAATAGGAAAAGAGGCTATTGCTGCAGAACATCGCCAATCTTGGGCTTTATTTCACCTATGAATAAATGTTTATTTAAAGTAGAAGGTGAAACATTTAAAGAAGATTATTAAGTGAGGGCACAGGGGCTGTAACCGAAGTTCTTGCCTTCAAATTAGCTGCTAGTATACAACATTGTTTTTTTGTTTGTTTGTTCTTTTGTTACAACCAAATATATACTTTAACACTCAGGAATGATAAGTTCAGCCCTAATTAATTATTTTGATCACTTTTCATCATTTATGACTATATGGATTTAAAAAAATATATATATTTTTACATATGCGAGTGATTAGTTTGATTAAGACAGAACATTTAAAGATGCTCATGTTAATGTAATTTATACATGACATTAAAGTCTGTTAACTTATGGAAGGTGTTTATTAAAGTATATGATAAAACTCAAAACATGCACAGCTACAGCAGGTGTTAGTATATTTTCAAAATTGAATTGAAGAATGCTGTACCTTTATTTAGACTTAGAATAAAATAGACATTGATATAATAAATGGTTTTTATAACACAAACATTTCAAGCAAAAACTAAAGGAGAGGTCAAACAGCTATTCAGCTAGTTAAAAATGGAGTAATATGTCATCTTCCTGTATCGATTTTACATCAATATATCAATCAATGGCAGTGCTATTAAAAAATGTGTAACTAATCTTTGTTAGCTGACATTTCTTGCCAGAGATATGGTTACTGGTATTGATCTTTATAATCTTCTGTAAGTGAAGCAACATCTAAAAGACCTTCTAAGGTCAGCATGAACAGTGTGTTTGATGATTCACATCTCCAAAATTGGATTTATAAAGGAATAATTTCTTCATAAGACAAAGGTCTTAGCTAAGGCCACTGTCTTAATACAGAGATGTGGGATTCTCATACAAATGTGCAATTTATGGACCTCGGCAATATTACTGTGCAAGACTCATAATTGCAGAAGTGCTGTGATTTTTTTTTAAGAAAACAAATTGCATTTACCTGCATTTAAAACAAATATCAAATGTAAAACTCCTGAAATCCCATCTGTAATAATGAAATTTAGTTTGAGCTTTGCCAGTTTCACAAAAGATAAATGTTCTCTTGATATTGCTTGATATAGTAATTTGGCTGTTCAAATATTTGGGACTTCTTTCTCATATATTTTCAATTCATAATTAATAATGTTTCAAAGGGGACAAAAGGCCAGCACAAAGACTTTCTTGATATAGAGCTATGCTCCTCTTGTTGTTGGGCTTTTTCAGTTTTGTTTACTTCTCTTCAGTCCATCTTAAATAAGCTCGAGCCTTGTGATGACAGCCACGTTTCTGTTTCTTATTAATTATTCTAGTATATTAGTGTTTGGATGATGTAGATTTGCATTTGTGAATGCAGTGATGAATTATGTTCGCTGACAATGGCCTGTTGAAGTGCTCCTGGGCCTATGCAGTGAATCACGTCTGTTTTTAATGCAGTTCTTCTTCGTGGCCTGAAGATCGTAGCCATTCAGTACTGTTTGGATCTTTGTATAAGAACATTTTTCCAGATTCATTGAATTTTTCAATATAATTAGATATCTTTTGCTTTTGTTACCTATTTTATTCAAATATGTTGCTGCATTTTGTCATTATATTTCTGTCTTTCAAATAAAATGTAGATTTAATGAATTGTAAAATTTTAAATTTTGTCTTTATATTTTGCAGTGCCCGTATTTGTAAATGCAGTTGTATAACTCACATTATATAGCTTCCCTGCCAGAATATTGTTCTGAACTTACCAGTGATTCATGAAAACTTCTCCATCTGAAGCAGATTGGCAACAGGAGGTGAAGACCACACCGGTTGCCTTTCCTACCAAACAAGACCAGGAAACTGACGCTATGGGTTTCACAAGTTCAACAAAACTGGACAAAAGAAAACATCTTCAGTCTTGATTTGTGACATTCAGCTGCGAGGGTCAGAATTTGGTATAAAGACCATGAAACCATGAATCCAACCCTTCTATCAACAGTGGTGATGTAATTGTGTGAGGGATACTATCATGTCAGTATTGCCCAAAATCTCTGAACGTACCTTGTTGAGTCGATGTGAAGGTAAAAGAGGCCAAACCCAATACTAACAAGCTGTGCCTAACGAAGTGGCCAGTGATAATATATACTGTATATTATTGCTTTTGCTCTCTCATTTTGATGTAAATGCTTTTCAAATAAAAAGAACTGTAGACAGTTACATGTGCATTTTTTACTTGCATATGGAGCAGTTAGCTCTCTTATCTACTACATTTTTCTTTTAAAGGAGAAACGTCTTGTATTTGCTCGACATCCTGTAATCCCGATTTCAGTGTTTAGGCCAAAATATGAATAAAACCTGAGAAGTAAAATAGAGCTGCCATTTATGAGTTTCCTTCAGAAGCTGTCTCTCCACACAGCTCGGAAAGCCCCAATGCCTACAAACATAGCCAACACATAAATCATGTTTCTGATGCATTAACTGTCAGTCCCTGAACAAACTCTTTGGTGCTTATTGTCAAAAAAGGCTTTGCCTACATGGACTGTCTTAACACATTTCATGGTTCAGATATGAATAATAATTGCTGTGGCCAAATCAGCACTCCTGAACAAATGAAGAATGAATGAATGAAGCAGCTCTATTATTAAAGGGCTGTTAAATTTAAATCATTGAATCCGGAGCCACCACTAATACTGGACTACACCTTAGTGTCTGTTATGTAAATTGCCACTTTTTTCATGTTTAATCTGTTGATGATCAGCTGCCACTGTAATATTATTCCGTGTTAATTAGTTAATTCTCTGAAGATTTAAATGTGCAATGTCCTTGAATGTGTTTTGTGCGCCTTTTGTCAGTGGCCAGCCGAGTTGCCCAAGAAGAAGCTTCTCTGCCACTAAAATAGAAAAAGAGGAATACAGCAAACAACAACCAAACAAAAAAGTGTTTGCTTTTCTTTTTTTCCTGTCTTTTTTCTTAAAATTATAAAAACACACAGCCAAACATTTTTTTTTCTTTTGTTAGTGGCCCTAATCCTTTTCTCTGCTCATATCATTTATGCCTTTGTGGGGTCATTACAATATTTACAGAAACATGTGACTTGATTTCCCATAAACTGTACCGTATGTACCATTTAATGAAGAATCCACTTGTGATGATACGATAGTCATTATGAGACTCGGCTAAACTCAGAAGCATCGTTCATATGACTGGAAAGAGCAGAGAACATAATAAACATTTTTGCTTATAAAAATGCTTAAATATCATTTAATCCTTTATTTGATCAGCTTGCAATACTAACATAGCGCATGCAGTCTAACTTTTACTCCAATAATACCAATAATCCAGTCATCTCTTGGCCTTTACTAAACCATTGCAACTGTGTAAGAAAACCTGTCTACTAACCTCAAGGAATTCACTAAGTGGTATCTGCACTGGAGGGATGTATTAGCAGCATTTTCATGTAGTGGACTGTGTCAGGGGAAACGGCAAAGCTTTTTGCACATAAATGCACTGCTCCACAGGGAACGAAGGAAAAAAAGACAAAACAAAACAGAGAAACAAGCAGCCATGAGCAGGGCGGAGTCCCTTGAATTAAAATGAAGTCAGCCCATACTACTTAAAAGACAACAGACCAGAAAAAGAAATGGAAAACTGATATTTATGTTGGCTGTCAGTTAACAAGAAAACCATCATTTGTAGGGTAAGTGTTGTACTAAAGGCTGCTTGCACAGGTATTCGCAATAGGTTTAAGATTTATAACATCACTAGAGAGGCAAATTAAGCCGATCCGTTAGAGTACATACACTGTATTTGTTTTATAAAATTTAAGCTAAAAAAAACCTCAGTTAATGGAGGAATATAATCGATATATTTATTTAAACAACAAAAAAGACAGATATCAGTCACGGTAACTGTGCTTTTATGTTAGAATTCAATGATGATGCTTATTAAAAGGCCAATTAGAATAATAATGAAAATGGCGAGCACTGATTGCATTATTACAGTACATTTTAGTCATTCCATGCACCCATGTCCATCTGCTCATCTCCATGTTCGGGGGTAAATATGGAGATGAACAGATGGATGTGGACACATGGGAGTTTATCAATAGTTCTCACTTAGACCTTCACCCCAGCCACCTTTTACACTCTGGCAACAATAGGCCAAAGATGACTAAATAGACTAATCAATCAACAGCTCAAAGTGACATTTTGCCTTTTCTGTACCCTCGCCGCTGTAATTCATCTATTCGTACTTCTGTCGCTCTCACCACACAAGGCTGCAGACAGCCAAGAAGCTGAGGATATTGAGGTTTTGGGACAGGTCTGCCAGTATCTCATCTACACTTGTTTTCCTTTCTTCCTTTATTGACACAACATACAAAAATGCCCTTTCTCTGCCAGATTCCCCACTCCTCTTTTCTATTTCTCTCCCACTTGCTTTCACTGAGGCCTAATTACATGGTGGACAGAGTAATCGATACAGGAGAGACTGAAAGTCCCCAGCAGGCAGCGTGAGGACCCTCTTAACTCCCTTCAGTCGACCCATACTTACACTTGTGCACTAGCAAGTCATCTTGACTTTTTGCAGACATTAGACCCAGCCTTGCCTATTCCCATAGTGCACTACATGACGCTTAAACAGAGGAAGTGCATTACACTTTACCCCCGGGCACAGAAAATACACATCTAATGGGGAAAAAATTGTGTTGGGGCGGGGGCTGTTTACGTCATGTTCTTAATTTGTTGTTGCAATTTGCTGAACCCAGAACTTGTGATGAGCCACATTTATTTGTCATGTTATATTCTATAAATGCAAGTTCACAAAATAGTAATCAAACGAACTTCACTGTGTAAAACTTGGTGAAATGAGTCTGTGTTTAAAATAGATATGCGTGAGTGACAAGGCCAGAAGCTTAAGTAACTAAATTAACCAGTCTTTTTCTTTATAGCCAAACTCCCCAAACTGATTGCTTCTATTGACAATGAATCATTAAATGAGAAGACTTTGTCTAATGGCATTTATTTATTTTTCCTTTATAAAATACATATTAAAATGAGAATTTCATTAACATGAAGACATGTTTTACATTTCCAAGTCCAGTCTGAAAATATATATAAAAAAAAGAGAAATATATGTGCGAAGGACAGTGTTAATTGAATCTGTAATATTTTTCAGCATTATAACACATAATAGAAATGCCATTAATTAGCCGTCTTTGTAAAATACTTTTTGCTTCTATGGCAAAGCAACTCAGCCTTGTTTTTACAAGCGCACCTCTAATTAACTCAGGATGACCTTTAATGTAGGCAGAATTTCAATAACAGTCATTTCAAACAAGACGCTTTACAAAGTGAAGCGTGATATGCTAAATTTCGGGTAGTAGAGTATCGTTTTACAGGGCAGGGAAACCTGGTAGCTTCAAATAAATTCACTTGGATACGATCACAAATGTTGTTTCAAGTCTATATGAATCTAACTGTGATGATGTGTGCAACAGCTCATGGTAGGATTTCGTCAGATTATTTGTTATAATGCCCTATCTATAATATTTCACTTTTATGGCTGTAGTGTGACACAGATGTGGGGCATTACGCAGCCGTTATCTCATGAAATTAAGGCTTCAAGATACTCAGATACATACGATTATGTGTCTAATTGATTTAGAGCAGGATATATAATACTGTCTCACTGATGTATCGCAGATTACATAATGTGGGATCAGTAATTAATTTTACTGCTGCAGGTTTTAGCCCATGTTGCCATAGAAACTTCAGCCACACTGATTTGCTTTTTTTCTTTTGACTTTTTGTGGTTCCTGTGGTCTATAAAAGTGTTGCCAAGCTAATATTTTGTACCCATATCTCAAAAGACTGTACAAATGAGGCTGGTGGGGATATCAATAGTTTCCAGTGATTTGGTAACAATCAAAAGCAATGTGTGTACCAAGTTTATGACAAAATTCATCCAGTAAAAAGGACATCCACAATATTGACAGAAAAAAAACATGCTGTCATACTATAGGTAAAACAAACACAACAAAACAGGGAGCTGAGACAAAAGAGAAGGCGAAATGCTGGACATGGAGGCTGACAGAAACTGGATCATCCTGAAAGACTTTTTTCCCCTCCGGTGTCTAAAACTGGTGTTATTCCTACAATCATTGTTCTGCTTTTTAAAAGGAGTAGGACAGTTTTTACTGCAATGAGTGGGGTGTGAAGTAGACACAATGGAGCATAATGATTAGTGATTAGGTTAACTGGGAAGTTGGCTTGGATACCGATCCCTAATAGAGCTAACACAAAATTTTCTATAATCCTTAAATGTAATTGTCCTTAAAAGCAAAAGTAGGGGGTCAGATTCAGCTTACCAGACCAAACTCAACACTGTGGAAGCACATGCCACTAAAAAACAAATATGTGACCTTTTCATGTCCGTGTTGATCGCAACAGCGTTAGGAAGAATAATGACTAGCCAACAAGGCCTTCTCACTGGGGGATCCTCAGGATATGGAGGTTTTTTGAACTTTAAAATTCTTTATGACACCCCAAACCTGTAATTCATAAAACAGAGAATGCACACCCCCAAAGCAGGCACACTCTCCACTTTGTGTTCAAATGCTAATTGTTTGTGAAACAGCCAATCACTAGCTATGATATGATGAGAAATATTCCAGTTTTAACCGGTTTCTTCTGCAATAATATCGGCCCAATTCATCAATGTCTCTTTGTCTATTTTTGGCTCGAGCGATTCCAGTTTTTCATCTCAGTAAATCATTGATAGTAAACCCCTTCCTTCTCATTTGGCTCTCTCCCAGCCCTGGCTTTGTTGTGGGCACATCTTGAAGGCTTAACGTGGGTGTTCTGACACTACAGGATGAGAAGAGAGCACAAAGCCAGAGCTAATTAAAGTAGGCAAACTTCAGCAGCCTTGTCTCACTCTCATTGACCTTTATCAAAACACTGGCATTCATGTCGGGCAAATGCTGGCACATTCCAGCGAATGCAGTGCAGGGGAAGGGGTAAACAAACACAGGCTCATTAGATTGCAACAGAGACCATCCTATCACCCTGGCAATCTTGTGATACTTAACACACATGCAAACACACTCACCCACTAGGAACTTTAGGATGTAGATGGGTTAATGGAACCACCACTGAAGCCCGTAAATTAGAAGTCACATTTCACGTCGCCTGATACAAACAACAAAAAGTAATCAAACAGCTTGAAGTGCTTAATCATATATCATTCATGGCTGAAAAGCTTGTTACTACAAATAATTATTTTTTGCTTCAATTGTTACAAAGACGATCACTGATTTGACACAATCACTGCGTTGCAGACCATTCACGTCCTACCTTAGTTATCGGACAAAATGTAATCCCCTACTTTTTAAAGAGATGCCTTCAAGTTGGACTGGTTTGATAGGCACTTCTTAATTACCATACAGTCAAAGTGTTCCCACAAAATCTCAATAGGATTGAGATCCAGTGCCTGAGCTGGGCACTCCATTATAGATAGAAAACCAGCTGACAATTTCTATCCAAGTAGCTCTTGCATAGTTTGGAGCTGTGCTTTGGGTCATTGTCTTGTTGTAAGTGGAAATTGGCTCCAATTAAGCGCCCTCCATAGGGTATGGCATGGCTTTGCAAAACAGAGTGATAGTCTCATTCGTTGTAACTGTGCCTAGAATGTAAGAGTCCTAGAGTCGCCTCTTTGCTGACATTGATACTTCTTTTTCCTGGCAGCATTTAATCAGGCTGCCAGTTTAGCGCTTGAGAGGCATACATTTCTCAAAGTAGAGATTGATGTTCTCTTGCACATCTTTGCTTTTTGTTCTGGTTGGAGCCATTTTGTGATGTTCAGTGTTGTATTCAGAGATGGGCAGTAACACGTTACTGTAATCCGATTATTTTTCTCAAGTAAAGAGTAAAGTAAGGGACTACTATTGCAAAAAGGTAATTAGATTACTGTTACTTTCCCGTAAGCACACTGCGTTACTAAACTAACTACCATGATTTTTTTGGAGTGACGTAAGCGAGTGCCACGTTCATGGCAACAGCTGTGTGCAGATCAACAATGGATAGTATAACGAGTGCGGGGGAGAGTACGACCGTGCAGCGTTTAAAGCGTGGAAGTACTGACCTTACTTTGAGTTTGATTCTGTAAAAAGTGCCAAAAAACATTAGCGTCTGTTGTTCACTGTGTGGGAAAAAAACTTCTTTTTACAGCAACACCCCCTAAACTTCCGAGCAAGCACAGAGTACACTGCCACAGGAATGTGAAAGTCACAGAGAAACTGCCAGATCCTTCCACTGACATGACGGCTGCGACACACCTGCACCAGGGCAAACCTCCGCTTGCCCCACTCTTGCTATACAGGTGAAAATAGAGCAACAGGACCGCTGAGTCTTTGATTTTATTTATTTTTTTCTGTGTTTTACGTGCATCTATTTGAAAGAGTGAGTGTAAACACAAAAAACTATTTTATTTTATATGCTGGAATGTGCAGAAAATAGGTTTAAATGTTAAACAAATTTCTTCCAGTCAGAGAATTTTGCATATAATTTAATGTTTGCATTTTAAAAAATTAAAACTAATAAAACAAGTTTTAAAAAGAGACTTTTTCATTTGATTACATTTTATATGATGGATTATGTCACGGACCGGGCTCTGGAGGACTGGGGGTCCATGAGCAGTGGGGACTGTTGTTGTTGTTGTGATTATTATTATTTGGGGTCTGTGTCGTCTACTGTTCTCTGTCCACATTGCTATATAGGGCGTGTGGGTGTGGGTGTGTTTGCTTCTCCCTCACTCTCCCCTTTCCTCGGGGCTGTTTTACGGAAGTGCGCGCCGTGGGAAAGGCGTTACCTGGCGACTGTCGTCATCAGGAGTCCCTCCTCACTGTTGCCGGCCCACCTGCAGCTGATTACCTGCTCAGCTGTTGGTAATCATGGCTGGACAGAGGTATTTAACCTGGGCTCACGGCGACAGTCAAATTGGGATTATTACTCCTAAATAGTCTGTGCGAGACGTGTGTTCTTGGTATTCGGCTAGCTTGTGGCTAATTGTGGATTTTCCTTCTTCCTCCAGGAGAGTCAAGCGAAGAAGCGAGTTGGGCAGCACACACACTAACGGAGCTACAGCACGGGACGCACTGGGAGCAAGGGACGAGCACTATTGGCAAATTGCACTTTTGAGTGAAATGTTGGACTTACTGTGTTTCACTGTAAATAAAGTGCACTGTTTCATCACAGAGTCCTGCGTTTTGAGTCCTATTTTCCTCATCCCATGACAGATTGTGCAGAAAAAGTAGACTTGGGCTGAAAAATCGATCGCTTTATTACCTATTCAGGGTGTAAATCCTGTTTTAAAAAGTAACTAATTACTTTTGAAAATAAGTAATCAGTAAAGTAACGGGATTACTAAGTAAGTAATTAGTAACTAATTACTGATTACTTTTTTTCAGTAACTTGACCAACACTAGTTGTATGTAATGCAAGTTTTTCAAAACTAAATGATTACAAAAAATGTTTAAAATGTGTCACAACTTAGGAGCAAATTACTTTTTTTTTTTTCTTTTAAAAGGGTTTTAAGAACAGTATGTTTTATTAATTGGCCAAAGAATTCAAGTCAGTGAGCAACCATGGACAAAAGCACAGCCCTGGAAGTGACTAAAGTGGAAGAAAAATAATCAGTGTTATTTATTTCTAATGGTGTTCCTGTTGAAAAATATTGACTGGGGAGTTTGGAAGGACAAGGAAAAATCAAAATAAAATCAATAATGGAGCTAGGAGAGGGTTCAAACACCAAGCTACCACCAGCAACTTATACAAATATATGAATAATGTAATGACATTACCTGTAACATTAACATCATAACCACAAACCCCTCTGTTCCCCACGGCCTATCTTGATGCTTACCTCCCTGAAAATGTAACTACACATCAGGTCGACGCCACCCACGACTATTGCGATCGGCCTTTTCAGCATGACAGATTCTTCTGGTGCTTTTTGGCTACTTTCACACCTTCATCATTAAATTCATCAGTGAGAGCATAACAGTGATTGTTTCAGTGGCCCTGAAAAAAAAAACTGACAACTGAAAGTGGAGACCCAGGAGTGAAAAAAGTCTCAGCATTTTATCTTCTCCGGCTGGCTCTGGATGTGAATTAATTAAATAACCACACACAAGCATAAATGCCGGCAATGATGTTAGGCTCATCTTAGGCTCTGCAAAGATCACCTGCAGAAGCTTGAATGTGGCCTAACAGCATATTGATAATGTATATTTTTTCTGTGATATCTGATGCTGAGACTGGACTACATTATGTTCTTCACCACAGATTAAAAAATGTTGCATGTGTTCAACAATAATAGTCCTTTACCTAAACATTTTAAAAATATATATTTGCACTTAACTCATTCGTGAGAATCCCTTTCATTTCACAGTTAAGACCTGGATGGCAACACATGTATTCATAACTTCGCTGTTAGCTAGGTTTCAGTAACATTCTTATCACTGCTTAGACAACAAATAAGACAAATAACAACAAGCACATGAATCATTATATGAAGGGGAAAAAATCGATTCCTTTGGCTTGAAAAAAATCAAATGTTTGCCATGCCAAGCTATGATGTAGTATTGCACCATATTGCATTGAAAACAGTTGGACCCCAGACTGAGCATACAGCAAAGCAAGTACACACAGAATTTTTTGCCTACTGGCATGCCAGTCCAAAAAAAAAGAGACAAATACACATAAGTCTCTAAGACAGTGCTTTGTTTTATTGAACAGTGGGTAATCCATGAGGACAGAATATTCTGGTGCACATTTAAAGTGTTTTACACCCTCAGACAGATAAATGTACCTGCAGCAACAAGAATCTATGCAAATTAGAATACTACACCCCATATTTATGTTTAGAAATTAAACTCAGTGCAACAAGTTGAATATTGCATGACCGTGTTGTACTAATGCAATTATCCATCCATTTTCCACATCCTAACCCTTCTGTGGGATCATGGGCTGCTGGAACATCCTGCAGAGTTAAACATAAATAAACATAGTCCTGTGGGCAATTTAGAATCTCAGATTCACCTGACCTGCATGATTGAACAGCTGGAGAATATGGGAACACCCAGAGGAAATGCACGTAAATACCAGGGACATATAAAGTTCACCCTGAATAATCCCAGTCAAACCTGATTGTTTTTAAGCCATGGAGCATTCTTGCTGTGAGGCTAACCACAGAGAAGCATGTCGTGTAGATATGATTAATGCTGTCGAAACGTAATTTATGCTGAATTGCCCACACTGAATATCAAAATAATAAAGGAGGCAGCTCAGAGGGATATATTAGACCTATTTATTTTGCTAGTGTTTTTTTGTTTTGGTAATGTCATTAGTTAATCCAAATAACTGGAGATATTAGCATGGCCAAAATATAACAGAGCTGTTTAAAGAAATGGGGAAAAAATAAATATATATGCAGTAGGTGCAGTGTTGGGAAGGTTACTTTTAAAATGTTTTCCACTACAGATTACAGAATACATGCCCAAAAATGTATTTTTTAACATATTCCGTTACGTTACTCAACGACAGTAACATATTCTGAATACTTTGGATTACTTAATATATTATCATGCTTTTTACAACTACATGCATGTATTATTGCTGTGTGATTTATTACTATTACTGAAGACTACTCACCATACCAATACCAACTAGATTTCTTAATATAAATTAATCCTAACAGTAGGGTGGATATTAGGTAAGGCTGCACTTTTTGCAGCAATCTCGTATAGAAAACCGAACCTTAGTAAAGGGACCTCTGGCTAATACGTCGGATAAACGGTAACTGTAACGGAATACAGTTATATTTTGTATTTTAAATACGTAAAGCCGGTACATGTATTCCACTACTCCCCAACACTGAGTAGGTGGAGATATTTGGTTATTTTATGGTAAGACAAACAACTCTTATTAATGAAATGAGTCACTCATGGGTGTATTTTTTAATTTACTTGAGGAAAAAGTCCCAGGAGTCCAGAGTCTGACAGATGGAAACGGTGTGTGCATGTTCCTTCTCATTGAGTTCAGGCAGCTGAGGGAATGAGTTACAGCACAGCCTTTCACCTGCATTGTTCCCTCCGCACCTTCGCCTAGACGTCACTCTGACCTCAGCCAGCAATAACTGAAGAGATAACTCACTCAAAACTTTGCGTCACTGAGTTTGAGTCATTCTTTTCAAGCTCCGGAGGTGGCATTTCCAACAATATGTGAGCATTTCAGGAATGGTTATTTTCTGCCTCCTTGTTGCTGTGCATTCGCTCATTTACCAATGTTCTTGGTTAAACTCTGTCAGCTCACATCTTTGGATGAGCTAAACTTTGTTTAAAAAACGGTAACATGTCGATAACGTTCCTCTCATGGGTTATAATTATGGACAACTCTTGTCTTGTCAACATCTTTGCAGGCCTGTATAGTAATATTTTGTGTTCTTTAATGTAAAACATTGATCATTTTAAGATGTACCACTTACTTATTTGTAAGATCACCCTTTAAAATGTTATAAACAAACTAAACGGCACTCACCCACAAAGTGACAGCAGAAGAAATAGAAAAACAGAAAGAGGAAATTAAACCAAAGCCAGATGGAGACACAGCATTACATGTACTTACCAGCCACTTTGTTCAACTGCATGCTAACACAAATATCAGTATAAAATATTAATATAGCAGCAACTGAACACGTTTAGACATGTAGACATGGTCAAGATGATCCGCTGAAGTTCAAAACGAACATCAGAATGGGGAAAAAAGGTGATTTAAGCAACTCTGAATTTTGGGATAGCCTTTAGTGTCAGGCAGGCTGGAGTATTTCTGAAATTGCTGAAGGTGCTTTATATTGTACGGAAAAGACCCTAATACAGAGATTACCTCAACAATCAGACAACCTCCAATGAGCAAGCACTTGGTGACAGTGAGAAGGAAAAACTCCCTTTTAACAGGAAGAAACCTCTGGCAGAACCAAGGTCAGGGAGGGGCAGACATCTGCCATGAGCAGTTGGGGGTAAGGGAAAAAAGACAGGACAAAATACGATTGAGCATTTTTTAAAATGAAGACCTGTAGCGATCGACTCTGGAGACAGTTACTGAATTCTGCTTCTGCCTCAGCATCTGCTGAACCCGCTCTGTGATTTTTACATGCCCTACTGCGCGAGTTAATGTAATTCCCCATCAATTCCACTTTCTTATAACATCACTACTGTGGAATATTTGGTAGTGAGGAAATTTCTGGACTTGATACACAGGAGGCATCCTTTCACAGAACCGTCATGTAATTCACTGAGCTCCTGAGAGCGAACCATTCATTCATAAATGTTTGTAGAAGCAACCTGCATGCTTAGAAACTCATTGGAAGACCTAAGTTCAATGATTTGGATGGGTGAGTGTGTCTATATATATATATATATATATATATATATATATACATATACTGGTGTGGTGGTGTTCTTTTGGCTCCTCTGCTGTTATTATGTTGCTGCTATACTGCTACCTATCTCGGCAACAAGATCCATAGCCTGAACATTCGTCCATGACAGGCTTATGTCAAAACTATAAATTATTCCTTTCAGATTTGTTTCTATACTGCTGGATTTGATTGATTTAAAGTGTTTTGCTAGCCCGAGAACCAGACAAATCTGAAAGCTCATGTTTCATTTGTTCTGGCACAATGCGTTTGGCTCAGCTCCTGTTCAAACAGATTTCCACATGCCACTTTTTCCATACCAATTTGATCACAACAGCTTATCTATGGGAAACGTTAATATCAATCAGTATATTTGCATGTGTTTTTCTGTCAGAACTACTTCACATGTTTTGGTAGTCCTGTTAGTATAAAGTTGTATGGGGAAGCACTGTATTATGAACATGCTGAATATTTAAACTGAGAAGTTTCAGACTACTTTGCGTTTGGGCATATGCTGACTAGTATTAAACTTCTTTAAACGTAGTCCTGACAGTGCTGTAATGTAAGTGGGAGCTATTCAGTGTTGCTTTTTATTTAAATAGGAAACCTTTTGTAGCTCGAAATTATAGTGAGCAAATCATTGATATTTTCTTCTTGAGAGCAAATGTTCACATTACATCCATACAGGAAGGTTTTGAACCGAGGAAGCTTTTAAGCAAGCTTTTAGACAGAGCCAGCATGTCTCTTTGTGTTCCCCATCAAGCTGACAGGAATTCAATAATTCCAGGGTCTCATTAAGTATCGGCAATTTACCGGGTGTAACATGTCTGACGCACATCTGCAGTGAGAACCCCCTTGCACACCAAGTCTGGAGTGCAGCACAATCTGCAGCAGTACCAGCAGTTATTGTTCATGCAGCACCTCACTCTGGTGCCCAGTGCTTCACAATTCTTATTCAGAGAGAGACCTTCTCACAGCTACTGCGCCTGCAATCCCTTTACTTTGCCACTGACAAAAAAAGAGAGGAAATCAATGAAACCAAGGATCAATAAGACTCTTCCACTACCAAGGCTATCTTCTTCTTTTTTAAATGATTATGTAAAGTTCAATAGTGAACATAGCTGCAGTCTGACATTAATTCTCCCCATTGTCGTTTGGAAGGGTACAAACCAAAGCGTATACTAAATACCTGATGATGTGTTCTGCAGGCATTTTTCTTGATACATCACCTGTATAACAGTTTTAAGTAATTTGACGTTCAGTGAAACAGCCGTTTGAGATATTCAGACCAGGCATCTTCTATGTGATAAGAGAACAAACTGCTGGAAAAAAATTAGATAAGTTAGTTCAAAATACTACAGGGTCATATGTTTGTTTTACGTGGAGTTTTGTGGACGAGCTTTTATTTTAGAATGATCATATTACCAATATATCACACTACATTATTTTAAGACACACACACACAGTATCTGTCTGCTGTGAGTCAACCTTCACAGGTCAAAATTCCTACTTCTTCACTAACATTATCTTGCACTCCTTTTTATCTCCATTGTAGCCCGGCATAGCATTCGTAACTGTTATCTCAGTTATGCAGTGAAAGACGATGTTGTGTCAAAGCTGACTTTATTCGGCTGAAAAAGAAGAAAGGGGAAGATTGAACCGATACTGTTAAAAAATAAATCACATCGTTGCGAGAATAAACCAGAAGCAATACACAAGTCATATAACCCCACATAATGACGCACACAGTGATGTAAATTAAGAAACAAGAACTCGTGTCCGTGCTTCCATCAGTACGTACGGCTTCTGGCTGCAATTTTGGGATCCCTTTGTGATCTCGCAGAAATAACTTTTTATAGTTATCAATGGACAACATTTTTAGCTTCACCTGATTCACCTAATTAAAGACCTAATCTGTCACACTTTGACAGCATATTCACATTTGTAAGCAAAGAGTTTGTTGTATGTATAAAATCTAAACTAAAATCATGTACTCATTCACTTTAACTTAATTTGCACTACAGTAGCTTTTGAACCGTATGCTGAGATATCTGTGCACTTTGATCAAATTTTTAACATTTCAGCAATGGCTCAAGGAGTCATCGACTGCTAAGATTTACCTCAAAATCCTTATGTTGCAAGGTTTTGAACATCATTCCAGTTATGTTGTTTTCATATTTTAATTATTTTGGATGTGTCATATGGTTTCCAGTGTTTGTATGGCAAAGAGTGTGAAGCTTTAGCTTGAAACACTCCACAGTCAGGATTGCTGTTCGTTTAGGACTGTTGTGCAGTGTGCAGGGCATTTGAATGCATCATGAGGTTGTTTTCTTTTAAACTGTAATGTTAATATTCTTTCTTTAACTTTCTGAAAAAAATAACTAGGCCATTTAGAATTTGATTTTTTTTTTTTTACTTCGGTATATTGTTCTGCTACAACACACACACACACCATTAGTATAAATGACCCCACTTAAGTTGAGGTTAATTGTTAGTTTGCATATTTGATTAGTAAAGCCATCTAATCATTTTTACAGTGTAGGGTAGGTTGTACAAAAATAATCTTGAAAATTAGCTATTAATAATTTAAATAGTTCAGCATTTTGGGATTCACTGAAAAGTTAGAAAGACTGAAGCTTCTGCGTCAGCCAGCTTAGCCGAGCACACAGACTAGAAACAACCTATCAAATCTTAAAATGCTCATTGAGTCAAGACTGTCTCTGGCTGAGGTTTTTGTTCAGATGTGAGAATGAAATCAGGAAATCATAAAAGAATAGGCTGTAGCATGTTAAACCGATTTCCCTGAAACCACAATTTGTGTCCACGCTTTAAGTCTGTATGTGCATTTAGAGGCTTTTTTGAAAGTGATCACAAATTTACCATTTTTAAATGGGAGTAGTCATTTTAAGTGTATGGCTTCCTAACTCTTTTCCCTAATGTCCTCTTAGTATGAGTTTGGGGGTGTCCAGATTCATGGGCTGCATCCCCCTGAGGCCGCATTTGTAGGCCGATTACGTCACAGTGACGCAACGAAGGCTGTCCAAATTCATAGACTCCTCCGAATGCAGCCGACAAATGCGTCCTCCTTTTCCCTGAATTTGAAGGATGGGTCGGGTGTGTCCTTCGTGGCCCACCATATGCCAGAATTCATAGCGCGGCTCAGCTAATTCCAGTTTTCAACAATGGCGGTTTTTAATTTTAAGTTTTTAATATTGCTCTTATTACTCTTTCTGGGTCACAAAATAAACTTTTAACATATTTTCAGGCGAGAATGTAGCTGTGTAAATATCTGCTCGGTTTATCAAGATATCACATATTTGCAAAAGTGCTCCAACGTTTACGGAGACGTCTGTTATCAACCAGCTCGAGAGCTAGCTGGGAGCTTGAGGGTCACTAGAGCCGCCGAGAACAGCAAACTCCCGACACATCATTTTCAGATCACTGCGGTCTTTCGCTACTCAGGTTAAACGTAATATATAAGTCACTTAGACAACCTAAAAATTTTATTGTTTGGCTTTTTCAGTGTTTTATTTGTTCGTGAGTGAATCGGTTTGGCTGAGATTAAAGTTATTAGATTAGATTAGATAAAATAAAACTTTATTAATCCCCCGGGTGGTTTTCACACAGCTGAATAAACGTCAAACAGAAAAATGATTAAACAGAATTGTGAGATGGTCAAGAATTTACATCAGTGTCCTGTTATATTTTAGATAGCAAGGAGCTGAGTTTATTAAACTCCACCGAGACAGCGGTGATGCAAATCTGAAGGCTGGACCGTCCAATTTCACAGCCGTTTACTTCCGGCCTACCCGACCTTCTGAGGACCCGGCCCACGTAGACCATGAAGGCCGGGTCCTCAGGAGGATGCAGCCCATGAATTTGGACACGACTTTTGTCAGCCTTGTGTGATGCATTAAGTTGAGGTTTTTTTTTTTTCATAGGCCTTGAATGAAGTAGATCTGGTGTGTATAATTACAGTTTAATTTGGAAGCATATTACTCTTTATTACTTCAAAGTTAGAATAACATTTTATGCCAAAGTAACAGTTATCAAAAGTGCCCTATAACACTCTCCCATAATTATATTTTCTAGCACAATGCTTAAAGTCCAGCCATTGTGAACTGAAAAGACACTGTGTAATTTTTTCAGCTTTTATCCCTCAGGGGACTGACTACTTCCTGTGTCTCCTCAGAAAAGCTGTAAAAAGATATGGCAAGAGGTGATTGATTGAATAATCTATTGCGCCTCTTATCTGAGCTTACTTCATCACTCCATCCAGCCTCCGAAGATAAATCTTCATATCTCCTCACACTAAAAGATGGGTTACAGGTGAAAACAGGACTTCTGATTCTATCTTCAAACCTCTCTCTGTTTCTTTTTAACTTGTCACCCTGATTTGATTCTCCAGCTGTTAGCCCTTCTTTCCTACATTAAATGGTCTTGTGCAGAGGTTGATTTTTTTCTCATTATGGACATCGAGGGCAGACCATACAAATCAATGTTTGACTCCTCACTTTAACCTTGGGATGTCATTAATGTCTGCACATAAAAGCTAAGCTTGACTTGAGCTAATTTAGCTAAATGAGGATATGTCCCAGCTGAGATAAAAAGATGAAGGGGAGCCTTAGCAGCATGACATTTCTACCTACATGAATGACTATAGACTCATTCTAAAACACTTGAGGCTAAGGGGCAGATGTGACATTCATGATTTGTAACCTTTTTATGCCTTAGTGCTGTATTATGTAAAAATATGTAATATAATATATATGCATTGATATGAATGTCACTAAAATTATTTTCATAAATGTAAAAATAGACGCATGTGATTTATCAACAGTAATGGATAAACAAAACAGATTTTATGGTAAATAATCTATTTTAATAACATTTATGTTAAGTTAGCATTAGCACCACAACGTGGAACTGTTTGGTTGAACACTTTAAAAAATTAAACATTTAATTTAATTGATTTAATGCTGTCAAGTCACATACATCTGCTCAGTAAGTCCTCTAACACTATCGTATATCAAAAAATCAAACCTTCCTGCCTTAGTTTAATCAAAGACACTTAAAATATGTTGGATGGTTGCATTACTGTAGATTAAACAGAATACCAAATATTGAAAATGAACCTGAAATATCAGCAGCATGAAGATTGATCCTTATAACACTAATGGGGAAAACCTTTCTCCAGATAAGTACTTTTACTTTGGGTACTTTAAGTACAATTGGCCCATAATGCAGTTTTATGTATATTGAGGTGTTTTCATAATGTTTTATTGGTAATTTGGCTAAAGGAGTGGTTCTGAAAAAGTCATCCAACACTTTTCATTGCAGCTAATAGGAAATGTTTAGATGATAGACACAGAAGTAACTGTAATTTACAAATTTTCTACCAGGAAGGAGTGAAGAAAGGTCCAGCATAAAACATTACAAATATTTGGTAGGGGTGAAGGGATGTCATCTAGTTGCCTTTGTGTAAAGTCACCGCAGGCCACTGATGTACAATATATGTGCCTTTGTATACAACGTGCATGTATGTGTCATTTTTATGCTATATGTTTTGGTGTATACTTATTTAAATGTGTGAATGTTGTATTTTAAACAAAAGTGCTGTAATTGTGCTAAACAGGTGTGATTTTAATCAGTACTTTACACAAAATAGCTTTGGCTCATTGTGAATTCCGTATGTCTGTATTGTGTATTTATCCACGGAGCTCCTGTTTTTTTTCTGCTTAGTAACACTGTGGTAGTTAAAAGTGAAATTCCTAATTCTGGATAAATAACACAATAAATCAATATATTAAATAGCAGAATATATTCGTTTCCCCACATTACAAATAGAAAACAGAATAAATGTAACTAAATCTTTGTATTGTTTTATGGGTTTACCTAATAAGATAGCTCAGATTATGTAAATCCATTTAAAGGAAAAAACATATATCAATGTCACAGTGCGTTTTGATTAAAAACAAATGAAGTTAAAACTGATTTTGAGTTCATTTAAATATCACAGATGTTATTTGACTGCATTTATTTGCAGTGTAACAATATGCTCGGAAAGTATAAATCAACATCTAAAAATCTGCAAATCACATTTGCACCACGGGTGTTTGTTTCGATTTGATTCATACAAACTTTGTCAAACACATCTTATTAGTTTTAAAATAGTGTTCCTACCTAAATGTGTTGATAGTTCTGCAAGAATTTTACCAACATTTTCAAAGGTGCTGCAGTGAAGACCCGAAAGGAAACCTCTATTATAACAGATGAGCCATTTTAAGGTAAAGCAACCAGTAGTAACTAGTAGCCACAGCGTCAGTTTCCTACACATGTAAAACATACTCACCACACAATCACTGTAGCTAAAATGATAATATAAAATTAGATTTGTGTGTGTAAAAAAAGGATGCTCTGATTAGCATTGAAGTGATTTGGAAAAAGAGATATTCAGGCAAATGTGTATTACACAGAAAAAACTAAAAAACTTTCAACAGTATTATCCATTGTATCAATTCAGAAATGTCCACTTCCCTAAATTTATGTTTTAATCTGCTGATTAAAAACACAAAATGTACCCAATATAAGCAGCCTGACCAGAAGACATTCACACTCCCACACATGCTCACTCACAGATATTATCACCCCACATAATGATATGCCTTTCTTCATTTAAATGGTTTGAATGTTTACTTGTAGAAGGTTTTTTGTCACCCATATCCATCACTGATCCATCTCTATTTGATATGTGCATCTGGGTAATCTTGAATCCAGCTGGGGTGCCAATTGTTCTTATTATTATTCTGTGCAGAGATATTCTTTATGCCACCGCCAGATCTGTTCATCACATGGGTGAGCTCCTCCAGCCTGCTTCTTGGCAGAGACTATAATTACAGCCAGAGCAAGTCTTGATCAGAATAATGGGAAATTAAATATTTTAAGAGGAAGGATACCCGCTCTTTAAAGTCTTAATCAATTTTATAGATATTGTCAGGGAATTAAATGAGAGAGATAAAATTAGCATTTTCCAACTCTATCACAGAAAGTCCTCCTTCTCTACAGCCATACTCTAAATACGGAATCACAAATTTAGAAATGATTTCCGATGTAAATGTCTCAATTAAATTAATAGATTTTGCTCTGAAGCAGAAGGTTGCTGCAGGTTTCAAAATCTGTGCATTCATTTTATAAGAAAGGAAAAGCATAGTATAACCTTCTCAGCTCCTGTGCAAATTCTGAAAACATGCAATTGGGGCCCGAAGGCATATCATGTATGCCCCAAAAAGCGATTTATGCCATAGAGGATTGTCACTAGCTCAGCTGGTTTCTTTTCTTTTCATGTATCATTGTCAACAACAGCATTAAGAGCGCCTATGTTTTCCTATTCTTGAGAATGGCTTGTCAGGAAAATGCCAATGAAAATGTGCAGAGAAGTAATCTTCTAAGAGAAGGAAATATAAATAAAGGAACAAACAGTGGACTTTATGAGACTCTGAAAGGAATTGGCGAAGTGTGATGTCAAAACAAAAGAGAATAATTGTGTGTACTTGGCATGAATAGAATGGAGCAATGGTATGTGTATTGCGATTGACTTAAATGCTTGCTGGTGGTATGGATGTGACTTTAGAGTGTTTATGAGAGCATAACTCATGGCTGTGCTTTTATTGTACTCATTCCTGACTAAAATGACCTGCATTGCGTGCATTTCAAAGACTTTTGTGTCACAAAGCTCACACTAAGAGAAGAATTGGAGAAATGAGGGTTGTATTGCATTTACAGGTATAATCAGATATGTTTTCAAAGACTCACATGTGAGTATTTTGAGCTTTTTTTCTAGATAGGACAGCAATGATGAAAAGTTAACAAAGAAAGTGCAGTGAATTACTGAAAATAGCTAAACAAATAGTTGTCTAATCAAAGGTGTTTTAGTGGTTTATTTAATTGCTATGAATAATGTCAAAGCAAATGAGGCAGTGGAGTCAACTGGTGTACATGATGATCTATACCAGGGGTAGGCAACCTTTCTGATGACGAGTGCCGTCTAAAATTTCCTTAGAAGTCAGTGTGCCATATGATTGCATTAGCAATAAATTTAATAACGCTCTATATTAACATATGAAACAAAAAAAAAGACACTTTTTATCCATAACAAGAACTCCATGACAGCAAATGAACTGTACAACAGAAAATACAAATGCTATTTGTGGTCTCCTCACAACAGTGATAAGAAAAATAAACTGGGCCAATATGGCATGTTTTTTAATACATATGTTAATGTGATCTCTGGTCTCCCACTCAGAGACACAGGTCTCTGAGTGTCCAGCATTCAGACGGCTGACACTCTTCGTGTGAGAGAAAATCTGCTCACACAACTATGTAAAGCAAAATACTGTCAATAAGGCCTCTGCAATGTTCTGAAGACAGTTAAACTTGTCAGGTAGTGATGTCCAGCAGGTGAAAATGCAAGCTCCATGAACACGCACAACTGTGGATTCCAGCTGCTTCGGTGTTGCATTAACTGGCATTAACTCAGCCAGTTAATGCGAGACAAATCTAGCTGCTCAATAAAGCTTTCTGGTTTGATCAGAAAATAAAACATTGGTCCATACACCTGAAAGTCCCAAAAACGCATGTGATCTCTGGTCTCCCACTCAGAGACACAGGTCTCTGAGTGTCCAGCATTCAGACGGCTGACACTCTTCGTGTGAGAGAAAATCTGCTCACACAACTATGTAAAGCAAAATACTGTCAATAAGGCCTCTGCAATGTTCTGAAGACAGTTAAACTTGTCAGGTAGTGATGTCCAGCAGGTGAAAATGCAAGCTCCATGAACACGCACAGCTGTGGATTCCAGCTGCTTCGGTGTTGCATTAACTGGCATTAACTCAGCCAGTTAATGCGAGACAAATCTAGCTGCTCATTAAAGCTTTCTGGTTTGATCAGAAAATAAAACATTGGTCCATACACCTGAAAGTCCCAAAAACGCATTGTGAATTCTGTCTCGAGTCTACGGATGTATCCGTGTATTTCCGTGGTGCTGATGCTGAGCAGGCAGCTCCTGAAGCTTTTGAAATGTTGGAATGTGGAAAGCTAACAACGTCCCTCTGACCAGTAGGCTAAGTTATTTTTAGCCAATTACAAGTTGAATCTGGTAGTTGGCGTTGTTAGCTAAAATACTGTCATTAAGAAGAGGCACAACTAATGTGTCTATGCGAGCTAATTTGCGATGTGCACCGCTGGCGCAGCCATTTATTTTTTAATGCACCTTCTCAGATTAATTCACTGCGTGTCGTGCCCAGGGCTGGACTGGGACAAAATATTGGCCCGGGCACAGTGTTGGGAAGGTTACTTTTAAAATGTATTCCATTACAGATTACAGAATACATGCCCCAAAATGTATTCTGTAACGTATTCTCAATGAGAGTAACGTATTCTGAATACTTTGGATTACTTAATATATTATCATGCTGTTTACAACTACATGAATGTACTATGGCTGTGATTTATTACTGTTACTGAAAGTCCGCGGCTCCGAACCGTAGTAAAGGGACCTCTGGCTAATACGGTGGGTTCTGTGTCAGGCTCGTAGCCGAAAACTACCTTTACTTTGTTGTCTTGGTCAACTTTTCTTGCGAGAGACAGAGAGAGGCATTGAAAGGCGGCTCCAACGGAACTTATTGTTTTTGGAGGAAAACACGAACACGGTGTACAGTTGAGTCTTAATAGCTTACTTACAACTGGGCTCGTCAGGCACTCTTCTTGGCTGCAGTGGTTATTATTATATTTACATGCTTCCAGCTCCCGTTTTTGCTCAATGACAGCTCGTACTTTTCCTTTTTCTCCCTCCCTCGCTCACTGACACATAACGGGTATGGCAGTCCATTCTCCCTGCAGCACGGACTACACTGCCTATGATGCTACATTCTTTAGAGCTATACCTGTAGCATTCTGCCTATTAGCTTAGCACAACAACAACAAAAAGGCCTCTCTCACCCAGGAAACACGCAGAGAGAGAGCGTCACCCTGTAACCATGGCAACCGTAACGCTGCCACCTGGAACAACAGAACGTAGCTGTCAAACAAAACCCAAACAGTCCTGACCCGTGACAATATGAAACAGGGAAGTACCGCCGTGTAATCCATTTATTTCAACAAAGTAACTGTATTCTAAATACCACCTTTTTAAACGGTAACTGTAACGAAATACAGTTACTCATATTTTGTATTTTAAATACGTAACGGCGGTACATGTATTCCGTTACTCCCCAACACTGCCCGGGCATTTAGACTAGAGACCGGCCCACCACGTATTACAGGAAAAGCCATAAAGCCTTTGAATGAAAACAAATGCTGTTGTGACAGTGATGTACTGTCATGATCCAGAGTCTGTGACTCCGTGTTTATGTTTTAGTTTATTATTATTCTGTGGTTTTGGTTACCTTGGGTGTTTGTACTCTTCTGTTTCATGGTTCATGTTCCTATGTTCTGTGTCCCCCAGTCTGTGTTAAGGTTGTGGGTTATTTCATTACGTGTATGTGTTTCCTGTTTTACTTTGAAGATCCGTGTCTGATCTCAGTGTGTTCATTTTACTTTTCCTTTTACTGTCTCGTCAGGTCGGATTACTCCCAGCTGTGCCCTCCTTTTGTGTCTCATTCCCTCGTTATCCTTCTGTGTATTTAAACCTCGTGTCTGCCTCTGTTAGTTGCTGGTTCGTCTGTGTTGTTCCCCTCGGTCTCCCTGCGTTTCGCCGTCCGTCTCTCCGTACCTCCCTGCATCTTCGTTCTGGTTTGTTTTATTAGTTTTGCCCAGTTTAGGTTTTCCAGTTTCATGTTCACCCGCCACTTCTGTTTCTATCTACTCTGTTCAATAAATACTCACCTTCACCAGAGCTGCTGCATTTTGGGTCCTTTCTACAAACTCCACACATCTGCCACACCGGACGTGACATGTACACTGTCTTGTTGGTATATATATGATTTCTATTCATTTTACGTCAGATGAAAACTTTGGTTGTAAGCTTCAGATAATTATTTAATAACAGCCAGACATTTTAAATGAGAATAAGAAAGTATTTCTTTGTGCCCCCCTCTCCCTGTTAATGCCCTACCTGGCCCCCCTGGCAAAACTTTGCTAGATCCACCCCTGCACAGCTACATAGAAAAGGATCCTGGTGTTATTTGTCTCTCAGAAACAGTTCATAGCTTTCCTTCAACTCATTCATGTCACCTAAAAGGTAAACCTGTTTCTCCATCACCTGTTCAGCTCTGATGATCCAGTAAGGGCATCTCCTGGTTTCATCTTCATGTTTCCCTCTCACCAGATAACCAAACCGATATCATGACCAGCAGCTTTTACAGCTGTGGCTCCAGCAAACATCAGCTGATACTAGAAAGTAATATTAAATAAATTCTAACAACAGCTTATCAAGCTTAAACATGCTGCTGTTGTTTAGTGCGACATCCAGCGGTTTCCTCTTTCTGGCACAAAGTGGGCGATAAATAAACAAGAGAGAAAAGCCGATCAGCTGATCATTGATCAGTTTCATGATTGAAGTAGAAAAAGGGGAGGGAGGGGAGAGAATGAGAGAAGAGGCAGCTGTGCAGGGTAACGACAGAATAACTCCAGCTTTGTGTCTTTTTTGATTCTAGCTGAAGTCCGGGACAAAGTGTGTTCCTTTTCAGCTCAATACGAAACGCGTGATATTTTCTCTGAATACGAGACGATTCCGTCTTTTTACGGGACGGTTGGCAACTCTACTAACTAACCTTATGAATAAAATAAAGTTCACTACCAGTAACATCATAGCACCCACCCAGCTGTATAGAAACTCCGTCATGCTAGCTAATACGCAGCACGAGTTATTGTAACTGACTGTAAAAAGTCAGGACAACGGAAATAAACTCCACCTAAACTTGGTTTATATCTGACCCAGATAGACTGCAGGTCATAACTTCTTACCGGAAGTTCAGTTCACCTGACACTCGGACCGGCGGCTGCCTCGGGTCTCTCCTCCTGCCTCCCCTTTCCCTCATCCACCTGCTGGCCTCCACCACTTGATAATGTTACTGAATCTGTGGAAGCTATGCCATAGCCAACATCAAACCACTGAGTTTTTTTTACACACCGGCCAGCATCTGGCCAATCCACCACCTCTCATTGTTTATACCATTACAAAAAAAAAAAAAAAAATCATCGGCCCACCGAGCAAATGCCTGGTATGCCCGATGTCCAGTCCAGCTATGGTCGTGCCATCAGTTAACCCTTCGCGTGCCAGCTGTGGCACACGTGCCTAGGGTTGCCGACCCCTGATCTATACAGTGCTTAGCTCCAAAAAGGAAGGATCATTTGACAGGTAAGAACTATCGCAATGAGCGATGATTTTTAAATGTATTCTTATCCTAAATATATCTTATTTTTTTCTATTGGTTGGTTTTGGCCAACTTGTTGTAGCCAGAGCTAGAATGTTAGATTTTTACAAGCCGTAAAAAATAAAAATTGTATCCACTCATCCAAGTTGTTGCTAATACATTTCATGTCTATGCCAATGTCATAATATCCTGTTAAGACAGAGAATCTGTCACGAGATGCAGGAGGGACTCAGGCGCAGACTGAAATCGCAGAGATACGTTTGTTTGTTTAGCACTCCTCATGCACAGTTTACAGGTGAGGGAAAAGGGGTCCAGGGTCACCAGAGTTCACGAACGGATCAGGAAAGTGAAAAGATTTCTCCATGTGGTTAGCTTTCTCCACAAGGAATCATCTCCCTCGTTCTCGCCATACAAAGTCAACACACTCACGTAAAAGTCCCAGCAATAAGTCTTCAGCCTGGCCACGCAGAATCTATGCAGAAGAACAGGAGAATCAACATACGAAAATACTCGAGGGAAACTCGAAAATATTGCTGAGCTGGAGTTACACTGACTGGGTTACACTGACAATGAACTCTGCCCAGGAAGTGCGTGGTACGCGAGAGAGGAAAAATAAACAAAACATATGTAGCCACACTGGACCAGTCGGTCAGGTACGGGGGACCATGACAGAAACTACCAATCCACAACCAGTCAGTGCTGAAATCAGAGAAACATTTTGTCACTCATCCCAGTGACTCCTTGAGTGATCATGATTCAATAAAAAAGGCATGTGACACCTTAATGGAAACATTTTAAAATAATAATAAATATAGAATATGTAGGAAGTTACTACCACAAGTTAGTATCATCATGTGGTCCTAAATTTATACACCACTATATAGCAGTTTAAAGAATATACTGTCTTTAATGCTGTTTAAGCTACATTATTTACATAGGTTTTGTGGAGATGCAGCAAATAGTTTCAGTTGTGATCGGACAAAAAAACAACTTTTCTACATCAGTCAGTTTTGTAATTTGTCTATATAGATTGTATTTGATTCGAGAGGATCCATCTTTCCATCATTAAGGCTCACTGGGACATGTGGTAGAGTAGCTGATATAGGGTAGTGTTTAGCCCTTAATTTTAAAGCCCTTGATTTGATTATTAACATAATCAATGCCCCCAAATTGCTCTGTAAGGCAGTGTTCAAATAGGCTTTATTCTTTCCAAAACTGCATCCCCCTAATCTTTTGTAGTAGCGCAGCACTTTCCATAACACATTTAAGTTCTATATTTAGCTTAAAATAAATTTCACCATTTGAAAAAAAGCATACTATCTCTGTTTGATTTATGCCACAGGCCTGTCTGAGTATGAGAAAATTGGACAATTTAACAAATCTCTAAAACACATGCCTTCCTCTTAGGAATGATTGTGTTCATACAATTGATTCTTGCATAGGGCTCAATGAACCTAAATGGATAACATTTTTTACCCTCAACTGCTACCTGCCTATTTAATATGTGTGCAAATGTGGTTCCACGACTAAATTCATTTTCTTACTGATCTACCTTTCCCATAGCGCGTGACATGCAGAGGGGAGGTGATGAAACGACCTCACTGGATAAACTGATAAATAATAGCCATGGTTTCTCAGCTCATTTCCTTTGATTGACTCAAGCTCACACTTAAAAGGAAATGAACCTGGGCAGGAGTGACAAGCCTATTCAGCATAATGCATTGTGGTCTTCCTAAGACTTCAAATTTGTGCTTGCTGTCTGGAAAAACCACCATCCTCTGCCATAGGAGTGGTTAATGAAGTGTGTTCCTGGGCCCTGGTTGGCAGTTTGACGAAACCGCAGAATGGGGCAATCCTCTTCTCTTCCCTAAAGAAAGGACACGGGAGTAAGATGGCTGTGAATTGCCAGATTTTTCTTCCTGTCAGGAATAGATACGTGGAGGCAACCAACCTTAACCCTGCAGCTGTTTAATTGTCACTCCTTCCTATGCTTGGAAAACAAGAAATCTCTGATGTATGAAACTGTTTAACGTGATCCTAAAAATCTGCTTCTTAAACAAGATGAAGGAGAATTCTGTGTTAGAATTCATTAACCGGCTTTAGTTGAATCCTCTTTTTGGATTGGCAAAATAATTTCAATCATGTTTAGAGTATTTCTAAAGGATTGCCCTTTCAATGTCTGCTCTCCTGAGGTTTACTTAGGGGGGTATAAATACTCAGAGAAGAGCTGTGCTTTCTACATACTTCATCATTAGTTGCTGTTTTATTGGTGTATCTTCAACAGAATAGAAAGTTAAGTCTTTGTTTTAATGCACTGGCTTACTGAGGCATGTAAAAGTAATTTCTGCATTAATCCAGGAGAGAAGAGAATTTGGGCTGATAAGAAGCAATCTTACTGGCCCACAGGGTAACAAAGTCTTTTTTTTTCTCTAAGAAATGCTGCGACAAGACAAGTCAGTTGACCTTGTGTTAGCAACATTGGAAGATTTATACGTACTATTTATGCTACTTGTACTAGAAAAGGCATTTAGAATGCTACTTGCAATTAAAGGAATCTGTGTATGCCCATATCAGCATACCAATAACATGTGTTATCATTTATAGGACACAATTGAGCAATGCATAGGTGACTACAGATATAAAAACATAGGTGACTACAGATATCAAACACAGACCACCACAATGTGAATTCCCCGACGAGTTGGCAAGTGATTGTTGGAACTTTCTGGGTGTTGTCAAGTGAAATTGGCCACAAAGAGGGCACCAAAAACCTCCTTGTTATTGTTTCTAAGCCTCTGTGAGAAAGTACACATACTTCATTAATGTATTTAAGAAGAATTTTCCAGTATCTGTATTTGAGTATTTATTTTTCTGACAACTTTTTACTTTTACTCCCAACATTTTAACAGAAAAATCAGTATTTCCACTCATTCTACAGGGTGGGCCATTTATATGGATACACCGTAATGAAATGGGAATGGTTGGTGATATTAAAGTCCTGTTTGTGGCACATTAGTATATGTGAGGGGGCAAACTCCTCAAGATGGGTGGTGACCATAGTGGTCATTTAGAAGTCGGCCATCTTGGATACAACTTTTGTTTTTTCACTAGGAAGAGGGCCATGTGACACATCAAACTCATTGGTAATGTCACAAGAAAAACAATGGTGTGCTTGGTTTCAATGTAACTTTATTCTTTCATGAGTTATTTACAAGTTTTTCTTTGTTCACAGCCATTGACATGTCAAAGAGGTTAACACGTGAGGAGCGGATCAAAATTGTGTTGATATCTGGTGAACGCAGTAACCGGGTCATTGCAGCAGATTTCAATGCAAGACACCCTACGAGACCACCCATCTCCCATGCTACAGTTAGCAAACTGCTTGCTAAGTTTCGTGAAACTGGTTCAGTGTTGGATTTGCCAAAATGTGGACGCAAGAAAACTGCCACTAATGAAGAAACATCAGTGGCTGTCCTAGCTTCATTCAGCAAGAGCCCACAGCGTAGCACTCACTGCATGTCACTGGAGAGTGGCATTAGTCGAACATCCCTTCGGTGGATATTAGCTACTCACAAATGGCACCCTTACAAACTCCAGCTACTGCAGCATCTCAATGAGGATGACCCAGATTGGTGCACAGAATTTGCAGAATGGACAAAACAAAAATTGGAACAGGACCCTCAGTTCACGCAGAAGATTTTGTTCAGTGATGAGGCAAACTTTTATGTGAATGGTGAAGTTAACAAACAAAACCCCCGCTATTGGTCTGACACTAACCCACATTGGATGGATCCCTCCATGACTGTTGGAACAACAAAAGTGATGGTTTGGTGTGGTATATGGGGATGATAGTGGGTCCATTCTTCATCAATGGAAACCTCAAGGCCACTGGATATTTGAAATTGCTACATAATGACGTGTTTCCCTCTTTATGCACTGAACCTGGCACGTTCCCTGAGTTTTTCCAGCAAGATGGTGCACCACCACATTATGGGTGCCAGGTCCGAGCATTCCTAGATGAACAGTTTCCTGGAAAGTGGATTGGTCGTCGTGGGCCAGTTGAATGGCCCCCAAGGTCTCCCGATCTGACCCCCTTAGACTTTTATCTTTGGGGTCATCTGAAGGCAATTGTCTATGGTGTGAAGATACGAGATGTGCAGCACCTGAAACTACGGATACTGGATGCCTGTGCTGGCATTTCTCCTGTGGTGTTGCTATCAGTGTGTGAAGAGTGGGAGAAGAGGGTTGCATTGACAATCCAACACAATGGGCAGCACATTGAACACATTTTATAAGTGGTCAGAAACTTGTAAATAACTCATGAAAGAATAAAGTTACGTTGAAACCAAGCACACCATTGTTTTTCTTGTGACATTACCAATAAGTTTGATGTGTCACATGGCCCTCTTCCTATTGAAAAAATAAAAGTTGTATCCAAGATGGCCGACTTCTAAATGGCCATCATGGTCACCACCCATCTTGAGGAGTTTGACCCCTCACATATACTAATGTGCCACAAACAGTACTTTAATATCACCAACCATTGCCATTTTATTATGGTGTATCCATATAAATGGCCCACCCTGTATTTTCAAAACAGGCTCATTAATTTAGGTTTAAGACATTTGAGGGACATTTTTATTTCACATTATAGTGTGCATTAAAACATCAAAACAGTTAGGGCCTAATTAAAGGTAACTATAACACGTAAAAGACAATCTTATTGGTGTATCAATCACCCAGGCTTATCAGATACAAAAACATGTAAAAGGCAACAGCACATTTGTAGTGCTATACCCAGACGTTAATGTGGAGCAGAATAATCCTGAATGATCTGGAAGAGCGTTTTTTGGGGCCAGATGTCCTTAAGTTGTGGTTGTGACACTTCCCCATCTAGCTAGTGCTACAGAAAAGGAGCTGACATAAAAGGAGGAACATTTTAAGTGGCAGGTAATTTCAAAGGCAACCTTTCTAACAGCTCAACGAACCTCAGCAAGCACACAAACTGTCCCTGTGCAGCTTGTCACACAGTGTGTTGCTAGCTAAAGGTACAGCTGTTGTATTTCCCAGGGAGAGAAAAGAGTGTTGGATAACTTCACTCAGAGATGGAGTAAGAGGAAATGAAGAAGCGAGGTTAGATTTAAAGGTAAAGACTGCTCAGTGACATTTGTTAAACAGGAAAATTACATGTAATGTCCTCATTTTTAACTCGGGTATTGGATCTGTATATGAAGTGAAGTAATGTTTTTTGATATTGTGAAACATCCTGCAAAACAAACTGAGATATAACAATTCTGTGTTATTCAAAAGGTTGAAAATACTCAGCTGTTTAGTGTAGGATAAACATGTTAGCTTGCTATACTGTGGTAAATTCACAATAAAGTTCTAGACTGGTGCACAGTGGCTATGAAATAAATATCAGTTTGAGATGATGATGCTTAGATTCATTTACTGATTTCAGCCTTTATAGTAGCTGTAAACTGTCTAGTATAAAGACAGTACACTGTCAGTCTAGGGAAAGGAAATCATTTTTAACACAACAAGTATCTGTACTTCTACTTAATTAAAAATTGTCTATATTTTTGCCACCTCTAGACTGGGGCCTTCAACACCAATTTCAATAACTATAGCTGAACTATGCAAACTGTCATCCAGTAGACTCAATGTCCTATTTTTTGCCTTTAGCTGAGCATAATCCCAACTCATTTTGCACCTCTAGTCCTAAATGTCGCTACATTCCTTTTTCCTAAATAATCTTGAGCTCACAAAACAGGCCCTCAGCAACCATCAGACAGCTCAAGATTAAGAGTTAGAGAGACTGTCAATGATATTAATACGCTTAATCATATATTTTGATGTGTAAGCAGTGCAAACGTTGCCACTCATTATTCTTAAGAATCTCACTAAAGAGTGACAGAGAATTAAAATGCAACTGTAGCAATAAATACAAACTACTGTAGAGTAAATGAACCACCGATTCTATTCCTGGAAGCTTATCTTTGTCCTGCCTCTTCACTTTTACATTATTCTGAGTTAATAAAAACACTCTGCTATTCTATAGCGTCGGCCGTTATCATATACACCCTTACTTAGTACCTTCAGACACTAGTGCTTTAACCTCTTGGTGAGAAGAAAGTACAGTAAACTGCTCTTCTGGTGAAGCCAGTGACACCAAAATGACATAGTGTGTTTTGCCTGTTTTACAAATAAGCATAAAAAAAAATACTATTTGGCAGTTAGTTGAACAACATTAAACCAGCATGAAGTAGTAGTTGCCTGATGTTAGTCTTGACAGTAACATGCTGTTTAATGAACAAAGAGTTGAAGTGCTCTAATGATAATGCTGTGGTTCCATTGAATGGCTGTCATTGTCCTCATGGTCACGGTCTTGCTTGTGCTTCACAACAGCAACCACCAGATGAATGCTATTTCAGCTATGTTGGCTGTGGTGGCCCTGAAAGGATCCAGGATCAACTAATGTCTGATTGTACTGAATCCTACACTAAAGCTTATATGGGAAAACAATCAAACAAACAACAAAGCAAACCAAAAGAAAACCAGTGTTCACTCAATTAACTCATTAAAATACTAACAAGTAACAACAGAATAAACAGCAAGTTAATTTGTGTTCCCTTAGATTCTATCACAGTGTGATATTAACTTCCAATGGTTTTAAAGAAACACTGGGTCACCAACATTTATTCATTTAAAATGATGTAACAAATCTGTTTTTACTAAACAGATATAAAGAATAAAGACTAAGTTTAGAGAACTATGGCCAGTATGTAGAGAAAAACATCTGATTGTATTGCCTTTTATACATCCATGAAATCTTTGTGTTTATACTCCCGTGTACTCAATGAGAATTTCTCCAGCAAGGTGCATTCAGCAATTCTGTTGAAAAACTACTTCATCTAACTGTTTAATGAAGTGAATGACAAGAAATCTTTAAGCACAAGAACAACAGAGTTCAGTGGCCATTAATCACTGATTCTGTGTGAGTGTGTGTGCCTGACTGGCCCCTTATGACTACACTCCAGTTACACTGCTGCCATGGGGATGTATTCGAATCGTAACCATAGCACACTACTTTAAATATCTTCAAATACTGTTATAAGAGTTTTGCTGTTTTTTAAAAGAAAATCGAAATCCCCGTGTTTGCAGGGTAACAGAAATGAGTTTATCTTGTTATAATCTACCCTGAAACAAAATATACATCATATGTGCGCAATTTTTAAAAACCATATTATTGCCTATATTTTTATCAGCACGGCCACTGTTGGTGTGACAACTACTATCTTGAATCCAGTGCATATACACTTGACAATGCTAATGCATCGACTGACAGTGGTAATATCTTACAGATTACTGTCATTTATAACTAGTTAAAAAACTTTTTTAAAAAACACCCATATAGTAGGTATACCTCACGTACAATAAACTTAAGTGATATAAATAAATGTCACTAAACAATCAAATTGGAAGTTACATTTAAACCTGTACTCAAATGCAATTCATGTTTTCAAGGTGATTTTTCTACTTTGGGAGAGTTTGGCCTGTATTCAGTAAGAAGACTGTTTATGTCAATAGCAGCGACAATCCCTAATGATAAGGCCAAGAAACTGCCATAAAATGCCGGGATTACTATTTGTGATCAGCAGGTGTGTCAACATTCTCATCTTATCAGGCCATTTCACACCAGCTTGCACTCCAATGAATATTATTCCACATTATCATATGCTTTACAGATATTGGCCAGTGATATAGATGCTCCTTTGTAATTCCCTTTCCAGCACATACAGATCTCATGAACCAAGATTAGCTGTCTTAAAATTCACTGTTCAGTAAAGTCTGGAATAAATTTAGACTGCATCGCGTTCAGTTTTGATTGAACCTTGTAAAAGGTCCAAGAAACACAGACTGGCACAAAGTGAATTTTTTTAAAAAGCAGTAATGATGCACAAAAATAAGCCTGTTCAGTTTTATAATATCAAAAGCATTAGTTGCGTGATTTTTAAAGCTGAAAAATACGGAACTATATGGCTTTCTCCACAGATGATTGATACCTATTTGCTGATATGACCAGGGCAAAGGTTTAATGCCTGTGAGGACTCTTTTATCAGGATCCATTATTTAACAGAAATATGAACAAATTAGATAAAAACACACACTTATGCACACATGATTGCAAATTCATGCTGAAAGTAAACAACTGCTTGCGTTTTTGCTTATGCATATGGCATGGTAATCATGAAGAATTCAGATAACAGCGGCTGAAGACTCGGAAGACGAAAGTCAATCTTTCATCCTTCGTAAGAGAAGGAGTCTTGGACTGCTTCAGAGGATCTTTTGTGATCTACTGACCCAACCTTTCAGGAGAGATTGCACAAATTGTTGGGAGATGCTGGACTAGCATCGGGGGATCAGGAAAACAGCTTGTATTGGATTCAGTGTGAAACAAGATACTCTAAAAATATGCAAAAGCTGTTTTTTTACATATACATTTAAACTAGAGTCATAAAGGAGCTAGCTGACACCAGTGCACGTGGTTAGTATTCTTTGAAGCTGTGTGTTTTATTCATAATAAATGAGATGGATAATGAGACTAAATCTTTTAGATTTGATAGCTGAAAAAAGTGTTGAAGCCACGTAATTTTTCTGCACATGATCTAGTCCATGTGTGTGTTTCTTGGGAAATTTAACATTCTCGGAAACCAATTTTCCATCCTTTTAGTCCCAGGACTTTTTGATTTCCACTGCAGTAGAAACACCTGCAAAGATTCAGCAAATTATTCCAATGAAGCATGAAGAAGCAACAGCTGTTTCTCCACATAACATTTGGTTAGAATTTCAGCACTTTTAGAAAAAGAAAAAAACTCACCCCCTGAACAGGAAGGTTTATTTTTGCTGTGTAATGTATAATATTTATTTGAACATAAGTTAGACCTTGGTGCCTGTGGTGAAAATGTGGCTTTAATGACTCATGTGCAGACACCGGCATTTGGAATGAAGTCATTTCAAAGTATTGGAAATCTATTACACACGTTTTGCTTTTCCAAGGTTTGAAATACTAAAGAATAGTGTTGCACTAGTACTGATGTCTTGGTGCAATATTAAGACCATAACTGACTCTTGGCTGGTGATGGGGTTCACACAGGTAAAAGTGGTGTTGTTTTAACAACCACATAATCCAGGTATTAGAGATACATTTTCAATAGAAGGACATTACAAAGTTCCCTTTCTACCCTGTTGCACAGGAGCCAAGAAATCTTCAGACAGAATCAGAAAGTTGGATTAATAAAACACATGTTTGTTAATCTAATTTCACACATTGGAACGCTTGTCAACTGTGGAAAAGAAATAAGTATTTTTTTAAATACAGAAAATGCAAAAAGAATAGAAAGAATCAGAAATCCATTGATTCAGTAATCCCTGGATCTTATGTCAATAAGAAGAGAGGCAATTTGTTCCAGGCTGTTTGGCCAAGCTTTAAAATCTCGCTTTTAATCAGATTTTTGGCATGTTAATGCATTTCTCATGCATCTTCAGTAGGGTCATTATGTAAGAGTCAATACAATCAGTAATCTCATCCAAGCTGTACATGTGACCAGCTCTTTGTGGTCCACACTCCTACGTTTCATTAATTCCTCTGAAATGAAATTCAGAGTTGCAGTGTCCTTTTCCCTCTCTCCTAATCTAATAACTGTAATGATACAGATTTCTAAATTCAATCAGCTTTAATCTCGGGGATACAGATGCTCTCAATAGGGAGAGAAAAATGGTCCCAGCTGGTGAGTGGTGAAAACCTTATGAAAGAAAAGTAGCTAAAGAGGACTTCTGTGTGTTGGATACATTTACTAAAAAGACAAGTTGCGACTTTTTTATTTATTTTTTTAACAATTTCTTTTTTCTGCCCACTGTGCATGATTCCAGCTGCTTCACTGTTTATTAGTAAAGTTAAAAGATTGTTTTAAAAGACAAAAGGTGAATTGTTGATGTCAAACTGGTCATCCAAAACCACACACTTGTTGCTTTCCTCTCATAATCAGCTTAATTGAATGCAAGGTATTGCAGCATAAGAAAACGTGATCAACAAAGGATACAAACCAGATTCAGACTCCAACCAAGTCTGTGTTTTCTGTAAAATGGAAATGCAGAATTTCACATTGTTTTGAGGCATAATTGGTAATACTTTCAACTCATTTAAAACCTGATATTGCTTCTGTCCTCCAGGTGTTTCTTTTTAATGATGGCTGAACAGGCCAGAGATTTTGGGCATCTACATACAGGAGACCAGAAGAGTCACATGGATCAAAATAAAGAATTCTGAATTGTGCAATAAAATATGCATTTGTAAATCCATTTACAAATAATTTTTATTGTATATATTTAAAGATTATTATTTAATAATTCAGTTAAAAAAAACACTAGTTATAAATACATTCTTCAAAACGAATTATTAATCCATTAAAAAATACTTCACAAAGTTCACAAAAAAGAATTAAACTCAATAAAAACAGTTTTGTAGGGTTCTGTTAAAATCACACAAGCATCTGACCACATCTGGCATATATGGTTCTATTTTATACAGTACACTGTTGAAATTATAAACTATATATTCCAGCTATTCACTGATCAGCAACTTTTAAGTAAATGGATGTCAATCAGTGATGTAATTCACCTGCAAGTGTTTTTAACACACTGTTACAGCATCTGTGGAGAGATGTATTTGAATATCTTCTGTTCCACTTTTCCCAACCTGGAAGCTGAGGGTGGCTTAATCCTGACAAGGACACAAACCTTACCACTTATCATAAACATTATTACATCCTCCATGCAGCAGTTCCAAAGCAAGAGCAATGACCACTGATTAAGGGCAGCCAGAAATCTGCCCTTTTCTAAAGCTGTAGCAACTTATAATAAAAAAGTTTGGCGTCTTTGAAAAAAGGTGGGTCATGCATGATTTGTCTGAGACCATGTGTCATATGCAGAAATTACACTTTGATGCTTTTCTGCACCTTCATTCTGCTCAGTTAAGCGCTTTAAAATTTGATAAAATATGGCAAGTTTGTGTTGTGCTGCAAGATAAACCCATTCTGTTCAAAGGTAATCCTTAGTTTTTATACATACAAGGCCCGACTAAAAGTAGAAATTAAAAAAGAAAACGACAAACGAGTTTGGGAGTTAGGAGGACGATTTGTAATCGGTTATAGAACTAACACTCATGAAGGGGGTCGGTTTCATTTATATTGCAAGAACCTTCGTTTTCTCTCAGCTTCAGTGAGCATTTCAGATTCTAACACTGATTCAATCAACAGAAAAGTCGATTGAATTCAACTGTACACAATGGTTTTCAGTAGAAAACCATTTTATCATTCATCTGTGAGACTGAAGAAGTTACTTGGATGAGTGATAAAACAATTTTCCACGGAAAAAAAAAGGTGAGAGGAACTAAACTTTTGGGCATATTCTTGCTTGTAATTCATCCATCAAGAGATTTTTTAATATATATACTTTTTTCAGTTGGCGTTTCTCTTATTTTCAGCCTTAGCAGCAGTTCTCAGAAGAAAACCAGTGTAAACTTTCTGTCAATCAACAGAAAAAAAGATGATTGAGCCAGCTGCTATTCTTGGGAGTTGAAGACTGAACTCAGACAGTGAACTCATGTTAGAGTGGACATCATAAGATGATGATATGATATGTGTATAAAAAAGAAAAACACTTTTCATATAAATAACACACACTATTTATATGAATAATTTACTCTTCTTAAATATAACTCATAAAACAAGTAAAATCACAAATGTGTACAAGTTACAGACTTCATTCTTAGTAAATTTACACAACTCCTTCTGAGTGATTTTGTGTTTTAAAGGAGAAAGAGATTAGGAGGTAAAGTCGATGACGCAGAGTCAGTCATCACTGAGGCAATCTCTCCTGCGTAAGTCCAGGCGCTGATTTTCCAGTGTGGGTGTCTGATGCCACAAAGCTGACTCAGAGCCGTAACATCCTCCATGACTATGGTATGGAACAGATGTGGGTGTGTCCTCATCTCTCAGAGGAGTCCCAAGATGTTGTCAACACACAAAATCATTTGAAAATCAACCAAAATATCAGCAGTGATTTAATAACTTTATCACCTCTGTCAAACTGATTTTCATTTACTGTATATATCACAGCATTTAGGGCGTTTATAAGCAGGGCATTCAGAGAAAAGTACCAAACTGGATAAATGGATGGATGGATGGATGGAATATACTGGAAAGTCAATGCTTAGATTTAGCATACTGTGTTAAGAGGCTGGGATTTGATGAATTCATAAAACATCCAAGTTTTGTGTATTAATTTTCAAATTGCATTAATAAACACAGCAAGCATGTAAAAAATAAAAGTGCTCATGGACCTTGATCATCATCTATGTCCAGTCAAGAATGAATGTGTGCACGCTCATATTTAACTAAATGAACTTAAATCAATAGTGTCATCTCCAGGTTCTGCAGAGGGCAGTAATATAAGGAATGAAAGAACTGACAGCTATTATTTTAATCACCTTGTCCCAATTCTTTGAACACTAAGTAACAGAAAATAATGTGGTAATATCTGGACTGATGTGTTTACAGACATCATTTTAATCGTGTTTAAAGGCTGTAGGTTGCAGCCACTGGTCTAACACTGTGTATGAATGTAACAGGGCTCAGTGCTGCTTCTAATAGTCTGAGCTGCTTCAAGCTTTATTTGTGAATACTTTAGCTTACTAAAAGGGTAGCTAGCTTGTACTGCTGCAATGTAATATTTTCAAAAGTAACATGATCTTAAAAGAGCAGGGCTATATGCAGTGATGCTAGCGTTAGCCATGTTAGCATGTTACCTTCAACAAGTGGCCAGTCCAGGTCCACAGACGTATACTTGGAGGTTCAGCTCTCCATTTCACTGAGACCCTTCATACTGCATATATCCATGTTTGACAAAGTGTAAATACTGAAGCTGAATGGTCTTTGTACAAACCCACACACTTCTTAGCGGTGCAAAGCTATCAGCACAAACCTCAGTGTAGAAAAATCCAGGCATGCAGCCTGTGCCCTCTAACCAATCAGGAAGCTCCTTACATTGCACTGCATGGCTAATTTGCATGTCTAATTTGCATTGCTTGACGATTTCGGAATATGTCAGCTAATCCAGTAGTTATTCCCAAAGCTAATTAATTTGCTAATATATTAGCTAATTCGCGAGCTAACAGGAAAGGGAAATGAAGTGAGGAAATATGGTTTTTCAAGGAGTTAAATGGCAATTTTAAATGTCAGAAATATTTTTTGAAATTAGTTTTTTTTTATCCAAAAGTATCTCATTCTTATTTATGATTAGAAGTATTTATTAATGGTTATTAACTCAATTTATAATACTGATTCATATAAAGTTTTTTTTTATTAAATTATTACATAATAAATTACTTTAGTAATGTTTAAATAAATAAAATATATTTTTTAATTATTAAATGAATTCACAAATGCATATTTTGTTGTACAATTACTATACATAAATATATAAATTGCACAGATTTCTTTATTTTGATGTCTCTTCTGGTCCCTCATATATACATACCCGGCTCAGTAGTTTTGCTCCACATGTGAGGAGACTTCCTTATTCATAAGTCACTCTGATGAAGTGTCAAAAAGAGGTCACTCAGTGGGGGTGTCTTGCAGGATATAATGACTCAGCATCTATGTGACAAACCAATGACCTGCAAAGATCTCCTTTGCACAATTAGACACTGCACAGTTAGAGTGGTTCTACTTACATCCTTTACACAAATAAAGTGCCCCATAAAGACATGATTGTAACAGTGACTGTTACAGCCAGCATCAATGATGCCAGAAATCTGAGACTGGAGAAGCTAAATTAAATTGCGTCATCCCTAATTTTATCATATATCTTTATCTATCATACTTACCCCCCAACATCCTCTTACAGACAAGGTTTTACCATCCAAGGAAACAAAAAAAAAAAAACCCCACCTGTGTCCATGTGCAGGACCTGATAGTGAATTATCTACCTTGCATGGTATTCCAAATATAATGTAAAAACAGGAGTTTTTAATGATAAAGACAATTAAAAGTCTAACAAGACTAGCTCAAGCAAGAAGCAACAATCTTTGTCTTACAAGATTACAACCTGTTTGCTTTTCACAGATAATCTGTTTTACTCTTTTTCTATATGTGAAAGCATGTGGTTTCTGGCCTATGTGATAGCTAATCAGTCTGATTATATGATGACGGACGTAATGCCAACCAAGTATCCCGTCTAAGAAATAATACGGTGATATAAAGGTGTTATTACACTACATGCATGGAAAGGTCTGTGTTGATCTTTACTGACAGATAAACAGCACTCCTCAGATCTTCGAGGACAGTGATGTGCATGTTTACAAGAACACAACTGTTAACTGATGAGTTGAGATTACTATTAATAAAAAATGTCAAAAGGTCAGGTAGTCAAGTTTATTTAAGATTTATTCAAGATTTTTCACTCAATATTAAAACAATTGTTAGCAACAAACTACTAATTTTTTTCCACAATATTTTAGAGATGTTGTTAAACATTCCTCTAGCAACCTTTCATTCGATGTACAGCTCACAAATGTTGTTGACTGGTTTTCTGCTTGTTTCTTGCCTCTTTCTTGAAAATGCCTTATACTCAAATAGCACTTTTATTTCCTCTTTGCATTTTCTCTGTTCTTTTTTTCCATGTTAATCTTTTCCCTTTACTGTACTGTTATGTGTTTCTCTTTCCACAGTTGTCTGAGACCTCATCATTATGGGATCACTGTTGCTGCTGCTGTTTTGGAAAAACTGTTTTACTTGCCTCTAACTTCCAGTTACTGGTTTGTTCTGTGAAAAGAGGGCTGCACACAGTTGTATCAAATCCGCAAAGGCTGAGGCTCCAGACACTGTGTTAACTAGTTTGGATTAGAGGTTTTCCATCTCTTTGAACAGATATCTGCATATTAATGTGTTTTTGGTAACAGAAGCTCTTTGGTTTCCATCTGCAGACCACCTGTCTGAGTTCTATTGACCAATCACATCTGAGAAGACTTTGCTTGCATACAGGGTTAACCATCAGTGAAAGAGGCAAAAGAGGCATTAAATTAGGCAATGAACTATGAAGTATGGTCTCAAAACACCAGTGCTTTTTCTGTTCTTTCAAAATTTATCTGCATTTGTAAGGACTTGGGATGTCTATAATGGGTTATTCATTATCAGAGCCCAGAGTTGGGAACTTATTGGGTATTTTTTAATGATGCATTAGTTTCGACAGATGATCAGGTGGCATTTGTTAACATGACAGCACATTAGCTCAGTGGTTAACTTTCAAACCTCACATGTCACATCTGTGTTTGAATCCAGGGCTTACTGTGGAGTTTGATGGTTTACCTGTACTTGTGCAGCTCTAGTTTTCAAAACAATGCCCATGTAAGCGCACACCATAGACTGTATATAAAAGATGGCCACCGCAACATCTTCCATTGGTTCGTGAACTTTACATTTTAAACCTTTGATTTTAGCTTTTCTGTCTGCACGTCTGTATCTTTAAACCTCGACATGCCCGTGGATAGAAAAGAGGATGCAGTGATAAGTTCACAGTTTCCTATAGTGCTTAACTACTCTGACAAATCTCACATTCAGAGATGTTCGGTTCAGAGTATACATTTCAGTTGCTAAGTGATTTTGTGCCAAGAGAATTTAAGAAATATGAACAGGTGGATTAGAGTATTCGGTAAAATGAAAAGTGGTTTTTTTTTTTTCATATCACCACCATCTGTCCCACTGGTTACATTTTTCATGTCTGAGAAGTATGTGACATTTCAAAACCTTAATCTTAAAAGTCTGGATGCTGTGAGTCATGGTTCCTGAGATCCAGTTACATTAAAAAAAAAGAGATGCAGCAGCGGGGAAAGAAGAATGGATACAGAAACAAATTTAAAAAAAAAAAAGAAAACTGAGAGTAAAGCTTAACAAAAATAATAGGTTACTGAATTTTTTCTAAGAAATAACTTTTTTTTTAGTGTTCAGTTTGTTTTTGAACCTTGCAGTTGGATTACTTTCAGAAAGTGAGCTATTATTATTAATGAAACCAAAAGCTTTCTTATCTTATTGGTGCATGGCCCAGAAAGCTTAAACCTCTATTAATCTTGAATGCTCTATCTCCTTTTTCTCCTTCGTCTGTCATCACAGTACCCACGCAATGCTGTAACCTCAACAGTTTTTGGTAAACCTTGAATCCTGCAGTGACATCGTCCATTCTCCGTGACATTTTTTTTTTCTCTTGTAAAATTGAGGAGAGAAAAGATGAGTTCCAGCGACCAGGTTTGGGTTCAAATAACATTCTTTAGACCAGTGCAACTTAAATGTACGTGTATGTGTAATGTATGCGTCATAATTTAATAACAATCTAGTTCCAAAATGTTTACTGGGATGTATGTAGTGGTAGCTTTATTGTAATGTATTTAAGACAGCTATAACTTTGAAAATGAATAGAGTGTGCATATAAATAAAGACAATATTTTTTTTTTTAAAAATAGCAATATATGAACAAAATGCTAAAAGTCATTGAAGTGGCCTTACCCACCAGTTATCTGCACCCCATCACCAGTCAGGCCCACTCGTATCCTTATACAACCTTAAACTTTTCAGTGTCTCAGATACACGTAAATGCTTTTGGGATTTTGGGGAAACAGTGCAAAAAAAAAAAAATGTTTGATGCTTTCAAAGGAAGGTGGAAGGATAACAATGCAATTTCACACCTTTATTGCTTTTCACTTTGCTTTTGTGTGAGATTACCGGTCACATGAAACACCCAAGACAGCGTCTCACCGATGAATTAAAAGACTGATTGCACGAGAATTGCACCAGACATGAGGCTTGAAATTCTTGTGCGTGGCTTGCCTTGTGTCGAAAAAAAAAAAGAACATGCATCAGGCATGCTTGGTGCAGAATGCATTAGCAATGTCTACTCTTTAGGGTCACAAGGGCTATAGATTTAGCGGGCCGCCCCCACAATCAGGAGTGCACATCTGCACTGAGCTCTTTGTATTTTTATACACGTCAACTCCTATGAAAAGGAGAAAAAACTACCCTCCAGTAGAGGTGTAAATATATTACAACAACTCCTGCTGAGACAAGCATCAACAGAAAAATGTTATCATGTTTGTTCATCACATTCATAAGATGTAATTCTAAGCTATGCCTGACCTTTTCTTTACTGTTTTCTGCTACTGAGCAGGGAGGGGTTGTGGTTATTTTTTCATTTTTCAACTTTTATGTGCCTCACTGAGAACAACCTGTAGTGCTAGCATGCCTGTAATTTACACACCAGCAATTACACTCTGCTCTGTTACCAGTGTCCAGCAGTACAGTGTTTTCAGTAGTTATTGTCATGGAAGACACTCATCTTTAGAATTTTTGGTTTATTATATCAGCTTAAATGTCAAAACAGATATTTAGCTTTCACTAATGATGAAATTCTATTTCCATTACAGTATAAAATACAGTAGACGACGTCACGTACAGTGGACTTTTAATATACAGGCATAAAAAAGTGAATGCTACTTGATGAAATAGTTTGATGGGGTGCATTGAATTGCTTCTTGATAAATGGGCATTAAACACCCCTGGATCCGGATTCAGTTTGATCTACTAATAACAACTAAAGTGACAGCCCCTGATTAGCCATATTCACGATCTTTACGCTTGATCCGCTGCAATAATTCAATAAAAAAAAATCGATTTTAAGATCAGCCTGTAAGCTACACACTCGTATACACACGGTTAGTTTGCTTTAAAGACATCACTTCGTGTGTCTAAACCATCCTTGACCGCTTCTGCGCGTCGATTAATCAAGCGCATCAGTTTCACGAGGTTTAGCTCCAAAGTTGCGTGTGCCATAAATGTCCGTGGATGGATGCTTGTGCAGGCAGAGGCGCTGTCCACGGTACTGCATTCAGCCCCTCCCCGGTAGACATCACGGAGAGACACGTGATACTCTCTGTCTGTGGCTCCTGACAGTCGCTGGATAAGCTCAACAGGGAAACCAGATTGCACCTTCTCTTCCACAAAGATAACTGGATTTTCGCCCCGCGCTTCTTCCCACTAACCACATTGTGGGTTTGATTTTTCTTTTTTTCTTTTTTTTGTAGTTCTGTTGTGTTTTAATTAGCAGAAAATACATTTGGAGGACTGAATATTTAAGGTAATTTTTAAACCTGTGAGATTTTTTTAGGAGTTAGAGTGAAAGTGGACCCGTCTTTCTCGCTCTCTCTCCTCCCCCCCCCTCTCTCTCCGCTCTCTCTCTCTCTCTCTGTGTCTCTCTGGCTGATGCTGCGATTCACTTGAAAGCAGATCTTGATGTGAAGGTTTCGCTAAAGAGGATTTGGAGCATTGGATTTCAAAGAGACAAAATATGGACAGTGCTGGTTTAAAGGAGCTCAGTCCGCGGCGCCTTGCATGAAATCGCGTTTCTTCTCTTGTGACAACTATTAAGGGTCCCGTAGAAGTAAAGGTGCACGCGCAAAGGTAATAACAGCGCCTCATATTGTTTACCGAAGAATTGTTGTAGTTGTGAGTGACTCGATAAAAATGCCGCATGGACATAAAATAACACACTTATTATAGTGAGCCCGTTGCAGCTACCGTGCATGGCAAATGTCAGGATATGGGGCATGTTATTGATGAGATGATGACGGCGAAAAGGCAAAATACGTCAGTTCAGACGAGGATTATGCTATCTAATAGTTTAAGCATGATCATTAACACGCCGTACTGATCTTCATCACAGTTTCAGTCTACTGATAAGATGTTCCAGTCTGTGGAAAGTGCAGGCAAGTAAATCAGATCTACAGCGGTGCAGCGGTTAGAGTGCAGTGGTTAGTGTCTTTTCCCCCCTTCATCTTCTTTACTTGAAATGCAAACTAATTGCGGACCTTTAGAATACTACTAATTTTACTATTTTTGTTTTCGTTTTATTGCATTATTCTGCTCATTTTGGTATTTGAAGGAAAAGCGGGATCTGGCTCAAAGTCCGTGTGAAAAATAGGGACAAAGCACATAGTATGAAGAGGATTTTCTGGGTTCTGACTGAGACCCAGTGGAAGTCCGGCTGGTATGACTTACACAGACCGACCATTGTGCATCAAATGACGCACTTTTTCCTCTTGTTAGGGCTTCAAATGAGAACTGGACAGGGGGAGCCTATATCGGAATGCTGATAAAACGATTGCAGAAGTTTTAACGCGTACAAGCAAAAGTAATACTCTCATTAAGAGAAAGAAAAAACGACGTAAGGCAGCTATTTTCTTATTTGCGTGACCGAGATTTTCTTTATAATTTGTTTAATTAATGCCGACCGCTGGGCGTGATTTCTTTTTTTCTTTAGATCACAAATTATAATTTGCTCGTATTTCTTTTTCTCTTTAGATTGCGTGACTATTTCATTATGAAAGGACTGCATTTTAACGAGAATATTACAGATATTGTTTTCCTACTTGGTCATTAAGATCAAATAATGTGTCTATTCTCTGATATTGTCAAGAGCTGCCGTTTGCTTCCTGGAAAGCCCTAGTGATCTTAATCTAATGACATAGCCTGTGTTTGTTGTAACAAAGGCCTCACTGGATATAAGTCCCTGACTGGCTGTGCTTTTTGCCTTATCACAGCTTTTAATACTGGTTTTTGATTAAGGCTTTGACCAAAGTGGATTTGGACATGGATACGGTGAAATACTGATGCTACATTAAATTTGCTTTTCTTTTGCAGAGAGCTTTGAGTCTGGGGACTGCCTTGACAGACAGACTGCTTCTTTTGCTGAGCTTATCAGCCAACGTGGCTCCATATGGCATTTTTTTTCTCTTTGCTACAGAGAATGCAGGGTGAAAAGCCCTGAGCAAGGCTTCCAGTTACCCGCCAAAGAATGTTGGCATGAACATGAAGATTAAAGCTGCCATTTCAACTCAAGTGAAACCGTGCACACACTAACTGGCACCAGAAGGGACTGTTCCGTAATTACATAAATCAGACCGAGTGTGCCCAGTGGATATTTGAATCTCTGTCCCTTTGCTCTAAATAACCATGGCAGAGAGGACCTTTAAACAGTTCAAACTATTTTGGCGACAATAGTGAGAGGTTTGGCCAGTGGCCTAGACAGTATGAGGTAATGGTGTTTGCTCCAGGATACAAGTGTTGGCCAAGCCTGTTGATATGCAAACATATTAGAGTTGTAGCATTTAATCTTTTGTCTTACAATGCATCAGTTTACACTTGTATGTCCATGTAGACAGTCAGTTACATGCCAGTCTACTATCTCACAGTCAACCCAGCTTATTTTTTTCCCCTTAAGCTAAAGTCCTTATAAGTACATTGAATTCTGTAAGTCCTAACTACAGCCCACATAATTTGAAATCAAACAATGATTTCACCAAAGCCACATGTTGCCCATATTATATGGGTTGGGCTGCTCATTTGTTGCTTTGTAGAAATAGGCACTTGTCTAGAATTTACAGGTGCTGAGGGTCAGTGGGCTAGATTTCCGGTGTGGAATGCATGTTGCGAAAGTGAAATGAGCTTCAACATGAAAACAAGGAGTTCCCATGGGCTGCTAGTTTACTTTGATGATGAGGGATTTTGTGACTTTCTAGAACTCCTCATACTGAATGGTAAACTCAGCCTTCGATTCTCCATCTTCTGTGCGGAGCCTGCGACTGTTGTATCTGACACAGCGGTCAATGACAGCCAATGGCACACAGTCACTATAAGGAGAAACTTTAAGAACACTACCCTAACGGTGGACAATGAGATAAAGTGGGTGGAGGTGAAGTCTAAAAGACGGGATATGACTGTTTTCAGCCATTTGTTTGTTGGTGGAATACCACCGGAATTACGATCTGTTGCACTACGTCTGACATCGGCTGCGGTCAAGGATCAGCTGCCTTTTACTGGATGGATAACAGACATAAAGGTCAACAACACGGAGTCTGTAATGATTAACAGTGAGGGTGTCTTAAATGACCTCTGTGGTACAGCCAACATGTGTCTAAATGGAGGAGTCTGCAGTTTAATTAACAACGAGCCAACGTGCGACTGTTCTCGGACAGGCTTCCAAGGAAAGGACTGCAGTGAAGGTAAGGCTTTGATCTAATCTGAATCATACGTTCAGTACAAAGTGTCCAGTGTAGCCTTTACAGTCAACAGGAAGTTATTCATAATTTGGCTGTTTCAATTACTATCCTCCATAAAATTACGCATTCCCTTCCTCTATTTGGCTAAAGCCATATGTTTTCCATATGATGTGTGCCATTGATCTGCAATACAGCTGTTTGGGAAGACTGAATCTCCTGCTAGGCCTCATTAGCAAAACATTCTGGTGTTCTTCATCCCCAAAGGTGTTTGCCATTCTTATCAAATAGGTCTTTAGGGATTGGTTGACCTATGAAAGATCTCCAATGACATACTTTTCAAATGGAAGAGCAGGGGTAATCATCTATGTGCCTGATTGAGTAAACAGGAATGACATCATTGAATGCATACAGTATAAATCTTTCCAGTGATGAGAGTATTCAATCTAGTATCTAATTATTGTATTCATATGATTTTTTTGAGAAAACACAAAATAAAATTGCAAATGTAAAATAACTGAATTATGACCTTTAGCAGAACCATGTGCAAAATGTATTTATTAATACTAACTGCTAAAAAGTCAGCAGGATAATGAAGGAGAATAAAAAAGGTTTTGGGAACGTGCAAACTGATAGACAAAGAGAACACAGGGTTCTTTGAGGAATACTATCACTCTGTCTAGTCTGTAAGGAAAACGTATGAGTGTTCAGAGTATTTAGTGCAATGCTTCCCACAGGTTGGCAGCTTATTGTGATGCTGAGGGGGAGGATGCTTGCTGGTCAGTCAATGGGGGAGGGATTTTAACTGTTTTAAATGTTATTTGTCATGCTCAGTTAAATACAGATGAATCTGAACCTATTTTAACCTATTTTAAATGCAGTAATGATGCTCACGTCTAATTTACAGTGGATTTCATAAGATCATGTATCTTTTTTTAGGCACATAAATCTTTTATTAACAATGAGCTTATTAAGGCACTACTGGATAACTTACTACTGCCACATAAGATATTCTCATCAAATTGCATGAAACATAACATCTTCATATAGCACCATGCTTTGTGAACAATGTTTTATTTTTCCCTTTAATCGGGTCTTGTAGATGTTGTAGATGGTGTTAATTAAACAAGAAGTAGTACAGCCTTTCACTAACCACATGCACCGACACATTGAATAATTGCTGTAGTTCACTAACAGGCATTTAAGTGTAAATGTTATTTAGTCTACTTTAAATCCATGACAAGTAGTGTTGGCTGTGTTGCTGTGCTGCAGAAAGAAAATACAAATAGATCCACAATTAGGATGCGACAGTGAATATCTTTAAATATGTCATTATTGTTCTATTTTCTGCTTCTTTCAGAGCAGACTACAGTCTATAATCAAAATTCTTTGATTGTAACAGTGTCATTATGTATTGCTGTAATTTTAATGAATTTTTCTTCTTTTTTTTTGCAATATTGTAAATTACATTTCAGTACATAGATAGATTTTGTTATTTATTTAAAAATGAATCCAAAAGAAGCATCTATTCAAGGAATCTCTCATTTGGGTTTATTAATGTGTCTTTGACCATTTTTCTTGCTACTGCGCCAAAAAGAGCTGTGAATTCAAAATAGCTTTATTATTTCAGTTTCCCTAAGCTGACGAAAAGCTAGCGATTGTGCGCAGCCATATTTTTTTCTCATTTCATGCTGGATGCAGCCTGACAAAAGGCTCGTCTTGGGGAAAGCTGGGATTCTTTTATACAAAATGCATGGGCACTGATTAAATCTTAAAGTTATTATCTTATCACAGGATACAACTCTTTAACAACAAAAGTAATACATGAGCAAATTAGACATTACTTTCATAAAATTTGTTTAGCCTTGATACTATCTCTGAAGTTCAAATTTATGGTATTTATTGGAAGAGTTGATTTATAAAACTCCCATCACACAACATTTGTAAGGCTAATGTGTAATTTGCCAGATTTTTGGAATTTTGGGACTTGGAAGTTGTATACATGGAAACTTCAAATGCAGTATTTTAGAATCCCTGCAAAACAAATCATTAAATATCTTTAAAAACGAAAACAATGGTTTATATAAATTAAAAATGATGATGAACCCACTTGATTCTACCTTAAGGATTCATTCGTAATCTAACATTCCTTGATCTATGTGGTTAATTTACAGATTCATATTCCAGTGTTTAGGGATTAATACATACATCTATATTTTCTTCGTGTGTGTGTGTGTAAGTGTCTCATTAGTCGAGAATTCGGGGGAAGAGATTTTAATATGCACAGCAGGGTGGCTACTGGTGTTAATAGTTTTATACACATGCAATAGCTACTTGTTTGTGTTGTTTATTTTTATATGAGCTGCATGAGCGATGAGCAGCCATTATCCAAAGATGTTTGTGTATTAAGTATATCGCAGCAGTAGCAATCAGAGAGATCATAGTGATAAGTTGAAAGCTTCCTAATAATGAAAAATCCTTTAAAAATATGTTGTACATACAGCCATACAGGGGCTTTGATGGGGTGAACATAGTCTAATAAGTGTGTCTGTATCTTAGGGGGAAAAATATCTAAAGGAAAAACTAAAAGCTGAAAGCAAAAACTCTTTGATTTGATAGATGGCTACTAATTTTCTAATTTTAATTGCAGAGCAGGGATAATAACAAATAACTTATTAAATTCATGCGTTGTCCTGAATGGAGAATTTGTTATTCCCTTCAATGTAATCCCTTTGAGCAGCTTGTACATCTCCGAGTCATGCTTGACCTCGCTCACTGTGTCAAAGTTGCAACACTGAAAAGTACATTTAATTTTAGGGAGAAAGAAGCTGATGTTTGAGCCAAAAGTTCTCCCTGAGATGTGTCAGCGTGCTGCAGCATAATCTAGGCAGTTATAGGCAGTCCTACCTTGGGTAGCAAATTTACAGCAAACAAAGAAACTGACAATTGTCTTTCAGTGGTCCTGACTTGATTCTCCTTTTGAGGACTTGGTGACTGAAGTCTTTTCCTTTGAAGACTGTCTTTATTCTATTCTGGATAATAACGAGCGACCCCACTGTTGTCACCAGTGATGTTGGATACTGTTTGTTTGATATTTGCTCTCATTCATAGTTTGAGGTTCATGGTGAAATTGCAAATATACACTAACAAGCCCTTCCAGCAAGTGCTCTAAGCCAGAGCACTGGAAGCAGTGCATCACTGCACAAGGAGACAACCTTGAAGGGGATGGCAGGGTATCACATTTGCTTTTTACAGGCAATGTCTCAAAACTTTATAACCCACAGTGTATATCCGTGCTGCAAGTTACTGAACTGAAGCCCTGAAGCTACAAGCACACACCATTTATTACAAAGTATAGTTTATAATTTTATGATTATAACAATGACTTTAAAAGGCTTTTTCCAAGAGCAGATGCACAACATCATCAGGTAAATATATTGTCTATAGTGAATCCATTGATCTGGTACTATATAGTGGTGGCAACACCGAGGGTTACATGGAAGCCAGATACCAAGCCACAGCCAGCCCATGGTTACTCCACCAATCTTACCTTAATGACACGATTAGATCTCAGTCACACAGGGCTTGAGACCAGTTGATGTGAGTTAATAAGTGGTTTTTGGAGGTTGCTAGCTGTTTCTGGATGAAATTGGTTGCAAAGAGAGTGCTACACCAAAAACCTTCTTTGCGGTTGCTGTGATCACCCATTATTTGGATGTAAGATGCCGACTTATCTGCAAATACTCTGCATTTACTCCTTGAACAGTAGTAAAACTTGAGACAGTGTGAGGCAAACGTCCCTTCAAATAAAAGTTTTGTCTTGCAACCGAAACATTTCAAACGGTGAAAAGTTTACTGAAAGGTGTTCCATTTTTAGTTTGCATCTCATGTTTTCCAAGTGTTTGCAAACGAATCCATTGTCCTCTGTGCAAGCTGCTAGCGACTACAGAAGCCTGCTACTAGCCAAAGCAGTCACAGGGAGGTTTTTGTTGAGGCAGTTAATGCTCGTGACTATCAACAGCCTTCAGTGAACACTTGCCAAAAGTCAGTGGAATACGCATTTTCCCTAGCAACAGGTGGTTACCATGTGGTCTAGTTCTGCATAAATATGGTTTTAACAATCATTTCTTAGTGATTGTCAGTAACCACCTGCATCCAGTCAGGTAATACACATTTTTGCCTTGTGACCAGTGGTTGCCAGATGGTCGCCAATTGGTTTTTAAGTCTCTGTGAATGGAGTATTGCATAAATATATATACAATGCTTTAATATACCTATTCATAAGCATTTAATGATCTAATTAGTGCTAGATTTATTAAATCTGTGAAATTTGAAGGACTCTGGGGTTTCGCAGGTCTATAAACAACAAATAATTGCATAAAACAAACAATACTTATTTGGACTTCTTACAAAGGACATTTAAGCAATGAATATTTAAATAGTGAAAACACATCATTATAATAATAATTTAGGTAGTATTGATGGAAATAGATGCAAGGTCCACGTTTTATCTAACGCCGCCTTGTCCCTATGCAGACTTTGTCACAGGTACATCCTTTCATAGAGAAAACCTCTGAAAACCCTCAAGGCAAACCTCTACCATCACCATGACCGGCTGTCAAGCACTCCACAATGGGATTGGAACACCTGGATTTCTCCTGATGCCTTTAATGGCTAATCTGCATTTAACTAACACACCTTCTAGTTATACTGGCAAAAATTTACCAAACACTTTATAATGACTCATTCCACAGATCTAGCCTCGGTATTCATTTAGAGTAACCATCAAATAGAGGAAATTGTTCTGTTTTATGTTCACTGGTTACTTTGTTTTCTGTTTGCTGCTGAGCAAGTACTGGGTTCAGCATAGCTTTTATACCAGTTCCCTGCAGCTGTTGAGAGCCAAAGTGAGATAAGTAAAACTGACTTAAAACATTAAAGTTGTGGTCTGCGGATCTTATGGGCTTGGCTAGTAACTATATGCGAGGTCATCATTTTAAATTATTTTTTTTAAATTTATGCATTATTGTTTCATTTTAAATATCAAAATTTGATTAGGCCAGCTATAATACTATATAAATAATGACAGATTATTCAGTCTCAAGGAGCTCTAAAGTAAAATAACTGACTTCTACATTTCCCTCACATATGAGTTCAAGAGCTAAAAATGTTAGCTTTTGATGTATCACATCAAGAGGAAAAAACCCAACAAAATCCCACAAAACAAGCAAACAAACAAAATATCCCTTTACCTTAAAAGTCTAAATATCAGGTTTGCCTGAAAAAAAGGATTATTTGACATTTACTATCTGATAGCTAAACTACTGTTGGTCCATGCTGACCTCATTTTATATTAACTGTAAGCACACTTACATATAACACTTGATAATACTAACTGCAGTTAAAAATGACTGTAGTGCTTCAGGTTTAACTCCTACTATCAACTGCGCTGAAACTCTATGAACTTGTGTTACTTAAGTCCCTCTGAAATAAAGAATGCTGCACTGTACCTTTGCAGGATAGTATGTTTTGTGGCAAGTACAGAGAATGTTTCCCAGCCATATTAAAGACACATGCTTTCTTTCTTGCTTCCTCACCATTCTGAGTTTTAGTGAGGAGGTAAGTCAAAACCACAGCAGAAAATGTGTGCAAGAGTTTTATTTATTTATTTAGTTTTTAAATCACACCAGAGATTTAAAATAGTTTTTGAAGCTAGTGTTCTACTGTACCAAAAACAATTCTGGGGAAAAAAATCCACACACACAGAAATAAAAGTGCATATACTAACATATCAAAATTTGTTCTTAAAGCTTCTGCAAATTTACCTATTGTGCATACATGGATTTATCTATAAAGTACATTGAAGTTTAAAATTTACCCTTCCATTAAATAATCTAAAAGCTGTTGTATTACTTTGATCAGATGAAAGGATTATAGGATTTGCCACCGGACCTGTCAACTCTCCTCTGTCCAACCACAAGTGTGCACATAACTCTCTCTCTCCTGCTCTCTTTCTCCTCGGTCTCTCTCACTCCAATTCACACACTTACAAATGCACACACGCACACAAAAACACAAATCCCTTTGATCGGTTGAAACAATTATTTAAATGCACTTTTCGATGGTCAGTATGCCCTTTTTGTTTCTCATTAAAGAAATAACATAGATGCATTGCATAGCTCCATATTTTATCCTGATAAAATGGAATCATGTTGTTTATCTCATCGTACATTAACCAACCATAAATCTCCCCTGGTACAAAAAAAAAGAAAGAAAAAAGTAGGGCAGACTCCAAGTAAGACTGCACAGCATTTTGTTTGTCACTTTGTGTATTATGTAATTTAAAAGATAAGTCACATTATCCGGGTACAGTGAGTAACTGTGATTGCCTTGCACTTTCATATTGTGATTTTAGCTGATAGCATAGCTTCTGGGCTTCTAGGTGAAAATATAGTTAGACATCCTTGAAACTAATGTCACTTATAGGACAAACAGTCACAAAACATAAGCGCATTTATTAAGCTTCTATTACATGATGGCGCAGTACCAAAAATGACTGTAGCCTACAGTAACTGAAATAATGTCAAACCTATTTTGACTTTTGAACAATCATCAACTGTGACGGTTTTAATTCACCAAAACAAGAGTGTCAAAACAGATTTGTGCATTACTGAGTCATTACAGAAGGAAAGTACTGCAACACAACACATGCAGGAGATACACTATTCACATGCTCATTTAGGTAGATGCACAATATGTTTTGCTTGCTTGTTTTTTTTTTTTTTTTATCCATGTCACACTCTTTGTAGCTCTTTTTTTTTTACCTTAAAATTGAATCCTGGTTATTAGTATTTCAGCTTCCAGGTTCATCCCCTAGATATAACTTGGATAGACATGGCAGTGGCAGTGAAACCTTTCCTGGCAATCTTCCCACAGGTAATAGTGTGATCCCAGTCTGTCTGCAGCTACTGAAAATAGTTCAACGTTACTTGTGTTTATAATACTGCACCCCCTCTAATGAACTGTCTGTGCTGATCTGGAAAGTTTAATTATCAACATAATGTCTAATTAAAATGGGTACAGTTTCCTTCAGTCGATTGAATCACAGGTTAATTTATATGATATGCATATTTGTGCATTATTTGAACCTTTCTTTAATAAAAAAATGACACTGGTTCTGGGACTAGATCTGTCTTATACTCGTTTATGTCATATTATTGTCTATTAAAATATCCAAGAAAGATTTCAGATGTGTGGCTCTATCCCGTGGTTACAGCAGAGGTTGTGTTTTGCATAACATATGACAGTTGTGACTATCACCTGCTGTAACGTCACTGGGAATAAGCTCTTGTGGTGCATGTGAATGTCTACAGTCGAGATTCTTGCCCGGGACTTTAGAACAGTTTGTGTTTGTTATTGCAGTCCTAATGTAATTACAGTGTTTGCTTTGGTTGATTGCACTGGTGAATAATGCATCGATATGGCACAGCCATTTGCAGAGGGTTGACCCATTCAGCAGAGAAGAAGCAGCAGCAGTTGTGTCTTTGCAAAGAGACAAAGACAATGAGTTTTATCAACAACTTTTTACCCTTTAATTAGGTTTGGATGTATAGGCACTTTGGATTGGTGATAAACACAATGTAAGCTACTAAAGAGTTGGTCTGGTCTGTCATTGAGTCTATACTACTTGAAGACGGATAGGCTTCTGTGTTTTGGTGCTGAGCAATATTTTAGTGCAAAATCTGTCTGCCCTCCATGCCAGGCCCACTGTGGCATGAAGTATCTCAGCAGGTAGGGCAGCTTTTTAACACTATCTATTTGCTTCTGGATGAGGAACTCAAAAAATTCACAGTGAAGTTTCTGTTTGTTTTACACTTTGGCTTTTCGCCTAAAGCCCGTACTGCATACTTTGAGCCAATTTGTATCCTCTTGAAAAAAATTAACATTTTGAAAGCAACAGTGGAGTGGAGAAGTCCGTATGGCAATAATGGGTAACTTGATTGAAAACTAGCATGTTATTGAGTATTTAACAATAATTCAGAGGTACACTGCACAATAAATCAATGAGACCAGAAGATTGTAGTGGTAGAAAATGCAAATGTGCAAATTATGATTAAAGACTTGGTGATACCTTCATTGTTTATGGGCATGACAGACAGAGTTCAGTTCAATATACTTGTTTACATAATACTGGCTTAATATGGCAAATATCTTCATTTGACATCAGTTGAGTTTTGATCAGCTTTAAACAACAACAGCGATTCATTCACATCTATGCGCAGATAGGTGCGTATGAGAATTTATGACGAGACATACAAAAATACTTTTAAATGCAAATGGAAAATATAAGTAAGCAAATATAATGTATTCAAAAAGAAGCTTGCGTTTGAGACTAGAAAAGCATCGCTATCATTTGATCAGTTGATTTATATTAATGGCCCCAATGTGAAAATGCGGTTTAAGAATTCAGCAACTTTTCTCATGTTCACATTTAATATAGATTTCATAGGAAGATGAATTTGTAATTTGAGTGATCACTCCCTTTCGGGCATGTCTGTCATTGCTTAAAAAACAACAACAAAAAAGAAACCCAACATGTGACTGTACTGTATCTCTGAAAGTGTCATTTTGTCTAGAGGCCTCCTGCAGCTTCACTCAGACAAAAGCAGATTAATAGTATACTGCTGTCTCTGACTCCAAAGACAGATATCGGGATCAAAAGATTAGAGGGATTTTCCCGTAGGATTTTTGCCTTGTTTAAATACATTTGCTCCTGACTGTCAAAGGGTGTTTGTGAAATTCGTTGACACCAAACTCCTCCTTTAACGGGATTCATCCTACAGCACAAATAAACACATTCAAATTTCCATGTCATACACACAGACACCCACACATGGAAACTTGTGTTTAACTGAGCTACACCACATGTTTCTTACAGGAGCATATTAAGCTGGCATATTGAAGTTACAGTATATAAAATGCATAACATATTGCTGTTCTGTTGACATGCAATCACTACCCTGATTATGCAATATTATCTCATATGTGTATGAGATCTTGCAGATATGAGGTGTTCCACACACATATATTTTTTTCCTTATTTTCACCACTGGAGATCTTTTAATACCTCGATGTAAAATATATTTCAGTTTCCATAATACAATTCATAGCATTTTCTATATAGTCTGGATGACTTGAGCACCCTCAAACAGATATAGAACCAGAAGGGTACTTCTGCCTCTCCCAAGGCCATATACCCTGTCCCACGGTTTTAAAATAAGTGAGCCGAGACAGACAGACAGACAGACAGAGAGAGAGAGAGAGGCAAAACTTATCACATATCTCTGCCTTGGTTCTCACCTTCATGCGGGAATAAAACTGCTTAGAAGCAAAACTCTTTAGATTCCAGACTGTAGATGATATTTTCACTTTGAACATAATTTACCTTTGATGCTGCTGGTTGGGTGTCGTCAGTCACGAGCAGCGGCTGAAATGCTAAAAACAAGGCAAAAGTGCTGCGCCGTAATTTGAAATCCATCACGCCGGCGATAGAGAGAAGACAAATCAGTTTTCAGGGAGAGTTTTCATCACTTCCCAAAAGAGAGTAAAGGTTGCACAAATGAACCCATCTTTATGGTAATTCAGTCTACATCATGTGTAGAGGTTCAAGAGGCAGTCTGCATAATGTTTAAAACGTCTTCTTGAGTCCAAAAAACAAACAAACAAAATGTAATATGAACTACAAATTAAATAAAAATGGGATTCAAATGGTAACTCAGTCAGAACAGATCACTGGTTTACACTTTCGCTTTGTGACATTTTTGTATAGTTTTGTCTTTTTTTGCCACTTATAATGGAAAAGGATGTAGCTTAATGTTAACAGTACTAAGAGCTTAGCTGTGGTTAATGCTCAGTGCACTTTATTAATGTTTTTTTTTTCTAACTTTAGCTTCACTCTTCAGATAGGGATTTGCCACACGTCAACAGTGGCAGCTGTGGCAACTAGTTTCTTTAAGCAACTGCTGTGCACATTTTCTTATGATGTGTAGTGAGCGTTGGCATATCTCGCTTCAGCATGAAGCTATGAGCGCTGTCGCAATAAGTTACAAATATGCTGAGCCTATATACATACAAACTCGAAGTTTACATTAATTTCTTAATTCCTCTGCTTGGACTAATACTCCTGCATCAAAAAAAAAAAAAGATTGACTCTACATCTGTAATACTATCCTAGATATCTTCTTCCTGGGATTAAGGTTATTAGAATTCTGTATAAGCTGTTCTGATTATCCTCTTGGATCATTCCAGTCCACAAGATGTAAAAGAATTGAGAGACCCCTGAGCACATCTGCTCGCACAATCCTCTCTTTTCGTCTGTCTCTTTGGAAATATCTGAATTGGACTATATTATCCACCTGCCATCTGCTTGAAGTAAATATGCAGCTAGGCACAATACATCACAATTTCATTGATTAGATTCTTTTCAAAATGTTACCATTTCGGGAAATTTTCCTCCTCACTGTCTTACGAAGGGTTTGATAACAACACCATCACCCCTCTTGTATCAGCCCAGTAAAGAATATGGTACATCCAGCAGCTACTTAGATTATAGGTCAAACACTGGAATTAGGTTAGCCTGGCTGTATCCAGTGGCACCAAAATCTGTCTGCTTTTATATTTTAAGCTCCTAAAGTTTGTCAGATGTATTTGTGATCTCTTGTGCCTCCTTCAAGTGCCGTGTATGTTCCCTGACTGTAAGAAGGTGTTATATGACATATTGCAGAGAAGGCATGTCTTAAATGGTACCAAACACTGACAACAAAGTGTAAAATAAAGTGTAAATATAATATGTCTTAAAAGTGTGAAAATATTAGTCCAATGTGGGAATCAAAATCTAACCTCTTAGGCAAAGGTTAATGTCACTCCTGCCACCTTTTGCCTCCAAAGATATCAGTGAATTAACAGATTATATTTTTTGGCTATTTTGAGTTAAAGGGTTAAATGTACTATTTAACCTATTCTGGTCTCTGCCTGTGTTGAGGTGCCCAGTGTCAGCGGGGCGATACAATAAAAAGGTAATATGAACAGATCCTTGCCTGGAAAGCATGCATGTGCCTTGCGAGCGTCTGAGATAGTGAAGATATAAATTAGCAACAGCAGAAATATCCACAGCTGTGGGCGCTATCAATTTCCATCAGAGTAGCTGGTCACTCTGCCCGTTTCCTCTCTCTCCACACTTACTGTTGCTTGAGAAGGATAATGGGGTAGAGGGTAAGCCATGTAATGCCACTAACACTCCTCTGGTAGAAAGATGCATTAGGCTTGGCTATGCTACTAAGAGATGAGCCTTCACTTACATTCATTATTCTTGATTTGGTCTAAATTGTAATTTAACAACAAATTGATCCTGTGGTAGTGCTGACCTTTGCTGCAAGGCTTTTACATTTTCCCTGAAAATGCCTGCGTGACGAGGGATTTTAGAGCAGCCTTCCTGCTACTATTTTTCAAATTGACAACTGCGCATTGGGCCGGGAATGGATTTGGTGTGTTTTGTTCTCTGTTATTGGATGTGTAGTGATGACATTTAGAGAGGAATTTAGGGAGATTTCCTAGTTTTTCGTGTTATGTATTGAATGCATCGAAGCATTTGAGCATTTTTACACATTCACTTTACTAGTCAAGAGAATTATTAGTCAACGAAAACAGTTGTATAATATGTTCTGAGGCTCTGGAAGGAGATTTGAAAAGAAAAATAAATACAATTCCCTATTCTACTCTTAAATATTTATCATACACTTGTTTTGGATATGGAAAATGTGAAAGAAGTAGAGTTGTCACAGTACTATAATTTTAAACTCGATATTGATACCCAAGAAAAATATTCAATAATCATTTTCAATATTATGTGGGGAAAAACAATATTTACGTTATCTAAGCTAGTGCTGTACCTCTAGGGGGACTTGGCACCATGTTTTTAACTAGAGTTGGTAAGCTAGGCTGCCACTGTTTCTGTCTAGTTGCTGGTACACATTTCTCTGCTTCTTGTCTGGGTCGTCTGGGACTTTAAAAGAAATGTAACACTTTTTAGACACAAATAACTGTGTTATCCTGTTAAATTAATACTGTCTATTAATGTTGGGCATTATTAAGATGGGCAGGACTCACTTGCTGCCTGACATTTGGTGCCTAGCTCCCATTTTAGCGTTTTAGTCATAGCTGCTAGCGGCTTCCTTAATAATAACAGATGGAGCAATAGGAAAACTTTTAAAAGTTAAACAGCTACTGTTAAAGTTTGGGCAGGTCAGGTTAACATTTGTGATAACTGTTTAAATGTTCAAACTCACCTCTCAGTATTCCTTATAAACTCTTGTTTAGCGCTAACTAGTGAGGGCGAGGCTGTGTGTGTGTGTGTGTGTGTGTGTGTCTGCCTGTCTGCAGAGTTGTAGGAATTTTTGTGTCAACAGGAGGAGGCGAAGATGGCACTGTTGGTATCAATACTATTCCAAATGAGAATAATACTACAGTAATTTTTTAATATCGATGGGTATCTCTGTATAGATTTTGACAACCCTAGAGAGAAAAGGCCATTTATGTAGTACTACAATAAATGGGAACTGTGGAAGCTCAGACTCAAAGGTCTGTGAACTACCTGAAGAGGTACTCAGGAAAATCCCATTCAGTCCAAATGGCATCTCTCAAGAATAGTAGATAGTGAACAGAAACCGGTCTTTATTTGTGGTCATGCCCCATCGTAACTTCCAATGTTGGCAGTCAGTGAGTGAGCTCTGGGATTGACACTTTTCACTCTTCTTGTACTGAGTAGCCAACATGCTGAACTTTAGACTGTTGCAGTTTACTGGCATGACATTTGATAGTTCATAATTTTTATATATAGTATTTTTGAGCAGTTATTTTTTTTTTTAAAAAAAAGCAAACATTTGACAGTTAAAGTTCTCTGTGTCTTTGTTAAATGATGTACGAATACCCACAGAATTTTCAGCTATGAGACTTTTTCAGTTTCAGGTTTTCCACAGTGAATATTTGCTGCTGACCTACTTTTTCAAAGCAAAACTGGCACGATAAACTACTTCTTTTTGTGGATATGTAAAATGGAACTGAACGGCTTCATTATGAAATCTTGCGTTCTTAATAATTCATCTTGCTGAACTTTATTTAACATATTACTTTATTTAATCACGCTGATGGTATACTTTAGATATTTTACATAATGCTCTTATTTTAGTGACTCTGTCACATCATAACTGACCGCTCTACCCAGTACGCCCAATATTGCGAGACAGAACTATGTTACATAAATAATGACTGCATGAAATATAAATGCAGAGCACTGTGGTGTCATAAAGCAACAGTACTCTGACTTTCACATTTTATTTAGCTGTGATTGTGCATAGTCTTTAAGGCAATTTAGGGCAAATAATATTATTTATTTTCCTGCTGTGGATCATGGTAACAGCAGACTAAATACAGACAAGGAGGTGTGTGGGGGTTGTCAGCATATGTCTTAATAAGCAGGATTTAGCACTACAATAATGGTTGTTGATTATTTTTCAAATGTCTTTGCAAAGCAGAGAAAAGACACGAAACACAAATATTTGACCAATTTCCTGAATGCCTTTGTAAATTTCTGTGTATTTTGCTTAGTAAGCCAAAGGGATTCCTTAATCATCCTTAATGAGTCCTTAATCATACGTGCAATCTAAAATAGTCAAAGACAGAAAACATTAAAATGCTGTTTTTCAAAAATATAGTATCCTTTTAACAGGTGCACTTCATACAAAGCTAAAACACTGCAATGCTGATGACTGTAAGCACATATGACAAAAAGCTGATTCAGGCAGACATGATCTTATAAAATTGTCAAATGGCAAAGAAAATGAATTATATCTATTGCTGGATGCTGGGTCTAGTGAATGTGACACATGGTCCTTTATGTGAAGTGCATTGTCACTGAGATCCTGCCAAGACTACTCAGCCAACTGCATCCAGACACACTGTAGAGACACGAGTGCCTTAATGACATTTTGTACAGCTAGATGACAGCACCTTGTGCGTTGAAACAGTGGACAGAGCATTGTTCGTTTTCCTTTCTATATGTCTCACTTTATATTTAATCAGCTGTCACAGTTTTGAGTTCACAGTCAGGAGGGTAAGGATTCTGTAAAGGGTCAGAATAATGTCTGCAGGAGGCAACGAGAAGAAGAAAATCAATTTATAGATTTATGTCCAATCCTTGTTGCTGTTATCCTCCAGATGTTTTATTCAGTGAGGCATTAACTTGAATAGTAATGTAATTATTTTCCATGAGCCATACACCATGTGCATGATCAACAGCGTAAGACCATCAGCGATGCTGATCGTATGATAGACAGTTGAGTGCATTTTGGTGTAGCGTTACCAGCACAATAGCACTGGGATCACTTTGTCAAGGGGATTAAATGGATTTACGTCCCTGGATTAGAATGTAACCAGCTGGGTACATTTGTGAAAGAAAGTTTGCGTGTGTGTTTGTGTGTGTGTGTCAGAGAGAGGCAAAACATGGCATGTTTTAATGGTTTCTGTCAGCTAATACTGAAAGGGAAACTTCTTTTCTACTAAGTACCTTAAAAAATACTGGATCCCCCTTCATGCTTACTAAAGATTTGATTCATTAACTTTGCTCAAACCTTTGGATCAAATTTGCTATGAATAGCTGTTAGACTTGCTCCCAGTATTCAAATCCAGATGTGGTTTAGAATTACATGAGGATAACGTGCTCACATCAGATTTAATATAAGAATATGAAATGCATGCCTCTCAATCTTTACTTGTGCAATAACTATTAATAATTATTTCTCGAACTCATTTCTTAATTTGATTGTGAACATCATCATTAGAGGAAGGGAATCACTATAATAGTGTTAATTGTGCAGTAACCCCACGGGCTGCACAAGCTATCAAAAAAGCAGTCCTCCTGCATAGATCACTCACCGAATTTCAATGTAATGCAACAAAGACTGCTATCACTGTATTGCACACCGCAGTGAGTCAATTATTAGTTACCTGATAGTTATTGTGGCAAAATGTTTCAGTCAATGTTGGTCTTTGGGGTCTTGACATCTTGTTTCTTTCACTTTTCTCATGCAACTGCCAGCTTCATGCTTGCCTTGTCAGAATGCTTTTTTTCAGCAGCCTGCTTCTCATTTTCAAGCAACGTTTTTTGTCAACATACTGCATGCGTGTATATTTTTTAAAGATCGGCTCTTTTCACAAAGGCCTCTGTGACATGTCAGCGGAGTAAACACAGATGTAATTGATAAAACGATGGCCCCGTTTAGTGCGCCTCAGCCATTTGTTTGAGCTCTGGCCCATCTGGTTGGAACCGGTCCATAATTAATTTGATTAATTACACCTGTGTTTAGCCTGCAACGGTCCGATCAAAAAGAGCCCCTCTGAAAATGGCCTATAGAATCTCATTTATCTAAATGTCCTGTATTTTCTTAAATTTGGAAAGCTTTATCCACATCTGGCTACATTTTAAACAAAATTAAACCATTGTAAGGCAAATGCACAGTTCAGTACTGAAGGACAAGGATAAATGAGGCTCTAGTATGAGTTATACATATAATCAAAAATATTTCAAATTCCATCAAATGAAATCAATCTAAATTTTTACCAAAACTGATGTGGTCGTATTATACAACGAGTGAACTGTTTAATTGTGATAATTTGGATTGATTTTGTGTGCATGGTGTCTGATTTGGAATGGGAACCAGTGGTGATGGTAAGTTTGGGTCAAAATAAATCTGGGCAAGAAACCATATTAAAGAGGTAGGAGTTTATTTAGCAGCGGTCCCTATTTGGTCGCATGGTTATTGTAACTGAATTGATCACACAACCATGTTTCTTTGTCTTCTATATATATATATATACATTGCATGTTGGTGTTTTCATGATTTTTGGTTAATTTTTTTAATCCAAAGTTAAAAGTCTAATAATTGTGTTCCCATCACATTTATTTATTTTCTATATTTATTTATTAGATCATTTTGTATCTATCTGGTGTTACATTTTAATGATCAAATATTAAATACTATTGCTATGTATCAGTGATGAATAGTAATGCTGACTGATTATATATTATTATTCTTTTCATAGGAAATGTGTGGGTCCTTGCACATCCTTATGTGATTATTTTTGCATGTTTCCAGTCAAATCATTTTGTTAAACTCATTTATTTCCTTGCTGTTAGCATGTTTTCTGCACTTGTTTGCTATTAGTTTGCTAGCATATACTTCTTCACCTATATCTTTCATTTGAGACCGATTTCACATGTCAGTTTTGGGTTTTTTTGTTTTGTTTTTTTCACTTCCACAAAACTCACATTGTTTGCCAAAAATTAGTGTTAGGAGAATTTCATCCGGGAGGCAATCTCCTTTTGTATTGCCCGTATGTGGTCACTGGTCATTGCCTTCACTACTGTGACCAATTCACCTGAATAAGTGACACGAGACTCCACTGCCGGTTCGGAAACCTCAGAGGCATTGCTTTACCGCAGCCAGCTCAATTTATTTAGGTTATTTTCTGTTGCAGCGTATTTCATCACATACACCGGCTTTTCAGTCAAGAAAAACAAACTAGATTTCACTGAGCTGCTGGAGTAAATAGTTGTTGATACGAAAAGTTGGAGTTCATCATTTAAAAAAAACATCAAATAAAAAAAGTAAAGATTTAGCAAGCTTAACAGAACACTATGAAACCGCCTCAAGTTTCAATATAATGGACTTGTTTGATAGAATTAAATTCTTTGAAGTCGTTTCAAAAGTTCACTCACAGCTCTGTCCTGTATTCCAGGTCAATGCACGGACAAAAACACGTGTACGTGCTTTAGCGTTTCCTCTGCAGGGGTTACAATAGGTCACTTGCATGTGATGTTTAATGCCTTGCATGGTGATGACATGCAATGGCCAGTACTAGTCTGCATGCTGCTTAATGAATATCTTCCTCTTTTTCTCTTTGCCTGTCTGTGCTTCCAGAAGACAACTATAATGAAGGTGGGTATTGTAATTGAAACTGGTTCTATTTTTTTTCTAACACATTGTTATGGCTAAGGCTTCTCAGTGTTTTATAAGGGTAACAGTATCGCTGTTACTGGAGTGGTAAGTCTGATTAATTAAATTTTCTCTGTTATTTCTGGGTATTCAAAGAATACTCGTACATCACCATAGCCTTCACAGCCAAGACATTTAAAAATGTATATTAAACGGATCTAAGGGCGTTAAAGGGTCAGTAAAATATCTTATTTAAATGGGTACAAGTACTAATATTAGCATGTCCATTTATTACTCATATCACAGTGATTCTTTTTGCATGAGATTGCAAAGATTAGATTTTTTTATATGTAGTTTTGGAGAATGGGATTGGATATCCTTTTTAGTTGAAGACCTACCCAGAGGGTTAACTGTGAATACTTGTACAGCAATTCTGTGCCTGCTTTGATTGCCTCATTTAATCAATAGTCTACTTTAGGACCATGTGAACCAGATCTGATACTAGTACGAGCTAGTAGCAACAAATTATTAATCTAAGAAACACTGACAAAAGAAAGATTGAAGCAATTATTGAGAGCAGTATTGGCTAAAAAATGTTTTTAATAAATTCATTAAAGATACACATTTAATAAAGTAAATGCAGATTTTTGTTGACTGAAATCTTTGTTCGTGGTTATCACAACTCAGAATTTATTTGGTTGAATCTTGTTGGTAAGTATATTGTAATAAAAAGGAAAAGGGCATCTTAATTTATTCCATGCAGACTTTTAACACAATGAAAGCTTCCTTTTTATTAAGCAAGGCTGGTCATGTTGTTTGTATTGAGATTAATTTTAAAATGAGTATTTGAGATGTGAAGCTGAAAGGCTAAGCAGAACACACGATTTATAACAGAAAACTGCGTCAGAAGACATCTTCATCTTTTTTACCCGTATGATTTTGTTTGAATATGAATCAAATATTAGCCGAACGCAGGTCTATATTTGAATAGCGATTGCTCTTTAAGGGTGGTAGGCGGAATGATGATCTTAGAGCACAAAGATCAGCCTGAATTTAAATTTCTGAATTATATCTAGTAAGTGGATGATGATGATGCATTGCAACCTGCTTCGGTTGACTAAATGCTCATCTTGCTGACCCTGTCTATGCATCCTCCTATTTCTCTCCTTCCCACTTTTTCCCTATCCACACTCCTCAAGTAACACAGACATCTGCTCTGAAAGAGATGCCTGCGTGTCAGTGTCTCACAGCTTCCCATGATCCCTTGTTCTCTGCTGACTGTGCTCTTGTTTTCCTTTAAGGTCTGGCACACCTGATGATGGGCGACCAAGGTATGAGCTCTGTTCCTTTTTCCAGCGATTCCCCCATTTGTCCCTCTTGCTCCCATTGTGCTCAGAAGTGTGTGTGCGTGCCTGTAACTCTTATTTAACATCCAGGCTTGAAGCTTCAGATATGGGCTGTCAATTCACTTATACTGACTGACCTGGCTAATTTTCACTCTCTCAGTGACTTTTTTTTCCTCCCCATCTTTTCAAGCTCATTTAGCTTTCTATTCACGACTCTGCTGTGGCGCCATTTGTTTCCATCTTTCTTTCTTTTTAATTATTCTAATTTACTTCATGTTCTTTTGTTTACTGGGAATGTGGTTAGAGTAACGAGACACTTCCATCAGCATCATTTGAATGTAATGCATGGTGGTGGTAAATGGCTTACTGAAATTTTAAGCTAATCTTCATCTGTCCTCGCTCCTGTAATGCATGTGACGATTGTCTGCACAGAGTCTGTCCATTCTGTTTTTGTGATCCTGCACATCTTTATTATGTAGCACAGATAGAATGAGAAGTTGGCTTTATTTTTCATCATTATTCCCATTACAGTTACACATTTCCTCTCTTCTGATTGCACATATTTGTAGTCATCAAGCCTCTTGCTCCTGTCCTCTGTCCTTTTCCGACGTGACCATGACACTTATTCGTGTCTCCTCTCCTTTTGTTCTCCCTTTTTGTCTGGAATATGCTTTCTTCATGGACATTTCATCAAATTTCATAGGTAAAAGTAAAGGTACTACCCTTTTAATTCTGAGTTTTCATTGAACTAAGCTAGCCATGTTTGTGACATTATATACTCATGCTGAATGAAGTATATGAAGTCATTGGCATTTTTGAAACTTGCTTTTTCAACCATTAATGAAAGCTTTTCAAGGTAGGTGCCACTTTCGCTTCGTGTCCACACTTTTAAGCTGCTCCATTTGTTCCTTTCTGCTTGTGCATGGGGATCATAAACAAGTCTCACATGGGCATATGAACACACTAGTTTCTGTCGTAGTTCCAGTACACCACCACCACCACTGGGGTAACTACAAGCTTTCTGTTCAAATCATGATTTTCGGGGTTGTGGGTGAGGCTTGATCATAGTGTTGTGGGCCTCCCATCCTGGCTGTGATCCTCACCTCTTCTCCCTGTGGGGTAAGTGGACTTCTGATCTTTCCCATTTGACTCTCCTCCTCAGGGCAGAGAGGGGAAGCTTGGCTTCTAAGGTCCCTACTGAGCATTCAAGGTAAAACTTTGATTCTTTCAAGTTGAAGTAAAGCTGGAAGCTATATAAGTCCTCTTCAGCTTACATCAGTGTAATGCAGTTTAATGTTTGCTAATTAGAAAATAATGTTTAATAATACTTTATAACTCAATTGAAACATAATAAAGACTGATTTTGACAATCAGTCTTTCCTTTTGCATTCTGAAAATACATTTTTTCTTGCTTTTGCTTGACTTTTGTCTTAGAATTGACTGTGTCGTTCGTTCTGATTGTAGAAATTCCTTGCAAATTAGTTTCGAACATTTTTGTTTCTTAAGACCAAATAGAAAAATATCATGATAATGCTATCTCTTATCATGTACTTGTGAAGCATCATCTAAACAGGTAAGTCTTCCAAGTGACCTTTAGACGCACAGTGTGAGGAATTATGTTGTTGGATTTTGTGCCATCAAATGCCATGCTACTAAAGCTGCAGTGCTATTTGTGACCAAACATACATACACACACAAACACCCCATGTTCTTATTACAAGGAAAGATATTGCATTGGCTTAAATTAGATTTGTGGACAATTACCTTAAGCCAAACCACAATCCCCACTTGCCTTAACTTAACCTTCAACTAAGTCGTCATAATAAAATGTATAGATTATGTTATGGAGACTAGACGCACATACTCACACAAATAAAACCCACTGTCCATTCTAAATACAGACATTGATTTTTCCATCCGCTAAGGTAAGTCTTTGTGTTTTATTTTCGGTTTTGAAGATGGATGCATACAAATTTGACATACATGCAACATATATTCACTATATTTTTTGTTAATAATAAATCTAGCTCTGTAGGTGACTTCAAAACATTTTTCTAATATTATGCAAAAAAATTGCATCATGTGCATGTACATATAAGGAATTGCGTATGTAGAAGGTTAGTCGATTGCACAAAAATAAAACCCTTTGAGGTATTACGCACTTGATACTGAATTGTGTATAGTGTACAGTATGAGGCTTCTGATGCTTTGGTTTTATTACACTGTACCACACACTCAGCTTGGACGTGGCAGAAGGAAAGCCACGGGGAGAGATTGAGATAATGCTGATGAGGCACAAATCTGCCATACGTGGAACACTGCTTCTAATTTGGGCCATGGTTAGCTGTCCCCTGTGTTGTACATTGTGAAACATAGTCAATCCTTTTACATGCTGTGTGGTAAATCTAAGAACGAGCACAGAGCGACAGTGCATTCACTGTCTGCTATAAGCTTGTGAGAATATTGTGCATTATGTTGTCCCTCCCACCCCTTCCTCCCAAGGTGCTGCTGTGTCATGTTAACTGCTTTATACCCCGTTTCATGGGTAGCCTTTTGAGAATGGGCTTGTGAATGTGCACTGCTTTCAGCTGGTACACTGCCACCGGATTCCTGAAACCTTGTTTCCATCTAGCTCTAGCGAGCAGGGCATGCCGTAGGATAAGTCATAATACACTGACCTACAAATCAGCAGGGTATTTAATTGCACTCATCACAATAAACTGCCATGTGCAGCTTAAGAGAAACTGCAGGCTGTGCAGACAGGCTTACAGGTACAACTGTGCTATTTCTAAATTAGTATACTTCTAATGTAATTGCTTTCAGTTTCTGAACATGGAAATGTCTCTTCTCATTGTAGTGTTCACATGCCACAGGTTTTCTGTAAAGTGAGAAAGCGAATCCCTCTGGTAGCTGCCTTGTACATATTGTGCTACATTTTAAATGTCAAATTAAATGGATATTTAAAATACTCTACTATATTACAGAAGTCTGACTCACCCGGACTTTTAACTGAGTGTCATAGACGTGTAAAGACGACACATTTCTTCAAATAGTAACTTTTGGAGTCACCTCATAGTGTTTTGTTTGATACATGTCAGGTGACTTATAAGATGAATATCAAATTATCAAAAGTGATAATTTCACAGCCATTACTGGAGTTAACATAGTGTAGATATGATTCATGTCCTCACTCAGTGAAGTTGCCCATTGCTTGGTGGTATTAATAGCAATGGCTTTAGAGTTGAACAAAGATTTGCAAGTGTTTTGGATAAATGCTGTGAATCATAAATGGAACAAAGCCACACGAGGCAGAAAAAACTCAAGACAGAGATTTTGCATGTCAAAACCAACATCATAAACCTAAACCTAAACATAAATCTAATCTCGCAATCTAGGAACATTTGATAAAAGAATATCTGTATTATTATCAGTATTTCCCAGTAATAGATATAGCTTAAAAGTAGCATATAGTGCTATAAGAGTGTGTTCAGGTCAATAAAAGCGGTGTCTCAATTTTTCTGTTTAATTTAACCATCCATTTATTATAACACAAGTGCTTATTTAGAGTTATTATTGAGAGTTTAACAGTTTCTATAGCTGCAAATGCTGTAAGAGCCTATTAATTATCAAATATGAAGAGGTCAAAGCTTGCATTCGTATGAGGGTATCCATGCTGTGTTTGTGTAAATGCAGAGTGCACAAGAAAACTCTGTTTTGGCACCCCTGAAAATGTGGGTGGTTATGGTGGACTTGGGAATGGCGGGCATGTAATTTACAGACACCAGCATCGCTATGCTCCCTCAATGACAGCTGTGTTTGGGAATTATTTAATTACCAAATGCATAAAATCCTAATACGAACGTTTTGAGTGTAGGAGCGCATTTCAAAAGCACGAGTGTATGAACGAGAGACATCAGTACTGAAAAGAGAAGTTGGGACTCTGAGACAAACTGATGTGTACTTGGGTGGGTGTGGATCGTTGAGGACACCGTGAGCGCAGGCCAGTGAAAAATTGGACAAAAATGCCCAAAGTCGGAAACATGATACAAATTACAGCTAGTATATGCAACATTATTATTTAATTTTTTTGTTTTTATTGTCAAATTTGTCAGAAGCTTCAATAAACCCTCCAGTTTAAAGAAGTTGAATCTTCTAGGAATGAATTCATTATTTAGGCTTTCCAGGGTTAAAAAATTAGTTTGTAGCATCAATCTCACATCTCAAACTCAACTCATTTTTTTAATAATCTTTAGCCATCAAAATAAAATGTTTTGTAATGGATTTTGAAATCCTTCGTTGCCTAACCATGGCTGTCATTTTTACTTCTGGCATCACAATGGCCAGTGTAGCAGCATGTGAAAACAAGGCGGACGAGTGGAATATGTTTGTTTTTGTTTTTTGATCAGGGCCTGCTTAGGGGTTGGGATGGTTATATCTTCCACATTTCTTCTGTCCTTACAGTAAAGTTGTCAATTTTGTGAGATGACAGGCAAAATTTGCCCATTGTCAACATATTTGTACAGCACACATATAAATGAACAGGTATAGATCAGTTAGATATGGCTACAATTATATTATTCCAGTGATGCCCGAAATGTGTCCTGGGGACCCTGGTGGGTCATCGAGGTACTGCAGGTAAGCAGCAGTAATAACAGAAACTGCCTATGACTCGGTAGCATTAGCAATTTATACAAAACAGCCATGATCTGTTTCTAAACCTAATCAGGTCGATTTGCTGCGCAACCATAACCATTAGTTTTTGGTGCATACTCTAATTAGTCACTAAACTAAACACTAAAAGCAAGCAAAAATAAATTATTATTGAATGAAATCACATATCTATGTTTTACTGAAACTAAAACGCAGATAACAAAATAAACCAAAATGCTAAATACAAATCTCAGAAAATCTCCTTGCAAATCTACCAGCATCTTAAGCCACTGCTACCGCTAGCTGTCATCATGTCAGATGCCAGCAGCTTTGACAAGCAGCTTTGGCAGTATGACATGATATTTTGGGATGAGAGCACAAATATTCATAATCATGCATCAAACTATAAAGTAAGCATTTGTTCTTGAGTTTGGATTTGTTATAATGTATTATAGTGTTGACGGAATCATAAGAAAGGCAGTCATGATGAAAAACAATAATATTCAGCGTTATGAACCAAAGGCGATTTGATGCATTATATACTTTCTTATCGTGGCTACAATCAGAATCCATGTGTGTGACAGTGTTGCAATAAGAAAGCAACAAATACTTTTTAAGATAACATGGAGCAGCATGTCAGAGTGCAGAAATTGTCAAGACTTTTGTGCCTTCTTTATCTGACAGGTTACACGATATCATGCGGTGTGTGTTGAATCAACAACAGATGTTGCCTTTGTAAGTTCACATGAAACCTGGAAGAGTGTCTGTGAAATTCCTTTAGCTCTACTGACAGGATTAGTTTCTTAGACATTAGGTGTAAAGTATCTGTGGCAGTTTTTCTTTTCTTGCTGAATAGACACTAACTTCAAAAATAAGAAAAGCAGGTATACTTTAGTAAAGGTGGCCCTGAGTGTTAATTTCTGAAGGTCTTGATTCATACTTCTCCTGGAGGCTCCTTCTCCTTAAAGTTAATAACACTTTACAGTAAGTGGTCATCGTAATTTCTCATCATGTAAAATGTCAGTGGAAGTGTTATTTGGGATGCTGACTCAGAATTTTCAACAAAGCGCAACTATGTTTGTCTGTAGGGTTTGGCATTTATATATAGCATCACCATCTGGTCTGAAAACCCCAGTCAGAGACTGAAGCTTATGCTGCATACAAATCGCTAGCTCTTTCTTCCAGGCAATGTAAAGTATGCACATTTGATATTAATTAACTGTATATCTGTATTACACTGTGCTCATTTAAAAAAGTACAGCTTCTGCAACATTGTTCATGTATTTGCTTAAGTGTTTTAGCATTAACTTTTTAAGCTCAAGCAAATATCCCTGTTGACTAACCCAGATTCCAAAGCTTATCCACTAGCACAGTAAATAAACTATAAGAGGAAGTACGCTTGGTTGAGGGTTCTAGTAGCTGCAGGCAAAAGAGCTCTGGGGGCCGACGACCCACGTGTGCAACTGTTCTATGGAAAAAGAAGTGAGCGACCACTGCAGAGACAGCATAAAGTGGCAGCATGTACTGTATATGCACTGAGTCAAGAGGATGTAACTGGAATTCTGTCAAAACTATTTTCACACATACAGTGTCATCACTCAAGTTTCCTCATAACAACAGTGTGAAAACATGATTAATGCTAGCGGGAGGGTGAGCTAAATGAGTTAAGTGTCATCATAATAATTCATTAGTAAGCTATGACAGTATACCTATGTGTGTGTTTTTTTCTTTTTTTTTGCACAAGCAGGTGATGTTCTTTGATTAGAGATTCACAGAACAACTACTGTGCTGTATGTAAATGACCGGGTCATCTTAGAAATAATTAGGTAAAATCCTCCAATAAACAATGGGGAAAAGTTTACAGTGCTAATTGTTAGCACTGATGCCTCACATCAAAAAGATCCTGGGTTCAAAACCACCATCTGGATGAGGCCTTTCTGTGTGGACTTTGCATGTTTTCTCTGTGTTTTCGTTGGTTCTCTCCGTCTAGTCCCGCTTCCTCCCACGATTCTAACACATGCAGTTAGTGCGGTTAGGTTAGCCGGTGATTGCCTATAGGTTTGAATTTGAAGGAGAATGGTTGTCTGTCTCTCCGTGCTAGCCCTGTCACAGACTGACTGCCTGTCCGGAGTGTACCCTGCCTCTTGCCCTGTGGCAGCTGGGACAGGGAAGGGAATGGACGGTCGGATGGACAGTCAGTTAACAAAACAATAACTACTACATTGCATACATTTTAAAATTAGAGGTAATGGGCAGTAGCCAAAAAAACATAAAGCATAATAAAACATAATAATAATAATAATAATTTAATAAATACATTCTTGTAAAAGTAAAACCATCCACATCTGCCTGCTATATCTGCAGTCCCTCTCACTTAACTGTAATTAAATTTAAAGCCACACTTTGTTAGTAAGGTGCATCTATTATTGACTGTGATGTTAATTAATGCGGATGCTAGGTATAGCTATTAGTAAACGCGTGGGAACTAAAATGTAACGATGTAAACAATTTTCTTTCATTTTCTTCTTGAATTTAAATGGACTAGGTACGTTGTTACACTTAGATTTTGTATATACTGTGTTCTCTACACTTAGAGCTTATTTTTGCATGCAAATATAACTGTCTAGACTGTCTAGTTTACCTATTATATACACCAACGGTCATCTGTGTTTGTTAAAACCAAGATATTTGCACTTGATGCGTCACAGAAATGGTTTTCACAGAAACCAAGTTGGGGAAACTGACTTTGCACTACAGAGAAAAAGGCCTATAATTGCCTCAAGTGAGATTTGTGTATCTTGACATGGCAGATTGGCAAGAGTGCACTAAAGCTTCACAGATTAGTACATTACCACAGATTCTCTTCCTGGAGGGAAGGTTGGAAGAGGAAGAGTAAAGGACCTAAAGCAGGCATAGAGAATGAGCACAAGAAAAATGGGCAATGCGAGAGGGCTACTATATGAAAAGAAGAAGCGTGACAAAGTGAGATTGGAAAACAGAGACATGAAACTTTCATAGCATTTGAAAAATATAATGATCAAGGAAAGAAATTGAAGAAGGATGCCTTCCTTTTAAAGAAAATTCCATTTCATTATTTTGAGGATATATAATACTTCCATACATCAGACCTGCTTACCTGATTTGCTGATAGACAAGCAGTAGCTTGTCTTCAAGTCACGGAATTGGAACGTCGGAGCATTTTCTCACGTCTGCTGATCGTGTATCATAACAAAATCCCAAAGTAGACTTTGAAATAATAGTTATCAGTACGTTTCCCAACAAATATTTACTATAAAAAATGACAAGCATAAATTTCCCTGACCTAAAGAAAGGGTGACATAGAATGTAAAATAAAAAGGTTGGATCAATATGGACAAGGCTCATCTGGCTCCCCAGGTAGAGTGGAAGGAGATCTGCTCCCGATCAATAACGCTGGTCGATGCCGGTGAGAGACTGTAGTGATGAAAAACTCTATTTCTTGGCCCCCAGAAGGAAGTGGATGAATCTTAGCAGAAAATAGATTAAAGGTAGATACCTATACTTCAGCTGTAGACTTTGAAACGCATCCTTTGCACGGTGGCTTGTTTAGTTGTATTTTAGCCTTTAGATCTTGGATGATGGGCTTTTTACTGGCCTTCACTGATGGAACGCTGCCAAGTGTTGTTAGATGTGATGGCCAATCCCTGATAATGAGAGTTTTGTGTCAAGACTCTGACCAGCTATCTGATCATTGACATACATTTAACCAACACCACATCTGGTAGTTGGTTTATATGGATGAATATTACATTTAAAAAAATAAAAAAAAAAGAACCCCCCACACGCATGAAAGTGATGGCCTTATCACTAAAATAATCTTTCATTTAAGTAAACTTTTTATGTGGACTCCCTCCTTTTCACCTACTGTGAGCAAGTTTGTGACATCATAAATACAACTAGCTTGAAACCAAGAAAACTAGTTTGAACTCTTTTTAGGTTGAGTAATGATCTCATAAACATAACTCTTATAGGCTTAAGAATTGCTTGTTGTAATGCTGTCACCCAGAGTACAGGGGTCTTCTCTCTGCCGTCATGGCACTGTTATCTTATAGATGATCCCACCCCCGTCACTAGTTTCAATAACTATACTGTACACTAGGACATCCATTGACTGTGACATTTGCCTTTGCTGATGCTGCTGTGTACTAGTTTGTAAAATTGCTGAAAATGCGTTACAAGTAATGGATTATTGTAATCCGATTACTTTTTTCAAGTAACGAGTAAAGTTACTATTGCAAAAAAGGTCATTAGATTACTGTTACTTTTGTGTGAGCATGCTACGTTACTGCGTTACTAAAGCCGTGATTTTTTTTGCGAGAGTGTCTCATGACAATGACGTAAGCGAGTGCGACGTTCGTGGCAACAGCTGTGTGCAGATCAACAATGGATAATATATCGAGTGCGGGAGAGTATTTAACGCGTGGAAGTACTGACCTTACTTTGAGTTTGATTCCGTAAAAAGTGACAAAAACATTAGCAACTGCTGTACAGTGCGTGGGAAGAAAACTTGTTTTAGGGCGAAAAAACCCCTAAACTTTCGAGCAAGCACCGAGTGCGCTGCCACGTAATCTTCCACTGACTGCTGCGGCACACCTGCACAAGGGCAAACATCCGCCTGGCCCAGTCCTGCTAAACAGGTGAAAATAGAGCAACAGGACCACTGAGTCTTTGATTTTATTTATTTTCTGCTGTGTTTCACTTGCATTTTTTTGAAAGAGTGAGTGTAAACACAAAAACCTATTTAATTTTATGTGCTAGAATGTGCAGAAAAAAGGTTTAAATGTTAAACAAATTTCTTCCAGTCAGAGAATGTTGCATATAATTAAATTTTTGCTTGATACATAAAGTTAAAAGATTTAAAACTAATAAAACAAGTTTTAAAAAGAGACTTTTCCATTTGATTACATTTTGTATGATTGATTATGCAGAAAAACTAGAATTGGGCTGAAAGATCTATCGCTTTATCACCTATAAAGCAATAGCAATAGGGGATAAATCATGTTTTAAAAAGTAACTACGTAACTAATTACTTTTGGAAATAAGTAATCAGTAAAGTAATGGGCTTACTTATTGGGGGAAGTAATCCGTAATTAGTTACTGATTACTTTTTTAGTAACTTGACCAACACTGGCCATCATTACATTATATGCATTTTCCTGAGGAGGCTCTTTAAAGGTCTCTTTAAAGCTAAACAGATCTTCCTTCTTTCAATTATTTATTCGTTTAATTAATGAATAAAATGTAAACTTTAATTAGGACTCGAGAGCTTTCGCGTGATTGTTACAACATTGACTGAATATTTTTGTCTAGCTGACCAAACCGAAAGTAGATGCCTTTTCAGTGATGCATTGCAAGGAAATGGCAAGGCTCCCTGTGGGAAATTGAATAGTCCATTTCCAATTGAGTGTGCCCTGGAAAATCCATGGGGGTCAGTGGCAATTTGTCTCAGAAGGTCTACACTGAGAGTCATTATGCTCAAGACCAACATGTCCCGAGGGACAAAACCATTCTTTAGAGGGAGAATTGTATTCCCTTTTGATAAATATAAAATATTTCCTTTCTCTTTTTGTGCTTTGTCTTCAAAATCTGTAAGATTTTCTCCCCATTCAAAAAAGAAACGTGCATGGCAGTGTAATGAGCACATTGGAACACTTTTTACTATCATAGTGAAGCAGTTTCTCATTAACCTCCGTTTCTGAGTACCCCATCTTTGTTGAACAAGTTGCTCATGTCCCTTGTATAATTATAAACAAAGTCCTATATCTATGCCACTCCAGTGAAGCTCAGATTACAAGTGTCATGAATTTTAATGGACACAATGTGCTGCGATCAATCATTATAGTTTGCTTATGTTTTCAGCTGGAGGAGAGTGACTTTTAGACAAATGTTTCCTGTTAGGCAAACCTCTGATTTCTTTTTTCTTTGTTGCTGCCATGCAACCTAATTTCCATTCATACCTGATAGTTAGCCACTTGTGGTTTTGTGATGGAGGATCAGAATAATGACTTCCGTTGAGAATGCCGTTAAAGACTGCACATGCATATATGATGATCAGTGCTAATTGACTGCTAAAAGGTAAGCTAGAACGGGGTTACTTTTGGTCATATTAACAAAGCAACTCTTCATTAATGAGAGAGTGCTGGGGTTTTCACTCCAATTAATTTTGTTATCGGAAATTCAATTTAAAGCAATATTATTGGTCATTAATTATATTGAAAAATTTATGGATGAGATGACTCTTTTTTTTTTTTTTACAAGGTAATATCTAAATATATACTCAAATAAATGTAAGTAATGATAGTGATGCTAAATCACTATTTTGAGAATTTTGAGTTTAAAATTAATTAACTACCTCAGAAAATATTCCACAACCTTTCTCTGTTTTACTGCATTTCCAAGTAAAACACTAGAATGAACTCTAAATATACGATTTAATATTTATTTATAGTGTTCAGGAAATGAGCAACTTATACAAAATATTTATCTTTTACTTTGACATTTATGTCATAAAGCCAAAAAATTCAGACATTTCAGACCTTTTAAGTAATTATTCAGTTCTGTAATGTCTTTAAATACTCTCTCAGAGATTTGTAACAAAGTAGCGTTGAATGATTACTATGTTCAGAAACATATTTTTTTGCTTTTACTGCTGATGCTTGTCTAAGTAATGCTTTTCACTTGGGGGAAAGTACATGCATTTGCTTCTGTGCTATTCATTTCCTGCTATGCCTTTTTTCCCTCTGTGGTTCTTGGATTCAAATCACCTGTGCTTTGCCCACATGTCCTCAGAGAGACAAAGAGAGAGAGAGAGAGAGAGTTTACACGGCTGCACTTGATCCAGCTCTATCAATGAGAGTCTGGTTATCAGTGCATTTTTATTTGGTTTGTGGATGAGAGCCATCTCAGAGAAACATCAAAATGGCATCACTACTCCTGTTTTTCATTTCATTTTTGTTTTAGAAAGTTAAGAGGAGCATGATGATACTCAGCAATGAATGTAGCTCATAAAATCGGGCCTTAAAAGAACAGAAAAATACATTTTATATCAGCTGACTTGTTTTTATTTTATTTTTTAAGTTATTGTTTTCCCTGTAATTAGATCTGTCCTCTTTTCCTAAAACCTCACAGTGAAAGTGATTGTAAATATACATGTCATGCTTGAATGATAGTGAAAAATAAAATGATCACTTTGTTTAAAAAAAAAATCACATGGCTTTAGCATTAGCATTTCGAGCATTATAGAGATGAGTACATGTCCATGGTACAATATTGTTTGACCTTTTTGTGCTGTTGGCAAACATATGTAAACTGAATATAGTAAAAAAAAAAAAGAAGTGGTAGAAGTTGTTTATATGCTAAAAATAAGTCATTTAGCCATTGCTAGGTGGTTTCTAGGCACGTGTTGACACCATCATATATCATGCCCAGTTTTCTGTATATATTAACTAGAAGTTATTGTTGTGAAATTGAAAAAATTAGATACTTTGAGAAGGTGTTATAGGTGCATAAATTCCAAAAACTGGCGTTATTTGCACGTAGATGGATCCTAGATGGCATGATAATATCAAAGTATCTGATATAGACAAAAACCTTTAATGGCCTAAGATGTATCTTTGTTGCAGTCTGGTTTTGCATCTCTTAATAGTTTAAGAGGATTTCACAGACAAATTAAAAAATGTACAGACAAAGCTTCTTCTTCTTCTTCTTCTTCTTCTTCTTCTTCTTCTTCTTCTTCTTCTTCTTCTTATTATTATTATTCTTATTGTTGTTATTATTATTATTATTATTATTGTTGTTGTTATTCTTATTCTTATTATTGTTATTATTATTATTATTATTATTATTGTTGTTGTTGTTGTTGTTGTTGTTGTTATTATTATTATTATTGTTGTTATTATTCTACAGTCAGAAGTAAGCATGGATCGTACTTGTATGTACACACAAATGAAAAAACACTTTTGACTTTTAAGGATGACTGGACCCAAGACTGTTGAACTCAGATTATATTAATGCATGACCTCCTTGCTACAAACTAAAGGTTCAATCCTATATATTCATTTTATTATTTTGTATATTGTAGTATACTTCATTATATTGTTTTTGAAGTGTTAGGATGAAAATCTAAAAGTATTTGCCTTCTCTTTTATTAAAACAATGGAGAGCAACAAGTGTATCACATTATAGAAGCTGTGTCTTTATGAGTTAAAACTGTTGGTTTCCCTCTAGTGGCATTCACACCTCTCATAAATTATAGAATATACTCGTGGTTTCATTTGCAGTTATTCCCTTTAGTGCACTAATAACCTATCATGTTTCTTTGTGATCTCAGTTTTAGTGATAAGTGCGTTTGTACAGGCTGAAATTTCCCACAACAATTAAGCTATGAAAGGAAGGATTATATTACACAATCTCAGTTGTATATCTGTACATTGCAACAAAAGACTAGAAAAATAAGAGCTTAAATAAAGTTTTAAATAGAACTGACCAATTTTACCTTTTATTAATGCTTAATATTGCTCATGTTTCTTGATACGCTGTGCTGTTGTAGTAGGATTGCTTTAGATGGCCTTGCTGTAGTAATTCACTCCCTGTGAAGGTCACAGGGGAGCTGCCAAAATGTCCATGTTCTCATGAACGTGCTAAAGCTCCCAAAGATTAAAGTGGTTGTCTGAATAAACCCGTGCTACACCATTACTTTTCAGTTTTGTTCACAGTCAGTTGTTATTTATCCTTGGACTTTATCATTTTGAGTTTATGGGACTAGATTTTCACATTACTGGGACTTGCTGTGTAGCAACACAGACTTGCTGTGTAGCAACACAGCAAGTCTTTAAATTTACCCTGAAAAGTAAAATAGCATTTGTGGATGGCATCAACTTTGAGATTATCCAGAAACAAGCAAGGCTAATCATTGAAAATCCATTATTTCAGGTAACACTTTAATCTCTCATAGACCGACTTTTGTGTGACAAACACTTAATTTGCTCTGAGTGCAGCAGATTGTACACTGATGTTTATCATATTTCTTCTATTATGTGGGAAATCATTATCCCCGAGCTCTGCTAAAAAGATTTTTTTTGGCATTGTTCTGAAGTGTAGAGTGTTCGACAAGCGCTGCCGTTAGTGCCTGTTAGTTTCACTGCGGTTTTGTAATCACAGGCAAGATTTCAAATAAAAATACTATGACATAGTGAGGGTGTGTCACAGGGCCATCCTATCCTAGCATAATTGCGATCACACACATTTTTCCTGCGTGCTAAATTAATATCTGGCTTTCAGGATGTTCACTTCACCCACAGGAAATTAAAAAGCAAAGTTTAATACAAGTTGTCTGCAAAACCACAGAAAGCCAGGGTAATGTTAAAAAAAAAATCTCCCTTTCACATTCTCTGTCAGTCTTCTCCCCATGTTAAGTATAAACAGACAATAATTTATTCCTGCATAAATCAAGTTTTTAGTTAGCAAGTTAATGTAGATCTTGCATATCTGATTAAACTATTGCCATACTGAACAAAGATCAATGCAGTTTGTGCAAATGCTAGTATAGCTCTATATACATTTGACATACTGTAGCTACATTGTTTTGTTTTCAATTGTTAAATTATAAATGATGATGCTACATCAAGTCAGAATATGTCTTTAGTTTTACATGTTTTCTGTCTTTGAAATAGAAGTAATAAAAGTATGACCATATTTGAAGATCACTTGGCCTGATTGGTAATAAATATATATAATAAACCAATGACTAAATAAATAAGTGCCTGTCATGTCATGCATTAAACATTCTTGCATGTACATCCAAGAAAAAGTGAAAGTAATTTATGCACAATAGCACAAATGGTTTGTTAATTACCGTATTATGTTAGGAACCCCAAGCAATGTGTGAAAATATATTTTTATATAGTGTAATACACTGTGCTAGAACACAAAAAGAAACATAACTTTAAAATAAATTTAGTAATATTGTTGCTATTCTGCGTGGAGTTCAAGGGGCTAAGCCTGAAATGTGCAGATATATGCACATGATGTAAAAACATCCTGGAAAATTGTAAATATTTAAACATTATAAACAACATAATAAGTATAACGATTAAAAAATGAAAGTTGGTGTCAAAACATTCATCACATATTTGTTTAGGTATTGACTGAATGTCTTAAATTGGTTGAGTTATATTTGCACCATTATCTGTAATTGTCATTGTCATGTTTCTAAGAGAATAATGCATGTAGCATTTAAGAGCTGCATTTGCTGTTAAGGTGTAATTCAGAGGCTATGTCAGTGACTAAAATAGGCTTGCAGATAAGAGCTAAGGATGCCTTGCACATCATTAAGTGTGAAATATAACAACACGCCCCTGAGCTGCCTACTGTTCCCCTAGAGAGACGACAGCTAGATGGGGCTCCACACAATAATGGCTTAGAGAGCCACAGACCTACCTTGCTCACACTGCTTCATCTTAAAGCTGCTTTGATGGAAAGTATTGCAACACAACACTACATGAAGCTTCTTGTAACAAAAGTAGAGAATTCTCAAATGCTGTTTCACCTCGGGTCCGGTAAAGCTGCGATAAACCTGACGGAGTCCTGATTGGCTTCCTGTTCCACCTGATGGTATGTCTACAGAGAAAATCTTTTAGTCAACTATCTGAGGGAACAGAAATACTTCTCTTTTAATCAACTTGGCCCTATACACATTCAGCGTTTCACTCCCACTCTGTGCCTCTAAGCGTGACCCAAAGTGTATTTTTACACTCCAAGTCTATTTTTCCTGCATTTTACGTGTGTAACTACAGTGAATGTGTATTGGGCTCTGAGTGCTTTTAAAACATGGGTGACCTAAAATTCAGTACTGCGTCTGAAAGCATCCTGTGTAAACACAGACAGAGCACTGAAGCAGCTGCTGCTGCTCTGATAACATGCTGCTCGCATTACGCCTCCAGTATAGACACGGTGTAAATATCTTCTTATACAGGTACAGCAATGCATGAGCCTTGAGCCTACCTTGAGGCAGATTATCAGCAAAATTATTTCCAAGTACTCCTTGAAAAAAGAGAAAAGAAACATTGCATTGGCATTGGCATCCAAAAGGCAGGATTTCATGCATCTGTGCTCCATCTCTCCTTTTCACTCTTATTTGTGTGAAAGGCCTGAGTACTTTGTTGTGAAATGGCATGCTTATTTCAGAGGTACGGTGCGTTTGGCTTTAAATGTTGGCAAGGCGGCATCATTGTCATTTTGTCAGCTTTTAAATATAATCAAATTCTACCTCAGTGAGTCATTTCATTACACACTTGGAACAGTGAAGTAATTAGCTGCAATATAACACATTATCAACCGCAAACAGCCCAAAGACTTTAATTTACTATATACGTGCAGCATCTGTGTTCTCTGTAAGGATACACGTAACCCATCTGCACAATTTTACACAAAGACTCATTCATGTCATAGGACCCCTCATAGTCATGCATTACAAAACAAATCAAGAACATACAACAACAACAGACCAAACAAGATAAGCAAGAAACTAAATGCTATTTATGTTGACATCACTGTTTTCCAATCTTTCCAGTATCCCTCCCACTGCAGCACCCTAGGGATCTTCAGATGGGTAAAAACAAGTCTCCTAACATTGTGGTTTTTCAGACTGCTGACAAGCTGTTCTCTGGCTATTAAATCCATTTCTCACTGTCAGTGGAGCTGGAGTAGCTTAGATTTAAATGACAAGATGCTGGTGCTCCTACTGCTCTGGGACCAGTGTATACACTGAGGGCCTCAGAGTCCGCACTGTTCATTGTCTCAGGACTGATGCACTGTGGGATTATTGAGAACTAAAGTTCTCGAAGGATTTTTTTTTTTCCTTTTAAAGTGACGTTAGGGTTTATAAATGATTTGCCACAAGTAATTCTCCACTTGTGACACAAAAACGTCAAAATGTTTGGATTATGATTTCCTTGCAGTGACAATATTGTCGTTAATTAGCTGATGACAAGCATCATTTTCAATTACAGAGTTCCCATAATAGGGTGCCATGCTAGTGGCTACTCTACAGGGGAGTGTTAGACAATTAAATTTAATGCAAGCTGCATCAGAGAGCCATTGGACTGTAATGAAAGTGGACGGACACCAGTGTGTTTGGCTGTTTGATAAAGAACACACAGCCAAATTGTGGATCATTTTGAGGTTTTACTGTGAAGTAGATCGCTGACGGATTCAGCAACTGACTAAAAGTTATTTGGCCCAGATTTCTTGTAAAACTCTGATAAAGATGACTCAACAAGATTGTAGGTTTTTGACAGAGTCAGTGCACAATGACATGCACAAAGACATCCAACAAAATAACAAAGAAAGAAAAGCCAAAATTTGTTAAGGGTTTCCATATTAAACAACCATTTATTGTATGTTTTTACAGTCAATGAATATGTTTAAGAACAATTTCAAATTAAGATCCAATCTCAAGGGTTTTTTTAGCATGAACCCAAGTGCCTTGAATTGTACCCGAGCATAATTTTCACCTTCCCCACTCCCCTTCTTCACTCACAGAACACTTAAAGCTTAGTTTATGGTCACAGCATTTGTTGTTATGTAGCCAACTGTGACGTAACCAAAGCCCTGCAGCCTTTTAAAATGATGCTTCAGGTTCCCCGGTGGCCGGTGTAGTTAAACATGATAGGTGTCACCGCAAAGAAATAAAAGCTCTGCGTCAGTGCTGGTATAGGAATAGAAAAAGTTGAAAAAGGAAACAAAGCTATTGATTAGTTTTTTTTAAGTCTTCTCCAGGAAATGTCATCTTTTCAAACTGCAGCATCTCCGTCTGTATAATGTGAGAATCTCTGAGCTCCTCTGCTGATCTATCATTGAAATGATGGTAAAAGATAGTTCACTTATGTCTTCAACCCCGGAGTACCGTATGTGCCAGGTTACAAAAAACTGAGATGTGCCCAGCCAGTCAAAAGGACGTTCAAATGAGTACTTAACACAGCTATTTGCAGGATGCCTGTGTTTTGCAGAAATATTAGGTCCTGTGCTTGGCCATGAGCCACCTCTTCAAGCAGGCCAGGCCACAGTACTCAGTGATCACACTAGTCAAACAAACTGGACTTTGGGGGTCAAATGTGCTCAGACATGATATGCATTGCATTGTGTGATTACACTTTTAGAGTGGATCAGTTGATGGACTGTTCTCATTATCAACCTATTTTTATGCCCGTCCATTTTTCTGCAGTGTTTTTAGTAGCCCTTGCATTTTTGGCTCGAGTACAAAGCAGAAGCTCTCATTTAAATTAGCAAAAGCAGTTTTCTCATCTGTAAAAATTTAAATGTTTTAAAAATGATTTTTGTCAAGGACAGCATCGGTCCACGTGATTTAATTATACCTAAATGAAAAATAACAACACTGAAACCACCGCGAACAATAAAACCATTTCACGTTTGCTTTCTAGCATGCAAACATAATTAAAGTAACACACACACATATTCACACACACACTAACCCCGCAGTCAGAGATTGATAAGAGGAGAAGTAAGCTGACAAAGGATTTCTAGTATCAGAATGATTGTTATGAACTTTATCTTGAGTCTTATTTGAGAAACAAATGGCCCTGTCATCAAGAACACACCATCTATAATTCTTTGTCCTTTTTATCCATAAACAGTTATTCTGCCTATGCCGGCCTTGGTGCCAGAAGATAAATAAGGGGAATTAATTTATGTCAGGATGACAGGAAAGCACTGCTCTGTTTGGCAGGAAAAACAGAGCAGAGAGTGTTATTAATGACTCGATGTGTGGACTGCAAGGACCACAGTCGCTCAAAAGGAGGTCAGAAGAGAGGGAGGCGAGCCGGGGGGACAGGGAGGATGGAAACAGGGTGCTAACGCAAGAATAAAGGGAATATTCAGTAAAGTGGCAGATGAACTGAGGAAACCAATCTTTGGGATGTTAGAACACCCACCACCACTCGGTACTCTTGCTTGTCCTAGTTTTTAATGTCACCAGCCTTGCACCAATCCTCACCATGCAGTGGTGCAATGTAAATAATGGGCTTTATAGTGCTGACTGGGGAGGCATTGTGTCGAGGCAGCAGTCAGGTCTGTGGAGCCGTGATCTGACCACTTAAATGCAAAACTGTTACTTTTGTGGCCTCGTACAGAACATAATTCATAACTTTCTGAGTGTGGAAATTGCCTGTGAAAATTATTCCTCATTAGAGTTCGTTATCAGCCAACAATTGTCATGTCGTTTGCGATATTAATTGGCAATTAGATTCCGTCACAGTTCTGTGTATTCCATCAGTGATCATTTGACTGAGAAATTCACGACTGCGCCTTCTCTTCTTTTAAAACGAATTGCAATACTCTGAATTCTGGGATTTTACAGTAATGCATTCTTTTCTGTGGCAACGTTAAAATGGTTTTGGTTATTTCATATTTAGAATTCCTGTTTTTGATTGTTTCCGGGGTTTTTGTGTCTTTCTCTTGCTGGTTTTAAGTTGGTGGAGCTTAATGAGAAAAACAGGTATTTTTGTAAAGTTGATCTTTAGGAATCTCAAAACAAACTCAGATTTAAATTTTTTTTTTGATTTTCTGTAATTATCACATGACTCAATGTCCCAACCACAGCATTAAAATCATGATTTGTAATATCCATACCTAGACTGAAATTTAAAATACAGCTTAAAATAAACAGTTTAGAAGCTGGTGTAATGAAAGCCATTCATTATTGATTTTTAAAACTTACTAGGAGTTATACGGTCCCTGAGGATGCTAGGAATCCAGTTTTCTAGGTATTAATATATAAAATAAAATAGAATATTTTAAATATAATGTGTTTATACACCTCTTTGCATTCAATTATTAGTTATTATTAACTTCTGGCTCTCTTCCACAGCATGTCTTTGTCCTGTCTTCCTCCCCTCACCCCAACCGGTCATGAATACATTTAATGAACATAGATCTTCTCATTTTTGTTTGCATGTTTATTCATAGTCATTCTCAGCTTTGATGCCCAACTGTTATAGGATTAGTTCACCTGATCAAATCATTTCACTAAATTAACATTTAGGATTTCATTAGATGTCAGTCAAGTTTTGAATTGGTAATTGTTTTTTTTTATATATATCATCCCTTTTCATTTTCATCTGTTTTAATAACAGTGATCTAGAAGTGAGTCGCAGTGGTCAAAAAGCAGGTAAAATACAGTTCTGCATTTGTTATAAAGAACGATAAAAGTGAAGTAACCAGAATAGTATTATTCCCTTTAATATTAAACAGGATAGAGCAGGGAATAATGCAATGTAAGACCATGTGTTAATTACCAGAAAGTAATTGTCATTTCTATGAAATGGAAAAGACTAATCCAGTCCAATTTCTTTTCCTCAAAGAAATAATGTTTTCACTAATGATGTCCATTTGCACCGCTGCTAAAGTAAGAGGTTGGATTCCATTAGTGATACAAAGTGTCACTAAGTTCACAGGTAGTCTACAAATTGCAGCTTGTGTGTTGTTATTTAGATGACCGGAGATTGAACAGCTACACTAAATGTTGAAAATGGGATATTCACATTTGTTTTTGTTTATTTTTTTGTCATGTAGTATATTTCTAATATCAAAGTGCTTGCTGCAATAGTGTTGCAATCAACTGTAAACGGAGGCTTTTACTGTGTCCCTGTTACTATGGTTACCCACATTAGCTACAAGCTGAAAAAGCATTAATTAGACAGGTGAACGCAGTTTCACTTACATGTAGTTGTTGTTCATGCCACGCTTTTTAGTTAGTGCATGTTCTTAACAAGTGCCTCATGAGTAAGCCACGTCTTTATGACTCACGTGTGGAGCGGTTTCAAAATGATCACCTAGTGCACAGAAAATAACAGCGGTGGTAGTTATTTAAATTGTTTTTAAAAATGAAATATATGTTATATTTTCTTCCTAAGAACACTGTTTAGCTACAGAACAGAAACTACCATCTTATGGTCCAGTAGTCTAAAATTGTAAACGCATGAGCTTGCGCTCTGCTAATCCTTGTTAGCTTTCAACAGCATCAGTATACCATAGTTACATGTTTGTCTGGGTGAAAAGGTACACATAAGTTTGCAAGAATCCCTTCCAACAGTTACATTTCCTGTGAAAAACAACAAACGCTGCACCTTATTCAAAACATAGATACTGTGGGTATTAATAATAGATGTTTTGCGAACAAAAAAAGGGTCATCTTTACATGTATCTTTACAGTTTGCATTTTTAAACACCACCCAGTGTCTCTTCAGGGGCAACTGATGTAAACAAGCATGAGTCACTGCTGGTATAAGAAACTCTGAGACACTGAAGCCTCACTGCTGTAAAATTAGTGTTTTGTTTCACTAAAAACCAAAGCACATGTAAGAAAATAAAACGTTTTTGCAAAAACAATATATACCCTAAGGCCCCCAAGATGTCAACACTGACTAAGACCATGGAGTGAAGATGAGTTTAAATCAGGAACATTTGGGAAAAAGAGATGATGCAAATATTTATTTTTTCCACATGGTTCTTTAACAAGGAGGTAAACAATCAACAAGACATTCACTGATTCCGTGTCAAATACACAAAAGGGATTTGGTAAATAGAGGTTTTTAAAGGATTTTATTTGTCCTGGAACTGCGGCACAAAGTTAGCTGTGGTATACACACACAATGTCTTTTATCGATGCTAACAGCAGACTCGTCTTATCTTGCTGTAGCAATTTAACTGTCTTTGTATCTTTTGAAATCAGATTGTGGTTGCCTGTAATTTTATTTTGCAGTGTCTCTCTTTACCATGCAATAACAACTATTTATTTTGGTTTTGCAAGCAATTGAATTTACTCTGGCTTTCTTTTGGAAGGGGTTTATCAGTAGCTTTCATTCTGAGTACAGTGCAGAAATGTAAACAGACCTTTAGCTAATATAGGAAAAACCTAAAGCAGCTGGTCAAACAAACTTGTAATTCTAAATCTGTGTGCGAGTTTTTGTTAAGTATTTGATGTTTTGGGGTTGTTGTTTTTTTGTATTTTCTACCCGAGAGACATTTAAATAACTCTCTTTTGACTCTTTTATGCATAAACTGCACAATGAGGGGTGTCTAAACAATTACAGGAAAGATAAGCTTTTAGAGTCTGTCACTGAAATTAATTCTGCTACACTCGTATTAAGTGCTATAAGTGTGGAAACCACTTTGCTAATTGTGCATGGCAGTGTGTGATATGCTTTTTACAATATAAAGGTCAAGCACGCACTTCACATTTGTTGCTGTGCGTGGGTGCGTGCTTGAGGATACCATCTCCGTAGCCTCTTCAGCCATGGAGAATAGCCACACGGAGAATACAAAGTGGCTTACAAAAGCTTGGCTGACCTCACACACATCTGGCAAACATGCATGTGATAGAGGCTTTTTGTGCCTTTGTTCCAAAGTATGAAAGATTGTTTGCGAACACAAACGTGTGACTGACTTACACAAATACGGAATAAATTTGTTAAAGTTAACAAGACTGAACAGTTATTTGCAGACATGGCCGCATTTGTTTCCAAACAGAAGAATCTGTATAGTAAAAGTGCAGCCGAGACAGGCTGTGCATGTTTGTGTGTTCACAATGATCTGACAACAGGCACACAGTTTACATACCCGTGATTGCAGGGGTCTTGACAAACATGCGATTACTCCCCAGTAATTAGCTTGTTGGCATCCCTGTGGTTAAAAACAAGGGTGGTAATTATGATGAGGAGGTCTTGGGACTGCTGTCTGCTTCTCTTCCAAAGACACAACTCACCGGGGGATAAGACAATGAGACAGGAACAGGAGGGCATAGAGAAAGAAGGAGGGTGGCATGTGTTGACTGTGTCCATGCTGTCACAGAAGACAAAACAACTTTGTAATTGCCATGCAAGAAGACTAGACATAGGACACAGATGCAGGAATTATGCGACTGAAAGCATAAAAAAGAAAGTAACCTTTTAAAAGCTGTTTAGTATTTAGTTAGGATGCTGAAAATAATAATAATTTAAACTAAATGTGGATTCCAGAATAGACCCAAGATTACAGAAATTCAGTGCAGTCGGAATACTTTTGTTTGTATATTACCCTTTGAATACACTTTTTTGTTGTGTATGTGAGTTGGTTTAATGGCTCACAGTGTCCAGCAGGCTGTGTGGAGCATAGATGTTCTGTCAAAGTCATTGGGCCAGAGGTTCACTGGGGGCAGATGAAGATCCATCACAGGCTTGACTATTGCTGGTTGGACCACTAGGCCACCCCTGAACCCAGAAGGCCCTATTTGCTGCAGTTGCTTGGCAACCCTTGCTGTAATTAGTCCTGAGATGTAGCGCCTCAAGTCAGATACCCAGTCTTCACTGCTAGGTCAGACTGCAGTAGGAGCAGAGCCACACCTACACAGGCTCCAGCAACTGAAGGGAATTTATATTAGAGCACTAGGGATATTGTCAGCATATGAGCACATGAATCAAGTTCCCTAAATGGCTGTAAAAACAATTTCCTTTTATTAACTTATAAAAAATGTCATTATAAGATTTATATGTGGATAATATACAATAATACACTGCATTGCCACAGTTGTGACATGTGACAGAAATGTATGAAAGAAACTAGAGGCCATGTTGTCCAGACTGAAATTAACTCATGATTGGAAGGGCAAATGAGAAATTAGCTTAAAATAAATTACTATTTCGAGGTTGCTGTGATTTGCATTCCCTAATAGAGGGAAACAGTAACATATATTCTTCAAATAGTATAAATACATCTTTCTGCATGCACATGGAATTGATATTAATCCTTTTGTGTGGGATAGGGACTGCAGAGAGGAAGCAAGAGAGGAGAAAAAAAAAACACACATTAGCCGAGTGAAATGCTAAACATCACTCAACGACTGCCATGTAAAAGTGCAGCGTAAGGACTGCAGCACTCATGCTACATTGCATTTTGTCTTTTTTTTTGTTTGAGATGTTGGTGACAGTGTCTGGCACTAATTAATACTTCACACAGGAAGCAATGATAGATATGTAGGTAGTCTTGCCAACAGTAATACCAAGTGTTATTAGAAATTAATTTAAAAGCTCAAAGTATCATTACAAGAGTCTGTTATAGCTCAAAATGTATAGTGATGCCTGACACTGCAGATTTCTACAGTAGCGGCTTTGTTATTGACATTGACTTGTTGGCTTCAGTAAGATGGTATTTAATGCAATTTATAATAGCAACAACTTTGCATTTGTATAGCCAAAGTTACAGTGGCTATATAAATGGTTATTATTGAAGCAGCTGCTTTGACTGGTAGAGAGAGAGAGAGAGAGGTCAGAGAGTCATTGAGAAGCACTTCACCCTGTTCTGCCAGCTAATTTTCTATTAGTTTATATTTTTGAATTGAGAGATTTTTAATTGCTCTTTTTTATATACAGGAAGCTTTTGTTTATTAATCTAAATGTGCATCTGATGAAAAGTATAATCCTAGATTTTGTGTAATTCAGCAAAAATATACCAACTATGATAGGGCTATCATAGTTGACTATCAAACTAACACCCATCCATTCATTCAGCCAATCATAGTGGTGCACCCTGGACAAGGCCAACACAAAGAGACCTAAATAAAGGAGAAAGACGTATCTTAGCACTATGGAAGAAAGCTGTACCCAGAAAAAATCCTCGCAAGCAGAAGGAGGATGACAGCATACATACCTGTGGTGGTATTGGGAGAGAGAGCAGTGGATTTTTTGATCAGATTGTTTAGCACGATCTTGGAAAGTGAGATGATGCCTGAAGAGTGAAGAAAAAGTGTACTGGTACCAGTTTTCAAGAAGGCGGGTGATGTAGTAAGTATAGAGGGATAAAACTGAGCAGCAGTATGACGTTATGCTGAGAAATAGTACTAGAGATGTGGCATTTGCTTTGAGAGTGATCATAGAGAAGTATAGCGAAAGAATGTCCTTATGAATGCTCAATCCTTCAGGTAAGGAAATCGCAGAAAGATACTGCTCATTCAGAAGACTGAAGAAGTCACTTAGATGAAAGGTTTCTGCCAATGAAAACATTATATCCGGATGAACAGAATCAACTTTACAGAGAAAGGAGTTGCACTGTGACTTTGTGGATCTAGAGAAAGCATAAGATAGGGTGCCAAGAAGTGTGGTGCTGCTTGAGGAAGTCAGGAGTGGCTGAGAAGTACATGAGGCTAGCGCAGGACATGTATGAAAACAGGGAGTCAGTGCTGGGGTGAACAATAGGAGTGACAGATGGGTTCAAGGTGGGGGTAGCATTGCAACTGGAATCAGCTTGTTTGCAGTGATGGTGGCCAGGTTAACAGTTGAGGTTATGCAGGAGTCTCTGTGAACTATGATGTTTGCAGATGACATTGCGGTCTATAGTGAGAGTAGGAAGCAGGTGCATACCTCTTTTCTTCAGAGGTATGCACCGAAGAAAAGATGAATCAAAGTCAGTAGAAGCAAGGAAGAATACATGTGTGTGAATGACAGGAAGACAGGTTTAGCAGTGAAGCTAGAAGAAGTAGATGCAATGAAGGTAGATGAGTTTGGGATACTTGGGATAAACCATTCAAAATGTCAGAGGTGATTTATGACAGAAGAACAGCAGCAAGTGTAACAAAGAAGGTTTACAAGTAAGACTGGTCATGATATGTGGTTTGGAGATGGTCTCACTAACAAAATGCCAGGAGGCAGAGCTGTTAGAGGGGAAGTTGCTCAGATTTTCACTAAGAGTGACCAGGAAGGGATTAAAATAGGTACATCAGAGGGTTTGTAGACAAAGTTGGAGAGGCAAGGCTGAGATGGTTTGGACATGTGCAGAGGAGGGATAGTGGATGTTGAAGATGGAATTGCCAGGCAAAGAGGAGGTTAAAGGATGAAGGGGGACATGCAACGGATTGGTGTGACAGGAAATGCTAGGGATAGGCTAAGATGGAAGTAGATCATTTACTGTGGTAAGGCCTAAAGGGAGCAACCAGCTAGGGAGGGAGCTAGACATAATATACCTGTTATACCATAAAAATAGGTGCTCTATGAAAATGGGAAAAATTCTGTATAAAGCTGAGGGTAAATGATGATTTGGACCCATTGCACATTATACAAAGTGATTTGATCCACTTACTGTAAAATAAAAAATAATGATTGAAGCACCTTTAATGTACCACATAGCCAAACTAATGTACCCGTGCACTGCAAGCTTAATTTTGAAAGGTCGTTAAACACTGAAAGGCGTCTTTAAGGCACTGATGTGTCTTTTTTTCCAGTTCATAGATGGATAACAAGTCATTGACATGGGTTTGTTTGGTAGTAATTCATGACCTGTGACCCATACTGGTGGCCCATAAAACCTTAGCAAAGTATCGGGAGGTCAGTCCTGGCTCCATAAATTCTAAGACCAACCATCAGCATTCTCACATAGAGCCGCAATAAAGAAGACACAGCTCATAAAACAGGCCCAGTGGGATAAAAATATTCTTCCCCCATTGATGTTTAAACTATCAATTTTAGATATGACTCTTGTTGTCCTGTGGCATTGAAATATTCAGTTAGCGTCAGCTTTATTTTTCTCTGCAGAGAGACGCTTGCAGTTTTTTCTGCACCAGCTTTTTGAAAATCATTGTCAGTATACTCGCATAATGTTAACAATACATCTTTTATCTTGTTTTTTTTTTTTTTTAAGCGTGACCTTCACTAAGAATTCCATTAGCAATAGATTAGATAAAGAAGTCAGGTCCCCTGACTTGACTGCTGCGTACTGTTGTTTTTACAGTACATTACTTTTTTGTGGCCTTGTGGCTTTTCAATGTGGTATTGATATCACAAGATGCATTCTATTTTTAACTCCTTAAAGAGACATTAAACAGATTTCCCACAATGTCCATGAGTACAGGGCTCTGTGTGACATGAACACTGTGACCCATATCTCTTCGGAAGTGTTACTGTATCACATGGGGAGTTTTGACATTTCCCCATGTGTTCTATTTACTTCATTTTTTTCTGTAAGGCACGCTCTTGACAGTTCTGCCTTCTTGTTATTTCAGAGCTTTGCGGGATTCTGCTTGAGTCACTTTTTTTCCCTTTTCTTTTCTTTTTAAAAGCCCACTTTCTGACAGCCCACATCCTCAAACGTCCTTATGAATTGCTCGTCCACTGGCGAACAGTGACAATGAAAACTCCATACGGAATAGATTTATGAGGGCCGAACCTTAATAAAGGGTGACCCTGAAAACCACATCTGCCATTAAGCTCCATGTCTCCATAATTTACAGCTTGGACTATCTGGGCATGCTCTCAATACTCTTCACTTCAGCGCTTTACATTTTCATTTATATACAGTGTCTGTTTGGTTTGATTGATTGCCCATTAAAAATGTAAGGGTCAAAAGTAGACTTGCGGGTTGGATTGTTGATTTATTGCCACGTTGAATTAGGATGTACATTTTAAATCACTGATACCAATGAAAGCTGACTAATTAAAAAAAATCCTAATGGTTCTATTTTACCAAAATATGGAAAATCTGCATTGTTAGGGGTTTATCTTATCTTGTTGGTTGCCTTCTATATTCATTGAGCCCCTTCATATTCCCCTTTGATTTTCCCACTAATGACATGCATTAAGAAAAAGCGAAAAACAATGTTTCAGCCATGTCAGTTAAATAGGGGAGAATGTTCTGTAATTCAGAGAGTGTGTTTGTTTCCTGTGGTCCCTGTGGTCTACACCTCCCTGGTGGCTTGCCTGCGGTAACAAAGGCACCAGTGTGGCTCCTGTTCCATGTTAGTCCCCTGAGGAGCTTCTTCTAATGAGCTACATACAGTATCCACAGTGAAGTTGGTGCTTTTACCTTGATTTGGGATTTCTCCTCTCTGCGTCTACAGCAAAGTCCTGAGGGTTACACCGACTATAGAAATTGCCATTAGTGCATACATAATGTCATAAATAAAACTTTAGTTTAACATCAGGAAGCATCTTCCTGGAGGTATGCATATGGACTGAAATTAATTATGTGTTTGCTTGATTTAAGCATTTTTTATTGCACAATTATGTGGGGGTGGTTCAATGAAGTGGAAAGGATCTGCAGATATGGGTACGTTTTGAAGGTGCAGACAACAGCCTTGATACACTGTACTGTAAATCAGTGAAGCATCTGGCTTTCTATAGTAGATCGTTGGTGATAACCTTGTGCAGTTATGCTGCACGCTGGGTATTTAAAGCATTTTCTTGAGATTAGGAAAATATATTGATAATGATATAATGAAATATGATAATAGATAAAGAGAATACCAACAAGGCCAAATTGCAGGTCAATGACAAAACAAAAACTGGTTATGAATGCATACATATACATATATCGTTCTAAGCATGAGAAATTGTAAATAAATAAATGATATTAATAACATTGCATCCTGTAGAGGTTCGTGAATACTGTTCTTTTGTAATGCCCATATTGCTGAGTGCTCTTTTGATTTTTTTCCTCTATGCTGTGGTGAGAAGCTCTTATCTCCACTGCACCATAACCTTCCCCAGAGTGGTCACCAACTAATATACTCACTTGGGTTTAGTCCAGGATAAAGACCTCTGCTCTCCAACTCTCTTGGTGACCACAGGTACACAAAAACAGAGCACTATCGCTCTGCCAGCTCAGCCAGTAAATGGGGAAGACCATTGTAGTGAAGCTTTTAGCTGGCTTCCTGGGGAGTCCTGTCGCCAATGACATTTCTAAATGGACAAACAGAGCAGTCAGGGAGACAGGGGCACTTACACTTCAATTCCTTTTTGTTACCTTTGGGTTTGTTTGTTAAATGCTTCTTTCTACACGGGGAAAAAAATATGTATTGTTTTTTTATTTTTCTGCTCAAGTTACCGCTTAGATTTTTCTAATATGGATTGCTAAAGGTTTATTTTCCTACGTTTATTTTCTCAACTAGGGAAACGACTAAATAATACTCACTTCATTCAGTTACAGTTATTATTTTTTAGACCTACTTATTCAAACTTGAATAAATATACAATGAGGATACAGATCATAAAATGAAATAATCGTTTAAGAATTTATGCAGCTGTGCAATAAAGAAGATTTTATTGGACAGCTGCATCTTAATTTGTGCAAATAGTCTCTATTTCACTAAATCTCATAAAGAAACAATTTTTTAAATTCATTTGAGCAGTAGAAAAAAATGTTACTGTGGAGCTGCACCACCGAAAGGCTTTGATATGTGAATAAGTAACAGGTGCATGCTGAGCCGACAGAATCTGCATTCAGGTCAGCTGCCCATCCATCCATTCATCCATCCATCCATCCATCCTTCCATCCATCACAGGGGCAAGACACAGGCTATAGCCTGGACAGCTCACCACTGCTTAGGGCTAGTCAGAGATCCATTAATTACTATTTTTAATCTCCTAATATGAAATAGCCACATGCAAACTTGCCACAGCAAATAAATAAATAAATAAAAATCATTGTAATCTGTTAATAAATCAGCAATTGGCAAAACATGTGCCAGTCCAAGATTCAGTCACACATTCTAGTAACTACTTCTGAGTCTTTAGAGTCTGCTATACTGAAGCAGAAGTGACAAGCAGGCTACACTGGTCTAGTGAGATCATGTCTTTGAAATGTATAGTCAGTGAAGATCGAGCTGTCAATCATCTGTCATACAGTCTACTTGATAACTTTGTTTAAATATTAATTTATGGTTTTGCCTTACCAAAGCTAATGGAGAGTAATTGCTAAGTCTCTTCTTCCAAGCTGCAACCACATTCATAGTTCATTCATAGTAAATCAAATATTATACTACATTATAAGTTTAGGTATCTACAGTGAAGAAAAAGCATGAAGGACTATGATTCAATCATTAACTGCATTATCTGTGACTGACCTTTATATTAGTCCCTATTCTCTTTCATATATACCACTAAGATAAGTAGCTGATATATGTATGCACATATTTGTGTGTATATGTATGCATTTTACCATCTATCTTTTAATGTGTGACTAGCGCCGTCTGCCACGGGGTGTCTTCACTTTGATGGTATCCTTTTGATTTTGGTGTTTATGATGTTTATCCTCTCTCATATCCACTTCCTGTGCCGATGGATAACAGGGAAAAATATCGGGACGATTATGGGAAGTGAACCAACAAAGTAATAATCTCCTTATGAATAATAAATTTACCTAATGGTCTGTAGTATCACTGCATATATACACTGGATGACTGGAAACGTAGTGATGGAAAAAGACAAAATGGGATTTACCTGAAACCTTTCCCATGTACACCCTGAAGTGTTGAAAGCAGGAAGTGCAGGACTTTTATGTGTGTTATATGCATTCATTTCTGAAGTGCACCTGATACAATAATGATGTCTCTAACTAAAAAATATCTCAAATATGTCTACATCTTAGTGCTATGCCCTTTCCTGCTGATTGTGACTTTTTTTTTAATGGTGTGATCATTACCTACTAATAGCTAGAGCTCATGTTGTTTAATTATCATCTAACCGCATTGCTACTTCAGATATTAAAACAGGGAATTGATGGCAAAGAAGAAGGTGAACCTGACATGTCAAAGTGTCTGGCGGCCTGCCATGTTGATTGCTGAATAATGCACAGCCAAACCCTGGCTGTGTGCTAGAGAAGCACCAGACAGTAGCTCCACTAGCATGCGCTGCTCTGAATAAAATATAGCTGCTCTCCTCTGCTCCGAGTGTGAGTGGATTTTCAAAAGAAGGACATTCACTGAAATCCCTTTTGCGACATTGTTTATGTTTGTGACCAGCAGGAGACAGCACTTTTTTTGCATGGCTGAACTCCCGTACGTTGCAGCATTGGAATCAAATAGCACAGATTGCATGGAAGGCTACTCAGGTGATTGGCCTGAGTAGCCTTCCATGCATGACCGCCCCACAGACTTTTAGTTGCTGATTAATCTGACGTGTTGAAAGACAGTGGTGTCAATGTTTGATTCTACTCGTGTTATCTGTAATGTAGCTAAAGCTCTCAACGGGCTGACAAGATTAGAATGCATTACTGTCAGAAAGCAGGGTGCCCTGGGGCTGCACCGAGCTCGTGGAGTGTTAATGACTCAGACTATGCCTCACTAGTGCAGGGCATGTGCTGACAATCCAACTAGCCACTTGCATCCCAATCAGTTTGGTCTGTTGCAAGAAACACAAAGAATGACAGCTTATTAAACCTGATTGATGGAATGCAATATGTGAAACATTGTTACTATGGGCCATATAAGATTTACAGTCACTTATGGCCCTATTGATTGACCATTGGTGATTTGAGATCTAAGATAGATATCATGAGAAAGGTCCGTAGTATGAGTGCTGAAGTGCAGCCTATTATGTATGTGTGTTTGAGGCTATTGGGACCTTTTCTGATGCCATTCAGGTACAGGTGCATGACAGCTATTTGTTATAATGAACAAAAAAAGAAATTGTTAACTTTTTGTTACTTGTTTATCTGGTTTTCTTTTAAATGACATCTAAGCGTTTTTGTTTTTTTTTTTCAACTCCAGCCAGACATAATGATGGATGTCAGAAGAATATTGAGCATGTGCAAATGAGGAAAAATAGTTTATGTTGCATAGTTAAGCAAGCGTGTTTTCAGTATTTGCATAAGCATTTGTGAATATGTGCTTATTTTTTCTATTTTGTTTTGGTAGATCCTGTTGACTTTGATGGAATAATTGGAAAAGGGTCACTCTCTCAGAATTTATTTTTCTGAAAATGATGTCTCATTTCTGCCTTTTATCCTGTCAGTTGTTCCAATACGAGCTGCTTAAATTGCTACATGTTATATTTTGTTATAGACAAGTCTTTGTAGAATCACATAACAAGATGTCATTTTCACTGTTCCTATTTACTTCAATTACCATTTTCTATGTATCTATCTCATATGTCTATGCCTACATTTAATCTCTACATGCATCTGTTTTGGGCAGGGAAATATCCTTTTTTTTATCAAGTCGAGAACGAAGTGTGAATGCACCTTAGAAGTCCTTGAGGATCAGGAGATGGGGAATTAGATCATTCATGCTCAGGTCTCTAATAAGCACCCTAGGGTAAATTAATATCCAATTAATAGGGACTGCTCTTTTAATAAGGTGAGCAAGAAATGCTGCAAGAGGTAAAATCCTGAAATCCCACATAATGTATATCTTTTCAAAAATGTCAGCCCTCTGACTTTAGTGCTTGATGGTTTGATTTCTGCTTTTCTCTACTGGCTTGCGTAGACATGAGGCACTGGATTTTAAAAGGTCCCTACTGCACCCTCCTGTGTATGAGAAATCCAATACTGTAGACTTTATTTAGTGTTTTTTATTGACCTGCACCTTACACATGAAGCTGCCTTTTTTTTTTTTTTTTTTGCTACAGCATCAATAAGTCATCTGCATGTCTCCATTGGACTTGATGACTTAAATGGTTTTGATATATTTGCAACTCTACACTAGACTGTATGGTGGTGACACAGATGTTGTTTAGTTCACTAGTATAGTCTCTGAAAATGGCAACCTCAATAAGCTATTTGCAGCTTTTACACTCAGCATAAAAGATACTGTTGCCAGAGAGATAACGCTTCTGTGGGTGACCCACATTAGACTGCCAGTTATGGTGTGTGGGGACAGATCACCGCATGTCCATAGCCAGTATTGGGAAAAAGACTAGAGTCTTTTTGACTATGACTATGAACTGAATCTTTCATTTAAACACCCACACACAAATTCTATAGGGACCCAACTGTGGCAGAAGATATTTTATTGTTATACTGTTAAAAAGCAATCCTGAGGAAATGTGTTCATGCTGTAATTATGCTATGGTAAATGTTTGGTCATGCTCAGTGACAAACACAACTTCTATAGGTTTAAACTACAGTCATTGTCATTATTATTCAGACAGTGTCATTCCAAAATAAAATATTTTAGGTGATATTTTAATATTTGTTGATCATTTACCAGAAAAAAAAAGTTGCTTTAACGGTTTCATTTCTGTACACATCACATGGTTTGTCCCTGCATAATCTGCTGTAACAAAATTAATAACCTTCTCCTACGTGATTCTCATGTTAAAATACATGATCTCAAGAGTCATAACAAAATGATCAGCAGTGGTAAATATTGATATGATTCTGGAAAATTATATAACGTTAACCTGTTACAGAATCCAGAAAGAAAACCATAAATAAAGGTAACATTTTCTATAAAACAATTTAAAAATTAACAGCATTGCCAAATATCTTTGATAGGTGAGCCTATAATGAACTTTATTTACTCCTATATTATTATGTAGCTGTATAACAATCAAGGCCAAATCATCAAGTTACACACGATTTAGCACGAATGGAAAATGAAGCAGCTCGAGCTTTTTATTTTTATACAGCTATTTTTTATTTTCTTCTTCTTTTCTTCTTTCTTTCTGTCTCTCTGTTCTCTCTCTTTCCCTTCTTTAGCTCCTCTTGCCAGCGACACACACCTGTTTTCAGACGAGTGTTGAAACAGTAATGAAGAAGAGCTAAGAGCTTTTTGCGATGTAGAAAGAGAATAAACTTTTTTCCCTTTGTCAAACAAATAAACAAATTAATAATAATAATTCAGGTGAAACTGAAATATTCTCTGAATACTCTTTTCTTTGTTTGTGAGTTGCAGCAGGCCCTCCAGTGGTGATGGGAGCCTGGCTCCTTTATTTAGACCAAGCCAACGTTTCAGGTCATAAATGCACTGTGATGGTGTGCTGCTATAGCTTATTAGCGTATATGGTATCTCACTAAAGTTCTCAACAGCTTTTTGATAATTCTACAGTTTTAATAAACTTTCTTTCCGTCTTGAATGAGACCATCAACTGTACATAGACTGCTGGGCATACACCCAGAATTTCCATTGGATAACCCAGCCCATATTATAAATACATGACGGTCACATTATGCAGAGTATTAGTGCAATACGTTTATCTTTTGCTTCTAAATTTTGTTTATTGCTTTTTAAATTACATTTCCAGTATGTCTTTCTTTATTTTAACATAATTATTAGTGATATTTACACCAACTTCACACATGTGATTTTAAATGTCTAGTGTTCTTCACCAGCCTTTTCTTCAGTTTGATGTAGCTATAAATAATGATGTGTTTTCTATTGTTAGTCAGAGTCTACAAATCACAGATAAAATTTAAAATTATTATTCTGCATACATTTGACACCTGTTTCCACTCGTACACTCTTAAAGGTTTATGCAACAAAATTCTTGACACACACTGTGTAATGTTCAGCATTAAACTGGCAAAGCCTCAATGTGCAATATTTCATGGCCTCCCACTACATATGCTTCCACTGTCAGAATCATCCTAAAAAGCCCGAGGAAGTGGTAGATAATATTAAATACTGCAAGGAACCAGGAAAACCCCTGTTGATTTTTATGGCCTGCAAACTCACCTTGAAGCAGGAGGAAATGTACTCGTTGCTGAACTCTGGCAGAGAGCAGAGCAGTGGGGCTATAGGTGATGTGACGCTGTGGGAAAAACACAGAAATGACTGTGGAGTGGCAGAGAGAAGGGGAAAAACAAGGTATTTGAGGTATTCAACAGAAAGTTAAAATAGCTCATTAGAAAATATACATCACATCTAGGATCTGATTTATATGGACTAAATCATGCAGGAAAAAAATGGAGGCAAAGTTGTTTGTAGTTGCTAATGTAACCCGGTCTAGTTTTTACATGCAGTGCAGTATGTGACAAAATGTAATAGGTTGTGTGTATGATGTGATGTTTAACAGCTGAACCTATCTGTTAGGTCACATGGGACAACTGCTTCACTCTTACTGAATTCACTGTATTTATACTGAATACTGAATACAGTGAAGTGCCAGCTTTTGTAGATTTGTTAACAAGTTCAGGGTTAATTAAATTAGCAATGAATGCCTTTTATCTGATACCACTAGCAACAAAAGAAAAGGCCAGTTGTATGTCATATAAGCAGGTCTCATTGCTGTATACTGAAATATGCATTAAGATTTCAGTTTGCATTTACCTTGACCATGCACATTCGTTTTGAAGAGCTCTGACTATATATGAATGGTTCTCTATGAAGGTTTGAATCTTTAGCTTTATTATAAACCTGCTTTTCTTTATCTTGTGCAGTTTGTTAATATACCACTTATACCACTTGTATTACTGCATCATGTGATACATAGTCCACTGTTATTGCACTATTCCCCTGATCTACAGGTGGTGATATTGTGCAACATATGCAACAATATGTCAACAACGACAAGGTAGAAGACAGGGAAAGCCATGATATCTGTTGTGGAAGTTAAATTGCTTTTTTTTTTTAGGTATAACTTATGTTGGTAGTTGGAAAATATGATAAACTTGCCCTAGTATCACTAATATATTTCCTTTCTATAAATTTTAAAGGCTGGGTTTTCTGTTCTGATCCTAAGCCTAATGCTTTTATAAATGTAACCATATTTAGCATTACTCAAACATGCTTGCAACTTTTTTCTGTTATTAAACTCAGCAGGGATTTCCCGGTCCATCACAACTGTCCTCTTTGACTCCTTGTCAACCACCACAGTGTCTGGTTGGTTAGCCAGCAGATGCTTGTCTGCTTGAAGTCCCTCTGGATCATAGCTCTGCTGTTCTCAACTACTTTTAGTGTTGTGTCCCAATTTGGGAGTTCTTATACATACTCAGTATATGTTTCTGCATACTGTACTGCACAAACCACTTGGTTATGCATCTCAGGAGTATCTTTGCAAAGCTTGCATCTTGGATCCTATCTGCTGCGGTTAACACTTACCTACAATTGTTTTTCAGGACAGTTCACAGAGGGAATTGTTTCCATTAATAAAAAATCATCTGAACTTTCTGGATTAATTCATACAAAAGTAGCCTGGTTAATTATCTGAAAAATCTTACTAGGCTTAAACCAGTAAGACTTACATATTACTTTAAACAAAGAGTCTAAACTGGTGAGTGAGATCATGTCTCCTTCACTTCTGGGATAAAGCTGCCTAAACCTCCTACAAAGTCTTCTGTGAGTAGGAGGTCACTCCTCTTGTTGGCTTTTATCTAAACCCAGTGTTTGCAATGAGGCGCCATAAGTTTATGCAGAAAAGGGCATCATGGTGGTATATGTAGCACTTACTGGGTGCGGTTTTGCTTTTTAATAGCAACGAGGTCTTGTTAAATCCTGTGGTAAATCCTCCATGGACCTCTTAACTATAGTAGACGTTCAGCGTTGACGTTGCATTGAAGGTAAAAATTCTGAGAGGAAGAAATCTCGATTAAAAAAAAGGTACAAGCAGATTTAATCTTATTTTATTATATAATGCAACGTGTGACAACTGTGCGTGGTTCTTATAAAACTTCTTTTTTAAAAATTTTTTAATAAAGAAATGTTTGCCACCTCCAAAAAATGTTGATTTTCTTTTTTGTATAGCAAAATGCTGCATGTGCAGTCCACTGATGAGAGCAGGATGGGACAGAGCCTGGGGGGATAGATTAATGAGAACAGAAAAGGGACAAAGAGAGAATATGCATGGGTGCATTTGCTTGTGTGACAGAAGATGGTTGTCAGTGTGAGAAGACAGCTGCTAATGCACACACAGTTGTGTACCAGATGAAGGTGACATTCGCCCTGCAGGGCATCAACAGGTGTTTATGGAACAGATATGAGAGTATTTCTTAATCCTCTTGAGAGACAGATGAGGTAAAACAGGTAAACTGTGTTTCTTCCATGTAAATAGAAAATACAAAAACATTGAGAGTGCTTGTAAAAGCTAAATTTGAACATGAACTTCATAATTGCTGTTTGATCTAGGCGGACGTTCATTCGTTCATTTACGACAGCAGAACTTTTGGCGCATTCGAATTGGCACTCTGTCATCTTGATAGACAGCAGCAGCATCTGATGTGCTCATGAACTGTTCTCTTCAGACTCTGTTTGCTTCTCTCTGTAAACAGAGTGGAGCGTCACACTGAGCAAACAGCAGCGGCAGCTTCTTTAGACACTGCAGTCTGCAGGTGAGACAGCAGAGGCCAAACAGTTTGAGGAAGCCATTTGACAGAGGAGAAGTAAGACTTTTTAAAATGATCATTAGTGATGTACACTTAGAGGAGATACAGGAAAAAAGACTTCTGGTGATGTTTATTCAGCAAAACATCATTTCAAACAATGACTAGAAATCTTATTAATCATTCTTTAGACTTTTGCTCGTGGTAAGTCTTCAGACTATAGCATTGGAAACACTATAAAGAGGCCCCTAATTAAATGTATAAATATATGTATGCATTTTGACTAGTCAAATGAGGGCCCAAGCAAGTTACTTATTCACCAACCCTAAGCTTATCAACATTAATTCTTGAAATACTGCACTAACTGGCCAACCATTACACAAACACCACACCACAGAATTATGCTGGAAGGCCAGATGGGCAATCCTTACACAGTCTGACAGTAAGCTCGCCATGGCACACACGATGAGACGGGAATATCATTTACATGCAGATCCAATGCCCTAGTCCCGCCTATGACTGCATGCGATGTGATGGATAAGGCATTTAAAGCTGAATGCTTCAAGTCAGTGCCCAGGATTATTGTATAAGATCCTTTCGCAGCAGCAAAGTGTTGAATCTGGCACCAGTGTTGAGAGAATCACAGCTAACCATGTGCTTCTCAATAACAGAGGATTAATATGACACGCATACAGTAATGCTTTTGTGTTTTGGAGAAGTTTCAGTTTTATTTATTCAGAAACTTCCGTCAGATAGCGACGAAAGCTTATTTGAAGTAAACTGTAACAAATTGCTTGGCATTATATTGTTGTGTATTGCACTGAGACAGGGCTGAATTGAATCATATCAAACTAGCTGCCTCGAATGTATGAGGTGCTCTGTATTATGGAGTGTGCATTAGGGTGCATATTGAATCTGTCACAGAAGGAGATGTGCGGAGCGCCAGGAAGGAATTAGCCTGTTGTCCAAAATCTTATCCTGACATCTGAATGCTGCTGATGAAGATGAAAATGTTTCGAGTAGCTCTTTTCCTGCAGAATAGCTCCCAGATTAGCTTCTTCAGCAACAGAAAAGAGTCACACTCAAACTAGAAATGGGTCCATTTATCCAGCACTTCACTTACCTTGAACATTCTTATCAAAATCACAATAGATTACTATAATTTTCTTTTACACTATGACTTGTACATGAGCTACAAAGTGAGGGGATTACCTTTTGATGTCTGGTCCAACTCTAGCTGTCTCATACAGTGAGTTTGTACAACACCCAAATGTTATATTATCTTGTTTTAACATGTTTATAGGCTGTACTGAATCCAGGTTTCAATGGATTACACTTTCAGAGAAGTCACTCATGTACAGTATGTCAGACATAGCACTGCATTGCATATAAACCATCAAAGGATGTGTATTGTGTTAGGGAAATTAAGCTAATAGAAAAGGTTAATGTCAAAAACAGTACAATAAGTCAGGCATAGACTGTATTCATCTGTTTCATTTCTTAGACTAATCTCTCCCAAGCTGCCTTTTTTGGCTTATAGCATTGTTTGCTGCTATTACAGCAACACCATAGCAACATACCACGGGAGGGCAAAACTGCCCTTAACATGTTGTCCGTTGAAGGATAGTCATAGCATTAATCTTTTAGTTATAGGGACCACCACAGAGAAATATCTGCAAGACTCTTCTAGTTTCAGGTACTTCCCTTACCTTTTATTATTTTCCCATCCTCCATGCCTGCCTCCTCTTTTTACCTCTTCAGGTGTCAGCATTACCGTGTAGTGAGATTCTTTCTTTTGCCCACTGGCATAATGAATCACATGGCATGGCGCTAGTTGGTGGGGTCTTGTCTCCTCTCAGCTGCCTGAGGAGCCATGTCAGATTGATGTACTAGTCACCTAGAGACTCCCTCGCATTGTGATTAGAGCAGCCAACCGTCCACCTCGACTATGGAGGGGCCCACCACAGGATGGTTATGCATTCCTTCTCTCACACACACACACACGCACGCACGCACACAAGCACACAAGTGGGCACAGACTTAAATAGCAAAGGTGATGCAGAAGTCACACGAGCTTTGTCACAGGGCTTCAGTATGTTTGTGCCCCCAGCTATGTTTCCTGATGTTAAGCCACTCATTAAGCTCAAACCCATTCCCCTTGAACACAGCATGCTCCCAGCCATATTTTTTAATTAGTTTATTTAGCCTTCCTTGTGACTCAAGGATGAGACTGGCCTCCTCTAGCACTTGGCTATTCTTTTACTTAACTCTACAGGGGATGGTGGTCTGGCAGGATTTCAAATGACAAGCGTACTAAAGACAAAGGTGACTCAGCGATTCAGACATACAGTAGTGTTGGTGGTAAGGCTGAAATGATCCGGTTGCTGGGTAGCTGGACTGAAACCAAAACAGATTTGAAGACATAGACAAAGGGCAAACTAATTACACATTTGATCATTTTCTTGTATTTACAAAAGACATAAGTGCTCAGTATCTCTGCCAATCCTTATCTTAATCCTGTGTATGCATTATTTCCTCCTGACATTTTACACTTTTGTGCATGATTCCTCGTGACCTTCCTACTTTCAGTGTAATGTTGCAGTTCTTTATGAGCTTTGTCTGTTTTTCAGTGGGTTCAAGTTTGTCATCTGTTAAGGTCACGTTTGCATTTAAAAAGCATAACACAGTAACTGAAGGTAGCCTGCAGCTTAGAGATCATCGCTGTGGCACATTATACATCAGGTGCTGTCAGACAATAGCCAGATGTTCTCTGCTGTTGCTGTTGTTCAACATCATAAGCAAAAATGGGCAGTAATGCTACAAGTAACACGTTACTGTAATCCGATTACTTTTTAAAAGTAACAAGTAAAGGGATTAGTATTGCAAAAGAGGTCATTAGATTACTGTTACTTTCCTGTGAGCACGCTGCGTTACTGCGTTACTAAAACCGTGATTTTTTTGCGACAGTGTCTCATGACAGTGACGTAAGCGAGTGCGACGTTCGTGGCAACAGCTGTGTGCAGATCAACAATGGATAACATATCGAGTGCGGGAGAGAGTATGAGCGTGCAGCGTTTAACGCGTGGAAGTACTGACCTTACTTTGAGTTTGATTCCGTAAAAAGTGACAAAAACATTAGCGCCCTCTGTTTGAAGAAAACTTATTTTTACAGCGAAAAAAACCCCCTAAACTTCTGCACAAGCACCGAGTGCGCTGCCACAGGAATGTGAAATTCACAGAGAAACTCCCGGATTCTTCCACTGACACGACGGCTGCGACACACCTGCGCCAGGGCAAACCTCCGCCTCCTGCTAAACAGGTGAAAATAGAGCAACAGGGCCGCTGATTCTTTGATTTTATTTATTTTCTGCTGTGTTTTACTTGTATGGATTTGAAAGAGTGAGTGTAAACACAAAAAACTATTTTATTTTATATGCTGGAATTGTGCAGAAAATAGGTTTAAATGTTAAACAAATTTCTTCCAGTCAGAGAATGTTGCATATAATTAAATTTTTGCTTGATGCATAAAGTTAAAAGATTAAAACTAACAAAGCAAGTTTTAAAAAGAGACTTTTTCATATATGATGGATTATGCAGAAAAAAGTAGAATTGGGATTGAAGCGATTGAAGATCTATCGCTTTATTGTAAATCATGTTTTTAAAAAGTAACTAAGTAACTAATTACTTTCAAAAATAAGTAATCAGTAAAGTAACTGGATTACTTTTTGGGGGAAGTAATCAGTAATTAGTCGCTGATTACTTTTTTCAAGTAACTTGACCAACACTGATCATAAGTCAAGAAAAGGTTTTCAGGGAGAACTTTGCCTTCTATTTTGCAGTTAATATTATCAAGGCAGGTAATTTAACCAAAGCACCAGCTGCAATCAAAATAAATAAATACAAATGAAGTAAAAAGCATAAAAGTTGTTCCCAAATTCAGATGGTCTGCCAAAAACCCTATTGTGTTACCTTGCTGTCTGATGACTGTATGAATGTTGTTTTCATTCCCATGCAACATTTCCACAACAGAGTTTAATATCTTTGTTTACATGTTACCTTGCAGTCATATTCATCGTTTTGTTGCTGTCTTGTCATTCTTCTGTTCTTGACTGACAGCACAAAAATGCACATTATTTCCAGCATTATCATTCATGCCCTTGTGTCTGCAGGGGTGATAAAAAAAAAAAAAAAAGAATTGCTATATGCATAGCAGTACTAGATGGTCACAAACTCAAGTATTCTTTTAATAAGAAATTGTGATTGGTTCATTTTGTGTTTCCGTGGCCATTTCCATCAAAGGCTTTCTACGGGAAACCAAGGGCTTCCATTACAAGTGACCAGTCACAACCTGTACAGTGCAAAATGTACACCCTGTAAGCGAAACAGCTGATGGGTTTGGAAAAGCGACAAAAAAGAAAAACAAATCTCATACACCATCACGAGAAGGTATAACAATGGGAAATGTATAAACATGGTGTGAAGTAATAGCGATACGTGCTGTAAAACTGACTATTTTCACACACAAGCTGTATATTTCTGTCACGGACTGCGATGGCAGACCGTGGAGTTGTAGTGAGAAGCAGACCCAAGCGCAGGACTCTGATAGTGAAGATCAGTGAAGTTTATTTTACAGTATATGGAAAAACACAACTATGTACAAAGTTTCAGCACTGTGGCTCCCGTGGCGATTCCTCCGTGAATCCCCACACAGTGCAAATGTCCATGAAAGTGAATAACAACAACTCCCAAACCCCACTTCCAAACCGTGACTTCCCTCCGTAAAAATAAACGCACTCCCCTCGCGACTCCTGGTGGCACACAGACAACACAGCTCAGCAGGATACTCACTATACCAAGGTCTTACACACACACGCATTCAGTCAACAGCTGTCCTTAACAGGTTTGACGTTTAAGAATCCCGCGCTGACTGGAGCTTAGCCACACTCTTAAATAGGTCGCTCCTAACGAGAATAATCCACTACAGCTGGATGCAGGTGATGAGCGACAGGTGTGGCTGCCTCCAGTGCAGGAACACTTCCGGGGTCGCGATCCCTCTGGCGTCCAAAACATTTGGAAGTGCGAACATACATAACACACACACAGGGAGACAGAGAAACAGGAGAGCGGCAACAACCAAAACACTACACAGAAAAATAAACAGAAATACATGAGCCCTAGGTCCCTAGTTCCAGGCCATGATGATTACTTTATACCCACAAGGCAATTATAATTTAGAAAAACTAAATTTATAATTTAGAAATTTTAAGTTATATCTAATTTCTTTATAACAACGTAGAAATAATAGTACTAGCAGTAGTATTTCTTTTGCTTGTAGATGCAACAAATTATGACAATGTTAGGCATACGTACAAGATGTTTCGCAAAGCTGCTGGTTGTTGTAGTCCTTTATTTGGTTTTGATAGACATTAAGGCACAGGCCAGCCAAGAGGCTGCTCTGGGTGAGTAGGTGTGTGTAGTCCCCCTCCTTTCTCCTCCTGTCAGCAACACGCTGAGATGGCACTTTCCCTGCAGACAGAGGGATTGAAGGGATACAAAGTGCAAATCAGCTCCCTATCTCAGCTGGCAAGGGTTCATCTATCTGTCCATCACTCTAGTCTACAAGCGATCTGCCTCTATTTATTCATAAATCCCTTTCACTCTTTATTCATTGCAGCCATTTTGTTTCACAAGGTCTTTGCTGAGGCTTAGACGTGCCGGCACACAGACACACACACACGCACGCATGCACCTTTTAAGCATCAGTATAGGATTGCATCTCAGCCGTGGCATTTGCTGAAATTACTCACTGTGCTAAGTAAAGGATGTGATGCAGACTGATGATATGAGAGGAAATAGGGAAATAAATACCAAAAAGGAATCTCCCCGAGTCTTACCGGTGTTAAAGTGCTCCATATCATTATTCAGCAGAGAGGAAAAACAGCATGCCAATTTAAAAGCCCTGTTTATGGACTTCCATCAATTTTATGGCTTCATTTACTATCTGCAATTGAGGTCTGTGACAAGCTGTAAGGGAGCATGACCAGACATAGGACTATGGGGAGCTGTCCTGTTTCTGAATAAATATAGGGACTGTAAAAACTAACAGACTGTACACAACTATACAAGAAAGTAAATTAGATGGGTTTTTGCAGAGGTACACAGCAAATCCAGCATGTCCAAATTAACACTGACAGATTTGATTTCAACACTTTTAAAGTGTCTATATGGGTCCACACCAGAGAGTGTTAATTTAACTCTTTTTGGAGAGTTGGTATGTTAACTCTGATTTAGTGTTAAACACCAAATCTCTCTGGAGTTGATAATTTAACACTTGGTGTTAAGAGTTTATATATTAACTCTCAAAGAGTATTTTAGTTTAACTACGTAAGAGTTATCTTCTAATTAATTCTAAAAAGCGGGAATTTTACTATTCTGAACTTCTAGAAATTTCTTTTGGAAATAAACATTTACTAAAAAGACGCAATGGTTTTTGAAAAACATTTATTCTGAACTGTGCACCACAATTTCAAAACATTTTCTGAAAGATGTAACAGTGTACATGTTCTCACTTTCATTAGAATTTCGTTTATCAAAAGGTCTGACATAGGTGATCTGGTAAATGCAAATAACAGCATTCTCATCACTTATTTCAATAAATACAAAATACAATATGCATGTCCTTCATTCATCACTTTGTGGAACTTCAACGCACTTCTGCTCTCCCCCATATTCCATCTTCACAAGCATATCCTATGTGGAGATTGAATAAAAATTAGTTGACACTAATTAATGGCACAAATCAATTGCAGCACAGTAAAAAAAAAAGGAATCCTTTTTGAGCCATTACTTGTGTAAAGTATTTTCCCAAAAGACAAGGACACAGACAACAGGTAATACTGAACTAAATGTAAAACCTCAGCCTTTTTCATTTTTACCTAAACCGTGTGCACAAAACTCTGGAGGAATCTAAATGCTAACGTAGAACCCAGTCGGGACTCGGGACATCTGCTACTGCTGTTTGCTCGTTTTTTATGGGAGATCGTTTTCAAGCTTCAAGTAGCACCATTATATCAACATTTCACATTCTAGACATTGTTTTAAGTGTATTTGACCAAGAAATTTGACTGAAAATTCACATGCAAGCTTTTTTTCAAGGCTGTGGTATTTGCCCGCAAACAATACCTTTCAGCTAGCTAAAACAGAATATTATGCTATCAGCGAGCAACATGGCTAATGCCTTTCACACAGCTTTGTCTCAACTCCAAAGAGCCACAGAAGTAAAAGCTAATAACAATAATTGAAACAATCTTTGAAAACATGACTTACCAAGCATGGCAAACAACTCAAATATGTAGAGCGAAATGTTCTGAAACGGCTTCACTTCAGCTTCGATTGGAGCCGTGCTGGGGGCGGAGTCTGTGAATTTACTCTATTGGTGTCATAGCCCCTGTAGGAGTTCAGAGTTAAGAGGTCAAGAGTTAATGTTTCCATTGTAACACCTCCAGATTTGAAATAGAAACACTCATTTTTAACACTCGATTTTAACTACTATCATTTTACACCTCAGAGTTACATTAAAAGAATGTGATTCTACTTAGAGTAAAATTAACTCTAAGACTACTAACACCAAAACATTTAACACTTTTGAATTTGCTGTGTATATTCTTATTCTTTGGTGTCTTCTTTTTAACTCTCTTTTTAACTCGTAAAGTATTTTTACTGTTTACAGATGATTTTCTTTATTGTGAAATACAGCAGCAGTATTTCACTCGGATGAGATGTCACATTGTATGATGTACAAGTATTAGATAGGGACTTGTTGCAAGGCGCGGCATGTTGTTTTACAGTTCAGTTTTACCCTGTCAGCAACCTTTTGATATCACAGCTGTTTGTTTTAGCTACGAGAAGGATCTTTGGCCTTGTATGACACGAGAGAATATTTTCTCAGCCATCACTGGCCTGGGCTGGTCATGTCAGCTCAATATTTGGTATGGAATACTCTCTGAACTATAACACTCAACCAGTTGAATGGCTGCCTTTTTGTCTCTTTGCAGTTTGCTTTTTTCCTTGTGCGCATTCTCTTTGCCTCTGTCTGCCTTCATTTATTCTGTTTTTATAGCTGCCAGGCTGCCCTCTTCTCTTTAAGCCCTATTCACTGCACTGACAGTAAGCTGTAGTCTGCTAGGCTGCTGGGATGGCCTGCATGCTAAGCTAGGAGGGAATGGTGAGAGCTGAGGCCAAGGCTAACTCGGATGACCTTGCGACTGGAGGCGCAGACAGCTTTCACATAGCCGGAGAGAGACCGGAAGGACAGACGCATTCATCACATTTTCATAAGCCTCTGAGAGCATTGCCATTTAAATCATACTGACCAATAAGCAATGACTTTTAAAGACTTTTGTCATGAGAGACAGCTGGACCTCATTTGCAGTATTTTGCATTATTCTGTGCTGATTTTTCCTCCGCTCTCCTTGATCTCTTATTCTTCACACTAGCGGCTGAGCCTCTGCTGCGAGTAATGACGTTCCTCCCCCTGGCACAACATCACAGAGTCGATCTCTTTTGGAGGATCTGGGGAAAAGCTTGTGCACCCACTACCTTGTATGAAAAAATTCTCTCTGAAAAACATGAATCTGATCTGTAATTGGCCACCACCGCCACAGCAGCCCTGTTTTATGAGCGGGCGTATAATGGAAAGATTGACTTGCTAAACTCACGTCTCATGATCTAATCACATGGTTGTGTAAATAAGCACGGGGGAGGCGCACAGCAAGGACCACCTTGCACTCAGCAGGGCAAGATTGATCATCTTTTGTTAAATTTTGTAAGGTATTATAATCTTATGTAATGACAGTCTTAGAGAGTGCTTATTTTCTTAACAGGAGTCTGCCCCAAAATTGTATTAATTCTGCTGCATATAATTTATACACAGTGCAGGATTTAATGCTTAAAGCATGGACTTGTATGTGAGTCTGACTTAACCAACAACTGCTGATATTTTCAGGCTAAATTGCTCAGCTTGTTTGCTGGAAAGTTGGGGAAAAATGCACATAGAAATCCTTCAGAGTTCTTCATTTCTGCTTTTGATAGCTGCTGAAAATGACTCTACTTTGTTGGGACCAACTAAAGCGCTGTTTGAACTTTCAGCTTTGTATTCCTGTCATCAATGTGTAAGACAAAGCAAACAGGTTGCCTTTGCAGTTGCTTGTATAGAGCTTTGATCTTCCTTCGTGTAATAAACTAGAAGTAATGTGCACATCATCACAGCTTAAAAACTGTAGAATGCTGTGCAACTTATATTTTTTACCTTATGTGAACTGCAATGGTATAACTGCAGGTGTTAAGCAAGTATGCATAAAACAGCATTTTTTTCCATGTCCATTTCCAATGCTTCAGTATTTTAGTCCAGTAATAATTGTATTACAGTGTTATAAACAAATGCCAGTGAAGTGTAACACACTCCAAAGTAACACATTACACCTAGCAGTGTGCAGAAGAGAAAGTTTGAAGGACAGAGAGACACTTTACAGTATATTTAAATAATAGAGAATTCAATCACTGGACACTATTTTTATATGAGCAAGAAGAGCGTAAATTACTGAGAACAATGGAGGGATTTTCTTTATCCACAGCTGTAAGCACAAACAGATGTAGGCTATTGTGAAAGAGTAGGTTTGTAATGGCAAAGATAAGTAAGATAAGCATCTGGGGGAGAAACTGTAAAATATTTATCAGCCTAGTTTTTAACTTTGCATGTTTGATGCTGCTGAAAGGCATTAGCATCCTTCCGGCAGACCGGCAGCTGAACTGACCGAGTCTTGCCCCATATTTCAATTATTTTCCCCCAGATATATTTGTCCATGAGGCCAGCTGAAAGGAAGCAGGACAATTAAATTTACAGTAAGGAACACACTATAAATCTTTCATAAGTGCTGAAATGCACTTTAAATTATCTAGGTCTCTTATAAAAGCCTTTTTTTTTTTTTATTCAATATCCATCACAAAGTCTCTCCTGGCACTCTATCATAACAGATTGTTCAAGCAGGCCTGTAAATGCTAATTTGCGGAGGGGGCGGGGGTTCAGCGTGTGCTTGGACCCCACTAAAATCTGCTCTTAAGTCACCAAACTAAATCACGGTCACTACTTTTGTGGTGGAATGAATCAAGATAATGGGAAACACAGATCCAGGCTGTCAACTCCGGGGCCATTTTTATGGCTTAAGAACTATTAGACATTGGTTTGGTGTCACTCCTGCTTGACAGACTGCCACCCTGAGGTCACAGGAGAAGGACAATCTTAGCTTCCAAAAAAAGGAGCCGCAGACAGCAACGGGAGCAGAATTTCCACAAATGACTTATTGCCTCTAGCTTTGTATCCCTCGGCTCTCTAAATTTGTTGAAACTGCTTGGCTATTTTAATCTCCGTAAGCATTGTAGTAAATGAGGGCAGACGTCAGTGTGGATTGCCTCCGTAACAGTGCAGAGCTGATAGCTGCTGGTGTGGGTCATTTGGATGTGAAGTCATGCCCTTCATCATGCCTGAGTGCCAACCCATCATGCCCTCTGTGATTATTGCTTCTGCGCTTTGCCTGAGCTTCCTGAGGGGAGACAGTTGTCAACAATGTTTGTCATTGTCTGTAAAACACTGCATCTCAGTTCTGTGTGCGTTCATCCAAATTATTTGTTTGGCTCTGGCTCAATTCCAGTGTTGAAAGTTTCTTTTCATTTTGAAAAGGTGCTATTATAAGGTCTCAACCTTCATTGAAGATGGAACAGGCAGTTTTCTGTTTGAAAATGTAAAACGGTATTTAAGCCTTTGTAGACTTTGACATGTGCTTTGTTTCAACTTTTTAGTAAAATGACAGTAACTATTTTGATGATTATAGAAAAAAATATGTGAAACTCAGGAACACAGATTTGGTTTAGTTTTGGTATAGTTTTCCATCCATTCATCCCTTTTTTTAATCCAAGTCAGGGTCCCAGCGGGGGCTAGAGCCTACCCCGTGTGTCACAGGGTGAGAGGTGGGTACACCCTGAACAGGCCACCAATCTGTCGCAGAGCTAACACATAGAGAAAGGCAACCATTCACACCTACAGCCAACTTAAAATCACCAATAAACCTAATCTCACACGTCTTTGGACAGTGAGAGGAAGCCAGTGAGAACCCACACAGACATGGGGAAAACAAACTACCCAGTACCAAAGCAAAGACACTCAAAATTAGCAACAGCCGGGTGGACATGGTCCACTTTTAAACTATTGAGCTTATATTCATCAGGTGAAGACAACTCCAAATGATTTCTAATGTTGCTTCTTGCTTGTGCTTCTGATCTTGTAGATGTGTAAACAAGTAATTATGCATTAACAGTGTTGCCATCTCAACTCATAAGGTATTGTGTGCAGCGCTTGTTTTCACTGGCTTTCAATTTCAGCCATCCTATTGCATAATTATTTTCCTGTGTAGTTTTCTTTCACTGTTCTCTGATTAAGGGCCAAAGTAAAAGCATGCATTTAAACCTGCACAGATTTTAATGGCCCAGGCCGTGTCACATCCAAGCACCTTCTAATCCATCAGCAGCCTTGGCAAAGCACAGGCCCTGAAACTGCCAAACTCTTTTCCGATGACTGAGATGTTAACTATAAAAATTTGCAACCACAAATCAGACGTGAAGTTTGAACTTTGTCCTTTAAACTTTCTAGGCTTTTTCCCCCCTTTTTCAATACTGTGGTGTGAATGCACTTCGGCCACTGCACAGGCTCATTGACAGCTAAAGCCAGTAAATAACTACCTACATGGATTGATTACCATTGTATCCCATCCATCTCTGCCAAGGCCCCATTGAGAAGAAATCAATACAGTATTCAACATGCATCACTCATATACTATAACTATCAACTAATTGAGTTAGAGGGGACAAAAACAACACATCTATCACCAAGGAAGTCGAGTTCCCTTTGTTTCTTTTTGCGCCTGTACTTAGGTGTTTGATTTTTTTTCTCCCCTCTCCTCTTTGGAGTATTACTTCACCCTTGGTTCCTTTCTGCGTTTGAGATTTCGTGAACCTTCTGAACTAGAAGCAGTTTAGATTTGCAGTCCAGTGAGATAGTGCCAGGCAGCTTCCAGAGGTTAATGCGGTGTGCTGGCTGTGGGTGCATGGCATCGGTATGGCTGAGTGAACATTACGTTAAAGCACAGCGATGCTAAACTCTGCCTCTCCAACGCACAGCACAGACCACAAATTGGCCTTCTCGCATGAGAACACAAAGGGGGATACAATTGTAAGTAAACAATGCAAAAGACAGATGAGGAGATAAGCTATTATTGTTGTTGTGTTCAGAATCACCTTCAAGCCCTGCGCCTGTAATACCTGAGCAAAGTGAACTCATTTCTTCTTCAAGGGTAGTAAAGAGATAGAGAGTAGCTGGGCGGTTAGACGTCAGAGGGTCGTGGGTGTTAGCTGGCAGAAAATGCAAGCCTCCGTTTGATCCCTGTGGCTCAGCTCCATCTGGCTATGTGCTGACCATGTTAGTGGACAACTGCCACTGCCTCATGGCAACGCAACACTGGCTCATGTATTATAGAAAATAACGTCTTATCTTTTAGTGAATCGGCTCTGTCTTATTAGACACATTGTGTGCTAGCATAGCCAGAATAGCCTGCCAGCAGGGTATTAGCTGTTTAGCTCTACACACTCTTCAGCAGATTATGATTATTTAAAAGCCAGAACACCATGTAGCCGAGTCACTGTGTTATACATATAATCGTTCCACTATGTGCAGATCGTAATAGTAAACTTTTCCATGCTGTTTCAATGCGACTTATTAGATATTAAGCATCAGGGTGTCAAAGAGTAATATTTTTATTGCTGTTACTGGTTGAAAGTGGACAATAACACGATAGTAACGCTGTATAGCAGTATCAGTCTTACTAGGTAATTGCAGAGAAATTATAAGTGAAGGACTTCAGAAGTCAAGAAAGTCTATTGAAGTGTTCTGTGACAGTTAATATAGTGGTTGTCCTTCCCAAGTCCCAAATGAATCAGTGAGATGGGAAACATATCAGCCAATCATGTTTTTACATTGAGACATGCACACAGTAGACTAGCGTGGTGGCCAGAATCTCTTGTTATTGTGTTGAATATATGGATAAGTATGGTTGCTTCTGGTGTTGTGTCCCATATCAATACAGCTAGTTGGAATTAAACCTAACTTTGGCGCAAAGCTACCAAGTATTTTTGTTGTTGTTGTCTTTAATTAGTTTTGACCTTATTAAGTTAGGGTTCTTTTCTCATTCATTTAGTTAGGGGTTTTGCTCTTATTAACTCAAAGTAACCGTGGCTCAAGGCGATCGTAGCTCAAGAGTTGGGAGCATTGTAATTGGAAGGTTGCTGGTTCGAGCCCCGGCTTGGACAGTCTTGGTCGTTGTGTCCTTGGGCAAGACACTTCACCCGTTGCCTACTAGTGGTGGTCAGAGGGCCTGGTGGCGCCAGTGTCCGGCAGCCTCGCCTCTGTCAGTGCGCCCCAGGGTGGCTGTGGGTACAACGTAGCTTGCTGTCACCAGTGTGTGAATGTGTGTGTGAATGGGTGAATGACTGGATGTGTAAAGCACTTTGGGGTCCTTAGGGACTAGTAAAAGCGCTATATAAATACAGACCATTTACCATGATGCGCGTGCCAAGTATCAAGGCTTCTAGGAGAACCTCCGTGAGCAAGCAGCCACTCCAGACAGGGTAAGGTTATAAAGCTGTGTGCTGAAATGATCAAAGGTACTTTTTTCATTACATATCAATTTTCATTTGCAAGAAGAAAAATATGTCAAACAAATATGCAAAGTCCACATAGTCTCACTTTAATATTTTTTGTGCAGTGATTTTGAACGGTGAAACTTTTAAAGTTTTCCTTCGTTCTGGTTCCAATGGACAACTTCCAGCCATTTTCTGTGCCCATGGCAGACTGTTAATCTAGTTATTTTCACTCACAGCTTCTTTATTATATTATCTGAATTCAGCTAAGTTCTCACCTGATTTTCGTGTGTATTTGGAGAAGACCATATGGTATCTTAGCCTCATTCCTGAACAAAACGTCCACAGTTGCAAAAGATGTTATGTGATCTTCCGTGCTAGGGGTAAGCAACCTCCTGCATCCATCCTGTTACAAACGGTGACGTGCCACGCTGATAGCCTTAATGAGCAGTGCCGTGTGCTCCCAGCCATCCCATAATGAAATTTGCTCAAGGCGGAACAGACCGGAGAGGCTTGGCAGAACATTGGGGCATATGGCGGAAACAGCCGTGATTTCCATGGCAGGTGGCTGGATACTGCAGATAGGTAAAAGGCTCAGTCACCCAGAGCTATGGCCCTGATGAAGAGTGCTTGAGAAAGAATCTCCAGAAAGTAACACATGAACATGATCTTTTCACCGATGTTTCTGACAGAAAGCCAGCTTTCATTAGTGAGTAAGTATGGTATATAGTAGCGGCATTATTATACAGCAGGAACAATTGGATTATATCTATTTATTGTCTTTATCATTTGCAAGGAAAATGGGAAGACATTTACGGAGCTTTGTACTTGCAATGAAACACTGGGCCAGAGTGAGCGAGTTTTACGAGGAGCGGAGGAACAACATGGTTTAAAGAGGGGAACTAAAATGATTAAGAGTCTACACTGTCCCCTGTTTCTCTTTGTCTCATACGTATTTCTTGAAGAAGCATAAAGAAGCACATGCAAGCTGGGGACCTTGTTAGGGGTGTTTCACCACCCTCTAGAGCACACTTCAGAGGAAGACAAAAAGCAACCATGTTCTTTTAATTAATTTGTACATTTCCAGGCTTTTATTGTGCAGTTCTGTAGAGATGGAGTCTTTCCCTCTTGAGAAGCATCAGTGGAAACATAGGATCACAAGCACAAATGTGGACATTTTTTTTTGTTCTTTTGTAGAATGTGCATTTTGCATACTGTATCTATGTCAGCCTTTGTATATTTATTTGTTACAGCAGAAGGAATAAAATGGAATTAGGCTATGTATGTTGAGAATTATTCCTTTGTTTTTAAACTGCTGAAACAAGGAAATCCCATTAAGTCCCAAGTCTATTCCAGGATAGCACTGTATTAGTTCAGAGCAGACGAGTAAACAGAAACTACACGTGCACAGACTGGAGACAGAGTATTTCTGTAACTTACAGCAAATAATAGCTTTTGTCTTGGCTCAACGAAAGGTTTGTGAAGCTCCCCAAACATCCTCTCATCTTTCCACAATGAAGGACAAATTATTTTTAAAAGTTCAAATGAACTACAATCTAAAGAAAACAACATCAATATTAATGGACTGTGGTAATCCTGCTTACACCTTTTCAGATTAACACCTACAATTAACTTGCAAATAGTTTTTGGAGAGTAAAAATCTAAAAAGCTTTTTAGTTGAATTGATTGAAGACGAGCATTAGTACTTGCTGAAGTTCTTATATTTACTTTACACTACTACTAACCAAGGAATCTCACAGAGCCTCTTTTATCTCTTTATTTGATTAATTAGATAAATTACTTTGAAATCATTGTTTATACTAACAAGCAAATTACAACGTGTTAGTCTAAACTGTTGCATGTTCAAGTCTCAATCAGATGTATTGAGCTGGATCTGGAAACAAGCACTGACAGTTCACTTTAGCCTTGGATTGAGTTCAGGGACAGACACAGCCAACAAAAGAAGAATTCAAGAATGGTACAAGTATAGATAAAGATGTTAAAAGTGGAGGAACAAAAGAAGACACACTTGAAATAGGAAACAAACCGATAAAAGTACAAACTCCAATCTACTTCAGCCCAGGGGATAGGATAAATTGGACTCTGAAACATCATATCGCTGTTGGATGAGTCACTCTGATGGATGTGAACCCCCCACTGATCAATTCATAGGACTGACAGGATTGACAGTGACCAGAGAAAAGAGCTGTAACACAGTCAATACTTCTCACAGTATTGCTGCATTGTGATGACTGCTCTCACCTATCACACGCATTTATCCCCATGGTGTAGCTGTTGCTGTTTCCGGCAGAATGCAAAACAGAACGTCTGTGCAGACGCTACGGAGCAGATCTATTTGTCACTGCTTTGAAGGCTTAGGGGGGCAAAATGCAGGATCATCTTTTTTTTCTATCCTTCTTTGGTGTTTTCACTCCTGATAGAGGCTGATCTTTATCACGCTGCCGTAGCCTTGACTTGTGTCACCGTAACTGGTTACATTCTCCCTCATCACTCAGGCCTGTTGACACCAGAGTGGCAGCTCCACTACCCATTATGAAATGACCTTGGTCTAGTGTCAGTAGGGCCATAGCGCTGCTGAAACAGTAACACCCCAAAGTGAGTAATTTTCTCTCCATAGGTCAGCAACTTTGCCGGCGGACAATCTCCCTCTGTAGATAAAGGCGGTGAGGGGGTCCTGCCGCTAGCAATTGTTAAGGTGATGGAAAGGGGGAGGAGGGTCGGCCATATAGGACAACGCTCTGTGAGCAAACCTTACTGAGGACAGCGGTGTCAATGTAATTAGAGCAATGGACTGATCTGATTAAGCAGACTCCAAAACCAGGGAATAGATTAACCATAGTGCAACTGCATTTTGCAATGCGATCCCTTACAGGGCTGTTTAATTAGTCTATACATTTATTTATCCTCTTACCAGAGTGGATTTCATTAAAGCCCCTGGAGGGCTATTTGATTTGATGCTGAGCAGTAAAGAGGGACCATGATTCCCCATCACCTGCTAAGTGAAGAAAATATGCTTCAGCCTTTGTTTGTAGCACAGCTTTATTGGGATTTTTAGCCTTAGAAAAGATGCAGTGACAGTATGAATACTTCTCTGACACCCTGTTTTTACCTGTGTTTCATCTGCACTGTTATGGAGTGCTTGGCTCTGGTTTGCCACTGCTAAGGATACCTAAGTGTGATCTTACTCATTGCTTGGAGGCTCTGTGTGGGACACAAAGAAGAATGTATTGTCTTTGCTTGCACAAATAGCCCTCAATACAGTGCTGGCTCTGCAACAGGCAACTTGTGAGAGGATGCCTGTGAAATGCATAGAGCATGTCCTGAGGAAAATCCGTCTGTGAATGTCTCACTGCGGCATCACACAGAAGAAACCAAAGCCTATGAAGTATCTAAAGGATACATTTGGGAAAGTTGATGCCCAGCGTAGTGACAAAGCAAATGTTTGGGAAGCCACTACTTTATCTTTGTGTGAGAACACTGGAAATCAAAAACAAGCAAAACTGGAAAAGCTCTAAATGTAGCAGTGGAAGTTGAAAATTGCCATTCTTTGGCCAACAAGAACAACCAGAACGCCGGTGCTGCTGGTGACCTTGCCCAGCAGCTTGATGAGGTGATGCTGTGATCCAGTCAAGCTTCACTGACCTGCAGCGATTTGTTCACTGGAGCACATTTTTAAACGGGCTATGACGCTGCTCAATGTGCTATGATATGTTGTTTCACCACGGGGAAGCTCGTGCACATAGTCTATTGGGAAACCTCTGTTGTCTGAACATTAAAACTCGGATCACAAAGCACAATTAAGAAAAAGAAAAAAGAAAAAAAGAAAAGCTTCCCATGAAACCCAACTGCAGGGCACTCTGTTCCCGTTTTCTTGTCCGAGTAATAAAGAGTGGAAGTGATGTGCCGAGAAGATTTGGTTTAGGTTCAGGATACATTTATCTCAAGTGCCCCTCACTGCACCTGAAAAACTGGTCGTGACAGACAGGCCACTTCGCCAGTGTCAGACTATTGAAAGGCATGAATGAACAATCTGATTTCATTGTCCTGACTTTGGAACTGAAAGAACAAAAAAGTATACTGGGTGCTGCTGTAAGACACGATGCTGCTACCACAGAGACATGTAGTTCCTTTAGACACAGGGTCTTTAGAAAAGAATATAAAACAACACAACAGTATACATGATTTGGTAAAACATGGCTTGGTGGAAATATTTTATTTGGTTCCTCCTGAAAGGCTAATGTTACATATTACGTTGAAACATGTGGGATAGCTGGTGTTGTATTTGGATCTCATAGTCATAGTCAAGCTCTTGTTTTTGGCAGCTCGTGAAATCCAAAACTGTTTCCGCCAAGACTGATTAAGTACTTTTACTTTTGTTGAATGTCTAAGTGTACTTGACATACAGTAGGGAAACATATAGAGCAATACACATATGTAGTACATATATAGAGCTAGATTTTTTTTTGTACTACTCATAATAAAGTTTTTACCAAAAACGATTAGAATATCCAAATGGCAGATAACAACAGTGTAATTCCTTCTTTGTGTGATAAATATTCCATCCAAGGACATACTTAAGCTTTGTGTCTTAATACTTAAGTTGATGTGTGTATTGTCTGGGAAATGAGGGATGAGCAGTGAGGATAAGGATAAGAAAGTGTCTTTCCTGATGTGTCTGGGTGTCTGCTCACTATCAAGGATTCATGGAGTGTGTGACAGAGAGTGGATCTCAGTGGTGAGAGCTGGGAAGACAAGAGCCGCTCTGTACAGAAATCATCCTGAGACACACTGGCAATGTAATTAGCACATGAATTATTTCTGTACAATGACATGCTTCAGCGCCTCTTGACTTTGCTCTTGTCTGAGGAATGCCTCCATGTATATGGCCCAAATTAGACATCTGCCAAATGCCGGTCCTTTACAGTCAGACGCTTCTTTTCTTGCTCCAGTAATCAAAAGTGGACAGTAACCTCTGCAGCTCTCTCACAGCATGCACTTTGGGTCTGTGCTGGCAACCTTGACAAGGTTACATCCAAACTGAGCAGCTTGTTAAAGCGCGCACGGCGAAGATTTATAGCTGCTAGCACATTTCAAATATTGCCCATTCAGACAGAAATCTGCTGTCAAATGTTACTACACACCTGTCTGCAGCTCATTGGTTCTCCAGTAAACATTCAGATATTATCATCAGGTATGATAAATTATTGCAGATGGGCTCATTACATTTTTTTAAAGGGGGAAAAATGTTTGTGCTCTTCTGGCCTATAACTAAATATATGTATAGTTAAATGAAGTGCTAACTATACATTAATATCCACATGCTTCTCTTTTAATGAGGATATTGATCCCCCATCTCTCAGAGGCTTACATTATTATCCTCTGGATTTACACTGTAGGAATGGATTGGCCTTTGTAGATTAGTATTCAGCACGTTGCACTCCTCCTTCACTGTAATGCTGTTGTGATTCTGTAATAGGCCGAAAGCAAATGAGAGCCTTGGAGCTAAAGTGTGCTGTTCTGTACGTGTGCTCATACAGTGTTTGTTTGACTGAGTGCATAGATATTCATTTTGCATTTGCCTGTCTCTGAGTCTTTTATTTTATTCTTTTTTCCCCCTCGTTTTTTAAAGTCCTGTTAGATTCTGTTGCCTCATGATGCCTCTTGCCATTTTGAAACCTTAAGAACTAGGAAGCCTTCAACACTTTTAGCCGTCCGTTGCTCTGTGCATTGGATAAAAACAGAGTTCGGTACCATCAAGAGATTTTCTACCTTGTCTCTCACCAGCACCATTAAGTCTTCAAGATGGAGCTTTTTCAGGGGGTGAGATATCTCTTAAGCTCACTCCACATAAATGTTCTTGTTGAGGGAATGCGCCAAAACCTCTAATGTAATGGTTCACTTCCCGACTGTAACTCCCCCCATTTTTTTCTTCTTAGCCTCAGACATATGAGGATCTATTTTGTCATGACTTTCATTGAAAAAAGATACAAAATATGATAAATATCACATTTATCCTTTTTTTTTTTTTTTTTTTGCAAAAATCAATGACATCATGATTCATGGGGACGCAGCTTGTTCTGCATAATTGTTTTTTGTTGTTGTTGTTGTTGCTCTTCTTTGGTTTTCCCAGTGGAATATCTTAAAGGCATCATAAGAGAGGAAATGAGATCTTATTTTGGTCAGTTTTAAATAAGAAGAAATATTTTCTCAGACTTTCTCTGTCTGACTTTCTGCTGAGAGGAAATTGCAGTTTGTGATGTGGGAGTTGCAGGAGTCAGTGTTGTTATTAGAATTTAATCCAGTTTATGTGTCAAAGGTATTGAGGAAAAGATATTCTTTAGTGTTGTCTTTCTGAGGTGTGCGTGCGCCTGTATCACTTCCATTAGCTGGCGGATGTCTGTTTTCATGCCTTGCAGGAATGTGTGCACAGGTGTGTGCATCATCAAAGGTGCGATGCCAGTTGTGGATGAGGCAGCTTTGTGTCCTCATGGGACCAGATACCAGAGGAGGGCAGCGCGTGCACCTGACTGACATGCTGCCAATTAGAGTGAACAGACATTGACTCTGTGTGTGATTTGGCTGACAGACTGTGAAATGGTTGCTTGACTCTCTGCTATTGGGGAAAAATGTAAAAGATTTCACCGACTACTTTCTAGCACTCTGAAAACACGCACATACTATACATCAGCATGAAGTCATATTCCCTTTTCATCTGCATCACATTTCATGCTTTATTAGAGGGCTGAGAAAAATAGTAGCTGTAAAAAAAAAACAAAAACAGGATGAAGTTTTGACCTTCATTTCAGCTTCATGCCAGCAGCTGCAGTGAACACAAATCTGCAAAGAGCATTCTTATAAGCTAATGGCTTTTGCTTTGAGCTCACCTCCTTATATCACTCATCCATTAATCACAATGTACAATTTACTTGTACTTAAGATAGATTCAGGGTGAGGTGAGGCCTTTATAATTGTATTATGCTTGAAGTTTATTGTTTGCAATGGTATATATTTTATAAATGCCACCCAGTATGTTTACCACTAGAATAACTCAGTCCCTGCTTTACACTACACTTGTACAAAAAGAGAAAGAGATCTTGCATGACTCTTTGCTTGCAGAAAATGAGCTACATGTTATATAATAAGTGCCTAATTGACACCTGATTCTGTCCTTAATGACATGAGCGGCAAAGCCAATTATAAGTAAATTTACTATGGGCAAAGTGTTTCTGCGGACTCATGCTAGGGAAGGGGACTCACTCTAAGCCCAGCACGACATCCATCATACTGTGAATCTAAATGACACTATATGTTAAGCTCACACAGTATGGTGTCTGAGGGAACTTAGTGTGTGGATGTGTAAGCTCACACAGATTTGCACATGCTGGCTTTGTCAGTTAAATGTATGATAATATTTAACACAGCTAATTGAGGCTTTTCTCTCTCTTTGATGGCACTCAAAATGATCACCAAGTGAAAAAAAAGCCTTGTAGAAATTTTATTTACATTGCTGACTTAAAAATAAAAATAACAGAAGTCAAAAAATATCCTCAAAGAACTCTTATGGGTTATTTGAGTGATGTCTACCTTGGGAGTGGCGAGCAGTTACATTTTTTTTTTACTTCAGTCTTTTGAACTGTGTGATCATCATGTAATAAAATATATTCTCAAAGAATGTAGCACTTCAGAAACTCTTATATCTGTCATGCGGTAAGAGGCTTAAGCCAGCTTGATGACGCTAACTTCCTAACATTTTAATAGGATGCCAGACACTAACTTCTGTATCATTTTAATAGGCTGCCAATCAAGCAAGGAAATAGCAAGCGAATGAAAACAGAGTCAAATCCAGTGTCAGTCACCGAGCTTTGCCACAGACAATTAAACTACTTTGGTCTCCACATTGCATGGCTTTGGTATCCTTTTTCGATGGCGCAGCTAGACCCTAAAATTCCACAGGTGCTTCTTTGGAAGTGCATCTTTTCTGAACTCGCTCTGAACCTGAAAAGACTGAGCATTACACACCGAGCTCGTTTTACTTCAGCTTGTTACCGAGAGCTGAAAACGAGTATTTATAGTGGTGTGAGGAAGGTGGGTGAAATCTCTGACAGGGAAACAGTGGTGTCGAGTTTCATGCTATAGTCACAGTTAAGGCTGAGGGCTGTCATGAAGAAGATGACACAATTGGAGTTGGGCAACCGTAATTGCTGTGTCTGTTTGAGCAATTTGAAACCTTCTCTACAGGCCCATAAAATTAGTATGAGTCTTGCTTGCTATGTGTCATCTTTCATTTAGTCTCTTTTGACTCTGGAGGACACTCATTATTTGTCATTAATAATGATATCGGCTGTATCGTTTAAAAGCCGTTCGAGTAAAATGTGTTTTCTACTCCCACGTTTCAACTTTTCTGCCATACTTTCACCTTTACTTTTGACAAATTTATTTTGTACACAATCCGGTCAAAAGTGTCAGCGACTAGATTAATTTGCACTTAAAATCAAAGCTTTGCCTATCGTTCATTTCATGAGTAATTTTCCTCATATCCTGCCAAGCCTGTTTCAGACTGTTGTGTCACGATTTGATGTTGACAGGGAATGTGCTCCCCTGGGTGCGAGCTAATTTAAAAAGCAGCCATAGAGTAGCAGTTGCCAGATTATGTGTCAGAGCAAAGTGACTGATGAGGAGCCTCCTGGTCGCTCGGTCACATGCTGGCAATGTTGTACATATGACGTGCTCCAGCTTGTAAGCCCCTCGGTGCTTCATAATAAATGAGTGATTTGGTTCTACATAGTCAACTTCAATTAGGATTGAATGATACTTTAGAGGCAGTTACGCGGCCTTTACTGTTTTTCGCAGTGAAGCATACCTTGATTTTTGTGGTCGTGACATGCAGCGCCAACTCTGCTCACGCCTTTTGTAATTTAATTTGAGTGATGGACACTTGCGTTGCTTCCATCAATATGAGTAGTTAGTTCTGCACCATATATGCACAAATGTGATGTGACCATAGAGAACGAGGTGCCTGAATGGCTGTTAGTTAGCTGCTGTTGATTAAAAGTTGTTTTTTTTGCAGGGACGAGGACAGTTGTACGTTTGAAAGAGATCACAGGATTATGAGAGTGCTGAAGCACAATTATTTTTGTCACAGGTCTTAGATCTCTGACGGATCCAAGAAAAGAAAGCAAAACACGACGTTTAAAATATCCTGCTAATGGAGGTTTTTGCAGTTTCTAAATGTAGTGTAAAATGGGTTTTGGTGAAGGCACCAATATGATGTTGTCTTTAAAGAAAGTGGGATGAATGATGCAGAAAAACACACTGTGACAAGTTTTTACCTTTGTGTCTATTTATGGCCTTTCCCTAGGAGCTTTCTGTTCACTCTTTTTATTTCTTTTTCTGTCCTCTGTTTTCTGAAAAACACTAAAGAAGCTGGCTCTAATTCTTGTTCTCATTCAGTGTTATGACTCAAGGGCATTGATGTGCCAGCAGCTAGGTGTAGTTTGATTGACCGTAGTCTGTAGGTCTACCCAGAGAGACAAATGGGCTATGCCCAAATACCCAGGAGAAACAGCAACAAAATAGCACCTTTCTTCATTATTATTGGGGACACTCTTTGCATAAAACAGTCTAATATCGTGACCTATGTCGTAAGTCATCAGCGTTGGGGTTTCTAATTGAAAAATCAAAGTAATAAACGTGACTCCATTTTTTTATGTGTTATGTTATTCATCTGTTACAATTTTTTTTACATTATATGACTCCACAACATGGCTTGAGATGCATTACCACATAATAACTAGTAAACAATGTAAATCTTAGGCTACATCCCCACACACTGGCCCAAATCTTTATCCAAATGAAGGGCGTGCACACACACACACACACACACACACACACACACACACACACACACACACACACACAAATCTTTTTATTGTATTTTTAGTATAACCACAAAGCTGAAAGCAGTGTTGGTAAAAACCAGCCCAAAGTAGCATTTCACATAAAAATGCTGTGTGTTAGTAGCAGTGGATCATTGTTTCTAGCCTGGACACAGTTTGCACTTTACTGTCACAACCTTGTCCTGTCACACAGTAAAAACTTATGTAATGCTCATATCTTCACTCTTCAAAAGTTTTATATTTAGCTCCAGTTTTTTTCCCGTCCAAACTAACTAAACTTAGCCCAATGTCGTGCAAGTGCAGGATAAAGTTCTTCTATCTGCCCATGGATGAAAGAGCTTATGTAACCCCAATGACATAACTGTGATTAGTAACTTTAGTGTTTTCCAGGTTCCAAGATCTTTAAACACTGCAGCTTTCACTAGCCCAGCAAGGTATTAATCACCACAGCGCCACAAAGCTAATTAGCATATCATTACAGACATACTATGTTGAAGCTTTCCCAGTCAGTATTTCTCAGTGCTTTTTACAGCAAAATAAGACACCTTTAATAAAACTATATTTGACCACAAAGCTTGGTTTACCTATAAATCAGCTGGAAATGGGAAAATGAAATCTTGACTCAAGTGTGTGGATGTTTCTGTCTAGGCTTTTCACATAAATATTGGATATTGCAATATATCATAAAGATATAGCAGCATCAATTATCAGACATGTAAGTTAGCCCAAAAACACACATATGTTTACATCTGATTAACCTAGTTTGGAATGTAAACACCACAGAAGTTGCACATCCCCTGGCCCTGAAGCTCCCTCTGGGCCCGGCCCCCAAACGTTGTAAATTCTAAGCAATGCCTCTGCTATACACACACAATTCATTCTCCATTGGTTAGGGGAATTAACTCTGACTTGAAGGCATGGGGATGTGTGAAGAGAGAAATGAGAATGACCCTAAACTATTGGCTCTATTTGTTATGTGGTCACTGAGCTTGTGAAGCAGGGATGGGTGGATTTAGTGAAGAGGGTAGAGTTCTCTCATTTTCACTGATAGGGAGCGCAGACATAGAGGGAATGACCAAAGAGTGGTGAGATCCAGTCAGCTTCAATTATGGCCCCTTGTAGTTTTCCCAGAGGTGCACTATAGCACGTTTAAGGGGAAATCAATGAGGTGACAAATTGTTGTGGACAGCAACCCCTTTCATTTCTTACATTGTTGCATCCATGACTGGTTGGTACACAAAGCATATGTGTGTGTGTTAATTTGTGTGTCTCTGTTTGTTTGGCAAGCATATATAAATGTGCAGCCCCATTTATGATAATTGAATGCTTTGCTCCATTTGTTTTTTGGTGCTTTATTTTCTGCTAGTAGCTTTAATGGCTTGTTATCTGTCTAAACCTTTTTTAAATGCTTTCTAATAGGTTTTCACATGCATCACCCACTGATGCCCGATGTCACTTTGTTTTCTTTTTGTCTCAGAATGTTAAGGTTTTTCTCAAGGATGTTTTTGCTATGCCAAATCATATAATAAGATATTATAGAAATCAGTCCCTTTGCTGATAGCCCGACGGCTGAGGAGTGCTCTTTTGCTCTTAACAAATCTAGAGCTCTTGGTCATTTGTAAATTTTGATATAAATTTTCATATTAATACCGTACCAATGTGTCATTCTTTAACTGCAGTTAGTAATCTCTATTATTTAGAAGATTTAATAATTTTTGCTGGCACTCTTTGGTCATATTGTTGCTCTTCGGTTTTTGAATTCCATTAGTCTTTGTCAGTAATTGCTCTAACTGTGCAATCGTCTTCCTATCTAAGGTGTGTGAGCAGGTTTTAATAGCTGATGACCAATGTTGGGGTTGTTACTGAGAAAAAGTAATGCATTATTTGTTACATAATACAGTAGATTAAAAAAAATGTTCCATAACTCATTATCTTACTATTGTGTCAGATAATTACCAGTTGACAATATAAACCATTGGCTATAGTTCCACAACAGAAAACCCTATTGTATGAGAACATACATACAAAACTTCATTAGTGTTTGAACACAAAGTTGTATATGCAAAGTAAAGTTGGAAACTAGGCAAAGAGACTTCCGAGCGATCACTACTGTAACACATACACGTGTTATAAAACTGCTCATCACTGACCCCGTTACTGATCAGGCTCTGGCTGCTTGGTTATGGTTGGGAGACAAGTTTTACTTCACTCTGGGTTTTTTGGTAACTTTTTGTTTGTGCATGCTAACTGTGCTGATGCTTGGATCTTGTGATAGCAGCTAAATTCAGTTGCTGCTGTTTCAGATACAATTTGCACTTAATTGCCCATAATTGGGCTCTTTTCCTTTCATCCAATAAAACAAGTAACCAGTGCACAGTAAAAAAAAGGCATGTTTGATATTTTTCTTACCTATCTTCTTATCATTTTCTTACTACAGTATAATGATTGTAGATTATGTATGGATACATGTCTGCCGCTATCTCCTCCTTTTAATGGGTGGGCCAGTCTGAAGAAAACTTTGCACGATCACACATACAAGGATTAATAACATATACATGTTTGTAAGAGAAATTTATCATAAATCACAATTCTTTGAGCTTTTTATATCACATTTAGTTCATCATCCCTCTGGAAATGCAATCTTACATTCTCCGTTAGCATATATTTTACGTGTCATCTTCAACTTACGTTGCCCTTGCCTAATGGTCACCAAAATTTGTGCGTGCTTTGTGAGTTTTTTAGCAAGAATTGGCAAAAAACCACTTTTTCGTAGTGCAGATAATGCAGTTATAATGAACAAAATTTAATTACCAAGCACACTGCTGTAGCACTACTGATGACAACAAAGCATTTTACAGATTTAATTTACATTTTCAGACATTGGTTATTTTTTCTTTTTTTAGTATAGTAGTAATGTTCTAGGATGTTTTCATGCCTTATTGTTACATACAGGAGTGGCTACATGTAGGCACTCCTGTATGTAAGTTATTTCATGTATGTAAGTTATTTCTGATATTGCAGATGTACCAATAAATAGTGTTGTTGTAGACCTCCAATCTTAATCACAGAAAAATATAGTGATATATAACTTGCAACTGTTATCAGGTATGTCAGTTGAATCCTTAATCATCCGCTTGCCTTAATCTAAGTCTAATTATCTCAGAAGGGTATTACAATAGGGACATCTGTACAAGGTAAGAAATAAGTGCCTGGGATTATCTGCCTGCATTCCTTTGGCTATGGTGGATTCTGGTTGGTCATTGGAATGTTAAATAAATATGTCTCTTTTTATACCTTCATTTACAATCTAATTTCAGTGTATTTATTATCAATTCAACATTTTGAGGCTTTTATTTGCATATTTTTTCACACCTTTCCAACAGGCACCCAAGAGGGCATTATATTAATGAAACACATTTCTCTTTCCCTTGTCTCTGCAGGAAAAGAAGAGTTTGTCGCAACCTTCAAAGGATCTGAGTTCTTCTGCTACGACTTGTCCTTGAACCCGATTCAAAGCAGCAGTGATGAAATCACATTGTCATTCAAAACCCTACAGAGGAATGGACTGATGCTGCACACGGGAAAATCAGCTGATTACGTCAACCTGGCTCTGAAAAATGGGGCGGTCTCACTCGTCATTAATTTGGGGTCTGGAGCCTTTGAAGCTCTTGTGGAGCCAGTCAATGGGAAATTTAATGACAATGATTGGCATGATGTCAAAGTAACAAGGAATCTACGTCAGGTAACAGTACAGAGGGTGATATGGAGACTCAGTAAATAAATTAAAACAAATGCACTTAAATCATTACCATCATACAATACATTATTTTTCCCAGACATTGTAATTAAATTGCTAAATTTAATCATGATGGTTTCTGGTGGAGAGTGAAACAAAACCACGAGGGAGCAGCGACATGTCGATATGAATCAGGGCCTGTGTAAAGTTACAGTTTAAATCAACCCTAACATTTAAAAAGAAAAGTTATAATGACATTTTACCTTTGTTGTAGCTATGCAAAGTTTCTAGAGTCATTTACATATCAACATGTGCAAAGTAAGACACAATACTGTTTTTGATGTCAAGGGAAAACAAATTTAACTGAACTCATATTTCAGGGTAGTACGTACAGTATAGTCTGTATTAACAAAATTACAATATTGGAAAAAAAGGGGAGAAAAAACATTTGAGTGCTTATGTTAGTACAGTTGTGATATTGGTCATTATGAATCTGTTGTATTTAAGCATTCAAACGAACTTGCTAGCACACTGTACTTTTTACTAATATAAAAGAAAACCTTTATGTAGAGCATAGGTAAACCTAGAGTTAGACTTTAAAGCAACTAAGTCAAATTTCCAGCACAGGCAAATCCCTCTTACAAGATTTATAGACTTTAATGGGCTTTGCTTTATGGTCTTGGTTCACCTCCGTATACTCCTAAGAAATAGGGGAGTGACTTTACATGAGTTTTAGGAATTTGATTTCTTATAAAAATCCTGTTTGGCCTCTTAACTCCAAAGGGTGGTACAACTCCTGCAGTGTTGCAGGATATCAGCAGAACAAATTCTAGCCTGGTTATGAGATGAGGATATTAATAAGCACAGCGTTTTTGCTTAACAAATATGTAAATAATCCGCCTGGCAAGTGCAGATCATGTTAGCCGGAGTAAATCAGCAGAGGTCTGTTAGTGTTTGTTGTGCTGATTCACAGCAGGCCAGCATACACTAAATTGGGTCAGGATGTAGCTCTCTGCAAGAGGCTGTTCATCCTTGAGGATGATTGGAGGGCCCATCAGTTGGACCCATGACCAGCCTGAAGAGACAGAAGAGTTGTTGAGGCACAACACTGGCAGGCTGTCGGTGGCTTTCACCAGTAACTGAATGCTCAGTTTCAGCTGATGTAAGGATCACCTGTTGGTTAAACTTTCGCTTTCCTTGAGACTGAAGGTTGCTAAAGCGTGGGTTTCAACAATCTACCCTCTGGGTTTATTACATTAGCACATGCAATTTCCTCCAGTTCTCTGGGGCCTGACTAGTTGCAGGTGGCTGAATCAGCAGCATGGCATTTGGGATAGAACCCCAGGTGATAGACCTTTGCTACAGGTGTCTTGTGTGCAAAGAAGTACCCACATACCAACTAGGCAGAAGACCTTTAGCCCTATAGATCATAATTAATCATTTCCAGAGTAAGTGGATTCAGCTTCTGGGTGCATCTCGACTTGTAGGTACAACAGCTGCTGTGACAAGACAGCTGGAACTTTGCTTCCAGTTCATTGGATATTGTTTCGTAAATACACACAGGCTCTGCTAGATGATTTGGAAACATTAATCACTCTCACTGGGCCCTAACCCCAACATTATCTAGGTTTAGGAAAGCAGAAAACTAATAATACCACACTGCGGCATTTGTCTCTGCAAAGGAAACATGTGAATGTGAAATTATTATACAGGTCTTTCAAGCTGAATACCGTAAACCCCTCACCTAATTAATCAAGCTAATTTGCACTGTCAAATTCAACCATAACCCTGGACACATTGCAAACGTTTCAAAACGACTTGTTTCGTTTGCATGAGGTTGCAGGCTTTCGGACCAATGCTTGCCTCAGGGTGATGTTCGTTAAGTGTAACCCATGTGCCTGTAGTTGACACGTAGAGACAGTCCTGCACTATATTGATAACTACCCAAAAACGTGGTTGGTTTTGTGGAGCAACAGTAGCAGACTTAAGTGTTAAAAGTGTTAATGCCAACATACAGATCCCAGCACTGCAGGAAGTTACAGTGAAGTAAGGTTGTGTTCTGGAAGGACTCTTTGAACTGAATGTGTGATGAGAAAATATGTGGATAAATATAAAGATACTTTGTAATGTTCCTACTGTGGGGCTGATTGTACTAGAACATAAAATATTTTTTAGATGAAACAGGTTATTTTTAATTATCTTAACTATATTTTCTTAGAATACAATCTTTAAAATAAAAAAAAGCAGTTGTGCATTATTTTTTGCATAATTCAGTCAGGTTGAGGATTATTTTTGTTATGTACTGATATGTAAAACCTATAAGAGGGAGTACTTTTTCACATGACTGCAGTTTACACCCAAAAATCTCTAGATTTGTTCCTGCTCATTTCGTGGGAAATGTTTATCTTCACCTCAGTACCACAGCTTCTTTTTGCATAATCAGCCAATTGATTATTGACAAACCTAAAGATCTGGCCAGCTTGAACATTCACTGCATTCAAACTGTAAAGAAAACAAAGCATATTGAGTGCATGCTCTGCGGGGGAATCAAAATTGCCATCCTCCATATTCTGTGTCAGGGTCTCCTTTGCTTTGTCTCATTGCAGTAAAGTGATCCTAAAGTTCATCAATAAGACCAAACGGAGGTAAAGTATTGTATGAGCGGTGGGAAGTCTGATACACTGGATTGGTCTCAAGCCTAAAACCAAGTACAAAAGAAGACGAATCCTAATATCAATAGCAACAATAATGATAATAATAATAAAGTTTTAGAAATGGCCTTGGGAATTTTTTTAAGAGGGTCAACTGATGTGCTTTAGGCATTCTTTCGTATGAGCCATGTCTGTCAATCATAACCTTTTGTCGGGACTTGGGTAAGGACGTTTTTTTTCTGCTACTCAACAGTCTAGTCACATACAGAAAATGGTGCAAAAAAAAAAAAAAAACCACCATGAAGGAAATCAGGGAGTTACTGGTTGAGCACTTGCACCTCTTGTGCATTCTTGTTATTTCCTTGGTCTGCTTTTTTCTTGTTAAACTTATTTTGCCCTTTTTTCTCTATGTTACTAACATGCTTTGGAAACAAACTAACATCATTCATGGAATGTTTCATTCCACTACTAACCAGTATGGTTTTTTGCCGTTTGACAATGTACTAACAGTATTGACCATCATATATTATTTGAGTAACAATCGTTATTCTGTTCACAGTTTTTAATTTCCTTTCTCCCCCCTTTTCCACAAAGCACTCAGGCATTGGACACGCTATGGTAAACAAACTACATTGTTCGGTAGATATCATTCTAATTGTTTCTTAGTTTGGGTTTGCCGTGTGTTTCTTTCCTTTCCTTTTTTTTTTTTTTTTTTTTTTACTGTAGACGTCATTTACAAAAAAAAAAAGGAAATTGCGGTTGGTACTCTTCTGCTTACTTTTCGAAACCTTTTTCTTGGTTCATTCATTGGTTTCTCCTCTTTATTTCACTTGTTTCCTGTCCAATTCTGTTTGATCCACCTTTTTAGGAGCATCATTTCGAGCCTTTTGCATCAAGCTGTGGTTAATAATGAGGACCCTCTCCTGTCTGGCTGGCCTGATGCTCTTTGGCTCAGCCAGTTGTATCCCCCATTCACTTTGCATGGCATGCACTTTTGACTACCTGTTGCATATGCCACACTGCCCATTTGTCGACGTGAAAGTGACGGTTGAGCTGTGTTTGTCATTTTGTCTCGGGTGTTTTTCTGATTTCTCTTTGTGGTTTTTACAGTGTCCATCGGCTTGTGCATGCATCTGACACTGTGGCAAGTGTCGAAATACTGATTCTGTATCCCAATCAGGAAAATTGGGAGATTTTTCTTTTTGTGTGCGTGAGAACAAAAAGAAAAGAAATGCATGCATGTCTTCTTTTGTCTCTTACCCTCAGTCATTGTCCTTTAATAAAAGGTATCTGTGCTTTTCATAGCATGTGCTCCCTTTCTAACCTAGTGGCACGTTCTGGTTTCTTTTGTAGAAACGTCTGCTGGACATACTAATATGGAATAATAATAAATAATAACTAACCTAGATAACATTTTACTAACACCATTTTTGTGTCTGCTAAAATACTTTTACGTTGCAGTAGCAGCAATACTAACACTGTAGTATGGGCAGTTGACTAACTCTCTAACTAGAATAGTGTTTCTTTTAAGTCTTGCAGTCGTCCTAACTAATCAAACTGGACAAAATAATAATCAACAAAAACAAGAAAAAAGACAAGCAAACAAACAAACAAACAGACATGAAAATGGGTTTCAGAAAAAAAAAAGAAACATGTAGGGAACTCTGACCTAGATTACAAGAAAAAAGGCAATAACATTATAGTAGGCTGTCTGAGTATAGCGTGTCCTTTCCCTCTGCTTTGTTGTTTAGGTAACAATATCCGTCGACGGGATTCTGACCACCACAGGATATACGCAAGAAGACTACACCATGCTAGGCTCTGATGACTTTTTCTATGTCGGAGGGAGCCCTAGCACAGCCGACCTGCCTGGATCTCCAGTTAGCAACAACTTCATGGGCTGCCTCAGGGAGGTAAACACCACTTCTGTGTGAACTCTGAGGCTGGTGGGTGTGCAGGATATGACTGGCTTCACCTTAGGACTCCAAAACAGACCCTCCCACCCACAAGCTGGCCCTATTTCATCCTTAACACCCTGAGTTTGTTTCTCCTCTTTTCCTCACTCTCACTGACACAAACTTTCTCTGACTCAAAATGTTTTGCCTCTTCTGCCCCCTCAGTGCACATGCGACGCTCTACACACATGCACACACAACTATGCCAGGCGCACCACACACCCACACGTATAGAGGTCTGTCTTGGAGTGGAATTTACCTCGGGCTTCACGTGGCTGTCAGCTGCACTTCAAAGCGGAGCGGTGATCCTGAGATCAGGGAGTGGAATTTTTATGAGGAGCCAGGCACCTGACACGCTTAACACCTCACTATTGTTGGAGAGTGTGCTCTATCAGATTTTATCTTAGCCCAATTGCTTAAAGAATAACATTTTTTCTTTATGCTCGGTATCTGTGGAGGGCTTTCCTAAATGTAACTTAATAGTGCTTGAAAAGCGGGAGCGAAACAAGAAAATAGATAGAGAAATGTACATTAGTTATACGCTCTGGGATGCATTGAATTCAGCACATCCCTGCCTCCACAGTGCAATGGGCCATTTGAATACTTAATACTGTTTCTCACTCACCCCTTTATGTCTGTATGCTTATAGTGTAATTTTACATTTTATTGTAAAACCAAATTTTCCATATTTATTCCAACCAATAAATATGGACTCTGAACCTATAGAGCTGTGAGACTTATGCAAAGTTCAGGCTAATTTATAAAATACTGAAAATGACCAGTTTATTTATCTTTTCATTTCAAACTTTTTCGTCCCTCTCTTTTTTGTAGCTCCTCTTGCTCCTTTGGTATCATTAAAGGCAGACTGCTGTCCTCAGTATCATCTAGAGATAGGTCTGAAACATCTCTCTTTAATGAGTACATACAGGAGCAGGGAATGTTCACAAGCTTATTAAAAGTGTTTTTTAAGGGAACTTTTTTAGTTAAATACATGTCTGCAGGTGCTGCAGATGCTACAACAACAGGGGTGGAATTGGTTCACCCCATTTATGGTCATCCACCCCACTAAATTACTCTCTGTCCTCTTGCCAAGCCTGCCCTCACTGTCCTGAGATCCATGTATTGAACTGCTCAAAAACGTTTAAATATGCTGCAGAGCTGCGATAGCGCCTACAAGACGAGAGACTGAGGGGGTTTTCAGTATTTTATTTGCTCATGGGATCATTTAATATTCCTTATTTAGTTTTACCAGACAAATGCAAATGTCAATATCAAATAAAAAGAGATTAAGCCCGCATGATCTAAAATCCATAGTTAGTTCCATCTACTTGACTTGATTTACTTGATCTACTTGATTTTTTTGTCTGACATTTTTAGTACGTTGACAAGCTCTTTGCATCCTCTCATCCAGGCTGTTGAATTAAACAAAAAGGCCCATCTCAGGTCAGCTTCAGAGTGTGTTGTGATAGAATATGTGTGGTGGTTTAAGAGCATACGCTGTGGGACCTGATTGATAACATGTCTCCAAGTGGCATGTTGCAGCATTTGTGTGCAGATTCCAGTCTGAGTCGCCACGCCTGCCTGTTAGTTCTGATGGCAAAACAAACTGTGGTGCAGTAATAGCTCAGTTGTCACAGCCCTAGTTTGATGACAAATTAGTGCAGCACTACGAGTGCAGCACCAGTTGTAGCTCAGACCAAAGCTCCTTTGATGCTGAAAGGTGCCCTTTGTCTTGACTATAAAAAATTGATTTGGGTTTATTGGATGTATCTGGTGCACCTTTGTCTGCATGAGTCAAGTTCAACGGGCAGAGAGGCTGTAATTTATTCCTTTACTTTTTTGAGGTGATGTTTTTTTCCATTTCTTTTTCTATAATCCCTAAAACACTACATTTTGGTTTAGTGTCACGTTGGGATCACCTGGTCGTCTTCGGATCTTCATCTTAGGATGAAGATCCACGGCAGTGTGACTTTCGAGTGCGAGAATGTGGCCACTGTAGACCTGAGAGGCCTGAGTGAATATACACGTATAGTCTCTCTCTCTCTCTCACCGTATATATTTAAATATACTTTATATATATATATATATATATGTGTGTGTGTGTGTGAAGAAAATATAGTTTCCTGGTTTGATTTTCCTCACCGCATAATAAACTAAGCCTTGGCTTATCTAACTCTGAAGCACTGCTATGAGCTCCATCCACCTGAACAGTTAGACACAGTAGATCTGACTTGGTGATAAACATAATGCTCCATGCAAATACAATCCCATCGGACATGTCCCCATTTTCAGGTGAACGCTTAGCATGACAGCAAATAAAAAACATGGCTAGTGTTTTCCACAGCTGTAACTCATTTGATTTGACCCACTGGAAGCAACAGACATATACAATTACAACTCTTTTGTTATATAAATGTGCGTGCTGTTGCAGTAAAAGAGCTAACTATTACTTGCTAACATTATCCTCCAATTAGCAGTATTAGAGCAGCGTGAAAGAGATCATCAGCTGTGCGCTTGACATCCAGAGGTGGCTGTTAAATAGTAGTTCCCCTTTTATCTCGCTTCCTGATGAACTTTAACATCTTTATGTTTAAAGTCTTTGTTGTCCTCTAAATCTTAGCTTTGTACGAGTATGTCAAGTGTGTCTGGTGAAAAATATAACGGCTCCATTGATGTTTTGATGCAAAAATGTTGACATTCACGGAAATGTTAATTAGTTGGAAATTAGATGAAACTAGACATAGGGATCCTAGCTGCTGCTTACAGCTGCTTAGTAGATACTCTTTCATTGTGGGGATTGGATAATGACGGGGTTAGAGCTGTCTTCATTTATTTTTGGACTGTTGCTAATTACAGTGGAACCCACACAGACATATTCTACACAAACTGTAGACCTTAATCAATATTTTGAGTATTCATGAGAAACCTTCTTAAGTGAATTTAATACGCCTCTTCTTGCATTTTAGTGAATGAGAATAAATCAGGCGATTAAGATGAGCTTCATACACAAATGGAGTTTACTAGTTAGACAAACAACAGTAAATAAAAATGAGCAAATTAGAAAATGTACTGTTGCTGTATCATGTATGATAATGACGCTCATCCATCAGTAAATTTGGTATTTTAATGACATTTAATGGGCTGCTACTCTTTCACTTCTGTACCTTAGCTCTATATCATCTCAAAGGTCACAGTACTAATACATTTGATTTATTTAAGCCTCCTGTTTTATAGTGTCTGAGAACAGTAGCTAAAATTGACATAAATGTTTGGGGGTTTTTTGATTTACAAATTTCCAACAGTATGTACGGGATAATGGATGCTGGAGCTTGCATGAGAAAACACTGCACTAATTTCTTCTTTAGAAAGGCATATCCATCATCTGACCACTCTTATTCTAATCAAATACGCCAACAGGGACTTTAAATCAGCATTTTGCACCACACTTGTAATCAAGTCACTAGTTTAGATTTATCACTCTTCATCTCACATGTCACACCGACTCCCGGGAGATAATGCTGGATAAAATCATTTTCTCCAAACCATTGTCACAGTTGTTTGTCATGTTCAGATTGTCTCTTGACGGTAGAGCTAAAAGCCAAAATGCATCTCTCACCTATTTACACTTCACCCACTATTCACTTGTTGTGAAGGCTTCAAATGGGTGCAGAGAAAGCGGGATGATGTCTGTGACATTTGGTGCCTATACGTATAGGTGCAGTGTGACAAAGATTACCAATAGCTGAGGTATGCGATCCTTGCTTATGACACCGTGTCGTGGGATGAAATATCACATGGACATCATGGTGTTTAATTATGCATATTTACATTCCCCATTATATTTATATTCTGCAAACCGATCTTTGATTTGCAGAATATGACTAAAACCTTTTTTTTTATTGTGTTCCATTTCAGGTTGTATACAAAAACAATGACGTGAGACTTGAGTTGTCCAGGCTGGCCAAGCAGGGTGATCCCAAGATGAAGGTCCACGGCACTGTGGCCTTCAAGTGTGAGAACGTGGCCACTCTAGATCCCATCACTTTTGAGACGCCTGAGTCTTACATCATCCTCAACAAGTGGAATGCTAAAAAGACAGGCTCCATCTCCTTTGACTTCCGCACCACTGAGCCCAACGGCCTTCTCCTTTTCAGCCATGGCAAACTCAAGCAACAACCAAAGGATTCAAAGAGTCCTCAAACTCTTAAAGTGGACTTCTTTGCTATCGAGATGCTGGATGGCCATCTGTACTTGCTGCTGGACATGGGCTCAGGAACCACAAAGACCAAGGCAGTCAACAAGAAGGTCAATGACGGCGAGTGGTACCATGTTGACTTCCAGCGAGATGGAAGATCAGGTAACTTTTTAAAAAATCGTTAGCAACATACAATATTTAGACAAATAGCATGCAAGAAACAATAATAAACAATAAAAGGAACCTGTTGCTGCATCTGTGGCTACTATGAGAGTGCAATACATTTAAATGTAAAAAAAAAAAAAATGCAACATGGCAAAAAATGACCACTTAAACTGAACTGATGTACTTTATATCAACAAAATATATTAGGTTGCGTGACTACAACTTGACTTCCTATCATGTAGGTGAAAAGGGTCTGTGGGATTAACAATAGTGTTTTCACAGCAGTAGTTTACACCTTCCACATGTCCTGACTTGAAGTACTGTAGCAGTGATGCATTTCTCAGCAGTTTATTTCCTTAGTAGCGCAGACAGTGACCATCTCCGATCGAGATTTCTTAAATAATAGTGCCATAAAATCAAAATACAATACTTCAGAAGGCTTGAAATTATACAGAGATATGCCACCACACTCCTTTGTGTTTTCATACACATACAAACAAACACCCACATTACATGCAGTTCAGTAGCCCAGCAATCAAACACAGTTTTAATTTTGTGTGTTGTTGTCCTCCTGGCACCAGAAATGTGCAAAAAGTATGGTGATGAAGTAATCCTCAATATGACTGACTAGTTTAACATAAAGTGCGATCAAGAAGCACTGGCCCATAAAAATCAAAAATACATACTACCTAGCTTAAATTTTCCTCTTCACTTTGTAGAAGTCCCATTACAACCATGAACTGTGGCATCATGTCACTATGTGCCGGTATACTGACATCACAGGAAGATTTCGGTATCATCAGCGCAACCTTTGTTAGCCACCTATGTACTTACTACGTTCGGTTCTTTCCACTTTCTGAAAATAAAAGTTCAAGTTGAGGGATCACTGTTTCAACACACTGGTGCCGATATAACGTGCATCAAAGAGTTTCAGGTACAACAGGACAGAATGAGACTCCTGCAGAGCGATCTAAAAGTAGCAGCAACGCTCAAAATACTTTGGTGGTGAATAAGAAAATTGCCTTGAAGGGGAGATCAGATTTTTATGGGCCAATTCCCAGAACCCTTTGATCACACTGTGTACGGTACAACGCAGAATTCAGAAGAAACTTTAAGAAGGAGCTCTTTAAACGATTTTACTGAAATAAAATTATTTGCATGGGGTCATGGACTTGTTTTCTAAAAAACTGAATTATTCATTATTGTACCAGAGTTGGTTCACCACTGAAACTTGAATATTTCTCCACACACTGCCTGCCCTTCCACTTGTTATAATTATTTTTACACATTTATTATAAAATCCAATTGAATAGTGATAATCCAACTTCAGATAGTGGCTACGTGTCACGATTCCAGACACATATTTGCAACAAAATAACTTTGTCCCCTCTCACAATGTGTCCTCTAAGCCCCGGGTCGCCCTGCACTGGTCCCTGTTGATTTGCTTATCTAAGCAGCAATTTGTTAGTGTGAGCTTAGAGCCAAGCCCTTGCAATGTCATGCTGCAAATTAGATATACCCCTTGACCATGTTTTCCACTCCATCTCAAGAGGTGGAAATTAGATTAACTGTTTCATTACCCCCCTAAGCAAGTCTAGGTTGTAGTTCCAAATTGAGCTAGATACAATGTTAAAATAGTGACAGCTTTCACACATTCAGCTCCATTAGTCAATGACAGGTTTGTAAAATTAGCTCCAATACTCTGTTTGAGGTGACACAATACAGGCATACGCTGTAATAAACATTACTGAGTGTTTTCTATTGAATTCACTGGGAGAAGAAAGCTGTGGGTACCTTCTCAGATGACATAAATCCAAAACATTTAGTTGCGGTGCGCCGCACTATAAACAACATTGTCTTGCTAAATTAAATTTTTTTTCATTATGTGTGTAGTAACCTCTGATCACCCTCCCCCATGCAGTGCACACATGTACACACGAACACGGGCACACGAACCTCGAGCTCTCTCATCGAGCTCTCCACTCACTGTTCTCTCTGTCTACCCTGCCTAAGTTTCCATGGAAACAGGAGGGGGTCTCTCCCAGGACTGAGACAGTTACTGCACAGTGCTGTGCTGAGCTGTGCACTAATGACATTTCAGAATAACTTTTCTTTCTTTTCTCAAGTCCTGCGGATCAACACTTACGTACTGGCCTGTAGAGAGGATGTACAAAGGTCTCGCCAATATGACGACTTCCCTTGTGATACGAATAACAACATGGCGAGGATGCTTTAGATACGTGCACGCTTCAAATTGTGAAGCTTTTTTCCAATTTATTTATTTATTTCTTACATCCAGGTTTCTATGATCTGTACAAAGCACTGCTGCTTATGGTGTGTAATGGTGTGGATACCACTCCTGAAATGTATATATTATAATCTCTATATGTATTAACAATTGTGAATCAAAAATAAATGTGCACAATAAATCTTAATTAAAGCTATAATCAAATAAAACAATCGTTGTCCTCAACTACAACAGAAAGCCTGCAAGAATAAGTAGGTAGGTAGGGAGGTTGTTCCATAGATCAGGAGCTGCCACCAAAGAAGCTCTGTCACCTCTATTTTTGAGCGAGTAACATCGAAGAGCGGTGAGTTTGTAGACCTCAGTGCTCTGGTAGCAGTGTAGGCCTGTAAAAATTCCGTTAAGCATGGTGGCGCCAAACCTTTGAGCCTCTTAAAAGAAAGTAATAACATTTTAAACTGGATCCTGAAATGGACTGGAAGCCAGTGTGGGCAGGCCACTACAGGTGTGATGTGATCACACTGCTTCTTTTTACTGGCATTTAGCCACGAGGTTGCATATTTCAGAACAACTCTCTTGGTTACTGCTCTCTTCAGACCACTCTGGGCTACTATAGAAACAGAGCAGCGCTACATGTTGGGCTCCATGGATGACACTCTCTCTTTGTAATGGGCTCATTCTGAGCCCAGAGTTGTCAGACGATTGCTCGCATAAAATGTTGCAGCATAATCTGTCACTGAGGCTGCTAGTGGTGGCCCGTGGTATTATTTTATGCAGCTCATGAGAGCACACAGGATTCTGTACATTTCATTCATCCACAGTTCATGTCTTACTGTGATATAGCAGTATGGTTCCAGCCATTATACCAGACTGAACATTTCTAACTGTGACAAATAACCGTTGTCAACTGGTAACAACACAAAGCACAGAACATAACTGAATGACACAAAATTAACAAATGAGTGAAAAAGTCATAATAAAGCCCAGTTCTGTGAGCAGACACATTGTAAACACTAACTAGGTGTCTGATGTTTTCAGTGTACTATCAAACATATGCTTGCTCCCTAAATTAGAGTGAGGTATCAAAACCACATGAACCTATGTCCTAACCTTAAGAAAACACACAGTTTATTGTTAGAGCTAATGTAACACTGATGAAAATGATTAATTTTATTAATCCTACAATCTAGTTCTCTTAATTGAACCCTTTAAATCGTACACACGAGTCCTTCAAGGTAATTTTCAAAAACAACATAGAAGAATTCACCAGTCCCCCGAGAGCGTGACTCATCAAACATATGGTATTCTTGGCTTTTCATCTGTGTGTCAGATGTTTTATTAATACACACCACCAAGCACATCACTCATAACAAAAGTGCAACACAACAGCCAGACATAATTATCCGCAGCCCAGTCCTCCGTGTGCAACGCTTCCTGCAGCTGTAACAATGGTGGATAATGATCCCTGCCCTATTTAGTTTAGGCAGCTCTTTCTACAGGAAGCAAGCCTGCAAATGGACTCTGGCTCTCAGACAGCATCTTCTAACCCTCAATGCATTAGAGACGCTAAGAGACACTCTGCTTTTAAGTGAGGGCTTCTGGGCCGCAAGTGCTGTGGGTCACTCATCAGAGACATTACACGGACATTGCTGTGTTGTAGCCACACTTCCTGCTAGGGCACACGCGGCGCTACTTCACACACAAACATGCACACGTACACCAAACAAACAGAAGCAGGCACGCACACTCTTATAGATAACATATTCCCTATCCTCACAACCCACTCACGAGCTTCTTTTTCTACAGAGAATCCAATCACAGGGAGAGATTTGGCCGTATCGCCCTAACTGGATTGTAGTAATCCCCTGTCTGACATGTTTTGGGGATGTGTGAGTGGGGTTAGGGGACATCATGCCAAGTTGAGCCTGGCTGCTGATGCAAAAAGTGTGAGAGAGATCTGAGCTGTCATTTGGACCCCTGCCTTCAGGTTTGATGATGGAGTACCACTTACAGGTCAGCCCACAGAGAGGGATAGAGAGAGTAATGTGGTCAGCGCTTTTAAGTTGGCTAGACTGCTGACTTTTGTCGTCATCATTCAGTCACATTTTAGCCCTCTGTATCAGTTTGATCATCTCGTTTGTAATTTCTGTACTCATTTTTCAGGACACTGTTTACCGCTGTGTTCCCACTGCTTTCTTATCTGTCATCATATACCCCCCCCCCCATCCTCTTTCCAGGCTTCTTTATCTCCATGTTCTCATCTTGTTCTGTATCTCCTCCTCTTTAATGTTAGCATTCACAAGACACACCCCCTGATATTAAAATAATAGTGTTCAAGACATAAGTAGTCCTGCAGTGTGTATATGCCCTGCTGTTAGGGTAGTCGTCCAACATTACATAGATCCACTCTGCTTTCACATATTCTTTACAGGAGTTTAAGAAGTAAATACATCACTCTCACATGATGCCCAGGAGATGTAGATATCTTTCTTCTTCTTCTTCTGCATCAATTTAGACAGATATTCTTTCTTCGTTCTTTATGACTGTAATAAGACTTAAGTGTAGATATCATGAGGTTTAAAACATCCAATAACTCGATGATGACTTTAACAGTATCACTTTATATTTTACTTTCAAAGAGCAAGGCTTTCTTGTAATTTTTAAAAATGGTCAGACTTTTTGAAACTCTTTCCATTTCATTGGACATTACCTGCTTTTTCACTCATTCTCAGTCCAGTTCAAGTACCAGCCTCTTTTCAGAGCCACTTTTACACTGACCTACGATCTTATTAAAGCGTAAACAAAGACACCAAACTCAAAGGATGGACCGGTGTTGTGTGTGCCAAATTTTAAATTGCATCTTTAGGCATTTTGTTACTGGCAGCGTCTTACAAAAATGTATCATTTGTTCCTATTTCTTTAGTGAATTTGTAGTTGAAAAATGCCAAAGATAACACAGTGTGACAGGTATAAAATAGTATTTTGGCACCAACACCAACAAGCTATTTGCCAAAAACCAGGCATATTTTGGCATGTGCGGGGTGTCCTTAAAAAAGTTGAGGAAATTGAACAAGTGGAGGACAAAAGAGGAAAGCTTACAAAAAAACTATCGACAGCAGATAAACATTATCTGAAAACAATGTGAAAACATAAGAAATGGGAAAAATACAGATCTGACACAGAACCTGAGAACTGCACATGGACCATCATTTGATTCATCTACTGTTCACTGGAAAAATTAGGAAAGGGTGGCTCTCAAGAAGGGAAGGGAAACAGGAAAAAAAGGCTGCCAAATTACACAAGAATTTAACTGAAAATCAGCGGCAACAGGTTTACACCAAAGTTGACACTTTTAGTTGTTGTCAGTACATATGAGATCAGGAGAGATGCCCAACAGTGAGTGTCTGCACCCATCTGTAAAAGACGGTGGAGGCTCTGTCATGGTTTGGGGCTTTTCAGTCAGTGGTGTTGGGGATCAAAATTGATTAAATGAGGAAGATAGAAAAGTACCATCAGACTTTAATCCACCGCACAGTATCTGATTGGCAACAGCATCATTTTTCAACATGATCAACGATCTTAAACACATTGCCAAAGCAGTAAAAGCATACCTGGATAGAAAAGCAAAGAATGGAACATAATGAGTCATGGATTTACCTCAAAGAAGAGCTTTGTATGTCCTTTAGGAAACATGGAGATGGCAAAATATAAAGAAATGAAGGGTGGCTCAAGAATTTTGCACACTACTTCATTCACGAAAGTAATTTTGCAAACCAGTTCCTTCAAATGCCTGTCACAGTGTGGGATCTGACAAAAAAAAAGTGTTTGCGTGTGTGGATACTTCTCTCGCCATTCACGCTGACCACACTGATGTTCATTCTTCAGCCGGGCACCTGCTCTACTAGAGAAAAGTTTCCTCGCTAATGAGTTTGATGTAGTGAGCTCGTTAGCTATAACCTGAAGGGAGCTGTTCTGGCTGCATGACGGGTGGCCTATGCCAAGTGTGCAAAGCTTGGAAGTCTCAACAGCTGTGGCTGGAGAGAGCAGGGGCAGTGGGTGGCGGCAGGAAAGTGCAGGAACAGATGCCTGGGGCCAAGACCCTGAGAAAAGAGCTGGAACATGTTAGTGGGACCCGGTTAATCATTGTGCACTAGGTCCTTAGCTGTCTCTCTCAAGCAATTTTGCAAAAAGGCTGGCTCACCTTGGCTATGAAGATCATACATGAACAAGTGTGTTATTAGCATATGGAGTGATTTTTTTAAACATTTTTTGTTATTTGGAAAGATGCTTCTGAGAAAAAAGGCTTTGATAGAAAAAATAGAAATGCAGATATTTATTATATGTATAATTAATTGTGATATGTAGATTCATGCATGCTAATGGTAGCTGTAATGAAATGTGAAATGCCCCATTTAATATCTAATGTGTCTCTAAAAAGTGCCAGGCAGCCCTGCTGAAATTCAAGTATGGCTTAAGGCTTGTTTCCCCAACATAAACACTTTGACTGGAAAAGTAACTTAAAAGCTACACTTCTCTCCCACATACAGTACAAGCATTACAGCTTTGCCATTTAGCCCATGGCAATCAACTATTAGTTCCTTCATATCTGCCATGGCATGCATCTGCCACTCAAAATGCAAATTTTGACTCTATGGCAATTTTATTTTTAAGCATCCATCCGGGCAGTGGCCTGTGTGATCCTCAGTGCCACGGTATATAGATTACTGGACGAGGATGCGGGCAGTGGAGGCAGCCACCATTAATTAAAGTCCACAATGGTTCCTGCACTGAGAGTAACAGATCCATATACAAATTAATCACCCGGTCTGAGTCCCACAGTAAGGCCTTCCTTTTCCACAGCTTTACAGTCCAGTCATGTCCGCTGTTGTTTACCGTGCTCCAGATCGAGAATTAAACCTGAATGAGAGTGATAAATCATGTTGGGAAACACACATGCACTCATTGCAGGTTTATGTGTCTGAGAGGCAAACAGAAGGAGAGACAGGGTGGCGGGGGGGTCGGAGCCTCCAGTCCGTTAATCAAGATCAAAAAGATGGTTACGATGTTTTTTTGGGAAGGGTGGCTAAAATGATAGAGGGGGCAACTATTTTTCTTTTCCTCACTAGTTTCTTTATGACCACTGCTTTATAGATAAAGGAGATTTATTATGGCAAACCCAAGGAAAATGGAGAGGATACTCTTAGGAATCCCAGATTAAACTACTAATAGACTAGCTGCCCTGTGATTAATGCGTCTTATCATCTCTCATCAGTCATTCTAAATGAAGAAAATCCTGACCCTGTCCAGATGGATAACACTAATTAGGTTAATTTCTTCATCAAAACATTTTCAAATGAGTCTTCTTTGCATCTTTGTGGTCCTGTAGGACACACAGTGCCTTTTGGAGGCTAAATGTTTACTTACCTCAAAGTAGCTGTAGCAAAACAATAACTTATTCTTCCTGTATCTTCATTTTTAGGTACCATCTCCATCAACACCCTCCGCACTGCCTACACAGCCCCTGGAGAAAGTGAGATCCTGGACTTGGATGACAACCTGTACCTCGGGGGTTTACCGGAGAATAGAAGGGGGTTGGTGTTCCCCACCGAGGTGTGGACTGCACTGCTCAACTATGGCTACGTAGGCTGCATTCGAGATTTATTTATTGACGGACAGAGTAAAGATGTCAGACGGCTGGCTGAGATCCAGAAAGCTGCCGGGGTCAAGCCCTCCTGCTCTAAAGAGCCTCCCAAACAGTGCTTGAGCAACCCCTGCCAAAACAATGGGATCTGTAGAGAAGGCTGGAATCGCTACGTGTGTGACTGTTCTGGGACTGGATACCTGGGTCGCTCCTGCGAAAGAGGTAAAACTTTGTCTCATTTTGTCTACCCAGCTGTTAGACTGCTTATAATTTCTTTCTCTTAGGCGTAATCTTTGCCAGTGTAAAATGTTGATGATGCTGCACAGCGACCTGCATTATCTTCTGAGGTAGGGATGGGATCATAAAAGTGTGAATATAATTTACATCAAAGAAAAGCGGGAAAAGATTGCTTTAATTATATCCGCCATGGATGTAGTATTCTTTGTCTTTCAAGTTCACGTTGAACAGTGTCAACACACAAAAGCCTGCAGGTGGTCTTTTTGTTATCCAGGCTTATGGTTGAACATCGCCAGCTCTCTAACAGCAGGTTGGTGGTAATTTAAGGCAGGAGAGAAATTGCAGGAGGAGACCGACAGCAACAGAGAAGCAGGCAAAATGAGTCAGGATACGGAGGGTTGATGTTCGACTATGTTGAGTGGCAGGTGACTGATGCACCACCGAGACACTGCTGGTCACGTCCACCATGCACACTTGGCTGTAAATTGGCTGTCTTCTGCTAACCATTTGCCTCATCAAACCACTCGCTCATGACCAGACCTGGTGCAGAATACTTATCCTTCTGTCCTCCAGAGAAGAGAAATAGGAGAAGTGAGTGCCACACCGTGAAAGCTCAGGCCTCTATGTCTGACTTACCCCTGATTCTGCAGGAATTTGTCTTTTTTTATTTATTGCTGATCACTTAGAAATTAAAAGAACACTTTTTGTTCTGAACTTTCTGACTAGTGTTTCAAGTTGATAGGGTCGCAAATTATACTAAAAAAACGAATAGTCACATATTTGTCTGATAAAAAGCTATAATTGCTTGAACTTAGTCCTGAGAAAATCTTACAGAACTGCCCTTAGTACTCTAAAGCAGATTCTTTTCTTCCTGTTTTAGTATTTTGCTGTATTTCTGCAGCTAGCTGAAAGCAACGAAGTACAAGAAATTTTTCTGTGCTATAAAATGTATGAAGAGAATTTCAGGTGTATCTTTAAGGAATTGTAAGATTTAACATTTCTGCATGATCAGCTTTAATTTGCTGATCTTTTTGATCAATGTACTTTCCTTTTATCCAAACAGTGAGACTAAGCAAATACATTTTTCCAATTTATAGTTCTTTTATTAAGGAGAACTGCAATATTAACTTTATTAACAGCTGTAGATTTTGATTTAATTCATTAGTTATTTAAATTCAGTAAGAAATCATAGGATATTTCCATATTGGTTGAATGAATTCATAGCTATATACATATAATCATCACATATTCTAACCTGAAGCAGTAGACTATATATTGGCGTGTTAAGGGATTTATAATGCAGCAGCATGCATAGTCATGAAATCTCAATGGTGCAATAGTAGCAAATGCGTGAAAGCATTTAACATATGCATAATCAAGGCAAATGTCAAAAAAGTGCCCAAGCATGTGACACTGTTATCACAGCGTGATGCATCTTCACCGAAACAGGAACAGGTTCTCTCATCTGAAAAAAAAGAAAAAAAAATCCGCTGCGATGCACCACGTCCCACACAGTTACATGTGTCAGCTCCACACGTGCTTTTGCTATTCCTCTGTGCTGAAGTCACTTGCTTCATGAAACAGTATTACCAAAAGTAAAGGGATGTTGTATAGTTGGAACTCTGTTTAGTGTGTGTTTTAAACTGATCTATTGTGAAATGTAAAGTTATCTGAAGAGTCACACCTTGTCTTTTTTAACCATAACTTGTATGTGGACAGTGCTGTTTTCTCTCTAACCTCTACTTGTTAGACTACTTAGGGCAGATGCACCAAATGTTACGGTGATGCAACACTTCTAGAAGCAGTATAAACGTTTCTATGGTTTTTTAAGAAGTGCAGCATCGATAGAAATGACACAAAGTCTGCCAGTTTTTGGAATAAATAAAAAGTATCAGGAGCAACATGTTTCCTCCAAGCCCCACCATTCAAAGGCTACATGGCAAAGATTCCTGACCTGTTTCCTGAAGTTTTCTTGCTTTGGCTTTGTGATAAATGCTTCCAGTCCATAACAACTTAATTATGAACACTGTTTACACATTAACACTGACTGGAAAATGAATAAGGTATCAGAAATTAGTCAAGTAGTCATAAGAAAATTTGGAGTAGTCATTTAAAAACCTTAATTTTGAAAGAAAAGGCAACTATATGTGTTTCTTTTAGTTTTTGTTTTTTATTCTTTTAATATTGACCCAGTCTTCTAGCAATCGTCTGACTCGGGAAGGCAATTTCTGGTGTGAGTCTTGCCACTGGAGTGGGGAGGGAGTAAGTTATTATGTCCACAAACCAACCACCCCCCACAACCTGCCTTCCCACCTAAATATACACACACACAAAAAAAACCTTGAGTATAAATGGATGATGCTGATTTATAACTCCAACTGCACTTTAGAGATGCTAATGATACTGATGGAAATCTGGCGAATGGCACAAAAACAAAATGATACAAAAGCACATGTCACTGTTGTGAAATGAGGCTTGTTTAGTCACGAACGTCTTGAAAGTATGTGGCACGTGTTGCAAATGCAGCGTTTTAGTTAGTTCTGAGGCAGGAAATTAATATTTGATTTTAAAAAAGGAGCAAAAAAAAGCAGAAATAATATGTAGTGTAAAAGAAAATAAGTCGATTTCCATATCTGATAAACGTGTCAGTGAGGCTTGTCTCCGCGCTACTTTGATTTTTCACATGTGCACGTCGGTTTTAGCTAATGAGTTGACAGGAATTAGGACACAGTACATGAGGGAGGTGGAGTGGGCAAGGGATACAGATCGTTTCTCTTCAGGAAGATAATTACTTATTCAGAGAGCGTTCTTGGGTCCAAAGATATAATCCAACCTTACTTTGCTCTGAAAACAAAAACAAAAAGCTGAAACAGTTCCACATTGAGAGACTGCGTGTTGCAAAGATTTCCTCCACCGTGACCTTCTGTACTCTCTTTGAACACCAGAGCCGTGTTCTGGCGTCTCGGCTTCTCCGTCCAACTCTCATTTTCTGGCTGTCTCTGCACTTGTGTATGAGACAGGCATTAGCGAGAGTGTGAGTGGGAGCAGTGGTACAGAGGATGGGCTCTGGCGTACTGCCAGCTGTTTTGAATGCTCCAGATTGCCTCTGCACTGGTAGGATGAAGCAGGCACCAGCAGGCCGAGGAGCTGTCAAAAGAATTACCCCAGCTCTCACTTATCCATGCATGGTGTACCACCCGGTGGCAAAATACAGCTACTGCATATGGCAGAGGAGGAGGACGACGACAAGTGAAAGGAGCAGGAGGTGGATCTTCAGAACACAGCCACGGAGCTATTCGCCCTATTTTGAGACATTTTAATTAAGCAGACAAAGCAATTTTCCCCCCTTGCATCCCAAATGTCTTCCCCTTCATTGTTCCTCCAGTTGCTAATTAGCCCAAATATTAGTCTTGCAGTGTGAGGCTAAAGCAGCCTCCCAGATGGTGTGGTAGGTGTGTTGTAGTACATGCACATATTCCCTAATGAGATTTGACATGCTGGATTCCAGCACTGACAGCACCTGCATCATTTCACAGTGGCTGCAGCTGAACGTGTGCTTCAACATACCCGCAATGGATAAGCTCGGTGCTGAAGATCAGTGTACAGATCGATACATGAGTCTGCTCATTGTACACCAGACATACCTAACAACTTGCTGATTTGCAGTGTAGAGGCTTTGCACTGTGCTTTTACCAATACGACAGTGATGCTATTAGTTCAAAATATATATTTAAAAAAACCTGTATAAAATATAGCAGCCTTACAGCTTCAGGGTACTCTTAAGGGATATATCATTAAGTAGAGCCTTGAGTCTACTGCAGTATATTATTGCCAGCATGTACTAAAGGTGTCTAATACCTTGCTCCAGAGCATAGTGCACAACAATACAATGCATTAACTACTTATGTAAATTAGTGTAAATAAAGAAAAACTCTCTTCTTTGAGAACATTTATTGCTTTTCAGAGCATAAAGCCATTTGCCATCGGTCCGAAGCAAAAGCCAAGAGGTGCAGAATGCTATTGCATAATTGAGAAAAGCCCTTAAAGGGGAATATGGCTGAGCGTTAGCATTAAAGCATGTTTTAGCCGTGCCCTTTGACAGCACACTGTGTTAGTCACCATTCAGCACACTTGAATCTAGTCATAATTAGAGAGAACCGGTTGTCCCGCGCCCTTAAGCGATGGACATACATGTGTAGAAAAGTGAAAAACATGGAAGAAGCGTGACTGTACGAGCGCTTGGGGTCCATTTTTTCGAGGGAAATGTTGAGGAATAGCTCTGGCTGAAAGATTTTGATAGCGCAGGATAGACCTTGAGAGATGAGCTAATTGTCCTAACATTCTCGACCGGCTGAAAGATTTTGATAGCGATTGAATGGAAAGCTGTACTACTTGTAGCTTCCATTTCATACTGCACGAGCTGAAGTTGCATATTATCCCAATCTCAGCTGATCTATTTTCCATCTTCGCTCTCATTTCATAGCTCAGATAATGTTGCCGTATGGTCACAGGGCAGCAGATGTGAAGCTGGCCCAGGATGCTGCTTCCTCTCTGTGCATACACAGAAAATTGTTTCCCTGTCTGAAGAAATCCACTCAGCTTGTAACTTGTTTTCACACTTTTAATAGCCAGTGTGTCTCTTTCGTGGATTGTCTATACTTGGGTTCAAAGACGGCTGCGGTGAAGAAGACATGAGCTGCCTTGAATTATTTATGGTATCTCTGAGCCATTTCCTCCTGTTTATTATGGATGTTGAACACAAATTTTCCAAAAGCCTTTTGGCAGTTGTTTTCTGGCAATTTTTGAATTGGGTTGAGTCTGGTGCCCCGATACTGTGGGACATCACAATCCTGTGACATGCAGCTGACAGCTCAGCCTTCCTGCAGAGCCTTCTCTCCTCGGGGGGAGAAAGCAGGAAGAACTGTGTGCCTGTCTGCCATTACCCCACCCCTTGTTAGTAGTACAGCCTTGTTTGTTACTTCTCTGAAAGTGCCCCAACGCCCCCTCAAATCACTACTTGTTTTCTTGTGAAAATCAGAAAACAATGTTGCATTGAGCTTTACAAGACAGAAAATGAATGCTTGGTTTAGTTTGGTATGCTCCATCTCCCCTCTGACAGCCTCCTGTTGGGTTGGCACAGACAGAAGCTCCGGCTTCAGTCCTCTCAATTTATTTTGATATTAAACATGGGAGTGCCATTAAAAATGACTCGGCTTGCAGGATTGGATTTTTGACAGGTCCTCACTTTGCATTAGGTAATGATTCCCTCACATGTCATCCTCCATTTTTTCCATATCTGTATTCTGGAGCTTTCTTATTTATGACATTTTAGATAGTCCCTTATATGAATTTCAGCAAAGGTGACATCTTGGATGAAATGCAATATTTACTCCTGTTGTGATTAATTTTATCCTCCTATCCAGTGTGGGAAAAAAGCTGAAGATTATGCAGATGAGGGAAATGTGAAATGTCTTTCTTTTATAAGGGAGCTTGCATAGGGTACATTTAGCAAATGATTCATTTTTCTTCACCCTTAAGGAGACACAGTGCTTTACAATTTAAAGGAATATATTAACAAGTTCTCAGCATCATCGCTGCATGTGTTTATTCTTTAATGTGTTGTTTCGTGCAAGCATAATGGATCTTGTTTCAGTGCGAGGTGCTAATTCTTTAGCAAGAATTCTATACAGGTCAGCACTCTGAGCTGCCACTCATTGTGCAGCAGTAATACATTTTTGCCATGAACCTAAAGACAGACAGTTGCTGTTAATGGACACTACAAAGCATAATTAAACACTGAGGGGGACTTTTTTTTTTTAAAGTTCAGATACTTTTCCTGCAAGTATCGGGACCAGGTGCAAGGTGGTATAACAGTGACACATTTTTTCAAGTATTCGAGAAGCTTGAACAGTTGCTCTGCTTTTTCCCTGGCATTGGCTAACAGTCTCCAAATGTAGCTCTTTGCTTTAGCTGCCTGGCAGGGAGCAGACAGTTTAGCAGTGGGAGCTCGTTTGTCACACGCCCCTGTCATCTGCATCATACCCCAGGAGGGCGTGGAGAAATTGGATTTGGGTGAGGAATGTGACGGAGTTATCCCAGGGGATGGATGTGACATTGGCTCTGTGTGACGAGGAAGTGGTGATGAGGTGGTTTGTGTACACTGGTACCCTATCACCCACAACAGTCTCCATCTCCCGTCCCTCAGTCTCACCTTATATCTGTCTGGCTCAACTCTGCAGCTGCAGTAATGGCTTTGTTATTGGGTTACGGTTTAGTTACACTACCGGAAATGTTGTTACAACCTCCTGCCAGCGTTAAACAATCTCCCCAGCATTTCTCCAGACGGCCCGCTTAATGCTTTGAGTAAATGCAGTCACCCTGAGCAGAAGCTCGATATTCAAGGTCCATATACTATTACAATTCTGTCATCGTTAGTGTTTTTTCCCCTCGGTCAATACCAATTTCTCCTTTCATGGTTTGCCACTATTATTATATTGCAAATACAAAATACTCGTGGATGCCGCTTGTTATGTAGGACAACTTTGACTTTGAGTTTCTTTTATTTGTTTGTCACGAAGGCTTCATTTCACCTTGGACTGTGTTTATTAAGCTTAACTATTATCCAAACATGTACTTGCCACTGAATCTGTGATCGAGTCCACCAGCTGAATTGGCACGGGGAAGACAGGAGTCAGTCTTTTGGAGAGAGTTTGGCTTGCTGTCAGCTGTAGTACACAGCAAAATGCGATGCCAGACTTTGACAAGTCTTTACACACTGCTTTTGGGTGACATATCTGGGCACATGCCATTTAACAGTCACTTACTCAGCAAGTTTTTATATTGTATTTATATTTCTAAGAGACTAATTTTAGGATTCATCAGCAGTCAAAATGACTCGGTGTTTCTGCTGTCTGTGAGGCAAGGTAGCTCTAAAAAACCAAAAAAAGCTCCCGTCTAAGAAATAGATCCAGACACGCTGACCGTACTTGTCTCTGTTCTGTTGAGTTATATGGTGTATTCATTCCTCTTTTACATGACTGGATATTATTACATTTAATGCACTTGTTTCATCAAAACTGAAAGTCGCGACATTAAATAATATCCGCAATAAGGGCATCATTTTAAGCTGAGCTGACAGGCCCGGTCATTGCATTACCATAAAACTGCTACGGTCTATTTTACCAATCACATATCTTTTTTTTCTCTCTGCAGAAGCAACCATCCTCAGCTACGATGGCAGCAAGTTTATGAAGGTCCAGCTACCGGTGGTGATGCACACAGAAGCCGAGGACGTGTCTTTGCGGTTCCGCTCCCAGCGAGCCTATGGCATCCTAATAGCCACCACATCTCGGGACTCTGCTGACGCTCTGCGAATTGAGTTGGAGAGCGGCCGCGTCCGGCTGACTGTCAACTTAGGTAATGCCTTGGATGTACACACGCTGTGGCAGATAAGTCAAATTAAGCTAGAAACCGCTTTTAAGGGAACATAGCCATATACATACTCCTGCTCTCCCACACACACTCGGATCAATTGGTCTTCTTTTTATGTATGTATTGAATAGAAAGAGATGGTGTAAAGACTTTCAATGGCAAGACTCTGCGGCTCTTTGCTCACTGCCAGTCGAGCACACGGCCAGCAATGCCCAGCAGGGAATGCTCACTGCGTGTACCGTCAACAGACTCAGATCATCTTAAAATGTGCAGCTTACAGTGCAGACGCTGCTGTATTCTGTATTTCCAGTTATAATTCATACCAGGAAGCTAATAATTCTTCTAAGGATGGGGGCATTTATAATATTTAGTCATTGCCTAATGTGAAGCAGTCCTTATTTGGGGCCAATAAATACCCTGCACACTTGTTCTTTAATCACTTTATTTAGAAAGACTTTTATCATTGTGGGAGGAATGCATGGTCGTGCATGAATATGCGGCTGTCTTAAATGAGTACAAAGAAAGACACCCTCCACCCTTTCCTCTCGCGTGCCTACAGCAAAAACAGAAAATTGAGGACAAATGAAAGAAACACATTTCATTTTTTGTGTGCGCGAGTGTGTGCACATGTGCTTATTTGCTCAGAAAAGAATCCAATGATGCCTGTGAAAAGTTTGATATCTCTCAAACAGAGCCTCGGCGCACAAATGATAGCCATCTATTTCTCCTTTCCACTGGCTAAACAGAAATGGGCTCCCTAAGCGGAGCCGTTTAGCGGTGCATGCAAAGTAGACAGCCTGTGTCTGCTGTCAACCACAAGGAAGCATGTGTCCCACCATGGAAGACAACAGCGCCACACACTGACAGCGCTGACAAGCCATATTACTGCGACTACAAAAAGATGCCCTCTGATGAAAACAACAGGCTACGGAGTTTTGTTTTCTTTTGGATTATCTTTGACACATTTCAGGGTTTTTTTTTAGTTTGTCTGTCAGGTTCAGTCCTCGATGTCTGTCTTCCTTGTCCCTCCTTCAAAAAGCAGAGCATTCCCTGTAAGGGTAGGCTCGTGTTGGTCTCTGGCTGTTTGCGACCACTTTTCTGCTGCGGTTGACAACACATGACAAGCAGGGCCAAATGGGAAGCAGGGGAGGGAGTTCGATCTGGGTCACCTTTCTTAGAGCTCGACACAAACTTAGCCTTAAGAAAGAAAAGAAGCGAAGCAGAATTCAGGAACAGTAGTGGGAGTAGAGTAAGATTAGCTGGGTATTTAGTACAGGAACGCCAAGTTAAGTTGTCACAGTAGAATCAAGATAATTATTTCTTGTTACCGTCAAAGAAAACAGCTGTGTAGTATAAACTAAAGAAGAGCATTTAGATATTTTACTTAATAAAAATGATCCACATCCCAATTTAAAATACTAAAATCAATACGGTGAAGAAGAGCACATCGAAAAATGCACTTATGCAGAATGGATGTTTTAAGTATGCTACCACATTAAATATGAATGTATGAATCGCATATACAGCACTAGAATAGAGTAATATAGTAGAAATGAATCTGCTTTACATACAAGGTGGTTTTATATAACCTGACTAGATTTTTATTATCACTAAAATGTGCATGAAATAAAAAAAAAAAACATGTTAAATGGCTCTTAGTGGAATAGATGTTATTTTATTGTGTTATTATCATTAGTGCAACATCATTCAGGATCATAATATTGGCTAAGGTGGAGCTAATTTTACTTGCTTACTAAAAAGTGGAATATTTTGAAGTAGGGAAACGGGATACAAAAGTAAAGTATCTCAAACTGAACTTAGGAAGCACTCGAGTACATATAATTAATGACTGTTTTTTCCCTGCTGTTGGAGAAATAAGAATACCATTTAATTTTGAATTTTAGCTTATTGATATTAGTTAAAGATGTAACATTGATAAGTCATGTAACAAAGTAGCAAAAAGGGACAGTGCTTTAAAGTTGTCTTGCACGGGAGACACATGGGGAGAGAGTTGGTATACCTTCCTGTTGGCCCTGCATGACCCTGACCAAAATCTGAGGCTCTCATAAGAAAATAATATTAAAAAAGAGAAAGAATTTATCTTGGTCTATGTAAAACATATCTCATGGATAAACATAACACTGCCATGTAATTAAAATCAATTCTAATGGTTAGGGGAAAATTGTGTTCCTCTAAGAGGCCACACTGCAGCACTTTCACAAGTTTGCTGCGCATTAGATCACGTTTGAGAGCATCAGATGAAGGACAGTGTCCGTGTGTGTGTCCCCAGAGAGGTGGACTGTATGCTTTAATGATGTCTGCAGCTGTAACGTTGAAAGATGAATTTATCTCTCATCTATTCTTCCCCATCTAGATTGTATCAGGATTAACTGTACCTCCAGTAAGTTACTGTTCACCTTTTCTCTTCTTCTTCTCTTAACTCTTAACTGTCCTTTCACTCCCTAGAAGTGTTGTTTATAGACATGCTTGCTTTATATTTTGCAACTGTTAAAAAAAATGTAGCTATGATGTTAAAAAACATAAAATTTGACTCGCCCCTTGCATTGACATTGTGTGTCATCATACCAAATTCCGGCTGTTGGACATTAAGAAATTCCTGGAGGGATGGAGGGAGGCTTGAATTAATTACAAACCCAAATATAATAGTCAGCTGTGATTCTACACACTGGGTTGTTTCTAATTAATGAACCTTTTCACTCACTGACATAAAACACGAGGCAGGTATTTTGCACGATTTCTTAGTCTTCTCCTTGCTTTCCTTTTTTTTCTTTCTTCTTCTGCGTTTCGCGACGGTTGCAAATTGATGAGGCCATTCAAAGCACAGAGGAAATACAGAGTGTGATTTTATTATTCTCATTAACCTGCCTCACAGAGCAGAAAGAAGGGGATGGAGAGGGAGGGAGAAAGAGCAGATCTTGTTTGTGGGATTCGCTTTGGATGTGTGTGCGTGTTTGTGTATGTGTGCGCTTGAACGAAGAGGTTACATTGCAATATTTTGGGAGGTAAATATCCTTGACATTTATTATTCAGGAACAGTGATGAATTAATAATTACTTCTCTGGATCGTAATACACCTTTTTTTTCCTGTTTAATGATTCTGAAGTGGCAGACGCTCTCGGTATCGGCACATAACAACAGAAATACCCAAGTTTAAGCTCCATAACAGTGTGCTGGAGACTGCCACATACTGTATAGAAGGACAAACTGTTCTCTGAAACGAGAGTGTTAGGTCTCTTTGTGTGTGTTTGTGTTTGTGTGTGTGTGCGTGTGTGTTACAGTAGCTGAAGGTCATTGGCTGATGAAGAAGTGGAGACTTACACAACAAAACGCCTCTGCACAGAATCACATGATGTGACCTCTAGACATGCTTCTGTGAGCCAGCCCTTCTTAACACCTTTCTAAATGCTAAATAGCATTGTTTGTGCATCTTCAATGCATCCCTTGTTTGTGTATGCAAATAAACAGCTCTAAGCTCTAATTCCCCCAATCCACTGCTTTAAAAGGTCATTCTTGGTTTAGTGTGAAGACATAATCATCAGCTGTTATGCTAATATTTGTGTTTTTGATTTATTTCTCTTTTTCCTCTCAGTCTGAAATATTCTTAACACTCTATTAATATTTATCAGTGTATTTATTTTAACATTGCAAATGTACAAATCTTTTGAGATCTATGCATCATGTAAAATTGAGCAGGGAAGGATAATCCTTTAAACTGTGGAACTGCTTAGTGCTAGAAAGTAAAGAGCTATATGGCAGGTAAAATGGTTAATGTAGTTGTTAGCTAAATAAATAATGTAAGCTAAAGCATGTACAATGTTAATCTGAATTCATTTGGGGTTTATTTATGTTCCCTATTCTTTATAAAATAATAGTGCCATATGTGCAGATTAAAGCAATGCTTATATTGGCATATAAGCTGTAAATGTGCTTAAGCTTTGAAGAAAAGTAGTTTGTTTTTGTTAATGTAACGTTATGCTAAAGGCAAAATGTTTGAGTAAAAGAAAAAGAACAAGACGGGGGGACAGCAAGCCTTCCTTTAATAGAGCCAGACCTGATTGTGTCACAGGAAAATGTTTAATTGAAGTTCTTGGAAAGAACTTTGCTAAGCCAGTGCGTTTCCACTTATAAAGAGTTAGCATTTAATTCAATTTTTTTTTCCGCTTGTTATTTTTGTCCCCTTTTTTTCTATGTTAATTAATGTGTCTTGTCAGGCGCTGCGGCTCCGGTCAGCTTAGTGGATGAAGAATTTCAACACCGACTCAAAGAACACATCACTGTCAATTAGGGACCTAGGCTCCCTGGGGCTGCCCAGAGCTGTCTGAAGAAAACACTGCCACTTCGACTTAAACAGTATTAACAGGCACTGAGTGACAACAAGCTGAAAATATGAACTAGAAATATCTTGTGACAGATTGGCTTTTTTGGTCTGTGAGTCCGCTCCTCTATTATTTATTAGCTTGGACTGCAGAAAAGTCACAGTTTAGACCAGGATATGGTGATGAGGGCACCTTAGTGTAATGTGGTCATTCACTTCTGATCTTCTTTAGCAGCATTGCAAGTTACTTTTTCCTCTTGTTAGTCACAATGTTAGTCTTTGTTGTGGCTAATTTAATTTAAATGAGGAGATTGTTAAACACAGATGCGACACCTGTTTTCTTGTTAGAAATCATCATATGTTGGAGAGTGATGTAAGGGGAGCATGCATGCATGCATCCTGCATTCTCAGCCAAATGACTCGCACTAATTTCTGGCATCTACATTCAGAAAAGTAATCAAACTACTTCATTATAGCTCAGCTCTCATCTTACCATAAAGAATAGGAATTTCAACTAGAGTTTAATGATATTCACTTATATTTTATGCTCAGAAAGGTAAAAGGGGGGTATAAATCTAGCAACAAGTAAAGGCAGAGCTGTTCAGGAGGACTTTGGGAACAATAATAGTGTAAATGAATTAATCTGAAACTAAAAAGAGGGCTATATAAAATTACTGGAGTGCATAGTGTAGTGTTTTCTAAGAAAAGCAACAGGCTTCACATTCTTATTAATTTATTCGTTGCAATATTCTTTAAATTAAGCAGCTAATTTTAATAAAGTTCTTGCAGGATTCTATAGCTTCTTAAATTAAGGGAAATAACTAATATCCTTTGAAATTAACAGTGTAATAGGGACTTTTCTGTCATGGGAGGAAGTACTTAATATGACATGATTATCCATGTCATTTATTGCTAAACAGTGCTAGTCTCAGTAACGTCGTGGCAATTTGAGCCTCTCAGTATTTAGCAGTTTAACATGAATTCGAAAACAAATCATTTATCATGTTTCACCTCTGCTTGTACAAAAGCATTTTCACTGTAGCATTGTTGTTACTGCAGCAAAGTGCTGGTTAGATAGCAGGTTGTGTAGCGAGGTATCCTGCTAAAGCTTTCCCTGTCGTGTTGATCTGGTTTTGATATCTCTGTTGATGGTAATCCGGTGTAGTGGCCTGCTGCTTGGTCAGTGACTTCTTCTTTCCCCCACCTATGTGAGTCACAGTGTCGGGGCATGCAGCACCAGTGTCCGAGCTGTCATCCAGCCTGCCAGAGCTGACTGACTGGATAATCACATCTTCTCATGCTGCCCTGTGCCACACTTCTTCACTGTTCCCTTGGGTCTAAAGTCAGTGAGGCAAGGAGAGATCACTGTAGATCCATCACTTTAGATAGATCACCGCCTGTGAGGGCACTAGAGAGCGCTGACTGGACTAAAAGCCCCTTAATGTCTGGCCAGCAGCTGTTGGTTTGGACCACAGATTGTACTAAAGGCAGAAAACAAAACAGGTCCAGCAGTAGTAAATGCTATGCAGGATTGTGCTTTTTGATATGACTGACCTCTTTTCCTCTTGCCTTTCTTTTCTTCTTGGAGAGCAGCAAGAACAGAATGATAGAAGGCAAAGATCAAGCACGCTTTCAAGTCCAACTCCATCCCATTATTTCATATCTCTCCTTCTTAATCCCTCGCCGGTCGTCTGGTCTCAAGCCTGCCCCGGTGTTTGGTGCTTACAGAGCAGAACTGTGTCTCAGATTGAGTGTGTCCCAGTACTTTGGAACCCTCAGATTTGCATACGCATTGCAATGGAGCTTTGAAGATTGCAGAAAAGCAGGAAATAAATAGCCATAAATGGTTCAAGCGAATGAACCTGGAACCCATCTGAAATGCACCGAGCAGTATAGGCAAGCTGTCCAGAGCCTAGGGGTTTTAATACCGTCACTGTGGCACAACCTCATTGGGCTATTTTTTTGGTTATGTGTGCCCGGCAGGGGAACATCAGAGCTGTATAGCAATTCAAGATGATCTAAGAAAGGCTGTATGAAAAAATAATATGCTGCCCTAGTTGGACCAATGTTGGAATTTCCTAATGGAGAAATGTATCCTGGAGAGACTTGTTATTCTTCTGATAAGATCACAGAGATTTGGTGCAGTTTCTCTGATTTTAGCTCTGATTCTTAATCTCTCCTTGAGTTTCTGGCACAGGGGTTCTCTACAAACCCATTAATGACTGCAAGCAATAACACATATGACATGCTATCATATAATATGCTGATTTCAGGACTGGATGACAAAATAATCAGAATATTTAAAATGTTCAAATGATATTATTAGTAAGCACGTGTTTCTAAAGACAGGAAAATGTGTAAAATATACGTTTTAAACAAAAATTCATGCACATGATGTTTCTAATAGATGGAAAGTCTGGATGTTGCATTCATAAATGTGTATTTTACCCCTGTATCATTTCTGCTTCCTCTGTTAATAAGCTGGGTGGCTCTTCTCAGAAGTCAGCAGATGTGGCATTTCTGATTTTCATAAATAATTTTGGAAAATATTGGACTCATCACACAGCTTCACCTCACTCCACCATAAATGAGCTGATTGAAGGTGTCGTATGTCCATATTTGCATTAGTTGTTATAGAAATAACCTTTTTAGGTGTAGTTTGTGCCTGCTCCAGTATTTCTAAAATGTGATGCTAGCATCAAACACTTTAAAATTATATACAGCTTTGTACTAAAATCTTTAGTCGCCCCTCATTTCTTTATATTTTTTTCAAAGTGTACGATCACTTTGAAACATGAGCAAACATACATAGAAATATAATTTGGAGTTTGTACAATTCTAGCAAGCTTGAAAGTAGGGGTGGGCGATATAAACGATATAAATTTGTCCAACGATAGAGATTTTGACTATACCGCTCTATCGCGATAGCGCATGTTGATGATGTCATCAAGCTGCGCCTGTTTTGGTCAAAAGCATCGCAGCGGCTACAACCACTATCATCTGCAAATGCCAGGCGACAGTCATAGCAAAGAGATGAAGCACTTTTGAAATATGGGGAAAGCCAAAAACTGAGCTTCCTCCACTTCCGTAACATTGATTCATTAATGTTGAATTCTCTCGCAGCTGCTCTATTCCCATGTTGTTGCATTATTATAACATTAATATTATAACTAACCTTGTATTGTGGATGAATAATCTCAGTTGTTCTCCTGACTGACGTTTGGCACGTGTATAGCATCCTGCTATACGATTGCATTTGTCCCTAACCACCAGAATCCCTCACGTTAACTTTTAATGAGTGGAAAAAAAGTTGGCGTTCATCCTCCAGCTTCACTGTGCTAATGTTATGCTAACATAGCTGTGTCGCTAGCAATCACGTAGCACAACATTATATACCAGGTAGTCCAACTTCAGTAACCCTGCAAACGCCACTGCTGTTTAGTTTTCTGTCTTCATATATGTTGGAAGTGGCAGCAGAGCTGTACGTTTTAATTAGTTTCAAAAATCTCTTTTAGAACATGGTATGAAATGTTTAGGTGTAAAGTAGCGAGCTAACTTCCTGTTAACTTCTAACTCCGTTAAATTTAATAACTTCTGTTTTCATGGATGCATGGATGCTAAACTTAATTGTTACACCTGATAAAGCAGCAACGCTGATGATTTTATTAAAGATGAAATAATTTAGTTTTTAACTCTTAGTGTTCGTTTGACTTTGGGACCTGAAGATGACGGAATTTTGGACCCAGATTACTCTGCGAAGCTCTTCACTACGGCAGCCGTAATGCTCTGACAATCCATCAAGCAGTGCGGCTTATCAAAGTTGTACTAAAACATTTTTTAACAGATTTCTGCACGCCAAAATCGGTTTGAGGTCAGTAAGCACAACCAGAATTCATACATAAGGCACACTCTCAATTTTTGAGAAAATTAAAGGATTTTAAGTGTGCCTTATAGTGTGGAAAATACATTATACAGAAGAAAAGAATATATCGCGATATATATCGTTACCGCACATGCTTCAAATTATATCGCGATATGGATTTTAGGCCATATCGCCCAGCACTACTTGAAAGTCAGTATTTGCTATGATCACCTTTATTTTTCAACGCAGCCTGAGCTCTCTTAGGCAAGCTTTCTCGTAATTTCTTTGAGTAGACTTCAAGAAATGTTCTACAGGCTTCTTGAAGGACATTCAAAGCTCTTCTTTGGATGTTAGCAGCGTTTTTGTTCTGTTCTGTGATTCAATGTTGAATCTGGGCTCTGGGGACGCCAATCCATTACTGATAGTGTTCCACTGTGTGTTTTCCTATCCAAATATGCTTTACTGCATTGGCAGTGTATTTAAGATTATTGTCATGCTGAAAGGTCATTGCCAACCAGGTTCTTTTCAAGATGGTTTTGCATAGAGGATCAAAATGTACTTATCTAAACACCACTGGCTAAAATGCAGCTGAAGCCATGACCAAGCCTCCACCGTGTTTTACAAATGACTGTGCTGTAGACACATAAAGATATTGATTTGAACCAAAAGTGTCAAATGTTGGTTCATCACTCCATAAGACATTTTCATTAGTAATTTGGCATACCTCAGCCTTCGCTCCCTGTTTCCCTTCCTTAAGACTGGCTTCTTGACAGCCACCCTTCCACTGAGTGCAATTTGAACCTTTAGCGAACAGTAGATCCATCTGTTGAAGGGCCAGATGCATCTCTCTGATCCTGTGTCAGGTCTTTCCTGGATTTCATTTCTTAAGGACATTCTTTTCAGATCTGCTATAGATACTATTTCAGGTCTGACACTTTTCCTTTTATTCCTTACTTACCCAGTGTCCAGTGTTCTCAAGATGAACTGTGCACCATGCTGAGAGTTATCAGCAAAAAGCTTTTCAAGAATCACTTTGTTGTTGCAAAAATGTTTTATTTGTGACATTTTTGGTAAATTCAGTTAAACAAATGGGAACATATTTTGTGTTAGCTCAAAACTTTTTCACAGTCCTGTGTATTTAAGGACAAATGTGATACAATTTCTCAGTTTCAAAATTCAGTTAAATACGAGTTTTGAATGTGTAAATCCTTGCAAGGCAGATTTGCAGCACTATAGGAAACAGCATTTATTGATTTAATAAAGTGGATTCATTAGCTTTTTTAAATGGCATCTGTGCAGTTTCAGTAACCTTCTCCATTTTCCAGAGCATCAATTATTTGATTGATGCTCTGGGTGCTGATAAAAAGCACATTCTGTATTTCCTGTTTTTGTACGATTAGCACGAGGGCTAAAATGGTCTGTTCTGTTGTTTTGTTTTTTATTTGTTCCTTTTTTTTCTCTGCTCACCGCCAACCACAATGCTTCCATTATGCAGGTGTTTCTTTTTGCATCACTATTTCATTTTATGTGGTGGACGTGGGGGAAATCAAATATTGGCCTGCACTGTTGTAGGTAAACAAGATGGAGAGTGATACTGGGTTGTTAAGTGCCTGTCCAGTCATAGCCTTTTGGTAGTTATTTGCTGCCACCAAGTGGCATGATAGGAATTTAAAAAAATCTCAAAAGGAAGAAGACATCAGTCGTATAGAAAGGTTATATTTGTGTCTCCATTTAACTCAAAGCTCACACATTATGCATTCACAGAAAACACTTGTTTGAATATATTACAGCATCTGATTATGGCCTCCCTCCTATTGGTTCAAAGAAAATAGTGTTCAGGGAGAATTCAGAATTTTGATGCTTTATCTAATGGTGCGATCAGTGCTGCAAATGCAAGTCAAAATGTGTTTTTATGGACCATTAACTATGTTTACCTTAATGTTTTCTTCCTCTGTCCAACTACTTCATCCATTCACACTTTCTTCCTTTTGATCTCCCTCTTTCTTATTCTACTTTTATCAACCTCTCTGTTATGGATGTGTGTATGTGTGTCTGTATTAAGTGTGTGTGTTAACCGCTGTTTGGACTGTCCTGCAGGCAAAGGTCCAGAGACTATTTTTGCGGGTCAGAATCTGAACGATAATGAGTGGCACACCGTACGTGTGTTCAGGAGGGGCAAGAATTTGAAACTGACCGTAGATGATCTTCCACCTGTGGAAGGTACCTCTCATCCTCTTTTTATTTGACGTAATGTAGTAGTTTTTTGAATATGTAAACTTAAATAATCCATAACATGCTTTGCTGATCAGGAAAAAGGGTTTGTTCATTTTTCTATACAGAATAAAACCTTTTTCTTTTAAAACATTTAAGATAAAATGTTGCTGTTTGCAAAGGAAAATAACATTTTTAACACGTCTGTTGGAGTTTTCTCTATTTTCTCTATTTTTCTTTTTTTTTCACCTTGTTGTTGTTCTTTGGTGCTACATAAATGAAATCAGATTGAATTGAAACAAATGATTTACGCACCACCTAACAAGTGTAAAGATTCCTGGTTCGGTCCCAGGAGGAGACTCTAATCTCTTGGGGGTTGCATGAAAAGGGCATCTAGTGGAGTCATTTTTTCCTTAAAGACAATAATTGTGAAGCCATTCTTTAATTTCTTTTCAGAGAGGATTTAAAGTGGATCCTTTAATTGCAAAGCAGCACCCATTTAACTGTCAGATATCCCCAATAACACCCTCTCTCCCCTTCCCACTTCTGCCGATCAAAGGTCAAATGGCAGGTGACCACACCCAGCTGGAGTTCCATAACATTGAGACGGGCATTGTGACAGAGAAGCGCTTCATGTCCATGGTGCCCTCCAACTTCATTGGCCACCTCCAGAGCCTCTCCTTCAATGGCATGGCCTACATAGACCTCTGTAAAAATGGTGACATTGATTACTGTGAGCTCAATGCAATGATTGGCTTCAAGAACATCATTGCTGACCCTGTCACCTTCAAGTCACGCTCCAGCTATGTGACTCTCACTACTCTGCAGGCCTACTACTCCATGCACCTTTTTTTTCAGTTCAAAACCACCTCCTCGGACGGCCTCATCCTGTATAACAGTGGCGATGGAAATGACTTCATTGTGGTGGAGCTGGTTAAAGGGTAAGTGGACACTTTGCAGCATTCATTCTGTCAAAGAAAAGTGCTTTGCCTGTAATGTATCTTGTTTTGTACCCAGTAGACTTGACTGTTTGATGTCACTGGTGTTTTTTTGTGACGGTTTACACCAAACCTTCACTCAGACACATTAAAAAAAAATATGCCTGACATTTTTGCTTTGGTGTTGTTGCTGTCAGTGCAACAGTTGTTATAAAAGTCTCCTTTTTACACATTCTTACATTTGTACGGCAGACCTACCTGCCAATAGGTGTAAAGTCCAGCAAATACTGACAGCAAAAACCATTAAACTGTGCCTATCCAGTTTTATACCAGTGTAGGTGATGTTTATTTAGGCAGTAATCTCCATAAAAAATGGATTATGAATTTAATAATGCACCCCTTCCTACACAGGACAGTTTCCAAACAGAAAAGAATTCTTGACAGCTTTTTTTTTAAATGCCTTTACTTCAAATTCTTCTCTTATCACCTCTATGCCAGAATATTTACTGAAAGAGCTGTCGGCTATTGCTGTTCTTTTTAATCTTCATGAAGGCAGAGCAAATACCCAACATAAAAGAGAATCGACTACACACTTATTGCAGCTATAGAATAACCTTCTTTTAAGTAATGCCGCAAGTTAGGCTTTCCCGCGTGCTAAACATTGACGCCATATTTTTTTAATTAAAAACGAGCGTGTGAATCTCAAATTGACTGTAAAGCAAATAATTTAAGGATGATTTGTTCAGCGCTGTTCATTGCCCTTTGTTGTTTATTCTACCTGCCAGTTACTAACTTCCACTTGTTCAAACTCTTGTATATTTATGTTTTCAAACGCACAGCCACCAACAGCGACATTTCAGTATAAAATATATTTATATACATGAGCATAATTATTTATATCAATGTTGTTAATGTTACAGTCTACTCTAATAAACAGTCTATGTAAAGCACAAGATGACAAAGAACACATCTGATATTAGCTGATAGTTAAATATCTTCCTCCAGTTACCTACACTATGTGTCTGACCTGGGGAATGGAGCCCACCTGATCAAAGGCAACTCTAACAAACCCCTGAACGACAACCACTGGCACAATGTTATAATCTCCAGGGACACCAACAACCTCCACACTGTCAAGATTGACACCAAGATTACCACGCAGACAACAACAGGAGCCAAAAACCTGGACCTGAAGGGTATGTACACATACACTCTCTACAACAGGGCTAGAACGAAATACATTTCTATCCCTGCAGGTACAGTCCATGAATTTCACCTCTAAAGCTAATTATTGGACCTCAGGGTAACTGTGTGCCTTTTGAGAGCCAAAAAGGTATATATATGAAAAAGGGTAATATTTGCAATGTAATATCAGGTCAAATGGAATGGGCATATAGGCAAAAATGTTTTAATATTTTATTCTTCATTTTAATAACATGATAAGTTTTATTCAATATATATTAGTCCAAAGGACAGCAGTGTTATCTCTCAGCTACAATTTTCTATTTTTGCGAGGATGGTTCTGAGCTGGTTTATGTTGGATGCAGGTGCAGATATGAAATAGATGAAGCACTGAATAACCTCTGTGACTAGAAATGTGCTATGCAAATGGTAGTTCATTCCCAAATTTATAATTAAATAATAATCATTAACCCTAGTGAACTTCTTTTTTATGTCTGTTATTGGCTCTTTTCCTCCTTATACTAAGGTAGAAAATGAGACAATATAAGGGATGCCTTTCAAGGGTACACCAACAGCACCTTAGAGCATCCCTTCCCTGGTGTGAACCTGTTGTACACCTAATAGGATAAGGGTATCTTATTTCCTGAGAGTGCACTACAGTGTATTTCTTACATTAAATTGAGGCAGCAGTGACCTGGGTTTGTGAATGAAGGTTTGCACCAGCAGGGTAGACCCAGCAGGGGTGTGTAGGAACAATGCTTGGCTCTTACTCATTAGCACCACTTAGGTACCCTTGAGCAAGAATTCCACATTAATCTGTTCTGCAGCTGCCATTAACAATGTGCATATGTTCATAGAAACGGGGCCATTTGTGCTCAGCAGACCAACCTTGAATTAAAGTTATTTTAAAGAATTATTATTTAATAACATAAAACAGCTTGCAAGGACATTGGGGTAATTGGTGTACTACCTTGAAGAGTGTTGTAATTCTCCTTATCTGAAATTGTTAATGAAACAGCACAAACATGAAAGATGACAAATGTCTGGCTTGGACATGACCACAAAAAAAAAAAAAAAAAAGCCACCCACAAAAACACATTTAAATCAAGACAATTAGAAAAGGTTTCCAAAGCTAGACATAATTAACCTCATGTTCTTTTTCACTTGAATAAAATAAATCACGCAACTGTTACTAATGCCTGGCATGTTCACTTTAAACGCAGTTTAAAAAGCCATCCAAAATATTTGATGTTTTTTATGTCCACTAGGGGTCAGTATTGTCACATTTCTCCTTACAGGTAACCTGTATATTGGAGGGGTGGCTAAGGAGATGTACAAGGAGCTGCCCAAACTGGTGCATGCCAAGGAGGGTTTTCAAGGTTGTCTGGCATCAATGGATCTGAACGGGCGGCTCCCAGACTTGATGTCAGATGCCCTGGACTGTGTGGGACAAATAGAGAGAGGATGTGAAGGTGAGTAGTCTGTCAACCCAATAAGTGAACGCAGTGGGTCGATGATGATAAATCACTGTCAAGCTCAGTCAGTCCAAGCTCAGGTATAAATTCAGTTGTTTTTCCCTCTTTATTCAATCTTTTTCCCCTTATTTTCACAAAACCATCTTAAGGGGTCATTGCAGCGCCACGCAAAGCTGCTCAGTATCCCCATTCTCCTACTTGTCCAAGACGAAGACACACTCGTTGTGAAGCACCCCCCACCGAGGCACCCACACTGGCAACCTGTGGCACATAATTTAACATCCATTAAATGTGTTAGTATTCTGTTAGAATGCATCAAACTCCGACGCTCCTCCACGGGCAATCATTTCTGTTTCACTTGGCCATAATCTGCTTATTCTCTCTGCCATTTTTGTACTGCGAGTGTTATTTCCCATTTTACCCCCATTCTGTTTTGCTCTATGTATGCTTGCTGGATCTGAGAGTTTGCCAGAAGCAATCCTTTTGAATTATGTATGAATCCTTTGTTGCATGCATAAATATCATTTGCCCAGTCTAATATGTGCACCATATCCAGAGACAATATTAGATTTATTTTCCAGCGTCAGTCACTTAGTTTAATTTCACAATTCATCCACTCTTTTTCTATCGAGTGTGCGGCTTCTGATCTTTTTGTGTTTTGACATTACAAATGTAATCAAATTCATCTCCCCGTGCAGGTCTGTCAAACTTGTTGTTTTCTTTTTTTTTTCCTCCTACACAGAGTCAATTGAGACTCCCAATGGAAATGTTAACACATTTATTAGATTGTGATGGTGGAGTCGGCGTATAACATATAGCTACTTATATTAAAAGTTAGTAATGAATAATGAAACATTCTGGGTGTTTGGGTTTTTTTGTTTGTTTTTTAACAAGTTATCTAAATTTTCCTGAAAAAGAACGCCCGCTTCCTTTAATAGCAGCAATTTCTTGGTATTACTTTATGCTGCTGAAGCCATTTTTGGTTCGTTGCTTTAACAGTTTAGCTTAACCTAGCCTTCATTATACAGTATAATTTTTCCACCTCTGGCTCCTTCTGAAGACAAAGATCCTTCCCTTTGTCTCTCCTTCTTCAGCACTCTGTGTTTTGCTACTCCATCTCTGACATCTTGCTGCTTTTACTAACAGCTGGTATACTTTGCCTTTTCCTTTCCTATTATTTTGCTGACAAAAGTTGCATTGATGAAAGCTGACTTGCAAGGTAGATAGCTTTGTCTGTCTGATAAAGAGTCTGATGTCTCTCCCCTTGTGCATCTACAACATATCTACCCTCTAACTATCACTACCTCCACAATTTCCACATGTCTCAATACAAGATAACTGCCTAGTGTTGCCATTCAACCACCAACTATGTGGAATGGCCTTAAGTCCCATAGGAATACAAGTCTCATTATAATCTTGTATCAGAGTCTATGGGGCTTATGTGTGGATTTGCACTCACATATTGGATGTTGTTTATTGGAACTTTTATTTCCACTGTGGGGTTTTTGATGTTCCCTGATATACATATAAGGGAATTTCTGAGCATGCCTTTTAATGGTTTGAAGAACAAAAATGTATCCTGCATGGATTTCCTCTTAAAATATTCAGCTTTTGATCTTAAAGTTGGTCATTGTAATGTCTTACCTATAATTAATCTTATTAAGCCCAGTGTTTCCTATTGTTGTATTCTCACTGTCTCTGGCACTCTATTTCTATTTTGTAAGTAGGAGGTGTTCCAAGCAACAGGACTGACTCTTTCAAGATTTAACACTTACATAAACAGTGAAATATGGCGTGAAACAAACAGAACCACTGGCCAGTAACTAAAGTCAAATACACTTTGAAGTATATGCAGCGCTATTAATATTATCTGAAACTGTTTTAGGGTTTTGGGGACACAATATGGGCATTGTTATGGGAATAAAGTAGGTTTTTACTACTCCAGGGAAAACCTTTCAAGAGAGGCACCGAACTGTGCAAAATTCTTCTGCCATCCCTCATTCCTTTATTTTTTTCTTCCATGGAGACAGTATTTCTTATATTTTTTTCAGTGATCTGAAGCAATACTTCTCTGAGCTTTCTGAATGTCTTCCAACATTTTTCTTTAGATATTGGCTGCCCATTTTTAGGACAATGTGTTTGTTTAATAAGCAAGTTTGCACTGACATATGAATCATTCAAGCATGATACAGTTGTGTAGTTTGGTCTACACGTAACTGACTACTTAGCAAATAAATTGTATCTTTAGACACTTCATTACTAGTGTCCAAAAACATATCATTTGCTCCCTGTTTCTTTAGTTGCATTTATTAAAAACACCAAAGATAAGATATTTTTGCACTAACAAAGGAAATTCCTAAAGAACTATTAGCCAAAACCGATCACATCTCAGCATGGTGTGCAGTTGGTCCTCAAAAAAGTGGAGGAAACTGGATAAGCGGAAGACAAGAAGTGTCAGGACTAAAAAACTGTTTATAGTAGATGAACAGGTTTTTTTTTGTCCATTTGACATAGCTAAGAAACTCCAGCAAAGATGTGAAAGATCCATCTGATCCATCTACTGTTCACTGAAGACTGATCAGAAATGGTTTCAGTGGAGTAGTACCTGTCAAGAAGTCATCTCAAGGAAGGGAAACAGGGAGAACAGGTGTGCCGAATTACTCACAAAAAGGACTGAGAATCAGTTGCAATGGGTCTGATAAATCCAAATTTGACATTTTTGGTTCAAGTCATCATCATTGGAGGATGGAGGAGTTTAGAAGAGAGATACAACAGTGAGTGTCTGCAACAATCTGTAAAACATGGTGGAGGTTTTGCCATATTCTGACGCTACATTTCAGCCAGTGGTGTTTGCGATCTAGTCAAAACTGATGAAATTCTAATGAAACTCAGAAAAGTGCCATGAGATTTTGAACCACCGTTCAATGCCATTTGGAAAGTGCCTGACTGGCAACATTTTCATTTTTCGGCACGACAATGATCCCAAACACACTGCCAGTGAATTACTGAAGCAGTGTGGGATCATCTCGACAGAGAACAAAATAAAAGGCAGCCAGCATCTAAAGAGGGCTTTGAATGCCCTTCAAGAAGCCTGGAGAACTATTCATGAAGACTGCTTAAAGAAATAAAAAGCTCGCCAAAAGAGTTTAGGCTGTGCTGAAGAATAAAGGTGGTCGTACCAAATATCGACTTTAAAGTTTGTTAGAATGGTGCAACTTATGTTTTTGCCTTATATGCTTTATTTCCAGGTATGTTTGCATATGTTTCAATAAATCACTTTTTCCTAGCAAAACCTAGAAATGAAAAGTGACTTGAGACTCTTGCTCAATTCTGTGAATGTAGTGTAGTAGAAATTCTAGATAAATGCACCATTATGTGTATAAAATGAGGGAACGCTGCAAAGTTCTGCACTCCCAAATTAGATAATAGAAGCCAGGTTGTCTGTTGAGGGCCTCCACAGAGGCAAACTCACAAAGACAAATCATTGGACTCCAAACATGATCAGACCTTCCCAAAAGGTCAAGCTCACTAAATCTGCTGCATCTACCATAAAAAAGGTCCCTCACAAATATTTCAGCAGATTTTATTTTTAAAACATGTTAATACATATTCATTTATTAGTGTTAGAAATGAACGTCACCGTCTTCTCAGCTGGGATTCATGCTCTGCTACATCAGCAGAAGTCAGATGAATTGGAACTCTTAAGATGAATAACTCTGTATGTTAATTGTCTGAAATTATTCTAAGTATGCCATAACACATCTGTTTACTTCAATCATAAGTGAGTCAGAAATGAGGATGTATTGCAGATGTGATTTATTAGGGATATTATAAAAGATTTAATAGGCAGTATAATATATTATGTACAATGTAGCGAGTGGAACTTTTTTGCATTCAGAGAAATATTTGACAAAAGCAATCAGGAATTCATTTCTTTTTTCATGTTGCTGAATGCCCTCTGCTTCCCCCCTGCATTATTCAGCCTTGAGCAGGGTACAGCAAATGCTGAAACTATTAACCAGTTACCATAGCTACTCTTGAATCGGAAAAGGAGCTACTGTGGCTCCAATACATTAAAAAAATGTGTAAGAATGCGATTGCCATTCTGCAATTTTCCTGTTTTTTCAATCTCTCATGAGTAAATAAATAAAAAACAGCAACAAAAAATAGCCCTCCTCAGTGCATTGATTATAACTAAACTATTAAAAAGTGCTCATTTTGTTCCGATTCTATGTCATGAATCATAAATATAGATCCTGACATTGATAATACTGTTAATGTGTAAACTTGCTAGACTAACGTAGTCTAAATACAGATTGTTAGAAATTACAATGTCTCATAAAATACAACATTTACACATTAACACTTGGCCTCACAATCACATTTTAACACGAATTGTACTAACGGGGAGTCACACAAACATAATAGCCTCGCAATGGACCTTTTTTTCCATAGCAGGTAAACACAGGTGCTGCTGATGTCATGGAGAACGGTTCTGTTGTTTTTAGGTAATTATTGCTTAATTAATGTGATTGCCAACACCTGTGCTTGCCTACTCTTTCATGTCAAAGTGGCTGCTGTGAAAAAAGTGTCTGTAGAGGCCACACAGCTGTATGCTTCTGGAGGATGAATAAACTGGTGGTAAAATGGAAATAATCCACAAGCATTAAGATTAAACACTTTCACAGGAAGCACCAATACAGTGCAGTTTAAAAGTACACGGACCTCTGCACTTTAAGAAATGAGCATCCTTGCCCTGCGGTGGCATTCACAGCTGGAGATGTTGTGCATTGTAGGTTATCAGACACACCATGGTTAGGTGTAGCACACTGAGCTCGTTGACAGGTGATGATTCGGAGAAAAAATAGAATTGAGTGGATTAAATTGCTGTTATGCATTAAATGTGACTATATGGAATAAAATAATTAAATTACTAATGGAAGTCTAACTCAAGCGTTAAAATTATTTACATTTTTATCATTTTTGGTTGTGTGTGTTTGCTGAATACAGTTGAGTTCACTGCCTTTTATCGCAGGGTTTGTACACAGCTAGTATTCTATGTTATTTTGTGTGTGCTTTAATATTTAATTTCACTCTAGAGTCCATAGGTATTTATTAGTATTAAAAAAAATTGTCCTCACCAGATAGCTGTTTGTCTCCATATTCAGGTCCCAGCACTACCTGCCAGGAAGACTCATGTGCCAACCAAGGTGTGTGTCTTCAGCAGTGGGAGGGCTTCAGCTGTGACTGCAGCATGACGACATTTGGAGGACCGCTGTGTAATGACGGTAGGATTCCACCTTTACTTGTTCTCAAAGCTTAAAATTCCTCTAGTTCTTATTTGAAAGTCTAAAAAGAACAAAGCCATCATTACTTGTTGGCATGCTTTTTTTTAAGCCCCCCAATACTATGATGATGTTTTCTTTTTCACCATTTCATTTCCTTGTGTGAGTCACACAAAAATAAAAAAGCCCTGTACACATTTCACAGTATTAGACAGATAATTCATTCCATCTGTTAACCTATTTGAACGCGGCCAAGAAAATCTTGGTATTAGACATTTAAAGGTGGGTGTTATCATTAACAGGAGCGCCATTTTTATCCCTTGCTTTCACACAGCGTTCAGACTCGGGCTCATTATTGTTTCCTCTTTCTGTTCTATATTTGTGTCCTCACGAAGCACGTCGTTTGCCAGAAACTTGGTGTACTTGTTCTGTAAACTCTCCGGGTTTGTAAACCGTGCTGGGTACTGTAACTAGTGGCTGATATATCAAAAGGCAGTTAGAATGAATCTCGGCGCAGTATTTCCGTAGCTCGGCTTTGAATAGGTTGTCTTTCACTGAGGGCGGCGACAGCTGCTGCAGCTTTGCAGGGCAGAAACTTTGACACATGGCGTTTGACAGTTCGGTTAAAGCTCATTAAAATTTGAGTTTTGTACCACTAGAGGGAGCAACGCACATTGTGTTCTGATAAATAAAACATCAACAACAAGCTAAAGACGTAAACAAATACATCATGAGCTGAAAACAAATAACAGCGCTTGTTATTTATTGCAAGTGTAATGGAACGCATTCATACATCAGCATTACCCCAAATAATGCATTTGCAACCCATAAACGCTCGTATGCCCACCCATTAAAACTTTATCTGAGCCCCATGATGTGATTTAAAGTTCCGTGTTATTAATCTCTCTTAAAGATGCTTAAATTGACTTTTGGTTTTGTGCTCATTAATGTTAAGGTTTCGAGCGAACAAGGGTAATGTCTCCTCCACCTTTTGAAAATTGGGCTACTTCCTTATGCAAAACATGCATAAGGGATTTTTGTTTGGTCATTATTTTCTTCTGCAGCAGTTCACACAGCAAGAGGTGAATGAGCAAAGTGCCGAAGTGCATTAAGGAGAGAGGAACGGAGTGGGCACTCTGGAGATGACACAAAAGCAGAGGAGAGAGCACCATAAATGTTAATGCATTCTGTTTCACTTCTAGCTGCTTGATAAGACCCCTGTCTTTTGTTATCAACTGAAAGTGTTAATAGATTCTCATGCAGCCCTATACCTCCAACATATCTGCAGCCAGAGATAAGACTAAAAGGATTCTTCTGTCCATGATATGTTTGAGTAAAAGTTCGCTGTGAACCTGCGCCTCCTTTGCTTGTTCTGTTCTACCTTCCATTCTTCGGGCCGTGTTTAGATCAACAGAGGAAATAGGGCTGTGCTGGGGGCATATTTCTGCCGGTGAACTCCATGTGAACCTAACTTGTGTGTTAAAAGGAAAAGAAATCCAGCTTGGAACGTTATTTTTTCTCCTTTTCTTCTGTCATACCTATTCATCCTGTTCTGACCCACAGAGCTCATTGACAACATTGGGAGCAGGAAGACTCATGGGGCATGTTTGCATATATTATATCGGAGCAGAACTGCTCTACCTAAGTCTAGTTACTGTAGCTAGTCTCATTATTCCTACTGACCTGACAAAGCAATGGGATGGATGAATGTGTACACCCAAGGGATTTAATATGTAACCACAAAAACATACTTTCCAAGAAATTTCTTTCACTACAGATGAACTGAGCTAGTTCTCAGAATAGCGACTCAAGAGAGCCCGGGTCTGCTGAAGGAAATATCTGTGAGTGAGAAAAATGAAGCTTGAGATGGTCGGGTTTTATCTCTGTTGATGGATTGTCATGGGGATATATAGAAGGGGGGAGGGGGGCGCAAAAAGAAGGATAGCAGCATTTCTGAAGAACACATCACTTTTTTTTACCTGATATATTTGCATAAGCTGAAATGCAGGCAATTTACAACAAAGCACTGGGCCTCTGTGTAAGCCACTTACTTGGGGAGCTCTGTGCATTTCTAGATATTTCTCCAATCTTGCCTTATCGCAAGGAAGGGAAAAAAATCACCTAACAGCTCCTGGCCCCATAATATTCAGCCTGGGTGAATTGTACATGTGTGACAGCATAATACCACAATGTTTAGTTTCTAAATATTTAGCTTACAAGCTGAGAATAAGCATCATTTTGATCCCAGTACTTTGTGCTTTTGTTGTTAATTAACTTTTTCATTACTCATTGTAATCATTTTAAAGAATAAAATACATTTTTATTTATTTATTCTGAAGTTTTTCAGTTATTAAATGCAAAAAAAAGGTTTTTTTATTGTAAAACTGAAAACTGGAAGATAGACCAAGCTATTAAACAGTGGTTTTATACAATTTAATTAAAGTTACAATGCATCTCTTGGGCTTGTCCATAAAAAATTTTACTTTTTGACTTAGACATGCTGCTTTACAGCAGACTGATTTGTTGTACTGTAACTGGTACGATTGTATCTATCCTACGAAAACGTCCATCCCCCTGAAGCTGCACATAGAAGTGGAAATATCAGTCATTTGGCATCATTTTTAAGCAAATGAAAGACATCAATAGTGGCAACACTGATGTCTTAGTTGGCAATCTTACATTCTTATATTTGAAGGGTGTTTTAGTCCCATTTAGGATGGCATTGTGTATCAAATTGATTCAAATTGGTTCTTAAGATTTGAATCACTAAGATGTCTGAAAGCTTTGCTAACACTGAATGTGTGGCTTGTATTGACATCATACACGCAGCACTTTTTCTTTTTTTCAGAGTATAGCATCATTTCTTGGCTGTGATTTCAGTGTTTTATGATAAAAGTATTTCAGCTTCAGAACAGCTCTGTACCTTTCGCTTCTGAATGATGGGAAAGATGATGAAAACTCTCTTCAGATCTTCTCTTTATCGTCTCCTAAACACTGATGTGCCAGTATTTTCTTTTTTCCCTTTCTTTTCTTTTTTTTGAATGAACTGTGGACATAATGTCTTAGAATTGTATTTATAGAACAAATTATCACGACTGGATACCTACAGTCAGTGTAAAAAAAAGAAAATAAAAAAATAGTCAAAGCGATGCTTTCGAAGATGAATCAGATTCCTCTCAGAAAGTCATCCATGCAAAATGAGTTATGATGGCTGTGAATGGTGTTAAGCATGCATTTGGTCTTATTACTACAAACTGTTTTGGTTGCCAGCAGGAATGAAATGGCATTTGGAACATATTTTCTTAAGTGACCCTGACAGAAGAGCCAGACTGCATGTATCTGTGTGTGGTGAAGTCATCGGGGGCGTTCTGCACGTTCAAACAGATGCAGATAAGCAGCCAAAGAAAAAGATTGTAAGCACTTTTTTTAAAGGCTTGAGCGTGAGTCTGCTTTGTGATGGGATCTTTTGGGATAATGCTCTCGTTTCAGTTCAGAAGCCGCTTTAGTGTGTGTATGCGTGTGTGGGTGGGACTTAAAACTTTAATCTGGAACTCCTGAGGGAGTGTGCCTGAAGTGGTCAAGCATCTGAGGGTAATGTACAGAGACAAATAGATTGGTGCTTGTTGTTTAGCTAAAGTGGGTTGTGGAGAGGATACAGCAAGGGGTATGCCTGGCCTTCACGCGATTTCCATCTTGCTTGGTTGCTCTTCTACTCTATCCCGTAGCCAGAGCTATTAGTGCCATGTCAATATTATATCAACAATGGAGACTGTATGTGGGTCTAGTCTCCATTGTCTCTGCCCAAGGGGCAAAGAGACCCCCCCCCCTCCTCATTTGAGCTGTAATGTGTCTAAGTCAGTGCTCATTCTTGTGCCTTTGTAGCTAGAGAATAGTTTGTCTGGGCCCCAAGTGTGCCACCGGATTGGTCAGATTTTATTTTGAGCACATGGAAAAGTAAAAGTATCCTGTTTTTGTTACGCGCTCCTTCTTCATATTGTCTCTTTGCAGCACAAACTCACACACTGGCTCTGAGGTGTTGCATCCCTCTACAGTCGAAAAGCAAGAATTCAAATAAATAGTTCAAAAAGTCTTTCAAGGTTACAGTGAAAGAAAAATCATAAAATGAAAGAAACTAGCCTGTAAGTTTTGTTGGGATTCTCTAGTGTTGCACATTTCATAGTTATATTAGTCAGCCGCAGCATGAGGGATTTACATGAACAGTCTCTTCTAAATCTTCAAGAAAATTCCTGAAATTGTTTTGTTCTTTAAACAGCGCTCTTTCGGAGCAGTTGTGTTTGTTTTTAAGATTTGTCATGCAGATAAACACACACAGTCAGGAAGCACCACAGACAGTTTGCCCTGTTCCTTTGTGCTGGCATGCAGGAATTATACCACTTAGTTTTATTCCAATCGATACAAGGGGACACCCAGTCCAGCAGTGGGGCCAGGGGGATATGAGGTACTGGAGTTAACAGCCTGCTGTCACATGGAAGTAATTTTATCTTTGCCCTGGATGTGTCTTTTAATGCAACTCAGAGAAACAAATCTATGGGTCTGAAAATATTTGGGCTTCATCTGTATTGAACGCTTGGCCTAGCTTTGAACAGCCATTGTGCCCCGAGATATAATAGAGGCAGTCTTAAGTGCCTCTGTGTATTCACTTGGGTAGCCATCCGCTCAAATGTGCATGCATGCTTGCAGGAAGTATAGCACATACAATTGATCGGTTGTAAGGCAGCAGGAGGCTTTTCAAAAGTTAGAATAATAAAAGACAAATCTGAGTTTTTAATGGGGAACAAATCTTTATACATAAGAAATAAAAGGATACATGCTTATATTTACAAATATTACTGGATTTGATCCATTTTTAGCAGTTTTAGCATTTTATGAGCTGCGCCTTATTTTGTGCTGCTGTAACAGGTGAGTTTCCTCCAGTGTGGCATTAATAAAGTCTATATTAATATTTACGGATCAACAAAGTTTAATTATGATGTATATATCTATACATTACCAATGGTTTATAACAGCAATTTATTAGAGGAATTGTGGGTGTACTCACCTGCTCAACCTATCTTTCCCCAACGAATAAATCTGCTTGTATTTTATTTTTCTGTCATGAAATCCAACAATGAACAATGATCCTACTTTACAAGTGGTCTCTGCATTAGAGCTCCCAGAGCTACTGGCTCCGTTCTTGTATAAAATACCTATTAAAACACATCACTGAGCCTAACTGTTTTACTGGGAAATGTCTTTTCTTTACTCAGACACTTTAGTGTTACTGTAGTTTATCGCTGTATTCAATCATAGACGCCCAGTGCTCACTAGAACAGTAAATATGCATTAATCCCAAAACTGAAAATGTGTTATTTACGATCTTTTTCCATCTGCAGTATTTACAGGTGTGACCTGCTGATAATAAATCAGCTTGGCTGAGTGCCTGAGGTAGAATCTGGAACATGTAAATATATAGAGGCAAACATGTTTTATGGGGCTGTTAAGCTATTGAGTGGAGCAGCCCAGTAGTTTAGTATTATGAAGCGAGTACCTAATTCAAATGATGTGAAATGACGTTTTGTCTAGATGGACCCATTAAATTGTAAACTGTACAAGAGGATGGCGATCTTCATCTACACACATCTCATACCTGCTGTTCCCAGATGGTCACTAAGACGGTGTGCTGCTACAGATTTCTATCACATCCTATCAGTCTCAAAGAGGCTCTGCTGTTTTGTCCTATTTTTGTGTTCTTTTTTTAATTTTCAATTATTCGTCCTCCACCTCCAATTCAGTTCGAGTGGTCACTATCTGGCCTGATTATTTTCAGTAATTTTCTATGGTGATTGAGTATCTGCATTTAAATGGGTTTCTGTGCCAGGAAGCAGTTGCCATAAGTGGGTAAAGGCTGTTGGCATGGAAACTAGGTCTCCTTTCCTCCCACCCTGGATGCTGTAACTTGTCTGTAACTTTGCCCAAGCAATGAGATCTCTGTAGGAAGTGGTGTAGAATAACTAACATCTTTTAGCTAGCTTGGGAGAATTTTGAAGGCTTAAATATCTGGTTTAAATTCATATACATGACTTAATACTTCACTTGATTTATGGATAAACAAAGGATACAGCTGTGAGGCTGTATGTTACTAACTTAGTATGTGATGCAGACGCATGCTGGCACAGTGACATTAAAATGTAGGAGCAGCAGTGCTAGACATATGTCAGATTGCTTCATAAACCCATCCTGCTGTTCATATGTTGTAATAAAGTTGTGGTGTGTCCCTCCAGCACATAGACCTCTGTATGCTGAACAGTTTTTTTGTGTGTGTCAGTGAACAGTAATGTGTGCGACCAAAGCGGAGCACAAGCAGTCCACACATTTAGTTGTCTTTCAACGTAATCTATGTTCTAATCACAACCTCATCTAGAACTCATTGCAGTGCAGTGGTGAGAACCTAATCTGTGAGGTGGTTTTTATTAATCGCTAGCCCACAGGGGCATGTTGACAGGAAATAAGGAGTTGCTCTTTCTCCACAACACAATACTAATTAAAGCGTTGATACAGAGTATCAGCTAAACTATCCTGCTGGGTGATACACTGACACTGTGAATATTCCCTTCTCTCATAAACACAGGCTATTGAACATGACACCCAGGGGGACTGTGGCAAAACGTGAAGACATCCCTGGGAAAAAAAAAAAAGTTTGCTTACTTGTTCTATTTAAAAACTTTTGATGGCTTCTATAACCATTCTTTAAAGGATTTCACAGTCAGAAGTCATTTAATTGAAGAAGAAAAAAATATACTTTAACTCGGTAAATTGCTCTTTGAGACACTGATGGATGTTGTATTTAAATTCACATTAAGAAAAAAGTCATTGGAGCAATTGGCTATAGTTATATATACATATATACACACACATACTCACTCACACACAAGACAAAGTTCAGAGCTAATATAGGTACACAAGCAGACACATATATATATATTTTTTTAATTTTAGGCAGTTTTGGAAACTTTGCCTTTGGGAATTGTATACATACTACCTTTAGATGAGCCAAAAAGTTGGAGGGGTTGTCCACATTTCTCAATGCTACATCAATAAAAAAAAAAGTTAAATCTAAAAAAAACAACAACAAAAAATCAAAACCGTGGAGAAAGTGTTGACTGTGTTTAGAGTTAGTTTAACAGGGACGTTGATGTGTTTTTCCATAGGAAAAAAGACAAATTAAAAACAAAAATAAAATCTCCCGGTTACTCTCCTTCACTTACATTTGGGCTTCACTTTTCCTCACTTCTAATTTGAAGTAATCCAGTCACTGAGATGACATGAGGAAAAAAAGGTGTGCATAAAGTACGGCATCTCTTCCTCGGAGCTTCTCTTTTTTTTCTATTCTGCAAGAATATTCTATTTTGTTCTTATCACTGTTGCATTGTCGGGGCAACACACTGAAATTTATATTGAGCATCATAATGGTGAAGAAAGGTTACTTACGTGAAGGTGGGATGGTTGTTGGTGTCAGACAGCTGCTCTGAGTATTTTAGAAACCGCTGATATCTCAAGAGATTTTAGTTAAAGATTCAAAAACAGAGAAAATATCCCATGAGCAGCAGTTCTCTAGGCAACAGTAATGCATTTATAGCTAATTTCTGAGCATCTCTGAAAGACACATTCAGATGGATGGATCAAGATTACAGGTAAACAACATAGACCCATTGTGGCTTGTATCAACAGTTCAGGCTGGTGATAGTAGTGTAATGGTGTGAGGGATGGTTTCTACCCAAATATTGTTGCTGACTATGTCCATTCCTTTATGACCAAAGCATCATGTTACAAATCTCAGATCTTCCCAAGGTGTTTTTTAACATGACTATCAGTTCACTGTACTGAAATGGGCCTTGCATTCAGAAAATCTTAATTTCAATCACTAGAGCACCTCTGGGGTGTGGTGGAGCGAGAGATTCACATAATGGATTTGCAAGAGTAAACCTGTGTGATGCTGTCTCACAATATAGACTTAATCTGTGAAGAATGTTTCCAGCACCTTGTTGTATCTATGCCAAAAGAATTAAGGCAGTTCTGAAGGCAAACAGGGGTAACTTGGTAATGGCAAGGTGTAACTAATAAAATGTCCATTGAGTCCACTTCATAGTATCATAGTATAGTGTATTGGCTTTTGGGAACCTTTCACAGTGGCTTTACGGCCTTTTTATGTCATTTACTTCATGTACCCTGCAGCAACACATTGAAATTTCCTATTGTTTTGTTTTTTTAACATAAAAGAAATGTTGATTTTATACATTACAGGTCGTGTACTATTCCTGCAGTATAGCCACAAGAGCATCTAGAGCTTGTAAAATGCTGTCACAAAGCAAATGAATAACCTTGTCTCAAGAGGTAGTTTGCCAGCCATCTCCATAGCAAACAAACAACTGTTTAGTATGTCTGAGCATTGCTGTGCTTTCCAAGTAATAACAATATGCACAAAGGTCTTAGACAATGCAGGTGCTCCTCTCTCTAGGGGAACATAAATAGAACTTCAGTTTGAATTGTCCTTGAACTAAGCTAACTTCCAAAAGGTTTAACACACAAAGGACAGATTTTATGTGTGGCACTAATCAAATCCTGTCTTATCTGTAGACAGCAAGGGTGGAAAGCACACACAGATCAGTCACTGCCTTAGCCAAAGTGAGAACCAGCGATAGAGCTGTCCTGTGTGAATGGTTTAGAGAGGAAACCTGGTTAATGGGCTTGAAATATATTTGAGAGACCGGCCGTTTGGTGTAAGAGGCTGCCACCTCACTGTATAAGAGAAACTGTAGTAAAGGCTAGTCGGAAATGGACTTTGCTTGTTATAGAATTTCTGCAATCCATATAAAACAAAAGTGTTCTACTATACTGAAGCATTTGAAATGAACAGGATGTTTACTAAAAATGTAGAGAAGGCACGAGGCCAATTCTAAATCTCCATTTTTTGTAGGCACACAAAATAAATTCAGAGATGCCTGCAGTGCCTCTCTGTGCAGACAGTTGAAGCCACAGCCTCTCATTTCTGTATGTGACATGCTTTTTATGAGTATACATTACATTTTCTGCTTCAGGCCATTGGCTATTGATACACTTGGACATGAATGGCTTTCCATATGCTGGAAGGGACAGTGCTGGTTTTGCTTCCCACTGAATTTGTTCCCTGCACGTACTGTTATCACAGCAGAAAATGCAAGCATGTCTTGTCATTACAGGTTTTCTTCACTCAAGTTGTTAAATAACTTTGGTCTTACTGTCAAGGCTGGCTGTGTAGCAGGCAGAATTTAGTCCAAAACGCAGGACTCAGAACCTAAATTTAAACCTAAAGACTTTAATACAGAACTTAAACAAAGTGCAATGCAACTTTCAAAAAAAATAAAAAATAAAAATAAATAATAATAAAGGCCCACCAACTGCAAGCAAAAACACAACCATAAGTGAGAACCCAACAAAGACCAGATGCAAATTAAATGGAGGGTCTAAATACACATGAGGAGATTAGGGCAGGGTGGAGACACCTGGGAACACAGCTGAACAGAATCAAACTAGTGAGACAGGGGAAGTAAAACTGAACACAACACGCACAAGACAAGCAAATATCAGAATAAACAACGCTGAAGTAACAACACTGAGCTTAGGACCAAGACATGTGAACTTCACACGGGGACAGGAGATAAACAAACATGGAGACATGACTGACTTCGAAGATAAAAAGTAATCAATTAAAACCATAACTAAATATTAAACAACCTAATGAGGAACACAGACTGGAAGCAAAGGGAAACTAAGTAGCACATAAAAACAATATAATACTGAGAGGACTAGATAAAGAGCTATATGAGCAAATCATGAGCTCAAAGAAAACTGAAAACATCGCAAAACTCAAAACCTTGAGTCAGTGACCCATGGACCATAACACTTATTGTGCACTTTGACTTACAGGGAGCACTTAATTGCATTTTAAAATACATTAGTGTTTATTTTGTGTTTATTTTGATAGCATTTTGATGTTGGTATCGAAACCTATCATTCTCTGCGCAATGGATTTAATTTGGCCAATTACTTTGGTTGATATCACCATCAAAAGTTCACTTTTTCACCAAATAGACTGAGCTGGGAACCTTCTGGGGACTAATGTGACACTAAGCAACTGTTGCAAAGTAAAGGCACTGAGTCTCTAATGTAATATTTCATAGAAATTGTGCATTTTCTTCCTATTTTTCAACACTTGATAGCCAGTAAGAACAGCCCAGTACATTCTGCACACTGTGCCATGAACAGAAAAAGCTTTGAGTATGAAATTTCTTTCTGGAGTGAAGTACAGTCTTTGAATTGTGTGCCATAAGGTGAGAGCCCCATGAGACAGCACAAACCCCTCATTTACCAGCGTATTCACTTGTTGTTGAATGATTTCATGTTATTTGAAAGACTTCAAATGCTGAAAGAATGGAAGAACACGGTAATAGATACTCAAACTGTACGACCTTACATGTCAAGTCGTTGAAGATGACTAGGTTTTCAAGTGCTTTTGAAAAAATAGAATACTGGAAAAAACATGTAGTAATATTTATCATTGATTAAACTTTGTGTATGGAGGAAATGCTTTCATCATACAACTGTATCTAGATAAATTCTCGTTTGACCATTGGCAGTGGCTGCAGACTGCCTTGGTTTTTTTGATAATATTGTAAAAAACAGAATGAAATCACCTGTAAAACAAGAGCAGATTGTTTCCTTTATTTGTAATTTTACTCTAAAAGGAAGGAGCTTCATTCAAAGGCAGGCAAGTTGCTTTTAAGAAAAATGAAAAACTGTGCAAAATCTAAAAAAAACCCCAAAATTAAAGGCAGTGATTTGCAAATCTCATAAATCCGTATTTTATCCACAATAGAACATAGAAATCATAGAAAATGTTTTAAATTAATCATTTTTAAGAAATATATTAAACATTTGATGGCAGCAAAAAAAGTTGGAACTGGGCCATGTTTCCCGCTGTGTCACATCTTATTGTAATAACAGGCTGCAAACCACTGGGAACTGAGGAGACCAGCAACTGGAGTTTTGGAATAGCACTGTTGTCCCATTCACTTCTCATATAGGATTCTAGCTACTCAACAGTCCCTGGTCTTTTTTGTCTTATTGTTCATTTCATGATACTCCAAATGTTTTAGTTGGTGAAAGGTCAGGATCAGGACTATTCTATTACAAAGCCATGCTGCTCTAATGGATGCAGTTTAATATTATCTTGCTGAAATGCGAAAGGTCTTCCCAGAAAACCATCTTATCTGGATAAGAGCATAATATTGCTGTAAAATCGGTATAAACCTTTCAGCACTGATGGTGTCTTTTGGATGTGCAAGGTGCCAATTCCGCAGGTACTAATGCATCACCATAGCATTAGAAATACAGACTTTTGAACTGAGCAGTGATAAGAAGCAAGATGCCCCCTCTCCTCTTTAGTTTAGATGATGCGGGGTTCATTTTGATTTTTCTGACCACAGCTTTCTGCTTTGCCCCAGTCCGTTTAAAATGATCTTGTGCTCTAAGAAGATGATGTCTGAGCATCATGTTCACATATGGCTTCTTCTTTGCATGACTGAACTTTAACCTGCGTTTGTGAAGGAAAGATGAACTGTGTTCACTGATGATGACTTTTAGTGCCCATTTAGTGTCTTCACAATTTTTGCATTGAGTAACATTATTCTGAGATTGTTTTATAAGATTAGCACTACATCACTACATACTGTTTTTATATACATTTTACACAGTACCCAACTATACTAGAGCGAATATTTTCATATTCAGGAAAAGCCTTTTTTTAAGTGTGATCATTATTCCTTTGTTGCCCCAGTTAGTTTCAGCTTAGCGCAAATGTTCATTAACAAAGTAGCTATGGACTTCTGAAAGGAGGCGCTGCCTGTCCTTGACCTGCACGACGAAGCACTCTGAGAAGGGAACTGATCTACTTCTGATGAATTTAAGGAGAGACAGACAGACAGAGACAGACGGGGCACCCTCAGTGGCCCCACTGTATCTTGGGAGCTGTCAGAGGAGATAGAGAAAACGCGTCCAGAAAAGCTGTCCACCTGTGACCCCTTTCTCTCTTACTGACAGTTAGAATTTGGTTTTTGCATTCTCAGACTCATCATCATCCCACATGCAGACACACTCACTGAAACAGACATAAATGTGTACGTACATACCCACACACAGCCTCTATTTATACTTACGCACAAGGAATTCTGAATGTTATTTCCTGCATGCTTGATCTTAATGTGTATTTAAATGGTTTTATGGAAATGAATAACAGTGTTGTGCCAGCATTTATGCATTAGGAGGGCTGTGTGTGTGGCGGTGGTAGTGTGTGTGTGTGTGTCTGGGGGGGGGGTTACCATTTGGTCACAACAGGCAGATTCCAAAAACATTTCTTGCCGGCAGAATCCAGTGAGCAAAAGGAGCAAAAGCACACTATTGGCTATACAAACAAGTCGGTGTGCAATGAAAAACAAAATCCAATCTGTTGTCTGTGTAGTTTGGGGTGCTCTAGTCTTGGTAATGGGATGTGCATTAACGTGCACACGTTTGAATCTGTTCAGTATTTATAGGGGCGCATTCTTACCGCGAAAGGAATAAACAGTAGCATTATTTGACTGTAATTGCCACGGCGCATTAATGGTGACAAAGTGTGGTGCAGAGCAATTTCTGCATAATGTTGAAGATTTTACAGCTAGATATTTCCTTATTCAACTCAATATAGTGCCACTTCTTACACACACACCACCAAAAACTGTAAAAAAAAAAAAGGTGCAGTATTTAAAAATGAAGCCAAAAGTGTCAACGCTATCCTTCCAAAAAAGCTTTTAAACTTTTTTTTACTTCATTTAGCAGCTCCATTAAATTAATTATTATGTTTAAGTGAATTGAAAGAAAATTAGCGTGAGGAGGAATGAGAATTAATGTGGAGTTTGGTTTCTTTGTTTTTGCTCTAAGTGAGAATGAAGCCGTTCCATTACACCACCATGCAGTGCCATTTGCAGATTTGATTTTGCGACACTAAATGTGCATTATTTCCTATTAGCGGGCTGTTTTATCAGCTTGAGTGCTGTTATTTATGTTGCCTTCACAGCTTGCATAATGAACAGCGTGTGCAGCACAAATCTCTCATGTGGTTGGTGATGTTTACTGCATTTTACATAAACAGTTGTATTTACAGATTTTTTTTTCCTAGGCTTACATGCATACGTATGCTGTTTATACCATATCACAACCACTTTTGTGTTAGCCAATGAGAAATACTGTCGATCCAATAAAAGAGGACTTTTGGGATTGGTTTAGATGTAATTCTATAGGGCTTTCCAGCACCAGCATCTGAGAGAGATGCTAAGAAGCAAATGAATGGGAAATGACCAGTTAATGCTTGTATGACGTGTTAGGGTCTGAGTTTACACTCCTCACTCTGTTATATACAGTTGAGCGATCTGATAGACAGGAACAGTGTAACATATTCCGCTAACGTATTGGCACCCCGGCTGTGTCAAAATACTGTACAGCTCGTATGTTTGTATTGAGTGTTGACTCCCTGTGTCTGTCTGCTCTTATCATGTCATATCTCGTGATGACTAAGACTAAGACGTCGTGTTTCTATTTCTGTACACTTGCACGCATTAGCATCAGAGCATTGTCTGCTCCTCTGTCTCTCTCTCTCTGTGGTGTTCGGATGAGTAATGACACGTTTGATATTCGCGGAAAACTCTCAGTTGTAAAGAGTTCAGGTTTCATTTTGCATGTCAGCGTTTGAAGAGACTATTAGCGTTGTATACCTTTGTGTTGGTGACAAAACAAAGGGTGTTACTTTTTTTGCTACAGTAATTGTTCTCTTTTTGCAGATCACTCTAGAAATTTGAGTTGCGGCTGCTCGCAGGCGGTTGCTCTTATGGTCACGGTTGCTTTACATCCTGGTGGGAGGATCAGATTTTTACAATTAGCATCTCTCACTTGTCATCCTTTTAATACACGGTGCACTGTAATCTCCTCACCAGTGCACCTGGTATACCCTGGAGGAATGGGTCTCCAAACACTCTCATTTGTTGGGACACATATGTTGCTGAGCCTGACACAGATGTGTCACTCCAGCACACAACAGGTATACCTGCTTTATGCATGACTTGGCCTGCATGCTCAATCAAGCAACAAAAGCATCTAACAGACTCGTGTGTGTGCCTAGAAAACAATGTGCAAGGTGTTGGGATGCTGCACCTTTGGGAATTCGATGAATGTGCTGATTAAAATAATACACTATTAGATTTTTATTCCCCTTCCCCTCTAATAGCAACAGTAAACATAATAGTAGCACTTGAGAAGGAGAAACATTGTTGTCAAAGTGGCTGTAAGTGTCTGACCCTCTCTCTAAAGGGTCTCTTCGTGTGTGATAAAGTGTTGCCTGATGGCTCTTTAACTGATTTAGAGGCCCTGCTCCAGTCGGGTCAGGTACTCTTAGACCACCCATCTGCTGCTGTCCCTGCGGTTTTCCTCCAGTCCTCCAAAAAGTCATCTCATCAACTCAGTCCACACTGGTTGCAGTCTTAAGTGAGTAACATGGACTATTCTGTGCTCTGTGCTTGTTCTCTTCTAGCGTTTCACTCTCCGAGGGATTATTACACCCAAGCCAAATTTCTCATCCTGTCACTGAAAAATCAGCCACAATCTTTCACATGATTTCTCCTTTATTTCCCGTCTTTTTTTCTTCCAAAATAATTTTCTGTGGCTTTAAAAAGCAAACAAAATAGACAAACAAACAAAAGAAAATCGGAGTGATGTTGATTCAAAAGGGGAAATATGCTCAGAGCATCGCATGCATCTGAGACACAATCCTCTGGGTCTTAAATAGAAACAAAGGCAAGCTGTTTTGGGGTCTCTGTTAAGGAGACATCTCGCTAACAGGAGCTGGAGTCAGAACACAATAGTAAATAATAAAGAAAAGCTCTCTTTAATGGTGGAAGCTTTCTGGTGGAACAGGATTTTCTCATTTTGTGGCGAACACACTGCAGTACAATCATCTGGTTAAAGCAGCTGAGATCTGTAAATTAGTTTACCTCATGGGCTCAGGTGTTTGCTTTTGCAGGCAGAAGGAATTTAGTGCTAAATGTTTCACCTCAAGCTGGATGCATGGCCTCCTTGCGCCTCATACTTTAATGATCCCACACATCAACAGATCAAAGGGCAACCTGCAGAACAATTAACTGACGCCCTAATAGAGGACATATTAAAGCAAAGAATCAGAATTTCAAATTTATAGCTCTTAAAGTTTGGATCTGGAGCAATATGATGCATTTGGGGAGGCTTTCAGCAATATTTCTATTATTGAATTTATTGAATCTTGCTGATTGATGAGACTCTGCTGTTCTGCTCGATTCATCAAACCTAAGCTGCTGGCTTGGAAAAACCCACACAGCTTTGGTGCACTTTAGAATTTCACCACTTGGGGGCACAAATGAACAAGTAAGTAATGATAAACGTGCTAAAAGTATCACTGCTCACTGCTGATGCCATTAATTTTAGCCGCTGCGATATTAACACTGCATTTCCATTAAATAACACTTGTATTTACCCTGATATTTAGCTTCTCAAATGAAGCTTCCCCTTTCGTTTCTTTGCAGAAGTTTCCAGTTAAGGACACACTAAGTCAGGTTGTTGTCCTTGGCAAGCAGCCCTGATAGATTGCCTTATTAGGTGTAATTATGCAGATTGCACTGCTGATAATTATAAAAGTGTAAACACATTCAGCAGGAACATTCCTTTTCACCATTGCAAATGAGAACAGAGGAGAGGTTCCATGCTGCCTACTTTTTAGCACCAGGTGGCTGCACCACGTTATTGAGATTCTACAAGGTGAGAGCAACACAGTTGCCTAATATGTGCAACATCTGTTTTGTATTTCAGTTGCTTTTTACTACTATATAGGAACACAGCGTTAGTTAGAAGAGAGAGAAATGAGGTATCCTCATCTGTCCTCCTTCCAGATGGCAGATCATAGTTTTCTTAGAGTTTACTGTTGTAACAGTATGTGCCTGCTCTTATTGTTCTTCCTACATTTAAATTCAGATGATAGCAGCCATGCTTTAAAAGTGAGTATTCAACTCTCTGCATGTATTTCTACTAAAAACTGATTATACGAAATATTCCGGGAAATTGGAAAGGGCATATTATCCTCTGTGTCACGCTGGCTAAGTTGGCTTTCTTTGGGCATGAAATGCTTGTGTATTCCCTGTAAACCGTAAAGATCAGCTCAGCAGTGCTTGCAGATCCCCCCCCCCCCCCCAGCTTAGAACACTGCGTTTCGAAGAGAAGGATGTTGAATAGCCAGTGTGCAAACAGAAGCAGGCACACTGCAGCTGAGCCTTGTGCTCTCCAATCCTGAACTCTGAACACTGAGCACACTTCCCAGCTGAACCGGATTGTGTTTATCAGCAGGGCTTTTATGTCCACATGTTCTCTACATTCCTGTAACCCTGCTGCACTGCGATCAGCCTTCCCGCTCTTGTGAGAAATGGTCTTTTATTAGCAGGCAAGGCAGACTTGCCCGGATTCAGCACCCTCTCTGTGGACAGTTCTCGACCGCGGGCTCTGGCATTGTGCGTGCTTTGTTTACATACGTGTGTGTCTGTGTGTCGCTGTGTGTCTGAGTGTTCGTACTTATGGGTGCTCATATGTTCGTGTGTGTGTTTGAGAGAGTTCCTTAAAGTATATGAGCTGCAGCATCATCACTCTTCTGCAGTAGGTTTTCTTGAGCAATGGAGAGGCGAGGATTAGGCTGGACTGCTTCTTTCCAATTTTTTTTTTTTTTTTGAAATCCAGACGACTATTGTCACAAAACTTCCCTAAATTCACAGACAATGAAAGTGAACAGGGGAGACACACACATAAAAAGGGGAGCAAGAGGAGTGGGAGGAATGCTGAAGGATGAGATGATAAAAGTAGAAAACGAAACGAGTCTAGCCTGTCCCACGTTCTCGTTTTTTTTTCTTTTTTTCAAACCGCTGAAGAGTGTTCACACGGGAGAGTGGATTGAGAAAGACTGAAAAGAGAGAGTAGACTGTGAAAGGAATAAGGGCTGGAGGACATAGCTCCAAATCCTGCTATTCTGCCTAAATAGGCTCTTCCTCTGCAATGCACTCAGACTCCAGTGATTCGCTATGTGAATGCTGCCCATTTGCATAGCCACTCTCCCTCTTGCTTCCTGGCTGGCTGTTGAGGCTCCCCCCTCCCTCCGTCCTTCTCCTCCCTCTCCTCCTCCTCTCTCCCTTCTTCCTCTTGCGCACATCTTCTGGAACGGCGGTGCCGATGCTGGCTGTGTGTGAGTGTGTGTTCCTGCCCAGGGCTGCTCGTTCAGGTACCGGCGTTGCTATCGCTTGGTCTCACTGAGAACAGATATCTCTAGATGGGGAACGGGTGCGCTACTTGGCACAACTTACAGGTACAATCACGCAGTCTACTGCACGCTGCTGCAGCTGTCCAACACATGCAAATGAGACTCGGATTTAACTATGGTCCCATTCCTCTGGACAACCTTTGAGACCACTGGAGGAGGAAAAAGAGGGAAACTCAGAATGTCTGTTTTGATTTTCTGAAGAAAATCACTTTGCACAGAGGCTGTCAGTCTCTTCTTAAGTAGGCTCTCTTCTTTCCCTGGCATTTGCATTTTTTGGAATATTAACAGTTTTTTTTTTATTTTAATGGGAAGATGCTTCTAATTTTGTGAGTGCTTAATAGAGGGATAAGGAGAGAAACAGAGAAAACAAGGGAACTAGGGGAATTGGAGCAAGCTGGGATTTCTCCATTGCTGTTTGAGGTTGCCCTAATTTCTTGTGAATGTTTTTGATTGTTTTTCTATGATGATTTTTAATACTTCTTTACCTACCTGGGTGCTGCTGCGGATTTCTTAACTCACTGGAGAACAGCAAGAAGCATTTTTCCCTCACGACCGACAATTTGTGCGGTGTCCCTTTTGCTTTTTCGGTCCTTTTTATTTGGCTTTTTTAAATGATTGTTTATTTCCCTGTGGATCTGTGTCAGTGTCTCTGGCCATAGTGAGATTTGGCAAGGTGAGAAGTATGGGGCTGTGAGGCTCGCTGAAGTTCCACCTTGATCTGAAGCCTCATCTGGCCACTCAGGGAAGATGTTCAGAGGCTGGAGGACACAGTTTGCTCCCCTGAGGCCTGTTGCACAGCCCCGAAACTGGAATTCAGCTTCAGTCACCCATCTGGCCTTGTGGATCATTGCCCTGGGCTTTGTGGCAGGGTCAGAACCAGGTGCTGTGGAGAGTCTCCACCACATTCACCTCTCCAATGGAAACAAGCGCCACCATATTGTGCCTATTGCTATCCACAGATCTCCTGCATCCCTAAGAGCAGGGCACAGTAAGTATTTTCTTATCCTACCATTAATGCAATCCCTAGGTAATGTGATTTCTCCAGCAGTCCATCATTGGTGTTTACTTTTAACAGTCTGTGCTTACTCCTTGTTACATTTTAATGCCAATGCAATTTCAAGTATTACTTATATGGTATTGTCTTTTTTCTTTTTTTTTAATACCTAAAAATCCCAAAAGATGTGTATTCAGCTCTGTACGACAGGGCGAGTCTAGCTTAGACCCATCCCCTTTTCTGTCTCAGCAAAGTGCCCTCCATGTCTGAGATTAGCCATATCCCTATCTCCAGATGCTCCACTGTGTCCAGATTAGCCAGGATTATAACGCTATGGCGCTCCATGTTGCCTCTGGGTGTTCGGAATAGACAAAGATGAGTTGCCTTCAGCTCTGTGGGACGTCGAGCTGTTCCTGGCCCCTGCCCTGCATGGAGTATCGATGAGGCCCCTTTGCCCATTGGGGCGAGAATGATCATGATCCAAGCATCTGAAAAGGGGAAAGAAAGCAGGGAGAATATGAGGAATTATATAACCTCATGCCAACTATTCATGCTAGACTGCAGTGTGCTTGTCTCGGTACAGTATTTGTGATGAGGGTTTTAAGAATGCTGCAGCTTTTTGTTTTCTTTTTCCCTCTTTGGCTGTACTTGTTTTCAATTTGCTCTGTCACTTTCACTCAAGGTCCTGAGATATGTTAAAGATTGAGGCAAATGATACTTAGAATAAAAAGTACTGCTTTTTTTTTTTTTCTTAGTTATCATACTGCCCTGGCATTTTTGAGTGACGTAATCACTACTGGTGTAACACTGACGTAATGCTGAAGTACCCTGGATATCACAGACCTTGTTTAACAATGCACAACAAATGTCTACAGGAACATTGTGCTTTCTCTGATATTCAAGTTTAGCATTACGAGCTTTTGAATCATGAGTTACAACTCTGTTACATAGCTGAATTGGTGTACTGAGGACGTATTTATTGGCGCAATGTAGAAGAAAGGCTGGATCCTGGCTCACTGGGTACAGATAGACCTGCCTGAACAAGGGAGTCAGTGCTCCTCAGTGATGATGAGGGAGCTGGGAGGTTTGCTGGCCTACTGAGACAACAAGAGAGGCAATTAGGCCACTCTGCCATGACCTGTCTGTACCGGACAACACTCGGCTTGCCTCCTCCTCTCCCTATGGACCTTCGGGGGGGGGGGGGGGGGGGATGTGTTGCCTCCAGACAGATTCCATGACTTAATATAACAGTTAGTGCAAATGCTTCCTCACGTTGTGATTACCGATGAGAGTCTGAGGGAGGCAGATAAAAAAAAAAGTCTTCTCACTGACATGATTGCTGATTTTGGTTGATCAGCACAGAGGGTGCATTAATGCAAACTGGGAGGCGTGCTGTTCAACATAGTACCTTGCTCCAGGACAAACCATGCTGTTGTAAAGCCCCAGCACTGTTGTCTAACGCTGTGACAGAATTGGTTTAATTTTCATGGGGCTTGTTCTTTAGACAGAGTGTCAATTAAACAAGTGCAGCTCACTTTTTCAGTAAAACCGAGACAAAGGGTGTTTTTAACTCTTTTTGCTTCATACTGTATTTGTAATTTCCATGTATTAACATAAAAGGGATTCTTCTGATGTATTACCCCCACCCATCTGTCTCGCTCTGTCTCTCATATCTTTGTTAATATTAAAATCTAATCCTATTTAGAATACTTATGTAACTGTACCTGCCTTTCGCTCTTATTGTCACAGTGCATTTAATATTGTCTCAAGTGATTAGTCCAAGGAAAGCTAACAGAGTGCTGGCAGTTAGTTCAGTATGCAAACTATCTCTGTTTCTGTGGCACGAACATTCACTTTTTCCACTTAATACGAAGCTATATGTAGTAACTCGAGCTGCCCCTATGGTGGGCTAGCCATTCATGTGTCCCAAATTTTCTGACAATATGAGCTCACAATTCCAGCAATTTCATAGGAAAAGTCACATTGCAGTCTCCCTCTCTTTCTCTCTCTCTCTCTCTCTCTCTCTCTCTCTCTCTATATATATATATATATATATATATATATATATATATATAGATATAGATATGTATCCGGGACTACCGTAAGAGCAAATATCTTTTGTTCCTTTTGTATTGAACTTGAGTGTCATTGATTTATGTGGAAAGAAGAAGAAAATTACCATGGTCAGGATGTATGAAATTGAGTTGGAGTGTGATGCATTGTTTGTTTAGGGCTAGCCGTAATGAGGTTCAGACAGTATCAACTCTGAGTAGCAGACATACCATTCATCACGGATACACTCCCAGAGGTGATAGTCTTCTTTCCCAGAGATGGGTACTGTACTCGATACGTTGGATAACTGGGTTATCATGTTTTCTTTTGGACCAGTTGTTGAGAGTGAGTAGCTGATCTGACCAGTGGGAAAAGAGTTTATTGTGTTAAAACTAGGAATCAGTGGTCAATAGGAAAACTGACTTCTTGGCCATTTTTGCATCTAACTTTTATTGATGAATGACAGTTCCAATTTGTGCCGTGTCTGCCATATCCTCATTTGCTTACTTTGCCTATGCTGTTTATATATTTGCCATCCTGTCAGAGTCATAGCCCATACGTTTAGTCAGGGTGGAGTCAACCTTCACTTTCTTGATGAGTATGCGTTGTACTTAGACGTCTGAGACCTCACCTGACACTCGTTCAATCAACAGTACCGGGAGTTTTAGCATTTCAAAGCTTGATGGTTTTATCAAAGTGGGTGAAGCAATTTAAGTGATTATAATCAATTTGAATGCTCTCCAGCTTCAGAGCTAAGGGTTGACGGGATTAGAAGCACTGTTCTTCTGCGCTGGCACTGCTGCACAGAGCAAATGAATGGAAAAACAGAGAGAAAGAGAGAGAGAAGAAATAAAAGAAGAGCCATTGTAAAGAACAACAGACACGAAGAAAGTGAAGAAAGAAAGAAAACGAGAGCGAGGAGGGAGAAAGTTGATGGTGTCTGGTGTTGTCTCGCTGCCGGTGTGTTGTGAGCTTGTATAATATAATTACTCCCATGTCTCTGAGCTGATGTCATTCTGCGATAGTGCAAGGATGACAGTATCTTTGCTTCTCTGAGGCAGAAGAGATGATAGCTGCCCTGATAGGGATCTGAGTACATGTTCCTCTGCTCTAGTGGGAGCATAGGCAGTTATTGACCTGCGAATGAGAGAGCGAAGATTGCAGTCTTTTCATTCTCCTCCTCTTCTGATGTATGAGAACAAAAACACCCTCTTTTTATTTATATGTGCTTTAAGTCTTGAACCTACTTGCATCTTGTGTTACTCGTTTGCTCTCTTTCTCGATTATTCCCTTGTGTCCTTTCTTCCAACGCTTTGCTCTTTATATCTGTTTGACCACTCTGCCTAACCCACCCCCAGCTCCCTCGTTGGTCTGCAGAGTCCATCCGAGCAGACAGAGTGGGCAGCCTTTTGTGCCTGCAGTGGTCTGTGTGGTTTCGGTGGTGACCAGGCTATGGTTGGCATGAAGGGAAATGAGACCTGACTGTGCGTGCGGTAGGCAGCGAGAGGTCGGCTGAGTAATGTGTCCGGTTTCGGATTAGAGACTTGGAAGATGGAGAAGGAGAGAGCGAAAAAGAGACCCCCTCAGTTAACTCAAGGGTATGTCTGCTCCCCTCACATGCTTAGGTCCTGGATGAGTTTGAGTCAGTGAGCTCTTTACCCAGAAGGCACATTGTGATTCATCATCAACAGCATCTTTTTCTTCACATCTCCCTATTTCTTGTTCATCCTGTCTGTTTTCACCTCTGGCTTTCTATTTCTAAAGGTAATTTTGGAAAATGAAAAGGCCCAGATGAGTAGTTGGCTGTCACTGTTCACTGCTGGTGTTTATCTATGGAAAATAAAACAAACATGATATAGAAAACTAAATGTTTGGCACAGAAATGGATAAAATGGATAAAACATATAATTGTGACATTTTCCAGTCTGCACATACGCATTTTGACAGTAAAATGTCACCATTGGTTGGTTATAGATGTGTCAAAATGTTAGCAAGCTACTAATACCAATCTAGCTAGCATAGTTAACTGTCACAAGTGTGTGCAGTGGGCCTAAAAAATGATGGAAACACGTGAAAGAAGCCTTTAATCCTCTAAAATGGCAGCACTAACACACACTATTAAATTGTCGGTGTGCACAACTTGTAACATGTCAAGCACTAGCAACACACAACTAGCTTACCTAGCATACCAGGATAGCTTGTTAGCTCTGCAATTTGGCGGGAATTGAGACTGCCAAATAATGGCAGGTCTCTGCGGTGCTACATTTGCTACTAATATATAATGAGTTAGTGTATGTAAAACTCTCTGCTCAACAAAAAGGAAGGAAGCACCCCCTTGTGGGGCTATTAAAAATGTGCTTTATAAGTTTATTGTTTACTGAGCTGAATTCTCAAGGTGAAGGACTATTAAATAAACACAATCTAGCATAAAAAAAAATTAAAGCCACCATCAAAAATACAATGGGTGATGAAATCATCGGATTACAAATAGGCGATATATTTATCCAGTAGCACAAAGTATAGTGCAACAATAACGGGCTGAAACAGGCCTATGAAAACACAGGGATTGATTATATTATTTGAAGCATTTTCGTGTGGACATGAGAAGAAAAGGACATTAATTATTTAAAATGATCAGCACAATTTTCAAATGTATTATAGGGATAAAAGTGTAAAAGATGGTAAGTTACATCATTCTTTTAGGATGCTTGAAATAGCGTTGTTTCCACATTACCATTTCTGAGCTATTGCAGACTGCTGGCTAGCATTAACTGCTAACGGAAGACGGTGAGTGTGGAGGAGTGATGCAGCTGTAGAGCAGGTCAAGGTGTTAAAGATGCAAATGAAGCAGCTTATATGGTTCCCTTCATTCTGTTCTGATTGACTCTTTAAATGCCTATCCATTTCCTAGGGGAGAGACACAAGAAAGGGAAAAAATAAGAAATGGGAATAAATAAAGCCAAGATCAAGAATGCAAAAGCCCACTTTTTTTTATTATCTAATCTGAATTGAGTTCAGTCACCCCAGAGAAACCTCATTCTCTGTCATCATAATGAGGCAGCAGCTATCTCTATGCCAGTCAAGCCCGCATATACACACACATGCACTCAGATATGCACGCTGCATACACTCACACAAAGAGCAACCCTCTTCAAAATCGTCTTTCATCTCTTTGATCACTTCGAATCACTGTCACAACCAAGTGCGAATGTGGGTAGTTAAAGCGATACGCAAATGTACACATGGGAAACCTTAATTTATAAAGTGTATCATATCATTGATTAGATCATTAAATGCCATTGAGGTAAAGTAGTTTCAACTGTACACCAATAACTCCCTTATTAATGGACTAATTGGTCGTGGATGTTGAAATCTTCCAACCTGTGCATCCACAACCATATGAGATGTTGCGGAGGATGAGTTTTTCTGGAAGTCAGCATTCAGAAGTCAAAATTGCCACTGATCATTACATTGATTTTTTTTTTTTTTACTTCGAAGTATAACTTAACTTTTACACAGTTCCTTTGGTAGAAAATCACCCTTTGCTTCCTTTCTGCGTGGGTGGATTGATTGACAACGTTCAAATTATCCTTAGCTTACCACATCATTACCTAACAACTTTAATGTCACGTATGTTGACTTAAAGATAGCCTCAAATAAGAAAACCAAATGAATGGCTGCCCTGTGTCACAATAGGAGACCGCCGTCAGAACCAGCCATGTCATAACTATTCTTCTTTTTACAATTTACAATTGCTCACCTGCAGCAGAGTGGCAACAGAAAGAAAGCTGCCCCCTAATCCACTCTAATAGGATTGTGTGGGATTTCACCTTCCTCATTGCTCCTTCCATCTCTTAGAGCCTCGGGCCTGCTGGCAAGGGCTGATAAAAACACGCCTGCCTAACACCTAAGTGCAAGCTAATATTAGCATATATTTTGCACCGCAGTGTAGAAATACAATGCATACCCACGCATATTTTTTTCTCTCTGTTTATATATTTATTTGTTGGTAGATACATGCAATGGTGTGAGATAGAGGACAGTTCTCTTATGTAGGTGCTTCTACATTGGCTGTTGATAAGGGGGAGGCAGAGCTGTATGTACATCTTAAACACAGTATGCTGCACGACCAAACTCCCTCTCAGCCATCGACACATGCGTTGTTTATTTCTGGCGGACTGTTTCTCCTGATCTTTTCCAGATTAATTTTATTGTGCGGCATCATTTCCATAAGATATGCATCTAATTAAATAATATCGCTCCACTTAGTGAGCTTACTTACAAAGTTAGACTACTCAGTAACAGGAAAAGCAGATGTTTAATCCTGCAATTAAGGCCAAGGCGTGCTCGCTGTCTCATGGGTGCAGCTTACGAAAAGAGTAAACAGTTAAAAAAAAGCAGAGGCAGTGTCATGCAGGGACGACATAAAAATCAGATACATTAACATCTTAAATAGGAATGATTTGATCTGTGATCTGTTTAAAAACCAGCAGCGCTTTTTTTACCCAAATATTTAGCATTGCACTTTACTTCATTGGCAGATTTATGGATGCACGTTGTGTCTTGTTTGTACCAAATCAAACATATTCAACAGTATCTGGTAGTGTTCACGATCCACTTACAAAGTGCGTGATGTACTGCACATACACATTGCCCCAAGCTAAACCGTGCCTTGAAAAATAGTAAAGGCTTTGGAGAATGTTGATGTTTTATGTGCAGATGCAGAGATGTTTATTAAACATCTCTATAAAAACCTTATTGCGGCACGCTCACTTTGTAATTATGTAGGTTTACATTATTGCTCATTTGCATTCATGGAGCGCCGCTAAAGTTGGAATATGCTCAGTAGTGCACAGTAGCTCTGTCTGCTCTTAAAGCAATTTTCTTGTAAGAGAAGTATTTGTGCTGATGCAGTTTGGGCTGCATATGGTGATGGACCGCCACAGTTGTCTCTAGTCTCAGATCAGAGCTTTGGCCCCGGACTCTGTTTTCTGCCTCACTTCCACTGTGTAATTATCCCCCACACTTGTCTTTTTCAGTAATTAGAACTGCAGTCATACTCCACATCTGCTGGCTCCCTAATAGAGAAGACAACAGCTTCTAGAGACCATTTGGAAGCTGTGATGTTTGGTGCATGCTACCACACAGACACACTGAAACTAAATAATGCACTGATGTCTGATGGCACACAATCAGTCAAACAGGCTTTTAACCGGGAATGAAAAAGCTGAAAATCGACTGATGCTCGAGTTTCCTTAAGTCTGACTTTGATATGTCTGTTGGCTGGCGAACAAATTAAACACTGGATGCAGAAAAATCTAATCAACAAATTGCTGGCAATCAAAATGGCTGACCTGAAAGCAGAGAAAGGGAGCATTGTGTCTGAGGAGCAAATGAGGCAAGTGATGATGAGAGAGTAAATTAGAAGCTGTCGATACTGTGAGACACTTCTATCAGAGCCAAGGCTGTTGGCGGGGGAGGCAGATATGCAGCTGGTCAGGGTAACAAAGGGCCCGTTTGGTGTATTGCTCCATTAAGACACTGGGTCTTGTCAGCTCTGCCTGGATGGGCCATTCTGCTCCACAAGGCAGGGGCTCATGTATCACTTAGGACTTAGGGGAAGTGAGGTTGGCAGAGGAGGGGAGCAGAAGGGTGTGAGTGACACTGGTCGACTGAGCATTCATGGCATAATGTTAGCAGCCCAAGGGGTAGAATTTTACCTCTACCCTGAATTGATGGTCCTCTGCCATGAAGAGCGAGGGCGGGTTTGTATGGCTACCCTAGGGCCCCGTCATGATGAGGTGAAGGCTTATCTCTTCAGAGCAATATGAAGATAAAATATGGTGAAGTGCTGCTCTGGTAAGAAGGAAGGGAAGATTTCTTGTAGATTTCTAGAGTTTGTGTCAAGGTAGAAACAGTTTAGAGCTGTAGAAATGATGTCAGAGTCTGACTGAATACAATATTGACACGTGGCACACGTGCCAAATGAGCTATTAGTCCCTTATATTTTTTATAATAGAAACTAATAAGCTAATAATTAGGATTCAAGGAGTGTCAGTTTGTCACTGTTGGTTTCAGTTGCACTCAAAATAATTTGATGACCCACATTCTCTTCTAAATATTACCAGGTGTGGTGTTTGTAGACCCAGTACCATATATCTACCATATAGCTATAATTGGGTTCCATTATAGCTATATGGTACCAAGTTTGGTTAGTGACTCTCTAGAAAAATGTGAATTCCTTCACTGGTTGACGAGTAGTTGCTTTGCAAAGTCGGTCACAGAGAGGATACTGCAACAAGAACGCTGTGACGGCTTTGATGATTAGCAGATTCACTATGAATCTGACCCTCTATGCTTCGTATGCACAGGGGGGCAGATTGTTGGGGTTTTCTCTGTTGTTAGGTCTTCACCTTACAATATATACTTCCATTGGGGTTTGTGTGCTTTTGCATTTTGCTATTGGCTGGTGTTCTCTTAAGTACATTTGACCTCTCGGGCCACCGTACAACCCTGCTTTTAAATCGTTATTTTCACGATTCTCTCTCTGTTTCCCCTCCCTCTTTCCTCTTTGCTGTGGTCGCTTTGTACTGTACTCGCCTTGAGGTCTGGCTTAAGTGCTACTCTCTCCTCATGTTTATTAGGTTCTGTTGCTCCTATGATTTTGGAGCCTGCATCTCATACCCTCTAATAAGGATGACCAATCATGGGGGCAAGCAGCAATGCCCCACTTTTAGTCTCCACTTAATTTAATTACATCAAATTAGCAAAGCAGAGAGGGGGCGGTGGTGGTGGAGGGGGAGGCTTAATCCTTTGCAGCTTATGAAGGCAGGTTGGACACTTTCAGCTGTCCTATGTGGAATAGCTGCTTTGGGATTGTCTTCATTAGAAGGAGCTTAAGGCTCATAGGTCACTGGATATTGTTAAAATAATACTGTCAAAATTGACTAATTAGAATATGTGCCTAGTCTAGTCTAAAGACTAAGGTGGCTGCGTTAGGACTTTCTTATGTATACTGGTATTATATCTTTTTTGTTTTTTGCCTTAGACCCACTTATAATTTGTCAAACAATTTTAAGTGTGAAAAAAGGTGCATTTATTATCATCAATAGAACATCAGAACATCGGATTCGCTGTTACTGCAGTACTCTAATGCCTGTAAGCAGTAAAGTATGCTGTATCAGCATAGGTCAATATTATATCTCAATCCCAAACAGTAGATATAAGTGAATCCACTATTGGCCAGTGGTGAAGATTAGTCTCTGGGCAATGAACTGTAAAAGTTTATATCGACCGTGCTGTATATATGCCAATGTGCCCAGACTTATTAAGCCAACACAAAATAAGCAGGCAGTCTGTACTCTGGGTTGATTTAGCACCTCTGTCCTCTCTGCTTTCTGCTGACTGCAAAGAGAATAGCTTAGCTCCAGTCTTCTGATAAAGACTGAAGGAAGGATTTATCACTTAAAAAAGAAGACAAAAAAAGAAGAATCGTTGAAAGAAGCAGAGCGGAGTGTGTGCAGTATGCAGTTTCCCTTTACAGGAGTGCGGCAGTTATAGCCTGGCAGATTGTTCAACAACCACTTCATGCAAACGCAATAAATGTTTTGGCTCTACACTAGCAAAACTGGAGTAAATTGATTAGGTGTCCTTGCTGTGCTATAATCCAGTGGTGTTTTTATCTGGCTGAGCAAATCTTAGCTAATCATGTTAAAATTAGAAATGGTCGCATTGAAAGTTGGTTTTGCTGTTGTTTCAGTTGTGCCGTGTGCAAGATTGTGCCTGCTTCAGCCTATGATGGAAGCTTTTCACATGCCTGCTGATTCTGTTCTAACTGTCTATCCTATTATAAGGGAGGCAGTTGTTTGTGCTGAGAGAGGATTAAGACAAGTCAACAATCCATAGTCTTTTTAGTCTCCCAAAGGGCTGCTCACACACCAGTGAAGATAGAGAAAGGCTTTTTTCCAGGATCAAGGCTTGAGAGCGAGGTTTAAATTGTTGAAAGGACCTTGCTATTCCGCAATGGAACAATGAACAGATACCGAAATAGAGATAGGGGTTGCGGTTGGCCACAGGCATCTCGTTGCGTCCAGTGTACCTCCTTTTCCAGTTCTCAGTGTCCATCTGAATTTCCTTCACTTCTCCCCGAAAGACAGACAACCTGTGCTGTAACTGCCCACTCTGAATAATTGGAAAAACAATTGCTCTCATTTTTTCAGACTTCCTTTTGTTCACTGCACTTGATTTTCACCAACACAGAGAAGCTGTCAGTCAAAGGTGACAGGCAATTAATCACCTTACACGCCAAAGTTACATCAAGCACAAAGATGATACATGACAGGAGGGTCTGTTTCCTGCTTGTGTCTTTTTTTCCCTTTCTTCTTTGAGTCTTTGTCATGCAATTTAAAAAATATGTTCTAACTAAAAGATTTTTCCTGTAATTACTGTGAATAGTTTTTGTAGTCTAAGAATATACTCTGACTAATTCAGCAAAGACAAAGCCCATACAGCAAAAATATATCAACAACGACACTGTTAAATTAGTCTGTAGCACCTAAAAACATCACCTAATCCGTTATACGGCAATGGCTACATTCACGCCATGAAATGCTTCTCTAAAACACAAACCTTTTGTGTGAGGTAAAATTTTGGTATACTGCAGTAGTAAAATAATAAGAAGAAAGTAGAAAATGTTTTTGTTTGCATTGCAGACAAAAGGTTAAGCAAAAGCTATCTTGCCTGTATCGCTTTAATATGAGGGAAATAAGCTTGACATGAGAAGACATCTGCCATTCTTGCCTTTGAGTAAAAATTCTTTGTTTTTTATGATATTTTCATTTCATTTGTGTGAAAAACCTATAGGAGATTAGAGTAAACTGACTTTTGTCTGTGCATTTGTGGACGTCGACAAGGAGAATACTACACTAGTTGTGGATGTGGTTTGGCCACTCATCAGAGCAGAGTGTGTTCTGATAAATCGGATGTACAGTACAAAAGGGATTCAAGGAAAAAAAGCTCTCTCAAGAGAAAACTCATGTCCTTGTGCAAAAGGTCCAAAATTGCCCAAAGCAAATTTATGGCACTAAATTTAATTATCGTTGGAAGAGATAGTATTGGGATATTGTGCTGTTCTGGTGCTAAAAGCTTCATTGCAGAATGAAAGAAATGGTTCAATGACATTAGGTGAAGAACCAATTGAACTAGCAGGGCGCTCCAGGGATAGTGTGGCTGGGAGAAACATGCATCCACCACTATGTTTCTTTTTTTTTTCACTGTACAGCTACACGTAGCTATGCCTGGAGTGGGAAAAAATAGCACATTTTTGCTGTCAGATTATCCTAAAAAATTACCTTACATACCTGTAGAAGAACTCGGTAAATGTATGAATAGGATCTCATTCATACATGCACTGTGCACATGACTTAATAAAGTAGAAATGTGACTGCAGTATCTCACACACCACTGTTGGTACGGACTCAGAAGGTGTGTAGGACAAGAAACCGCCATGATTCCTCTCCTCTAGAGCAGTTAAGTTCACAGCGTGTCACCAGAACAGCAAACAGCCACAGACAAGAAAAACCTTGACAGAAATGCCACCTTGCCAACACAAAGGCCCACAATGCACCAGCAGGAGAACATAGTGCTTACATTACATGAGTACCCACAGAGACGTCTTCTGGTATAAATAAGCTAGGTTTTGCATTTACACCAGATGCAACAAATAATAAATAGTAGGAAGGAAATAGGTGCAAAAATACATAAATATACACACTGATAGTGGTGTAATAGGAACAGTCACTGCTGGAGCTCAACAGACAAAGAAAAGATCGATACAGTACAAAAGAATAACATAAAGCCTTTACAGTGGTGTAAAAAAGAGATTACATAAACATGAAGCAAGATTTTGGATTAAAATGTAACTGAAATATAGAAAAAACAAAGGTTTATTTATTCAAATAATACATGATTAAAGAAATGATGCTTGGTATAAACTCAAGTAATTTTCATTTAACCAGATTCCATTAAATTTCACATTTTGCTTTGTACTCATTAAATTAAAATGTCAGCAGGATACATAAGAAAACACTGTTGTTGTCACCAAAATCAGACAAATAAAAAATGTTACAGATTACTAACAGTAATAATAAATAATATATATATATATATAAAAATAAGTGTAAAGCAACAGTTCCTTCAATAAATACACTTGTAACAGAATTTTGTTACTGTAAAACGTTCCAAAAGAATGGTACTCTACTTTCATTACACAAAAACTGATCCACATTCACTTAAATGACAGGAAGTGACTGTAGAAATGAAAAGATTGCCTTACAGAGCCTTCACAATAGCACCCACACGAAGCCAAAGAATAAATGTTAAAGATCTTTAATACTAATGCTGTGACCAGTATATCTTTGTCTAGCTGAAGTAAACAAGTCGGGAAAATAGGAAAAAAATATAGAATTGTAGTTCAGACACATAATCCGTTGACATTTAAATCACTTCTTCTGTTCACATCACAAGAGCTCTGAATAATATTTGATACATTTTGTCTGCTGCTATAAATAAAATAATACCGTGGATAAAACAAGAATCGATTGACTGATAGATACGAGGTATTGGCATCATTATTTTGGATCATGGAGTGTGATGTGCCATTTAATTATACACTGAGTCCGTGTGAATAGTGCCCCTACTCGACTGTCTTTGCAATTCGCAGCTTTGTAATTGCTGCCAAGTTAGAACATGCAGCTGAAAAGATATTTAATTAGCTATGCTTTTGAAAGGTTCTGTTCATAACCTCACAGTCTATTTACCACTTCATCTCCTCAACTACTAGACCATTTAATTGTCCTAAAAGGTAAAATAGAGTGAGAGAAAAGGAGATCAGAAGGGGGCTTGTTGTCTCACAGTTTTCCTGCACGGCACTAAATCTTCAGGAGCATTGATCAGAGATAGGGCCTTTACCAGATCCCGATAGTGTCGGATTGGCTAAAAGTGTCCTCATAAATCGTGGTAATGATTTCTGTGAAAACTGAAATGGTAAACCAATACACATCATTAAGCTTCTTTTAATAGCACTCCTCCCAGGAGGGTGAGCACACCCAAAAAATAGATATCTATTTTTATGAATAAATGATGTAACAGATGTTAAACAAAAACAAAACAAAAAAATCTTTCTTCCTTTGGGATTCCATGCAAGGGATGCACAAAAAATGATCAAAAATCACAATTTCAAACAGCTACACTATATTCCAAATCTGAGGTAATCTATTTTTGCACGCCAGTCATTACGGGAATCCATCGCAGCAAACAGAGAGAAACGCTAGTGTTTGGTCCTGACAGAAAGCAGATCTATAATGTCATCTCTCCTTTTTCGTATTTCCATCACAACTATGTAATTATGATTGGATTCCTCCCTCGTTTCTCGGCAGAGGCGGTAATATGAGGCGCCTTGTGATGGCAGTGTTGGAGGTTAGAGGAAAGACAGTCTGCTGGCCTGACCTTAGCCTAACAGTGTAGTCAAACACACTGCCTGCTTTGCGTATCCGCTCCTCCCACATCTGCTACACTAAGGCACACAGCCAGGATGCTTTGGTTTGCTCACACCTGTCTGTTCTTATGACACTGCATCACATTCTGAACATACAGAGCCTATAGGACAGTTTGCTATATGCTGCTACCTCTTTACAGTGGAAATAGATGAAGACATTGCGAAGCCACAGCCAAGAGGGCCTTAACACACACACACACACACACATACACACACACACACACACACACACACAGGCCATGTTTGCTATTCTACAGTCTACTATCCCACACACCTCTTAGGCCAAATGCAGGAGAACTCCTGGGATGGTGCTACATTTTTAATGAAAGCAGAGTGTTTGATCTGCCAATGTTTATCTTCTTTGATGTTAACTGACACAGTAGAGAGCAGCCAGCTCTCAATGTAGTCCAACACGAGGACAGATTAATTCATTATCCTTTAACAGTGGAAGATTGCGGTTGAGGAGTTCATCCTGGAGGTCTGGTCGAGGATCCGTAGCAGCCTTGAGTAAGACCTCCAGAAACACCGTCTCTGCGTTTCTGCAGCGTGACCCCTCTGGGGAAAGGACTACAAATGTCAGAGAAGCATGCATTAATGCTTCTGGGGATAGGTAAAACGAGAAAATCGTAATTACATTCAGTTTCACAGATCTTGTATTGTGCATAGCTTCACCTCTGTTGCACCTGTACCTTGTACTTTCATTTTTTATTTATTTATTTTTTCATTAAACAGTGGGTGAATAGGGAATAAACTGAAACTCTTGTCAAATTAAAGAGACAACAAACGGGAAGAATATCCAGGACACCACTGTATCTAATGACTACAACAGATCCATATCAGCTCTGGTGTCCCAGGAGAGAACACAAATAACAAATATGGAGCCAGTGCATAATTACTCCCCAGCACTGGAGTTACAGAGGCATGTGTCTGCTGATTTCATGCCATTGCACAACTGTGTAGGTGTGCATTAGCCATGTTTCTTCGTGTATCTTAATCCTCAACAGTCCCCCAAGGACTTCCCAGTAGTTTTACATGCTTGTAAGGATTTAACACAGCTTCAACACATATTGGCAACCTTATTATCTGCATGTTGGTTTCGGAACCACTCAGCTGTTCGTTTTGTCGACCTTTGGTACCATGATTTGAGTGTTTCTTAGCTTAAAAGCACTTATTTTCCCCCCTCTTTTTTTCTATCTTTTTTTTTAACAGTACCGGTAAATAAGCTCTTAGTGGGAGAAAGTGGGTGTCAGATCATATGAATAGACTGAGGGGGAATTAGATGCTTAAGGGCCCGATGAGTTCCAGCACTGACATGGTTTAAAAGCACTTAATTATAATAAGCTGGAACGTTCAGCGAGTGTTAGGTGGCTTGGGGGAAACGGAGACGGTGACAACAGTCCAGCGCGAGCTACACGGAATCGAAGATTACTCTGTGACTGGGCCAACATCAGATATGCATTAGTGAAACAAGAAGAGCTTTTTCAGTGGTAGCCGCCAGACTTCATGAAAAAGAAATGCAGCCCGCCTCGCAAATACATCACACATAATGTCTTTCCCTTTGTAGAAGTCATCAAGCTTCATAACGCTTTTTCCATTAGGAGAACAAAAAATGCTTACAGTGTTATATCATTAAGTTTTACAAATGCGAGTTATGCTTTATGAAAACAATAAATCCCGCCATAGATCTCGATGTCCCAACCTCGTTGGTTAATCACATTATTGTTAATTAATGATGCAATTCTTTTTAGCTAATGGTTGACAGTGTGTATTGACTCAAACGAGGGGATGAAATTGGAAAACGGGACTTGAGAGCAGACTGATGCGCTTTAATCGCTGCACTATGAAGCAGAGCTAGGAGAAAGCAAACAACAGGATCTATAAAGAAAATGCAAAATGTATCGATGGTTTTATAACCTCGTGAACTGGTTTACAAGAAAATATCGGAATTACAGTCAGAATGATTTATTATCTATTGTTCAGGCTAAGGCTGTTTAACTCCCTGCCCCTATGAATATTAACATACTCCGCCTCGCTTGCACTCTCTCCCGACTTCTCCTTCTCTTTCACACTTCCACATGTAAATGCTTCGCACACTAACAGAGCTCCTCGTCTAATTTTTCACTAAGATAGCAGTTTTTATGCTAATCTGACAGCTGCATTTATTTGCGGGCTTTCTCGCTGCCGTTGATTTCCCAATCACATGCCCTATTTGTTCACAATTGTGCACACGTAACCAAGTTTGTTCACAACCTTACTGTGTTTGCGTCCTGGAAAGAAAGAAAAAAAAAACCATGGATTATAACACTGTCTTAATCTCAAAACATGAGGATGACAGTAAACGTGAACAGAATCCCACAGAATTAGCTGAGATGGACTCATTTCGAAGCATCAGTTTGACTAGGTCACCGGCTTAACGCTGCACAGCACTTTCTCACTGAATAGCTAAGTAATTAGAAGCACTCTTCCATCTACTAGGTCATGTTTGAACCCTTTTATGCAGCCGCTAAAGACAACAAGGTAATGCAGCACGACAGGAAATGGCTGGTTTGGAGGTCACAAGAAGGGCATAATTGGACCAGCCAGTCAATAATGCTGCTATCTCCATCTGCCTTTGAGGCTGCTAATGAAGCATGAGAGATGGGGAGGTGCCCATTTGGCATGCTGGCTACCTGTGAACCAGGGGACACGGCCGCACATTCTCTTGCATTCACTCGTATCTCTTCCCTCTAGAGGTGAAACGGGCAGTAGCGGTAAAACTGAGCGGCTGTGCAGGATTGTGAGGAAATCGGAACCAGTACCTGCCTCCCTCGTTTTCGCTGAACGTTCTCCTACTCATGAATTGACACGAGTGTACTTCAGACGGGGCTGAGAGCCGTTCAAGAGTGATATGTTGCTCATTGCTTTGCAGAATCATCGCTCTGCACAATAAAACACTCCAGACTGACGGTGCTCTGTACACACGGCATTGACGCCGGCTTTACTGTGTTAATAATGTTTGCGTGTTGACAGTCAGTGAGTCACGCCTGATAGACGGATGAAAGAAGAAGAACACTATTAACATCTTTAATTCTGGTCTTATCTCTTTCAGCGGGAACAACATACATATTTGGACGAGACGGTGGACTGATCACATACACATGGCCACCAAATGACCGTCCTAGCACGAGGGCAGACCGACTAGCCATTGGCTTCAGCACACATCTGAAGGATGCTGTCCTGGTGAGGGTGGATAGCTCCTCTGGTCTTGGAGACTTCTTGAAGCTCCACATTGTAAGTCAACAATATGTTATTTCTATGTTTTCAGAGCAAAAGTACACATTTACAGCATTTTCACATTAATGATCACTAAGACATCAATCCATCTATCGATCCATATGTTTTCTTCAGCTGGAGGTATCCCAGCTGTCACAGGGCGAAACCTAGCTCACTAAAACCTACTTTTTTTAAATTGGCTTCTTACTGAAGTGGGATCCTACATGAACATGATGAAGGGCTTTTGACTGCAATCTTGTAACTGTTTCCTGGGGCCTAAATGGGGATTGGGGATTAATTGTGTTGAAGTTAAGAACCTCTAAAGAAGTGTATAGTTGTGTACAGCTAACAGTAGGTTAATGCGTGTGATAAAAAGGAGCCCACGCTTGCTCACCTCGCCTCTGAGTGTGACAGCTGCAGAAACAGAGGCAAATTAAGGGTCAGTTCTATACAGTGCATAGCTGACCTGGACATAATTCTGCTGGCTAGCACATGACCTTCCTATCACAAGCTCCCACTTACTGACAGTAATGCTGATGCTGGCCAGGAGCATACAGGAACATTGCTCACACGTACACACATGTTAAAGCTACACACCAACAACCCACAAAAAAACATGAAATTGGTCTTGAAGTTTGTCTCAACCCCAGCTGCCCACACACTGAGATTCACACTTACAGTAAGCAAACTGTGACATAAGCAGGCCTATCCCGAGGACATAGAGAAGCAATGATGTTGTTTTTTAGAGAGGCCCCCATAGTTGCTGTGCTTGGACATGGGTTATTTTCTGTTTTGCCTGGTTTTTGTTTTTTGTTGTTACATTTTTCTCCCCAAGCTTTGGGGACAAATGGTTTTTAGCCCCTAGTCCAGAAGAAGCTGTCCAGTTTAAAATGATGTAAGGTATTTAATGCAGACCGTTCATCACTAAATGCCATATAGGGACAGAAACAAGATGTTCAAAAGGACATATATTAAAATATGGTTAAGGTGTAGATGTGCTCACTTGGATGTGTGAATGCTCTCCCACAATCCTCACATCTTCTGCTGCTTTCTGAGCACCTTTTCTCATGCAGCAGAAACATACTGTATCAGACTGGGTTAAAACAGGAGAAATCTCCATTATAATTTAAACGATGAAAATATCTTTGGACCCCTAATACATAGAAATCTACCCACTAACTTGCACATCATTTTTGCTAACTTATTTGTGTTATTTCTGTCAAAATGTTTTCCAATTTAAATACAATGAGTGGTACTGCTATTTATTACGGTGGCCCTGAGAGAAGAAATTCACTGCAACGTAAGAACACGCCACCAAATAGAAAAATGCTGCAAAAGCATACAATACACAACAGAATATGTGTAAACCACAAAGGAAGTGGGAAAAACACAAGGAAAGTGTTTTTGGAGACAAAATAATGTGAAGGAACAGCTGTGAAAGTGACAGAAACTAAAACATGTGAAGGATCGCGCTGAAAAACGAACAAAAAGAAACGGAGGTTTTATCCGTGTTGTGAGGGGAAAAAAAGATGTGTGGTGGTGTGGGTTTTAATCATGCGATCCATGTGTGTGAAGGTTCTCAGTCATCCAGGTTATCGTAGTCTAAGGAGCTGCGAAACTGTGAACGACCATCTTTGAACACAGGGCGGGGCTTACGACAACCAACTGTCTGCCATCTATAATCCATTTTTGAGATCCCTTCCCAGACGCCTTGACGGTCACTCACATCCTGGGCCATTTGATCTCAGTAAATCACATGATAAGGTGGGGCTAGGCTTCACAATGGGTTCACCTGAAACCTTGGCTGATTGTGACCCACACCTGTTTTCACCCCTTGGCTTGTGTGATTAGGTAGAGGATCAATAGGGGGTCCACGACCCTCTTGGGGACACTCCCACAGGGCCTAAAATCTGGGACTCTCCCCCATTTTCTCTTAGAACTAAAGAAGCTTCTTGGATGAGAGGTGAAACGTCTTCAAGAAACCTAAAGACGTCCAGATGCTTTTCTTTCCAAGCGCCTCAGACTACATATGATCATATATTACTGTATAATTCATACAACGTTTATGTTAGCTTGTGACTTGTGACACGTTACTGTTTGACCTCTCAGGGCCACCGTAACTTGGGACCTTTAGGCTACAGGTTAAAATAATATAACACTTTGCACTTACTAGAAATCTCCAGCATGTTATAAGCCCTTAATACACGTGTGCGCCAAGCTGTGCATTACAACATTCCTCTTCCTGGCACTGGAGGAAATGCACAAAGGTGCATTTTCTGCCGAAAGACAAAGGTCACATCTTGTGGAAACACAAGATGACAGCGTCAGCGTGTATGCCAGGTTTCAGATTCGCTGTGAACGAGTGATGAATGCTAGAGGTTATAGGCTTGAGCCTCACCGACAAGCGAGGTGACAGAGGGGAGTCTCACATTGTATAACAAGACAGGAAGATCATGCAGCTTACAAAAAGATGCATGCACATCCTCCTCGTGGAAAAGTGTACCAATCCAATGACATTTTGCAGGGAGAAATTGTTTATAACGCATGTTCATACAGCAGGGGCAGTGGCTTGTGAGAATCCCCTCTCCTCTCGCATCAGCAGTCACTCTGAAAGCTCATTTGTTTATTTCTGCACATTTCATTAGATGAGCGTGAGAGAAAAATAGCTTTAAAGAGAGGAAGGAGGCATGAACAGGGTGACTTAAGACATGCTTTTGATTTTGTGACATAAAAGCAGTAAATAACTTGTAGCGTTTACAGGTTTTTATAATTTAAACTGCAATGTGACCAACGGGTTTTGTCAAATGTTAATTACGAATAAAAAAAAACCTACATGTTTTAACATGTCAATTTAAACTTAAAATTAGCCAATGAATCTGTCTCTGAAAGACTTGTTGAATAACATTGTCATATAGGTCTATTTCTTTAGTTCTGAAACGCAGCCAAATGAAAGAATAGCAGAAAATTAAATCACGACATATTAAAAAAAGATACATCTTATGAAACAAACCATCTAGACGCTTCTGTCATCTCCTTATTAATTACAGAGGAAAGGACGTGTTTTACAGTGGTCCATTAAACACAATGAACTGTGCAAAATTGCCACTTTGATGCTTTTCTTCTCAAGAATAGCAGCACTCAGCGTGTCACCTACAAAACCCATAACTAGTTGAACTGCACCCTTAGTGGATCAGGCTGTAAAATGAAACAATATTGCAATATATTGGCCATTCCCAACAGTATCCCTCTCGCTCCTTTCAGTTACCTCAGCTCTGAGCAGAAATGTCTTCGGAGGAGTGTATCTTCAGCTGTATGAGATGGGATTAGACCAGATTTCAGTATTTACCCCCCTCCTGCTCCATCCTCTACATCCCCCACCCTTCCTAATCTCCTGCTCCCATTTCATGATGACAGGAAACCCAGCGGGGCTTGAAGGACGCCATCTCAGCTCACGCTCGCAAGAGGGAATTTTCTGAGTAAAATGTGGAGACTATGATTTAAATGCACCTCAAAGGAGGTGTGATCCTTCCCCCGCCTCGCTTTTTCCAATGCAGATAAAGACAATGACTGTGAAGTCAGCGAACCATCAAATGTACGACAATCACTTTCCTCGGGCTTATTACCGCAGCGCACGTGGAAGAGGGACAAGATTCATAATAATGTTCTTGCCGTCTCACCAATTACGATGATACTCCACAATCCCTTTCACGTTTTCTAAGGTGAAGTGTATTCATGAGACTACAAGAACAAGTATCCCACATGGATGTAAGTCTTCTCTGTACATGATAGTGCGGCTTGGAAAAGAAGCCATGTATATAATTAATTGCGCTGTAGCTGAAAGTCAAATCCACACAATGACATTATGCAAAACAGAGAGTTAGGGATGTAATGATCCTTGGTGGGTCTATTCAACGGTGTAATCCACACAGAAGAGGAATTGGTACAAAGTTTATAAGATATGGGTATGGAATACTTTTCTCTGTTAAACAGTTTACTGTGCAATGGCTGTGAAATTTCACCACAGAATACTAAAGCGAGTGCGCATTTTACTTTTACGCTGTCAAGGAAGTGCCATTTATTTTTCTGCACAAACAAGGGGTGTTGGTGTCTGTTATTGGAAATCCATCTGTACATTTTTAGGAAACCATTTACTCTGAAGCTTTGCAGTAGCGTTTTTTCTTCTTTGTTTTTTTTTTTTTTTGTTGTTGTCAATGAGCAGCGGTGACACCGACTATCAGAGGCTCTCCTCAGTCTCAGGCAGGGCCCCGAGGGGCCCACTCAGCTTGTTTTGTGCTGGCACTCAATCTCAGTGTAGGGGTTGGGGACTATTCCAAGTGCTTTCTTCTTTTCCTTCTTCTAATTGCATGCATCGCTTTAAAAAAAAAAAAAAACAGGCAATGAAGGCACGCTGGCTAAGACGGCAACACTGTGAAGTTAATATATTCCACGGAGCAGAGAGGATGGTGGAGAAATAATGACTTCTCTAGTGGAGCATTGCTCCCTTCGGTCCTCCTTTAGCTGACTACCAGAAAGGGGGTTCTTCCTCTGATGGAAGACACCTTTAATTGCAGTTTCAACTCCTGCTCTCTACCCTATTAATCATGTAAAATGGCTTGAGAAGAGAGACTACCTTGCACACTGTCTGAGCATCTCAGTTTCGAGTGGGAAAACGTCAACTTTTATATGTTCTTTTGGAGTTCACATTACTTATAAAGTTCTGATTATTCACAATCGTGTGCTTCATTAGATGAACACTGCACTTTCACATTCGGTGCTATGAGATTGTTACCTGGGAGAGGTGCTGCAGGTCTCAGGAGAGAGCCTGTGTCACGCTATTCCCCATGCTCCTATTAAAACACATGTCCAGGGAAGGGATCTTATTCTCATCCACAGTCGTGTTAAGGTCTCACACCCAGTAATTACCTCGCTATGCGCAGACATAGAACACAGCCGCATGCAATACCCCCAGGATTTCTGTGTATACAGCCTTCCTGCATTACTTCCCCAGTCAGTGCATATCAATAATTAGCAACTGAGCAACTGATAGTTGGACCAACTGGAAATGGAGAAGAAATGAACAAGCTCGTGTCAACTTGTGTGCAGGCGTGTGCGATTCCATGTCCAGCTAAAGGTTTTAAAATCATTTTCATATGTTGGATGCTTTTAGTGTTTGAACAGCCTTTACTTTAACTGTTGTTGCCATGGCAACTATTCCAATATAGTCTGCTGGACTTAGCTCCGTGGTGAAAATGTTCATTTTAAGCTGATTTAAAGTTAAATAGATTACATTATTTCAAATGTAAAACTGCAGTATACCATTTCTGTTATTTAAAATGCACAAATGCAAGCTATACATGCATGCAGTGCATCTTTGTAACTTTACATGAAATCAAGACTTTATATAATAGATGTTGCCACCAAGATTCCGCCCGTTGCTCTGCACATCTCCAATTCGAAGCCTCGGTGCTTCTTATTCACTAACACTAGGAAACAAGATGCATCCCCGGCTGTGAATCACACAACAGTAGATTTTCGCTCACTGGAGCACAGAGTTATTGGATGTGATGTACTATTTTACATTTTTTATTTTTAAAAATAATTTCTTTTGAAATGCTCCTCAAGGCGTCAACATCACAAATGCGGTTGACAGGTCCTCCTCAAATTGGAGGAGGTGAAGTCTGGCAGACAGCTGCCTGCTACACACACCTGTGTCTGCATGCAGCTGCCAGTCAACACCGCTAACTTTAAGCCTTAAGAAAGTTTGGATGAGTTAAGAAGTAAAACAAAAAGAAAAAAGAAAAACAAGCTATGGAGACCATTTTTGATGGTTTTCCTTTTTTCCTCCCTTTTAAAGTAAAAGCAGAATGAACGAGCCTTTGAGGTCCAGATTTTACTCCCATGTCACATATAACGTCATAATCGACGTACTTTTGGATGATGCCTCAAGTGGTTACTGAAGGAACTGCATTTTCCGTGAATAAAATCTGTAAAATTACGAAAAATGTCATCCAAATACAGATGCGTTTCCCATGACATTATTCATCATTTAACTGTCATGCTCCAACAAGCAGAGTGTAGGAGAAAACACATTCATCACAAGCGATTTTGCTTCCCACGGTTTGTGCTGACACGAGTCACTCTTAATGCTACAGTTACCCCGCCTCCCTGGGACAACATCTTAAGACAGCCTTAGCTGCCAACCTGCTCCACATTAATCAGAATCAGCAAAAACCAACAGAGCGTGTAATTTGAGGATCATCAGCGCAATGCGACAGATGGCAAAAGGCCAAAGTTTTCCTTTCAGCCTGCTTGACCACCTTTTTTTCAAGATATATTCTATTTTATGTTGTGGAGGTTTCCCTGCATTCCCACTACTCCTATTTATGGGATCTTGTAATAAAAGCCTGAATAGCAAGAATCACAGAATCAGCCCTCACAGCCTAACTCCTCTCCTTGCTTTCCCTTTGTGTGACCAAGTGTCAGTGAAACCAGAACTGCCATTTGCTTGTCAGTATGTTTGGCAGGTTGCAGCGCAGTCTGTGGCGAAGCTAGGCTAATGGCACTGTAATAGTGAATTAACTGCTGACCGTAATGAGGAGATAGCACTGAAAGGAATGAAATGAATCATTTACTGCTGATTCACTCTCCCCAACATGAATGGGGAGGAGACGGCAGTAAGAAAGTGCAATGCCTAATAACCCAGGCGGTGCATATATTTAGCATGCAGATTTTGAGCCTTAATTGTTAAAGTGGCGATGAGCAGTGTTATTAGTGTGGTAATACGCTGGTAAATATGGCATTGATTTTATGTTGGCTGTGACCGATTGTAGCGAAAGGATGTACGCGACAGTGAATGGCCCCCTATCTCTTTTAGTCATAGACGGGACATCCACTCTGCTCGGATGATGTACCTGACCTCAAAGAATCAAATCTCATCATCTCCATATTGAGAAGAGACAGCGCTAGAATTGCCATTACTCATCTTTCAATTCCAATCATTTCTCAATTTGTTCAAGCTCTTTGCCACTACAAAGCCAAGTGGTCCATGAAGAGGAATGAATGTGTGTGTGTGTGTGTGTGTGTGTGTGTGTGTGTGTGTGTGTGTGTGTGTGTGTGTGTGTGTGTGTGTGAGAGAGACAGAGAGCGAGCGAGGGGAAGATCTGTGTGCATGTGTATTTGAGAGGGCAGGACAATAATGTGTCTTCACTTTTATTAGTGTAACAAATCACAGCGAGCACAGCTTGTCATTCTCAAAGCTGTACATCAATATGTTCTAGGCTTGCCTCATACAGAACAATATTGCCATGGCTAACATGGGGTAAATTTGATTTCATCGTCAATGTTACACTGTTAGGCATGTTCGCTTTTTGGGGAGTTACAAGGTTAGAAGCGTCAACATTGTGTTTGTTTTTATCTGTGTGAAACATTTTTTGATTGGCTCAGCTATTCTCCAAAGTTCTCGCTGAGCACATTTGTGCAGAGCGCTCAGGCTGCTTAGCCTCAAACGTTGCTCAGATTTTAAGATTCTTACTTTAAAAAGAAAAGAATTTAAAAAGAAACTTAAAGGCAGACCTCAGTATGCTGAAGCATGAGTTTTTGTGTGTGTTTTGTTTCTTTTTTTGGAGTGCCACAGCATGGAGTCACCATAGTTGTTGACTTCTGACACAGCTGCCCCGAGCCTCGGGGTGAGATAAAAATAGCCTTCTTTTTCTTGCTCCATTACAGTGAGCTGTAGCTCAGCGTCCCCAAACTATCACACGTAGAGCTTATTTTTATAGGAAGTACATCGTTATTCTTTTAATGCTGATTGCCTCGTTACAACAAGTATATCATCGAATATAATCTGAACAGTAACAGATGATGAAGCATAAATAGGGATAGTGTGAATAAATCTAAATAACTGTAGCACTGCATTAGTGTCTTCTAGTTTTCCCCCCCTTTTTGACAAGCAATGTAAAACTCTCTGAGGAATGACTTAACATGGAGTGAGAATAGCTGTTTTCTGTTGTCATTACACTTGTGCTAGTGGCTGTATGATTTCATTGTTAGAAAGTCAAGGGAAATGTATTTCTTGAAGCATACACAAGCATGTTTGTATGCGCTTTTAGAGATGTTGCCACACTTGCGCTGCACGCCCCTTTAAGTCCACTTATAATAACCGAGGTTGAAGCACAAGTAAGGCAATTTGGACCGGGCCAAGTCTAAAATTACTTATACAATTACTTACACATATCCCTGGCAAAGACAAATCTTCTCTGCTAATTATTCCGTAATTGTTGTCGGTGCCCTGTTGTTGATGGCTTCCATGGTGCTTTGTGTGGGGCTGCATGGAATATTTAACAGACAGCTCGCCTTGTTCCGGTCAACTTAATTACCTTTTTTTTTTCACTGCGGCACTGTTCTTCTCACCAGCCTGTTGTGTTTTCACACACATAAATATAATACACATATAAGCATGTTGTTTTTAATTATGTGCTGCTGTGGAAACATTTTGCAGCATGGCACAGTAGGCAGAGCGGCGTGTGCTATTAGTGGTTTAGCTCAGATAACTGTAGCCTTGAATTATTGTATTCCCCTTTCCATTTCATATATATATATATCATTTTGTTTGAATATCTTGTATGTGCCAGGAACACGAAAATTATCCTCCTTTGTTACAGTTTGCTTTCACCAGTAAGCCGCACAGGCTCATAAAACATTTAGAGTGAATGAGCAGCAGGAAGCTATAGATTGAAACAGATCTTTTGGATGTATGGAAATCAGCATAAATGAAACTAAACTTGACTGAGGTTAGTGTGGTGGGGGAACCGTATCCGCTCTTAAAATGTCTCAGACTTCTGAGGGAGCAACCACATAGTCAGCAGAAACACTCATCTTCCTCTTGTCCCCTGTTTTCATTTATGAATAATGGATTTAGTAGCCCTTCCTATATCCTCTATTGCTGCCAGTCAATATTACTAAAGACTAACCTGGAAACACAGCTATTGTAATTTCAGGTGTATATGCCGAGGAGCACTTGACATTCAAGTTAAATATTGCAAGACGGATGTGTATTTTCTTCATTGGTATTGCTTTTGGGGCAGACTGTCTGGCCACTACCTTCTATTGTCTTCCAGCTATAAGAGTGTAATGTTGCAGACAGGAATTCTAAGTGAGCCTCTGGTCATAGATACTTTATACCACAACCTCATCAAAGGAAAATTTGTATGTGTGCGTGTGTCTGTATGCGCGCGCGTGTGAATGCATTTCATTCTCGGCTGCCTCCCCGCTATAATAAGAGCTGCTGTGCAGTGAGGGCTGCTGGTGCGAGAGCAAACAATCCATGACGTGTCAGCAGCCTACATGTGCAGCGCACCTCATACAGGGAGATCAAACAGACAGGCACATGTTGTTCCTTTGTCCTCTTCCATCCCTCAGGTAAGCGCACGAGGTTGAGCAGGGCACCCCTGGATTTGTGGCCTCATTCTTCTCAGTTTATCAGCCATGCCGCGCGCCTTACCTCGGGAGAAAAGACAGACACTGCGCAGAGAGAAGGCTGGGATTTGTTTATGTTGCAGTAAATGTTGCACTATCGAAGAGGTGCTAAACTTTATGGCCTGTTTTGCGCGTCTTCTAAGTAGTTGGTATGAGTGATGATTTGGTTTGCTTTTTCCCAGAAGGGCGAAGCAAACACCTTGACAACAGTAATTAAAAGTGTATGTGAGGCCTAAATCATTTTCTTCTCTCCTTCTCCTCCCTTCACCTGGCCTAATAAATCAGTTATGCTTGAAGTGTCTCCCTCTCCTTAACTCTTTATTTCACTTGCGCATTTTGTGAAATAGCCCCGTGTCTGACAAGGAGGGGTTATAAAAGATGTAGAAAATTGTTGTGGGAATTCTATGTCTCTGCTGGATCCAGACTGCGCTTAACACTTGAAGTCAAAGCTTTAATGTGGCTTCAGCACAGAAGCATTACAACATCTGATCATGTATAAAGCTAAAGCATTTAAAGTGTATACACTATAGCTGAGAGTTACTATGAATTATGTGTTTTGTAATTGACCTTCTAATTGTGGTATGAGATCCATCCATCCAGCCATTTTCCTTTGTTATCCTATTCAGAGTTGTTAGAGGTTTGGATCTGGGAGAAAAAACAAAAAGAAGGCGCCGTCAGCTCTCTTTAGAATACAAACATAACATGTTTATCACGAGGCCAGTTGAGGAGAAAAATGCAGTGAGCAGGAGATGTCACCCAAGTGATGCCTCAGAGTACAAAGCGAAAAAAAAAGTCACCCAAATCAATGCCATATCCATCTATGCCCACTCTTTAACCCATGTAGTCATTTCTGTGGCAATTAAAGGCCAGAATGCTGTTGTTATTTATATGAAAATGTAACTGCTATTGAGTGCCAGTGTCGCCCACCACGCTTCTTTAGTCAGTAGCAGCACAAATCAATGGCCAGCCAGTCAGCTAGTCTGTGTGTGTTTGTTTTTAAATCCATAAACATCCACTCAATAAACTCGCAAACCTTGGTCATTGCAGCCATTATTATGGTATTTCCAAGCTGGAAGTAATTGTATAATCATTACCACTTCATGAAATCGTAATAGGTGCTGCAGATTAGAGACAAAGTAATGGCATGAGCCAGGAACTTGTGACTCCATCACTATTAAACAGATGGCAATGAAAAGTTTCTTTGTGTCCACACGCAGCACAGGCCAAGACCTTTTTTTATAGTTTGCTTTCATCCATTACATCTGTAATGTTTAGCCTTGTTAGTCTGGCAGCAGCCACACACACATTTTACATGTCATTAACAACCACAGCTCACATTAAAAAGGCGCACAGTGATGCATTTTTAAAGAATGTGGCCGCTCACTGTCTCTGTTATTATCAAAAATTTAAGCTGCGCAGTTGCCTTGGAAAACATGTCACCGCTTGTGTCCGAAGTGTAGGGTTGACATTTTAGAAAAGGTTTGATATCTCTTAGCCCCACTGGGGATTTCCTAGCACACCCTGGGAAGAGGAGAAGGCAGTGGCGGGAGGAGAGAAGCAGCAGCGAACCTAGTCACACATCCGGCCTTATCGGCCTGTCGTATTATTTCACCACAAAGAACCACAGAGGCCTTATCTCGCAGCCATCTTCCCGATAAGGTCTGCTGCAGCAAACAAAAATAAAAGACAAAAAGGAGTGTGTGAGAGAACAAAATAACAAAAGCGGAGCAATGTTCCTTCGATGTGTTGGTCTTTTATTACCTTTTCCCTGTAAGATGACTGATAAAAAGCCAAAGACAATGAAGGAAGGAAAGACGGAAGATAAGTGGAGCAAAAAGAAAGGATAAAAAACTGAAAAGATAAAGAATAAGGACTGTGTCAGAAAAAGCCTGATGTTGGCGCAGGGGGGATGAAGGGGATAAGATGAAACAAGGGAGGTAGAAGGATTAAGTCTGAAAAAGGACTCGAGTGCACATACACAAGCCACGAGCTCTCATCCTAGACTACGCTTTGCGCTTTGCAACATCTCCTGACAGGTTGTCAGATGCAGGTCGCTCATAAACTCAGCAACTGTTGTTGTATCTGACACTCTTACACATATGTGCACGCATGTAGGAGTGTGTGTCCTCCTCGCTGTCGGTAGTTATGCGAAACGTATCACTGTATCATTATCATAGCCAGGGATTCATGCGAGATCTAAACGTGCGCACACATCAACAATGGGAGATGAGGCATGTTACTGCTGCACAGACATGACTTCATTATTTTTTTCATAGGTCTTTACTTAAGTAGATGATATAGCAGTTAACAGCATGAGTGAGCAAAACAGTTCAGGAGCAGCATCTTATACCAGCTTACTCATGTCTCCCTGCCTCAGCTCCGCTAGAGTTTATCAGTTTTATGCAGATACAGAAGTCCAGTTAATTCTAATGCACAGTATTAATCATGATGGCAGTAGTACCCACCACTCTTCTCTGATCACTTCTTCTGTTATGACCCACGACTACAGGGTAAAGCTGAGTCAGGAACGGCCCGGATCAGTACTCGTAGCATATGGCGAGCGCTACGTCGGCGCGGTTGTTGTGACACATTGTTGGAACGGTTACAGCGTGAAAGGACTTCACTACACTTCAGTGCCCAGTGTCCTTTGTGACCGCCATGATAATGGGTACTTGTTTAACTTTCACAAAGACAACGACTACATTGACAGAAAAAGACCTTCAGTAAAGCCTGGATAGTTTTTAGAAAGTCTGTTTAACTGCCCAGACTTGGGTCCCAAATTTCTAAAACTTGGTAGCAGCACAACTAATTTCAGTGCGCACGCGGGGCTTTTCATTCACTGACGCATTTTGCAACATGCTGTTTGAATCGCCGCAATTTAATTTTGTTTACTTGTCAGATATAATTGCTCTCACTGAAATTTCATGGATTCTCTCACCACTCTCTAAATTGTTGTGAAATTCAAATGTACTATTTCCCGCTTGCTGGAAATTGAAAATATTTGCTCCTGCTGCTCCAGTGTGCTAATCACGGACAGCTGGCTTTCCATGAGCCTTTAACTAAGGGCTATGGTCTTTAAAAAACTATTAATTATTCTCCCACAAAACGCTACGTCCAGATGAACAGAATCAACTTTTGTATTTGCACACAATTAATAGCAACCCACTGACTCCAAGGTCCTGACTCAGATCTGAAAGTTGATCAGCATGGTTTATAAATATAATATGAATAAATTTTGGTTGTGTTTCAGTCCCCATGAAACCTGGATTTATTTTTTGCTGGAATGCTGATCACCTGCTCTAAAACTGCTCAGCAGCTCTGAAGGCACACACCTAAAAGTCAGAGTTATAGCTGGCTGTGAAGGACAGATCCCATGGCAGCGTGCACGCATGTATAGTGTGAACAAGTGCGTGTGTGTGGGTGTTTGTGTTCGCGCGTGCCCTTGTGTGTGAATTGTTCAATAAAGTCATCACAGGCCTCATAAAGAAAGCTGCCATTTACAGCATGGCACAAAGGTCAAGGAGCTGAGCCTGATGAAACCATGCTGGAGAAAAGGCTTTCCCGCTGCCAGCCCGTGAAAGAAAAGAGATGTGCGGAAAAGCAGGAGGAAAAAAATGAAGGGAGGACATGAAAACAACAGAAATGAGGAGCAATGTAAGATAAGTAATGGGAGAGATAAAAATTGTGTTTAACTTTTACAGATGAATGAAATGTTTCACAAAACACAGATCGAACTGAGATCTTGCGTGACCACTTAGACTAATGATTCATGATGCATCCAAACAGTAGCTGAAAGGGCCAGTGTGAACAGACAGTCTGATAATGTAGATCTAATTATAACTCCCAGAGTGGGACCAGAGCGTATGTCTCTTCCGACATGCACACACACCGGGCATGGCCACGTCCGTCCTTATGAGTGCCACCAGTGTTAGCAGGCCTGGTCAGCAGGAAGCTTTAAAAATAGTATGCAGTATACTTACTATATATCCTAGGGCTGTATAACGATTCCGCTTCCTTGAACCTTAAATTGTTAATGTAAGCTGTATCTCGAAATGCGGTTAATGAAGACAGCAACAGAGGGAGGAGGGAGTCATCAAGCTCCAGTGTTTGAGAGAACCCCAGTTCTGTGTTTGGGGACTGAAAGTGTTGCCAGATTGGCAGCTGAACCTCATACCTTTGATGAAACACTGGAACTGGTGAGGAAGAGCTGACAGACACATTCCCTTTGGCCAAGTTCTGTCTTTTTTTCTGCTGCTCTATTGTCTGACTTTGTCAGATCTGTGAATTTTTGTGTTTGTGTGTCTAAGAATGCGAGAGAAAAGGGAGAAAGAAATGGGAGAAGGCAATAGAGCCATGTGTGTCTGCTCCTGTGTGTGTGTGTGTGTGTGTGTGTGTGTGTGTGTGTGTGTGTGTGTGTTCTGGGTGAGCAGTCATCTGATGAACTGCCTTGCCACGACCGAGGGTTGTGAGCTCCCCAGCCGGTGAGATCCTGTTGTTGTGTTGGTTAACAATGCTCTTCCTCGGCACCACAACTCACAGAGCAGCAGTCAGAGGTTGGCAGACCCTAATGGAAACGTCATCTTCCAGATAAAAGATGGTCAAGCTTTGATGAGAGGGGGAGTTATGGGAAGTGTATAATAAAAGAACCATTTCCAATCGGTTCCAAAGCCAATTTAAGAGCACTGAATGAAGACAGACGCTGTCATAGACAAACTGAAAAGCCAACAGTCACTCATAGCTGCTCCCCAGTTTGTCAGGGAGAGGGACCTTTCAATATACTTCTCCATATTCCTGCCTTGAATCAGACAGGCAGTAACTCATACCTGAAGCTGGATTTGAGAATTAAAAGTCTGGCGTGCACTTTCATCATTTTTTTCCTCCAAGTTTTCCCTCAGACTCAGCTGTGATGCCGCAGTCATGCTGCGAATATTTTCTGACTGATGCAGTGCTTATAGAAAATAACACACCCTGTTTTTCTAAGCCAGGTGGTACCACTTATGGCGAGAGTTAGTGATAATTGTTGAAAAAGCAAGCAGCGCTTGAAATTGCAAAATGTGCTGTAAATAGAAATGTGATATTATTTGCCTTCGCTGTATCAGGTCCTGTTGCTGGGTTCAGAATAGTGCTGCTTATTGTTTGGCCCCTATGACAAAAAAAAAGCTCTTACCGACACTGGAAACTTCACCAAATGCTGAAATATTGCAGGCAGTTTCACGGCACAGAAAATATCTGTTCTGCCACACTTAAAATACTGACTGGGAGTAAATAGAGAGGAATACAGACCCAGTGGTGCTGCAGGACAAAGAAGCACCGCTTCCTTCTGAGTACAAAGAATAAAACAAGTGCATTTTGACCTGCTGTATTGTGTTACTGGATGCTGCAATGGGCGGCATGTGTTTGACACTTGTGGCTAACAAACACACACGCACGCACTCACAAAAACACCCCATGTATCCTACCGTAGTTGTTGTTATACTGTTTATTTATTGCTCGGAAACACCCACATCTGGTTATGTAATTTCTTGACTCTCCGGCTTGGCCGAAAAAAATGTGGGTGTTTTTATAAAAATTCTGCCTGACGTTGGGCCCAGCAGTGACACCAGCACCAATCACACGCAGAAAAAAATGGTACCTCTTGGCTTCTCTTATCTAAACCTGTCCCATTCGTCACTTTTCGCACCCCACCATCTTTTCTCAGTCCACTGCGAGCCAGAGAAGGTGTGGAATATCAAATCAAAATATTCACTGTCACAGCTAACGCATGGGTGGCATCCAACAAAAGGAGAAAAATGATTTTGGTAATACAATCAGTAAAAACAAGCACAAAACCTATTTAGGATAATCGCATGTGTTAATGCGAGCACTAACAAAGGCTGATCTTTTGAAGGTGCTTATGCTGTCTGTGTATACGTGCACATATGTAACGCTAGAAACCTTCGCTTTAGTACTATTCTCTGCAAGATGCACAGGAAGTGCTCGCAGACACGCCCCTTTTGAAGGCATTGAAGTAATTAGAAGGGTTTTTTTCAGTAAAAGTGATTCATTTTTCGGTCAAAACCGGCATTTCACATGAAAGGATTATAAAAGCATCAGCTGGCTGACTCGCTGTTATACTGTGTTCCTGCAAAGCAAACCATATGATGCTTTACTTCACCGAGGTAAATGCAAGGAATTTACCATTCATCGTGCGCAGCGTGTTACAACCAACTACGCTGAGGTGGTGGCTCAATCTTCAGTGAGTTGTGAAATTGTCTTTCTTAGCATGCACTCTCATTCTTTCAATTTGTGTTCACTCTGAAATTCCCCAACTTCTCAGACATGACAAGCTCATTTTTTTTCTATTATCTCCCCTTTTTATCTTTTATTCTGGTCTTGATTTTCCCTATTTGTTGAATCCTTTTGATAGTTACTGTCATCCAGTCAAGCCGACTGAGTTTGTCACGGGGGGAGAGAGAGAGAAAGAGAGATGTTCGTGTTAGCTCAGTATACAGGTGAAGTGATGATAAGCCTACTTGAATTGACTTGAATAGTTTTACCTTTACTGCTCTCTGTGATGGTGACAGGGGCATGGAGGAGGGGCGGTGGAGGGGGAGGCGGGTGCTGCATCACTGCCATTCCCCCATCCCCTTAATGCTACGGCAAACAATGGAGGAGTCGTATTGTTCTACTTTTAAACGTGTGAGAGTCACAACAGAGACAAAACATAGAGTTGTTTTCATCAGCTTTCTCTGTTGCTTGTCTTCTTTTCACGTTCTCCACTGGCGCATATGGTGCAATCTGATAACTGAATTCCAACTTTGTTTCTCTTTCCTTTTCCCATCTGTGCTTCTACAGTATCCGTCTTTATCTCTCTCTGGAACTATTAGGAGATTAATCAGGCTGTCTTGGCTCTTCCTAAACGCGCTCTGCTGATGGGGCTCTTCCACAGGAGAGACTGGTGGGTGGGTGGCAGCCATTAGAACATGGTAGCACTTTGATCTGCTGGGCGGATTTACAAAATTGCACTTTCTGCTCCTTGTCGAAGGGTGAAAAAGTAGAAATGTGAAACAGGGAGGTGTGAGGTGATGTTTTTTACAGCCAGTTTCAATGTAAATCATGGTCCTTTTTTTTCTTCTCCCTCAGAACAACATAATTTTAATGTTGGTAGACCTCCACGAGCCAAATCCTTTTTTTTAGTACTTTTCAGCAGCAATCCAACTTTGTTCTTTATCATTTCTCAAATCTTTAAGCTTCCTCTACGAGGCACAGAGAAGATGAATCCAGCTCAAAGGAGTACGTCTTCTCTAACTCTAACTGTCGTCTCACCCCACACACCTTGCTGTGTCAACTCGGTTTAATTAGCAGGAGCGATAGCGACCTGTAGTGAATTATTGTTTTTAATTATACAATTTTACCACTTCTACAAATAAGATCGGTGTTTATAGGCTAGATGAAGAGCCAGCGAGCAAGGAATCTCTCACTCGCAGTTTTTTTCCCCCTCCAAGCTGAAGAGAGGGTGAATCAACGTGCAGCTGCTGAAAGGAGAAAATTAAATCCAATTTCCATTACCATGATAAAGTGATTACATCACATCTGAAAGAGCCCTGTAGCAAAGTATGGGAATCTAAGCACATGCATGTGCCTTGAGCATCCAATGACAGAGATGCACGTCTCTGTGAAAATCAAGTGTCCCACACACATTCTTGCCTCTTCCTCTCTTTCTCTTGCACACACACACACACACACACACACAAATCCGTGTCCACATGCACACAGAGCTATAGAGTCTATTGACCCATCACGTGGATTAATGTTTGGTAGAGTTAACTTGCATTTCCTCTCACCATAACAAGGCTCCACTGTTTCCCTTTTGCTTGGATATCCAGACTTCGTGGCCACGTTACACCTGGGTGGCTCTGCTAATAGAAGCATTTTATCGGACTCGTATGCAGGAAGCCTGGCTACACCATCCCTTTTTATTATTCATATATCCCCATTTTCAGATTCCATGCTCATTTTAGCCCCGTGACCCCCTCCATCTTTCTGCTGCACATGCACCTACTCATGCTCTTCTGCGTGCTCCAGTATGCGCTCAACAGGACATTTATATGAGCACCACTGGGTACACAGATGCAGTCAGTGGTGCCACTTACTGTCTATGGCACAGAAAATCAATGTAAACCACCTTTAGTCTAAAATGTGTCTTCAAGGGTATAACACACAGTCACAGCTTCCATTACACGTATATATGTGGTTTTTAAATTGTAATTGTGATTAATGTAATCACCATTAAGAAACCTGATATTATATTTGTAGCTTTTTTGAAACATAAAAGTACACTGTTCCAAAAAATAGTAATGTCAAAGTATCTTACTGTATATTTTGCAGTTTTGTACTGTCTTTCTAGAATATCATGAAATTTACATAAGTAGACTGTGATTTTACATGTCAAAGGTAAAATAACATAACATCACTGTACATATAGTAAAACACAATTTACTTGTTTTTTAAATATATTTTTTTGTACATATGCATATTTAGATAAAATATTAATATAATATTTAGGTAAAAATACATTCAGAAATGTATCATAATTTTACAAATAATTGTCTTTTATGTGAGAGAATGATCTGTTAAATCCAAATGTAATACTATGGAAAAATATATAAAATGAAAACAAAAATTAATGAGAATAATCAATAATTAAAGGAGTATTTGAATTATAATTGTGCTGAAAATTTCATATCATCTAGGTCTGATTCAATAATTCAGAGGTAACAAGTGAAAATATAATTAATAGGAATAAAAACTAAAAAAAAAACATATAAAACATTGCACGGCCACGCTGTGCTAATTATATATTTAAAAAAATAAATGTAAAGGTAGGAATTGCAATTAATATAAATCTCAAAGTATTCACAACATTCCTGAACAGAAATAGGCCTCTGCACCTGGGGTGAGGGTGTGGCCATGAAAACAATGTGACATGCCATTGGATGTTGGGACACATAATAACATGACGCTAAGCATCGGCCAATGAATGTGAACTAACAACCACAAGGTCGCGGGTATGGCTGTACTGTAGGAAAAAATCCTAATATAAAAGTATTTTACTGTGCATTTTACAGTTTTGTTCTGTTCTTCTAGAATATCATTAAAGTTAAGTAAATAGACTGTGATTTCACATTTCAAATGTAAATTAACGTTAAATCACTGTAATGTAATAAAACATAATTTTCATGATCATTAAATGTATCTGTCTGTACATATGCCTATTTAGATTGTTAAAATACATTCACAAATGTATCATGATTTCACAAATATCTGTCTGTTATTTGAAAGATCGAACTGTTGAATTCAAATGTAATGCTATGGAATAGTATATAACATGATTCCTATAAGCTTGTGTTACATCACATAAGTATTATTATCATTGCTATTTAGGGCGATCGTGGCTCAAGAGCTGGCAGTTCACCTTGTGATCAGAAGGTTGCCGGTTCGAGTCCCGGCTCAGACACTCTCGGTATTGTGTCCGTGGTCAAGACTCTTCGCCTACTGGTGATGGCCAGAGGAGCCGATGGTGCGATATGGCAGCCTCGCCTCTGTCAGTCTGTCCCAGGGCATGCAATCCATTATTATTTAAACCAACCGTTAACTGTATATTTCTGTACATTTACGTATTATGATTCATATTGCCACATTCATTGACCTTGTTTATAGGTAATTTCATTGGTTGATCACGTTAAAATGTTCCTACTTTAATGTCTAAAAGCACTTGGAAAAGGCAAGATCCCATGTAAAATTAGCGCAACGAACTGTATTGTCATTACTGGAAATAACCGTATTTTTATGAGGGAGTTATTTTCTGTTATTTTACGGTAGTATTTTGGCGCCCCAGCTGCCGGAATGTCACCGTTTTTTTAAGATGTTTTTTGTAACAGTGTAGTGAATGTGAGCAGGCATTTAGGAGTGTTTTTCATTGAAAGCACTTCCACTAAAATGCTTCTAATTGTCTAAATGATTTCCAGGGCACAAAATGGTTGATGCTACTTCAGCCTTACTGTGGAGATGAGTCTTTTTGTCAGTACAATGCAGTGATCTGAAAATCTTTTTCCACTTTGTACTCATGATTTGAATTGGCATCCTCAAAAACTGCGATAAAAAAACACAAAACAGTCCATTCCCTAATAGCTTCTGGCAAAGAAACATTGCTTTGAATAGCATTGGGAAAACAGTTCCTGGTTTCCTATTTACACAGTAAATATTGTTGGAGCTATTCAACCACATGCAATATCACAAAGACGAATTCATTTGAAAAACTGCTAGATTTAGGAATATAAGGGTTTTGATTGAGTGTGTTTTCATACGTGCGCATGCACTGGCATCAAAGCGCCAGTGAGTGGGAAGGGTTATATCAGGACCACCACAGATCATTACACATTAAAACGCAGCAGCTGTAAGTCAGCCTGTTTAGCCTATCAAAGCCTGCGTGGTGACTACACAAACCTCTGTCCCAGCCTCTGCGTGTTTGTGTGTGTCTCTGAAACAGCTGGATGAAACGTCTGATGCTCCATTGCCAAATGTCACAAGTGGTCCATCCTTCTGGGAAAATAAATTGGCTCTCTCTTAAGCAGAAAGTAGTCGACGGGAGCTGCAGCATATGGTGAGAATCGGACAACTGAAGACGACAGCTTCTCCTCCATTTTAGCTTTTCTCATTATGATCTGGACAGCACCTTGATGATGAATGTGCCTTTGTGTGGAATTCTGTTTGTGGATAAGACAGCTTCGGGGAACTCGTGAATCTATAATGGGAGCTGGAGTGTAGTCCTTGGCATGTTTTCTTTCTCTTCAGGCGTTGTTTAACGTCTTTTACCTGAGACCAGACAACTGGGACTCTAGATTTGTTACAGGTTTATGTTGACTCATCAGGTCAGCACAGAAGCAATGTCCAACAACAAACAGTGGATTGAGTTAAAAGCTAACTAGTGTGTTATCATACTTACAATGACAATAGCACATTAGCACCTTTTCCTGAGCTATACTTTTGTTATGTTAAATGAGCTAGTACATGCCCATGCTGGCCTGTTCGTGCTGCTGTCCATGAAATAGAAATGATATGATGCTTTTATAAAGTGTAGTATGTGCATGATTAGGTGGTTTGTAGGTAATGTGGTGACTTTATGATATATTGCATATATTTACAGTTTGTAAATATTAATGAGACGTCATTGTAATGAAATCAAAACAAGAGGCTGCTTTAAGAAGTTGTTCTGGGTCCTTAAAGGAATAAAACCCCCATGTCATTTTAGTAAGTTCCTATGGTGGTTGCCAAGCAACCTAAAGGCATAGCAGAAGTTTTAAGGATATAATTTAGATGTTATTGTGGTGAAATAAAAATGATATGGTGATTTTATAAGGTGTTATTGGTCCTAAAAAGAAATCATGTTAGCCTGTTGCTATGTGGTTGCTGGGCAAAATGATGGCATCATTACATCTGATATAGATAAAAACTTTCTGGAGTACACAATATAACTGGGTGGCAAGTTGGTTGCTCAACTTCTGATCACATGGGATGAGTTGGCATCCAAAGAAACAAGCACATACAAAGACTTTGAGTTATAGTAAGATTATTTTGCATTTTAGCTCACTACTTACTGCATATAGCAGATGAGAATTTACTATATTACCCGTAAATTGAAAGCTGCAAGAACACAATAGTCATGATAATTCTTTTTGAATTGAACCAGAATCTCATTTCTGAATTTAACAAGTATTTATTCCATTGTTGCCATTGATATTTTTATATCGAAACATGTTGAGTAGTAGTTGAGTAGTTTTGTGATTTAGCTAAATTCCATTCATTAACCAAAATGTACATAATATTGTCAAACCGTTTATGTTTTCTGTATTTTTTTTTCTATTAATGCTACATATAATATACCCCAATGAAAATGCTAAAAAAAATACTGTTTGTTGGTTATTGAAAATAATAGCCTGAAATATTTATTATATGCAAAAGAAAATATGCAGACCAATATAACACTGGCAATTAACAAAATGATTGGAGTGCATCTTTGCCTAATTGAACTGATTGCACATAATTAGGAAAGACACACATCTGTAAACATAAGGTGCCTTGAGCTAATAGTAGATGTCAGACTGAAAATCGAGACATGAAGATCAGAGTTTGTCCACAGACTTGCAGGACGATATTGTGTCAAAGCCCTGATCTGGAAAGATATATAAGAAATGGTAGAATATTAGCTTTCAATATTCCCAAATAAGGGTAATTATAGGTTACCTACATGTGGGTCCCAGAACCAAACTGAGTAATAGAGAACAAAAGACCAGTAATGTCCAGTGTTCACAGTGAATCAACAAGAAATTTCTTTTGTGGCAGTAAGAGAATCCCACAGAAGAGAAACTACTAGCTTAGCGCTCCACAAATGTAGCTTTTTTGGTATATTGACCAGATAGAAGCCGTTCCTCAATAAAAGGCAGATGATAGCACTCTGGGAACCAAAAGACCCCGAAACACGTATCTGACCAAAAAAAGAAAAAAGCCTCTGGCCTGATGACTCAAAGATTCATCGATCTGGCTACAAATTCCCAAAGACGTGAGGAAGCGGACAGTGAGGATCACTTCATTAATACCATCCCTACAGTCAAACTCGGTGGTGCAGTCTTCATTTTGTGGGGATGTTTTTCTTTGAAGGAGGCTGGCAAACCATTCAGGACAGAAGGAAAGATAGATGGGGAAAATGCTGAAGAATTCTGGGTGAATACATTTACATTAGACTGGAGTGGACTTACAGAATCTGGATCTCAGTGTAATTTCTGGAGAAGCTTCAATGGTACCGACACTCAACATCCAAGTTGGTTGAGCTCAAGACAGCTCCATTGTTTTCCATTTATTTGATAATCATGCACTAATTCGATCTTAAAATTTATATAGCTTATTTGACAATTACCTTTATGCTTAACCACTACACAAATGACATCTAAAACCCACTCGTATCCAGTGTTGGTCAAGTTACTTGAAAAAAAGTAATCAGTAACTAATTACCAATTACTTCCCCCAAAAAAGTAATCCCGTTACTTTACTGATTACTTATTTTCAAAAGTAATTAATTACTTAGTTACTTAGTTACTTTTTAAAAACACGATTTACAACCTGAATAGGTGATAAAGCGATAGATCTTTTAGCCCAATTCTACTTTTTCTACATAATCCATCATACAAAATGTAATCAAATGGAAAAGTCTCTTTTTTTTAAACTTGTTTTATCAGTTTTAATCTTTTAACTTTATGCATCAAGCAAAAATTTAATTATATGCACCATTCTCTGACTGGAAGAAATTTGTTTAACATTTAAACTTGTTTTCTGCACATTCCAGCACATAAAATATTTTTTTTGTGTGTGTTTACACTCACTCTTTCAAATAGATGCAAGTAAAACACAGCAGAAAATAAATAACATCAAAGACTAGCAGTCCTGTTGCTCTATTTTCACCTGTAAAGCAGGAGTGGCGTAGGCGGAGGTTTGCCCTGGTGCAGGTGTGCCGCAGTGGTCAGTGGAAGAATCCGCGAGTTTCTCTGTGAATTTCCCATTGCGTGGTAGCGCACTCGGTGCTTGCTTGGAAGTTTAGGGTTTTTTTCCCACGCACAACGGACACTGATGTTTTTGTCACTTTTTATGGAATCAAACTCAAAATAAGGTCAGTACTTCCAAGCTTTAAACGCTGCACGCTCACATTCTTTCCCGCACTCGATATATGATCCACTGTTGATCTGCACACAGCTGTTGTCACGAACGTCGCAGTCGCTTACGTCACTGTCATGAGACGTTCTCGCAAAAAAATCACGGTTTTAGTAACGCAGTAACGCAGCGTTCCTATGGGAAAGTAACGGTAATCTAATTACCGTTTTTGCAATAGTAATCCCTTACTTTACTCGTTACCTGAAAAAAGTAATCAGATTATAGTAACGTGTTACAAGTAATGCGTTACTGCCTATCTCTGCTCGTCAGTGGCGGTCCTAGCCTGTTAGGCGCCCTGGGCGAACACCCCCTCTGGCGCCCCCACCCACCCACACACAAACACACACATACACATACATATGAAGAGGGAGAGAGTATGCATAGTATGCAAACGGCTATTAAACAGACATCATACTTTATCATACAATGAGAACAGGACAAATCAACAATTGACACTCACTAATTAATATTATATTATTGTATATATTGTTTGGAGTTTAGTCTGTTACTGTTACTATTTTTACCATTTCTTCTTGGAGGAACTGTAACCCACATAATTTCCTTACGGATTAAGAAAGTATTCGGATTCTTAATGTTTTAGGATACATGACCTGCCATTATCCAATGACACATCTGCTTACCTGTGTCTTTTGCTCATTCCTCCTTGTAGGAGCCATAATTAAATGTATTGAATTTTAAGGATCACTGGGTTTTTATTTGTTTGGTTGCTATGGTGATGTGTAACGGGAGTCACGTGGGTGCTAGCGGTGACATTAAGAGGGTGTTGTCAGTGTGTCATTCACTGGTTTGATTTTGACAGAGAGGAGGGCTGGGTAGCCGTAGTTTTTGTTGACCGCAGCAAAACGAGTTTCCCCTTGTTGAATTAGAGCCTGTGATGTTTTAAGAGTTTGAATCGCGAGCCGATCACATTGCTCTGTAAACTTTTCAAGCACTTTAATAACAACCCGTTCTCACTCCCGAGGCGTAACATGCCGACGTTTTGTTACGTCCCGCGGCGTTCCTGAGGAACGCAAAAGGAGACCTTCGGCGTTCTTATGGTACGCGGCGGGTTATGGCTGAAATCCAGTGCAATGACACTCCCGCGGTAATAGACGTTCCAGCCCTGTATTCCAGCCCTAAACCTAACTTTATCCCTAGCCCTAACCATAACCTTTTTCCTGATCTTAACCAGGACTTTAATGATGTTAAATAGCGTGTTTCTAAGCGATTTACAGAAAAAGAGCGAACATGTGTAGATTGCGTCCATACGGTTCTCATATTTCCTCATTTTTTCCGAGGTCGTCATTTAGGAACGTGGTGGGTAGCCGAAAACGTAATATGTTGACAATTTGTCACCTAGCGTAAAATGTTACGCTTTGGGAGTGAGAACGTGTTGTTAATAAACAAGCAAGCAATTCCACCTCTCGCATTACTGCGTAAAGTTGACAGCGCGTCAGGCAAATAGGCAGGCTCCATCCCCGGCCTCTAGCGACTGTGGAAGTCGCTACACGCCTCCTCTTCTTTTCTCTTTTTTTAAACTTTAAAAACGGGTTGTGTGTGAGACTTTAAATAAACAAAATATAAAATATACATTTTAAATTGTTATTGATCCCTTCACCCCGAGTCCTAAAGTGTATATTTATTTGTTTTACTCTTAAATATTTATTGTTTGTTTGCTTGCGCTGCTGTAACTGGAGCCTCTCGTCTCTCTATATACTGGACTGTATGCAGCGGAGATGACAATAAAGTTAACTTTGACTTCAGCACCGAGGGCTCTCGCGCTCACTTTTCGCGTATAGAATTTTAAAAAAACATCGGTTCAAATTATAAGTCTGTATCATGATGTCTGGTGTTTTCGTGTTTGCTGTTTGTTTTTATTTTGTTTTATTTTGCGAGTTGGTAATTTTTGCTGCTCCAGCCAGCCAGAGAATCCCCCGTCGCCCCGCCCTCTCCTCCCTGTGCCGCAAGCAGCAGGCGCACCTCGCAAACAGAGGGCGCCCTTACTCCCATGGGCGATAGAAAACCTATGCCATTCCCAGTATGCGCTGGCTGATGTCGGGGCAGCATGAGTACGAGCAATTTTTTTTTTTTTACTGATTCCCATGATGCCGCCCCCCACCACGATGCCGCCCCGGGCAACCGCCCGTGTCGCCCGTATCTAAAACCGCTACTGCTGCTCGTATCACATGTGGCATCAGAAAATGTGATGCCAAATGTGAACAATTTAGTGCCATTGCTAAAATTAGTAAACACAATTAGAGCCCATGCTTTACTTGGCATCTTTTCATCACTTAAAGCGGTCAGTAAATATCATACCTAAGACTTCAACCGTGTCTGTTTTCTTGACACTAAAATCTTCAGAGGAACACCACTTCTCTTTTTTTTCCCTCTTCCCTTCCCTTTGTCCGACTCACATTCTGTCTTTCATGATACAATATGGGTGAAGCTCCTCCATCAAAGCTTTTCACGCTTAGATGGCCCCTGTGCCATCACCTTACCAGTGAGACTGTGATTGGATCGAATGTATCTGCTTTTTCCACCTACTAAAGCCATTGTAGCGTTGGGTTCAAGAGCATATTCCTTTTTCATATGGTGGGCAAGACTGTGACCAGTAAAATTAGCCTTTTCTGCAGTGTCTGGGATTGTGATTACACAGCCTAAGGAAACGAGAAAGAAAAAACCCTCCAAAAATAGATTTGAGTCTCTATCTTCTAACTGTGCAGAGTCGGCTGTATTTTGCTGTGCAATACCATGAAAGTGCATTCACACTCTCCTGTATGTTTCAGGCTAGAATATTTACACTACTTGGGTCCTGCTGATTAGTGTTTTAGCCACTGATTAGAAATCAAGTGTAGAAATCAAGTCTATGTTCTAATGTATGCCCGACATAAAATAGAGTTTGGAAACTTTGCTCTGTGGTACTTTTTTCACATCCAGTGTCTTTTGTGCTGGCCATCAGCTGGGCCTGACACAATGTCAAGGCAAGGTAACGCTGGGAAACACCCAACAGTAAGATAAAGACGTGCTTGGACTGAAAGAAATGGGTCCGTTTACTCAACGTTCCCTAGTGTTAAATCTGTATACGTGGAAGCAAATAGCAGTACACACTTGTGTACTTCTGCTTATGAGCATCATGGGGTGTGCTGTTTGGATAGAAATAGAGAGAAGAAGACTGATGGCACAGGGAAAGATGTATGCTTGGCTGGAGAAGTTAATAAAATTGAAGCTGTGTTATGATGAATAAGGAAAGGGCCATAAAAGAGAATGTATGTAGTGAATCTCCCTGGCGAGCAGTGCTGAACAGCCTGGTGAGCGCACCCAGGGGAAGGCTTTTTAATCTGCAGCCCTCCCCAACACTCTGCACTGCACAGGGAAATGGGCCCACATTCTGTTTGAGCTTTAATATGAGATATGGCAACTGTGAGCTGGACATAGAGAGGAAGAAAAGGGTAAAGGCACAGCGAAATAACAGAGAATTAGGAGGATGAAATTAACGGGAGGGCGGTGGAGTATGCTGCCATGTAAAATACACATTTATCATTAATGGTGTTAAATAACCACACGGGAATTATATCTTACGTGGGAGGTCAGCGGATGCATTACTGATACATATGCCCCCTCTCCCCCTGTGGTAATAGAACAGGCTTCTACTTACCAGCACCTGATTGATTAGGTCAGACATTGCCAATCCTTTCATATTAAAGACCCAGCCACGCTGTAGCATGCAGCTGTTGTTTTAGAGAAAGCACTGAGATACAAAACAACATGACTGTGAGAAAGCAAAAATGTTCTAATTTATATGCACCATGTGGAAAATGTTAGCATCCTATTATACGTAGTCGCAACACCACAGACACACTATATCTACTTAAAAAGATAATGGGATTATCAAGTCTCTGTTTTGTAGTATGTTGTTGTAAAACACTTGATTACTGTTACACCTACTGCACCTTTTCAGTACAAAACTTTAATCTCCCGGATTTCCAAGTCGAATGCATAACGCATAAAAGAGCTTTAGCTGGGAAGAGAAAAGAGTGCAGTTTCTTTCTAAAAAGCCAGTCCTCATGTAGTGATGCCATGTAATGGCTTGTTCATATGAGTTAAACTGTAAGCACAAAGTGTATAGCTGTTGAATTATTATCCTTTTTTTTTAAGTTTTGGCTTAAAGATATTCTCTGTCAGCAGGACACAGTTGGTAATTATAATTCTTGTAATAAAACATGTATGTCACGTCTGTTCTTTAATTTCAACGGTTTTTATTTTGTTTCCATCTTGTGTACAGTGTGACGTTCGGAAGCCTCCAGTTCTGATATCTAATTTCCAGCCAGACGAATCTGGCTCTTTGTGAGCAGTTATGTATTTGAATGACAATATGTCTGACTTGTTTCCTGTTGCTGGAAACCAAGTCTGGTGAAAGGCAGAAAGAATGGTGGGGTCTTTGTGAGTGCAGCCGTGGCAGCTGTTCATTTTTCGCCTGACTTGCTTTCAGAGAAGCCAGTTACCTTGCTGATGATAAATGCCTCTGTACGCTGAGCTGTCTCAGAACTCCAGCAGACTTTAAACCCTGACAGCCGGCACAGCCTCAGCCCCACAACCTCAGGCCTTCAACCTCGGCCTGTCCTTCAGCGCAACAAATCAATGACAATCTTTACTCACTCTGGCCAGTGGATACTTCAGCCACAGCTGCCTACCCAATAATCCTACTTAGTGATATGGGAGGTAATGCTCATGTGCATTGACAGGTGAGACCTCCATGGCAGTGTGATGTCCTAGGGACCATCACCGAGGCAACGTGTGTAGCTGAGAGGTAGAGTAATGAGGTGTGATGGGGAGATACTGGAATGGCTGTGGTTACTATCTGTGTGCGGACACGATGTAATCGCTGATGGAGTGATTAGGGCGACTTTATACCGTCAGTCCAGCTGGTTCCCTATAGACCGGCTACTGCTGTTAGTCTTAATGCCTTGAGTTCCTTTTCTCTTTAGCGCCTATCTAAGTCCACTCTATACTTTTCACCTTCTGTCTTCTCTGTAATCGAGTTTTTCATCCTCCCAGCCTCGCTTTGATGTGCCTTCCTCTTTTACTGTCTAATTCACTCCTCTCATTCACTCCGGTCTCTCCTTCCCGCTCTATCGTCTACTTCTCCCGCTCTCCATCACCAGTCACTCCCTGTGAGTCGGCACTGGGGCAGGAGATTAATGATGGTCGAGAAGCTTTGGCAGTGTCTGATTTTCTATTATCAAAACTGAACTGCCTCAGCAGGGATGTATTTTATCTTTCGATGTGGTCGTGATGGCAGGTGGAATTGCTCTGCTATCACTGGATTGAATGTGTATATTATACAAAAGGGGAGGAAAAAAAACATCCATTATGCATCAAATAAAAAATATTGGAAAACTACAAAAACACAAGTTATGGAGCTAATGTGGACACATTTTTTTAATTAATTTTTAAGAAGGCTTTGAAAAGTGTAGCTTTTCTCCTTATTCATACTATTGCTAGTCTCAAGCACCAGTCTTAGCAACAGTTTAATACCATCCCCTGTGATGTCAGCAGACTTATTTATTCATTTAGACAGCATACTTCAATAAAGCTGTGATAAGTGTCCACTGTTTTAGACCTTGAGCCAATGCGTGGGACTAAATATCTGCAAATCTATGCCTTTGCAATTTCAGTTTGCTCTATTTTTTATGGAAGCGTCTCTTTTTTCTACAAGTGCAGTGTTTTCCGGTATGCACAATTTTACCTTGGCACGAACACAAAGAACGATTTGACGAGGTAGTGCAACGAACACGAGTGGGGGAAAAATGTTCATGTATGTAGGGAAATCTGTGGTAGAAGGAAATGCTAAACCCAGCTTATTTATGACCTTGTTTTCACTTTGCATATTTATTAAAGCACACTGTCATCCTGACGCTCTTGCTCCAGAGCTGCACAGGTCATCTATTTGAGCAAATGAATTATGGAAGAGGACTCTAAGCAGGTGATATCAGTACATTGTCATGGCAACTATTTTTTGTAAACTTGCAGTGCTGTCTCACCGTGTGCAAATGTGCACCCACCCTTGTTAGCATGGTAGTCCTATTAGTGTTACAACGTTGTCTTAATTATAGATTTCCCCCATCCTGCAAGGGACAACCAAGGCTTGTAAAGCTTGCATAGGTGGCTACTTCAGCACGAGGAGTGTACGTCACTGGTCTGTCCTTGTCTGTTTTTGAAGTTCCATATGCCTCCGAGGTAGAGGAAACTGTCAAGGGGAGACTAAGAAACATGGAAAATGGGATTGAAAAAGGAAGAGGAGACTTGAGTAGGAGGCCAAAATCGAGGAAAAGCAGAGGGAGAAGTGGGAAATAGGACATCAGGAAAATTGAAGCAAAGTGATACAGCAAAGCACGGGGAAAAGAATAAGAGCCTCAGGCTGAGAGGCACCAGCCCAAGTATCATAGTCAATTAACATCCCAGCCCAGCACTAATTCTCAGTCTATTTCAGACCATTAATTATGTGCACCATCAGTTCCAGCTCACTTGGCCTGACACAAGTCTTCATCACATTGCCTTGGCCCCTACGGATCATGTTTTACTAGAGAAATAGCTGCAGTTTACATATTCATGATGAAACAGAAATAAAAATTGTATGGATCAAGGCTTCTCTGATGACTCTCATTGAATAGAAAGATTAGGACTTTTTTCTATCTATGTGAATGTTTCTAAGTTGCGACCATATCACAAGTTTTAAGTTTTAATACAGTGTATTACCGTTCACCTCGGTGCTCCAGGTGAGTTATTTCAAATGTAAAACAGGCCAGAATAGTTTGCTTAAACGAGCGGGGCTACAGTACATGTCTGTGTGGTACCTTGAGGTTAGAGGAGTCAAATCATGTTCTGTCAGCAGGCTGAATTGTTTTCCTTCCCTCTGGACAGGCAATTTCTGTGTGCAGAAATTAGGTTAACAGTGGATAAAAAAAATGGTATCAGCAAATTGCCGCTTGCTGCAACTTCTGGAGAGGCCAAATCAAAAGTACTGGCCATTCTCTTTGACAGGTTTAAGGTGCACTGCAGTAACACCTGACTGCCCTGTTCTAATTTCACTACCAGCAAGAGCAGCTCCTTTATGTGCTGTAACCGGTAGGCTAGAAAACATTCAGCCACTGCCCAGAAAACAGGCCACCAATTTCACTAAAGCTAGATGGAAAGCAGGGTTGCAAACTGGTAAACAAATACTAATAGCAAAACTACCCAGGCTTTGGTGAGTTTTACACTCCTTGAGTAGTTAAAAGTTGCAATTGTTGGTGAGCAGTTAAAGAATGACCTAAAAGGCCAGGGGCAAGGTGACCTTGTCTTATTAGAAAGTGCTAAATCATCTCAGAAATCAACAACTGCACCCAAAGAATCACACACTTTTCTCCTTCCATCAGTTTCATGTTGATGGAGCCCACGAACGAGCCCGCCTTAATCAATCCACACTCATTTGGGCAAATGTAATTGGCTTCCTCACAGCGCAACAATTAAAACGTGTCAATACCTCATCTAGTTAACCAATTAATCGCTACACACGGCTCCGTAGTTACAAAGCCAAGCCCCTCAAAAAATAATCAATTGATGGATATCAAATGACCAACAAGGACTGTGAAGATGAATGAGCCCCTGGCATAAACAGCCATATCCCAAGGGGCAAAGCTGCTTCAGTTCATCCTAGTAGCTACCGCTGCATATACAGTGTCAATTGATCATAGCTGCAGATAATTTGCCAGAGACTTAAACACAAAGTAGCTGTTTAAAAGGGTGGTAGATCATTGTGAAACCTTGTCTGTTTTTGCACTCTTTTTCCATAGCCAGCCAGTATATACTACACGCTGTGGCATCTTTATATAGAAAGGGAAGGGAAACAGAGACAAGGCTGCATCAAAACACAGAGAGCTAAGATGAAAGTGCCTGGTCAGCTCCACAGAGATGACAAACATCCAAGTATCTGTCACTAGTCTCTACTTGTCATCACCTTCCACAGCGGCTGTCAGCACCACTGTCATTGTGCTCATTGGCAGATTCTCAACCCACACCATTTATCCTTGAGCAGGTGCTCCGTACTGCACTCGGAGTAAATGACAAGTGAGAATAATTGCATGTAATCCTGAAATTGAGTGGGTTGGATGAGCTTTTTTTTTTTTAACCTCCTCGAATCTTTAGATATACAGTTGTGTCATTACATTGTTGATTGAGATGATTAGGATCAATTTAAATCAGTGCTGATTGCAATGGGAGTTTGTTAAACTGGAGAGAGAAAAAGGAAAACACTGCTGCTGCGTTTTTTTTTTAAATGTAAAAAAGTACTTTAGTTCAAAACTGACTCAGATGGCTTATAATGATGGCTCCTGGCTAGACGTGTCACCTTTTTGTGTTGCCCTAACCGGCATTTTCTTTGACACCATAATGCCAGTCTGCCATTGGAGAAAAGGGGGAAGATGAATTTTAAATTCTTGCAATGTGTGCAGAAGAAACTGGCAGGTGTTGATGGCTGTCCATTCAGCTAGTGAAAACACAACAGTGGAAATGACTTCCTTAGTTTTAACACCTATAAATATTCAAAAAGAACAAAATTTTACCTGTAAAAAATAAAAGAAATCTCAGGATTTTCCAAAATCTTCTCAAGTTATTATTTATTGTACATCTGTGCTTTAAAAAAAACTTTAGAAACACACTACTTCATTAATTTATGGTAAAATAGTCTTTATGGGAACCTATTGCTGTCTTTAGTGATCGCTCAGCTGTGAATTACATTTCATACCCCATCTGTTTTGTAGTTTTCCTGAGTTCTGGTCAGGTTATTGTTGCCTAACAATCTTCCACAGTATATATCAACATTCATCAGCAGAAAGATGCTGGGTCAAATAGCTGCTGGACCTGGGGATAAAGACAATGATCCCTTATGTCTTTAGTGTGCTCTGTGTAAGTATCAGACTCCCTTGTGTTTTCAGACCATGTGGCCAGCAGCAGACAGCCATTTGAGGACTGTCTGAGAAAAACAAGACAAAAACAGCTATTCAGTAAATATCCTATTTGCTGCAGAAATCACACATTGCCACATTGCCTCCCCTCCCATTAATTTGATTGTGTTTGTTTGTTTTTGTTTATTTGTACCTAATGCGGTTTCTCTAAATATATATAGTAGCACAGAATTGCCCTGTACTGTAGTTTGGAATGAATATTAAAGGAGTTTTTGCTTATTATTTGATAATTATTCTTTTTTACTTTTGTTTTCCTTCTTATGAAGGAATACTTTCTGTTTTTCTGCTAGCAAGTCGTGTTCTCTGCTTAAACTGAACAGAATAAACTGATTAGAGCGCACCGATTAGATATAATGGCAAACAGGGAGGCTCAATCCTGTGTCACCAACACACCAACGCTATCTTTGTGTTTTCTCCTCGGCCTTCCAAATTGTACCACACAGCCCCACCCGCAGCCAATCCCTATCCACACGCTTTGTCCAAAAAAATGAGGCCAGGGAGTCACTGCAACAGTGTTCGCAATTACATTTTAAAAATACTGCAAACGCATTTATGCGCCTCCCTTGTCTGAAGTATCTAGGACAAGGTTCATTCCTTTGAGGTTTAAGTGAAGCATAAGGCATCTTCTAACTTAATACTTCTTGTTCCAGACATTTATGATGAACTTGCTTCAGTTCAGGGAGAGGAAAATTAGTCTGAGCTAAGAAATTACCGGACATGAATAAGCGAGAGAACACAGAGAGACTTTTTTATCAGTGGTGTTGGAATCAAAGAGAAGCAGGAGCGGGTTTGAGGCGGGAAGAGGATCCACAATAGCACACGGGTGATGGGGAATAATGTTGAAGAAGTTGGAAAAAAAAAGTCATCCATGAAATTGCTTGTTGCATCCTTTAAAACCTCTTGATTGATGGTGGCAATTTTAAAGCTTGGCAGTTTCCCAGTTCTGTGGAAGTATTAGAAACAAGTACTCCGGGGTGCTCTAAAAGGAAAAATGCACCTTAAAACACTTTAGCAAAAATAAGCTAAATGACATCTATTGGCAATATACATTCTTTGTTCAGTTTTATTGTTTGATAGTGTGTTTTTATTATTCCTACTAGAAACTATCCCAATATTACAATTGCTCACTACAGCTGTGTGTAGTGTTATAACAAATAAAATGTAAAAATAAAAATTCAGAACGCTTTCAATTAGAAACAACAGCTGTGGGATTGATTTTTAGGTTTGATATTAGATACTGTATATAGATTAAAAATAGTAATTTATTAATATTTGTACACTGGGGAAAAATATTATTAAGTCTACCATTTCTACATTCGAACCCCCCCCCCCCCCCCCCCCTTATAGCTTTTATGTACAAAAATTTAAGGAGTGATTCACACTAAATAATAAATCAGAGTTAATAATTTCCTAATTTATTCAACAGTAACGTCTGCTGTAGGAAACCTTAAATGAATGCTTTATAAACAGATGACGAGTAAAATAGCAAAAATATTGTTTTTCAGTGTAATTTTTAACAAATGTGACTTTTCATATTGGAAAATGACAAATATAATGTGTGATAAGCTATTTCCTTAATGTTACCTAATTATAATGTCTATAATATAGAGACTTAACTCTAGAGAGCCTTGAACTGTTATGTGAAAAACAAAAGTGCTCTATTCTGTGTTATGGACTCAAAAATAAATAAAAAATGAAATACCCAACAAGTAGCTTGATAAGTCTGGAGCATTTAAACATAATTCTCTAATTACAACCAGAAAGCAGTCATAAATAACTTTAACAACACCAGATGAATATTACAAACAGCATATTCAGTGTCAAAGTTCCACCTTTTATTAATGTGTTCACAGCTCAGTAAAAGGCTGGTGCCGCTTCTGTTTCTGATAGCGTTCTAAAAGTAGCAAGTCCTAAGTTTAATTTGCGCTGTTGGTGTACCAGGCAAGCGTGTCTATTTTCTGGTGCCAAATGTAAGATAGCTTCAAAGTAGCAGTTAATGGTGGTGCGGAAAATTATTGGACTTCATCCACTGCTCTAAATCCAACAACATACTAGTCTCATTTAGAGGTAACTACGGTGGAACTTGTGCAGTATGGAGGCTTTCAGGTTGTTTCCATCACTTAATGTTATTTTTTGTTTACAGATCCTCAATTAAAAAAAAACAACAACACATTTTTCCTTCATGAAAATAGAAATCTTATGTTAGTTTCAGGGTACTTCGAAAAAATAAATGTCCTAGGTTATAGGCTCCAAAACCTAGTTCTTCCCCTTCACCCTACAACCACAACAGTACATTTTTACCACATAATTAACTTAATTCAAGAATCTCAAGGGGCTTGTAAGCTCTAACCAATAGGCTAGCAGCTGATAACTGAATTCATTAATTGCCATTTTCTCACAGAGCTTAAGAAATAAATAATTGGACTTTTTTTAATAATTGGAATTGGATTTGCAACAGGCCCGTATAACAAAAGCCCAAATATTGTGACAAGCTTTCCTTTGCAAGCACAGCTTTCAGCATGTCTTTATCTGAATAACTGTGGACAAGAATGCAAAGCATTACCAAACAAAGAGATCTTAACCGTTTGGTTGTAATTGCATTGTCTCTGTGTTTTGTGCACGCTGGGTAGCAATGTATTTTCTGCTTCCCTTTCGTCGGCTGCGATGGAAACATTACAGTTTTCCCATATGAATTCTCTCTGCAAACATGTCACAGCATTATCCCAGTTCCATAGTTAGTAGCTCCTGCTCACTAGTCCCATGCATTCTTCATCCATTGTAATTTCCCCTGTGCAACATTTTGATTGCATCAAAAAAAAAAGAGAGAAAATATAGATTAGAAATAGAATGTGTTAGCATTTCAGGCTAATTGAAAGTACATATGTACTGGTTTCATTACATAAGGCTTCCAGCTGCCTGTTTCATGAAGGCAAGGTGTAAGGAAAGAAAATGCAGGTGAAAGGATTTGTGTGTATCAAACCATACCAAGCACTGAATTAGGTTTGGTTCTGTAGAAGTTGATCCACAGTGTTCAGCATTATATTAGTTATAATTATACATTTGTCACACCTTTTCTGTTCGCTACAGTCAAAAACAAAAAGAGAAAGATTGTTTTGCTTTGCTTTTTTTTTTCTTAATAAACTCTTTTCTCAGTAGGAGAGTTCATAGAAGTGAGATGAATTCAAACTGTGACATGGCATTTTAATTAAAGTAAAAAATATATATATATAATAAAGGTGGATATGTTACAAATATATCAGGAGCTAATGTGGTTTGACATGTTTAGCAACATTTACCTACAATAATTACTATGCTTTTTATGCCTACAAAATAAACAAAGACCAAAGAGATGTTTTGCTTAATTCTAAGCCTTTTTGCATTTAATTTTTCAAATCATAAATTACATTTTCCCACTGAATCTTTACATCTCTCACTAACAGCAAGCGAATGTGCCCCTGATTGCAACCTTGCCACTTCACACTGGGAGTCCACCAGTGTGACCGTTATAAGGACAGACTCAAGCTTTTCTCATTGTGTTAGTTCCACTTGGGTTTTCTATCTTGAACAGACCCAAACGTGGAGCTATGAGAAAACTGAGAATCATTTTGAGAGTTTTATGGCGCTTCATAGCGAGAATGATTTTCAGCTGTCCCAAGAAAATAGTCATCAGCTGCACCTTTTCCCACTTTCATCTCCATTGTGCCACATTTACAAATTCATGACATCTAGTGACACATGCAGTGTTCTATAAATTAATGGGGGCAATTATGGAAATGTGACATGCTTTAACCAAACTGTGTTGAAAATTGCATTCTGGATTACTGAGGTGAGATATGTGTGACACCTTTTATGACATTAGCAAACCTGTCACATAATTGCAAGAAGAGTGCGTACGGTGAGAAAACATGGTGGAACAGATCTCAGTAGAAAAAGAAAGGCTTGCACATTAATGAGAAATCATCTCATTATAACTGCAAACCTTCCTCAGTGAGAACCTTCTAAATTATAACACCGTCTCCAAAGTATTGTAAGACTTATACAATCCACAAATTTGATTTTGCAACAGCATCACAGAAAAAAGAGAATAAACTCTGTTGTTTTTGCTCTCCTGAAAAAACAATTTGAGTGGAGTTCAAAAACAAGTTTTGTGGCTCCACATTTTGCGACTTAAGGGTCATTCGGGCCATATGCTCCATAATAACAGTCATCTGCCCCTAGTTTTACTTGACTTATACTTTTAAAACAACTTACCATTCTTCCCAGATGTGCACTTAATAATATTAGCCAGAAAGCCATGCGGTATGAATTGTACAGACGAAGTGAGCCGGACTGTGCTCAGGGGCACGCAGGAAGTCCTGACGGAGAGGACAGAGATGAAGGTCAATTCACACTGACTGCACGCCAGCTGTCATAAGTGGACAGACAGGAGAATCACCTGAAACCTGAATTGATTTCTTCGAGTGAGAGAGAACGAAATTTCAGATATCTGTTGACCTCCCTTGATGGAATGTGTCACGAGAGGCCAAAGATGGAGTGAGAGAAAGAGCTCAGACAGACAGCAAATGTCATTTAAGTAAAAGACAAGCAGTGCCTTTTGAAAAGTGCACTGGCTAACTTCTTCCAACTGATTGCACAGTCTATAATCTCCAATAAATCGTGAAAAAATGATCATTTTTACATGTTTCTTTGGTGCATTTGACAAAGAATTGCGGCTGTATTGTGTCGAAGCTTTAACCGAATGTTTTCAGATTCCCTTGTAATTGTACAATAGCCTTTTGTCTCCTGCTACTCTCTCAGGACGTGCCTTTCAGCCACTGCTAGAGCTGGCTTGATGATTTATTAACTTAGTTTTTTGCGAAGCTATCCCACAGAAACCGGCTTGATAGAGACTCCTAGCAATGGAAACAATTTCAAGCCAACTTCACAGATAATTAGGCACTTTAGCTGGCGGACTTGATTTTGAAAAAAACACAATTTCCAGCAAATGCAGTTATACCTCGCCACACTGGTGATTCTTTAAGACAGTGGTTAAATGAAGGGGGAGGAGAACCTTGCAGACTTTGTTTAAAGTTTCAGAAGCTATCTAAGAGCATTTACTCCACTGGCTTACATTAAGCTTAGATATAGGCTTCCAAATGTTATCTTCGAGCCTTTAGGAAGTGTATCCACAGTTGGTGGAGATAATAAGAAGGATGTATATTCTTACCTACACCTTTTTTTATACAGAAAGCTCTGTTATAAATATATACTGTAAATTGGTATGCCTGTGAGGCCATGCAGGTGGTTAACACACTTTTTTCCTTATTATGCCTGGCACGGTGGTATACTATATCCTTTTTGTTTAAATTATGCATTGTTGTAGTTCCTTATCAAGGCAGTTAAATATTTTTATTGCACTGCGCCTCTTAATTTCATCTACACTGGTGATTTATTGTTAAGTGTGGTGCAGTGGTATTTAGTTGTAAGGAGAACAGAAAATCAGATTCCTGCATTTGGTTTAAGGTGAAGTAGTGTAAATGTAAACGGTGAGGCCCAGTGTCTTAGCTTTCACACACACAGCCGATAAACATAATGAAAATACAGAAAATCACACAGTATGCATCATGCAAATGTCAATTTTTTTTTCATTTATTGATTTTATTATTGACTTTGTGTATAAAAAATGATTACTAGATAATAATATCTGATTAATAGACTTATAATTGTTTAAATTGTTTCCATTTGGGGATATTAATGTGTGATTGGTAGTGTCAATCATGTTTTTATCACTATATTAGCAGCTGCACATCAGACTATTTGTGCAAATAGAAATAAATACTCTAAAGATAGATAAAGATAGATATAAGCTGTGTGTGTGTGTGTGTGTGTGTGTGTGTGTGTGTGTGTGTGTGTGTGTGTGTGTGTGTTTCTGTAAGAGAGTCAAAGAGGTTTTCACAAGATCAAAGCATAAAATAAAATTGAATATGCAGGCCCGACTGGAGACAATTGCTTTGCTACAGTCCATAACGTCATTAAATTGTTTGAGATATTAGGAAGTTAATGTATCATACGGTGCTTCTACCAGGATAAAATCTCCTTTTTGTATGTGTGTATTTACAGCACTTTCTTTTTTGTGAGGTCACAGCACTAAAAAAAATAATGTATGTCATTCAATATACACTTGTTTGTGTGCCTGTATATGTTGGATCCATAAAGGCAGGTATATCATTGAATTATTGCATAATCTAAAGTATATGGACCACATGCTTCAAGGAAAGAAATCCATTTTCTATCTCCTAATTATTCCATTACTTGTGTAATTTCATTAACCAAGCTTTGAGAAGAAAAAAAAAAGAAAAAAGGGAGAAGCCAAGACTCAGAGGTAATTAAAAGATAAGGTGAACAGTACAGGCTGCCTGCCTTAGCTGCATTAAGACATTTAGCTTCTACATTAAGAGCGTAATAGCCCCTCAGCATGTGTACACACATCTGACACAGCGAGGGAATGACGGAGGTGCTCTCCCACCTGCCAGCGGAGCCCTCGTAGACATGTGCACTGAAGGGAGATGTGTTGCAGTGCCGTGGCGTCAGACTTGTGAGATATGAAATGTGACGGGTGCACAATGCTTGTCATCGTGAATGACTCATAAACAAGCTAAACATTAGGACGGCTTACACCGCGGTGTTCATTTTTGCCGAGATGGGAGAGGAGGCCCAACACCATCTCAAATATCACTTCTCACTCGCGTTCTGTTTATGTGGGTCGGGGAAATAAACTCACTTCAGTAAACTATTTCAAACGTCAGCGGATCATTCTGCCTGATCTGCTCGATCCTCAGGCAGATTATGAGCAACACACTATATTCTTTCACTGGGAATATTAATGGGAAAATATGGTTTATTTATTTATCGATGTATTATTTATGAGAACACTGTTACCAAGACCGCTAAGTAAGTTTTATCTAAGCCGCCATTAAGGTAGTTTTATTGACTTTCTCATATATCTGTTCAAATGTGGTTTTGTTGACGTACTTAAGAAGAAGAATTATGCTTCTCCGTGCTACTGAAAATTTGAGGAAAAAATAACGAAAAAAACGAGTCGGTCTGCAGAGTGTTTTGCAGCTTTATGGTTAGTGCTGCAAGAATCTCGGTGGTGGTAAAATGAGGGCAGATGGGGAGTTTTAACAAGAAACTGACACCCTGAGTATTTCTGAAGCCTTCCACCACCCTCCAGCTGAACGGATGAGAAGCATAAAAAAGAGCAGATTATAGGAGAATGGTGGATCAACTTCATCAGTTAATTAAACTCTATTGCAGCTTGATGAGCAATTAATCAAGGCGGCGTGCCGAGTGTCAGGCAGGGCTGAGTTCTTCGGATGTGAGATGTGTGCACCGTACAGTATGTTCCCAAGGGGAGCAGCCCTGTGGGGAGCAGCACTTACCAAGTGAGCAGCCCCAAAATTTTGCAGGGTGTAATGGGTTGAGTTTATGTAAGCAGCTATCAATCACTATCTGACATAAGCCTGCACCCTATTAGAGCACCAGGATTAGGCTCCTCTCATTGCTGAACTAAACTGAGAAACTGCTTGTCTGAGTTGATCGAATTTTAAGAAATGCTGAAATGTAATGCATTATTATTATTTCGGGAAAAAAAAATAATAGCGGCATTAAAGCAAATCCTCAGAAAGCGGAGGCAATAACAGTCAAAGTTAATTACTTTAATATGGGAGACACCATGTCAAAAAGGCTCTCCATTTACTCAGTTTGAATACTCAAGCTCTTATCTTTTATCTGACATTTGACTTCCAAAATCTCGTGGTGTGGTTTCTGTCCTTTGTCTTCCACTCGCTTTCATCTATCCCTTCATCTCTTTCAAGGCTTTTTTTTATGCTATGGGAAATTTGAGTTGGCAGTTTGTGACTAAATGCAGTAAATTTATTAACAAGACCATGGGGAGCATTAGAAGTCAATTGAAGGAGGCTATTAAAAGAAGGATTTTAATTGGGTTGGTCGGTCCATTAAAACATTTTTTCTGTCTCTCTTTTTCTAAGAGCAATGACACTAAAAAAACTCCAGAATTAGTCTGTTGAGTGCGTGCTCGCCCCTTTGAAATGAAAGACTCTAGTTCCGTGTTAGATTTCACACTATATGCAAGTGCTTAAAATAAAGTAATATGTATGTCCTGTCTCTCTAGCTACATTTAGCTCTGCTGAGGGCCTGCAGTCTCTATGACTCTTGCTGAATTCTTTCAAGAAGATGCAATGCAGGACAGATTACAACTACCACAAGATTTGAGTACTAACAAGTGTATAAAGATCATCCCCACGCCCATTGAGTTCTAAAAAAAACCCGAGACGAGCTGGTGTCGCTGTTGCCATCTAGATTTCATTTTTTTTCTCGGTTGGTGTTTAGGCCTGCAAGCAGTCAGTAAATTGTTTTGCTACTGTAGCTTTAATGCATTAGATTATATAATCTGTTGAAATTACATTACAAAGCATACAATTGTCCTAGTTTTGGTAACGTGGTGTGACACATTACAAATAGTTTTAATTGCTCTTTAGCTCCTGGCTCTTGAGACACGCTCTACTCATTCTGCACTTTAAGGCATCTGGGCTCTGTAAGAGTGTGTGTGTTTGTGTGTGTGTGCGCACTGGTATGGGTGGGGGGTGGGGTCTTGAAAAAGCAGTTTGTGCATATGGGCACGTTAGGGATGCAGTGTAGTATTGGCTATGCTGACTGGATAATGACATGCAGAGTGCTGTGCTGCTACAGTAGGTTGAGCCTCCAACCAGATGCTCCTTTCACTGCAGCTCCTAAGCAGAGAGAGAGAAGCTGCACCAACATACGCTCTCATCTTAGCTGGATTAAGCAGTAGGATTCAGGGACTTCGATCTGAACTGAACTGAACTGTAACAGAGCTTATTAGAACTGATAGGCATCACGTGAATCAATCATGTGAAGGAGTCTGCGGCTAAGCTGGATAAAACTTCCTTTGAGACTGTTGCTTGATTTTTCTGCTCTTATGTTTTTTTAAGTCACTGTAAAGATGCCAGTGTTCAAGCACTGATTCAGTCTAACAAAGGGCTCACAATCAGTCATATCATTCAGGACTGAATGTGTTTGTGCGATGGATGAATGGGTGAATGAAATAAATAGCATACTGCATGTTTATTGTACTTTAAAAAACCAGATGTCAGCATCGTGCAGAGGGCATCAGCCGGCACACAGCATATGCAGCTCAAGGGAAAACTTAACAAATAACCCTATAATTGCCTGAAGTGATTTTTTTGACACAACAAAAGACACAATGCACATATTTGTGTTTTATTTTTTGTTTCTTTTTTTCCGAAGACTGCAACTTCCAGGAGTGATACCGCATCCAAGAAAAACACATATGTTGTGTTGATACGGCTGCCAGTGCAATAATCCAAACAGCCATACAGTAATCTGCCTTATGGTCACCACAGCAGGGCTTGTAGTTTAATAAATAGACACTAAATTATATTAAACATTGTATATGCAGAGCTAACAAAAGTTCCAATAAACACGTTTTGAAAAGTACACCTGATGACCCCTTTATGAGAAAAGCTATGCTAACGACTTCATTCATAGTTTCATTGTGTTTTCTTAGTCCATACTGATGTACAATGAAAAATTTCAGCTGATACTTTTTTTAATTTTTTTTTTTCTTTTTACTGGATTCTCATAGCACTACTCATTTATAAAGTAGTTAGCGTTAATTCATTATAAAAAGTGAAAGTGCTTAAAGAATTATAGGCCACTGGCCTGATTGTCTTATAAAAATCACAACTCTCTACCTTTCCTGAAACCACCTGCTCTAATTTCGCTACAGTCCCTTAGCAATACTGTACACAACAATGTTTACTGATTACTAAAAAAGAAAGTGTTTTTTGTGTTCTTCTCTTTTCAGGAGAAAGGAAACATTGCCGTTGTATTTAATGTCGGTACAGATGACATTAATATTGAGGAGACGTCAAAGTTTGTAAATGATGGAAAGTACCATATAGTGAAGTTTACGAGGAGTGGGGGTAATGCCACTCTGCAGGTGGATGACCTGCCAGTCATTGAGCGCTACCCCACAGGTGAGTCACCCACTTTGCCTTTAATTACATCTGCCGCCTCCTAGAGGCGATAAAATGACCCAGATATTATCAAGCAAGCTATTAAAGCCTTATCTGTTAGGATGTTCTTATGTTGACTTGGCATGTGCTTTAATTGCTTTTTATGTTTCAGTTTCCAGCAGCTTTTGAGAGTAAACACCAGTGTTGTTGAGTTGTATTTTCACTAAATCTTTGATCTTTGTGGTGCATCAATCTGATAAACCACAGGGCTGATAGACTCCTATATGTCTGCCTACAAGTGCAACCACCCAACCTGTCTACATGTCTGCATTACATCCCCCATATACCTAATTGTCAATGCACAGTGTATACTCACAGTAACCCAAATCATTAGACAATCCACAGACAAATTACCAGTTTTTCGTGGCAAGTAATTGTGTGCGGTTTCAGTATTTATGTGTCTGCCAATATAGCAGATTGATCGAATTAAGGTCACCGGGGAGACGGACCTGTAATAACACTGTCAAAGTAAATCTGTTGCTTACTCACAATTAAATACCAGATGATCAGCTTCATTACAGCATCTTGTTTAGCCATAAAAATACACTTTGATATTAATAATTTTCTCAGCATACACTACAATTACTCACAGACTAAAAGCAAGCCGGATTAATTTTCCTGGCCAATAGTGTTACTAATAATTTAAATTGTGTAACACTTCTCATAAACACAGTTTACATGACAGTAGAGGATGAATTTGGTAATTACTGCCCTGTGTAATAGGCATTTAGTAACTGAAAAAGAGTAATGTATTTTAGTAGTTTAACATTATAAGACTGGAATAGTTTTGCTGGCACTTTCTTTTATAGTTTACTGGGTACTGATGATGTAATATACTGTGGACTCAATGTTGTGAGGGAATCTTTTGATCGATTGGGGAAAAACAAAACAATCTCTGTGTCAACACATTTGTGAGAGGAAATCTGTAGTAATGTAACTCAGCAACAACTCAACAACACTGGTATATTTGTGTAGAATGTATGCAGAATGTAGAGTAGAATATATATATAGAATATTAATGCTTCTGCCTGTGTTGTTGAACATGATGACATTTTTAACTTGTTAAAGGCTTTGACAAAAGCTATAGACGAATAAAGGAGTGCGAAAATGACTGTTGAGAATGCAAACAGCAAAATTACTGTATGGACAAGTGTAGTGTTTTTTTGTTGTTGTTGTTGTTTTCTTATTTGTTTTTTTTTTTCCCCATGAGAGAAAAAACTGCAGCACTAAATGCAAAACATTTGTTAGATTTTGAGCACGCATAAAATGAGCGGGCAACCAGACAAACAGAAGACAAATTGAACCTGTCGCTCCTCTTTTGCATAATGTTTGGTGACCTTTTTAGCTATGACCAGTGCATTCATCCAAATGAAAGATGGTTTTTATGACTTGGACTCAATCCTCCCTGCTTGCCTCAGGTGAAAAAGAGAAACTAATGGCTTTTGACATGTTGTGGATAGGGCCGAATATACAGCAGGGTTAAATTCCCGCATCCCGTCTCAATCTTCAAACGACAAACACCCGCAGACCAGCGAAAGCCTGATGATACATACTCATACTCATGTCATGCAGATAAATTCAAAGAAGTTGGCAAAAACAACTTGTTGTTGTTGTTGTAGTATACATCAGTGGTGATATTATACAGACAAAGGTTTGCTGCTATGCATTTTTCAACAATGTACATTACATTACAACACATATTTGGTAGTAGAAAGTCATGCAGTACTGCAGAAAATGCAGAAAAGCTTAAGAATGATACAAGACTGTCCTGTTATGCTAAGTGATGAGTTATAACTGCTGAAGGGAAAAGTGACCTATCTCATCCCCACCAATCATGCATCAGTGACAATGCCAAGTCCAGCTACCTTATTAAGCTCGTTGCAGACTAATTACATCTAATCACAATTACTGCACAGTTCCTCCCTGCACCCCCAGCACACAAAGCTATTATTCTCTCAGCTCGCCTGTAGTTTGATTAGTATCCATGTATGCCTCTAACGCACTCATAATAGCAGCCCTCAGCCACTCTTAGGCCACTCACAGATCAACAATGATTATAATAAGAGTAGACAGCAAAGATAAAAATGATGGCTAGAGAGTGAGAAAGATAGAGAGGAGGAGTTTATAGGGGAGGGAGCGATCGTTCTTAAAGCAAGGAAATAATTGCTTCGCCAGAGCCTCTATTGCTGCCCTGGTAATCTCATTAAAAAGTCTCGTACTGCATACTTATGGGTCATTAAAAGTCTTTAGTACAATTATTAGAATCTAAAATGCAAAATACACACGCAGACACACAACTAGGCGACTATTTGTTGTAGTTTAGCTCTCCTTCTTTTATCCTGTCCCTGCCTTCATTCTGCATCACACACAAAAGGCTCAGCAGCAACAAAAAAAAAAAAAAAAAAAAATCAGCCCCTTCTCCTGAGCCTTGGCCATGGAAGTAATACCATCACAATGGTGCTGCCAGGCCCGCAGGGTACAGTGCAGTGTCCTATCGGAGCACCCAATGAACACACGCTGCACACAAAGATAATGGAGAAGTCCCTGGCCTTATTCTTTTACTGTTATCAGAGCGTGGTGCACTTACAGAGCTCACCGTCTCTCACTCCACTCTCCCGAGCTCCGGGTTCGCTCTTTTCCTGTCCTTTTTACCTCTATCTGTCCACGTCTGCCTCCGTGTCGATCTCACCCCCTGTCCTCTTTTTCCCGCTTGTGGTGTGGAGTCTGATTTATGGGATACAAGGGAAGGATGGTTAGCTTTATCCATCAAAGCTCCGTCCTATCTGCTCTGGTTTTACCTTTGTTCTATCCGTGAGCTTATTGAGCCTATTGTGCAAGCTCTCAACACCGAGGATATTAAAAAAATAGCGCAGTTAGAGAAAAGGGAGGGCAGAATAATAAAAATAATAGTGAGATTTGTGTAGGTTCCTCCTTTTTTTTTAATTCTCCCGGCTCCATGAACAGAGGAAGCATTTGCATATTTGTTCATTTAATGTGGTGAGTGTCCTAGGGCTTGTAATGAGATAAAGCTCCCACCTTATCTGACCACTTTATTAACAAAAAAAAAAGAATACAAGCGAGCGAGGGTAAAGCAGGTCGGTTGGGATGGCTCAGCTGAATCGCTGCTGTCTGGCAGAGGAGATAAGCCAGGCTGTCCCACACCAAACCAAATCACCACTCAGCAGCAGTCACAGGCGCCGCTCACAGGCAGGATGAATGGGCTCTGTTGCTGCATCAAAGCCCAGGGGATAGCATTGTCTAACACTTCGGTGTCCCACAGTGGGAATCAATACACGATCAGACCTTGATTATATGCACACTTAATTAACCTCAGTATAAGGATAGACTCAGTGTGCCATGGGGTACGTAGCCAAACAGATAAAGCGCAGCCGTCTTTGAAAATGGAGCATGTTTTTGCACAAAAGTAGAGGATTTTGGCACAGTGGCACGCTGTGTGTGAGGATAAGTGTGCATGAATATGTGTGCGTGCTTCTTGGGTATCTATGCGCCTGGAGCTGACACTCCTCTGTGCCTTTCTATTAGCTTCCTTGCATACTTCTTCAACAAACTGTCATCTTTGCGCTAAAACTCTGACACCAACATGTAAGCCTATACTAAAACTATTTTTTGAATAAAGCTTAGAATACATCAACACGTCATACTGCAATTATTAAGTAACTTGAGCATTAATCAATGAACATCATTTAAAAAAAGGAAGGTATTAATAGGTGTTTCTCTTTTTCACTCTAAACTCAGATGTCCTCACTGTCCTCACAACAGCTGTAGGATAAATGTTCTCCAGGGCCCCGTTTGATTCTGACCTCTCCTCAGATGAGGTGGCAGAGTAGCAGGGAATGGAGAGGTGACATAACCAACACCCCATGACTAAGAAATGGAGATGACAGAAATTGACAAAGCCCTCAAATGTTCCATTGCAACAGCAATGAAGAATTATTCATTAATGTATCACATTCAAAATGATAGGAAGCACAGCTGTGTCTGCGTTTGTGCATGCTTGACTCAACAAACGCGCTATTTACTCCTGCTTGAGTGACGTATGCTAAAAACTGCACTACACGACTTCTCGGGGAGCTTATTAAGTCCTCTTTTTTTATGTGAAACAAGTTGAGTAGTCACAGTTAAGTTTCACAAGAAATGACAAATTGAAGTTGATATGCATTCGCAAGTTTACAAGTTTAAAATACTTTTTAAGAAAAAGGTAGAAAAAGTGCAGAAACTTGATGTATGTGCTCTACAAGAGAGTTTGTCCATTACAAACTTCATCTTCCTTCCTAAACCAATCCTATCAAATGTTACCCATTACCTTCCTGTGTGGGTTTGCTGTAATCTGGACTGTATCTGTCCAATCAGCATAAAGGAAACGTGTTGCTAAATCTTCTGCACAATGCTATGTGCTCCACCCAGGCACGGTCATCCGCAACCAAATTTCATTAGAGGTATAGATAAGATTCAAACTGGGTTTTTTTCTTGTTTAGTTGGTCTTCAACAGTAATTCAAGCTGATGTGATTAAAAAATATATTTTCATGTATGCTCTTACTTATAAGATCTTTTATTAGAAGAGGTGTGCGTCTTTTACAAGGTTACCTCCTTTTCTTAGCAAACCTCTCCTCTAAGAAGCTATTCTCCGCCGAATCATTGTTAGCTACCGGATCTTTTATCTGCCAGAACTGAATTAATATAGTTGATGGGACAAACATTGTCAATCTGCCAGAAGAATGGGGCTGACTGAATTCAATCTCAGCAGACAATACCAGGGGAAAAGCACTCAGAGACAGTGCCACTTTGCTGAAAGTCTTCTGTTCTGGAGAGGTTATTGGCCTTGACAAAAGGGTGATGCAGAGTTTGCCCTCATTAATGCCAAAGTGCCCCTCCGATACAGAGAGTCGTTTTTTTGTAGCTCTTCTTTCTCATTTATGTCACTTATTTGACTCTATGCTCTAAAAACACTTGACTGTCATTGAAACACATGTATGCGACACTACACTCGGTCAAGCTTGTGACTTTTTCTTCTTTATGACTTGTAGCTTTTGTCAAAGCCATGTTCTTGAAGGTTTACAGTGTATGTATCTACTTTGTCTTCCGATTTCTCTCTGATTAGAAGCGTTAGAGAATTTACTGTTAGGTTTTATATGGCAAATAGTTTATTATTACTTGTCAATTAGTGTTTTTATAAATGGGGTGGGCATTTGTAATATGTGAAAGTTAAATGGTTCTCTCCTTTAAACCATAAACGGTTTATTTAATAATAAATTCAAATGATGTTCCTTTTTGAAGCTGTATAAATGTAACTAGTTTAAAAGTCAGATAAAAACAGAGGGAAATGATAAATGGGGATGGAAATATTGGGTAAAGATATTGTAATGGATGTATAAATTTGTGATTTTGGTTGGTTTTTAACATAGGTTTATTAACTTAGATGAAACATTTACATGCTAGTCCTCTTATTTTCAATTAATATAGGCCTAATTTGTTGGTTAAAATTAAAATAAAAAGAGTGAAGTTTGGTCAAATAATGTTTTAGTTAATACTGTTTTTTTAAACATACAAAACGTTTTTAAATATAAAAACCTTGTGCAGTTGTATAGCTCTAGCATTAAGTATGGATATTTAACCTTTGACCTTACAGATTGTAACCAATGAAATGTCTCTTTAAACTTTAAAGGCAACAATGATAACGAACGCCTGGCGATTGCTAGACAGCGAATCCCATACCGACTTGGTCGAGTAGTTGACGAATGGCTACTCGACAAAGGTAAAAAACCTGATTAAAATTTTAAATAAAATAATTTGATCATAACCAAGTTGTAGCATTATTTTGTAAATAATAAACCTTAAAAATAAATGTTCAGTAAAACTTTAAAATTAAAATGATTTGAACAGTTAAATTTAGTTTTTTTTATAATAATGTATTCATTTTATAGATGTAAGCTTTTTTTTAATACGTGTTTATTGTCAACTTACGGTTAAAGGGACTGTAAATATGAATATAAATCCACTTACTGAAGTAATATCAGCATTTTTAAAATGTCTATAAATTCATGTCGCTTTTTGCTGTAAACATAAATTACAAATTAAAAGTTCTACATCAGTTGTTCATTCGTTGCTGAGTGTTATTTTGAAACACTTTTGAAACATGCATTTACAGTACAGCACATTACTTTAGTGTCATTTGATCTATTTTGATTAAACTGTTAGCAAAGATAAATAGTGTGCAATATCAATTGGCATCAGCATTTTGAGTCCCTTTAACATATATTGTAAATATATATACATATATATATATATATATGCAGGACTTTAGATCAAGGAACTGTAATATAAAACAAGCTGAGTGCATGCTTTGTTTTTTGTTTCGGTTTTCTTTTCTTTTTTTTCTTGTAGTTAAATACCTAATTTCTATCTTCACTCAATGTGAAATTAGCATTCTGCTTTTTTATATTAATTCTTTTTTTTTCCGTTTTCCATTGAAATTGTGTCATAAAAACTTCTGTTTTAAATTTCATTTCTTTCCAACCATTTTTGTTTTTGTTTGTTTGTTTTAATTTGGTTGCTTTTGCTAAAAGGATGAACAATAACAGTGAAGTGTCTCTTGCCTCCTGTGAGAACCTTCCAGACCACTCCTCACAGACTGTAGCCACACATGAAGCTTTCTTGTTTTTCTTCTTTTTTTCATGCTTTCAAGGTCCATAAATGCTAAAATTTGAAGAAAAAAATTGAAAGATAACTTAGTTACATATATCTTTTTATCTTTGTTATCCAATTTTGTTCAGTTTTATTTCCAGGCAATTTCCTGCAAACAAATGATCCATTTAGTCCTTTCAAGATTATGTTATCGTATGTTTTATGTAGTTAAATCTATTGCATTCCCATAACAGTGCTACTTTTTCTTAATCTTTTTTTCCTTGCCATTCCAGATTAGACTGACCTTTTAGCAAAGCTACATTGATTTTCTATATCCTGTGTTTTTACTTTATGTTTTTCTTTTCATAGGCATCTCATCGTTTAACTACAATAAATTAACAGGGTTTGCTCTACAACCCTTAATTTATTGTTCTCATTAGCCACTGGGCAAAAAAAATCAGTCTTTCTGTTCTTTTATCTTGCTTTCTAAAAGTGGCCGAGTCCACAGTTCAACATTCTTGTATATATGTAACATTGTTTTCCCGCAGGGCGACAGCTTACAATCTTCAACAGCCAAACCACTATACAGATTGGGGGCTGGGAGCGAGATCGCAGTCGATCCTTTCAGGGCCAGCTTTCAGGCCTCTACTATAATGGCTTGAAGGTCTTCAACATGGCCGCAGAGGGGGATCCCAATATAAGGATCCAAGGCAGTGTGCGGCTTGTGGGGGAGTCACCCTCCTCTATCACCCCGCAGTCAAGTACCACAGCCAATCGCTCAGAGACATCCACATCCATCATGGAGATCACCACCACCACAGCTTCCAGCAGGAGAGTAAAGCTGACAACACCACGAGAGCCTCAGCAAGTAAGATCTCTTTTAAATAATTCTTTTTCAAGTCACTTCTTTACCATGTCTATACTCTGTTTGATCCTTATTGTAATGCTCTCAACGCAAAGTAATGCATAGCAAGTTAAGCGCATCCTGGATTAATATAATACGTTTCATCGTGACAGCCACGTGAAGAAAGCTCCGTTTTATTCCGCCCGTCATGCCTTTTTTTCTCCTTGAGGCCTCCACCCTAAAAACTGAGGGAAAATAAGCACACTGTTTCACAATTGGGAGCTGCAACACACTGTTGAGCATTGCTCCTGTTTGCAATCAGATATGGCCCCATGAGGTGTGTCTGTGTTACAGTGATAACCATCATCGAGGTCCTCCATCATCTTTATCGGTCCTGCATGAGTGGCGCAGCATCTGCTGGAGCATATTACTTCTCAGATGTCACAATGTGGGACTAAACAATGCAACGCGAAATATGTGTCCTATCCAATGGAGTGGTGATCAGACCATTCTTGCATAGTCTCTGCCAAAAACAGAAGACATTGCATTTTAAACGCCTCACAATACATCAGCAGCCATGAATTGGAAATGAAAAACACTTGAAAAATGAACTGTCATGCCTTTTTAGAATACTTTTACAATTGTTTCACTCACTATCCACATCATCAAGTATTCACGTCATATTTATGAATTTTAATTCACTCAAATAGTTTTGTGTTTTCTTATGACCGCTGCATTCTTTGTGCATTAGCTTATACTTGAATAAAATTAGACTACAGATCTGTATACCCAAATAAAAGAAACAAATTGGGATAATATTTACTATACATTAGTTGTGTAGTACTTGTATTTTTTCTACAACCTTGCCAAGTATATTTTGTGAATGATTGGTGCGACTGTGTAATTATTTTATCAAAGGGCTATCCATTCACTCTTAATTTGAAATTTCAGTTGGCTAGCTGTGGCCCTTTTCATCTTGTGTTTTCCTAGCTGTAAGCTGAGCAGATTGATGTTGTGGGGATCCCCAAGAAGTCTTAGCCTATTATTAGTATTATGCACAAGCTGCAAAACAAAACATGGACTAACATTAAAAAACCTAAGATGGACACAGTCTAGGATTGAATGATATACAGTGAAGAGACAGCTATTTGCTCTATTTATTGTCACAAATTATGTACTGTATATTTTCCTAATGTAAGTAAGAAAGTGTGAGTGTGCCTGTTTTGCAAATCTCTCTGCCACAAACTGGTGGATTCTGTCCCACGGGCCCAGTTTTGCTCATGTGTTATAGAGGTTTTAAAAATGTAAATTGGGAATTTAAGTCTTCTCCTTTAAATTGGACTGAATTTAAAAGCCATGTCAGTGATTCTGGAAGACCTGCTTAATTGACAATACATGTTACTATATATTCTCATATAGGTCATTAAAAGGAAGAGTTGCAGTGTCTGTATTTCTTTTTCACAGCATAAACAAGACTGGAATGTTGGAAATGCTTTCATGTTTTGTTGGTACAAAACTAAACTAGAAGCAGCGTGACCCAGGGGACGGTTTCAAGTTGTATAAACAATCAAAAGCTAGCCTCACCTCACTAATTGGAGAAATGTGCTTAAACTGAGCCAAAGCTACTCTGTGATAGTTTTCAAAATTAATTGGGCATTTTACATTATATTAAACGCTCACAGCAAAAAAAAGAAAAGGGGGGTTGGTGGAACGTGAACTGAATGCATGCAAAGTTAAAGTGATTGTCAAAATTTCAAATAATTTGAGGGTCAGATGTATTAAAAGCATGCATAGCTGCTGTAAGCTAAAACATCCCTTAGATCAGAGCTGTTACAAATATATTTTAAAATAATTTTTGGATTAGTCGCGTTGGGTACAGGGAGATCATAGCATCCCGAGGAGTGGTGGATTTAACTTCACTGAAAAATCTTCACACAAATGATTTGATTTTAATTCCTCTTTGTATAACTTGTCTGTCTTCACAGTTTCACTGAGACAACAGTTAATAGACGCATGCCTCGGTCTATTTTAAAAGAAAATGTCTGAGTGCCTTCACGGTGTAACAGTGATGACTTTCATTGTTAAAAAGAAACCCATTTAATTAGTTTTCACAATAGGCCTATTGTTGTCTTCATCTAAAAATTAGTGTGAAAACGCCTTTAACCTTTAACGTTGATGCATCTGTGAAAGCAAAATTAAGCTCTTTACCGCAAAATATCAGCTATATTTAATCAAACAGCAAATTAAAATATCACGCTTTTCTGTAACGTTAGCAGACTACTAAACCCACTGCTCATTTTATGAAATGACAGACTCCTACAGATAACATGCACCTTACCTTCGACTTAGCACAGTAAAGATTATACATTACCTCTTGTCACCTAACTCTCTCTGACCCTAGACCGGCATAATAGTTTGTGCAAGGGTCCGCAGTTGCTGACAAATAATACAATCATAAATATTGATCCGCGTGGAATGGCTTTCTCTCGGACTCAGCATGGTTCCTGAACCGTTGCAATAGCATGTAATGCAGGTGAAATATCAGGCAATAGACTATAATTATATCCCAGCTCCATGCGGTGATATAAATTGCCACCAAGGAACCAAGAGATTGGCAGAAAGGAATAGCCTTGATAGGATGGATGCCCCTTTTTTCCTAGGCCTTTTCATCTGGAGTTAAAAAAGGTGATTTAAAGGACCATGACAAATTAGAAGTATAGCAAATTACAAAGACAGGCATTATGTGCGAGGCATCTGGAAACATAGATAACTGACATTATGCTATTTTGTTAATGGGATTCTGCTTTACTGTTTTTATCAATAACAATTAACCTTGTGGAAAGTAGATGTATAGTTATTATTGTTGAGCAGTGTCCAGATCATCTTATTGTTATTGTTTAAGTATACAGTATGCCTGCAAGGCTTAAGGTTGATTAGTGGTGATGCATATTCATATTTAGAAACAGGCATTGTATCATCGTGTTATGCTGCAAGCTCACCTTTAAAGTGGTAAAGAAGGACTGGAAGTAAGAAAATAGTCAAGTCAACTAAAGAGCGGTTCAGCGATGTAGGTGGAGAGATGAATGAGGCATGCAAAAATGTGTGCATTGGGAGATGTCAACGCGTTCGGTTTGATTCAATGTGACAGCCTTCCTATGGCGAGCTCCTGCGGTACGACATTACTGTCTCAGGACACTACAGTAAAAAGAGATGGTGCATTCACTGTCCTTTCTGTTGAATAGTCAGCATTTATTCATTGTCCAGCTGTTCCATCTCCCCTCTGATGTCGAATGCAATTCACCGAATGCTTTTATATCCTAAGAGCCTCACATTACTGGGACACATACATTTTTAGTATGGCAGGTCCCAGTGGATATAAAATGGCTAACGCAGGCAGTGGCAGTATCAGGCTATAACCACTGAACCTCGGTGAAAAGGGTGCTCTGGAAAATGCCGGCCAGACTGTCAAAAGGAGCAGTTGGATCCAAAATTTTAAGAAAAACATATCTGAGACCTTTTATACACATGCCTAGCGATGGGAAGTGATGACTCAAACCACAAAAAAAAGTGTACTTAGATTTGTAAGTGGCTGCAACCTACAGCACTAAATTTCTTAGGAAAGTAGCAGCTATAGCCTTCATAATGTAACTTAGGATGGTGCAGTTCATCCAGTCTTTTACCTGCCTAATAAAGAGAATGTCTGTATTCGGCCATGCAGCCCTGCTGTGCACATGTTGTGAAAATTCAAGCACAGTGAAACCTTTCAGTGACATCGGCTCTGCAGACTTAGGGTGTGTCTTCTTGCCTCGGCCTGGTTACTTCCTAGGGGGAAGATCCTGCCAGTCGTCATTATAATAATGATTTTAAAGGGTCTGTCTTCTCAGGTGCCCTATCAAAAATGCTTGACTGGGGTTATATGGTGATTGAATGCCGAAGGCCTTGACTTATGGGTAACATTACATTATAGTCATTCTTCTCAAGTCACTGGGTGTCCACTCTTGCTTTATTAACACGGCTATTATCGTCTTAGAGCACACTGGCATAATCAGGAAAGAAGTTCACCGGGGGAAAAAAGCTGATGAGTCAGAATTGTTATTTTAATTGTGATACAAATTTTACATCTGCCTAAAACATAATTGGATTAATAAAACTTTTAGGGCCACTCCAGTACAAAAGAACCAGATATGATCTTGTTTTTATTTTGATCATACGATCAATCTGATGAGCTTCCCCGACCAAGATATTAAACGCTTGGGTGTCAGATTGTGGGTGGTGAGGGGAATGGAGCTGATTGTAAGCACTGGACTGTCGTGTTTTGATAAAGTGTCTGCTCCCTGCAGTGGTGCCTGGTACCATCCAATTAAACAGTAATGAACTTGTGTAAGCATTCACAAACAACGGCACAGCTTCCACTTGTCAGATTTGAACTATTTTAAATCCATCTTCATTTTTGTCCCACTCAGTCCCCAAACCCTTTCCACCAATTACTGAACAGAGCTGAACTTTGTGTAAATTGAAAAAAAAGAGATATAGTGTGTGTGTGTGTGTGTGCATGCGCGTGTGATTTTATATGTACTGATGTCCTTTTGACCCCAAGCTGCCCACCCACAGAGGTCTAAAGGTAAAACTAGCAGCCAATGGTCAGGCACTGCTCAGTGTTTGTAAATTAGATCTTCTCAGTATCATCTCCTCCTTAATAAAAACATTTAAATATGTTTGATGGCAGTTTGGGATATAACTGCATCTTAAATAAGAAATAATTATTTGTACTTAGTTAATGCTTCATTCAAACCACTGAGTACCGAATGCTATTTACCTACCAGCTCCAAAAAGAAAAGAATAGAAAAAAGAACAAAGGGGGGAAACAAAAAGATGAATACTGCTATCTACCAGAGCCATTGAGTGCTTGTGACAGTGATGGATCCTCACCTGCACCGCTCTGTATTATCAACCCTGGCTAGTGCATATGTATATAAATCTCTAAAGCTTTCCTAGTGTGGGGCTGCCATCCACCATCCACCAATGTTGTCCACCAGCAACATCCTCCAGAGTTGGTAATGGCTGCAGAGGAGACACAAGGACAAAATCTTCCAGCAGAAATATGTACAGTTCAAAGCCATGTTACACATATGTGACCTTCAGTTTGGTATAAAGAACCTCCAGTTTCTTTCTATTGGTTTTACATATGGTGATTAAATTTTCTGAAGCTTGTTTTTTCCTTTTGCATACGTTAGAAAATGGAGAAAACGTAAAGGGTTCATAATAATATAAGTAGGACACACTGTCTGGCATCCATGATTATAAGAACTAATTTTGTGTCAGGCCATACGGGAGATGTTAAGCTTTTCCCCTAAAGAAATGAAAACTTTTACCTAATGATGGCGCTAAAAGAAAACTCACAGGATTGCTCAAGTCATTTAAATTTCTGCTCTAGGGACCTTTAATATCAGATATGGGAAAACCTTACAGAAACATAGCAGTAATTTTGGATGTCATATGACATTTCACGCTTGCTATGTTTCTTTCATAACCTTTTTGCATTGTACAATTTCAGTTTTATAGCTTGTTGCTGGTGAAAAATCAAGAAATGCAGATTATAGCCTGTTCCTAGGGAGAATGAATGGCCAGTATGTCACATCATTGCCACCAAATAGCCAATTGCCCCCACTATTTCTGAATTAACCCTGGGTGAGGTGGGTGTAATGGCCATTCAGAGGAAGCGAGGAACATTCAAAACACATTGTGTGGGCCATTTCATTTGCACTCACAGCACATGGTTCAGTTCCAGCTGAACTGGCTTATAGTGGCTCTGTTTATCTTGGTCCCTGAGACAAGGGGCCAAAACCTGACCTCGCTATAATTCTCAGGGATAATCGAAGATTTGACATGCTGCACTGCTACACCTTTAGTGCGGTGTTTGGCTACCTTCTTGCCTCCCTTGCTGACTCTCACAGAACACACTATAATAACCTTAGTGTCACAAAAATCTTGCGGTGAAAAATCCTCTGTAACTTACTACTCAATGACTGCTCAGTCTGCACCTTCTTTTATTTAATTAACATCCTTGCGCTATGTGTCTTTATTGTGTTTTTTACTACCTCACCGCATGGTTTATATTGGTGGGAATAATTGTTTTACAAATTGAGGCTAGAATAAGTCTTTAAAGCCAGGATTTAAGACTAATCACGCATGTGTCCCTATTCAGACAGAAGTCTGGAGTTTGATTGAGATTGTGCTTCTTTAATTATCCTGCAAATGATGCTAAATCTTGTTCTTCTGTCTTCATTTAGTTTGAGATACATGATAACTGCCTTCACATTTTTTATATAAATTCGAATAAGTCTCTATAAATCTTAATGTGGGTATCATTCTGAATCAATTGTCGGAAATTTGTCATCAGTAGTTCAATTGCACAGTTTCATGTTACAGCTCCCATCCCAGTTTAAGATCATAAATGTCCAGTTAACGGCGATGAAAAAGTATTCCACTGTGTCGCCTTTTTTTTTTTCTCAGTGCACTAATGAAGCTGATGTGGCACCAGTATTAAAATTCAACTTTTTTAGGTCACTTACCACTCCTTTTTTTTGGTCTTTTATAAAAAAGAATAAACAACAAGAGCCATAACAAGCTATCACTTGGAGCTTCCCATAACCAGAAACAGTTGCTGTTCTTATGATGGAGAAGACGGAGGTGGAACATCATGTCTGAGCATTTCTTAAGAGACGAATTGCAGCTGTGTAGAATTTGATTACTGCTCACTGTTCAGTGGAAAACATGACTTGTATTACACAAAACAGACTTCATTGCACTATGAAAACACTATATACTGCTGTAATGTTACTGTTGCTGTTTCATTTCTTTCCATAACAAATTCAAACTATCCTGGCATATAGTAAGTACATTTTACTTATATAGCACACTTAAAACCAACGTGCTATACAATACAAGCAAAAAATAAATAGTAAAAATAAATAAAGTTTTCCTAATATTCTCTCCACATAGAGTTTCAAAGATCAGCAGTTTCTGAAAGCTTGACAAAAAAGCTTTTGTCTTCAGCTTAGACCTGAAGACAGTCACAGTTGATGCTTGTCTCACGTCACTTGGGAGATTATTCCAGAGTCTCGGAATAACGACAGCGCAAGTACAACATGGTTTTGTACAGTGATTGGGAAGCAGACATTAAGGATCTATCAAAAAATGTGTATGGATGCACATATTTACCACATTTGCAGGTGCAAGTCCATTCATGACTTTAAATACAATCAGTGCCACTTTATATTAGACTCGCTAATCCACGGGGAGCTAGTGCAAGGCTGCTAATACTAGAGTAATGCAATTTCACTTTTACATTTTACATAGCATGAATAACTTGTATGTAACTATAACGTGAATATATTTGTATAAATATAACTTAATATAACGTGTTTAAACTGAGTTTGGTGTGTCCTCTTAAGCAGTGCTAAAGTTAAGGGTTAGTAACACACTCAACAAGTGGGAATAGAATAATAGAAAAAAAGCAGAGCCTGTAAAAACAGAGCCTTTACTTAGAGATTATTACATATGTATAGTCAAAGTAGGAAATCCATTTACCTGTTATAAAATCAGCCATTTTGCTTTTTATCCTGGCCGTCTTCTCTAAAAGGGATGTGGTCATCAGTTGTCTCTCGCACAACAGCATAGTAACTTTGCTTTTGATTGGTGGGTTTTCACAGTGCAACTACTGTAAAATGAATGTCACTGATGTCAAACATGGGATATTATTTATTTTTTAAGCTACATTTCTTGAAGCACTAGTAAATTCATACAACAGTTACTTAAAAATCCGTGCAGCTTTTTTTCAAACAGATGTAGGGATGCTACACATGTGGATCCACTGCCAATGGATCGTATACATATATAAATATAAATAAAGCATTATCATTACAGTATCAGATAGATATTATGCGCGACTTTTTCACAAAAATTCAGCTCATTGAAGTTTTAAATCTTTATGAAAAGTAATTACATCTTCACACAATATACCTAATCAGAGCCTGTTTCTCTCTTTTATTGATATTTCGAGACTGGGTAGAAACAAATGGGAAGTTACTGATTTGTAAAATAATTACATTTTTTTTCTATCTAGTTTCCTTTTCATATTTGTATCGGGAATTGTTTGTCACTTTCTTAACCAAGTGGAACTGTTTCCTTCAACTCATCTAGAGGCAGATCTCATTGTAAAATGAAAACCAGCCAACCCTTTTCCCCCCTTAAATTTTGCATTTGTGCGCTTTTCAATTAGAAAAACAGACACATGCATAGAAAACTGAGAGGTTACTAAGGAAACAGAGGATGTTCTCCATTAATAAAGGAGAGTGATTATTCAGCAACAGTGCAGCCATGTTGGATGAGTCTTATTTTATTCCAGATATTAAACCAAACTGTCTCATGGACTTACAAACATACTGCAGTGTTTAGTGTGAGTGTCAGCGCCCTGTAAGGTTGTGTTCAATTATTCAGAGAAAGAAAACATCCTCGGGATAAGATTTCCCCTGCAATGCAGATATATGGGATTGACCGTCATGCTACCGAGATACTATAAGCTTGAGGATAAAGTAATAGGTATCAAAGATCTTACTTCACTGACAGGTGCGCTATTGATTTTTCTAAGTTTATTATCTTTTCTATATCTTATTAAAATCCTGCTACCACCACCCTCTATGGAATAAAAGGAAAAGCACTAGTGGATAATGCAACTCCAATGATTTCACGAGAGCAGAATTAGGTTGAACACGTGATGTGAAGAAGGACAGCTCTCCTCTGCAGCACTTGTTTGTGTTCCTGACCTCCCCCACCTTCTCCCTAAAGTCAGTTGCCTGTTGTTTTTTGGTGGTCCTGGAGTGCGCTGCCCCAGACCCCATCATGCTTTTGTGCCCACCCAGTGCTGACAAATGGCACAGAAGGTAACGCCGTGGACCTGCAGTGGCCCGAGCCCCGTGACGTTCACTCCCAGCAACAGACCATATCCATCATCTCACGCTCACCAGGGGCTATTATAGAAACTGCCCTTCAACATTGTGCTGTAGAGTCCATGTGACTCACTGATCCAGTCCACCTTATCGGGGGTACATGCCAGCTTGTCGACACGTGTTGGCTTGATTTGATGAATGCTTGTATTATTCGAGAGCTGACAGCAGAGACAGGCTCGACTGCACCAGGAAGACGATCGTCACATTAGCCAACTGAGACAGGACGTCGCGTCTTCCTTTGATGATTTATTTGGAATTTGTTTTTTTTTCTAAAGTTGTTTCAGCCAAGTTTATCATCGTGTCGTTATTAAAAGAATGAAAAAAAAAGAAAGCGTGTTTACTTTTGCAGGTTTCACACTACTGCCAGCAGTGCTGAGAAATACAGATTGTTCCACTAAGACAGTTTGGATGACAAGAATGAAACCTACGCAGTGTGAATGTCGTCTCTGTTGTTTGTTAAAGGCTGGCTCTTGTGACAGCTTTACAGCTTGTTTTATAGACCACATTGTTGTCTCTTAGGACCTTTGCTTTTATGATTTGTATACAGAATATAGTCCGAGGCAAACTGTTGTACACAAGAGACAAATTTGTCCTACAGTGTGTTGCCCCCACCTGCAAGATTCGGAGATCAGCTGGTTTACATTAACATTCATGAACACGAGCTCTGTGCCAACTGCTCGTCGAGCTATGCTGAGCTCCCTCTATTTTTAAAAGTAATTTTACTCAAAAGCAAATAGAAAGTGTTCGGCACAAACTGGCTCGCGCACCCATAAAAGCTCCTTTATTAATGAATGCAAGTAGTGCTAGTCAAATTTGCCATTTTCATTCTCACCGAAGAGAAATCACATGCTTCCTCTGTCCTCGGATAAAGCCAGTAAATTATTCTTTCGGGTGTATAAAACAAATGCAGTGTACCTCAAACTTGATAACAGTTTGGTAATTGAGTCTACAGCTATAGCAAGCGTTAGATTAGCATCATACTGTATACATTTCAATTTCAAGATGGCTAGCTGTGTTCAGGGAGCAGCCATCTTAGCACTTGATAAGTACGATAAAGACAGTTTAGGGATGGGCTGGAACACAATATGAAGTAATATCATTACCAGATTAAATTAAGATAAAAACAAATTCCAGATGGTAGAGAAATAAAATAAAGAACGCTGCATGCCTGCGGATAAAGCCTTTTAGCTTGTCACACAAGTGGACATGAGACAAAGGGCAACGGAGAATGGAGAAATTGGTTCGGGAAGGAGGTAAATTCATTTGAAGTAAGAGTTTAACATTTTGAAAACTAGATTTGTTTGTTTTCTTTGAGAGAGTAAGATCAGAAGATTGACAATACTCTTGTGTATGTAAAAGAAACTCAAAGCTAAATACCATAAATGGGGGGGAAAAAGACCAATCTTGGATGTTTTAATCTGCACAAAAGAAGATGTGATGTTCTGTGTGAGTTGTTCAAAGTGCAATAACTACCACAGAAGTGCTTTTACATTTCCATTACGCTATGATATCTTTTGATAGACTCGAGATATTTGTTCCCCTTTGTGTGCAGTCATTGTGCAAACTATAAAGTCTTTACAGGCCGAGAGCTGCAGGAAATGACAGGTCAAGTAAAAAAAAAATTGATAATTTATTAAGAGAAAATCTAGCCATGAATTGCAGTCCTGAACTCTGGCACAACAGCATTGCTGCAGGGATGGATTAGTGATGAAAAATCAATTGTGCTTGAGAGAGTTCATAAACGATTTCCACCTGATTTTTTATTGCAGTGTGGTTTTTGTTTCCTTTGTGCCGAACGAGAGCCTCGCTCATTAGCTTGTAGCGCTCGCGCTCGCCCCTTTGTGAATGACAAATCCCCACCTGGAGTACAAGAATCAGATTATGGTGATGCTCTCTGGGAGCTACAGGTGACCTGGTGTGCTGTTGTAGGGCAAAGCTGCTCTTCCTCCTTCCTCATGTCATGTTTTTGCAAACGTTACACTTGGGAATTAGACCTCAGTACATTCATCTCAGCAATGATGGCATCTATATTAGGATGACAAATTTGTTCCTGTCACCTCACGAGGGACTGGGACTGCATGTCAAGATGCAGGTAAAGTCAGGAAGGAAGTGATTTGTGGCCAAGCTGCGTATCTCTTCCCACTCCTGCACTCGCTTTCTCAAAACACGCACAGGCACACGCTTAGTTTTGCCATCTATTTTTAGACTTTGAGGAAAACATGAAAATGAAGAATTGTATGGTCTCTTCGGATTGAAACAAACTACGTTCCCCAAAATCACAAGCATTTGTGGTTAGCATTTAGATAGAAAGCACCGTGATTACAAGCCATTCTCTGGTAATTGTTATGCTTCCCTCATTCCTCAGCTTATCCTTAGTGTATGATATTCCTCCTGGGCAGTTCCCTGCTCTCAGGCCAGATTACTACCAAGGCGAGGTAGAGACACGCACAGAGCTCCAGATTCGATTTCAGATAACAAAAATATCAGGGCATCCAGAGGGAAAAATGCTTCAGTGCAGACAGATTTCATTTATCTGAGAAGTGTGAAAGCAAGGATAAGGGGGAGGCACAAAGTCAACCATGTAATATACTTCTATGGAGCTCTGTTTATGCATAGGCAAGAGAAAGAAGAAATGAGAGAACATGAGGGGGGAGCGTAGGAGGCAGATAGCAGCAGATAGTGTCTTATGAATATCATATTAAGATTTTATCATTTAGAGCATGTAGCTAACAGAAGGCATCCAGCCTTCTCCCGTGTAATCGGCTCGGAGCTGTCTACTACATGGCAGCGGCTCAATATGCGCTCTCTCAGCGCCGTGAGTTGACTACAGGCATCCGTCCATATTGTGTGCACATTATTTATACGTCTTCAGTAATAAAAAAAAACAAGCACCATGTTTAATTGGAATCAAAATATCAACTGTTTATCGTACGTCGTGCAGAATGTCTGATGTTGTCTGGGGGGATGAATTAGGCACCAGTCACACATGGTTCACTCTGAGTCAGTGACTGACATGGTGAGAGTGTGACGCAGACACTGACTGGGAAATGGACTTCATGTCTCCTCCCACGCAGCCACAACTTTCCTGGTTCTTTTTGGTGGCTGAGCCATATCGCGCGCTGCGGTAAGTTCTGAGGGCCGTGCAGATGGCTGTTTCTGGAAAATAAGCAGAACGGGGTCCTTGGGGGATGGGGGGGGTGGGGGGCTTGAGGAATATCTACAAAGCGGTGCCTTCGAGCAGCCACATTAAAAGGAGTCATCTCACCGCACTGTTCTCGGGTCCCTGAGAGGGAGTATGTTTAATGAGGGCAGAGGCATGTGTACATTTTAAAGCAGCTCTGTAATTACTTCACATCTACACTGTCTTGTACTGTACACCTTTACACTTTACGCATTAGCTCCTTCGTGTTCCTGCACATCACTCTCGTAAATGCAGCCTGTATTTTACACAGCAGAAGCTGTTGTAGTTCTATAGACCGAAGTTCACCTGCCACTGCTCGCTTATTCATTGCTTTTCTAGTAGCTAAATATGTCCACCCCCCTGACTATACTTATGCAATGAGAACACTAACATGCATGCCTTAATAATAACCAAATAAAAGTTTTTAAATCCCTATTCCGAGTTCATCTTAAGTGAGAATATGTGCACGTCTCCGTGTGACACTGTACTCGTGTTTCCACACTGCATGCTGTGGATGCACCAGGAGGGTGAAGCTGCCTCCCAGCATCTTGTTCAGTTGTCTGGGATGCAGCGTTGTAAGCCTTGAGGAAGATGTATGGCAAGACAGGAACATGTGGGTACCAGGGGAGGAGACGGGAGAGCCTCTGACCACTCTTTTTTTAATGACACTCTCTTACTCAGCCCGAGGTCCAGTTGCAGCAGCAGCTGCTCCGTTTTAAATAAAGCAAAGCCTTTCTCTCAGAAATGCACAGCGTCTCAACACAGAGCAAGGAAAGACAGCTGACCACCACGGCCATTTTTTACATTATGGAATATACAACAAATCAAAGCCATAGTTAAAAAGTCCTGTGAGGTGGTTTTTTTTTTGACAAATCTTGTTCGCATTTAAAAGAATTATAAAAGCCACTGCATAAAGTCTCTATTTACTGCTTATCACTTTGAACAATTACACGATGTGACGCTTAGATTCTGTGTTCATTAAATTAGGTGATGTTAAAAAAGTCAGAATTGCTTTTAAGGGCAGTTTTGTTTAGCATAAAATTATGAGGATGGGATATATTTTTAAAATTAACTTTTGCCTAAAAACTTAAATGAATTGTATATTTTTATATCCATTTTGTATATCAATAAACAGCTCACTTTTTCCTTAGGTATTTGTTCTCTTTTGTTTATCACTGTACTGTGAGGCACGGTGGCAAACTGTGGCATCACCACGTAACCCTTGTGTCAGCGCCTTTCTTAAATAGCTGTTAAAGAGAAAGCAAAGGGATCAAGATGTCAGCAACACAGTGTTCAGAATTTATACAGTACCTATCCCACCAGTGTTTGCTGCACAGCTGCAATAGTGATAATGCCATTCCATTGTCTTTCAGCCTTGCGAGTCTGTATCTGTGTGAGTCCACGAGGTTGACAGCTTGGCAGGCCAGCAGTAGGAAGAGTGTGGGCGAAGGCCAGGCAATACACTGAGCTGAACTCACAGTCTGAGAGGCCCACACGCCTTCATTATTCAGTTGGAATCTATTGAGCATCTGGGACTAAATTATTCATCAACATCGACCTAGTTCCAGGGTGCTAAGTTAGATACTTGGATGTCATCAGGCGTTCTGATAAGACCTGCTGCTGCAGTGTGATATCTGCCATGGGTAAATACAGAGTATGTGCCTGGATCACAAAAAGTACTAGCCATTACTTGAGTTTTATACTGTGTAGTTTTGAACAACTGAGCCTTTAGGTGCGTTGGGCTCAATGTAAGAATGGGGAGTAATTTCTTCATCCCATTTCTAACTACGGGGCCTTTCTGTCTGCTGTCCCGTCGCCTTCTTCCGCCTCTTTCACTGCGCCACTAATGATGTGTTGCTGCAAGACTGAAGCTTAGGACAACAAACTCCTCCCAATTAGTCTGTGCACACAACAACTCTGGTCAGTTATGGACCCTAGCAGGCCATTGTCAGTGTAAAGCATGTCAGCGTGAGCATGGGAAATAATTGCACATTGTTGTGAGCAGGATCATGCAGACAATACTGATTTCAGATTCTTTAGGATACGCTTTTTGTTTGTATACACTAAAGGAGCGGTCCCAAAACCGTCCGGCCTTCACTGTGTCGCGGATAAATACAACAAAATAAAACCAGTACCAGTACCAAAAAAAGAAGAAAAAAAGACCCAGGGAAACCGAGTTAATGATAAAAACGATTAAAAAAAACAAAATGCTGAAAAAACAACAACCCTGAAAACCATAAATTTCACACCGAGCCTCAAATGATGAGCTCACCTCAGATGTTTTTTGACTGAAATTTGGTCTTTTTTTGGAGTCTAATTCCTGCTACATGATGCTACATGAATTTTTGCTGAGAATAATTTATTAGCCTTGCAATAGCTCTGCAGCTAGCCACCAGGTACCACGATGTAGCCTTAAAAACAGGCTTTAAATTTTCAAAATCTAATCTAATTTCCTGCTAAATTCCAACTCTGCTGAGTGTAAATCCTCTTTTGTCATTTTAAACTTTATTGTAACACTTGGAAGAACAGCTGAAACTGATCATTCTTCTGGGGCTGAAAGAATCGGGACTATATTTAACTCAGTGGTTCTTCAGTGTTTGTTTGATTTTTGGGAAATGAAATGCCATTTGAACCTTAATAATGCCAGATTTATCAAGTAGAAAACCTTGGTATGATTATTCAGAGTTATTAGTAGATGTCACAACTGAAAGAAATAAGTGTGGTATGAGCAATAAGTATTAGCAGTCAAAATAAAAATAATAATAATTACAATGGCAAGAAGAACAATCTGACTGCTGTGCTATTATTCCCTGTGTGCTTGTCTTGCATGTGAGTCACATCAAGTGAGTACGTCTGTGTATTTAAAAAGCAAGGGATAACATCAAATGTCAATGCCTCACAAGAATGCCCATAAAACTCTTTATGACATATTCTAAAACAGCTGGTGTGCTTTGCAAAGCTTCCCAAGTGGGGCTCCTTTGGGGAGTTTTCCTACTGAGATGTCATTGGAAATCCTCCAATGGTTGTTGAAGGGGGATGGGATAAAGCATGTCACCCCTAAGAGACCCCCCCCCCCTCCCCCCTTTAACAGTTTGGTACCACAAACAGTTGCAAGCTGCTGGTTTTCATGAAAAAATATTGTGGTAGTCTTTCTATATTTCAACTAAGTGAAGGTTAAAAAAGATGAAATTCATGTTTTGCATTATACTGATGTTCTCAAAATATGAAGCTCATTTTTTTCTAATCTGAAAAATATTAAAACCTACTTTGTTGGGATAAAAGACTGGATTAGAATAAAGTGTTCTTATTAAGTAGTATGACAAAAACTAGAAGAAGTATTGTCGGGTAGAGAGAATTTCACACAATCCACCTCTGCTGTCAGTGCTTTCCTTCTTGTATGGTCTTATCTGAAAATAGTGACAGCCCATGGGAACTGTTATTCAGTAGGTTGCTTGCATCTAATGGATCGCATGCAATATGAGCACGAAGGAACAGATGTAGGCGAAGATTAGTTATGAGGGAAAATCTGCAGGTTTCTGTGCAGTTTAACAAACAGCAAAGCTTTTGTGTGTAATGATTATGTGTAGCAAAGCAATGTTTTCTCTGTGATATTTTAATCAAGATAAAAATTTGTTTTTGGCATTCTGGTGTGAAAAAAAGAAAGTATTTGAATTAAGACCAGATTTTAATAAGCAACAGATTACGGACACTCAGTAACAAATATCAGGTTTATTTTTGCAACAGACTATATGTAAAAAACAAAAGGGAGAGAGAAAGATTTGCAAAATAAGAGCTTATAATGGGAAGGAAAAAAAAGTTACTGGGGAAAATACTGAAAAACAGAAAGGGAACAGAAAACAGCAGCATCCTCAGTGGAATACATTACCAGGACAGCGGAGGCATGCTTTGGATAAACCCTTCAGATGCCTTCAGTGTCCTCCTGACTTTCAGCATGTCTCCAAAGAGACATGTTGTGTGCCAAAGAGCATTCATCAAATTAGACCAGAAAGAAAACAATGTGAAAACCCGCAGCTCTCCCTCGAGACGTGCCGACAGGTTATCACAGAGAAGGTGTCTCTTGCTCTCCAGCACTGGGGCAGCAGCACACAGCAGCCTCCCTGAAGAGCAGCCCTCCCCTCCGTCCCTCCCACCCTCTCTTTCTCTCCACGCAGGCTGGAATTAATAGGGAGAAAACGGGAATTCAATTTAGATGTGTACAAATATAGAAAGGCAACCTACTCCATATAGTAGTTTTTAGAGATTGGGATTATACACCATAGTGAAGTTGAAGGAACAGAAAAAGTTAGTGTTTGTGTGGTTGTAAATAACTAGAGGTCCTGCGGAACAAGACTGCTGACCAAGCTTTAGAAAGCACATGCAGAGCACGGCTCGGCTTGGACATCTCATTAAGGCGGACCGTTATCAATCCTCAAAGATCGAAAACCGGCATGACACTGCTAAAGAAGGCACCGACGTGCCTTTGGCTGAGTCAGTTTGGAATTTCCTGGTCCGCATCCTCTTTGATGGTTCAATCAGTGCATGAGCCAAGGTCAGTCGATAGCTTTACTTCTCTGAAAGCTTTAGCAAGATGTATTTGTGTATAAAACTCCCAGCGGCACCTAAGGCAGTGGAAATGGCACTCCACTTACAAACGATCAACATTTTCATACACTTTGGTATGAACACTACAGGCAGGTTTCTCTTGACAGTGTTTCTCTTTCTTCCTCTTTTTGTGTTTTTTCGTGGTCCCAACTGTCTCCCCAGGTTTTCTTAGTACATCTCATAGAAGTGTGCGCTCTGCTGCTCTGAGCAGAGGCAGATAAATGAGCTGTGCTGTAGGTTCACCGTGGCTTCAGCACTTTACCGCTAGATTAATGATGCCTTCCAAGCCCCGAGCCTTTGCTTTTAGCATTTTAGAAGTACCTTCATAAAGTGAACTACAGGCACATCTTGTTTATACGCTTATCTATTGGGGCATCTTTCCTTTGGGCATGATGCTGTTTGCATCAGTGCACCTGACACTCCTGAGCTAATGAACCCCTTCCCGAAGCCCACGGTGTTTCTAGAAATCTTCAGACAAAGATGCCATTTCGACGAGGAAACCCACAGTAGGGTTATTTTGAACTCAAAATCCTCGAATGGTCAAAATAATCACAGGGATACCCATATCCATTAGATATGGGAACAAATAAAATAAAATACTGACATTTCAGTTTGGGTTTTTTTTTTGGCTTCTCAGCCAGGCTACCTGTCAGTTTTCATCACAGTGGCTAAATTGCATGTAAGCCCCTCACATAGCCCGCATTGAATTGTCACGGGTGAAAAAGAAGGCAAGCATTGGTGGAGGACACCATAAATTGCTAATGTTATTGGATTTCAACCAGGTCATGACCACATCAAAATGTTGACCTACACACTAATCCTGGATGGCAGACTGATGCTCAGTAACATGTGAATTTATTTCAGTTTTGATTCAGAGCCATACGTCACATCCAGCACACACAAGATTCATTGAAAAAAAAAATGGACGTGGCTTATACATCCTCCTGGCTGTCCTTGGAGGGTCAGTTGTTATTTTTAAGTCTAAATCAGACTTTGTTCATTTGCGAACCCTTTAGTGACATGCCCAAAAAGTTACAAACAAAACAAAAGACACCATGTCATCAAAAAACTGACTTTCTGTCTTTAAGATTAGTTTGTAATGGAAATCTAAACGACCTTGTCTTTTTGTGGATTTCACTGTGATGATGTAGTTTAAGCCCCCTTTATATATCCTTCTAGCCTGAATGAGGAGACAGAGACGTATAAATATGAACGGGCATACACCTCCGCTTAGGTTATCCTATGGGGAGTTAACCTACATCTAGTACACCCACATTACATTTCTTCCTCCTCCTTGGTTTCAAATAAACCTAAAGGACAGAGCGAAAGGAGAAAAAAGGATGTGAGCAGTAGAGAAAGAGAGTGGTGAGGTGGGAAGAGAGAGGCAGTATTGATTCCTTGATTCCCGTACCTCTGCCAGTGAGTGCAGAGTGTCAAGATCTCCCGCCAGGAAAAACAAATCACAAGGCTGAAGTGATGGATGTGGCACTCCAGGATCCGGCGGTTTTGCCATCTGGATGGCCGACACTGTATATCAGCCTCATGCGCAGCAAATTAAATTTACATTTGGACGGCTTCCCCGGGCCTCACCCAACACAGATGCACCAAAAGCAGCCCTCCGCCACAACTTCCTTAATGGGTTTGATCTATCATTTCCGGGTCTATTATGTAAAGATGATGTTGGTCCATGTTCAGAATGTCAAAACGATGTTACAGTCGCAATAGAATCACATTATGTGCGGCCAAATGGATGTTAAGCAAAATGACATCACCTTTAATTTCCTTAACATGAGTCGATACTAATCCAACTTGCCGAAATATTTTGATGCGCATTAGAACATCGGTGAAATAAGAGAGCAAATTCGATAAAAGCCAAAGTCTGTCTTCATTTTTAGGAGCCTGATTCATTCCTCGCCCATTTTTTTTTTCCTTTGTCTGGTTTGTCACCGTCACACATGCAAACCCCTGCAGTATGAACAAAGTAAGGCTTGTCAGGAAGTACACTTAAAGGCTTAAAATTATTAGTGCAAAAAGAATAAGTGAGGATGTAATGCCACATATAAAAGAGAAGGTTTTTCTGCTTAGCAGCACACCACAAAGAAAAAAAATCTAACCTGGCCCCGAAGACGCCGCCATGCCTAAATGAAATGACCTTTAACGCCGAGCTGATCAAATGGCCTGAAGCAAGACTATAAAAGAACATTGCAGTATAATGTTTTACAGTGTACTTTTTTTCTGCTCTATTGTTTGCCCTTTCCCATTTTCCTGGACGGTAAAATGGATCGTGTTTGGCAGGTGAGGAAGTGCGCTGAAAGCAGTCTGAAATGGATTTGATATAAGAGTCGATGTGGCAGCAGATGCCACGATTTGGTTTATTTTGGATCCTTATATTGTAAAAAGAGATACTGAATTGCTTTGAAAGAAAGACGAAGAAAATATTGATTTAAGCCTCTGTTGAGCTGGCTTTTGTTTTCCTGTGTCCTTTTTGTTTTTTAAGCTTTCATGGCTGGTTGTCCTCTAAATGTCAGAGGTGTTTTGTGATGGCTCTCAGCAATCCCTTGAAGGCCTATGCAAAGCTACACAATGAAAAGCAAATTGAGCATGTGAGTCGACAGTTGTGCCGTGAACTTCAGCCCCCACTGTTCCCCAATAATCTGATCTCATTTATGTAAAGACGGCGCTTCCTGGAAAGCAGCGTAGCAGCTGCTACAGCGCCGGGGAGCTCGTGCCTGTGTTGACAGATGATTTCAGCAGTCCAAAAGTTTAGTTTAGCCACTTGTATTCACATCTCAACTGCCTGGCTCTCTTTAACCTAACTCTGTGGAAATGCAGCTGTTGGTTGTTTTGAGTGGGAGTCCTCTCAGCCCATAGATGCAGCTAAGTATTCCGTGCCCTCACCACTCCTCTGTGTTATTCTCTCTTTTCAGACAACTGACGACTTGCTGGTGGCATCAGCCGAGTGTCCAAGCGATGACGAGGACATTGATCCCTGTGAGCCGAGCTCAGGTGGGTTAGGTTAGTCATCTCTTTTTTTATTCTACTTCTCTCTGGGTGTGTCGGTGTGTCTTTGTGTGTAACAGTTCACCCCCACCAGGGCACTCGAGGCTAACGCGTAGTGTTTAAATGAGAAGATTGGAGTTTAGTTAAAGCTTAAACACTTCTCAGAGGCTGACTGCGTGATACGGCAAGCTGCAGGCAGTCTGTTGGGTCGGGCAGCTCCATTTCTATACAGTAGCTTGCTGTAGTTTGTTGGAATCTAAATTATAAATGCAGTAAAATTACTGGTTTTTATTCATGCTGATTAATGTTTTAAGGCATTTTAATGTAACTAGCTTATTTGAATAGATTCAGGGTAGAGATCTATCACTGTCTGACCTTGGAAGGTTTGCCTTCAAAGGTTAAACATTTTGAGAAAGAGATGCTATTTGTTTGTTTTTTGCTACAAGTTTTTGCCACAACACATTCACATTTATTTGTTACACTCAGTAGATTTAGTGAATAGAGGATCATCTGGCACTATTACTTAGAACTTGTTTCAGTTTTTTTTCAGTTGTTGCTGTTTTTGTGTGGCTTTTGTTTGCTTGTTTGTTTGTTGATTGTGCTTCATCATGTCCTGATCTGTTTTTTTTTTTATTTTTTTAAATTGATTCAAAAGCCTGATAATTGTTGCTCCACGACTTCCATCCATCAACATTAACCCACCTAAATTAAATGTTCGGAACAATGCTCTCAAAGAACCTCGTGCCCAAATAAAACTCTGCCTTTTTGCGTCAAACCAGCCACTGTTACTGTGCTTTCATTTAATTTCTTCATCGGCTCACGGCGTCTGTTAATAAACTCAAAAAACAAAAACAAAAAGGCCACACACACGCACACAGTTGTGATTATCAGACCTGCAGGGCTCCAGCACGTGAAATCAAAGCGGGTAAACCCAGAGAGTTGGGGAAGGCTGATTTTTACAGGTGTGCAAAGAGTCCCCACTGTTGTTAATTAAATTCTACAGTGGGCAGTGGGAGTTCATCCTGTTGTTTCTCATGCAGTACTGCTCACAACGGCTGCACATAACCACCCTCGGAGTTTGTGATTGAGGCACATGTCATGTGTTGCTCTTCATAAAATAAACAAACACATTTTAGCTTTGGGTTCTGACCGTGTGTGTTGAAGAGCCACGATAAGTGTAAAACAATAATCATAAAAAAAAGGTACCACTTATTGTTCTCCCTGAAATTGAAAATGCTCCTCCCAAGCTTTACTCGGACAAATATTATAAATGTGTTTGCTCCCTGCAATGCTAGCAAACTTTTAATCTCTTACCTCGCCACACATGGAGGGCAATTAAGCGTAACCTTTGAATGGAAAGATTTTCAAATGCATTCTGAAGTGATGAGAAGCACAGAGAACAATTAAGTCCAGACCCAAGGCCCCACGCTCCATCTAAATGTGCTATCGATCAGAATGTGGTCATAAAACGTCCACTAAATTAATGTGTGCCCCACAGCAAAGACTATCAACTTTTCTAGTCTGTCCCTCTTCCTGTTCCTTTGGTTTTCTACTAGCGAGATTAGCTTTTACCTCGCTTTTCTCCTGCAATACATCAGAACGATATTCCGATTGGGCAGCATCACAGCAGGTCCTTCCAGGGAACACTGTATCTGCTGCTTCTGAAAAAGTACACAGGAGATTGAGCTGTGTACTGATTCACACTCACATTATGATATTCTGTGACAAGGGCATCTGCCAAAACATCAATTGCATACTGTGTGATGCTTAGGGACACACCCTCCCAGTGCAGAGTATCCCTCTTCTTCTGTGATCACTGAAGGGGATTTGACACCAGAGCTGTGGGCTCCCAGGGTGGCAGCTGTCTAACACCGCATCCTGATTAATATCTACATTCAGAACAATTCACACGCTCTGCCAAGCACATGCCACATCTCCGACAGGGCTGCTGTGCATAAAGAACTGGATACACTGTTGCTGATAAAGTGCTACTTACTCATATTACTGTTCAGCCAGCTCCTTTTAATGACGCCAATAATATATCATTTTTCATGCAACACCTTGACAGCCTCTTCTGTCTGGCATCTCCAAAGGAGTGGCCAGATGCGCATACATTTGATATCTCTCTGTCTTCACAGCGCATGTATGCATACAGCAGGATAATGTTGGTGTATACTTGATCTACAGAGGTCGAGCTTTGAAAAACACTATTATGCAAGCTATCTGTGGTCCAAGGTCAGCTCTAAATCATCCCGCATCTTACTGGAGTCTTGTCCCACAGCAGTCTCTGTCAGTTGTTGAATGACATGAATCAGGTAAACTTACTTATTGCCGAGCTTTATTACTCTTACTTCCGGAAACCATGGAAAGCCATCGCTACCAGCAGAGCTTATCGCCCAGCATGACTCGGATTAGATCATACTGCACCAAATTGAATCCTCCCCCCTGCTTCTTGAAACCACAGAGGAATACACAAGCCCATGATGCTGCAGCTCATCTGATCCGTAATAGGAGGATGCTTTGGGACCATGCTTGTACTGGGTAGCCAGTCTCACACAGCTGAATGTCAGCGTAATCCATCTGTCTATGTGATACCTGTTTTTCCGACTTCTTAGAAAGAAAAGTAACAAAACTATCCATAAAGATAAAAAATACAATTCTCTCATACGTAAATATTGTGTGAATGCTGACGTTTAGCAAAAATTTATTTCATTTCTTGCGAGAAAATCTTTTAAAGACCGACACAAAGGGTTCTAATTATTTGCTGAAAACACAGATGGAGGTGGGAAAATATTCTCTTGAGCAGCGTAGAAAGCTACCACTGATTATTCTGCACCAAGTTTTCATGGTGAAAGTTAATGAAAGAGGTTGTTGCTGAGCTACATGAAGTCAGATGAAACGGATGTCTCTTACCTACCAGCTCCAGTTCATTGGCACCATGCAGGCTGTTGATGGAGGGCAGCTGCTGCAGAGTGACCCATATCCAAGGTTGCATGATTACATGCTGGAGTTGCCTTTGTTCCTCATTTTTCCTCCTCTGAGAGAACGATCCATGTTTAAAATTAGCAGCTGTTTAAAATTAGTTCAATTCTTGTTACCAGATTTGATAGGATTGTTTTACCCGTACCACCTTTTGGTTGAAAGCAAGTAAAGCAAAGTTTGTGCACTGTGTAAAATGTAATAAAAACGGAATGCAATGATTTGCAAATCTGATAAACCCATATTTTATTCACAATAGGGCATGGGAAACATATTGAATGGTTAAATTGAGAAATCTTCCTTCTTTATGAGAAATATTAGCTCATTTTGAATTTGATGGCAGCTAGATATCTCAAGTGAGCGGGGCTGGGGGGCCAACAAAAGGCTGGAAATGTTCTCTTGCGTAGTAAAAAAAACAACTGGAGAAAAATTTTGTAGTTAATTAGATTTTTTGTCAACAGGTCAGTAACACGATTAGCTTTCTTAAGGAGGTAGATTTTCTCCAAGCTATAAAAACCAATTTCTACAATAAAAATAATTCTGATTAATATACATCGGTAAAGTAAATAATTAAAACTAAGGGTTAAAGCCGACCATCAACATTGGATGCCTATGATCTTCAGTCCCTCAAGCACCGCATTAAAAATTGACATGATTTTGTCGCAGAAATCAATACATGGGTTTAGGAACAAATCCATAAATTGTTGTTCGCCATTGTTAAACACAGTTGTTTGTGCTATCCATAAACACAGCTTAAAGCGTTGTCATACAGAAAAGAAGTCATATATGAACACCATCCAGAAATGCTGCCATTTTCTCCGGGTCTGCTTGCACATCTGGAAAAGACTTAACAATACAGGTTTTAGAGACATGCATGTCTGTCAATATATGCTCCCATCCAGACCATGTCTTATTCAAGGAAGGCCTTACATATTTTATCAAGTGGATTCTCAGACTATATACTGCATCTATTACAACAGCGTGGCTTCACAGCAGAAGAGTCCGGCAGCTGGACTGTCCTGCCTGCAGCCCAGATCTTTCATCATTTTAAAACATTTGGCACATCATGAAATGAAAAATTCAGCAAAGAAGATCCAGGACTGTTGAGCAGCTGGAATCTTGAATCAGACAAAATGAGATTGCCATCAAATCCAAAATAACCTCTCTTCACGTCATTAACTACTGGGGGGTTTTTTTGTTTGTTTTTTACATTTTACATTAATCCAACTTTTTTGGAATTGGAGACATGCATGTTGAGAAATTGATAATGTAAAATGTTTGACATATAGCATTTAAAATATATTTTTTAAGTAAAGGGGTGTGAGGATTAATCCTAATTTCAAATTAAATAGGTTAACTGCACTTGTAATAGAGCCAGATTAGAACATAAGTCTGTGTTCTATGTCAGCACAGTAAATATTGAAGACAATGCTCGCAGCAAGCCGTTGTACCCTAACTCAAAGGCAGGTGGAAACATCTAGCTTGTTGGTAAGAAAATACTTTGTTTCAATTTTAGATTGTTCCTCTGTTTCCAATCTGAACCTATCTAAGCTAACTGGCTGTCAAATGTAGCATTATACTTTTATTATACACAAAATAGCTGTTTCATACTAAGCTACAATTGGCTGTTTTCTTCATGCAGCTTTAAGCGTACGACCCAATAAAATCTAACTATTCCTTAGTGGCCCATAGAAATCAATTCCAGCTTTGAAATTGACTCCCTTAATTATTACTTGAGAACAAAGCCCCCCCTCCATACCTCATAATAAATAAATGATGGAGGAAAACATGAGGAAGTTTCTCTTACACCTGACAGAATACACAATGTTTCCTCTGAAGTTAGGATTCTCTGATCCCTGACTTCTAATGTGTTTTTTTTCCTTTCTTTTGAGAGAGCGCACAAAAGTAGACAGATATATCCAAACATCCAAACACTCGACGCCTCAGCTGGGTGTTTATCTTTTATACCCGTGCACCTTTATTTTTCCACCATTATACCGTCATTAATTATGCAACATGCAATCATGTAAAATGTGATTTGTATGAAAGAGAAAAGCCCCCCCTCCCCCAACATTATCTAGGTTCACACCATCAGCCTCAGTGAGACTTGTGGTATGTGCAGACCTTTGCATTTCACACATAATCTTTGAGTGCTTTTATTCTCTTCTAGAAATAGCCTTTTGCTGCACATTGCCCATAGGCAGGTTAAGGTTAATCATCTCTAGTTTCCTCTTCTCTCTATGCGTGCTCATCTTTTTTTTTTTTTTTTATCCTCAAGCATTCTGCAGTGACATTAGCGGCTGCTAATGTGTTTGACATTTTGTTTTAATAGATTTAATTTATGGTTGGGGAAACAATACATAGAGTAAACCAATAAATCAAACGGTAAACGAATACTCTCTTTAACCCCATGGCAATGACTGGAATGCACCCAGACAGGGGGAAAAAAAATTAGAGTAAATTATTGTTTTAAAAGTAGCTGTGAGATTAATGAAACATTAAGAGCACTGCGCTGGCTTAAGAGGTCACTGCCCACATTTAATAGGTTATTCAATCATACCCAGCTGGAACTCTGTGTGTGTTCGTTTTTCCCTTTGCTGAATACAGTGTCATGCACCTTGCATGCCAGACTGCCACTAGCAGAGATGGTTTAACTAATGGAAAAAAAAAAAAGGCCTTTTTTCGAAACCAGAGGCCTATTGAACGTGGTCGTAGCTCACAGCCGGGAACAACGCCGATGACCTTCAAGCATCACGTCTACTCTTTTTGCCAACATGTTGCTGTTATTTTCCTATAGTCTGCTACTTTCTGCAGACAGCCTTATGGAATTTTGCCATTTTTGTTTTTCTTGCACTCTTTCACTGCGGATTATGCCATTCAAGTCTTCTCTCTACATCCTATTTTAAATGAAGTGTGTTCTGAGAGAAAACAGGATTTTACACTTACTGTCAGTCTTTCTCTTTACTGATCCCACCGTATTTATATTTTCAATTACTTTTATTTTTTTTCACCGTTCATCTTTCTGGTGTGCTGACATTGATGATAACACATTGTGTCTGTTTATGAGTCTAAGTAGGGCATGAAAGACTTTGCTAACCAAGAAAAGAAAAGTTGCTCAGTTAAAGACCAGTTATTGAAATAGTAAAAGCAACTAAGAGATTACAAATATTAATTAAAAAATGTACCAGTCTGGAAAATGCTTGTAAAGATTATCTCATCTTTACATGCATTTGATATTTTTGTTGACCTGCTATCTAACAACTGTATGACTTAATCTGACTAAAGGTGGTCATTAAGTTGTTGTGGGGATAAGAAATAGTCTCTATTAAAACATATGTACAGTTTTCTGAAAAAAGTTTTTTCTATACTTCTGATTTCTTATTTCAAGTTTAAGATCTTCAGAGATTTTTGAACGTTCGACAAAGATAACCCAAGTAAATACAAAATGCAGTTTTTAAATGATGATTTGATTTATTAAGGGGAAAAGTACACTAATGCCATGTTTGACTGATGTTCTTGTTTATAGCAGGTGTAGCAGGAAGTAAACCGTCCAAATAGTTGAGCTTTTGTCTCGCCACTCTACAGAATATTTTGCCAAAGAATCTTGGACATCCTCAAGATGTTTTTTGGCAAATGAGCCTTTGTGTCCTTTTTTAGTCAGCAGTGGTTTTCACCTTGAATCTCTCCCATGGATTTTATTTTTCGCCTGGTCTTGTTCATATTGTTGAATCATGAACTCTGACCTTAATTGAGGTGTCAGGCCTGCGTTCTTTTATGACTTCCTGGACGAATCATTAATGTGCTCTAGCAGTAATTTTGCTAGGTAATTTTGGCAGGTAGGTGAACCTTCCCACTCCTGGGAAGTGAGTTGATTTTTGAGATCTTTCAGCCCATCTCACTATTATTTAAATGATTTCGTGATTCAGCAGATCTGACAGTTATCAGTCCTGGGTGTGGCAAGTGAGAATGAACTCTTCTGTCCAACAATGTGGTTAATCACAGTTTTTGTGCACACAGTTGTCATAGCAGCTTGTGTCAACATATTTAAAGCTGTTTGTGTTATCATCATGAAACAAAATACAGGTATGAACACAATGACACAATGTTACCTAGCTACAGAGCCATAAGTAAGTAGGTATAGAGCCCGAGACCTCATAGCCTGACACTATAGGACTCTACCTCTCTAATCAAGAGATGAACTCCAGACTTGTGACATTAAAGCTGAGTAAGCTTAGTCGTCTTCTTTCATCTTGCCTTTTTAGTGGAATCCCTCTTGGCAAAGGCTTAAACTGCATCATACCTTTTAGTGGGGTTAAATCAAACACCTTTTTAATAATTCTCACTTCATTTCATGCTCACTCAGCTCTCAGTTCATCATCCACCATCAGCGTGCGCAGAGCCACTTCAGACTCATATATGCAAGCTGTCATGAGGCATACTGCCAGCATGTCACAAGTACAGGGTGGCTTGCATCACTTCTTGAGGACACTCCGATAATTAAAGAGGCAAGAGGGATTTAATAAATGTTTTGGCTCTGCTGCAGTTGATACAGTGACCTGTCTGCAAAATGATCCCCGGCTGTATGACAACTCTGACAGCTCATGATTATAGCTGGATATGTGAAGTAAGAAGATGGTATAACACTAATCTGGCTGAATAACAGCAGTGTGTCACTGAGCATGCCAATAGCTGTAAGCCTGGTTGATCTGAAGGCAAACCTGCAGCCACACCTCCCTAAGCCCTCAACGATGCATGATGTGTTGCTCATGTTGTCAGCTGTTGCAGTTTGCGGATGGCCAAATTTACACAAAATCTCTTTTCGCTAGTTTCTTGATAAAAAATAAAAATTACTTCATTATTTGATTCATTTCCATTGAAGCATTAACACAGCCTTGCCATTGTGCATCCGCTTAGAAAAAAAGCTTTATCCTTGTCTACCCTGCACAACCCTTTGAAGCCATTAGCAACAAAAGCTAATGAAAGGTCAAGCCCGGCCTGTCTGTTCAATATATTCTGAATAATCTTGGTTGCTCCATTACCTCTCAACAAGTCTTACAGACACCTGAAGTAAACCCACCCCCTGCTGTGCTCTTCCTTCATCTATGGCCCCCATCAACCTGCCCTGTTGCAAATTACCAAACAAATGAACCCTTTCGCTGGAGACAAATGAGGAAAAATAGTCTTTGAAGAGGACCATTTATTCAAATCCCACCTGACAGTGCAAAATCTCTGATCCCATTTCTCTCCTTGAGCGCATGTGGCACAAAGAAGTCAGGCAAAGAGAAGTAGAATCACATCAGGCATTTCTCCGGCTTTTAAATGACATTTTCCTATGCGTCAGTGCTAATATCTTCAAGAGGCAAGCTCATATATCCATACTGAAGGATGCAGGCAGAATTAAGAGAAGAGATGCAATCAAATAAAGCCCGAAGAAAGAAAAGCATCAAAGTCTTCAAAGTCGCTTTGCACTGTTTATTAACACTGCACGGCAAAGTGCAGTGTCTTAGCCAGGCTGTTTCTTTTCTTCCACTAAAACTCATGTATCAAGGTCACATATAAAATCTTTGCTTCTTTGTTCAGTTTTTATTTTATTTATTTACTTTTTTGTGCATCTCCTCTCGAGAAATCTCTGGTGAAAGCGAATGATTTGTGACTAAATAACTAGAACATTAACTGTTGTCCTTGTAAATAAAACAGCAAAGACTTTATGATGCTCTGGATATGAGACTGAACTCTTGCTCTGGGATGAGACGTGGAGGAGAGAGTTATTCTGGCAGCTTTTACCCAACTGCAATCCTTCAAAAGTTAACCCCCCTGAGTTTACCTCCATCGCTTCACAAGCACACCCCTGCAATGCTGCCATGAAGCTAGACACACTTTAAGGTCATTTTCCCCATGTCTAATTTTACCCTTGGGTGCGCTCGAGTAGAGCTCATAAGAGCAGCCATCATTTTAAACACTTGTTTCAGTCGCTATTTCTTTCTCAGTTTATGTGCCTTCATTCTGAGATGATGGAGTGCTAATGAGCAGACAGGCAGATGCATTTTGACTGAGGTCCTTTTGGGGTTTTCTCAGTGGCCTTGGGTCTGGGACATTACTTTATCTGAACTCCACTTGAGTTCAGGCACACTGTAGGGCAGGAGCACAGTCAGGCACATGGGTAACAAATGAGCTGCATCACTGTGTTAAAGGCAGTCTAGTGGACTGTGTAAGATCCCATCAGGTGGCTATTTGATAGACAGTGCTGAGACTAAAGGTGAAATAAAGAGCTATTGTAAATGCTAATAGCTTTAGACAAAACATGGTTGTGTCAGCACTGTGCTAAATTTAGTGTTAACCTTTGATTTAATGGTCAGCTCTCTGCACCATAAAAGTATTGAGTTCTTACGAGCTGTAAGAGTGGCGCCAACAAATCAGAAGTGTTCTGGTAAATTTTAAATACTGCGCAGAGCACCCAGAATTTAGGAACACAAACATACCACAGTCATGGAGGGTGAGGGGGAATTTAAGCTAGCATTTTTCTTCATATTATAATTTCTATTATAAAATTAAAGGAGAATTATGGCTGTAAGTCCCGATCCCAAAAAATGAAGGCCAACAATTATTTTATTATCTCTTTGGGGCATTTTAATTCATTTATGTAATTTTTTTTTACTTAGTTACATTTTGGGGGGGGGGGGGCTGTTGTAGCCCTCCATAGAAAGATTTCCATTAATGTTGAAGTAAATGAGTAGCTCATTTAACCCACTTATTTTACTTTTTCAGTGATGAAAGACGGATTGTGGTCAGTTAATTGAGAGCTTTCCAATGTAAAGTTGCTGTGTGAGCTCAGCCTGTGGGGAGCCAATCAACAGATCCTGGCAAGAGGAAATAACAAAGCCCAGAGCTGGAGGTGTTAGATCACACAAGGAAGAACAGCGCGCCATGATACTTTTATCACATAGCTCACTCCTGATGTAGCAGTCTGAGGCTGCCTCCCTCCCGAACCAGCCGAGGTCTCATATAAAACTCTAGAGTGCCACATCAAGACCTCTATCCTCTATCAACCTGCTATGTCATCTACACTTTCAACTTTTTTGACCCTGAACAAAGGATAGATAGCACATATGAAAGTAACTCACCGGTAATGCCCGTGCGATGGTTTGCTTGGGACGAGCCGTGTCAACCAGTGGCTTTTGCCCACAAGGCGAGAGCATTCTTCACACCTGTCTGCAAGGATAAGTGGGCTTGTCACAAGCAGAGCTAATCTGTTGCAACGCTCAGTCACATTCAATCCCCCATTGGTACTCTCTGCTTGTCCTTGAATGTCGGATAGCATTGGAAGCATACTTGGGCCGCTGATCAGTCTAACCATGCTGGAAAACATGTCAATGAAGAGGAGCAGCATCTTTGCGTCTGATAGACAGCTTGGGGAACTTTTGCCCTTTGCAGTTTACACTTTTTTGTGCCCTTTAGTCCAATATTTTCCTAAAATAGACATACCTGATAGAGGTTGATCACGAGCAAATAGAACACCATTCGAAGTCATTGTTTGTCTGAGAATTCAACTGTCACTCAAGAGGAGATATGGGAGTAATCAAAAAGTGCTTTATTTCCAAAGCCATCAACAATGAGTAAAGGCACAGGAGAGAGAACAATGATGAGAGCTAGCAGAGACATAAGGAGAGCTGTATTATAGCTTGGATAGCATTCAGAAAATGAAGTGGGTTTGCTGATGTGCTATCACTCTCATATTCACAGGAGGATCCCTGGTAGTAGGATGCTTTCAGTGTTATAAAACATCGACATCACTGTGTAACAATAGTCAAAGAAATATGTAGAAGAAGAACAAAAATAGTTTGCAGATAGGTCAATGCAAAGTAAATCCATCCCCCAACCCCCATTTTATTGTTAGGCTTGTTCAGCAGCATTGATAATAATCCCATTTAGAGTTACTGCGTACGATTGGTTTCTCCTTCACTGAATTCTTTTTCTTTTTCAGAAGTATCCTATTTGCTAATGCTCACAGAAGTACATTGTCTGTCATTAAATAAGGGTCTGATAAGATAGGAAGAGGTGATTATGACAAACTTCAACACAATAAAACTCTGCTATCCTTTTTATTCTCATTTTGATGTAAAATCGTTGCTCTGCGCTGTATTCTTGAATAGGAAGAGTTGCTTATGTGGAAATATTTCTGTGAAGGACTGAAATTATGAAGACACTGTTGCAGTTTCTGTTTTAGAATAACATTTCTTTCTAAAGTTGGTTTGAATGTATTAAAGCTAATGCATGCATTTTATTTCTTAAACCAAAATATAAAAAAATAAATAAGTGAAGACAGTAGGACGACAAAGTAGGACATGAAGGACAGCACACGTATGATCAATTTCAAACTCTTTTCTTGAATTTATTATACAGTGGTCCCTCGTTTATTCGTTCTAAAAATTACATTCTAAAAATAACCCGCACTAGGTGAAATCCGCGAAGTAGCCAAGTTTATTTTTTACAATTATTGTAGATGTTTTAAGGCTGTAAAACCCCTCACTACATACTTTATACAGTTTTCTCAGACAGGCATGAACATTTTCACACTTTTCTCTCTTGTTTAAACACTCTCAAAGTTCAAACCTTAGTAGAAAAATAAGTCCAGTATTATAGAAAGAAACCAAAGATCAAACCATGTGACGCAGATGTCTCTGTGTCAGTCAGGACACAGAACACAATGCGCAAGTTAAAAAAAAAAACAAAAAACAAAAAAACGAAGCATGCAAAATTGCACAAAAAAAATCCGCAAAACAGCGAGGCCGCGAAAAGTGAACCGCGTTATAGCGAGGGACCACTGTATTTAAATCTTTTTTAAGAATTGTGCTTGCCAAAGAATTGAATATCTCGTGATGTTCTGATCAATATTGCCATTGCTATTCATGTGAGCATAAATGGCAACTAATATAAGCATCTCTAATGTTTCAGTGTATAATTACTTCTCATTAGAAAGTATCAGTATATCATCTTTAAATGACATTGTGAGCTCTTCATCTAATAGTTACAGTGACGCGTAAAATATGAATAAAAGACCGCAAAATAAACATAGAAAAACATCAGTAAGAAGCAAACTTCTACTTTTCTGCTTACATGTTTGTACCCCGGGACATTACGCAGACCGCTTTCTGACTGCTCTGAAAAGCTGACAATGGACCCTCAGATCGGAAAAAGTTATTGTTGTTCTGAAACACTCTCTGTATTTTGTAGTGTTTTGCAAAGATCTGAGAACTTGAATGATCCACTTTTGTTTGTAGTGAGGACTTACCCCAGTTCTGAATCAGCTGCAGCTTTCTGTTCCACTTTTAGAGGGACCTTTTCAGAAGTTTGAAATGCACACTTGCCCCGTGCTGCTTTTACTTTATTGCCTTTATTACCTTTGAAATTTAAATGCGAGGTTATACAATAGCGACAATGAAAACCTACAGTAGGAATAAACGTGAACTGACTACTTTACCATTTGCGTTACGTAACAAACTGGCCCTTATATCAACACATATGATTCTGTGTGTTACAGCATAGTCACTGCATCATTTCATAAGTGCTGCAAGAAGCAGCAACAAAGTGGAAAATCTGCAAAGCTTGCTAAAAAAAAACAAATAAAAACTGCCCAGTCAACACAGAGGAGCCATTTGAGCCCTTCATCTCCACACATCTATGTTTGTTTCTGTTATTGTTAGTTTGTCCACTGGAAATACAAAAAGAAACTTAACATCTTCTCATCAAGATCACTACGATCTAAACACAGCTGTAAATCCCTGAGATATTTTCTCCCGATCCAGTCTAAACAGAGTGTTTTCATTTCCAAATGTTAGCATTGAGTGTTTGGATTTCACAATTGCAACAAAGAGGGGCTTAACCAGAAATGATGACTGCTACAAAAACACACAGAGAGATGTGCCAGGAGGACTGAATGATATCAGGGAGGGGGGGACTGACATGTTTTCAAAATAGCACCACCAAAGAAGTCGAGACAGCCTTTGGCAAAAAGCTGCTGATTCAATTGAAGAATTGTTTCTTTCTGAAAGATTTATTTTCAGAGACTGTGAGACAGTCATGCTGCTCGGATGAATGCTGAATGTTGGAAGTATGGCTTGTTCATTCATGACTATGCTGTAAAGCATGTAATGAGTTGTGAGCTTCCCTGTGATTGATTAACACATTAGTCGTCTTGTCAGCATTACTGACATTTGAATTTAGAAAATCTCTTTTTTTCTATATATCCATCCATTCGTTTACTTAACCACTTATCCAACTGTTGTTATGGGCGAAGTACCGCCTGTCTTAGTTATCGTAGCTTATAAAAAAATTCCCATGTTCACAGTATAACATTTAGATTAGTCCTCTATAGGCAGAGGAGAAGGTTAGAAAGGTCAAGTGCTATATTGAAGTCTACAAAACATCCCTGGCTCTTTTGAAGGTTCTTCTTAGGAATGCATTTCATTGTTCAACTTCTTTGGTAATTTTGTGACTGTCAGACCATGTAAAGTGTTGCCTTTAAAATATGCTCGGGGTATTTGCGTCTTATTTAACAGTCAGAGTCGTTTTTGAAGTCTTTTGGCCATCACAATGGAATATTAAACGCTTAAAGTGTCAGATCACGCTGCAAAAAGACCTTTGCTGAGACCCCTTATCTTTGCCATTATATGCCATTTCAATCTATTGTGCTCTATTCATTGTCTGACTGCGCGCTTTTCTATTTGATGAGAAAGCCATTTAAGCCAGCATGTACTTTGAAAATCGTCAGTCTTGATGTCTATTATATTTGGGATATTCGTTTGTACTTGCAGATAGGAAAATGCATGCTCTCATTTATTACACCATTACGGTCAAGTAATGATGAAACTTAAAACATGGCTTTTTTGTAGTAATCTTGTTTTTTTGTCTTGCAGCCAATCCCACTGGTGCTGGACCAAAGGGTTACCCAGGAACACAGGAGGTCTTCCGGGAGTCGAGCAGTACTACGGGGATGGTGGTCGGCATCGTAGCAGCAGCGGCGCTGTGCATTCTCATCCTGCTTTATGCTATGTATAAATACCGGAACAGAGACGAAGGATCCTACCATGTAGACGAGAGTCGTAACTACATCAGCAACTCGGCACAGTCCAACGGAACCGTGGTCAAAGAGAAGCAGGTCAACACAGCAAAAACCTCGAGCAAGAACAAGAAGAACAAGGACAAGGAGTACTATGTGTGATTGTCAAAGCTCTGGTCTTTGTCAGGCCAACGTAAACATTTATCAAAAAGACAAATCAGGACTTGTGTAATATAACAACAAATACAAACATTATTTAGTCATTTTCCCCCCATAAGACAATGCTCTGAAAAGCTGAAAAAAAAATATGGTAAATAAAAAAAATTTAAAAATAAACTTTCTTCAGTCTTAAACACTGGACAGAAAGTACTGAGGTTAAAAGACTGGAGGAGAAATGGGTCTGCCAACAATTAAAAATGAACTAAATACATATCTAACATGTCAGCAAAACACCATTAACCCATCTGTGACTTGTTCTTTGGCCACAATAATGTGATCGAACTCCCGTGTTTCCGGAGGAGCACAGATGCACTTTGCAAATGGAGTGACAGCATAGCAGACTTAACGTTTCCATTTCCATTGCCTGTGTTTGTGTTGCTGGGACTTTTTCTAGGTAAAATGGCACAATGCATAAATAAATACATACATTAAAATACGCCAAACATTTATGAAGAGGATGAAGAGGAATTTAAAAAAAAAATCAATCACATGACATTTAAGCCAGAGACGAGGAATCAGCCAAAAGTCCTCACGCTAGAGGCAGAGATGGCCTGCAAAGACTATTACCTGGCAGGCAGGGCGGCTGCAGTGCAAAGATGAGAACAGATGGCAGCTTCTCTTGAAGACTTTGGTTTAAAAGAATATGTGAGTTGTGCCAGGAAGAAATCTGGAGGCCTTCGTTTTCACGTTGTGTGAACTCAAAGGAGAGACTTCGCTCAGAATCCCGCAGATGTCTCAACGGTGATCATTCAGGAGCCATGCACGCAAAATTATCTTATTACAGTACATATGTTTATATACAATACAACCACATCTATATGTGCTTTCTGGACTGTGACAAAGTGGTGTTTTATAGCCTGTTGTATAGATGATGCAAACTATAACTGCTCCTCAGCCGTTTTGGAATAAAACCTTTAAAAAAAGGACAAAAAGAAGACATAAATGTTATTAAGTGTTGCTAGACATAGACGATTTTATGACGACATCTGCATTTTGTTTTTGTTTTTTCAGTTGGATAATAATTTGAATCTCTCCCTGTTTTTACATGTGTTCCTATATAGTTTTTATACAAATTCCAACCTGGACCAGTAATAGCCTAACCTGAAACCTGCACAAGCTGTTGATAGCGGAGAGGTGTGACAACTTGTGTGGCTCTCTTTTAAGGATCCTGGTAGAATCACTGCCTTCCTGCTCAATCCTGACTTACATGAGTGAGAATGAAGACCTAGAATATGAGTGTTGATGATGATGATGGATGATGCCAGTGATAAAGATAAATTAACTTGCTGTGTGTGTGTGTTTTCCAAGTGGTATTATAAGATTGTCCAGTGTGCACTTGGGCTGACACAAAACCCAGAGGAGAATAGCTCAAATAAGTCTCCATTTCAACTGTTCTGTGTTTGTTCTGTCATTCTGTCAGTCAATTCTGCTTTCCAGAGACCTGTACTTGGAATGAGTATGAGGAAAAATGACCATGAACTATAAATGATGATCATGAATTCTCTTTGTTTGCTCCTCTTTTTATTTCTTCAAGCATTTCATGTTCAGTTGAACTTCTTCTTGTACTCCACATCAAAATGAGTCATAAAAATGAGGGTTTTTTTTTTTTTTGAAAAATCAAATGAATAAAATATGACTGAAGTGAACTTAAAACCAGACTATGGATAAAATGTGTCAGAGCTACATGCAGGTATTATGACTTTCATTTTGTCATCAGGCAAGCACTCTTTACATCATTAAATGAGTGCTACACCGATTGGACTCCTAGAACACTGTCTACTCATGACGGCCTTTTAAAACTTTTGTTCCTCTTATCTTGATCCTTGTCAAATCCGGGGAGGGGGCGACATTACTCACAATCCAACTCAGGTGTGTTATAGTAGGAGTCGCTAATGTCGCCATATTCAAGCAGAAATGACTCAGTGGCTATTTGATCTAGTAAGCTCCCTTCTATCTAAATATGCACCGATTATTTTTCAGTTTGACATTTTGCAGTCAACTCTGAGTCAAGGGCATCCATTGTTATTTATCAGCTACAAAAAGCTGGCAGCAACCGCCAGCTTGAAAAATTCACCGATGCAGAAGTACTAAAACATGCAGGATCTAAGTTTCTACATTATATTGCCAAAATTATATTGCCTTCACGCGCATATGAACTTGAGTGACATCCCATTCTAATCTATAGGGTCTAATGTTAGCCCACCCTCTGCAGCTATAACAGCTTTAACTCTTCTGGGGATGCTTTCCAAAAGGTTTAGGAGTGTGTTTACGAGAATTTTTGACCATTCTTCTAGAAGCACATTTTTGAGGTCAGACACAAGAAGACCTGGCTCACAGTCTCCGCTCAAATTAATCCCAGAGGTGTTTTGTCGGGTCGAGGTCAGGACTGTGCAGGCTAGTCAAGTTCTTCCACACCAAACTTGCTAATCCTCGTCTTTATGGACCTTGCTTTGTGCACTGGTCTGCAGTCATGTTGGAACAGTGAGGGGGCCATCCCCAAACTTCCATGCTCACTCAAAGTTGGGAGCATGAACTAGAACTAACGGGCTGAGCCCAACTCCTGAAAACATCCCCACACCACAATCTCCCCTCCACCAAACTTTACACTTGCAGAGTGCAGTCAGACAAGTACAGTTTCCATCTGGAAATGGCCAAACCCAGACTCATCCATTGGATTGCCCGATGGAGAAGTGTGATTTGACACTCTAGAGAACACATCTCCACTGCTCTACTGTCCAGTGGTGGCATAGGTTACGGCATCCGATGCTTTGCATTGTGCTTGGTGATGCAAGATTTGGAGGCAGCCGTTCACAAATGGAAACCGATTCCATGAAGGTCACATGGAGGGCTTTTTAGTACCTGCTCGGCTGAGGTTCCAAGCAAGCTGAGTGGATCTACAATTGTGACATCAACAGAATGCATACCACCGATTGGCCAGTAAATAGCATTGCTTGATGATTCTTTCTCCCAAACCGCATTTTTTAAACCTGGCAGTGAGAAAAATTACAGCACAAAAACCATCACTGAGTCTCTTTGTCATGCTAGTCTCCGAGTATGACAAAGCCATAGAACGAGCAGCAGGTAGACCATCCCCTCGATGTCTTCCATTATTGTGTTGTGTTTGTGTCACATACAAATTACATCCTGGACTTTTATAGAGGTTGTACTCAATAGTAATGGAAAATGACAGAAACCATGTAGAGTCAAGTCGAGTCAAGCTGGGTAAGTACTAGTGGAAAAGAAACTTAGGACCTCCCCAGTTCAAGTCACTAAGCTTAACCTCTGGTGCCTTCTGAAGCGATGTGCTTACAAATATTATGACCGCTTGTGTAGTTAGATGTACTAGCAGTGCTTTCTAACACTTCGTTTGTTGTCAGACACGTTGCAGAAAGTGTCACCACGTCCATCTTCAAATGCTGCTTAGCACTTATTTTGAAGAGTTATCAAAATTAACTTTAGACTCGATGTTCATCAAGGCATAAAATGAACTGCATGTATAGAATCACCAACATTTAAAAAAGTTGCAACGAAATAAAGTTTAAAATGTAATACATTTATATTATTTGCATTGTAGAAGCCTTGCTTCCTCCACCACAGCTATGATGGTGGTGGAATATATATTATATTTTAGGATTATGTGAGTGACACATCTCTCTCTTTTAATATCTCTGATGTTACTTAGTAATAATAGTTTTTGGCAGATATGCAGGGTTTTTTTTTCCCACATTTGACTTGTCACATTTTTCTCAGTATGCAGCCGTATGTCTGCAAGGCTCTAAACAGATTTTCTTATATAAAATTGGTGGAACTACTCTTCAAGCAGGAGGCTATTTGTGCGTTTCATGACTGATAGTAAATGATGAAAAAGAACCTGTGAATTTGACACATCCGTGCTTGCAGGTTTAAAAAAGCTGAATAGTAAAATAGACCTGAAAAAAGTCAGATGTGATCCCTGAAAGGATGTTGAACCCACACTATTTGCTGCTTTTAAACAGACCTGAACTACTTTAGTTATCTGTGTATAAACCGCGCATTGCTCATCAGATAAGGTGCCAACTCTCTTGCCTGGTTAAATTAAATTACAATGAAAAATCCACCCCAAAGTAATAGGTTAACAATCTTGACACTGGAGCATCGTTTTAGTTCCTGTACTCCACAAGGGCATGAACAGAGACAAAGGTTATTGAAAGTGCCACTTTTGAGATTTCACAGGATGTAGCTGAAATATCCTGTGAAAGCACAAAGGTGTGACAGACACTGAGCTGGATTTAAATCCTTTCAACAAATAGTTTCCTCAAGAGAGTCCTCCCCACTGTCATAGCTCTTTATCAGCTGCTCAAGAAGCTATCTAATGTGATAGTGTGTAATGTGATGATACTGATATCCAGATTGAACTTTGTCTTTTTTGTTGGCTAATGCTTGCCCGAAGACACTTAGGCAGGGTATGTGGTGATGTCATACGCCAGCTTAAATTTAGAGTTAAACAAGTTTAGTAGCTGGAGTTAAATACATACCAGATGTTGTTGTTAAGAGATAACAAGCAAGGCAGAAAGTTAAAATATGGGGAAAGTCAGCTTCAAAACATAACTGACATGAAATATTTGCTAATAGAAGCAATAGAAATAAAGGAGAAACAAATGAATTGTTAAAAGAATTAATAAAACATCCACTTAACTTCTCCGCGGGGACTGCATAGATGTGGTTGTTCTCAGATGTGACTGACAGACTCAAGTGTTGGTAAAATTTGATTAGTACATGGTTACACGTGACATCTTTTTCAAGTCAGTGAGAAGAGTGCAGACAAAAAAACACAGCGACAAATATTGCTCATGTGAAATAACCAAAACTATCCATTTGATAGTCCCTTGATAGTAAAAACTCAGAGAAGGAAAATGAACCTATTTTCTGATCACATACCAAAGCAGAGCATATGAAGCAGGTTATTGCTTCTGTCAGCTGAATGACCGGTGACTGTTAAAGTGCATAACATGTACGACTTCTGACAAAATACTGCATAACCCTTGTGGACTTGTTGTCACACTGTTAAAGCATAACGCAGTGCATAACTGTCACTGTAAAATTAGAAAATTAACAGGAAATTGACACGTCATACATTACACAAGCAGCATCTTTGCTTCTGCTGATTTCTACTGGGGTCCGTTTATGGGTCATTCACACATTGGTGTCACTTGAGAGTGACTGCGGTCTCACACTGGTTGTGGCATGTGCTGGTCAACGGATTCACATCAATGAAAGTGTGAAATGTTGTGATATTGCATGGGAGAACATGCCTGGGCAGTAGTTGCAGTTGCTAATAGCGGTTTTGTAGAACAAACACAACCCCACCTGCTCCGATATCCAAGGATGGTTGTTTGAATTTCACGTGGTGTTTTTCATTTTTCAAACATTTTTTTTTGTTATTTTGCTTGTTTTAATGTGTTCGCTTTAAGCTGTTTTTGTCCAAAAAACAGAATCATGCTGCTGGGTTTTGTATGCTACACATGAAATTACTAAGTTATTCATTCAGCATCTTCAAATGCAACTGTATCCTAGAGGCTGCAAGAATATTCTTCCATGATTTGCCTCCTCATAAGTTTAGGTGTGATCATTACTTATGCACGCAGCATTTTAAGGTACCGTGTTAGCATCTGTATCCTGTACTAACACTAAAACACAGATGATGACTCCTATGTAGCTGTAACAAGTCCAATGCTGCTGTATTGAATTTTTTCACTTAGAAGTCACTCACTTTAGAGTTACAGTACAGTCTGCTTTGTTAAGCACAACAGTGCTCTTTATCCAGCAGGGAGACTGGTGATATTCTGGTCCCTGCTAATCGATACCAGAGCCTTCCTTTGTTGAATGACTGGGCTGCAAGGGGTGATTTTTCACTGGAAAAGGCTGCAAAGCTGCTCAACCTAAGTCTTTTCTCCTCTGCTCCTGCTTCTTGTTGGTGCAGTTAGCTCTGTTAGGGACCGACACTGGCACATTTAACCACTTAGCTTCCAACTGTCTTTATGTCTTAAATTTCCCTTTTGAGTGGCTCATCAACAACTTTTCTTGATCTCCTGCAGTATTACACTATTGTCTCTCCACCTTTAGATACGCCGTCTGCTGTTTCAGTGTTACTGAGCCGCGACAGTGAAGTGCTGAGCTTTGTTGTTCGTCTCTTATTACTCATGCTCTGTTGAACTACAAATAAGCATGCATGTTTAGTGAATTCAACCTATGATCTCAGCGGGGATCGTTGAGTCATTCCATGAAAAATCAATCAGTGCCTCCCACCTGACCCCCTCAAAATAAGCACTTTTCAAAATTTTGCACAAAAACTTTGCATATTTCCTGAAGACATCTCAAAGTTTCCCTCCATACTATGATTCTTTTATACAGAACCTTGAAGACGACAGGGATGGGTTTAAATTTTTTTCTTTTTTCTTTGCATTATTTTTTTGCACATTTTTGAGCCTAAAGCCAGACTCTCAGGTTTGTATCAAAACTTTGAAAAGGAAAACAGATCCAGTTTTTATACCCATGACATAGAGTAACAGCATTGACGTTTTATGTTTCCTGATAAATCAATTTTGAAAACTTTAAAATATTCATTTTGGGTAAACTTTCAAAGGTCGTATCACCATGTGGGATAGGTGGGGGGTCAAATCAGGTTGGAGCATGATTTTAATTTTTCTTTTCTTTTCATTTCATTTAATAATTTAGCCCATAAAAGGCTCAGTCACACTGAAGTAATATTAGGACAGTAACTTATTTGCAGCCAAAGGCCTTTACATATCAGATACATAAAATCCATGTAAACATTTTGCATGTTAAAAATATTTTTAGGACACATTCTCAATCCAGCCGTTCAGACTGACAGCTTAATTTTTATGGATGAATTTGAGAACATTTATTTTTCAAATCAACAGCTCAAACTGCTCCAGTGATAACCTGAAATATGTATAAAAGCTGTCGTGATACAGCTTCAGCTCCTGGATCAAACCATGAAATTATTCATGCTGCTTCCTTCTCATCAGAACTGGATGAACTCAGAATCAGGACCAGCTCATCATCGCTTGATTTTGACATCACGGAACGTTTTCTTGAGGACAAGTTTTTGCAAAAAATGCAATACGTTTGATGTGTTACACAGTAAGTATTTGGAATATGTGGGATTTTTTTCGCTTTTTCAATGGGATATTGTGTCAGCAACTGACTGTTAGTGGTCCCTGTCTTTGCAGCAACTATTTCAAAGGCACTGATTATTTACTACAAGTTTACTGCACATAGTCACGCAGTGTCTAATCAGAGCTTTCCCTTGCGTGACTGCAACATAATGTAATTATAATTTTGACGCTTGCAAATGTGGCTGAGAAATGGAGACACAATATTCATATTCAGGTTTTATATGGACATGTCACAAAATTACATTTACAGCAATGAAGACGTTTTTCAAACTCTTTGCAGTCTGAGCACAAAGAAAAGTTCTCTGGACCAGTGGATGCTCTCCTTGTAAATTCTTGCTTCACTGCATGTTTTGGCAATTTTATTTTGGAATAAGACGGCAGCTCCCTTTTACTGCCTTTACTACATTTTAAGGGGCTAATTCCAGCTGCTGTGACTCCTGTGTTCACTGCAGTGTCCTCATCTGCCGCCTCATACTGCCTCATCCATCCAGTGCACCTATCCAGTCTTTGAAATGAATGTATGTGTGGGAATGAAATGAGGGAAAACAGAAGGAGGGTATTACTGTCTGTTGGTTTAGTTTGAAATTAGAGCTTAATGTAGCTCGTGTAAATATGCATTTGCTGAGACGCCAGTTCATCTCTTCCTTTTTTTTAAACTTTTTTTCTGTGTTTGTTGGTGGAAAACTCTGCTGCCTCTGTGTGAATAAGGCACAGCGAAGAGTGAAGGAGAGATGGGTGATCCTTTTTCATTTTATGAACCAGATTTACTGAGTTAGTATAACTACAGGTCTAAAGAAAAAAACTGAAAAACAAGAGCCGACCAAACGTTATTACTTAATACTGTCAGCTGATTTGCATCCACTTATGGTAACTAATTATGGAAAGCTAAATCTTTCATCAGTATCTGTAAAGAAGGCTCACGCTGGTATAGCAGACTTTATTCTCTTCATGAAGGAAGTGGGAAATAAACCCCCCCAGCATATCTTTCCCTCTCTTCCTCTTCTTCTCTTTCTTTCACCACCAGCAGCAGGCTTCTCGTCTTTTTTCTATTTGCCTGTGGGCCACACACTATGCATTATGGAGAGCCAATAGCTCTGCTTTAATGAGTGCATGTTAAGCCCAGCAGCTATGGTATTGGTTATTGGCGATCTCACAGGGGGACTATAGAACTACTGGACTATGGAGGCGATTATCCAACCCTATCTGCCTCCCTTTGTTAACAGGGTTACTGTGCATTCCGCATCCTTTTATACAAAATCTGCATGAACTGTTCGGTCATACCATGCCATGCATCAGCTTATTAGTCATAGCTTTTGGTAATCTTAGATGATAGGCGGTGCACTGCTTTTGTCCTACCTCAGCAAGCACAAGATGTTTTCAAAATAAAATTTGGAAACCCGCATTTCACCTTGAGATGAACTGGTGAAATCATACTCATCAGTATAGTCAGTGAAGACTATAAGTCAGTCAAATGTCATTTTTAAATCCCTCAAATCCAGCTTTGTATTGCAGGATTATAAGCAGAAAGTAGTGCAGTAGTGCTATAGACAGTGTTCACTTCTCGCCATTGTGAAACGAATGAGGATACTGGACTGCTCTACAATACAGCATCAGCCTGAAACAGCACCATCACAGAGCAAATCATGCAGGTTTCTTCAACAACGCCATAATAGCTGATCACTTAAAGTGAAAAAGACTTGGGAAAGAAGGATATAGTTAGAGGGTACTTTACGGTCTCCTTGATTGTATTCACAATTATTGCACAAGAAACTGGCGAATCTATACGTTGATAAATATTGTAGCATCTCTCTGTATACAACGTAGTATATCAAGAGGACAGGGCGGGAATCTGTTAGAGTGCTTAAAGGTCAAGACGATCATGGTTAATGCATGCTCAGCTGCTGGGATGCTGGAAGGGAGCATCGCTTTTTGTCAGTAAGAAGGAGTTCATGGTCTTTATATTTGTGGAACATGTTGAAATTATTTTTCTTAGAAGTGAGGGGTTAAAAAAAAGGTTAAAAATTTTAACTTGTTGTATTTGCATTGTTTTGTTTCAAAACCTCCTGTGTGTCCATCCCAAAGGCCTACAAAACAAGATGAATGCCTTTTCTGACCTTCCTTTTAACATCACTGTGGCCAACATGGGATCCATTTTAACGCAATGAAAGGAAACGCAAAAAGTTGACAGGAACTGGCATTCCCACGTATGATGTTCCCCCATGCAAACAATATAAATGCCTACTTATCACAACATAGCAGTAGTCAAATATCCAAAAAGACAACAGGTTTAAATATCTGATAATTGATTCAGACAGGGTTTGTGTCTAAACTGCATTATAGATGCAAATAGTTTGTTTTAAAATATGAAGTTATATCAGTTATATTGATATAATTGTTGTTTTCCTTAATTTGCGCTCAGTGGTTTGACACTTGTGTTCTTTCTCGGTAGCCAGTAACTCACTCGAGCCTTTTCCCTCCTGAGATTCACTGTATATGCTGTACACAAACAAAGGGAATAATTAAATAACAACTATGAGCTCACGGGTTTATTTCAGCATGCATAGTCTATGGCAATGAACAAAAAAAAAAATGTTGGTGAGGTATTTTTAGCAACGTGCTTATCCTGTTGTCTCATCCTCCCTCCCCTGCATCCTCACGCTCACACACAATGTCTTTGTCCCTGTCTTTTGCATTCATCTTATGCCATCTCACCCCCCTCACTCAGGCTCCTTGCTTCTATCTCAGCTGGATATACCAGACGTCCCTCTAATTCGACACACTAATGTAATTCCCCTTCTCTATAATCATCCATTTTCCCGTTTTCATGCCCTCTCCCCGAACTTGAGACACGTCTCGTGGATTCTATTTCACAGCAGTACACCAGACTACATCAGCTTCCATTTCATTTATTCAGTATTTGTTTAGAAACCCCATGCTGGTCTGCTATGAATCATTGCAACATTGCTTAATAGAGGCAACTCTCTCTGACCAGGTTAAAATAGATATAATTACGCATGGATCTGAAATGATAATAAATCTGACTGAAACGAAAATGAATTGGAGTTCAAATAGCAAAAGTATTTAGTCTCACAAGATTACAGAGGAAGATTCATCTTACAGGCAGGTAGGATCTAAAAACACAGCACTCGCTCAGAGCACTCGGCGCATCTGTAAACACCCATTTAGGAAGGCTGCCTAACTCCACAACCATTTGTAGCTATCCATAATACTCAAAACCCTGTTGCTTTTTGTAATGGAATAGTAGGCACTCGCATTCTGATTTAAAAGATAATATTACAGATTTAGTGCCCATTTGAATTTTTATAATGACGGGTGTCACTCTCATTGCTTATCATTGTTTTAATGACATATGCCATCCCATACAAGAGGCATTTCCTGAAATATTTGGTGCTTGAATTTTAGTCATGCTTCTAATTTATTATGTAATGACTAACTTATTAAACTGTAATGATAAAATTTAAGACAGTAATTATAAAATTGCTATTTTGCGCATTGCAGCTTCAGCACTCTATCCAGCCCATTTTCTTTAGCTGCTTGAAACATGTTGGCTGGCTTACTGAGAAAGCTGTATTGACTTGGAAAGTGAATGAGAGGTGCGTCCCTGTGTAACCTCCAACGTGACTGAGCACTGGATGATTCTGCTAAGGAAAGAGGGAAGATCAGAGGAGCAGAACACTGACATCAGGCACAAACATTTGCCTCCAAAGGCAAACATGAATATGAAAGTGAATTGTTTACAGATAGTTATTTCGTCTGTGATGCATTTTTGCGGAATGAATGAGACAGAGTGCTCTAACTTGGTTAAACATGCATCTACATGCATGTAGAGTCCTACAATAGAATACAATGTGATATTTTGCATTGCATTTTATGGAAATGACGCAGCATAGCGCTTACTGTTTCACAGATTTGTCCAGCAGGACCTGTGCTTTGATTTAAAGCTGATATAATGAAAGGTATTTAAACCGAGCCTCGCTGAGGTGCTTGCGTTAAATTATTATACGTTAACGAGAGCAGGTACAAAATTACAACCGACCCCTGCATTTATATTTGGAAGCGAAAATGGAAAATGAGAGTCAGAGGAAAGAAGGAAATTACAGGACCATTCTTTTCATGTATGTCACAATTTTAGCACACAAGCTCCATGTACCCTTCTAGGAGGAACCTAAGAGTGTAACATATGACTGAAGTGCAAATGAGAATAAGTGAAAAATTGTAACGCAGATTTCCTGGCAATCTCAGCACCACCTTCATCCTGACAGCACCGGGCCTCTGGTGGAGAGGTTAAGGTTGGAGCTCCAGGCCAAACCCAGCAGTCGAGAGCCCGCCCTCAGGAGAGAGAGTCAACATGGCAAGGGCACCAAACACATTCAGGATGCATAGGTGCCATTTATCATGGTTGACAACTCCACTCTCAGTGCCATTTGGGTTTATTACCGGTACATTTCTCCCCACATAATGATGTTTTCCTTAGCACTTGTCCTCTGAGACTGACTTCAATGAAAAACTGCAGTGGAAACATAAAGGTGACAGTTTTTTTTCCCCCTCCATCCCTTTTATATGAAGTTTGCTTCGTCTGACTGTTAAGGACATGGAAATGAAACAAAGAGAAAAGTGGAGTTTTCTAACTTTTGGCTATAAGTTTGAGAACATTCAGTACCTGAGGATTTAGGCATATCAGCTTCCATGCAGCAGGGACTTAATGCCTGCAGACGTTGGTATTTAGACCTCACTCGCATTTGAGGAAACAAGTTCTTTCAGGGAGAGGCTGGGGTTTTCCCCAAATGGATGCATGCTCAAAATTTTGATCCACAATAAAAACTTTGCACTAGTAGTTAATTATTCCAAAAGTACATCTACTAGTGCATCTCAAAAAATGTAAATATCACAACTTATTATGCTTGTTCTTCGGAATTTAATTACAAAAGATAAGCTGTTATGTGTTTTATATTTATTACATGTAAAGTGAAATATTCAAGCCTTTATTTTAATTTCTATTATTATGGCTTATAGGCCATGAAAATCAGTTTTAGTGTCAAGTTTCTGAAAGTAATGCTCATTTGTAGACTCAATACTTGGTTGGGGCTCATTTACCACAAATCAACTAATCTGTTAATGCCTCATTGCATGGAGACGATCAGCTTGTGGCACTGCTGAGGTGTTACTGAAGCCTAGGTTGGTTTTTAATGGCCTTCAGAATGTCAGGATTTTGGGTGGTCTGCTTCCTCTTGGCAATATTTCATAGATTCTCTGTTGGGTTCAGGTCAGGCTAAAATGCTTGGTTGGCCAAGCACAGTAATATCATGGACAGCAAACCATTTGGTAGTAGTTCTGTCACTCTGGCAGCATGCTACATCCAGCTGAAAAAGGAAATCAACATCTCCATAAATGAAGCTTTTCAGCAGATGGAAGTTCTCAAAATTCTCCCGAATGCAGGAACTTCACAGTGGACTTCAAACACCTCAGATTCTGCGCCTCTCTGCTCTTCCTCTAAACTCTAGGACTGAATTTTCAAATGAAATGCAAAATTGACTTTCATCTGAAAAAAGGGCTTTGCACAACACTCCTATTCTTTTTCTCCTCAGCCCAGGAAAGACACTTTCTGACTTGCTTCTGGTTTAGGAGTGGCTTGACATTAGAATGCCAAAGTCCGCTCCTTATGATGTTCTCCCAAGATCTCGAATCAACTTTTCTTGATTACCCTCTCAAGGCTGCACTCATCCTTGTTGCTTGTGCACTTTTTCCAGTCAACTTCCATTAATCTGAGTCCACGCAGCGCTCGATAAACACCCAGCCTTTTCAGAAGTGGCCTTCTGTGGTTTAACCTCTTCTTCCTTTGTGGAAGGTGTCGAAGAACATCAACTGAACAACTGAGAGTGAAAATGTGAAGTGAAAATGAAATATTTGATTAATTTGAGATTTTAAAAAAACAACAGATTTTTACCATCAAATTGAAAAGCTTGTAATATTTAATTTGATATATAATGAATATATAATATGTGAAAGTTTACCTTTATGAATTAAATCATCAATAAAAAGTATTTTCTGAGCTGCACTGATGCTGTATGTGGCAGTAAACTATTGTCACTAGCCTTGAACTGTCCACATTACTTTTATCTGCTCCCAGGATTTGATCTTCAGTCAGTGTCTCCTTCCCTGAAATACTTTTCTGTTTAGCTTCTGTCTGTATGTGACTTGATTAAAGTTATATTAATATATTGCTATTGAATGATGTGCGCTATACTAGATAAACATAACAATATTCACCAGAGTTCACTTGTTTGCTTTTATGAGGTTTCATGATGGAACAACAGGCACAAACCACACTTCTAAAATCCAATATAAAATAAACTTTATTTGAGCTTTTGCAGGTAGGTGGAAGAAGCAGCAGTATCTTGAACAGCCTTGACACTGACTGACACATATTTTATTGCCTGGGGAGAACTAAGGTTACTGTTAATGGAAAAAGGGTTATATCTGTTTGCTGTTATGATCAGTGTCTAATATTTGAATATTTGTGAACAAATAGCCTGCAGCTTGATAATAGCTCACATTAACCTGACATTTGCCATGCTGAAACTGAAACTTAAGTCTGGAATTGAGCTACTGCAAATCCTCTTTGCTACAATGGAAACCCTCTCTCCAGCCGCTTAACAGCTGTTTATTAAAGCAAATATCTAATCAGCCAATCACATGGCGGGGGTTCAGTGCATGGAGGGATATAGAGATAATCAATAGGTTCTGCTGAAGTTTGAAGCAAGCATCACAATGAGGAAGAAAAGTGAAGTAATTACATGGCATAGCTGTTGGTGCCAAACATGCTGGCTTGATTATTTCAGGGTTTGAGAGTTTAAACAGAGAGGTTGGGGAAGAAATACAGTGAGATTTCTGTGGGGGAAAATGCTGCAGTGAAGGCAAAGGTCAGAGAGGAATAGCTAGAGTGGTTCCAACAGCAACTCATATAGCCACTCGTTACACCTAAGGTTTGCAGAGGGAAAAAAGTTGCCTAAAAACAGGGGACTGAAGCTACACTGGGATGCAGGTTCATGAAAATTGGACAATGGACGATTTCACAAACGTTGCCTGGTCTGAAGAGTCTTGATTCCTGCTGTGACATTCAGATTGCCAGGTGGAAATCTGGAGTAAGCAACATGAAAACATTGGAATGTTCTGCATCCAGTGCGCTGAGGTGCTTTTCTTATTCTTTATTCTTTTTCTCTGGCAGACTAAGCCCCCTTCTTACCAGCTGAGTATCATTTAAATGGCACAGCCTGCCTGAGTATTGTTGCTGACCATGCTTATGCCTTTGTAACCAGAGTACAGCCTTTCTTTAATGGTTGCTTTCGGCAGGATAACACACCATGTCAGTACAGTTCATACCATCTCTGACTGGTTCCCTGACAATGAATTCTTTGTACTGAACTGGTCGGCCTGCTCCACAGATACAATTCCAAAAGAGCACCTGTGGGGTGTCTGGAAAGGGAAAATTGCATCATAAAGAGCTACCCTCTACCCTATCAACCTGGATCAAAATCTCTACAGACTGTTTGCAGAAACCTGTCGAATCTGTCATGTACAGTTAAAATATTCATAGAGACAAAAGGGTGTTCAAATCACTGGTCAATGTATGCCGATGTTTATTACAGAGTGTTAAGTGTAGGTTAAAAAAAAGGTGTTCGTCTGTGGAAAAAGAGACGAAACTCTGATGTGTGTAGTTTCAACAAGCATGATCTGTATTCACGCATCATTCTTGGTTATTTGGGCTATTATTTACACCACACCTGCTTTCACACACTGATAAAACTCAATTCTGTCGTCATCACCCTGGTCCAATCATTTTCTTCCACCCCTTCTATGAGCAAAATCTGCTTTAAATCTCAGGGCTCGGCTTTCATTATTCCTCCGAGACTCTCATCTCTGCGACGGACCCCCCATCACATCTCCACCTGCTCGCCGTCACCCAGACAGCCTCAGCTAAGTTTTCCCTGTCCTGCCCTACTTTCTACAACTGATGAGACCCCGCTGTGTTGTCCAGCTTGCAGTCTAATACTTTAAATTCTGTACTTCAATAAAGTAGATTAAAGTCTTTCAATTGAAATGCTATTTTTAAACATTTTAAAGCAGTGCCACAGTGTGTCATAATAGAATATTATCATGTGGGCAATAGTTGATGTTGAATAAATGTGACGTATGTTACAACAAGGCTTTATTTAAACTATTTTTCTTTTGCTGGAATAAAATACAATGAGGCTCGAGTTTAAACAGAAGTTTTCCTGAGTGGTTTATGTGATGCACATAAGTTCTTTCCCTCTCAAAATGGAAAGTCTTCCCTCATTTGAGGCGGAATTGCTTTTTAATTATTTGTGATGTTCCATGAAATTTCAGCTCTCCGGAAAATAAAGTGCAGCACAGGTCATGATGCAGATAGACTCATCCTGCATATCTATTGTCTTATCTGAAGAGCATATGCACTTTGTCTTTGACAGCCGACTGCTAATCATAGCCTTAGAGGACGGATCTCATTAGCGCAAGGCACATTCCCTTTTGCCTGTGAGATGGAGTCGATCGTTATCTTTGTTGTGTTGGTGATGATGGTGGCGGTAGTGATGACGATGAAGATGAGGAACAAGTGATTGATTTGTGCCAATGGGTACGATCTTTGTACTTCGAATTAAATATGTTCTTTTCAATGAAATTTATTTTCGCCTTCTGGGAACCATCACAATGCTGAAATCAATATTTAATATCCTTGGATCAATGTGACGTGGGGTTTTATTTTGCATCAGTTCTTTTAGTATTTCTGAGCAATAATGTGCAATAGTAAAAGATTAAGAAAAGTACTGATATTGTGAATGCGTTGTACAGTTGAGATTATGTCTGTCCTTTCCTTGATGACAGGTCTTCAAAGATTTTCTCTGGAGAATAGCCTTTGATTTGCGCATGATGGAATTGTGGCATAAAATAATAATAAAAATATTTCCTTTCCATTTTCTCTCCAAGTCTGTAAAGAGGGTCGTTTCTTTCTTCTATTTTCTTTTCTGAATGCAGAGCTTCTCAAAGTTTCAATAATTGACTGCCAACTGAAGAGAGCCAGCATATGCCAATTTATTGAATTGAATTGAATTGAAATTTTTATTTCAGTCAACAACAACAGATTATAATTTTACATAAAAGTACTCAAACAGTAACCGAAAAAGGAATAGGCTGAAGCCTTATGGCTTATACTTATCCTATCCCTTACCCCCATAGAAATAATCAAATCCTTAACCAAGAAAATAAATAGCATTGATAAATAAGTTGTATAACAGTTTGAAAAGAAATCAATGATAAATCAAGAAATTAAATCAACACAAAAAATGTTTAACAAACCAAATTTCTATAACCTTGTATAATACTAATTTTTAAAATCTTCCTGAAGAATGACAAAGAAAAACACATCTTCAGTTCATCATTAAGTCCATTCCATAATTTCACTCCCAAAACTGACACACATCTATACTTAACATTGGTTCTCACTTTAGGCATTTCAAACTTATAAGACCGCCTCAAATCATATTTTCCATCTCTTAGTTGAAACATACTTAAAATACAAATTGGAACATTCTTTTTAATCACACGATATATCATTTCTAAAGTTTTAGAATATATAATGTCCATGAATTTTAAGATAGATGATCCTACAAAAAACCGGTTGGTGGACTCCCTATATCCAACTTTATTTATTATTCTAAAAGCTCTTTTTTGCAATTTAAATATTGAATCCAAATATGTTTTGTATGTGTTCCCCCAAATTTCTGCACAGTAGGTCATATAAGGCAAACAAAGGGAAGTATACAATAAATAAAGGCAGTTCTTATTCAAAAGGTCTTTTGTTTTATAAAGAATAGAAACAGACTTGGATAATTTCCGTTTCACATGTTCTATGTGGGGCTTCCAACAAAGTTTATCATCAATAATTAATCCTAAAAATTTTGTCTCATATACTCTTTCAATTTCAACATTATTTAAATTCAATTTTACTTTAATATTACTTTTACTACCTCCAAATAACATAAATTTTGTTTTACTTTCATTCAATGATAGTTTATTAAATACAAACCATCTATTTAACTTCATGAGTTCTGTTTCCACTGTTTTCAGTAATTTCTTTATGTCTTTTCCAGAGCAAAATAAGTTTGTATCATCAGCAAACATCACATATTTTAAAGTATCACTGGCTGTACAAATATCATTTATATAAAGTAAAAATAACTTAGGTCCCAAAACAGATCCTTGCAGAACTCCACAAGTTACTTTTCTAAGTTTAGATTTCATGTTATTAATACTCACATATTGGAACCTATTATTCAAGTAACTATTTAACCAAAATTGTACAACACCTCTTAAACCATACCTTTCACACTTCTGTAAAAGTAAAGAATGATCTATCGTATCAAAGGCTTTACGTAAATCAATAAACACACCTATTTCAAACTGTTTTTCATCCACAGCCGTTGCAATATTTTCAATAAATTCCATTACAGCTAGAGATGTTGAGCGATTTCTTCTAAACCCATACTGATGATCATTCAATAAATCATATTTATCAATAAAAGAATCTAGTTTGTTTGCAAATAGTTTTTTAAGAATCTTTGAAAACTGAGGCAGTAAAGATACCGGTCTATAGTTTGACACAATCTGTTTATCACCAGTTTTATATAGTGGGATCACTTTGGCAATTTTCATTTTATCTGGAAAAATTCCAGTTTGAAATGATTTGTTACAAATATATGTTAACGGTTGAAGGACACTATGAAGAACTTCTTTAATTAGCGACATGTCAAGGTCGTCACAATCCATGGATTTTTTACTCTTGAATTTACTCACCACTTCTACAATGTCACTCTCACAGACTCCACCAAGAAACATTGAGCTACATTTAGAAGAAGTGGAATCTACTTCATCATTTCCTCCTGGTACAGAAATCTCTTTTGCCAAGTTGGGACCTACATTAACAAAGTAATCATTAAATTCATTAACTATGCTCTCAGTATTCTCAATCAATTTAAGGGCGACGTAGGAAAACTGCCCACATCAAATCCTTAGTTAGAGTTTATGATGTTTGCTCAGAGGTTACTTGATACTTATAGCAATTCATTCAAATATTTTTCTTTTTTTCAGTCTTTTTTTTTTTTTTGCTGATTTCAAGTTTTTCCTTTTAATATTTTGTGAGTTTGTAACTAAAATCCCATATTTGATGTTATTAGGGAGATTTTGGTTGACATGTTGGGATTCCCATACTTCCAGCCACCACGGGGAGGCAGGAGCCTATCCTAGGTGTCATAGGGCGAGAGGCCAGGTACAGCCTGGACAAGCCACCAGTTTGTTGTATTGCTAACAGATAACCATTCACTCTCACAAACACATCTATGGTCATGATCACCAATTAACCTGACCAAAGGAGACAGAGAGAACCCACGTAAACAGCATGTAAATTCCACACAGGAAATGCGGGGAGAGTGGATTTGAACCTCTTGCTGTGGGGTGACAATGCTAACCTCCATGCCACCAAAACATTAAGTTCATTATAAGCCCTGTCTCATGACAGTGACCCTCCTTGCCCTCCCATCTTTTGTCGATCATGTATTTATTGACCCCTTTTAAACTTAATTTTAATGATTCATTTAATATATATCAGGGGAAAATGTTAATATCTTCTATTGATGGTTATTTTTAATTTCTTGGTTTGTGACTAAGATTTGTCAAACCATGTTGTTTTTCTTCTCTTACCTTCAATAAATATATTAAACAAAACAAAACAAAACACAATCTGAAAAAAGTAAAATTGTTATTTTCAAGAGGTAAAAAAATTGGCTGCTTCAAGTTTATCGTTTTATTAAAGTCACTTGTGTGCAGCTGAGTAGCAGGAGTGAGGAGGAATGTGCAGCGATTGATCTACAAAATGATTTAGTCTGATTAATGCTTATTTGGAGGTCCAGAGTTTGACAGGAACACAAAGCCATCGCACAAAACATTGCAAGTGCTGTTTCAGTTGACAGGTTTGAAAGTATTTCTGTTTATTGTTTGCAAATAGGAGGTGACCTCATAGGTGTCCCCTTAACCCTGTAGGGGTGCAACCCCTGCTTGGCCATACACAGACCAGATGCTTTCTGGTGGTGCTGGTTTGGTACAAAACTGTATACAATATGTTGAGGAAAAAAGAAGGTAAATTACCTCCTTTGAACACAATAGTGTTCAAAGGAGTGAAAGTGTCATGCACTGCTTCTTGGTATGGGAGTGCTGGAAGGGAAGAAGGCATGAAGGGAGCTGGGATGGGCTGGTGATGATATACCCACAAGTTCAAATGAAATCAAAGCTCTTGCTTCCTGTGGGGATTTTTTCCTTTCCTTTCCTTTCCTTTCTGTTTTTTTATTGTCCGGGACAAGGTCAAAATCTAATATTTATCTTGTGAAGGAAGTGTATACTTGTGCTTGTTGCCTTCGTAATTGAGTCATCACTGCCGGAAAATATAAAAGCAAGGCCATTTTTCTATCCGCGGTTTAATAGGCTGCTCTGCTGCTCTCACCCTGTCTTGAAAATAAGCAGTGCATAGCACAGACATACTGTCAACATTGCACTAAGTCACCATAATTATAGCAAGGTCTCCCCTGTTCACAAGTGCACCCTCATGTGACTGCAGTTATCTTTGCTTCAGTCAGCTGCACTGCACAGAACCACAGATCAGTGAATGGGACACTGACTCTTTCACTCCAGTAATTGTAGTAGAGTGTTATTTTATGAAAACAAGGCTTACAGCTCAAATAGAAATCTCTATAAACAGATATGATTGTATAGAATATATAGGCAAGAATTTGTGGCACAAGAAGCTTTTGCAATCCATTCGTAGCCTAAGCATTATTATATTAATTTTCTTTGAGTACACGCAGACAAGCAGTCCTCGTGGACTCAAAGTTGTCTCAAAATTGTCTAATGATAAGCTTTTGTATTCATAGTGGGACAGTTAAACGAGTAGTGAATGGGGAAGAGCTGCCTGTTATCATTTACCAAAGAATAAGTGGGTGCTATTACCCTGTTTTCCTGACAATTCATTGGTTTAAAGAAACAGAATTATGACCTAATATATAAGTTAGTAGTTTAATGGCATTTCCTCTGTCTTAAGGCATCCAAACCAAAATGAGTTCAAAAGTCTGAAATTTGTTGTCAGGTTTCTGTCCATTGTTTCATTTGAATTACATGATGGGAAGCCAGTGTTTTAACACTCACAGTCTCATGGCTGCTGGACAGTATCAAGAACTTTCTATTTTAATATGCCAAGTTGCAGAAATCTGCCTTTATTGGCATTTTAATGGCTCCACATCCCATTCATCCATCCATTAATAGACTGGCTGCATCAATGGTTTCAAGAACAAGAGCCCAATCCAAAGAAATTACTCAGTAGACCAGGAGCAGATATCATTCTGACTATGGGCGGTTTTTGTCAGGTCTGTGACAGAGAAGGTCAAAAACACGTTTGTTAATTAATCATTTTATAGTTTTGATGTTTACTGTAACACTGTAAATACACAGCAAATTCAAAAGTGTTAAATGTTTTGGTGTTAGTAGTCTTAGAGTTAATTTTACTCTAAGTAGAGTCACATTCTTTTAATGTAACTCTGAGGTGTAAAATGATATGAAATGAGTGTTTCTATTTCAAATCTGGAGGTGTTACAATGGAAACATTAACTCTTGACCTCTTAACTCTGAACTCCTACAGGGGCTATGACACCAATAGAGTAAATTCACAGACTCCGCCCCCAGCACGGCTCCAATCGAAGCTGAACTGAAGCCGTTTCAGAACATTTTGCTCTACATATTTGAGTTGTTTGCCATGCTTGGTAAGTCCTTTTTTCAAGATTGTTTCAATTATTATTATTAGCTTTTACTTCTGTGGCTCTTTGGAGTTGAGACAAAGCTGTGTGAAAGGCATTAGCCGTGTTGCTCGCTGATAGCACCGCTCGCTGTTTTAGCTAGCTGAAAGGTATTGTTTGCGGGCAAATACCACAGCCTTGTAAAAAAGCTTGCAGGTGAATTTTCAGTCAAATCTTTGGTCAAATACACCTAAAACAATGTCTAGAATGTGAAATGTTGGTATAATGGTGCTACTTGAAGCCTGAAAATGATCTCCCATAAAAAAACGAGCAGACAGCAGTAGCAGACGTCCTGACTGGGTTCTACGTTAGCATTTAGATCCCTCCAGAGTTTTGTGCACACGGTTTAGGTAAAAATGAAAAAGGTTGAGGTTTTACATTTAGTTCAGTATTACCTGTTGCCTGTGTCCTTGTCTTTTGGGAAAATACTTTACAGAAGTAATGTCTCAAAAAGGATTCCTTTTTTTTTTTTTTTACTGTGCTGCAATTGATTTGTGCCATTAATTAGTGTCAACTAATTTTTATTCAATCTCCACATAGGATATGCTTGTGAAGATGGAATATGGGGGAGAGCAGAAGTGCGTTGCAGTTCCACAAAGTGATGAATGAAGGACATGTATATTGTATTGAAGAAATAAGTGATGAGAATGCTGTTATTTGCATTTACCAGCTCACCTATGTCAGACCTTTTGATAAACAAAATTCTAATGAAAGTGAGAACATGTACACTGTTAGGTAGTGGCGATAGGTGAATTGGTTACTCTAAATTGCCCATAGGTGTGTGATGTGAGTGTGAGTGGTTGTCACTGTCTATGTGTTAACCCTGTGACAGACTTGCGACCTGTCCAGGGAGTACGCTGCCTCTCAGCCTAAGACAGCTGGGATAGGCTCCATCGGCCCTGAAAAAGGATAAGCAAAAAAGAATGGATGGATGGAAATTAGTTTAAATAAATGAGACTATGTGAGGTGTGGCACAAGACTATAAATGCATGCATTATTTCCTAATTTATGACATTAGAATTGAGGTGACTCAGTTACATAAATAAACAGGAATGGCAGTAGAAAAATCCGTCAGTGACATTTGCAGATTTCCTCTGGTCTACACCTAAGAAGAGAGCTGAATTTTAATGTGAAGTACAGGAAAGCGACAACAACACTGGCCCAAATATGTAAAGGCAAGTGAGACAATAAAACAGAAGGGAAAAAGTAAACACATGGCAGACAGACAGCTCAAAAAATGTAAAACCAGAAAAGCCCCCCCCCCCCCTTGTAGCTCCTGCTTCTTCTGCACATGAGGTGGCTTCTTTATGGATGCTGGTTACATTAGCCTCAGGCTAGAAACTGTTTCATTGCAGACAGTCCATCAAGATGAGTGACAACTGTGGGGGCGGGAACTTGACCAGCTGAGAAGGAGGAGGCCAGGACTAACAATACATTTTCTACCTCAAAGTGAAAACTTGCATATTGTAGCTGCAACTCAGAAGTCACTGGCAAGAAAAGGGAAAGTGGGAAAGAAATCTTACAGACTGTTGGATAGAAAAATGTTGCTTTGGTTCTCTTCATACAGTAGAGTCTGTAACATTAATTTTGATTTATGAATTCATTACTGACACATCCTTTACAGAAATCAACTGCATTTGATTGAGTCAGTGGCTGTCATTAATGGCTTTGGTTAATGTACCGTTCTGCTCCCAGTCTATGTGGAGAGCACTTGAGTTGTGTAACAGCTTGAAGAGAAAGCTGCAAATCAGAGGAAATCTGTGGCTGAGTCCGTCAATGATCTCACCTACGTTTGAAGCTGGTGTCACAAGAGACAAGTTATTTGAAGAAAAGGCCAGTTGGTTTTTTTTCCATCCTTTATGGGTTTTTTTGGAGATCAATAACTTTGCACCAAATTTTGTAAGACTTGCTATTGATCCCTTACCACCTTGTACTGAGATGGTTGCTCTTGCTGAGAGTCAGTAAAGCACATTGCATGTTTGTTTTCAGCTCAAGGACACTTTGCTTCACTTCCCTCTTCTGCTGTATGAAAGTCACATCTACACTACAAAGATACGACTGCAAGTGCAGTGAGGGGTTTGCACCTTTATGACACGTACATGCAGATTTCAATTGTGAGTGTTATTAGTGTTATTTGAGCACAACAGGGTGCCAATATTCTTCGTGTCAGCCAGAGAAAGCAAAAAGTCAGACGAGAGTTGTTTCATAATAGTCTTGTTAACTTCTTCTATGAAACATTTGTGCACACAAGGCCCTACAATAAAGAGATGCCTCTTCAAGTTCACTTGATGTGGATGAAACCTTATCGGCCTCAGTCTCACCTTTACACATGCCGACATCAGTGAGCTACCTCTGATATTGACCTACAGAAGCAGATAACTGCAAAGGAGCAACAATAAATTGCCTCTTGTGTGGAGAACTAACTTGTTTATATCTGTTGGGCTCTCGGTGGTGTTTGGGGACAAGATGGTAAGTAGTGTGTGTGTTTGTGTCTGTGTCTGTGTGTATTGCACGGATGGGCTGTTGGGGTCACTGTGCAATTTAGCAAGTCGCCAACTGGAGCCAGGAAAAACAAAGAAGGGGAGATAGAAAACAAAGTGGAGAGAGGAAATGCTGTCTTAGCGTTTTTCTGTTGCTGTAATTTACATTTTTTGCCAAAACAGAAGCTGAGAGGATGTCAACAACACTGACAGCTGTTTGGGTGACACATTCTCCAGAGAAAAAATAAAAAAAATATTATAACAGAAAGGGAGATAGCGCTACATTTTATCATGCAGCATAGCAGCCCCGTCGCATTTACAGTATATCAGAGTCTACAGTGTAATGGAGTGCTGTGTTTGCAAAGAGGACACAGTGGCGCTCACTTATTGCTTCTCATCATAGTAGTGCATTGCTGAGCAATTAAAAAGCCATCAACTGGCTCCCAACTAATTACCTACAGAGTCATCTAACCTTGTTGTTGATATTAAATAAAGTACTTGTCTGTAAAATGAGGTGAACAGAGCAAAAGCATATTGTCATGCTTTATGCCAGAGACTGGACCTGGACCATATGCTGTCCTTTGTTACAACACTGTCATTATCGCGATGGGAGAGGAAATGAGCACATTTAAACACAATACATAATGAAGTGAGGGGTTTTTTTTCAGTTTGCAGTACACAACAGTAACGGAGGACAATGCAGGACTGAAATGAAATGTGTCTGTGACGCATAGCTGAGGTCAGATGTGCGTGAATGAGATGTGATCGAAGCAAACTGAGTTCCAGGAAATTATAAATATAACATGCGGAGATGTTACTCGTCATTCAGGCATTAGCAAATGTTGCTCTTTTTTTTTACATAAATGTGGGTGACTTGTGTGAATCTTTTATGGGAAAAGAATCTCCTCTTCTCCCAACATGAGGAGTGGAAGAGTTTAAAGTGACAGAATGTGAATGTTTTATTATAGAAGTACAAAATGGGAAACTAGCAAATAACTAAAAAATACATTAGATCACACAGGTTAAAATTTGAGGAATTAGGGGCGAGGGGCTCAAGAGTTTGGGAGTTCGCCTTGTAATCGGAAGGTTGCCGGTTCGAGCCCCAGCTCGGACAGTCTCGGTCGTTGTGTCCTTGGGCAAGACACTTCACCTACCGCCTACTGGTGTTGGCCAGAAGGGCCGATGGCGCGATATGGCAGCCTCGCTTCTGTCAGTCTGCCCCAGGGCAGCTGTGGCTACAACTGTAGCTGCCTCCACCAGTGTGTGAATGTGTGTGTGAATGGGTGGATGACTGGGTGTGTAAAGCGCTTTGGGGTCCCTAGGGGGGACTAGTAAAAGCGCTATACAAATAGAGGCCATTTACCATTTACCATTTATATAACAGATACTCTGACCCTATTTTCCACGAATCATTCAAGCATTAAAAAAGGTACCTAATTCAAGATATCATCTGTTGTTGTGTCTACAATTAAACGACAATTTAGCAAAGAACTCAAAGAGCCTTTTTAAATCATATCTTTTGTTACTACTGAACAGTCTGTCATAAAACACATGGCTTGATAACTTGATGGCTGAATCTATGAAAAATGGCAAAGGTAACACAGTTTTTGCATCAACAAGGTGATTCCTAAAGATTTATTAGCTGAAAACCTGTCATATCACAACACTGTGTGTAGTGTGTCCTTTAAATAATTGAGTACAACTGTACAAGGAGAGGACAAAAGAAGAAGTAGCAGAGCTAAAATGAAGACAAAGGAAAGATGAATAGTATGTGAAAGTCACATCTGAAAAAAAGTGCAGGACCTGACAGATGCATATGGCCCTTCTGTTGATCCATCCATTGTTCACTGAAGCCTTATTAGAAATGGTCTCAGTGGAAGGGTGGTGGTCGAGAAGCCATTCATAAAGAAGGGAAACAGGAAGAAGAGGCTGACGATTGCCAAATAACATAATAACTGGGCTAAAAGTATGTGGCAAAGGGTTTTAATGGATTGATAAATCGAAATATAAAATTTCTTCAAGTTGTTGACATGTTTGGAGTAAGTCAGGAGAGAAGTAAAACAGTGAGCATGGGGCTGCGTATGAGCCAGTGGTGTTGAGGATTGAATTGTGAATGCAGAAAAGTATCATCAGATTTTGGTCCACCATTCAGTACCATCTGGAAAGCGTCTGATTGACAATGGCGTCATTTTTCTGCTCAAGAATGACCTCCAAACACGTTGCCAATTCAGTAAAAGCATATCTGGACAGAAAAACACATAAATAATAATAACACATAAAGATTGTCCTCCCCAGAGCCCAACATCAACTTTATTGAAGCAGTGTGGGATCATCTTGACAGAGAACAAAACAAAAAGCAGCCAACACCCAAAGAAGAGCTTTCAATGTCCTTCAGAAAGCCCAGAGAACTATTTTAGGAGATTACTCAGGGGAAAAAATATGTAAAGGCAAGTGAGTTAATCTCACTTAGACTCACACTCTCTTAGACAGTGTTGTTTTTTCTTCAACACTGTCTAAGAGAGCTTAGACAGTGTTGAAGAAAAAACAAAAGACGGCCATACCATTCAAGCTCATAAGAATTGCACAAACTCTGCTTTTGTCTTGTATACTCTTTTCCCATAGCAAAATACAAAGAAATGAGGGCTGTCTCAAGACTTTTGCACAGTGTTGTGTATTAGGATTTGATCTAGGATAACAAAAACCAAAATAGTCCCTACTACTATGCAATCCTTCACAAAGAGGGAGATTGGTTAGTGTGATTTCATTTTATGCAGTCATGCCTGAGGATGTAACAGAAGTGTTACATGAATAATGTAAATGTAATTTGCTGCTTTCAAGAGCTAAAAAGACTGTAATTTTGAGATGAGGAATTACAAGTGAGCAATACATTTAAACATGTCAAAATTGTATGAGCAACCATTTTTTAAAGCAAACCTGATCAGGCTCTGGATCTTCGACTTGTTTTAGAATGGGTTGACTTTTTATTTAGAAAATGACAGTAGTGCTATAGCTGCTTAAAGTGGAAATAAATTCACTGTGAGCGGGCCTTTTAAGATAACCTACTGCAGGCCACCTTGTTGTTCATCTAAGCCTATCAGGGGTTCCTCTGATGAAACCAATTTCTTATGAAGAATTACACCCCGTTTACCAGCTGTGAGACAAATCTGGGTTCCATTTTCCCCTTGATGAAATTCTCCTGTTGTGCATAGATTTATTAATTATTTTCACAGTTCAAAATCAATGTGTAGGCTCAAACACAAAATCACCATTAAACCAAAGCAAATGGGAAAGCTAGACTTGTAAGCTTTGCCTCAACTACTGAGGCTCATGAGCACCTGGTGCAAAAGTACCCACCTTTCTTCACCAAGTTTTGTTGCTTGTTTGTTTCTTTTTTTCATCCTTCTGGTGAGACAGTGTTAGCCCTTTTTTTGTGTCACCTCCTTTTAAAGCCCCAATGCTCCATTGAGAGGCAGAGTGCTGATGGAGCAGCCATGTCCTCGCTGCTGTTGGCCAGCAGAATTAGTTTAGTTCCACTGAATAATGAAGTAGAATGTGTACCCACTGTTCTAATTAAAACCCCTGGTCATTCATCTGTCTAATAGATACAATGCCTTCCAGTATAATTTTGTCCCAAATGTACAATTCCAGACTGTGTTCTCTGTGCTTTGAGCCTCTGCTGAGCAAAACGGCTCTGTGCCAGACATGCAATACGGTATACTTCTTGTCACACTGTCTCTCATACCCACTTGCAAGCATATGGTCATTTACACACACGCAAATAACTCACAGCATCTGCTGCCACTATCTTAGCTACTAAACACATTAAAATGTCAGGATTTAAAACTGACCATTCACTGGGATCCTTGCCCGAATGTTTCTGAACAGCTTAGCAAGGTTAACCATAACTCTATCTTTATGTGTGTGCGTGTGTTTTTACCTTTTCAGAAGCATATTGACTGTGCTTATTTGATCTAATATAGGCCAGAAATTTAAGGATGTTTAGCTGACAACCTTACTCTAGGCATTAAGCCTGTGAGCCAAACAGCATGCCATCAGCAAGATTAGCATTGTAAAAAAATACCTGCCCAAACCTACGGGAGTCAAAATTCTGCTGTACACAATTTTACAGTCGTTGCATGCTATACAGTCATTTTGTTTACAGCTATTGTTGCCTCAGAAACTCCAGCCAGAAGACCTTTTGTCTTGTCAGGTTGAAGAAGTTTAAAAATATACAAAGCAACAAAGCATAAATGTAACCTCTGTGTTGCTTTTACAAGCTCGTTTCTCTACAGTTACCCAGTTATGTTGTGAGAAATGAAATTCTAATCCCATTTTTGTGCGTAATACCTCTTCAGCTTTTGCCCTGACACAATCAAAGTGCTTTTTTGTGATCCTTTTGCATCATTCTTATTTTAAAGGGCTCAGTCAGAAAAGCAAGTCAGTCAGATGCAGAATTTTCAAGCACTCTTCTGAGCTAACATTAACAGAAGCTTCAATAGAGTCGTCTATTCTGCTGACAACACCGATGGTTTTTGTCTGTAGGCTTCAGAATTCTGCTCTTTTGTGTGAATTAGAAACTGTATTGTTTCGAAAATTACAACAATTTCCTGGTGGTAATTTTGCCTCTGTTATTTTAAACTTTATATGCAATGCCAGAAAGGAATAGTTATATGGACTTGAGCGTGGTGTGGTGTTGGAGGATTAGTGAAATATCGACTGGAGACGTACATCCGTTACAGCGAATAATATTTTGTTTTGCCTGCTAACATCTACCTAATGCACAACACACCATACTCGAGCTACACACCTTTATCCCAACATTAGAAAGAAGATGATTTAGGTGCACGCTCTAAGCTTTTGAGGTTATGCTTTTAATCCGTTAACAGACAGACAGATTATTTTTCTTTTACAATAAATACGCTTTTCTGTTCGCTACGCTACATTTGAGATAGAGAAATACTACCTGCTGTTATTTAGTCCTGCTTTCACAGGGCCAGAAGAAATTTGAATAGCAACACATTTTCAGCTACATGGTGACAACACTGATACTTTCCTGGAGGAAGTGAATCTAAAAACATACCAGAATATATATTAAAAAAAATATCAGGGAGGCATTATGTGGAAATATGTATCTGTGAATACAAAGATGTATTCTTATGAGCTGTCTTTTTTGCCACATGGGTGGACTCTCCGATGAAATGAAAGCAGGGCGATGTCCTTTGAAATGAATTATTTGTATTGAATTTAAATTGTGTATTTTTTATAGCATCTGATTTAGCGAAGAGGAGATGGTGAAGTTTGTAAAAGTCAGCAGAGTGGTAGGAATAATCTGACACCTTAAGTGATATTTTGTGTCTGCGCTGCAAGGAATCAGGATAATTCTTTCGGGTTTGCTTATTTTTGGTCTTTTTTCCTTTCACGGCCCCTCGTCTCCCTTCATTCTCTGAAATCAGTGGTTCTCAAGCTATTTCTGCCACGACCCATTTTAGAAGCTCTCATGTTTGTCTTCATTAACAATAAAAGATCCAAGGTGGATTTTACTTAAACAAAGTTGAGCTCAGAGACATCAGCAGTTTGGTTGTTGTCTCTAAAAGAAAAATCATAATCTTTCACTTTAATTTTGCTTCATTAAATAGAGAAGAAGTCAAGAGCAAATGTATCCTTCATTGCGCATGCACAGGTACATCAACCACTGTTGTTTTCAAAATAAAATCTTACTGTAAGATGATGATTTTTGTTTTTTATTTTTTCAATAGGTGACAACTCTGGGCTCCAGTTAGGCCAAAATTGTGTTAATCATTCCGAATGAATGATGCTTTCACAGATGCACACATGTGCAAGTAATCCACACCATGTACACTACTGCAAAGCCATACCACCACACATGCATGCTTGTTAATTATACACCAATATCTAGCAGCTTTGATTGACAGGATTATGATTTCATGCACATGCACATTTCATCATGGACCTTAAACAAATATCAATAAAAATGACGCGACTTTCATTTGGAGGATCATCATCGGTTCTGAGTGTTGGATCTCCTTTTTCAAAAATCAGGCTGAAGTGGAAGAATCCAAGCAGAAACATGTAATCAGTTGCAAATTTTAGATTTTTCCCAGCATCCACGTGATTGTGCCCTGAGAATTTGTTCCTCAGTCAGAATGTCTACTGACTTTGAATGCAATGTCCACAAACAAGCTGAACTATAACCCTTGCTATTGTGTGCATGCTCACAGGTACACAGAGGAACAATCTAAAAATAACACAAACATTGAAAACAGTGTAGAGGTGCACATGGAATGCCTTAGAGTGGAGAGGAGAAAGATTTGAAGCAGGTTTTTGCTTTTAATAGGCAGAAAGTTTTAATTGCAACTTGTATATAGTGCTTTGGTGGCATGTTAGAGTTTTTAACTTGCCTTTGTCAGTGCAGCTGTGTTTACTGACACTGAAGATTGTGACCTTTTAATATTGATTTAATTTACTGTGGGGTTTTGTTGTTTCTTTTTTTGAAAAAACAAGTAACATTTTTCAGTTTCCACATTTGGTAATTTGAATGATTCTATTTTCAGTTCAATTTGATTTTATTTCTGTAGCACCAAATCACAACAGTAGTTGCTTCACAAAGCTTCATATTGTTAGGTAAACACCCTTCAGTATTAGAAAGAAAGAAAGAAGGAAAAAAACATAAACCCAACAATCACACTGCTCACACAGGCATTTGGCAACAGTGTGAAGGAAAAACTTCTTTTTAACAGGAAGAAACCTCCTGCAGAAACAGGCTCAGACCACTTGGGCATGAGAGGAAAGACAAGAGAGCAAAGGGAAACAGGATAAAAGATACACTGTAGGAACGAGAGTCAAAGTTTAATAATTGCTGATGGTTAAATGCAGTAGTGGTGTGTAAACACACAGGAAGTGAAAAGAGATGAGCAAAGAAGAAATGCTCAGTGCATCATGCGAAGGCCCCTCAGCAGCCTCACCCTATTACAGCATAACTAAGAGATAGTCTAGAGTCACCTGATCCAGGCCAAAGTATATGCATTATTAAAAAGGAAAGTTTTAAGTTGATAAGAGCCTAAAGAAAGTAGCAACAGTGTCTGTCTCTTAAATCCAAACTGGGAGCTGTTTACAGAGATGAAGGGTCTGATCGCTGAGGGCTCTGTCTCCCATTCTACTTTTAAAACTCTAGGAAACACCAGAAACCAGCAGTCTGAGAGCAAAGTGCTCTGTATGATAGGACCTGATCATTCAAGATTTCATTGCTTTCTGTTTTTTGTTCATAGAATTTTGTAGATTCAGCTGTATTAAATGCCATACACTGCATATATGTCTAATAAGAAAGATACATTTCATACAATACATTTCTCGAGAAACCGAGATAACACTTTGCGATGTAATTACGATGGATGATCATGTCCGGAATAAGCCAGAATAAGAGAAAAACTTTAAAGCAGGCATTCCCCTTGAGATTTCAACATTGTGGATCATTACAGTCCACCTTTTTTATCTCTGGTTTTATGTTCATTCCACTGCAGCAATATAATGAAGTTCTGCGTGAATTAAAGTACCCTTGTTAATTTGTGGCACCAACAACAAATGAAAGTAATGTATGCCACACTTTATGCAAAATAATAAAGTAAAACAGAAGTGCATGAGATGGCAGCTGTTAGCCATTAAGTACCTATTTATGGCAAACCTTAGAGCTCCAGAAGGACTTATTTGCATGTATTTGTTTCACCAGACTGGAATCAGTCCTCCAGTTATAATAGAGGGCTAGCTGTATATCATTTCTAATAGATAAATTAGCGCACATCTTGCTTCACCTGGTTGCAGTATGTCTCTGTATGAAGCATCGACAGCACTTGCTCCACATTTACAGAAATTTAATGAGATGCAAGGACTGTAATAATGCAATTACCTGTCTAAGACAGCAGTGCCTTTTATAGCTTGAAATTTGTGCAGGAAACCATTTCAGTTGGCTAAAATGCCATCACGGAGACTTTATTATTGTCCCCGAGAGACTCCATATGTCTGTTTTACTGGCAAAGGAGGAACACAAGCTGCTGTTCCCATCTTATTATATTAGTGGGAGAAAAACTTTGGAAAAAACTAATTTTACCTACTGTACCAAAGTAATTAAACATCTGCAAACATCTGATCTTGTGTTTACCAATAAAATAAAATAGGAACATTGTAAAATCAAAACATGCATGTTCTATTTGTGATTATATATAGCTCAAATCAGTGTTGTGGAGTAACGGAATACATGTACCGCCGTTACGTATTTAAAATACAAAATATGAGTAACTGTATTCTGTTACAGTTACCGTTTAAAAAGGTGGTATTTAGAATACAGTTACTTTGTTGAAATAAATGGATTACACGGCGGTACTTCCCTGTTTCATATTGTGGCGGGTCAGGACTGTTTGGGTTTTGTTTGACAGCTACGTTCTGTTGTTCCAGGCGGCAGCGTTACGGTTGCCATGGTTACAGAGTGACGCTCTCTCTCTGCGTGTTTCCTGGGTGAGAGAGGACTTTTTGTTGTTGTTGTGCTAAGCTAATAGGCAGAATGCTACCGGTATAGCTCTAAAGAATGTAGCATCATGGGCAGTGTAGTCCGTGCTGCAGGGAGAATGGACTGCCATACACGTTATGTGTCTGTGAGCGAGGGAGGGAGAAAAAGGAAAAGTATGAGCTGTCATCGAGCAGAAACGGGAGCTGGAAGCATGTAAATATAATAATAACCACTGCAGCCAAGAAGAGAGCCTGACGAACCCAGTTGTAAGTAAGCTATTAAGACTCGACTGTACACCGTGTTCGTGTTTTCCTCCAAAAACAATAAGTTCCGTTGGAGCAGCCTTTCAACGCCTCTCTCTGTCTCTCGCTAGCAAAGTTGACCCAGACAACAAAGTAAAGCTAGTTTTCAGCTACCAGCCCGACACAGAACCCACCGTATTAGCCAGAGGTCCCTTTACTACGGTTCAGAGCCGCGGACCTTCAGTAACAGTAATAAATCACAGCAATAGTACATTCATGTAGTTGTAAACCACATGATAATATATTAAGTAATCCAAAGTATTCAGAATACGTTATTCTCATTGAGTAACGTAACGGAATACGTTACAGAATACATTTTGGGGCATGTATTCTGTATTCTGTAATGGAATACATTTTAAAAGTAACCTTCCCAACACTGGCTCAAATATGTAAAGGAACACTTTAATGAGGGAAAAATCATGCTGGATATCTATACTGTTATGTTTTAGCGATGAAAAGATGTCACATGAAAAGATGTCATATCATTTGATGGGAATGAAAATTATCAACCTACAGATGGCTGACTGAAAATCTTGAAAAACTTTGCCAAAATTTCACTGCAGCAGCTCAAACTGATGCTCGGTTGTTTGTGTGGCCTGCACATGTATGCATCCCTGACAATGTTGGGGCCGAGGAGATGAGATGATGGATGGTGTCCTTGGGGGTCTCCTCCCAGATGTGGACCAGGGCATCACCAAGCTCCTGAAGTTGGATGGACTGAACCATAATGTTCCAGAGGAGTTTTACTGGTTTTAGATCAGCATGAGGTCCGGTCAGTGGTATCAGTTCTTCCATCCTCAAGAAACTGCCTGTATACTCTCGTCGAATGAGCATTGTCATGCACTAGGAGGAACCCAGCACCCAGTGCACCAGTGTAGGGTCTGACAATGAGTCCAAGGATTTCATCCTGATACCTAGTGAAGTTTAGATGAAAGTTCAGGTGTAAGGAAGATCTGTATTCACTCATCTGTCTGCTTTCCCAGGTGTTTGTGGTATCACCAGGATTTCATTCTGCTGTGATGCACCATCGGAGTCTAATCACCAAAGCAGCTGAAACTGATTAACAACCCCCCTCTGCTACCTAACTGAACAGATCAATATCACAGCAGTTTAACTGACTCGCTGCTCTGATTAAAATGGTTCCTTTATTATTATTTTTTTGAGCAGTGTATATACCTATATGAGTTCTTATTAACTTATACACACACTGATAAAACAATACATATTGAACAGCTAGTACTAAGAGCTTAGAGCACAGGTATTGTTGTTGTCTGCTTTTTTGTTTGTTTTTCTGAGTTGACTTTATTCACTTGGTGTGACAGAGGAGGATGCCCAGGATAGGGTGATGTGGAGAAAGATGATCCGCTGTGACATCTCCTGAAGGAGGCAGCCGAAAGCAGAAGACTTTATTCACCCCACTGGTGAGTCTTTTCTCTGTGTACCATTAAAGGGAATAAAAATAATCTTTGTTTATTCCTGCTAATAAAAAAAAACAGTGTAACAGTTTAAATATAGCACCATTACTTTAACTTCCTTGCAACATTTAATTTGCTCACAGTCTATATAAACCCTTTAAAATGTAATTTCAATAAAAACAATATTGCAATATAACATTGCAGCACAAAAGCACCTACCTACTGTGCCAACACAAAAACAAGAGACTCCTGTCCCAGTTGTTTCAGCTTGAAGCTTGTTCAGTCGATACAAGTGGGGGAGTAGTGATAAAATAATTAGCTCACTGAATCAAAATTTATGGATAGAAGTAGTGCATCACTGCCTAATGAAAGCTGCTCAAGCGTTCGATTCATTGGTTAGTTACTAAGAACTTGTCGGGTTGCTATGAAAGTTTTCTGAATTGGATTAAAGGGTTACTGCTCTCACTGATTTGATTCATCATTAGGCCTAGCACAACCAGCAACTTTTGTTTAAGTGGTCAGTAAGAAATACTTGGTGGGAACCAGCGAGACCCAATTTCTTTCCAATTATTTGCTCAGCTGTGCCTGTATCAAATAACGCAGCTGCGAGCTGGATGGATTTAAAACACGAGTTGAAATTTCACGGATGCTCTTGCAAATATTAACATGCAGCACGTGGGAACGAATATTCAGCATATTGAAAGTAACACCTGTCGGTCATTTGCCTACAGATAACTCTTTCTAACCACTCTATGCTTAATGCCACTGCACAAATACTCCAAAGTGTCCAATTACCCATGATGCATCTCATGTCTTTCATTATTTAAATGTCACTGTATTATAAGCAATGCTCATGTTGATGTGTACTCATAAATCACCTGTAGCCAGTGGTGGCCTAAAATCTAACATGCTGTTAAGGGGTTAGGTAGAAACTCATCCATAATTTCCCAGAATGCCGGGTGAGCAGTCTGAGCAAGGGAGGTTGCTCCTGCTAAAATGCCCCACGCTACAGGGGGCACATGTTTACTGACAGGCCCACAGAGGCTGCGAACAATCACCTGCTACCACGCGTTCCTTTAGGGGCCGTGCTGTTACATTAATGCATGGGTCTTCATCTCATTATTCATAGCTGCTTGACTCCAGGGGAAAACTGTTGGGAAGGAGGCACTACACTAGCAAATGGATACTGGGTCATCTTTAGCATTCCAGGTGGTACGAAGCCACAGGGAACATGGCCCATAGAGAGGGCACTATAGCTTTGTGTCATGCAAAATGGGGAGCAGGTTTAATATAGCCTAAAATGTACTGATCGCAATATCTTGAAGCCCTTTTATGTGGTTGCCTTATCAGTTTGACTTTACTTTGAGTAAGTTGGTTTGTGTGATTGCTGTTTAACCTACTAATTCGGGTGGTTGAACAATTGAGTCTATGTGTGTCTTCCTTCAGTGATGTTACATGTCTTCACAATTTGATGGTCTTTCTCTTCCTGGGACTTTAATGTTGTATCGCCATTGAATAGACTGATCTAGAACATTAGTTTTGCCCAAAGGTAAGACGTGTGGAAAGGAACTCACTCAGCCAAGAGTAGCTTTTTTCTCCACAACATGAATGAAGCTCGTTTAATAGTCCTGCATTTAACCCCCTGTAGAGCCTACACCACAGTAAGCTGCATTACCTTTTGCACATATACTCGTGTGCAGGTGTGCCTGTATTGCTCTGCCTCATGACTCAAAGTGAGCTGATCTGTCAGAACAATGACTTTTACTGAAATGCAGAAGAGAAGATGGTTTCAAGACCTCTGCAAATGAGAAAACATTCGCATTACACTGTGAGCAATCTAGTTACAATTACATTTTGTGGAATTAAGGTATTATTCTCATGCCAATCAGCACACTGTTTACACAACATACTAGTACCAAGCAAACCAATTGTAGTTTTTGATGCCACGTTTAGTTTCCTTTCGCAGAAGATGAATGCCGGGCTAAGATACAGGTATGGTAATATTTGTTGCATGGCTACACCGGAGATGAACTGTACTATAAAGAAAGCTTCAGATTAAAGGATGGTGTTTCCGTACTTTGTTTCCAGTATCTAACCTTTGCTGGTTGGAAATATCTGGATGCATTAGAAAAAGGAGAAATCTGACCTGGTGCAGAACAGTGCTGCACAAGCTTATCAGGATACCTGGAAGGAGGATTAACATGTCAATCCAGTATAGGGGGACAAAAGAGGGAACTCATAGTGGCCTTATCTCTACACACGAGAGCATAAGGATTAAATGATTGCACACTGTGCCACCAAATTATAGGTTGGCTGCTCGTTTGAACTATAATATCTCATTATCCATTTCTACAAGCATTAAGTACAGTATTTGCAAGTTGCGCAAGGCACAATGAGTTGTGCTGAGCAACAAAACTAAAGGAATAAGTGTGCAGCTAATTATCTATCCTTTGAAGTAATTAGTAAAATTGAGAAATTGCTGCCGAGTAATGGATTAAAATTTCCTTGCAACTTACCAAATGAGTTGCAAAAACTGTGAAGCTCCAACTTTAAATCAAACGCAGTTACAATTGACTGGACTGCGGCTGAATGATTGAAGACTGCTTCCCCTGTGTGTCCTGAAAAAGTTCCCTCTTTGCAACATCAAAGTAGAAACTATGAAAAATAAGCTTATAGGCACGGAAAAAGAAACAGGAAAGGGGAATCAAGTTGAATATAACGTCCATACCCTGCTGCTCCAGCTTCATTGATATTATATAAGTAGACTGAAGACTTCAAAGGAACGCTGTGTCCAATTGATGGCGCAGATTCCTGGGAATTACGCTGAACTTGCAACTGGTATCAGCAAATTAGGGGAAGGAAGAAATAATCATTCCATCTGGCTTTTTATTCCTCACATCTTTCTTTAATCTGCTTTGTCATTTCTTACAGTTGTTTTCTTCTTCTTCTTTTAAATCTCAGGTGGTCACATGGTGTCAGTGTAGCCTAATGACGTGCCAACTGTTGTTATGTTTAACTCAGTCAAACATTAGCTTGAAGCATCATGTGCAAACACAGAGGTGGATTTTGCTTCTTTTTGTGGTAGAATTTAAAATATTCATAACTGATACACAGTACTTTTTGGCTCTGCAAAAAGGAAGTGCACAAAGGTCTCTAGCTTCCTCAAAAGATGGTGTGAAATTGAAAAAGAACTCTATATTCTGAAAAGACATCCATAAATCACAGCAACAAGTTAGCAGAAAATTCAAAGAGTGGATTGAATTAATTCTTAAGCTCCGCAAACAAAACACCCACTACACAAAGTATATATGTCTGAGGCAGCCACCAGCATGGCACAACGTGATAATAAAAAACTTTGATTTTCTTCCTATAAATTCTGTTCTTTACCTTAGATTCCCCCCCCCCCCCCCCCCCCCCCCCCCCCCCGTTTGCCTGCTCATGGTTTCCTCTCAAGTAATTCCCCAGATTTTTATTGACAAAAAGTTCTTTTATGTCTATTTATATCAGGTGCTCCTTTTCAATTCTCATTTTTAAGACGTTTGTTTTGTGTTACTCGAGGTGTGAGCGCAAGAAAACAAATGTGCCTGCACTTACACGACGATACAAACGCTGTGTTTTCCTACTTCACAAGGAAACACTCAAGGACACGCAGCACTTCCAAGCCAGTGAGGAAATCCCAGTGCAGCTTCAAGGGAAAAGTTTCTGACAGGTTTATTTGGGGACCTGCGTGCGAGCCCAGTGGTTCCTAAGAACTGCTTAATACAAGATTGTTAGAGAACGTGGATGAACTCTTTGACGCCAAGTCTGGAGCCAAGAAAAGCCAGGCCCTCGGAGATAAGAACGAAGCAGTTTGATAGCGGTGAATATTTTACCACATGACATCAAGATAATTCTTTTTATCTGTCTCTCTCTTTTAACTGTGGACAGAATCCATTTAGGAAGTGTACCCCCTCAAAGTCTTCTTGATGGCATCAAAGTCAAAGTTTGGGCTAATGGTTTTGCTTGGCACAAAGTGCATCTCCCTGCTGAGGTATTCTGCACTTTCATCTGTCTTTTGTATGAGTGGCCTGCCTCTAAACTGTCTGAGCACTCTGCCTTTTGTCCTCTGGATTTATAAGTGCTTTTAAAGGCCTCTTGAAAACAGGTGTGCTTTTTAAGGTAGTTAGACAATTAAAGAGATGAGAGCAGAGCATATATTTACCTTAAAAATAGAATGTGCTTAACATGTATAATTGGCCCTGTGTGAGGTTGGCTGTTTAAATATGCAACACTTACACAAATGAGTGTCACCACAAGAGGAACGCAGCGTGAGGTATAACAAAAAGCCTCCAGCAATCTGTTCACCTATTTCCTAATAACTGTGATCAGGGTATTAAGCTAAATATGGTTTTACTTTGTTGTCCAAAAACCGCAACACCTTAAAAATGATATTAATCATGTCACTGGGTTCATTTGGGACTGTAGTCAGTTTTTAATGTTTGTTTGCTTGTTTCCTGAGGCTGTTAGCTTTAAAGCATCATTAAATATTTTAGTTTTAACGCTTTAAAGCCGAGTGTGTCATATCTGATAAATGAGAGTTTTTGAGACTTCAGCGTTATCAGTGAGAGTTTTCATCGCCCTGAAAAATCCAAATAAATTGCACAATACATTTTAAAGGAATAAACTGCAAAAATAATGACTGAAAAATCATTAAAAATCTGATACCAGTTTAAACTCATACATATGCAAGTTAATATTTATTTTATCTTTTATTTTTTTGTCTGAAGGTTCACTAAACCAAAAAGAAATTCTGGCAAATATTTCATGGTTCAAGCTTTAAAGAGTTAGAGCAGACATTTAACGAAAGGACTAATGATTGTGTTTGTAGAAAATGTAAAAAGCAGAGAATAAAATCATGATGTTTGGGCTTTGTTGTGACTTTTGTGGGGTTTTAAGATTTGAAATCTAGATTTCTTAATATTTGAGCTATTCTACGTTCTGATTCATTTTCCTTAGTTTTCAATTGGTTATCATTTGATTTCCTTTTTATCCGGTATCCTGCACAATTTCTTAGTTCCATGTACTTTAATAGTATTTTATTGGACTCACTGGTATTCTGTTCTTCCAATTCCCGTTGGGTATTAGTTTAGTTACACTTGTTAGTGTTTGTGTGTCAGGTTTCCTGTATGCTGCAACTCGTTTAGGCCCAGATTCATTAAAGAGGCACAACAGGAAGTGAGCACAATCCCAAAATAGTGCTCAAAGGTGTGATTAGTTTTATGGGTGGTTTATAAATGCTGGAATGTTTTCTACACACAGGCACATTCAGTTCATTTCAATATCAGCGCTAAATGTCGGTAAATCAGTTTGCGATCAGTTTGTGCGGTTCATTTAAATAGTGTAAAAATGCGTATGCAGAAGCGCCTGTCTGAATTCCCACCTCTCCAATGTTGTCACTCAGCTCTCTTTGTAAATGCCAACATTAATTGTCTTTTCTTAAGTCAAAACCCAGTTTTTGCTGGCGTAAAATGTCAGTAAATCTGGCCCTTAATCATTTTCTGTTTTATTTTGCAGTCTTTTGTCCCTTGCATCTTGTGTTGGTTTTATTTCCTATCCATCATTTTGGATAGGAATCTTCAAATTTCCCCGATTATTCCCATGTGTCTGTCAGAGCTCTAACAATCCTATATTTCCTTTTTCACTTAGTTTTTACTTAGTTGGTCATCTTTATGTGCTCCCAGCTTGTTAAATTTCAGTTTTGCTTTGTTTATTATATTCACTTCATGAAATTTGTGTTTTGGATCTCCAGGCCTACATTTGGATCCATATCCTCACAATTGTTGGCATTTTAAAAATATCTTTCTCATTTTATTGGTGATGTTTTTTCATAGATTTCTTTATTTGAACTTAAATTCTGTTTTATTATTCATCACTATAATGTGCATTATTCCACTTAATTTCAGGTGGTGCACTTTAACTTTTTTATTTTACTACATGTACTCAGCAAATGTTTTTACAGTTTTGTTTTATAAGTAATTAAAAAGAGGAATAGACGCATAGTTACACTCACGGGCTTCTTTATGATCCACACCTTGCCAGTACTGGGTTGGACTTCCTTTTGTCTTCAGGGCCGCATTATTTCCTTTTAAGTGGGTGCTGGAAACCGTTGAGACATTTTGCCACGGTAGCGTCACACAGCTGCTGCAGATTTGTCAGCTGCACATCCATGATGAAAATCTACCACCACGTCCCAAAGGTGCTGTATTGGATTGAGCTCTGGTGACTGTGGAGGCCATATGAGTACACTGAACTCACAGCCATTTTAAAGGAACAACTCTGAAAGGATTTGAGCTTTGGGACAGGGTGCATTATCCTGCTGAGAGCAGCCTTCAGAAGATGGACACACTGTGGTCGTAGGGGAGTCGGCATGGCCAGCAACAATAGGTATTTGAACAATGATCAGTTGGTACTTAAGGACCCAAAGATTGCCAGGAAAATTCCTCCTTTACACTATTACACCACCAGCAGCCTGAACCTTTGATCTAAGGCGGGATGGATCCATGCTTTCATGTTGTTTCCGCTAAATTCTCAATGTCACTGCAGAAATCAAGACTCATCGAGCGAGGTAACGTTTTCCAGTCTTCTGTTGTCCAATGTAGGTGAGCCTGTGTGAACTATAGCCTCAGTTTCCTATTTTTGGTGAGCAGGAATAAGACCCAGTGTGTTCTTCTGATGATGTATCCCATCTGCTTCAAGGCTTAATTTGTTCTCTTTGTTCTTCAACATACATTGGTTGTAACGAGTTGTTATTTGAGTTGCTGTTGCTTTTCTATCAGCTCAAAGCAGTCTGTCTTTTCTCCTCTGACCTCTGGCATCAACAAGGCGTTTTCAGCCAGCAAACTGCTGCTCACTGGATATGTTCTCTTTTTCGAATTAACAGTCTGAGCAGCTAGTCTAGTGTTTGCTTTCCTTTCTTGTTCCATTAATCAACTTACATCCCCTTGCTTTGTGAGTTGTGGCTCTTTGCAAACAGCCCAAATCCTACATTGGGAACAGCTGGACGCTGCTGTAAATAAAGAAGTTAGAAATCTCTCTCTGCCTCAAGAAACATCAAAATGTTAGTGACGCAAAGATATGATACTGTTGTCTAAATGTGTAATTTTACTAAAGAATAACTTTTATGAGCATAATTATATTGTTGCATCGGCAATTATATTAAAACAAAGAATCCTGGTGCTTTTTCTTTACATTTCTTTACATTTTCTTGCTCCCATGTAGCGTAATTTGATCACTAGACGTGGCGATTATTACACTGAGCATGTAAATGTTCAATTGAATTTTAGCTATATAGCACCAAATCACAACAACAGTCACCTCAAGGTGCTTTATACTGTAAATTATGCTAAAATAATAGGTATAATAATAGGTTATATCCCTGGTATTGTGACAGATATGTCTTTTCTTTCTTTTTCTCATTTCATGGCTCTTTGGTGAATTTGGGGTGTTGTGATATATCTCGAAGCACTAACGGGCTGTATCTGAGCTCACTTTTAGGAAAATCAGAAAGAAGACCAGACTCATGGAAGCCTTTCACAGAGGTGGACGCATACAGATCTGAATTCTACAGACAGCAGCTTTAAGAAAGGTGCAGCACTCAAGGCCATCAGTCTGAAAGCACTCATTTCAGTCCAAGATGTTGCAAGTGAGACAGCTTGGCAGATCAATACTACATTTCCTCTGTGCAGGGACTTAACAAATATTCTCAGAGGATCACAGGGGGACGACTCTGCATTGGATTGATGCAGTGCAGGTGATTTGTCTGACAGTAAGGGTGAGCATGTATATCCACAGTTCCAGCCATAGAACTTCGGGTGTCGTGTCTGCAAATGTCAGCATAATGTTGTTTGAGTAATGAATACCAGCGAAGGAACACTTTAATGCCTCTCAGACAAAAACGCTGCTGCATCTCCACAGCATGAGCGGGTAGTGTGTAGGGCTTTAATCCACTTCCACAGACTGCTGTAAGACTCACGAACAGGTAGGCAACAGCTCCGGATTAGTGAGCAGCTATTTGAAAATGTAAACTATCCCTTTAAATAGGAAAACACATATCATCTACCCATGAGCAGAGCCATGCTCTATTTTTATCATATTATCATAAAAAGTCGGAGGGTAAAGATTAATGTCTGTTCAAGGTGGAAGAAATGTGCTTTACGAATGAATATATATTGGGCACAAAGCGGAAAGGCTATCAAATATTCAGGTGTGATAATCTTCCAGGAAGCTGTTTAAATTACATCTTCCAATTTATCTGTCTCTTTCTTCGTGTTTTGTGATTTATAAGTATCACAATTGTTAATCAGGTCACGTTTTTTCCCCCCTTTCTCTCTCTCTCCTCTGCTCAGCCAGTTACAAAAGAAATGTAATCCAATATCTGAAAATCCGATTTAATGAACCTTTTCTGTGCTCAGTCCAGAAGACTGGGATGTAGATTACTGTAATGAAAAAGAAGATAGAGCTTACTTTGAGGGAGCGTCACCAAAAATGCAGATGATGGCTTGAAAGCTGTTAAAGTGAGTTTAATTTATCATGGTCTATTACAGCATGTACAAGCTTTCATGATCAAGGCAATGACCCGTTTTCCCAAACAACTACACAGCATGCGGTTCGAACGTGGGAGTGAAAATGTATTGGGCTTGATTTATCAAGCAGTGGAGAAATTTCTACCGCGAGTTCTGCTGTAATAACATGCAATCTACAATCTGATCTGTCTCTGCGTGATTTGCATTTCTGCCATGTTTTACTCTGCCCCCCTCTTTTAGTGTTAATTTTGCATAGAGTACATGCGCCGCGATTTACATCCGCTGATATTTCAATATTCATAATTCACAAAGACACTTATTTAACAGAGATTTTTATATTTGAAAATTATAAGGGGACTCGGGGGAGATATTAACTCTGTGCTGCTGAAAATAAAGACTCATTGTCAAAAGCGTCATCCTCGCACCACTTGTCCCCCTACTTTTGTTTTTAATGGGGGTTGTTAAAGGTGAAGGGTTTCTTCCTGTCAGTCTGCTCTGAATGCTGCGGTTTCTATTAAAGAAAATTTCATCTTCTTGCCTCGCAGGTTATGAACCGTGCCATTTAAGTACTTTTTTGTGTCTCTGACAAATTTCTACAACTCCTATGTCTTTGATTCCTTAAAAATTTCCCTGATAGTCAGAGTCACTTCATGTGCGATAGTAGGCGTTGTCTCCAGCTTCATTTTTTCTTCCATTTCCTTCCTTAGTTCAAGTATACTTCTAAGATTTCCCTCTACCCACTTCAGAATTTTAAGCTAGAAGTTGTATCAAGTACTGAAGCATGTTCTCTCATTGCTCGGAGGGCTGCTGAACTAGTGCTATGGTTTGCTTTAAGATTTAAGTTCACCTTGATAATGCCCTTCCTTCAGGTCTTGAGCACAGACTGTATATAAAAGATGGATGTAGCCCTCAGGTCTGAAAATTTAATCAAAAGTGAAGCTAATGTGGAAGTGAGTCGTTTTTTCTTTCTTCCCTTCTCAAGGCCAGCAATGTGTGTCTAGTCTGGATGGAAAAAGAAGTAGAGAAGTCGGTGAGAATGTAGTGCTACAGCTAATTCGACCTGTGACCTCTGTAAATTCTCTCCTGATTAACTGAGGATCTCATTTGTTAGATTGAAATCTTAATGAATGCAACATGATGATTATTAAGTCCTGTTGGTTCCATTTAAGCACCAGTAGATGATAAAGCAACATGTAATTTAAAGCAGGCCTATGAAATAATTACTCCTGTGTGCAGCGTGGCCTTTTGTTCTTAGATCTGTTTCTCATTCAGTGCACTTTGTTTCAAAATGCCAAGATGAAGCCAGAACTTTCCTAACCAGTGGGGTTAGTTATGGTAGCCTATAGACAGATTTTTTTTTTTTCTTTCCTAGGAGGAGGCGGAACTTGAGGTGGCAGAGTTTAAGGTGCTAGAAGGGACAGGGACATTAGAAATGAGTATATCAGGCTGAATGGTTGAAAGTTACAGACACCAGACTAAAATGGTTTGGACATATACAGAGGCAAGGGTAAAAGGATACTGAAGATGGATCTGAGGAGAAGAGAGGCACAAGGAGAAGAAAAAGACCATAGAGAAGGTTTATTGATGTGAGTTACCTTCTTCAGTTTAGCCTAACATTATTCAGGAAGAGCAGAAGGCTGAAACAAGTGAAAGGTCTCGCCAATAAATGAGCCCACATTACAGTCAACAGCAGAAGGGAGCATTGCCATGCCAGACAACACACTGCTGTATTAACAGTGGAAAAACCACAGGTGGTACCGCCCTCATCCACACACACACAGTAGTGCCTGCTCATGTGTTTTTGCTCACTGTAATGCACGGATACAGCGTTACACTGATAAATAAAACGGGGATTGCTGATGTTCTCTTCTGGAGAGATGATTGCTACCCATCAGTGACTAATGACACTGTGGTGCTGTCCTCACCTGCAGTCTTTGAACCTCGTTCTGACAGTTATTAACTTTGCTAAGTGCCCCTCTCCCCTCGCCCACCCCCCAATCTTCCCCAGCTACCACTGCTTTGTTTAATTGTCTTCTCTGGATTACATGATGTAATAGTATTCATTCACTCTCTTGTCCATTCACCTTCCTGAAATAGTTAAATATCGTATAAACTTATAGAATCAGCACATCACAACCCCACCCAAAACAAAGACTGTGGGTTCAGTGGGAGTGTGTTCATTTCAGTGTGCTCATTAACTTTTTTTTTTAATATTATTGTTTAATATTTAATGTTTGAGGATCCTATATTGTTGCTTAAGGTGTACTACAACAACAGGTTTTCTTGTTTTGTGCAGACATGACCAAAAGAAAACCACTTTTTGTGTTAAACCAGAAATTACACTCGAAATGGCTACTTTTCTGCAATTGGGTCCACTTAGGAGCCATTAAAATTTTCACCTCCTTGGTTCACTGAGTCATACTGAAAGCCACACACCTGAGAAAATAACAAAGCACATTTGCTTTCACCTCTAAAAGCAAAAAAGCCTGCTATTGTGTTTTGCAAAGTTCCATTAGGGTGTAATATATGGCTATAAACTGTGATATAAATATACACTTTGGTGAAAAATGTTCAAAATGGCCTAAATCTGATTTCAAACCAGTGCAGCTGACATTTTCTGTGTGTGTATGTATATATATATATATATATATATATATATATATATATATATATATATATATATATACATATATATATATACACAGTACTATCTTGCAGTGTATTGTTTTTTTATTTTCTTTCAGATTATGTGCGTCGTCAACTAATAAAAGAGGTGCATGAACATGATGTGTTTGCCATGTCTGTTAGATCACCCTTCTTTTATGTCATCTCTGACTTTGTGGTTTCAGTATCGATAGTTTGGTATTAAACACTCCAGAGCATGGTGTCAAGGATCTATTCTAATTGTATTTGTATAACTGTGTCTTGCTTTTATGTGAAAAGAAACTCACACATCTTGGAAGCCAGCTGTACTTGGTTTATAAAACCTGCCGTGTGTGAGGTTTTTCTCTCTTGTGCTGTAATGCGGCATAAACGGCAGAATTTCCTCTTTAGATGCTGGTTTAAAGCCCCCTCGAGTAACACTGTAAAAGAACAATAGCACCTCAGAGTTTATGAAGGAATTTTACTCAAATACTTGTGTGAGGCTTAATATATATATATATATATGTATGTATGTATGTATGTATGTATGTATGTATATATACACACACACACACATATATATATATATATATATATATATATATATATATATATATATATATATATACACATATCTGTTCTGGAAGTCTGTGTTAGCAGTGACTCACCATGAAATGGTTGCCAACAATTTCTGAGCACGGCTCCACTTGCCTGACTACATTTTTTTATTATTTTTTTCACATCCAAGCATTCTAAGGAGACTCAGCGTGCCATTTCTGATAGCTCTGCTCTTACTCATGCAGCCATACACACTCTGTTTGCCTTTTTCACCCAGAGTCTCTCCACAATTGCTGGAATATTAGCAAAGTCCCCACACCAGCTGCTAGGTGATAGCCTAGCAACCTCTTCAAGAAAACAAAGTCAAAACCTCAGTGTAAAAGCACAATTTAAATCTGTCAGGCCAGAGCATGCATGTAATGTTTACTTTTTATGAGTAGTTCTCTTTTTTTAGACAAATTTGCATAGTGCTGGCATTTTGCCTTAAAAAAATGAAATATGATTAAACTCAACCTAGCCTAGTCATCATAGAGCTAAGTCTCTGTTGTCTTCACTCTTTATTATCTTTTTTTCTTCAGTTACCTTTAGGTCCAACCTAATGTGTGTGTCACGGGAGCCCTGAGGCTAGTGCATGAACTAGGACCCAAAAGCAGATTCAAGCACGGGAGGCAATGGTAAGGTTTCAACTAGTTTATTTCACTTAAGCACAGGAATTAATTAATGACAACACAAGCAGGGACTCTTGGCAAGAAGGCGTGTAGGTCTGAATTGGCGGGGGGAGCATGAACGGGTCTGAGGGAGGTGGATGGACAGGTGAGCTCCATGAGTGGTGAGTGATGGCATTGACTCCAACCTTGTTCCAGAGATTCACAAGAGACGGTGGCAGGAGGACAGGCAGGTGGAGATTGCAAATGGTGCTGACCTAAGCGGTGAAACATATGGCAACAACAACGTTGTTGTAGAGACCTGCGTCCAGAATATCCAGAGCTACGGGTAGTGGGATGTTAGCTTTTCTTCCCTGTGCATCCGGTTGTCTCGTACTCTAAGTACGAGTCTTATACAAGAGACATGAAACGAAGAGGCCTGTTACTAACATGAGGTTCGTTGACAAACTGGCAAACGAGAGATGAGAACACTGATCTTAAATACCGTCTGCCAATTGCTTGTGGACACAGAACAGGTGAGCTGAGCAGGTGACATGATGAGGGCTCCACCCCCGGGGGGATACCAGGGACACCGGAAAAACACTGGAGCTCACCTGGACCATGATAGTGCATTCCCAGTCAAAATTTCTTACTGGAATGACTCCTTGAGTCAGTTTTCCTCCTTGGAAAGTCACCAAAGCAGCAATCCCAACTCAATTCAAGATGGCAGGAGTAAAACTGTAAAACTTGATATCTATAGTGCTACTGTTGCGGTCTACCCATGAAGGTGCTGCGGCAGTGAACACGCTCAACTTGGGAGTGAGTGACGTCACTCCCGGGTCCCATATTCTGCAAAAGGCAGAACCTTGCTGGTTTTGGTTAAGGGATCATCTTCAGGGCTTAAAAGTGAAGTCACTCTTAGGGTGGGGAAAACTACCTCAAATAGCCACACAATGCTGGCTACAAAAACATGTCACGCAGAGAGGATAAAAGATGGACTACCACAGACTTCTCATCTTCTCATTTCTCTCACCCATGTTCTATAATACAGCTTCAAGCTGAGTATTTTTGGCATTGCCATCTTGGTGTTTTTAAATTGGATTTATAGGGTGAAGATGCCTGAAAAAGGATGCTCATTGGCTAACATCTTGTGAATGACAGCGGTTTGCTAATGAGGATATCCTCAATAATCTTTTTTGACTCCTAGAATGACCATAATTCACTTAATAGACTTAATGAATATATAAAGTCATCATCAAATTATATTACTGAGGTCCCAAAGAAATGTATCTGAGTAAATATTGGGAAAAGATTGTTTATGCTTCATCCATCATTTACAAAGTCTATCCTCATAGACTCACAGGACAGCCAATCATTTAAGAGCTGACTTAAATTAAGAGTGTCCTTAAGGAAAACGTGCAAAATGGCTTTATTTGAGGAAGACAATGAGCTGAGACAGTGCACCAAGGCTCAGCATAGAGACAGATATTTTAATATTGTAGCTACTCTAATGGAGCCCAACACTAAAAACACTCTAACTAGCTAGAAATAGCACAATATGTTTTACAATAGGCTTTATAATGGTGGTGGCTGCTTTGATTGATAGGTAGGTTTGGTGCCAGGTTTCACAATGAGCTCACCCAAAACTCTGGCTGATTGGGACCCACACCCAGTTTCACACCTTGGCTAAGGCGATTAGAGGATCATCAGGGGGTCCTTTTGTCCCTCTGTGGGGGGACACTCCCACTAGGTTTAAATCTGGGACTCCCCACCATTTGACCTTAGAACTGAAGAAGCTTCTCGGATGAGAGGTGAAACGTCTTCAAGCAACTTAAAGAAGTCCAGACGCTTTTCTTTGCAAGCTCCTTTGACTGTAGTAATAAACCATGCAAAGAAATAAGTTTGCTAGCTTTTGCTGACATCTCTGCAAATCAAAATGGCGACGGCCTTATTGCTATGACTGAGGTTTCAAAAAGCAAGACCACAAACCAATGGGTGACATCACAGCGGCCACACCAGTTCTTTATATAGATATTATGATTTTGCTCCTGAAGTAATGAAGGTCTGAAAATAGCAATGTTGCCTGTCCAGCATCTATCCAGTTATTTTGTCTACTGGTACGTAATAAGCCTCATGCGTTTGAAAGCTGCACACTCACGTTAACTCTTGATTAGAAGTCATTTATTTTAAACAAAGGAGTCGTACATTTGTTTAATATTTTGATTAATCATATTTAATAGTGTAGTCGTATTTATGCTATACAAGAAAGGTAAATGGCAGCACGACACTTAGCAACGCCCATGCTTTATAAATATTCTTTCATTTTAATTAGTCTCATATCACACGAACAGTTGTGTAGTTGTTTAGCTGTAAACAATATTAAGATAATGACGTTATTGTTAAATTCATTACCACAACAAATATAAAGCATTCTCATGCAAATGTTCTGGATATGGTTTTGTTCTTCTACGTGATACAGCATGTGTAAAGAGACAACACAACAGGTCATTTCCTGTAGCTGATAGTTGACTGCTTGGATAGTTGTGCAATGAACCAACTATTTCTTAAAATTTATTTTAGGCTTTATACTTTAGTGTTAACCTTTGACCCAGGGAGCACCACATCAGCATCTTCACGCTCATAAGAACCCATGGTGGATGATTCCAGCAAGGTCAGTCTTTTTCAATTATTGATCTCTCTGTAGATCAGTGCCAGTGACCAATAAAATGTAAAGTCAAGGACTGCCTAATCCAATCACTGCCAGCCAAAGGGACTATATCACTTCCCGCATCAAAGGGCTTTATGATTTGGAACCAATCGACTTGGTTGTGATGCTGTAAAACATGGTGGATTGCTCACATATCGTCAGCATCAGGGCTTCATGATTAAGATGTGCAGTTCAACTACTGGATTAAGAGAGGACTGGGACAGACTGGGATTTAATAGGAGAGCTTCAGAATTTCCCTTTGAGTTAGAGAGAGACAATTGCAGGCCAAATATATAAGACAAATGAACAAAAATAAATACCTAAGCTAATATTTATTGCACCTACAGGGTAATAAATATGTTGAAGGTCAGTTAAATGCTCAACCATTCATTTTCATTCATTCAACATTTATTGGGAACACCTGCATGACTAACTGCACGGGGCAGATATGGGTATAAAGAAGAGAGAAGCAGAAAAAAAAAACCCCAGCAAAGATAGACCAGAGTGAAAAAACACATGAAACCGTTGATTTCAGGAAGATGTTATTCTCCAGCCAACAGGGAGCATGAGTTGCCTAGATACGTGTTGCAGGAAAGTTTGTAAACTGTTTCAGTCTTTGGTGACCTGACAGCTGATCCCTTCTGGTTTGACAATCTCCCCACATCACTTGATTTTTCACTTTAGGCTTGACACTGTTTTGACTCCATCAAGTGTTTAAATCTGATACTGGGACTTTACTTTTTACATCATATGTAGTCTTTTCCTTTTTTTTAATGAAACTACATTCCATAAAAGCAAATGTCACAATTCTCAGTTATGATGGTTGCTAAAACTTACCACATGACTTAACAAATACTGACATTTGGCACAACTATGACACTGGTGATCCCTTGTTTTTTTTTACCCAAAAGCCAGCCTACAAAGCTCATTACATTTCCATCAGCTTCTGTTGTCTAGTTTTGTTTTGCTATAAATTATCAAATGCTAACATGCTAAATGAAAGTTTTAAAGAGGAAAAACATATTTAAAAATTATTAACAAAAGACAGATGAGTAAAAATGACCTAAAATGTATTTGATTCTGTATCCAAAATATATGATCAGTACAGGAAGAACAGAAAAGCACATATTCTTCCAATATGGCTTGTGTTGTGCTAAGCTACGTTAAGCTAGCTTAGTTGCTTTTGCTGGTTAATGCGTTTGCAGCCATTTGTTACCAAGGAAAAACAGGTACAAGCAATTAGTTTTAATTATTGGACTCAAATGTGTAAATCCTAATGTTGTATATAAATTTCAGTGTACACAATACAGAAAGAGGTGAAACCGCTGCAAAGGGCTTATTGAACACATGAGAAATATGAGGTTTCAAAAGGTTTATTTTATATTGTTTTTGAAGTTTAAAGTTGCTGTCTTGTTTATTATATAAATATTGTATAGTTTTCTGTCAGGAAATACTACATGGAAGAAGTGTTTCATACTGAAAGAGTACACTGTAACAAGTAAAGCAGGCATGTCCAAAGTCCGGCCTGGGGGCCAATCACGGCCCTAGGTCAGATTTCATATGGCCCCTCGCTCCTACTTTTAAAATGTATTATTTATGGCCCGCCAACACAAACAGAATTTAAAAAGTGTCATTTCTCTCTTCACCTCATGGTAGCAGCACCAGTAAGTCCCATTTAAAATGAACCTGAGATAGTGACATTCAGCAGCTTCAGCGAATCTTTACATTAGTTTACTCTCCAAACGTGAATGAAAAGCAGGCTTATTTTGTTAAGGCTTGAACACCTGACCTCACCATAATGTTAATTCTTGTGTTATTGAAAATAAAATGTTAAAAAATGTTTATGCTTCAAAAAAAGATGAGAATTGTTGGCACCTCGGTGATTTTCCATTAATAAACATGGCACTCTTATAAAAAAGTTAGGACACCCCTGCAGTATAAAGACTAAGGCTTATGTACAGTACACTACATATAAGCACGGCTCTTCTGTACTTGTTTAATTTAATATACTTTTTTTGGGGTAAAATGCTCTTGTTTATGATGTTATCCTTGCATCTTGTACTCAGTTTATTACAGATAACTTAAGTATAGAGTTTCTAAAAATGAAAGGTACTGTAGTTGCTCTGTTTAGCTCTGTTGGTTTTCACTGCTCAAACTCACCCATTCACTCTCAGCTACTGTTTCTGCTCCAGCCGTTCAAAAATGTATTGCTTCCTCGACTATCTTTATAGCTCTCTCTACAAATCTACAAATCCGGTTTACACTGGATTGAAGATGGGTGTCACAGTTATATACATTATTCACACCTGCATAGGTTCTGTGTGTGTTTGTGTGTACTTTTGCGGCATAGTTGCACAGATCTTCGTGTCACTGTCTACCCCCTGCATGTGAATATGGAAACATTTTTTTAAAGCATGCCATTGTCAGACACCATCGGTACAAGCATGAAATTGACTCAACACAAAACTAAACTTTTCCAGGTAATAGAGTTTTATAATATTAGTATTGAACAGAACAGCTTGGGATAATTTTCATTTGCACAATGATAACACAGTTTTGTTCCTCACAGTGAAACACTGGCTGCTACTTTGCTGTAACTCCCTTTTGTCTCTTGGCGTTGTTTATACAAAGGTGGCATTCAGGAGTCAAATTAATACTGCCGCTCAGTGTTCATCATTTATAATGAGCAGTATAATCAGCCAATTACATTCATAATAGTCTGTACTGATTTCCAATTTACCAGGATATAAATTCTTCTCAAGGTTTTATAACTTTTGAGAGGGAGGCTATCAGTAGGTCAGATAGCAGGAAAATGAACTCACAAATTGAAATTAAGTTTTAAAGATATTGTATCTGTTCATCTAAAATAAGTAGAAAACAACAAATCTAAATAAAAGCTGTTGTACTTGGACTAAATGCACTAGTCCCCACTTTCCCTCAGGCTTTTAGTATTTATATACATTATCTTTAATACATGTATAGAACTGTGCAAAATCTTGAGTTATCCCTATTTTCTATTAAATGGGAAATAGCTGCATGCACATTGAAACACAGAATACATGGTAAAAACATACCATATCATTCTAACAAGCTTGAAAGTCAATATTAGATATTACAACCTTTCTCCTTCAGCACAGCCTGAATTCTCTTAGCTTATTTGCATATTCTTTAAATAGCATTCAGGAATAGTTTTCCAGGCTTTTTGAAGGACAATCAAAGCTCTTCTTTGGATGTTGGCTTCTTTTTGTTCTGTTCTCTGTGTAGATGATCCCACACTGTTTCAATAATGTTGAGGTCTGAGCTCTGGGGAGGCCAGTCCATGACTGATGGAGGTCCATTGTGATTCTCTTTACAGGTATATGTTACTACATTGGCAGTCCTTGAAGTCACTACCAATCAAATGCTTTCCAGATGGCACTGCATATCAGATCTTGCATGTTGGATTAAATTTTTTTATACACGACTTTCAAATGCTATTCATGTCCTTTAGACACCTTTTAGGCCTTCTACTCTATCTTTTGTCTTCCACTTGTGCTATTTCTCTAAATTTTTTAAAAATTCTTTGTGAACCATGCCAAGATATGCCAGGTTTTCAGTCAATAGCTCTTTTGGAATCACCTTGCTCTTTGCAAAATACTATGCCAGTCAAGCTGTGTTATCCTTGGGATTTTTGTAGCTCCAGCTTAAGAAATAGGAACAAATTGCATTTTAGTGACACGCTGGTAGTAGAAAAGTGCCTTAAGATACAGTTTAAAATGTTTTCTTTTCTAAGCTATTTGTATGCACGCCATTAATTCATCTCTTAGACTGAAAAAGAGCAACAAAAACCCCCCCAAACAAACCCCAATGTGTAAAGAAAAACTTAGAAAAGGCAACCAGAAAGTGCTGCTCAAGGCGTCTTAAAAAATTACAAAAAAGTTTGACTCCTTGGAAGCATAATATAAAGAAATCAGGGATGACTCAAGAATTTTGCACAGTACTGTAGATATTTTCAGATAATTTATTTCAGTGTCTTACCAAACAGAGACTTTAAAACCCATCTTACTCCAGTAAAAAAAAAAAAAAAAAAAATCAATCAATAACTTAATAGAACTAAAAAACAAAGACGCAAGAGTTGCTTCGCAGCAGATGGCTTAGCTCATCTGGAAAATCAAATGTTTTTTTTCTCCTTGCCTGCAGTATTTCACAGATAATATGATTACTTGACTTTCCTTGCCCTGATTTTTTTGTTCAAATCATTTTCATGTAACAAACATACTGTAACAAAGGACTAACAAAAAGAAGCGAGAGACACAAACAAAAATCTATGGTGGAATTATAAATCAAATAAGTATTCAGTTCACTACTGAGTTCTACAAAACCTATGGTAAAATATAGGTGGTAGTTTTGTTAGGTTAATAAATATCTTTGCAGAAAATTCTCCAAATATAAGGTGTCATCTTAGAGAATAGAAGTTTGGTAGAGAAGGTATCAATATGGATAATACACAAAACACAAAACTATACCCTCACAGTCTCTTTATCAGGTATGCCTGTTCAATCTCTCATTTGCCAATTCCACCAGCATTCAGATGGTCAGGGTAAGAATTTAGTATAAACAACATGAAAGCATGGATCTCTTTTACCTTGTTTCAACTGTTCAGGCCGGTGATGGTGTAATGGTATGGGGGGATATGTACTTGGCACTTAGATCTCAATCCACTGGAAAACCTTTAAAATGTGCTGGACGGATCTGTAGCGGCCGTGTGACGCTATCATGTCAATATAAACCAAAATCGATGAGCATCTGTCCCATGAATAATCAAATGGTAAATGGCCTGCATTTGTATAGCGCTTTTCTAGTCCTTAAGGACCCCAAAGTGCTTTACACTACATTCAGTCATTCACCCATTCACACTCACATTCACACACTGGCGATGGCAAGCTACCTGGCGCCTGGGGCGCACTGACAGAGGCGAGGCTGCCGGACACAGGCGCCACCGGGCCCTCTGACCACCACCAGTAGGCAAACGTGGGGTTAGTATCTTGCCCAAGGATATTTGGCATGCAGCCAGGAGGCAGCCTGGGATCAAACCACCGACCTTCTGATTAGTGGCTGACCTGCTCTGCCACCTAAGCTACAGCCACCCTCAAGGGAGTTCTGTCTGATATAATGGTATTAGAAGTGTATATTCAAATGAATTGTGGTTTAGGTTTAGCAGCTGATTCACATTTGGGTAGAACTGTCAAATTTAATGAGGCACCAAACTCCTAAAGATCTACCCTAAAAATCAAAATGTCATAAAGAAATGTTTTTGACATGGTAATATTGCCTTGTTACTATGTTACAGTGACAAAGACACATAGTATAGTCCCTATTATGCTCCCGTACCCCAACAATTACCTTGTTACTTCTGCATTCACCACTGTCCACTGAGCATAATGGACACTGATTAGTTTGTTTTATTGTAAACATATTTGCCATTATTGCACTTGCTTCCTGGGACTGTTAGTACAAAGAGGTCCGTGCCATGGAGAATACATCTTTTGTTCCACTATAAAATTTCTAAGGGGTACTATGTATACACTGTACATTTTCGCACTAAAAGTGTAAACACTCGCGCTGTAGGAGGTGATTCTGGACACGGCTTTGCTGTCTTTCAACTCATGTGGGAAATAACGGGCTCTTTGACTGCTAAATGCTCCACTGTGTTCATGAACTTTGTCTGTCTGTGGTTTCATGCTGGGTAGTAGGCAGACAGTGTGTTTATTTTTCACTGTAAACTGCTGCCTACAGCCTGGAAACAATGCTGATGAAAGCAAAAAAAAAAAAAAAAAAAGCTACTTTCTACTACTCATCATGTTTTCATTAAAGAAAACAAAAGAGAGAACATGAGCATACTTATATCTATTTTTTTCTATCATTTAGGTATTACAATAATACACCCCTGTAGATTGTAGCACATTAAAATAGAAGAATAACAGGGTGAAGAAACAGCTAAAATGCATAACAGTACATTCAACCTTTTATTGGAGTCTAATACTTCAACTATTCTTGTATGAATACATTGCTGAGAAACTTTTTTTCAAAAGAGTCAAGAATAATCTGCTGTTGCAAGTCAAGCAGCCTTCCTGGGAGGGAGGACTGATGGAACAGTGAGAGGTGGTGTCAAGCCCACAGAGATTTAAAAAAGTTTATACTCCAGCAAATATGACTCTGTGCAGGTTTTTCTTGAATTTCCGACTGACTCCGAAGAACATACATCACAAAGTGTGTTTGTGTGTGAGGGTGTTGCTTGATTTTGCTCTCAGACCTTTCGGTAGCATGCTTGTTTGTTGGACAGTTTCATGATTCAGAGAGGTCTGCAAGTAGAAGCAAGAGGCAGAAATGCACTAAAGCTGCTGTTTCTGTTGTAAATGTCAAAGACTTTGTTGGCCATGTTTGCATTTATTTTCTATCCGAGACGTCTTAATTGCCTGATCAGTAGCTTAAAGCACATTTAACACCATCGCAGCTACTGTTTTATCCCTATAATAATAATAATAATGATGGATTGCATTTATATAGCGCTTTTCGGGGCCCTCAAAGCGCTTTACAATTCCACTATTTATTCACTCTCACATTCACACACTGGTGGAGGCAAGCTACAGTTGTAGCCACAGCTGCCCTGGGGCAGACTGACATGTAAAATGCTTTTGCTAGAAAGACATAAGAAACAGAAGTGAAATGTGAATAAAATAGCTGCTGTGTGCTTGTTAGTGAGGTTATACAATATACGTGACCCTTCTGGGTAAGGAGTAAATGGAAAAAATAAATAAAAAATGGTCTCGTTTGGCAGTTTCCAGAACCCAATTTAGGTTGTGCTGTGCAAAAGCAGTATCTAAGAAATCACATCTAAGCATACCCATACCCCATGATTATCCTTTGAAAGGATCATTTTATTGTATAGGTCCATTTGTAGATAAACAGTGTTATGGCCAGTAGAAAATGAAAAGACTCAACAGATACACTCAAATTTCCCTTTAGTTGACATCGACAATGTATTTGTTGGCTGTAAATGGTTCTCTGGACCATTAGGAAAGGTTTCATTTATACTGCCTAGGGGTTTGCACAAGACCCAGATACGCTTAATGATACACCCAAACTGCACTTCATGCTGTGAGTTTTAAAGCCGTCTCCAACAAGAAAATTGGGGTTTTAGTTATTACTCATGTCCTCCTTCACTCGCATCTCTCTGGCCAGAGCAGCAGACAAAGAACACTACAGCTATGAAATGATGAAATGGAGCATGACTTTTGACATGGCAAGAGGGGGTGAGTGGAAACCTTGGAGTAGGGGGCTAAGGGTGGAAGCATAGCAAGATTTAATCCACTGAAATTGGGTTAATGTACTATGAAGTGTCCCCTGCACAACTCATGTGCACTGAGATGCCAAATTTGCACAGAATCTATTTAGAAGTGTTGTTCTGGATGTGGGTAGTGACAAAGAATTGAGTCAAGCAGGAGAAAAAGAAGAAGGAACCCCCCTCTGTGAACCTCTGTGTGTCACATATAGAGACAATCACTGCTGTGAGTCAGCTTTTGATATGGAGGGGGGGAAAAATGGATACGGGGATATGCGAGCAGTTTATGGCTCTGACCTGAATGTAAATGGGTTTTCTAAAGGCTCTCTGTTAAAAATGGTTTCTGTCAGCTGCATGTTTACATTTAGTTTGTACATTTCAGCGTGCCCTCAGAGTGGGAATGAAAGGTGTGCTTGAATAGTGAGATTGATGCCCCACTAGCAGCTACACTCCCACATACTGACCTGATTTTTTTCCAACCATGATAGCGTGTCTAGCATTGTTACCAGCCCCTCCCTCCCCTACCTCCACTTTATGCTCCTGTCCCATATTCTTCACCAGCCATGACAGCGAGGAGGGGATTGCTTTCACCTTGTGATTTTGTCTTCCTGTCTGTGTGTGTGTGTCATCATGGCAAGAATTTGGACTGGAGACAGCTACTGTAACAGGAACTCAAACAAAGGCAGATACGAGTACTGTGGCAGGTGTTTACGTCTCTTTCTGTGTGATTGTCTGCATGTGGACAGATTGGGTCAACGCCATATCCGATTCACGTGTATTTATATGGCGCCGAATCACAGCACCAGTCACCTCAAGGTGCTTTATATTATAAGGTAAAGACATTATAATAAGACAGAGAAAACCCCAACAACCTCCTATGAGCAAGCACTCAGCAACAGTGGGAAGGAAAATCTCCCTTTTAACGTGAGGTGACACCGACTGACAAATTTTACAGCTGTGAAAATTAAGGTTAAATTATTTATTTGTCTTTTTAACTGTTTATACATTTGCATTGGGTGGCGCAGTGGGATAGTGGTTAGCACTGTTGCCTAATAAGACATCCATGGGTCTGAATCTGAGACCTTTCTGTGGGGTAGAATCTGCATGTGTTCTGTGTGGGTACTCCAGCTTCCTCCTACAGTCCAAAGACATGTATATTAGGGTGACTGGTGATTTAAATTAAATGAATGAGAGCCTATCTCTCCATGTCAGCCCTGTGATAGAGCAGCCGCCTGCAGGGCTGGACTGGGACAAAAAATCGGCCCGGGCATTTTGACTAGAGACCGGCCCACCAGGTATTATAGGAAAAACCATAAAGCCTTTGAATGAAAACAAACGTTGTTGTAACAGTGATGTACACTGTCTTGTTGGTACATATGTATCAATCTAATAAACTTAAACCTACACCATCCTCCCTATTCTGGTATTCTAAACAGTACCCAAACGTAGACTGCTTGGTCGAGTTAACCTCCTGAACTATCTACAACATATGGTGGAAACCTGAAATTAAGACAGAGAAGACTAGAAGTGAGACATGATCATTACTGATTACTGATGACAGATTTAGATATATTTTCATTTGCCACATCAATAAACAGCATGGCAAAATATTTTTTCTAACATGGCAACCTTTGATAAGTGAAAGGAGATAGAAAGACAGGTGAGAAAGAATAAAACTTAATTGACTTTTTGATGGCATTTTACACACAGTACTGGTACAGTATCTAGAAAATGTGGGAAAATACTGGCATCATGTACAGTACTTAGCTACTTCTGAAGAAATTATGATGGGACCCTAAAAAAATTACTATGTACAATAATGGATTTCTATACATTTTACATCAGATGAAAACGTTTGTTGTAAGATTCAGATAATTATTTTTTAAAAGCTAGACATTTTAAATGAGAATAAGAAAGAAAAGTATTTCTTTGTGCCCCCCTTTCCCTGTTAATGCTCTACCTGCCCCCCTGGCAAAACTTTGCTAGACCCGCCCCTGCACAGTTACCAGCTGTCAGCTACATAGAAAAGGATCCTGGTGTTATTTGTCTCTCATAAACAGTTCATAACTTCCCTTCAACTCATTCATGTCACCTAAAAGGTAAACCTGTTTCTCCAGCACCTGTTCAGCTCTGATGATTCAGTAAGGACATCTCCTGATTTCATCTTCATGTTTCCCTCTCACCAGATAACCAAACCGATACCAGCAGCTTTACAGCTGTGACTCCAGCAAACATCAGCTGATACTAGAAAGTAATATTAAATAAATTCTAACAACAGCTGATCAAGCTTAAACGTGCTGCTGTTGTTTAGCGCGACATCCGCCTGTTTCCCCGTTCTGGCGCAAAGTGGGCGATAAACAAACAAGAGAGAAAAGCCAATCAGCTGATCATTTAGTTTCATGATTGAAGTAGAAACAGGAGAGGGAGGGGGAGAGAATGAGAGAAGAAGAGGCAGCTGTGCAGCAAAGACACAGAATAACTCCAGCTTTGTGTCTTTTTCCATTGTAGCTGAAGTCCGGGACAAACTGTGTTCCTTTTCACCTCAATACGAAACGCTCAATATTTTCTCTGAATACGAGACGATTCCGTTTTTTACGGGACGGTTGGAAGCTCTAATAACTAACCTTATAAATAAAATAAGATAAAACAAGTTCAACATCAATAACATCATAGCACCCACCCAGCAGTATATTAACTCCGTCATGCTAGCTAGTACGCAGTACGAGTTATTGTAACTGACTGTAAAAAGTCAGCATAATGAAAATAAACTACACCTAAACTTGGTTTATAGCTGACCCAGATAGACTGCAGTCATAACTTCTTACCTGAAGTTCAGTTCGCCGCCTCGGGTCTCTGCTCCTCCTGCCTTTCCGTCATCTACCTGCCAGCGTGTTGCATCTGCTGGCCTCCACCACTTGCTAATGTTACTGAATCTGTGGAAGCTCCGCAATAGCCACCACCAAACAACTGAGTTACTTTTACACATCTCCCAGCATCTGGCCAATCCACCAGCTTTCAGTGTTTATACCGTTACGGGAAAAAAACGGGAAAAAAAACCAAAACAAGACCCATCGGCCGATAAAAACGAAAAATCACCATCGGCCCACCGGGCAAATGCCCGGTATGCCCGATGGCCAGTCCACCTATGGCCGCCTGTCCTCTCAGCTAGGATAAGCTTCACAGACTCAACAGTCCTTGGAATCTCATGTCTCTTTTTCTCTATGCACGTCTACTTTACGTTACCTCACATACACAGATGTCCCTTAATCACTTTGAACTCTTAGCATTTCAGTCTAAGACCTTTGTGCAACTTCTGTGTTCAGACAAGGTTTCCAATAATGTTGGCTGGGACTGCTGAAATTCAAACTTCCAAATCCAATATAAGGGAGGGTTTAGGTGTAACAAGAGTACAATAAACTTTAAGAGCATCCAGGAATAGAAATACTGTGCTGCGGATGTGCAAGCTGTGAACAGCGCTTTTCTTTTTCCCTTACCCTGTGATCTTAAGTCATGAGTATAATCCTACATTACTAATACGCTACAATTGCTGCTGATGTCAGAGAAGTTAAAATAATTGTTTAAGCATTTGCTAATGCTTTTGGGAGCTTTAGAAAAGGCTAGAAAAGGAGATTAATCTCCAAATTCTGTGGAAAAAAAGGAATTCAGCACCAGTTTTATTATGGCCCCATGAATGTAAGTGAAATGCAAAGAAATCCAAAGGTTAAAAGGCTTGTTGCTTGTTACAGAGTTAAAGTTGCTAAACTACTACTAGATGCACCAGTGTTAAGAGGGATTTTGGCAAACCGCCTCTTGAGAATATGATGTCGAAAATGATTACGGTGGCGGAATTTGAGATCTCATTATGTGGGTATACCAGTGAATGTCTGAGCTTGCAGAAGGACCTAAGTGTGAGACCCACAATATGTTTTGCTGGTTTAGAAACTGAAGGTCAAAGTAAAACCAGCTCTAAATATTGCATTTCTGCTGGTGAGGGGTGAAGCACTACATTATTCTTTTTGTAAATGCAATCAACCAAGCTGAGTAATTAGGATGAACATAAACGCTCTACAAGAACACAGGAAGTAGATTGCATATTTTCTTGACTAGAAAAGTTTTGGTTAAGCTTTATCCTGAGTAGCAGAATATTCAGACTTTTAAAATACTTTTCCAGTCTGTGTTTCTGTTATTGCTATGCAATTTCCACTGATTGATGGCTAAGAAGTGTATCATTGACTGGTGATTGGAGGGTTGACAATTGCAGGCTGAGGTGGCCACAGTGGGTCAGACTGCTGAGGGAAACAAAATCAAATATTCTCAAACAGCCAAGTGGGAGTTTGATTAAAGAACATTGGCAGACAGATTTAGAATATATTGAAAATTGGCCAATTACTCTGTTTACATGTACACGTATAGCCTATGGCATGCATGTGTTGTGCATTTTACAGATTTCTTACAGTGCTTTGCTGATTCTGAATACTAGATTTGCAATAATCTCTGCAGTGCAGGCATGTGAATTTTGATAGTTGACAGAGAACACAAGGAAAATGAGCCATCTTTCCGTAACTCCATTAAGTGTCACTGCAATGAGAAATCTCTGAGATATATTTCTTCAGATCCATTTGCCAAGTGTGAAACTCGTTTATCACCGAGATGCCTCCATGTAAAATAATACAAATAGCACAAAAATGTAAATAAGAGAAGATTAATTAAATTGAGTGTAAATGTGCCAACATATCACCAATCTTTTTTTTATGAAGCGGTGGAATTTCCTTGAAAAACAAAGAAAAACAAAGAGTAATAAAGCCACAGTGTTAAAACATAAAACTCCAGTGCAATTAGACTTTGAGCACAAGCAAACACTGAGTTTTTCATTTGGGTTCATTTTCTCATTTGAAACAATTAGCTCATATTATAAGTCGATCTAAAACAACACTGCTTTTGTTTTGTGCTAAAAATCAATTTGATTTGCAGCCAAATTTACATGTTGGGGTATTTAGAAAAAGAGAGAGAAACAAAAACATCCTTCTCCACCCTTCCCCTTGCCTTTGTAAAACTGTACAATGAAGGGAGCCTCAAACAAATCGGCAAATGTAGCAATGTCACCACCATACAGTTACCTAGCCACTGTCTAGTCTCTGCTACTCAACAGGTAAGTTATTCATATTTGTACCTGCGATCTGACACAGGAGCACCAGATCCAGTATGTGTTTCAAAGTTATGATGGACAAGTAACTCCCTGTAAGACACAGTTAAGACCTGCTAGTCTTTAAACTGAACATGATTCAGATTAAATGATACTAGATGTTTATTGTGTGCTAGAGAAGTGTAACTATGCTATTAGCCATAATGGGAAGTGACTACATTTTTACAGCCATCAATTTTCAGTAATGGAAGAGAAGTCTACAGTAGGTCGCTAATATCACACGGTATATTTCTGTATATCTGAATTGCTTCACAAGCTTCAATGCAACGCGTTACTGTAGTAAATTGAGTAGTTACATTACAGATAAAACTATCTTGTTACTTGTGTTACAATCAATAGGGGGAAAAAATGCATGGTTGTTTCATCCACTTTTTTCTTCCTGTGCAACAATCAGCTGATTTTAGTTTATGTGGAGAAAGAAAGGGGATAACGGTGGAGCAGTCTTTAGCTTTTGAGGAGTGGAGACATGAAAATCACTTTTATTTTCATTATTGAAAAGCATCTGCACAGACAACCTACTAGCACAAAGCTAGACAAGAACCCAGAGCAATGTTCAACCTGATTGTATGCAGACCCCACCCCAGCAGAAGAGCCTGATCTTCAACAGGTAACAAAGGCAGTGTGGAGGAGTCAGGTTTGCAGCATCGCAGTCTCCATTACTACCTGTGCATGCTTCTACAGCAGAATCATAGTGGCGGTAACCAGTTTTCAGCTTGTTAGTGTTGTCGGTTTTCTGTTCATATGCAGAAACTGAAATAAAGATTACATGTGTGTCCTGATCAGGAAAGAGATACACGTCGGTGTGTGGAACTGTAGACCAAGGTTTATATTGTTAACTGCAAATTATGTTCAAGTGACAAAGATTTTCTGGTCAATTTACAGAGTAATGGAAAAGTAATCTGATGATTTGTGAAACGAGTTACTTACTGCATTATTTTATAGAGTAATAATGATTAATGTGTACTTTGACGTAACAGCTCCAACACCACTGAAAAAGAGAGTTGTAAATAGCAGATACGGAGTCTGCATTTATTCAGAGTCACTGATCTACAGTATGTGACTTTAACTGTTTTGGGGGTGTTTTGCTGCAAAAAAGCAGGTGCATGATATGGCAGAAAACAAAGGTACGTGACTGGACCAACAGAACCAGCTGAAGCTCAAACAAGAAGACAAGAGGAGCTCTAAAGGAAAACTTGACATTATACTCATTGCTGATATGAAAATATTGATTCAGGCTGCTTTAGAATCCATGCAGGTTGCAGAGAAATCTCACAAGTACTTAAAATGACTCAAGGGTTCCGCATGCAACAAAGCTGCATAATGGAGATATCTTTATGAAGGAAGAAAACAATGGCGCTGTCATCCTTTTTTAATGTCCGTCTTTCTTCCTGCAGCCCTAGCTCGCTCTCTCTCTTACCAGCTCTGTCATTCTTGCTTCTTCTAATTCTGCTCCGACAGCAGCCTCCCCCCAACTGTGTTGATAACAACCTCTGCAAATAACCCCGCAGAAAAACACATTGTCCTTGATCCAATATTGCAACATCTTGTCTGCTCAAAGGCATTAGTTCATTTCTGGGAGACTTGGTTACTAAAAAAGAAATGGAGATTACAGGATGTTTTAACAATCCGTTGACACGTTTCACACCAACCTTGGATTTCTCTTAACTCGGAGGTGGAACCTCACACTTCATCAGAGTGTAAGGTTGAGACACTGAACATGCTGGTGAAGCTTCCACCATTTTATTTTTCAACGAGCGGGGGGAACACACTCTCGCCTCCCTTTGGTTGAAAAGTGGCTTTTCTTTCTTTCTTTCTTTCTTTCTTTTTTTTAACTTGGCTGCTGAAGTGTTTGTAAAAAGCACTGTTTAAAGTCAGTGCAATCAGAGGGAGAAGATGAAGTTAGTAGCAAGTCATCATGCGTTTCGGCACTAAATCTGCAAAAATTAACAGCGATTTTCAGAGACACGTTTGCGGCGGAGGGGAACGGACCACTGTGACAGTGATTATGAGATATATGTTGCTAAAATTTTAAATCATGATGTAAAACATACTGTGCATCTCAATATCAGATGTCGCACATAGTTTGCTAATTGTTCCATTACTAATGTACTGTAAATTAGCGAGCCAATGAGCTGAGATGACATTTAAATACACTGATAACGACTTACATCACTGTCACAAATGCACAGTTGGCTCTGCAGCACTGCTCAGTTAATCTATTTCGTAGCGTTCTTCTTCTCTCACTTTTCTCCACATGCTGTCTTTTTAGTCATTTGATATCTTTTTTTTTATTTGTTTTATCAGTTTACAAAGCAATAGTGCTTTAGCTGCAGGCCTGAGAAGGAGAAGCTCCTCGCTATGTCAACAGTGCAGCTGTTCTCTGAACTACGACATCTCTTTTTTCCTTGGCAGTCTCCCCTCTGCTTTTTCATTTTTCACCTGTATTTATAAGGTGAAAGTTGGCTGGGCCTGTTTTCTTTTTTTTTCAGTGCCACCTGCACTCATATTATAGTTACTCCCCTGATAGCTACCCTGTAAAATCAGCCTTCAAATGTTACAGCAGTTCAGCGGTAAGAACTGAATTTAATGTTTATCCAGGGCATTTCTGCAACGACTTCATTCACTTTACTCGCCGGTCTTTTTGGAAGTAGATAATGTCCGTTGATAATAATCATTACAAATGTTGATAAAGCTCCAATTAAACGTAATCTTTTAATAGTCATCATGTTATCTGCCCTCTCTGTGTTTTACCCTGTTGACCGCTGTGTAATTAGACACATACACAGTGATTTAATAATAACAAGAGTCATTTATTCTGAGAGGGTCCTGAAATATTCTGTTGGTTTTGTTGGCACTTTCTTTTTTTGTCACATCTAAAGTTTCACACAGTTAAGAGCCTGTGAGAGATTTTCTGTATCCTTACTTGACAAGTGTAAAAGACTTAGCACATACAGGAGAGGGAGACTAACATTTTCATCCTTGACAGGTAAGAAGCGTCAAAATCACTCAGATGAAGACATCACTGAGACACAGATTTGTATAACTGATTTTTTATTTAAGAGAGGATGGGAGAGAAAAGGACATGAATGGTGTAGCAGGACTTTTGGTGTTCAGTCCCATGATTTCACTGCCCACATATAAAACACTTTCAAACCAACAATATACTTGATATTGTCTGCGTTTTACTGCAAGTGCCTGAGATCTCTCCAGAGATGCAGAGAGTTTATTACATGTTGCTGACAGGTGGCGTGTGAGTCCAAGCGCTCCTGTTTTCCATCACCACCTGACACCTATCTGTGAAGATGTCTTATAGTTCTCTGGGGGAAGGATGCATAAAACTTCACAGCAAAGCAGAGCAGAGGTTTAAATTTTGAGGAGAATAAAAAGTGATGATGCACAAACAGAAAACGTCCATAAAATGCTGCATGCTTCGGAAGGAGAACAAGATATCAGTGGTAGAGGATGCAGTGATGGCACTGCAATTACAATGTGTCACTTCTGTTTGACAATAAATAAATGACTATCTAGCTGGCGCTTTCATCCGTTTTTAGGTAGGCATCAATCTTTTTCAGTTACAAAATAAAAGCTGATCAAATGCAAAGTTTCCAATCAAAACCAAATTGAAAATGCTAACGTATTTTAAATACGGTGTCTTGTAGAAGACTGTATATTTTACAGTCCACATTTTTTTATGTGGTTTGTTTGTAACCATTCTTCACACTTAAAAACATACTATAGTGATGTGACTGTCATGCCCTATTGAAAATAAAATACCCCAAGCACATCTCCCCACACTCAGCTAAGCTCCACTGAAATTTCCTTGCTCAATATATACATATATATATGTATGTGTGTGTGTGTGTGTGTGTGTATTGCAAATTAGCACAAGTTTTAAGCTGAAACCTGATTAAGAGGCATTTCCCAGTTATGAAAGATTAAATGACTAAAATCATGTGAAAATATCAACAGATCAAAGGGAGAGCTTTAGTTTGATGGTAGCTAAAACTGTCAGTTGTGGATGAGCCAATGGAGAAGGAAGAATGTGAAACTCTTGCCAAAAAAAAAAAACCTCCAGCAAAAAGACATTTCTCAAAGGGTAAGTATCAAATCATTTCAGGAGTCAGAAGCTTTAGGTCTAAACATCATGGTCAAAGGAAAAGAAAATAACTGTAAAAATTTGTTGAAGGAAAATAATGCAGGCTCATTCTTACAAATGTCAATAAATGGTGGTGTAATATTTTGCAAACAGCGACAGCTCCAGTGGTCCCTCTAACTTTTCTCTGGTGAAACCAGAACCATGGTTTCTTTCATCCCCTGTCATTCTTTGCTGTAGCAGACATTATGCCAGCTTATTATACTGCGGTGTTGTCAACCTCCATGTCAAAACAAGAGATTTTTCTATTGTTACTGTGCTTATGTGACGATCGCATGTTTGTTGTGACTGAATAAACTGGTGAAAGGTACAGAAAATAAATATTGGGTTTGTCCTACTTTCCAGTCGACCACTATTCCCCTAATCCTGGCTGCACACTGCAGATCCACCATGATGCAAACAGCCTGACACCCTCCATGTCGACTTACAGTGAAGCTGTACTAACTCGTGACCCCTCGTGACTGGCCATGGCTGTACTTTGAATATGAGTTACTTCTGCCTAATAAGAAGCAAAGCTCTAGCCATTAAACTCTTGGTGCTAAAAGCTCGTGTAAGTATGCTGTTTTTGTCACCATGACGATAAAAGTACCAGCATATTGACATGTTGATGTTGAAGCAGGTAATTTAGCAAGTTTGTTTTAGGACTAGCATACTGAATATCACTGAACAGCTGCAATAAAAGCACAGCTGAGGTTGATGGAGATCTCATGGTTTTTTAAGGAACTTTAAAAGTATTTAAAAGAAGCATTTTTAGAGGTTAATCATCTAAAATTAATAAAGCTAATATTGTCAGCACGTGTTACATGTAAGTAGGTGTGAGTGATAAAGTGTCAAAGACATCGATGCAACCAGACCTCTTCTTGTAACCAGATGACTGGTCTTCTTCTGCCATTAGAAAGAATGCAGGCATGAGGCACTGCCACACTGGCATCACTCTTAGGGCCCCGTGTCCACCTTTTTTATACAGTCTATGGCAGGGTGTCATTTAAGTTCTGGGGCTACACACAGCACAGTTTCTTTAAGTCTATAGAAGTCCATTCTGAAAATATTCAGCTGAGCCATAGGCCCGATTAAAGAAATAGAAAAGAGCCAAAACCATAAGCCCAAATGAAAGACACTTCTCAACCCACTCCCTAAGAATAAATACACACAAGACACTATTTCTTTTTGAATTATTTTTTCTCATTTAACTTGAGTGGAACAGTGGAAATGAAAATTTCCACAGTGGAAAGGCACAAAAAAAGACTTAATAACTACTAACTTGAGTGCAATTTTCAAACTTTGGAGAGCTATTAAGTTTGGTAAACTGGACACTTTGGCGTGCTGTGCTGCATGTTTAAAACCCGTGGTTTATCTCATAGACTTTATCTTCAATTCAATTCAATTCAATTTTATTTATACAGCGCAAAATCACAACAACAGTCACCTCAAGGCCCTTAATATTGTAAGATAGACCCTACAATAATACATACAGAGAAAAACCAAACAATCATATGACCCCCTATGAGCAAGCACTTTGGCAACAGTGGGAAGGAAAAACTCCCTTTTAACAGGAAGAAACTTCCGGCAGAACCAGGCTCTGGGAGGGGCGGGGCCATCTGCCGCGACCGGATGGGGAGAGAGAAAGAAGACAGGATAAAAGACATGCTGTGGAAGACAGACAGAGATTAATAACACATATGATGCAATGCAGAGAGGCACAGATCTTCTAGGATGCATTAATAAAGATTTCATGGGAATTTTAGAGTGACACGAAAAAGCCACCGAGTCAGACAATGTGATGTCGTCCATAAATAAATGCATACTTTTAAAAATCCTTTTGTAACCCAATAAGATCCACTCAGACTGGGGGAATGGTGCCTAAATGCATGCTGTATTCTTTTGATTCGATTTATTTACTTATTTATGTTTGTGTATTTTTCCCTTCATCATTACCAAACCAAGCCTGTCAGCTGTCTTGTTTGTCTGGTGAACATTATAAATAATCATACACCACATGAATCACTGCATCCCCCACCACTGCCAGCCAGCCCTTACACTCCTGTTAAAAATATTCATTTTTAGGTAATTGGTTTAGTCAGCTGGGCACACTCTCACTATTAATATAATAAAAGAAGCAGGTTTTAACCACTAGGAGATAAGATAAGCTTTTTCTGGCAGCACTTTCATAAAAACAAAGTATTCATTTTTAACCAAACGCACTATTTAAGTCACGAGTTCACGAGCTGCAGACGACTGAATCTAACCATCAAATGAACAGTCGCAGAGGCCCAGAGCAGATATTAACCAGTGCATCACATCTCTACGTGCTTACGTGCTGATGCAACCGTTTTCCTAATCTGCTTACAGTGTCGAAAAGCAGCCGTGATTGTGGAGATATTTACAAGGACGCATCTCTGTGCAGTCGAGCTGCTTAGAGATTTTTGTCACTTGAACTCTCTGCATCACCCCGGCATACTATTAAGCAGTGAATTCCCTTAAGAGATCAATATCAATTTAGACACCACTCCTCATGAGTTATTAGTTACGAAAGCCCTCGATGCCTCTTTTTGCTAATCACAGGCTTTTGGCCTTGAGTGGGCCTGTGGTTGGATTCTGTATATGGTAAATGTAATTAGCATATATAGTAATAGTGTGCTCCCGATAGAGGGTTGTAACTTTGATTGAATATGAGGTCTTGAGATGGTGCTGCGCGTTTCTATAAGCTCAACTTCCACGAGACATGTGGAAATCTCTACAAACTGACATCTTCGTATGAATATGCATTGATCCAAAGGCAAGCGATGAGATTTTAAGACCTGGAAGCTTTCTGATTTACATATGCTGTCAATTTTCAGTCAGAGTTGTATTGACCATTCTCATTTATCAATCATATTAGCACATGTGCTGAAAATGCAACTTCTACACTATCATCTAGGGTTTGATTTAAACTTTTCAAGTAACTTTTTAATGTAATTGTTACATTTCTGCCTTTGTAAACAGTCTCCGATGGAAAGTCTTGGCGTGAACACTCATCCCAAAGCATGAGCTGTTGTCATATGACACCAGGCTCAGTTATGTGGTGACTCAGCTGCTGGCTGTCCACTACCTCGTTTTGTACCTGCCACTGCATTAACAAACCCATGACTGAATCAGTGGATATCCTTGAATGCACATGCTGCCTTCACCGTGACTCCCCGCCGCTGCGCGGTACAGTGTGATTTTTATGTCTTCGTCCAGTTTGACATCTCATCCTTTTCTTTTCTCCCACTTCAGCAATAAAACGGCCTCAGCCCTTCATCGTACTGTCGACTGTGTTTTGCTGTCTATCTGTCAAGGAGACAACTCCCTCCCTGAGACACTGTCATTGGTAATTATGGCCCGAGATAAACTCTGCTGGAACAGCTGGAGCCAGCCTCCAACATACACCACCAAGGTCAAGCTCTGAAGGTAACGCAACAGAAATGGGCCACTTGAGGACTGTAAAGTTGAGCGTTCATGTGCCGGGATTTTTTTTGTTCCCCAATAGGTTTTTAATTTTACTTCATGGCATTCTTTATGACGCAACCTTTGATGAACGCTACTTTTTATTGTCGAATTTCCTGCTCATCTGTCCCTCAACATCTCTATTAGCTGTGTTGTAAGAGTTTTATGAAGCTTCAGGTGAACAACTGTAATCAGTTTGATGGAGGATATTTGGCTCGGAAGTCAGCCAGAGACTGTGCTTTACAATGCTGGAGCTGCACAGCAGAGTTGGGAGCTGTAACTCCTGCCTATGGCTGACAGATAAAGTGAGCAGGCAGTAAATAATAGGGAGCACCAGAAGACCTTGGAGGTGGCCCCTGAACTAATTTAACATCTCCTCTTCTGAATTTGAATTAGACTCTAATCCACGACTGCTTTTTCAAATCGCAAAAATATGCTCCCATCGCTGCTGTACTTCAAGTCAGAGACAGAACGCGTGGGTCAGTGGTCACCGCCATGCTGCACACGTTGCACAATAAGAATAAAGCGAGGAATAAGATACTCCATCACCGATTTTGATTCATTGGAAGGACTCTTGGTAGTATTAAATATTTATAGGATGAGGCTTTCTTTCAATAACTACAAAAACGTCTCTGTCATCAGTCTTTGTCATTTGTCGAGTGCTCACTTTCACTTTGGAGGAACGAGGAACTTGGGCATATAGATTTCTATCTGAAATCAGTAGGAGAGAAGTAGAAATCTATAACAGGATTCGTTTCCGGCAACATTTAGAAAGAAAGAGTAAGTCGCAACAGCCAGACATGTAGCAGAAGCAGAGACGGAAACAAAGTACAGAAATAATCTGTCTCCTTCTGTTTATGTGTTTCTGTCCCCTTCATTTCAGCATGCTCACTAAACAGAATATGACCGTTTCCCCTGAGATACGTATCGAACGAAACTCGCTATTCATTTAATTTCCCGGGAATTCGATGCAACCAGCGCGCCAGGAGAAAATCATGCCTTCTTTTACTCCCGTGTTTCCAGTGCGGGGACTATATTTCAAACATTTCATGTATTTCATTGACAGAAATCAGAACGCAAACTAATTTACTTTGAAAAGACAAATTGTTAGAAAAGGAGGCAGGTTGGCATCACAACATTTATAGCTCCACCAATTCTCTACTGCTGAGAGCTCTGAACTATGAGGCATTTAAGCAGTCCACAAAGTTGTCATGAGTGAAACTTGGGATGTAAGGCGCTTCCTGTCATGAAGGTAAAAAGTTAGAGCATTCCGGTTTCTGCTGTTTTAATTGCAGCAGTTTGTGGAAGCAGAAAGCTAAATTGCTGGAATAGCCTTTTAAGGTTTTAAATTACCATTAACTGTTATGAACATCTTTACACTGCGTATCATGTTGCACAGTTGATAATTTCAGACAATGATACACTGAAGTTATCTCTGCACCAAGTTCCTTTGCGGCTGCTCCAGATTTAATAGAAAAAGCCAGCCTTTTCAGATTCACCTTGTAATTGCACAGCAAGAACAGATGCTATCTTTTGTTTTCACTTCATGTCAGAATTGAAATGAGAGTAAATGTTCAAATTATCCCCGAACATGTAGAAATAATCTGAGGCAACAATTCATCTAAACATTAAGACACTGTAAAATATGCTGGAATAAAACACGTTACAGCGCTGTGTGCCGATCCTTTGCCTTTCTTTTTTTTGTATATGTATTACTTTAGCTTAGAGGTGCACGAGTAAAACGCCGGTGCTGCTGTGATGAGCAGTGTGACCTTTGATGCCTGACACGAAAGACAGTGACATGTAATGGGGCTGCGCTGGTGTTATTATGGCAAAGAAAGCATTTCTGAGCGTTTCAGATGGCCCGTAGGGAGACGGAGAGAGAACAGTTGATGTTAGTATCCCAAGCCACCTGCTGCCTGATGTGCTGCAAGGAGTCCAGCGAATCCCTCCTCTAATGAAATTTGACATACTGGTGATGACAGGTGCCATGACAGCACTCTGCCAAGATACAGTGGAAGGGGAGGGGAACATGAATTCTTATAAGTTACCACACCTGTGCATCGATGCTCCAGCGTTTCAAGGTGAGCGAGTGCGTGTGATGGAAGTGCTGGTGATTTCTAAACCGACAGGTGATACATCATTCAGCAGCGGGTCCGCAGAGGTATACTCTCAGCAGAATAATGACAGGTGTGATGACAGTCGCACATCTGAATAATCGTGTGGCATTAATGTATGAGTGTTGAATGGACCTTGACCTAATGTAGTTTATACCTTGTAGATTGAGGTTAAAATTGTGCTCTAGACACCAGAGAGCTGTCTGTTTTGAATATGTGTGTGTGGGGTGTGTGTGTGTGTGCTCAGCTGTATGAGTGTGTGGAAACATTTGAATGATGACCCTGCTTTAGCATGTTTTCAATTGTGCCATCAACTCGACCCCAATACTCACGGTGCAGTCTGTGTTAGTAAATCTTTTGTCTATGATCTTATTTCAGTCGCCAGTGTATACCTTACTCATTGTCATGGAAGCAATTATTGGCAGTTTTGTCATTTTTAAATTTGGTCTGATAATTATAAACAACTGTTAGATTTGTATTGTTTATTGTCATTTATGCTTAGAAATATTTAACCATATATGCTTAGAGGTGTATAACCGATTGTGTTGTGATAGGATGTGTGATCCTTAATAGTCTGCAAAGGCTTTGTGTGCATTCCAGAGTGTTCTGGCATTCACACCTACATCCTGGGAGCATGGGAGAGGTACCTTGTCTTATTGTTTTATGGTAGGATAAACGTAGCTATGTCAGTTTTAGACTAAGAGCCTTTTGTTTAGATGGACCGCTAGACGCCCGGCACCAGCTTTGGGGAGTCTTCACAGGGTCACATCTTGACCCCACACACACACACACACACACACACACACATACTTACACAACGCACAGGCAAGGTACTCTTTGTTTGTATGTAGACGTCATATGTTAATGAACCTATGTATATTCATGTAACCTCAATAAAAGAACAATGTTACGGGGGAGCGGACGAGAGCAACTGGGGTCAAGCGAAGGGACGGCGTTTGTCCAGTTCTCTCCCGTGCACGAGAAACATAAAGAACTTTGCCTACTCGTGTCTTGCTTTGCTGTGTAATTAAATTGTCCTTAACGTTCCAGCAAATTGGTTTATGCTACAAACCTATCAACAACTAAATATATTTTCTAATGAAAAAAAAAATCTCAAAGTAACCGCATGTAGACACGGTTTGACGTTCAAACCCAGCATCAGAATGGGGAAGTGCTTTCAAATGTGGCTTTGTTGTTGGTGCAGTTTTTATTTTGAAAAAACTGCTGATAATGGTCCCATAAAAGAGAAAATACTCAACAAGCAGCAAAAGTGAAAACGTGTGGTGATCTCAGATGTCAGAGGAGAATGGTCAGAGAATCAGCTCGACAGTGACTCAAATAACCAGCTGTTACGATCAAGCTATGAAGAAGAGCATTTATGAAAACACAGCATGTTGAACCTTGAAGCAGATGGGCTACAACACCAAAAGAGCACACCTGGTGCCGAGTATGTCAGCTAAGTACAGGAAACTGAGGCTACAGCCTCACCAGAATCACTCAAAAGAAGATGAGAAGACTGTTGCCTGGTCTGACGAGTCTTGATTTTTGATAAAACAAGGTGAAAGCATGCATCTGCCATGCCATGTCACAAATCTCAAACCGAATCCTTGAACATGACAGTGAGTACTGAAAGGGGATCCACAGTTGCCAGATTTCAATAGAGCAACTTTGTGGTGGTGATATGATGCTACCATGTCAGTATGTTGACAGTGCATCAAAGCATTAAGGTAGTTCTGAAGGTAAAAAGTAATCCACCCTGGTAACTTTACAGCTAATGTGTTTGGTGAGTGCATATGAATGAATATTAATCACTTCCTAAACTCCATGAACAGCAACTACAAATACAGTTCATTTATTCATCCATGTAGGAACTTTGCAGTTAGGACTCCTAACTGACCTGAAACATGCCTTTATAGCTATCAAATATTCTACCAGCTGTTGAGGACACGAATGGCGATCAATGGTGGTTAATTGAAGTAGTCAGTTGAGACCACGAACAGAACCATCTGTTGTTTAGTATGGTGACTACAAAAGATGAAGAAGTGACTTTTAGACAGAATGGAAACACACTGACAACTTACTTTGAGTTATCACAGTGAAAGAGCCCAACAATTTTTAACCCACCACATTACATTTTTGCACGTCCTGTGAGCCAAGAATTGCACAAGCCCTGAAAACTCTTACATCACACGCAGCAAATGACCAACCTTAAATCTCTTGTTCCTCTCTACACAGTTTTTGTAATATATACATGAGCTCAACAGCTGCTCAGCATACACTGAAGCACCCTGAGATTCAGCAGTGAGAATGACAGTTTCAACATGCCACTATTATAAAGGTACTCAGTTTAAACAGTAATGTATTCACAGTATCCGCTGAGTAGTAGTGACAGCCTTCAGTAACATCAGATCTACACATGAGACAGGAGGAAATGTGAATCTGGGCCAACTCTGGAAATTAATTCTGGATGTAACACTGTCTAATGCCACAATATTTAGTTCCCAGACAAGACACGCACTTTAATGACTCATGCAGCGTATTATCTGAAGTTAATCCAAGAATAATTTAACTTTTTTAAACTTTTCTTTTTGGGCAACATTATGTTAGCAATTCTCAAAGATCTCAAAGTTTTTTCCTATTTTGTTATCGTTTTAACATGAAAAATTTATACATTTCTCTTCTTTTTTTTAACTTTTAGTTCAGCATTCCAAATTCTAACCTTAAATTTATTTCATTGTTAATGTGAAATGATTTTTATTCATAATCTCTCATGCATGCTTAATAATGTTGCAAGTGTTCTGCATGGTCTATCCTCCTCGCTGCATTTGATTTGAACCTCTGCCGAAGGGCGCTGAGTACTTTCAGAGCCGACTGCTGTTGTCCTGTGGTGTGATTACGTGCCACAAGAATGAGTTTAGAGACTAATCCTGGAAAAACACGAGGCAATTCTGCAGACTCTCTTAACACAGTCACCAACAATACTAGATTTTCAGCTGTAGACGCATCAGAGTTGGAAGCGATGCATTCTTTAAATGGGACTTTTTTTTTTTAGTATTTTCTTTTATAAGTTGAGCTTGTAGTTTATTTTGAAGCTTTTGTACATTAAAAGAAACTACCCCTGTATGCTTCAGAAAACCTTTTTTTTATTGGTGTAATCGTGTATCTGTTTTGCCTCAAAGATTCTTGAATTGTTTGATTACATTATGTCGTTAAATAAAAGCTTTTTAAAAAGGGCTTTAAAAGCCTAAACACTACATTCACATCAGCTAATCGAGTTTGATTTCCCTCTTTCACTATTTAACTGTTTTCTCCAGAAATCTGAAACATTTGCAGCTTCGACACGTTTACATTGCAAGGTTAACTTACTCACGCATGAACGCACACATGTACATAATGAATATGACAGTGATGGACAGGAAAGGAAGGCACTAAAAACGGCTTGTTTTAAATTTCCTTTAGCATCCTTTCTTTTTAGAGGAGGTGTCGAAGTGAAGGGAACTAATTAAACTAATGTGAGCTATGGTCTGCTGCAGATGTCTAAGCATTTAAGCAATGAATATGATAAAGTGGAATAACAATAGCTTCTGTATGAAATAATACATACAATTATTATGTTTAATAGCAGATAACATAGCTCAATAAATTGATGTCTTAATTAATTTATCTCAATTAATAGCGAGCTCGCAGCAAACTCAGCATATTTTCTTTCACTGATGTGATTAGTGGCATGCAATACTAGCAAGTTAATTTGTGAATCTAGTACACGCAGAAGATCAGTGGCACCCCGGCTAACGTCTCTTAATATGCATTCCATTCAGAGAAATGCTGAAAACTAAAACCCCTCTTCCTCCATTTTAACACCGTTTTCAATCCAGCTGCAAAAATTGCTTCATACATAATACATCAACTTTTGGTTATTTATTCATTACAACGGTTAGCATCGTTACAAATACATACTTTTTATGCAGTCCTCAGCCTCCAGTTCCTTTTTCTCTGCCTCTTCGCTGTGGCACAGGCTGACTTGGAGAACTCTTTTTTCCCCCCTGGTAGATCTTGATTTATCTTTTTCAGTTTATGCATCACGCACTTCTTCCGATGAATGATGTATAGTGTTTTATCTTCCTGGAAAAGGAGTAATAACCATGTTAATAACATCTAAAATTCTGATAAACACAGGAAAAGTGGCAAGCATACAGTCAAATTGAAACTGGCATGGCTCTAGGCCTGGCACTGTTTGTCTGGCAGTTGGTCGATCCCCCACTCTGATTCATGCTGAAATGTCTTAACAACTGCTGCGCAAGACTGAATACCGTAAAAGCTTTAAGCTGCAGCCTTTTCCTCTAGTATCACCACTGGTCAAAAATTTGAAAATCGTGATGGACTGGCACAATATTTGGTTCCACAAAACCTTTTAGTAATCCTCCTACCTGATCTCTTGGCTGATGCTTCTGGTTTTTAGCAAAAATGTCTTAAAAACTATGGCTGCTGGATGGAAACCTATGAAAAGTAGCACTAATTTTGATCTAATGCCCTTCTCAGGTCAAGTTTTTGCTATTCGTTCAAAACTAATGATATTCTAATCTGTTTAGCCATGATTAGCAAATGTTTGCATGCTAACGTGCTGTGAACATAAGCATTATGCCTGCTAAACATCAGCATCTTGCTTTGCCTGCATTGTCACTGGAAATATGCTGATGTTAACATTTAGTTAATACAGCCTCACTGTGCTGCTGTATACGCTGGTGCAATGTTAAAAAACACTGATCCATCCTTCCAACCATCCATTTTCTTCCATTTATCCAATTCAGGGTTGTGAGGTGGGGGCTGGAGCCTATCCCAGCTGTCACAGGGTGAGAAGCAGGGTACACCCTTAACAGGTCACCAGTCTGCTACAAGGCTGAAACGCTGATCCGTGCATGATAAATTAAGATCTGGTACATTTCAGGAAACTCAGTTAAAATAACTGAGTCAGAGCGTGGAATTCATTATTCTGGGCCCTCTGTCTGGAAGTTTTTTTTTATTTGCTTTGAGTGCGTATATCAATTTGTTCACTCAAGCTTGAGTGTTAAAAATGAATTATGATGATAAAGCTTTAACTTAACAGATACATCAAGGAATCTCTGTATGTGTGTGTCTTTTCTCTTAGTCATCCCATCCCTTCAGATCTGAAGACTGCATTTTGGGGAACAGAGTAAGAAAGTGGTGCATGGAGTTTGAAGTTCTTCTAATGGGCGACAGTCTCATTTTTCTCACTCCTGACTAGTTTTTTTGCTTGGTTATGCGCAAAGTTACACTTTTAATGAGTAAACAAACTGCAGAGAACCAGACAAACAAACATCATCAAGTTCAGAACCTTGTGAAACGTGTTGCATTGGGCGGTTTCTGTACAGCAAGTCTTCCCACCTCCTTGTGCTTTAATCATCTCCTGTCTAGACTTCTGCAACCGGCTCTGAACGAGCCTCTGAGCCTCTCAACCATCCTGCTGCCGTTTCACAAATTCAAAACCACAGTGTCAAACAAAGGTCTTAAGGGTCTTGTTTTTTCTTTTTACCATCCTTCTTATTGCCTCTGTGCAAACTGTGCTGGCTCCACACAGAAGGAAGGACACTTTGACTCCTGCCAGTACTGCAGTCACACTTGCCGCTAAATCATACCCTCTCTCACAAATCTCTCTTCCCTCTATGCTGCTCTAATATGCATTTATCAAAACCACAACAAAAAAAATATATACCTTCCCTGTTGGCTGCTCTTATTTTCCTAGACCCTTTCTCGCAGGCATATTGTCAGGGCACAAGGCATGCTGGGTTATCAAATTGAAGCTGACGCTTTTAAATTTGCTGAGGATATGAGCATTAGTACTGATGTACTTCAAATAAAGGTGATAAAGTAAATGTCACCCACACAAATCTGGAGGTATTTTTTATAATTTCCTGCAAGTCAGGACTTCACTGGTGTTGTTGATCATTAATGGCGCAGTTGACGCTTGAAGGTGACCCTGTGCGAGCTCAAACTGGGGAACATGTCTCTTTAATAACTGTCAACGCTCTTCCAAATAGGAAACACAGCTCCAAGTCCATCACTTTGTGTTTGTATTTACCCTCTTTGACTGCCAGGCAGAGTAAATATTTCATTTTGACAATTTTCTAATTCTCCTTTCCACAATAGCAAGCTGCTATTGCAGCGAAATTTTGCTGCTACAAGCAATTATGGCTAAAGGGGCTCCACAAGCTGGGCTTAGTGAACTATTGTTAGAAGCATCAATCCCTTCAAGAATATGAGATTTAATGCATGAGAGGTGAGACTTTTCATTCCACTCTACTGCAATGAAACTTTGTCCAGTGTATTTGTCTGGGACTAAGGTATTGTGTTTGCTGTCATGACAATTTATTCCTGCCCAGCCTCATTTAAATTGTTCCGAAGATAGCATGCCTAACCGCACAATGCTGTATTTAATTTTGTCCTATATTTGGGCCACTATTTTTTCATGAATACATGCATTTATTACAAACAATGTTGGAATTGTGTCCCTTATTTTATATTTAACTATTGCCGTGTTCAAAAAAGCGAAAATGTCTGCAAATTAGAAAAAAAAAAACCCAAAAGGTTCCATGTTGAGGACAACTTAGGGAGGTCATCTGTTTGCCCTTTGGAGGATAGTATCTGCAAAGGATAATAACTATGTCTGCTCAACAGCATAACAGATCACACTTTGTTCATAGCAGCATCCCGACCCATGCTAGCGTGGGTGCAGTTACATGGAAAGTAGCACAGAGTTTTAATCCAGAGAGTTAGGACTAAACAGTACTGTGCAAACTCGTTCTCTTTTCTTCATATACATGTATAGATATATTTTTCAGCCACTTAACACTGACTTATAGATCATTCAATCATAAAAAAGTACCTAAGTCAAAGCATGAACCAGTGTTGTGTCTACACATAACACACAATTTAGGAAATACTTCATTTTAAATTCTGCCCTTTGGTATTTTTTTACTAGCAGCCTGTCACAAAGGCACAGTTTGTTCATGTGTCTTTAGTTTAATCCATAAAACACCCCGAACATAGTGCAGCTTGAAAGGCATAAAATAGTATTTTTGCACCAACAAGGTGATTCTTAAAAAGCTATTAATCAAAACGACGTGGAAAAGAAGTAACAAGCATAAAAAGCTATCTATAGCAGACAAACGATATGAAAGTCACGTCCTTAAGAAATATAAGAAAATCCAGCAAAGACCTGACACAGGACCTGAGAGATGCAGCTGGCTCTTGAGTTGATCCTTCTACTGTTTGCTGAAGAAATACTCTCAGTTGAACTGTGTCTGTCAAGAAGCCACTCTTTAGGAAGGGAAAAGGGGAGAAAAGGCTGAGGTATGTTAGATTTTACAAAAACTGGACTGAAAATATTTTGGAGTGATGAATCCCAGTTTGAAATGTGGGGTTCAAACTGTAGTCAATATGCACAGAGATGGTCAGGACAGCCAGCAATGACCATCTATAGCCATCTCTATCATGGTATAGAAGGCAGCCAACGTCCAAAGAAGAGCTTTAAATGTCCTTCAAGAAGCCTGGAAGACTATTCCTGAGGAGCACTTAAAGGAATTACAAGAAAGTTGCCTATGAGAGTTCAGGCTGTGTAACAAATAAAAATACTCGTGCCAAATATTGACATTCAAGTTCATTAGATTTACAATAAACTCTGTTTTCATCTAAATATTTCCATGTGCGTTTGCACTTGTTTTAATGAACTACAGCATCTATTTCCCTTTTTTTCTGAAATGTGGGGTTGCTCAAGACTTTTGCAGAGCATTATATTGAATATTTACACACAAAACAGTAAAAAAGGACACAGAGGCACAGATGTGCTGTTCAAAAGTTGGATTTTATTTTACCTCACAATATCCCCAAAATTGCATTCACTATAAATAGGAATATAATTACGTTATTTCAAGAAATTAAATTTGAAAGTGGAAAGCGGGCCTGTAAAAGAGGTCAACAAAAAGAGAGTGCTATTTAAAAAAGTAATAAACCAACTTAACAGAATGAGCGAGAACTCAACGATAATCTACCAGAACAAACTGTTATAAATACAAAGAAGAAAAATCACAATAAATGAACTCACCACAAGGTGAGTGGTTCAGTCTATATTTTTAGACCTTTGTGGTTAAGCCTCGCTCCACCTTCAGCCTGCTCAGCCTCCTCTTTTGTCTAACTGAAAAGGACTGGATGAGCAGACAGGTAACTACAAAGCTAGGAAAAGTTAGAAAAAACTTTTATAAATCAGTGGTAAAACAATCTAAACCAAATGTGCCCACCATAGTTTAAATCACAGTTTAAATTCATGAAATGTGTTCAAACAAATGAGCCAGGTTAATTCAACCAAAGCAGTCGAGCTCTATACCAATTCCAATTACTCCAGTGAAAGCAACTAAATTAAGTTAAATGTGGTAGCGATGTGGGATAGACTGTGGAACCATAAACCCGTATGTCTGATTGATGAGTTGAGTGTAGAGTGGGTGTATATTACCAAATTGTTATTTCGGGTGGTTGGTTGTGGATATGGCTATTACAGTAATATAGCTGAAATGATAGGAGTATAAAAAAGAATAAATTACTATCATCTCCTGGGATACCACTGAAACATGCTAGCAGAGTTTCATCCTAATCTTTTTGTTTAACATTTAAAAATACCTTCAAATGCCAGTTCAGTATTTTTCTTTTTTTCACATTTTGCCTGGCCATTGAAGCCTCAAATGGTAATATGACATTGGCGACCCTTCAGGTACTGCTGTGGTCATTATTATGCAGTGTACCTTACATGTGGCCACAGACTTTGACTGTGTCTAACATTAGTTGTGCTTTTTATGCTCTGTGCTGATTAGAGCTAAAGTTACAGTTCTCGCCATCGAATCTATCCACAAGTATTAGCATTTCTTTTTAAATTACAGGAAGAAACCCCTGAATTCAGGACATATCTGAATTTAGAGAGACAAAAGAGAGATTAGGAGGTCACACATGCCACAGCTCAGTGTTTTGAAATATTTCAGGGTTTAATTTTATTTTATTTTACTCCTAAATATTCTTAGTTGATCCAGATCAGTCAAAAAGTGTTCAAGGAAAATCTGGCAAATTAGTATGTTTTTAAATATTGTATATTAAGATACATATACTCACCCCCTTCTTTAATAACCAGGTTGAATTTGATTTTGCCTTCAGAATTTCTATGATACTTCATAGCAAGACATTCCTCAGAGATTATCATCCATACTAACATGATGGCAACAATGAGTGATGAGTGAATGAAATGAGTGACTATGGAGGCTGTTTGCGTACAGTGACCTCACTGTCATGTTTAGGAAACCAGTTTGAGATGATTTCAGCTGTGTGACACGGCACGTAAGCCTGCTGGAAACAGTCACCAGAGGATGGGTTCACTGTCATAAAAGGACGGACATGGTGAACCATTACTCAGGTAGACTGGGGTGTTTAAAGGTTTAAAGGTGGATCAGTGCTTTCATGTTGTTTACACTAAACTTCCGACCCTAACATCTGAATATTTCTGCTGAAGTCAAGACTCGTCAGACCAGGAAACATTTTTCCAATCTTCTATTCTCCAGTTTCAGTAATCCCATGCCAATTGTAGTTTAATTTGCTTGTTTTGCGAGAGTGAGCTTCTTCTTCTGTTGCCCAAGGTTCAGGTTATTGTTGCCTCCCTATTGGCCTGAAGGAGCCTGACCATTCTCTGATATCTGGCATCGCAAAGGCATTTTTGAGCAGAGAACTGCCACTCACTAGATATTTTCTCTTTTTTATGTCATTCTCTCTAAACCCTTGAGATGGTTCTGTGGGAAAATTCCAGCAGATTAGCAGTTTCTGAAATATTCAAACCAGCCCATCTGGCACCAACAATCATGCCACGTTCAAAGTCACTTAAATCATCTTTCTTCACCACCGTGCTCAGTTTGAACTTCAGCAGGTTGTCTAGACCATGTCTACATGCCTAAATTCACTGGGTTTCTACCATGTGTTTGGCTGATTACAAACCAGCATTAACAACCAGCTGAACAGGTGTACCTAATCCGGTCGTTAAGTGATGACGTGCGTTTAATATGGCTTTTGTGTTGTTAACATGTTTAATGTTTTGTATTTTCTTCTATTTAATCTCAAAAAGCTCCTAAAACAGTCAGTGATCACTGTTGACCTCCCTCGGCTTTTATTACCGCTAATCATTTATTTAAGCTCAGTTTTTAAAACCTTAGGATGTAACTACAGCCCAGCCCATGCAGCAGTATATCAATGACTAACCTCGTATTGTGGATGGATTATCTCAGTTGTTCTCCTGGCTGAAGTTTGGTCTGTTTACAGCATCCTGCCATGCGATTACATTTGTTCCTGACCACCGAGAACACTCACGTTAACTTTTATCAAGTGGAAAAAAAGTTAGCTTGTTTATATTATGCTAACATAGCTGTGTCGCTAGCGGTCACGTAGCACATCATTATATACCAGCTAGCCAAACTTCAGTAACCCTACAAACGTCACTGCTGTTTAGTTTTCTGTCTTCATTTATGTTGGAAGTGATAACAGAGCTGTACGTTTTAATTTGCTTCCAAAACCCCGCAGTCAGGACATGCTATATTGTATTTAGATAGAAGCTAGCGAGCTAACTTCTAACTCTGTTAAATGTCATAAATTCCGTTTTCATGGATGCCTGGATGTTAAACTCAATTGTTACACCTGGTAAAGCAGAACGCTGATCATTTTATTAAAGATGAAAGACTTTAGACAGTTTTTCAACTCTCAGTAATGCCATAGCGATCGTTTGATATATGGACCTGCAGTGTTTAGGCCCAGACACGGCTAGTGACGTCAGACTTCACGACCGGATAAAGTAACTGTATGTGTGTGTGTCCCATGCATTTTATAAGTGCTTGCATGTACATGTGCATTTCAAAGGCAGCTTCACAAAGACAAATGAAATGTTACTCTGTGATGTCTCCTTCATATTGCTTTGACTAAGTAATAAAGCCCAATTGTCATTTAATGACTCCTGAATAGTAATCTGCTCATTGTGGAACTTCAGGCTTGCAAACAAATGCCTTGCCAGTATTAAACAATATTCTCTCGTTGCATTCTCACATATATTACAGGAAGAACTCTGTGACACAAATTGATATTAGACTCAAATTAGACTCACCAAAGCTACGACACAGCATGAAAAGGATGTTTTCCATTCCTTAATCTGCATTGTTTGTGACTATTAAGGTCATGCATATTTATAAGAGCCCCGAAGTAATGAGAATGCCTGCATTTATCTTGTTACTGTCATTTTACAATGGTTGCCATTCTCTGTGCAAAGAAGCATCCATGTGGCATTCCATTTCAGCTCAAACCCTGCAAAGGAGCTGACCCCTAAAATGAGACCGCTGCTCATAAGGTGTGATTGCTGAGATGAGGTGAAGAATAGATGGACAGAGATTTCTTGGCATATTAGTATTTGATGTGAAATAAGCAACCAATCGGCAGAAGTTTATAACAGAGCATGAATAATTTCAAAGCGTAGTGAATGATAGAGCATGTAGGTCTCACGGGAAGCGCTGTTCTCGTATCATTGTTTATCTCTAGATTGTCAAGGGACCAGTTTACTCCTCCTCTTGAAGTGATTGATTAAGGAACGCCTTTGACAGTTTGATGGGAGCTTGAGTGATGGGCATGCCCGAACTGTATCCTGCCTGTCACGGTGAAATGAATTGTCCATCCCATCAAAGATCACCTTTGATCTCACTGGTGGAGATCATGGAAGACCACAAGGAGGGGGCTCAGGTGAAAAAAAGTACCAGATAATGTTTCAGTTCATGTTAAAAAAAAACACTCACACACACACACACACACCTTGTTGGCAGTTAATCTCTTTCCTCTGTGGAACTGGTCAAGGTTTTTTACTAGAAATTTTCACTTGATATATTTTTGTGGGCACTTTTGCATGATCTTGCGAGACTAACAATCAATCCGCTTTGCTGTCACAAGTAAACAAGGCTGTGCAGATGTGTCAGATTTTGAATCAATCAGGAGAGAGCTTGGCTTCTGTAACTTTTGAGTTCAGTGCAAATGTGTAATCAAAAAAAGATTTAGAAGTTTAAGTGTTTAAGTTTCCTGGCCGACTTAAACATCATTATCAAAAAGACAAACATGTGCTGTTGTTTTGTGTCTTTTTCCCCCCCTCATTGCAGCCTCTTGCATGACTGTTTGCTAATAACAAACACAGGGAGTAGCGTAAGCCCGGATGGCTCCCTTAATGTGTAAACACGGTGGTGTTTGGAAGGCCTATGGATATGGCCCCGCTTAAAAGAGAAGCAGCAAAGCATCCAGGTGGTGCGAAAGGAGAACACTCAGCAACTCCTCCAGGGATTTGGGTTCAGTTTCATGGGTCTACAACAATAAGTGGGAGGGCTGATACCGAGCAGATCTTGGTCACTGCTAGCATCTCTCACTCCTGCTGGGTGGTTTCACTCTCCCTGAGAGAGTTTCTGCTCTGGCAATTCAGGAGCATTGTTAACACAAGCACTGAGGAGGGAGTGTGCCAACTTGCTGTCTAGGAGAAAAAAAGAAGCAACATCAGAACCTCATAGCTGCCTGCAACCAGGACTCCTTTTTAATCTATACTGCTGTAATCAGATATCACGTCATATATCATGTGGTGGTGGGATACAACAAGAATGGTTCGCAGTCTTTATGCTTCAAAAAAGGTGATACACAATGCTGTTGTTTAATTGATCAAAACTCTGATAAATGGCAATGCAAAAGCACTTACTAGTAATAACTCGAACTAAATGCACTTTTGTATGACTTTACATTGCTTTTGTTCACTGAGGTTTATGTATTTGTGCATGCACAAGTCTGTTGAGGACCCACTACAGCATGTGAGTCAAGATGAGGTCTGGACTGGGTCATAGCATTTATTTATCACCCTTCCATCTCTGTGATTGAAACTTGGTATTTGTAAAATGTGGTGCTTTACATTATATCCAAACATCTCAAGAAAATTATTCCAGAGGTCTTGTGGTTTGTTCTCATGCAACTTTGCAAACCTAAGCTGTGCTGTCAGGTTCCTTTTAATTAGAATAAGCTTTCTTCTGACAACCCTTCAGTCTTTTTCTAATTGTACTTTCTAACTGTAACATTTAACATGCTAACTGAGACCTGCAGAGTCTGAGCTCCCCTTTTTTTTGCCCTTTCTCTGTGTACTGGAGTCTGGCCTTGGGGTGAATTATTGGAGTCCACTCCTGTGAAGACTAATGAGTGTCTTATGTGTTTTCCACTTGTGAATGATCTGTCTCGCTGTAGAACGATGGACTTAAATATGTTTATAAATTGCATTTTAAGCCTTCACAGATTGTCAGGCAGCAACAATTGCTTGTTTAAGATCAATGCTTGTGTTTTTCCTGGAGCATTCACACCTGAATGCTCCAGACCAGCAAACTACCAACATTTCTGCTTTTATAGATGCTTATTTATTATTTATTATTTAAGTGCATTTGATAATCTGCACCTGGCTCCTTCTTACTCTTTTAATTTCTGTGCAAGCAGCTTATTTTTTTTAACACAATGTTTCTTTATAAATGCCGACTTTGTGTTATATGTCATATGTTGTTGATTATCTGAGATTCTAAAACCTTAGCTCTGAAAGGGGGCACTTTCTTTTTAAGGTGACTATAAGAACAGCTTTGCTAAGACTGAAAACAGACTAGACACTTAAAAAAGGCTTGTGTTATTGTTATTATGTGCACCATATTTTGCACGGTCTGATAAACCAATTTGATTACATTTTTCACTTTATCTGGGTCAGTGTGTGTTGATACATTTGCATATCAAGTGCATAAACAACACTTCTTGAAACAGAAGATGAAATTTATGGTTAGGTGTGTTCTGGAAGCACAGCTCACATATTAAAGGCTGATATTGTTTTTGTTGTGTTTTTTGAGAGTTTTTTTTTTTTTACCTTCAGCCTTGAGATAATCACTGTCATTCTATAGCACCTTAAAATAAGACCTATCAATATGTTTTAATCTCAAATTAACTGATCGTTTTATTTCATGACAGGTGATGTCCAGTTGTTTCAATTAACTGTAGCAATCGTTCATAAGCATCAAACCTGGATCCATTTCATGGTCAGAAAATAGACAATGAGCTGGAATAATAACAAATGTTTAACATTAAATGCAATAATGTTGTGCTGCCTGAAGAAAACGGTCCTTTTAACAAATGCTGTGTCACGGCTGGCGGGGTGAGCCGTGTGGTGTGGAGGAAACGGAGGACCCAAAATGCAGACAGCCGATATGGTGATATGAGTGAGGGTTTTATTTACAGTTGTACAAATAACAGAACTGAGGGCAGGACAGAACATAAACCTAAACTGGGTGAGCTAAATAACAAACCGGATCATACAAATGGGGTGGGAGGCAGAGAGACACAGACGAGGAACGGACACCATGAAACACAGACGAGCCGACAACGAACACAGACCGACACCCACTATAAATACACACACCAGGTAATCAGGAAATGGCACACAGGAGGGGACACAGCTGGAACTAATGGACATAACGAGACACAACCCTACAAAGTAAAACAGGAAACACACAGACTGTTTTACATAACAACACGAGGACATGAACAGAGCACCGAGGGAGACGCAGGTAGGGAAGATAAACACAACCAAACACCAACAACCAATACAAGATCAGAAATAAACTAGAAAGTGATAATCATCAACTGAAAGCGCTGGGTCACCGACCCAGGACCATGACAGTACCCCCCCTCCAAGGGCTGGCTCCAGACAGCCCAAAACAAAAAACAGACGACAAACCCAGGGCGGGCGGCGGGGGGTCCAGGACGGAGGGACCACAACCAAACAAAAAACAAGCTCCAGTGGGCCAAACGAATTGTCCAAAACACATCACATACTGGAGTTCCTGAACAGGGTCCCAAAACATAGTTCAGGAGGCCGGCCCGGAGGCTGACAACTCAGGTCCAAAAGCCGACCGCGCGGGAGGCAGCGGTGGCGAAGAGGAAACAGTTCAGGCGGCCGACCGTGCGGACAGCAACGGCGGCGACGGGGAAACAGGTCAGGCGGCCGACCGTGCGGACAGCAACGGCGGCAGCGACACAGGTCAGGCGGCCGACCGTGCGGACAGCAACGGCGGCGGCGACACAAGTCCGGAGGCCGGCCGCGCGGAAGGTAGCGGCGGCCCGTGGGAGGTCGTCCATATCGACGGTGACGCCCAACAAGCGGCCTGGCAGATGACCGCCGATGTCGAGGCGGCAGTTTGGGACCTGAAGGTGGCGTGGCCCCTGCAGCACCAGACGAGGCGGATGCAGAGGCTGGACCAGACGAGGCGGATGCAGAGGCTGGACCAGACGAGGCGGATGCAGAGGCTGGACCAGGCGAAGCTGATGCAAAGGCTGGACCAGGCGAAACGGAAGCCGGAGCTGGACCAGGCGACGATGAAGCCGGAGCTGGACCAGGCGACGATGAAGCCGGAGCTGGACCAGGCGAGGATGAAGACACGGAGGCTGCAGACACGGAGGCTGCAGCTGGCGAGGGTGAAGACACGGAGGCTGCAGCTGGCGAGGGTGAAGACACGGAGGCTGCAGCTGGCGAGGGTGAAGACACGGAGGCTGCAGCTGGCGAGGGTGAAGACACGGAGGCTGCAGCTGGCGGCTGGACGGGCTCCTCGGGCCCTCCAGCTGACGAGGCAGAAGACTGGACGGGCTCCTCGGGCCCTCCAGCTGACGAGGCAGAAGACGGGACGGGCTTCTCGGGCCCTCCAGCGGACGAGACAGGCGGCTGGACGGGCTCCTCGGGCCCTCTAGCGAGAACAGTCTCAGGACCAGCGGGCACAGGGGCCCCTGGCGGGCGCAGAACAGAACCAGCAGGCGCGGAGACCTCTGGCGGGCGCAGAACAGAACCAGCAGGCGCGGAGACCTCTGGCGGGCGCAGAACAGAACCAGCAGGCGCGGAGACCTCTGGCGGGCGCAGAACAGAACCAGCAGGCGCGGAGACCTCTGGCGGGCGCGGATCAGAACCAGCAGGCGCGGAGACCTCTGGCGGGCGCAGAACAGAACCAGCAGGCGCGGAGACCTCTGGCGGGCGCAGAACAGAACCAGCAGGCGCGGAGACCTCTGGCGGGCGCAGAACAGAACCAGCAGGCGCGGAGACCTCTGGCGGGCGCGGATCAGAACCAGCAGGCGCGGGGGCCTCTGGCAGGAACGGATCAGAACCAGCAGGCGCACGGGCCTCTGGCAGGAACAAATCAGAACCAGCAGGCACAGTGGCCTCTGGTGGGCGCAGAACAGAACCAGTAGGCGCGGAGACCTCTGGCGGGCGCAGAACAGAACCAGCAGGCGCGGAGACCTCTGGCAGGCGCAGAACAGAACCAGCAGGCGCGGAGACCTCTGGCAGGCGCAGAACAGAACCAGCAGGCGCGGAGACCTCTGGCAGGCGCAGAACAGAACCAGCAGGCGCGGAGACCTCTGGCAGGCGCAGATCAGAACCAGCAGGCGCGGGGACCTCTGGCAGGAACGGATCAGAACCAGCAGGCGCACGGGCCTCTGGCAGGAACAAATCAGAACCAGCAGGCACAGTGGCCTCTGGCAGGAACGGATCAGAACCAGCAGGCGCACGGGCCTCTGGCAGGAACGGATCAGAACCAGCAGGCGCACGGGCCTCTGGCAGGAACAAATCAGAACCAGCAGGCACAGTGGCCTCTGGCAAACACAAGGCTGACTGCAGCTGCACCGAGCATTGACCCAGCTCAGGCAGCGACAGCCGGGTGCAGTCCTCAGCTGGCTTCTTTACCTCCAGGGGTCCAGAGTCTGCTGGGGGCTGAAACCCAGCCTCTGGGGAGGCCCTGGAGTGCGTCTCAGTCTCAGAACTGGCCAGCTCTTGAGGGACGTTTTTGTAGTCATTAGGTTTGTCTCTCTGCTTGGGATAAGAAGTTGTTGAGCTGTCCTTTATGGGTTGAACTGTTATGGCTTGCTGTACCAGAGGAGATGGTGAAGATGATGGCTGAATTGGTGGCTGAGCTGATGAGTCTTCTACCAACTGAGCTATTGACCGGGCTATGGACTGCAACGTAGTTTGTAGTCGGTCTGGCTGTGGTAATGACTGGGCTATGGGTCGTGAGGCTGAATGTGACGGAGGTGACGACTGAGCGGCTAACTGAGCTAGTGGTTGCTGGGCAGCTAACCGAGCTACCGGCTGGGCAGCTGGCTCAAAAAACACAGCCCCGGTATAAACAGTCACAGGTTCAGGCGAAACAGAAAGAGTGCCTTTTCCACTCACCACAGCCGGCAACTCAGAACTCTCGGGGCCCGGCTGTGGCGATGGGCGGCGGCGGCGTGAACGTCGCTTCTTTCTCGAGGATAGCTCCGACCGGCCGGGTAATTCCACATCCGGCGGGCCGGGCCGCAGATCGCCCGGCGGGCAGTGCAAAACATTCACCGCCGGGCTGGGTCGGGAAGCGGTAGCAGCTGGAGGGTGAAGGTGAAGTTCGTGGAGTATGAAATTCTGTGCGAGCGGGTGAAGAGAGTCCAGTAGCCAGGAGTGAGCAGAGATTAATTGTTGTAGCCTGGCTTCTACAGCGCGGTGAAATTCCTCCCCCTCATGTTCCAGCCACAGGTTAACTAACCTTGAAACGGAGTCAATCACTCCCTCCCGAAACTCCTGGGAAGGTGCGGATGCTGCTGGGTCCATGTTTGGTCGGCTCGTACTGTCACGGCTGGCGGGGTGAGCCGTGTGGTGTGGAGGAAACGGAGGACCCAAAATGCAGACAGCCGATATGGTGATATGAGTGAGGGTTTTATTTACAGTTGTACAAATAACAGAACTGAGGGCAGGACAGAACATAAACCTAAACTGGGTGAGCTAAATAACAAACCGGATCATACAAATGGGGTGGGAGGCAGAGAGACACAGACGAGGAACGGACACCATGAAACACAGACGAGCCGACAACGAACACAGACCGACACCCACTATAAATACACACACCAGGTAATCAGGAAATGGCACACAGGAGGGGACACAGCTGGAACTAATGGACATAACGAGACACAACCCTACAAAGTAAAACAGGAAACACACAGACTGTTTTACATAACAACACGAGGACATGAACAGAGCACCGAGGGAGACGCAGGTAGGGAAGATAAACACAACCAAACACCAACAACCAATACAAGATCAGAAATAAACTAGAAAGTGATAATCATCAACTGAAAGCGCTGGGTCACCGACCCAGGACCATGACATGCTGTGTGTTCAAGTCACTGTCATGTAAGACTGAAAATCTAGTTCATTCAAAAATAGGCCAGTGGTTTTAGCCACTTATCCCTGAACTTTGCTAACTTCATGAGGTAAGGCTCATTAACATCTAAACACAAGCTACAGAAGAGGTGCAGATTTTACATTTAATTCTGGCCAGCAGACTTAAAGGTTACAGCACTATATGAGTGAGTTGCGTTCACTTATTCCTTTCACAAATGAAAGTTGAGCGACTCTCAGCTTGCAAGTCTATGTGGCAGCAGTTTCTTTGTAAATATATGTAAATGTAATGGTAAGTCCAGCCTGTTTTTCATTCCTCCACTCTGTGGCCAGAGATTGAGTGGGCACAATCTATCATTACCTGAGATACCGACTAACAGCACTGATGTACCACTACAAGACCCTTTGTATTTTTAGGCAATTTGTTGAACTCCAATTCCAAATCCAAAAAACGCTCTATAAAATTTAAATAAAAACAGAATTCAATGATTTTCAAGTACCATAAACCCATAATTTATTCACAATAGAACACCAAAAGCATATCATATGTTTAAAATAAGGCATTTTACTGTTTCATGACAAAATTGCCTATTATGAATTTGATGACAGCATGTCTCAATAAAGTTGAGACAGGAGCAAAAAAAAAAATGCTGGTAAGTAAGTGACACTAAAAATAAAACAGCTGGAGGAACATCTTGCAGTCAATTAGATTAACTGTCAACAAGTCAGTTACATGATTGGGTATAAAAAGAACATCTTAGACTGGCAGAGTTTGTCAGAAGTAAAGATGAGCAGAGCTTTAACAATCCGTAAAATTACTGTGTCTACAATTTCAGAATTATGTTCCTCAACTTAAAATTGTGAAGACTTTGAATATCTCTTCTGCAGTCTATATAATCATCAAAAGATTTATGTGGATAATCTGGAAAAAATTCTGTGTGCAAGAGCAAAGCCAAAAAGAAATACTGGATACCTGGGAAGTTTGGACCCTGAGGCAGCACTGAGATTTAAAAAACAAACAAAAAAAAAACTGGAATGATTCTGTCATGGGAAACATTGCATGGGCTCAGGAACATTTCCAGAAATCATCATCTGTTCACAAATGCTGGCTAAAGCTCTTTCATGCAAAGAAGAAGCCATATGTGAATATCATCCAGACAACATGGCCATCTTCTCTGGGCCAAAGCTCATTTAAAATGGATTGAAGCAACATGTAGGAATGTTCAATTGTGAAAAGAATTGAAACTTGAAATTCTTTTTGAAAAAACATGAACCCCGAACCAAAGAGCATAGGGACCATACCATCTATAGGTACTAATCCATGATCATACCGGTGGATTAGTGCCTAAGGAATTGGCAAGTTGCACATGGAAAGTCGCCATCAATGCTGGAAGATTTATGCAGGTTTTAGATCCATACAATCTTCCATCCAGACCTCTCTGTCAGGAAAGGTTTTGCATATTTTAAAAAGACAAATTGCATCTATTACAATAGAAAACCTTCATAGTAGAAGAGTCTGGGTGCTGAAACGGTGACTGTTGAGCAGTTACAATCTTACATCAGACAAGAATCAGAAAACTTTCCTCTCCCGGAAGTTTTGAAAAGTCTTTTTTTTTCAGACATTTTCACTGACTGGTATTAAAAGAAGGAGGTTACACGGTGGCAAACATAGCCTTGTCAAACCTTTTTTTATTTTTCTTCCTCTGTTTAAAAATCTGATATGTTTTATAGGTTCTATTTAAGACTTGCAAATCATTGTATTTTACTTTTATTTCCATTTTATGCAGTATCCCAACCTTTTTGAATTTAAGATTGTACCTTTATTAGGAAAATTTTTACAGTGTGTCATTTATCCCGTCAGGCTCTGCTGGAGGAGTGGGAGTGGGGAGGGAGTTTTTCCTTCCCACTCTTGCCAAGTGCTTGTTCACGGTCGTCTGATTTGGGGGGTTTTCTCTGTTATTGTAGAGTCTTTACAGTACAATTTAAAGCGCCTTGAAGTCACTGTTGTAGGGATTTGGCCCTAAATAAAATAAAACTGAATTGAATTAAAAATTGAAAATGCCATATATTACCTGGATTATTAGAGGCAAGCCACAGGTGATGACTTACTTTGGTATTCTTACTGTAAACAAGTGCAAGCCAATCAAAGGCAAAATAAAATGTCTATTCTGGGGAAGAATGACAATTGCAGCATATTACTGATGTAAAGCAGATGGGATTTAGATGCATGCAATGCTAAGAGAAAAAAATAAGGCACCATGTACGAGTGAGTGTCATGCACTACACCATTGACTGGATGAGAAGTTAGCTCTTGATGTGCTCAGAAATATCCTAGATTTCTTGCTGAAGCATCTTTTTCACTCTTTTAAACAACTTTACATTTAAAGTTTTGCATGTTGTAACATTTTCATATTCTCACGTTTCAAAGAATGCCTTTCAGGTCGTTATAATACAGTCAGTTCACCTGGCCATGCTGCATCCAGCTGGGTTTTATGTGTATCTGGGAGGAGAAAGCAATATTCATGATTGATGACTTCCCGGCGAAGAAGAAAAAATCTGAAAAATCTTACATGTCTTGTGGCTACACTGCATTACAATGCGGACTATTGAGACTACTGCTGGTGTAAAGAACTCAAACAGTATGTCATTTTGGTCTTCACTGGATAGCTCGGTCTGTGATTACTGGATGGCTGCATGTCAGTGAAAAATAAGGGAAGGATGTTGCTTTTTTTATGTTTGCTGCTCACTAAAGGCAACATCAGATTTATATTTTTAGTACATCTAATATAACCTATATTTCTATTGTACATGTGGTGCCATCTAATTTGGGGGAATCCTGTTTTTTGTTTTTTTCAACTATATCTTATCCAAATCCCCAGTCCAATGAGGCCACGGAGAGGGATTGACCGCCATCGTTCCTCTTTAGGTCTCTCTAAGGTATCCTTTCTTCACGTGATTGGAACCAGCATGACATTAGAGGTAAGGACTTGTGCTAATGTATTAAGTGTACAATTATATATAGTACAGTTGCACAGAGACCTCCCTTCTCTTTGATTTGTGCAAACTGGACTGTTTGGATAAATCTATCCTTCAGTCTCTCAACATAACAGAAACATACTGCAGCAAATATGGCATATTTAGATGTTACCAGGTTACCAACTGTTAGACAGCTCTGGTGTAACTGTAGCCCAAATATTGCAAGCTTTGTGTGTGTGTGTGTGTGTGTGTGTATGTGTGTGTGTGTGTGTGTGTGTGTCCATGAATGTTGCAGGATTTGCTTTTGTTTTGAGCTCCAAGAATTAAGAAGGTTTCTTGGCTTTATTTCAGACCACAGCAGCTTGTGTCTCCATATTTGTCTCAATAACTCCTTTTAAGCACCTGCTGCTATGTGTTGTTTTCCCCTCATTATGGGCAAATTACTGCTCTGTCTTTGTTTTGTATGAAATAGTGCACCTAATGTAAATCAGCAAACAGCCCGAGGCCCCTACCCACTTGAGCCCAAGTTTATCTTCCTGTCAATCACATTTAATTGGATCAACAACAAAAGGACACAGACAATTTATGAATCATTTTATGGAACCAGGCTAAATCAAAAGGACAGCCACATTTCATGCGCACACCGATGTCCACATGGAAGCTTGCGTGCACAATTATGCATGAAAGAAAAAAAAATAAAAAGAATGGGGTATATACTGTAGTATGCATAGGCTGAATGTGCTGCTAGTATGCACTCCTAACTGTACTGTAGTGCTTTGTGTCAAAAAAAAAAATCCTTCATGTTTCTCAAAGCATTATATGACCTAAATGCTGCAACAGTGTCAACAACTCAAGGCTCATGAAGGTTTCAAATGGCTCTTATAAGGTCAACAAAATAATTAGGTATTTCACAATACTATAATGCCATGGGCTCTTGTGCACCTTTTTGGTCCACTTGTTTTCCTTTTTAAAGGTTGCATCATGTTTTAACATCTGGATAAAATGCAAAGTAAAGAGATTTTCTGGAGCCTTATATGTAACAGAACCAGAACACCTTTTGCACAGCTGCTTGTGAATCAGCCCATTGACATAATTTGTGAACTGAATGAATTTCTGGCAACTGCTGAACACATTTTGGGACCAAACAATGTCTGCAAGATGCACTGTGTAGTGTGATATGTCGTGTGAAGCTGCGTGGCTTTTCTGTTATTTTATGTTCAATTAAAAGTGGAAAGTTATATGAGAACCCAACACAAGCCAAATGTAAAATCATCCCTGTGGTGGCACTTTAACAAAGGAGAATTACACCCCACTGGTACCTTGTCAGACATCTTCACAGCTACAGCATATGTAAATCCTAGAAGTGAAGCAGTGTCTGTCATAGCTGTCAAAACACTATTCTGTAGAGACTTCATTCAGTGCGGGGATGAAAAACATACCTTGTACTGACACTTTTGTTATTGTCATCTACTGTAAATACGCTGAAACATGTCAAAGGCAATAGGCACTTATTCAGCACTCAGTTGTAACAAGTCCATTGCCTACATCCTTCAAAATAAATTCGTTTTACAAGTGTTGCATCAGCAAACACCAGCTATATTGCTGTTGTTGCTTTCAAAACCCAGTTGTGCCCTCACTATACCTCTTTAAGGATGCTGTAAAGCAGAGTCAGATGCTAACCTGTTTTTAGGTGCATCCAGAATCGTATGTCTTCCTGAACCACATCAAGGAGGCATATTCTACCCGTAGCTTTCATTCCTCTAGGTCTATTTTTAAGTGAAGAGTTTCCATGGTAACCTGGGGTGCAGGTATTGCTTGTTGAAAGTGGTTTTTGAGGTCTAGCCACGGAGTTGGAATTGAATAAAAAAAAGAAAGAAGCAGAAACAACAACCTTACCTCCAATCTTTTTAGCTGCATAGTCGGCGATGACATAAAAAGAAAACTGTTTGAACTGCTGTAGGAGATATTCAGTAAGGGGAGGTGAGGATACCAAACTGTTGCTTGATAGATGCAAGGAAGGACTTGGCAGCCTTTATGAGCTGGAAAGCATCTCAACTCCACCGTTTACCTTCGGGCCATTTTCTAAAGCAGGCTCAACTATTTGTAACACTGTGCAAAGATGACTTCACGCTCGCAATTTGAAGGGCATTACAAACTGACCCAGACTTGTGGTTAACATTAATGAGTGTGTTGTGTTTGAGACAAAAACAGTCCATTAAAAAATTGATAGTCAACCACTGAAGCACAGAGGTGTCTTCTTCTTCAAAGCTTGAGGATGAAAGTGTTGAACAAAAATTGGCCAGAGAAAGGACACGGCACCGATTATTATGACTGTCTTCAGTGCCAGTGTCATAATGAAAGGATGACACTTGAAAACATGATGCACAAAGACGTGAGAAACTAACCAGAAATAACTATAATTAATTTGTTTTTTTTCTTTTAGGAGCTATGTACACAATACATTAATTACATAAAAGGTAATGACGCTTTGCACCGGATTTAGCTGCAGGCTGGGAAGGTAAAAAAAAAAAAAAAAAAAAAAAAACAGTAAAATGCTGTTAAAAATGGATCATCAAAACTCTGTCTTCTTGTTTGTGTGACAGTACTTCTATCATAATGCAGACATTGCTGACAAATCAATGATAACTGTAAGACTGATGTGTTAAGTTTACCGTGCAACAATTGGAACGGAATCATTTGGACAAAAATAATAATAATACTTGTCTGTGTGCATAGAGAAGACCTTATGTGGACTTCCTCTCACAACCACTTACAAACCATATTAGTTGCTCATAAAAGCATTTAATTCCCTCTTCGCAATAATCTATACTGCTCATACAGTAGGAAACAGTGTGACGCGACCTCTATTGGTGAGGCCTCTCGGCATCCATCCGTTTAGTGATGGATGTCGTACCACTTTTGACCAGGGAGATGAAGTTGGGGTTTCAACCATATTTGCTGGGGAGTAGCTCTGAACCAGAGTCACAGCTGGTAATTGATCAATCATTAGCCCTTTTTTGCACACCCTCATAATATCACACCATAATGAGTAGTTGCAAATGTGGCAGGAGCAGTAATAAGAAAACTGGAAAAAAAGAAAAGAAAAAAAGAACAACAATGCCACCTGGGGAATAGCACCCCAGGAAATGTTAACGTAATGAACCTTAATTATATTACCAGATGATAACAAAAGCACACAGACTCGTTACTGAAAAGGCAGAGGTGTGACACATTAATTTCAATAGTTTATTTGACGAATCAATAAATACAAAATGAGACTGGAACTGCAAAAACAGAAGAAAAAAGAACAAAGAACAGCAATAATTAAAATATTTCTTTCTTGTATTTCTTTAAATATACAATCACAATACTAAAATGATTAAAAACAGCAACCCATGTGAATACAATTAGCTTTAGGCTCGTGGGGATGTAATCTACTCTGACAAGTGCCCAGCGGTGCTACCAACTCTACTCAGACATGTCTCACTGCAAACTAAAATGATGTCCTTTATACTTGAATTCTGGTGTGGAGAGGGAACCTACAAGTGTCAAACTGCACCTTAAAGGAAAACGCCACCCACATATAAACACGAAGCATGGGATTAAATAACACTCTCACATTGTATGTGCTCCCTCGTGCATCAAAATCAAGCTCTGACCCACTGAGGCACTAATTCCAGAAGACCTCTGAAGGTGTTTGTGGTATCAGGATCCAAGATGTAGTATATCCTGTCTTCTGATTTAAGAGGTAGGGCCTACATACACTTGCTTTTCCAGCATATCCCACAGAAATGAATGGATTAAGTCAAGAGGGATCTAAAGACCAAGACAACATTTCAACTCTTAGTCATGTCCTTTAAACCATTCCTAAACAGTTTTTGCATGATGCCATCAGGAAATATGAGTGTAGAGCACAGGTGTATGCTGTTTGCAGCTATGTTGCAAACATAGCTGTACAAGTACAAGTCAAAGAAAAATAGACTCCAATGCCAGGACCCGAGGTTTTCTTGTACAGTGTACACTCTGTGAGACAGCAGGCCAATCTTAGCTCCAAACAAGCATCAATGAGTCTTGCTGGGTAGATTTGGCCACATCAATCGGAATATCCATAATATTGATAGAAACGTTGGCATCGATACCAGCAGCAGTGGGCAGCAGGTGAGCAGCAACAGGTAGGATTCCAGCTCCAGAAAATTCTAAGGAATGAACAGATTAGCATGGATAGTGAGCCGAACCTGTGATCATTAACTTAATGACTGTTGATGATTGTTCAACTTGAAAAGACCTGCAAGGTATGATTGTTTGCAATGATTCTTATTATTATGATGATTACAATGTGTGTTTTTCGTAATCTATTACTGTTTATTTACTATATAGGACTGTTTTGGAAAGGTCAGGGTGCGCTGGTGATTCTCTTGTATGTCAACTTAAAAGTAGTATTTTATAAAAACAAACATACACTATGAAAAATGCAAGAACCTTCTGAACCATTTTGTGCTGAATGTCACATTTATTTCAAAAAAGATTTTCAGAAATATGTGAAAAGCGAAAAGGTGTGTTCAGTTGTTTTAATTCGTTATTGTGGAAAGTGCAAATCACTGTAGTGAATAAAATGTGTTCAGAACGACCGGACTGATGATTTCTACTCAAAAACCATAACACGCTGCTCCCCTATAGAAACTATAGACTGCATTTATAAGTTAAAAGTATTGGTATTGCTATCGACAATCCTGGCCCCTTATTTACTTGGTATTGGATCAATACCAGAATTTGCAGTACCAAACAACAAAAGCTTTTTGGTCTTGAACTTGTAGGGACTAAACTAACCACTATATACAGTGGCTTGCAAAAGTATTCGGCCCCCTTGAACTTTTCCATATTTTTCCACATTACAGCCACAAACATGAATCAATTTTATTGGAATTCCATGTTAAAGACCAACACAAAGTGGTTTACATGTGAGAAGTGGAACCAAAATCATACATGATTCCAAACATTTTTTTACAAATAAATAACTGAAAAGTGGGGTGAGCGTAATTATTCAGCCCCCTGAGTCAATGCTTTGTAGAACCACCTTTTGCTGCAGTTACAGCTGCCAGTCTTTTAGGGTATGTCTCTACCAGCTTTGCACATCTAGAGACTGAAATCCTTGCCCATTCTTCTTTGCAAAACAGCTCCAGCTCAGTCAGATTAGATGGACAGCGTTTGTGACCAGCAGTTTTCAGATCTTGCCACAGAATCTCAATTGGATTTAGATCTGGACTTTGACTGGGCCATTCTAACACATGGATATGTTTTGTTTTAAACCATTCCATTGTTGCCCTGGCTTTATGTTTAGGGTCGTTGTCCTGCTGGAAGGTGAACCTCCGCCCCAGTCTCAAGTCTTATGCAGACTCCAAGAGGTTTTCTTCCAAGATTGCCCTGTATTTGGCCCCATCCATCTTCCCATCAACTCTGACCAGCTTCCCTGTCCCTGCTGGAGAGAAGCACCCCCAGAGCATGATGCTGCCACCACCATATTTGACAGTGGGGATGGTGTGTTCAGAGTGATGTGCAGTGTTAGATTTCCGCCACACATAGCGTTTTGCATTTTGGCCAAAAAGTTCCATTTTGGTCTCATCTGACCAGAGCACCTTCTTCCACATGTTTGCTGTGTCCCCCACATGGCTTATGGCAAACTGCAAACGGGACATCTTATGGTTTTCTGTTAACAATGGCTTTCTTCTTGCCACTCTTCCATAAAGTCCAACTTTGTGCAGTGCACGACTAATAGTTGTCCTATGGACAGATTCCCCCACCTGAGCTGTAGATCTCTGCAGCTCGTCCAGAGTCACCATGGGCCTCTTGGCTGCATTTCGGATCAGTGCTCTCCTTGTTCGGCCTGTGAGTTTAGGTAGACGGCCTTGTCTTGGTAGGTTTACAGTTTACAGTTCATGGTGTTGTTGCTCCCAATATTCTCTTAGACAACCTCTGAGGCCGTCACAGAGCAGCTGTATTTGTACTGACATTAGATTACACACAGGTGCACTCTATTTAGTCAGTAGCAGTCATCAGGCAATGTCTATGGGCAACTGACTGCACTCAGACCAAAGGGGGCTGAATAATTACGCACACCCCACTTTTCTGTTATTTATTTGTAAAAAATGTTTGGAATCATGTATGATTTTCGTTCCACTTCTCACGTGTACACCACTTTGTATTGGTCTTTCACGTGGAATTCCAATAAAATTGATTCATGTTTGTGGCTGTAATGTGACAAAATGTGGAAAAGTTCAAGGGGGCCGAATACTTTTGCAAGCCACTGTACAAGGAACAGTCTACAAGACCTGCCACAGTGAAGATGCTGTGGTTTAATATAAGGCTCTAATTATGAAAAGCAGTCCAAACATTCAATTCCCCTATTTAAAGGACTTAAAATTAGATCCAAATTATACCTTAACCATGCACATGGAAATTTTCTTCATATCCAGCAAATGGACTGACATGTGTGAACGCATAACTGTATCCAGACAGCAGTGCATCTCTATATGGTATAAAAGCCCACCGCTTATCTGAGACATCCATTTGTTTATTTAAAAAGCAGATAGATCAGAATGCTATAGAAGTCTAAAGTTACAGTAGTTCAGTCCTCCAAGAACTTCATTCAACATAAGTACTGTGCATTTTTTAAAATAATATTAAATAAATTATAGTTTCTTTTAAAGCTGGCATATCACAGCTTTTTATGCTGCTTCCATCCTATTTAGATCATCCTCACAACGGCAGCTTTCTGAAAGCATATTGTGTATTCAGTGCTTCTCCTAGAATCCAGTGTAGCCTTTTTTTTTCCCCACTATGTTATATTTAGTCAAAGAGCATTATGACTCATGGCCATTGTTCAGCTTTTCTGCACCTCTTGTATTGCTAATCTGGCCAGTTGTGATTGTCCTGTGATTGTCCTGCTACAGTGAGCGAGTCAGTTTTCAGGTGTGGATTTATAATGTTTTGTTCTTCTCTTGGTAATCTTATCTTTGCTCTTCTTTTTGTTCTCTTCCCTGTTTGTCTCCTCTGCTCCCCACCAGCCTCACAAAGGCGAGAGTATTAATCAAAGGAACTGTGTCTCCCCATTCCCTCCTAATAAGTAGAGAGTGAATGCATGGCTGCCTCCATCACAAATAGCAATGAGACCTTAGACTCCATTACCACGGGTTTGTTAATTCATGAAGTGGGTTTCTTCTGCCCCCTCCCTTTAGAGGTTTCCGCTTATGCCCTCGTTCCTTATTCTCCTTGATTTTTTTTTTTATATACCTCTAACTTCACAGTCATATTCGAAGCAGAAAAGCTTTGTTTCATTTGAGAGAGCTTTCAGTTCAAACTCTGTCCCACTTCATAATTCACCATCGAACAAGGTTCAAGTTATTTCTGGACATGCAGGAATAACACAGACGCAATCATGACACTTTCAGATTCTGCTACGGACTAATGGATTTGTCTAAATGGCACGAGGAGGAAGACTAGCATTATTCAAAGACATTTAGTCTCTGAACTACTTCTTTTTATCTTTTAAAGTTCCTCTGTCCCTGATACATCGATAACGAGAGAAACAGGCTCGCTTAACTGTGGATCCTGTCCTGTTGTATAGTTGGTAAACCGTTTCTGAATATATCTAAACTTGGTTTAAATTATTCTTCTAATCCCATTGAAATATTATCATGATTATTATTATTACTGTCACTATATTTATTCTACTGTTTCAGCATAATTGACATTTTAGAGGGCAAAGAGTTAAAATGTACACTAAAGAGCAAACTGAAGCAAATGTTCTAGCACTGCTATTGTTCATGCATGCTTATTATATACCTCATTTATATGCAGTAGCAATTTCTGGTCAATAATAACCTTTTGCTCACATTGTTACATGAGAAGTAAAAGATGGTATGGTCTTAAATATAAAGAAATAGCTAATTTAGCTTAACATAAAGACTGGGAAGCGTGACAACATACAAGTAAATTTAATATCTCAAATTAAAATGGCATACCATGATAAGGCTGTGTCTTTAATCATTTAATCATGTAATGCATGCAAAATGTCAAACTTCCTTCGAGGCACAGTCAAATATTTTAACCCACTCTTTAATAAAAACTCCTCCAATGCCAGCTGAAAGACGTTACTTACACACTAAAGTGGCTTTTTTTCCCATAAAATACCTTTATATAATTAAACTATTAATTATACATCTGCTATGTCAATGATCTGTGTAAAAAGTGCATGTGAAGCTCGGTAATATTGCTTAGACAGTTGAGCCGGCTTCTCTCGGTGCAGCAATTTTGTCTACCTGCAGCCCGTGGACATTGAGCCTAAACCTTCCTGCTGTCACTGACATAGACTGAGAACCCCACTAATATTTGCAGAGCTCATTTGCACTCTGTGTGGCACATGAAATTGCCATTGACTGCAATCTTGCAAGCACTCAATGGCCTCACATCGACAGAGCTTGTTAAAACCGCACCATGAATAAGTCCGAGGATAGGGACACATGCCTCAGGGGAGTCCAAGATGGCTAACAAGCACATTAGGAATGGCAACTATGTAGTGCTCATTGTTTACACCCACACTCAAGGCACAGATGCGCATTCGCACCAACACATGAGCCTTAAACTAAAACACTGAAGAGAAATAGAATGGAAGTGTGCGGCGAGTAAAATTAGCTTATTAAGCAAAACACTTTACGCAGGCTACAGCCTCTAAGTTGAGGATCACGCTCAAGTACAAGTGCCAACAAAAGATCAGGTAGTAAGGATAATGATTGTAAAGTGGTTTTGGGGTAGCAATTAGCTGTCAGCGATTGCAATAACGGCTGTTTGTCTTGTCTGATGGTCTATAACAAAAGAAAATCCTCCTCATCCAGTTTCCTCTCTCCACTTCTATTCCTCTGCACTCCTCCTCTGCACTCTGGTGCATTGCCAGAAAATCAGATTTCTCACATGGGCAACTCTTCTCCTGCTAAGAGATTATTTCAATGGAGAAAAAAAGAAAAAAGAAATAAATAAATAAACAGACTTCCCCCGCAAGGCATGATCACAGGCCAAATGATCCACTCGGAGATTGTGGCTTTAAAAATGAATAATGCATATGTTCACAGTTAAATTATATCTATCTTACAAAATGGAGGGAAAGAAATCCCCTTGCTGCCAATCTAAAATGTGTAAAACCATTGAGACATTTAATAATACATGTTATTTCCACTGGGCCTGGACAAAAAAAGGAAATCCTAATGTGCAGTTATAGCAGGGGACACAAGAACATGGCAGATTAGATATTTAGAAAGAGGAGTCCTGCAGGTTTTGTTTGTGACCTGCTGTTAGCTAAAAAAAAAAAAAAGCATTAAATGTGATGAGTAAAAATCTTTCCTGTGAAGAATGGAAATAAGCATATGGAGCTGTGCTATAATTGTGCTTTAAATATATTTAGGTTTGACTGTGTGTATGGACCATTGCTACGTTGCTAACAAAGGACGGTAGTGCATTAAACAGGATAAGTAATCTGAAATTTACTTGAAAGTAAATCAGAGGAGATTTTAATGAACGCACACAAGCTACAAAGCAGCCAAAAATAAATTGGGAGATTATTTTTCATCCCTGACTCCTGGATCCTGATGTTTTTAATTAGTGCCTGCGCTCGAAGATATTGTACTTGCAACTCGAGTCCTCCCTGCAGGAATTTTATTCATCAACATCTGCCCTGACTCCAGTATTAATTAAATAAAGTCTTAAATTATCAACAAGCCAGTTAAAGTATCTCACAATAAAAACCCCAGGTGATGGTGTAGTTTTGTACTCCAAAGACTTTTACAAATTCCTCACAGCGCTGAAGGATTCTTTTTAATTTGCAGGTCTTTCCAAAAGTCAAGAGTGCAGGTTAAACAATGTCTTTCATCAATTAAGATCATATGCGCTTATAGTGTTAGAAAAAAACATTCCCTTGGGTAATGAAAAGCAAACATTTTGGGTACCAGCCCAGTGATTCTTTTTGGCTGGCATCCTGCCCTATTTCCATTAATCCCCACTGAAATTTTGGCAGGTGAGGATAATTTGGCACAGTCGCGGCATGAATGGTAACAACAAGGAGAACGCAGGAGAGGAAATTATTCTCACAAGTCATCATGAGGAGTCAGCAGTGGGATCCCAACACCTGAGTGGCATTATTTTTCCAGTGTTGAAAACACATTAGTTAATTATTTTTGCTGGAAATACAGCAAAATTAATATTTTTTCCCTCTTATCAAGTCCAATTTCTTCATCTTTCTGCCCACTGGACAGGGCTAGCAGTGATGAAAGGCAGTGATTTACTCAGTCACAAGTTAGTCTTAGAAAAAAATCGACTATTTTGATTAATAACCTGTTAATATAGTTGATATTTTTGCTTGACTCGCTAATGCTTTGCTGTTCAACATGAGTAATCAGTATGTGAATAATGTATGTCTTTGAATTGTTGTCATAAAAAACAAGAATGGTAAATGAGCCACAATTATATAGCAAAGATGTTACTGGTTCGGCAAAGCTTTTGGCAATGTTTTCTCATCACACACACACACACACACACACATACGCACACACACACACACACACACACACACACACCAGTAGGACCAGCTTGGAATTCAGTGTCCTCCCCAACGACTCATCAACACATGAAGACATTGGGGATAGAATTGCCAATTCTGGGATTAGTGGACAACCTGCTTTATCACCTGAGCCATGTGACCATTTGAAGCTCTTTCAGTGAGTAGGATCAATGCCCTGTCTGAGCAGCATAGCTTGGAAAAGCCCTCGTCTTCCCAGCACCTCTTCCTTCATCTGGATCAGTGGTTTTTGTTTAAAATATTTGCTGTTTTTGACGTACCAATTTCATTCACTTACTCCACACTGTGATTGGCCAGGGTTTGGAGACTATGGACTATCACATATAATTGTGCAGCAGTATAATCACGCACAAAATAAAGCTATTGTTTGCTATTGTAAAAGAAATACATGAAATGGAAAAGCTTACCTTTTTCCTAAGACTTTGTACAGATGATTTTAGAATTGGTTAAAATGGCTGTTACACATGAAAGCTAGTTTTACATAGAGAGAAAATAGATTGCTAATCTTTTCTCTTGGTGACCATCCACAGGTGTCTGAGTTGACCTCTCTTTTTTTGCTTTGACTAATGGTAAAAATAACTGTTATCATGTATTATCCCTGGTGATCTGTTTTGTTCGGCTCTCTTTGTGCTTGTTTGCTTTCTTGACTATCAATTTTCCACTTATCCAATTCAAGGTTCCCGGGGGAGTTGAGGCTATCACACCCTGGACATGGTGCCAGTCTGTTGGCCTAATACAGAGAGATAAATAAGCACTCACATGAAACACCTACAGTCAATTTACAGTCCTCAGTTAACATAACCCTGTGCATGTCATTGGACTGCGAGATGAAGGCAGAATACTCAGAAAAAACCCACAGAGTCATGGTGAGATCATGGAAACATCACAGAGACTGCATTCAAAGGCAACAGTGGTAACCACTGTGCCACCTGTTTAAATGTTTTTCCATACAAAATTATGAAAATTAAAGTTATAAAGATAAAAATCAAAATAGCCCAAGTTTCTACAAGAGCGTTATTCAGACAGACAAAGTTCAGATATCAAGTGTGCTTAACAGGGTGTTTTAATTGTTGTTAACTTTAAGCTAGTTGTTGATGGTCTGTAACTGCCATGCTGTTTCTATTTAAGAGTTGAATACAGAAAATGTGGAGGTGCTAAAAGGCAACAGCTTCTTTTTACTACTTTTTGTATGAAAAAAGTTATTCTTTGCGACGTAAGAACCCTATTTCCTTGTCCAAACTACTCTGCGTTTATTAAGGCTGTTGTGTTTTTAACATGTAGCCACCACATAGCACATAATTATATACCAACTAGCCCAACTTCAGTAACTCTACAAACATCACTGCTGTTTAGTTTTCTGTCTTCATTTATGTCAAAGGTGAGAGCAGAGCTGTGCATTTTCATTTTTTCAGGAATTCCTCAGCCAGAACATGCTATATCATCTTTAGGTGGAAACTAGCAAGCTAACTTCCTGCTAATTACGACCTCCGTTAAACTTCATAAATTCTGTTTTCATGGATGCCTGGATGTTAAACATAATTGTTACATCTGTAGAGCAGCAATACTGATCATTTTATTAAAGATGAAAGAATTTAGACAGTTTGTAACTCTCAGTGATGCTGCAGTTTTCTTCTGACTTTGGGACCTGAAGCGGAGTTTGGACCCACTAATGACGCTGGACTTGAAGACCGGAGGTGTACATTGTATCTATGTTGTTGATGTTACGTGTACATGTGTGAATTTTAATTATAATTTTTTCATTCAATGGAATACGTTAGCATTCATATCAGTTTTCATCAAACACTAATAGGACCTGTAATTGATTACTTTGTATTATACAACGAATATGTAGCTTGTAAAGAAGAATGACAATAAATATATGACTTTATAATTTATTTGTTTGGTATTTATAAACATTTTTTTGCCATCTCACTATAAACAGTGATGTAATGAAGATCAAAAGAATAGCATGATAAATTAACATGTCTGTGTTTTCACACATGATTAACGAGAACAAGCACCTCAGGCCTGGCAAGAACGGTTTTCGCTAGTGTATGTTAAAAATTGAGATTTCAGTTTGCAAAAGATAAAAGTTTTAAAGTTAAAAAGAAAGCCAGATAAAGAGACAATTATCTTAATTAGTTTTTCTACAGATGCATTTCAGAGTGAAATTATTTCCAGTAACTGCAGCCAGCGTAAGAGGGCAGGGGGGACCAGCCAGACCGCCTGCCAAAACAGACCATTAACAGCTCGTACACTGATCAAACCCACATCCCTATTATCTCAACCAGCCTCTTCATTTCTCATGCAGAGCCATGTGAATTGTCACTCATATCTGCCATCTTTAAGCCACTCATCTTTATTCAGCTGATCTGATTACACTTTGCATTTTCAATTAATTCTTCAACCCAGAGAGAGGACGGAGAAGAATCTGATTTTCAGACTGAGTTTGAAATGTGGACTGATTATAAATGAAGTAACAAGTGCTGGATGCATGGAAAAAAGCCAGAGATACTGCAGTCCACAATTCTGGATGATCACATCTGGAGCTCCTCCAAGTGCCCTGGGGGTGTCGCTAAGAGGAGCGCCACTCCCCGGCTCCGCCAGAAGCAGCGACGGGAGAGAGCGTTTAAGAAAGAAAGAAAGTGGAACAGAGAGAGAGAAAATTGGCTGGCAGGGGCTGATTTGTACTGTTGAGCAGCTGTTCCTTGCAGAGCTTCCTGTTTTATCAGCCCTCAAAGAGATACTCTGTCATATCCAAAACAGTTCACAGGCATTCAGCTTCCTTATAGAATGTTTATCTGTCACTCAAAATACTAATTCAATTTAAGGAGGCAAAATAGACTCCCAACGAAAAATCTGCAATGTTCAATCAAAGTAAAGAGATGGGTCAGATGTGCTTTTTGGATCTGTTTGAATACCTTGTGAGGACACCGAGTGTGAGGTTAGAGGCAGGGAGCAGGCAGAAATAGCACCGAGCTCAGGGCATGTAGAGCATCGTGTGTGTGCAGGAGGTGATGTGGAAAAGAGGTCTTTCTGGAGGCACAGACGACGATGCCTCATTTGGATGCAGTTAATTAGAAAGGTTGATTGATTTGATGGCACTAGCGAGGCGGGACAGCAAATTCACTGGTCTGTGAAGGAGTCCATGCTCAGGTCGATATTTACGCCTTCCAGGGAAGCTTTAATAACAATATTAAAGGCTTTATGAAGGAACCCAGTCTTCCTTTTTGTGCTTCTTCCTCTAGACGCCATCTTCACATGATTACACAAATCTTTTACAAACAAAATTCTCTTTGCTCTCTCCATGATGCCCCTCCATGTACGTGGTGAAATGCTGTGGTGACTTGTGTTGACAGTACTTACTTGTATCACAGAGCAATGATTTTTATAGATAGTGACACAAAAGTAAGTCATTTTAATGAAATGCTGTTTATGACGCACAGCATTTGGAGAGGATGTGAGCACTTCTGATGATGATACACTACATTTATCTTTATTTATTACTTTGAGACTGGCTCGTGTGTTAAAGCCAGATTCCTGTTGAGCTGCTCTGCTCCGAGTCCATACATTCTTTACTTCGCATTAATTAGGCTGTTTGGATCCATTTCTCTCTTATATTTTCACAGTTTCTAATTATATTTCCCCCCTACCCCATGACATTTGGTTATTGCACATATGGAAACAGGAGCACCCCCTACATTACATTTCTGTTTATTAAAAAAACTCATAACTCTTATTTGTTTATTTCTTAAAGTTCAGCCCAGATCAAATTTTAAAAATACTTGTTTGTTTTGAAGAGAGAACTAGAAAATTTCTGAGCCCTTGGGTTTATCAACTTTCCAAGCAGCTGCAAGCAACAATGCAATAGTTGAAAGACTTTCTGTGTGTTGTTCGGAAGGACGTAAAATACCAAGCCTCGGGAGAACCATAACTGAATTCAGTCGCTGTGTATTAGCTGCCTTTGGAAGAAAGCAGTGAAATGTTGCTGAACTGTCTTATTGGTAGAGACACTGTACCAAGAGGGGGGATACTAATTTTGAAAATTCATTTTTAAACTGTGTTACCTTTCACTGTGTTAGCTTATATTTTGCAGATGGATATTTTCACACAAGAAAAGTTTAATATTCACGTGGATCCAAAAGTTTAGATGGACAGACAGGTATGGATTTATGTAAGCTCCGTCTCACGCACGCGCAAGCGCACACACACTGCCAACAATAAAAGTCGATCATTTTCTTGACATTCAAATTAAAACTAAGCGTCCCCCAGAGGATTGTATTACCGGAGTGGTGCGTGCTTATGACAGCTTCATCACAATCCTATGAAATGCAGACCAGGCCAGAGGGACACTATTGTTTAGCCCCAGACCATTACCAGCAATTCTCTCCTATAAATCACACCTTGCTTTCTCTCACTCTGTTTTTTTCATTCTGTGTCTGGTGCTTTATTAATGTTTGCACCCTTCATGCTTGACTGAACAAGATGAGCCTCAGACTTCTGGTAAGATCCAAGCACCTTGTCATGTAGAACTGATTTTGCTTTGTTGCATTAGGATCTACTATCTGACAGCGGCTAAAACTATCGGCAGGTACACTGTACAGTCATGTGAAGACGATTTTCTTTCACAGGATTCTGTGCAGTGTGTGAAAAACTAAGAGCACCCCATGGTTCAATGAGTTGTTAGGGTCATTTTCAGAATCATTTTCTGTAGAACAACTTGTCACATTGCTGTGGAGGACTTTCAGCCCACTGTTCTTCACAGTGTTGCTTCAGTTTACAGGCATTCATTTATGCACGTTTATTAATTTGAAGCCTGGACTTTGGGCCATTGTAACACTTTGATTCTTAATCTTTTTCAGCCTTTATGTTGAAGCCGTGCTTGGAATAGTTGCTCTCTTGTGTCACCCAGTTTGGGTCAAGCTGTTGGACAAATGGCCTCACATTTGACGATAGCAGTGTTTCCCAACCATAGGTGTGCCATGAGAAATGATCAGGTGTGACATGGAAGATTATCCGGTTCCACCTGATTAGTAGATCGGAGTGACCGATCACTTAGACCAAACAATTAGATTCTCTTCCACTAGAGGGCGGTACAACTACTTGCTCTAAATAAATGGGTTGCCAACTGCCAGTAAAACATAACAGTCATGCTGTGAGATGCAGTGTGTAATAGCAATAGATAAATATTTGAAATGAAAAAGTAGTCAATCTGACCTGGGTCCTGGGGAAAATTACGGCCCAGAAGAAGGCCCTAGCATGATCAGTGGTCAGAAGAAAGCAAAAAAGGAATACTGGGGATAAACCGAGCCAATTCCACTCTACCTGGTGCACAGGGAAAAATTATGAAACTGCTTTTTGTGACATTTTTGTTTGGCGGTGTGCCATGTGAATTTTCTAATGTGAAATATGTGCTCCAAAAAATTGGGAAACACTGGACTCCTCTGACTACAGGGCCAACTGATTGCCCAGGTAATGTGGTTGCAAAACAGGCCCGAATCATCACCTCCTCCACCACCATGGCAACCGTTTGTGTGAAGTGTTTGTGATGCTGTGTTTGGTTTGGTTTTTGACAAAGATTTGCACTGTCCATTATAGCAAAAGCTCTCAACTTTGGTCTTGTCTGCCCAAAGGTCTTTATTCAGACAAAACTTTGCAAACTTAAGCTGTGGTGCCATGTTCTTTTAGAGAGAAAAGGTTTTCTCTCAGAAACCCTCCCAAACAAGCCATTCTTGTTCAGTCTTTTTCTAGTTGTACTGTCATGAACATTAATATTTATTGTGCTAACAGAGCCCTGTAGATGTAGCTGTTTATCCATCCATCCAACCATCTTCTCCCGCTTATCCGAGGCCAGGTCATGCGGGCAGCAGCCTAAGCAGAGAAGCTCAGACCTCACTCTCCTCAGCCACCTCCTCCAGCTTGTTTGGGGGAACACCAAGGCATTCCCAGGCCAGCCGAGAAATGAAATCTCTCCAGCGTGTCCTGGGTCTGCCCCGGGGCCTCCTCCAGGTAGGACATGCCCGGATCACCTCACCCAGGAAGCGCCCAGGAGGCATCCTTGTCAGATGCCCGAACCACCTCAACTGGCTCCTTTCGATGTGGAGGAGCAGCGTCTCTCTCTGAGGCCAGCCACCCTTTGGAGGAAGCTCATTTCCGCAGATCTAGCTGTTTAGTTTTCTGAAATTTCTCTGAGCATTGCTCAGTCTAAATTTGCTGGGACATCCACTCCTGGGAGTATGTTTAACACACACCTGAATGCTTCAGACCAGCAAAGTGCCAAAACCTGCGTTTTTATAGAGGTGGTTGTAAGACTTGCAGATAATCAGCTATTCAGATGTATTTGTTTAGCATCACAGGGCTGCTACTTTCCCTCGTAATTTCTGTGGGAGGAAGAGTTCTGTAAAAATATTTTCTCAGGAAAAGTGTTTGTGTTCTCATTTTCATTTTGTTCTTTTCATTTTCTACATTTATCACATTTAGCAGAGCGCGTAACTCTTTGAAGAGTCACTTTTCACCTTGCCACTGAGACAGAAACTATTGTTCACAAACTGAATATTGCAATGAAAACAAACGAGTAAAGGTGAGAAAGGTTTAGCTTTAAGCTCATGACGCTCATTAACGAAATCATCTGTTAAGAGATTTAATTTGTCATTACTGCATCATAAAAAAAAGCTTAATAATTCTATTTTTTTTATTTCTTTTTTGTGTTTATTTTTGCTATTGGTACAGGGAAAGAGGGCAGAGGTATATCCAACAGTGTAATACAGATAATGTAAAATTTCCTAGCAGGGCGGCGCTTTGCTTATCTACCATATGGGATCATGAAAGGATTCTGAAGCTCTATGAGACTGAGATAACAGACTTTGCAATAATGAGCTGCTGTTTAATCAAGAGGTGCATCTTGCCTCACGTGGATCTCTAAGCCGCTGAATGTTTACATGATTAATGAATAATATCAGTATCTGCAATAGGCACTGAAGGGGGCAACCTCAGTGTCAAATTCCTGCTGCAGTTCAAGGATTCTGAACTTCAGAAAAGCAGAAAACACTCAAGCGGAATTCACATTTTATTTCTCTGGTGAGACCATTAAAAATAGAGTCTCTGCTTGTGGATGAAAGCGCACACCTCATGCTTCTCATAATCTATTAATCCATTTAGAATGTGTCAGAAAACCCATTCTCGACCTCTATATATTTCGGCTTGTACATGTTTTGTATTTGTTATTTGGGACAAAAATAGAGGGACGGCAACTCAGCCTTTAAAACCCCTTGTTTATTAATGCAGTTATATTTAGTTATATTGCCTTTCTAAAAAGCATTGTTTAGCTTAGGTCACTCAACCGGGTGAGAGCTAAAGTCAACATGATGACCATTTAAAAGTGCTGATGAGATTCTGGCATTCTATATAGGCATGCATTTTGATTGGTTTCTTATTCTTGATGTGGCTGTGACCTTTCAAGTTAATCAGAGTAGAATTGGGTGTGTGTGTTGGGGGGGGGGAGAGAGCCACATGACGCTGTGGGATGTATTGACTGTTTTCAGCAGATGGTAAGAGCCATTTCAAATCCCGGTGGATGCTAAAAGGCCCCTACACCACCCTTTGTTCCCCCGCACATTTCCACATACACACTTTTGGAGCTGATGCCATAAAAATCAATCTTGCCATGACAGTGCTTCCCGTAGCAGCAAGGGGCCTAAATTTATTGGTCTAAATTAAGATCTGACCCAACACCTTTCTCTCAGAGGAGACAGGAAGTAGTGCAATTTGGACAGCAAACGGTGTGCGCTAATGTTGGCAAAATGAAGGTTTTCCAATGGAGCACAACAATATATATTGCCAACTGATGTGGGAATTCACTGTTCTAATTCTCAAGTATAATATTAACCTCTGCCCAATAAACTACATATTGGTAAAACTTGGGGTTAAGATTTATTGTGTATCATCTTGTTTTAACATATTGAATAGACTAACATGCTAAAAATCTTTGTACTTCTCCAGCCTTAATACTTTGATTTGCAAGCAGGATTAGGCCATGTTATATCAGATATAAGTACACAAAATGCTAGCAAAGTGCTGGCAAACAGTTTCCTTTATTACCTTATTCCACAAAGTCACATTCTGACCAAAAAGAAAAAGAAATGTCATTACAACATTTAAACCACTGAGTGATCTCACATATGTCCATCTTTTATATACAGCCTATGGGTGTCAGCTACAATGGAGCCTTTTTTAGTGGCCATTTGTTGACTTGTGACTCTCTTTGATATGAATCTCTATCAGATGTACCTTGTAAATATAATTTTCTTTCTTCCACGTAGTCTCAGTTAAACAACATTTCTGCCTCCAGCGTTGATGTATTTCAACTCGCTCCATTGTGAAGTAATTTATGGTTTATGCTTCAGTGTGCTTTTCACAACCACTATCATATGTTATTTAGTGCAATTTACCTCTCATTATTATAAAGTGTCAGTGTCCTTGATGTGCAAAAGCCATACCAAAAAAACTTTTTAATGAAAGCACTTAGAAGGGTGTGATTCTCTTTAAAATCTACTATTTGTTTACTGGTATCAATATGCTTAATGAGCTGGAAAATAACCTGCATTCAAATGGCAGCAGTTGGTGTCCAGCTTTTCCTTTGTGGCGGTGAAAAGTGATTCAAAATTGCTCAATTCAAAGGGAGTGCTGCAATCAGAGCAAAACTAACCTCCTTATTGTGCTTCCAAGCTGTCATCTCCATCAAAGGGGCTTCAAAAACTATTTGCCGTCTCTTAGAAACCATCTAGTTAGGACAGAGCTTGTGTGGAGGTGTCCTGGATCAAAGATGTGCAGAGGTCCAAATAAAACAGAGCACAGACAAGGACCAGACAAAGTTAACAATTCTATCTTTGTGCTGAGAATCTATCTACTATTACATTAATGGTAAATATTTGATATTTTATTTGAGAACAACAGGAAGCTGTTCACTGATCTCTTCTCCCTCATGGGTACAATACCATCTGCAGTGTTTAGCTCCTGTTTTATTAATGTACTGTACTAAGGCTTTGGGTTCAACATAAAGAATGTGAATAATGTCCAATGGGCTGCTGATGTTTCAGCTCACAGAAAAGGCGATGCATTATTAATTTTGCTTCCACCATGCTGATTTTGCAGCCGACACTGGAAAGATGGTCCCTTTGCAGGTTAATACACTTCCAGTGAATGGTGACAGCATTTCATTTCATTAATAACATCGCACTTAACTCATCTCTGTCAGTGAAAATTGTGTGTTTGCTTTCCTCCTGCCCGTGAGGTCAGATATCAGGGTCAGCTTTACTACAGCATCCTTGAAGCTAAACGAGCTTAAATGTGTAGCTCAAAGATACAGGGGCGCAACAGAAGCAGAACCTTAAATCTAGATCTTTTTGGGCCAAAAAGGGAGTCACGTAATACATTTTGGCCCTGGAGCTACTTTTACTGAAAGCACGGTAACCTTTGCTTTTCATTATTCTCAAAGTCTCACAAAAACTTTGATGCCAGCTTTGTTTCCATATTTTATTAAGTTGTATTGGGCTCTTTTCATTGAACCTTGCTAGCTTCACCTGGTCTCCCTCTCAAGCTCCCCCCCTATCAGACATAAAATGAAACAAATAAATAATGATGCTCACACACTGCATAAAGTTAGTAAAGTAAGGAAAAGAAGACTCCTTCCACTATTTCATAATACTGTTAACTTTAGGCTCGCGTCCAACACGGGTCAGCTTTCAAATGCTCCATTTATTTTCCCATTGAGAAACTGATGCTCCATTAGCTTTACAAAAAGAATAACAATTTTCTCTTGTGCCCTCCTTACATATAAGGCAGGAGCCTCCTGAACCTGAACAGCAGATGTCAGAAAACGTTTTCAGGTGCGTATATGCTTCGCTGGCCTCCTCACACCTGTGCAATAGTATCTTCACTCTGGCAAGTCATTCAATCTGTACTCCCTGTAGGGCTAATTAAGCCAATAATTCCAAGCCCTCTCCATGTGTTCTCCTTCATTCAGCTCTAGCCTGCAGCCTGGGTTTTTTCTAGCTCTTCAGCAAATCTGGTTTATGAAGTGGAGTAAAAAGGAAAGATCGCAAAGCAAAGTAAAAAAAAGAAAAAGAATGAAAGAATGAAAGAAAACCCTGAGGGGCAGGTAATGGACGTCCTCAGACACTTGTTATGATAGATGTCAGCGATAGCAGACCCCGGTCCCACCCCTGCATACTGGTTTTTCCAGAGCAGCAGCTCAGCAGGTAAGCAGGAGCAGGCGAAACCCTGCCTGTCTGTGGGTTACTCCTCCTCTGATGCACAGATGACCAGTGCAGCGTGAGGAAAAAGCCCAGAAGGAGCTCAGACAGTAAAAGTAGCATTATATACTCCCACCTACTCATGCACTGTGACTGCTACTGCCCTTGAAACATGGAATAGATTAAAATATGTATCAGCACATATTGGTAAGACAATCACTCTGCCTCCTCCCGTTTCGATTTCTTAGTTTTCCTTTTCAGGAAGCATCGACAGATTCTCAGATCACTTCACATTGACATTTCAAGGGGATGATACGTATCAAGGCATCAGTATTAGTGTGATAGCATGAATGGTATCCACTGCCAACAAAGTCTCAGGCTGGATCCCAGTCCATCAGGCCATGAAATATTCATCCACAATTCCAAAATGTCTGTCATGAACACTGTACGACATCGCCCCGCTTGAATTCTGGAGCACAGTAAAATGGAGCCATACCATTGTAAGTTATGAAATATTTTTTCACACACTGGATTGGTAAATGTGTTTTACACTGTTTAGGATGCAGAGTAGCCATAGAAGTGTGTAAGAATAGAGCCTCATTGCCTCAGTATCTTGTTTCCTGATAAGGCAGAGCTGTCACAGTCGCACACTGTGTGCAGCAACATGTTTCTGTTGCAAACAGCTCTGAATTCAAGCCAAATCCCTCGACTACCTGCCATCAGACATGGTACAGTTACCACAGGCCGCAGATATCCGCTTCTTTAGCACCCATTAGCAAGCAGACAAGGATTTATCAGTAATGTCAGGGAGGCATTAGCAGACCTAATGAAATTTCACGTTGTTCTTCAAGCAATATTATCCCTGTGACCCCACTCTATTCACTACAGCAAGGTTTAACTACTGAATGTCAAACAGCTAGCTAAGCCTGTGGCATCAATCTGGGTTGTGTTTCTTTTTTTCTTTTTTTTTCTTATCCATGCTTATTTGGATTTGTGTTCCTCTCAGAATAATAGAAAATAATGACAACCCCCCAGCCCCTTTCAGTCTGAGGTGGGCTGCAAGTTAATGACATTGGGCCATGTTGCGCTTGGCTGCATCCCCACACATAATTATGGTGTGATTGTCACAAAAATCGCACTCACCACAATAGCTGCTGTAAATCCCCCTCCCCTATCTTTAGTGTGCTGGGACTCCAACCATAACTGCCCTGAAATGAGTAATTAAAATTTTGCTTTATAATGATAGGTGCAGCCTGGAAATTAATTGCCATGGCTAAAATACAAATTCTGTTTTTATATGAGAGCACCTGAAGTAAGAAAAGTCATAATACTTAGGTGAACTGCTTGCCCACTCGCTGTGTTTATTGGTCTAAAATCATAATCTTTTTAAATGTGTGGCCGCATGAATGAGTGAACAGAGAAGGGGGAACCCCGTTAACATGGCTATTAGCTTCATAAACTATAAATGTAACACCATATAAAACATATAAATCTAGACTACATTTAATGAAACCTCCTTTCTTCTTTTATGGTTTTGTTTTTAGCTTTATTTGCTTTCTAATACCTCCAATAAAGCATAATCGCGTACCTCTCATTTCTTCCTCACTTCCTCAACATGTGCAAATATAAAAAGAGATACAGAATATAAGACAAAAACAATTGTAGTGAGCTGGAAAGTCAATGACCAGATGTATCCTTCAACACAGCCTGAACTCTCTTAGGCATCTTCAGGGATAGTTCTCGAGCTTCTTGAAGGACATTCAAAGTCCTTCTTTGGATGCTGGCTGCCTTTTATTCTGGTCTCTGTCGAGATGATCCCATCACTGCTTCAATAATATTGACTTCAGCGCTCTGGGGAGACCAATCCATGACTGATGATGTTCCACACATATCCAAATATGCTTTTACTGCACTGGCAGTGTGTTTGGCATCACTGCCAGGCTGAAAAATTAAGCCTCTCATTGACAGTGCTTGGGGGGTTCTTTCTAGATGGTATTGCATGGTGGATTAAAATTTGCAATTTTCCGTGTTTTGATAATACCCTCAGTTTTGACAACATTTCCATTGCCACTGGCTGAAATGCAGCTCAAAACCATGACAGAACCTCCATCGTGTTTTACAGGTGGCTTTTTAGCCTTTTCTCCCTGTTTCTTCCTTAAGAATGGCTTCTTGAATGACACTACTGAGACCAGTTGTGATAGGGCTTCAGTGAACACTAATTGCATCAAACGATGGGCTGGTTGCATGATGTCCTGTGCTTGAATGATTTATAGGCCACAGAACATGACGATTTCTTATCTGCATGATTTTGAGATACTATTAATCTGCTGTAGATATTTTTTAGACTGCCATGTCTTTTTTTGTCCTCCATGTTTCCTCACATTTCTTTAAGGACACAGCATGCCACGATATGCAAAAAATACTATTTGATGCCTGTCAAACTGTGATATCTTGGGCATTTTTATCAATGAAATTTAAAAAAGGGGGGAATAAATTGTACTTTTGTGACACGCTAGTAACAAAATGCCAAAAGATACCATTCAAAATCTGTGATTTACTAAGTTGTCTGTTATGGTTCATTCTTTGTTTACTGGTTAAGTGACTCAGTAAACAAAGAAAACTTTGTAATACCTCCAGAAATCCTGGAGAACTATTGCTCAAGATCATTTTAATTGTAAGAATTACAGTTCGCTCTAACAATTTGGTTCCTCCTGATGTTGAGTCTGTGGCCGTAGCAATAGTTGGAACACTGAAATTAACTAAATAAGTTTGTCTAAAATGTGGCAGTCGACACAAAACAGCAAACAAGTCAAATAAAAAGTCTTTTCTCTCAAATCAGTAACAGTGACGCAAAAGTGAGAAAATCTGCTGAATTAGCCACCACCAGTAAAAGTAAATAGCCTACAATGGAGTCTAAGGCTCAGAGCAGACACCTGATTACATTTGAATCAGGCATCTCGAAATCTGTCACATCAAAGCAAATACTTTATAACATATGGAGGTGTGCAGAAGCTAGTTGAACAGGGTCACAGCGACGGTCTTAAATATAATGTAGACGAAAACACAAGTAATTAGAACTCTGAGCAGTCTGATACTGAACTTTGCAATGAATGGTTTTCCAGGATGTTGTTTCTCTGTGTCTTAAATTGGGCTTCCCAAAGGAGCTGCCGTTGCACCACACTGGGACAGCTTATGAGTAGTGGGGAGCTACATCGCAGACTTGGCAAATTATGAAACCAGGACACACACACACACATGCACACACTCTCATGTCCTGCTTCTCCCTCCTGCAGACCTCTCCTGGGACCTACCTCCAAGTTCAGGTGGTTAGTCGTCATGGTAACTGCAGTGAATGAGGGCTATTTGCATTGTTTCTGCTTTCATCTCTAAAACCATGTCATTATCCATACAGTACAGGTACTCGTGTTTATTTGCCTGCTCCAGCCTGCCTGATTGTCAGTCTATTTGTCTGTCCGCCTGCTTGTCTATCTTCTTCAGTCAGCATCTGCCTTACTTCTCCTCTGCTGTCTTTTCTCTGCAGTCAGTCTGTGCACTAGGTATCACCGTCCATTCCAGCTAAGGTGATAAGGTGGTAATAGTGGGGTAGTAAGGTGGAAGATGGACAGTAATAACATGGAAATAGCAAAGTATTACCTCCTAATTACCTAGTAGTGTCAAAATTATTATCTTGTATCATAAGTAGTTACAGCTGACAAATATTACACTGAAATTAATGAAATTACGGTTACCCAGCTCATATAGTGGTGTATTAATTGTTTCCAATATATTGATATACCATTACTAATTGGGTTTGCCTCCTGGGCATACAGTTGTTTCCACATTATTACATTATTATTACAGTTTCTGACCTGTTAGTGCCCACTTATATAAATTTAAAAGTAATATTACTTTGCAATAACCAGTGTTGGTACAAGATCATTACTTGGTAATTTCTTGCATATTACTTTGGTAATTAGCTGGCTTTAACCTGCTATTTTCATATTATTACCCTCTTTCTTCCACCTTATTACCCCACTAATATTACCAAGCTATAGTGTAACTGTGCACTATTCCTTACATTATGCATTTACCAGACCTGCATCTTGATATGGTGCACAGCTGGAATGTGGCATGCGTCTTCATCCACACTCTTTGTTCTGTACTCATTAATTAACATATCAACAAGCCGTACAAGCATACATCCTCCTCTGAACTATTTATTTACACACCTGAGAGGTTTCACACAAAAGCTAGACATAAACATGTAGCTGTATCATGCAGATGAGCATTCATATTACATGTGAAATGTGCAAGGACGAAGGTTTGACGACACTAATCACATATGTGTTCTGAGGAACACCCAAGTTGTGAGGACCACTTCTGACATCTGCTGGCCATGATGTGAACATCATGTTTTAAAGTAAAACAAACTGACCAGTGATGGCAAGAAGAAGCCAAACAAGCGATGACGGTTGAATTATTCACTAATTAATTTTAACCAAGAAGGCACTTATCTACAATTTGTCATCATAAACTATGAACATGTAGAACCAGGAACCAGAGGTAACTATTTCTTATATTTTGTTTACTACAAAAGCAGCAGCATCCTTGACTATGCAATTATGACTCAAATCAGAGTACATCTGCATGAAATTCAAAGCAGAGAAGAGCACAAAATTACGTCAGGCCAACCTGCAGCCCACCAACGATTTCTGCGACAAACTGTTAAAAAGTACACGGTGATTAAATTCAAATGCTAAGGTTGTCTCCTGAGAGATGTCTTTCCTTTAAAAAAGCAAAAACCTGCTCCTCCATTCACTGCTCACAGCTGCAGTAATTGGAAAGAATTTTTAAGCAATGAAAAACACTCCCCCCCCCCCTTCCCCCCCCCCCCCCCCCCCCCCCCTTGCCTGTTTCTCTTTCACTGTGCCACTTCTAAATGGCTTGGTTTCAACATTAAAGTGCAGTTACTGCATATACAAACACCTGTCAGAAAATGTGCATTATGGTACAAATATGTGAGGATATGTCCTGAGAGACTTGCCTCTATAAGCTAATATATATATATATATATATATATATATATATATATATATACACATACATATCTGAGAAGAAAGAAAGTGGGCTTTCACAGAAGGATATATAAAGGGCCCTGCATTCAGCTGCGTTTCATTGTGAGTATGGATATAGCCTAAGCCCGTTTTTCACAACAAGCCGAAGAGCTCGTTGCTGAATTCACATATCCATATCCAATTGCTCAGTGTTTTGTCCACACCAATTTCCACCTCTCCGCGGCACGGTTCATTTCAGAACAGCGCTGCATTCTGAAGTCATTGTTTGTGAAATAGACAATTTTACCTGTAAATGTTTTGTTTTGACGAGCAAACATCAAGCCAGAACAGCCAAGCAAGATAGACTCCAACAGAGGAATAATGAGCCTTTTTCCTTAAACGGGATCCTTTGTAGTATGCACTGGCACTTAGGTATAAAGAAAACAATCACATATTTATGCAGAAAAAGAAGCTGTAAATGCAATTTTGACAATATAGTCACTATCCTGCAGAGAGTGGTTTACAGTAATGGTGTTCGTGTTTTGCAGGCCATGAATCCAAAACAATGCGCTAAAAGATGCTAAACAGGCCCTGTTCAAATGAGAGTTATTTATATTTGAGTCCCTGTGCATATGAAAATACTGACTAGTAGAGTTTTAACAATTATTTTGTGACATTAGAAGGGGGAAAAATGTGAAGTTAATTAAATTCATTATACTTTTTGAGGAAAAATAAAACTTCTGTTCTGTTTTCTCATATAATTCAATTCAATTCAATTCAATTTATTTATATAGCGCCAAATCCCATCATATAAGCTTCCTTCAACCCGCAGTTCAAGACAGGGAGTCATGGATCCTAAAGCTAAAGCTCAAAATAAGCTACAGAGTGGACGCTGCAACCAGCATGTGAGGATATGATGGGCGCTGGAGAAACATGTGCTGGCACTGAAAGCTTAATCCATCTTATCGATGACAGGTCGGTGTCTCCGTGGAAGCCATACGATCGATTGCACTTGATCCGCTTAAATATCAGGAGTGCTGACATCCCTCTCATCTCCGTGTCTCACCCAATCAGGATTGATTGCGGCACTTCCACAGTCCTCCATGGACAAGTGACTGGCATTAGTTCCTCATGTTTAATATTGATGATACTACACACTGATCCCCTAACAGCTGTCTGCTGTGCTGGGGAGAGGCTTAAAAAAAATCACTGATTATACAGTGATCTCTCATTCAATACCAGTTTTCTAATTATTCACTCACCTACTTACTCTGAAATGCAACTGATAAATGTGTTTTTTTATTTATTATTTTAAATGAATATATATATATCAATTGGCGTACATGTAAATAAGAGTGTAAGGAAGAATTACTGAAATGCGTGCAGAATTTGGATTATAAAATCAGTTCATATAATTTAAGAAAATAGAGGAAACCAAATATAATGTTTCTGAGAGGATGAGATGAGAGTTTTGTAGGCAAATCAAAGGAACGTGTTGACAAAATGCAGTCAAATTGTAATGCAGTGGTTGGGTTCAAATAAATAGTTTAAACCATTAATTAAAAAAAAAAATCTCTCAAACAGTAAAGCTCACAAAAATTCACCAAGGATGTTGATTTGATTCATGGCTTGTTGTGCTGCCGAGTGGACATTAAGGAGTTCAATGTATTCCTTGCTTTTATGTATTACATTCTCTTGTCTTTGAAAGAAGAACAAAACAGAAGTGCTCTCAAAAATTAAGCATGGCCGTCACACGTGAATCAAACCAAATATGTGAAGGACACTGTCAGTGCTGTGTGAAAGAGTTGTTGGCATTGGAGATTTACAACGCTCAAGATCCTCGATGGTCGAAATCTCAGACAGGCTCTGAGGAGGGGAAGAGAGCCAGAGTTTAATAATAACTAATGATTAAAGGCAATGTGGTGTATAAACACATAGTAAAAAATAATGAGTGAAGAAGAAACAATAAGTGCCTCATGGGAAGCCCCCACCAGCCTAGGCCTATTGCGACATATCAAAGGCAGGGTTCAGGGTCACCTTATCCAGCCCTAACGATAAGCTTTATCAAAAAGGAAAGTTTTAGGCCTAATCTTAAAAGTAGAGAGTCTCTGTTTCTCACACCCAAACTGGGAGCTGGTTCCACAGAAGAGGGGCCTGAAAACTCAAGGCTCTTTAGAAACTCTAGGAACAGGAATAAACCTCCAGTCTGAGAGCAAAGGGCTCTATTGGGATGATAGAGTACTATGAGGTCTTTAAAACAAGACAGAACCTAATTATTCAAGATGTATGTGAGGAGAAGAATTTTCTTTCTAGTCTCTGTAATTAGTGAATGTATCATTCTGAAAGCTTTTCAGCTTGATAATAATGAAGGACAATGGTCCAGCTGAGAAGTAATAAATGCACAAACTAGTTTATCGGCATCACTCTGAGACAGAATTCGCAGAACACTGCAAAATGTAAGAAAGCAGTCCTTATTTGTTAAATATGCACATTGAAAAACATATCTTGGTCAAAAATACACAGTGTTGCTAAAGGCCAAGGTAAGGATTTCCAGAGTGAGTATCTGGTTAGACACCACGTTTCTAAGACTTTTAGTTGCACACCTCAGTTTTATTGAGCAAACAGGAAATCCGATGTCTTCCAGGCTTTTATGTCTTTAAGACATGTCTGTAATTTAACTAATTGGTGAATTTTATCTGACTTCATGGACAGATAAAGCTGGGTATCATCTCCACAGCAACATAAATTATATGCATTCTAATAATATTGCCTAAGGTAAGCATGTAGAGTGTAAATAGAATTGGTCCCAGCACAGAACCCTGTGGGACTCCAAAACTAACCTATTGTGTGTAGAAGACTCCCAATTTACCATGAACAAACTGGAATCTATTAGATATGATCTAAACAACTGCAGTCCAGTATATTTATTACTTAGAGCATGCTATAATATATGTGGTGTAGTGATCAGTGGTATTGAATGCTGCCCTAACTGACTACTACTATCAGAGAAGAACTTTCATAATGAACATTTTTGCAAACCAAATATTAGAAAACACGTAAGCGTATGAAAACATTGTGCAAACCTGTGTTAATCATTGTCTAGAAAATCCATCATCACAACCTTAAGTTTAGAACTGCATGACAAGATGACATCTCAGACACCAGCAAGGAAGGCACAATGAAATTTGGTGCCTCACATTCAACCACCGCATCTAGCAGTTCGATGTAATTGGTCCTTCCTGTTACACATCTTGTCGCCAATATTCAAACTGTCGGGGAAAAAATAATAATAATAATGTTTTGTTCTTTTGTTGTAGATGCATTTTAATCTGCAGAGATACACAGACTCTATCCTGTGCCGCTTCACAAAAAAGCCACCTCGTGTTTTGCCATGTGAGCAAATTAAATTGGAAGTAGTGACAGCCGGGTGCTCCGTTTCCATTAATAAAGCTCTGATATGGTGTAAAGGGAGTGCATGCATCTACTGTGAATTTCTTGCTGGCAGTCTGAATTCAGCGCAGAAATGGTGGAGTCCTACCTTAAGAAGCCCCTTATAGAGAGATTCTTATTTTAAGTCAAGTTTGAATCGCTGTTGCAGAGAGCCCAAATAGCATCAAAAACAAGCCTTAACCGCATGGAACGGATATGTCTTAAGGATTATAACTACATTATCCTTTCCACACACCACAGAAAATGTCCTAAGTTGTGATCTGGTTTGTGTGACTGCTCCATCCTGAGGGACTTGCTGATGGCTCTCTGAACTGTTTGGTGGTGTCTTATATTTGTTAAATATAAGTGTCCTCACGGGGCCTCCTAACAAAGTCATTGACCTTTTCTCTGACATCAACTGTATTTCAGTTCAGAGAACACTCAAACAGCCGAAGCTGCAGCTCAGGAGATGTGGGCTGTGTGCCATGATTAACACTCTTCCCTCCCAATCTCTGACAACCACAAGGGCCACTCTCCTCGCGTGATACACTTCTTCTGAAATTGAATCCCCTGGTTTTTTTCTTGGTTTTGATGTAATCTCACTTGGTACGACCGCTTCTCACGGGCCACCAATTTTTTTTTCCATTTCCAGCAATAAAGTATTATGTGTTAGCTGACTTCAGCAGCAGCTCCTAAAATGGGTTTGGTGGTTTTCAGGTCAGTACGGGTATTCATCAGAGCTGTTCCCTGCTGAGGATGTAATGATCAAAGTTTGTGTGCCACAGACTTAGCACAATTTACAGTACTCCCAAGTGCCCTTGCACATCACTCTGCATGGCGCTCAGCTTATCGTGGTTCAGACCAATTATATGACCCGATGACGAGAATGCAACTGCTGTTCTGTACCAGTGGTTTACCAAATAAATAAGTGCTTAATGACCCTCTCACTCCCCCTTTTCAACTTAATTAGGGGGGGAACAGATTTGTTGGATGGATGACTCTACAGCAACAGACTGTGAATCTGAAACAGGGGACTGCCAGCCCTCCATTCATTGTGCGTATTGTTGAGTGCAGCTGCTTGATTGCTACCCAAGCCACTTAACTATAGCTGACCACCAGCAGGCCCAGCTGTGTGGCTTCAGCCATTTTAACATCCTGCTGCAGCACATTTGGAGGGAAACAGTTAAAACGGTCATGCAACTAATTCTGGTGGCTAATGTGTCTCTGTAATGATGTGCTTATATATGTGCGCGTGTTTCACTGATGGATAACTATTAAATATATCTCTCACTGTTTGTTATCTTTTACGACAAATAAGGGAGAGTTAATGATGAGTCACTACAGTACAGTAAATCTCCATCTGATTGGTCTACAGATGACAAAAAGAGAGAGAAAAAGCAAAGCTCAAAATTCAGCAGTTTGAATTGAACGTGTAACACTGTAATGTGGGTATGGTGGTGATAATCACCTATTTAACCTTTAATTTTAAAAGAAACTTAGAAGGGACATGTATTGATTTCTTTGGTCAATAATTTAAAACCCCAAATGTAATAATAAGATTGTTCCCTACTGGATTCACATTTTGGCTGTCGACCTACCCAGAGGCTAACTTACCATCATAACTGGTTTCATAGGAATTGATTTATATTTTAAATAAGTACCTATCTGTATATCTGTTCTGTATATAATAGAGAAATGATTAACAACACCCCAAAACACAATACTTTCCATATGGTTCACATGGTCCTGATGGTCATCTTCGGCTTTATTTGACTAAATCGTTGTCTGTTAAGCTGTATGTCCGTGATATTCAAGGACTTTATTTCAAATTTTTTCCTTCTGCATTTTGTGGAGTCGAATGAAATTCTGTCGTGAATTCAAATATTTGTGAGATTTAAGTTACGTAAGGTTGACACGCATTAAACATGACACTGAAACAAACACAAATGTGAATCATAACATCACATCACAGAGGGATGATGAAATGAACTAAGTATATACAAAATTCAACAGACCTGGGATTTATAATAAATTGATGTAACAATTTTGTTGCAGTTTCGTTTAGACTGACCCACCCGTTAAGGAGAAGAAAGGCTCCATACAGATAAACATGCATATGTATGCTATCATCATTACGGTTGATCATGCAGTAGATTATTTTATCAACTTTTATAACCAGTTTATTACTTTTTTTTTCAAAACTGCCTAAATGCTTAAAGGGAAGATGACAATAGCTCTAAAATTGTTTGGCTGCTTTGAAAATCAAGCCAACTGTGCCCACAATTGTTATTAAAGTCATTCCCCTAGCTTTACATATCTCAAGACCCCTAAGAAAGACAGTAGAATAACCCCTCCCTCTCATACATCAGCAAAAGCCATGTAAGTTTAATGATTAACACAGCAGAGGCCAAAAACAACCAGAATCTGAGAATAAAAGGAAGAAGATTAGCGTGCCTCAAGTGAAGGTAGCTTCCACTCATTCTCCATGCTGAGGCAATTACAATCTTATTCAGCGACAGCTGGCTGGATGGACTTCTTTGTTTTTGTGCTTCTGTATAATGAAGAGTCTTATGTGACTCCTGTTGAAAATGCATCCTGTTCGTGGTTTGACATCATTATCTTTTTCTTATCCCTGTCCTTTCATGCAAAGTTTGCCTTTGCGGTGCTTGCATCTGTAAATATTTTTTGCCATATGGTCTAAACCGCTGCTTTACAATAGGGTCTAAAGTAGCTACCAACAAACTAGTAACAAAGTAATAAATCAACTAACAACTGATCGGCCTGTCTTTTCCCTCGTGTTTCCCTGGGATTATAAAATGTTACATAATGAGCCACATCTCATTAAACTAGTAGCATTTCAAATATTTTCATTTTTAATGATCCCCAGCTGTTTCTGTGTCTTTATGGCGATGGCAGCTGTCCCCTGAAAGCAGTACATGATGCTGTCTTATTCACAGACACGAGTATCTGTGAAAGGCAGTGAATGGAAGTGATGTACCTGCTAACCCCTTTTTAGAAATGAGCCTCTGCCAACACCTTTCAAAAAGCCGAGCATTCCTTACGGCTAATAAATCCAAGGTGGTAAACGTCCAGGGTCAGACTTGCCCGCAGAGCTCAGATCGTGTCCAGCAGGTACAGAGAGTGCTGTCCTCAGACATCCAGTAGAAAATGAGTAATAAGGAGTATTTTGAACACTCAAGTAGTTTAGTAGGTTTGTGGAGCTGCTGAGCAGCAGACATATCTGTCCTTCAGTTAGGACTGTCCATAGTGCACCACGACACTTCTTCCTGATAAGTCTCACAGCATCACCAAAAAAGGTGTGTTAAGATGTGTTTATCCATTCAAATATTGCCAAGGGCCGGGCACTAGTCCAAGTCTCTCGCTCTCTAACACACAGCCTCAGCCAATCGCACCGCTGTTGTTGCAGTCCAGCTGGCAATGAAATGATGCTTTGAAGTTGGTAGAGGCCAAAAAATCTGCTGGAATTGCATGAAGGGTAGCGGTTATGAGTGCTTCTGCCAGTAGTAAAAATACTTTAGCTACTATGCTTGAGATAACGTTGAAACAGTTGGAACAAAGAGCTTTAAATGACTATAACTAAGATCTTTCTTTTTTCTTCTTTTTTGTGTAGCCTCATAGTTTAGTTCTTTTTTTTACTTCATTAGTGGGAAGATTGTACACTTATTACTGATTATCACACAGACAAATTAAATACAGAGGACATTTGTGTCCCTGTGTATCAACATTTCAGCAGCAAAAAAGTGCCATGTTCATATTTTGCCTCTTTAAATGAGACTTGCGCCATTCAGCACTCATTCAGCAATATTAAACATGCAGTATAATGATCACTGATTGCAAATTGGTACCAATTATTTCATCAGACACTTTCCATTCTAGAAAAAAAATATGTAATTAACATAAAAATGTACATGAAAACCACTTTTGGACTTTTGTCTACTCCATTTGTATAAAATGCTTAATTAGGCCACAATAACCAGACGATTGCACTAACATGTGACGAGACAATGGGAAAATAATATTCTTACCACCAGATTTCGCTGTAAAGAAGTCTAGCATCAAATATCTTTTGCTCACTTGCCAAAGCTGTAAAAATCGTCATGCGCGTAAATCAAACAAGACCTAAAAAACAAAAAGATTTCTCTACATCTGTTGGTCCCTGGACATTATAATTTGAGCTTGCTGGCCTCCACCGAGCCTGTAACCAGGCCTGTGTCCCATTTTCACAACACTGATTATTCTTTAGCTTCGGATCAGAATGAATCAGTGATCAAAGACCAGCTGGCTTTTCACAGTTGGAATCCTGAGCTCGATCCTAGATATGAAAGAGAATTGCTCTCTGACACCTGTTGATCTAACTAAAGAACTACAGCTGCGTCTAACAAGAACTATTGATTTGGTAAGTGCATCAAACAATGCAGCTCATGATAAAAATGTCATAGAAAAGATGGCAGTATGCTAGTGCGAGAGCCTTCTGGGAATTTTGGGGGTCATGCAGAAATAAAGAACCTTTTGTGTTGAAATACTTTCGCTGTTGGCTTGACAGTGAACCCAACTCTTGTCCTGTTTGGTTGCAGAAGGGTTAACTCTCTTAATGCAATATCTGTGATGCATATCAGATGTCCAAGGACCCGTGAATTCCTGCCCTGATAAGCTGTCAAGAGCATTGCCCTGTCTACAAATTGTGTATGAATGTGTGTGTCTATGCACGCGCGTGTGTGTGTGTGTAGTGGGGGAATTGAGAGAGCGAACGGACAGCCTCAAGGTTATATGCTATTAAAAACAAGACTGCATAAATTCCGCCTAATAATTCATAATAATAACCCCCCGTTTGTTGGTTGCTTGTTTATCCCACATTCATTAACATGCCAGCCTCATGGTGCTCATACTGCAAAACGTCTTAGGAGTGGGAGTGAGCGAAAATGATTAGAGGGCATATGGAAATGATTATAACCTGCTGAAGTGGAAGCATCCCAGATCCACAACACTCATATACATACCCTTATGAACAGTGAGGATTAAGTAAGTCGATTAGTAAGTAGTCCTTCGTGAAAGTGTACATTGTATATGTGTGTGCGCTATGGGTTGTGGGTGTGGGACTGTGTCACTGTCTGCGCTTCATTACGCTCAACTATCTTGGCTCTCTTTCAGTCTCCTTGGCCGTCACTTCCTTGTTCATGATCTGAGAGACTCCTGCGGTGCCCTTGAGTTTAGAGCCTTGGTTTTTCCTGTTTGAAGCCAAAAACAGGAATTCTTGTTCCCCGAGTTCTTTCTAAATATCACTTTGCCTTTGCTTATATATTGAGTAAATACTAAAAATGCACCTTTTGAATGCACCGTAAAGTAGCAAAATTACAAATGACAGTAATGCTATAATCAGAGTAATTGCCGGAAGAGTGAGGCATTTTTCTTACTGTTTCAAAGCAGAAGACAAACAGTCAAACTTAACCAAAGACCATGAAACCTGTGTTGTTTGGCAAGTTCAGGAAGTACAAAATAATATGACCCTCTATCATAATTCTGTTAATTAATTAACTTTATTTTAACACAGGAGAGTGCAATGACCTGATGAAGTTAAAATTGATGATCAGAATCAGGAGGAAAGGTGATTTAAGTGGCGTTGAACATGTCGTGGCTGTTGTACTGCTCTACTGATCTAATGGGATTTTCCCTCAGAATGATCTTTACAGTTTACAGAGAAGGGATTGAAAAAGTATCCAGTGAGCAGCAGGTTTCTGGGAGGAAATGCCTGATTCATGCCAGAGGTCAGAGGAGAATGGCCAGACTGCTTTGAGCTGCTTAGTAAGGCAGAAGTGACTCAAATAACCACTTGTTACAACAAAGATATGCAGAAGAGCATGTCTGCAGCAGCCCAGTTTGAAACAGATGAGCTACAGCAGCGGAAGACCATACAAGGTGCTAGGTCTATCAGCTAAAAACAGGAAACTGAGGTTACAGTTTGCAAAACAAAGTTGGATAACAGAAGGTCTGAGAAATGTTACCTGGTCTGATATTTCTCAATTTCTGCTGCTACATTTGGATGATAGATGGATCCATCCTCCCTTGTATCAACAGGTCAGGGTGGTTGTGTAATGTTGTGGGGGATAGTTACTCGGTGCACTTAGTACCAGTTAAGCATTATTAAATGTCAGTCAATTCAAGTATTGTTGCTGACCATGTCTATTCCTTTATGACTATAGTGTACAAATCTTGTGGTGGGAGAGGGATAATGCACCATGTCACCGGCTTAAAAAGCTCAGATCATCGGAAGGGCCTTTTACATACAACTGCACCATTACGTTCTTTTCTATGGTTTGTACCGTGTAATAATGGTTTCCTCTTGCATCGAGCAAAGTGCAGCAGGCTGGGGGGCACGTGTGCATGCCACAGTCAAAGTTAAACTCTAAGCGTTGCACTGTTCTCAGGACAGTGGAATGTATATTCATGCATCTAACAGAAATACAGAACGACAGGAAGCAGGAGCGCATAATAAACAGAAAGACCATGAGCAGGCAGAACAAGTGACGTAGTCCAGGCAGAGCATGAAGGCCAGTGCAAAACAAATTTTGGACTCTTTGCTCAACCTAGCAGTCATTGAAGTGCACGCCACTCTTTATGTGACTTCTTGGTTTCTTGAACAACTCCACAGTCACCAGATCTAAATCTAAGAGAGCACTTTTGAGATGTGGTGAGAGGGAAGATTCGCATCACAGGTGTGCAGCAGAAAAACACTGTGTGATGCTATCGAGTCAATAATGATCCAAATCTCTGAGGAACGTTTCCAGCATCTTGTTGAATCTGTGCCACAAAGAATTAAAGTAGTTCTGAGGACAAAAGAGGTTCCAACTCGGTACAAGCTAGATGAACCTAATAAAGTGGCCAGTAAGTGTATATGCCATTACAAGTGGCCAAAGTTTTAAAGAATAAGGTCAACATATGTCCATGTAGTCCCTCTGCATGCATAGTTTATGATTAAAACTGCTCTAAACATTCCCCTTCAGATGGGTTTCTCCACTATTGTTACTCTACGATGATAAAGAAAGGAAAAATTCTAACTATGGGCACAGTTTGCAGGGGTCAGTAAATCAGAAGAAATTCGAGCTGAGCATTCATACAGTGGATGAACCGAGGGGCTGCACTAAGGCCAAGTATAAAATAAATAAGGATTATTTTCAACTATGAATTAAGCATACTCCAGCAGAATCCAACAAGAACATGCTGACAAAAAATACGCAGGAAGTGAACAGGTCTCGCTCTGTTTTGGATTTGATTTTAAAATTTGTCCAGTGTAAAGGTGACAGGAAATGAGGAAGGAGAAAGTAGCAATGCAATGAATCAAAGGTCACCAGCCAGATTTGAACCCATTACATTGTGGATACATGTTCTGCATCTTAAATCCCCAATGAATTCCAAACAATTCATCATCACTTGCTGTATCAAGAGGCCGGAATATTAATGTATTCCTAGTCAGTTTCCTCATTAAAAATGTCACAGGCTCCAAATCTATGCTCAGACTGAAGATCAGTTAAGCAACAGCACACACACATATTCACAAAAGTATGTAACCTGAAGTCTGCTGCAACTCTGCTGACTGAATGCAGAAGCAGAAGCTAAATGACCAAAAGGAAAGAAGTGGGTTTCAACCTTGAGTGTAGGAATTTAGGAAAGTCAAAACATAGTGGATAGTGAACTGCTGTGCATAGGCTCAGAGGTAGAGCAAGTAATTTTGTTAAGCTATTTATTAGAAAATAAGGATGTTGCACTCTTGCATAAATATACATTGATTAGTGTGATGTTTATGTATACTGTATATGGCCAGAGACCAGCTATATAGGTAGTAGGCCTTATAAGTTACTTTTAATTTAAAGATCTGAAATAGCTCTTTCAAACTATATAAGGGCATTTAACATTGGTGCATTATATCATCTCTTTCTCATTATGTCTCCTCCTCCCTCATTGCCACCTAATCCTCTTCTTCCTCACTTCAAGCCTCATCTCCTGAACTGAAGTCAGAGCTCTCAGAGCCCGTCCGTCTGTAGATTAGACATGTGACCATAAACAGTTTGATTACATTCTCACATCGTAAAAGAATATATTCGCTAAGTGTCTGATTCGAACAGTGTTAGATTCATTTCAAAGAATGTTGCACGAACACTGGCTAACGTCAGCTAACAGTGCCCAACAGCAGCACTTAGGAAGAGAAAAGTTAAAGATACTTTCAACATTTCACATCAGTATCACTGTCATCAGACAGGAGTTAGCTTCACTGACACAACGACTCATATTGGACTCCTTTCACAAAGTTTTACACCTTCCTAAAGAGTAAATAGACCTGGATATTCAGCAATATTGACAGCTGAGGTAAACAGCAAGAAGCCAGGCCACACTGTCCACAGATTTGTTTGTCCTACTGCGGACACCGTAGTTAGGATTATCCACTTGATTTGCAGAGGGTGAGAGAACTGAATCCAGCTGACTGCAATCTGCAACCTACTGACATCGAGTGGTGAGATTTTAAAAACTGCACCTTTAACTTTATTATAGGGTCCCCTGTGGTTAATTTTGATGAAACAACTGTCTGTCTGAAAACTGTCAAGCACTGAATAATAATTAATATTAATAAAACTGTTTTAAAGTTAAGTTCTTCAGAAAAGTCTGAACTCTGCTATTTAAAAGACAACATGAGTTTTAGATGAAAGTAGTTTCTGCAAAGTAGCAAAGCTTACCTCTTGAGGAAAGCAGTTAGGATGGTCAAAGGAGCTGCAGCAGCACGCAGCACTGACATAGCTGTATCAACAAAGTAATAACGACTGCAATGAGCGGAGAATATTAGCAGTGCTGAGCGCCTGGATGTTATTAGCTGCGTTTGGAAACCCCCATTCAATTTCAGAGATGTAAGTCTGTTCGGTCTGACAGTGATGGAAATAAGCCATTCTCCTTCTTCACTCCTGAGCTGCAGCTACAGTGAGGAATAAGACAAAAGGCACTCTCAGAACACACTCAGTGCCAATTACCTCAAATGCCACACTGATGTGTGTTCACTCTTGAACTTTCTCACTGAAAATGTCACTTTATGTGGAAATAGCAAGTAAACAGCATTTGACACCGATTGCTGCTTTTGCCACTTTCAGTAATGACTGCAGCCTTGTTCCGTCTCAGCCCAGAACGGCTTCACTGCTGCTTGTGCACGTCTATGTTGCGCCGTTACTCATTGCTATGTATTTTTACATTTTGCTTTATATTGCGTTCTATTGTTTTGTGCTAGCTGCTGCTAAACTGCGTCACTTTATGTCGAGCCATCGTTGTGTTCTTGCACTTTCTTTTTGTTCTCTGGTAACCAGCAGGATGCTGACAGGTCAACAGCCTCCCAACCAAAGATAAAAAAAAGTGTCATGTCTCTAAAAAAGAGGCCTCAAGCAGCAGTGAGAGAGCAAGCGGTGGCTGCGGCAGACTATGTGATCACGTTTACAATGGCGCTTGAAAAACTGTAAAGCCTGTAGACTTTTCTATATTTCTACATAAATATGATCTAAGACATCATTGTGGTTTGTAATTCCGAGTACAAAGAGAACATAAAACAATAATACTCATCCTTTTTGTATTTATGAAATGTCTGCAAAAGCATGAACTTTTCCTTTCACTGTCTGTTTGTGCAGCAATAAGGGCGAATTTAAATTTTCTTCATGGATCAGTATCCTGACATTTTTCTGTAGAATTTGCTGTTAAACAGGTCCAAACAAAGACAATGAAGCTTGCTGTGTGCGTAAGTTCTGTAAAGCTATAATCACTCATCTTCCTGCTTTCCTTGGTGTTTGAGTTGCTAGCCTGATCTTTACATCACATGCACTTTATACCAGGCTGTCAAACTCAGTTCTGTTTCCCAATCATTTTCTTACCCAGTGAGCCCTTGTCCGAGTGCTCTTCTGTCCCTCTGCCTTTCAGAGTCTCATGCATGTGACCCATTTCCTCCTGGTCAGTTAGACATCTTCAACCAAGTGTTCCCATTAACGACAAACTCTTTCCTTGAAATGAATTCCAAATGATTTTTCCATGTTTAACTACCACCATATTGTTTCACATATTGAATAAGGGTGGCAGATACCTACTCCACCAAAGGGAGTAGCTCTGTATGTTTGATGTGGCAAAAAATTTTCACACCAGACGCCCTTCCTGACACAAAGGGATTTGTGGTTCCAGCTGGAATTGAACCAGCAACCCCTGACTTGCCAAGCCAATGTGTAACTCACAACACCATAGAGATACACACAGATGGGAAAAGGGTCTTCTGTTGAAATGGGTTGTTTCTTTTCTCTAAACAGAGCTGTGCCTATTTAAACTAAAAAAAAAAAAAATCTATTTTGGTCTCATTCACAGCCTTCTGTCTTTTTCATGTGATATTTAACAAACTGCAAAGGAGGTGTTCTTTTTGAAGAGCAGTGGCTTTCTTCTTCCAGCCCTGCATGTAGACCATTGTTACTCACTGCACTGCTGATGTTAGTTTACATGTCTTCTTTGTTATGATTCCTGCAGAGGTCAGCTGTGGATCTGAATTTCCTCTATTAGTTCAGAATCTGTCTGACTGTGGGTTTTTGGTACTGAAGCTCTTTTTTACTTTTTTTCCACCCTGGTGAGTATCAGCAGCTCCTTTGTAGTGCCACAATTCACATCCTCTGACATGTGTTGTGAAGAGCAGGCTTTGATAGAGGCCTGTTGTCCTGCTGTTTAGATAAAAACATGGTACCCACTCAGACCTGAAAGTCAATTTACTAATGGAAAAATCTGCAGTTTTACTTTCAAATGAACTGCCAGTCCATAAGGTTCACATATATTTGCCCCCCCCCCAAAAAAAAAAAGAAATTCTAGATTTTTCTCTGTAACTGAATAACCAAGCCTAATATTTTGTCTTTTACCTTGTTTGCTAAATTGGATGTTCTCTATCGACTTTTCTGACTTGCATTAATATCTGATAAAAAGACGTATTTATGCAGACGTTTTTTTTTTTAATTTTTAAAATGGCTCTCCGACTGTTAATTAAACAGTCTATTACAATAATAATGTGTCTGTCCAGTGCAAATCCTTTCATTTGTACATGTCCATGTGGCACACTATGTCTATTATGTGCTTACTAGTGCGGGTACATGAATTTAAATGAGGTAGAGTGTGTCAAATTGTCTTTGTGTGAGTGCATCTACTGTCTGTTGACACTATATTTGTATATATAAAGAAAATTACAGCTTAACAGGGATGGGGCCTGAAGAGACCCAGAGGGCTCGCTCATTATGAGCACATTGCATTCAAATGTAAAAATACCCTATTACATTTATGTCAGTACAGTAAGAAAAATACACTTTGAGAGTAACAGTACTCATTGTAGGCAGTACTAGAGTAAAAAGTCCAGTGTCCTTATCGCCAAAATATGTAGTATGAACAAATTCAATTGGGCTTTACCAGCATGGTTTCCAAAAAGGAGGCATGCCAGTGTTAGCCTGTCCAGCTATTCTGATAAACCCAATAAAACACTGTTGAACCATGTGTGAAATAAATAAAGAAATGAAATGAAATGAAAAGCAGGCAAAGGTCTGGCCATTAAAGCACAGCTAAAGCCCTGAAAAGCAGCTTTAATCTAACAATTGACTCAGTGTAGCTATTAGAAGACACGCAACTGCCTATTTGCAAAATTCTCTGTAATTTCTAAATTATGTCTGTACACTTTTTCCAGAAAGTTTCTCCCTGCTGTGCGTGACCTTCTTGGTGTGAAGTGATTCACAGCATGGTGGTTAGCATGAAGATGTGGGCAGATTCAAGTCCACTTGCATAAATTAGTCCAGCTCCCTCCCTGTCATATTTTTTTTTCAACAGGGTTAGTGATGCTTGACCCTGTTCTCAGTCGATAGGCTTGCAGAGAATGCAAGAGTCTTGATAAACAGTGCTGGGCAGTAACCTCTCGAGGGATGTGCATGTGTGAGTGCGGTTTTCACACACAGAAACCGCTGCTGCTCTGCTGACATGGGTCACAGTGGCAGGTTGGAGAAGCAGGATGAGGAAGACGTAACCGGGGTCAGGGTCACTGACAGCAGAGGAGAGTCAGCTAACAGTGTTGGTGACACAAGGGTTTTTGTTTGACACGCTAGCATAAATGGGATTTGGGATAGCTGCTGTGTTATTCTGTGCAAGGTGCTGTAAAAGTCCATTTGTGTAGTAAGAGTTGTAATGTATTTAGCTGTATTCAGCCATTGTATTTAACTCTCCATCTCCCAGGTTGACGTGCCACCCAGTGAAAAGCGTTTACAAAGGGTAAAACGAACAGAAGCATCCCGCTTAAGAAATCATCAATCCTGCAAATGGAGCCTGAGTTTGGACAACCGTGTCATACTTGTTACAGCTTGTAACCAACCAAGACACTTTACTATAAAAAACCTCGGGTATCTCATATTTCCTGTTCAGAAGTGTATGAGTCAATATAAAATTACTTAATGCCAAAGTGTGCACAATCACAGCTTGAGCAGAGTTGACTTCCCATCAAATTTGATTTTTGTATTTTTTCCACCCTTCATTATATGTAAATAAAAGCCAGTGGTCCCAGCACTATTTACAGTTTCACTGAAAGTGTGTTATGTTGCCTTCAAGTAAGTTTGAACTCATATATCTTTTAATTCTCCTCAGATAAATTGCATTCAAGCTGTGTAGCCTGATTACTTTTACTGGGTACATCTCTACAATCGAAGTACATACTAATACAACAGCTCTGCCACATATTCGGTTCCATACCTCTTTATATACACACTCACAGACATTGTGTTGGGTAAACCTTACTAGTACAGGTGCTGGAAACATTCCTCAGAGATTTTGGTCCATATTGACATGCCGGTCCGCACAGTTGCTGTGGATTTGTTGGCTGTACATCCATGATGTGAATCTTCCAATCCCCACCACTTCCCAAAGGTGTTCTGTTGGATTAATATCTGTATAACTGTGGAGGTCATTTCAGCACAGTAAACTCGCTGTCATGTTTGAGAAACCAGTCTGAGATTATTTGAGCTTTGTGAGGAAGTGTGTTACTCTGCTGGAAGCAGCTATCACTAATGTGTACACTGCTGTTGTGGCATAGTCAGCAACAATACTCAGGTATGTTTAAATAATGTGCAGTTGGCACTAGTGTATAGATTGTTTGGTTTGTGTCATTAAAATTTGCACTGTGGGATACTTCACAGTTCATCATGTTACTTCTATCAGCAATCACATCATCAATAAACACTAGTAAACTGGTTCCACTACCAGCCATACATGCTCATGCCATACCTTTGTCTTCACGATGTCAGATGACGTGGTTTGGCTCAGATCGTGAGCTGTTTCTCTAATTTTTCATACTTTGGTCTTTCCCATCATTCCTTAGTTTAATTTGTCCAGTTTCCAGAACTACGCTGGCTCCAGGTCTAATCAGTGATTTCCACTTTGTTGTAAACCTTTTGTATTTCATGAAGGTGTCTCTCTTATAGACTTTCACAGTGATACACCTGCTTCCTCAATAATGCTATTTTTCTTATCCATGAAAACACTTCTGGCATTGTGCACACTGAGTGTCTTCTGTGGTCTTTCAGGGCGTTTCATGTTGCTGAGCTGGTCAATACATTCATTCTTTTTAACAAACCACTTCTAAATTTCTTGCTGTATGTCTGATAGGTTTGTTTGGCCACTAACTTCTCTTTCACCCTCATATTTAAAAATACAAAAAAAAAGCTATGAAATACCAGTTCATCACTTTGAATAAATTTCCAGTGTTATATCTACTTTATTTATCGAGAAATAACAAGGTGCCTTACCTGGACATGAAATTGCGTGTCAGTCAGTTTTCCCATTAATGAAGTCTGCACTCTGATCACATATGGATTAATTTGATTTATCGTCTGTGGTATCATACAGAGGAAAAACTGCAAGAACTGAGTCTTTGTATTTAAAGAGGACAGCGTAGAACATGCTGCATGCTCCATTTCCACATTTATCATTCAAAATGCTATTAAATAAGTGCCAATACACTCTAAACATGTGTTTTACAGGTCGTTATTATACTTTACATTAAAGTTTGGCAGTGGGCGCTGATTCTCCCATTAACACGTTTGAATTTGAGGTTTTTCCTTCCCACTGTCGCCAAATGCTTGCTCATAGGGGGTCGTTTGATTGTTGGGGTTTCTCTGTATAATTGTACGGTCTTCCCCTTTAGATGACTGCTCCTGTTATTATATAAATGCAGATTTTTACTGTTGCAGGGGTCCAGTGGGTGTGTGTGCCTGTGTGACTGAGTGAAAAAGAGAGAGAAATCTTTTAATAATATTTTGAGTGAACACAATTTTTTTAATTTTTAAAAGGAAGACGGAGATAAAGAAACCTTTACATTAGCCTGGCTCACGACAGAAAACCCAAACGCCATCGTCCCCGCGCTGTTATAAACGGATTAGTTCGACATGAGTGGCAGCGTGACTTCACCGCATCACTTTTAATGCTAACATTTGTCAGAGCTTTTACGATCCCCCACCCACTAAACGTCACGTCTCTGTGGCTGGGGCTGTTAAACACAGTTTCGCCTGTGCTTTACTTTGTTGGGTCTTCCACGCGGACAGTAAGTCGCAATTAAAAGCGCACCTGAAGTGAGCAGTGGATCCTGAAGCTCGCTAAAAGCGCACATTATTTAGCCTTTCTTCCCTTTGTACCAGCATGAAAGTGTGCAGCGCGGTGTTTGATCTTCAGCTGTGAGAAAATTCAGCAGAGTTTATACATATTGCTTAAATCCCGTGGTGAGTAGCCCGGTGTCACACATGGCTCTCCGGGCGGTCTGGCTCCTGTTCGCGCTGTCCGGTGTCCTGAATGCGCGCTCCTGCTGCGCCTATACCTGTCCGGCCATCTGCCGGTGCACCGCCGACTCGTTTCAGTGCAGCAAAGAGACTCAGCTGGCCTCCCGCACAGGACCAACATCCGTGCTTCGACTGTAAGTAACCCAACTTTATGCTCTAGCGTCCACGCGAGTCTAAAATCACTGTAATCCACCTGCAAAGGGTCTGTGGCGTTTCATGTGACCCCACTAGTGCCATTATACTACTTTATTAACTTTTTCCCTCTTTTTTTGAGACTTATTGGCTCTGACCTCTCACTCACTTGCATATCTTCCCCTTACTGTTACTGTAATATTTCTCCAAGGACTTGTTTATAATGGGTGTAATTTTGAAGGATAACCTAAAGAGACAGTTTTGTGTTTTCTCATTTTCTTTTATACTTAGCCATATAAAATGTGGATTTAACTGCCAATGACTTTTGCAGAAGGCTCACTCATCTGCCCTTGAAAAGAGTTCCCTCTCACGCCTTCAAGGAGTTGATCAACATTACAATAATGTAAGTTTTTTTTCCCTCTCATACAGAAGTATTATAGGTGGGCAAATTTATGTAATTTACTTAATGAAGGACTAGAGCAGTATTAGTTCTACAGGACAATTACATCCATCTTTTTTTTCTTTTTACTTCAAAATTACTCAAATGCTTTTTGCTTGGAAATAAAGATAGAATAATTATGATGTGTTTAATCCTTTGATCATTTCTTTATCAGGTAATCAACAGATGTTGTCATGTTTACCGGGTTAATGGAGGCTAATTTGGAAAAAATTAACATCTTTTTGTTATTTCCTAATATAACTGCTTCACTTTGATCCGTTGTTGTTGAGTTTACTACATGTACCACACTCATTTAAAAAATCAGCACAAGTAATTACATTCAATTTTCCAATGTAAGTTTTTTCTACATAAATACAATGTAAAATGTGTAATGCATAATTTATTTATAACATTTATTGGAGTATGATCAAATGAAAGTTTACACCAAGCACATTTTCCTTAGAGATTAAGTATTTGAATAAATAAACCTTTGATTTTATATGTTTCAGTTACATTTTACTCAAAATTTTTTGCCTCATGTTTATTGAGAGTGAAAACCTTTGAGGGAAGAGATCAGTCTTTTCAGCAACCTCTAAACTAAAGGGTTCATTCACCACATGCTCATGTCATGTGGCCCCATGCGTATTATCCTAATGTCCTGTTTTCATCAAAGGTAGATGTTTTAATGTAGTACAAAACAGACCCCAGTTTAGTGCAAAAGAACCATGCATCTCTTGTTCGTGTCAAAGTGCATCCATCTACTATTATGCTGTAAAAATTGAATCTGAATGGGAGGAAAAACCCTTTGATGTATAAAAACAACATAAGAGCAAAAAGTACAGTTTGCATACACAAAGATGAGAGTTTTTTAACATGATCAGTAGAGACAAATCAAAGATAGCTGCTTGGCCAGTGTAAATGTAGACATGTTCTGGCGCTGGTAAAAGGTAAAATAAAAATACCCAAAGGAAATAAATTTCCAAGCAACATTTATTTCAGCAATAAATCATGTAAACTTCCCAGACAGGGTAAATCAAATATTCTACTAATATCCCAGCTGTAACTTGAGACCTACCTGACCAAAAGTGCAAACAAATGGCACTACAAGTATAGTCACACCCTATTTCAGAAACACTGCAATCACTTCACCTGCGTGCCATGCACTGAAGTGGCACAAACAAACACAAAAAACAATTAAAGAAGAACTCCATCCTCACAAGACACCGTCCCAATCGTTTACATCTAAAAGCCTGCACACCTGGGGGGACTTACAAAAACAAAACTACAACTAAATTTAAAAAGAAGGAGAGCTGGAGACAGTCGATAACAGCTGTAAAACACAAAAAAAGTTATCAATTTTAAAAAAAATAATGCAACATGTAATAAAAACAGTGTAAAATAAAGTGGTAAAACGTCAGCTATACCTACGACACCGATCAGTTTCCTCATGCACAGTAGATCCAGATCTGTATAAACTCAACCATAAAAAGTTGCACCTACAACGCTAAATAATCCAGCTCTAGAAAAAACAACCAAAATCTCTTACCACAAATCATACCCACTCACACCAGAGGGAGTTCATCCACAGGTGACAGCACAGGGTGTCCAGAAATATAAGGGGGGGGGGGGGGGTAAATGAAATTTGCCAACAACAAAACAAAACAGTACACAACTAACCAAAGAAGTTTTTTATTCTAAAAGAGAACAGCAGGTTCTAACAGGTATACTTACCTTTTCTCCAGAAGAATATTTGTTTGCTGACTGAAAAAGCTCATATATACCACCTTTACTGGTACGCTCTGTCGAGGATACTCAAATGTTTATTAAAAATCATTTAACTGGGTTTAACTTGCTTTTTCCTAAAGCTGTGCATATAGGTGGGTATAGAAGAATAGAGGTTCTGATGTCTGCTACAGACGTGGGAATTTATTTCCCATCAGTCGGAGCTCAACTTGATCATATTTACAGCTAGACACTCAGTCTCAAAACCGTAGCATTATCCCGAGTTGTTCACAGACTGAGCTTTATTATTTATTTCACAACAGTCTGATGAGTAAGTAAAAAACATTTTTAGCTGCTAATGAGAGCACTCAGTGGGTGAGGGCGTTTGACTTTGCTCTGCTGCTCAGGGACAAGCCTTATCGGTCTCAGATACATAAAGTACTCGCATGTGATAGGTTCATGTTCAGTTTAACCTCCATCGCAAAATACTGTAGTCTTCGGTGATAAAATAAATTTGAGACTGAACGAAGTTAGTCGTAAAAGCTGTCAAAACCCGTGTCAAGGTGGAATGACACGAGGACCTGCTCGTCCTTTGTCACCGATGACGCATTCTTGAAATCACAGCACCACTTCATGTAGATGATCGTGCGCAGAGGCCTTTTTTTTCAGAGCTGTAAGCAGTAATTACAACACTATACATAATGCAATCAGGAGAGGGGATAAAAGAAAACAAATAATATGCGGTACAGATGGAGTCCTTTAATTGTTTCTCGACTAGAAATGGAAGCCGAGCGACGTTATTTTAAGAAAAGCGCAGGCTGATTACAGTAGGGCCGCAGAGTAAAACGATGATTGCAAAAGGAAGATGGAGAGCGTCTCGTAAAAAGAAGTCAGCCATCAGAAAACAAAGTGTTCAAGGACAAATCGGGAAGACTTGTTGACTTTGTTTGTCTCGGAACGCTTTTGTTTTGTCCTGCTTTTTAAAGATCTTCACTTAGTCTTCCTGGCCTAGATGCATCACTGATGTATGTCTGAAGCTATTGGTGGTAATTCTGTTTTGCCCTATCAATCATCTCTGTCCCATTTCTAACGCAACGAGCACTTGTGTCACTTTGCATAACTAAAAATATTGTTAATATGTCGATGAACGTAGAGCCTTTCTTGTGTGTGTGCTACAGTGAGATCTCCCAGAGCGACTGCATCACACATATACAGACACACGCCTTCCTCTCCCTCTACAGCCTGGCACAAATGTAAGTCACACTTTACCCTCCACCACATGTCCCATTCAAACACGATGAAAGCAATTACTCATTTGAGCAGCTGGTAAATGATTTGCATTTCCTTTAGGTTTCACGGGATTAGTCTGTCATTATAAAGCGACGTGTTTAATCCTTGACTTTTTGAGCAGCTGACGTATGAATGAGGGTTTTTTTTTTTCCATGCTTGTTTGTTGACAGCCACTGACAAGAAAATTGTGATTACTGATATGTTTCCTGTAGCTCAGTGCAGAATATCAACAGCCTGAGATTTATTGAAAAAGGCGCCTTCACTGACCTGCCCAAGCTGGAATATTTGTAAGTCGCTTGATTTTTATGTGCACATTTCATATAAACTTAGCAGGTGGTTAAATATGAACCAGACATGGGATTCATATCATTGCTGAATTTACCTGTTAAGGTCTGTGCCTGTTTGTGTTGCAGCAAGTGATGCTCCCTCACCTTGTAATACCATAAATGCACAATTTGCAAATGACTTAATGCTGCAAACTAGGAACAGAGCCAATGAGATACTATAATGTTACATAAATGTTATTGATAAAAACAATTGTGATTTAGTGAGCAGAGCAACTCACAAAGAGGCAGCAGAATAATGGTGTGTAGCTCCACAAATGTGATACACAAATGTTACCAAGGCTTAATTAGAAGTGACATGGGTGCTAGTTCAGGTGTGAGGACTGTTAAGATTAAGGAAAAGTGCAGTTATCAATGGTATAAATCAAACTTGAGTGATGTGAGGAAAATTAATGCAAATTCACAGATGACCGACTATGAAACCAACAATACCACAGATCCCATACCTAAGAACTTCATATGACTCTACAGTACTGTGAAAAAGTCTCATGCCACCCTTTTCTTTATATTTTGCTTCCAAATAGCCAGACTGTCTTGTATTTTTTTAAAGTAGTCTTGAGCAATAGTTCTACAATCATTCAGTCTACAAAAAAAAAAAACAAACAACAAAGTGATTCCCAAAGTGGCAGGCCTAGAAATATATCTATAGCCGATGAAGCCCTGACACAGGATCATAGAAATGCATCTGATCCATCTACTGTTCACTCAAGCCTCATCAGAAATGGTCTTAGTGAAGGAGTGGCTGTCGAGGAGTCATTCATAAAGAAGGAGAAAAGGCTGAGATGTGCCAAATTATGCAAGAACTGGAATGAAAGTCATTTGCAACAGGTCTAATGGAGTGATGCATTCAAATTTGAGATTTCTGGTTCAAATTGTTGTCAGTATGTACATAAGAGGTCTGGAGAGAGATCCAACAGCGAGTGTCTACAGCCATCTGTAAAACATGGTGGCGGCTCTGCCATGGTTCTGGGCCACATATCAGCCAGTGGTGTTGGAGGGCTTGTCGAAATTGATGGACTTATAAACACAGAAAAGTACCATCAGACTTTGATCTACCATGCAATGCCATCTGGAAAGCATTTGATTGGCAACAGCTTGATTTTTGAGCATGACGATAATCCCTAGCACACTGCCAATGCAATAAAAGCATACCTGAACAGAGAAATACACAGTGGAACAGCATCAGTCATGATCTGGCCTCCCCGGAGCCCGGACACCAACATGACTGAAGTAGTTTGGGATCACCTTGACAGAAAACAGAACAAAAGACAGCATCCAAAGGAGAGTTTTGAATGTCCTTTTTGAAGACTACTTAAAGAAATTACAAGAAGGATTTCCAAAGACAGTACAGGCTTGAGGAATAAAGGTGGTCATACCCGATACTGACTTTCAAACTCATTAGAACTGTGTAAACTCTGTTTTTTCCTTACATTCTGTATTTGTATGTTTGCACATGCCTCTACAATTCACTGCAGCTAGAAAGAAAACGGGTGGCTCAAGACTTTGCCTGGCACTGTACATTTTTAGAAAGTTGAGAATGTTGAATGTTGAATCCAATGACTTGATGGCCAGGCATTTTTTTTCCATTAAATTTTTGTTGTTTTTGTTTTGATTTGGGGAGAGGCTGAACAGCTGCTGGTTAGATTAACACGCTCATGTTTGCCTCAGGATGATACTATGTTGTTCCTGTTGCAATTAGGAAAATCATAATGCCTAAATCAATGAGAAAATATCTAATAATGTTCCCTATTGACTGATCTGCACCTTCGTTGCATCCTAATTAGCACATGTTAGCCTCCAAACCAGCTTTGCTAAGATTCTGCACATGGTAAACATTGTACCTGCTAAGCATCCGGCTTGTTTGCATTGTGTATAAGCGCAGCCTTGCATACATGTAGGTAAACACCTACACACAGGTTGAAGGCTCAACCGAAGCAGAATCAACATTTGCACAACAAATAAGAAGAAAAATAATCCACTTGACCGACTGCAGACTCCTACAGAAGCACATTCACATTCACTCCTACAGGATCACAGAACAAACTAAAATAGGTTGCACAAAAAAAACAATATGTTGTGTTAACGGCACTGTTAACGCTGAAAATAATTCTACTGTTGACCAATATAAAAAGTTGTGTTTCAAGGAAGGCAGGAAGAAAAGTTTGATCTTTGTTCAGTCCCGATGACTTCCAAGCAGCAGTCAGATGATTGTTTTGTTTGTCATGGTGGGTGACCAGGCTTCTGAGACATAATCCAAACATTACTGTCCGAACAGGCAACTGTGTGAGCGCTGGCAGGTTGATAAACACAGGACTGAATTTGTATCCAGATCAGACTATTTACTGTGACAGGAAAATATTGTTATTCACAAGGCAGCACAGGATATAGAATATAAAGCTTTTCTAGCAGTATAGTGGGAAACTACACAACCTTGTTTGTCACTTCCTGCGCAAATTTCAATTTATTGAGGTTATAAGCTAGGGGAGGTTGGGAGGGTAGAAAATGTTGCTGCTGTCAGTGAGAAACAGAATTATGGCTAAGAGGTGAATAAGACACTAAAATCCACTATTGACTAGGGAAGGAAATAATAGATTTGCAAAATTCAGTTTTGAGTCTTTCACTTCAACTTCTTCAATTTTATGAAATCATTTGGGGGGGGGGGGGGGGGGGGGGGGGGGTCCCCTTAATTGCAAATACTTCTCTTTGTAAGTCTGAACATAATACAGCTGCACTGATATTAGAGCATTTGTCTATATTGTTCATACATCCCTACTTTGTAATTTTAGGTTTTTTATGATTGTGACACTTTCTTGTTACCTACAAACCACCATTATACTTGTGTTTTTTTAATCTTGAAGCTCTCATGACCTCTATTATGCTTTGCTATTACTATTCTATTCAATATAAGGTCACTCTGGAGATATTTTTCATTTATTTGGCATTCACTGCCCCAAATTAAATGCAAGGAAACTTGTCAAAGGTCATGGACAGAAAGTGATATGTTTTCTAGAAGAGTCTTCTGAAATGTTGCAACTCTTCCTCCCTCCCACCCTGTCTTTTTTTTTTTTTTTTTGCTTTGAAGATTTCCTCTTATCTGCTCACGATCATCTGTCTCTGCTGTTTGTCATCACAGGAGCATCTCTAACACGGGCATTGCACACTTCCCAGACTTCACAACCATCTCTTCCCTGTCGCCAAATATTATCCTGTAAGTAATCCTGTTTAAAGAAATAGTGTGTTTCCAAACTGGATTAGCGTCTTTCTGCATGCTGCAAAACCGCAGGTGCTTCACGTCATTAGCTCTGTTTGTTCCGTTTTACTTTTATTCCGTCGATATCGCAATGCCACCAACCCTGTAACAAATCCTTCAACTCTGTCACACTTCATCATACTGCTCTCTTTTTTCTTCTTCTTCTTCTTCTATGAATATACATATTTTTTTTCTAACTGATAATTAAACCCAACAGCCTGAGTGAGCGTTATCTTCTCTGTGTGCAGAGACATGGCAGACAACATGGAGATTGACATAATTCCTGCCAATTCCTTCCAGGGTATCACAGAGGAGTATGTTGACATGTGAGTAAGGGAACTAAAGTCCTTTTTTTTCCCCCACATCAAAGCTAAAAGGAACTATTTGTTTCTATTCTCTAGGAATGTTTCTTGATGCATATTTATAAGTCTCTGAAATTTTATGTTCATTTATCTAACCTTGGTGATGGGTGCTTCTGACAGCTAAATAAATTCAAAACGTTGTGTCCTTGACAGGAACCTGGTTAGAAATGGCTTCAAGGAAATAAAATCACACGCATTCAATGGGACAAAGCTCAACACGCTGTAAGCATTTTGATCATTGATATTTAAACAAACAAAAACACCTGAGCTTGACAGTACGCTGTTGGGGAGTGCAACGTTTAGATTGAGGCCTTTCCTATCCCCCCCCCAATCATGAAAACTGAATGTACCAGTGAACAAACACAATGTAAGACTAAACAAAGATTACATTCCTTTGTTTTCTTTGTCCCAGTAATGCTGAATGTTGTTGTTGATGAGATATGCGCAGGCACCCTTATTATAAACCCAATGCTCATCACTGTCAGTGTGAAGCTGAGCAAACAAAAAGTTTTGTTTCGGAAGGTTTTCGCTCAGTGTTGTATGTATTATACTGTTTCTTTGTCTTTTGTAGAGTTTTGAGAGACAACTGGTATCTCCGTAACATTCAAGAAGATGCCTTTGAAGGAGCCACAGGTCCAACTGTTCTGTAAGTAATTTGAGTTCATGAAACTCCCCACAAGTGGATTGGTAGTGGCAGTTCCACACAAAATTATCTCCATAGACTGCAGCTCATCTCAGCCTGAAAGTGTCTTTCAGTGCATTGTTTTGATGTCTTGTTTTAATATATCAATTAAGCTTTATTTATATGGTTGCCCAATCACAATAATAGTCGCTTTATATTGTTGGGTAAAGACCCTACTGCACTTTAATAGAAAGAAAATCAGACAACCCCCTATTAGCAAGCACTTGGTGACAGTGGGAAGGAAAAACTCCTTGTTAACAGGAAGAAAGCTTCAGCAGAACCAGGCTCAGGGAGGGGCAGTCAACTGTTTCAGCTGTTTGGGGTAAGCTGAGGAAGATGCAATAAAAGATCATTTGATCCAGCCCTTACTATTGAAAACTTTAAGCCTAATCTTGAAAGCAGAGGGGGCATCCAAACTGGGAGATGGTTTCACAGAAGAGGGCCCTGACAGCTGAAGGCCCTGCCTCCCATTCTAGCAGTCAGGGAGAAGCGCTCTGTTCGAGTGACATAGTGCTATGACATCTTTAAAAAGAAATCACAATATTAATATCACCACTTTTATTTTATTTTCAGTCATTTTTTTTTCTTCTTTAGACATGATTAAGCAGAGAAGTAGCAATTTAGCATGCAATCCATTTATGTTTAATGTTGCTATTCATCATCACATGGCTAATTTGATGTATTTTATACACTGTTTTGCAGTTTAAGCTGCAAGTTGCAACTGGATGTACAACAATCATGTGCAAAGTCGTCCCCTCTCCCTGTGGAAAATACTGAAATTGCATAAAAACCTCAAAAATTGCACTTGAGTTAGTGTATTTACTTTTCAATGCTGTGTTCAATCAACAGAATTAAAGAGAGTTAAAGTGATTATATTTCAGCTAGGTCACAAAGCGAGATTGATATTCATAACAGTGCTTATTTTATTGTATAAACATTAGGGTAGTGACAGTCTGTCTGTGTAAACAACCAACAAGGCAGGCAGGACTGCTGAATACTGATTAGCAAGCAAATAGCTCAATCTGCGGTGCATGCAGCTTGCAAGGTCTCTGATTGCAACCAACTCTGTGGTTGATGTTTAAAAAAAAAAGAACTTTCTTTTGAATAAGTGCTTGTAATATTCACTCACACAGGAACTAATTAAAGGTCTCCTTTTCCCATGATTTTTGGATCTTTTGGGTTCTATAGATGTAATAAATATTTGGGTAAAGGTAATGTAGTCAAGTGAATGACAGGAAGGAGATCCTGAATGTCTTTTTGCTAAAGATAAAAATGTATTCAGACAGTTTTTGCAACCTCTATTCTCATATAAAGTTGCTTTCTTTCTTTCGTGAAAGCACATCTCTTCAGAGGCAGCATGATTTACTCGTTGGCTGATAAATATGAAAATGAATTAGGGCTTTGTTGCCACAGTCTCCAGAACTCTGAACACCTGTGGATGATTCATTGAATTTGCCAGAAAGCATGTCTTCCACTGTCTATATCAACAAACGGCTTCTCTTGGATCGAGTTGCTTTGTAGCCCTCGGCAGAGTTTAAATGACCCATGAAAGACAATGAGACAGACGAAAGCTTTTCTAGTGCCTGCTAGTAGTTCAATGAATTTTAATCATAGTTGTTTTACTAATCATCGTTGAAATGTATGTCTGCATTCTCTCCGTGTGTGCCTTTCAGGGATGTTTCCTCCACGGCTCTGAGGTCTCTCCCCCCTAATGGATTGAGGCAGGTTAAATTTCTGAAAGCCAGCCATGCCTATGCTCTAAAGAGCCTCCCTCCACTGGAAAGTCTAGCTGAACTGCTGGAAGCTGAGCTCACGTACCCGAGCCACTGCTGCGCCTTCCACACATGGCGGCGGAAACAAAGGTAACCGACAGATGCTCCCAGAGATTCAACAAATCCATTCACATCTGCATAAACAGTCGAAAGCTCTGTCCAGTGAATACAGATCATCAGTAGGTGGATCATTTGCACTTGAGTTTGTTGATATTTTGAGGAGTTTAATCATTTTATTCCTTTCTCTTCTTTAGGGAAAGTGCCTTAAAGAACTTGACAAAGTTTTGTGATCTGATGAATACAGAAATGTAAGTTTTTCCCTAGTCACTTGTGGACTTTCTATTTTGTGTCTTAAACCTTGATCTTACTGGTTGCTACACAATTTGTATGTGAAGATGCTCCCTTAATATGCCAGCAGCCCAATTAAGCCAGTGTGCTTTATTTTTTAAAAACAGTCCAAGTCTGGGAAGAACAACAGCAACAGCTTGCTTCTGTTCTCCAAGAAATGTCCCCATTATACAGGTGGTGGTCAGAGGTTTACAGGCACTTATCATGGGTGAATACAGCATAGAATAGAATAAAATAGAATAGCCCTTTATTGTCATTGTACAACAAAATTTTGTTTTTTTGTTTTGTTCTTTTTGTTTTTAGAATAGAATATGATGGTTGTTTTGGACTTTTAATTATTTCAACTGTTCCTTTTCCAAGGTTAAATGATTCTACAGCATACATATTTAATGACTTAAAAATAATAATTTGGTGCACAAGTTTGAGCATTTGAGAAAATCCAAAATAAATTAAAAGGGTCAAAAGTATATATACACAGGCTCAATACATAAATACTCCCACCTAAATCTTTAAACAAGTGTTGCCGATTGTTTTACAATGTCTTTTAACCTGACGAGGCTAATTAACTTATTGTTAATAATCATGATCGACTCCAACTGGTCATTTTTCTTTGCCAGCATAAAAATAATTTGACAGCACTCAACAGAATGACCAATACTGAGAACAAAGGGAATATCCTAAGAATTTCCCTTTGTTCTAAGTTCATGAGTTCAAACTATTGTACGTAAATACAAGTTATTCAGATGTGTCACCGTTTTGCCAAAGTCTGGAAGAAAATCCAAAATGTCACCCTCAAATGAAAGGAAATGCATTAGGATGTTCAGGAACAACTCAGAAACCAACAAGGCTCAGGCCGACCATGAACTTGAAACTCCGGAAACAGTGGAAAAAACACTGGAACACCAGTGTCGCTCTCCACAATCAAGCAAGTTTCACATCACCACAAACACAGAGTGTGTCGAACAAGAAAAAAATTAGCACTTTCAAGGTTGGCTGAAATTTGTAGCCAAATGCCTTCTAGACAGGTTTGTAATCAGATGGGACTATCTGTCCACAATGACAAGATGTATGTTTGGAGTACTAAAGGTGAAGGTTTCAAACCTAAGAACACCGCAGTAACTGTCAAACATGGTGATGGTAGCATCACACGTTGGAGCCATTCAGCATCCCTTCAAACGGCTATATGGTTGAAACATGGATAGAATTGGGTATCCCAACAGGACAACAATCCCAAACGCACATCAAAACAGGTTTTTGAATGGATAAAATAGGCTAACGATACATTTCTGAAATGGCATTCCCAAAGCCCTGACCACAGCCCTATTGAAAATATGTGGACTATGCTTAAAAGACAGACAGCTATTATTTCGGGTGTATGTATATACTCTGGGTGGATTAGAGAAAAATCCTGTCATTAAAGATGTATGCTGTTCAATCATTCCACTCTGGCAAAATTACCATGATATTCACACCCACGATGAGTGTATGTAAACTTCTGATCCCAACTGTACCACACGTACTGTCTAAGCACATTTATGTCTGTTATTCTAGGATTTTGATGCTAATTTTAACATGTGTATTCTTCAGAGATCCGACTGCTGATGACACGAGTCTTATCAATGACATCAACTTTCAGTATCCAGACCTGGAATTTGACTGTCTTAGCAAACCTTTTGTCAAATGCTCCCCAAAGCCAGATGCTTTTAATCCTTGCGAGGACCTACTGGGCTTTTCCTTCCTGCGCTGTCTCACCTGGATCATTACGGTTTTCGCTGTGGCCGGTAACCTGGCTGTTTTGGTCATCCTGCTAATTGGCCACCATAAGCTCACAGTCTCCAGATTCCTCATGTGTAATCTGGCCTTCGCCGACCTGTGCATGGGGCTTTATCTCATCCTAATTGCCTTCATGGACTACCATTCCCGTCATGAGTACTACAATCATGCCACAGACTGGCAGACCGGTCCTGGATGTGGCATAGCAGGGTTTCTGACTGTGTTTGCCAGCGAGCTATCGGTATACACGTTGACTGTGATTAGTCTTGAACGCTGGCATACCATTACCAATGCCATGCATGTCAACAAGAGGCTGCGCATGCATCATGTCACAGCCATAATGGTAGGAGGCTGGGCTTTCTCTCTGCTGGTTGCCCTGCTCCCTCTTGTGGGGGTCAGTAGTTACAGCAAAGTGAGCATCTGTCTGCCCATGGATATCGACACACTCAGCGCTCAGGTTTATGTGGTGGCTGTGCTCATTCTCAATGTTGTTGCTTTCCTGGTGGTTTGTTACTGTTACATATGCATATATCTCAGTGTTCACAACCCAGAGCACTCCACCCGGCGTGGAGACACCAAGATTGCCAAGCGCATGGCTGTGCTCATTTTCACAGACTTTCTCTGCATGGCACCGATCTCTTTCTTCGCTATCTCTGCAGCCCTGCATATGCCCCTCATAACCGTGTCTCACTCGAAAATCCTGCTCATTCTCTTCTATCCTATCAACTCCCTCTGCAATCCTTTCTTGTACACCATCTTCACACAAGCTTTCAGGAAAGACGTGTGTCTGCTGCTGAGTCGCTGTGGCTGCTGCAATTCCCACGCTGACTTCTACAGGTCACAGACTCTGGGTTCACACCTGACTTGTACCCAGAAAATGTCCAAAAGAGAACCTCACTCACTCGGCTTTTATGCCTATCACATCAAGATGAAGGGCTGCTTTCTAAATAAGGGAACCACATGACCAACCACAAACACAACTGCGTAATGCACTGAAAGGCAACATCTGCCGCCTTACTAAAAATGTAGCATTTCTTCATAATGTAGATCTCATGAAAAGATTGTCAGTTGTGTGCATGGCAAGCGTCAGATCAAATTTGATCGTGTTTAGTTTGCAAACTAAAAACTGCATCAGACAAACATAACAGGCGCTGCAGCCTTCATTTCTGCAGATGTATTATGGTACATTAAAGAAGACAGATGGAGCACTGATGGCAAAATAAGCTAATTTATTTGCAAAGCTACTCTATATTTAATTATATTAAAAATGAAAAATATTTATTGTTTGCTTTCTATAAGACTGAGGTTTCAAGTTGTTAGAAAGTAATTAAATGAAGACTGATTTTGTCAGAGATGAGTTTTGGTGCCACCTTTTGGTTTGTTGTACTCAAGACAGATTTAGATTGGAAAGTTAAAAGACTACACACATGCAGGAGCAACTCAGTTGAATCAAGAGCCAAGACCAAATAAATGGTACTTATATTTAATACGTAAAATTATTTTACAATCATTTAAATCATGTGAAAAATGTGTGTTTTTTTTGTTTTTTTTTATCTTTTTCATTTTTTCTTGATTTAGCAACAACTGTTATGCCTACTAGTCAAGAATATTAAATGTCAGATCACCTTTCCTGTTCATGTTTTAAAAAACTTGAATGTGTTTCTTAATCTGGCTTTTATGACTGAAACAAAATCAATGGTACACAAATGTGTTTTTGTTAACTTTCCTGTATATTTTTTCCACTTTGTATTTCTTTCTGATATTTTACATGATTTAAAAAGAAAGAAAGAAAATAAATAAATACTGGACTTGTCATTTTTTTAACCACTACTGTGAATTTTAACCACTTCATGTTAGATTGTAAGAGTATGGGCTTTGTAATATTTGCCTATGAGCAATCTTTTCAGAGTCTGAAAAAAACAAAAAAAACAAAACAAAAACAAAAAAAAACAGTCTTCCAAAATTCTGTTTCCTCATCTTGTTGTACATAATCTGTTGTCAATTTAAAAAGAAAATACAACTGCTTAAAAATACTAATAATAATAAAAAAAATGTGTCACAGGCTTTGAAGTGGTTTTCACAGAAAGAAGAGGGCTCGTTAAACGCAGCACAACAGTACAGGTCAGTATATTTGGAGCATAATTAAAGAGACGTGACAATGTTTGAAAATCAAACAGCACGTTTGTTATCCTCAAACAATCATTGGAGGTCAAATAAAAGGTTTACTCTGCTTGTAAAGAATATTTTCACAAAGTGCAATACAACATAAATCCATGCTGTTTGACTCAGTAAACAGTATTTATAAGGAATGCTTTATACAACTGGATGATATAAGTGACTTGTAGCGTTGCTCTGATGATTATCACCAATCTGGCACAGTAGTCACACACTGCTCTGTGAGCCACATTACTACAACTAAGAATTTTAAATTCATTTTTAAATGATAGTTTCTCTTTCCCTGATCTGTTCAGGGGGACTAAGGTTCATTACCACTCTGCTTCCCCAACTGCTTTCGAAAACACGTAGTCCCTGCCGCCATAGCACATCACTCCGTCCTTCAGGTGAAACTTCCAACGGTTCTTACTGCGGTGAATCTGCAAATGTAAAAGCAGTGAGTACAATATTCAGTTAGAATTCAGCACTGGGCTTTGATGAGGTGAAAATAATGGCTAATAAAAAAGAAAGCAGTTCTTACTTTGTCATACTGGCAAACAATGACATTGTCAGTGTCAAAAAGGTCCGGGATGTCTTGCTCAATCACATCGTCCCCTGAATTCAGAGGGTCCTAATCAACAGAGTGCGCAATGGAGGAAACAAATAGTTAAGTTATGCAATCAAGATATGCTCTTTGGAAAACCACCTGCAAAAATATAACTGAAAAATGTAATTTTAGGGAGAAATGCACGAATCTACTGGAGCTCTCCAAAGAAAGTTTTCTTTTAATGGAAAGAAATAAGCCATGACTCATGAAAATGCATTTCAAACTCACTCTCTCACCTCCTCCTCTATGTTAGCGAGTTCATCTGCACCTTCACCGTCGCTGCTGGAGGAGATGCTGTTGCCATCACTGCTTTCATTTCCTTCCTGCAGGGCCTTCATGGCCTCTGCATTGATTATACCCAGAAAGTCATTCTCTTCCAGGGGAACCTCCTCTTCCTCCTCGAGCTCAGAGTTGCCTGCAGGACCATCGAGCTGAACGATGTCTGAGAACTGGCTGTAGCTGCAGTCCAGATCCAACTGAGCATGAATTGCAAGAAGAAACATCACAGTTATGAATTCAGAGAAACCAAACTTATAAAAGGGAGCAACTGTCCTAATAAAATGACTATTGCTTCAGTAATTTAATATCAGAAACATAAAATGTCTCAAATTGACAGCACAGCAATCCGTTTTGTACCGCTAAGGAATTTCAGATTTGAATGCAGACTACATTGATGATTTAGAAGCTTTGGGGAGAGGCTGATAAACTTGATGCTACCTGAATCCAGATGGTAAAATACAAGGTAAACCATTATTTCAAATTAAAGAAAATGGCACTCCAAAATCTGTCTTTTAAAAGTTCAAAATATTGATCAGATCTATCAGAAAAACATTTGAGTCTCTCTTGTGGGTCAAGCATCCCAAATAGTAAAACTGTTACAACCCTCTCCAGCTTACAAACAGCTATATCTTATAAACTTTTCACCACTTTATTAAATCACTTAAAGTGCTCCTAAGAGTCTGATATTTTGTACACATCCCCCCCTTTTTGATTTAATGTGGCAGTACTTTGTGCCAGCCCATTAAATGTTACATAAAATCAGCATAAAACTGCAGCTGTAGTCTTTACTTCAAGCCTATATGCCTTATCCAGCATACAGAGTGATGAGTGCATTTCCCAAAATGTAGAACTACTCTTTAGACAATACACATCCACACTTCAATGACCTGATCTTTTCTATGCCTTATGGTGATATTTGCTATATTAGACTGAGAATTCTTTCCAAATTACCCCAAGAGTTGCTTCAGACTGGCTGTCAGACTCCACAGGAGCTAGCTTCTTTGCCCTTTCTGCTTTTTCTCTCTCCTCCTCAATAACTTCTTTCAGGATGTCATCAATGTCTCTGCTCTGAGCCATCTGTGCCAGAGCCTCCTCTCTTCTGATCTGGTAGTCTAATAACTGAGTGCAAGGTGAGGCGGTCGTGCTGAGGGTAGGTTGTGGATTTGGCTCGTTTTCTTCCTGTGGGAAATCTGGCTCTGTAGACTGCAGGGGAAGGCTGCCCTCCTTACCGGAGGGTAAAATGGTCTTTGGCTGTGTGACAGACTGAGCTGGAACAGAGGATGTTTCTACCTCGTGGGGAGCAATAGGATTTGGTGGGATTGCAGTGGGCTGGGGGACAGAAGCCTCCCTCCATTCAGTGACTTTCTGCATGGCTTGGGTGGCAGGCTGCTGACCCACTGGGGCCTGCGTAACCACAACAGGAACATTGACCTTGTAAAGTTGACCTTAGTGAGGTGATACAAAAGAGTGAAATGTTATTTTGAGAAGCCTGGCCAGGCTGGAAATAAAAACTGATTTAAGCTGTAAAGTCATTCCATACCAGAGGCTGTTTGTAGAGTGACTCCTGCTGGTATCTGCACAGGGTAAGCCAATCCAGCAGGGAGGGAAAAGGTAGCAAGTGTCTCTGAATTGTTCTGAAATAAAACATTATGTTGTGAGGAAAATACAAAGTATATTAAATAGCAGCTTTTGTACAACCACAAAATATAGACTTAATAATTATACACTGTGAGTCGTATCTCTTGAAGTAACTAACAAATACTGAGGTTTGCCTCATTATAAAACCACCTGCAGTTGTGGTCAAAAGTTTACCAACACTCATCATGGGCATAAATATAGTAATTCAGGGCTTTCAGTGATTTCTATGAACTGCTCTTTTTCCAGGTTAGATGATTGAACAGCAGGGTAGCACACAGGGTCCAGCAAAACAGTCCCAGAGCATGATACCACCACCACCACGCTTGACAGCTCGCATGGAGTTCTTAGGAGTTTTTCCTATCTGACTGTGACAGTTTGGGTCTTCTTTCAGGCCTTGGAAAAGTGGTGATGCATCCAGGTAACTTGTATTTGGTTACAATTGTTTGAACTGATGACCTTGGAATCTGAGGTTGTTGAGAAACAGCTCCAGGAGACCTTCAGACTTTCCCCATCTTGTGTAAATCTACAGTTCTTTTTTAGATCTTTACCGAGTTCCTTGGACTTTTCTGAGAATTTGTCAGTGGAGTGGAAATCATTTCAATACTCGAAAAGAGGAACTGTGATAACTAATGAGGAGGGGTTTTTTTGGTTTTCAAATTTAGACATAAAATCAAAGAATTTAGCTTAAGAAAAATAACAATTCAATCATTACAATTTAGATACATTACATTAATAGAACTTTACTATGAAACACCAAACATGTCATCCAAATGAGAAAACTATATTCAGAGGCTGTCAAACTAAAAATATTTTAGGGTGCGTCTGCAGAATCATGTTATAAAAGGTGGAGATAGGCAGCGGAAGAACAAGCTAAATATTGGTCCCAGTATGATTACCTTCTTTCATGGTGCAAGATAAGACCTTGGAGGACTGCCTCTCTGAGTGCCTTTCAAGTCATGTGCATCCCTCGTGCAAATAATTATTACACGTTATGGAGGTGATGTAAATCTCAATCACACTTGCCTTGACCGGGAAGCTGCGGATATTCTGATTTCCGGGGATTACAACTGAGGCTGAAAGAAATATTACCAAAAAAAAGTGAGTGGCTACTGTGTACATATTAGACAAAAAGCCATTCAAATTAAATTTATTGTGCTTTGTCTTCATTTAAGATCCCCCCTACCTGTAATATTCAAGGTACAAAGCTTGCAGCTGTATTAATTACAAGAAGAGTGAAGGTGCTTCTTTTGTTGGTGAGCAATTTAAGCTTACCGGTGAGCTCTTGATCACTCTGAGTGTAGCTGGCAGGAAGCTGGAGCACAAAGTTGGATGGGTTGGTGTTTTTCCTTAAGCCTTCCATTGCTTTTGACTGCATCACTTTTGACTCCCAGAGCTGAACAGCAGAAGACACAGCAGTATGTCTTCCAGGTATGGTCAGTGTTGGGTAAGTTACTTTAAAAAAGTAACTTAGTTACATATTAGTTACTTCTATCAAAAGTAACTCAGTTACTTCAAGTTACTCGTTACTTTCAAAGTAACTAGTTACTAGGGAAAGTAACTTTGGTTTTACTCAGAATTCTCTTGTTAATGTGTTGCTTCGACAACTTTGCCAGTCTTCTAGCTTGCTTACTTGCCACAAGTGCACTGTGCCACCTACCAATAGAAAGGAAAAGATAATGTGCACATTTCCACGAGAGAAATCCCATGCCTGGACCGTCATTGACCGCTGCCATGATTCTAGCCTACGTCACAGCGTCATGTGTGCCTTTTACATCCAACACAAAAACTGCAGTCGTGATGCTTTGATTGTACTCAACTTACTGTACTGTAACTCGGAAATTCTGCCTTCTGAATAGGAAGATGTAGGTAACACCAGACTGCAGATGAGCTGCATACAGGGCTGGACTGGGACTAAAAAATCGGCCCGGGCATTTTGACTAGAGACTGGCCCACCATTATAGGAAAAATCATAAAGCCTTTGAATGAAAACAAACGCTGTTGTAACAGTGATGTTCACTGTTTTGATGGTATATATGCATCAATCGTTTGTTGTAAGATTGAGATAATTATTTTTTAAAAGCTAGACATTTTAAATGAGAATAAGAAAGAAAAGTATTTCTTTGTGCCCACCTCTCCGTGTTAATGCCCTACCTGCCCCCCTGGCAAAACTTTGCTAGATCCGCACCTGCACAGTTACCAGCTGTCAACTACCTAAAAAGGATCCTGGGGTTATCTGTCTCTCAGAAACAGTTCATAACTTCCCTTCAACTCATTTATGTCACCTAAAAGGTAAACCTGTTTCTCCATCACCTGTTCAGCTCTGATGATTCAGTAAGGACATCTCCTGGTTTCATCTTCATGTTTCCCTCTCACCAGATAACCAAACCGATATCATGACCAGCAGCTTTTTTGCAGCTGTGGCTCCAGCAAACATCAGCTGATACTAGAAATTAATATTAAATCAATTCTAACAACAGCTGATCAAGCTTAAAAGTGCTGCTGTTGTTTAGCGCGACATCGGCTGGTTTCCTATTTCTGGCGCAAAGTGGGCGATAAACAAACAAGAGAGCCGATCAGCTGATTATTGATCAGTTTTCATGATTGAAGTAGAAACGGGAGAGGGAGGGGGGAGAATGAAAGAAGAAGAGGCAGCTGTGCAGCGTAAAGACAGGATATCTCCAGCTTTGTGTCTTTTTCATTGTAGCTGAAGTCCGGGACAAACTGTTCCTTTTCACCTCAATAAGAAACGCGTAATATTTTCTCTGAATACCAGACGGGACGGTTGGCAACTCTAATAACTTATGAACAAAATAAAGTTCAACATCATTAACTTCATAGCACCCACCCAGCTGTATAGAAACTCCGTCATGCTAGCTAGTACACAGTACGGAAAAAGTCAGAATAACGAAAATAAACTCCACCTAAACTTGGTTTATATCTGACCCAGATAGACTGCAGGTCATAACTTCTTACCTGAAGTTCAGTTCACACTTGGACCGGCGGCCGCCTCGGGTCTCTTTTCCTTCTGCGTCCCCTTTCCCTCATCCACCTGCTGCCTCCACCACTTGCCAATGTTACAGAATCTGTGGAAGCTCCGCGATAGCCACCACACGAAGTAACGAGTAACGACCCTATCTAAATCCCAGTAACGACTAACGCGTTCCTGATTTTGGCATAATAACTAGTTACCGTGCTCGTTACCACAATAATAACGTAGTTACTGTAACGCGTTACTTAATAACGCGTTAGTCCCAACACTGGGTATGGTGCACACTCCCTCACTAGATGGATTAACTTTGCTGTCACTGACAACTTGAGTCAAGAGTGCATTATATTTATGCTTTTAGGAAATAATAAATAGCGGTAGTTGTGCAGGGTTATTTAAACTCACATGTCTTAAATCATCCAGGACGCGGTCTTCAACTCCTTCATCCAAGAAGAGCTCTCTCACGCTGTCAATCACGTCATCGATTATGGACAAGTAGAGCTTGGCCTGAAGTTGTTTACGAAAGAGCAAGTCAGAGGGTGTCGGTGGTTAAAAATCCTTCACAGAAACTAGTTATGGATGTTTTCATAACAAGTCAAAAGCGATTTAAACACTGTTTTCTGTGCCTCAGTGCTGGAATATATAGACCCGAGGTGGTTTTCTAAGCATATCAACGCCACTCTTCAATCCGGGTGACATAAACAGGCGAGACAAATCTGCCATTTGTCATAACAAACGCACTATTGCACACCTTACTGAGCATCCCTGCAGATATATTCAAGTAAAAAAAGTAGTAAAACAATATTATGAGCAGGCTTCTTATTGGACAAAAATCTAGCTGATCTTACTGCCTTTTGCTTGTTGAGCGCATTAATCTAACTCACAGTTTTGCGATCAGTTTGACCCGATTAACTAAAACGGTTCCGTTTCTTACCACTGGGCCTGTGTCGGTCAGCATCCTTGGAGAATGACTGGGGAACTTTCACACTAGACTTCTACCCATTTAGAAACATAATAGACAATTAACTGTGACTAAGTCGCATTGTTTTACACGAGGCATGCACGCGCAGGTGACCGCAATCAGCATCAGGCGCGCAGACAGGTGCGTTGTTTTTTCAGGAGGGGAAAGTGATTGATTTAAAAATGTGATTTCAGTTTCTTGCTTCAAACAAGATGAAGGTTCAGGGCTTCCTAAGTGCACTTGTCATATTAGAGGTTTATTTCAGTGGAGGTGGGTTGAGGGGCTGGTGGCTGCTGGACCTCAAATAGCATGTTTTATGGCAACAACTCCAAAATCTGAGCACCCTGTCCAACACTAATAACCTCTTCTTCCTCTAGTTTCCTGGTTACTTTCAGTAGAAAAGTTACACAGCTGGCACAGTGCTGGGAAATCAGTGCACTTTTCCTGATCCCAGGAGTGCACAATGCCGGTAGTTAAAAATATTCCACCCTTTACAAAACACTGTTTGAACTTGCTGTTCAATAGATTCAGAGCAGCAGCGGGAGCCGTGACCCCTGCTTCTTGCAAGTTGTCTGTTTTGGCGATGCTGGGACTCTTTCAACACTGTTGGTTGACAGCTCTGATGAGGATGAGAGCGATGCAGCTGAAAAGCAGCAACACGAGACACCCTTGTGGATACTGCAGTTGCTGGAAGTAAACAGGCAGTTTAGCTGTCACTTCACTACAAAGCTTCTGTGGACTCACATAGAGCCCTCACCTGAACTGTAAGAAAATAAAGGCCCTGTTTCCACATTGATATGAGGCAGTGCTGCATTAGCTCTCCGATGAGCTTTTTTTTTTTTTTACCTTAGACAAAGAAAGTATGGTGTAATTTAAACTTGAGACTGGATTTATTCAGTGGAAAACCTCTATTCAGGCAGGCAGTGTTGTGACGGTTAAACAATGCTCACTAAGGGATCCAAAGTGTGCCAATGAAATAAAAACATACCATTACACCACAAACACCTCCTCTGCACCCATGCAGACTCCTCAGACCATGCAAAGTTTTTCCAATCTTCTGTTGAGCCTGTGAAAATTGTACTCTTAACTTTTCACAACTGTCCTTAGCTGACAGGAGTAGTACCTGGTATGGTCTTCTGCGGTCATCCACTAATTGCAAGGAGCTTGGTAGTTTGATCCGTGGCTGATCCAGTGTGAGATACTTAAGCCCAAGTTGTTCTCCACATGTTCATCAGCATGTGAATGAGCTTAATAAAATGGGTGGATGATATAAAGTGCTTTGAAGCACAGGCAAAGTAGAAAAGCACAGTTTAAGATCCAGTCCATTCACCATTCTTCTGCACACGTTGGTTGTAAATAGTCGTTAATTTAGATGCTGTTGCCTTCTTATCAAAGAATGGGGCAATTCTTCCTTGACCTGTGGTATCAACAAACCATATTGACCCAGGGAACTGCCACTCACTTTTTTAGACCATTTTCTATGAACTCCAGAGATGGTTTTATAGAAAAATCTCACTAGATCAGCGGTTTGTGAACTATTCAGAGCAGCTCATCAGGCACCAACAACCGTACCACATTCAAAGTCACATAAATCACCTTGCTTAGTGTGAACATGCCTCAGCACACTGAGTTGCTGTCATGTGATTGGCTTAGACATTTGCATTAAGGAGTTGAACAATTGTACCTAACAAAGAGAGTGTATATTTTAAGACTATACTTAAGTTATGATTGTCAGTGACAAAATTTGTCAAAAAAAATCATAACTGGACTTTAAGTGTTCCTGAAGGGCAGTAAAACTCATTTTACAGATTTAAGAAGAACATGTTTTCTTTTAAAGAGGGAGAGACTTAATAGATTGCACGTTGAGGCATTGGTTGAGAATGACTCATAAACACAGATGCCCTTATAAAGCATACTGCACAATAAAACACCAGCAGTGTAGTGAAACAATACTGAAACTTACTGACTTCTCTCTGTCTGTACCGGCGTTCTGAGCAACTTCATGCAGCTGCCTGCAGCAGTTTATCATGCCCTACAAATCATACGTCTCAGCAAAAGCCTGCAGTGATGGGAAGCATTTAATTTTCACACTGTTTTGAATCTTAGTGAGGTGCAGGCTTATAACTGCTCTGCCCCCGTGTTGAGTAAATTACCAAGTGTGGAGAAAAAACGAGTGCGAGATAACAGCTGTGAAAGAAGTACTACCATGACTCATTCTGGTTTAATTGCTTTTTCTTTTTTACTTTTGATGTATATAATATCCAGCTTAAGCCAGGTACTTCATACATAAAAGTTATCAATAAACACCTTTTTGTTCAGTATGGCCCTTCACCCCCCTTTTTTTTTTTTATTATCATATATAAACCCGATTCACAACCCAGAGAGCAGAAAGATACAGAATTGATTTGTTTAAATAAAATTACAGTCCTCCAACACAACACAACCTCAGTCAAAGGGTCCGCTCAAGATAAACAATACTTTTGTTGCTTGAGACAAAAAGAAATCTCACTTTATATATTATCAGTACCCAATATATGTTGTGATGTTACCTAAACATCACTATTCTTTAAACACAACAATCCAACATTTTTGTGCCATTTCCACAAAGATTTTGTACAAATAAAAGAAATTCAAAGTATGCCAACTTTAAATATAGATGGACAACACAGCAGCACCACCCGTAGCATCGGTTGATATTTAACCTCTCTCTAAAGTAATGATCTCAAAAGGCCATTACTTAAGTTGCTTATATTACACAACGTGTTTGGCGTGCATTTATTAACTGATGTTGATAATTCTGGAGGACAGTGCAGATATTGCAGATGCAAGCGTAATCGTATAAGCTGTAAATCTCATACAATTTATAAATCTATTAAATGTAAAGTGCTAGGTATAAGGACTGTGTTAAATTGTTTATTAGGGCTAAACAAGTTCAGTCTCAGTTAAAAGGATATAAAAATCATAGAACCTCCATCAGAAATGCTACCAAGCTGCATCATTTTATGAATTCTAAAACCAGATATAAGCAGAAAGTCTCGCTTCACCCTGTTATTTTTAATATCCCTTCACCTTTAAGAAGATTTTGAAAATCATTTTAGACCAAAAGAATAACTTCCTCTAGTAAGTGTCTTTAATCATCATTGCGTCATACAGCCAGACTGCCTCTGTGACTCTGTTTCAATCCATTTCTTTTCCACTTCCACCTAAAAAAGAAAAAAAAAGTTAGTTCCAATAAATTTAAAAAAAATCTATCCACAATTAAGCACAGATGACGATATTTTTCCGCTGAAGCATCTCACCTGACAGTGATAGCGCGTCCAACTGGTCACATGTTTCTGTGGCTGGATGTCATTCACAGTGCCCAAGGATTTAACCCTGGTCTGTGACACAACCGCGCCCACAATTTCACATTCCATCGTGACAAAAGGGTACCAGTCATTTGGGATCTCCTGATCAGATCCCAGCTCCAGTTTGCAGGAAAACGAGTGGGGATGATCCAAGGCTGCAAAGCAGGACAGAAAGGTCACTTGCAGCTGTCGTCTTACATCGCAGCACGACAAACATACTGTGCACAGGCAGAAGGAGGCAAGAGTAAAAAGCAGTATGAGAAAAGGATGTGTAAGGCTAAATGTTAAGGGGGACCTATCACGCTCCTCATTATTTCTGTCACTTATGTACTGTTAAAGTAGTCTCAGATTAAACATGGCTACACTTTCAAATAATGAGGTCAATGTATGTGTAAAGCTTCAGTCTGCACCAAATACTCTTTTTAACTGTTGTCATATCTCGTCTCACAGAGCCCTGGCTGTGGACATTAAAGTTAAAGCTGCTGTTCAAACCTTCTGTTTACAAGGAGCAGCCAATCATAAGAAAGCTAGCTAAAAGGGTCGGAAACAGCATGTTTCAGACTTTGCACCAATGAAGCATGTACCGTAATTGTCGGGCTATAAGCCGATACTTTTTGCACAAGCTTTGAACCCTGCGGCTTTTAGTCAGGTGCGGCCTTTCTATGGATTGTCCATGATTTTTCTCATATCGTAAGACGATTTGTTTTGTTTGTTCCGCTGTTGTACGGCACTACGTTGCCTGGCGGAAGGATCGGGGTTCGAGAGTGGTATGTTCGTTGTCCGCCAGGCAACGTAGTGCCGTACGAAGTAGCGCGAAAAACAAACTTCAAAGTAGCGCTACCCGTTCAGTGGGAGGCGTGGATGATGAGCGGCGATAAACTTGCGAAAAGCAAGTTAGGCCCAACTCCACCAGTGGATTCTGACGGCGTGGAAAAGTGTGAAAACATCCACGATCACCAACAGATTTCGAAGGACTGGACTGCTGCATGATGGAGAGGAGGACACCGCCACGGCCCTTCAGAGGGTGTTCAACTCTGACACTGACAACGAGGATTTCTTTGGTTTTGAAAGTGACAACGAAGGAGAGAAGCGGAGAGTGGATGACGAAGCCACCCTGAGCCTGTTCGTTTCCGACACTGGAGAAGAGGACTTTGGTGGTTTTAGTGCGCAGGAAGAAGAGAAAGATGGTGGTGAATGACTGACTTTTCTTCTTGTTAAAGCCGTGTCACTGCACCTGAGCCTAAAAGGTAGTCCAAATCTATTTTTCTGGTGTGCTGTAGGTTATTGTTATGTACTACATTTGTTACTCATTTATGAAGCACAGTACATGTTTCATATTTGTAATTACCGCTACTTGTGCATATACCTAAAAAATTATTCAAATATGTACCCATAACTTGTTTTTCAAAATATTAATAAAAGGGGTGTGTCTCCAAACAGCCATCTCTTTCCTGACAATTCCCTTTGTGCATATTCTCTTACATATGATAAGTCAACATTGAAACACCTGCGGCTTTTAGTCAGGTGCGGCTAATGTATGTACAAAACAGGATTTTCCCCTGATTTTAGCTTGTGCGGCTAATATTCAGGTGCACTTTGTAGTCCGGGAAATACGGTAATCACAGAAAACTATTCAAATTTAGAGAGCTTAAAACTATATACAGCTGGAAAAGTGCAACAGGTTCCTTTTTGACCTGTCATAAGCGTTACCCATATTCTTTGCAGGCAGTCTGTCGATCCTCCACACGATCGCCGAATATACATTCTCGTACTTGACGGTGCCGATCGACACCTGCATGACAGGCTGTGAATCTGCAGCGGTGACTGAGCCCAAGCAGGCATTTCTGTTCATGCGGGCCTTTAAAGACCTCTGTCGCAGTAAGGCCACCGTCTGTGTCACTTTGACCCAGTCGCCTGGCACCGGAACGCGGATCACAACGTTCTCACACAGCGGGTAGTGAGTGTCAGACTCCCTCATGCAAGAAAGGAATGTGGTTGACATGTTGAGAAAGGCCTGGAGCTCCACGTAGGCACCTTGAACCGTTACTGTAGCTTTGATTGAGAAGGGAATTTCAGTGCAACCCAGGACCCTTGTTTTGTAGCGCATCAGCTCCACTCTGCATGCATCAGGAGGCAAAAACTTGATCAGTCGCGACCTCTGAAACTCTGTCTCGTTCACGCATTTGTGGAAATGGTAGCCTGCAATCTCCATCCAGAGTTCACTGGCCTCCTCTGAGCCATAGCTGGAGTCAAAGTGCAGCAGCCCGAGGTCATTAAGGGCAAGAAAACAGTCTCCTAGTCCATCCAGAAAAGCAAGACAGTGAATCTGGGTGAAGGCTGTTTGCTCCATTACGCCCCCACACTTATCTAGCTGTATCCAGATGTGATCGGTGATCTGCAGCGACAGCTCCTGTTCCTCGTAGTGCCGCCTCTGCTGGTGGGGGACACTCAGTTTGAAGATCTCCTCCTCCATGGAGACCACTAGGTCCTCGATCTCATCGTGCACCGTGGAGCCAAACTTGAGGAGCTGCTCTACCTCAGCTTCGTGACTAACCTCGAACTTTGGGTGAAAGCGCTTCTTTTCTGTGTAGGAGAAATGTTCCACCTTGACTGTGAGGACTTTGCGGGGCTCGCTGTAGCTTTCCAGTTTAAGATCCGAGAGCCTGCAGTGAGGGAGAAGCTGAAATTCCTTGAATGGCTTCTCAAGGCCTTTCTCATAGAACATCTGTAGCACACCTCCCGGCAACAAGCGGAGATAGATCGGTCCCCACTGACGCGAGGACATGCGGTTCTTTTTTTCAGGAATCCTGAGCATGATAGACCAACCGTCTCTCTTCTGACTACGAAACAAACCGCGAGGCGCAAACTGAGATGTACCTTCACTTAACACCTCACTTTTGCAACTTAGCCGCCTCTGCCCTTCTTTGTCGGTCTCTGTCTGGCTGTCGATTTTCGTATTTAGGCCTTCCAGTTTGTTGCAAACAACAGAGAAGGAAAGCTGGTCACGCTGAGGCTCACTGCCATCTTTGGTCCGTATAAAGAAACGTGGAAGGCTGTTGTCCGATTCAGAGTCTGAGGAGGAGCTACCCGCATCCGTATTTAGTCTAGGTCCATCCCAGAACGGGTTAAAGTGTCCTGAATTCCCCTTGAAAGAAGGGAAAGGGCTTGGCCCATCTGATGTTTGATTCAGGGCCTGTGGTGCAGGAGAGAAAACAGAGGTGGTAACTGGGCTGGAAAAACTCCTTGAGGAGGCCTTCTTGTCCCATGTTTTGGAGTAAAATGGGGACGCGCTGCTAGGAACCCCACCTTCAGGAGTGCAAAACGGTGTGCTACATGGTACACAGGAACTTCCGCTAAGACTTGAGTGACTTTGAGGCGATTCCAGGGAACTACTAAAGCTCCAGGAAGTATCTTTGATTGGAGGAAGCACTAATTTCAGGCCGTTGGGACGCGGCACTGATGCTTTGATAAGTCCTGGGGACTGCAGAGGCTTCTGAGGTGACGAGAGCGGTGTGCTGTCATCTTCAAACGTGACCCAGTTTGAGTGATTTGTGGAGCACATGGCCAAAGAGGTCTGCAGACCGGTTCAAAACGACAGCTCCTCCTTTGTTGGATTAACTGTCCCCGAATTCAAAAGTCTTCTTCTCTGTTAGAAGAAAAAGAAAGAGAAGAATGAGACACTATTGACCCAAGTTCAAATGTAAAACTAATTTAGATCAAATCTCTAAAGTCAGCTCCCATCTCAAAGCACGAACAACTGAAACCTTTGCTATCGGTACAAGAGAGAGCCCTCGAGGACATAAATAAAACATGTCTTTAAAGTACTCCATTAAAGCTTAATCAACACCTGACCCGGAACAAGTTCATTTCTGTTTCTGTTTTCTCCATTACAATTACCTAAGGTTCGCTGACGTGACAGCTGAATAAGCATTCTGCAGCCCAGTGTTGGCGAAGAGGGAGTCGAATTTCTCACACCACAGATTTATTTTTTATAGACATTTATTAACTGAAAACTCTCAGAAGTAATTCCATCATAGAACATGAAAACTCATTCCCAGAGTTTTATCTTTTAGCTATAAAGATGAGGACTAAAGGAATGGTGACAGGAGACTGCAGGGAATTCTTGCACTGACAGATTCGCCTTTACACCGGTAATTATAACAGGGATTTCATGCATGTTTATGCAACTTCAATAAACTCACTCACTCTCACACATAGACCACCTCCTTCATTTAGATCAGTTGTGCAAGCAATACAAGAAATGATACAGTCTTTATTCTTCTAACAATATCCCAATACAAAGTGTCAGCCTGAGAAATGGGTGAAGAAATCTGTTCTTCTTAGTCAAAATAGCAAGATTTTGGAAAGCTGTCAATGCAAACCAAACACTGTATCGCGGTTTCTCAAAGGATTTTTAGAATCTCTCTCTTTCTGTAGCTCAGAATTTTTTTTTAAATGCATAGAGGATAAAGCAAAAGACTTCAGAGATGTGGCAGTTCAAAGCTGCTGCAATGTAAAAAGGTGTATTTTAGACCTGCTGTGCTGTCTAAATATTTCAAAGCCAGCGTGCTCCAAATTGTGTGGGAGAAAAGTTAGCCATGGCAGAAAAAGTCCAGCCTCGTTAAAAAACCATGAGGTCAGATGAGAGAAGCAGGTACACTGGGGCTCATCTAGTTCCACAGGAGGCCTCAAAAAGGGACAAAGTGTGCATGGCATCTTTATGGTGGATGGTATTTTAATATATGAATGAGATATTGAAAAAGAATGGCGATATTGCTAAACAGGAATGACGTTCAGGCTAATCTGCCAGCGGTTAGAGAGTAAACATGTTTTAATCTTTATACGATCTCGCAGTTAATTTTCCAGCTACTCAATCACAATCTGCCTTTTGATGTGCTGGCAGTTCAGCTCTCAGTAATATCCGGCTCAGTGAAGCCCCCTTACAAAATACAGACGCTTCATCTTCCCATAAAAAAAAAAAAGGGGGGGGGGGACAGAAAGCCTCAATTACAGGCTCCCTCCTCGCTCCAAGACGCAGCCATGACTTGCATGGAGGAGACATTGAGTGGAAAGTTCCTCTTGCTACAAATAAACAGGGAAGTGTTTTGTGTGAGTAAGGGAGGGTGTTCTGATTCAGAGGAGTGGACTGACAACTCTTCAGTCAAACAGTGAAGAACATCTTTCTAATGAGAGGATGTTTGCGAGGTTTTACGCAGACGTTTCCACAAGCTCATCCGTCTCTCCAACTTATAGAATCCATCTGCTTCGATTCACAGAGGAGGAGGAAATCTCCACAGGGGGTTACTGACAGTCTTTCAGACTCATTTCCAAGCCAGCCATCTCTTCCTGGGCTCTCCAGCAGGCAATACAGAAATGAGACTCTGCTAAATCAACAGAGGACAAAAGAATACATTCCACACATTCCTCTGGGACAAGCCGCTTTGCACACAGGAAATAGCAGGCTGCTGTATTCGTGTGAACTGACAACAAATATTATCTTAATGTCAGTTTATCACACTTCAAAAATCCGCCAGTTCTACAGGTCGTAAATTTGGATTGGTCTGATTATTTATTACTGCCAAAGCGCGGCGAAAAGAAAGAGACTGGGGATTAAGAGAGCCTTATGAAACTAATTATGTACTTTAAAAACATAAAAACAAGTCGGAACTACCATGAGGATTTTTACACTGATTTATTATTGTCTCGAGACTTAAGATGACCTCATCAGATTTCTACCAGCTAAAAACCAATGCAAAGTTAAGGCCTGTAATTCTGCAGGGCAACATCAGGCTCCCTGTACAGGTTGGTTTGCATTTAAATTACAGCCCTGCAGTTATGACAAACAGCCAGCAAAGACCATCCGGCTTCTCAAGTTTATCATTACTGATCATTACTGTAGTTATTTAAATTGCTTGCTAAACCAAGGGTAGGCAAAAAAAAAAAAAAAAAGTTGCGCACCTCATGGACATTAACAAGGTCTAATGCTGCTTAACCACAGCTATTTGGCCTCGCTAGTTGCTGAAAATGTAAGCTTTAAAAGGCGCCAGTTGTGCAGAGCATTTTGATATTGGTTTTTTCAAAGCTGCATGGGATGATGAATACACGCGCTAACAGATCAGCTGGCAGATAGTGGAAAAATTAGGCATGGAGCATGAGAACATGCAATCCACAAAGGGGAACAGCCATGAAACTACTGAAAATAGTATTGCTTATATGGTTAATTACTGATAAATGATGACTGAGTGGAAAGTCTTGTGGTTCAACAATAAAACTGCTGAATTTGGAAAAAAAAAAATAAAACACACACAGATACAGACAGACACACACACACACACACACACACACACACACACACACACACCAGGGCTTGAACTCAGCAGACAGATGCTTCCTGATTAAAGAAGACACTTTCCTGCTGGATTCTCTGGCCACTTCCTGTACATTCACACTACAGCCTGGAATATTTTTCCTTCGAAATAAAACGTGTATATATAAATAAACAAAATAAGACACACTTTAAAATGAGAGGGCAGGCTGCTACCATTGTAACCACAATGAGAGCATGGACTAGTGCAGAGCTGAAAATGTGATGACCCATTTCCAGTGGCAGCAGTGGCATCGTGTGCAAAGTGAGCTCCCATTAACACAAAGCACAGGAGCGAGCGTGGGTGCCGCAGCTCTTTTTGTCTCCTCACACGTTGAATGAATCGGTGTTATGTTAGTTATACACTTTAATCCCGGGATTCCCTGCCGCATTTATTGTGGAGATTTGTTCCAGTTCAGACAAGCATGACTGGGAACAGAATGAGGAGGAATGAATGGGGGATGTTTGTGGATGTAGTTTACTCATTTAATTATGCTTTCCTTTCATCTGGAATGAAGGGATAAACTATTATAAACTTGTGCTTAAAGTATGAAAACAAATAATAGAATAAATTAAAATGTATAGATATTAGTTTTAGTACACATTCAGCTGTCACGTCTCTAGTACAGGGTTGACAAACATAAGCCCCACAGGCCAGAATTGGCCTGGAAAAGACTCAAATCTATCCCACTGAACTGCTTTGGAAAATGTAAAAGACAGCATACATTTTGAACTTTTTTTTTTAAACTGCATTTTCATTGGTTTTACAGCTTTTCCTACTGATAATGACCCCCTCCGTTACTCCTAAGTAATGAATAAACCACTCAATAAAGGAAAAACCCCATTTTTTCCCCACAATCTACTATAGAAATTTCACAGTGAGTCCACAAGGAAACAAATACTGTGAATTAACAAAAACTTTCTGAGCAAAAGCAACCAAAACCTTTTATTTAATTTTACACCTTCATTTCTTACACGTAAGCAAAAAAAGACATGCTAACAGATCCCTTTCATTACCTAGAGCAGCATTTTTTTTCTCCTCAATCTGGCATGTCCTGTTTAAACTGTACTTCTTATTCTTATATTAAAATATCTCAGAGATTAAATGTATAGTTAAACAGTTTCTTTCCCCTTCAAATCAAAGCGGGCTGTATGTGGCTTACACTGTAAAATGAGTTGGAAATCCCTGTATCAAGTACATTTCACTTGTCCAAATTCGTTTAAATGCATTTATTTTTATAAATTGTACTAAACGGGAAGATTTACATGTAATCAAAATACTTGTAAAATGAGTTTAACATTCCTGCTGTAGCAGCTTTGATTGCTACTAGAGGCAGTTATCTAATGTTAGTTGACTATGATTAGGCTATTTTACTGTCTTTATGACTCTCGCACTGGTCCCTTCACTGCTAAAGTAGCTGCAGTCCAGCGAAAGTTACAAAATCTCACATTTAGTAAACTTATTTAAAGTTTCCTGTATTGAAAAAGGCTACACATTTCCTATTAATATCTACATGCGCAGATAAACTGTATGCCTCCTGTTAAATCACACTTATTTGATACACTGTTTCATTGTCACACCCAGCGCGCGGTCAGTTGGCTGCCAGACACAAACACTAGTTGCTGGAAAACAACATTTCTTTTCGCCCCATGGCAACTCAAGACTGGACACACAAAACAGTACCACGCATGCTGTCATCCACAACAGAGCCAGGCCCGCGTCCCGGACAGAGAGGCCCAATCCTGGGATAAAGCTCCGCGCCTTTTGTTTTGACGCACGAGCTCGAAGGAGTAAAGTTGTCACCATGAGTTTACTTTTATCGTGCTCTGGCTTTGCGCACTTTTAAGTGAGCACCACACGCGCCAGTCACTCTCGACCGAGCGACGACACGACAGCACACCGGGTCGACACTTACAAAAAAAAAAGAGTGCACTAAAACAGTTTATTTGGTTTTTACAACGTGACCTGAACTAAACACAGCTCCCTGAGTGCAAGCGAAAAGGAAAACATACTCACAAACTTAGCAGCAGCAACAGTGACTAATTCAGGCCATGACTTTTTGTTGCTTTGTTTTTTGTTTTGTTTTTTGATGGACACGTCTGAACTCCGACGTCGGCCCGGTCCTGATCAAAATGGCAGAGTGTAAATCCTGGGAGTTTGCACAGCCTAGCGCTTCCCCCTCCCGAGTTCAGACTGATGGTTGTCTTCCGACGGGACACTGTGGGACTGAACACAGCAGTGCTGCGTTCACAGCGGTGGGACACATCAGAACATTGGCTATTTCTGGACATACGTTAACTTACTAAGTTCACGTTTCGACAAATTAATGTTAATATGCTCACTCAGTAACTATCAGAGTTCAGATACGGTTGACAATGTTTCAAAGCTAACCATAAACATAGCACTCAACTGCCACATTTATATAAAGTGTGTCATTACAACCTTTGGCCTTGTGATAGCGTTTATTCAGTTTAGCAAAAGATTAAAAAAATAATTTTAAAAAAGAAGAAAAGACAAGTGGATCATTATTTTATCACACAAAAAAAGAGAATCTCGTTCCCTTTCACCGCTGTTTACAAAACAAAAGCACGTAAAAACTCAAGTTGTATAAAACACACAACTTCAAGCAGGGTGTTTAAATCGCCTAACTTTAAAGTAATGTAAATGCCTTTGGTATTATGTATAGTAATTCTGCAGCCTATACAAACTTCTTATTAGAGCTACTGTACTCTTCAGTCATGTACCAAAAGTACTTGAAAGCATCGCGAATTTCTATAAAACGACACGTTTTTCCTTTCAAAACAAGTGACGGCATCAGAAACTGCTCTTCTAGTCTCCACATGTCCGTGCCTCATTTCCCAGTAGTTTGGGTGTGTTGGCGGCTGCTTTTTCGCCTTTTTAAATTATACACAACTTACAATTCCCAGTCTCCCTCACCTCCCATAAACGCAGCAGGTAAAGTTAGGTCAATTTTAGGAGTGATTAATAACCAAGTGACTCTAAATACATGACACATTTATGTTTTGAGCAAGCTCTTTATTTTGCGTCACATATTTGATGTGTGCTTTTCAACAAGTTACAATGTGAGAATACAAGTTTCTTGCTTTTTTTTAAATATGTTTAGAGGGCGTTGGCAAACCTGTCAGATCAAAGGTCTGCTGGTCTGCTGGCAGCTGTAGACTGGCAAACAAAAAGATTTAAATGAACTGCTCACAATCACTTCTGGGCTTTTCTTCCTTTTACCTCATGTAAGTACAATTTTAGTGTAAACTTTAACTGCCCTCTGCCATGACTCAAAAGTTTTCTGAGCACCAGTTCCAGTGTGGGCCGATCCCTCTGCGATACATCTCTGTATTGTAGCCTTAGACAAGACACACACTAAACTAGCCACAGATGTCAGTTTGTAAAATTTGTGGAAAATAAAAGTTTTGTAACCTCTGAATAAATGCCTCTTGTATATAGGCCTATATCATTTTTTACTCATTGTACAGTACAATTACATCATGATTTTAAATGAGGTTATATTCACATAAACCCTTTTTTATCCACACGCCGTACAACGTCGAGAGACTGCCGTTCCCCGCCAGGCTTCTGAGTGCCCATCCGCACTTACTTTGGTGATAAAAATGACTTGTTACAGCATAATTTCACAGAGATAAATTGACATCATTTCACAAGCTCCAACTTGTCCGTCCCTTCCCATTAAAGTAAACACGGTTAATCAGTGCTTCGAGGCAGACATCTTTTCTTTCCTCCACTCCTAGACGACTGAAGATTTCTTAAAAATGAGGAATGAATTTAAGCACATCTTTGTTATGGTTGGGATTTTAAAGCCCTTCTTTTCAGAAGCTTGTGTTATACGCTAGTGTCAGAAGGGACGTGGGGGCATTATTATCTCAAATTTGATCTAAGAAAAAAAAAAGGTAGTTGTAAAACATTACTCACGTTGTAAAGCCTGGTGCTACAGTCACACGAGGACACAACAGTCTAAGCGCGCGCACACACACACACACACACACACATACTGTCACACATAAGCAATAAGAATGCACAGTTCCACCGTCTCTTATACGCACATTAAGCTGGACGACTACACGCACTGATTAACAGGGTTTGGTCTTCAAGTCTTGACTTCAGTGAGTATTAAAAACTTCAGCTGCTGCAGCTGTTTATCTTCTTCTGCTCCTTCTGTTGGGAAAGCAGCGTGGTTTGACGCAGAGGTCAAGCAGTAACTTCTGGTCCAGTTTTGGAAAGCTTTTGTTTTTTAGCAAATTGTTTTGTTTCATGTACTTCTGTGACGAGGAAAGGGGGGAAGGAAAAACAAAGCATTTTCAGTCAAATGTGTTTGAGCCTCCAAACAGTTTTGTACTGCCTGCAAGTGGAGGAACTGCAGGCTCAGGTGGTTATCCTGTGGTTTGGTGACAGTGTTGGTACCAAGACGCTGCAGGGAGGCTCCGAGCTTCAGGTTTTCTCCCAGGATGCCTTTATAGTGGCGTCAAATGGAGCTTGAGTTTTGAGGAGCAGCACTAGCGGCCTTTGTTCTTTTTGGTATTTCCCTAAAGAAAAAACACACACACACAAAAAAGTGAGCTCAGTCCTCTAAACTCAAAGCAAGCCATATCCACGGTTGGTGCAAAAGCTAACGCTCTGTGTTGCATTTCAGTGCAGTGACTAAGACAGACAAAATTCGTACTCCGTTTCAAAAACTGAAAAACATGCTGAGGCTGGTGTGCTGGCCTTCAAGAGAAAAATCGCCACCTTTAGATCACAAACATGCCGGGTCCTGAAACTTCCCAGCATGCAGCCATCCGTGTGCGCACATGCAGGGGCATGCGCGTTTTTTCTTCTTTTTTAAAAAACAGCCCTCTCCTTTACTGCGCCTGTAGCTTAATGGCTTTTTCAGACGTCTGCGGCAGGTGCTTTTCCCATTAAACCTCGCAACAACCGCAACGCCACCGCTGACCTCCCGCTTCACCTCATAACTGAGAAACTTTACAATGTCACACTTCACTAGCGGCTGATCCTTCACACTCCACGTGGCCGTATCACTTCTCTTTCGAGATTTGGAGGGACAGGGTGGTGGTACGGTTTGGTCTGTAAATGTTCAACGAGGAATTACAGTCAGCTTTATTCACGTGCCAAACACATTTGCTTCGCTGACATGAACGCTCACTTTCGTAGAGATCAGGTGAGGGATTTCCACTGCGGGATATTCCACTTGTTTACCTTAAAAAACTCCTGTATGTTTTGGGTCACTGTCCATGTGTAGTGTGAAGCACCATCCAATCAACCCTGCTTCATCTGTGTGAACCTGAGCAGAGAGTATAGCTCGATACACTCCGTAATCCACCCAGCTGTTTCTACCTTCTGTCACATGGCCAATAAACCATAGCGACCCATCGTTACTGTAAGCCGAGCGTGACCACACCATCACACATTAATGCTTTGAATTATGAGCTGATCCCAGCCCGCCCCGTTACATTCTTCTCCCCTTAATTCTGCTACAAGTTGATTTTAGCTTCATCTGTTCAAAGAATATTGTTCCTGAGCTGGTCGGCCTTTTATAGATGTGTTTTGGCAGCCTAATCTGCACCTTCTACTGTTGTGGCTAATCACCGGTTTGCTCCTTGTGGTGAACCCTTTTACTCTCATTATGGCAGACTTTGAAAACGATACGCCTACCTCCTGGAAGAGTTTTTTTTCACTCAGCAGGATGTTTAAAAGGTTTTTTCTCTGCTTATGGAAATGATCCTGTGATCATCCACCATTTAACCTCTCAAAAATATATCAAACTGTTTATTCGGCTGGTGGATTTGTGTTGTTTTCTCATTGTAACGATGACCTTCTTCACTTGGACCAGCTGACGTTGACCACACATTTTTGTGTTCACAGAAAAGTGCAAATGCCAGCGTGAACTAGAATCAACTCCAGAACTTTAACTTGCTTAATTAATGCCAAATTGAATGTATATACGTAAGCAAAGTCTACACATTAATGTTGTTGCGTCGACGTACGCATTCAAATGATATCGCCGCCCAAACATTGCAGAAACCTAACTGGAGACTGGCAGTACCTCACAGCTGAAAGCAAACCCTGAGAGGGAAGCAAAATTTTAAAAAGCAAATATTGCAAAAGAAGCTGGAATTCAAAAGGTTATACCTTGCTGCCCATTTTGAGCGTGTCGATCTCCTCTCGCTGCTTGCTCAAAGTCTCGTTCATGCTGCACAGATGGTCGCTCATCATGCTAAGCTGGTCTTCGTAGCTCCTCTTAGTCGTAGCCAGCTCATCCTGCGTGTCAGGCCCAAACAGTTACAAAGTGAATGCTTTTTGACTTGAAAGGACGCTAATGTTTACGCTTTATGCTATAACTGGAAGCTCTTTGGCTGTGCATCATACCTGCAAGCGTGTGATATTCTGATTAGCCAGTTTGACCTCCTCACTGAAAGTCTCCCGCGACTTCTCTGCAATGGCTAATCTCTTAGCCAAAGCTCGACACTACAAAGGGAAAGAGAAAAATAAACAACTTGCTGTGCCCTGATGATTTTAAAGCATGTCTGGCACGCTTTACAGATCGGTTTATAAAGCTGCAATAACAGGAAGGATTTCTTTGAAAAGTAGGTATATTTAAGAAGAGTGTCAAAGTTGCAGGAAATCCACAATATTAAAGTCTCTGCTGCTAAACCGTCACGTCTAACTCGACATCAGGCGCATTTCTGTTGCTATAATGCCAAACTAAGGCAAGTGACAGTAACTTTAACAAGTCATTTACATCGAGGGTAAGACACAACATATTACTTAAAATATTTAGTGTCGGTTTTTCAGTGGAGATGGTGATAACCCCGACTCGAGAACCATTTTCAAAGCACAAAGAGAATATGTACATGTAAGGCAAACTAACGGTCTTTCTTACGACACACAGTTACTTGGATAAACAACTTTCAGTAAGATCTTCACCTCAGAGTGAAAGTGCACAGCTTTGCTATCTGAAATCTGGAGTTGGGTGGTGAGCTCTCCTACTCTGGCCATGTAGTGGCTCTTTATCAGCTGCTCCCTAGACTCCTCGTCTCCCACCTGCAAAGTCAGACACAACATCAAGCTACACAAGATTTTGTTGTCCTTGGAGGGAGCATTAATAGATGGGTACAAGTTCTGCACTTAAATATTTTAATCAGATGTACGGACACTCACATGCTCATCTGTAGGTGTTGTGCACAACATTCCAACCTGGTGACAAAAAAAAGAAACGAAAAGTAAGACAAATGTAAAATATTGTATAATGTAAAAAAACGAAAAAACAGACATGCAGGATATAGCAATAATAAAAAAAAACAAAACTGTGTTACAGCTACTTGAAACAAACATTATGAGAGCAATCTCAGCACTGAATAACAACAGCATTCTCCTACTCTGCCACATCAGCTCTTGGACGTCTGTGTTTTATTAACCGGCTTAGTGTGGAAGCCAGAAGAAAACAACAATAATACTCCCTTTGTTGAAACAAATCAGTGCCAAGGACACAAAATATTCCCCTGCAAAGTGAAAGCAAACAGCAGACCGAGCGGTCACGGAGAAGTACCAGGCTCGTGCACAACGTCGGCTCTTTTCCTGCCGCTTTCAGTTCTGCCGCTGCTTCTTCTTCGTGGCCCCGCGTGAGTGCGCCGGCTGCAGCCGTTTGCGAGTTCGGACTTCCCCCGAGAGCTGCTGCTAGCTGCGCTTCCAGTTCCACAATGCGCTGGTTCTCCTTTTCCAGCCGCACCTTCCCTAACTGGGCCTCCAGCAGCCAGTGCTCCTTCTCCTGCTCCAGACGAGCAATCTTCTCTTGGCTCTGCTGCACCTGCAGGAGGCCAATGGGGAGAAGGAGAGAAGTGGACAGTGAGCTTGTGGATACGGAAATGAGCAAAGGTTAGGAGTTGTAAGAAGGAAACTATATAATAATCCTCACTGGGTTTTATTATATGGCTTCGCACTTTTATAAAGTGACAGATAGATTTATGTGAAACACTGGGCACTTTAAAAAGTAAAACATCAACAGCTTTGCTAGCTGTCCACACCTCAGATAATACATGACACGACTGTGTTAAGACAGGACAGTTTTTTTCCCTGTACTTTTATCACCAATTTATCCATATCTCTGTATTTTTACCTGCTGAGTGAGACCTTCTCTGCTCTCAGTGGAGCTGGTTAGTATGCGACGGTTTGACAGGGCTTCTCTGTACGGAACAGACTGGGGCTTGGCCTAAATGGGTGAATAAAACATTTATTTTAGTCATTTATTTATCATTTTAAAAAATCCATGTAATATTTATAAAGAATTTGAATTCTGCAGAAGCAGGCTTAAAATAATACTCAAATTGATTAAAAAGTAAATTAAAAAATGGAATTATAAAATATAAAAACAACGTAAAAGCAGATCAAAACATTTACAAGATGTAAAATGTAGATATGAGACTCTCTGAGAGATGAAATACTTACAAATACTTTCTTAATGTTTTTGAAAAGATATTACAAATCAGTGTTTTTAATCTCACTAAGCACACTGATCTAAAGTCTGCGAGCTGTAAGTTGAAAGGCTTCAGTGTTTTCTACTGATTCAAATCCTGTTTGTGGTTGGGAGACGTGTGTGTGCATTTATGTGCTTCATTTCGTCTGCATACATTTTATTTGCCAAGTACTCTGTGACAAGTAAATAACTCAGCAATAAAATCAGCTGCTGCCCCGATGAGGGTTTCTCCTGCGAATCAACTCCACCGTTTCGGACTGCAGCTGGGGACGGTAGCCCTCGCTCTGCTCTGCAAGTCAGCGCAGAGGAGCGTGAACCAGTTCTCCACCTGCTGCAGGTGTCGATTAAAGCGGCCCTCCAACTCAGGGCGGCTCTCCAGGGCACGTGAGGGGGCGGGGACTACTGCTCCTGTGCTGCCAGCTGCAGTACAAGACGGAGGAGCTGGACTCCGAACGCAAGTCAAGATCCCCTTTTGGGAAGCGGCTAAATGATATTAAGCACTTGCAACAGTCCAACCAGTAGGAAAAACATGAAATATGAATTTAAAGGTATAATAAATACTAAAAGTAGTTGAAAGACAGAACCTATCAGCCAGCCCAAGTAAAGTCTATTTAAGGGAAAAGAGAATAAAGTGGGGAATAGCATGCTACACACACTAACCTTTTTGACAGCTTGGATATAGGCTGTTGCCTTCTTTTTGTTGGCCAGCATACTCTCTGCTTGCACGGGGTTAAGAGCTGCCGTGCTGCCTCTCGGACTGTAGCCCGATGATGTGAAGAAGTCCAAGTTGTTGCTGAAGAAGGTGGCAATCTGCAGCAAGTTACAGCGACATCACGTGTCAGATCTCTCAAACAAAACGGATATCTCTGCAGCTTCCTCGGCTGAAGAAACCCTGACACTCAGCGTTCTGTTTACCCTGAGATTAGCCGCTGTGTTTACAGCAGAGAGCCAATTCCACCACCAAGTGTTGAGGAAGATAAATGTTGGAGCATTTAAGCCTCTGCCTGCTTACAAAATGCAGCTCACTCCACATGTCGTGGGCTGTGCTGCAACCCAGTGGAGTGTCATCCAATCGGCACACACACACACTTCAGCCGACAATTCGCTTGATTCACAAAAATCATTCATCCTCGTGCTCTTGCTGGGGAGCAGCTGTACAGACTGCAATTTGGACTGTGTCTTTCAACGTTTAACCGCTGCCCACCTGAGTCCCGCACTTCTGTGCTCTTCCATTTGTGGCAATTTACCAATGTGACCCAGTTGCAGAGACAACTCACTGCTACTTACAATTACGCCTTTATGTATTGAAGCTAAACATGCACTACAGGAGATATAAACCTGGCTGCTGCCTGCCCCCTGTTGGCCATACCTTGCCGGTGCAGCTAGTTAAAGAACCCAGAGATCCCAGGAGGCACTCTGTGGTGGTACAGAGCTTTTGGGTGACGGTGGGGAGCTCCCGCTCAATGACGGCCTTCTGGTTGTAATGCTTTGACATCTCTGGACACACAAGGAGCAAAAAAGAACAGCAGGATTTGCTTTATTTTCCAACTTTAACTTAATAAACGTGGCTCAATCAGTGCCTCGCTACCTGACCGGTGTTTTTTTTTAACAATAACCTACAGATTTTCACAATATTCTCATACACTAAAACTGCAGGATTTGAGTGAACATTTAACTAAAATACCCAAACAAAGGCGCTTGTTACAGAAACCCATTCTCACAGCTAATTGCCTACAAAAGTGACTCTTCTCCAAAGAGCAAAACATTATGCTTCCGTCTGCTGATTCATTTGAATAAACTTTACACTGAACCTTCTGGATATTTAGTCCTTAAAAAGCTGCTTTTGCTGTACTATTTATGAATGAAGAACATAAAGAAATCTTCACGCTGTGGACGAAAAGCAACGTCTAACAGATCCACCCACCTTTAATGGCATCATGAAGACTGTGCAGGCAGGCGGCCAGCTGGGTGAAGACGGCTGACGTGTTGCTCTGTGGCATGGCGTCCTGCTGAACACCTGAGACACATCGCGCACATTCGTCAGACATGTCTGCTCGTCACTTCATAAACCCTCTGCTGTATTTACATATTACCAAATTCCCCTATTCCTTCAGGAAAAACAGCATTTAAATGAATATGTATGTATATAATTATTCTGGCACAGTACTGACTGAGAGCTTTTAGACAAAAAGAGCTCAAATGCTGTGTGATAACCTACTGGGTAAGGCCAAAAGGTTAATGTAGTTCTGCAGTTTCTCAAACACAGATGTCACTCGCTTGATGTCACTCTGCAGCTCCTGGTTTTTCGCACTAAGGGCAGCAGTACAAAGAGGTGCCTCGCACTCTTCTTCGAGGCTGAAAGCAGAAGACACCCATCACAATAGCCTCCTCCACTCTATTTGTCTCTATCTCACACACGTGCACACACACACACACACACACACACACTCTGCTGACCTTTTTAACTGGTAGGGAAGAATCTTTTGGAGAAAGTGGGTGTATGACGAGAAGTTGTCAGCGAAATTTTTCAGCTTGACCACAGTTTCCTTTCATTCAAAACAGAAAAGCACAATTAGTGTCAATTTGTTTTCTGTCTCTAAACAAACATATGACCTCCACACCCTCCATCCAAAACGTACCAGTACTGTGACAGTGTCCTCTGTGATGCTTTGGTATAACTGGAGAAAGCTGTCCTCCAGGGGGCGCACATAGGCTGCATTCTCATGCAGATACTGAGAAAACTGGGTTAAGAGAAGGAACATACATTAAACAAAATGCACCTCCTTATGTGGCAGCAATAAGGCTAGTATAGCTAACTACAACTAGATGTGAAAAGTCTTTGTTAGTTTGATAAAAAATTTATTGCAACTTGCTAGATGAGACACTGATGGATGTGTTTACTGACACCTTGTATGTTTGCAAGACTGCTTTTTTATTGTAATACCGAGACTGATTTTCCTAAAATCTTGCCTCTGACATACACCCTCAATAAAATAATCATTAAAAAGTCATAAAAAAAACCCAAACTAATAAAAACTCAACTAAAACTAAACATTTTCAATCAATGAGAACTAAACTGAAACAAAGGAACCCACTCAGGAAACCGACTGAATTAAAATAAAAAGTCAAAATGAAATAAAAAAAATAAGAGCTGATTAGAAAATGCAAAACTATAATAGCTTTGAACACCAGCATGCATTGTATTTGACAGAATGCCTGTACCTCCCCTGTATGGCTGCCTCACCTTCTGGTTCAGAGGGGAGATGGTCTCAATAGAGGAGTCCAGGGGATAGATGTGTACTCTCTGCTCTGTGTAGGAGTGGACGTTCAACAGAGCAGCCACCAAATCCTGGATGAAGCTCATGGCCTGGCCTGCCACATCCCGGGCCTTCAGCTGAAAGGCGGCACAGTTCACAGATCGCTACTTTACTACCCTTTCTACCTAAAGGCAACTCAGTGTGTTATCGCTACATTGCTGTACAGGTAATATTTTTAAAGGTGATTACTTGAGATGTGAATCTGTACTTGCAATACACCCGAATGTGTTTGTTTTCTCACTTACCTGGTGCCTTCGATTGTGTGATGGCACGTTTAGGCTGTTGTAGTCACTAAATTCTGCAGAGATGGAGGAGGAAAAAAAGAAGCATGTAAACTAGAGCAGAACTTCAACCCCCGCAATGAACTTTTATTAACTTTGAAAACACAGTTTAATTGGTTGCGTCGGCACAGTGTTACAGTCGTGTGTAGCGTTACAGTGCTTACTCCAGGGTAGCGTGTAGTTATAGTATCACTGACAAGGATGGAAATGTTCTCAAATAGTACCAGATACTCACTGGTGTCATTAAAGGGCACTTTCTCCTGGATAACACTGCTGCTTTGTTTCACCTGTCTGTTCAGCTCCGACTGGCACCGCCTCAGCTGCTGCTGGCTGCAGAGGGAGATCAAAGAAATGCTGAGCTGCTCCCAACATGCATTTCAAGTTTGTGTAATTCAGTTTAAAAATGCAATGTGCAGAAATGTGTACTGCAAGATTTGCATCATGGCTCTATGAAAATGTATTATGTACATATCTTGTATTTGTCAAAGTCAGTTTAACACTCACATTGATACGGTTACTTACTGTTACTATGCTGAACAATGTTATAGAAGAATTAAATCATTCAAACTATGAATAAAATGTATATTTACCAGTCTTCTGTTCGCATTCTGCACTCTTTTGCTTCTCGTTCCAGAGTTTGTGCTTTCACCTGTAAAAACAGGGGGGAAAAAATAATTTTTTAAAAATTAAATGTTATCAAAATTGGCAATTGTGTGAACAACTTCAATGTTTCTCCCGCTGAGCCCTTACCTCTAAACGTGCTTTGTCACTCTGCAGCCGCTCGATCGTTTCTGCATACTTTGTGGTGAGCCCGTCCATGACGCCCTGGTGCTGCTCTGCATCCTTCTCCAGCTTTTCTAGTCGCTCCCTCAGCTCAGCCTCCGTCTTCTTGTGCCGCTCGTCTGCTTCGTAAAACTGACAAAGACGCAGCAGGAAGCACAGCTGTCACATACGTGACCTCCCCTCGCATCCAGACATATTCATTGTAAAATTTGTATTTTAAACATGCACTCTAAGCACCGCGTGGCTGCCTACTTGGATGTGAAGTCGCTCATTTTCTTCTATCTTTTTCTGCAGGTCCTCATCAAAAACACTCTGGGTTTGCAGGCCGTGCTGTGAAGGAGAGTCTCCTTTACTCTGGAGGAGATTGGGGGGGCTATTAACTATCAACTTGTCAGACAAACATTACTGTGTAACTACCAGAACTTTAAGACCACTACAAAAAAAGAAATAAATATATGCTGCTCCCTCTAGTCCACCGTGTAGCCACTCCCGCATTTCCCCCTTTCCCCTCATGTTCACCTTCCCCTTTTTGCCCTTAGCTTCACTAGCAGCCAGCTCCTCTTGTAGCAGCTCCACCCTCTTGGCCAGCTGCTGGTTCCTGAAGCTGAGACTGTCCATCTCCTGCTCCTGCTTCCTCAGGCTCTGGTCTCTCTGCTTCAGCTGCTCCTAATGGCAGAAAGAAAATAATGACTTTGATGAATAACACATGCAAGCAAATCACAGCCTTTAAAACAACATGAAGTCATTCTGTTGTCATTGTGCGACAGCAACATAACTCATGGTAACACTGCAACAAGTACAGGTCAGACTTGGTGATCACATTTGGTTTGCAAATATGAAAAACAGAGTTGCTTACAATGTCATTTCAATGCTTGCTTTCTTTTTTAAATATACATCGTTGTACCTTTAGTGAGGCAGAGTTGGCCTGTTCATCCACAACCCCCTTCTTCAGCACTTGGTTCTGGGCACGTAGCTGTGAAGTACACACACAGAGGAAAAAAAAACATTCAGATGTAAAAAGTACAAACCGCTGTTTGAGATGCAAATGCAATTTTAAAATAAAGAGTACACGGCAAATCTCTGCTCAATAATTATGTGTAGTTTTGACTTTTTATTCAATTCTATGTAGACAAGATCAGAGCAGGTAATCAAATAATAGTCCCCGCTGCAATTTTGCCTCCTAATGACTCCAAAATCAAGAAAATTGAGATGAATCCATTAGTGTGTTTCAGTGTTGCTCTCATTTTGCCTTCTGTTATAAATCATGTGACTTTTACCGTTCTCTATAAGCCCAAAATATTACGTTTGAGATAAATACGAAGAAGAAACGTATTGTCTGTCAGACTGTGGCATGCTTGTGTCAGTTCTTTTTTAATATACTTCAAGTTCAAGTCAAGAAAAGTTGGCTTACTGAGTGACTTTTCCACATTTATAAGTAATGAGTTATGAGTACTGACCAACTGTGATTACTGGAGAAACCCGAACTCAGTGCTTTTTACTGTATGATCAGTAGGCTCTAAAGACATGCTTATTACAGCAAGAGTCTGTGCAACAATCACACAGTCAGCATTTCCTGAGGATCATACACTGTTTGGCTGCTGGTGGGGAGGAGCAGAGTGGAACAGGAAACAGCTATAACGCTCCCGGAGCTGTCAGCTGACACAGAAACAAAGGCCACACAGGCTTTACTGTCACTAAACTGTTTAACCATTAAACAATAGTTTACATCCTTTGAACACCGCTTATTTCTAATGCAGCATGCAAGACATTTTCCCACGCAGCCTAAGGAAAATGCACCAAACAAAGCATTAAAGCTACACACAGGCTGATAATGACAACTGTGATAATCTACCTTATTCCAGGTGAACTGTATTAGTTTCTGGTATACCCAACAAAGTAGGTTCTATGGTCTAAGTTATGTGTATGTCTTTGACAAGCTGATCTGCTTCACTTCACTTCACTAATCATAAATATCTCAGGTGTTGTCAAAGGAGCTTGCAAAGAAAAAGCGTTTTCTTTTCTTTGCAAGCTCCTTTGACTACGATGACCTGGATGACTGAGAACCTTCACAGACATATCTCAGGTGTTGTTTTCCATTGAGTTCAAGTTCACGCAAGGCAGAAAACACCGGGTAGCTGACGCTGATAGCTCACTGACAGATTCTGTGTAGTAGCCTTGTTAGCAATAACAGGTAAGATCGTTAGCAGTAAACAGAGGCGGTGTTTTACCTTTGAATACTCCTGTGCCAGTTTGCTGTATTTTGTCTGCAGGTCTGTAACGTTAGCCATAGCGACGCTATCTAGTCGCCAACTGGTGATGCTAGGAAACGTTAATCCTCAGTAGCCGGTCTGGCCAAAGGCTGTCCGGTTAGCTTAGTATGTAGTTCACGGTGTCAGTTACTTGCAAGGTTGACGTCGGACACGGTGAGCTGTAACCTGGCTAACTCAGGTCGGTTAGCCCACTGGTAAAATTTCTTAATCCAACAAGGCTTCTTCCGCTACCTGTGAGAACTGACCTCGGGTACATTGTGACAGTAGGTCTGTCATCAGTCCCGGAAAATAAAACGGACAGTGGTCAACAGTTCATTTCCAAAAACACGTGTTTATTCCGATCTAACAGTAATGTCCCCTTTTTTTCAAGTTAGCACCAGTAACGCCGACAGAGCCTGTTAGCTAAGCGAAGCGAAGAGGCTATGTAGCAAAACAAACCCCGACGAGGAGCGACACATGTATGTGGTTTTATCTGACAGGAGCCGGTGACCTGCGGCGTCCGCAAATCCTATTAGAGAGTAAAGGTAGCGGCTGCTCGGCTAGCAAAACAGCCCTAAATCCCCATTCATTTGAAGGAATGCTTTCATTTTCTGGCTAACCCGCAAAATCCTCCTGAAGTCTGAGCCAACAAGAGAGGCGAGCACCGAGGTCAAAGTGCAGAAAACAGAGAAGAAGGGAGAAGGAGAAAGCAGGGCGCCACCTAGCGTTTGAAGTGATAGATAGATAGATAGATAGATAGATAGATAGATAGATAGATAGATAGATAGATAGATAGATAGATAGATAGATAGATAGATAGATAGATAGTTATCATTTACTTACTGTCATTTAAATTGTAGCACACTGTATTGTTATTTTTTCTTTTCTTTTTGTTATGGAGTATATATTTGAATGACTTTTAATTTGATTATAGCTCTTCAAAGATTTTCTCAGTCATTTCACACTCCATTGATTAAACTAGACTTCTATAGTGAAAAGTATTGATGACGAAGGAGCATGCAGGCAAATGAATTAGTTGTACTTCCTGATCTTACTTCCTGTCAGCTCGTAAAATGACTGTGAACCAGTTGACATCAACAATGCAACAGTATGTTTTTTTTTTTAAAGTAATTAGCTGGTGCAGCAGCTTTTTAAATTATGTTTAGCAAGCAAAGTGAAAAAAAAGTGGTGCTGGAAAGAGGAAGGAGACAGAGAACAGAATCAGCATACTGCCAGTTCTTTGGGTATCAGCAGCTGATCACATAGCCCGAATGATGAAACTGTATTTGGCGTTTTTGTAAAGGACTAAAATATTGTTACTTCTCAAACATTGAAATTAGATACTCTTACTATAATACTGTGTGTGTGGCATGTCTGGAAGTTGGTCCTCTGGAAATGATGAGGAATTCTAGAAATGAGTCTCCCAATCCAATCAGTTTGTGAAGACCTGTGGCTAATGGGCTTGTCTTCTTTGTTCTGTGCTTATATACATCAGAGTTGTCGTTATGTTACTTTACCAAGCCGTTTAAATCTGATTGGGGTGTGTGGCAGTCTAGTTGAGAAAGATGGTGTGAGTTTATAGCAAAAACCTAAATAAAAGTGTTCATTCCCCTGATGTCTGACTTCAGCTGTTGTCCATGGAGCTGATCAAAAGCTGGAATTGATACCAGTGGTTATTGCTTTATGTATGTGTGAGTATGTTTGAGTGAAAGAGGGAGAGAAGTTATGATTCTTCTGGTACATCGTGGCACTAAGGGCCCCAAAAATATCTGCCCTGGAGCTAGCACAGGGTTGTTACACCTATGTAGGTAGGTAGATGTAGTATGTTTAAACCACCTTTCTCTTCAATTCAATTCAATTTTACTTATATAGTGCCAAACCACAGCAACAATTGTCTTAAAGCTCTTTATGTTGTAAAGTAGAGACCGTACAACAATACAGAGAAATCCCCAACAATCAGACAAACCCATATAAACAAGCAGTTGGTGACAGTGAGAATGAAAACTCCCTTGTAACAGGAAGAGACCTCGGTCAGGAACAGTAGAGGGGCAGCCACGTATAGCAACTGGTTGGGGTGATGGAAGGAAGACAGGACAAAAGACACGCTGTGGAAGAGAGCCAGAGTTTAATAATAACTAATGATTAAATTCAGAATGGTGTATAACTGTAAGCTTTCATTTATAAGGGTACAAATGTGTATTAAGGTGTATTTTCTTTTTAAATATCATTTATTTCAATAGGATACATTTCCTTTCTCCCTACAGTAGCCTACACACAGACACTTTCCATTATTAAGACATCCTTTCCTCTCCTCTTAGCTTTCCCATTAGGAGACCTAATGCCATTTACAATAAAAATGATGTGATAAATTATTTACTGCTCGGTTTCGCTTTGTTTTGATTTTTTCCCGGCTCCGTGTGTGTCGCATTAACAGAAACAAGGTCAGAAATCACAAGCGGGTTGTAGCACTGTCAAAGATGTGATTCCCCCCTTAAAACGCACATGACCTCATTTAGACTAGAAGTGAAATGACATGTTGCTAATGCACCCATCATTGCGCAAATCCTACACGATTAATTTCACCTAATCCATAATAATCTCTTTTAGATTTTCGGCCGCATACTATTTCTTTATTTTCCTCTGCCGTCGTCTCCGCCATCAGCAATCTTAAATGTATGTATACGGCCACAAACACAAACTCTCTCACATGCACACCACACCACAGCCAGTGGCTCCAGCATTGTCTGGTTGCTTGGCAACTGTCGGCGTGGCGTGGTTGCTAGGGGCGTGTGGGAGAGGGGAAGGGGAGGTGATGCTGCTCTGATTTCCAGCTGAATTGAGGCAGTCAGTAGGGAGAAGCCCCCCCCTCCTTCCAATATCCCCATCCCCTCCCCTTCCCCATCGACACACAGGACTCTATTGAACAATAGAGCTGTGCCAGTGGGCCTGAGGCTAGTCAGACAAGCCCTTGTTCAGGGTCACACTGTGTTCATCCCACAGTCCTCCATGACTAATTAACTTACAGCAAAGAGTGTCGTTAGCACATCTGATGATGCATCCATCACTGGCGCAGCCCTGGAATTTACATTAATGCGAGGTGCACTTCTGGCAGCCGGCCATTTAAAAAAAAGAAAAAAAGAAGAAAAAAAAAAAACATGAAGGAGAAGACAGAAAGGGAAAGTGTCATGGTGCTGCCACACTTAGTGCTGAGCAAAGCCTGTGCAGTCAAAAGAAACTGCTGGACTTGGTGGGAAATATCTCCCAGCTGTAGCACTGTTATGTGAAAACCGAGAACCACAGAGTCAAGGACCGCTGATCTTGTGGCTTTCGCAGCAGGTGACAAGATCGATCCAAAAAATTCTTACAGACAAAAAAGAAAGAAGGAAAAAAAGAAAAAAAAATCAACCAAAAAAACCCACTCAGGTGAAAAAAAACGCTCAAGTCAAGCCCCATTTTCCACAAAGAAACCAAAAGATGCACACGGCGATAAACAAGAACAGGTTTTTATTAATATTTTTGTAATACCATATATAATGCAATTGCATATCTTTGGCGAAAATAAATCTTATAAACATTTTATCAACAGAGGTTAGCATACAAAAACCAAAAAGGTGTGTCGGTCCAATGGACATGGCAGACAACTGACACAAACTCATACTGGGTTGGCAGCTTTGTCAAATGCAAGAGAAAAAAAAAATGCTCAGCACACCCATAAGAAATTAGGAAATGCAACAGAATCACATAATTAATATCTAATAACAGCTGTTGAGCAATAAGGGAACTGGGTTTGGAATTGTGCAAGTCCTGGGACCCAGAAATGTTTTGGTAGCTCACCCACAGATCGACTCGACTGGCTCGGTGTCACCTTGAGACAAACATTTCTTTTATTTCTCAAGTGCTACAGAAAGGATGAGGGTGATTTTTTTTATTCCTTTTATCTCTACTAGCCTCTCCAAAACTTCTCTGCGGCTGTCCCGACACTCGAGAGTAGGTCTGAAAACTACACAGCAGCTGCTTGAAGACTGAGTAACTCAGATCCAGTTTTACAGTGATATTCAAAAACATTCAATAACAAAACCTGGAAGCATGAGTTATGGGGTGGCAGTACTTTTATAAAAGAGTCTTACAGCTAATCTTCAGTTTCTTTGACTACTTAAGTCATAATACCTAAACAAAACCATATGATTAAATGAGCCCAGAAAAACTTGGGGTGCGTATGGGGTGGTGTGTGTGTGTGTGCACGTGTGTGTGGAGGGGGGTGGGGGGGTATTGGGTGCATCAATCTTAAATTTATCTACACCCCAGCTGTACATCGATTTGGCAACAAAAAAAGGTTTCAGGATCAATGTTAATTAACTGTTTTCTATCCAGCCTAACAAAAAGCAAAACAAAAACATCAAGAAAACCTGGCAGTCATGGTTAAATTGAAAACACACCCGCTCTAAAGACAACAGACATTGGCAAAATACTTAATCACTGTAACAAGACAGAAAAAAAAGGGAGGGAAAAAAAGGTGTGTTGCTGAAAATAAACAAGGAGAAAAACAAAAATACTTATTAAAGGAAGTTCACAGAATGAAGGGAAAAAATTACTGTGCCTAGTCATTTATTTTAAATAACCAGTGTCTGATGCGTTTAAAAAAAAAAATCCCATAAATTAAAGTCATAAATAAGGTGATGATTAATGAACAACAATTTGTTCTTTTTTTTTCACAGCTAAACAAGACCAGTGTATGCACTCAGTTATCAGCTGAGAACTGCGGCTTAGTCTGCAAAGAGCAGTTCCCACTCAAAAGCGACAAATGTAAACCAAAAGATTGGTTATGTCACCGTACTGACCAGAGTCATCGCCCGTTTCCTGATTCAAAAACTCCAGATCACAATTACAGTGTGGCAGTAGGAGGGGTTTATAGATATTAACAAAAAAAAACCAAAGCAGCCAGTTTGCAGTTTTGCATCAGTGGCACGACAAAATGTTTGGCACCGACCATGCACGCTATACTACCAGTCACACCATGTTATCCAGTACAGTGGGGGGGAAAAGAAAAATACATTTTCCAGCTTGTTATCCTAGCACTCATCTATGCTACTGTTGACTGTACGCTGCTTCTATTTGGGTTTTTTTTTTTTGTTTGTTTGTTTTTTAAAAAAACAGAAAACTGTGGCCTTCTACGCAAGTGGCTCGCAACTTCCCCTCAGAGAACCGCGTGCAATCAACTGACAATAAACACTCCATTTCACAGCTTGAGAAGAGAATGTGCACTTCCTTATTTTGTTCTAGGAGGAAGAGCAAGGACGAAAACCTAGCAGCCAGCCAAAACCGAGGGCACAGCACAGAGCACAAACAAGCGTCTTCAGCATCTCGCCTGCGAGCAACTGCGTGTACAGAGTTGACTTCTCTGTGACTATACTGTCCCCCTTCTTGTTATTTACATTTGGATGCTCTGCGCTGTGGGTCTCAGAACAGAAAAAAAAAAACCCAAAACAGAAAACACACACACACCTTCCTTCAAGATGTGAATTAACTTGGCCACAAGATCAGCCAACTCAAAATTACCTGTATAACTTAGTAATTATCTAAAGTCCAAGGTATCATAAACAAGGCCAGAGATATAATCAAACTGCAAATCCAAATATTGGCGTGAGACGTGGCGGTCATTTACCATCCACTCCTTTTCCCCCCTCGCCTCACTATTAGCCAACTCTGCATTCAGAAAGCCCAAAAGCAAGCAGAGCACCGAGCAGCTCTTACAGTACAGCAGTAGCAGGGAGATGTGTCATTACGATAGTACATTATATTCATCGGATTTGTCAGTAGAAGGATTAAAAAAAAAATTGAAACTCTTTTTCTCGTGACTGTCATCCAAGGGTCCAGCTGATGTCGGCATGCACTGTGATACACACATGTGTACGTGCACACAAAAAAGAAAATTTATGGAGGATAACCTATGAACACGCAGCGAACACCTGGCAAAACAAGGCAGATGTTTCCTTTGCATAGGTTGTCGCCAAACATGAGAAAAGATGTCCCATTAACAGTGGATTGGGAAGAAAACAAACAAACAAAAACAAACAAAGAAAACAGCTGTGCTGTAATGGCCGCGCAAAATCAAGCAAAGTCCTAGCTAACTTTGCAACTCAATTTGGCAGTGGCAGAGTAATACTATATCCACATTTTGCTAATCCTGAAAACAAGACGCGGCTCGCGTGTAGTAAGTTTATCGCATAACAAGATCATAATACTACTCCGTTCATTCGCTTAATTGTAAAGTTTAACTAGCATACTTGACTGACAAATGCCACCATGGAATAATGTCAGAAAGTTAAGGTTGAGGATTAATTATTGCATCTCTTTCTTTTTTCTTCTACAAGAGCAGGAACTCCTTTCCAAACAGTGGTAATTTTTTTTTTCCTTTAGCACAAAAACAACAAAAAAGGAAAAATAAAAGGAGAAAATGTCAACACCAGGAGGTTAGATTTCATCTGTTACAAACATGCACTCGTTCGCTTCATAAATAGATTCACTTGGAAGAGGATACGGGTTTGAAGAGGAAGCATGCAACGCTTTGAGTTATAAAACCAGCTTTCAGCTTCTTTTTTTTTGTTTTATTTTTTTTTCTTCTTGTGTCACTTTTTGTCTTTGAGAGGAAACGTCTTGAATCACAGTCCTCTAATCCAACAGAAAGCAGGCAGGTCGTTTTGGATAGGTATCTTGATGGTTCTCCATAAGCCCAAACACCCACCCTCAAAAGTTACCCCCGAGTTACTGTATATGGCTTTGTTCTCCTGTGTGAACGATACTATTGCCATTTGTTTTGTTGGACAGAGATACTCCCAAACAAACCAACAAACCAAAAAAAAAAGGAAAAGAAAAAAGGCTCAAAATGGCCAGTGAACGATCAGATTAGGAGAAGGAGGCACACTGGGACACAGGGGGTCAGAGGTTAGGGTTTCACTGGGTCCAGGGTCTTATGGGGGTAAAAGAAAATTCATTTCCTGCTAAGTTTTGTGCTCTTGACAGTGCGTTTGGAGCCCTCCGTGCAGCTGCGTATACCGGCGAGGTGCAGCAAGGAGCCGGCGGCTTCCTTCAGCTCCTCGTCCAGCTCTGGCTTGACCTCACGCCGCGCCCTCTTGCTAAGGGGCCACTTGACGGCGAGCGGACGGCGAGAAGTCTGGTGAACGCCCCTCTCGTCCCAGAGGTCGGAGTCCTCGTCGCTGTGGAAACCCTCGCTGCCGGCGCGGCGAGACTGCCTACGTTCGCAGCCGCCTTCGTCCAGGGAGGAAAGAGAAGAAGAGGAGGAGCGAGAGGAGCAGCGTTGCAGGGCTGCGCTGCTGTAGTTGTGGTCCTGTTTTGGATCGCTGCTCACCAAGACAGAGTCGGGCCGAGAGAGGTCCAGAGGGCTGTCAGAATTGCCTGAGGAGAGGATAAAAGCCTGATAAGTGACCATTCAGTGCATGAGGATGTCTTGTTACAGAGAGATAAATGACTGGTTTGAAATAAGATTTCTGGAAAAAAGAAAAAAAAAAAGCGACACCATCATTAAGACACTCGGGGGCTTTAACTTGTTTTGTTTACAAGTTTAAAGCAGAACTAAGATTTGTCTAGGACCAGCAGTGAAAACGTAGTTTTAAAATAGCTTGCTGCATGAATGTGAAAGCAGAATTAAAACTCGTGGGGGGAAAACAAAAAAAAGTAAAAATTTAATGATTCTATGGGAACCTTTGCAAGAAGAAAAATAAACTTTGCATTCAGAAAATAAATCAAAATCGAAACTAGAGACTTTAAAATTAACTGTGATTTCAATAAATACACCTTAACAAATACATGAAAGTATTTGTTATGGTATTTTTTGCCCTTTCTAAAGCTGTCTTGCTATACATTTTAAAGAAAAAAAAAATCAACTTCGGGGAAAAAAGGTCCTCTCTAGCGGTCCAATATCAAGAACTAGAACCTTAAACAACAAATAGTCCCACATGTAGCCTTTTGTAGCCAAAACACTGAACTTCTTTTTGTACACCTTGTGTTTACATAGATTACACAAAGAATATGTAACTCCAGATGGACTGCAGTTCCCAATAGGTGAACTTAAGCCACAGAGAGGCTAACTGTTTCCTCCAATTTTCAGTCTTTGTACTGAGCAAAATAAACCAAACAACTGGTGGCTCTTGTATTTTCCAAATGATAACAAACTACCCAAATCCCATATTTTGAAGACGCAAACATAAGAATTTTTTTTGCCAAAAGAGAACCTGTAAGAATCAGAGAAAATGACCAAAGAAATTACCAAGCTCTCTGAATTTGAAAATAGACATTTCTGCATTGATTTCCTTTTCCCATGAAATGCAGCCTGAGGTTCATTGAGTTAGAAATTCAATGAACCTCAGAGTTAGAGGTTCAGTTGAGTTAGTTCATTGTTTGTTATAGACAAACAATGAACTAATAACACAAACAGTTATATGTTGTAAGTCTGTAATGTCCAGGTTTCACTCCTATTTATTAAACAGATCCTTTTTCTGTTGTAATGGAAGAAATCGCATCCTCAGCCCACCTCCCCTGGGTCTGTTCTTGATCCTTTTTTATTCCCCATCTACATGCTTCCATTGGGTCAGGTAATCCATAAATAAAGCGTTTTCCCCCTCATGTATGTAGACAATACACAGTTGTTTGTGCTACTAAGTATCAATATAAATACAATCTCAAATCTTAAGAAGTCTCTCTGACGTTAAATCATAGATGTCACAATACAGGAACTATGTTCCCTGTCATCACCTGTAAAATCCAGAATTTAATTTAAAAGCCTTCTACTCACATCTAAAATCTTGAATAATCAGACCTGATTATATCTTAATGACATCTTAGTACCTTACGATCCTAACAGAGCACTTTGCTCTCAGACTGATGACTTGCTTGCGTTTGCTAGAGTTTCTAAAGAGCCTATGACAGTTTGGGAGACAGACACTATCTCTACTTTTAGGATCAGGCTTGAAACTTTCCTCTTTTTTTTTAAAGCTATATAGTTCGGGCTGGATCAGGTGACCCTAGCCCACCCATAGTTATGCTGCAATAGAACCGGGCAGCTGGGGGCTTCCCATGATTCCCATGTGTTTCTTCTTCACTTCCCATTTGTACACCACTATTGCATTTAATCATTCTGAATTATTCAACACTGGCCCTCTTTCTTAGTGCCCTCTGCTCTCTAAATATTGCAGGATCTTTACCTTACAATATAAAGAGCCTTGAAATGACCATTGTGATTTGGTGCTATTTAAATATAAAGTTTGAATTAAAGCGACTTAAATCTGTCCTACAACTTCAGGAATTCCACTCAAAACCTGGTTCTAATGCAAGTTTTCTTTTGACTCACAAATCACCAAAATCCTGCTTTCTACAATTAAAAAAAAGTTACAAAAGTTTACACATTTTTTTGTTTCCATCTCAAGCAGCCTTTGAAAAAGTCATCCATGCCACCATCTCATCATGTTTAGACTACTGTAATTCCCTCAACTCGGGTCTCAGCCAAAGGTTCATCTCCCGCCCCCAGCTTGTTCAAAATTCAGCTGCCAGATTCTTAACAAAGTCAAAGAGACCAGACTACATCACTGCTATCCTGGCTACACTGCACTGGCTTCCTGTTAGATACTGAATTGATTTTAAAAACTTATTCATTACTTTTAAAGCCTTACCCAGGCTTGCTCCTACCTACATCAGATTTCGACAGACTTTATGAACCAAGCTGCTGGTTATGCTCTTCAGGTCAGAGCCTCCTAACCCGCCCTATAGCCTGCGTCATTCTGATTTCCTCTCACAGTGTTGAACTATTTACCAGAGGAACTTACCAAAATCAGTATATCCAATTTTAAATCACTTCTCAGAACTTATTTTTAAAGAAAGCCTTTTTAAAATTTAACAAAAACCCTTATTCTTCATCTACCTTTTCTTTATATACAAATGTTTTTACCTTTTGATTCCTAACTTTAGCCCATCTGAAACACAGTGACATGACCTAAAGAGATACAGATGAATCCATTTTGCTTCATTGCTAATTTTTCATTACTAAGTGTGTAAAGTGTGAACTACAACTATTTGTGTGGTTTTAGTTTGGTGAGATTTTGTCTGTCTATTACTGCAGCTTAGATGAAGATAAAAAAAAACACATTGTCTATCATTAGACAAAGCAGATATTCTGATGATTCAAAGACATTCAAACTTCTTCTTGCAGCTGTGTACATCAGAATTGAACACACACAACATCAAAGAAAATTTAAGCAATGACGGGTGGTATGTCAGGGGTTGGACACAAAGCTAAAAGAAGAGGTGAAAGTATGGCTACTTGTAGGTTGTCTTACATGGGTCAACGTGGTGCCCAGGGGCAGAGTTTAAGAGCATCATGGCAGTGGCAGCATCAATGTCAGACTCTGGAAGAGGAGAGAACATGCACGATGGTCAGTCCTACGGTGTGAAAGCATGGTAGCATGACATCCCTACTAGGACTGGCTTGACCGACTGGGCTCCATTATTTTTAAGCTACACACTCGGCGATCCAATCAGTGCTTACTGAACGCACGGGATATGCAGAGGACTCGCAAAAACAAATCAGAGTAAATATAAGCCCATGATTTTCAGAATGCATCTGATCTCATGAGATCTGACAAAGTGTCTGAAAGCCTCACAGCTCACTTCTAGGGCTCTAAATTATTAATGATTACAGTGAGACTGAGTGCTCGATACTGAGCACCAGCAGAACCTCTGCTTGTCGTCAAGGTTACAAATCCAAGAGGCAAAGGGGGGGAGGGGGAGGGGGGGGAGACATCGACAGGAGCTGTCAACATTATGGTCAACATGAGGCATCAATGACTTGAAAGCAACAAATCAAACCAAGAGCTGAGCATAAAAGCACAGTGATGCTGAATGTTCTGGGGCTGAAATGTGCAAAGGCAACATAATCAAAACAGTGCACAAACACAAGCTAACAAAACTGCACTACACATCTGCACATTGCTGGGCAAACAGCTTACAAATACGAAAACTTTGATCAATTTGCTTTTCTCTCACCTTTGAATGAGCAACCTTGTAGAAAGAGATGACGAGGGGGTGAGGAGGCACTGCAGAATGTAAACAAAGGACACCAAGAGTCAGATGATACGTTTGAAGAGAAGACAGAAAAGCCAAATTCTGCCCTTTCAAAACTGTGTTTTTATTAAGAATTAGTTATCAAATAATTACAAATGACTACAAACCTGTTAAGATAAAATATTTCCTCAGCTTAAAAAAAGTGATTTCAAAGTCAGGAGAATAAATCATATATCTGGCTGCTCCTTATGGTATACCTCCAAATGTTTCACAATAAAAGCAGAAAATATGGGTTCTGTCTACTAAAATGCTATGGTGGTGTATATGAAACTGTTACATGAAGTGTTTGTACTGTAGCTTCCCAGAAGTGTGAGCATTGGGGAAGTTCTGGGTTTGCAGAAGCTTCTGGGCATTATCATGTTTCTGTTAAAATGAATTGTTCTCAGTTTTTCCCCATTATGTTTACGGTTCAATTGCTCGTCTTATGTGTTAGTTACATTTAGCAAAGCTGTGGCATTGTGACCATAGGGAGGAGCTGGTTTGATATACATACGAGCGTGAGGAGAATAATGCTCTTCTTGTTGTTAAACTAACAACAGAGAGTTTCAAACTGTTGTGCTCCTACCTGTCACGGGTGAGTCATCACTCACCATGGTACACTAAGTGCATTGCTGTAAGTCTAAAGGAGCTAATGGAAGCATATTGGAGTGGGTATGTGACCAAGTTCACTTTTTCTAATCATACTGAAAGCCAATCGCTAATACAAGCCTGCTCTAAATAAAGTTCAGGTATTTCCTTTTATGTCCAAAACAGATCCCTGCAAAATATATTTGACACATAATAATTCCCTTGATCATCATAAGCTACAAATTGAATTGAATGATTAAAGTGATGACCGCTCACCTGGGTGGGGAGGCGGGTGGTGTGCAGAAGGCATGTGCGGCTGGGAAGTGCTGCTTCTTAAGAGCTTGAATTAGGTTGGGGCGGTACTCAGGGTCAACACACCAGAGCGACCCTTTTCCATTGGCCTGTAGGACAAAGCAGGGACAGTCAAATCTCTAAACCCCTGTTACAAAGTAATGAAGCTGCCAGAAAGTTCACATAAGAAACTGTGAGCTCAATTCTGATTTACAATAAATCTAAGTGGAAAACAAGGATTCAAGAGCCTTACAGTTTTTTGAGAGGTTTGTCATAGGTGCTGTTATAATAACTATTATTACAATAAATTAGTTATCCAATAATATTGGATTGAAAGGCACCCTGTGGAGTTCACTTTTTTTTTTTTTTTCTCAATTCAGCGTTTCACAGCAGAGGTCAGGAAGGAGGCGATCTGTTGATGTTGCACAATAAAAACCCTGTCATATGATCTTCTTTTCAGAGGATTTAACGATGGCGTCTTATCCTGTTGCCCAAACATTCCCAGTCCCCATGAACTAAGCAAAAGCTGTTACGTCATTTATTTTGTTCAACGCAAGAGAACAAAACTAACAAAAGAAAAGCAGCAGGCAGAACATTATCCTGAAAGAAACACCAAAAATACAGTATGTTCGGTCTGGCTTTTCAGAAAAAAAATCCAAATAAATAAATAGAAATCAGAGCGAAAACAGGCTATAAAGGCTTGTGAGTTAGGTCTTTAGTCAAAATAACATGCTTTGTCACTTTGTACGAGTAAGTATTTGATCACATGAGTTCAATTAAAACTGTAAGTAATGTACACAATTTTAATTTTGAATCACTGAAGCCTTACAAACAATTTGCATGCAATTCCCACCTCAGCAAATTCTACATAATCATTATTTTAATGGAAGCTTTGTTCATACTTCTGTTTGGTAGCTCACAATCCTTTTCACCGCTTTGCTGCAGAACAGTGTGGCCATGTATTCCACATGTGGCTGGTATGTGTATCCTCATGCAAGACGTAAACAAAACAGGGCCCGCAACTAGTGGAGATAATAATCCACAGGGTACCTTTAAAGACTTAATGAGGACTTGAAAATCAATTTGGGTGATCTGTACAGCTGAGTAATTGCACAAAACTACAAATGACAAGATTATCATTTATCAGGGAAAAAAAGTCAAGTGTGACTCAAACCTTTTAGAGATTAGTCACTGTGGAAATGCACTTCATTTCCAAATCACTTTTCAATTATAAGCTTCACAGCACCTTTTAGACACAACACGCTCAAATGGCAATACTGAAAAAATGATGAGAATTCCTGAAATATTTCGCTGTCAGAGCTGGTGGGACTATAGTGACCTCAGCAATGATTCAAATTTTATTACTGCCCCACAGTGAAAAATAGCAAATACCAAACTTTACAATATAACAGCTTTTACAATGAGAGGAAATTTTTACTCAACAGCTCCCTGTGAAGAATAATTGTATCTGCTGGTGATGTGTGCATGTGTCACTTTATCTGATGGTGGCGTATTCTTGCCCAGTCTGGGAGAATAGAGCGAGGAGAATAACCTTGACTCAGATTACCAACCAGCCCTGATGCAGGAAGAAGGAAATGTCTCCATAGCAACGGAAACCACCAGCCAGTGTCATGTGAAACTGGTGCTAGTGTCTCAGCAGACGGAGGGCTCATGCTATGCACCTGCATGCTAAGCGGACTATACTGCATCGTATTGCTACACGCCAAGCGCAAACTGCCGTTCCCACCCTAGATGGGCAAATATCAGGTTTTAGCCAGATACAGCCATGACATGGGGCTTCAAACCACATCCTCTCACAATATTAAAATGTCATGATACACAGACTTCTTGGGTGTTTAGAGGGTATTGCCACTGTTTACCGTTACACAGAAGAATCCAGGAATCTACTTCTCCACACTTTTTACACACACACACACACACACACACACACACACACACACACACACACACACACACACACACACACACACACACACACACACACCCTTTCAGACTAAACCGTAATAACAGCCGTTAGTGAGTAAATTCAAGCATGTGAACATGAGTAGGCCAGCTTCTCTTTTTTTTGCCCCTTGTTATTTGTCGCCACTACTTGTAGAAACACAAGCTACCATAAATGATGTGTATGTCTGCCAGGACCAGGTAGACAAAGATTGTTCTTTGTGCACTTTCAGGACTTAAGGTCGCGTTTGCTTCCTTTGTGCAGTGTGGGTTCAGACTGTGGGAGGCTTCTCTCTAGCTGCACTACCTTGACGTGTTTCTAAAGATATTGTCCTATCTCGGTGTGCGGTGTTTGCATATCCTCTGGAGGAGGAGGATCTTTGACCTTGACTGGATTCCACCCTTATCATAGCCGAGTCAGAGTTCTGTGCAGCTGTGTGTCACATGAGCCATGTGGCAGCTTCACACTCTAGCACACTGTTTGCTAACAGTGCTAAACAAAGCCACTGTAACTGTAAATGTCACATCATCAAACAGATGCATGCTGACAACTACAGAAAGATAACTGTAAATCTAAGTGAAGTGCATAAAAGTTTGAAGTCACTTTGAGACCTACCTTTCCCAAGCTCCTTTCGACCTTGCGGAAGCATTTGTTCAGGGACAAGTTGTGACGAACTGAGTTCTTCCAGCCAGTGGGAGCGTTGGAGAAATACGGGAAGTGCTCAAGTATCCAGCCGTAGATTTCTTTGACAGGCAACGACTTGCTGGGAGACTGCTCGATGGCCATGTAGATGAGCAGGGAAAATGAGAAAGGTGGTTTCGACTTCATCGAATCCCTCTCCCTGCCTCTGTTGTGTGATGAAGATGAGGAGGAGGACGGGCCCTGGTTCGACCCGTAGTCTCCTTCTATGTCAAAGAGGGGGCTGCCGCTCGTCTGAGCTTCGGGGCCCCCGAGAGTAAAGTTCTGAAGCAGGTTCTCGTGGAGCCAGTTGAGGTTAGTGAGCTCCTCATCCTCGGTGCCTCCGGTACGATCCACGCTAGTTGCCAGCGGACTGGACGCGCACTCCGCCTCGGGCAGCGTTCCTACACCGCAGACACCTCTGAGCCCTGCCCGCTCCTCTTGCATACCCGGAATTTCCGTTTTCTTATCTGGTGACATCCCAATAATTGGACCCATTAAATCAAAGAGGTCTGGAGAGAAAGAAAAAAGAAGGTTGTTAATATCAAGCAGCAAAGACAAGACCAAAAAAGGTAAATTTAAAAAAAAAAATTACCATCAAAAAAGGAGGATTTCAAAGTAATTTAAAAGCAAAGTTTGCAGTATGAAATAACTCAAAGTGACATTTTGGAAGGATGTGCTCTTCCAAGCGTTGGCCTTGTTTTCTTAAGTTTCCCTGGGGGCACACCTCCTGTAGCTGTCGGCCTCTATTGCAATTCATGGCCCTCTCACTGCCCCTCTCCTCCATCCCTGCCGAGGACCAAGAGGCTCTCAGCCCCCCTCCTCCTCCTCCTCTCGACTCCACGTGAGGACCTTCGAGGACATCCTCTCAAGTAAGTGAACTGACTTAAGGCTCCACTCCTCAACGCCTACCTCGTTTCAGACAAGACCCAGCTGCTCGTTATGTGTAAATGAGCATGAAACCAGCCAGTGACTGCAGGAATAAGTGCAAGGACTCCATCTTACAGATTGGATAGCTCTTACGGACCGAAATACATTCAGCCGGGATGAAGTCTGCATTTGTCGCATGGCATATTAAGTTGTGTAAAGAGGCTACAAGCCTAAGAGTTGTCAGTCATTTAGGAGCACGGGGAAATGCCAGAGCACTCTATCATTAACAAAATGAACCTTAGTACACTTATCAATACTTTTTAACATGAGCTCTGAAGAGGCCTTTTATCTTAAACACCAGAGTTCCTGTCGCAGTTTAAGTTGAAGTTAGAGTGAGAAATAATCTGGGCTACAGACAAACCTACATTACTGGAAATTTAAACTAAGCATCACATTATCTGAAAATAAATTTTGCCCCCATAAAATACAAGCAGCGGTTTGTGTGCAGTACTTATTGTGATTTGGTATTATGTGAATAATGTTGAATCGAACTGCTTGTTGAGGCCAAGAGCACAAAGAGATCACTCCGCATGTCAGCTCACAACAAGCTTTATGTCCTGGGTGTCACCATGACAACCCTGCCATCCCTTCAATTAAGAGCAGAAATCCCACAAGCAAGAATCTATAAGAAAAATAATTAACCCACCCTGAGCTGACTCTGGCACATTCAAATCACTGAAAAGAAAGCCTCTGAAAAGAAATACTTCTACTGAGGTCTACAGCATGTCCCGATTCTGCGAAGGTCTAGGATGTTCTGGATCTGGACTTTGATGGGAATTAAACTGGACGGTCAGAGAGGTAAAGTCGCAGCGTGGTGGTGGATGGGCATGCCTTTTCATTTCTGTGATAAGAACTGGGTCAAACTCATGTGTTTGCACAGTGGCAAAGACAGGAGTGGGAGTGCGCGCGCACACAAACATACACACAAATCAGTTTGTCAAACCCAGTCAGTGTGGACAGGAGGGGGGAAAAGAGGCATTAGTGCATTTACAAAATGACCTTTAAACTCTCAATAAGCGGATAAACCTATAGCAGATGGATACTATTCTGGTTATGGCCCCAATTCTCTCCTTTTGGACATGACTGTGACCCTCTCTTTTGGGGCTCAAAAAAAAAGAAAAGTCTAGCCTTCCAAATGGACATTTGGGGGATGTATGTGTATGTGTGTGTGTGTGTGTGTGTGTGTGTGTGTGTGTGTGTGTGTGTGTGTGTGTGTGTGTGTGTGTGTGTAAATGACCACTATTGTGCAAAAGAGTGCACATTCTAGGAACACACAACACAAGGAGAGCAGGGCTAGGTGTTCGAGCCAAGGAGGGGAACTAGGCCTAGACGTCTGTGATTTCTTACACAATAAAAGTGTGCATTTCAGTGTATGTGTATATATTCCTGTTATAACAGCACATTGTCTTAGATTTATCATGCATTCTGGCTTTCAGTGCAGCGCAGCTGAATTGCTCTAGTGCATCACATAAACTTCTGCGATTTAAATTACAGATAAAAAAGAAGCAAGTCAATAAGTTTTCCAGGCCAAAGGCAAAGTGTCAGGCAGCATCAACCCAGAAAGAGATAACAATAGGGAAAAGACTTTTCTTAAAGGACCGAGCGTGACAGAAGGTTTGACAGAGAGACCTAGACCTGTGAGAAAGACAGAGAGAGAGAGGCAAGTGAGGCTTAGAGGTAGTAAGGTAGGCTGTGCAAGGCATCTTCAATCTCGGCTGAATCACAGCTCTCAGCAAAGCAAAGTTATTAAATATGTCAGCAGGCAAGAAAGAAATGAAAAAGCAGAGAGACAAGTGCACATGTTCGGAAGAAAATATTATTTATGCTTCCTAAAAGCATTACAGACTATGTTTATACTGACTTTATTCTCTCAGGATAAGCTCTTTGGGACATATCATCTTAAAATACATTTAGCTGTGTTTGGGCCAAATATCTAGTTCATTTAGACAAATTAGGTGAACGGCAACAATTTGGGGCAGGTTTTTTAGCAGATTCTCAATATTTATGTATGTTCTTATGCAGGAGTGATAGAAAGGATACTTGGGGATTTCATGACAAGAAACCCAGTCTTTTTAAAATGTAGTTAAATGGAAAACAGCCTGCTGACCAACAACTAAGCCCTTTTTTGTGAATATAAATATATAGGTCACAGGAGGGAAGAAGTCAGCAAAGGTGTGGCAAAAAAAAAAAAAAAGATACGTCAGCTCATTTGACTAAAAGGTGCGGCCACATTATATGCCACAGTTGGTTGTAAACCCTTGATAGCCCGATTCTGTTTTATGTCAGAGAGACATGAAGAAGATGTAATATAGCTAAAGTGTCAGATCAGGGATTAACATTAAGGCACAACAGAGCTTCACCTCAGTTCTTCTTCCCAAACTTGACCTCTCAGCTGGGCCCCTGGGTGCCAAAGAGAGCTTATCCTCTTTTAAATAGCTCCTCCTGATGACTTGCCATTTGAATATCAACAGAGGCACGGTGGACGGATGAGAAGGCTGTCGTGCATCCAGCCAAACACAGGAAGTGTTTTACCATGACTGCAGCTGGTCAATTACCACTGCTGCTGCAATGATTGCAGTTATCATTGCTCTTATGAAAAGGCATCAAAGAGAGGCGGCTGGGAATCCACTGAATAATGGGACAGTAGTATGTAAAGAGCAGAGAGGGGAGAGGGAGCTAATAAGCCAGACTGGCCTGTTGACTGCTACTCATCCTTGAAAATACACCAAAGCTGCAATGGCGCTGACCTGATGGCTCATCTGCAAGTTAAAATAGCCGTGCTATCCGCCAGCCTCATCATATTCATGTGCAAACAGGCAGGCTAACAGCAGGTGCCAAGGCACATTTTTCTCCCCTTTCAAATTGCTCTTTTATCCTGTTAAGCACTTAGCCCATTCAAAAATACACAAAGACATATGGAGATAGCTTTAAGTGGGAAATCAAACCGTTGAGATGTCAGATATGTACAGGGGAATTTAAAGGAGATGATAGTGGCATTAAAATACAGAGATACTGCTTTGAGATGTTTTCTGGGAGCGAATCTCACAATTAGGACTCAGTTGCCACGGCAGCCAATGCTGTAAGGGAAGCAATTGTGCTCATGTCTGTGCATGAAGAGAGGGCTAATGTGGGGGAGATCAATACAGGCGGAAAATGCTGAGAGCAGCAGTCTGCTGCTGTTCTCCACAAACCTGTCTGACAAAGAGCGGCGAGAAAGGCCACTGCCAACCTGGATGTCACGGCACTACTGACTAAGAGCTATTAAGGCCTACTTCATATAACATAGAAATTATGCTCCCAAAAAATCTGTTTTGTTAAGCAAACTGCTTTCATACGATTCTCTTCTGCAAAACAAAAAGGAAAAGGGAAAAACAACCTCTGTATACATAACAGCCTCGAGTTCATACGCTGACACCACACCCTATTCCAAAGAAACAAACCAGTTGACACAAACCAGTTACACCTCTACAACAGATACACAAAGGTGTGCCGCAAAGCCCCATTGTGATGGCTGTTATTCGAAACCCTAACTGATATTTAGGCAACTACCCAGTCTGGCTGGAGCTCTAAAAATGTGAATGAAACAAAAGGAGGGGGGACTGAGTTAGAGTGGGAGAAGCAGGCAGAGAGAGAGAGGCTGTTCCAGAGCGGGTTAGCCAAGTGGCCTGCTCTTTTATTTTACAAGGGTGGGGGTTAAACCGTGTCATAACAAATAAAGAATCTATTACTTTAAAAGGTAAATTAGGCTACTATTAAAGCACGCCCTAACGATACATTTCTGACTAAAACTTGTCAAAGACTTTAACGGATCTCCTCAGCGTCCGAGGTGAAAGCAAATGAAAAAGCTTGCACAAAGCATTACAACTGGCCCCACACTCTGCTCGCACAAAGGAGCAGTTGTTTTTGCTCTAGTCATGTTTCCGAAGTGCTCAGTATTCACCTCGCACTTTCAAACACAGGACCGGGAGGGAAGGAAACACCTCCTGCCTGTTGAGGAAGTTCATTTTCAGACAACAAATTCAGACTTCACACAGAGACAGTTAGGCCCGCTATAGGACGAAAACAGTGAAATCGAGCAGCACGAGGCTACAAGGTAGCGTCTATTGGAGCAACAGTATTTACTCGGCCAATCTATGAATTCCATCTTCGTGTAGCTTACAGATAGCTGGCAAACACCCTGGCTGGACCTAATGTATCAACTAATGAAATCACTCAGGGAAAAACAAGCGATCAAAAGGACGGGCAATGGCTCAGTTCATGTTCGTCAGTGACACTAACCTCCTCCAACAACTTCAGAGTCAAACGCTCAAGACTGCACTTTGACTGTCAACAGAGGTGAGGCCTTCCAAAGTACATGCCAGTCCCTAGCCAACACTGAAACCTTATCTTTCCAGTCATGTGCCTGTAAGTTCAGCATACCGACACACACAACAACCTCAGTTCCTCTCAAATATGAAAAAAAAACAACAACAACAAAAAACCACTTCATGCTGTATGCTTGCAAACACAGCTCCACGGTCTTGTAGGAAATGGCTGAAATTAGAACGTTTCTATATTTGTCAAGGGTCAGTCCTTGAGCATGAGAAAACTTTCTATGTGCAGTAAAATACAACAGTGTTTGCAAATGAAACACAGAAAACACCAAAAAAACCCCACAGGGAACTCAAATGAGGAAAGATATGATAGATGATAGATATCCATGTCAACCACGAAGCTCCAGCAGAATGAAAATATTTACTGAATCTCCCCATTTGACTTAATCGACCAAAGCACACACACGTGGCAAACAAATATAAGCACACAGCTACTGAGCTCTGCCCGCTCCATATATAAGAAGTTTTGAAAAAGCTGACCTCTTGCTTTATACATTACAGACAAATTCTGCTTTCCATGTGTTGCTGTTTAACATCAAATTATAAATATGAAACATATGGTAACAGCAACAATAGTCACCAAGAGTTGTTTACTATCGATTCAGTGTTAAACTCTCTATTGTTATTAGGCAGTATTATAATAACTGCATCTTAATTAGTGCTGAACAGCCTCCTTATTCTGCCAATCATCACTTATTCAACCTTTTCCATTAGAGCACTGAATACCAACTACTTAAAATGGTCAGTGAAAAGTCACAAAATACTTGCTTTTTTCAGCAGCAGAGAAACTACTGAGTCTAATCATTTACCGTTTATTATAAAACAATGAATATACATTCTTGATGGTGAAAGGGCATAGTAGAAATCTAGTTATTCCAATGCCGTTTACTTTTTGAGATGCAGCTTTTTGAAAGAGCAAAGATTTGATCTAGTAATACAAGCTCATCAATTATTCTATGATTGAGTCATTTAAAGTACACAGCCCAGTATAAAATCCTTATTTAAAGGCGGTCAGTCTGTTTGACATTTACATTTGACTTTGTCCAAACACCAAAGCTACAGTTGTATAAATTCTGAGACACTTAAACTGACACTGATATATGATACTTAGTGAGGATTTACAGACAAGCTGGTAAGCCTGTGTTGTTGTTGTCGTACTGCTATCAATTAAATAAATCTTTTTATTTCTGCCTAGGCAAACGAGACAAAGAGCCACTGTGACAGAGGACACGGCCGTCCTTACCCCTTCCTTTCTCTCAATCAAGGAAACAGCCACATCAGTTGTTGCTTTCAGTGAGGCGGGCCCTAATGGGCTGTGTCTCGAGTCCACACAGTCAGAAATGAGACAGGCAAAGGAGCAGTCAGGGAGTGGGGGGGCTGTAGAGGGAGGCGACTCACCATAGAGTCAATCAAGAGATGTAAAACAATAAGTGGAGTAGACAGAGGGGCACCACGAGAAGGAGATAACCGCTGCCAGTATGCGACGTCTAAACAGACGCTTAAAGAGGGAAAAACTGATTTTCAGATCACGCAGAATCAACCTGTTTTGTCTTTTTGCCAGCTTGTGACATTAATTACAACACTGACGCCAGTTTGTAAAACAGCTGTGCCAAGCTCAGGGCATAAAAATAGATGCCATTTAGCTGCACGGTGAACTCTCAAGAGAGACTAAATGATGTGAAACATCGCAAAGAGCAGACAAGCTGATCACCCAAATAGGACAGAAAAAATAAATAATGACCAGGAAGGCCACAGGAGCGAGTGGGCGCGTGAGTGGAAACATGTCTTTTCAGGTGTTGACATTTACAACTCACTTCAGAGCTAGCCCCCTATGTTCGATTAGAAGAATGTGACAGACCCAAAACAACAACAACACACTGCATACTCCTGGGGATGCCCCTCCTTTATGACTAATCAGGGGCTCTGGTTAAGTGATCACTCAAGCTATCCATCACAAAACTGCATGAAGCATAGAGTCAGGCAGGCCACTGTCAACAGCCAGAGCTCAAGGTCACTGATTAGTGGCTAATCTCAAGTAATTATTTGTTTAATTGAACAAGTTAAAGTTGAAAAAAAAAAAAAGATCCAAAGAAGTAATTTGAAACTACTGGAGACTTACTTTAGACTTTAAATCAATCAACAACAACAGAAAATGCCGAACACTTGCTAAAATTTAGATATTCTATTTTCAAATGTGATTAAACTTTGCAATATGCACACAACAGCAGCATCGTGGTAACACAGTCACTTCAAGAAACCAAACTTCCTTATTCTGCCAGTTATCAGTTGTTCAGCTTTTTCCAATACAGCACCCGAGTACCAACTATTTAAAATGTTCAGTAAAAAGTCAAAGTACTTGGTAATGACGGGGATTGCAGAGAACAGTAGGTCACAAATCTCTGAGCACAAATCTATTAAGCCAATCCGTGAGAAACCAGCTTTACTCTGCGTTAAGCAATCCCCCCAAAAAAGTTGCTGCCGCGTGGGTCAGCTTTCGTAATGAATTCAAAAACCACAGCCGCTCGCATATCTATAGAGAACATGGTGGATTTTTCAGAGGACGCAATCTTTCATCAGCTCCAGGTCAAAGTACACAACTCTGTGATAAGACCGATTACATGGCAGCAGCAGCACTTTTAAACTGAGCGTGCTCTGTCACTCTTGTTTGGATAAAAGGTAACAGCCACATGACACAACAGGCCCAAGCCGTCTCCTTATTACTACATTTAATCGGTCATACTTAACACATTGGGATAATGGATGTAAGATTTTATTTGGCCGTGCGAAACTCAGTCGTCAAAAAAATGTGCTGCGGTGGTCTTTTCAGTGACGTTGCTTCATTGTTATACATCCTCTGACGAGTGTTTTCCTGTTCTCCCGTCAGTACAGTAGACTCGAGCGACATTTACACCATTGTGGTTACCAAGTTGTGAAAATGAAGTGTGGAATTCTTGAGCGTATGCATGGAGCTTGAGATACATTTGACACCCCTGCGTCTACTATTGTGCTCAGCTGGTGTAAAACAGCACCCAAAAAAGTGAATAAAACTGCTATTAGTGTAATCAAAAGATGGACTTGATACCTTAACTATCTTTTCGTTTGTTGCTATTTCATTAAATGACTGTTTCATAGGCTGTCAAAACACCCACACGGTTTACCGTCAGGAAGTTCAAGCAAAAGATTCCAAACAATGTCATGAACGAGTCGTCATGCAGTCGAGTTGTAAATTTCAGTTTCATATTGTCATCTCACGGGGATCTCACTTGTAAGTCTAGCAGTTACCTTTTCAAACACAGCGTGCTGTTAGCAGACCCATTCAAAAAGAGCAGAAATAAGACTAAGTAGTCTCCTTCCCATTTCCCCTGTCTTTTGCCTCTTACAAAGCTTGTCTATGGTGTCAATTCCAACATCTCAAATAACCTTGTGATAGTGCATATATAAAGATAATTCAAAAGGTACTGACAGTGTTTTCGATCCCTGCAGACATGTAGCCATTTCACATTGCAATAACCACATCAGTGGGTTACAGCAGGTCTTATTTATAGTAATGAATGTCTATTCTCGGATCCAAAAGTGCTTACCCTTCAGAGGCTTCTGCACAAATACATACATGAGTGGATACATGTCAGTTTTACAAAGACACCAGATGGTTTGACCCCACAAAGATTCTGGCATTAAAATAATGGCAGACTGACAACATCTGTTTCTTTTTTGTCTTCTTCTGTCCCTTAAGCTCCTGGTGTCTTTGTCTTCTATTTATCACCAGGGCTTTAACAACTGTCAGGCAAAGTGAAAGGAACAATGTCAGTCTACTTGTCTCTCCATCACATTTCCCCCTTCAAATATACGAATAAAACCTCAGTGCACATAATGAATTTTAGATGAGGTTTGTCCAGTCCAGTAAATGCAATGCTAACAGGCAGCAAGGTAGGAAACATCACACACAGACACCAGAAACAACACATTAAAGTATATAAAGGTCAATTCAACAGCAAAATATAAATTATAGCCAACAGCAGTAGGCAGAGATATTTTTCCTACAGTCTGACATTGTTTGTAGAGCACTCTGTATCTGGGACAATCTTGTGATAATCCATTACATCATGTGGCTAGCCAGTGTAGCCTCCAAACCTCTGGTGCCGTCGATATATATATATATTATGAAATATTCAACTATTTATAGCTATCAGGGAAGATGTGTCTGAACAGTATCAGGAGTAATAAGTCGCTCAATTTTTCTACCTACTACAGACAGACAAAACAGGCGAAAGACGTTCAAAGAAACAATGAGACTCAAAATCGGTGGAAAGGATACGCTGAAAGTGCTGTTAGCACAGAAAACTGATATGCTCCGGAGCTACTAACAGGCACACAGAGCACTTAAAACACTTCACACTCACACACATACAAGCAACCACAAGTCAGACGCACAACGAGGAATACAAAGTTACGAGCAATTACGCGGAGTATTGCACAACATTTCCCGACACACGGGGTTCGTTACGAAGGAACTTGTCTCCGTTTTAATTAGCCGTATTTTCAGTAAGTTCACTAAATGTTACTAGCTTTAACTCACCGAGAAACAACCGTCAGGCAGAGCAGCGTTAGCAGCCGCTCGATAGGTCAGGGGAAGGCACATATACCGCCTAGCATTAGCATTACATTTTAACTGGAAGAGCAGAAAGGGATCTGTTTGAATGTTTCAAAACACTCTTTGGTGTTATAAGTAATATCCCTTTATGCTCTCCAAGACATAAGCCCGAAGAAGAGAGAAGTAACGTTAACATTAGCTAGCTGGCCACATGCTGTCGCTTGATCTGCCATGCTGGCTGGCTGCTCTAAGCAAAGTCACTTGACCACATTTACTTTTAGCTTGTTCGAAACACAGCCCGGATCCTGCCGAACACTTATTTAATTACAACCCACTTAAAAACAATCGGCTACTCACAATCATGCACGGCTTGCCTCGGTGCGGTGCGTTTAAAGACACGTCTGCGCGCAGTTTATTCAGATGTCTTGTCTGTCTCACACACAATGTCAGAGATCAGATCAGCAGCTGCTTCCTCCATACACGCAGCGCGCAGATCACACAGCGCACGGCAACGCTACCAAACCCCTCGCCGTCGTCATGGCAACAGGTCCACTTCAGCCAATCAAAACTCCTCCCCTCCTATCTCCCCTGGCAACTGCCGCAGCGCTGGAACTCCGCGAACGCGCACGCCATCCAATTTTTTTTTTTGTATCGTGTAATGTGCTTTCACTTCTATCACCAGCTGCACGTAATCTATAGGAAGTATTTTTAAAATATATTTATATATCTATGTAGTTTTCAAAACCAGATTTACTGAATTAAAATGTGCCATTAACAGTGAAGCAGCAATGGGATTAATAATTAATTTGTTAAAGTGTGGGAGCGAAATGAAACCGGACGGGTCCCGCACAAGCACTGCCGCGTTATTCAGGCTGCACAAACACCTCGGGGCGGAGAGAGAGGATGTGTCACCACACCCAGCTTCATGACGATAGCGGACCCTCAATGGGGCCCCTCCTAGAGTAAACGATGATACAAGGAGCTAATGTGACCCGTGGATACACAACACACACATGCTGGGTAATGCTTGAGTATACAGACAAAGCAAAGCAAAGAATTTGGAAGAAGAAGAAAAACGATAGGCATTTTACGTGCTTCTCTCGAGTGCAGAATCAAAGTGTTCCTCTGTGCATGTGTTAAAAGTCCAAATTTGCACAAAACTGCTGTGCTTATGTACATGCCTGTGCTTATGTACTTTAGCAGCCAAAAGTGTGCTTCAGGAAGCCCGGCAGCTCGGTTTTGTATCTCTGGCTATCTGGTGAGTGCAGCTTTACTGGCCAACTGACTTCACACCAAGCTGTAACTTTCACATAACGGTGATACCTTTACTCATCCCAGCCACTCTGTTTCATAAGCATACATGAGTAGCTCTCTGTGGAATGATCTAATAGCCTCTCTATTTTTATTTATTTATTTTAATGTGCATAAAGCCAACCTGCCATGCAGGAGAGCTGTCAGTATGCACCGCTTTCACCTAACAATCACAAGATCACTTGTTTGATCCCGGAGGAGACCACAGATCCCTTTCAGGTTGCAACAGGAAAGGCAAATCAATTGTTTAAAAAAAAATATCTGCCAAATCAAACATGCAGAGCTACCTGCTGTGGAAACCCCTTCTGAATAAGGGAGCAACCGAAAGTAGCTTCCACTCTCTTTTCTTCCTCTTCTTTAAACTGGACAAACAGGCTTGGTGGTGGCGTAACAGTGTTTTTGTGTCAAAATGAATACTTGTCTGACAGTAATGTGAGTCTTAATGTTTTTCAGTGTGTCGTTAATATATGGCATACACACACACACACACACACACACATATATATATATATATATATATATATATATATATATATATACACACACACACACACATATAAACACACACACAAAAGCTGGAGAACAGCATTTAATGCAAAAATTTCATTCATCCAGCAACAACAAAGGTGAAGTGATTTATCTGAATGTGATTATATTTATTCATTCATTCATTCATGCTTTGGAGTTTCTGCTCAGGTTACCGTGGCTTTGTTTTCTTGCGCACTGAGCTATTCTTAGGGCCGGTGAGCAGCATAGACTCGACTCTGCCCCATTTTTTTTCCTTCCAGTACGACTCCTAGGGATGATGAAGTTGCAAAGCTAGCAAATGAGAGAGACGAGAACAAGATGCATTAATCACCACGGAAACAGCTGATTGAGGATGCCTTGAAAATACAGACCCATTAGTCTGTGTGCCTGCAATGGTGCTAATCTGATTGTATAACTGTTAGGCTAAAACAACACGCTAGCCCGGACCACCGTCAGAGATTTCCATAACTGTACTGGAGCATTTTCTGGACTATATAACAAGTGACTCAAGGAATTATCCTTTTTGTGAAAGGAAAGAATAACGCGCAAAAGTGGGAGAAAGAATTGGGAAAACGGTGCTAAGAGCAGGTGAGAATGGTGACAGTAAACAATTCATTTTGCATCAAAAGGAACAGCAGGATTACAGACTATGAGAGGAGTTCATGTGAGGCAGTAAAAGTGGTGCTGATGAAGGGATGAACAATGAGGAAGCTAGCCTGTGATGAAGAGTGGTGGCCAAGCATGAATGAGGGTGCAGTGTGTCTTAGCAGCCAGCCCCATAGTGGCATAGTGGTCAGGAGGCCTGCTGCTTTAATGGTCCATAAATCTGTGTGGACTGGCTGGTCTGATGCCGCCCCTGTGAGACCCTCTCATGCGGAAAATGAATCACACCATTTTTAGGGATCGCAAGTGTGGAAGCTCTCACCCTCCCCTGCCCTACTGCCAGCGAGCCGATAAGAGCTGCTGCACACGCACAACACTCCATTTCAGCAGGTCTGGAGCTCATAAAACTCTATTAGTGACAACCTTTGTTTGTATGCCGCTCTTCATTCAATCTGCCGTCCTGCCTTTGTTGTTTTCTCCCTGTTTCCTTTTTTTTTTTCTCATTACACCTAGTGTTGGTTTCTGGAGTGGGAACACAGATGCTGACACTTTAACACACAGCCAGAAACGAGGTGTAAACTGTGAGGAGAAATCACATTCCAGAAGAAACTGCTTCCCTGTTACGAATGTCATCTCGATTTGCAAAAATCCCTCCTTTTCGGTGCTTGTCTCTCTGTCCTATTAACATAATAAAGTTTGCATATGCATTCAAAGTATTCAGGTTTCTGTGTTGTTCCTTTTTTTCCCTATCAGCCGTGTGTCCTCACGTACAGTTTCAGAATAGATGCTGCCATTTAATGTAAAAAAAAAAAAAATGGATCCTGGGTTTCTTTGTGACATAAGGGACTGTGGTATTTCCAGAATATACACCATTATGTGCAATTTGGTAGATTGTGCCTTGGACAGCTGAGCACATTGCAGAGTGAACAATGTAAAGTCTCTGTTCCTGCTCTTTCTAGAGGATTTAAAGCTACACTAACAGACACCCAGCTCCCTTTGCTAATTAGTTTGGACCTCGTTTGAAATGTGAAGTGAAAGGGTCATCAAGAGAATTATGATGCACATTAAAGCGAATGAGACGTGCAGATGCATGTGTACACACATGCGCAGAGGCGTGGCAGCATTTAATTTCCCTAGATAAGTATGGTCAAAGTGGTAACCGGTTAAACAGGTAGTATTTGCATACTTTCCAGGACAAGAAGGGAACTGCAACCGTCTGTGAAGCTCCAGAGGCCAGCAGCGGTGTGGGACCACGCAGCAGAAATCCTACCAGTCCAGACCTCATTGCTCTAAATGGAGCAAACCAGTCTTAATGAAGTAGACTGCACAAAGCAAGCACCACAGATAGTGTTTTTTTTTTTCTTTTAGCATCGCTCAATAAATATTCAGTGATTAAATTTAAGTGTTTGCAGCTCAAATTGTGTAAATTTAATTTGCAGACGGCTTCTGACTGTCAGCAGAGCAATCAGGCGTGGTCAACTTGTTCCAAATGCAACACTTTCTTTGTTCTTCAGGTTTGTTTCCCTAGGGGTTCTCGCAGCTATTGCCTGCAGTTATCCTCAACTGAAGAGTGTGTTTGCCTACACAAGCCTTTGTTTGACAATCCTTTCTCCTAACCGGGTCTTATGAATTGTGTCAGCAGTGTGCTGATTGTCCGTTATCTGTCAGCTGATAAGTGCCTCTTTTAATGCACAAGGCAATAAAATTCAACACGCGGGGCAGAGGAATGATCGTTTCAACAGTCAAACACATATGCTGTAATACTGTATTGAATCAGTCTATTTGTTCAGGTACGACTGGGCAAATGCTTGTATGGACAGTCACAAATGTCCTAAATTTGTTCCAGTGGAGGATTAAGCATGCCAGCATGAACAAAGGACAGTAGATGAAATTTTATAACAGCTTAATGAAAAAAAAATAGATTCAGGTCTTTAGTGAGACACGTCAGTGTAGATAGCTCCTGATTAAAGGATTATAACTTGTTTTTACTTGTTTTATCCTTAGTAACCATAGTGTTGTGCATTTGTAATAAAGGCAAGTCTCTCAACTTCTAATCAGGATCATACATACACAATTCTAGGGTTTGTTACAGTGGATCATCTGCCTCCATCCCACCCTACCCCTGTCACACCAAACCTCTGCATGTCCTCCTTCACTACCCCCCACCCCTTCTAAAACAGACTCCTAAACGTATGCACATAATTTCAGCAAAAACTCTCTCTGCTCGCCTGAAATGGTTGCTTAAAGAATCAACCACACCCACAAAATCTGATAAACATCCTATACATTCTAATTGGGTTGGGAACTAATGGCTTGCTTACAATTTCGCTCCAATCTTGCACGAAACAATGGTAGCACATTGTTACAGTTGGTGAAAAGATGGTCAGATAAAGCCATGTGCGCACTCTATAAAGACTGGCGGTGATTTTGCCATGACAACTTCTTTTTAAAATTCAGGGGAGCTCAGGAAGTTTGTGATGAGAGCTAGACTTCTTTTTTTTAAAAGAAATTGTAGTAGTTTCAAAATAATACAAGTCAAAACAGATTGTCAGTAAAGTCAGTAGTTTAAATTTGTCACTCTAATATAAAGCGATTGCATTCTTCTGTTTCAGTTATCCATCACATGATTATAGCTTTAGGCAGACAATCAGTCATTTGTAAGTCATTACACGGGATAGAGTGACAGCTCTTTCTCGAGCTTGACTGTGACAATATCATTTGTATATAACTAGCAGCTTAGTTGTCACCAAACACACAGTACTGAACTTTGGTCTTTCTCTTATTTCATTGCCTCCTTGCTATCTCTTTGCACTTTTAAGCACAGTAAAACGGCATGACTCCCTTATAAAGCTCTGCAAATTGCCCTGCTACAATACACCACATGCGGGGGCAATTAAATTAACCCATTGATCTCTGGCTGCTCTATTGCGGAGCTAAATTTTGTTATTCAGCCCTAATGACTGCTCCTCGAAGGCAAATGAACACTTGTAGTCAATTAACTGTGAAGTAAGAGGAGGATAAAGGGAAGACGGCCCACTCCTGACATGTCGTGTCCTACCAACAGTTTAAAATGGAGTTGTGACGTCTGTAAAAACATTCAGCTACCGTAAACAACGGCACAACACAAAAAGCGTTGTTGTTTGACACTCCCTTATCTTTTCACTGCATCTGGTCCTCCCCGCCTTGCCTTGGTCACAAGTGCACTTTATCTTGTGGGACAATAGTGGTCTTGTGCCCAGCAGTGCTGTCTGGCACTGCCAGCTCCATAGTGGGCTATGACACGTATGAGGGATCACTCATGTCCTTCCAGCAGTGTGTGTTGCGTTTTCTCATGTATACAAGCTACAAGAAGCAATTCCACCTGCTGCTTAGCAACATGAATCAGACCCTGTTAAAAATCACATTTGTGTTCACACTCAGTTTCAAAACTTACCCAATAAAACAAAACAACAATATATATGAAGTCTGAACTTCTATGAAACCACCTTTGGGTCTAAATAGATTTTACACTTCCAATTCTCAAGAGAGCTGGTAAGCTACAAGCCGCAAGCTAACATATGCTACAGTAACATAGCTCTATAGCTTAAATAAATGGATCAAAAGTCTGGGCAAAAGTGTCGAGTGATCCCCTCATTTCTTTTTTTTTGTTCCCAAGGAGCCAGACTTACTTATAATTTGTAAAGTCTTCCAGGCTTTCTGAAGCTTTTTCAGTTATACAAAGAAGTCCAAAGCTTTGACTGTGTCAGCATGATGTGCAGTGTGTTCTTCAAAAAAAGCAGAATTTGGAGTAAAGTGGAGGACAAAAAGAAAACTATCTACAGCAGATAAACAGTATCTGAAAGTCATGCCCTTAAGCAATACGAAAAAATCCAGCAAAGACCTGACACAAGATGGCTGTTAAACAGTAATTCAGGGAAAGGAAGTATGGCAAGTTACACAAGAACTGGACTAAAAATCGGTGTCAACAGGTCTTATTTAGAAATGAATCCAAATTTGTAAGTTTTGATGCAAATTGTTGTCAATATGTAGAGAATGTACAACAGTGGGTGTTTAAAGCCATCTATGAAGCATGGTGGAGGCTCTGTCATGGTTTGGACCTACATGTTGTGGTTCTTGTCAAAATTTATGAAATTATGAACACAGAAATGTACCATCAAACCTTGACTGACCATGCAATACCATCTGGTTGGCAATGGGTTAATTTTTCAGCTTGTCAATGACCCCTGAAACACATTGACAGCGAATTGAACAGAAGATGACCAACATCCAATAAAAAAGCTTTGAGTGTCCTCCAAAAGGCCTGGAGAACTATACCTGAAGACTACTTGGTTTGGAAAGTTGAGGTTGTGTTGAAGAATAAAAGAAGGTCATACTAAATATTGACTTGTTAGAACTATGTAAACTCTACTTTTGCCTTATATACTGTATTTCTGTGGCTCTTTGCATATGTTTCAGTGTACCCATTTCCCATTTTACTAACTACAAAGAAATGAGTAGTGGCTCAAGACTTTTGCACAGTACTTTAGCTGGCTGAATGTGACACTAAAATTAGTGAACTGGCAAAACACTATTACTAAATGAATGAAAGCAATGGATTCAAGTGATCTATACATGACTGCAACCCTAAAACTGATAAGTTAATAACTAACGGAGCTAAAAGGTGTTTAATTCCATAAAGAAATATGAATTTAGAGATGAAACATAAAGTGAAATGCAGATGGGAAAATAGTTAGCAAGCAAAAAGAGAAATTTAGTTAACTGTGACCTTACGGTTAACTAAAGGTAATGAATCACTGGTTGAAAGTGTTTGAAACCAGTTCAGACGAGCACATTTTGAATATTTGAGTTCATCTGTCGACTGAAAAGAAGGTTGGAAGCCACTGATTGTGTCCTTCCACTCTTGCCTCTGCAGTATACATTAAGAGAGAGTGTGACCTGATGCCTGAGGGGCAGCATATACCCCGCCTGGTCTTTGGGTAAGCCTGGTTGGGAGGCTGCAAGTGGGCACACGGCTGTAGTGCAGAGAAAGTGGTGCAGTGGCTCTCTGTGCCTGGCTGAGCACTGGGTAATGAAGCGTGGCAGAGGAGAGAGGAAAGGAGCGTGTCTGGAGGCTAGGCATGGCCCTCGTGTTCCTATGCAACCAGGGCGGATGGCTAGGTGATGCAGGACCGCCTCTGTTCTGCTTACTTGTCATGCTGCTGCCACGCTTTCCTTCGTACAATCTGGATAGTTGTGCTTTTCTCCCTCTTTTCCCCATCCTCCTTCTTTTCCGACATGTAAATGTGCCACTGTCAAGCATCCTTCCCCAATTCCCCATGGACGATGTGCAAAATGGCTCACATCTAATGAAATAACATTAATTGTAGCAGATTCAAGTATCACCCTGCGATTTCAAGTCAAATATTAGTGAAGCAACATTTCTATTCAATATTCAAGTGTTATGTGAAATTATTTTATTTGTTCAAATTAGACTCTGACAGTTTCTCCTCTTCCCTGTTTGCAAGACAGCCAGCTGCACTTGCCCTTTCAATCAAAGGTCTTGTGAGAACAGATGTGTTATTGTTTCAGAGGTGGTGTCTTTGCTGAGATACTCCCCAGAGGAAATGCCTTCTCTCACCCCACCCTCCTCAGCCTTTATATATATAAGTTCATATTGTGCATCGATGATTCTGTGTCAGCTCTGTAACTGACTGGCTGTTCAGACTTTAGCCGCGCTATTCCCCAGTGCTGGCTGGCATAAGCTCCAGCCCCCTCACAGGGTGAACAGGTATAGTAAGGATGAATGGATTAACTTGCCCCTTCCTCAGAACACAACCAATGCCTTATTAAAACCTAGTTCATACATCATTAGCTTGACCTCCACTGAGCACCAAAGGGTTTACCCAGAATGGGATTTGAGTACTTCTAACTAGTACAGAAAAGAAGGGAAGACTTTTGTCAAACAGGCCCTGTAGATTTGTAAGATATAGGCTTGGGTAATTCAATATATATTTCCCATCAGACTTCAGCTTTTACTGACCAGTGTATAAATGGTTGTGTGAGTGGTTGGGAATGAAATGAAAGAAAATGTCAGTTTTACCACTTCTCCCTATGCTCCACTAGAAGTGTGAAGCAGTATTTTCATTTCCTGCACACCACCCTTTCACGGTGGGACACCTTTCAGAAAGGATAATATTGATGAACTGGAAAGAGAGGACTGCTCTTCTACAAGATATTGGTTGGATGACTCTTAACCTGTTAGACTTGGAGAGAGCAGACGAGTTATAAAAGTCTGGGATGGAGTAAGGACTTGCAGCTGGAACTGAGTGTTAACAAATCATTTTGTAAGTGCTTTACATACTTTTTGTTCAGTGGTTAAAAAGTCAAATTAAAAAAAATTAAAAAACAGGAAGCAGATAAGCACAAAACGGTAAGTGAATTGCTTCAATGAATGAGCTTCATTGGAAAAAAAAACCCCCAAAACAACAAAAAAAATTACAAAACTACAAAGGCAAAAATCTAATATGTTACCATCTATTGTGCAGTCACGTTTCCTGTGGGCAACAAGTGTGGATCTATTCTTAGCTGACGGCCCGGGCTTCAGCTCTTTCCGCTCCTGATTCTCATAGGTTGGACGGGACGAGGTGTGATTCAGTCATGCCAGGTCTGACTGTGTCAGCGTAGCCTGTGTCCAGCTGTAGAGACGGTGGGGCCCATCGACCATCTGTCCCCAACCAGCAGATAGAAGGCTCGGTCCCCAGAGCAGGGAGGAGGGGGTAGGGGTGGGGGGGTGCGTGCAGGATGAGGTCGGATGGGGGAATCAGCTTTGTGTTGCCATAAAGCTGTTTTTCCTCTCTCCTAGCAACGGGCTTCCATTTCCTTAGTTTTGGGCGGCGTGGTCCTGTTAGTTGGTGTGCACGGCCCCCTTGCTCACTCTCTCTCTCTGTCCTATTTATGGTAATGAGCCATCTGCCCTCTCTGTAACAGCCGCCCAAATAGATGGGAGGCTGGGGGGGGGGGGGAAGGGAGGTGTGTGAGGGGTGGGTGGGTGGGGATCTCTGACAGACAGGAGTCTGAGACAAAGACGCTTATCCTGTTGTGTCTGCCTCTGCGCCTGCAGATGCCTTCAGACGTGGAGTGAGAATCAAGACAACATGTTCGGCGTGTTTTCAAGAGAGGCTGTGATGTGAAGAAGAGAGGTTATTTGAAACAAGGACTTAAACATAGACTAAGCAAGTGCACCTTATTGAGAAACTGACATAGTGAGACGGAGAGAGTGCTACCACCTGCAGGCTGGTTAAGTTGTTCAACAAAAAGAGCATTTGTAAAACCAGCACAGGGATGACCTATATCTGATCACACATGCACACAATGTTGGCCCACGAGGTGAACATTGCACTAACCTACCTTTGCTGCAGGGTCCTATATGAATATGCCTCCACAACTTGGTGACACAGGAGAGTGGTGGGCACACCAGCCAATGTAGAGCTGCCCAGCATTCAATAGACCTCTGTTGCCACTGGATACTAGATTGGTTACCAAGCCAACACATGTGCCTCACTGTCCTATCTCCAGCAGATTAGTGTCAAAGAAGAACCAAAATCTTGACAGTTAGGCTATCCATGACTCCGGCTTAGGTGAAGTCATCTTTCTGTCTATATTTTCTTAAAGGACTGCTGATCCCGTATGAAAAATAGAAGTACAAAAACGCAGTAAATGAAGATTATGTAAGACAGAGAGAAAAATGTTCCTTCTGGCCATAGCAACACTGAGTCCAAGCATCGTATCAACAGAAAACAACAGCAACTGCATAGTGAACACACAGGTAAACAGTTTGTCCTTTCAGACAAACTAATCAACTTAACTAAGCCTTCAAGTTGCAGATAGCTGCAGATTTATCAATAAATTACACAATTCTTTTTTCTTTTTTTTTTACCACAGTAAGAACTTTCAGTAAATGGCACAACAGTTCCAATGTTCAAAACAAGAATCTCAGAGAGACTCCATTCATGCGGTCGATCACCAGTAAACTCATCAGACAGATGATAAACATGCAGAGAAGTCAGAGAGCACAGTAGCAAGCCTTCACAAGTGGTCCTGGTGCTAAGTCAACACGAAACCAGACAGATGCACAAACAAGAAATACAGATACTGTAAATGCAGGCATTCTGAGGATGCTGCCACCTCCAGTTGTAGGGCAGACCCAGTTTTGCAGCTCACTGTGACTCATTTTCTGTAGGTAGTTGATTAATCAGTGGAGAGGTATTCATTTAGAACAGCAGAAAAAATATGCTAATTAGAATGTTGTCACCTCAGGCACATATTGATATCCTACAAGCAAATGTTTACATAATCAACCCATTGAGCAGTGTGAAAAGACTATCAGAGAACATAATTCTTCTATATGACACAAACAACACCGTAGGCATGGTAGTGTTCTGAGGTAAAGTGCCTGAAAAGTAAATATATATACACATTTTCACAAACACCTGGGAAGTTTGTGGGGAAAAAAAGAAGAAAAAAAATGTTAACAAGCAAAGCAGTGACAAAAAATGGAGACAAAAAGTAAGTGGACCATGGAGGCTTCCTGTGAGGCTAAATAGTGAATTCTCAAAGGTAGAGAAAATGAGACATCTAGTGGGCAATCGAGCTACTGTGCAAGTTCGTTCGCTACACTCACAACCAAGGTTATGATAGTTAACTAAAATCAAAATTTAAAAAACATTTTAGTTAACGTATAACATATAGACTTTTGGAAGAAAAAAAAACAGAAAAACAAAACGAACCTAAAATATTTTGTGAAAATAGAATTAAAATAGAAAATAAAAAGCCTCAGTTCTAGTATCTGTTAGTTTGGTAAAAATTGTATTACAGTCTGTCTGATGAGGCCTTGATGAACGTGTTTATTTAGACTCCTGATGTCTACAACACAAGGAGAGTCAACTGCTTTCAAAAATACATGTACTGATTTTTCTAAATATTACCTTTCTTAACTGATACTAAACTGAATTTTTAAAAAAAGTCGATATGAAAAAACAACAGAAATTAAATAGAGCAAACTCCACCTTCATTCACAGAATGCATTCTGTCATATCATAAGATTTCACATGTACAACCTATAACTCTGGATTTTAGACAGCTATCAGTAAATTAAGATTATTCTCCTCTATCCATAATCTTGTACTACGCATTTGGGCAACCACACATGTCACCATCTCTCGTAAATGTTAGAACTATAGGATTCAGAGCTTAGCAATTCCATAATCCCTGATTCCTGTGTTTCAAGGCTTCTTGTTGGATTTTCCTGTGGTTATAGGATCATAATTCTCTACAGCTTTTTGGACAGATGGCCTCGCAATTCATGACTCACTGACCCTCAGGTAGCAAAGCGCAGCCACTCTATAGCTACTCTAGCCAACCATGGCTAAGCACCATGTGGACACCTGCATTTTGACAGCTTCATGTACAGCCTGGGGTTAATTTTTAGAGATCTTAAATGAATGTGCTAGATAAATACATGTATTGTTTTTGTGTCTTCAAACTGTCTGCCAAATTTACATTTCATTTTACATTTTAATTAGAGGCAGATTTTATGTCAACTAAAAGGTGAAAGATAAAAAAAGAGCAGAGTGCAAAATCCATTAATTGCAAATCTTACACTTTGATTTTTGAGCGATTTAAATGGAAAAAAAAAACATTCAATCCATTGCTTTGTCAGCTGTGTTATAGACAAAAGTTGTGTCAGAGGAGACATTAATGAGATACTGCACATTTGAAAATAAAAAAGGTTCTTCAAAGGTTTTAGTTTATTCACCAAAAACATGACGTTTGAGCGTGATAGTGGATTTTCAGGCCAGAGAAGTCAAGTATTACAGTTCAACAAACATTTAAAAGGTCCACACGTAACACAGCTGAGAGGAGCTGCGCTAAGCTGCACAACTGACAGGCTCAATAACAGAGAAAAGGAAACCTTTATTTTGAATAAAACATTTTATTTTCTCTCTGTGTTGCTACAAATATGAAGCCCTTCTCTGGGGATCAGCATCAAACCAAGTCCTGTACTAGCAAACATAAAACACTCTTTAAGAATAGCATGTGAAAGACTGTGAATGACTTAAAGGAGCATGTTGCAGCCTTACTTGATGTGAATCAAATTACACAAATCCCAGCAGAAACCCATGTTTTAAAACCACTGAATCAAATCAAAAATGATCGTTGCTTTGTTAATATGAGTGTTGGTGAGAATAATGATGTTGAAAAATTATGGATTGTTCCTTTAATCAGCACACATTAAAACGTTTATTCACTATAATGTATACTGTACTTAGAAAATGTAATAGTGTTTAGATCAGGATTAAGTTAATCCCTTCTAAATCTGAATCCCATGTTTTATGTAATTGTGATGTAATTGCACTTTTTCATATTTCACTATGTAACGGCAGAACAATAATAATAATTTAATGATTATTGATAATAATTGTTTTGCCAGTGAGCTATGCATATGACAAAGATTTCTTGGACACACACACAAAATGAAAAAATTTCTGTATCTTAATGAGTCAATTTAGTTTATCTGAAGACGAAAACGTGATCTTTAGCAATTTGTACGGCACAGAAAAGTGTAAATGTAAAATTAATCACTGACTGAACCTGTGAACATGCCCTTGACTGAAATCTGGAGATTCTTCTAAATACATCATAAGACTCAATCATTGAGAAAGTTGTTTTTTGACCTTGGCAATAGGAGATCAAACACTTCACAACAGAAAAGAATTAGGAGCCTAATCTGAAAAAATTTAACTTTGTCATACAAGCGAATACAAGATTGTATTTTGCATTGTTTATTTTATGTCTACATTTATTAATAGGCAACATTTGTGTTTTGTTGTCTAAATGTGTTGCAAACGTGACACATTTAAACACATATTTTTTAAACACAAGTCATAGCAGCCCTCTGGTATTGCTGAATAGCACCACCAACAGACAAATAGCCAGGTTTTAATTTGGCATGGTATGTCAGTTTATTTTTACCTGCAGTGGCAAAACATGCAAAACTTCAAATGTAGAAAAAATGTCCATAGGTCTGATTCTGTATTACTATTATACAACATAGATTATGTTGCTGCTAAAGGCTACTATTGTCTTATTTAACCTAGCCTTTGCTCAGACCAATTATAAAGTGTGAGTCAAGCTTCCTGTTACAATAAAATAAAAATATGGATTACACAAAGTTTGAAAGGTTTATCTGACAAGTGAGTAACTGACTTCTGAGGTAACAAGATTTATCAATCCTGGTAAACTCAACAAACACTCTGTAAAGGCTTCACTTTGTCCTCTCCTTTGTTTACCGAAGACCTCATTAGCAGAAGTCCAACTTTCATTATTTAGTTTACAAATAAAAATCAATAGATGTTGATAAGCTGAGGAACACTGGTTTCAGGACTGGTTCAAAAGATGTGGGCTACCGATGTTTACAATCTGAATCCCTGCAGGAGTTTGTGCTTTTAATGTTAAGCTCAGTTTATTCATGAGGTAAATAAATAATAATGATGAGAGGCTTTATTAATCCACGTGCATAAATTATCTTCTTACTTGAGCAATTATATTCGTTGCCTTTTATGTAGTCTATGTCAGGTGGTCAACTATCATAATATAACCAGTGCTATGATCTGCCTTATTGGGTATTTTGAGTAAATGATACTTGTAATTATTGTATTTAGTACAATATGTCGCAAATGTAGACTTTAACTACACTACCCACATCAAGAGGTTGGCTGTTTCTCACAGCAGACTCTCACATGATAGACGCTCCAAAGGCTGGGCTCTAAAGGGCTAAAGTAACACTGTTAAATAGACCGCCTTGAACGAGGAAGGCGACGTGATGGCGAGAGGTCCTCCCATGTGATGTGACTGAGGCCTGACGGACTGTGCCCGTCTGTTATGGCTCCTCCTGCTACAGTAGAACGGGGCTAGACGTAATACCAGTGCGGGGAAACGGGAGTTAACACACCGCGATACGTTTCTCGGGAGCTTCGGCTAAAGATGGCAGATTGTGCAATGCTGACGAAAAAGACATAGACGGTGTCCTCGGCGTTGCCTCTTCTGCTGTGAAGGCTTCGATATTTCCTCAAGATTACCAACACCCCAAATGAACTCCGTCAGAGCAAGTAACGTTAGCAGAAGACCTAGGCGAGTATCGAGGCCGCGCCCGGTGCAGCCGGAGAGGAACCACCAGGAAAGAGGTAATGCTAGCTCAGCGAGTGTTAGCATTACTGGAGTGAATTATAGCTGGTTTTGAGGTTGAATTGCGTGTTTTGTTTTTGGGCAGTTACGCCTGTCGTTTGTTTGTTGTTTATATGTGCGCACATTAAGGTAAAGTTGGTTGCTGTGAATGTAAGAGCGATCACCAAGGGTCGCTATGCAGCCAGGAAACACCGATGCTTTTGTGTTTGTAGTTAGCATTCAGGCCGCGCTTTGTTTTGCTAGATTTTTTTTTCTCCGAGTCGGCCTTTCTTTTGCTTTTCTCATCTCGCGCTGGTGTTTAGCTGTGTTTTGTGTTATGTGAGATTCGATTAATATAGAAAATGACATGTGATAAACATCGGTTTGCTGGTTCTATGGGTAACAAACGCAGGGGAGGAGACATAAAGTGGTTTTGCCAGTTGTCGTAGCATGCTAATTTAACCTAGCCTGTGCTAGTTTAGCTGTTATTATTAGCCGGTTTGGCTAGCTGTCTGCGTCCTGTCGTTCTAAAAACTTCATGTCCATTATAACAGTAACATGGCATTGCGAGATAGGTTAGTAGTTAATACTATTTCGTTTATTTGGCCTAGTCACATTATGTTTTAGTTGTTACAGTAGCACTGTCTAACAGACGGAGTAACACCAGCGATTTTTTTCCCCCCAAATAAACATTTCCTTGCAAAGGATGCTATTTAATCACAGTTGCTATGTCTGAAAGAGCTATAGTAAAGACCCGGTCGTTCTTGAGGGACACCAATAAGCCACATTAATGGTTTGTTTTTTAATCTGATTTACAGTTGGACTAATCTCATATTGTGATGTTTGAGCTCACAGCATCAATTGGCAGTTAACCTAAGATGTGCTGGATGTGTTAATGTTTACAAAATAGAGCATCATAAACTAAACCGTCATGTTCATCTTAATAAAAATAACTTATTAGATTACTTGACTTCATCTCTATTTCTCAGTTAATTTATTCATGGCCACAATTGCAGTGTAGCTCAGTTGTGATTTCATGGCAGTAGATGCATTGGGCAAGGCATGGTAGATAACAGATACCCAACAGCTGCTTTGCCCATTCCACATGATAGTGTCTGTTATGTTTTAGTTAAACAAGTCAGCAGAACATATGCTTTTTGTCCATTTTGCAGCTTTATATGAGAGCATGCTTTTTCTGCTGCAGGGTCTAACAGACTGTTTGTAGTGGTTACAGGCCTAGTAGCCAGTGAGAGTTATCCTTGAAACCAGAGCAACAAGCAGTGATTTGGGGTAGCTATCAACTCATCATACCTTGGTGAATAGGCTTATAAACATACTGTGTGTCTCATTTAGCTGAGGGTTCATATTCTGATTAGTTCAATTTTCCAATCATTTAAATCTTCTGTTGATAAGATTTGTAATCAGCTTGTTCTTCACACACCAGGTAATAGTCAAACAACCTTTTTTACTGGCTTTTGTCCTATGAGGTAAATGCTGTAAAGGAATCTGAATCTGTGCTGTTGTTCTTTTTTAAACAATGAATTAAAGTTGTGAAGTCATGCCTGTTGTTCAACCAAATGTTCGACACATGCATGCAAATTAATGTCTGTATTTACAGATAAAGACACATGCTTCAGGTCTTTAAAGCAGAGAAAGCTACACCACATAGGTTAAGTAAATGTATGCAGAGTGAAAAGGAAAAATATTATGCTGTTCTTTGGTTTCTTTTGGTCTTTGGTTTCTTTGGACAGTCAGTTTTAAACTAGTTTTCCTAATGAGCGTACTAAAATGTTACACCGAAAAATCTGTTGAAAATACATCAACACAGGCTTATCTGTTGTATTGGTTTAATATGTCGAGCTCTAAATAATCATTGGTTTTATCTTCCACCTTTTCCAGATGAGGACGTTCCTGCAGATATGGTTGCAGAAGAATCCGGTCCTGGAGCCCAGAATAGTCCATACCAACTTAGAAGAAAGTCTCTACCCAAGAGAACAGTGTGTCCGACAAAGCCAAGCATGGAGGTACATCTGTTAGGAATTTTAGAGATGGATAACTGCCTACAGGATGTTAATTTAATTTTGAGGCACATACCATTTCTAAAAATTTTCTACGACTTTTTAAATACAGGGTGCTTCCACTTCAACCACAGAAAACTTTGGACACCGACCTAAGCGTCCCAGAGTTTCTGGAAAGTGTCAAGATTTACCAGGTAAGTAAGAAGACATTTTTTGACTTGCATGTTCAAAATTTTGTTCCCTGCAGCTTGTGAGGGTTAATTGTGCAAGCAGTTGGAGAAGAACAAGTTATAACTCATTTAGTCTGTTAGTCTGTCTTGTTGGGTAGTAGTGTGCAGTTGTATGTCATACAGAGTGTCATATTTCTTTTTACTAAATCTTTTATGTTATGATTATATCTTTTCTTGGGGGTTTGAAACGTTATGAGTACCAGAGGCCTATGTGGTACACAGACTTGTTATGACATAGTTATATGGGTCTTATGTCATTTCTAGCTTAATTTAAAAATAATATATGACAAGAAACTATGGTATAAACTTGAGTGAACCGATGGCAGTTACTCATGTTTTGGTGGATTTAACATGACAGTTTTATTCTTCAGTCCATCCTAGCTATTATGATGATTGGCAATTTTGTGGAAAATGACTGTGTTATAGTATAAAGATGTTTTAGAGTAATCTCTCTAAAAATGTCTTTGCTAAAATTGTGAAGCAACTCCATAAATTTGTCATTTGGAAAGTATAAAGTCTGTTATTTGTGGTGTATGGCGTCTTTTTTATATAATGTTGCTCCAGCCAAAGCATCCCAAATAAATGCTTGCCTTGTTAGATGGCATTTGGTTCTGCCTTTACAATTGTCAGAATGTCTTATGTTGTGCATACTGTTGTTCTACATGATCTGTGTTTAAAACTAAAAGTACGTCTGGGTCATCGACAGTCTCCGAACAACGGTGACTACTACTGAGCAGATCATCTTAGAGGCTGAGCTAATACCTTTTAAAAAAATGGATTATTTATGTGTACAATTAACAGAGAAGTAAACTGACAAAAAGATCAAATTTCTAAGCTGCCAAAAAGCTCAACACTGTTGGCATTATGAGAAAGCCATGGCCCATTATCTTTTGTTTCATGAAAAAAATATTGTTATGCAGATGAATATGCTGTGTCTGTATGAGTTAAACCATAGCCCAAAAACCGAGGATTGATTTTATGTGTGGAATTGGAAAATCATTACATGCATGTCTAATTCAGTGATCGTCTTTCTCCCAGCAGCTCCAGCAGAGCAATATTTGCAAGAGAAGCTTCCAGATGAGGTGGTGCTAAAGATCTTCTCATACCTGTTGGAGCAGGACCTGTGCCGTGCAGCATGTGTGTGCAAACGCTTCAGTGAGCTGGCCAATGACCCTATCCTCTGGTGAGACATGACAAAGTGACAAAACATCCTTTGGTATTTATTGTGCCCCCCCTTTTTGTTTTTTAAGGTTATTTTAACATGGTAAAATACCCTTTTTCTATAGCCATTAGCCTTTACTAACTTTAAATTAGCGTTTGTTAATGTGGTTAATCTAAATTTGAATTGTTGATTACATGTTAAGAATTCAACAGAAACCAGATATTATTGTTGATTTAACAGCAACAGAAATCTCATTTTATGTTGTGAGCGAGCCATCTTTAATAATTAGATGTGCGGGTGTGTGTCACTGCTTTACTTTTCTTTAGAACAAATGTAATTCAGACTTGGTCGATTTGTTGCGGTACATACACTGTTGAGCTTGAAGTCATTGGGATGAGCACTTTGGCTTAATGTTGTCCTCCCACGCGTCATTGGAACAATTTATTTTTTAATCGATACAGCGTCGTTTCATTTCATGATGCCACGTGAACCATTCACCTTTGTTGAGTGGATGGATTCAGAAGTGTGGACACGATTTACCAAAAAATCTGGATTGCAGTTTGCGGCCTGTGTTGTTGAATCATTGCAGCTAAATGTTGGCAACCAGCACCAGCCATGTATTTTGCTGACACACTGTTCTCTTCTGCCACAAATGACTTCAATAACCCACTCATGCTGTAAGCTGCAGTCTATTCAGAACAAGCACTTTTTGAGCACCCACTGCATTAGTTTGTCTTCAATGCCTCAATAAAATATAAATGTATATATACACACACATGCACGCGTACACTGTATAATTGTTTCTGTGGTTCTTCATTGAGTCTTGGGTGCTGGCTCATCATTACTAGTGTGCAGAAGGACAGTAGTCTGTATTAATACTACTAATAATAACAAATGAAAGTAGCCCAGCCACCATATAATGTTGCAGCCTTTTTGCTAGTGGTCCAGTGTATCAACAATTATATTGTGGACGTGACTTTTTTTAAAATGTGGTCATCACATTTTTGCCAAACAATGATTTCTGTATTGTAATCTGACAAATTGAAGGATGTAAACTCCTGGTATGCCTTCATATTTCAGGAAGAGGCTGTACATGGAGGTTTTTGAATACACGCGACCCATGATGCACCCCGAGGCAGGGAAATTCTACCAGATAAACCCAGAAGAATATGAGCAGCCAAACCCGTGGAAGGAAAGTTTTCAGCAGTTGGTATGGAAACTACTGACATACAATGTAGTAGCGTTGGTTTCAGACTAAAGTGACCTAAATAATGTTTGCAGAGCTTCAGTCCTAAATGAAGCAGGCCATGAAAACCACATTATCTAAAATGTTTTAAGAAATACTTTTACAATAAAACCTTTTTAATCATCGAAATATTAATCAGAAAATTGAAGGGAATGAGGTGGGGCCATTTGGGTAGAACCTTCTTGTACATGTAATCCAATTTTTATATAGTAGTGCATTATTGAGCAACTTTAAAGGCAGTGTTGAGACAGAAACTAGGCCATTGTTGAATCTTTGAATGATTCTTCTGTGACCTTTTTGCTACTGTAAATTCTACCAGTGTGGACATAGCTGAAGTCACAAAGTGACATTCAGTATTGAAATAAAAGCGTAGAAGAGGATGTTTTTTAAGATGGAAATAGTGTTTACAATTATTTTCTCTGTAATACACTGATCTTAAGTATTTTCTTTTCCCTTCAGCAAAATTGTCTCTTTTCCCTTTGTTCCTCCATCTTTTTCATTACACAATCCTTTTGTAATTGTTCACTTCTTCCACATATGAATAATAGTAGTGTTTCTTCCCTTTTTTTCCCCCAGTATAAAGGCGCACATGTAAAACCAGGCTTTGCAGAACACTTTTACAGTAATCCTGCCAGATACAAAGGAAGAGATAACATGTTTGTAAGTGTAATTTTTACATACTTTAAAAAAACAAACAAACAAATCTTCCACTTTAATGTTGCGGTCAGTCATCCTACCTGTTCTTTTCTTTTCTTTTTTCTTTTCCCTTCCCCCAGTACTATGACACCATTGAAGATGCTCTTGGAGGGGGTCAGGAGCCTCACTTTGACGGCCTGATATTTGTCCACTCTGGTATTTACACAGACGAATGGATCTACATCGAGTCGCCTATCACAATGATCGGGGCTGGTAAGTGCGTTTGCAGTCATGGTTACGGTTTCAGTGCACCCTTGTTTAGTCTGGTCTCTAATTAAACCAGTCTGGTCTTTTTGCAGCTCCTGGAAAAGTAGCAGAGAAAGTTATCATTGAGAATACCAGAGACTCTACGTTTGTATTCATGGAAGGCTCAGAAGATGCTTATGTTGGATACATGACCATTAGGGTGAGATGACTCTGATATTTCTTTCCTCACATATACAGTAAATGTTTCCTTTTCCCCCATGTTGTATGTATGTTAGTCCTGTTTTAGCTACTGTTGTCACATTCAACGTTAACAGTTTTCTATCCTGCAGTTTAATCCTGATGATAAATCCGCCCAGCACCACAATGCACACCATTGCTTGGAGATTACAGTCAATTGCAGCCCCATCATTGACCACTGCATCATACGCAGCACGTGCACAGGTAATTTTGTTTAGATCTGACTTTTCAGGCCTTCAGAGGGGTCAGTGGGAGCATTTGACAGAAACTAAAGTTGTTTTTGGTTCCTCATAAGATAAAATGGCTGAGAATTACTGAGGTCTTGTGTTTATGTGTTTGTGATGAAGTGTTATTTTCTTTTTTCTTTTTTTTCCATGATGGTGCGCAGATTGTTTTCGTTGCTTGTTTTGACAGGTACATTTGTGGACTAATATATTATTATCGTGCTTGTTTCAGTGGGGTCAGCAGTGTGTGTCAGTGGTCAGGGTGCTTGTCCCACAATCAAGCACTGCAACATCAGTGACTGCGAAAATGTTGGTCTTTACATCACTGACCATGCACAGGTAATGCACACCTGTTTTTCATGTTATTTAAATATAGAACTTAAATGCATATGTCAGCTTCTGCTGAGCGTGTCCAGCAGTCTCACATCTTCACTAGAGCTAAAGGAACAGCAGTGTCAGTGACGTGCATCTATCACAGTCGTACATTCCTGCTTTGCTTTATATGTGAATACCATCACAAGTCTAAGTCCAGTCTACACACATCAGTCTTTTATCTATAAGGTTAAGGAAACTAATCAGCAGACTTACAACTGACCTATTATTTTGTTTGTTGCTATTTTCTGTCATGTGTATAATGTTACAGTGCTAAAAGTTAGTATTAAACATGTCTAAATAATCATACATGTATTTGTGATGAGTGAGTCATTCAGCGAAGTGAGAGTTCAGGCCTTAGACCCAGTTTCTAGTGTTTGTTTGCTTGTTTTTCTGATTGTGTGGTTCTGGTCATCTGCTGGAGGCAAAGCACACCTATAGAATCAAATTAGTCTCCTTGGCAAATGTAAATGAATGAACACATTCTTGCCAAACTGTCTCCTTGAGTAGCATTGAAAGCATGTAATTGCATACAAATAACTGACAGGGCAGGGAGATTTATAGTTGTTTGGTTTATGCACAATAAAACTTAACTTGCTACATTAACTTTGGTGTTTCCTACCAGCAAATGATTTAAACATACATCTGTTGACAGGAAAAAAACTAAAGAAAAATATTATACATCTTGTGAAAGAGTATGTTTACCTTTATGTCACTTAGAAAGTAGCTAACAGGAATGACCAAAGAATTCTTTCTGTATTGCTGCAGATGTTTAGGTTGACAGGATTGGTTGGAAAAGCTGCTATTTTTAATCAAGAACTATAATTATGTTATTTAGATTTGCCATTTGTTTTCAGAGCCTTACACCAGTGCTGCTTTTATTCTGATCAATCAGCTTTTCAGGAAGAACTTCCCATTAGAAGAAGCTGGCCATTGATAAGACAAAGGCAAAAAAGGATAAACTGTGGTTTTACATAAAGGATCAGGGCCAGCTGGGGACGAGTAGGTTTATTTTAAATGCAATTCTTCATGTCGTTCAGGGAATCTATGAAGACAACGAGATTTCAAACAACGCTCTGGCTGGGATCTGGGTGAAAAACCACGGCAACCCAATCATCAGACGGAATCACATCCACCACGGCAGAGACGTGGGAGTTTTTACATTTGACCACGGCATGGTGAGATTCACTTTACTGATGGTTTTATGTTGTGTATGTTTGTCAGCCACTAAATTGTATGAGAAGAAATTCAAATGTACAATATGTAGTAGCCAAATAACACTAGTGCAGATAAACTAGGTGAAAAACATAAAACAACATGATGATGGTGCACTTATACATATAAGCTGAAAAACCACTTTGATGGGCTTATAATAGGTTTGTCATTCTCTGTTTCCAGGGTTACTTTGAGAGCTGTAACATCCATAGGAACCGTATAGCCGGCTTTGAGGTGAAGGCATACGCCAATCCGACAGTGGTTCGTTGTGAGATCCATCATGGTCAGACAGGAGGCATCTATGTGCATGAAAAGGGTCGCGGCCAGTTCATTGAAAACAAGATCTTTGCGAATAACTTTGCAGGCGTGTGGATCACTTCCAACAGTGACCCCACAATACGGTCAGTATGAACTGAAAGTCTTGAGCTCAAATCAGGTCAGCATTCAAATCTATCCGATTATTCAGGTTCTCAAATTTGTTGTTCTGTCCAAAACAGGGGCAATGCCATTTTTAATGGTAACCAAGGTGGAGTTTATATTTTTGGTGATGGCCGAGGCCTCATTGAAGGAAACGACATCTATGGTAACGCCTTGGCAGGAATCCAGATCAGGACAAATAGCTGCCCTATTGTCAGGCACAACAAGATTCATGATGGCCAACATGGAGGAATATATGTGGTAAATATTTCTAAAAATATTGTTTTGCATATTTAAGGGTTTTTCACTCCAGCTTTCTTATTTTTATTATGAGGTGAAACCATTTGTTTCTGTGCCATGCAGCATGAAAAAGGACAAGGAGTCATTGAGGAGAATGAGGTGTACAGCAACACACTGGCAGGAGTGTGGGTTACAACGGGCAGTACGCCAGTGCTGAGGAGGAACAGGATACACAGCGGGAAGCAGGTCAGATCACAGGCTACTTAGTACACCTAGAGGGATGTATATTGTTCATCTGATCATAATGGTCATAATTTTGATGTCATGAGATCACAAAGTTCCATCTAAGACCAACTTGATATCCTGTGAATTAAAAAAAGATGGATAAAGGAATAAACCAGATTTATGTACAAGCACATTATGAATCACTAAATTAAAGCCAATATATTTTCATTGCCATTTTAACAGGTTGGAGTTTACTTCTATGACAATGGCCATGGTGTGCTTGAAGACAATGATATCTACAATCACATGTACTCTGGAGTTCAAATAAGGTTTGTGTAACATGACAAATAATAATAAGTAACATAAGCAAGATTCACCTGAGCGATGTCCTGATGTTAGGGTGGTCTGGTAGAGTGGTATTGAAGCAGCTGCTCACTTTTCCATTGTGTCGTCCCTCCCCAGGACGGGCAGCAATCCTAAGATCAGACGGAACAAGATCTGGGGAGGCCAGAATGGCGGCATTTTGGTTTACAACTCAGGTGAGAAGAGGAGATTTTTCTGTCTTATTGTTCTCTTTATTGCCATAGTTAATATACTGTTTAAACAATATTGCCTCAATAACAAAACATCCATGTATATGTTCTCTAGGCTTAGGTTTCATCGAGGACAATGAGATCTTTGACAATGCAATGGCAGGTGTGTGGATAAAGACAGACAGCAACCCCACTCTGCGGAGGAATAAAATCCACGACGGTAGAGATGGTGGGATCTGTATATTCAACGGAGGAAGAGGTAACCGATTTATTACAGAAAGGAAGTGGAGTAAATATTCAAGTGGTTAAAAGTAGTGTAGATTCAATTTGGCTTTATAATATTAGGAAATTCAGACCTAAATTAATGTAATCCTATCTTTTGGTATGTTAGTGAATTGTCAGATTAAAAGTCCATTTTCTGTTATTAGGTTTGCTAGAGGAGAATGACATTTTCAGAAATGCCCAAGCGGGGGTCCTCATTAGCACCAACAGTCACCCAGTACTGCGGAAAAACAGGATATTTGATGGCTTCGCTGCAGGTGGGTAATGCATGCACACTAGCTTTAATAGCTCATGATGAGATGCTTGAATTTAATTATTGTGGACTTTCAACATTGCTGTGTCTTTTGAAAATTGATTATTCTTATTTGTTTATGTAAAACTAGGTATTGAAATCACCAACCATGCCACGGCGACTCTAGAGGGCAATCAGATCTTCAACAATCGTTTTGGGGGGTTGTTTCTTGCGTCTGGTGTCAATGTTACAATGAAAGGTACAGTATTAGTGGCAAAGATTTTTAAATATTATTGAATAAAAATGCAGAAATCTCATAATGGATCAAAACATCATCGTACAAATTTCTGTTTCCTCCAGATAATAAAATATTGAACAATCAAGATGCCATTGAAAAAGCTGTGAGCAGAGGTCAGTGCCTGTACAAGATTTCAAGTTACACCAGCTACCCAATGCACGATTTTTACAGGTAAACTTTTTTTCACTTCTTGCACTCAAAAATAACCTCAGCTATTTTTGTTTGTGATTGTTAAAAAAACACACCTTGGGTTTCCATAGGTGTCACACTTGTAACACAACAGACCGCAACGCCATTTGCGTGAATTGTATCAAGAAGTGTCACCAAGGACATGATGTAGAGTTCATCAGACACGATAGGTAAGTCTGACTGATGCAAGCTAGTAAACAGAACAAACTAAATACACCCTGGATGTAAATGGATGACAGACTGGCTTGTTGGTGCCTTCCTTTGAAGTTCCCCACTTTAGACCAGAGTGAAAGTGCAGAAGCAGAACACAGCATTCACAAAACAAGGAATAATTGCTGCTCTTTCTTTCTCCCTGCATGGCACACACACACACACAGCAGAGGAAAACAGCAGCACTGTTTCTCATGATGGTGGATATCAATAAGCTGCAGCAGATCACTGCTGTTTCAGTGTATTTTATAATGCAAGCTTGGCTTAACCTGCCACATCTTTATTTGCTGATGTAGGGATACCATCTCCGAGACAAATAGCTTGCTGCTAAGTGCACTGATAATTAATTCAAATAAGCAGATTTTGGCTAAGATACAGACAGTGGTAGGAGGAATTGAATGAAGAGAAACAAAACTAGTCTGTCTGCTTGATGGTAAAGAGAATAATGTGCATGCTCGCTTGCAAGAAGCTTGGGGTCTGATTACACTGTTTAATTTTTTACTAGTCACAGATGTATAGAGGCATATTAAATACAATATGGTGTACTCTCTTCTCTGTTTTCGGGGACCAAACATAATTACTTTTTCTCCTCCGTCTCTGCCTACAGATTCTTCTGTGACTGTGGTGCTGGGACGCTGTCAAATCCTTGCACGTTAGCAGGAGAGCCGACACATGACACAGACACTCTGTATGACTCAGCTCCCCCTATAGAGTCCAATACACTGCAGCACAACTGAGCTCAAGTCCCGAGGTGCTTCTGCGCTTCAGCAGTAATGGACATATAAGACACTTTAAATTGTGCCGTGGAAGAGCAATTCCAAACTAAAACACAGATTCACTTTGGCAAAAATATACAGTGACTTTAAAAAGTAAAACAAAAAAAGACTTGCGACCCGGATCTTCTAAAAGGAGACATTTAGAAAAAGGTGATTATGGATGCCTCACATTTTCTTTTCCTTACATTTTTTGACAAAAGATGACATCAGTGGGACAGAGCAGAAGAGCAACTGATTCGGGATTTGTAGGTCTGTTGATTTGGTCAAGTAAATGATGCCGGTGAGAGTTGGACAAAATCCACCGAGGCTTATCTGCTTTTGGGAAGCGGATGATTGAGATACTGCAGTGTACAGATCCAACATGGAGAGTCAGTCAGAAGAGGCTACAGCTCGTCTCATGAAAAGGCAAAAGCCCCCAAATACAACAATGCTTCCATCTTTGGGCAACCGATGTGCTCGTATGATATGTACGGGAAAAATGACCTAGCACTTCAGCATTTTTTTTTCTTCTTCAAGACAACTGTTGAGATTTGATTTTAATGCTTTTTTTTTTGTGTAGTTTTGTATTTTCATGCAAAAATCTTACTGTACTTGAATGTCTTTATTTTATTAAATGTGTTTTAATTTTTTTTTGTTATTATACCCTAGAATTGCTGTAATTATACTCATGTCGCAGTATCTAACTTCTTTCTGTGAAAGAGATCAGAGACAAGAGAGGAAAACACTAAACACTTTCTCCAGCAATGTTGACTCCTTTACACTTGCAATACAGAAAAATTAGATGTGTAATTGTGCTTTCACAAGACTTGTATATCTTCTTGTGTTTGTTGATGATATTCCAGTCTGCTTTACATGATCTATGCATATTTTTTGGTTTAGTATCTGTTGGCCTGTCACCATTACTTTAAAGACCAGGCAGTACAGATTTACATGTGACTGCATCTTGATTGGAAATTAACCCATGATAAGCTAATTAATACAGGTTTCTTTTTAATAATCTCTGGCCCTGGTCAGCATTTGACAATAAAATGACCTGATGCCATTTAGTCTGTTACTTTGTGAATCGATCTCAGTTCAGTAGGTAATCTAGACACAGGTGTCTTTTTCGTTACCATCGCAGGCACGGATGCTGTTTAACAGCCCATTAGGATACAAATTCTGGCTTCCTTTGTCCTCCAAATGAAAGAGCAGTCTTATGAAAGCATAAGTTTTGATGCGTTTTTCCATTGTTTGCCAATGTTGCTGGAGAATTTAAAGAGGCTTTTACTCTACTGAAGCTGAGACAAGTATCTATATACAGCGCTTTATTGGTTTTATTGCCCCCTTCCCCCAATTCATGTGTACTGGTGATTGTGGGTTCTCATACAGACTGAAATGTATGCATGTATCATAACATCTAGACTTAATATATTGTGAAGTATTCAATAACCGTTATGTAGGCGCTAGCGTGAATTAAAAGGGTTTAATTTCCTAGATGAAACATTGTCATTTTTTAAAAATAAACTTTATTAGATCAATTCAGTAGTGTTTTTTTAATGACAAGAAAACAAAACAAAATGCATTGAACTTTTACCAACATTTTACAGAGTACTGAGCAGTTGAATGAGGGAAGTGAAACGGGTGCTGTCCAGTGTAGCGTCCTCAGCAAACTGGCACAGCTTCCTATATGAGGGGACAGGAGGGAACATAAGTAACCATGCTCTGACTTTAACAGATCAGCATTGTGTGTCACTGTAGTATCCGCAGAATAACTGACGCGAAACAATAATACGTACTTGAAAAGTCTGAGATTGACGGTGCTTTTCTCAAACTCTCTGGCCTTCCTGTGTCCTGACTGGATAACTTCCTCTGGTAGGTTGGCGAGTCGAGCAGCATTGAATCCATAACTCTTAGGACACGCACCCGTTATGAACTTGTAGAGGAAAGTGATGGTCTCTTGACTTGGATCCACACACTCATTCTCCACCATGCACGCCTGAAGGGGGGGTGAAAGGGAAACATGATACTTAAAACCCACAAACCGACTGCATTAAGAAAAAAATAAATAAACAACAACTAGTAAATCCTCCGGGTTTGAAAAATAAATCATTGCCTCCTGCTGTTCCCCCTAATGAACAGCAGGAGGCAATTTTGGTTGTAAAAAGTCCGAAATGAGCTGCCATCCTCCTTTATGACCCGACTAAACACTTTTGCTAATGAGTTGATAAGAACTAAATGAGACCTTCATCCAATTTATGACTTATCCCTCCCTCAGTTGTCATGCCTTGACAACTAAAAGGCTCAACCTGAGGTTTCATAACAAATTTGCATACCAAAGCTGTTTACAGTAATGCCACCATAGTGCACATTATATACTATACACTAAAGCAACACAGACTAACAAACCGTAAATATCGGTGTCTGAGCAATTGTATGAAACTTGCCGTGCACAATTTGAAACAATCAAATTCCGGTGAGTTCAAAATTTCTTTATTTCTTCAGTTTATTTATACAGTGACGAATCACAACAACAGTTGCCTCAAGGGGCTTTATATTGTAAGGTAGACCCTACAATAAACCTTACAATTTTTTGCACCATGTTACTAAAACAGCAAAATGTGAAGAGCAGGAAGCTGCCGGTTGCGGCTAGGGCTCCAGGCATGCAGCTGTGCTCGAAGAGCAGATGTAGCCACAAACTGCTGGCACTAAAGGTTTTTGCTTTCATTTGTCTTGTACATAACCTCATTAATGCACTCTGAAAGCAAGAACTAATTTAATACTGGATACTTGGGGCACACACACTAAAGACACACACAGACCCATTAAAAAACAAAAAAAAAGCTGCAAGGCTGTGAAGAATTTAAATAAAAACAGAATGCAATAATCATTTAAATATTATATTTGACATTAATGTATAAAAATATAGCCTCATTTATTTATTTCAGGATTCATTTTCTTGCAAAATGTACTATTTGTCTTTTTATTACAGTCCTAAATGACTTTGCATTGTATCAAGTGTGATTAGCCTTGCTGTACTCACCATGTGGCCCAAACGCACGGCAGGGTTGTTGGCATAATCCTCCACCAGGGAGTGGTAATGTGTAGAGAAGAGAGTGCGACAGCAGATCTTCTCAGCAAGCTCCTTTACAACAGCGCTGGCGATTGCTGTGCCATCATATGTGGCTGTGCCCCTTCCTGCAAGCAGTTCACAGCTCAGTGATTACACCACAACAATATTGTGCTGAGAATACAGTCTATGCTATCCACCAATCATGTGAATAAGCTTTAATAAGCAAACTAAATAAATGCTTACCCAATTCATCCAGAAGCACAAGTGAGTGTTTAGTGGCATGGCGCAGGATGCTGGCAGTCTCACTCAGCTCCACAAAGAAGGTGCTTTCTCCTGTAGAGCACAGAGTTGAAAATACACCCTCAGCTCATGAAGCACAAGCTCAGATCATTATTCCTAATATGTTAAGAGTCTCTGATGTTACCAGCCATGATACGATCTGAGGCGCCCAGCCGAGTGAAGACCCTGTCAACTGGTGTGAAGCGGAGGCTCTCAGCTGGAATGTAGCTACCCAGCTGGGCAAGAATGATCACGAGTCCACACTGTAAAACAGGAGCAGCACGTTATCTTAATATGGACCAACTAAGACTGCAAATACACCATCTATGTAGACTGTGGAAAAAAAAACATATGAAATTGTATGTATACATTTATACATATAGTCAAAAATACCCACTTGTCTCATTAGAGTAGACTTTCCACCCATGTTTGGCCCTGTGACGAGGACACAAGAGGCCAGACTGTCATCTTCACTATTTTTACCGGTGCCAGGGCAGCCAATGAAGATGTCGTTAGGAATGAAGTCGTCGCCAAAAAAGGTCTTGGTGACACAGGGATGACGGGATCCCTTGAGGTCAATGAAGGCTGCAACCTGGGCGTCATCCTCGGGAAGCACGACCTCTGCCCTGGCCATAGGCCCGTCGCCGCCCTGGCTGTAGCGAGACAAGGCCAGCAGCACATCTGGGGACAAAAAAAAGGGACATACATAAAAAAGAAGTACTGAGCATTTAATTATTTACATTTAAGAACTAAAAAAAATGCACATATTAAATGCATGTCTTATAGGTCTGCTTTGCTACAATAAAATTAATAAAACCAAATCTGTGGCTGGGACGTGTCTCAGTGGTACAAACACTTTCAGAAATCAAAAACTATGCAATAATCTAAATAACTGCAAACATCAACATATAATTTCCCTGAAACAGAGACTTATCCAAGGTGTAAAACAAATGAACTTACTTCTAACAAGCCCTCAGACTGGTGCAACATCATTATTTAAAAAACACAGTATGACAGTTTCTCTGCAACATCTGCAGGAAATGTACTGAGAACAGACCGGTGTAGTGAAAACCAAAACAACACAAATTACATATCGAAAAGATGAAGAAAACTTTTGTAGTTTTTTGTAGTTAAAAAAAAAAAAAGCTTTTTAATTAAAAAAAAAAAATCAAAACAAAAGGATTGTTACCAAGCACTGCCATGCACTCCACAGCAGTCTTCCAGTCACTGTAGTTCTTGTCAAAGTTATAGAAGAGCCTCCTCATGCAGTCTTTGAGTGCAGCATCTCTCTTCTCCTCAAATCCTTGCAGCTCTGAGAACATCCGTTCACTCTTCTTTGTCACATAACGCTTCCAGCCTTTCTTTGTAGACTTTAACTCATACTCGTCAGGGATATCCCTCTCCGAGACGCTGTCAGGAACCTCCATCTGATAGCGATTTTTCCCAGTTCCCCAGAAGTACATGTTTTTACAGCCAAGTCTCTTTTTCTGTTTGTCCAGGTAATCCAGCAGCTCTTGTTCACAGTTCTTGATTCCAGTCAGAGCCTGGTCGTACTCCGGGTCAAAGCCAGCTTTGGGGGTTATTACTCCAGTAGTGCGGGCTTTCTGGTGGTCAAAGGCAGTGTCCCAGCGTTTGAGTTCACCAGAGAGGTCGGGAAAGAGGCCGTTCTTTTCGCTATTCAGGCTGATAGCTTGACAAAGCAACGTGGAACGAAACTCGCCTGAAACTGGAGCAAAGAGAGAAACGATGTCCTGCATCGTTTTGAAACCTTCCAGTGCTGAGAGGAAGTCTACTATCTTGCGCTTGCTGTAGGTCACTTCCTCATAGAGAACTGCTCGGCTGTCAGGGTGGTCCTGGCTCTTCAGAGGTGTCCCGATACTGTGGATTTTGCTCAGCAGGCGCTCTAGATCTGGAAGTTTTTTTAGAAGGTCTGAAACCTCAGTAGCCTGGGCTTGAGCTCCCATCAGGTCCTCCACTGCATCCAGTCTGTCCCTGATAGATGTGGGGTTACACAGAGGAGCGCAGAGCCACTGCTTCAGAAGCCTCTTTCCAAACGGAGTAGAGCAGGTGTCCAAACGCTCCAGCAGTGTCCCTTCTGTTCCTCCTGACCCATTCTGAAAGATTTCCAAGTTTGCCAGAGTCATTCCATCAAGCACCATACGCTGGCAAGTCTTGGCAAAGAAACTGGCGGGTCCTGCAGCTTTCTCCATCTCAACATCAACTGGGACATATTCTTCAAAGTTAGCCATGGAGAGCAGCTCTTGGTCCACCAAGCATTTCTTCAGGTAGAAAATGCATCCACCCAAAGCGGACAGTGCTAGTTCATAGCCCTCCTTAGGAGTAAGGCACAGTGAATCACTCTCAGATGTCATCTCTTTTAGAAGAGTGGGGAGAAAGCTGCTCCCAGTCCCCTCCTCCTTGCCAGTTGCCTCTTTAAAATAATCTTCTTCTGAGAGGGTTTTCAGAGTCTTCTGAGCATCCCAGAACTGTGTTCCTGCGTTAAGTCCTTCCTGCAGAGCAGAGGACAGAGAGGCTTTGAGTATTTTGCGAGTTTCAACAGATGGGTTTCCTTTCTCAAAGAGCACCTCAGCGGGGGCATAGTGTGCTATGAGCGTACGCAGGCGTGAGCAGTGACGATCGTCTGAGAACTGACCGACATGAAAACAACCGACTGATGTATCAATAAAACAGACTCCATATGTGCGGCAGCGGCCGGAGCTTTCTTCTTCAGCCTTTTCTTTCAAACTCAGGAGGAACTTGCTCTGGCTTTCTGAAGGAGCACCATCCAACACACTGTAGGTTTGGGTACCACGTGTGATAATCCTGCACACTTCTCTTCTCACTACACGGTCTAATTTAGTGGGCTTGAGCATTGTCTTACAGCGCGCTTCCATCATATCTGGGGTCTCTGTCTGCTCAACACGAGCCACTTTGTAGCCTTTCTGCACCAGTACATCTGAGAAACGTCCAAAGCCAATCTCTGGAAAACCAGAGTGCGCCCAAGTCCCCTTCATGAATGTCAGTCCCAGCTCGTTGACTCCAATCACAGCATCCATGTGGTACAGCTCATAAAACTTTCCCACCTTGTAGAAAATCACTGTATCAAACATCTCAGATTTGAGCTGCCACCACCGACGTATACCAGGAGTGATTTGATTCATAAAGTCATTTGGCACATACAAGGTGCTACGATCATAGTCATCATCTGTCTGTCGCCGCCGTTTGCTGTCTTTTCTCTTGCCGTCCTGCAACCACTCCAGTTTCTCATGATCCCAAACTGCCCCTGCAGTGGAGCCTGATCCAGTCGCCTGGCTCTCAAAGCTCTCGGGAGCAGAGAAGGCTGACAAACGAGATTTTGTGTCAGTTGCAACTGCTGCTGGAGCTCTTTTAGGTGCAACAGATGGAGCAGTAGGTGTCTTTGCTTTTGTTTTAGCCGACTTTTCTGCAGGACGTTTGCGCTTGACAGGCTTGACAGGGCTTTCCACGTCTGACCTTTCGGTGCTCTCTTCTTTCTCTTCACAGCTTTCCTCCCCTCGTTCCTCTTCATCCTCACTGCTGGACGCAGCGTGTTCTGGTTTGAACTCCTCATCGGAGCCGTCACTATCTGAGGCCGCAATAATGCGACGGCGCTTGGCTTTGCTTCCTTTTTCCATTAATGCACAGAATAAACGTGTACTGACTTTGGATGGCTTCGGGGCTTCGCTTTCATACTCATCACTGCCCTCTTCATCAGTCACTAAGCTGTCAAGCTGAAAAAAAAGAATAAAATATAAATTAAAAAAAAAAAACTTGCATTACTGACCAGTAATGATAAGCTGATAATTACACCATGCGACTAAGGCTGCTGCCCTGGGAATAACATTACTTTTAATATTACAGGAGAATTTAGACTTCATGACCACACTGGTGAAATATTATATTCAGAAATTATCGGGTAACCTCCATTTCTTCATCATCATCCTCTTCTGCATCAGATGGGTCCGTGCAGAGAGGTATCTTTAATCTTTTTTCTGGGCTGTCAAACATAACTCCATCAGCCAGCTCCATTGCACGACGGATTACAGGTTTTCCACAGAAGTAGACTCCTCCAGGTTTAGCATCACTGCTGTCAGAGCCTGTGCAAATCATACAAAGAAATTCCAGCTTACTCTGAGCAGACAGCAGCAGCAACAATGGCCCCAAAATGGATGCAAGCCACTGATGCACTTGCAACTAGGAACAACCAACCTTGGTACTCTCTGACTCTATTAGAGCTGACCCATCCTCTTGTTGGAGGTTCATCAAAGAAATGAACGTGTATGCGCTGGTCACGACCACGGCCCCTCATCTCCTGCCCAGTCAGAGGCTGGGGTACCACCATGCACGGCCACCAGGGGTGCCCTTCCATTTTTGCCCACACAAGGGCACCAGCACTGAATAAGCATGGAGGGCTGCTGAGGATAAGAAGAACAAAGACACTTTCACACATCTTTCAATGTTGTAAAAATTACGTTTAAACGTGACTCATTGTGTGTTACAGTCGATCTCTTGAATGGAGTGGAAAAGCAACACCACAACACCAGCTTGGACCTTTATTAGTCCAACATGCCCCTCTTAAATATAATAATCAGTTTAAAACAGAGGTGCAGGAAAGACAAAAGCAGTTGCAATTCACTTGTGATAACTCGGTTTTGCAAATCCTTTTATCTTAAAAGCACACACGGCCACATGTCAAAAATCATTTCCCCCTATCGTGGGTAGGGGTGTGGTGCCCACTTGAGATGGCCCAAACAGTCTAAACTATGATAGAAGATAGTGATAAGTCCACACACCCACCACTTTGATAAATACAGGCATTAGCATTGATTTGACCCAACAGCCAGCATTGTTCTGCTCGAGTCACCCCCAATTTCACGTGTCCGTAGCACAAAGGAAAGGTCACACTACATTTTCTTTATTTATTTTCTGTCAGCTCTCGTTTTAAGCGGTCTTAATACCTTAATTTAAAAAGAGAACTTACGCTGGTGTTTCCGGGGGTCTGCAAACAATTTTAGCACAGGGAAGGAAAACTGTACGAAACCCGACTCCAGCAACTACACGGCTCCCAAACTCACTCACCTTTCTTTGGTTGTTTGGGCCTTGTCGCCAAATAGTTTCTTGAATCCTCCGCTCGCTGGCTTGGACTTACTTTCCTTCTTAGCTTTGTTGGTGTCTTTTGTCTGCAGCGGAGTCTGTTGTGCTTGCTCTTTCGGAGAGGAGTTGGACTTCTCTATAGAGGAAGGCAGGTCTGCCTCCGCCGGGGAAGGACTCGGCTTCGGTTTGGCGACTAGCGGCGGAGACTTGGAGAAGAAATTAAAGAGCGAGCTTTGCTTCGCCATGTGTGCGAGTTGAAAGTCTGTTTCCCTGTGTTTGTATTTTAAATAACTCCAACGACAACCACCCCCAACCTTTCTGCACCAGCTAGCGTATAGCTAGTGAGCTTCACGGCGCAAACGCAAGTAGTTCGCGGGAAACACGCACGGGGTGTTGTGGGCGTGGACAAAAGCCTCGTCCAATGATGAGTTAGTATACTATAATGTGGGAATCACGTGACCCAAACACAACTTTTGTTGTTGGCCATGCTGTTGGCGCCCAGAGGTCTTTTTCTTTTTTCTCTCTAAACTTTATTTCCAGGCGGATAAGTACAAATTACACTGTCATGTAGACACTCAGCACTGTCATTTATTGGAATAAACCACTGTCTTTGTTGTGTTTATAAAATGTGGAGGGAAAGAAACAGTAAATGATATGAGAATTATATGTCTTATTTGTCACATGAAGTAGTTCTGCAAGGGTTACTGAACCCAAGAGCTCCAGATGTTCCTTTGCTCTCAGAGAGTAATCAGAATGAGATGTAAAATTAGTGCAGACAAAGAAAACAACTACATCTGCACATCTACAACATGCATACACAGTTTGAAACACAATGTTTAGATATACTTAGGCTTATGCTTGTTCATGTGTGGGGATCTAGCTGCTCTTTGGGAGTCGTACTCCAGCAAACATGACCTTTTGGGCAGTAGACACAGGTGTGGTCCCAGAGGAGCAGCCCAATAAGTAGGCTTCCCAGAGCATGCTCACAGTCATGATGTTGGCTGAAAACCCATAAAGGAGACCTAAATGGCAAAACTGTTGTGTGCCTTGCATGGACTAACCCACATTAGGACCACGGTTCACCTGCACCCAGTCGGCCCACAATAGCCATGCTCATACTTGAAGGTAGTGAACAACATGTCTGCTGAGATTTTCTCTTTTTCATGACTGTTGCAGCACTCTTACAGATTTACTTCCATAGATGCACAAGTAAATACATGTTTAAATACAATATTTAAAAATAACTCTTGAGTTTGAATAAGCATTATGAGCTCTCACAAAAGGACTTTAAGCTAGCCTGTTGCTCTTAATGTACCCTTGCCTACTTACTTATGCAGTACTAAAGAATTGTTTTTCTTAAATAGACCCATTAAATAGAAAATAGACCTATAAAATGTATTAAATAGGTCTGGCTTTAATATATTTAGGCCAAATGTAAATGCCAAAATGTTTGAATGAGACCAAAGTGAAGATGGATGAGAAAATGGACCTGTATCTAAATGAAAACAGAAAAACGATTCCCTTTGTTCCCGGTCATGAACTTTGAGAGTGCTTGTTATGGTTATATGACCCATAAAAGATAGAATAAGCATTAAGCAGTAAGCACTAAGCATCTCCCTAAGGATATAAAATAAAGATAAAATAGGACCTTGCTATTATTTATGGCATGGGTTATATGTGGGCAGAAGTAGCCTAAAGATTAAGGCATTCCTATTTAGAGTAGGTTTCTTTAGGGCCTCATTAAATTATTCTTTTAGTCAGCAGTCAAAAATGCCTGACGATGCAGGAAATTAGGCTTTCTGCATGAGTGCAGATTAGTATTGTAGTTTTGTTAATCTGTTATCTCTAATCTGCACTAGTCATTTACCACCAGCAGAGAGCAGCATAATACTGAAAGCCTCATAATAGCTTCTATATACAATTCTTACAATGTAACTCTAATATGGCATTAAATATATTCAGGATTCATAAACTATATTTCCTAACATCATGTTCGACACATTTTGATTGACGATTTTAGGTTGCACTCTAAATTCTACACACTTTGATCCATATAAAAGCAAGGTCTGTACTCTTAAAGCAGATGAGGAATGAGCACAGTCACGAGCCTTGTTTCGGCAGAATGATTCAGATGAAATATTACCATCTACGTGGCCATATTGTTCCAGATTATGATGATGTATTAAAATGTCTACCTGTGTATACTGCTGTTTCTGTCAAAGTGCAAATAAATACTGCTGCAACCACCAAAAAATAAGGATGGCCTTACGCATTCAAGACAAACAAACATCCACCCACAGAAGACTTTTTGGCATATGGTGTGTGGGTGATAGAAAGCATCTAATTAAGATACTATTATGAAACCTTACACAGAGGATGTTTTGAGGAGCAGTTTCCCTTCAGTGAGAACTGACACTAATCAATGAGTAAACAGGATTCAATTGCCATGCCATCATAAAGACGTGGTGCCATGTGATGTAGGCTATACCACCTTTTATATAGGAACAATGTGGGAACATAATTAACAGGGCGACTTTTAGCACAATTAAAGCAGAGTTATGTTAGAAGTAGTACATAATTAAAGATCTTTTGCACTCTGGAGAAAACTCATCTCTTTCCTCAGTAACTTTCAGCACTCCAGGAAGCAGCGGTCTACTAAAAAAGCAACTAATTAACAGGAGCAGAAATTTCCTGAAGCAAACAAAGCTTTTTTTTTTTCATTCTCTTCTCTTTCCATTTTTTAACAGCAGGTGTTGTCTAATAACCTCAACAAGGATTATAGTCCCAGTAAGACATAGCAGCATGTTAAATTGATAAGCAGAAGTTTAAACTATCACAAAGTATAAGTAACTTGTACTTGTGTTCTGATTGATGTATAAGCAGTATAGCCTGCCAGTGGTCTCAAAGCATCTTTAAGGACACCCTTTAATCCCACCCAAAGTGGCATAAGAGGGCTAATATGATGGCCTATTGTTAAGTTTGTATGAAAGTATGAGACAGAATCTCTGCTGCTGATGTAGAAACAGGCGAATTGAATGGAAGTATAATTTGGAACATAAAAGGGGAACTAGAAAATACTACAAAAGCAAAACTACTGACTCAGTTAATCTTCAGTCTCATCTAGGGTACTACATTCCTGTAGCACCTGCCAGCTCTGTCCACAGTGGCTGTTTGCCCAGCAGGCACGCTAATCAGCCTGATGCAACAGTGCAGAGCAGCTACAGCTGACATGTTGAGTTTCCGTAGATGCTAAAGCGCGTTTTATGTTGCCAAGTGTTTTCTCCCCTCTGATCGTTATGGAACGCTAAGAGCCACTACAAGAGCCAGAGAGCAAAACGTAAACAGACATAAGATTCATAAAGTATTTACAGTCTGAGCACAGAAATCCTCTTAAAGGACTCTTTCTGAATGACATTTTTGCAAGCACGCATGTCTGAGCGGTGTCAAGTCTTTTAGGAAATAAAGTGGCAAAGTAGTGCAGCCTTGAGGGTAAAAAAAAATAAAAATAAAACCTTACTGTTGTTTCAAAGAAGAGAGGACTCAGATTTTTACACATTTTAAAAAAGCTGGTGCAAAAAAATGAGGAGGAAGAATAGTGAGATATGGCCAAAGAAACAATAAAACAACAAAAGAACAAGAACACTTTACAAATGCTTATGAATCAAAGACCACGACAGTTACATCTTATTCTGCCCTCAGTGATTAATGGTTGTGAGGCTACGTCAGGTTGGATTTATGGCGTAAAATACTCCCACCTCATCTGCGTAAATCATGAGCTGGGGCTGCAAAAGGGAACAGCCACATCATTAAGAGCTGGCAATTACAAGTCCTGTACTCGGAATGGCCACTTCTTGGATGTGTGTTTATGCACAGAAAAGTAGCAATCTCGTAACAATACTAACCTCTGTGAGAAGCAGCACACAGCTGCAAGTGAGCAGAAGTGTGCAATGAGAAATAAATCTGCCTCTGAAAGAATTTCTTTCACTATTTCAGCCTTTTCTGGGCGATGACAAGATGATGTTTGAGTCATGTATGCAGTATGACAAAAAGTTGAAACACAAAGCATGTTGTTCTCTAAAACTATATTCACTGGCTGGGTACTGGCATTGCTTGACAGAGTATACTTTTACTGCTGATTGTCATGACAGGTGAAACTCGGAGAAGATGTTCTGGTGAAAATGTAAAAAAAAATATCGTATTTGAAAAATCTTAAATGTCATGTGCTGCTTTGGTTTTGTGAACACATGGTAAAACATAATCTGCTGTTATTGCCAGCAGAAGCACTGGGAATGAAAACTCCTTCCAATATATTGTTTTAAGACACTGCCAGGTTGTAGCAGCGGCTCTCGATGGACATTACTAATTGTGGCTGTCAGAATAATATACCATCTGATGCTGCTGCGAGTCGCTCATTTATTCTGCACCAGTCAACTGAGGATTGAAGGAAGATCATGAAAAGCAAATGGCTTAAAACAACATTATCCATATAAACATCTCTACAGACTTCTCAGAAGGAGCAAAAGCAATAACACTGATGAGAGAACAGAGACTCTCATTAGATCTCTCTGGTGCTATTCCCATTTTCCTTTCATGGGCCAAAACACTATCACCTTACTCCTTACTGTGCTTTTAATTATTTATTTACTTTTGAAATCTTTGGTCTTTTTCTTTTCCTAATCCGCTGCTTGGGAAAGGAAGTTCTGCGGGAGTCCTCTTAATATAACGAGGACAGCATGTTACACGCAGTCGGAGGGAGTGATTCCCAAGCAGCGCTGCAACTGTGCAGAGACACTACATGAAACAGAAACTCAGTCATTCCTCCTCTCCTCCTTCCTTCCTTCCTTCCTCTCATCTTTTTCTTCCTGCGCTCTGCTGATTAACAGGCTGACCAGATAAACATAGGTTTTTGCTTTGTTGTTCATCTGACAGCCAACATTAGACAGATTTTTATAATCACAGCGCTTCATTTAATGCCTCCATTCCTTCAAATTAAAACACAGAGACCAATTAAATGTCCTGCTGCAAAATGACTAGCGCCCTTTGCCACTTTTGCAGTCCCGGCACAGCTTTGTTCTACCGCTGAACCGAACTGAAATGCCATAATTGTGTAAGCCTCAGTCACATATTAATTCAGCCGCCTCTGGGGGAGCTGAAGTGGGGGCAGTCACTGATAGTGAAGTGATAGTGCAGTCAGCAGATTTAACACCGACTGCAGTCTTTTCCTCCAGACGTGGGTATCTGTGAGTGAAATGGAGGAAAAAGAGAGATGGAAAAAGATACAGATCCTCCCGTCGGTGCAGTGCAGTTTTGTCTATATTTAGAAAGATTAAGTTAACGAGTCTTTGCAAATGAGGTTTTTTCATGCACTCAACAAAGCTAAAACATGCAAAACGTGAGTGTTAAGAGAATAAACTAGAATATCCGCTTTTCTTTGGATGAACCAGAATTGTGTACACTTCACAATTTTTGTATTTGTTTTTAACTGTCCATCATAAAGCGACGAAAATGTGTTTTTCCTCAAAAACAAGTAAAAAGGACACAGCTGGTATCCTTCAGTCTTGTATATGCGTCTTCACCTGAAATGATCTTTCTGTTCCTTGCTTCTATTGGTTAGCTGATAGAAGAAAAGTTGTCACCTTCCTCTTGTTTTTAACACCACGAGCTTGACAGTTGGGCTTATTTTAAAAGAAAGATACAGCTGTAGTGCTCCAATAGCTGTTGCATTGTAAAACTGAGACAATCAACTGACAGACACTAAAATGCACCACAGAGCGCCAGCCTACAAGAAACAAGAGTAACAGGGGTCTAAAATTGGAAAGGATAGATGAATGCAATCTTTAGTCGTCTACTAATTGGAAAGTTGGTTGTTGTTGAATTGTCCTTGAGCAAGATACTGGACCAAATTGGTGTGTCCATCATAGAAAAAAGAACTTCAAAGGTCAGTAAGAATTGGCTTTTGAACACAGACTTTCAGGAGAGACAAGAATTATTTTCGGAAAATTTGTTTTACCTGTTAACAATTCAAATGTTGGATCTTAGCAACTGTTTGGTGCTAGAATAAAGGGAACCCTACATCGTTTAATTCCTTTTTAGGTTCAATGTTTTCTCAGGGGATGCTCATTATTTCTTTGGGATTAAAAGGGCCAGTCCCATAACTACGCCTACAGTTGTCTCACTGTCCTATTTACACATGAAAATTGTAAAATTACCCTTTTGATGCACAGACTCGTTTTTGCATTAAAGCTAATGAAAAGCTATTTAAAGTTGACTTTAATCCTTCATGCCTGAGTCGGATTTCTTCTCACCTGCAGTTTCATTAGTATTTCTCTTAACTTTATCTTATTACATTTGTCTAACCTGACACTAAAGAATTTCCGCAATATATCTCTCTGTTACACCTCTCTGTTCTATTGTGAGGAAGCTATCATATTAAGCTTGGGGTGAACTGGTGAGCTTTTCTTATCTATTAACCCCTCTCAGCATTTATCTCTTTTCCAATGGTAATTGAAAGAGCAGATGTTATAAAGTAATAGCCTCATCATTCATGCTGTTCAGCCACACTACATCTATATGTCCCTTTTCCGCAATGACTTTTGATTTTCACATTATACTTTTAATTCAGTTACGCTTATGGTCTCTTCGGATACCATTAGAGCGCCTCAGGATATTTCAACAGGCTTCCTCATATGCTTTCTGAATACATTAATGAAACAGCAGCCAACATGAAAGAGGCAAGCAGAGGCTGCTGGGTTGAAAGTCATCCTTGATGTGGCAATATTCCTCTCCTTTTCTTCTAACATTAATTTCAATTAAAAATGTACATGAATTTATATCATTAACACAAATTATTTGATTAAATTATTGATTTGATTGAAAACGTTGCAAAGGCAAGGCATCGAGTGTTGACACAAGGAAACATGCCCTATAACTTGCGAGCTAAAGGAAAGAAAGACTGTCAGGCTTACACAGATCAGAGGCCAGATCGGCAAAGATGAAGTGCATTTGTGCACATCGCACGCAGTAATGTTGAATGATATGTATATTTGGCGCAAGATAGCTGGCATTTTTTCCATTGAAGGCCTTTATTCTTTTAGGAGGATAATGTCAAAGTACATTTTACTTCTTACAAAAGAAAGGCTCTGCACTCAGTCTGCCAGCAGTCCAGTTCTGTCACTCTCTGACATTTGGAGCAATATGACAAATATGATAAAAGATGGCATAGGAATGGCATGGAATGGTGGTTAGCATTGTCGCCCCACAGCAGGAAGTTTCACATCCATCTCCCCGTGTTCACTCCCTACACTCCGGCTTCCTCCCACACTCCAAAAACATCCACGGGGTGGATTGATTTGAGGTTCTAAATTGGCCTAATAGGCATGAATGTGAGAATGAATGGCAGTCTGTCTCTCTGTGTTGGCTCTGCAGTAGAATGGTGACCTGTCCAGCGTGTACCCTTCCTCTTGCCCCATGCCAGCTGGGATAGGCTCCAGCCAACCCCCTACCTGCAAACCTGAAATGGACAAGCAGAAAAAAATTAATGGGGGAAAAAAGCAGGAAGGGAAACACATTTTGATTTTAAAGCGTATGAATGTATAAAAACCTCAGAGCTCTGTGTGGAAACGTTTAAAGATCTGAAAGAGTTAATGGGCTGATATTTATTTATTGTTTGTATTTCTGACCTAATTTCTTATTAAATGTTGAGACTGATGTGGATGGTATTCCAAAAATGAAATTAAAAATTGATGTAATGATTTCCTTTAACAGCTGCGTATTAAAGTGCCCTCATTCATCATAGTGGGAGAATCTATCACTCTGGGAATGTTGTGGGGATTACTGATGTATTTCTAATAGCTTTTGGAAAACAGTGGCATAATGGCAGACTTGGATATACCAGCTTGGCACAGCACAGCATTATGAAGTTATTGATTTCAGACTAGAGCACTAAAGCATACTAAAAGTAAAGTTTACTTGTTTTATATATATTTTTTATTTGGAAAAAGACTGTGGTACATTAAAGCTTCCACAGTCTTAAATCATCATGTTTCACTGACTTTCTTCCTTCTTTGACTGCATTCATTTCTGTCACCGTTCTCTTCTGCCAAGACTGATTGGATAGTGTATTTAGTTTGACAACATTTTAAGAAGACTGGATTTTTAACAGCTTACCAAGCAAATTACTTGTGACAATGTTAAGTGAAGAAAAATGACATCAGCGGTGGGTTTATCAGGAAAATCTGTCTTCTCGTATTTAGAGACATTTTATCTGACTGCAAATGTGACAGCAGTAGGTAGCAGTAGGTAGCTGAAAACTTAGCGAGAAGAAGAAGGAAGAAAACGAGGACTAGATGCAGCAAAACTGCATGAGCAGGTTTTTTGCCGCAGTGGAAGAATCGAGGCACATGTCTGTGACACCAGCTGAGACCCAGAGGAAACGCTTCAGCCTGCTGCAGTCCTGTCACTCTGTGGGATAATCTCGCTGTTCACAGTTTTACAGAGAGGTTTGTTTGTATTTCTGGCGAGGGGATAACAAAAAAAGATATCAAAGATTAGTTTTTATTCCCTTAACTGTCTTAATCAGAGAACTTTTTTGGGTCACAAAACTGAATTCAAAAAGATGAAAAGACTTATATTTCATTTATTGTAAGACACAGAAGGCAGCTCGAGTTATTTCTGCACAATTCTGGCATCCTGCAGACATCCCCGCAAAACAAAAGCCTCGGTGATCCGATGTGATTTAGAAAAGGGAGGCAAAAAGCACAACTGCAATCATTCTAGGTGGGTGCTAACTGCTTCAACAACAGTACTGTTCTGTTTTATGTATCTGCTAATATAAACCAGACTTCTTACTGAACAGACAATTGGCGACGAGCACAGACTTTGTGGCACATTTCCTCAATGTGGAGTCCTCTTAACCCCACTTCAGGGAGGTAATGTAGGTTATTTTTGAGCATGATTTGCTGGGTTCAGACTCATTTCAATAATGAATGCAATTATATGTTTCCCTTTATGAGTAACATCCTGATCGGCCCATTACTGAAGCCACTGTGCTGCTTCAGTAGTATGGCTGCATAGAGCTCAAGAATAATAATTTATCAGAATTACATACAGAGAACTACTGCTGACCTTCTGTTAACTAAAAACATGCGAACCAATCAAATACAGGGCTCATAATAAATGGCACAATAATTCCCTGGATGGCATTACCTTGGTCTCCAATATCGCTGTGAGGAATCTTCAAGTTTTTTTTACCAGAATATGTCTCTTATTGTGAATAAGCAAATATGTAAAAGAGTCTTCCTTAATATGTGCATTTGTTACTTGTTACTAGACTATTTTAATTTGCTATTATCAGGCTGTTTTAAATACTCCTTGAAAAGCCTTCAGTTGCTTCAAAAGGCCAAGGTGAGAATACTAACAGGCACTAGAAGGAGATATCATGTTCATCCTGTATTGGCTTCTCTTCATTGTGTCCCTGTTCAGTCCAGAATTGATTTTTGAAATCCTCACATACAAAATCCTTAATGATCAGGCCTCATCATATCTTAAAGGCCTCATCATACCACATTATCTCAATAGAGCACTTTGCTCTCAGAATGCAGGACTGAGCTACATCTACATGGGAAGGGATTCACAGAGACATGGTGACCAGAGACCATAGGAGGTCAAGAACACTGGGTGACTTTAAGCAAAAAAGGCAAAATAACCACTGGTGGGTGCTTTCAAGATGAGCAGTTGAACTGAGACCCAAGAACCCACTGATTGATGTATGAGTTGGAAGTCAATAAATTAGAGGGTTACCAAGACTACAAAGGCATAGAATGTATGAAAGTAACCAGTCCAGAGCCACTGAACTCTCCCTTAGTTATGTTTCTATAGGCTCAGACTGCAGGTGGACTTCCCATAATGCACTGAGCATTTCCTATCCATTCCCCTCTTTTTACATCTCATGTGTTTATATGCTACTATACATGTATGTCATTAACTCTTCTCTTGTCTCTCGCATACTTTGCATTAGTTCTTCCTCAGCCTGGCTCTGCTGGAGGTCTCTTCCTGTTTGAAAGGAGTTCTTCCTCCCCAATGTTGCCAAAAGCTTGTTCAAAGGGTTTTTTTTTCTGCTTCTTGGGGTTTTACATCTAATACTGTAGGGTCTTAACCTTGCAATATAAAGTGCAATTAGGCCACTGAGGTTGTGAATTGGTTCCATATAAATAAAACTGAACTGAATTTATGTAAATGTAAATGTCGAAATACATCTCAAAATACAATAGCTAATTTCTGTTGCTGAAATGGGAGTTGGAGTGCCTGTTTTGCCATTGAAGAGCTTCTGTGCAGTTTTGCAGCATTGCTTGTAAGAGCAAACTGTGAAATTGCTCTCATGCCATTTTAATCCCTTCAATAGGTTTATTAATTCTTGGTACTATTTTCTGATAAGATGTCAGAAAAACTTTAATTAGTTCACTGATGTGTTTATTATGGGTTCACTCAATAAAAAGAAAGTGTCCATAGATTTGTTAATAACTATGAATTAGAATGAACCTTTGGTTGAGTTTTTGCTAAGAGTTTATCGAATTGTACTTAATGTTTGTGATGTGTTCCGTATTTTGAAAGTGCCCCTTTCCTTTTGCATCTTACGTTGCATTGTTTTAGTTCCTCTTTTTCCTTGCTCACTTTCTGGTTCTACAATCCCCGACTCTCTATGCCGTTTTTTTTTGTGAAAAAATGATCCCTCTCTATCTTTATCTACTTTTCAGGAGTTTTGGGGTCCCTGTTGATATACCAATCAACTTTTTTTTTCAACTGAAACTGCACCGTTTTAGGTGCTGTTGTTTTGGACTGCACTACATAAATAATTTAATTCAACTGAAAACTGCTCAGTCATAGCTGATGACCCATCTCTCATGCGTCGATCCTTGTGATCAGTTATTCAGAATATTTTTGCACTATAAGTAGAAGTTATGAAAGTGAATGAAGGCAAACTGCTTTCATCACATGCTCCTTCAGACCTCCACAAACTTAGATTGATTTGATTTTAATGTGTGGTCTGTGTGCGGGTTTCTATCTCTATCTAGCATCTATGTAGCTAAACAAGACTGCTATTGTATTCTGTGAAGGGGTTTTCCAGTTCCTAAAACAGTGTTTTTGTCTTTTCTCCCTCACCCTCTTTGTCTTTTCTCACCTTCTTTTGTTCCTGGTCCAATCACCACTTCTCTATTTCTATTAACACCATTCCTGTTTATCGGCTGATCGATGACAAGCATAGGCTGCTTTCATGTCTGATCAATACAAAAGGTGTTCCTGAGCACCCAGAGTCACAGGCACAAAGACTGTACCAGAGTTCACTGTCATTTTGCTGATGGCTGAGTCAGATGATGAATACCCTGTTACTGTGATTCTTCCTGAGTTAGCAAACTTTCTGCTTTTCCTGACTCAGACTTGAGATCAACCAGTAACAAGTCTGCTACTAAGGCAGTCAACGCCTCCCATGCTCACAAGTACCTGACTAAAAATCAACTGTTTTCTTCCTTTTTCTAAATCACAGACTGCTTCTGAGTCATGTGATGATTCTTCTGCTCCTTGGTTAACCAGTTCATTCCAGTATGGGAGTAGGCCCACCATACACCTACACTTGACCTATGATGAATGTCCCAGTGGACTTCCAGTTCCCTCAAGGGTCAGCCCTCCAACTGACTACACGTCAGAAAGTTGGTCTTCAAATCAGTCACCAACATGCTCTTGGCTAGCATCTAAGAGACCAGAATCTCTAAAGACGCCATAGCCCAAAGAGCATCTGTGTGTACTGTATTCTAGGTGGTGTCTGACTGCGCTTGGTTTTAGACTTCACTGGGCCCTGAACTCCACTTCTGAAGTTGCGCTTCCACACACAAGCTAGCCTTTTTGTCCCTTTTCCACAAGCCTCTGAAAGGTCCCGCTTTCAGCTCCGCCATCCATAGCAGTCCTCCAAGTCGTGCATGGCTTTAAGCTATTAAGGATTATGAGTTCTCCTACTTGCTTTGGTTTAGGCTTGGCTCTGCTCCTGCCTTACTCCCTGCTTGTCTTCGTGTTGTTCCATACAGTTTTTGTTTCCCTTTTGGGATTCAACAGTGTCAGGAAACCACCAGGGATCTGGACTCAAAATGTGTGACACAGAAAGAAAGTTTAACTGAATGAGGCGTGGTTGGCAGACGGGGGGCATGCAGGGCATAACCTGGAGATTCTTCAGGTGAATCCACAAAGAAAGCTGCAGTCCAAAGTTGCAGTTGCAATCCATGGACCGGGAAGAGTCTACAGAGAGTAAAAGGTGTGAAATTGACAATTGTTGAAATCTGAGTCAAACATTTAACAGTGGTAAGTGCAACAATCTGGTGTCAACTGGAAGATTTCCTCAGTCTTAAGAAGAACACTGGAAACAAGCACTCGCCCATAAATTAATCAAGGCTGCCAGGCATGAAACACACACACACACACACACACACACACACACACACACACACACACACACACACACACACACACACACACACACACACACACATCTTTAGTTTGGATTTCTATTGAGCTTAACCTGCATGTTTCCTCCTGAACATATTGCTAATCTCCTGTAAATTTTTATCAAAATTCAGTTAAAATTACTGGTGTAAGTGTTTTTAGCTATAAATAACAAAGCGGGGTTAGGGGTTTGTGATGTCCTGCTTATTGAATTATTAAAGAAAAATGATATTGGTTGGTTTTCTTTATGAAAGTTAACTTGACTCTACCTAAAGGTAAAAACGTGTGTGCATAAAAAAAAGGCATGCTTTAGTTTTATGAGGCTTCTGACTTATAATATTTAATCACTGGACTCAGCAAATATCTGCAGTCTGTGCTGCAGTCTGCCAAGTTGACTGAGACAAGACTCAAAGAGGCTTTCAGTCATTAGTGAAATTTATGCTGCTGTCATGTCACATCGGCACTGAGATTCAAGTCTGTAATTGGAAATATCTTGTGGTGATAAACAAAACAGAAATGCCTAAAATTCCATTACTTTAGCCTGAGTGAAAGTCAGTGTAATGAATACCATATGTAATGGATTAAGTGTTACAATCGCCAGGAGTACTGAGCTGGGAGTGATTAGAAGAGCATGATAATAAATCAATCAGTCAGAGGCATGTCAGTAAATATCAGTGTTTAATGGAACCCTTTCTTGTTTCATATAGGTTTTACTTTTAATAAATATAAAAGTACAATCATTGGTATAAATGTGCAACTTGCAAACAGAATTCATTTGCATACATTAACTTGATGTTACACTACATTGCAAGCAACATGAGACACAGCAAGGTGTAGCGTCGTGTTCACATGAGTCGAGTTAAGGATCAACATAAATAACAGACAGATAAAGCAGCTTCTAAAGTGAGAGCTGAATGTCATTTGTTGCTCCATATTATCAGCTCCCCTCCTAAAAAACACACACAAAAACAAACTAACAGGGACATGTGTCTTGTAAATCTGGAAATTCTGCTCCAGATCAAAGCCAACAATTGGACTCTTGTTAAAGATCAGAAGCAGCCAAGCTGAGCAAATAATACATCATTCTGTTACTGAGCTGCTCGGCTGTTTACCTGCCCGTTGGTAATAGCCATTTCCAGCGTGTTCCAGCCAAATTGATGATAATACAGTTTTCCCCCCTGAAACGAGCATCTTTAACAGTCTTGAAATACAAAAGAGTTTGTGCACTCTTCCGTAGCAGAAACTGGAGAGAGCAAAGTGTTATGCATCATACTGTGATTACAGACAAATTTGCTTGAATAAATGATAATGCCATTAGCACCATCGACGGCTTTAAAGGTCAACGCTAACAACATTTCCAGTTTCTTCTAATGTCAAACTAACTGTTTTTCATTATTGGACTGGTAAAGACCACTGAAGCGTTGCTTTCTACTTAAGCTATTTCACACTCAAATAACCGCTGATTAGCAAATTTTTGAATGTGAATACAGTACAGTATGTGTTGACAGAAAATAAATGATCTCAGTGGTGATTTTAACTGCTGATAAGCTGATGGGGAGTCACCGCTGTGTAATCCAGATCTGCTTGGATTGGAAATTAGGTGGAGTGATTAACCTGACTGTTTCTGAAGTGAATAAAATCTGGCTGTAAAACAGAAGGCAGCTGGACTTCTTTAAGTTTTGTCAGAATGTATCACGTCTCGTCCAAGAGGCTTCTTTGGATCTACAACCAAAGGGTGGAGAGTCCACCCCTTGTGGGTGGTGTCCCTTAGGAGGGTCGTTGACCACTATTAAGTCTGGAGTAAAAAGAGGAGTAATGGGACCATTCTGCTCACAGTGTTGCCTGTGTTGTGGGTGTCTCATGCCAATTTTGACGTCACAACACGTGTCGCACAATATAAACTTGGATGGTCCTGCACCTCGTGATTTTTGTAACCTGGCACGTTCCGCTGCAGCCGCTGCAGCTGGATTGATCATGCAGGTTTTTACTGTCATGTTATTAATATTCTAGCACAGAAGCACAGAGACATACAGATATACAGAGGGAGATTTTGCAGCTGTTTGGAAACTTGACAGTTTCTGGAAAAAACACACAAAGTCATGGCTTCTGGTTTTGATGAGGCTGCGGTGGGGAGCAAATCAACTATTACAGTGGGTATACTGATGCCTTAAAAGGGCCATCTTTGTCCACGGTGAATGCCCATCGTTAAACAGAGGTACAATGCAGTCTTGAGGTCTCTACCCAGGCTCCTCAACCCTCACTCACATCTTGTGTTAGCTGACTTCAATAGGTCACATGATGGGGTGTAGCAAGGTCTCATGATGGTCTCACCCAAAACCTGTGGTACCTGTGGTAATGACCCACATCTTTTTCACTCCTTGGCTCATGTGATGATGCACATAATCAACAGTGCGTCAGCAACTCTCTTAAGGTAAAACCTCCACTAGGGTTTAAATCCTTTACCTCTCTACCTTCAGTTCTAAAACCTTTTGGTGTTAGAACTGAAGAAGCCACTTGGATGACAGACGAAACATCTTCAGAAACCTTAAAGGAGTCCAGGTTTTTTCATGCTCCTTAGACTACCATGACCTGGATGACTGAGAACCTACAAAGTCAATATTATGTACAAATAGTGCTTACGTCATTTTAGTCCGAGCCCGTGTTTCATGTGAACATGAACGACTATATTACAATACAAAGAAAAGTAGCTGACACATTTAGGACTCTTTTATGCTGTTCACAAATACAAACATACAGTAGATCTTAGGACCACCTGTCTCCTCTTACAGAAGATACAGAGGACAACGGGGCAGTTAAAACCATTGCAATCAATGGAGATCAATTTTGCAAAATGCAAAAGGATAGTATAGTACAACACACAAGGTCTACACACTATAATTGTTTCAATAAGGAACCTCTTTGTCATATGCAAGGACTAAAGTAAGGCAATTGATTTCAAGCCATGCATGCATTTTTAGATGAGCAAACATTACTCTAAGTAATATATTCAGTGTTATAACAGCCTGATGTGTCACGCCTAAGGAAATGACATTTTAATTGATATTATATTGAGTCACGTAACTTTTCGGGGGATAATGCTTAACATATGATAGTCCTTGGATTCCTGTTCTCTGTTCTTTACACTCTTCTTTGGATACACAAATGCATACAAACACATATGATCCTTGTTGAAAGTAAGGTTAAAGATACAGCACAGCTGACAGCTATAGAAGCATTCCTGAAACCTCTACCACTGTAGCCTTAAGCCCCAGGGGGGAGATGAAGGTTAACACATCATTTAGGAAACATTAGTCTAGAGAAGTGGCAGCAGTGCTTTTCCCCTTGGACATACTGTAAAACAGGGTAACACCACTGAATTCAAACTGCAGTATATCATTTGCTACAACATGCCCATGCTCCTGCTCAAATGTCCCAGGGTTTAATACTTACTTTTCTATTCCTATCAGAAATATGTGCACAAATCATGACGATTCTGCAGCTGCATGTGCCGCATCACCTACACACTGCTCGCTTCCTTGTTCATGAGCTGCCTTGTTGGGAACCGTTAAAATAATAAACTGACATTTTGGGAATTACATGCAATTGCTGTCTTGCAGAGAGGTAAATGAGCACACTGGTAACACTCGGTGTGAGCTTGGCATCAGTCATCTCATCTAAAACTCTGTCAAAACACAAAAGTAAATATGTGCATTTCACAAAATGCCAAACATCTGGAAAAGCATCTGTGTTTTGTTTGTTTTTCCAACATGCTCATTTTCCATAGGGGTAGTTAAACTCTGGATGCTGTACCTGTCAATCTGCTGACCGACTGTGTGAGAGACATGTGACAGTGAGACTTTTTCAATCATCCACGAGTAGACATTTCGAAAGCTATATGTAGAAAAATAGACTTTAAAGAGTACTCTAGTTTTATATACAGCTATCTTGTATGGCTTCACCATAATGGCATGCGGGAGAAACTAAGACGAGCCTGAAGATTTAACTACCTGAGTCATTTTCTATTCCTCTTGGTGACACTGGGGAGTAAAACCAAATTATTCAGATCTATGCACAGGAATGATAAAAATCAATGGAAGGAAAGATCCAGATCTAAATCACGCCTTACTGTAAAAGCGCTTCGTAATGATATATATATATATGTCTCATATTCACAGTGTAAGAGTGATGGGCGTGAGGAGAGAGACGAGATCTGCAAGTAAAAAGGAAGCGGGAGAGTTCTGGTGCAGTGTGCGTTAAGTGAATGCAGAGATGACATGGGGGGGGGGCAATCAGATGCTGAAGATGGGAGAGTTGAGCCATTGGTTGAGAGAGACCATCGATTTGCATTGGCCACCTCTTTTCTCTCTGCTTTCCTCCTCTTCATCAACGTGTCCCGGACAGTTTAACTATCAATGTCTCCTCCTCTGTCACGCTGTTTACAAACATCAAACGCCATCACGTGGCTTTAAATCACACACACACACCGCCGCTTCGGAATAGATAGTTGCCGGCAACAGGGACATTGATCGTGAGCCTGACAGGGCAACCATATCCTCCGCAAACATCCTCCATCCATAAAACCTTGGCTGCACATTTATGCTGAACTCAAGACAAAAAAATCAATCTTTGCAGGACTTTAGGCCTTCTTCTTCTTCTTCTTCCTTTTTTTTTTCACTCAAAATGCACAAAAAAGAAAAAAAAAGCATCCATCAGTGAAAACAAATCCTTACAATGATGAATCAGTTTTCAGTCTAGCGACTACGACTGACCCGGCCGTGCTCAGTCTGCATCATTTAACATAATGTGCCCATGGAATAAAGCCACATGCAATTAATTTGCTTGTCAAACTCCTTCCACTTTCTTATACATACCTTATAAATCCATAAAGCTTTTTCTTATTTATTCAGCTCTCCAAATACATGTCTGCATGCTGCAGTGGACGAACAATTAGAAAAGCTTTATCGTTTACTTCCCTTCGCAGACAGCTGTAAGCTTTAAAAAAAAGAGAGGAGAGAGACGGAGTTGGGAAGGTGCCCTCTTTTACCCTTTGAGTCAAAGTCTTTGGCCGCTGAAGCATGTTCTTAGCTGATAAGAGGACCAGTTCCTTTTTCTTTTTTTTTTCCAGAAATGGATTTTCATTCTTCAACTCTGTTCTTTTTCTCCATGTTGAGCAATGCAAGAGGAACAAAAATGAAATCAATCACCTGAGGATAGATGAGAAAAACAAGTGGGGGGTGGGGCTCTGCGCAATCGAAGGAATGGTGCAAAAAAATGCATGAGAAACATATAATGCATAGATCAGTATGTGCTATATCATTCGGCGATTACGCTCCTTTTACATCAACATTCAGTGCGCACATTTAAATAAACTGGCAAAACCTCAAACAGTAAATGCTGTGCTGAACATTTCCCTTGACTGCTTTACAGCACGTCATTAAAGTTGTATAAGTCTGATAGTATAGAGCGAGTGTAGCAGACTGTGTCCTCTGCAGAATAACACTGATATATAAGAGACTTTGTCTGAGACTCAGTTTGTTCTGGGTTGGGACTGAGGTCAATGGGCGATTGTTGGTTCCCATGCTTCCAGGTCAGTTCATGTTTATTATTGATGACTCTGTGCTTCTCTCTTCATGCCATCACCACCACCATGATCACCAAATCATCATTAAAATCATCACCATTATTATCATACCTGTATTATCACAGGCCAACCAAAAGTATTTAAAAAAATCATATGTATCATGCATGTCGATATTACACTGGCAATCTCTTTCGAGAAAAAAAAAAAACCTTAGACAAAACTTGTTGTGTTTTTATATGGCGATCAACTTCTGGGTTCTTATTACAGTACGAGTGTAAAGTGCCCCCCACACCTTCTATCTGGAGTTACTTGTCTCTGCCAGTCTGTTGTTCATGATACCCAGAGCACCAACCCCCCCAGAGAAACCATTATGGCGTGAGCTGCCGCATACTGTCCTGGGATATCCGTTGGCAGACTCAGACAGCTGCTTCTGCATGATGGCCAGCGACACTTTGCTAGAGGCTGCCAGGTCTTTCATGGAGATCATCTCCCCCGATAATCTGCGGCCCTCTGTGTCACTGTCACAAGGTCCGTCTGAGTCGGGCGGCTGACCAAACCGACGCTGGCGACTTTTGGAACCCGGGCGGATGGCATTGCGTCTGCCCAGGAAAGCATTAGCGTTATTGCAGCGCTGGCAAAACAGGCAGCTCATTTTCTCCAGCATCCAATTGAGCACCTGCTTGATGACAATAGAAATAACATTGAATAGCGAGTAGATGCAGCACACACCCATTAGCATGAAAAAGAAGTTGGCCACCCTGTAAAGGCTTTGGTATTCGTAAGCCGCGCTCTGGCTGCTGACAAAGTCCCCAAAGCCAATGGTGCTGAAGGTGACAAAGCAGAAGTAGAGAGAGTCTAAGTAAGCCCAGCCCTCAACGGGCGTGTACATGGCTGATGCACAGCAGGAGATGGTGATGGCTGACAGGCCAAGTATCAGCATCACGTGATACACCGAGGGCTTCCATCCTGGCAGGGAGTAGGCTGAGAAGTCATGGCGGATGCCTGGTGGGAGTAGGCCGCTGTTCCTGATTCGCCTCTCCCTCACAGCCTTCATCACCACAGCCAGCAGTGTGATGATGCGCTCCAGGAAGAGGTTAAAGAAAAGGATGGTTCCGGCACAGCCCAGAAGCCCGTAAAAGATCAGGAAAACTTTGCCTGCAATTGTCACAGGTGTCGTCATCCCAAAACCTGCAGAAACAGAAAAGATATCACGCGTTCAGCCATGCAGCAGAGGCCACGACCGGATTTTCACCTACGAGATGTTTGCAGTTTCCTCACAGGAAGTGAGTTTCAGGCCAGGGAAGTGATCCGTGAAAGAAAAATAACCTCAAAATCTAAAAGCGGATTAAATGAGGCTTGAATCATACTTCTAAAACATTTTGCCTAGTAATTAAAACGATGTAAAGCCGAGGATTAGCTGTGCAAATACAAATTATGTACAGAAAGTACTGCATGATAATTTGACTCGATGCTGATATGAGAATGCAAGCTTTTACTGGAAGATAAGTGTCTGAAAAGTCATATACAGAGACAAAGGAACTGTGTGATAATTGTGTTTTGCACTGTGAGAGAGAATAAGGGGAAAGCGATAAAATCCAAAATATATAAATATTTGCCAACAAGAAAAAAATTGATCATAATTTAAAAAATGAAGAATTATGTCCAATAATGGTGTAGCAGCTTATTCAATATTAAATCCTTGCAGATATTTAATGCATTACTTGTAGTATTAATTATTAATAGTTAAATCTTTTAAAAACAACCATTTGTATAGTGAAAATTGATTGTGAAAAACCTTGATTCTGTATATTCAGCATATTTTTATTGCTGTGAGTAAGAAAAATCAAATAACTTAGAAGGATATCGAGAAGAGGATGCCAAAAATAAGCTGAGTTAAGCCTCCTGAATATGCTGCCCCCCCCCCCCCCCCCCCCCCACTTCAGCTGCGTCTGGCTTCCTGCTATCGCCTGATTTCTTAGTCACTTTGAGCGAGTGTGTGGCGAGGAAGTGGTTATTAGAGCAGAGGAGGGAGGATGTTTATGGATTCTGCTGCGTGTTGAAGGAGCACTCCTCAAACTCGAGTGCCACAGGTTTGGCTCTGATGTAAACATGTGTCTGATATCTGGGCATGGCATTGTTTCACATCAGGTCAAATACTTGGAAGAGAAAAGGGTGGAACCAATTAAGGCAAAACAATAATTTAAGTCGTTATCTTCAATTAAAATGAGAGGTAAAATAAATAGCAGAGGTTGGTGCCCATACGAAATGTGCTTATTATTCATCCAGTATCCTATTTTACAAAAAAAAGCATCTGACCAACGTGTCTTACTGGAGCCACTATGGAAACCCCACATTGCAGAGAAGTCGTGAAATCTGCAGTGCATCATATATTTTCCTTCTTGATTAATTTCCAAAACCCGATAAAAATAAAAATTGTGTAAAAAATTATATGAATTTATATGTGCAAAGCATACTCTAAAAAACAGCCAGTACAGAAATACTATGCACTTAAAAAGCTTCTGCAGGAGACCTGCTACATGCATATTCTCCCACTGACTGATTTTTCATGTGCAAATTTTCTGCACATATATCCATACGTATGTATATATACACACACACACATATGTATATATTTTTTAAAAGTGGTTATTCGTATGCATGCTTGGGACGCTCTGTCCAAGGCCAAATTGAACACACACACCTAAGCACACACAGAGTGTCGAGCCCCTTATCTACAGAACAGCAGATGGTATATTTGTCAACAAATAAAATCGTGCTGAAAGATCAAGCAGTTCACTTTCAGGCCAAGGTTAATTGATTTTTCCATCATGGCTATCCTCGTTCTCAATCTTCTCAGTGCATTAGGGCTGTGCTTTACCCCTTTTTCCCACCAGCCACCCTTGTCAAGTAATAAATGACATCAATATCCAGACAATACTTCCTTTATGACAGACAAAATGGCTTTTTTGCCCTTATCTCTAGCACTGAAAACCACTCTCACGCAGGTTTGCTGTTGACACGATGGGTCATTTAGATCAACACTGATTGATACAAATTGCTTTATGGACAACAGGGAATATAAGCCCCACGCGTCCACACATGCACGCCTTACGGGTTCCTACACACACGCGTACGTACGATGGTTTTCATTCCAGACATGACATAATCTGCTTTTGTGACCATTACAAGGTTCAAGTAACATACACCGAAGCAACTGAAAGGTGAGGGGCAGCGATTACCCAAATTAAGCCCTTCAGTGAAATCCTATTTCAGTGTTTCATAGTTAATTAATTAGCAGTCCAAGTCTCTCTAACTGAGCTGAATCATAGGGAAAACAGATTACATCTTCTCAGGGCACACAGAGACAGTCTTCCGCACCGTCTCTCATTACCAAGTAAATTACCTAAGAGAGGAAAAGGCACCAGGCATCGATTCAGTGTAGCATTTCAGAGCCATTACTCCAGACTACTGTGTCAGGACGCATTAGGGAAAACAGGACAATATTAGAAACCAAAGTGCAGGAGAGCCAAAACCAAAAGATCCTAAACTCTGTGTTACTTTTATTCTCAAAGACTTCTTCATTTATTCTTTAAAAACGCTTAAAAATACTGCTGACTTTTGTGAAAACATTAATTTCACCCACTCGGTCTCAGCCAAGATGACTCATTTAATTCGGCCGAACTTGATAAGGCAGAAAATCATACGTGTGCAAATCCAATTCAGACAGAGCCCTCTGAGAATATTTATTCATTAACATTAAATAAAGTATGCTCAACTCAACATAGGAGATGATGTTATGCTCTAATGACTAATGATGCTTACTCACATAATTAGACACCAGAGATTCAACCAGGAAGAAAATGATGGAAACGGCGCCATTAGTATCCATTACTTACCAATGTGACAGTTTTAAGAGGAGAAGAAGAAAAAAAGATGATCTAATGATTATCTGACGGTGGGCAAGATGAAATAGAGGGAATACAGAAATAAATTGCTACTAGACGGTAGTGAATCCAACCTTTTATCACCGAGAGTCGAGTGTAAATCATATTCACTTTGCTGCTGATACAGTTTAAACTGAGCAGCTTTTATTACAGTCCAGCAACAAAGGGTTCATTAAGTCCCACAGTAAAGTTAGGACCTAAACAAACAGCTCTCATCACTGTGTGTTTTTTTTATTTTTTTTACAGATATATCAATGGAGATTACGAATGCTCTGCACTTAACTTGATTCGCTTAGTAGTGTGCTCGCCTCTAAGCAGAAATCAATCATCAGCTTTTGCACTAAAGAGCCACTCTAAAATCTAAAACACTTAACAGACGTTTCATTATCTGCAGAGATCGCTGCACAAAAGAGTTAATAGCAGCTATTGCAGTAAATAACACTGCACCGTTCAATCACTCTTCATGTCAGTCGAGTGACGTTTCCTCTGGCAAATTGAGATGAAATGTGCTATTCAATGCCAGTTTGTGTAAAGAAACAATGAGGCAGCAGAAATTATTTCCTCATAAGCATACAGATGTATTCACTGAAGTGTTATAGTGAGGGATTAGGAGCAATTTTACAGGTGGAGATGAGGCTGCAAATATTGGTTTTGGTTATTGTCAATATACCAGTCAGTCAGTCAGTTTGCCTCACAATACTTTTCAATTTTCAGATCCAATCCAATCCAGATCTGTGGCACTCAAACCAAAGTTTCAAGCTGCAGTAATCTTTTTCTTTTTTACGACAATGGCTTTGATGATTATAATTTCAAAGGCTCTGTTTATCTGGGGAAACCTACAGATAATTATGTTCAAACTCCGCAGTTCCTCTCAGCTATATGAAGTGTTTCAGTGCCATTCTGTGCACTATTACGAAAGTTTTGATTTTATATAACTGCTCTCTTTAGACTAATTTTGCATCTGCAGCAAAAGCAGGTGCCCATGGCTCCTGGAGGTGGAGGGTGGCACGTTATTTTTTTTTATCCTTGGCTCCTCTGATTTGAAAGTCACGAATGTCCTTGGACTATATACTGAACCATTCAGTGATGTATGAGTGTGTCGAAGACAGGTAAAATGTTTAGTGGCAGAAAAGTGTGCTTTTAGAATGTGTGAATCTGGTTTGCAGTGTAAAGGTGCTTTAAGTGCGCAGTAAGAGCAGAAAGGTTCGGGAAAAAAGTACCAGTCCATTTGTTCAACAGTTACCGAATACCAAAACCAGAGTTAAAAGAAGAGTGCAATGCTTTCAAGCGTCTTTAAAAATCCCCTAGGCAGGTTACGTTGCGACAATTATAAAGGCAACAGAATAAAATTCACGAGACAAGCTCATGAAACCTCTGAGTGAGCACTCGTGCCCTGCAGGTGGAGGCATTCAGGAGCTCCGTGTTCCTCAATGTTTTCCACATCTGTTTGATTTATTGGTTTCCCCGTCTGTGGCTGCAGCATCTTTCACTTTACTTCCTGTTTAACTTTCAAGCCAGGTTCCACATGTTGCCCCCTTCCTTTTCCCACCCCTCGTTAGCACCTTGATTGAGTTCACCTGTACTTCATTATCCCTCTTCCCTCCCTCATGTTTTCTAGGAGCCTATATGACAATGCAGCAGAGGAGGAGGCTATGAGTGGCCTGTATGACTGGAAACTGTTTCAGTTAATTACAAACCCATCATTAAGATTACAACTGGGTATTCTGGTCTGACTTAGACACTAAACTACAAATGAACATGTTCCTGCGATGAAAACATTCATGTGGTGTGTGAGACAGTTTCAACTCGCTTCTTTCAGGGGCAGCCCAGGTGGTGCTGGATAGTCTGAGCACAACTAAGGAATAAATATTAGAGCAAAATTCCAACTAGGAGGCTGACATACAGATTTTTTGCAAGATTGACAAGTAGCAAAGGTCAGATTTGCCTTGTTTTGGGTTATATTGCTATTTCAAGGCTTCTGCGCCAATTAAAGTTTTTTAAACTTGGTTGCAGCTATTGGAGGGGAATATGTTTTCCTAAGGATCCATATTTCTTGTTGGTTCTCATCACATAAAGACAAATACTTTAGATTGTTTCTATAACTTTAGAATCTAACGTTAGCTCACAGAGGTTCAGGAAATCTTTTGGGATTGATGAAACAAGTGAACTGATTGGTCAGCAGGAGGTGAGTTTGTGAGTGTTGATCTCTTATTGCTAACATAACCTGCTCTGGAGCACATTACCATGGCAATATGCTCAGATTAGAGTTAACTTTCTTGTTTGATTCACTTAGCCCTAAATCCTACTTCATAGTCCAGGACAGTTTGCCAACTGTCCTGTTTTTCCTGGGACATCCCGTATAAAGAGCAAAATTGGTTCGTCCCTTATTATATTCTACCTTAAATGTTGCGTATACTGACCTTTACCTGCAACGTTGCATACAGTGTGTATTTACACTATGCCCAGCCCTGTTGTGCATTGTGCTTCTGGGACACCAGAGTGTCCCTTATTTGATAGTTAAAAAGTCGCAACCCTAAGTACAGGCTTCAGCTTTGGTCTGTTGGGACCAATTTATTACTTTTATTGCAAATGGCAATGTCTTCCTGTAAGTCTCTGCTCCTGTCAGGATAAAAATCTTTCATTATGCAATAAGGACGATCAGTCAGACCAACACTATCGATTTAAAGTAATGCTTGGTCAGTTCGTGTTTTCCCTATAAATTGCCACCTCTCTGTGCGTGGGATTAATACACATTAATTCTGATAGAAAACCATGCAAACACTCCAGGCCCAAATAAAAACTGGAAATATGATCTAACTGTCAATTCAAAGAAAATTATGGTGGAGTAATCTAATCCATACCAGGTGTGTGCAGTAGAGCGCACCTTGGTGCTTGTGTCATATTTAATCAAAGGCCACTTTAAACTTTTATAAAATAAAGTTTCCAGAAAAAGGGATATTGATTTAGTTTATGGGGAAAAAAGCCTCATAAGGCCAGTCATCATGAAGCTGAGTGCATGTCTTATGTTACAACCAGTCTGCATGGACCAAGGTAACGTCAGGTAAGGTCAGAATTAATTGGCTGCACCAAAATGGATAGAGAAGACACAATGCAAGGCAAATATAAAATAAAGCCAATTCAAGTGGGTAAAAGATCCTAATGGAAATCCACAGGAGAACGAAGGGCAACTAAAAGTGCTGTATTTTCACTTTATATATATATACGTGTATATATGTGTATATATATATATATATATATATATATATATATATATATATATATATATATATATATATATATATATATTTGCTTCTGAGGGTCATTTTCCTCCCACACAAATCCTTGAATCCTTTAAAATGGACACAGATTCAATATATGACTGTTTTGCAAAGCAAAAATCTCATCCTGGCATCCTATTGGCCAGTGTCCCCAATTAATGTGCTTAAAAACAAACTCTTACTCAAAACAACTGCTTTCCACTAGTGGGAACAGTCCTAAATTTGCCCGATAAGAGCTGGAGCGGAAAAATGCCACGCAATGCCCTCTGATGGCTGTGTTTCTGTGACAAACAGGAAATCATTAGTCACGGGCGCGGCGTAGTGGGGGTCTGCAGAGAGGACAGAGGGCCGAGGAAGCAGCAGCATGGCCAGACCTGAGACATCAACGCCACACCATCTGCTGACGAGTTGCCAAGATTACTGGCAGACTGGAATAACAGGAATGTTCACACTGTGCTGCCAGCTTTACAAAAAGCAGATGATAGAGTGGACGCAATGCCAAGTTTTGCTTGAGATGTGGCTGCGTTGTTGTATCTGTTGACTGCATACATACAAATTAAACAAAGACTGTAGCATTATATATTTAAAAAAAAAAAAACCTAAGCCAGGGTGCCTGAAGCAAAACAGCCTGGATTTGAATTTCACACCCGTATAATTTCTAGGCAGTGCATTACTGGTATCTGTTCTTCAAGTCAAAGGATTGTTAAAGAGCGTTTTGTGCCACACCACCCTATTAGAAGAAATATCGGACTGACGTTATCTGCAAGAAACCTTTGGGTACCATTCATTAAAGCGGGTCGATGCAGATATAAATCACAGAGTAACATTTTGTGCAAATAATTTACACACAGTGTGAGAGATAGCAACGTAACAGAAACCTGAGCACAACCTGAATATTTTTCTCTGATTCTTTTATAATTAAATTGGCTCCCCCATAACTGAATTTGGTCTGGCTTTTTATATCGTGTCCCAGCAGTTAATTCACTGGCAAAAAGAGCAGAAAGGACTGATGACTCCACTCTAGTCTGTATTGATTTGTTGTCAAAAGAAAAAGGAGGTGGGGGGGTGTTGCATTCTCTTTGGATGCGCAGCACATTTACTCTTTTGTGTTCAGTTTTCACTCTGGTTTTCACCTCTGCGGCATGAAAAAAATTAAGTCAGGACTTGAATAAGGAAAAAAAAAATCAGGATTCATGTGGCTGCAGTGTTTATTTGCAAACAGTAACAGAGATTTTGTTCCTTCTTACAGCTGAGAAGTCCTTCTCTCATCAGTTTAATAGCTTCTGGCTATGGATCTAAAGGCCATGTTCTCGTGCTTCCTATTATCTTGTACTGTGTGCACTGTAAATATTTGAATAAAGGCTGCACAAAACTCTCACGTTTAAGTCTGCAAAGTAAACACACCTGTCCAAGTGGAGCACTACAACCCTGTGATTAGTTTGATAAGCCCGCGTGTTCAGTTAATAGGTTATACACATGTTATCCTCATACCGTGATGGCAAAAAGAAAATAAAGTGTTACATATCAGGATCTAGTAAAACAAGAACTATCGTGCCCTTAAGAGGTGTAAAAATTATCTAAATACTAAAATAAAGACTTGTAGAGTCACTTTTAGCAGTAGTAACATCATTTTCTGCATGACTTTATCAACCTCTCACATCATAGATGAGAAGTTCTGGCTCTCTTCTCTTCATCACTGGTTCAGTTCATTGAGGTTTGAAGGCATTAATTTATGCACAGCTTGATTGGGGTCAGGACTGACCGGGTCATTGATTCTTTTCTTTTTCTGACATTCTGTTGTGGATTTTGGATAATTGTGATGTTACATAAGCCAGTCCCAGCTTTAACTATCAGATAGATGGCATTTCATTTGAATACTTTGGTATACAGACAAGTTTATGATTGACTGCAAACAAACCTTACTCATCACGTCCACCATCGGTCTTGACAGTTGATATGAGGTGTTTTTGTTAGTGCTGTACTATGTTTACTTTAGTCTCATCTGTCCAAATGACAGAAGTCTTGTGATTCAGATGCACCTTTGTAAGCCTAAGTCGTGCTGCCCAGTCCTTTTAAGAGAGAAGAGAATTTCTTATCGCCACCCCAAAGAAAACCATAATTGTTCAGTCTTTCTGTAATTGTACTGTCATGAAATTGAATATGTTAACTAAGGCCTGAGGAGACTGAACCAGATTTTCTGAGCATTACACGATCTAACCTTGGGGTCAATTTGCTGGGATGTCCACTTATGGGAAGATTGGCAGCAGTCTGAAGTGTTTTCCACTCGTAAATTATCTTTTTGATTTGTTGAACGATGGACTTGAACTTTTCTGAAATTGCCATATAAACCTTTCCAGACTGGTGGGCAGCAACAGCTTCGTCTCTAGAATAACTGCTAGTGTCTTTCCTTCTTTGGCATTGTGTTAACATACATGGTGCTCACACTTGATCATGATCAGTTAATTAAATGCATTAGTTAATCAGCACCTGGCTGCTACTTACCCTCTTAACTCCAGTAAGCAGGGAGCAGTAAAGTTGTACTTAATTTTTCACACACCGCTTTTGCATTTTGCCTTAATTAAAAATAAATAAATAACAGCATGATATAACATGTTATATGTTGTCATCTGAGGTTGCATTTATCTAATTTTAAGACCTGAAAAATCTCATGTCTGCATGTCACATTGTGTATGTCTTTCTCAGCTCTGCTGCATTAAAAAAGAAAAAGAAATAAATGTAGCAACTGCTTGGGGTCAGCATAAATTTGCTTTAATGACTTTTCCTTTCCTGCTAACGTGAAAGCTCAGGCTATAAATTAAGGCTGAGCAGCTACAATAATGATGTTTGATCATACACAGGGAAACAAGAAGCTGGGAGAATGGATGAAAGAATGCTCTGTTGCACACAGTTAAGCAATGTTTTACTTTATACTAAACAAATGTGCCCATTGTGAGAGTGGCTGACTGTGCCACAGGCTGCCAGCTTGGAGGTAACAGAAGAATTTGTGAATACCCTCAGCTGTATCTCATCCTTTACTACAAGGGTAATAATTCTTTCAATATAAAAATAAAAATCCATGACAAATCAATAATTAGGTGGCAACAATGAAAGATTTTATATTAGAGAGAAGGTCTGTTGAGTGATTTCAGTCCATTTGATCGCTGGCAAAAACATACAACCATTCGCTCTGTGCAGGGCTGTGATATTAAGCTACAGTCAGACGAGCTGGTGGTTGGTGTAGACGCTCATTCAGCTAGACCGAATGATTATTCTCACGCTAAAGAACATTTAAGGACAGTGTTTGGCCTAACTCAGGTTATTTGGTCCGTTTCTTCATCTTTTAATCTAATAATGATGATTAATCGCATGAATAAAGGTCAAGCCCCAAATATATGCTTTTGTTGTGTTAGCTCTGTTTAGCTCCTTAAAGTGAAAGTGATCAGATTCTAGAGAATTTTGGTTAATCCCAAATCTGACATTTAATCAAACACATTCACATTAAATGATATTTCAATGTATTTTTTTTATTTATCCACTAAAGGATGCAATATTGGAGCATGGCTAAGTGCTGTTCTCCCTTTTCTCTCTGCTCTTACACAAGCAGCCCCTCCATTACACGAACAGACAGATGGATGGCTGCCAAATCACAGTGCTCACCAACTTACTGTTAGCTCATTAACATTGATAACTATTTATAAACATGACCCCAAGATGCAGATAAATGTTCAACTAGTGCAAAAACTGATTTTTAAAAAAGCTTGATTCCTGCTCTGAAAGTGGGTGCCTCACTTTTACTGCATCAGAGGTTGCTAACCTACCAAAAAAAGATGCAGACTTTTTCTGCTTATGGGGAAATTTTGAACTCTCATAGCTGCAAGTCAGCAATGACTACTATGCTTCAGTCCCAGTGGGTTGCCAGATAAATTGGCAATGATCAAAATGTTATCAGCAGGTAAAAAAAAAAAAATTAAATGAATGACTGTAAAAATTAACCCTGACACAGAGAAGGTCACAAGACTTCAGAGTGCAAAGAACACAGAGAGTTTTATCTTCCCAGTGCCATGTTGCTGCAAAGAGCAGAATCAGTGAATTGCTAATCAGCTTGAGGAAGATGAAGCCCAGCAAATTTGCTGTGTCCTCTAAAATGATCTTGGTATCACTTGGCCGTGATGGTTTACGTCTGTGAGTTACTGTACGTAGGCGAGTACACGCCAAGTCAGACCAGATTTATGACCTGCTGCGACAGAGCACAGAGGTGTGTACAGCCTTTCTGTACAGCAGCAATTAACTATGATGGAGATTTATTGAAGCTTAGGCTTCCCAGTAGGTTTGCCCTATACCACAGAAACACACATGCACATGTATTTCTGCATCACAGTGGGAAGCACTTTCGAAGAACATGATCTGAGAGAGTGGAAGAGATGAAGGGATAAAATAAATGAATGAAAGCAGCTATTTCTTATCTGGACACATTTTAATTCCAGTCTTTTAATTTTGGTTTAAACTTTACTGCTAATGTAACTTTCACCAACATGTTTAAAAAAATAACTTTAAAGCAAAAGTTCAACCCCTCTCTTCTTAGCAGTTGCAGGTCAATCTCAAAATTACGATTTATTGTTAAGTCTTTAGGCAGGGTTGTAGCTAAGCAGCTTTCTTGATAAATTTTAGTCTGTGTTTTGTACTGAAACAGCTCTTCTCAGAGTCTTCTGTGATAACTTGTTACATAGTGTTCAGTTCAGGCTCTCTTCCATTTCTCTTGTCTAGGGTGTGCCACAAGGCTCTGTTTTAGGGCCCTTATTGTTTCTGTTACATCTGCTCTGACTTCAGCACATTTTAAGCACTTTTAAGGACATTTCTTATCACTGCTATGTAGATGATTCACATATATCTCTTTTAAGCCCCAAGATACTTCTAAGTTTCAGATCTGCAGCCTTAAAACTATGGATGCATCACACCATCTGCCATCATTGGTTCATCCAAGCCAGGTCCAGTTATGTACTTCTGTGTAACAGGAGCCCATATCCACAGGCCTACTTCATTTACAGAATGAAAATCAAAGCAGCCACTGGGGATTCTTCCCGCTGACAAACTGGTCAGCTACAGATCAAACCTAGAAGTGAACAAAGTTTGCCTTCAGAGGAAAAGCTATACCTCAGTGCGGAAGCCAACATGTTTCCCAACTTTTACTTTGAAGGCAAATAGTTTCCATTTTTAGTTTGTGTTGCACTTTTCACAATTTCACTACAGAGAGTAGCTGTACGGTGTTTAAAGACACTTTCATCACTTCCATTCAAAATACTACTGCAATCATATGCTAGAAACTGAAGCAATCAAAAAGAGGTTTTAGCCAACCAGTTAGGAAATATTTTTTTTCGCAAGAGGTGGTTGCAAGGGAGTCGCTAACTTGTCTTTAGGTCTGTGTTAGTGGGACTTTTGAACTAACTAGTTGCGATTACTCATTTTCCCCCCCTGACCAGTACCAGCTAGATGGCCTGTGGGAATGGTATCTTATTCCCTTGAGCCTACATGTCACCATCATTGTCACATGTCCAAAATGATGGAAAAAATTAATGTTACAAGGTTAGTGATCACTAAATAATTGTTAAGGTACTACTTTAAATGTGAAGTAGCTGATGGCAAAGCTAGCATATTAGCATGTCTACAAGCTATTATAGTGAGAACAGTAATACAACATGTCCGTGTCAGCAGGATGACTCTTTGTTTTACTTTGCAACTCTGTATGAGTTGGCAAGTTATTATCTTGTAAGCCAGAGAACAAACATTGTAATATCAAAGATCCCAGGACTTGGGGAGTTGTATGTGAAAAAATAATCACTTTGGCAATCACTTGCTAATAGTAATGATAGGGTAGTACAACTAACTTTTATTTAGCTTCTTATTATGATATTGTGCATACTGCTTCACTGTCACCCTGCAAAGATTAAACAGAACAGAGCTATTGATAATGTTATTAGTAGCACCTATAAGGAGTCAAAGTGACTCCTGTCAATCATGTCCCATACATGATTGGGACTGAAAACTGTAAGTTTGAAAATGAAAATAATTTGGAACTGTGGATTAGAGGTTACAGTCGTCTGCACCCCGTCTCTGCTTGAAGCTAGAAACAACATTTAGCTTCAATTTAGTGACCAAACTAATCTTCCAAACTCATGTAATAATTTCCTGCTTGTCACCATAAGTCCACCCTCTAGCCTTCCAGTGCCTTACAAAAAATATTGCATAAGGAAGCTTTAGGGCAAAAATGAGACATATTGCATTCCTGTATTATAGACAAAATCCCATGCAAGTCTTATGCAGAAGTGGTACACAACAGGTTTACTGAATCCCTAGTGAGACATTTTTCTGCACCGAGGGTTTGGACTAATCTAAAAGGACCCCCAGTGCCTTTCATGTGACTGGGGACTCCCCTTTTTCCACTTTTAACAGTGACATTTCCTCAGAGTCACTGAGCAGCCACTGAGATCTAAAGAAAGGAAAGGGGAAAACCAGAAACAACAAAAAGTCATAACATACAGCTTCGAAAGAACTGATCTTTGAAATTTTTTATCGAGTGTGCAGTTCAGCAGTCTATTGTTTAACACAGTGGCAGTGATACTCCCAAAAACTTACAATATAATTTAAAAGTGACTTAATTAATACAAACCCAATTCCACAAAAATTGGTATGCTATGTAAAATGTATAGAAATGCAAAGAAATAGATGATGATTTGCATTTCTCAAACCCCTATTCTAGTCATAACAGAACACAGAAAACCTTTCAGATGTTCAAACTGAGAAAGTATACCATTTTAAGTAATTGTAAGGTTATGTTTAATTTAATGACAGCAAGACATATCAAAAAAGTTAGGTCAGGACCACATTTGCTACTGTGTAGCAGCCCCTCTTCTTTCAACATCAGACTGTAAACATTTGGAAAATGATGAGATCAGTTGTTGGACTTCTCAGAGAGGAATATTGTCCCGTTCTTGTCTTATATAGGCTATATAGGCAGTCCCTCTTTGTCATATTTAATTCATTTCAACGTGCTTTGAATGCTTTCAGTTAATGAAAATTCTGGACTGCAAAAAGGTCAGTTCAACTCTTCTCCTACGAATGCTGTAGCTGTTGTAGCTGCTTCATTATGCAGCTTAGCATTTACTTCCCGAGATATGCAAGACATGTGGATTTGAGCTGTGCCAGGTAAACTGTGTTTTCCAAAAAGAGTTTCAAATTTTTATTCGTCTGACTGTTTTCCACTTTGCCTCTCTACAAAGAGCTTTGACTTTTCCTGTTGCCATATGGCTTCTTCTTGCTATCTCTGCCTGTGTTTACTTCTGAGAAACTCTGCCTCTCGGAGACGCCCTTTTTGCATCTGATCATTTTGCTTACATGTTAACAGGTAATCCAGTGAGGTTTTTTTTTCATGTTTTCTACGATCTTGTGAATAAAATATGGGTTTATGACAGCTACAAATCATTGCATTTTGTTTTTATTTACACTTTTTTTTTTTTTTAAAATTAGATCTCAGTTTGATTCTCATCTGGGTTTTTTATGTTGTGGTGTCTTTTTTTTTTAGCCTTTTTTGGGGGGGTCAATTTTATTGTATTTTTATATTTTGCTGTTGTACTTAAATTGGACTAAAATCGATATATGGTTCGTTTTTGTTGTTTTCAAACTCTCTTGTAAAGTACATCTCCTTTTAAAAAAAATTGACAGTGACTAATATACAGCAACCCAAGTTTTTCAGAATTGGGGTTGTAAATAGAAAGAAATGAGACAACGGTGTTAAAAGAAGGAATATGTCCGGCGCAGTGAGATCTGAGACTGACGGGAATCAGCATTGTTTGAGACACTCTAGCAACAGTGCTGAAGCGAGAGACGGACAACAAGAACAACTTGAAAAATTGCTGTGCAGCGATTTTATCCTTCGCAGATTGCAAACCTTTCCCACCTACCTCCCAAAGGCACATTCATAACATGCACCAACAGTAACAACAACACAGATGGTTTTGTCCCAGCGAGGCAGCACGAAGTGGTTAATCTAAATGGGAACACGACATCAAAGCAAAAACACAGCCTGCCTTCAGGAATCCACGCACTCCATCATGTGACATTTCACACTGCTTAAATGCCAAACGCACGCTTCACCAGACTGAGGTGACATTGTCTTATAACCTCAGAGGCACATGAACTAAAAGGCAGCACAGTACAGAACAAATTTGGTTTGCACATACATCGGGCCTTGGTCAGAGAGGCATGGTGACACAAACCTCACAAGTGTGACTCAGTGAGACTCAATGAGACTGCCAAATTAGCACTTTTTAAATTGGCACCAGAAGATGAGGAGAATAATACCCTCTAAGCCATTAGGCCTAATTGTCTACTAACACTCCAGAAACGCTGAAGATTATAATGTTTCTAAATCTTTTCTTACATTGATCATTACATAACACGCTTGTAGCTTTCTTGAGTTAACAATTTTTTTTCTAATCGTCACCTAGTTATAATACAAATGCAATATAATGCCAGAATGGCTTTGATTGCTTTTTGATTGCTGGTTTATGAGATTACAAAGTGATTATTTTGAAATAATGAGTGTTAAAAAACAAACCTGTCCTTCTGCAGAGGAGGCATTAAGTCAGATCTGCTGCTCATTAACAGGAATCGGTTATCGCTCTGCTGGACTGAATACATCGTGGTTTCACAGATACTTTTGGTGTTGACTTTTAGAAAAGTTGGCAGAGTAATGCATATTCACACACTGCTTCAAAGAATAATTTTCCTGTTATGGGATTCATGAAATAGAGTCATAATCTGACTATAAACAAATTCACAAATTCAGAAACGCTGCTGAACCAACTTTGCAGCCCCCAGTTCAGTAGAGGGACTGACATATTTTGTCTATGTATCTCGTTTCATGAAATATTAGACGACTGTCCTGGCAGGTGCGCTGTATTAGCATAGCAGGGTATATTTGAAACTCATTTGGGCAAACAAAGACACCTTCAGCCAGGTTTTGGCAAAATTAAGAGCGCTGTCACCTGTCACCTGGTTTGGGCCTTTCTGTGCCTGCGTGGATTTCCTCTGGATACTGTGCAAGACATGCAAGCTAGCTTAACTGGCGAATCTAAATTGACCAAGCATGTAAGATAAAGTGTTAGAATCCCCTAGAATAAAGCACTCTATAAATAAATGGTGGTCAATAAGAGAGTAGAACATGCTGTAAACATCATACTAATAATCCAACAAGCATCGTTTTCTCTTGTGTTTTAATATCTCAACTAGACCAGTCCAGTAGTGACTTTCCTTTTTAGCTCCTTCAACCACTCAGGGCACCACCTGGTCCTTAAGCTGTTGTGTGCTTTAATATGTTCACCAACTAATCTCTAACATTGTCTGTCCACTGTTTAGAGCTGGACATTGTTTGGACATTGGGGGTTCTTTGCTAATTAACAGCTCACAGGAAACAATTAAATGAGCCTCTCAGTGAGACTAAAAGACTAAAAGATCTAAAAGCTAAACGCAGCTAAAACACATGAAGAGTTGACGGGAAACCAGAGATTTATGCAGTATCCCTCTCTGTGTAACATATAACGCATAAAAGGGATTGCTAATGTCGAAATGTTGTTTAATGCAACTTTAAGTTACACTTGGTGTTCTCAATGTGATCTGACACATAAATACAAAACAGGGCTTTTATGGCACTTATTATGTTATAATATCATCATAACACTACAGTAAGCTCAAAGCCGTCAGGCTAATGAGGACAGTTTGTTCGTAATGATCACATTTCATCTCAGTAGCTACTCTATACAGCCAGGATCAAGCAGGATTATGTGATGTCCATTTCTGATATTCCTCTTAATTTTGAAAGTTTTCTGCAGGTTCAGTGAGGATTTATTTAAAGCAAAAGAAACTGCATGTGGCTCTTTTGTGTGCTGTGTGTTAAACTGTACTATTTGTATTGTCTGCCTTTGTGGATATAGGTGTGATAGAGCAGGATGCTGCAGTGGCTGCCAGGGGCAGGACAGAGTTTATCCTCAGGAATAAACAGTGCAGACACAATCCAAATTTGCAGCTGAATGTTATGTTACAAACTGCTGAACAACTAACAGCCTTAACCTGCTTAATAACTCCCAACAAGCTAAAAGTTCTCAATCTAATTGATTCTCTTCCCTCGCAGCTTTATTCTCAGGCAAGTATTTTCATTGCCAGCACTGTAAAAGTGACTAAGGGTTTCCCTAAATGCCATTATAGGTACTCAAAGTGAGACATAGAGGCTCTCAAAAGACTACAGAGAGCTGTCCTAATTGGCAGCTAGCATCTATCAATCAGCCCTGAAGGCTATAAATAAGCCATTTTATTGATGCAACTCTTGTGCCCTCCTTAATGTGAGTTCAAACACAGTAACCAGAAAGATGGGGCAATACAATACAACCAATACAAGAAGGCTGAAAAGAGTCTAACAGTCTATATTTTCATGCTAGACACACATTAGATACTTGTGTGGGTTTTTTTTTGAGTGTGTAGGTGGCTTTGAGTTAAATATGCATGAGCTTATAACTTTGCTTCCACATTAATGCACTTGGCCCTGGCTGTACATGTCCCATCCATTCCCACTCATCACACAGAAACTCCGCTCACAGGAAACATAGATAAACAGCTGTTCAAGAATTCATGATAGAAAAGTTCATGTTTGTAGTCGGAGTTCACCTGTCAGAAATTTTACAGATGTTTCTCTGACAGGGCTTCTCAACAGGGAAATGCTTTTTGTGCCTCAAGCTTGTTTTTTTCTTATTGTGGCCTCCCCTTGAGTGATTACTGGGCCTAATCAGAAGTGACACTGAATGGCAGCACTGTGTGAAGTGGTCATTATACTGCTGTGTATATGACAGGTTAGTGCTAACGTTGCTCACCAAATCAAGCATATCGAGCAGCCATGCTCAGCTGTTATCCCGGCAGCTGTTTTCAGTTCCAACCTACATTAAGTGACAGCTCAGCCGATACCTTTCTATGCATCCAACTGTCAAATCTCATATGGGTCATACTATTTAAGCCCATTCACTTTGCAGCCACCTCCACCTCAGCTCATGCTATCTCAGATTTAATCGGTGTCTTATCTGACGCCTGCCCCATTCATTCTGCTCTCCCCGCCTATCGCCTCATACAGGCAGAAGGCAGATGTGCTCCTCACAGCTACTCTCGTGCATAAATGCTGGACAAACTTTTATTTCTTCTTTTTTGAACAATTTCACTCAAAACCAGAAATGTGCAGCTACAGAAAATACAAAAAAAAAAAGTCAGAGTTTAACCAATCTGAGAGAACACCAGAGATTTCAATCTGGGCCAAAGTGCTAGTTTTGTTGCATTTGTTCAACATACGCTTTGGAAAAAGCCGCAGTGGATTTGATACTTACTGCAGCTTTTTCAAAAATTCTAAAACAACACAATGTGTGCAGCACCGATGGCCAATGAACCCAGCCAAATCCCGGGGTAAAGAATGCATCATGTGGCCACGGCTTTATTTCATTCTTCAAAGTGATGCTATGGAGGCACATCAAGGGGAGCAAAGAGTCACTGCTGATTTGAAGCCTCTGCCACAGCAGAGTCAGAGGCGGGAAGTGTTTGGGAGGAAAGTCTAGAGTGCACAGGGGGATGCCGCTCTGATAAAGAGTTGTGTGGGGAGGCCCCACAATCCCTTTTATATCACCATCTCACAAGCATGCAGAAAAAAGTAGCACACAAGCCAGAGGGTTGGGGTGGGGGGGAGTGGGTTGAGATCAAAGGAGGATGAAATGCTTGACAGAAATCCATGCAAACACATGAAAAGGAGAAAATATTGTAGAAAGTATCATAACATCATTCTTTTCTCCTTCCCTTTTCCCCCCCAAGCTGCTGAGTCAGTTTTTATCATCAGCCTGTTGGGTAAAGAAAGCGATGCAGACAACTGGAGTACAAAGGCTTTCAACCTGCCACAGACATGTGCACAAACACAGCTGCTGTGGTTCCCTCCCATGACACGGTGAGCTGAGTGCACGGGCTCCCCGAGTGCTCTGTGTCTGTGCCTTTGTGTGTCTGCGAGCAGGAGGTAGAAGGACTAACAAAGCTCTCCTGACAGGTCTACAGTAAATAAAGTTGTGACAGGTTCCCTGCTCACGTGGATCAGCTTTCTTTTATCACTCCCTATGCCACAGTATTCAATTAAAAATAGTTGCCGAAGGTGTCACACTGTATACGCAGAGTGTGTTTGTGTGTTTAGCCCAAGGTCAGAGACAGACAGCTGCTGGAGTGTGTTCATTTGCTTGTTCGCATTCACTCACTCGTTTACTCACTGTAAGCTGTGGCTCGGCTTTATCTGTCCGGGGTGTGGTGTGATGCTGGTGGTGGTGTGAGGGGCAGGTGTGCATGATTGGAGGGGGGTGTTGGAGCCCATCAGGCATGCAGTGCACCACAGTATTGGCCCTCGGGGTGCCCTGGGAGGGACACTTGCTCTTTTCTGACCTATTGCACAAGTAAATGTTAAATGGGGAGGGGGCGGGGTGAGAGCAGAAGGGGCTTCTCATTGACATTCCTTTTGGTTTGAACAGAAACGTGGCCAAAAAAAAAAAAAAAGAGTTGCACCCGTGGGTGCTGTCCTATAGCCAGGGAACTCATCCCTGTTCCAAATGGCAGACAAGTCAGATGCCGTCCCCGGTGCCAAAGTCCCTCACAGCCAAAATGTAACACATGATTGGAAAGAAAAACACAATAATTTGGATCATTTATTCTGCATGTAAGCCAGTGGAAAGAAAGCCACCCCCAGGGAAGCAGCTCCAGTTTATGTGACATCCACACAAAAAGTAAGGATATCAGTATTTACCATGAATACAATTTAAAATAAAACACCTCTAATCCAATCCAGTAACAAAGACCCATTCAAGTGTTTCCTGTCTTCACGACATGGGCTGACAAGCATCCCTGGAATTTCTTCTTCTTTTATTAACACAAAGCTTTATGTGGGCTTGGCATGTGTGTGGTTTTATGTAGAATAGCCCTAATGCATATTTTCCAACATGTATGCTGTCGAGAGAACAACATGATGCAACCGATTGGACCAAGAGGTCAGGGAATTTAGTGAATGCTGCAGAGATCACCCACCTATAGTCGACACCACAGTTCCAACAAAATAAAAAGCCCCTGTAAAATCCCATCTTGGCCTCAGAGCGTCAGCCCGGATTCCGGCGGCGATGGCAGCCTCGTACTCCCGCAGGAAGGAGTTCAGCTCCTGCAGGCTTATGTTGAAGGTCTCACTGAAGTTGAGGAGCGTCCCGTTCCAGCGCCCGTGAGCCCGCAGCTCGGAGGGCCTCTCTATAGCCGAGAAGACCGCAGCGCCGCACAGCAGGTACACTAAAATGAGGATGGCGAGCAAAACGAAGCGGCCGTTGTCCTCGTTGAGGTGCAGGGAGCGGCAGTCTTGCAGTCGCTGGCCAGGCATCATCCAAATTTCAGCACCACTCGCGCGTCGGACAGCGACAAGCTCCACATCAGAGACGGCATTCACTCGTCTGTAGGTATCCTCTGGAAGTCACTGTCCTGCTCTGTGGCTCCACTTCTCCGGGCAACAATTCCTCTCCCGACACGTTGTCTCATTGTAGTTGTGAAGTGATATTATGTATAGCTTAAAAGCACAAAGAACGACCCCACTTGTGGATTTAAGTCCGCACATCCATCAAAGAGTTAATGCGAAAAGCCGCAGGCGCCTAGTTTCATGATACATACATTTCCCCCCCTCTCCTTGTGGCAATGCAGTTGGCGTAAAGTGGACTGCAGCTTAAATCCAACCGAGCGCGCTTCTTTTGAGCAAAAGCAAGCACTAGTATCCACCGGGTACCCCTCCTCCGTTGCACCAAAACGATCCCCCACACAAAAGATCACAATGACGCTCGAGATTCTCTAAGTTACAAATGAGTGCGTCTAAAAAAAACACCACGTCCCTCCTTACAAGTAAAGTCTTCTGTTTCCACACAGGCTTGTTCTGCAGGAGTGCGGAGCTGTCGCCTAAACGTGGGCACTGGCGGTAGCACAGTGCATCCCATCAGCAGCGGGTGTTGTGAAATCTCTCATCGAGCAGGGGGTGTGCGTTTGGCTGAAGATAAGCAGCATCCCCGTATGCGTCCTCAGATGAGGTAGTCTTCAGATCTCAGGATTTACATTTTCACTCCGGTGCAGACGCTATCTTTTGCCATGGCACTGTGGCTACTCTCTAGAAACTCACTTTCAGCACAGTGGGCGCAAAAGCAGAACCAAAATTAAGCTATACCTCCTTAAACTAAACTATTCCTAACAGCTTCAGCGGAGAGTCAGAGGCACAAAAATGTAACTGTCAGAAGAAGAAAAAAACCGGTGGAAAAAGCCATACCTTCTCAATTAATCAAATATTCATTACATGCTAGTTATCTGCTTAATGTTAGAAATTATGGCTTGGCGATGATGCCGATTGCAATTTCACAGATTCAAAACCGCCATATTCAGCGCACGGTGACTCAAAAAGAAGAAATCGTCACACAGGAGGCGCCAATAGCAAAATAATACTAAGCTGAAAAATATCTCCACGATTAACTGATTATCAAAATATAGAGATTTATAGAGTTTTAATTAAATAAATGAAATAAACCTCGACAAAAGTAAGCAACAATACTAAATAATACTATTTATGACTTTACTTATAACTTTACTTTTTTTTAAAAAATTCCACCGCTGGAAATAATGCAAAACAAAACAAAAAAATGATATATCCAGTGTACCTATAACATAAAGTAAGAAAAAAAAACCTAAAGATAGTCGGACATGATCTCACCCCGCTGTCATCCTTTCACTTGATCCGAGTGAATAACGACCCAGAAAAAAAAGACCTGATGGTAAGATGGAGATTTAAAACGGTTGTCGTTTAAGAAAAGATGGGGTGGAGTTGGGGTTGGCGGTGGCCACATGTGCTAAAATCATCTGCCAAGAGCAGGTCAAAACTTTCTTCAGATCACGGCTGAGTAAACTTCTACTGACCCCACAAGGTTCAAATTACTCGGTTTCCTCTGGGTTCAGTTGGTCAAAATCAATGTCGACCTGGAGAGCTGCTGATCCATTTAAATACCCGTGAAAATATCGACTGAGGCTTTAAAAAGACCTTATCCAACTGAAGAGGAAGGAGCCACAAACAAGCTGTCACTTCAGATGTCATAGGCTAAGCTGTCTTTGATAAAAAAAAAAAAAAATGAAACGTGTGAATGAGAGTGAGGCTAATGAGAAAGAAAAAAACATATCCCGTGAGAATCAAGTCGAAAAAGTGGGCGTTGAATCGGCATTGTTGTGACAGGCAGTAGTTAATTTTCTAATGAGTTGACAGTAACGGGGTTGCATAAGGTGGCTGTATTGATCATGCTTTCTAATCTAGTTAATTGGCTTACAAATATGAAGGCAGACTGCAGAACAAGGGCACACTGCGCACGGTTATCTCTGCTCCTCTGAGTCTGTCCTTGTCAAATCCAATCTGGAGCTCAAAATGTAGGAAAGCCCAGGACGGAGATATGAAAGAAGACATCAGTGAAATGTTGTGTCTTTGGCACTGGCAGGAGTCACATCCAATCATAACTCTTTGTGATATAAAAATATGTTGTCAGAAATACCAAGGTAAAAAAAAAAAACTAAAACACTGTGTAGTGGTGAGTAGCAACAACAGGAAAATACAGGAATATGGTGAGGGAAAAACCAAGAAGCAGCATGCTTACTTTTTGATGTTATTCCTATTCTCCACCCACCAGTTTCTTTTTAGGGTCACAGGAGGGGCTGTAGACTATCCCTGCACTGACTGCTTAGAAGGCAAGGAAATCAATACAGGCATTCAGACATACAGTACAGAAGCTCATTCATACCTGCGGGTCATTTCGAGTCTCTGTTCCCCCCCCCTGACTGTGGGTGGAAAGAAGCACCTATGAAAAAGGAACTAATCCTGGGTCACTTTGTAGGCAACAATAATATTAACTTTTGAGATACAATATGAATCATTTAGCTGATGATACTTTGTTTGAGCCGTGGCATTTAGAAGCAGTAAGCACAGGCTAAAAATATATTCACAAAAGGAGCATTCACGTAGTTCATCTCCATTTCAGATGGTGCAGTATTAAAAGTTAAAGACTAGCTGACGGTTAGCAAACACACACACACACACACACACACACACACACACACACACACACATATATATTTATATATATATATATATATATATATATGATGGTGATAGTGACGGCTAACCCACCGGACATAGTAGTGGACAAGCAGAAGAAGATGGTCGTAGTGATAGGTGTAGCAATACCGAATGACAACAATATCAGGAAGAAGGAACAGCAGTGGCTTGAGAAGTACCAAGGGCTCAGACTACAGCTCGAGAAGATGTGGAGCGTGAAGATAACAGTGGTCCCAGTGGTAATCGGAGCTCTCGGTGCAGTGACACCCAAGCTAGGCGAGTGGCTCCAGCAGATCCCAGGAACAACATCCAAGATCTCTGTCCAGAAGAACACAGTCCTAGGAATATCTGGGATACTGCACAACTTGTGTAGATCATTCACAAGTGGCGTTTCCACACGCCATGACTTCGCTCTTCTCGTACATGTCCTGTACCACCCTCACATATTTCCTGGCCACTCCTGAAACTCTCATGCAGTACCACAATTCCTCTCTTTACACCCTATTTTATGCTTCCTCTAGATCCACAAAGACACAGTGCAACTCCTGCTTTCGCTGTACTTCTCCATCAACACTCTCAAAGCAAATGTCGCGTGTGTAATGTTGTTTCTCAGCATGAAGCCATTCTGCTGCTCACTGAGCATCACCTCTTTTTTCAGACTTGTTTCAACAACTCTTTCCCATACCTTCATGACATGGCTCATCAGCTTTATCCCCTGTAGTCACTACAGCTTGTCACCCTTGTTCTCGAAAATCTGTTACAGTACATTTCTTCTCCATTTCTCAGGCATATCTTCCGTCCTTATTTGTGAGACTACAACTTCAACGCTGCAGCTATTTTACAAGGAAACCACACTGCAAAAAAGAATCCATCCAGCCAGCCAGTCAGCTGTTATTGATAAGCAATAACAGCTGTAAATCATGTCTGACACTAATTCTTTATTGTAACTCTGGGAAGTTACTGGGGCGAAGAGTTGTATAGCAATGCTAAATAAGTGTTACCTACTTTCTTTTAGTGGTTTTTAGCTGTTAAATTTGACTACTCATTACCCAAAGCACAGGGCAGAATATATATTTGAAAATGGAAACTCTTTTACATCAATTAACTGAGTCGATTCTTTAGGTTAGTGTTTTCACTGTGCGTGTGAAAAGGTAAATGTCCTCCAGCTCAGGCTCACATACCTTAAGTGACCTATTAGAGGAATTACAGAGGGCATGTGGGGAAGACAGAGGAGAGACAATCCTTTAGAGTGCAGCAACGAGGGGCCCCGCAGTGAATAAAGATGAGGAGACAAGGGAGGACACACATCCCTTTACAGTGACAAATGAAATAGGGAGCGCAGCGACTGAGGGATTTCCTCTTACCCTGCCATGCAAGGTTTCCTCCTGAGAACTGAAAAAGTACAAGGAATTTGTCATTTAAAAAAATATTTCAAGTATTTTATTCAGTTTTTTAAACCCTTTCTTTAAAGTTTATACAGAATGCATGTGTGTATGTATTTGTCAGTTACCATGCGACAATCTGTTCTGTTTGTTTTTGCTATTTGCTTTGTTGTTTTTTGGTCATTATTTTATGCCATTGCAGTGTGTTCACTCTTTTGAACTTTAAAAGAATACAGCACCACACAGAGGTCCCTTTAATGGGTAAATGTGGTTTGATGCATGCCACAGGTTCCAGCAAGTAATTTGACTGGAGAGAGGTAAAAATGTGTGCATGATAATAGTGCTGAAAGCAGAGTGGGTATATTGATTTAGATCTAGCTTGACAAATCCAATTTTCCCATGCACACCCCACTGAGACTTGAGACAAACCCTTCAGAAACCTCATTTATCACAGGGGCTTTAGAGAGATTTAATGTGATCACATGCTCCTTCAGTAGCACGTACAGTTACATTTTTGTCCATGGTCACTTTCTTTCACAGGAATAATCCAAAATAAGAGCAAACCCATTAAAAAAGCTGAGAAGATGAAAATCTAATTATTAGCCTGTACATATAGTGCTGCTCTCATGCATGTATGAGTCCAATCTGCATGCAAAATGTAGGATACATGTGGGCTTGATCATTCACATCATGAATCAGGGCTTGTTTTTTGACTACTATTGTCGTCTCTGACGAGTCAACCAGTTGGTTCCACAGCTTTAATCCACTTCTTTTTGTGCTTGTGTGTGTTTTTTGTGTCTGTACACGTTTGCGTGCATTCATTTTACATGAAAACCATTTCCCCACTTATCCCACTCAGGAGAATTCGCCATCAAGAATCCAATTAGATTCGCAGTCTAGCAACAATAGTTCTCCAGGAAAATCCTGAAAAGGTAAATTATTTGGAGGGAAGGTACGGCAGATTTGTGGTGGCTCACTGGGTTGCGGATCCTGAATTTCATTTTCATAAGGAAACTCACCCGCTTGGCTTCTGGGGTTCTGAACGGCTGATTGCAGTGCATCCTGTCCGACAATGCATAATTTTCCACCCTGCAGGTTTCCTGCTGCCCACACACCTCTTTTTCTTTTTAAATGTAAAGCTGTTTTGGTGTTGATACCGCTGAGAATGACTCTACAGAATTAAGGCAACAAAGAAAGTTCTGTTTGTACAAAGTATGTACTTTGATGGAAAACAGTGAAGATTATAACTGATAGCCTCACGTTTCGCCACATCCATAATCTGGCATGTTTATCCATTTGTGTCCTTCTTCACTTTAGTGCTTTTATGCAACATATTCATTGTAATCACTTGGCAGAACATGACAGCCTCTTTGCATGTCCTCTTAAATACCTCCAAGAGGAGCTTTTCTAGCGTATTTCTCTTGGTGAGACACTCGTGACAACAGTCCAGTCAGAACCTGGAGGCGGTCTGTTGTAAGTGCTCTGGGCTGTTGTACTTTGCCGCAGTTCTGCATTGTTATACCTCTTAAATCCACTCACCTTCAGAACAGCGCAGAGAGCTCAAGGGCAGCCAAAGGAGTGAAATTACAAAAAAACATATTGTAACTTTTCAACAAGATAAATGGTACAGGAGGAAGAAAGTAGACTTTGGGGATTTTTAGCCAAACACATTGCTTTTATTTTTTTTCCCAGAAAGTACTTACTAATAGAGAAAGAGACTATGTATCTCTCAGATGACGGACCAGGCTTATCTCTTTAAAACATCTTCTTGTTTGCAGCCAGTCAGCTGCAGTCTCCACTTTTTATATTCAACATATGCGTGTTTAATTTTCCATTATTTGTTTATAAATCAAGCAAAATTAATTATATCCTTTGAATGCCTGAAGGAGAACCACGAGCCATTACAGAGTTTTTCTTCTCAAATTGACTTTATTCCTTAAAGACCACAAACAAATCAACAGCAGGAAGAGATGCTGCAGTGGTTTGTTAATTGCTGGGAAAAAGCTGATTTGACAGCTTCACATCCCGCGAGCTGCATCCCCATTAGCTGCAAATCCCTTGAAGCAGCAAATGTCACGGGCAAGTAGTTTTTCCCGTAAACCCAGGGCTCTGGGGTAAAATCCAGTATCTCAGAAAAATAGCCACAATCCAGATTTTTACTGTAGTCTCAATATTTTCAATAAAAACGAGGAAGTCGGAAAGTAGGAATACACAATGCTGCGTTTATGATGAAGGATAAGCTACAGAAAAAAAATCTTCGGATGATATCAATTCCTGGTAAGGGTACACTTTTTCTCTAGACTTGACTCATTTAAGGGCCATTGAGAGTTTGAACAGGACAGTGAAAGAAATCTCTCCCCTCAACTCATTAATCACACAGACAGCTTCCTATAGGCTCTGAGTCTCACCGTATGCTCTCTTTTCTGTCCAATTACTCCATTTGAAGTAACGCTCTTCCTTTTGGTCTTAATCTGTTGAGGGTTTTTGTGTTTGTTTGTTTTTTATTGAGTAGTTTGTGAAATGTCTCATGGGGAATGGCCTCACAGCTCAAATGTATTCTCATCACAAACTGAATGCAACTACCAGTTAGGCACAGAAAGAGGAGCCAAAAACACAACTCGGGAGACCAGCTAACAATTTACAAACTTGTTCTTCACTGAAGAGTAGAGAGGCTTGGTACGCAGGTGATCGGTCCATTCAGGCCAACAAAACCAGAAGGAACAGGCAGAAGATAAACAACCCACTAAGCAAGGCCAAACACACGGGAAGCCTGAAACGAAGGAAACGCTGCTGGAATGCTTGAGAGACAACTAGATTACCTGGATTAAGGTGTAGGGGAGGGAAGTGTTTATATAGAAGGGAAAGAAAATTAGATACAGGTGCAGAACACTAGGATAGAGGAAGGTAAGAGCAAATAATGCAAAAGGAAAAAACAGAGCTTATGGATACGGACGAGCTTTTACACCACATCAGCAGAAGTGCTGAGGGAACTTTATGTCCTGGCGGGTCGGAGGACTGCGAGGAAGAAAAGTGCTGCTGCAGTAGTCCATTCTGAACCCGATTTGATAAGGTGTATCAGCAGATTATTAAAAGTCAGTGCACCCTTGTGGTGCCGTTTATAGAAAGAGCTGCAAAACCTTCTGACAGTTTTTTTTATTAAGCTGCGCGTCATGATCCTATAGGTCGTCACCCAGCGATGTGTGACTTCTCACGCCCACATGCATCAAAATAAATGTTACTCCCACAGGTATATCCCTTTGAGACAGGAAATAAATACCTGCATTATGTTGCCACAATACACTTCATAACAGCATGAACCATCATTGTCAAACACACAAATAATTATGCTTTAGTTCTCACGCAGTACTGAGGTAAAATGTGCTGTAAAACAAAAACGCCTGAAGAGTCATCAGAAAGTAAACAGAAATAATGGCAATATGAAAACTTTACTGTTATTTTCATCCCATTGTTCTCTCTGGTGATGTTAAAGTTCACATGGTAGTTGATATATACTACAAAGTAGTCAGATCTTATGGGAAAATGCAAAAAAAAAAGACAAAAAAATGATCAGATCCTTCAAAAGTGCACGTACTGTAAAACGTCTAAACCACAAGAGCTACAGAAACCTAAATCGACACACCTGAAATCTATTTAAAGCCTTTAGCACCCCGCTGTTGTAATATTTTTTTTTATCTAATTTGACTGAATTTACTGGTTTATTAAAAATTGATCTGTAAATAGTGTGCAGTTCTTCTACACTAAGTCAGATGTGCACTGGGGCATTGCAGCAAAACTGGCAACAATTTTAAACAGACTACACACACTCTAAATTATTATCAATAACTGTAGGATCATCTTGGATCTCCTCATGCCCACATTTTAAAGGCCTGCAGTCAGAGAGCTAAACCATGTGTTCTTCTGCAGTCAGGTGAGTATCTTGTGTCTGCATCATGAAGATGACTAAAAACCGCATAGATGTCATCTGGTGAACACAGAAAGAATGGGAAATTTATGTTCGCTCCGAGGCAGAAGCTTTAGATTATGGCACAGTTGACTGATGCAACATTTGCCCCTATTGGACATGATCAGATTACTTTTTCTCTCTTCGGATCCCCTCCTCCGAAGAGGGAGGGGGCGGCGGGTGGGGTGAAACCATCGGAGTTAGCAGCAGGGTTGCCTTTATGCTCCGCCACAAAGCAACATTTTATTACCACTGGCATCAGCAATGATACAGATAACTAATCTTTCATACAGGGAACAATTTTTTCCTGCTGCTGCTGCAAAGTGAGACAAAACTGCAACTTGGCTTTTGTCAAACCACGGTCAAGGTTTTGTGTCGACAGTGAGAACACGCTGGAGACAGTTTAATGGGCAAAACTGATGTCTAATCCCAGAGTCAGCCAATCAGCCATTGTCTGTGCTGACAGATGCCTTGTTGTACTCAAAAAACATAAAAGTGTATCTGACTTGACACACATGCAAATCAGTGGAAACACTAATTAGATCTGAGCTGATGGGATACATGGGCATAAGTGACAATTCTCAGCTCAGCTTTATGATACCGCCATGACATTATGCTGCGACACTTCCTCCAGTCTGATCTCCATACACAGCAGTTTTCCATTATGTCTGCATAATAAAGTTGTAAAACATTTCAGGCTGGAGTCTGATTTTAAAAACAATGAGGTTGTGTGTCTAGAAGCTTTTATTATCCCACAATCACCATCACCACCACCAGATAATCTTTAATATATTTTGATTGTTTCATTTTTTTAAATAAATTGACACATGAACGCCATTTTATGTAATTTATGATTACTGAAGGTGCAGTCTTTGAGACCTCAGTTCTCAAAAAACTTTGAAAGTAAGAAACTTTGGTAAACACTTGTTGAGCAGCTGCTTTAAAAAAATGTCTGAAATGTGAAATGTTAATGTTTTCAGATAAATAAAATTAATTCAATATTGTTTTAGTAAAGAAACTAGACTTTATCACTGTTGCTCCTCCTTCTCATTCAGCTTCACCTTTGCAAGAATTCCAATTATCCAATATCCACATGGATGGACTGGTTCTTATACAGCAGCTTTCCACTCTAATACAGCAACCCTTAGTCATCCATTCACAAACATTCATGCAAGCATATGTAAGGGTACCTTTCAGTTCTTGTAGCATTTTTACTAAAAGAACTAAAAGTATTTGCAGTATCATCCCCAAGAATACTTTGGTATGCAGACTGTAGCAGCCAAAACAAACCGTCCAATTAGAAGATGACCTGCTCCTCCTCCTGAGCTACAGCCACATAAATGTTTGCAACATTTAGTTTATTGTAACACCTTTAATACAGAGTTATTAGGAACAAGTAGATGGAGCAGATGTATTAGATTATGTTAGATTGAACTTCACTTAATAAAGTGGACACTACATAGGTGTACATATAATAGCAACTGCTGAAGTATAAAAACGGATTCTGAGTGATGAAAACATTCAGAATATAAACTAAGAGATAGAAATTCTCATAATGAGAAAATATCCAGTCTATTAATTTCTTTGATCTAACATTATTCAGTATATTTTTTTGTTTCACACCAAAAACAAAGAAACCAAGTGCTGAAAAGCCACAAAGTGATCCACTTCATTTTAGATACTAAGTGTAGAGTCCACACCGGTTTTCAGCACCTCCAAGTTGCTAAAAAACTAAGCATGTGGTCTGAGTTAAATTAGAGCAGGATATAAAAATAGAGCATGCGTGCTACAGGACATGATGTAGGCTGTACATTTCAGGATTTTTACACCTTCATGAACAAATACCTGGAAGTAAATACTAATGAACTTTACAGATGAGAGAAGGACACGATAAATATACTGCTTTATCCACAGGTGTATTCATATCGTCTGGAATAGCCAGTAGTTCTGATCAGACGTATGAAATATAACCACTTGAGAGATTAAAGTACTGGGACCAGTGTTTCCATCTGGAAATATTGCCCTTGTTCCATAAACATGTTCATCCAGGTGGACTCTTCTCTCCTCAGGATTTCTGTAATAAATGTAACTAAACAACGAACCCCTGAGGTTGAAATAATTACCAGAACACGTTTAAACAGCCCCAGACATCCATCTGCCCCCCATTTTCACTGCAACCCACTGTTTAATGACGTCCAATGTTTGCTTTTCTTCTTTATTATTTCTGTGTTTCATCGAGGGAGTCAATGCACCCAAAGAGCAAGTTTCATTTTCCCGTTCTTCCCACAGAAATTACAGACAAAGCAGTGATGTACTAACTGATGAAACAAAAAATAATTATGTCCTCCGGGGAATGTGTAGCTTTGTGTGACTCCCTGACTGTGGGGAACATCTTCTAATGGCTTGTGTTTTGCAGGGAGACTGCAATTTAGCCTAACATTCGATATTTGGGACTGGTGTTCATCACAATGACACAAAAACAAAAATTTACTGGAATGGGGTCAAAAAAGCAAAAAACTTACCAACACAGTGAAACTTGCAGCAGATTCTGATTGTCACATGTTACATTAAATAAACTGAACTGGTTAGTTGAAAGTAGTAATTATAACTGAAAAAAGTTATTATTATATTTTCTTGTCATTCTTATATTTAAACAACCAGTTATTTGACAGAGAGTTGTTTATTGTAAAGACTGTATGTAAAAGATGGACATGGCCACCATGACATCACACTCGGCTGGATTTAGATTGGCTGATGTTCACACCATAAACAAATGCCACTGCGGCTCATTAGAAATCAGACCGAGACCACCTCTTCCAAATCTCCTCCAACCACCTTGGTACAGTTGTTTTGCTCTGCACCAGAGTACGATTATCGTGTTCACACTTGCACAAGTGAACGGCACTGAGCGAGAAAATGAGTTAGATTTAAAACGGCCTAAACATCGCATGTGTGAAAACACCCCAACAGTTCAAGAACCAAAGGTCTTGCACCCTCCTGTCCATTTGAAAGAATATAACCTTGAGTACTTAATTTTTCACACTTGGGAGTTCATTCACACCTGATTATGTGGTAGTTGCAAATGCCAATTTATACAATTTACAGATAAACTCTGGATTAAATGTAAAAGGTGTTAAAAAAAACAACAACAACAGGGTAATCCTGCTCATGATATTGCAGCCAGTGTAGGGTGTTACTGAATGTGGCATCACCTCATTATTTGGTAGCACTATGGCGCACTTGGACAGCTTTTCTAGGAGTTATTTGTCTTTTTTAAATCTGTTGGGATTGCATATGACAACACTCACCAGATCAAAAGATTTGTGACACTTCGTCCTGAGTGGACAGACATGCACATGGACATCTGCCAACAACACAGAGGAGTCATTATTCTTATATTATTCTACAGGTTAAAGTGAGTCCACCTGGAGGACAAGACTAGTGCCCATTAGTAAAGGCAATGTAACATCTGCTTGGACAGATCCACACAGCCTCAACAAACTGGAGGGATTAAGAATTTCCACAGCCTTGTGCTTACCCTGAGTTGAACCTAAGTAGATGCTAGCATACTCACAAATAGCTGCACTCAATCTACAGCAGGCGGTGCTGGACCAAGGCCAGGAAGATCGTGAAGGACCTCAGCCATCCCAACAATGGACTGTTCTCTCTGTTGAGGTCAGGAAAGCGATTCCGCTCCCTGAAGACCAACACAGAGAGACTGAAGAGGAGCTTCTTCCCGCAGGCGATACGGTCTCTCAATCACACCACCACACAGTACTGACCCACACATATGATCTTACACACACACTGGACTTTCTGGACATTGTTTTCACTTCATCACTTAAATGACTTTAAGCATATTTGCACTGCACAAGACACTTACAAATGTGGATTGCACAACACTGCACATTATATTCTTCATTTCCAGTTAATACTTGTACAGCTGCTGTTATTGTGTGTATATATATTTATATTTCTTCATACATTCTTATATATTTCTATACTGTGTATTGTGTATTTTGTTGTACAGTTATTTCATTTTTAACTTTAATTTTTATATTTTATTTTATTTTATTCCTTCCTAGTTAAATTTACCCCTTTTTAATTTTCATATTTATTTCCTATCTTATTCGTAACCTTTTCTTTTTTTTCTTTAGGTCACGAGCAGTTGTCTAAGCATTTCACTGCATATCGTACTGTGTATGGCTGTGTATGTGACAAATAAAATTTGAATTTGAATTTGAAATAGGTATTTGTAAAACTTGGATACGACTTACAAATGAAGGATGATACATTTGTAGTCAGTTAGAAGTTGGAAGTTGACTTCCAAGAGAAATTATACAAGCAATTGATAAAATGCAGCTTTGAAAGATACATACATCACTGGAAGTGTTTCAATGACGCATTCCCAAGCATTTTGTAGTATGTGGACACGATACTGTAATGGTCTGCAGACAAGTTTGTGTATATAAAAAAACCATATATATTAGGGATGCAACGATACCAATTTTTTCAAACCGATACGATACCGATACTTGGATCTGAGTACTTGCCGATACCGAGTACAAAAACCGATCCTTCTACCACACACACACACACACACACACACACACACACACAAATGCAATGAATTGGAAGACAGGTTTTATTTTATTCTCTGCCGATAAAAAATAATATCTTAATAAAAATGACCACAAAAAAATTTCAAGTGAAAAATAAGCACTTCTGTTAAATTATTGCAGAGTCTCCACATTGTAATTTAACAAAATATCACTGAACTATTGGCACTGTCTCGAGCTTTCAGAATAATAAATAAACACTTCTGTTTGGAATAAAATAAATACAAATTAGGTTTGAGAATAAAATAAACTTTTAAATTGTTGCAGAGTGTCCATATTATAAACAAACAAACAAAATAACGAAAGTATTTGGCATTGACAAACGAACTCCCCATCTGCCCGTGGATCATCAGTCCACTGTGCCGTTAAACCGAGGACTGACATCGGGCACACACTGCTTGTCTTTACCTCTTCAGAAAGTTTTGGCACCATTATCTCCCTGATGTATGGGCGGTTGGGAATTTCATATCGCGGTCCGAGTATGCTGAGAAGAATCCTGTTTTCCACGACTGGCATTGGCTGGTCATCCAGAGCAATAAAATGAGTCAGAGCCTCTGTTATTTTAACTGCCCGTGGATTTTCTCTTGACATTTTTCATCGCTTTTCTAAAACCTGAGTTAAAGTTGGCTGTTCCGGTCCACACTGCTGACATTTTGTTTAGCCTAGCAACAGCAGCCTCCAGTTTCTCTTTTTTATCTGGAGCCGCCAGTCTCACTCGCCTAACCCTGTGCCTGTTTAGCGCGGGATGTCCCCCTAGTGGCCAATCTAAAAAAAACTACAACAGAAATGACAAGCCACCCTCTGATTAATGAAATAAGTTAGTATCGGTTCGTGGTATCGGTTAACTTTTACGAGTTAACCGATACCACATTTTACAGTGTCGGTCCCGATACCCGAATCCAGTATCGGTATCGGTGCATCCCTAATATATATCATATTACATCATTTGTATGTATCATGATTTAAGCAGGTGGAACAAAGCATTGCTTTTAATTGAATTTACCAGATCACAAGTGAGGCTGGGTTTTAGCAAAATGCTAAAAAAGCACATTTTCAAAAACTACAGATTTTAACTTGGAAAGTTCTCTCAGACATGATTTTTGGACCTAGTGTACCAAATATACAAAAATCCATAGCAATATACTGTAAACCTAACCCTACCCATAACCATAAATGGGTTAGGTGATCTGGTAAGTGTTAGCAGTTGATTCCTTTCCTTTTAAAAACTCCAGGTTTCATAAAAATGTAATTATTGCATGAATCACTGAATGCCCTGTGAATGCTCAAATATTACAAAATCATTTTTAACACACAAATGGCCCAACAGGCTGTTTGGTGGTCTCTGAGGGTCAACAAACTACCTTACATTTCTTGCAACCCCCTCTACATTAACAAACTATTAGCACATTATAATCATTTACCAATTTCACATTTAATCCCATTATATGTAATTTAGGACATTATTATTTTGTAAAAGCTTCTACCAAATTTGACAGTATTTAAGGATTTAGAATACAGCCACTCAAAACTGGAAAGAGAACCTCTGTGATACAGAGTATGTGTGTGACATCTCAAAAGGTATTAAAATACATGTCTGTTTGGGTTCTTAGCTAAAACATATATTTATAGGTAATTCAGAAAGTAATTGGCCTATAAAAAAGCTCAGGAATAAAAATATCACATCTCTGATAGATTAAAAAAGAATAATAATTTGAATTCCTCACAAAATAACCTAATTTTTAAATGCTGAATCCAACATTTATGTAGTGAAATGTTAACCTTTCACATAAACGATTTCCGTTAGTTGATGGGTTTGACAGTGAAAAGCAAAAATTGAATGAAAATGTCCTGAGGAAACTTTTTCTCGGTTTTGTCGCTCAAACCTGAAAACTGAAACAGTTTCTCACAAAAATAATCTGAGTGCAAGTTATTGTAAATCCTGAGTCTGGCACATAAAAACGCATTCCTTTTCATATTTATGTTGACTGTACTGTAATAAAAACAGTTAATCAAAATATAATTGGTACTTTAAAATAAATTCAGAAAAACTGCAGAGTTCTAACTCTTAATGACCTCCCTTCAAACTGACTGCGAGTGGATGTTGTGGGTGTCAGACAGAACTGGATAATTGTCATAAAGTTGTTTTTGTGACAGCTCTCTTCTTTGGAAAAATGAATCCAGATTGTCCACCCCGGCCAAAAAGTTTGCTCAGTGGATTGTATCACAGCTTTAGTGTTTGCACAGTAGATCATGACCACAGCTCATGTGTCATAAAACCTAATCTTAACCTTTTTGGATCATTCATTTTCCCCAAATCTCCAAGCATCCACAGAAACCCAAGGAAAATCAAGGATACAGTTCTCTCTGTGCTGTACTGAGTTTCTCCAAAGACACCCGTGTTAGCTTAAATGTTAAATCTTACTTACATGTCTTTGTGGTTAGAGTGCTATAAATGTGGTAGAGTGCTTTGAGTGGTCAGTAAGTGCTATAATACTTGATGTATAATGCATTGGTGGTATCACATCCAGTAACAGCCATCTCTTCACATTGATTGAGAAGGTAATTTTTGTAATCTAACATTTAAAAATCATAACTTGTGGTTTATTCGATTTATTCAGGTTTAGATGTAGCCTGCTCAGATTCTGTGCCACAGCCAGTTAATGACACAACAGCTCAAATCCCCTGTGCTGTAAATCTCATATCCTTCAGTGATTAACTTAAAAATACACCATGACAGGTACTGATATTTTATTTATAGCTATGTTGTCGGTGTTTTGACAATGGTGGGACTCCCTGATCTTTCGGTGTACCCTTGAAACTCTTGTGGACGTTTTGATCTCATATCATATCGCCGTGTTTGGTACTTTCTGATGTTTGGTGGCATTTTAAGATTTTTAAGATGACTGTTTGACTGTTTGAACTGATGTATTATAAATAAAACTGGGCTGAATTTAATTCCACTGATAACTTTACCCCAAGTTTCACCATGGGGGTACCGCAGGCTCCAGCTCCCCATCGACTAATAATCAAACTGCTCAGTAATCGTTGGTGATCAAAGCCGTGGCTCTGAACTCAACTGTGAGCCTCCACACAGTTCAGATGTGTTTAAATCAGAAAATGATGTTTGATATCTGTGCAAGTGCTGAAATCACACAGGGCCAGTGGGAAGAACAGGACTTTTGTGAAGCAGTCAAAAATAGCAGCCACAACAGTTCTGATATGTTGAAGATGATGTGGATGGGGAGATCAGCAAAACTGAAAGCATATTAAAAAAGGAAAGTTTCTTTTTTTATTTTTATGGGCAAGCCAAAGGTCTCCAGATGTTTGAATTCATGATAAGCATGCTCAAACTGAGACGGTCATCTGGGATTTTTAGAGGTGTAATAAACAAAATGGGCAGTCAGAAGCAAATTCATCCATATCTATTTTACTGGATCAATAGAAACTCATATACTAATAAATCACTGAGAATTGTTTTCCCAGCACACTCTTTTAGTATGCAGACTTGACTCTCTTGAATGTTACATTTGATGGAAAATGGTTATTTGTTTGTATTTGTAGGTGATTTCTGAAACTGGAGCCCTAAATTTTTACGCCAACCACTTACTTTCCTGTCTTCCTTCTCTCACCCCAACCGGTCGCAGCAGATGGCCGCCCCTCCCTGAGCCTGGTTCTGCCGGAGGTTTCTTCCTGTTAAAAGGGAGTTTTTCCTTCCCACTGTCGCCAAAGTGCTTGCTCATAGGGGGTCATATGATTGTTGGGTTTTTCTCTGTATCTATGAAGCGCCTTGAGGCGACTTTTGTTGTGATTTGGCGCTATATAAATAAAATTGAATTGAATTGAATTACAAATATTGTGAATACCCTGGGGTTTAAAAGCTTGAGACTAGAAGCTAAACTTCTATCCCTGACCGCCTTTATATATAGCTGAACAGACCTACTGTTCTCATCTGAAGGGGGTTTCCAATGCTAGACACATTGCAGCCATTGTCTTGCCTATGCTGTGTTATGCAAGCTTTGATTAAAGGAAGGAAAACTGAGGATGATGGCATGTATTGTAGCTTTTGAATCAATGTTTTCACACTTAAATTTAATCAAAGATTCAACTGATTTCCGGTCTAGTTGAAAATACACATACTCATGTAAAAGACACAGAAGACCAAAACCAACAGCACAGAGAAGGCAGAGAGACCAAAATTCAAAACCCTTTTATCCAGGCAGATCTCATGCATGAGGGAGCTGTCAATGAGAGCAAATAGTCAAAAAGGCAAAGTTCAAACTACAGCAAAAGGTCATACATGAGGAACAAACAACTGGAGAAAAGGGAAAAGAAATCAAATGAAAGATTCGAAGCTGATGAAGAACAAGTCTGCAGCCACACATACTTGCCTATTTCTTAAAATGGGGGTTTACCACTTTTCTCTTCACGGGCGTTCTGTTTTGAAAAATATTTGCCACCACATGAATATACAAACTAAATATCTATGGTCCCGTAAAGGGCATGCCAAGACAACAGGTGTTGTTATAGCCTTAACTGAATGGAAATGTGAGCCAACCAAGCCTGAGAATAACAATAACATACAATGACATTGAAAAAAAGAGAAAGATGCACACCTTTGCTACAGACAACCTTTGTTTTATTTGTTTACACATAAACACAAAAATGGAGTTTTTGAACCTCTTCAGCCTCAAAGTTTTTCAAAAGCTCAATTTTTTAGTGCCTCAAAATATCTTTCATGTGGGGATAAAAGGCCAAAGCACTGATTTTTCTGTGTTTTCTATTACCTTTCTAAGAAAACCCCACCAAAACAAACACACACATGTGTAGCACAATATATTTGACATTAATTATTAGCCATAAAGCATTTCTGTGGTCTTTGGGGGGATTACCTTAATTATTAACCACCTTGCAAAAAACCGAAAGCATTCATTTTGAAAACAATCTGAATTATTGAACACGTACAACCCATCAAACTGTTGAGAAGTATTGGCCTTTTTTAGCAGCAATTTTGAAGTGAAGAGTGTGTCAGCAGTATTGGTCAGACTGCGTGTGTCCTATATAAAAGAGTCAAGTCACATTGATTTTGATGGCACAACAAACGCTGACTGAAGTGCTTCACAACAATCAATAAAACAATTAGGAAAAATGAAATTACAAAACAGTGAGATAACAAAATGGGAAAAACATTAAGCATAATTAAAAGCAAAATGAAAACATAGTTATAAAAACAACCAATGCTGTTCAAAGAATAACACTAAACTGAAAAGGCTAAAGAGGAAATATGTTTTAAGACAGCTTTGAGATTTGATAACTGTTATTAAAGCAGAAAACCTGATCTGCTATTCGATGTTATTCAAAGGGTTCAGAGCTGTGACTGCAAAGGACCAACTGGCAGTAGAGGACAGTCTGGTGCTTGGCACTATTAACAGCTGCTGATAAGCTGACCCAGCTATTCGACATGAAGTATGATGCTATAACATCTCTAACCGATACTTAGGGGCAAGCCCACGTAAATCTAAAACCGTACAGACGGGCAAACTTGTTCCACATGAAACAGTAAAGACAGTTTCCTGCTGTTTAGCCACAGCAAGGCTCCAGTTTTAATGACACATATAACAAATTATTCAGTTCAATTTTATTTTATTTGTATAGTGTCATTTTATTCATACAGTCGCCTCAAGGTGCTTTATTGTAAGGAAATAACACAAAAATACAGAGAAAATCCTACTCAGATGGGCCTCTCTATAAGCAAGCAGTTGGCGACAGTGGGAAGGAAAAACTCCCTTTTTACAAGAAGAAACCTACAAAACACACACTGTGGGAGAAAACCAGAGAAAGGTGCGTGAATTACAGTTATTCCAGCGCAGTAGAGGAAAACACATCTATCACCTGGGCTTTTTCTTTTTCACAATGTCTGCTGTGAAAACTGTTCAACTTATAGCACTGACATCACTCGTCAGCTCAGTGGAACAGAGCTACATGGTATGATAAGTCACATTCAGCTTTTAGTGACTGCAAGGTGACATTAATTTATAAACAAATATGGACATCTGCTGTTTTAAGAGATGATGCAAATTAAAAATATCTGATTAACATAAATACCCACTCCCAATACAAATTTGCCAGCATTTACTTTACTAAAAGGGAACAGAAATGCACATCCTTAATTAGCTAATAATATGTTGTTAAGTGATCTGACTGCATTCCACTGAAATATATGAAATTTGGTTAAATAAATTGAATACCAGCCTCTTTCACTGAGCACACACTCAGACAGATGGGTGACAGCAGCTGGTAAGTCAGTAAGCATGCAAGAGTACAATAAATACTCTGTTTTAGGCTTTTTTAATTGATGTGGTATAGTGTCACTTTTCTAAAAGTGAGGCTCTGTGTCATTTTAGCGCACTCTGTTATTGTTCGCTCCCAGGACAGTTAATAAGCCGTCTTTTCAGACTCCAGTTAATAATCATGGGCTGTCCAATAAGACTGACAGAGCTGCAGTGTCTCTCACTATTCTTCCCACACAAAACCTTGTTCTGCGCTAGGAAAGGTGGGTGTGTTGCCATGCAGGGGTAGCTCCATCTTGTGGATCCAACCTTCGCTAAAGCAAAACTAATACAATGAAGAAAACTGAGGGATCCCTTCTCAGAATTCCCATTCACATACTCACAATCAAGTCTATGCATGTGTATAAGTGGGATCATTATCATAACGTGAATAAATATATGCACTATGTCCGTGTAGAATGTTTAAATGCATATAATTGTAGAACACTCACAAAATAAGAGCTTTTTAATATGTTTTAGGTTATTAGTGCTGATTTTGGTGCCTGCCTTTAACACACCTTCATTGGGTCAACATCTCATGAAAAGGTTTGCAGATTTTCATGCATTGTTGGTGAACTGAGCATGAAAACTGATGACTGTGTAATGCTTATCTTCATGCCAGTGACATGCACATGCCCAGAAACTGCTTTTGGAAAAGTCTCTCAAAGCTGGGACGCCTCCCTGCAACGTGAATCATGGACACTAAACAGTCAGGTGATGACACCACGGGAGATGGAGTTGGTTGGTTAGAGCTGCTTAGTGTAGCAACCCTCAATCATCAGTCAGTGCATAGAAAACAGTTTTAACTCAACCTTTAATGAAAGGACTGATTATTTTAAAGCTAGAATTAGAATATAAATAAACCATCTTCGCACTCAGTTACATATACACAAGTGATTCTATCATTGTTTGACTAAAACAGTCATCATTATCTACTTCTTCTTGTAAATTTGTTTGTTTCTGTAAACGGAAATTGTCAAACAACAGTTTTTACACACAAACTCTGAGAAACAAGTCATGTGGCACTGGATTTGATGTATTTTAACGCACCCGTAGCCTGATTTTTACCCCTTGCAGAGCAAAGCAGTGGTTTACTAAATTTTCTACTTGGTGGATTTGTTTTGTTGTCGTTAAAAAAGAGAAGTGATGAGGAAAATATCAGAGTGGCATCAGAATCAGAGACGACATCAGCGTGTCAAAAAAACCCTTGTACTGCTGGGATTTGGTGTGAATTGTGAAGATGTATATTTGGGTGGGAGGTAGGAGGTGTTACAAGCATCAGAGGTGAACTGTATTAATTCTTAATCAGTGTTGATCCCTCCAGAGAAATAAATATGTCTATGTGTAAGTCTGAGGAAAGTTTGGGCCCATGTACATTTACATTTGAGCACAACTTTTTTACAGTCGCCTGCATTGTGAAAGCATGCCAGCTTCTAAAACTTTTAAACTTATGCCATGACAAAATATATTCTCATGCTATAACCTTGTACCTCTACCATCTCTTGGAAGTTTACATTAGAGTTATAAAGCTCATAATGCTACTCTTACAGATTTCCAAGCACTAAGTCTGCTCAGCGTTTCTGTAAAGTCACGGTGATTCTCATTGTTCACCAGCGCTGCCTGAAGCTTACGTTTTTTATTGGATGCTGTAACTCCACAGGGGATTTTTAGTATTCCTCTTCTCATAAATCTTTTTTCTAAGGCCACCGTGTCATCTGCAGTGAATCTAAGGCGTGCCCTCTTCCCCTACAGGCCTTGCATGGCTTTAGTTCCAGCTAAAAGGTGATATTCCTATAAAATGTGTCTATAACCATTTCCATCCTATTACTTCCTCTTATTTTCAGATATAAATGTTTTTTATTGTTTTGGAAGATTTATATGATAAGAGCATGTTAAATGTCAGATCATCTCTGGAGCCCATCAAAAAGAAATTTCTCCCTTAAACATGACTTTATTTAAACAGCTTTTTAAAGTCAAAGGGGATAAAATTGTACATTAAATCAGCAGAGATCATCTTTTTCCCCTATAGCTTTCAGGTAAATGTTACACTGTTGCCCTACACTTATCAACAGTCATAGCACCGAGGAGCTGACATTTAACCAAAGGGTAAAATTTGTAGTTTTTTGTCACAGCCTTGTAGAAGAGTTTTCTTTTTGCCTTAAGCTATTCTAGAAATGCAAACATGTGGTCCAAATCAAAATTGCCAGCAGATCTGCAACAGCCAGTCTTCTTGTTTTGAGTTCATGTGCTCTCTGCCGCACGCCTCGGGGTAAAGCATTAACCACCACATGGAACAGAGGGGCTGCATCTCTGTCTTAACCACCCACCGTTCTACTCACTCGTCGTAGATCAAAAGCCCCGCCGAGTCGTAAGCATTAGAGTAAGAATGCAGAAAAAATGCAAATCACAGCCACATTTTCATTTGAAAGTCTTTTGGGTCTTAAACAACATGAATTCCATTTTTTCTCCAGCAGACAGCAAAGTCTGACGCAGAAATGCTGTTTTTTCTTCAGGTATTTGCACAAGGCCGGTTCCCAACAGACGGAAAACGCCACACATTTAAACCATGACTCACGCCTATGGTGAGACTTTTTTCTAGCAGGTTCAGTGTCTGTTGCAGTTTACATTACCCAAGACATTATGACTCAGATTAAGAGCAAACATACAGTGTCTTTTTTAGATATGCATAGTTTTAAGATTAATACCAACCCCAGAAGAAGAGTGGCCTAATCAGAGAATCATATAAAAAATAAATTTGAGCTGTTGTTCATCTGTTTGTGTTGCTCACTGTATGCCTCTCGTGTGCCTTGTTCCAACTGGGAAGACAGATACTAGCCTGCAGGCTATTAGTTGTAAATCATGATGATCTTAGAATGGGTTTATATAAAATAAATACTTTAAATTTTATAAATTTAAAACACTGGTAGCATTTTGAGGGTGTCATGTTTGTCTGTGTTGTTGAAGGCATTTAATTTTGAAAAGACTGCTACAGAAAACTCATTTCAGCTCAGGGCCGCTGCCACACCGACAAAAGAACCGCTGTGTTAGAGGTCATCCTCTGGCAATTGTACGGACCTCTGTGCTCGGTTCAGCAGCACTGCACTGGTAAAACTGGCTCTGCTTCAGCTGCTGCAGCACAAAGACATTAATTACAACACAAGAAGCTGCTAAGTTGGCAACAGTATGTAACGCTCCAGCTTTCCCCCGCTGTGACATTCACTTTTAGGTATGCTGCCAAAGATTAAAGGGAAAGTAATTAAACTTCTCCTAGCAGAGACAAAATACTACCAGCCGGAAAACCTGATAGAACATACAGGACAAAATCTTATGTAAGTCTTGTTAGTTGCGTTTTCAACTGGCCTGAAGGAAAATCACAGTAAAACATGCTTAAAGAGTGCCCTCTTGAGTCCAAACTGTGATTTTGTATTTATCTGCACCTTTTGACAGGTTACAGCTTTTTAGATAGTAATCTTAAAAATAGCCAGCGTGTCTCTGCCCTGAACCCAAACTGCTTCTGCTTTCACAGAAGAGGAGCCTGATAGCAGAAGACACTGTCTCCCATTGGAAATTTCAGGACCCACAACTAAACCTGCAAACTTGGAGTGAAGAATAGGACATGCAATGAGGTCTATGAGATCTTTAAACCAAGGACCATGCATGTGAGGAGAAGGTTTTTAAATTTAAGTCTAGATTTAACCTGGAGCTCAAGAAGAGACTTAGGAAAATAGATTTCACTTGCTACATTTTGTTAATACTTCATCCATCCGTCCTTTCTCTTGCGCTTGGTTGTGGGGTGGCTGAAGCCTATCCCTGCTGTCATAGAGTGAGAGGCAGGGTACACCCTGAACAAATCACCAGTCTATCATTAAAAAAAGAAATTCAGATAAAGATGTTTCCCATCTGTTTTCCTCATACAAAGATCTTTAAATTCATTCATGCATATTTTTCATTCAGTGTTTTAAGGAAGTGATGCAAAATACCACATCCACAAATGCAAATTTGGTGTTCCTGAATTTTATTTTCTGTTTTTAAGAATGAGTTAGTAAATATATGAGTACTATAAAATACTTATTAGACTTAAAGTTATTGTTCCTTTCTGATATTGCATTTGACATTGCAGGACTGAGTTTAGTGGATCTAGCTTGGAATGTAATTTTTAAAATATGGCCTTATTTGTTTGTTTTTATCCCTCTTTGTGAGGATTCCTTGTGTTGTGTTTTTGTTGTTGCTGTTTTGTATGTGCTTCTGTATACCACATGTGTTAAACTGTCTTCTCATTTCAACTGTCTTAATAAATAGGCTGTAAAATATCCCAAACACGCTGCTATCTAAGGGGGCGCTGTAGCTAACTGAGCCCAGACTGGCCCTTTAAGTCTGACGTTTCAGATTTCCTCCACGTTGGCCGCACATGCGCAGATAGGCCTACCACCTGCAGAAAATTAGAAGCGAACAAGGAAGTCTGCCCCTGAGTACTGAATGATAGGCTGAGTAAAAACAAAAAAACCTCTCCGCCGGAAAGTCGATACTTGGTCACCAGTTTATATCGGCGTGACAAGATGTTTAAAAAACTCAAGCAGAAGCTAAACGAGGAGCAGTCTCCGCAGAGGAATGCGCAGTCACCTCAGCAGGCCCAGGTTAGTTGTTGTGGTGCTCGGAGCTAACTAGCTAAGTTAACGTCTGTTTATACTGCAAAGACTTCACGGTTTGGAAGTGGTTGTCTAGTTATTTCTCATTAAGATAACTCAAGCTGACAGCCTAATAAGCTAACTTGAATTGTCAGTTCGTCCCTTTACTGTCTCGCAAACATTAGCACCGTGCTAAGTCCTTAAGTTAGCAGCTTAACTTAGCTGTCAGCGGTTGGAACAGCTGGAACTGGTAAATCCCGTTGTCCGAGTAGAAGAAAAGTCTCACTTCATACAGCTAATCATCAATTTGTTTGTAGCCAAAATGCCAGCCCGCATTTTTATACTCGCCAGTGACAACATGGGCGTGTCTGAGTTAATGCTTCTTGCATTGGCTGCCAGTGGATGTCAGCTGGAAGCTATATTTGACCCTTGCAAATCCTACTACTCCCAGGCGCCTCTATTAAAAACAATACAGAAGTAGCACACAATTTCAAGTTGGAAGTTTGTCATTGGAAAAGTGCTAGAAACCTCATCAGATCCCTTGCTTTCCTCTTCTGTTAAAAAATGCGAATTGTTCTTTGAAATATGAAACTGCAAGTTTCTTTAAGCTCTCCTAAATATATGTGAAGGACTGAAGGTATGTGTCATAGTTTGGAGGTCCATCATAGTTCAGTTCCAAGTTAATGTAGATATTTTCGCTGCATTTCTCTGTTTGCTTTACATGCAAAAGATCCCCAGTTCAGAACTGGGAGGAGATCCAAATCCAGCCTCGGGGGCTCACAAGCTAGGGCTTGTTCCCTTTCCAGATAAATGAGAGGGCTGCATCTGGCATACAATATGCAGATCCAGCAACCCTTTGGAAGATGGATAGATAAATTACCTTGTTCGAATTGGTTTGGTTCTTATGCAGATTGGCTGTTTTTGAGGAACAAATTTGAAGGCATACAAAAGGTGAAATCCAGTAACAAGAGAACTTACACCCAGCAAGCATCAAGTTTGATTTACTGCCAGGCAACAAAATCAATATTATTGTTATGACTATGTTTTTTCAATTAATTTATTACTATTATTATTACTTCTTTTTCCTTATTACTTATTTGTTTTACAGATCAGCAGTGGAGACCGACGTAACAGCCAAACCCCCCCATTTAGTGATGGCACACCTTCTCCCAGTGACAGAGAGGTGAGCATGGTGTCAGCCTGTGATTCATATCTTTATTTATATATGTATACTTGTGTTCAGACCACAGCCTGCAGAGGTTTCCAAGTCCCTCCCCAGCTTACATTCTAATGATTGTTTCTCTTAGGCTTTAAAAATGTGCTTTGTATGCTTTGTTTATGCATAATGTCTGCTTTATAACATACAAGTCTCTTTTTGATTGCTGTGTTAATTGAAAGTGAACACTTAGTGCTGTTGGTTTTCAGAGTCTTCTGGTTGTCACTAGCAAACTTCTTTGATCCAATTATTTAAAATAATCCAACAATCTAGACATATTGAACCCTGGACTCATGAACATATTGCAGTGCATACAATAGCCAACACCAGATGGGAACATATGAGCCAGACTTACACTGTGGTCATTAATGTTGCAAAGCAGTCAGCACTTGGATTCCATTCATATGGTATTTTAAGTGTCTGAAGTCACTTATTATTATTGTTATTATCATTATTATTATTGTTACATTTTTAAAAGACCCTGTACCACCAAACGAGCAGCTCCTTCTTTAGAGACAATGGAAAGGGCGTTTTAATGGTGTAGAGCAGACAGTGTTTCAGCATGTCTATGAATAATTGATGTATCCTCCTCAGTGTTTTTTGTGTCTCCTGTGACTAGTTGCCATATTTTGCCTCAATAGATACTGACAAGTCAATTCAATGCAGGACTATGCTCCATTAGAAAGAGGTAGATAAGCATAGGTTTAATGGCAGTGACTCTACAACTGATGATGCAACATGTTGTTATTACATCTGTTGAGATTAGATATGGATGTTTACAGTCTTTGTTGTTTTTCAGATAAAAAAAAAAATATCTTAATCACTTTTTCCTTCATTTCAACACTGCAGAACCCTCACTGGAGTAGTGGCACTGTCCCTTTTGGTCAGGTTTCTATGCACTGCTCTCCCCACTTGTGCCTTTGGAAGCACACGTGTTGCTGTTATGTGGCTCGGCAGCCTCAGCGTAGAAGCTTCGTGTAGCATCACAGCATCTTTTCTTCACCTCACGAATCATTAACACTTTGACATCTCTGAAAGCATTTGTTTCATGATTGAAGGCAGATTTAGCCCTTGGTTAAAATTGTGAAGATTACATGAGGAGATGTGAAACTGTTACTCATAACATTACTGTTGATTGAGTGCTTGACTTTTCAGTTTTTCTGATTTTTTTTTTTCTTTTTTTCCCAGCTTATGTAGTATCTCTCCCTATGTTTCACTGTCTTTCTCTTTTTTACTCATCTCAGTCTTTCTCTCTCTTTCTCCGCCAGCCTCCTCTCATCAGGCTGGTCAGCCACTCCCTTCAGGGCTTTTTCACACTCATGCTGTTGTTTTTCTCATTGCTCTCTGTGTTCCTCTCCTTTCCCCACCTTTCGTCCCGTTACTGCACTGATGGGGGTCAGGTGCTGGCCGGGATGATAGCAGAGCCCGCTTTTCTCTCTGAGTATACTATCTTTGCTCTGGACCATTCAAAACGACCCCAAACGGCCCAGGTAGCCAGTGTGGTGAGTTTGTCCTCACTTCCTGCCTCTTTCATCTTTCTTCTTCTCCTCCTCCTCTTGCCCCGTTCCTTCCTCCCGTCTTCCACGCCTTTGGGGAATCGGTAGAGGACTGTTGCCCAAGTAGGGACAGCTTGTTCCCTGCTCTCCGTCTCCTGTTTGCTTTGGATTTAGTAGCAAGAAGGCATCTCATATGTAGGTTAATTTTGCATCTACTAGGTTGTGGTTTACACTGTAGGATAGAAGCTTCTGTGCGTTCTGCCCCGTGTTTGTTTCTTGTCCCTTCTTTCAGTTTGTGAGCTGTCAAAGAAATGAACAGTGCCCATTTGTCTTTAGGTGATCTTTGCTGCTTGCCCTAGAGACCCTTGTAGACCCTTAAATCCTGTTATGTTGCCTGATCGCCTTTGTCCCGTCTCCCCTAAAGTCTGTGTATTTGGAGAGTTGATATTTTTCTTTATGGGACAAGTTTTTAACAAATTAAAATTGAAAATTTTGTCTAACTCTCTAAGTAAACAAACACATCCAAATAGCTGTTTCTTTATTTAAGATATATTTGATGTGACAAATGAAAGTTGGTGTTGCTTGTAACTGCTTATTAATTACTGTTATTAAAGTTAAGGTCTATTTTTTTTGACATTGTCAGTAGATACTAAGCACCAATTGTGAGAACATATGGGTCGTCCGTATTCAGATACATACATTTGTACACACAGCTCTTCAAAATAATTTCTAAACTGCATAAGTCTGCTTTGTAACTAGGTTTGTAGCAGGTAAATGGAGCTCAGTATGAGGGTCATGTGTCAGTAAAATTGAGAGACATTGTTTAATTGTCTCTTAACTCTGCTTGCTCATTTTAAATGCCAACATAGCCCAGTACGCACCCCAGCTGCTGTCATTAACCAGGATTTGTGCGGATATTGTGAGATAATGTAGTGATTATAAAACAAGGACTTTATTACTTCAGCACAGCTGTTTCAGAATGACTGCCAGTCAACTTGTAGTGTTATTGTGCCAGTTATCAGAGAACAAAACGAAAAATATGCAAATGAAAGCAACTGTTTGATGAATTCAACTGCAATAAAATACGAACCTCAAGAGACTGAACTGAGATGGTATCAGTCAGCAGTCTGGCTGTGTTTAAGTGGAGCCATGAATATTTAGAATTTATTAACAATGTCTTGACCGTCTCATAATGATTTATTTGGTTGATCTGTCTGGTTCACCTCTTGCCAGATGCTGCTTATGATCTGTAGTTTGGAAAGAGGGGAAGCCTTAAATTCTGCTGCCTCTTCATTATGTGTATGGTTAATGACACTGATTAAGATGCAGTTACTCTTTGACCTTTGCATCGTTCTTTTATGTAACCTTTGCTTTGACATTTGCATGATATGTAATTTAAAAGTCTAAGTCTAAAGGGATCATTAGATTCCTGGTATAGAGTCGTAGGAGTGTTGATGTGCTAAAGCCACAGATACAAATGTCCATCACAGTCACTTTCACATGTTAGCGATGTGACATAATCTTGATTTTTGGATCTCATTATATTTACATTTACCCATGAAATCATTTCATAGATTTTTTTTTTTTAATATTTGTTTGTTGTTGTTGTTGTTGTTGTTTTTACTTGTTCTGCTAGCTATGTTTGTCTGTTGACTGGAGGCTTCTGTCTTAATTTTTCTTTATATTTTTAATGGTACTTTGTGGAGTTGGTGATAGTAACTCTTCTGAGTCACAACGTTTTGTGGTCTGTGATCTGTTTTGAATTTGGTTTCTGATTTGTGTCTGTGAGAATTATGTTTGATCTTGTGGTCCTGAAATAGAGGCACTCAAGTGCCCTGGTTTGGTAGGTTTACATTTGGTGTACCGTTCTGAAGTAATTATCCGTGAGTCATTGTCCATTTTTTTTTAATATGACTGAAAATAAGCAGACATGAAGGGCATAATAGTGAAAGGCAATGCTATAAATACTCCATTTTAACCTCCAGCAAAACCAGTCGAGCAGCCATCTGGGGGTGATGGGAAATAACAGAGAAATAAGAGCACAGGAACACAGGACGAAATATAAAGGCGCTAATGGAGTTGTCTTGCAAACAAACAAGTTCCTTTTTATTGCTAATCACTCAGACACCTTGCATGTCATTGAAGTCTTGACAGTAAAACTTTAGCAAAGGTCACATTTCTTAAAAGATTGAGGCCTGCTGTGTTTGTTCACATGCTGACATTCTTTTTTTTTCTCACTACTTTTGCTGACTCTTTGCTTTATACCCAAATTTCTCTTGTTCTTCACACACATGTACAATAACTAAATAGATCCACTTAAAAAAAAAAAGTCTAGTGGTAGTGGTCACTGGGGTCTTGATCATAATCACGAAGCTCTTGACAGGCTTGGTTGAAAGCAAGCGTTCACATGACTAGCTGTGCAAACGAAGCGGAAACAAGTAATCCACAGGAAGGAGTAGCTTGGAGCTGGACAAGGGAGGAGAAGAGTTGCTCACTTTGATGCTGCTTCTAACAAATCAACTAAACCAACTAAGCTGCTAAATGTTCCCTCACATCAGTTGTGACGTTGTCCTCCTGTAATGCAGCTGCACACAGCACTGCCAAGCATCTTTAATTCAAACACAGCTCTCCTACTTGACTTTTAACTATTTGTTCTGACCTCATGGCTGTTTGTAGTTTTGTCTTAACCCCTTTTTGTTTATTCTACAGTAGAGATGCCTTCTTTTGTGTATTTAACCCCTCTGTTTTTTCCAAGTTGCATGAGGGTACCCATTGCCCCTGCATTGCTCCCAGCAATACTAATATTGCTCCCTCCAGAGTAATCAGGGAGAGCCACGCTGGGTGTGGATGACTAACTGGCCCAGGACAAGTTTGCTGATACAGCTGCCCTTTTCCTCATAATCTCATCTTTATTTTTTGGTCTTTAGAGTGCCTCTAAAGGTGCATTGAGGTCTCCCAGAGGCAGCATCAATGGGGATGGAAGTACTTCTCCTCATGTAAGAGTATTACCAAGCCACCTCTTTAATCTCTTCAATGTGATATTACAGTGTTTTTGCGCATTCATTAATGAGTTTGAGATCTTTATTTTTTGTTTTGGTTTGTAACAGAAAGAGGAGCCACAGTCATTTGCCCAGAAACTACAGCTGAAAGTGCCCTCAATGGAGTCATTGATTCGTAGCGGAGCCAGTCGGGCGGAAAATCTGTTTCGCTCTCCATCTAAAGACAACCTGGTCCGAACTTCATCACGCGAATCCCTGACTCCTTTGGGAGAAAACGAGTCCCCCAGTGCCCCGGCATATGATCCACCCTCGGACATTGAGAGCGAGGCCGAGGAGCAACCAGGAAGTGTAGAGTCTCTGTCCAAAGAGCAGTTGTTACACCGAATGCTTAGAGTAGAGAGGAGCCTGGGGAAGTACAGGGGGAAGTATTCGGAGGTAAGAAACAGACAGGATGCTTGAAGAGTAAAGTGTAAAGTCTGTACATGAATATAACTCCTACTCATCTTTACATCTTTGTCATGCAGCTGGTTACTGCGTACCGTACCGTACAGCGAGAAAAAGAAAAAACGCAGGTACATTTTACATCTTTTTTTTTTTTCCAGTATTTTTCTCATCTGATGTTTTTTGGAAAAAGAGAATAACATCTGAACTGATCCAATGTACATTTTTGTTCTCCCCAGGCCATCCTCAGTCAGAGTCAAGATAAAGCACTGCGCAGGATAGGGGAACTACGAGAGGTATGACTATATGCTATGGATGTTTTTGTGTCTTTAGATTAAAATCATTTTTTAATTAATACAAACTGCACAAATGAATGAATAATCTACTGTATAGGAGCTTCAGATGGACCAACAGGCCAAGAAACACCTGCAAGATGAGTTTGATGCTGCGCTGGAGGAGAAAGACCAGATGATCACTGTGCTACAAACACAGGTGTGTGGATGGTGGTGGGAAAATTAGCCAAAGCTTTTCTGCTGTTTAGGATTACAACTTTGGAAGTATGGCTTATTTTAAACACCGTACAAACCCAGAACAGTGTTTAAATGTAACTTTTAAAAAAATTTACTTTAAAACCTGCTTTAATAATAATTTCACATTAATCCTTTCAGTTTAAGCATGATAATCACTGCAGCGATGTTCTGGTATAAATGGTTCTTGAGTTTTGAATAAATGTGACATTATTTAAAATCAGAGACAAATGAAGTGCAGAGGTTTTGTATTTAAAAGTTTCTCAGACCAAACAGGAATGCTTCACTTGCCTTGAAAATGAGTAGGTTACCTGCAATCAAAAAGCTGAAAGAACCATGTCATGCACAAACAGTCATGTAAAAATCAAGAGTTGTTTGAGACTGCATATCTACATCTTGCAAATTTGTCCATACAATTTTAGTCGTCCTGCTAACAAACAGCCAAATGGAGAAAACCTCCATAGCAGGAGTAATGAATCTGTATAACTATAACTCTGAGTTCAATTGCAGGGAACAATAACAGATCTGTCTTAAGTTGCCAAAGGGACTGTGATTCATTTATTGATCTTTGTTCCTCTAAGGTTGCTCTGTTGAAGAAACGGCTCCAAGTGGGCCCCGATGGCTCGCTGCCCCCTGAAGGAGAAGTTCCTCAGTCTGAAGCTGCTGAAGTCTCTGCTTCTCCCACACAGAGTCCTTTGAAGGAGAACGAAGTAGAGCCTGAAGTCACTGAGGGTAAGTGTATTTATTAAAATATATGGTTATTTAGTTGCCTCTAGCAAGGAGTCACGCTGTGTGAGCACATTTTTTTTTCTAAGCAGTGAATTTTAATTTCTGGACAGGAGAGGGCAACAGTGACCCAACTAAACTCATGGAGGCTCTGCAGAAGAGAGTGAAGAGGCAAGAAAACTTGCTTCAGAAGTGCAAGGAAGTCATGCGTACACACAAGGAGCGAAGCGCCCAGCTTAGCAGTGAGAATGAAACTCTGCAGGAGCAGCTGCAGGAGCGACTGCATGAGTTGGAGAAGATGAAGGTGGTTACCCTGTGTTTTTCAGAAATGATAGTTTGGAGTGATAGTTGGAGTGTAGTTATACTTTAATATTAGGACGCTTTCAGTCAAACAAAACTATAAATTTTGGATTAAATATACACAGAATTACAGCAACAATAAGTTAAAGTGCCCAGATATTTCAAACTGATTTCCCAGAGATGAGTGCTTGCTATAAACCAAGTAGTAAACTATAATTATAAAGAGGTTTGATTAAAGTGGGGATGGACGGTAAGGACTGAGCAGTGTGTTTAGAGGAATTAATACTGTGCCGCAAACTGTCTGCCAGAGTCTTTATGGTCCGCTGAGTATGTGACTCCATTATCTCGTGACACAGCAGATCGCTGTGGTTCTCAGAGTCCGAACATCCAAATTCTCTGGCTGAGCTCCAGAGTGAGGGTTCATGTCATGTCAGCGTGACATGACTGAGCCATTGTTTTCATTGATTTCAAAACATTTTGCTGCAGTGGTATGATCGGCTCGTGTAGCTTGTCCTTAGTCGCTCTGATGTTTTGCAGCGCATGATAACAAGTGGTTGTTGTAACAAAGCCATTGAAATAATAGACAGCTTGTATGTGCCGTCACTTGATTGACTTGCTTTCATTTATTGCCATAATTTTTTTTTGGGGGGGGGGGGGGGTTTGTTGTTGTTTTTTTTTGTATGAATCCACAGCTTGTTTGGGAATGGAGGCCTGTCCTTTGTCAGGGAAAGCAGAGGTTAACAGGCATTTAGCCCTCCTAAAACAGCATGAAGGGATCCTGGAACTGCTGGGCTGTCCTTCTCTGCTTCAGAAAAATATCCCATAAAGCAGAACATCTGTCTACTTTTCCAGACCCTAACTTCAACTATTTTTGAATTCATGTTTTAACTGTGTGTTGCCATCCTTGAGTATTGTATGCTATTTGGTCTTTCTTTGTCTCTTTGTTTATTCATATGATACGTTTTGACATTATAAAAACATTCTGTTAATCACAGTGCTGCATACATACTCATGCCGTTGGCACACTTGTGTCAAACAACAGAGAAACATAGCCCAGCATTTCCTGTTTAGTAACTGCTTGTTAAAGTGCGGTGCCACAGAGACATGGCTACTACATGCCACGGTTGCAAGAGTGAGCTGTAATTTGGGTTGACTTGTTGGTTTAGTTGGCCATGTATACACACTGGTTGTTTGGCTTGTGGGTGAGGCATCCTGGGTGGTACAGAAAGCATCTGATTGGGAAGTTATCAGAGCGAACACGTATACAGGATGTAGGAAGCGGTGCATTGTGAAGTGGCATTCATGCCATTAGGACACGTGTGACTTTTTTTATTTTTAATTCTGTCGATTGTTTTGTCTTTAAAGGAACTACACACAACAGAGAAGACTAAGCTGATCACTCAACTGCGTGATGCCAAGAATCTCATTGAACAGCTGGAGCAGGACAAGGTTAGTGAGGAGCTTTGAGATCTGGATTGAAGGTTCTTCCGTTTCAGTTATGTGTGTATGTGTGTGGCCGCGTGTGTGTTTTTTATTCTGCTGTTGAGTAGCTTCAGACTCATATTGTTTAGCTTAAACTTTGACCCCAGCACTGCAGGATGTATAGCAGTTCTGCGAGGAATGCTGAAAGCTCTTAAAGCCATAACACAATTAATAGCACAGGGCTGAGTTTTACAGCCCTCGTTCATGGAGAGCAGATCAACATAAGCTTTAGTGTTGATTCCTGTGCTCAGGGTGTACAGGTAAAGGGATGATTTGTCTTTCATGGGGTACTGGTTTTTTTGCCTTTCAGGGAATGGTCATTGCTGAGACCAAACGGCAGATGCACGAGACGCTGGAAATGAAAGAAGAGGAGATTGCACAGCTGCGCTCCAGGCTCCAGCAAGCTATAGCCCAGAAAGAAGAAGTACAGGAACAGAAAGAAAAGGCTGAGAAATCGGGTACGTGCTGTCCATGTCAGGTAATGTACAGAAAAGTTCCCTTTTTTTTAGATATGTTTGTGATTTTTTTTTTTTTCCCCCTTCCAATAGCTTTTGAGGAACTTGAACGAGCACTGGGTGTAGCTCAGAGGGCAGAGGAGGCTCGAAAACAGCTGCAGGTTCAGCTGGAGGAGCAAGTGAAAGAAATCGAAAGGGCCAGTGAGGAAGAGAGGAAGAGCCTGCAGCAGGAACTCACACGAGTCAAACAGGAGGTTGTCACCATCATGAAGGTCAGGAAAGGACTTCTCCTGAATATTTGTTTATTGATCGAATAAGAATGAAGTCGAGAGGTGACTGGGCCTTTGCATCCGTGGTACCTAGACTCTGGAATAGGGATGGGTATCGTTTAGGTTTTATCCGATACCGGTGCCAAACCGGTACTTTTGAAACGGTGCCGGTGCTTAAACGGTGCTCAAACCGGTGCTTAAAGAATGGAGAACACAAAATTGGTCCAAAAACCTCTCATGTTCAGCTGTTTTTTTGTAAAAAGATAACAATGTTAGCCTTTTCTGCAGCTATATGGCATATATGGTATCACTCTTGGTAGGAAGCAGTGCTTAAACAATGGAAAAAACACAAACTTTGTCCAAAAACCTCTCATGTTTTCCACTTTTTCTTTGGTCATTTTAGCCGTTTTGGCCAGGGTGAAGGGAGTATCTGCCATCAAACAAGAAGACAGCCGCATGTAACTACGACGGTGTTTGCTAGTTCACCTTACATGCATTAATGTAATAACGTGGTTAGCCTACTCAACGTAAATTACACACAAACAATATTAAGCTACTCACGCAGAGAAGAACGGCTGCTGCTGCCATCATCATCCGTCATCATTTCTGCTACACTGGCAGGGCTAGGGGCCAGGACTCTACTCTTCGGGTTTTTGGGGGATGTTGCTAACTCCGGGTCCGATAACAGGCACCACACCTGCAGTAGATGCGCTCGGTGTGAGGTCTCGCAGCAAACTATCAAATACGGCGCATTTTTCGGCTTTAAAAAAAACCCGCTATGCGTCGCCAGGTGTTTCATCAGATTTGAGGTGTTACTTCCTTTGACAGTATCACAGTATCAGCTTAAAGCACTTGTTGCAGGCTGCTGAGTTTGCATCTTTTGCTGTGAAGTACAGCCAGACTTTTGACCGCTTCGCCTTGGGCATTTTTAATCTGTAGCTCTGCTCTAAAAGAACGTATGTACCTGGACCCGCCTACTATCCTCGGAAACGTAAAATGATTGGCTAGAATTCAAAGTGTGTGACATCTCAGGAAAAAAAAGCACCGGAATAAAGCACCGAAATGTGCGCTGCTTTTCGGTCTGGTTACTACCGTTTATGTCAGAACCGGTGCCATCACGGCACCGGATACCGGTACCCATCCCTACTCTGGATAGACTCGGCAATACGAATATGAACAGGGAGGTTATTCCAGTCTTTTAAATCACGTCTTAAAATTTATTTTTTGACTTTGGCTTTTGATTCTGTCTAGTTGGCTAGTCTAGCTTGTTGTGTTGTTACCTATTGTTTGTTGTCCTCTTTTATTGTTTGTTTTAACTGTCTCATGCTTTTACTGACTGTGAAGCACTATGGTCAACACTGTTGTTTTAATATGTGCTATATAAATTTTGATTTGATTTGAATAAGTAATTAGCTGCAGTCATATTTCTAGATTTATCCAAAGAATTGGCTTCTTTGGTAGTTTCTTTGAAAATGATATATAGTAGCCACAGAAGTACCAACATTGACTCAGTAGTGTAAGCATTTACATTAAAAAGAATTTAATGTGTATAAAATGTTACACTGCTGTCATGGAGAGCAGTAATATCACTTTGTTTCACGAGCTATGATCCTCTGTATTTATATTTACCAGTCATATTTTTTTTAACCAATATTAGAAATCATCAGAGGAAACTGTGGCCAACATGGAAAAGCTCCACAGTGAAGCTTTGGCAGCTAAAGAAGAAGAGATGAAAGAGAAAATCAACAAAGCTGGGGTTGGTGCAAAATGTTTTCCCTTATTCAGTTTAGCAACAAAACCACTGTATCAAATAAGAAAAATATAACTTTAATATTTGTATTTTTTTAAATGCTGTTTAGGAGCAGTGCAAAGAGGAGTTTGCACAGCTGGCTAAGGAACGGGAACAGCAGGCCGCTCTGGCTCTGGAGGACGCAGAGTTACAGAAGACGGCTTTAAGGACAGAAGCTGATAATAAGGTTAAGGAGATCCAGCTGGAGCTCGAAGCTGCAAGGACTGTGAGTTTGTTTGTTTATTTGGTTTTTTGGTTTATTTTTAATATTGAGAAAAGCAACAGCTGGCACACTGCAGAGCTTCGTTTTTACCTGTTTATTACATCTTTGTGGATGTAACTTGTTCTTTCATATTGAATCTGCTAATCACTGACCGATTGCTTTGAGGTTCAGAACTTATTTTTATTTAATTAATTGGCAAAATAACTTGAGTATGCTTGTGTTTATTTGGTTCTGCAGTAACACGCCACACACACAGAAGTGAGCAATTTTCAATGTGTAAATATTTTCACAGTCTACATTTAATATGTAATGCTGTCAAGCATGAAATCCTTATGTACTTGAAGCTTTTACAAAGTTGGTAGTAATTGAACTGTGTCACAGCTTTATTGTTAAAAAAAATATCTTAATAACCGTCAATGTGTTTTTATAGCTGTGTCAGTTCTGTGAATGATTAACTGTAGCAGATTAGCGGAAGAATCTAACCACCTCCATGTATGTGATTGCAGCGGATATTGGAACTGGAGAGCTCTGTGAACAAGATCTCACAAGAAGAAGCGGGTCTCTCCCATGAACTTTCCAGTCAGCTGGAGGAACTGAAGAATGAACACAAAGAGCAAATCTCTGCATTAGAGGAAAAGCACCACGAGCAGCTGGAAAAGCACAAGGGCACCCTAACCCAGCAGCATAATGCTGCCCTTGAGGAGCTCAAGGAAAGACACAGGGCCGAAATGGAAACCCTTCTGAAAGACAAGGAGCTGCAGTTCCAAGCACATGTCGAAGAGATGAATCAGAAAACTCTAGAGAAACTGGATGCAAAGCAGGCAGAGTTAGAGGCGCTGTCTGCTGAGCTTTCAGAGGTGCTGAAAAGTAAACAGCTTTTGGAGGAGAAGCTGTCAGCTGCTGAAGATGCTCATAGTTTAGCGCTACAGGAACACGAGACGAGGTTTCAAGATCAGGTGTCAAAGCACAGCGAAGAGCTTGAAAATGTCAAACGTGAGCATGATCAGTCGCTTGGCGGAATAGAGAAAACTCTGAAGGAGGAACTTAATGCATTGAAAATTGTTCTGAATGAAAAGGAGAAGGAAATTGAACAATACGTGCTTAAAGAAAAAACACTACAGGAGGAATCACATTCCACTGCACAAGACCTAGAAAGCAAGATTAAAGAATTGGAAGCGCTGCAGCAAACTTTATCAGAATCCCAGCTGGAAATTGAGAGTTTAAAGGAATCTAATGCACAGTTAAATAAGATAACAGAAGATCTTGATAAGTGCAAGAAAGAACTGACAGATGTGGAGCATCAGTTGGAAGCTGCAAAGAATGAATGCCAACAAAAAGAGAAATCCCTTCAAGAAACTGAGCATCAGTTAGAAGAGAGCAGGAAGGAGCTCTTGGAGAAAGAGAAGTCATTTACATCAGAACTGAACACTAAGCTGGAAGAACAAACACGCCTCAAGAAACAGCTGGATGACGAAAAAGCTGCCCATGAAGCAAAGCTGAAAAACACTATAACTGATATGGAAGATAAACTGAAATCACAGGAAACCAAAATGGAAAAATTCAAACAGAAAGCAAAAGAAATGCAAGAGAAATATAAGAAAAAGCTTCAGCAGAATGAAGAAAACATGAAGAAGGAGCTTGCAAAGAAGGAAGAGGAGCTTCAGCAGAAAGAACAGCAAGTTCAGGAGAAAATCGTAGAGATGGCCCAGAAAAGTTCCCAAGGCCTCAGCAATGCAGTGACAGAGCTGCAGGATAACCATAAGGGGGAAGTGGAGAAACTACATGCCACTCATAAGCATGATATTATAGACCTGGAGCGCCGTTGGCAGGAGCGGTTAGGACAGCAGGAGGAAGAATTAATGGAGAAACATTCAGTCATACTGCAGGACAAAGTCCAGGAGCTGGAAGAAGTGTCTCAGCAGCTTAGCAGAAGCAGAGCGGAGAATGAGCAAGTAATGGGTGAAATAAGGGGTTTAAAGGAAGACCTGGCGATCCGAGAAACCACTGTGCAGAAGCTGCAAGAAGAGCTTAACGAAGCAGCGCTTAAACTTGAAAGTTTGGCAAAGAGTGAAGCGTTGCTAAAAGAACAAATAGAGTCAGTGGAAAGGAACCTTAACCAGGCGCTCGGTGAGAGAAACGCCCTCCAAGACAAGCTGAACGAGACGGAGGAAGAGGGCAGAGAGAAGCTGAAGGCTTGGTCAGATAAGTTGAATGAAGCGGAAAAACAGCTTGAAGCGCTGGAAGGTGCCAGATTTAAGGAAAGTGCAGACTTGCAGAGTAAATTTGAGGAAACTTCCATCCAACTGAATGCCAAGGAAGCAGAGTTACAGCAGCAAATGATTAAGATGAGCAACCAAATAAACCATTACTGTAAGGACGTTCAGTTGAAAGTTGTGTGTGGATCTAATGAACTTCAGCAAAAAGTGGAGAGTAGGTTGAAAGAGCTGGAAGATAAACTGCTCTCTGGTCAGAAAAAGGTGGTACATCTTAAAAACATTATCCTTACTAAAGCAGATCAAATTTGCACTTTAGAGGAGAGTGTTCGCCAGCACACCGAGGAGAATAAAAATCTATGCATTTCATTAGAACAGATGACTGCTCAGGTAAATGCTCATATGGAGTACATCAAAGCCTTAACACATGAGGGAGAGACTCATTCTCAGTCCATTAGTGAACATGTACAGAAGATTGAGGAGCTCAGCGAAGCAAACAAAGTCATATCAGAAACTTTGAAAGCAAATGAGCTGCATATCAGTAGCTTGGAAAGCGTTGTCGGTGACTTAAAAAATCAGCTAGCAAGTAACATAAAAGAGAAGGAGGAAGCCATAAATCAGCTGACGCAGCAGTATGAAGAGGAGAGGCAAAAGGCCGCTGCTCAAATGGAGAGACTGGATCAGGAGAGACAGTCTGCTTTAGAGCAGGCGGATACACTCAGGACCAGTCTGTCTGAGTTAGAGATGAAATTCACACAGAGCAACAACACTACCGGATCTCTGCAGGCCCGGCTTGAAGAGCTGGAGCGAGAGATCGCCGAAAAGAATGAAGCTTTGCAGCGGCTGACAGCAACAATTGACAATCAGTCCGTCAGCAAGTCTGAGATGGACCAACTGTTGAGTGAGAAGGAGCAAAAAGTCAGTGGACTTACCGTAGAGCTTGAGAGTTCCATCAGTCGACTTGGTGAGCTTCAAGAGCAGTTAGACCTAAAGACGAAAGAGTGCGAACAGCTCACTTCTGACCTCAAACAGCAACACAGCATCATTGAGAATGAGAAGCGCGAGTTGGTTGAACAGCTGCAGATGCAGTGCACCCAGAAAGGTAATTTAGAGCAAGAGATGGCCGAAAAACTTCAGGCCCTCAAGGAAAGCAACCAGCAGTATAAACAAAAGCTTGAAAGTCAAAGGGAGGAATTTGAAAGGTTGAAAAACGAGATTATCAAGAGCAAGGACGAGAGTCTGAAGGAAACTGAGGAGAGGTTGTCTGAGAGCACTCGGAAAACGTCTGAGCTGAAAAAGAAAGCTGAGCAGAGAATCAGCCAGGTTACAAAACAGTTAACGTCACAGCTTGAGGAAAAAGAGCAGATGATTACAACCCTTCAGACTAGCCTGGGTGAACTTAAGAACAATGAAATTTCTGTGCAAAAACACACAGAAACATTAGAAGAGAAAACAAAATCACTGGAGGATGCTCTCGTCAAGCTTAAGGAAGAGCAGGCCAAACACCTTGAACAAGTTCTGCATAACGAGAGGCTTGAGAAAGAAAAGTCTTTAGAGGAGTTGAAAGTCATGTATGAAGATAAGCTGACCTCACTTCAGAGTGACGCAGTGCAACAGGGGCAGCTCAAAGACACTGAATCAGCATTACACGAAATCGAGGCAAAGCTAAAAGAAGCAGAGGAACAGAACGGAAACCTTCTCGCAGAAATAAATCGCCTGAGAGGAGAAATTAGCGAGAAGGATGCCCAATTGGAGCAATATCAGGCGACTGCTAGGGAGGTCCAGAATCCATCAGAAACTGAGGTAAAGGTGGAATGCAGCAGCATGCAGCAAACCAAGAGTGTGATGGAAAACGAGCTGGAAAACCATGCTCCTGCTCAAGAGGTGCACGATGAGGACTCTTTACAGTCTCTGAAGAACAAACTGAGCCAGGTGAAGAACGAGAAGGACAAAATCCACAAGGACTTCGTCAGGCTGCAGAAAGATATGCGGTCACTGAGGAAGGAGCATGAACACGACCTAGAATACATGAAGAAGGAGCTGTTGGAGGAGAATGAGAAAAAGCTAAAGTAAGGCTTAAAAATGATAGTGAAAAATCCCTTGTCTGTATAATATTAGATTTTTTGTTGATAGTTACTAATTACATTTACTTTGCGCTCTGTTCTAATAGGCTGGAATTAGAAGATTTGGAAATGAAGCACAACTCTGCAATGAAGCAGATAATGAGGGAGTTCAACGCACAGATGTCTTTGAAAGAGAAGGAGCTCAACACAGCAGTGAAGGAGGCCATCGGTGAGGCAAAAGAGAATAATGCTCAACCAAATTAAACCAACAAGATTTACAAGCAAAGGAAACGAGCGGTCGAAATTGTTCACTTTTGCTGTGGTCAGAATGTTTCAGTACTGCACTTTGATTATGTTTTAAACAAACGACTGGCTTAAACTAGACGATCAAAGTAAATATGACTCACGTTCTTGATCAACAGTAAGATGGGACGACTGTGTTGTGACATGGGAGCATTAAGGGATTACTGCTTGTGGAAGAAATGTTTCCTTCATGTTAAAATCCAGTCCAAAATTAGAGGCAAGTGAACATATAAGTTGTGTTTTTATGCACTTGGCTTCTTTCTTTTTTTTTTCTTGATTCAGCAAAAGCTCAGAGTGTTGAAGAAGAGCTCATCAGTAGCCATCGTGATGAAGCGAGCCAGCTGAGGAAGGTGATTTCCCAGAAAGAGGATGACTTGCACAAAACTGTTCAGAAATATGAACAGGTTATACAGGTACTATTAAAAACTCATCCTATTTGTTTTAATGGGGTTATATTATAGGGTGCACTCCTTTGTAGACACCACCCATCGACTGTTACTGTTTGGATTTATATGTAATATCTCTCTGGCTGCCTTTTAAAGCATAATTAAATTGCAAAGAGGATCTGAGGTCTGAAACAGCGCAGTGCCCTCACTGAGTGATTTGCAGCATACTTGAGTTGTGATGCTGAGATGATACATGGGAAATGACTCAGTCGTTGTTCCTTTTTATTTATTTGTTTGTTTTTTTCAGAGTCGAGAAGAGGAGATGGGAGACAGAGTGTGGCAAGTTCAGAAACAACTGGAGGAGTTGCAAGCAAGAACGCAGGACACTTCGGAGGTACAAATAATGTTGACCCACTGTTCTTCACTGGCCAAACATCTGTTATAGCTGTCACAACTGGCTGTGCTTTGGATGTTTTTGCTTGTAGAAAATCATGCCTGTAACTGTATGTAGTCCATTTTGAAATGGAGGGAGGGGTGTGGAGTAAATTTATGTAGTGATTCTGTTGGAGTCATATGTCACTTCACTCTAGCTGTATGAAATCACAGCATTTCGGCTCCCTTCTGGGAAAAGTCTGGAGTTTAAGGGAAGCAGTTCTAGCTCTGAATGAGCCTAATCCAGATGCATTTTTGTGTCTGTATAAACATTTTCAAATGGTCTAGTACAAAGTTCACATCCAGATTGACAGACTAGGCAGTTATCGTTCATCTTTTTCTTTGGGTTGCTTCATAATTGAAGATATCCGTCTAGGAGCTCAGGGACAGTTTTCCTACATAGTTTTCTCTGATCAGTCTCTCGCTCCGGTCGTGTGGCCTCTCTCCAAAGCGCGCCGGATGCTGCGAAGCTCGTTTGAATCACTCAGGAATGTTCTCCGGAGAAAATGGAGATTGTCAGGCAGCGGCCAGCGTCAGTCCCTGTTCTCAATTAATATCATGCGAGGTGATTGTAGACATTAGATTTATTCTGCAGCGATACTGTCATGCAACATGTGCATAGTGGAATGGAGCCAGATGAGACGAAAGCACTCCGGGGAGACATTTTAGCCAGGTGTTGAGGTGCCATGAGACCCCTGCAGTGATTCTTCTACCTTTTGCGCACATGTCTGCATGCACACAAAGACAAAGAATTATGCTGCTCTCTCTGCTGCATTTTTCCCAGGTGAGGTAATAACTTTATGGGTGGATTGTATGGCGTTCAGCTCAGGGAGGCCTCACAGTGGGTCAGTGTGTCCCTCCACAGAGAGAGGAGACTAAATACAAGCACACTTGAGTCTTTGTAGACTACAGTGTGTTTAAACAATGCTCTTAGTCCATCTTTTAAAACCTTCTGACTCGTGTCTGTGGTTCTTAACTCCAAGCACATTTATTTCTAGTGGAGACATCAGTCTGTGAAACTGGTCGTCCATGAGTGTATTATATATACATGTAATTTCTCAGCGCTTTAGCTTTAGAAAATGTTATTCAAACAATTCTAAATTGTTCGGGAACTATTTTCAGCAGCGGATAAATACACATTTGAGTTATGTTGATGTCAGTAAATGCAATTCTGTGCTTTTAGAAGACGGTGGAGCTTCTCAGCACAGAGGTCTGAAATAATATGGATACAGGGGTGGCACTAAATGTGTCATTACTGTAGTTTTCACATCCTTTTTTTTTAAATCAGGTTGAAATGTTGATTTAATTAAGGTTTGGTTCTAACACACAATGTCTTCTTTCTCTCTTCCTCTCGTTTTTTTGTTTGTTTTTTTGTTTTGTTTTTTCATTTTAGGAACAGATGACCCCAGAAGAACTAAAGGTATACTTGTTTATTATATGCTGGTTTCACTGTTCCTAGCGTACAATTAAATTTACTAACATGCCAAAAATATAACGTACACATTTCATATTTTCTGATTCCTGTCCCTCTTGATCTCAGGCTCAGCTCGCTGAAAAAACGACGTTGCTGAGCGAGGCTCGACTGAGAGAGCAGCAGTTTGTTGAAAGAGTGAGTATCGGACCCCCTTGGTGGCTCTTTCTGAGGACACCAAATCCATCGCAGTGTATTCCCAGGATTCTGTGGCCTCCAGCAAGAGCAGCTACTGCTCTCCTGCTGCATCAACTTAATTACACAGCACATCTGTTTACATTTGGTTTAACCCCATAAACAATCAGAACAACGCCTCCAACAGCTTTTCTCACACACACCATCGTTCTCACAAGCATCCTGCCCTCCACTGAGGATGGCCACCAAAATGCTTATGTCCTATTTAGCAATTACTCTAATGCATAGAATTAACCCACTGGGTTAAAGAGTTTTTAAATAATCTGTGCATGCTTGTTTGTTTCTCCACGCTAGATTCACTCGCTCGAGGACAAGATTAAATGTTTCCACCGAAACACTGTTGTAACCCATCTCGGGAGCACATTTAAAGGTAACACCATGAATCACTTAGTTCTGCTTCTTGATCCAATTTCCTTATAGATTTTCACAGCAGAGATGACATGCGTAACGCTTGAGCACAGCCCACTCTCATGGGAAAGCGTAACGTATGCTGTGTGGTCTCTGTAGGGGCGGAAAAAGGGCCACCTAACCTTTTTTAGTGTAATAAAGGATTTTAAAGACAGACCATGTGATTATATTTTGTGTCAACACGTGAAAGTTACAGTAAAAGTGTAGCTGCTCTTTAAGATCTCAGTTGGTGTTTTGACACTGCCTAATCTGACAGTTAACACATTGTTCCAGAGATCAGGCAGGAGGTGCAGGTCCTCAGCAGTGTGTGCCGGACTGCTTTAGCTATGCTTTTGATTATGGTTTAGCTAGCAAAGCAGGATTTTTAGGCTTGCTGGTAAAGATAAGAGCTGGGGTTATAATTAAAGCTAGACTACGGGTTGAGGGTGTATATGTATATGTCGTGGTTTAGGCTGAGGGAAACCTCTGGAGGTTGACCGTAAGTCAGTGCAGTCTCCAAGTATACCACAACCCAACTGCATTTCATCTGTGTGAGAGTATTTGGAGAGATTGAGTGAGTCCTCTCGGACCTTCTCTGGTGCTGTAATAAAGAGAATCTGCTGTCAGAAGCGGGGGGGCGGGGGCGGGGTGAATAAGCCATGCTTAGATTTAATGGATTTTGCAGATTGTGGCCTAAACGTTTCCTATGCGGGACACTGCAGCACGCAGATTTCTCAAACCTTTCTTATCCAGTACATATATATTGCTCATATTCATATTTAAAGCCGCTGATGACTCAGTTGAGCTTGCGTAAACCACCTTGAGTTGTATTAGGTAGGAAATTGATCAGAAAGCTGTTGAAATCTGCTTTCCTGTGTGGTTGATGTGAAAGTTGTCCTAGGTGGGGCAACATAGGGTCAGGGGGACAAAGGGCATGGAATTTATTGGTGACCCATTACTCCACACCAGAGATCAAAGACTTGTTTGCACTGCTCTATCACCTTTTCCTGTACTCTAATCGCACAGTCCTTCTGGGCACATTCAGGCACATTTGAGGATGTTTGAGTGATTATTTCCAATAGGCACAAAGCGACTGGATGTTGTTCCATAATAAAGCTCTTTTCTTCAGTCATGAAAGTGTTAGCAGCCCTGTCCAAGTTGTAACTCAGTCGTTTCCATTCATAGCTTTTAGTGGGATAATTGTGTTATAGCTTTGGGTGCAGACCTAAAAACTCGTGTGATATTAAAGTGCTCATGCTGAGTCTCACCATTCTTTCCTGTACTCAGCTTTAGTGCATAATTTAAACTGTGCAAAAGGTGGTTTTGAATTTGCTTGCCAACATAAACCTGATGCTGTTAGTTGGCGAGGTTTTGTGTGCATTTTCCAGGATTGTTGTACTTTAAAACTACATAAAAACGGTCTACATACACTAACATGCAGCTCTCACAGCTGTGTTTTAGTTTTTTTGTGGTAACTGTATTGAGGTTGGATTTTTCTCCTTCCCGAAAGAAATATAAGCAAAGTGGTAACCTAGAGTAGCTGATGTGTAGTCATATTTAATACATTTGAGGTCATACAGATGTTGAAGTAATGGGATTTGAAAGACATTAAGAAAGAGAAGTTTGACAGTTGTGGTCATCATTAAATATTTGATTTGTTGTTTTTGCTTGTTGTTACAGATCCTGGACTCAACATTTCCGACGCCTTCTCAGAACCCACAGAGATGGAGTACCTGAGGAAGGTGCTGTTTGAATACATGATGGGACGGGAAACAAAAGTATGTTCTGGTTTTTATTTTTTATAAAAAGATTCTACAGGAAGAAAAAAACCAATAGTTTTTATAATTAATCTTTTTCTCATTTTTATGTCTCCATCTTAGTTGGCTGAGAAAACATTAGCAGCTGCTTTGATGGTCTATTAGATGAGATGATTCAAAACCACCATATAAAAAAAAAGTTGCTGATAATTTTTATTTTTAAAGCTGGTGACCTCCATCTGCTACTCATTTAGGAAGCTATATAAAACTCATGTTGTGTCCAGTCTTGTTGGATATAATTAACAGCGATCTCCCTAATTATCAGTGCTGTTGACATGGTCCTAAAGTCAGCGGGAGTTTCCCAGCTCCTCAACAAACACTCTTTATAACAACATGGCAGACCTCCCCCGTGCGGAGGATGTCCGGCAGGCTGCCCGCGAGTTCATACATCTTGCATGACGCAGATTTGCCATTTAAAGGCATGCTGGCCTTGTTTAGTGTTAGCTGAGTAGTTGGGTTTCCTACACAGCCCAGGAGCCCTGTTTCTGATTATCCTCTGTGTTTATAGGGAAATGCATGCTCCCTGGCAGATAGGCCTGGAGTTGATTATGCAGATAATTTTCATTCTTGTAGAGCCTTTTCTTGCGCTTCAGTTGTCTCAGAACAAGCTTGATTTTGATTGGATGATGGTGTCAAAGGCAGAGGTTAGCTGGGGGAAAAACAGAGATTATGCTAACACCACAGATGACTCCTGCCTTGAAAGTAAACTGACTTAAAAAGATGACGATCGGGGTGTCAGTCAGAAAAATTCCCCTTTTTTCCACAGACAATGGCCAAAGTGATTACCTCCATGCTCAAGTTTCCTCCTGACCAAGCTCAAAAGGTTTTGGACAAAGAAGACTCGAAACCAATTGTAAGAATCTTTTTACAACTTGGGGATATTTAAATGAGGTCAAATGTGTGTCAGGATTTGAACTAATTTCATTTCCGTCTCTTCCACAGCCTTGGTTACGATGAGTGTTTGAATGATTCGGGTACTTCTGGATCTGCTGCTACTGCTGCTGAAGGGGGAAGACTGCCATTATCTGTTTGCATTTCTTGTCATTTTATTCATGTGTGTGTTTGAGAAAGAGAAAGCGTGTGTGTGCGTTATGTGTGAATGCTCAACAGGTATGAGGGAATAAGAGAATTTGACAGAAACACCTTTTTTTCCATAAACCGTGTTTTTCTTTGAAGTTAAGTTTAATTTATAAGTTTTAGATGAGAGTAAATGGGTTTCCTTTTATTTTAGAATGTGTTTATAAAGATTGGCTTGTGCAATAAATTATATTATCATCACATGGATGCCGACGGTCAGTTGATTTATAGATCTCTGTGTTGTGCTGTTGTCTGAATCACTTCCTCTGTAAAACTGTAAACGACCCTTTAACTGTGCACTCGCACCACATTAAGATACAGGCCCCTGGACCTCTTTAACACAGCTTTTCTATGCTTTATATTTTGACACAGACAGAAACAAAACTGTAAATTGTATTATGATAATAAAAACTGTACTATAAGGCGCTATATGACTTGCTATACAGTTTTCTTTTTCAGAGTAACATTAAATCCTATTTACAGAACAACTTTTGTCACTCCTTTATCCTCATCACAATACAGATTTTTGTTTTGTAGCTTATCTAATTACCTGTCTTTGCATTACTCCCAGTGTCTGACTGAGGACTGTTAACACCTGGTTAAAAAGACACACTGAATGAAGACAACAAATCTGGGTTTACAGATCTCTCACTTTACTTTGCCTGACCTTTATTTTTTTTCTCCACATTAGAAGTACAGACAACACACAAGTATATTAGACCGCTGACACTTTCATTTAATGAGAATCGGAAAGAAATTTGCTGTTGATTCTGTATATGGACACATTTAAGGATCTGCCTGTTACTTATATGTATACATTTACAGACATTAAATGTGGCATGAGCAAATGTCCTAAATCACTTTTAGAAATGTGTTTAAAGATTGCTTACTTTTAACTTCAATTTAAAAACGGCATATCACCAACTCCAAATGTATGACGCAAATGGAATTGGCTACTCATAAATGACATGCTGTATGTTTAAAGTCAGAGTTAATGATTCCCAGAAGATTATCTCCAAATACATCAGCTGATTTTCCAACTGGACATAATTTGTTGTGTAGAGTTCTCAACATGCAAAGCAGTGAATACATAAAAATAGGAGCAGAGTGCAGAAAACAAGTTTACAGACCCAGCTTGTAACAAACAGTTGGATACAGAGGTCAGTTTATCAGTATATATGCTGATTGGACATACTATTTGTTAATCAGTATATGTATCTAAAAGCCTGTTGCACAAGTAATACACTGCAAAACAGCAGTTCCCAGACTAGTATAGATAAAACTGATAAATGAAAGAAATGCAGAAAAAATGATTTTTCCAAATGATTCTTCAGACTTTGCGTTTTCTTTTTCTTTTATTTGACTTTTGAGTTCAGTTTGAGTTTGAATGATTTTAATAAAGAATCCTTAATAAGTAACAGTCAATAAGATGGAAAGGAAACCTGTAACTTTTAAAAATGATGAAGCTGTCACTGTTCATCGTGACTGGAAAACGTCAGGGGGCAGCAGTGCGCCCTCATCCCTCGGTTTTGGAGAATCCAAAGCCCCCCAGAGCCCACGGGTGAAATGTGATGCTTTCTAAACCCTTCTCGTTTCTCCGTGACCACGTTACCAGCGTCCCTGGACCACAGTAAGAAAAAAAAACTCATTCCGGCTGCTCCTTTCACGCTAAAACCTCGACTTTTCTTCTAACGTCAGAACGGTGATTAAACCAAACAGCGATGCTCTTATTTTAAGTAGAACTTCCCTTACTTCCAGGAAATCTCTCGCTAACTTGACAGCTGACTGCATTTATCTCAGCGACAGCCAGCCTGCGAGCGAGAACCTCCTCAGATTGACACAGAATGGAGAGAAGCTGACGCACCGTTATTTACCGGAACGTTAACTTTTCCGTTGCGACTCTTTCCTCATGCCATCACAGTCTACATGCTCTGCAAGACCCGGAAACTACTTGAAAGATAGCTTATAACAGTTTGCCCACTGAAGAGCTCACTACTCCTTATTGGCTTTTTCTTTCCCTCACTTTTATTGTTATTTTTATTTTTGGGGAAACTACTGCGTTATTACGCACGATGCGCAAAGGGATGGCTCCTCCGCGGAGATACAGGACGGGAGTACGAAATGTTTTTTATGTTTATCTCTCCATTTCAATGGCTTATTCTTACAACATAGACTTAGAACATCCTTTGGTGTTCCGCGGACCAAATTCTAGTTTTTTCGGCTATTCTGTGCTGGAGCATTATCACGACAACACACGCTGGTGAGTCCCATTTTGCATTTTCCGACAACGACGCAATGGATTTGTGTTTTTGTCGTCAAAGTTTAAATGTCTCTTGAGCCCAACTTGCATCCACACCCAGATACCTAAAAGTACTTGTAACAGCCCGCACTATTTGCATTCCAAATTCACTGCATGCAATAGGATTTCCCATTTTTAGGTGTCAGAAATGTATTAAAGAGATGTATGTTGAAGTGTTTTTGGGGTTTAAAAAAAGCATAACTCTGTCCTTCCTCTCATTTCTTGTCGTGGATGCAGGGTAATAGTCGGGGCACCAAAGGCAAACTCTTCCTACAGTAGCTCTGTGCAATCTCCCGGAGCTCTATATAAGTGTCGAGTTCACAGCAACCCTGATCGCCGCTGCACAGAGATGGATCTGGGAAGAGGTCAGTCACACAAACCCACAGCATCCATACAAACACCACACATTAATGCTGAAGCAGGCAATGCATTAGGTCATACACACGTACAGGTTATAACAGAATCGTTTATTTTATTTTATTTTTTTTAAACCCACTACCTGGTGCTGTCCTCCTGCTACTTCTTCATCATTTATTGCATAAACTCCCCCAAGTCTCTGTTTTGTTTAACCAGAATAACGAAATCGTATATTGCTGCTAACACTGTGCGCTGTTGTGCTTTTAGCCCATAACTTACTATATCGAGACATGAAAAAAAAAAAGACAAGTGGGTTCTGTGTGCAGAGGTGTATAAATATTTTGATAAATATGATTTATGCCTTTGCTAATATTTTCCAAGCAAGTGAGCCAAAAGCTGGGGCTTCGACCCCCACCCCCCATCCCCCCTCCTGCTCTGTTCTTGCGGTTAAGAAAGACGGGGTGCATGCATGGCTTCAGTATGAACCCCATTCTTGGTCACTGTGTAACCAAAAGATATCTACATATGACTGAAACACAGTGACACAGAGAAACTCTTCTGTGTTCCCAATTTACTGGATTCATTGTTGAAATGAAGAATGATGCTTACAACTGATATGCAACATAGATATTTATCTTTTTGTAACTTTATTCTCCTGCTGATCTTAATTTGCTTACCCTGGATCCATGATCCTTACGATGTGCTTGTTCAGGATTTCAAACCTCTAATACCAATAAAGCATTCAGATTACTGTTTTTTTATTTATTTATTTTTATCATAAACTCATTTGCTTTTATATTAAGCCGCATGTCCTCTTGATTTTTCCATTCAAAGTTTGATTTCCTATTTCTGTGCTGATGGTTCCTGAACCTGCTAACTTCTAACTGCTGACTGACCAAATTGTCAATGAATTTTATAAACATGTTATAATTAATAAATGAAAGCCAGCAGTACTAATTGTGATCAGTCTTTAACTTTAAAGTAAAACACCAGCTCTCCTCAATAAACTTGAGGTAAAAGGCTTTCTCAAGTTATTTTACCGACACTGGCTGCTTTTTAACTCATTTTCATTCAGTTCTTGCACCTGACTGTGTTTTTGTTTTTTTTACTTGTTGAACCACTTTACACTGAGCTATGAATCACTCAAGCATAAAAAGGCACCTAACTCAGGAGATGAATCAGTGCTGTGTCTGCACATCGCATGCAGCTTATCAAAGAATCCATTTTAAAGTGTATCTTTTGATAACTTGTTTCATTGTTTCAATAAATGTTGAACCTATTTCTCATTTTCCTCATAAAAATGTAAAAAAAAAAAAAAAAAAAAAGGATGACTTGAGACTTTTGCGTTTTTGAGTAGTGAGGGTCGTTCCGAACATCTTAGAGGACTCGCCAAAGCTCTTCTGTGGATTTAGGCTTTCTCGTCATGACAGCCTAAATCCATGTAATCCCAAGCTGACTTGGGATGTTGAGATCAGAGGCGTGTGGAGGCCATACCATGTGCTGGTAGATGTTGCTGGTGAAGACAGATATTTGTGACTCTGAGTGCACGCCTGCGATTGCCATGCTGTAGAATGAATTTGGGACCAATCTGACGCCTCACCAGTGATAGCCAAGGATAAGACTCTAAATAGGGCCTGAAACCTTTGCACATGACTGGTTCTTGGTTAGAAAGCTCGTTCAGAGATCTGGAGCTGCGGCAGTCAATGGATCAGATAGTCACTTCAAAGGAAATTGAACTGCAACAGTTTATAAATTAATCATTTGATTGTTCAAGCACTGAAAATTTGAGGATTTGTTTACCGTCTGTGTTTCCACATCATAATGACCTTGAGTATTGTAACATTAGCGGTCGATTAAGAAAATAATGAAAATAGTCAATGGTATTGAGTGTACCATCTGTAGAGGAATCATTGTTAAATATGCTAGACTTAGACTTTTTTTCCATCTCCAGTTTTTGAAACGGTCAGCTGTGTGATAATCACTTGCAGAATCTGCAGAAAGTGAAGAGTAAATACCGGATCTCTAAAAGCTGACACTTGACAAGTCGCCCACTCCAAAAGGTCCTCCCTCCTGTGACTCAATGTCTGCAAACTGCTCTCATTGTCTTTCAGGAAACAGGCAGAGAGAGTCGTGTGGGAAGACTTGCCAAGGAGACAGAGATGATGAGTGGATGGGGGTCAGCCTGGCCCGCCAGGACAGCGCCAATGGCAAAATCCTGGTGAGCAGAGGGACAGAACACAACAGTCGTTTCTGCAAAATGTTTAATTCAAGCCATGTTGTAAAAACAGCCCCGATTATGCCAGCATCATTGTAACAAATGTCTCAGCATTAACCACACTGTTACACCACAGCTGCTCTCACCACTGCGGCCTTTCTTGAGAGAAGACAACTCCTTCTTTCTGTGTGCTTGTTACATTCTTACTAACTTTGAGTGCCATAAATTAAAAAAAATTAAAAAACGGAAGAATTTAAATAATGAATCGGAATGATTTTCTATTCAAAAGTGGAGTAACATCAGCTGGAATCGACTGTGTGGTTACATAATTCTGTGAAACATTCACCTCGTGTGTGGAGCTGGAAGAGTCACTGGAACAGGTTTTTTTGTTCTGTTAGATAAAACAAAAGAAAGCAGAACCTGGTTTAGAGGATTCAAATGGTGCTAATCCCAGGGGTGCTTTGCTAAGTGTTTGCACAGAGATCATAGGGCAGCTGGCAAAGTTTGTTTAGGCTTCAGCCCCTCTGCAGCGGTCCCATCCAAGAGCGGCTTTTCATTAAATATTAACCCCCCGCCTCCTGCGGTGGGCAGCGCGGAAACTAGTGGCAATGCAGGAGAGTTTGAAGCTGTCAGGTGGGTGGGCAGCTCTCTCATGTTTGAATACCTGTTGCTTAAAGACATCCCGATGACTTTTCATCCATCCAAACCTCTCTGGTCCATTTCTTTAATACCTCTCTGGAATGTACTGGCACAATTTTCAAACCAATACCTTTGGCTTTACCCATCAGTGAAGACTTCTTGGAGCTGTCAGTGTTGGGAATTTGAGCTTAGCGTTGTATAACAACACACCGAGTAGCTGCACACTCTCTGGCCATTAGGTCAAGGCTTATGATAAAATAAAGGTGGTGGCTTTCCAGAGCCACGTGTTGCTGGGCCTCTTTTTTTTTCCTTTTTTCTTCTTTTTAAAAATGTCATCTGAATGAACTCATGAAGGGAAACGGCTGTTTGGCAGATGTGTACAGTGGTGATTTCATCTGCGCTTTCAGTGGAGGCCTTTTTGTTTGTGACCAGCGAGGTCTTTTAAAACTGAACAGGAACATGACAACAGCACAGATTCCATACTCCAACCATGAAATTCTCAGTTGCTGCGGAGCGTGTCAGCTGCCTTTTTGCTATGTTTATATCAGCTGATGGATCTTAAAAAAGAAAAAAAGAATCTGCTTCTACTCAAGAGGGAGAGTTTATACTGATATTGTTACTTCTGTTGGCCAAGTTTTCCTTCGAAACACAAGGGTTTTTCAACGTAGCATCTTGCTTCCAGACAGTCATCTGATGCGTTTTGTATGCCCACAATCTGCCAAGCTCTTGTTTTCACTGAGACTGGCTATGTGTGTGTGTTTTTGGAGTTAGGGAGGGTGGGTTCTTTTGGGGAGGGAAATGAAGTGGACTCTGTGTGCACAGAGGCATCCAAAGCTGTCCCCAGAGCCACAGGGGCTCCACCACCATTCCCCCCAGGGTCCTAAATTATTACCACATTTACACATTTATGTGGCCTCTTTTGTGCAAAATTTGTAAAATCTGCTCTGTATTCCTTTTGCTTACTAAACACTTGGCTGTTATATTTTTGAAAAACACAGTGGAAAGTATTGTTTGGAGAATTACCCCCTGTACCGTTCATGCACTCCACGTTTCCACTGCAGTTTAATGCAGGAGAAGTTTGCTTCTTTGTCTTTTGATCCGCTTTATTTTTTCGCTGTGTGTGCTTTTCTGAACTTTTGGCCTCTCTGTCTCTCTCACTCGCAAAAACCCGGAGGAGCCGTCCTGAAATTAAAACTTTTAAAACGCACGGTCATTGATGTGAACATTTTCTCACTTGAGCGTTCAAATGCTGCATGGGAAAGACAGATCTCGAGATATTCACACCACAGACCATGGCTGTTATGGTCAGGGTTATGGATGGGCTTTAATTCCCCCTCTCATTGACGATCATTTGACAGCCACAGAGACGCGCTGACTCCAGGCCGGCGAGAAAAAAGGGGCTTCAGTCGTCACTGCTGATCAACGCCTGCCTGGAGTTTGAGCTGTTTGTGTTTACGGAAATGCGTGTTCACTCATGCTTTTCTCTCACAGGCTTGTGCTCACCGCTGGAAAAACGTCTTCTACGAGTCAGAGCATATCCTTCCGCATGGATACTGCTCCATCATTCCCCCAACGCTCCAGCGTGGGACAAAAGCACTTATCCCCTGTTATGAAGGTACAGTACAAGCAAAATCACAGCACTCATGTTGTTGGGGCTTTTCTTTATTTTAAATTATTCTGAATTGGGGCGAGAGAGCTTGTCACTGAATTCCAGAAGCTTAATCAACTAAATCTATCTGAAATCAAAGCACTGACTTTGGTTATGACCTTAGCGTGTTCCATCATTTTTTTGTGTCTGGAAAGTACCAGAAAAACAACCCTGAAAGCCACTCAGAAAGTCCAGACCTTTGCCAATCTGCTGCCAAAACTGCATAAGTGTCTTGATATTTTTGCAACACAGTCTGGATCTGCACCAGCAATCAACCCGTTTCTCCTCAGCTTCATTCCAAGTTTCGTGAAAATCAGATTGGTAGCTTTTCATAACCCTGCTGAAAAAATGACTAACCAACCAATGGCGGAGGCACATGACCTTCTTGGTTGAGTTTATAAAATGTAGGTTTAATAATGAAATCCAAGTATGGTTTTAGACTGCTCTTTACTTTTACTCTTGGCTCTTTATGATGACAAAAAGAGGAGGGAGGAATCCTATATCAGGGGCTTGTGAGGGGCAGCCAATCAAAGGAAAGGTGGCTCACAGGGAAAGAGAAGGGAGCTTGTTTCAAAGAGAGGCTGCACCGAGGCTTACTATAAGTTAAATACGGAATATTCTGAGCTGTCAATCATGTAAAGGTACGCTTATACGCTTATAGTTAAAATGAAAATCAAGGTCTATATAAAAAACTGGTGAGGTCTGACCCATAGAGTGCCAGGGGACACTGAGACGGCAGAACTCAGTGGTGCCACAGCTAGTGAGATACTCTCTAGTTTTTATTTCAGATCCCCTTAATAATTTAACATCCCTTTAGATAATCCACACAGACTGTAGGACCCTGTAAGAGGCCCAGGCTCCCAGGTTTGGAATAACCGGTTTGTTTTGTTCGTCCTTTCCCTTTTACATATTTTCACGGCACATTATTTCTGTAGCCAGGAACGTCACTGTAAAAGCCCCACGTCTGCCTCTGATTTCTGATTGGTGTCCTGGCACCGGGGAACGGTAGTGGGCGAGCCCTAAAGTGTGATTTCTCTCCCTCAAGTTCAACTTTGGCAAGAGCCAGCTGCGGCTATGAAAGGACACCCAATTTGCGAAGCCAAATATACGAGCATTTGACCTGTGGAAGTGCAGAGTTTGTCTTCCGTTTTGCACCACTTAGCCAAAGAAAATTATTTTCACAAAGGTATAGTGCTGGCAAATTTATTGAAGCGGTCTTACGATGCAGATTTTGGCTTAACTTTGCCAAAATCAGGTGCTTTTAAGCAAAGATTTGCTCAAGTTAGAGAAATTCAATTTTGTTATGATTGCAGTAAATCAAATCCATTTGTCCTGCAGGTTGTTTCAGTTCGGGCGCCCGCTACAACACTAAAAATGAAGTTCCATTTGAAAAATAACGTGCTGTAAAGAATTTAATGGCCACTCTTGTAAATGTGTTCTTCACATGTTTTGTTATGTGACTCAGAGCTACTCATGAAAGCCTGGTTTACACCTTAATCATGCTCCCAGGTCAGGATTTCACTTCCTTTGGTGACTCATGTTGCCAGCAGTTGCGGGGAGAGAGGCCAGACACACTTTGCATGGGACCATATTTGCAGTGCATTTTGTGCCGATCCAAGCTCAATATTTTCGTAACCTGAGAGCGCATGTGAGAGGTCGTTTCATTGAATGTGGTGTTGCACCCCTTCTTTCAGTCTGCTTTCTGCCCCCAGACTCTTCTTGGATGGGACCGGGACTTTGACTAGCTCCATATGGAATGCAGGAAAAACTCCAGTAAACGCTGGCTCAGGCACACAGTGAAATAATTTGTGGTTTGTTTTCTCTTACAGACTATAAGCAGAAGTATGGGGAAGAGCATGGCTCGTGCCAAGCTGGGATAGCGGGAGTTTTTACGGAGGTCAGTAACAGTGCTTGTTCATCTTTGTGAAGTCCCCTGGTTTCTGTCAGGTTGACACAGAGATAGTGTTTCTTCTCACTGTTTGGTAAATTTCTATATTTCATCACATCGCCACATGTTTACAAGGCTCTTTGAAATAGTCTTGCTTGAAATTATGATCTTTTTCCCTTTGCTCGCCTCTTTGTCACTTTGATGCCTTGTTTTGTATTGACACGGGATGTCATCCATGATCGCGTATAACCTTCTCAGCAGTAGCATCACATCCTCCTTTATAGAAGACTTGGGTGTGGTCCAAATTCTATACTCAGATAAATATATTTGTATCAAAACCACCAGTGCTCTGCTGACAATTGTAAGCTAATGTTTTCAGAGATAGCAGATAGGAAGGGAAGGATGTGGCGGCCTCACGTGACCTCTGGTGTGGTTCCACGAGATAAAACGTTAAAGAAAATATGAGTTTCCTTTTCTCTGTGGCTTTGATGCTCTTGTCTTGCCTTGCTTTGTATTGACACGATATCATTCATGATCGTGTATTACCTTTGTGTATCTTACAAATACCTATTGTTCTCCCAAACATATCTTTTCTGTTCTAACTGAGCTCTCAAAGTGCTTAGTTTCATACATTTTTTGACCCCTTTCACCAGTCACACTCACATTCATACAAGTGCTCTTTTCTATACCTTTGTCACATTTGCACACACGCGCCAATTCAACAGAAACAACTTGGGGTTAAGTATTTTGCCCAAGGATACTTCAAGATGCAGACTGGTATAGCTGGGGAATCAATCCACCGGTCTTCCAACTGGTGGATGCTGCACTTTCACACAGCTGCCCCATTGAACTGAGTCAGTGAAGCGCCTGAGTGGAGTTGGTGAGAGGAAGTGCAACTAGATTAACTCTTACATGCATCTTAGCAGAACTGTAGTGTGACAGGGAAAAAGATGCATTTGAGGGATTCATTAAAAATTGAAAAATGTATTTTGTAACCAGTTTAGGACTCTCATTTTCAATGCATGTGCAGGATAAGTCTTTCCTGTGAGCCGTGTGTTCCTCAAAGGTTCTTTTCATGTCTCAGATTACAGTTAAGCTTAATTTGGAACATACAGTAATGTACAGTAGGCCGTAAATGACTTAAAATGTGTCCTCAGAGCACAGCTGTGGCCCTAGGCTAACAAACATTTTCACTGGCAAGAAATTCATTTCATATCATTTTTGCACTTCTCCTTTATTTTAGCTATGCTAAATATTATTTTAGCATCTGCGTAGCTTGTTACTATTATTAAACTCCAGTCGTTTTCAGGTTTACCAGTGTGAGGATTTTCCCATTTACTCCTGTTAGGAAAGGCAAAATAAATTACGTAGAGACATCACCATTGGATTATGGAAAAAATGTGATGGACATTTTCCACTATTTGCTGCCATCTAACAGGCTTAAATGAATAAATAAACATGAACTCTAAATTTGCGCACTAGCTTTTATATATACACACAAATGACTCAAACAGTCAAACCACATGCAGAACACATGGCTTTGTTTTTAAAAAAAGTTTGTTCTTTCATTTATACTGCACATTAGGGGTCCTGTAATATTTTAGATAACTATGAAAAGTTAAATGTTTATATTACTACATGATAAATATGTGAGTGTTGGCAATTTAAAACTTTAGAAAGACACAGAAGAAGGCCTAGAATGTACCTGTTATCGATTTTAAATTGAATTCATTTGCACACACACACACACACACACACACTCACACACACACAAATACACAATAACAAGCAATATCCGTATTGTCAGTTCTCAAAAGCATCGCATGCTTCAGATTCTTAGATGTGTGTTCCAGAGCCACGTTGCAGAGCCTCAGATTCACAGATAGTTTCGGGGATCTTTCCGTTGTTCAAGTAAACCCCAATGTAAAATCGCCATAGATAAACTTCAAAGACCCCTACAGGTGGCGAGCCTTCAGTGGAACTAAAGATTTTAGTCTATGTGACATGCTTTTGTCCAACTCATGGGCATGGAGAGGAGGATGCGATTAACTGCTTCTGTTTGCGCACTTTGTGTTTAAGAGTTATTGCAACAAGAGTGACTCCTTGGTTAAATCATTTGGATAAAAGGCAGCTATCTGCACCTCACGGGAGAGCTGGGTAAATATACCATGCTGAATGATACCATGTTAAATAATTTGGATAAAAAGCAGCTATCTGCTGCTCATAGGAGAGCTCTAAGTGACACCATGTTGGTTTCCACAGTGAACCTAGTGTTTCCAAACCAAAGAGACTTCATCATCAAACCCTTTTTTTTCACGAATGACCGACCTGAGTGTGGATCTGTTAAAGTGTTTGAACCCCCTACAAAGAATGTGAAGAATTTAAAGAAACGGTGTCCAACCGTTAAACCTTTATCCTTGTTTGAACCTTGGTCGGTACGCCTTGTGGTGCCCAGATGCTTGACACCACAGCACAGAGTGCATACCGCTGAGTAAGGTCCTGACTGTGTTTTTAATGTTGTTTGCACAAAAGGAGCGCGCTCGGTGCTAACTTTACATCCTCCTTTACAACCGACTCAGGCGTAGTCCAAACAGAGCATCTTTATTGCCGTTCCGTTGTTAGCTTAAATATCCGTGAACCGTTACAAGAAAAATCTTTGAGCAACTTCATTTCACAGCTTTTAGATTTCCTTCAGCTCCGAAGTCTCCATCGCAGCAAGGAAACCTGATACTGCTGCATGTGTGTTTAAGAACAGATAGTGAAAACCATTCTGTGGTTGTTGGTTAACCAGATGTTCACCCGACAGCGTTTTCCTTTTTTTTCCTCCCCCTCTCTGCAGCAGGCTATTGCAGTGCACACAGGGGGTGAATCCCTGCCACTTTTATCTGCATGAATATGCTGCTGTCTCATTTTCAGGAGCTGGTGGTAATGGGGGCACCGGGGTCATACTACTGGACTGGGACGGTCAAGGTGTACAACCTGACTTCGGACTCGTTCTATAGCCTGAACAAAGACAACATTGACTCCCACAGATACAGCTACCTTGGTGAGAGCCGGTTAATAAGAATATAATGTTGAATGACATACATCAGGACAGAGGCGGCTGCAACAAATTATTGTCTCTGTCTCCAGGCTATGCTGTGACTGCTGGACACTTCTCCTCTCCTAATGTAATAGACATCGCTGCAGGGGCTCCTCAGCACAGCGGCAGCGGAAAAGTAGTGCTTTCATCTTCATTTTCAGCCATTCGAAGTCCTTTTATGTCGGTTGCTGAAGTGATTCTGTTTTTTGTTTTTTCAGGTTTATATTTTTAAAATTGATGGTGCATCTTTGGTGAAGAGTTTTCAAGCCTCAGGGAAAATGGTATGAGCATGAATGTGTGGTCCCGGTGTGCCTGAGGAATCATTGACTCTTTCAGACACACTGCTCTAACTGTTTTGTTGCCAGAAATACACTGTTTGAAAAGAAAGGAGCACGCTTGCCACAAACTACAGCCGGGGGGGGGGGGGGGGGGGGGGGGGGGTGACTAATGTTTTTCATTCAGAGTAACTAAAAGAAATTCACGGTATCTTGAAGCTGTGTTGATATTCCTTTAATATTGGTCCATAAAAGCAGAAATAATCCAGTTTAGATGTGAGCTGTGTGTGAAATGAATGAACCGTTCGTGTTTCTGTGATCTGACCCATTGCTTTGTGGCTCACCTTGGTTCCAGATGGGCTCTTACTTTGGCTCCTCATTGTGTGCAGTTGATCTGAACCAGGACGGCCTGTCGGACCTGCTGGTGGGGGCACCAATGCACAGCCAGCTCAGGGATGAGGGCCAGGTGTCTGTGTACCTCAGCAGAGGCAACGTGAGTGGAAACTGGAGTCAGCAGGAACATGAGAGCATAGCTTGCAGACTTGTTTTATTATATTTCCATTATTATTTCCTGACTGTGGTTATCATATAACAGTGGAGTGGGGTGAGATTCAGCAGTGGCGTTATTTAACCGCTCCTGTTTGTACACTGTATGTGTAAGAGTTATTGCAACAAGAGCGAACAAAGGCTGCTATCTGCAGAGGTGGCCAAGGAATTTAATCAAATAAAAGCTGAAAATATGTAACTGCAGCTTTCTGTTTTTCCTCTGCTGGATCTGGATATAAATTATTCTCTTGCCTGATTTTCTTTTTAGGGGGTCATGGAAGAGGATGGCGTGTTGACTGGCGATAGCGCTTTCAATGCACACTTTGGAGAATGCATTGCCGCAATCGGAGACATAGATGATGACGGCTATCAAGGTCGGTACAAAGCAATGTTTTTAAAGCTTTCCGCTTTGCAAATTAAAGATTTAATTATATGAAGCTTTTAGGTGAGCTTCACCGGCATGTGAAGCTGTAAACGAAAGAGAAACTTCACATCTGGGGTTTGTTTTGTTTTGTTTTTATAAAAATCTTTCATGGTCTTTTTAATGCTTAAACAATAGCTCAGAGGCTCAACCAAAGAAGACATATCTGACCTCTCATCTGTCACTGCTGACAGATCAGAGCAAAGCTGTGGCCTTACAAAATTCTCCAGTGGACCATTAATCTGCAGTTTGAAGAATGACAAACACATAGTGGCAGCGGTGCAGTTACACTGACATTGCCCTGATGTCATGAAACAAAGTCTTTTCTTCTGTCATGTAAAGGATAATGAAGTCACACCGTTTATACTCTTCCCTTCAGCTCACAAGCGAGCGATGGTCGCCCAGTAGGTGCGACAAAACCCCTCATTTCCACACACTTTTTTTTAATTAATATGCTGTGGCAAGTAGACATTACTGCCCTCTCTCACCCTTTTGGGCACAGAGTCCCAAACCGAATCACCCACACGCACGCAGACACATGCATTTATTCTGTCTGCTCTTCCCTCGCTTGGCTCCGCTCTGAAGGGCTCCACTTGGCTTCTATCTCCAACTCCAAGCTGGAAGCTTCTGCCTGCCTGGTTTCATCTCCGTGTGAGATATGCCCGGAGGCTTGCAGCCTGGCACAGCATGTGTGAGTCTGCCGAGAAAGATGGCAGCTGGGAAGCATAACTCATCTTGTAACTCGTCACTCACTCGCCACAGACACACTCGCTGCCTGGCGGGGCGATTATTTACAACCTAACTGCTGCCATTTAATTAGCAAGAACTACTGTAGACTCACACTGACGACTTCAAGACTTGAATTCAATCTCTGTAATGCTTCCTTAAAAATTCTTTTACCATTTCTACATCGCTGTGCTGCACCACATGGCGTAGAGGTGTTTTGGTTTGTAAAACCAAGTTTATATCTGATTTTCTGCTGAAAAGGGCTAATGGGAGGGTGTTTCAGTGCTTGCCAGCACTTTATAGCCTTGTTTCCACTTTCTCAGAGGTCGCACAAGTTTTATGGCCACTAACAACACTTAATTGTCTATCATGAGTCTTACAGTTAAAGCTTGTTTCCCAGGCACTGGCTAGCAGAAAGTAAACAGATGATTAATGAAAGCTTTTGTGCACTCATTCAGTTATTTATGTCTTCATTCATTTATTTTCACAGAAACACTTCTTGTGTATTCTTTGTCTCCTCAGATGTAGCCATAGGAGCGCCCAAAGAGGATGAGTATGGAGGAGCGGTTTATATCTACCATGGGGACGCCACAGGAATAACCAAAAAATACTCAATGGTAAGGACTCGCAAATATAATTTGCTCTGATGTGAAGCAGCATCGTTGTGTGACCTGCTTTCTCCTCATCTCCAGATTAATTAGCTTCTTTACAGCCTGATCAATGCATGGTAATGAAAACACATACTGAATGTGTGCATGTGTGCAATATGTGTAGGTTACACAATACTTTTAGACCCAGAAATAAGACACAGTCATTTCCTCATGGGCTTGACGGTGGCGTGTTTACCCAACCCTCGTGAATCACAGCTATAGACTTGTTAGGAAAGGTTCATTTAAGTATAACAAAAACAAAAACAAAAACAAAAAACAGGAGAAGTGCTCATTTTTTCCTTGTTGGCTCACGTGTGTTATTTAAAGGCTGGTATCATGTGTTCCAGAAACTGTCTGGGCGCAGCGTAAACCCTGGTCTGCAGATGTTTGGCCAGTCCATCTCTGGCAATGTGGACATGGACGGTAATGGATACGCAGGTATGGTCATAACAGAGCTTCCCAGCAACACGAGAACATCAAAGCAAAATGAGAAACATAAAGTGAAAAATATTTTAAATATTTATCGTGGCTTTATCCTGTTATTGTCACGCAGTAACAGTTTCAGACTTGTGACTGAGGCATCTTGTTTACTGCATTCCACAGCTGACATGCAGACTGAGACAGCGTGACAATTAAAGAGCTCTGTGCATTGTTGTGGATTTGCAGGTGTCAAAAGTGCTGTCAGCATATGTTGCATTAATGCCATATCTTCTTTATGTATTATTGCCTTGCAGATGTTACTATCGGAGCTTTCATGGCGGATAGCGTGGTGCTCCTGAGGTGAGTAATGGGATAATTCTCTCTGACACGGCAATATTTGTGAGAAGCAGAGTGCCACTTTATCCTACTTCAGAGTCATTTTAATGGTCAGTCTATCCCACACTGTGTTCCTGTGCTGGAATCTGTGGTTGTAGGTCGCGGCCTGTGATTACAGTGGATGTCTCCATCTTCCTGCCTGTCTCTATCAACATAACTGTGCCACAGTGCCACGAGGGCCAACAGAACATGAACTGCTTCAACGTCACAGTCTGCATGCGTTTCAGAGGAAGACAGCTACCTGGACAAATAGGTAATGATGTGATGAAGCATGCGCAGCTGCCGCTCCTTTCCGTAAATGATTTAACCTGGACAGTAAGGTAAATAAGGAAAGAGATCCATCAAAGACATCCATGTGAAGGTTAATAGTCTCCTCACGTCTGTACACAAAGAATGAGAGGTGCTTAGCTTAGCCTAAAGAATGTGAGCACTACTGTAGTCAGTGTAAAAAACAAAAAAGTCTGCAAAGCCAAATGTCATAAAAATATAAAATTGTAGTTTTAAGGGAGTTATGTGCCAAAGTAATGACAGTATTTTGTTGTTGCTTAGTAACAACCGTTTCACACCCCTGCAGATATGTTCTTATCACTGCGAAAGTGAAATTCACATTCGTCAATGCAAATATGGAACGCTGATTAAAATGACGATGCTAATCACCACACAGCAAAAGATCGTTCTGTGTTTTGGTCACATCGATTTTGCCCCAACTTCACCTGTTTAGGAGGAAATTTCGAGTTATCGTCTCCAAACTTTGAGTTATTATCTCACATTTTAAAGTTTTGTATCTCAAAATTTTGATTTGCTCAGTTTAAGTCAGTAAGTCAAAACTTTTAGATACCTAACCTGAAATCTTAAGATAAATTGAAATGTTAACATAATAATTTGAAATGTTATGATTGTAACTCAAAACTTTCAGATACCTAACTAGAGATTTTGATATACGAACTCAATGTTTTGGGATAATAACCTGACATTTAGACTTTTGAAAGGCAAAGAAAAACGTTCAGCAGCAAAAACAAGCTTTCAAATTTTCCAGGAGAGCAAATCTGGAGAAAATTAACTTTGTTGGAGGCAAGTATTTACTTAGAAGCACAGACTTTGGCATGGTACAAGTATGTTTCTGAACATAACCCAGAACCTCTGCCAGCCTCATTCCCGGCTGGCTGACGTTCTGGGTTATCAATTGAATCCAATCGAATGCCGTTCGCGGCAGTAACACAGGCTTCAAGCAGAGGCTCCAGCTCTCCATTCCAGACCTAACCATAACCTTAACCCTATCACGTAATGTTTTCCAAAGCAATTCATGATCAGAGCGTAAAAGATATTTACATGTATAGATTCACTCCATCCAGCTCTCATGCCTCCGAACACGTAACATACCTACAATTTGTCACATGCTATTCATCCCACATGTTACGCGTTGGGATGAGAACGTGTTGGCCAGTAGCATCACATGACGCACAACAACATCAACTTTGTCAGTTGATCTCTGCAGAGATGGGATAACATCACACAAATTTCCAAACCACACCTACTCCTAAGACAGGAAGTGTTTACCACTTTATACCACACATTACATACCATCATGTAATGTGTTATCTGAGTTAGACCATCACATCCATTGGCCGAGGCTGAGTGTCGCTATGGCTTATGACTTACCCTTCAACATTTGCTAACTGGCTGTTGGGTGGGGTGAGTGTTGACGGCTGAGGTGCAGTCCTGTTCCAGTGTTTGGGTGTAGTCATTTACAGCCCCCCCCCCCCCCCCCCCCCCCTCAGGGGAACAGGAACCTTGTCGTTACATAATGAATATGTCCTGGCTCGCAGGAATAAAGCCTCTCTGTTTATTCGTCTGGCGAAACACCATGGAAAGTGCAGCACCGTGTGTTTGGTGACTCCTATAACGAAACTTTCATTCGCCTCCTCTGGAGTGAGGTCATGGCGTCCCCTCTGTTGGACGGTGGAAACAGTAGGCTTTGGTCCGACTTGGGTGTGCTTGCCACCCCGCCCACTCTTTTACCAGTATGACACCCTCTTCACGAAACTACTAGAGAATGAAGTTGATTCATTGAGAGGAAGGGATTTAAAAGGGCAAAGAAACAGAAACACTGGTGATGTCAGGTTACGATTTCACAACAGATTTGACGTTGTTCTGTGTCTCAAAGCCAGGTGTGGAATCAGCAGGAAAACTATCACTAGATTTTCTTTTATAATAAGATTAGTACTGTCCCACCAGCTGGAAAATTCAACATTTTTTCATTAATTCTTATGTCAGTTGACTGTCAACTCTTGAAATATCATCACAAAAGCCTGTTAACATGAGCCGACACTAATAAAAGACCTTCTGCCCGGCTCCAATTAATATCTTCCGGCTTGTGGATGAAAAATTGAACGTTCAAAATCTAAATCGTCACTGATGAGATTCCTGATTTCTTCAGTGGCAGTGCTTAGTCAGGCTCTATCACAGGAGCAAGCCATTTTTCCAAATCACATTAAATCTACTGAAACAACATTGAACAAAGTGCTGTTGTTAAGCTAAAGCACCATCATATAATTTGACCAAAAAATGTTCCCATCTTCCCTCTTACTTGTCTTAATTTCACTGCAATAAACATTTTTTTTTCTTTCTCATGTCTTAATGGCAGTTACCAGAAAACCAAACCCTGCATACTTCTGGTTTTTCTATTTATCGTCAGCTGATGCTCTGTTTACAGTGTTTTCTGCCTCATCTTAGAGTTCCTGTATAACTTGACGGCTGATGTGGAAAAGCGCCTGAAAGGCCAGCTTTCCAGGGTCTACTTTGCTCAGAGTGGATCTCAGATCAGCCAGATGAGCCACCAGCTCAGCCTGGACATCAACCGAGAGGAGTGCCAGCGCTACACCGCCTACGTTAAGGTAAATTTGGGTTGTATGTGTGGTCCTGCTGCTGGTTGTGTTTGGATTAGGCAGTCCACTTGCTCTTTGTGTCCTCGGCTGATCTCTGTTACGTTCCCATGACCCTGAGCACTCCCACCATGTAGTGTTGATTTGTGATATGAGTGATTTGCTTTTGTGGCCTATTTTTCCTCTGTCTTTATTTATTTATGTAGTTTTCGGTTAGGCCATCAATGTCCACACATTTCCAGCTAAAATGTTTGCACAGACCGAACAAAAAAAAAGAAAAAGAAATAATAAAGTGTCAAGATAAAGTAATAAAGTGAGGGTCATCACATGCCTCTTCTTAGTGAGAGAATTTACTGCTGTAGCTTAAGGCCACGGATCAACGGGCATCTGCGGGGAAGCTATTTGTGTCACCCTGCTGGGTTAGGTTAAAGGTAACAGTCAGTCGCTTGATGGTTCCTGAAACCATGCGGCTCAAGTGTGTGTCTGCAGAAACTGACAGAAACAGGAAACAAAGTCTCCTTTGTCATCGCATAGTCCCGTTATTGTGTTCCCGTGTGATTTAGTCTCACATCCACAAAGAGGGTCCTCATCCTGAGGGCACCATCCATGTTTCACCTCCGCTAATACGGAGGCCCACTGCAGGCCTGTAAATTTCACTGGCGCTCTTAATGGTGCTCTCCAGGCGTTTTCTCTGTGGGAGGCCGAGCTGCCAGCTGAGGGAGGTTGTCATTACCACGTTTTCCTCTCATTCTTGACTGTAATGAGCGTACAGCACACCGAAGAGTTGTAGCAGCAAGACTCTCGTCTTTTTTCCAAAGAAAGCTTTATCACAGTTATCAGGGTTTACTCAGTGAAGTGAGCCCAGTGTTTATCCAAGCTCTTCAGAAAGCCTGTATAGTTTAGCAAACAGGAGAATCTTAACATTTCAAACTAAAATTTCACTTGTCCTCAACCAAGGTTCATCACATATAACATTAACAGGAGTCATGAAATAGGGTTTCTGCCCAGACTGAGTCTGACATTTACCTTTTTGTGGGTGGGCGACTGCATCATCACTCAGTTCTAACCTAAGGCTGTCACTTATCTCTGCCATCTCTCTAGCTGTTACACAAACACACTTGTAGTGTAAGTGCCATCAATCAGGCCAGATGTTGCTTCAAGGACAGCGTCTATATTGCAGCTCTCAGCGAATTAAAGGCGCTGTATAAAAACTGCACTTTGATGTTGGTCTGATCACAGCATTAGCAGTCTTTCCGTTGACCAGACTAGCTGCTTCCACCTGTTTCCACCTGTTTAAATGTCTTCTGGCTCTAGCCTTGCACAAAGAGTGGTATTGTTCTGCCCTTCTAACTCCTGCCCAGAGGACAAATCATTTTCATGCTTTAATACCTTAATGTTTGGCAAATATTTAACTTTGTAGATGGAAAGTGTATTTTGGGGTAACATATGGTGCATTTGGATTGGCTTGACTGAGGTGTAAAAGGACTTCCACTCTTTGGTTTGTTTATTTATTTATAGATTTGATGAATATGGCCTCAGATTCCACCTGCCTGGTTGCAAAACACACAAGAGAAACCCCCGAAGTTATCCAAAGGTGAAAAGCCACACAGGACTATGAAGGTGTGGTGCGCAAATTGCAACCTAGCTAGACTGTTTACAGGCTAAATGACCTTAAATATGTATAAAAAGTAAAGGGGCCCAAAGATTAGAACTTAGCATGGTAACTATCTGTCATGAGTTTTTGTCATCATACATTATATGTTTGGGAGAAGAGCTAAAGAATCACCATAATCAGAGGTGATCTGGCTCCGCTCTCACAGAGGGTCTACTGTGCTTGACCAATCGCATCGTTTATCTTACTCATGTGTCTGCCCACATGAGCCAATCCTCCCATTCCCTAGAAGAGGTATGCTAATGGAAACCAGCTGGTTCCTTGACTGTATCCTCGGGGGTGGAGGGTTTGCGCGCCCCCACCCTTCTCTCAGCTTAAACGTACAGTAAAAACACAAGAGTGAGACTAGCGTCACAGCAGGGTGCTGGGCTGCTGTTGTGTCAACTGGAACTGCACGCTGGTGCTCCTGATGGAAAACCCTCAGGTTGGGGTTGGCTGCTCAAGCCCTGATGCATGAGAGCCGATGGAAGCAGGCCCAGAGTTATTCCGAGATACACTCACGTTTAGAGCTGCTGACCATGTGCTGAAGCCATTTATTGACTTTATACATCAAATTCTTTTAAATGAGCTCAGAAACTGAATAATACACTGTTAAAGTTGTCTTAGTTCCGCATAATGTGCATGAAGCACACACGTTCAGCTTTGACCATCTGAAGTCAAGTAAAGTTTAAAAAAAAGCTGGACATAGTGTGTTCAATAAATCATGACGTGCTGAGAACACAGGAGCATAACAAGAGTTCTTCAGAGGGTACAGAGTACAGAAGCAAATAGTTCAGTGTCTAACTTGTTCAAGCAAAATTCCTCTTACTTTCAATTTGATCATTTTAAACATGTTTTCATTGGCATCACTAACAACATACCAGCCCTCCAGATGGCCTTTGTTTGGTTATTTTTAGCTAAATAAACTCCATGCTGGCTTTTGCTGGAGTTGTACCTCACATTTAGGGAGGGAAATCAGCCATGATGACTGATGAGTGATTGAAAGTTCACATGAGGTGCTGTGCATGAGATGGAAATGATTCATTTAACAAGCAAACCACCAACTTTTAGTAGAAATTCTTCAGTTTGATGTTCAATTATGTTCACTTGGTAAATTACATTTGCTGCACAAAGTCTCAGCCTATTGTGACAGACAGTCCAAGTAGTAAAATAGCTTGAATGTTTGGAGTGCTATTCACAAATGGACACCTACACATTTAACCTGTAACAAGAATAAGTGCAAATGCTTGGGAAACAGGTACGTTTCTTCATTCAGATACATTAAAAAGCAAGACAAACACATCTGCTCCCTTCAAACCATGGGTTTTTCATTTTGGTGTCTTGCTTCTTTCTCAACCCAAAGGGACCAGTTTTGAATTGCTAGGGTAGCAGTGCTAGCTTGTAGCATCCACTAGCGGTACAGGAAAAACAGAACTAAACAGTGTAAAAACAGAGTTTGCACAATTCTAATGAGCTTGAAAGTCAATGTTTGGTATGACCACCTTTATTCTTTAACTCAGCCTGAACTTATGAAGACCAAAAACTAAAAAAGATTTGAAAAGTAGTCTTCAAGAAAAGTTCTTCGGGCTTCTTGAAGCCATTCAAAGCTCTTGTTTGGATGTTGGGTGTTTCTTTTGTTCTGTTCTCTCACATTGCTTCAATAATGTTGAGGTCCAGTCACTGGGGAGGTCAATCAATGGCTGACAATCCCCGACTGTGTGTTGTTCTATCGAAAGGTATACCTTTACTGCTTTTGGCATTGTGATGTGTTGCCACTGATTTCCAGTCCAGCTCTTTTGTAGTTTGGAATTGACATAGCCATTTTTCTCTGCTTCTTTTTCTGAAGAATGGCTTGTTGACAGTCAATTTTCCACTAAGACCATTTCTGATAAACCTTCAGGGAACAGTAGATCAATCAACTGAAGGATCAGATGACATCCTGTGTCAGGTCCTCTGTTAATGTTTTTAAACAACATGACTTTTGGATACTATTCATGTGCTGTAGTTAGTCTTTTGTTTTTGTTTTTTACACCATGCCAAGATATGCTAAGTTTTTGGCTAATAGCTCTTTGGGAATCACATTGTTGGTGGAATTATGCAATTTTATTCCTGTTATCTTTCATAGAATCAACTAAGGAGATGGAAGCAAGTTGTGTTTTTTCAACAGGCTGTTAGTAACAAAGTCCCTAAAGATACAATTTAAAATTGTTTGTTTGCTAAATTGTCTGTTTTGTATTCATCCCTTGATTTGGGTGCTTCTTTTATGCTTGAATGATTTACAAATCAGCGTTAAGTGGTTCAACAAACAAACAGAAAAGAAAAAATATTCTTCTCAAAATGGTCAGCTACAATGGATGACCAAAACGATTGTTGGGTTTCCAGCCACCCTGCAACCCTGATAAGGATGAAAAGAATGGATGGATGAATAGATGGAGGATTTTATCACCAACATCATTAAGATATGACATTTGTAAACCACAAATATCTGTACAAAATGTCAGGACATGCATATCTTTGTAAAACATGATGAGTTAATCAATTCCTATTATCATTTAAGAAAGTACTAAACTCTGAATGGAGGTCATCGGTGCCCATCAGTTGTGTTAAAGAGTGTTTGGCTATACACAAGTGGCTTTGATCCATTGGTAATTTTAATATATGAGTTTAATTATTCCATTGTTATATTTTGTGCAGTTCTTCACTGTTTACATCGTTGGCCGTATATCCATCATCATGCATGGTTTTACTCCAGCAGTCCCATTACTGTTGAGCACACGTGAGCCTTGAAATCATGCCAAAAGTCAGCTCCATTTGTGGTCATGAGTGGTTTTGTGTAGCACTGGAGATGCATCACAGGCTCCAAGGAGGAGTTAAAATAGGCAACTAAAGCCCTGCCTGTAACAGTTGTCTGTTTAATTTAGCTTGTAAAGTATCCTGCCTGGCCCCCTCTCCTCTGGCCTATATACAACGTGTCCTACATCTCATGTCCTGCAGTAACATTTGCTCGGCACCACTGCAATATTTAAACGTCGGCCAAACTACATTCTGGTGACTGCTTCTATTATTGGGGTATCTAAAGCACGGCCATCTCTCTGTCAAAGCTAAATGCTCCAACGCCCTTTCCGGTCGACTGAATGATAATCATTACTCTACGGTCGTGTTGTGCGCAGTGACTGTTTAAGGGCAAGTAGATGGACTGATGGTGGTCAGTGAAGTCACAGAATTGAATTAAAAGTCCATTTACCTGCTCGTTGGTGCTGTGTTATACGTCATTCATATCTCATTTGGCTAAATTCCAAACGCCTGTCATTTCAGCAAACAGCCTTTAGGACAACATCGAACGTGAACAGCAGCCAACAAGAATATCAGTGAGACTGTATGAAAAGTAGTGAAATGTATTAGAGGTTCATTAGTGATCCTGAGTGCAGACTTTGCCTTGATGTATTACTTGATGTGCATGTTTAGTTACTTGGTTTACTTTACTGTATCTGGTTCCAGACACACACTGAAGTGTGGTTTACTAGACATGTGTCTGCATCCTAGAAGACCTGGAAAGTAACAGTACTTGTATACTACACCTTTGGGTGAATGACATCTTACTTAATTCTATTTAACGATAGCAATAAAATCAATGTAAGTCAAAACAATTGTGAAGTCATCTGAAACTACTGTTTGACCCAAGTCTGCTCTTGACAGACAAACAGAGTAAGACAAACCAGGAGCTCCTGTGGCTGCATCTCAAAGAGTGTCCAGAAGGACAAAGTCAAAGTTTGGCACGTGGAAACTCAGAGCTGCAGCCACACTGCCTGCTTTGTTTGCCCCTTTAAAGTTCAACAGAAATGTGCAATTCCCTTGACACTGGTCTCCTCGTTTCATTTACCTCAGGCCAAGAGAGCTGATACAATGGAAGCATATATCAGGAAAGTAATCAAATCCAGCTGTTCTGCTACACTTGGCAGCAAGTCAAGCACCTATTTATTAAGTATATAATGGAAAAAAATCAAAAACCACTGAAGCTGTGTGCAGTAACAATAAATCAAGTAGAAATTGTCATAGGCAGCATCATATAAATGATTTCAGCTGAATGATAATAGCATTTACTGAATGCTATAGAAGAGCTGTTCAGGATAATTTTAGCTCAGGGAAATGTTTTCCTCAGGATTTCCCTACATGGCTGTGCCAGTATGAACATTACAGGTCTTCTGCAGGGCTGTTTTGTGAGAGCACAGCCGGCAGACGTTTGTTACCATAAAACAAGTCAGAGTTCTTGTTAATTTCCTTTCATATGTGTGTATGCGAGCTTCAAGCGAGGTATTATTTTTGGGATGGCTGCTTGTTACACTTACTCTGTGTTGTTGCCATAGTAAATCTATCGTTGTTACTCATATCAAGGCGACCAGAGGTTGGGCAGATTTGATGATTTGTTGATTTTGGCAGCTAAGCACGCCGGGCAAAATGCTTCTGCAGTCTTTTGGCCGGGTTACTGCCACATGATGCCACAGCAAGGCTACATAATGGGTGGCCAAGTCTGACCACAATGAAAGAGTTTCTCCTGCCATGTTTCCGACTTCACCGCAGAGGAAACATAGAGTATGTATTTCGTAAGAGCAGCCTGTGATGCTGTGCTACGTCTTAATGACGTTTTTTTTGTTGTTGTTTTTTTTAATAACCCAGCAGGTTTGCCATTATTATTTCTCCCTGCTGTTTGCTAATAGTGTCTGTTTACATCTGGTGGCGACAACATTAAATTCCCCTTCCTGTGTAAACAGACAAGATCTGCCACAAAGGAAATGGAACAAATATATACTCAAGACGGTTGTTTATATGCAGCGCAGACTGTAATGTACGTTCATCAGGTGGATTTGATAAACTTGTGTGTGTGTGCTGCGGTCTTATCGCGGCTTTGTCAGAAAACAATGGTTTCCAACAATAACAGTGAAGTAAAAATGCCCCAGATTTGAACACAGTGATGAAATCAGCTGCAGGAAACATCTGGAGATGTCCTCTATCACCAGGATGGGATAGACTCAAACGCACTCTCAAACACACTGCTGTTTTAAAAACAGCACATTTTAAGTTGCTCCACCCTGCTGGTATCTCATCCATCAGCGCAATGTTTTCTCCTGGGACTGAAACAGCCCTTTTCAATATACCCATTATTACAGTGTGGTGTCTTTTAGGCTGTCATAACATGATGCCCAAATTAGCAAAACGAATCCTCAGCCTTTTAGCAGTTGTGCTTTTTATTTAATTAAATGCGTAGGAATACAGATAACACGTTTCCTGTTTATCCGCAAAGGAGATTAATCAGGATCTCGAAGGACGTTAATCTCTCTTTACGTTACCTAAATTTTTTTTTCATGAATGACGGGACAGACATGACTGAGGGATAGGAAAGGGAGAAAGAAAGATGAAGGAAAAGAAAAGCAGAAGGGAAGAGAGACAGTGAGAAAGGGCACTTAAAAAGAGAAAGAAGAGAAAAAAATCTCCTGGATCACCTGTGGAGAGAAAAAAAAAAAGCAAAAAAAAAACAGAGCAACATACTAAACACAACACCATCACGTTAATCTAGCTAGGTGTAAACAGCAGTAAATACTAAATATTAAATGTTGTTGTGTAGCAAGCAGGACCGTCAGCGCACAATGTGCTTGGAAATAGCAGCCAATAAAGGTGTAGTTTATGTCTATGAACAGTGAACACCCATGTGAACACCTGTGTGGATCAGCGCGCTTGTATTCAAAAGGTTTCCCCATGTAACGATCTGCTAGAGGGTGTGGGGAGCCATAGCCCTGTCCCCCAGGGCATGAAGCAGGCATGGAGGAGATCCAGGCTCCAGACATCCAGAGGCCCCAGAGTGCGAGAGCCCAAGGAGGACCACCGGAGGGGCATCCGTGCCACCGTCCTGGGAAGAGCTGAGGAGAGCCCCAGATGAGGGGTCACCCAGTAGCCACGGAGCAGAAGCCAGAGGGGGCTGCAGTGGCGTGCCCGTCGGCTCTGCCGGCAGCCAGCTGTGCCAGAGTGAACCGAGCCGCAGGCCCAGAGGCCGGAGGCCCGAGGGCCCCCCGCGCCCCGGAAGAGGCCTGACCGAGCAACAGGCGCCAGGCCCCACCAAGTAGCCACCGGGAGTGAGCTGGTACATACCTGAGCGCCCAGCCCTGGACACCAAGAACCACCAACGCACCGACCCCTGAGGGCATCAGTTACCGGCAGGGACAGGACCCAGGGCAGCCCACCCGACCCCACCAGAGAGAACTGTACCCACCCTAACATTCAATCATCTCCCAGACTGCACAAGACAGTAGACATTACTAACCTCGCGGAGATCAGTCATGGCAGTCTTTATGTTTGCAACCCTGATTGATCGCATATACATCTGTGTGAGTGTTGTGCCAAAGTCTGGATATCATCCAGCTCTAAACACGTCCATAAAGTAGAAACACTTTGTGCACTCTTTTAGGGGGAGGGGGCTAACATCTAACAGCAACAATCGAAATATAAACAATAGTTTTTCAAGAATTGTGTAAGAGCCAGCAAATTTTGTAGTTCTCATTGTGACTATCACCTGTATCTGATAGGTTTGTCAGTTTGTCAGCAGCCCCTATTTTTGGATGAAATAGCAGTTTGAACAATAAAGCATCCAAACTTTTACTTGAACAGTAATACTTGGACTTTTTGCCCATGCTTCTCTCTGTTGTACGTTTAGTGTCATCCCAGAAAGTTGATTCTGTTCATGTGGATGTTGCGCTTTCAGTGCGAGAAATGTTTTGTCAGTCATCCAAGTGAGTTCTTCAGTCTCAATTTTAAAGAGACTGGAGAAGTCACATGGGATTTCCTTACTTTGGTGATGTTGCACGCAAACTGAGTTGCTTTTTGAGTTCAGTATCAAACTCCAAAGCATCGAAATGACTGGCTTGGTTGTGCAACACAACCTTCTATACAGTTCTGGCATATATTGTACAGCTTTCACATTATTTAATCAATTGTAGCAAAAAAAACCCCAAACATGTTAATGTTAATTACAGCTATTTAACACCGTACCAGCATCACCAGCTCACAAAATCCTCTCATGCCTCTCAATATCTCTCCTCATGACTCCCACTCTATTATCGCTCTGTTATCTGCCTCCAGATAATATATACAATACAAGTAGCCACATTTTAAAACAGTATTTCTTTGTATTATCTCATTTGGATAGAGATAAACTCATATTTATCTTGCTCTCTTTTTCCATATTGTGACTAGCATCACTAATATTCTCCAGTACAGACTTAAAAGCTGCCTAAGGACACACCGTTTGTGTTTCCTTAAAAGGATCTCCTTGGGATTTTTCTTTCCTTTTTTCAGCTAGGTTTGTTTTGCTTCTCAGGACGTGTCCTTGTGGTAACGCTGCACATGTCACTCAGGTTACAATAGACATCAGCCAAGGGATTAAAGATAATCGGACATGATGGTGACAGGAGCTCTGTGCAGAGAAATGAAGAAGTTATACACCAGTACACGTTATTCCATTTTTATTTACTCAGTCAGCTGCTGACTTTCCACTGCATCGCCTTCCAGCTTCCAACATTTCAAGAATGTTGCGAAGTGCTTAAATGAGATGTAGTAGTGATGCTGAAAATAGACCAGAAACAAAAAAAAAAATGTGTTAAGAGTGTCACAGTGTGGGAGCCGAGTAAGGACGAACCGAGATATGAGGGAAAACATCTGTGTATTTATAGGTGGCTGGCTAGATTTCAAATCCAGATATTACTCTAATGCAGCTATAGTTAGCGCTGGCATTAAATCAAGTTGCTGTTGATGGAATGTAGTAAAAATAACACGCTGATGAATTTGGTATGTTTGAGCAGTAAACCAATTCCATCTGCGAATTTCCACAGGGGAAGCGAGGCACCTTTCTCTCCTCCTTTATAAATCCCAGCTGTGGCTTTAACTGTCTGAGGGTCAAATGCTGAATGCCTTCTTTATGATGCATACGAGAGCATAAAAGTTTTCTGTAATTTGTATTTAGGTGAACGTTGCTTTAAAAAGCAATAAATTCTCGAATTCTTTATTTAGGAGGGAGTTGAATTACTGGAAGTCTGAAGCAAAGAGGTGAGTGTGTCAGGGCAAGTTTTTTTTTACTTAGTGAGAGAAGGAGTCTGATCAGCATTTTCAAAGCAAATGAATGTTTCCTGTCTCCACGCTGTCATGAAAGCATCACAAGTATGTCTTGATGCTGTTTGTGATGTGGTTTCACGCATGATAGGACAGATGGTATACGTTTCCTGCCAGTTATGCTATTTATCTGTTTTAGCCTGGAGGAAATACGTGTTTGCTCATGGGAGACGTTACAATGCACCACAGCGTCGCTCAGCCTTGGCTAAAGGATAGGATTTGGATCATTTATGTTTTCACAGAAACAGCAGTGGACCAAATTTGCGCTCAGGATTCAGTGTTCTGTTTGTTAAAACTGTGAGGGTGAAAGCAGGGTTGAAATGAAAGATGATCTAATCTCAGGGCAAATTTGTCAGGCGTTTGAAATGAGTTTGACAAACTCGACAATGAACATAACATGGAAACATGAAATGAAACAAGTGGAGAGTGAAAGTGAACACTTCATGAGTCTAGGACCTTAACAGTACCACAGATTCTGATGGGAAATTTCACTTCTGTCATAATTTTTCCATGTTGTCCAAGTGGCACAGTGACCAGTAGAAGTTTATTTGCTCAAAGGTTCACAGTAGGCCACTCCTGTTTACTGAAAGCACAATTTACTCCTAATTACCAGAACTACACAATCCACACATTAGTTTGTATCATGGACTTAAAAAGCAGAACTATCTCTGTCTCGTTACATAGTTGCTTTTTGTTCTAGAAGATAAGTACGATGAACTGCTCTTGTGTCATCAGTCTGACGCAAGTCTGGATTTTCTTTCTTTTTGGTGTCAAACAGCTTGTGGACTTGCAGTGTGCGATAAATCATGTTGGTGCCTGAAGCTGGACTCGCATCTGAGAATCGCTGCCTCTACAACTAACATCAGACAGAGTGAAATATTTTCCATTGGTTGGCGTAAACATGGCTCATTTTGAATGGGAACTGTTTTCAAAGGCCTGCTGCATACATTTTGAATGACTGGTAGTCTGGCATTTTCAGATTAGTCTGAATCATTTGGTTTTGGACAGACTGACGGTATTACAGCCCAAGAGCATTTTCTGTTTTGTAAACCAGAGAGCCCACAAAGAACATGTTTAGTTTCACAGATTCATATTGTTATTTCAGACGACACGTTTCTGCTCAAAGCTGCCATGCCGACAGTTTTTTTTTTTAAATCCGATATATCAATGAAAGAATGTAAAAAACAATGCAAAGGGTTCACCTGCAACAAAACTTTATCACCTCAACCTGCAGTTCCCCTCAGCTTTATAGAGCTGTTTCGCTTCAGTTCATTGTTTCGCAGGTAGGACAATGATTTTATTGCTTTGGTTTATTCTCACTGAGACTCATAGTGTTGCTTTTGGCCAGAGTGGGCAGCTTCTTTCTGCTTAAAAACTCGAAAACCCACCAGTACTCTACCAGTTCCAGCAGACAGAAGTGGCTCATTAAACAGCTACGTTTACAGAGATTTCCCGCAAGAATTACTGAAGAACAACACAGAACTGAGACTAAGTGAATATTGGTCTGAATTCGATCAAGTGGGCGCAAACGCAACTACACTATGTGATAAAAATGCGCTGCAACTGTTGCATGGATTAGCTTTTAGGTCTGCCATCTAAAAGGTGACATTTTATTATATTATTATATTTTGTATTGTCGGCCATATGTAGTGATGTCTTTGAAGAAAATGATGTCACTGACTCAGTATCTGGCCAAATGTCAAACACAATAATCACTGTCCTAGCGGACCACAATAGTTAATGGAAAAGGGCACATTTGATTTTCTAGACACCGTGTGATCAGAAACACAACTCAACATCACTCCTACTAGGTCAGGTCTACTAGATGAGCATTCAACCACCATGTACATCTTCACAGTATCAACTTTTCAGTTTCTTTCGCCTACTCTAAAAATCAATTCTTTCTCAAAATAATGCAGAAAACATACAAATTTCCTTTAAAGGAAAATAGAAACTGTGTGACGAGACAATGAGAGAACAATGGTGCCCTCAGGCACAGTTAAAGTAACAAAATTAGAGGAAAAGCACAATAAAAGCTTAATGGTGAGAAACCTCACAGGTCTGCTGTTACTCCCACTGTAAAGTCCTTCACAATGTCCTTGGAGGAAGTTATTTAGATTTTTAAAGAATATCCTGCCTCTGGGAATGACAATTTGAAGAGTTTGGGGGATTTTAGCAGGATGTAAATGGTGGTTTTTGTGGATGTGAGTGAGGTTCATTGCAGATAAATCAAGTAAGACTGTCAAATTTGTTATGCAGTAAGAGATGTGTGATTTTAATCTCTTCCGGTTTAAAAGTGAAGACTGCTGGTCTGCCTTTTTAAGGAATTACGATGATTCCACAGGTCCAGTCTCTAATCTTTCTGCCATGACACATGAGGATGATTTTCACAGATAGATTGAAGCTGCTCCTATTTGACTCCTCCATAGGTTTCTAGCAGAAACAACCAGACAACGCTCTTCCCTACTCCCACTCAGTTTGTCATTCCAGGCCTTTCAACATCTGCTAACCTATTCTGAGCAGAGCAGCTGCTGTACCTTGTGACCTTCTGTCACTAAAACTTTCTGTAATTGTCTTATTTCTAGACGTTTTTAAAGGACACGCTTGGATAAGCTGCGTAAGTGCATGCCTGCCATATGCTGCAGACATTACTATAAATACTTTCAATTTCACATTGTCTCCTAGTGTCTCAGCATACACCCTTACTCCTAACCTTTAACAGGTTGGATCCATTCATCACATATGGAGAAAAAAAAGGTTTTTCCATAAAAAAAAAAAGAGTTCCCTGGCATTTAGCCCTCAAATAAAACGGCCTCAACCTGTAAGTCATCCAAACATCTATTGTCCTTAAAAGGAGTGCTGTATTCACATTTCCCTCCCAAGTTAATAAAGACTTCCCATGACCAGGCTTAAGCTATATGCTTCTGAGGGAATGGTTTGGCTAAGAATGGAGCTCTTCATCTCAGCCAAGCATGAGGCGTTTAAAGTGCAGATCAGAGCCTTTTGCAGTCTGACGTCATCCTCCCCGCACCCACCATGATGGAGCTGCTCCGTGAGCATGAATGGGGCAGCTTGGTGCACTGCCATCTTGTTGATCAGATTAACATGTGAAAGTCTAGCTCTAGCACTAGAGTTTAAGGCTAAGATTAATTCACACGGTAGCCATGTTCATTAAAATCATGCAAGCTTTGTACTTTATGCTTACGTTATGGGTGTGTGGGGGAAATCCATTCAGGGAGCAGGAATGAATGTCAAGGGAAAAGAGTGGTTGGTAAAGGTGTGAGTTATGCTCTGTTGTGCCAAATAAATGGGTCCCGAGTGTGAACCGGAGCACAGAAATAGTATTTTGGCAGAAGTCTTGTTCCAGAGCGAGGGAGCGTTCAGCTTAACGCATGTTTTCTTTCAAAACATGTGGCGTAGCAAGCTGATCTGTGTCCTGTGAATTAAATACATATGAATAGTAAACCGGGAAGCACTTGTATCGAGCCTGTTGTAAAAGAAGCAAACTGCTTTAACATGCCGATTTTTCATCCTACAGCCAATAATTTACAGCTAAGGTGGGTACTGCTGGAAAACAGCTGCCTCCTGCTGAGTTTTGGCATCTCCACAGTATTGACTGGAACCTTTAATGAGTAATTTTGCCCCAGAGATGATCAAAAGTTTCAGACTTCTGTTCAGTGACGGTGCAGAATATTTAGCCTTTTTATTGGCAGTTCTCTCTCCAGAGATGGATTTTTTTCACATGGTTTAAATCTGTATGGGAAATTTTAAAAAATCACTACAGCATCCACAGACCGAGACCAGGAGATAGAAAGGGACAAAAATATTTTTAATCCAACAGAAACAGATATTGCATATAATGAGCCATATAATGAGGATTTGTGTGGTAGCCATTGATGATTACAATGCTAGACCCTGTTTCTGAGCAACTAGTGTTAGGGCTAATTCAGAGCTATATGTTTAACTCGAATTACTGGCCTCCAAATATCAGAAATTCCACTCATGTCATTGCCCTATCTGATCTGAGACCCGTGGCGCTCCCTGCGGCTTCTGTGTTTAAATGAGGCTTAACACAGTGCAAGCCTGTTGAGTGGCAGAATGGCCTCTCACAAGTCTGCCTCTGAACTTCACCAGCATGTAAGGAGCAGTTATTGCTTCGATTGCCATAATAATATAGGTAGCAGGCGGTAAACACTAGCCACTGTCTTTTTCAGCTGGACCTCAGGAGCTCCTCTGTTCCATAAATACAGGAACTAAAAGAAGGATCAGGTGGGAGTAAATGGCCCAGCGAGGGGTGCGGATCCGGGTGGGGCAATTGGCGGCATTGATCCAGGGATAATAAAAGCTTAGGCCAAGTGTTACCAAACAGAGTCTGGTTCTTCTAATGTGAGTGCGCTGTTAGTCTTGGGAGTTCACGAGTCAATTAGCAGTCTTTGGTCCGGTGCGTCAAGGATTAAGTGATCCTACATCTCTACAAAAACAGATGCTCTGTTATGATTGACAACAGCAAGCTCATTGGGATGTTTCTTAATATTTACATGCACACAGAGGTCACTTTTAGGAAGGACATTGGGCAAAAATACTCCACTTTTATTTCTAGCCATTACGTCCTCCAGTTCCCTTGTGGCTTGTGAAAATGCGAGATAAGCAGTGGGAATTTGGGACTGGAGACCCAAGCAGTTATCTCCCAGGGGGTCAGTTCACTCAGAGGCCAGCGGAAAGGGGCCATTTCATGCATTCGGCTTTAATTGCCGCTAACACTGAGGACTTTGCCAGTGCTTCATACATATCCTGCAATAACTAATTGTGTCACAAATTTGTTACCTCCCAGCTTAGGTGACCTGCCAGTAGAAAAACACTGAGAGGAATGAACTGAATGGTGGATTTAAAATGAAAATTTGAAAATCTTGTTTCTGAATGAAGATTTTAAAGACGCCATCTTGCTTTGCTACCTGAGTAACTTATTATTATTGAGAAAATGATTGTTTTTTTAATCCGGAAAATAAAATCGAAGTCAGATTTATTATTTTTTTGGGCAGGAGATCCAAGCACATGATGGCACAAATGAATTAAAAACGCTCCGATATTATCTGTCTTTATCTGTGATGAGCACCGTTTCCCAAATGAGCCTTAAATCATCTGTTTTTGTCATGTGCTGCACTAACGTTTGCTCTTTCCTGCTATAACTCTCTCATTGCTGATGATTTGGGTGGGTTTGGCACTGGTGATGCCTGATGTCAAAGCCCAGACTGGCCCTGTGCCTGCCTGAGGAAAGAGGATGGGTGGGTGGACAAAAAGAGAGAGAAAGTGCAAAAGAACGAGTGGTCACCGGAAGACACCGGGAAGCCCTTTGTGTTGACATTGTGGGCTTGGCTGCGTGTTAGCTTGACATCAGTCAAGGACTGGGACACCGGTTGCAGTTGGAGCTCGTGTGTGTGTGTGTGTTTTTCTGCTGCGGCTTTTAGATAGCGAGACCAAAGCCAGACCCGGCAAGCTGCCTTCAAAGAGCTGAGTAGACAAAGAGATGAAAAACCAACATCAGTATCAGCTTTTCCCATGTATGTCTTTCAGTGCTGTCATCTAATGAAGATGCAGGATTTGATCACATTTAGCTCTGTTTTCTTTCTGTCTGTGTTTCCAAACCTGATGCCAAATCAAACACTTCTTTTATGGTCTCAGATGGAGTCGCCAGGAATGCCAATATATCTCTCAGAGGCAGTGCCAGCAGGTTTTTTTTAAAGAAAAAAAAGTGCCTTGCTTAGAATCTGCACTGGTGGTCGTGTTTTGTCATATTTAACGATGGTCAAAGAGGAATTGATGTTGATGAGATGTGTCAGCCATCCATACAAACCAATTCACGTGATTTTATCAGTGTACTGCGTGCAGCCCTGGCAGACTGATCACTACGATATGACATTTTCAGACTGTGTGATCTTCCAGTAATCTGCAGTGTAATGTGTCTTTGCGCCAGGCGTTAATCGGAGAAAGATGTTAAATTACTGCAATCACCCAGACAGCTGCATGACAGTTATATATCTGAGGTTACATTTAGTTTTAGTGTGTCTGTGGTTGGACAGATTCCCCTGCCTTAGCCTTGTTTTTGCTCTCCACAGAAGGATGTTAAGGACGTGTTCACAGCCATCACATTCGAGGTGGCTTACAGCCTGGGGACCCACGTGCTGACAGGACCCCAGGAGCGAGACCTTCCCGCGCTCACTCCAGTGCTGCGATGGAGGAAAGGGAACAAGATTGCAGCGAGGAATGAAGTACGGAGAGCTTTTTAAGTGTGACGTGAAGGGGAATGCTTTAAAAACAAATCCTGAAGAGTAAAATTCATGTTTTTCACAGCAGTATCTGCAACATCTAATAAAGTTTGATGCTGACTCTTTATGGAGAAATATTATCAGCCGTTGGATTTAAAGTAGCCTGCCTTTGAGGATCATGAACATCCCAGCTATTTCACTGTGTGTTTTTCAAATATTTGCAGGATTAAAGCAGGCTCTTGAGGGAAAACCGATAACTGACCGAGTTACTTCTTTGAAAAAAAGAAAGCCGATCCCATCCTTAAAGTAAATTGCAGGAATCAGAGGATTTGTCATTCTTAAAATGAAATCTTGTGTAACAGTACGATAAATATGTTCAGACTAAATCCACATTCACTGTAATTTTCATTCTATTTTCACAAATTACACAAATACAGTAAAATGTTACTTATATGTTACACTTTATGTTTTTCTGTCTATTTAAGTGTGCCTTGCTCTTATTGTAAAAGGTTGACAGTTAATTCCTACCAGCTCAATTTATGATAAATTTCATTTCCTGACTAAAAGTGACCCCCGCCAAACCTGATATTAAAAGACAGAAGTGTCTTCCTGCAAACCACAGTAGGAATGAAGGAAATGGCTCCAATGTGGGGTTGTAATGATTTGGTGTTGGTTACCAGCTTATTATTGCCTGTGTTAGCTTTTCTTGAGTGGAGTCCAAAAAGACTGATTCATTTATTTTCTTTGCGAGCACCTCTAACCTGGACCACATGTGTTTCCCCCGGTGTATGCACTTCTTGAAAGAGCGAGGCAGTTGCATTTCAGCATCTACAGAATCCGTTTTATCTGAAACTCATCAACTTTGCATCAGACTTTAACGCTCGACTTAAATTTCCCTTCATGATTTAAACCAAAGCCCATCCTCTGACTAATTAAGGGAAAGATAGCTTTGTGGATGCAAAACTACAGGACAGCTCACACAGCAAAGCAACACCGCCCCCTAGTCTGAATGTGGAGTCAGTGTGTTCAGAGCATGAGATCATCTGAACTGTGTACTGTACTGTTTCCTTTTCAGACTTGGTTTGAGAAGAACTGCCTGTCAGACGACTGTGCCGCGGACCTGAGGCTTCATGGGAAACTGTTGCTTTCTGGGTAAAAACATTTTACTTCGTAGCTCAGATTCATTCTTTTCTTCCAGTACTAAGGAAGCAAGCTGACCTCATAGGCCATGAGGGTGTGGGTAGTGGAACTCTGACGCATGCTTGGAGAGGATCCATAGGTTTTCTTTTCCATAGTTAGGGAGTTCCCTTTCCATTATTATCTATCTCCTGTTCTCTACTCAACAGTTTATGTCTGTCATCCTAACAACTCATTTGTCTGCATGTATTCTTTGTTGTGCTCCAAAAACAAACAGCTATTCTCCTGCAGGTGCACTTCTCTTTGTACACTAAAAATTTCAAAGAAAAATTAAAGGCTACTTAATATAAAGCTGTACTTACTGCTCTTCCAGTGATTGTTTTTAATTGCTGAAGTACACTGTTTACTCTGTGCACCCACCAGCTTGCATAGCAAACCCCATCTGGCCCTTGGAGGAGTGAAGAACGTCTCTCTGAACCTGACCATCTCCAACGCTGGCGATGACGCCTATGACACCAACATCTACTTGAACTTCTCCAGGGAAGTTTTCTACATCAACTTCTGGCAGAAGGTCTGTGATTCTTGAAGTATCTGCTATTTATTTACTGTGGTTCACATATTTATATCTAAAATCTGACAGTTTGTTTTTTCGCTTTAGTAACGTACAAGCGAAGCTGAGGCCGTAACGATTTACAAAATCATATTTTGCACACACGTATTAGATGGATGGCCTTGGTGTCCTGCTGTGATGTACATTTTCCCGAGGACTGTTTATTTAAAAAGACTATATGATTATATGTCAGGAACACAGTCTAAACAGTGGGAAAGCCAGATCTGCGTGACGACGGGGGAGCTTAAAGCTTTGCCTGAGCTGTGTAGGTAGAAGTGAAGATGAAAGCATAAAAACCCGGAGAGCCCCAGCAGGAGGAGCAGCAGCAGCTGTCCCGTGTCAGAGGGCAGCTCCTCTGGCTGAGCTGTCAAACACTCCTCTGACTCATTTAAGACAGACACACCATGTCATCAACAAATGAGCTGTATGCATGGGAACAAGGCACAACACACATTTGTATTTCCACAAGCTTGACTTATTCTTACTCTCGCAGGGCCACATTTAATTAGATAAATGTCCACATAAAGTGAGGATTATTCCTGACCTTCATGGGGATGGGGAATAATCAGACCTGCTCCTCATATAGTTTGACTTCTAATGACTTTAGCATTCTTTCGCTGTTAAAGAAATATCTACCCACTGCCATCCCACATTAAACCTGAGAGATTTTCCTTGCCGATCGATTTCACAGTGTCCACCTCTGCCTCTGCTCACATCTTTTTCCTCACTTGTTGTCAAAAAGGCTGCTTGTAGCTGAGCGTGACGCCACGTCAGATGGTGCACTTTGACAGCATTCATCAAGAGGGAGTTTCTGTGCCCCCCCCAAAAATGGACCTTGTGCTTATCTTCAGTTGGATGGTTTGTCGGGGCAGGGGGGGTTTCATCCCTGTGATGGATGAGGCCATCGCGGTAAAAGATACAACCTGTGGCAGGATTTGAAACCCCCAACAATGGCGAAATTGAATTTAAACAGAATATACGCTGCAGGCAAATATTAGAAAAACACTGAGTGTGTTTCGGTTTCAAAGTTAATCTAATGAAAGCGACTGACTTTAAGTGTCAGATTACCAGCAGCCCCAGAGCCTCATTTTGTTCAGGAACCTGATAAGTCAAAGTTCTCTGCTGCACAAAGGGAGCAGGAAGCGAACAGTATGTGCAGATGACAACGAGGCCGGTGAGAAGATTTACCGCTGTATGCGCTTTCACACACTTCTAATTACTACTGGAGAAGTCTGAGGTGATGATGTGACCCCTTTCTGGTGAAGTAAAGGTCAGCTCCTAACCCTCCCTTTAGGCTTTTCCTCCAGTGAGCAAAACGTGAACTTGTACTCCCCTCATATTTAAGAGCGGAGTGGGTTATGGCTCTGTTGTTCTTGCAACACAAGCTGTCTGAAAACTGTGGAGCTGAATTGGTTTCAGGAGCTCTGCTGGCTTCTGTTTAGTTTTGTTTTTCTTTTTTTATTGAAATATTTTAAGGAGTCAATTTTAGCTGGACCTGTGACAAATGTCTCATGTCTTTGTATTTTTCAGAGCACTCGGCTACATTTTTAACTTACTAATTTTTTACTTACTTTACAAAAAGCCTTGCACACAAAGCAGAACTATTTGTTAGATTAAACTACTACATTGAGATTAGACTGGGTGCCAATTATGGGTTTGTGTAGAATAAGATTTGTATACAGTACATTGTAATATAACCAAAGAATGATCAAAGCTGTCCACATGTGTAAATGAAAAACTGCAGATATGATGGGTTAATTAAAATGTAATCAAAATCATTGTTTCATGTAAGCAGTAATATGGGAATACACCAAGAGTTTGCTGTATTAATATAAACCACTCTACATAATTACTGCTTTTACCTTTAACACTTCATGTTCAGTTCGTTAATTTATTTTGAATGCACACATTTGTCATTCTGAGAGTTGTGACCGCTTTCATTAAAGGAAAGGATCTGAATGCTTCTGCCATGGTGGGTTTCGGCTTATTTAACAGTTGGACCAAGTCAGCTTTGTGGTGAAAAGCCCAGAAGTTCCAGCAAAGAAATGTGTGAATTTCAGTGGACCCTCAGACCCAAGAATATATGAATCACAGATTTTCTTGGCAGTGAAGTGACACTTTACACATGCTGTGAAAGCAGGGGTACTGTAGCTCTTCATCTTCGTACCTGAGTGGAAAGCAAAAAGTAGGTGATGACACTGGTGTGGAAAAAGTAAACCAATATAAATCCAGTTGTCTAAATACCAAAGAAGCCATGAAGAGACACGCGGAACATGCAGGACACAGGCCTCCTGTGTGTTGTCATCCACATTGATGAACTGCACCAGTAGATGCTTCAGCTGACACTAAAGCAGGGTAAACAGTCCTGGTGATGTTTAATGACCCTACCATTTGCAAGAACTCCAGCATGTATGTGTTGCTGACAGAGAAAGAGAAGAGAATTGAAAATATGTCCGAATGCTCTGTTCTCTCTCAAGGGCTGCCAGGTGGGTGATGGGTAAACAGGCTGACTTTCCCAATCCTGCCCAGCCCCACGGGACAGGCAGTGTTTGCACAGCAGCACGGAGGAATACAGGAAGTAGAGGAAATTCCATCATTGGCAGTTATGCTGGGGTCCTCGTCCCCAGTTGCCCGGGGTCACCATAGTCTCAATCGCAGAGCACAGCGCTGCTTATTTAAGCTGACTTAATGAAGATGTAGGGCACGACCACACCCTGTGTGCTGCTACTAAGAACTGCTGAATAAGGGGTAATGGGATGATACCGTGGATGGATTTCTACACTTTAATATGTCAGCACAGACAACCCTCACACTTCTTTCCTTTGTCATATTTGGAAAAGTGTTATAAACACAGGCTCTAACTGGACAACAGCCCGTGCATGCAGATGCTTTGTATGACTTACCCAAAGCCTCTTTTCCAGGAGCGCTAGGCTGTCTCTTTTTTTAGATTTGTAATTGTGAAGCATCTCTGCCCTCTTTCATTCTCCCAGCACATGAGCTCAGCTGACAGCCTCTCGGTGAACTCTCGCTAAAGGAATTCTTACTCCTCGTAAGGGTCAAGGCCTGAGTGTTTATACAGCGCAGCCGGTGAAGCTCTATATTGTTTAGACAAGCTTCCAAACACGCAGCCTGGACGTTTTCCAATTACCCACCCGCTAAGATGTGTGTGCCATCACTGCTTTGTGCATTCTTTGTTTAACCTAATCTACAGCTTCAGTAAGACACTTGAGTCGGTTTGTTTATATTTTTTATTAATAATCTTTGACTACACCCCAAATGCTGGCAGGTATGTCCACCAGTCGCCATTGTTTTAACATCAAAAGCTACTACCAATTTTTTTCCACTATCAGAACCAGTTGCTCTGCGTCACAGTCTGCGTCTTGCCTAGTGTTCCTTCCTCGCTGTGTCTTTGGTCACCGTGAGTGTCACCCCCTCTGTCTCCAGTCAGTCTGTCTTTATCGCATCCACTGACTCTCTCTGTCTATCTTTCTTTTTGCAGGAAGAGAAGGGTATTTCCTGTGAGCTTGTCGAGTTGGACTTCCTTCAGTGCCGAGTGGGATTTCCTTTCATGAGAGCGCAGATTAAGGTAGCTCAAACTAAGGTAGAATTAACTGCTGCAGTACTCGTGCTTTAACCTCCTCTGTAACCAGCCTCCTGCTGGGAATAGTTCAGTGTCAGACAGACAGACATACTTTATCGCATTAAAAACCTTTTCATAGTTGAGAATATGACACCCCATATTATTCTGGGGGGTTTTTTTTGTCTTTGCAGTATCATTTTGCAGTGATTTTTGACACGACTCGGCTCTCTGGAGAAGATGACACGTTGCAGTTCTTAGTTCAAGCAAAAAGGTGAGAAGCTCAAATATAACTGCAAATATAAATATTTATCTACACAAATAATTGTAAGCGAAATATTCATTTTCACTGATCTTTGTTTCTTTTAGCGCCAATCCCGAGCACAATCTCTCCGACAACTTTTTGGATATCTCCATCCCTCTGATTCACGAGACCGACACCACTATCACTGGGTAAGAACGAGACAAATATGAATTCCACAACAGTGTAGTCACTGCTTTGCAAAATGTAAAGCTATCTCAGCGACTTGAGCTGGTTGCCCATCAGTTGGCTCACAGGAAGCGAGGGAGTGTTTGTCAGTATGGAGGATATCAACTTGAAAAGCCTTATCTGCGAATGCTTCATCACAGCTCTGCTTCACAGAGGAGGGAGAGAGAGATGTAAAACAGCCCAAATCTGCCAGAACGCTGACATCTGATAAGGCTGCTGTCTTTAATGTGAAGGGAGGCTTAGAACAAAGCTGGACAAATATGTCTGCTGATAAAGGAAAAGCTTCTGTCGAGCCGAGCGCGACTCAAACCGAAAATTTTTATGGAACTTTTTAGAACATAATTGTGTCTCTTGTCATTTAAATAATTTTGTTTCCATGTTAATAAATTATCTTTCATCACTTTCCTGAACTGCAGTGTGATTACACCAACCTCCTTTGTGTATGGAAACTCCATTGAAGACTCACGCTTTGTCCAATTAGAAGACATGGACTGCAACTTTCAACCTCTCAATCTCACTTTTCAGGTACTATAGGAAGAGAATAGATACCAAGATATGTATTAAAAATGTTTCTTTGTATATTTATCCGTCTTTTCTTTCTGTGTGATGTCTTTCCAGGCTATAAACAAGGGCCCCAGCAGGTTGCCTGGCTCCAGAGTGGACATCAGGATTCCCAACCGGCTGACTGGCAACGGAGCTGAGATGTTCCACATCATTGAAACACAGGTGGATGCCAGCAGCAGTCCATCAACATTATTCATCCAGACCAAATTGTTATTTATTAGTTTATTCACTTGCAGGAAGCCACATTTTTAACTCATTTATCCAGCAAAAGCCTATCAGTCTTGCTTGTTTTGCTCCTCGTGGCACAGCTGTTTGTATCCACTCCAAAGCATTCTTTTATGTACTGAGAGCTGCTATACCTCTGGGTTTTTGTTCATGGGCAGTTTGCTTAGTGTGGGGCACCACAGGACCAGTGAAAGTTGAAGCAAAAATGTTGACATTGCTACTGAAGCTGGCCGCCCATTTTGTTTCACAACATTTGGCATTTTGACAAAGAAACACAATACTCCTACCAGGTTGAAATATTTTCTTAACCCTTGCATTAAGCTTTTCATACAGGTAGATAATGGGGGTGCTCAAACTATTAATTGTATTGACTGTGAATGGGCAGACAGAGTTGACTGTATCCCTCCTACAGCCATCTGGAATCACTTTAGGGGGCTCAGACGGCTTGCACGAAATGGGAGTGGGACACCTGAAGGGGCTGGCTACTACACCGTACCATCCCTAGCCTGGAACCACATATCATAAAGCTGTTAACAAAGCATGCAGCCTGTGGCACATCGGACAGTAGCGCAGTTATGTTTTATAGTTAGGTATTCTCACATTTTACACACATTTCCATTTGTTCATGATATATAAAAGCTTCAGGCTTTTGCAGTTTTTCTGCACAAAATCTCCCATCCTGCCAAACTTAGTGCAGCTGCTGGTGGAGCCTATGGCTCTTCATGCCAGCAAATGCAGCAGAAACACAGGACACTGGAAAATTCTGCAATAAAAGCTCAGACATGCTGGGTGGTACTCTAGCAGAACAGACAATGTGGAGATCTCCGCCTCTAGAGCTTCAGGTCCAGCTGAGGAGAGAGGAAAGGGGAAATGCTCTCTTGGGGCTGGGCAGTAAACCAGACACCTCTAAATCACTCCATATGGGGAAAACAGTCTGGGAGGGGTTCCAACTTGTTCTTGGAGAGAACTTCCTGTGAGCCCTGGAGACTCCTAACAATAGCGTGATAGGTCCAGTTTAGGTGACAAAAGTACATGCGTCAACATTTTCGATGTCACGCCCAAACCTGTCTGCAGCATAAACTTGGCAAAAATGCTTTCTTTCTTCTGCACCCATGTCACACATGCCTGTTAAATAACTGTGCTTCAGGTGGCCAACGGTCGAGGGAACTGCACTCCTCATAGGAACCCAACACCATGCACCATCCCCCAGGACAAAGAGAGCATCTTTCACTCCATCTTTGCCTTCTTCACCAAATCAGGACGGAAAGTCTTGGTAAATATACAGCCCTCATGTTGCACTTTGACTTTTCAGAGGTCACTGAGAGTCACCCCCTATGAGGATTCTTGTTTTTATTTTCTTTTAGTCAGTGTAACATCTGTTTATCACACGTCCTTCTTTTTTCTCACTGCTTTTCAAATATCTTTTTTTAACAGGATTGTGATCGGCCTGGAAGAGCCTGTATGACGATCTCCTGCAGCCTGGGTCCACAGTTAAAAGAAGAAGCTTTGAGCATAGATATAAAAGTTTTACTCAACACTGAAATCTTAAAGACGGTGAGGCTCAAGCAGGGTAATAAATTCATTCACAGGTTGCTGTGATTCTTAAAGCAGTACATAATTTACAATCTGTCCGCCGACAGGATTCTTCCTCTGTGATCCAGTTCGTCACACGGGGCAATGTGCAAGTAAATGACAGGACAGTGGAGGTGCCGAATGGCCTGCCAGAGGACATTTCTGTGAGTATGCCATGAATTTACCATCACTGTGTGATCATGTCAGTGAAGAATATCTAAAAACCTCTATATTAATCCAAAATTTGGCAAAAATGGGACATCTTTAGCTCAGAAAGGAAAGCAGGTCATCTTCCAATCAGAAGGTTGGTGGCTACTCAAATTCGAAGTATCCTCGAGCAAGATACTGAAACCAGAGTTGTCCCAATGCAGCTATTGATGTGTGTGCACAGGAATCTTAGATAAAGACCTTAGGTATAGAAAAATGTGAATGTTTGAATAAGACTTGTTTAAAAATGTAAAAAGAAAGCCTTTTTTACAAGTTCCAGTCCATTTACCATCTATAAACTTTAGCAAATTTCAGTGAACTGTTTGTGTCTTTGTCCATGTTGTCTCACTTTGGATTAATAGCCGTCACACATTTCATCTTGCCAAAAGCAGCAGGCAGAACAGAACTGCTGCTGCTGACCTATGTGCTCAAAAGGAGTCACATAGGTCAGATGCTTATTGGAGATTCTACCCATGCAGAGGTTACAGGTGAAGGATTGTGTGCTTTCCCTGCAAAAATATATCAAAAAGCATACATATGTTCATCTTTAGAAGCTCGGTCACAATTCCCTTGAATTGCTGATGTGCTCCAGATCTGTCACAAATGACATGAGTGCAGGGAACAGCTGGTCATTGTGGATTTACTGTGTAGTGGTATTTCTATTAGCTGCTTTTGGGGGTCCCTTAGATGTGCACAAGGACAGACCCTCCCCCCATTGTTGTACACTGAGTGATCAAATGGCCTAGCAGATCGGATTTGCTGATTGCGTTTAGCAACCAGCATGCTTGCAGTGGGATCCTGGAAAAGATTACAGCACTGATTGGGTTGCAGGCCTGCTGACCCTGAGCTCCAGTTGTGCTCGGAAAATTCAGACCTGGTATGAATGTCTCCAAGCCATGCTGCTCTTTCAGCACTTTGCAAGTGTGCTCATTGCAGTGAAACGTACTCCGGTGAATTTTAGTAAACATTTTTACCTTTTCCCTCAGGATCCCAGCTAGCTAGAGAACACAGTGCAAATATAATTTGTGGTCCCAGGCTGTGCTGTTCACAGCAAGCCTTCTGGCTGTCAGCGAGACAACAAGCTTGACTTTTTTATCACCCGTGAAATAAAAACAAATCCACATAAATCCACATGTTGGGGTTTTTTTTTTACTAAGAATGCACACATAAGGCTGTTAAAGCAATAAAGTGTGCAACTTACAAATTTAGAAATTGAGGACAGAGGTAAATGAACTTCACATTAAGGGACTGCCAAAGTTAAATTGAGAAACTCAGCGTCAGAGAGCAATGACCAGTAGAGGTTTAATCTTTTTTGTACACGCAAACGCCTTGGCATGCATAACAACAGTTACATTCCAGAGCTTGGGGTAACGGGAACGTGTTAATGTGTGAAACTATTCAACAGAGAGATTGTTCTTCACATGTCCACTTAGTTTTTTGGCTGGCTCACAGTTGGTGTTTCATGCCACATTTATGTTTAAATCCCGTCTAGCTGGACATTAAAGCCACAGCGTCCCTCGGGCGGCCCACTGTGTGTGAACACACAGTATTTGTCTTTGTTTGCAACATTAGTAAGTAAATAAACCCATCGATTTTGCAATTGGGCAGTCTGCTGTTTTCCATTTAAAGCCTGAATGCTAATATTACAGCAGGCTTTGCTGTGATGCACAGTAATGGAATATTTCACTCAGTCAAAACACTGTTAATACAGTGTAAATTTAACCAGTCGAGCTCATTTTGTTGGACAAGGCTCCTGTACAGGGATATCTAATAGCTTCAAATCAACTTTTGTCCAAAGTAGAAATATGGCCTTTTAAATGTAATGGTAATTGTTACAAATTCAAATAAACATTAGCACTGCTGCTAGAAATGGAATCAAAAGAAGTGCAGTGTGTTTACTTAATTACAGTATATACAAAATTTGTCACTTACGATCACTCCAAATGTTTTGTACTTAAGCCAGAGTGCACTGGTATAAATAAGCATGAATTTGTTGTCTGTGACAGATTATCCAGCTGGTCAGCGTTCCTCCATGTCATGGGAAAGAGCTCAGATACCTCTAAATCACACCAGAACCAAGCTAAGAGTTGCCAAGGCTCCCTGAATAGCAATAACTCAGAATTAGCCAGTCTAAAAGCATGACACAAAATTCAAAAAGGGAGTAGATGATGCATTGTTTTTATCTGCTCTGATTAATAAGACAAATACTTGCTGATGTTTAACGTTACCATCATATATCAAAGTCACTATCTTAGTTTAGCTCGTTAGCATGGAAATGTTCCTTACAGGCTGATGTGAATCTTATCAGTTGTTTATGTTTGTTTGTTTGGGGTTTTTTGCTTACATTAAAAGTCTTGGGTTCATCACATCCTCAATAAATGTCATGGTTCTCCATCGTATGGCTATCAAAATAATTTAGTCTGGACCAAAGAGGGCTGACTAACTGAGATGTCCAAAAATGCTCACTTATGACTGCAGATGTGTTTGAAAGCATCAGCTGTTACAAATTAATAAACCTGCTCATAATGTTTGTTCCATGTGGACCAAAGGTCACTCCATGAACCTAGAATCTAATTTAAGTCTGACTTGTGCTTCCTGTTTGTATAACCAATATCTATGTCCTGAAAAATGCCTTCGTACCAGTTTCCTGTTATTTGAAAGCATTTTTTTTTTTTGCTTTTGGTCCTTTGAATCAAACCATGGAACCAAAGCACTCTGAAATCAGATGTGTCTCTCTTGCTGTTTTGCACTGGATTGCATCATTAGCAGCACATGACTTAATGTGCATTGCGTGTGTTGCATTTTAGTGTGACTCACTGTGATGTTGTTGTGTTTTAGCTGGTGTTTGAGGCTCTCCACAGTCAGGAGCCAAGGGGTTACGTAGTCGGCTGGATCATCGCCATCAGTTTGCTGGTGGGAATCCTCATCTTTTTGCTGTTAGCTGTGCTGCTCTGGAAGGTAAGCCAACTCATAAACACAGATCGAGACTTTTCAGCTTACAGCACTGGTCACAACACTCCACTTAAATGCCAGCGCAGTATCTGGTTGTACAGAAACAGCCAGAGATTAGGGGGAAGAAGTAAGAAAGAAAGCTTGTTTTGTCCACTCTGTGACAGTGGACAATAATTAACACCACACCACCCACATGAAAGAAAAAATCTAAAGAGGGGGGAATGGCAATTACACTGCTGTCCAGAGGCCCCTTTAGAAGAAAACTCCATTCCTTTTTCCCTACTTCATCTTTCACTGGGAATACCACAACTAAGCCTTGAAATGTTGAACCTTCCCCCCCCCCCCTCCCCCCCCCCCCCGATCCCCAGTTCCTCGGATCCTGCCAAAATAAACCCCACTTACAAGAGCGGCACATGTCCTGTATTGCTCTCTTCAGGAAATGCCTGAGGAGAGCACAGGTCTGTATCAATAAACTTCAGCAGCCAAATACAGATAAATGAATGGAGTCGTAGGGAGAGAGGCAGCAAGCCAGTGTGGCTGCTTTGATTAGATATACACCAAGAATCTACTGGTCTTACCACATTGTCATATCTCATACATACTACACTTGGTAAATGAATCTTATACTTTCATGAAATTTAAATGGGTATTCAGTATTACATTCCTAAAGAAATGTTTCAGCAAGGTAAATGCTTGAGTTTTGTCAAACCTTGGTGGTGGTTTCATGTGGTTTTACTTACATTGCTGTTGGCCATATTTCAATCCTTTATATTTGAAATAAATTGCCCACCTCATAGATCCATTATTTTCCATCTGTTTCACTGTGGGAGAAAATATTAACTTGCACATTTCTTTAACTTAGATATATAATCCATCACAGTGAACTCAAGGTCTGAGTTGTTAGCTTAACAAAAATTATGTAATTTCTGTAAAAGTGCTGAAAAGAGACGTTCTCAATAAATTGTCCAATTGGCCGCTCATCCAATGACACTCCTGAGAGTTAGCCAGTGAATTGCATTGCTATTACGTATTATGTCAAACCAAATCCAGCAGACAAGCAAGACAATGGTGTTGCGCAAATCCTGATTTTCTAGCATTAAAAAAAGGCTGCTGCAGTTTGTCTCAGTGTCATGCGTCAATACTCACAAACCTCTCCTGCAACAGCCAAAATGCTTTTTTTAGGGTGATACTGAAAAACAGCTGCAAAATAACTAGCTAGTGTTTAACAAAAAAAGATTCCTGAAATGTATTCATAACAAAGATATAACTGTTACTACCTTTTTAAAAAAAAGAGCAACACTGAGCAACACTTTGTGCTAAGCTAACAAATCAGCAGCGTGAGCTTAACGCAAAAACTAAAAACAAGAGGAAAAAGCTAACCTGACACTCGTCATGTCATCTAAAAGCAACTTTAACACACATGTTTTTATTTATTTCATGTTAAAACTGAAATGTAAAATTGTATCTTAAGCAGGTATATTTCTTTCACAGGAGAATATAATACCTAGCTTAACGGCCTTAGCAGGTCAAAGTAGCAGGAAACGTATTTACAGTACAAAAATTAGTGTTATCTTCACACCTCTCTGCTCAGAGAGGAAGCAAGGGTATCAGATATGACAAAAATGTTATATTTGAGACATATTTGCCTGTACCAAAATATATGTACGTGATAAGCTAATATGGAGCGATAAAATCAGCTAGTGGTTTAACTCTAGGTCACAGCTATGAATTACCTATGTTATGTTTTGCTTGAAAAATGACAATCTCTGGAGAGAAAAGGTATATGCTAAAAAATTCTGGTATGTTTCTGAAAATGTTATGCAGCAATGTAAAGTGAATGTGATCTGTAATTGCTGACTGAAATGAATATTTTATTTTGCAAGTCATACACGACCACAGATGCAGCTTATTAACTTAAATTCTTACTCCTCTCACTCTTTGACAGATGGGATTCTTCCGTCGACGCTACAGAGAGATCATTGAGGCTGAAAAGAACAGAAAGGACAGTGATGAAAGCTGGGACTGGATGGATAAGGACCACTGAGACTTACAACGGGAGTCCCAGAGGAGCCAGTGAGATTAGGGATTCGGTTGCGAAAGATCCAATAGCACAGGGTCTCTCAGCCCAGCCGCCCCCTGTGGCATTGGGCCCTTCAGTCTTCCATATGTGGAAGAGAAGAATATTCTCCATATTTTTTGGAGACTTAATATTTTTGGGGGGAGGAGGGAGGGAGTCCAGGAAACAGGCTTCTGAGGTGACAAGGTGGCTTGCCAGCGGACACTTGCTGTGGAATTCAGCTAATCTCAAAGGAGGTATCACCCAGCCAGCAGAGCAGAGCTGTTGATGGAGGCTCACATCCGTACAGGGATGTGGAGACGGCATGAATACTGGTGGACAAGAAAACCCTCAGGGCTGTGTTACATAGCAAATTTATTTTTATACATATACTTTAAGCCATATTGTGTAAAAGTGAGCTTTGAAAAGAGTTGGGGTTTTGAATGCCATTATAAACATACTATATCTACGGTATGTTTTCTTAAAAGCACTGATGTTTGATAAGAATGAATGCCTTGGCCCCTTAGCTTTATTTTTTGTGCCAAAGATATGTCCAGTAGAGTATATGATTGGAATCATTTGTATATTCAGTTCATCCCAGATGCTGGGAGTGAAAGATTGTATCTTTTCTGTACTATTGCTGGCTGATGAAAATCTGTTTTACACATCTGATTGCCCATCCCCTCACATTTCTAATCAGCCAGAGCTAATTCTATGCTACAGTACCCGCACACTGTCCCCATGCAATGCACTAGTGTTTCCATTTGTGACACACTGTGAGGGCTCTCTCTGTCTTCATGATGACCGCTTTTTTCATGTTTCCATTGTTAACCATGCCTAAAATGCAAAAGATGGTTAAAAGATCATTCCTTTTGTTCTGGTCTGGCTTTCAGCTGATTCGCTGGTAGATGATAATATACAAAAGCTATTATTTCATAGATTAAACTTAAATCTTTATTCTTTAAAATGTTTCAAAATACCATGAGTTTTGAAAGTGGAATGTATAGTCAAGCAAATCTGACGTAAAGCTGCTTTTGGTAGGAGCAAAAACTGCTCAGGTATGCAAGGAGACTTTTATAATGGACGGCCAAACCTCCCAGGCTCGAGTGAACATAGTTTAGCTGAATGTCTTGTAAATTCTCACTGAAATACAGCAGAAAAGGATTTACTATTGTTCTTGAAATACCTGATCACAATTTATTTCCAAAACCTTCTCAGACTTTACCGGAGCATACCATTTTTAAGTTTACTGTTATGTTATCAGGCATTGGATTATAGTGCGAAATATGAGATATGTTGCTCTCCACAGCCAGATGAAAGACTGCAATAGGCGTCTACCTACAGTCATTTATAAGGGCTCGTGGTATGAGTAATGCCCTAAAAATAGGTGAGAATATGCTGCACTCAATCACTACACATACAGTATACAAGCTCTTTGGGGCTCCTGGGAAACGTTACTTTTAAGCCAGGGTTGAGGGATGTCAGTGCCCTGAAAAATCTGCCACCATACGAACCCACAGCTCCTCTCTGCTAAACCTTTTTCCCCCCCTACAGGATTGTCGGTTCTTTTAAATGCTAGATTTAATTGTGATTGAAATAACATATTAGCAAATTCTGTATTAAAGCTCCCCACAAATATATAAACAGTGAGAAAATTAAAATGTGGTAATATGGGAATCGCTGGTGCCTTGGTCCCCCTGCTTCTGGCACCTGTTGCTCAATACTCATAGGTCATACCCTACCCATTTTTGAACTTTGTTTTGATGTTAACTGCAAAGTTTTGTGTGTCTGTACTTTGCACATTTGCAACCCTATCTAGTTGAACAAACAGATAAATTCATGTTATCTTAAAAAAAACCCGAAAACTTTAATTATGCTCCAAAAAAGATTCAGTTTAAGAGTCAAAAGCTTTAACAATCAGCATTGGGTGATACGATTTACATTAAAATAGATATGCAGTATATAAGTATAAAGTACCTTTTGGTAATTCCTTTAGTAGACCAGTCAGATTTAAACGTGCAATGCCAAAGAACTAAAACTTTATCGTCACTTTATTGATCACTATGATTGCTTCGCTCTAAAATGTGCTGTATAGATCTTCTGACACCATTTACTTCCACTGGTAACACAGCGTATACTGTACACATCCACGCCTTCCCTCTGCATCTGTTAAACCGTTGCTATGTATTAATGCAGAGAAAACAACACTTGACTTTTTTTTTTTTTGGTAAAGTTTAACTGTGATGATTATACTTTGTTTTTATGTTTGTCACCTTTAATCGCATCGTTATTTGGGGTTTTGTTCTGAGTATACTACTGTCACTGAATATCATTTCCATTATAGTGTGCTGTACGTTTGATGTTTAAAATCATGTTCCAGCTGTATATTTATCTGTTGATGAATTTTAGAATGAAGTCTCTTGTTATCAACGTGGCTCCAGTGTTTGCTGCTTATTTGTGGTGAATGGTGCTCTCTGCTGGCAGCTTTTCTTCAGTCGCACCAAACAAAATTCAACAATGGGGAAAAACACAAAACTGCTTGTTCAGGTTTTTAGAAAATGCAATTTGGGGGGAAATACTATTAAAAAAATATTTTAATAAACTTTTCACTGATCATTTACACTAAGTACATGTGTAAGTAGATGTTCTTAGATACATTAGAGCTGAAATAACAACCAGTCCACAGAAAATGACCATTCTGATCAGCTAAAAATCCCCAAAATGGCAAATATATATTTATATTTTGATCTTGTGTCATTGTGAATTAAATATCATTGATTTTTTTTTCTTTTGGGCTACAGAACTTTATCTTTATTTTAAAGGGATAGGGTGGATTCGTTGGGTGCTGATGACTTTTTATACAAATGTATTGATACAGTATGATGGTGTAATATCATGAGTTTTAGAAAACACTACCATTTAACCTGAAAGTATAAAAAAATCCAAATTAGCCCATATCTTAAGCACTGAAAATAATGTGAATGCATTTTAAAGAAACCCTGGTCAGAAACAACATGTTATGTACAATATTCAATGTTTTAATGTCCTCTTTCTATTTTGCTAAGAGTTTTCCCATATCTTCTTGAAGATCCTAATAATTTGCTACTATACTTTCACTGACCATGTGCCAGAAAACTGTAAAACTCTCTTTAAAAGTTCAACCACACCTAACAAAGCATTATCTCAAAGAGTATGGCAACTAATCAGTCAATACATTAAAGCTTGATGAAGCTGCGTGCTGTTGATCAGGTGACACCAGTTGCTATGAAACACTGAAGTCAACAAGCTGCTGTGGTGAGCAAATCAATTATTAAAAAAGCTACCACGCTAAATACAGCAGGAATACAACAACATTTATGGTACTCGCTTTCTTTTGACCAGAGAGAATCAGTCTGTTAACTATGTCCTCATTGTTCGATCATGGGTTGATCAGGACTGTAGCAGTTGAGCAGGTGGTTGCACCAATTGCAATTCATATATGCCGCCTGGTGTTGCTGTGTGACAGCGCAGAGGAACCTGAACAATTCAGCCAGCTGGAGGGGGCAGCTCAGACTGTGGCTAAAGCTACTGAGAACATGGCAGCAGTGGCTTCCAGGTATGTACTGTTATGAAAATCATAATGTATAATACTTCAAATGAAGCAATAGCCTGCAGAGAGGAAAAAAGTATCTTTCAATTTAACCTTTTCTTGTAATTTCCTGCATCTTTGGAGCTAAAAGAGGCCACCCAAACACATAAGATATCAATGGAAAGGCCAGGATGTCCTCTATTGGGGACATCAGGACTTAGAAGGGTAGCTCAAATAAGTCACAAGATATAGACAAATGTCCATTACACAGGATCTAAATGAATAAGCTGGCTCTCGGGAGGATATAAGAAAATGAAATTTAATTATTTAATCTGTATGAAACTGAAATGTGTAATACAACCCAAATTGGGAAAGAGTTAGAATACTTATGTAAGAGAATGCAGAGATTCACAAATCTCAGGCATTATTCACAATAGAACATAGAACACAAATTAAATGTTTGAACTGAGAAAAAGGACGACTTCAGGAAAAACATTACCTCATTTTGAATTTTATGGATGCAACATGTCTCAAAAAACTGGGATGAAGGCAACAAAACAGTGGAAAAATAAGTGGTACTCAAGGGACATTTTACAGTTAAATAGATAAACTGGCAACAGGCCTGTGACATAAATAGGCATATGTTTTGTTTATTTAAAAGGGAAAATGTATTTTCATTCATTTGAGCACTTAAATTCATCTTGTAAAAATGCCAGATTTAGAGTGGCTGGGTTTCCCGACTTTGGATAAAAATAAGAGGCAGGAACATGTAGACTAATCATGTGGACAAATCAACCCCAACAAACACCGTGCTATGTGATTTAAACACTTTCATAATTAAAGAAGAAACCATTTAACAACAAAGTAATGTCTTTTGTGTTAACTAGTTTTTTAAAAACATGATTACAAAACAATTAAAATTGAAAATAAATAAGTTGGTCTGCTGGTAGTGAAACACAGGCTCCTCTGGTGGAGGGGACCTCAGAAAATAGCAGCTGTTAATGGCTTTTTGAACTGGGTGGAGGTGTTAACAATCCACATGAGGACTTCAAAGATCTGCTCCAGTCTAATCTTCATACTGGGTATTCTACAAACACAGCACTGCAACTTTAGACTTTAGACACAAGGTTGGACAACTTGAGTCATTTTTGTTTTGCTTTTGTTTTATTTATTTGTTTTTATTTTGTTATGGTTTTTTAATGAAGGCAACAGATTTTTTTTAGCATTAAAGTGTGGGGCAGTGATGCTAGTGTTAGCGTTGTTAGCATATTACCTTCAAGAGGCTAGCGGAGGATCAGGGCTTCATTTTACTGCAAGGTCCCGTCATATTCTTCTTATACCTGATTTAATCATCTAAGACATTTTAAGGAAGTGAAGATCAAGTTAAAATGTCCTTGTGTACCACCAACATTTCCTTTAAAGCTCTCCTTAGCAGTAGCAGTACTACTGGGCCAAACACAGAGAAATCCAGGTGGCTAGCCCTTCTCCTCTAGCCAATCAGATGGCTCATTTCCACTGTTCCTTTTAATTAAATTCTTTTTCCATTTCAAGTATTTATTGATGGCTTAATAATTAATTTAGAGTTATTAACTTACCTTTTGTTGTCTATTAAATCATTTAGTAAGATGTAATTATTAGTGAAGACTTAATTATTTCATAAATACTTTGATAAATGAATATTTTATTTCATTATTAATTAATAATTCATGAACAGCTCTAATTTGATGTGCATCACTCTCCTTTATGATCCTCTATCATTTTTCTCCCAAAAATAAAGAGAAACTTCTATCAAACGATGATGGGCAAACGTGTCTCAGCTTAAACATTTTATTTTTTTATGTCTTCTATTATCAATAAATGTGAGTTTGTGAGCTCTGTAAATAATTGCCTTTTGTTTTTATTTACTGTTTATACAGCATCCCAGCTTGGTTGGAATTGTGTTTGTATATATTATCTGATGAACAGCAGACTCTTTACTTCTAGGCAAATACGTGAGACGGAGGATGAAGTTTTTCACATGGAGATGTCCTCCCTGCTAGAGTCATTCGCTGTGTGTGGGCAGCATGTCCTGCTGGCAGCTCAGAAACTGAGTATCCAGCCAAGTTTAACTGAGCACAGAGAAGAGCTCGTCACTGCTACACAAAACGTTTTCCTTGGAATAGTCAAGGTAAAGTAAAAAAAGAAAAAAAAAAGCTGTCTGCAACTGTCCTAAAAATTATACCCAAATTAAAGCAGAGAGAAAACAAATAAGGTTAAAGCACTTAAAGGTTTCATTAGATTCCTCTTAGGCAGCTACATCTGCTTTTACTTTCTCAGAGGTTTCTTAAATGTTGACATTATTTAAAAACAACAGAAGACTCCCACACCGTCTGTTTTTAATTCACATGTGGAGAATCTCAGCAACTCAGCCATCATCTTAAGCCTTCTGGTGCTGTTTTGTAAAGAACATTTTTTTCCATTGTTAATTTTTAAGAACAGTAATTCTTTCCTGTTAGCTACTCACTGACTGTAATTTCATGACAATGTAGAAACTTTCTCCTCTGTTTCACTTTCAAAGTCTGAGCTGGCATAGCAACATATAATTCCGAGCATTATAACGATTTTAGCATTGACTCTGAATCACAGTTTGGAAGCTCAGAAACCAAATTTCATGGCGATCCAAACGGCAGCTGTTCATACAGTTCACTGAAGGTTTTCAGCCAAATGCAGCATAAAACCAAAGAGGCTCACCAAAGCCTATAGATGGATCTGTTTACATTTTGTCGTATTCTGTCAAAGCTGTTGAAATATTTCAATCATGGCCAAAATCTTTTAACTTATTGATTTACTGACAGTCTGACACCGTATTTTCATACTTCTTAAACATTAGGGAGTAAGCTGTAGAGCAGCAGTAACACAGTGACTTTTACCTTCTGCTCCTAGGTTCTGTTGGTGGATGATGATGCTGCTGTAAGGAAAGTTATAGCTGCTGCTGATCAGGTTTTGGAGTGTCTCTCTGAAGTTGGCTCCTCCTCAGATATCAAGTTTCTTCTTGAATCTTTCCAAATGTTTTCTGAGGCTCTTCTCCTCTTTAACAGACTGACAATGGAGAGAGCAAATTCCTTACGGGATCCCAGACAAACCAAACAACTCCTCGATTCCTTGGACACCCTGAGGAGGTGCATCTCCATGCTGCACACAGCCATGTGTACAACCATCAAACACCCTACCAATGAGCAAGCCCGAGAAGCCAAGAGGTACATTCTGGACAAAGTTCAGAATACTGTTGGTGACATTACAGCAACTCTCCAGAGTGACTGCCATGGAGGACCACTGGGGCCTTGTGGGTATTATACCTGGAAAAGTAAAAGTCTATTACAACTGCTCACTAGTCCCTCCACCTCCTCAATCCGAGACAGCAGCTTTGACTGCTTGGTCAGAGATCTTGTGTTTCACTGCATGGTCGTGGCAAACATGTCTCGCAGAGACTTTCAGCAAAGAGTGGTTTTCCACTGTCGTCACATCCTGCAGTTCTGGTCTGACATAAAAAGGCTTTTAAAGTCTTCTGAGGATTCTACACAGAGCTTTGAGAAGACCTGCACTTTCCTGCTCCAGCAAATACTAATGCTTGACAAAACTTTGATGACTACAGTTCTGTATCAAGTCATGGACACACTTCTTGTGGCTTCCTCCACAGCTGAGCAACTTTTAGGACACATCTTGGTTTTAGATTCCTCTACAAAGCTGGATCTGAACTTTATTCAGTCAGAAGTTGAGGATTTAATTTCCTGCACTGACAGACTAATCCAGGTCGCCAATTTTACCTCAGCTATGGCTCTCGATGCTAAGAGTTTAGAGAATGTGGAAAATTCCCGAGCATGCCTTTCGAGACTCAGGGCTCGAATCGCTCCCCTTTCGCTGGACCTGGCAGATAATTCAATGCAAACTGCTCAGAAGCTTCATGAAGTGTGTCAGAAATGGGAAGAGGAGACTGAGCAGCTTCAGGATGCTTTCAGTGATGTGATGGACATTAGGGAGTTCACCAGTATAGCTGTTAATGAGATGGTGAGTGATCGCCATGGATGTGACACAGCATACAGAGAACAAAGCTATGAACAGTTTAATGAACATGCAGCAAACCTGATTGGTCACATGAAGCTGGCGATTCACTCAGTGAGGAGGCATTTGGATAGAAGTGACGAACCCATCTACAGGAACGGCCTTTTGGTCCTTCTGAAGCAGGTTCAGTCATCTCAAGCCAAAGTAGCTGAGTCAGTCAGAGGCATGCTTAATGGATCCACGCTGAACGTGGAGGCATATTCTACATTTAGTGACAGCGTTTCCACCGTCATTGAGCATTTTAAGGTGCTTAGATCAGGATTGGATGGCCAACAGCATCCGCATCTCCTGAGCCCGCTGCGAGAGGGAGTTCGTCAGCTCGAAATTACACAGCCATGTCTGCCAGTCAAAGACAGCTGTGAACTGAGTGTGGACGATATGTTAAGAGGCTCGGATATTCCTTTTTTTGAAGTTTTGGAAAGAGAAACCAAACATGAGGAGAAGCACACAGATCAGGGACCCATAAAAGCCGAACCAGACCATAAAGTTGACAGCGATGATTTAACGTTCCCAGCTGTCTCAGATGAGCCTAAACTGATTCTCAAGCCTCTCAAATTTGACCTTTTACCCCTCTTGTATGAAGTTGTAACTGTGACTAAAGGGAAAGACGTGACACTGCTCAACCAGGCCTGCACCAGTGTTCTTGAGCTGTCAAACTGTTATGCCCAAGCTACAAAGGAAGCCTTGGTCATTGTCGATGCAGTTGACTGTCAGACTTTGGAAATCTTTAGGGCCGAGCTGGTGTCCCTGACTCCACTGCTCGTCCAGACAGCTCAAGAGACGGCGATGAGCTCAGCGATGAGCACGGAGAGCATCTTTAAGCACAGCACACAGTTTTCTGACCTTATTAATAACATTCGAAAGGTTTTGCTGCCAGCAGCTGGGACCTGGTATCACACTGTTTATAATGAGCTGCAAGGGAATCTACCAAATATGCCAGCCAGTTCTGCACAGCAACTCAATGAAGCAATGACTTTATGTGCTGACGTGGTCCAACTCTTGACATCGTCAGATTTAACCACACAAAGTGATGGTCAAGAAACATTGAGGGTTTTACACAGCAAGCTTACCAAAGCACAGAACAACACAAGGCAACTGATAGAGTTTTCCTCCGCATATGAAGGACAGTCAGATCAGCTAGAGGCACTTTGTATCCTCTGGAGTCTCTCCGTTCAGATTTTACTTAATTCTCTGGATAAGATTTTGGGAACATCGACTGCACTGAACCATTTGAACCCTCAGAAACAGCTCTCAGTGTTGTCTGAGAACTCGCTCCGAATCCAAGAGGCAACCAGGCTCACAAGCATAAACTGCAGAAGTGCTTATAAATCAAAGGAGTTAACCGGATACCAGGATGAACTGAAAAATCTGACTGAGGACTACCTTAAAACTGCAGAAGAATTTGATTTAATGCCAGGCGTGGTGCACCTTGCAAAATCAGAATTCTTCCAGAGAAAACTTTTGATTAAAATTCGAGTGCTTTTTGGTCATTTAAGCAAAGTGAATAAGGACTATGATACTACATTTCAAAATCTTCTCACAATTGCTCATTTCGCTGCTGAACACTTCAGAGAGAACAACACAGAAGATGCGGAGAAAAAGTTTGAACATGCGACACAAACGCTTGTTGAAAATGTAAAATCTGCTACAAGAAGAGTGGAGGACAGCTTAAATTACATCCATGACCCACGCGCTCGCTCCAATCTGAGGTCCATTAATGACCACCTGTCTTTTCAGATCTCAGATATAATCTGCAGGGCGAGGCTCATGCTAGAGACTCACTACATTTGTGACACACTCAGTCTGGATGTGCAGATACGCTGTTGGTCAGCAAAAGCTCATTACGTGGTGGAAGAGATCAGGAAGCAAGAAGGGATTCACCAAGAGGTTAAAGAGTACATAACGGCTGGACTACAGGGGAGAGCACCTGAGGATATTAGCAAAGTTTTGGCTAAAATCCCAACTAAAGTCAAAGAAGTGGAATTTACCTCTGACACAACAATAAATTCAAACCAGAAAGGCATTAAAGAAAATGTAGATGCTGCAAAAAGTAACATAAATATGGCATCTGGGGCCAAATATGGACCTAGAAATACTAAAAAAGATGTAAATATTGCATAATTGATCAGATTTTATTGTGTAATAAATCCATCATGTTGCAATAAACCATGTCCTAATTCTTCTCTGCAGGATAGTGCTGCATCTGGCTTGTGCCAAGAAGTCTCTTCCCTGACCTACACCTCCCTTTTTCTAAAGCAAGAAAGCAACAGCTGGGATCCCAAGGACAACAGAATCATCCAGGTGACCAGGAAGATGGCCGACACAATATGTTACATGACTCAGTATCTGAAGAAGAAAGGCCCAATAGCGGTAATGCCCACTAAAAGTCCCTCCACAACCGTCAACTAGATTTGCAGGCACACTAATCTACAATCTTTGTTTCTTTTTCTTTAGAATAAAGAGGCTTTTGTTTCTGCAGCCAAAGATGTGATCTCAAACTGCCAGTCAGTTACCCAGTTTATCAGAGTTATTGCCAACCACAGCCTCGACAAGCAGTGTGCAGTTGAACTCTCGCTAATTGTTGAGCAGATTCTCACCATTACAAATCAGCTCAGCATCATTTCCAGGTCAGGAAATTTTAAGCAGAAATCACACACTGAAAACTAAAAAAAAAGAAAGGTAATATGAGTATTTTCTTCTGCCTGCAAAGTGTCAATGCTGTGACTCCTGGGTGCAAATCTTCTGATGAGATCCTGGTAAAGAATGCACAAAATCTGCTCCAGACAGTCTTACGTGGGGTTCGAGCTGCAGAAACAGCATGCATTAAAGTAAATCCAACACCACAACCGCAAGCAGCAACTCTGGACTACAAATATATGATTCAGTGGCATCTTTTTATTATGCCCTATGAATTGCTTCCTTAAAACTGAACACTTGCACTCTGATTTCAGGGTCTGAAGCAGCCTGAGCCAAATTCGGATGGTGCAGAGGCTACAGCTTTGTGTTTCCAGTGGAAGAGAAACCTGGAGATCCATCGAGCCCAGCAGACCTCTAACCCAGATACAGATGAGCTGGGACTGAGGAAGACGTCAGCGCACCCTTTAGCCCCAAGTCTTGCCCCACATATTAATGTATAAGACAGCTACAACTGTATCTTGAAAAGGGAGAAAATAATTCATAAAAATAATGTTTCATGCATAAGCTGTGTGTCCTGCTCCGAGAAATCAGCTGCATGAATTGTATTAGAGCTGGTGGTTAAAAAAAATGCACAGCACGCACACTAAAATGACACATTGCAACACTGGCGTGTGGTTCTGAAATAAAACTGGTGCTGTTTCCTGTCTTTATTCCAGATATTTGTAACAAACTCACTGAAACAACTGGCATGTGTTGTAAAAATATCAGACAATATTATGACAACCATAACCACCATACCGACCCACGCTGACATAAAAAAACACCCCAAAACACACTGTACACATGATACAAAATAAGCATTTACAATGTGAATCATGAAAAGAACTTTAAAAAAAAAAAAAAAGGAAATAGCTTAGTTTCAGTCAAACAGGGATACCTCAAATTACAGACGGAGAACTATGACCTAAACAAACCAATATTACCAAACAATATTCCATCTTACTTCTACAACTTTCACTCTTTGTAGCACATGTATATTTATAGCCTCTTTTAGATTCATATTCGACAAAATTCAACAGTAAAAATAGTCATCAAGGTCACATTTGTAACATATATACATACACAACTGCAGTGTTATTAAGATAGTACTACTTTTCTGTATAATACACTGGAAAACTTTATCGATTTCTTATGCTGACTGACAGCGTGTTGTAAAACACGTAACATTTTCCCTGCTACTTACAAGCTTCTTCGAGAGATGTGAGGAGCAGCGATGTTTGTTAGAAAAGGTTAAAACATCCTCAAAAGATTCAGACCGCCTGAAACAAAAAACAATGTAATCACTAAAGACGGAAGTTGTCTATTTTAGTGCAAAGACTTCTGCAAGCTAGTTTAGGTGTAGAGTTTCAAAAGTGTGAAAAGGGAAAATTAGACTAATCGAAAACTCACATTGAAAATATTCAATTTTGATTATAACGCATCAGCAACTGAAAAAAGACAAATGTAAATGGTTTAAAAAAAATCCCTTATCATAAAGACAGGCATCAACATATACTGTAGATCTCAATATATGAAAGTGTCCGTGAATAAATATGTAAATACAAAAATCCTCCCCCCCCTGGGAAATTATTGTGTTTTTGATTACTTAGTATAATCTCTCTGCGTGGAAAGTCAAATAAACTATCAGGTCGTTCAATGGAACGAGCCCCAAGCTGACTTAACAACACCTGGGTCAGGCTTTAGTAAAACTTTCACATCTTTTTATTTCCTCTGATTGTTTAGAACGTGTGTAAAAATGACACAATAGAAACCTTACCATACACACATTCAAAACACGCCTCTGAGCTTTAATATGACATAGTTACAGGGAACTCTACTCTGTGTCTGTATCCAGCATCATCTCCTTACTGATAAATGTGTGGCGTAGTGTTTGGTTTTCTACAGCATCATATAAAGAAATAAATAGATTTATGTAAAGCTAAATAAAGATTAATGTGTCATCAACAAACATATCTGTTGCAATCAACAGTTGAGTGTTTACTGACAGAAAGGGGAAGCAGTGGGGTCAAAAGTCTTGAACACATCTTTAAGTGTCCTGTCATCTGCCTCCTCCTCTTCCTCCTCCTCTGGATCTTCTTGTTTCGGTTCTTTCTCTGGAGCCGCCTCCTCTTCCTGCTCCTTCTTGTCCTCTGCCTCTTCCTGTGCTCCTGTAGAGCCCTGTCCTCCCTGTTTAGCTTGCCTCGGGTCAGTGTACTGGGGTCGGATTAGCCCAGCCAGAGCCTGGATGGGGAGATTATGTACAGCAGGGGGTTTGACAGGCGAGGCAGGAGGCACAGTGGGAGAAGTGGAAGCTGGAGTGTGATCTGCAGCATCTGTGCTTTTAGCCTCTTCGAACGAGCCGCTTCGTTGGGTTGGTGATAGTGACGGTGCTGGAGTGCTGTCTTTCTTAGCAGCCTGTTTAAGAATCCCCGCCTTTTTAGGAGGCTCAAACTGCTCCTTCTGAACTTGCTCGGTTTGGGAACGAGGATCATACAGGCTGATGCCTCCCAGGATCGTAGTGGGACTCTCCAACCCTCCACCAGAGGACGCCAGTCGAGGAGCATAAGGTGGAAGTTTCTCTGGCTCTGGCTTGGCTCGGGCAGCGTGAGGAGAGGGACTGGCACTGGCCTTCTGTAACCTGGGGTCCAAAAGTCCTGCCCCAGAGGACTGCTCTTTCGGACCCAGCAGCTTGGAGTCCAGACTGGCTGTACGTTTGAGTCTGGGATCCAAAGACTTTTGCTGGCGTGGGTCTACAGGTCTCTCTGTAGAAGATCGTGACTCTAGAGAACCAGTGGGCAGTCGGCTCATACGTTCCTTCAAACGTGCAGCTGCAAGTCTGGGATCAGATAGCGGAGGACTGGAGACTGGGGGGTGGTCGGGCAGGCTTGTTCGGTTCATCTGAGCATCAGCAATTAGAGGTGGAAGAGGCAGGTTGATGGAGTGTTCCTGTTTGGGCACTAAGGAGGGGATGAGATCCTCAGGGGCCCACACAACTGTCTGAGCAAAGGCAGGCCGCTGGAGCAGAATGTCAACACGAATATGACTAAACTGCTTTAACTGGCATCGAGGGTCTCTCAGGACCACACCTGGGCTGGCATCTAAAGGAATGAGAACAGCCCTGTCCCTGAGTTCCCTCTCTCCTTCGTCATCCTCCTCTCCTGTAAGAGGCTTTTGATGAACAGGATGGCTCTGCTGCCGATATGAGCTCGGTTCCACTGGTCTCATTTTCCTGGGGTCTCTGGAAAGCCGCGGATCCGAAGCGCCATCTGGCTCCTTTTTCATATCTGGGGGTCGCTGTCTAGGGTCAGCCTTGACACGTGGGTCACTGGGTGGAGCCCTTTCCTTAACGAGGCGGGGGTCACCCAGTGCTGGAGCCACCGGGGCGGTCTTGGGCTGAGACTGCTGCATCTCATTCTGTCTCTTCAGAGATTTAAGAATGGAGGAAACACAGCTCCCATCCTCATCATCGCTCGAGTACCAGTTTGTAGTTTCATCTGCAAAAAAACATGAATAAACAAATAAATCAGATTTAAAGGAGAGTCTTTTTTTCTGTTTCAAATATCTTTTATTAGAAGCAAGTATCACAGTTGTTACAAGTTAATAGAACGTATGCCCCCTTTTTCTCTAAACAAAACAAAAAGAAAATAATTAAAAAAAAATAATAGATAAATAAATAAACAGACGAACAAAAAAAAAAAAAAAACCCACTCTGGGCCCTGATCCCCCAACTGCCAAAAACGTATATTTTCCCAAGATATGCAAGTAAAGGACGCCAAATTAGTTCAAAATCTTTCACATTGCTATTCATGGTATATCTTATTTTTTCAAGGTGAAGTGTATTTGTAAGCTCTGCAAGCCACATCTTTAACACAGGCCTTTCCAAAGCTGCAGGATCAGTTTCTTTGCGATGATAGGGAGTGTCCTCCAAAACTGGATGTTGTTTTTTAGCTTCTCCAGTAGAGGTAGAAAGTTTAAAGGAGAGTCTTTTTGGTGTTATCTGTGTATACGCACTTATTTAGATAATTCTGAGTTGAATAGGTCACTTTGTTCCAATCTTGCTCCCTGGGTTTCATCTAATCTTAATTAACTCAATAAAGCCGTCCATGGACACTTGCCTCTGCTTGCACTTTCATCCTGGCCATCTGCTCTCTGTGCTTCACTCCCTTGTGGATTTGACTCTTGTTGTTGCTGCTGCTGTGTCAGGTGTAAAAGGATAGCTTTCTGTACTGCTGGTGGTAAAGACTGCAACTGTGACTCTGCACTAATCTGTTGCTGGAGGTTCTGTATGAAAGCCAGACTAGGGTCTACCAAATTGAAAAAAACAAAGACACAAAGTTTTGCAAAGTCAGTAACAAGTAAACGGCAGTTAACCTATAAGAACAGCTTATTAATTATATGCTTATATGACTCACCTCCTTGTTGACCAATGGTCTGGTTTCGGAGGAAGCTGCTAAGGAAGTCTACTGGGTTCTGACCCGCAGATGGAAAGGGGAAGAGATTTGGTGCCATCTGTAGATCTGGTATAGGGGGAAATGGAGGCCTCTGTAAATTCATCTGCGGGTTGACATTAGGTCGGTTTCCATGGAAGGGTGGCGGCTGACTGGATGGGATCGGCGGCTGCATTGGAAATCCATGCGGCAGGTGCTGCCCTGGTGGGCTTTGTGGCATCGGTGGCGCAGCGGTGTGACCCACGGGAACGGGTGATCCGGGGGGAGGAACAGGAGGAGCAGAAGAGCCTGAAGGCACCATGCTGCCGCTCTGTGTGTCCTCTGAACCTCCAGTAAACTCACCTGTGCATTCTCCTTGATTCTGAGGGTAGTTGGATCCACTGAAAAACAGAGTGCACTCAGGCTTAGGAGAAAATCAAAATTATTTTTCAAGTCTGATCTGGTTTTGATTACAGATTACTCCAGTTACCTCAGACCGATTTTTTGTGCCAAGTCTACAGTTGGTTGAACCTTGATTTCAAAAAGAGAGGGGATCTTCTTCCCTGCTTGGCTATCTGTAGGACTGCTCTGACCAGGAGTGGGCAGCAGCCCAACCCCAGGAGGAGGCTTTGGGAGTGGGGAAATACCCTGTTTTCTCAGATCCTCCAGCTCCAACTCATCCTCACGGGCATTCTCCTCTTCAGTATTAATTATCTGAATAAAGACACGGGAAAGAAGAAATAAGATAACCGCTGACAGAACTAATGATGAGCTTCAACTATATTTCGTTTTACCTTATCGAGCAGCTCCTTGGTCACGTCGGTCAAAGCTTCATGGGAGAATTTGCAGTTGTCTCCTTGATAGCATTTGGCTCCCGTATGAAAGAACTTGCACGGGTATTCATGTGCAATCACAGGTTAAGGAACGTAAATAATTAAAGAGTGCAGTTTATGCAATCCAATTACACAAATATAATTAAGAACTATTAGTGAAGGATATTGTGCATGTAAATGCAGTTATCTCCTTTACTGCAGTATCCTTGAAGATAAAACTTACAAAGCTCCTTTTTCTTATCTGGTACAACAAGCTCGTGTTCAAATTTGCACTGCTCGCCCTGTATGAAGACATCACAACATGTTTTTTTCTTTAATCTTTTAAGTTAGTTAGGACAGTTATTACCTTACTAAAATCAGGTTTACGTTATAAAAACAAATTAAAGGGCGTTAACGCTGCCGTACCTTGATGCACCGACCCTCCAGGAAATACTTGCAGATGTACCTCCCGTTATGTTCAACGGTGTGCTGATTGATAAACTCCTTGCTCATTATTGGCCGCTTCTTCTGGAAACCGGACAAATTTTTTCCTTCCTGTGACACAAAATTAGCAACAGCTAATTCACAGTGCAATTTAAACCAGCGGTGGGAGAGTACAGTGAAATATTCAGCTCACATACCTGCGCCATGTCTTCCATCCCCTGTTCTCCCCCTCGACCTCGTCCGCGTCCTCCCCAGGGTTTACCCTTCAGCTTCTTGTTCTTGTTCAGCATCCCACGTCCTCTCCCCGGTCCACTCCCTCTGCCTCTTCCCCTCTGCCCGTCTGGAAATTACATTTTAACAAAAATGAGCAAACTCTCGTCACCCTTAAAGATGTTTGTGATACATCTCGGCCTATCGCATTGTTGTGTTTATAATTTAAAAAGCATTCGTACACTGTTGTTGCTTCATCCCCCTCATGTTTCCTCTGTTCATCTGGTCTTTAGCGTGCCGCCCCCTTCCCTGACTCGACGAATCTTTTGACTGCTGATACTCGGACATGTCGTCTTCATAATCATCCTCCTCGTCATCGTAGTCGTACTTGTCGTCGCTGTAGTCGCTGTATTTGTCAAAATCGCTGCTCTTGTACGGTGGGGACCTGTGTGAGTTGCCTCCCTTTGAATGCTAGTGGTCAAACCAGAGGGAGTGAATTATGTCAGACAATAATGTTTGCATGAATATAAACACTGCGAGCTGTTCTGAACTCACCTGAGAGGACTGGCCATCAGACTCGCGATTAGATCCCAGGCCCTTTCTGCCTTTGGACCTTTCCGGTCGATCGTAGTCAGAGTCGTAGCTGTCAGAGCTGGAGCTGCTTGAGGGCGAGTGATGCTGAGGTGAGGGTAAACAGAATTAAAGAAAAATGAAACATAACATTAATTTTAAATGGGTTAGTTCACATTTATGCTCTAATTGCAAAAGCAGGAGGAGATATTTTAATGCAACAACAAGCTGTACAGTAGCATCTTACTTTCGGTCTGTCACGTCTCCTTCTTTTAGACCTCCTCTTCTCTCGGGTCTTTCTGTATCTTTTCCTGGAGTGTCTGTGAGCCTTTTCCTCTTTCTCTCTAATCTTCTCTTTCTCCTTTTCCTTCTCCTTCTCTTCATTCACCTCCGCGGCCTCCTTGTTGTCCTCTTCAATTCCAATCCCTTCATCATCTATTTCTCCATCTTCCAGTTCACCATCCTCTCTGGAAAGATAAAAGCAATATAAATACTCACTATTGACACTATTTTGGACATACTTTAAATGTTTATAAATAATACACCAATTGTAGCTATAGTTAAACCAAAAAAGTAATGATTTGGAATAATCGGCTGTTTTTTCTGTTACAAATTTCCAAAAGATCTCAGGTTTGATCCCAGGAGCCACAACTCCCCTGCGGGTCTTGTTATGTAGGGCACCTGATGTAAAAATCTACCAAAACATGTGACGCTATCTGCCAAGAAAACCCCTTGTGAATGCTTTCTATACCGATAAATGAGGAGTGATTTGTCCCCCTGTAATTTTGTGACAAAGGATAACTATTACAAAGTCCAAGTAAAGTAACTGCAGGTAAAAAGCAATATGCTGAACACTGTTGGCTGAAACGCTCGAACACTCCTGCAAGAATTCTCCAAAAGAATATTTACTCTGACATGCTGATTAAAATAGCCGGGAAAAGCTTGTGTGAGTATCCAGTGCTCGGCACAGGAATGCATTAAATGTTATGTTGGAACAGATGATTATCATTACAATCAGAGGATCACTTATTAGTTTGCAGAGCATTACTCATAACTCAGCGTGACCAGGCTATACTTCATACACATGTGGCTATACTTCATCCAAATGTAAAAATTTGATGTTTATCTGCTGTAATTCACATATTTACAACTAAAATTAAACATACTAATACAGACTAAGCATTCTAATCAATTTTTAATATGAAACAAAATCCTGGCAAATGTTTCAGTGTTGGCAATCTTTTCATTGTAAATAATTCCAGGTGATTTAAAAATACAGTGCTGGTGGGAGGGTGGAACAAAAACATTATGAAACAGATCCAATCCAGCAATCTAGGTCAGTTTTTACAGATACTAGCTACCTCTTCCTTAGTCTGAATTAATCCAAAGCTAACATTGTGTATGTAAAGTTGGCTTTTGAGTTATTTGAAGCACAACAGGCCTCAGGTTTAACAAGAAACATCCATCTAACTACCCATTTTCTTAACGGTTTATCCAGCTTAGGGCCACAGGGCTGTTGGATCCTGTCTCAGCTGTCGCAGAGCAAAAGGTGGGGGACAATCTTTACAGGTCACTAGTCATCCTCAATGAAAAACATCTGCCAGGTTAAATATTTTATTTCAAACCCCTTTTTCTATTGTTGTAGCTGCCTGTACAGCACATCTAACTGAGGACCAAAAGCAAATGATGAAGAATAGTAGCATCAGTGTTAGAAGGCAGTTTATAAGGACCTAATACAACTATGTAAATGTTAAATATTTACATTAAAGTGCATTTTCCAGTGATAAACAACACTAGGTGCTTCAATCATACCCGAAGCCCACACTGGAAATTATGTTTCTGCCCATTTTAAGAATTAAAAACTTAGAGGTAACAGATGCTCAAAGTCCAGGCTAGAAGTTGAGCCATCAAGTTTTTTTCCAACCTAACACATGAGCAACTGGTTCACTTGGTTTTCTACAGTGAAAAAATCTGTGAAATTACTTGCTCAAAGATTTTTAACAGAAAACCAAATTGTTTGTCTTGTTTTTGAACATAATGCAAAGCAAATCACAAGGACATCATCTCAACTCTGCGTGAACCCTGATTCAGCAATACAGGTAGTTGCCCAGTAGGGGGAGTACAGTATGAGAATGGGCGTGGCATTTACATCATAGTCATTTGCATAGTCTCCTGCAGATGGCAACAATGAAGCCATGAATCCCTGAGCTACAACAACAGAATGATGAGGTCTCTATGTTGCATGGAAATGATCATGAATGAGTCTCATCGACACGGTGATGTGTAATCGAGGCTGTGTGAACAGCGCCATTCAACTGCACCAAAGAGGCATGCAAAAAAAATGTTAAGAGAGGGGGAAAAGAAGTGAAATGTCTCTATATCCCGCAATTCGTGGTTAAAAGAGAAAACAGTAACACAAGCATGTAGACCCACAGCACTGAAATTGAAACGCACAGATGAGCGTATTAATAATTGCACAAGAATATTACTCGACCTTTCATCCCCTGCAAGCTCAGAGTCTGTCATGTTTTTGTCAAGAACAGGGGCTGGGGGACTGGAAACAAGGCTCACAGAAGCCATTGGAGAACGGATCTGCCTCCCTTTTCCCCGGTACAAGAGTGAATTAATTCAGTCACTCAAGGAGACGTTGGTTTGTGAGAGATGCTGGAAGATTTCAGACTGGAAAAGACTCACGGTGTTACATGTCTCGACAGAGACAGTAAACAGACACTCTCCTCTTTCATATCAATGACGTTTTAACTCTGTGAGCGCAGCTTGATACCCCGCTTTGCTAATGTCCCGTCGGTTGACAGCTGCCATGGTGAAATAGAGGAGACGGAGGGAGAAACAGACAGAAATGTAACCATGTTCGTTGATTTCAGCATCTTCATAGGCTTTCTCAACAGGGACATCATCTCAAAATGGCTTCTGAGTTCTGCAGCACATTCCTCGATTATGTATTCTCGGTGTTTTTATACTTCTGTCGGGATCTATCTAACATGGACACAGCGAACTCTGCCCGGCAATTGGTCAAAGCCAGCACGGGTAAGCAGAGCTGCCGTTCTTATTGGTTGAACGCAGTGTCGGTCACTTTCAACATCTGCAACAATGAAATGCATATCGCACTTCGCTTTTGTCTTTGTTTTCACTGCTGTCGCGTGTGTTATGCACTTATAACCATCATACCTTACGCTGATTAACAAAATTAAAACATCTGAAGATAAATGTCTTTCGATTTATAAGCACAAATGCATTTCTTGTGTCGTTTAATATTTTTTTTTACGCGAACGGGCTCGCGTAGTGGGACTTCACGCGCGTGTGCAGTCCCGTCATCAACCGGCAGATGTCACTTTAACTCTACAAATCGACCCGTAAAGACTAAAGAGTTTGCTCGTAGAGATGCGAGCCAGTAAACATACTGTGCGTCCGGTTATTATCGCCAGCAAACTCACAGAAGACTGGAAAAGTCGCACGTTAAGTAAAAATATTAACCTAATAATGCAGATATTTGACAAACCCATTAGAAATATTCTGTTAATGGAATTATTATTCTGAAAAGGCTGTTCATTATTAGGTTGTAGGAAAAATAATCTTTACGAGGCTATAAATATAAAAGTCTAACTATAATTGTGCAATTTGCCAAATGCACAGATAATGTTGTATGATGGGATGAGAGAGGTAAAGAAAGAAAAGTGTTTGGCTGTGTCTCGGTGGGAGGGATTCCTGCTGCAGGAAGCCTAGGTGGCGTGCAGAGCTCAGAGGCGAAACTTTCCAAGACCCCAGATATAGAGACGCGGGCGCATCTCTGTCTCAGGCACCTGATGAGCATCTTCCACACTCTTCAAACGAGTAGACGGAACTTCTCCACTATTCTGGGGGCATCCGATCGCCTAAAAGGAAGCCTGTTAAATATCTGAGAACAGCAATAGGAAACGGTAGCCTGTTAACTTGGCTGCAGTTTCTGAGATGGCACTGTCTTTCCGATGCAGGTGTTTGCTTTTGCTGTGTTTGACAGCCATCCACAGTGGTCATGGCACCGTTCAGGTAGGAGCAATTTACTTTACGCGCGTCCAGAAGTTTGCTGAGAATTTTATGCCTGAGAAAACTGGGTCAATAATCCCATCGCAAAATCTAATTGAATGCTGTAAAAATGTTCACACATCTTTCAGAAACAAAATGATTAGAATCAAATTTAACTATCCATACAATGACACCAAAATGTTGTTGTTGTTTTCTTTTTTCCTTATTAGTTTGTGCGTGAGAAACGTGGGTTGGAAGGTTTTCGACCACCGTGTATTTTAGTGTAATATTAAATCTACTTCGTGTTTTTTAATTGGGGGAAAAAATCAATTGAATCCTCTCATGTCTTGTCAGCTGGTGCCATTTCCCCTGTTTTCTGCCTGAGGCACATAACAGAGCAGGGGCCAGTCTTAATGCTGCACAGGTCCGAGCTCTGTACACCATGCATTTCAATGTATTGAACCTTGTTGTTATTGTACGAAGCCCTGTGAATTCCAGTGCAGGAATTTAAGGTATGCTGCCCAGAGGTGTTCCAATGTAAGCATGTGATTAATAAACCCTCCTGAAAGGATTAGCGGCACTTTCTGTGGGGAACTTTGTAATGGCTTGACAAGTGTTCCCTCCAAAGTAACAGCCTGTGGCACCCATGCTATTTTGAGTCTGCCCATTCGGGATTATCCAATGAGCATGTGCCTTCCTACCGCCATGCAAAATATACAGAGGAACAGCATTTTGGACTTAGGTCCCACTGACATCTGCCACACAGCTTTAGCCCAGCTGTGTCTTTCTCTAGAGTTGTGTTATAAGAGTGAAAAGGGGTGAGGGAGAGTGCTGTGAGGTATAAGTGAATATATTCTAGTAGAAAGCAATGGTTTTGGGTGAAATAAAATATAGTTTGGCGCTTATCAATTGGTATAGTAAAAATATTTCAAATAAATGTTTTCATAGTGTTGCATAACATATTTTAGTATCAGTGAAAATGTGACTATAATAACTGTTTGTCCACCAATAACATGGGTTTAATCTAAATTACTTCATTCTCCACAGCTGCACAATAATGTTTATTCATCACTCAGGTATTACGTTTTATAACCATTAAACTGAAGTAACCTTTCATCCTGCGCTCAGTTTTTGCTGGCAAGTCATTGGATTTCGAAATGTTTTTCCAGGAGTCTTTATTCTGCTCACAGTCTTCATTCGTTATTAACAGACATGCATGGATAAGCACCAGGTGGTTGGGGTGCTTCGTCAGATGGAGAAGTTTCTGAAAGGCCAGGAGATGCGGTTTAACGAGGGGCTCAGGATCATGAAGTCAAAACTGGCAGCGCTTCAGAACTCTGTCTCCAAGTTACCTCAAGCAGACCAGTCGTCTGGTGAGTGATAAACAGGAACGGTGCTATCAGAATTAGCAGAATCATCATCATAACATTTAGACATAGAAGAAAAAAGCACCATAAATCATAACGTTAACAATGGCTCAGCCAAAGTCAAGTGATTCAGCTGGACATGGCAATGCAGGTCCCTCTTATTGGAGTAGTTAAGTGGAATTTAACCAATGAATATTCGTTATTACAAATGTGTTTTTTGTTCTATCATAGACAAAAATTAAATATAAATAAAAAATATGTATAAATACATACCTACTAATATTTTTTTTAACTGTCCCTTAGCGAATTGCACCACAACCAGATGCTTTTGACCAGCAGTAAGCTTCTGGAATTATTCCGGCTCGATATTTGACCACTCTTCTTGGCAGAAGTGGTACAGCTAATTTAAATTGGTTGGTTTCCTGGCATGGACCCGATTTTTAAACACAGTCCACAAATTTTCAATAAGGTTGAGGTCAGAACTTGAAAAGGATATTGCAGATGCTTACTGTTAGCCTGCTATCCATTTCAAACCCAGTTTTGATGTGTTTAGGATCATGGGTTTAGGAATACCTAACTCTGTCCAAGTTTCTACCGGGTAGCTGTTAATTTGAGGTGAAGTTGAAGAATTTGGAGGTATTCCTCCTTCTCCGTTAACATGTACCAGTGCCACTAGCACCAAAACAGGCCCAAAGCATGATGCTACCACCACCATGCTTGACAGTTGTTACAGTGTTCTCAGTTTTGAAAGCCTCAACTTTACTCCTTCAAACACACTTATTGTCATTGTGGCCAAATAGTTCAATCTTTCTCTCGCTGGACCATAAAGCGTTTCTCCAGAAGGCATTTGTTTTGTCCATGTGGCCAGCTACAAATTTCACTTGAGTTTGAATGTGTCAATTGTGGAGCAGGGGTTTCTTTGTTGGTCGGCACGTCTCATTCCGCAGCAGTGTAAACTGTCTTCGCTGAGGACACTGATGCTGCTGTTCCAGTTGTTTTCAGTTCATGGCAGGGCCTTGGTGGGTTGTTCCTAAACATCCTAACCAATTTCTGAGTTGTAGCGCTTGGGTTTTCTGCAGTTTCTCTCAGCATTACACAGTCTGACCTAAGGGTTTGTTGACATGTTCAATCTTGGTAAGATTGTGGAATTGTATTAACACATAGCTGAATGGTCCAAACCAGCGAACTGCCAAAACTTCTGCTTTTATAGAAGTGGTCACACATGGTGTTGATCAGTTAATCAGTACATCTGATTGGCTGATCAAATACCCTCTTAAATCCCATGGTAGCAGTAATGGTGTACATAGTTTTTCATAGGGCTTCACAGTCTTGTGAAACCTTCCTTTTTCACCTGACGGCCTCCTCTGGACATGCTGCAGGCAGTGCCATCTGTACATGGATTGCAATTGTTTATATCTCTTGTTGAGGAATTGCTTGTAAATGAAGTAGACTGAACCAAATCTGAGACATATACATTTGTGTTCAGTAAACAAATTACCAGTCTCAACACTGACTAAAATCAGGAGCCAGATATTAAAATTATGGACTTAGAAATTGATTAAAATCAGACTCAAAACAGATTTAATAAAACTTGCGTTTCTTTCTTCTTCTTCTTTTTACCAACTATTGCACATCTATTATGCTTCAAAATTAACATACCTGATAAATGACTGTTTAAACCACAGGAAAGATGTCCAAATGCCCCACCAGCCACTTAAACACAGAGTAAGGTATGTGGTTGGTTACTATAAGTAGGGCAGCATTTATCCCGTAATGCCACTAAAGTCCTTTCATTTGCATGTCATGCTGTATAAAGTTTCATATGCATGCATGATATGACTGCTGTTGTTATGGTTTTTTTTTTTTTGTTTATAATTCAGCGGCTCACTTTTATGTTAAAGTCAGGAGAAAATTCCAGAGTATCAAATTTCAAACATTTTAGAAAGTTTGTTTTCTTTAACTTGATTTTTCCTCTTGAGTGAGTGACAGTAGGGAGCCAGACATACTTTCTTGTATTATGGAATTATACTTTTCCTCTAGCACTTCAAGGCCATCTCAGTTACAGCACTGGGTACTTGACAGGGGAAGTGGATTTGTGGAATTGTGTTATTTGGCAACAGACACTGACACCAATTTGCTAGTGATGGACCAGCGCAGTTCATAGCTCTGTGAAGAATACTTGGCACGACAGAAAGAAGCTGTTTTGCATTTACAGCAGTAAAGGTTCAGCAAAATAAAAAAGGAAGGAAGGAATATCACAACACCAGCTTTAAATGCTTAGACTGAGATAAAACCAAAAAATGTCAAATTTTGGATTGAGTTAACATCATCACTGAGTTATGCCTATGTGCTATATCACACAGAAACTGATCAGATAACAGCACAATGGGGGGAAAACTAGCTGTTGTAATAATACAATCATTATCTGTACACAACTCAGTCTGACCAAGTGTGACTTAGAAACTGAAATGTTTTCAGTTTAGGAACAAAAAGAAAAGGAAACAGTTTTCCCACAATTCCTCAAGTTTTAAGAAGAACATAAATCTCATGAAAGTTAAAAATGTAATCCATTCCTACGATTATGTAATGTAATTATATACTATTAGGGTATTCTACATCATAGCATAACATCTGAGTGCTGGTACACTTCTGACTCATAAAAATGGCTGTTCCTTTGCCCGATGACTGTAAATGAGGCATTGAACAATCTTTTCCCATGAAGTTTCTGCACTGCCCAGAGACACGTGTATATCCTCAGGCAGAGAATGCCAGAGGATGTTGGAAGGCTTATTCCACATGTGACCAGCCTTCCTCTTGTTCCCTTTCTCTTCCTCCCACAGCACCCACCACCTGCCCCTCCCTGGAAGCCCCTGCTCATGGAACCAAGTTCGGGTCAAAGTATTTTGTTGACCACGAGGTCCATTTCACTTGTTCCCCGGGCTACCGCCTTGTGGGTTCTGCGACACGAGTTTGCCGGGAAAATGGCACCTGGACCGGCGCCGACGTAACCTGTAAAGGTGAGCTTCACTTTCACTATAGACTTTTAAGATTAGAAGATATTTATTACCCACAAATTCCCAGTTAGACCAGTTTCAGGTGCAGAATGCCATCGCGGTTCAGCTAAAGGATGTTTTCATCTTTCTTCCATATAAAAACACCAGTTCCCGTTTGTGTTTTATTTGCTTTATTATTCACTGTTGAGCAAAAATGTCCACAAAAATCTATTTAGGGTGACCCTGTTTTAGCATTGTTTGAATGACTGGCTGAAAAGGACATCAGCTCAGAAAGCAAACAGCACAATGGAGTTCCTCGTACACATAGATAACAGGCAAAGAAAAGAGCCATTCTTCAGAGTGTGTGGAGCTCCTCGGCATGCTGAATGAAGCGCTCGTTAAAATGGCATTAAATGTCTCTGAACACAGAAAAACACCTGTACTACATTCCACTGTGGGTCCATTTCCCCGCAGGCTTCTACCCATCATTGCCAGACAGCACTGGTGTGGCTACTGTAAGTTGACACCCCCACCCCTCGCTCATGTTTCCTCGGTTCTTCAACAGTAGGCCCACTGCACCGGGTTAAGTCCAGTCATTATACTCACACTATGGTCTGATTGCGCAGAAGTATGCCAAGCATGCTCTTGATAGCCCTTTCAGCCTGCACCGGTGGCTCTCCTCCAGAAATTCCAAGTGGCACATTTGAACATGTGCGTACGTTTATTGACAGTCATGGTTAAAATAACACAAGAGTGCCCGACTCTGCACAGTATTATCCCAGTTCGTGCTATTCAGTCCAGCGTATTTGATGGCTAAAAATACTCATACCAAAAAACTGATCTTGATAGAGTTTGAAAGTCTTTAAAGTTAAGAAGAGTTTAAAAATATCTAGCACGGTGCATTGGGCCTTTTCATGTTAGGGTCCTGTGGTTGCTCCTGGGCAAGCCAAATAAAAATTAGAGGAACTGGTTGTTATCCTGTATACTGTGGCCTCAGTGCTGAGGTTCAAAGAGCACAGTCTGCTTCAAAATGTGTACATCTGTAAAACTCTCGGAGCCAACTAGACTTCATAAGGCACAGCATGCCAATCTTCCACTTGTGTCCTAATTTTAAGAGACAGAGCAAATTGTGGTGCTGTCACAACGCCACAATCAATGCCATCCTGCTAACTCTGTCAAACATATGCACAATATCCTTTAGTATTTATTACTTTATTGACATTACACCGAGTCAGAGTAACGCATCCACTTGTTTTGACATCATACAGGTTCAAGACTACATTTAAACTGCTGGGACGTTTTTGAAGCATCCTCAGCTTTTAGCTCAGCATGCACAGTGGTGCAGGGGTTAGCACCATCTCCTACTCTGGGTTTCATCCACCAGAGTTTGGAGCTTGGATCCCTGGCTACTCCAACTTCTGTGCAGAGACAAGCATGTTAGGTTCAAAATTAGCCAATCTTAATTGATGTTTCTCTATGTAAGCCTTGTAAGAGAATGATTTCCTGTCCAGGGTGTACAGTACCTGATCTCATGTTTATTGACAACTGGGACAGGCTCCAATCACACCCCTTGATTTTCATATTATTGGCCATTTCTGACACTGATATAGTCTTACTCACAATCAGAGGCATTCGCAGCAGTACCAGTTCGGGCATGTTTCGATGGAGCCACGGAAACATTTGTAAAGGATTTTCTCCATGAAAATGATCAGAGGCTAGTGAAGATGTTGCACATTTCTCAACACGTTGACTGTAGTTAATTTAATACTCTCCTATATCCACAGATGTAAGCGAATGTGCAAGTAATCCCTGCCAGAATGGAGGTACCTGTGTGGAAGGGGTCAACCAGTACAAATGCACTTGCCCCCAAAACTGGAGTGGCTCCCACTGCCAGCACCAAACGCAGACAGGTCAGTACCACGGAAGGAATGTCTGAGTCCCTTGGTTTGTTTGTGTTAGCATGTCACTCGGGACTTTACCCTAGGTGGCATTACGATTTCATAATTTATTTTTTTCTTTCGCAGCGCCCCCCGA